>NC_060119.1:1032021532-1034521532 GCF_021461395.2 Schistocerca americana | reverse complement strand
GATTGTTGGTGATAGGATCTAACTATATCTTTTACACTGTTTGTGCCCAAAACATTTTAACTGTAGACTTAATTGTTACTTCTGTTGATTCAAGATTGCCATGCAGCCTGTCTTTTAGCAAACACTTAGGATTGTCTGAAAAAACTTCACTGCTTTCAATTTATATTTATAGCTTAACTCTTGGTGACAAGCATTATGCAGGACCAAGAGTTTTTCAATAACACTTATAACTTCAGCTATTTTTTAAACATTTCTACAGTTTGTGGCACATTTGCTGCTTACAAACTTAAATCCAGACAGGAGGAAGGTCAAGATCTGCCTAGAACATTGGCCACACCTTTAAACCATAGGTGCAGAAGTAACAAGCCAACTAAATTTAGTGTTCACATTCAATCAACTTACAAGACTGTGCTTATTTTTCCCCATACAAAATTATTATTGTAACAGCAAACAGAACAAAAGAGTTCACTGTTCTCGGTTTCATATTTTGTTACTAATCAGAGGCTTTGCAAGCATCTAGGACTGCATGATGTATCAGCAGGAAATCTGCAGGTCCCAGTACAATGGCCTTTGTAGTTGGCAGATAGATATTTCATAAATACCATCATTTTGCAAGTGCCCACTAAGATCTTTTGGTGCTGCGCTAAATGTGTGAAGACCCATGGGGACCACTTTCAATGGTTTAGACCAGAGTTGCTGTAGTTTGATTTACAATGCCTCATATCTGGCAAGTTTTGCCACCAGTCTCATGCCACTGGCAGATGGTAAAGCAGATATTTTGGACCAAATCATTGTACCTCTGCTTTATCAGTGTGAGTTATCTTTTTGTAACAGCTCAAGGTATGGGCAATTGTTTTGACAGCTTCTTTGCAGAGTCTGCACTCTGAGTCCTTTTCAGAATTCTTGATTTTGGCTTTCACTAAGTTGGTTCTGATGCCTTGTTCCTGTGCAGCAAAAATCATTCTTTCAGTTTCCCTCTTAAGTGCTGCACTGGTGGGGCGGCGGGTGGAATAATTGAATAAATGTTTTGTATTTATGCTGTTTGCCGTTCTCAACACTGGCTCTCTAACTACAATATTGGCAACCAGAAAGTGATTAGCAAAATGTGAAGCCTGTAATTAGAATTCCTAGTGCCCACTTCATCTGAGAAATACATTTATAGCTACAGCTTATAGCTCTGAGGAATTAGGATATTGTCTGGGATTCATAATCAAAAACCATTCTCTCTAAAATGTTCACTATATTCTGAAAGCCACAGACTAAAAAGAATCCACACAATCCAACTACCAAGCAAATCAGAGTCTAATGCACTGATGCCACTATAACTGTTCAAATTAAATGTTTAAGTGAATGCTCGCCATAATTTGATGATAATGTTCATCAAACGCCACGCTAAATAATGGTAGAATGTCTGTCCTGCGGTGGCACATGAAAATACGACATATGCAAACTAAAGATAGATCATCCCAAAATTAACACTTCACTCGAAAACGATTTCATGGTTACGCGTATCCCGAGTAACTTATTACTGCATCCGAGGCTGTTTATATCAACGATACTGACGCGATGTGACTCCCGGCACAGATGGTGTGCTAATCAGCGTCTGGAGAGAACTGGGGCCTTCTTTTTTTCTCGCGCAGCATTCTTACATATAAAGCCGTGGTACGGACGGCTAAGGGAACGCCTGATCAAATCTGCTCTCCCGACTAGCCGCTGGACTCGTAATGCACCACTTTAAGTTATCGAATAAATCATTGCTTCCTTTGCTGATGGCCGATGAAGCTTTCAATTTAATTGTGCAATCAGCACACAAGTAAGTAATCATAATAAAAGTCTGACGTGGCTAAGTCAAATATTTTGGGTGAGAGAATTAATTTAATTACACTACACGCAGTAGACGAGCTCCGAACTTGCTCTTTGGAGATACGCTATAGCTATAGTTTTATAGTTATGCTGTTGAAACTTCTCACATTTTTATGATTATAGTGGATCTCCCTTCTACGTAAATTTAAACATCCTAGCTTTATTTATTCGCCTACTTAATCTATCTTGCTTCCTTAATTTCTAAGACAAAAACCAGAAAATCATGAATTTCAAATAAAATTTTAATTTGTGAGATTCAGAATACTGTTTCTACTAAATTATTATGCAAAAGGAATCTAAATATAAATTTTTAAGTTTCTAGCTTTTTTCTGTTGCGCCAATGATTTTTACAGAAAAACGTCCAAATTTGAAAAATGGTTAAAGTTATTGAACTGATGTTCAACACATATTCATTTTGTACTACTCCTGACATGCTAGAAACGTTTCAGGTTATTTACTTCATTTTAAAGTATTGCGCAATATTTATGACTTCAGAGCTAGTTACAGCGGACTAGGCTGGCACCAATGGAAAGACTGATGTTAATTCTATAAGGTGTGAGTATGCTGCTTCCCTACACACTGATCAGTCAAGAGCAGGTCCTATCTGTATCTATTTTGCCTTCAATCTTCTTCAAAAACTGGCCATCTAATGCTTTATTGCATAGGCTGTCAGTCTAGCATTGGAGCACAGCTTTCTGGTATTAATTATTATTATTATAAATTGAATCTTTAGAAAATATGGTTGTTTATTAACCAATGGCTTATGCTAATGCTGTGAAGCAAAATATTCCTACTCCTCAGTAATCCAGCCTACATATCAAATATGAATCACACTACACACTGCACTATTCACAAAATAAAGTTCAAGTGTCATTGTATCTCATGTATTTTAATATACTAGCCTTTTCCTCATGGCATCACTCAGTAATGTGTTCAACACATACATCACACAAAAATCCTCCTCCACCTCTCTCTCTGTCCACCTTCTCATGCCCCATTTTCATTGCCCATCTCCTCCTGCACTCTCTTTCCACCCATCTCCTCTGGTTCCCCTCTCCCTACACCTCCACTTTGCCACATCACCCATCTCCTCCTGCCCACCTCTGCCTATCCATCTCCTCATGTCCCCCCTCTTCCTATCCATCTCCTCCTACCACTGTCTCTGTCCCTCTTTCTTCTCCTCTCCCTGTTCATCTCTTTCTCCTCCCTCTTCCTCTCCGTCTCTTCCTCCTCCTTCTCTCTCTGTCCCCTCTCCTGCCCCCTCCCACAGTCCCATTCATCCTCCTCCTCCCATCTCTCTATTCATCCCATCCTGCCCCCCTTCCTCTCTCTGTGTCCAACCCCTCCTGCTGCCTCTCTCCCTATTCATCCCCTCCTGCTTACTCTCTCTATCCATCCCCACCACTGTGTCCATCCAGATCTATAGCACCTGTACAACAGGGATTTGAGAACTGGATTTTTGCCCCTGACATATACAGTGCCCTATAAAGAAAGTTGATAAGGCAGACCCGTACTACTCCAATATGACATTTGTGCAGAGCAGCCAATGCATAGGGGGCTGGAAAGCTGTTTCTTGTTTCTGATGTGTACGCTGCAGTTCAAATCAGGTGGGTAAGGCAAGCTGGTACTATTACCACAAAACACACCTGTTGTGCAGGGCTGCCTGTATTGTAGGGACTGAGTAAAACATACCTTTGCCCATATCCCCACTCCTGTTGGAGCTAGGGGTTATAAAGCTCATAGACCTGCTAATTGTTAGACCTGCTTTTTCTGTGGGAAATTTGGCTGAAATCGATCTAGGGTTTGGGAGGAGATTCTAGAAATACAAACAACTCTCTGTTTTCTATATGTAAAAGGTTGTTGCTTTCTATTAAATTGTTTTAACTTTTTAGAACAAGGGAAAAAAGTCTAGTCAACAAGAACCACTGTTAATGTATGCCAAATTCAAGTTAATTTATAATTTTGTCTGATCTGAGCTAGTCTGGCTCAGGTCTTTGTTAGAATACACATGCAGTGCAACTGAAAATTTATTTCTATTTTATACAGTGTTGTCACCTTGCCACCAGTGGTGCTGTGAGATTTCACTTCATATATTCTTATTGGCACTCAATGAAAGACAGACTTTCCTCTGGTGGAAATTGAAATTTGGTATAAAAATATACATGATTACATTTCAAAAATCTTTAACAGGACTTTTAACATCACAATTCATCAATGATCAGCTTACCACTCAACCAAAATCATTATTATGACATCTACTTTCACCAATACGGGGTGGGAATAATGTTTCTAACATGTATCAAATAGATTTCTATTAATTCAGCGAATGTGTTCACTTACAAATTCTCCTTAATTTTACTGGACGCATGTGTTGGAGCATGTTTTGTCAGCTATTCTCATAACAGTCCACCACCAAATTTTTTTATTCTGAAGCCATTAATGGGCCCAAAATCCCCTAAAATTCTGAATTTGTGAATCCTCCAATAATATATTACTAAGGTCCCATATTTTATACTGGCAAAAGAATTTGATTTTCTACATCTAAAATACTTCTGTCAGAAATGCTTCAAGATCTTTCACAAAGAGTATTTTCCCCTCTTCTTCTTTCATTCTGGAATATCTAGGATCCCCATTGTCACTTCTTGGAGGATCTAGTTCAGTTTCTGGTTCTATTTCAGGATATGGAATGTCTTTATATTCCTCTTTGCAGTAGGTCCAGATGTTTTTAAAAAGATAATATTTTTGTTGTTTTGTCATCCCTGCTGGAATTACTGCACCAGGAAACCCAATAGATCTGTTACCTTGGGAAAGATGTGGTGTGCAAACTCAATTCCATCAATGTCCATTTTGTAATGTACACTACCTGTGCAGCTAACAGTGAACTCAAAGTGGATATTTTTAGTTATGTGAGGTACTTTGTTATCATTACTATTTTTCAGGACATTTAGCCAGTCATATGTATTCACTGCAACTTCACCTTTTGCATTTACAGCAGCAAAGGCAGTGTTTAACATGTATTTTAGGTGTAAGTTTTTGTTGCTACAGTAATGCCTGCCATCAGCTGGCATTTTAGTGCTACCAATAACAAATCTGTTACATCTGTAGGCATTTATAACTCTTATATAAAGAAGCCCCCCCCCCCCATGAACCATAGACCTTGCCATTGGTGGGGAGGCTTGCATGCCTCAGCGATAGAGATAGCCGTACCGTAGTTGCAACCACAACGGAGGGGTATCTGTTGAGAGGCCAAACAAACGTGTGGTTCCTGAAGAGGGGCAGCAGCCTTTACAGTAGTTGCAGGGGCAACAGTCTGGATGACTAAATGATCTGGCCTTGTAACACTAACCAAAACGGCCTTGCTGTGCTGGTACTGTGAACGGCTGAAAGCAAGGGGAAACTACAGCCATAATTTTTCCCAAGGGCATGCAGCTTTACTGTATGGTTAAATTATGATGGCATCCTCTTGAGTAAAATAGTCCCCCATTTGGATCTCCAGGTGGGGTCTACTCAAGAGGACACCGTTGTCAGGAGAAAGAAAACTAGTCTTCTACAGATCGGAGTGTGGAATGTCAGATCCCTTAATCGAGCAGGTAGGTTAGAAAATTTAAAAAGACAAATTGATAGGTTAAAGTTAGATATAGTGGGAATTAGCGAAGTTCAGTGGCAGGAGGAACAAGACTTTTGGTCAGGTGAATACAGGGTTATAAATACAAAATCAAATAGGGGTAATGCAAGAGTAGTTTTAATAATGAAAAAAAAAAAAATAGGAGTGCAGGTAAGCTACTACAAACAGCGTAGTGAGTGCATTATTGTGGCCAAGATAGACACAAAGCCCACACCTACTACAGTAGTACAAGTTTATATGCCAACTAGCTCTGCAGATGTCAAAGAAATTGAAGAAATGTATGATGATATAAAACAAATTATTCAGATAGTGAAGGGAGATGAAAATTTAATAGTCATGGGTGACTGGAATTCGATAGTAAGAAAAGGAAGAGAAGGAAATGTGGTAGGTGAATATGGATTGGGGGTAAGAAATGAAAGAGGAAGCCGCCTGGTATAATTTTGCACAGAGCATAACTTAATCATAGCTAACACTTGGTTTAAGAATCATAAAAGAAGTTTGTATACATGGAAGAAGCCTGGAGATACTGACAGGTTTCATATAGATTACATAATGGGAAGACAGAGATTTAGGAACCAGGTTTTAAATTGTAAGACATTTCCAGGGGTAGATGTGGACTCTGCCCACAATCTATTGGTTATGAACTGTAGATTAAAACTGAAGAAACTGCAAAAAGATGGGAATTTAAGGAGATGGGACCTGGATAAACTGACTAAACCAGAGGTTGTACAGAGTTTCAGGGAGAGCATAAGGGAATGATTGACAGGAATGGGGGAAAGAAATACAGTCAAAGAAGAATGGGTAGCTTTCAGGGATGAAATAGTGAAAGCAACAGAGGATCAAGTACGTAGGTAAAAAGACGAGGGCTAGTAGAAATCCTTAGGTGACAGAAGAAATATTAAATTTAACTGATGAAAGAGAAAATATAAAAATGCAGTAAATGAAGCAGGCAAAAAGGAATACAAACGTCTCAAAAATGAGATCAACAGGAAGTGAAAAATGGCTAAACAGGGATGGCTAGAGGACAAATGTAAGGATGTAGAGGCTAATCTCACAAGGGGTAAGATAGATACTGCCTACAGGAAAATTAAAGCGACCTTTGGACAAAAGAGGTCCACTTGTATGAATATCAAGAGCTCAGATGGAAACCCAGTTCTAAGCAAAGAAGGGAAAGCAGAAAGGCAGAAGGAGTACATAGAGGGTCTATACAAGGGCGATATACTTGAGGGCGATGTTATGAAAATTGAACAGGATGTAGATGAAGATGAAATGGGAGATATGATACTGCGTGAAGAGTTTGACAGAGCACTGAAAGAACTAAGTCAAAACAAGGCCCCAGTAGGAAACAAAATTCCATTAGAACTACTGACAGCCTTGGGATAGCCACTCCTGACAGAACTCTTCCATCTGGTAAGCGAGATGAATGAGACAGGTGAAATACCCTCAGACTTCAAGAAGAATATAATAATTCCAATCCCAAAGAAAGTACGTGTTGACAGATGTGAAAATTACCAAACTATCAGTTTAATAAGTCACAGCTGTGAAATACTAATGCGAATTCCTTACAGATGAATGGAAAATCTGGTAGACGCCAACCTTGGGGAAGATCAGTTTGGATTCCATAGAAATATTGGAACACGTGAGGCAATACTGACCCTACGACGTATCTTAGAAGCTAGATCAAGAAAAGGCAAACCTACATTTCTAGCATTTGTAGACTTAGAGAAATATTTTGACAATGTTGACTGGAATACTCTCTTTCAAATTCTGAATTTGGCAGGGGTCAAATACAGGGACCTACGGGCTATCTACAATTTGTATAGAAACCAGGTGGCAGTTATAAGAGTCAAGGGGCATGAAAGGGAAGCAGTGGTTGGGAAGGGAATGAGACAGAGTTGTAGCCTATCCCCAAAGTTATTCAATCTGTATATTAAGCAAGCAGTAATGGAAACAAAAGAAAAATTTGGAGTAGGTACTAAAATCCGTGGAGAAGAAATAAAAGCTTTAAGGTTTGCCGATGACATTGTAATTCTGTCACAGACAGCAAAGGACTTGGAAGAGCAGTTGAACAGAATGGACAGTGTTTTGAAAGAAGGATATAAGATGAACATCAACAAAAGCAAAACGAGGATAATGGAATGTAGTCGGTGATGCTGAGGGAATTAGGACTTGGAAGAGGAGTTGAACAGAATGGACAGTGTTTTGAAAGGAGGATATAAGATGAACATCAACAAAATCAAAACGAAGATAATGGAATATAGTCGGTGATGCTGAGGGAATTAGGACATGGAAGAGCAGTTGAACAGAATGGACAGTGTTTTGAAAGGAGGATATAAGATGAACATCAACAAAAGCAAAACGAGGATAATGGAATGTAGTCGGTGATGCTGAGGGAATTAGATTAGGAAATGAGACACTTAAAGTAGTAAAGGAGTTTTGCTATTTGGGGAGCAAAATAACTGATGATGGTCGAAGTAGAGAGGATATCAAATGTAGACTGGCGATGGCAAGGAAAGCATTTCTGAAGAAGAGAAATTTGTTAACATCGAGTATAGATTTAAGTGTCAGGAAGTCGTTTCTGAAAGTATTTGTATGGCGCATAGCCATGTATGGAAGTGAAGCATGGACGATAACTAGTTTGGACAAGAAGAGAATAGAAGCTTTCGAAATGTGGTGCTACAGAAGAATGCTGAAGATTAGATGGGTAGATCATATAACTAATGAGGAGGTATTGAATAGGATTGGGGAGAAGAGGAGTTTGTGGCACAACTTGACTAGATGAAGGGATCGGTTGGTAGGACATGTTCGGAGGCATCAAGGGATCACCAATTTAGTACTGGAGAGCAGTGTGGAGGGTAAAAATGGTAGCGGGAGACCAATAAATGAATACACTGAGCAGATTCATAAGGATGTAGGCTGTAGTATGTACTGGGAGATGAAGCAGCTTGCACAGGATAGAGTAGCATGGTGAGCTGCATCAAACCAGTCTCAGGACTGAAGACCACAACAACAACAACATATAAAGAAGGACCAATTGTCCAGTTTGGCATGAAAGTTCTCCTTTTATAGAAAGCTACTCTGAGCACCTTAAAATTACTACAAAATTTAGGAGATACTATTTTGTGAAGAACTGCTTTCTCAGCTGTGAGATATAGAGAAAGGGCCTGTCTTTCGACCAATGTGATTTCCCCACAATGACAAGCGTTCCTTTTCTGATGACTGCCATTCATTGCTTTTAATGATGCTACTGACTACTATTGGATTCAAACAACTTTCAAATTTTTGCATCAGAGATCACAATCAGGTGGAAAATAACATATGGGGCAAACTTAACAAAGGAATCTTATTTCATAAGAACAATAAACTAGATAAATGGTTACTCTTCATTCCTAGAGTCACCATAAAATTATTAATGTGGTACATACAGGGTGTTACAAAAAGGTACGGCCAAACTTTCAGGAAACATTCCTCAAAAACAAATAAAGAAGAGGTGTGATGTGGACATGTGTCCGGAAACGCTTAATTTCCATGTTAGAGCTCATTTTAGTTTCGTCAGTATGTTCTTCCACCTATGCTCAATGGAGCATGTTATCATGATTTCATACGGTATACTCTACCTGTGCTGCTAGAACATGTGCCTTTACAAGTGCGACACAACGTGTGGTTCACGCACGATGGAGCTCCTGCACATTTCAGTCGAAGTGTTCGTACGATTCTCAACAACAGATTCGGTTGCCGATGGATTGGTAGAGGCAGACCAATTCCATGGCCTCCACACTCTCCTGACCTCAACCCTCATGACTTTCATTTATGGGGGCATTTGAAAGCTCTTGTCTACGCAACCCCGGTACCAAATGTAGAGACTCTTTGTGCTCATATTGTGGATGGCTGTGATACAATACGCCATTCTCCAGGGCTGCATCAGCGCATCAGGGATTCCATGCGATGGAGGGTGGATGCATGTATCCTCACTAACAGAGGACATTTTGAACATTTCCTGTAACAAAGTGTTTGAAGTCAAGCTGGCACATTCTGTTGCTGTGTGTTTCCATTCCATGATTAATGTGATTTGAAGAGAAGTAATAAAATGAGCTCTAACATGGAAAGTAAGCATTTCTGGACACATGTCCACATAACATATTTTCTTTCTTTGTGTGTGGGGAATGTTTCCTGAAAGTTTGGCCGTACCTTTTTGTAACACCCTGTATATGTAGGTGATGAACACTTGGGACCAAAGAAATGTATGATGCATGTGAGAAAGCATTATTATTTTAAATCTAGTGTCAATGCTGGTCAAAATAAATAAAACTGTATCATATAAGAAGAAAGATGACAGATAGTGTAATACTTAAATTAAAGGATCACTATTCAAATTATGTCAGGAAGCCTAAGAATTTATTATCCAATAACAGAGCACAGTTTATAACCAAACAATTTCAGTAGTTTTTGGCATGAGCAAATGTTAATCATGTTTAATCTCTAGGTACCATTTGCCAGAGTAAGCCAGCAAAACAAACCATGTGTGAGCTGGGTAGATTGTGCCAGATATACTGTGCAATAATTCCAAGTACAGGGTCCGGCATAAAAAACTCCCCGATTACAAAGTAACGTGCAGCGGACAGTAGAAGGAGCAGAGTGGTGGGGGGCGCGTCGTTAAGTAGCTGCCTACGTGCCGTTTTCAGTGTACGCCATGGCATGGTCTGGTGAACATCGTGCCTTCGTAGTGGAAGATTTTATTCAAAATGGCGAATCGCCTATTAATACTCAACGTGCTTTTCGCGTTCGCTTTGCGCTCGGACGACGGGACCCTGTTCCCGATAAGAAAACAATTTATTCTTGGGTTGCTAACTTTCGTGAGACAGGTTCCGCATTAAAAAGGAAACCACCTGGACGACCACGAACTGCAACAGGCCCCGGAAATGTTGATGCAGTTAAGAGCTTCAGTTCAACAATCTCCTCGGCGATCCGCTAAAAAGCATGCGGCAGCATTACGGATATCTGATCGAAGTGTGAGAAGAATCTTGCATCGAGATCTTAAAATGCATCCTTACAAAATTGTAACTACGCAGGAACTGAGTGAACGAGACTGTGGTGTCCGTGTAAGTTTGTGCCAAGACCTTCTTCGGAACATTCGTCCCAACGATATTGTGATTTTTTCTGATGAAGCACACTTTCACCTTGCCGGAACAGTGAACAGCCAAAATTGCAGGTACTGGTGTGAACACAATCCCCAAGAACTTCATCAACGACCACTTCATAGCCCTAAAGTAACAGTATGGTGTGCTGTTTACAATTCAGGAGTGATCGGTCCTTACTTTTTCGAAGAAAATGACAGGAATTTAACCATCAACAGTGAACGCTATTGTGCCATGCTCCGCGACTTTCTCCAACCGCAACTAAGGGAGCTTTTTGGTGAAATAGAGAACGTGTGGTTCCAGCAAGATGGTGCTACAGCCCACGCAGCGCGGCAGTCACTGGCATTGGTGAAGGAAATGTTTCCTGGACATGTGATCTCGTTGCGTGGAGACATTGGCTGGGCCCCACGATCGCCGGACTTAACGCCCTGTGATTTCTTTCTTTGGGGCTATTTAAAAGCAAAAGTTTATGAACAACGTCCACAATCTTTACGAGCCCTGAAAGAAGCAATTACACAAGAGCTTGAAGCTATTCCACCTGAAATGACTCAAAGAGTAATGAATAACTTCAGGGAAAGACTCAAACAGTGTGTCGACAGTGCAGGAAGCCATTTAAGGGATGTTTTATTTAAAAAGTAAGACCATAAGAGTATTTTCTAAAATGGCATAATATGTACTTTTATTTAGTATAAATAAAATTAATCTACCTTATTTGGTTTTGTTTTTATTAGCTTTCCTTAAAGGGGAGGTTTTTCTGCCGGACCTTGTATTTCTTATCTACATGAAGGGAGCAGTGGTCATTTTAGTCAGGTGCAATAGTAGATACATAGGCTAATATCAATGAGAGTACTTGTTACTCACATTTGACTTTGTACAGAAGCTATTCATGCCTTTTGGCATCATATTTTATGACATGTTATGATTAATAACAAGATGTCTGGTTTGAGAATGGGCATGCCACACAGCATATCTTGACTCAACAAGTACATCTCTTTGGTTAGAGACATATACCAACTGTATGTACATATCTTTGTGTTAAAATTTACATGTCTCTGTAACTGTTAACAATAGAGTCAGTCAGTTGTGGAGTAGTGAGCTGCTGAATATGACAGTGCAGTGGCTAGCACACTGGACTGACGTTTGGGAGGACAATAGTTCAAATGTGCATCTGGCCATTCCAGATTTAGGCTTCCCACGTTTTCCATAATTTCTCCAGGCAAATGCCAGGATGGTTCCTTTGAAAAGGCATGGCCAATTTCCTTCCCCATCCTTGGCACAATCTGAGCTTGTGCTCCATCTCTAATGACCTTGATTTCAATGGAACGTTAAACCTAATCTTCCTTCTTCTGCTTCTGAAGTATTGAGTTGGAAGCCAGCAGTTTATAGCAAGAGCTGATGGACTACGAACTGCTGTGGTTTTGAGTGGAAAGGGTTTTGTTGATATTTTTAGTACAATGGGAGTTTAATTTGTGCAATGTAGTGAAGATATTACAATGTTTTCTACCCATTCCCCAGGGTGTTGGCAATGTATAGCCATTATTGCAGGGTGTGAGTGGGGGAAGATGTGCCTCTGTAAGCAGGGATATAGTGGGGGTGGGATAGAGCTGCTATGTGCAGATTCAAGAATCTGTGCAGCGGGAGAGGAAGGGAGGGGAAGATGTAGACAAGCAGGAAAGACTAGTAGGAGCATTGAGGCCTTTCCTCTTCTTTATGTCTCTTTTCTCCCCTTTCACCTCCACCAGCACAACTTCCTGACTCAGCATCTAGTAGCCCTATCCTGTTTCCACCATGTCCCCATCCATTCGCACAGGAGCACAAAATCTTCCCCCACTTCTACCCTGCAATACCTCCTCCTCCTCATCCCATGCCTCCTCGCTACCTTTACTGCCCCCTCCATATTGCTGCACATGTCAGACAGAGGCTCAACCTACTGTCTGGACCAAGCAACCATAGGCAGTAGCCTATGTATGTGAGTCATGCTTGTGAGAGTGTGTACATATGTGTATGTGTGTTTTCTGCTTCTGAAGAAGGACTTTTTTTTTCCAAGAGCTAAAATGTCTAGCAGTCTTTTCATTGTGCCTGTCTGCACCTCAGTGCCTCACCTATCTGGTAAGTAGCAATCTACCATTTTCATAATATTATTGTTATTCCATTGTGGATTTTCCATTGTTTGATTCATATAATTACAAGTAACTGCTTTTGCTTAATCTTTGTCAAAAAAGCCATTTTTTCATTACTTAAAACTGTGCTTGAAAATGGGCAATGCGCTATAACAATTTAAGGGCCTACTATATTTAAAAAGGTCAGATGAATTTGTAATCAGTGAACTTCCTTTAAAGGATATAGTGTGCATATTCTCTTCTTTTTTTCATAGCACAAGTGTTTGTAAAAGCGTGTGTAATAGTCTAAGGGTCCCCATACATTAGCCAGACAGCACATGGTTCATTAATCAAAATTCTTCAAATTATACTTTGATTTACATCTACATGATTGCTCTGCAATTCACAATTAAGTGCCTGGCGGTGTGTTCCTCAAACCACCTTCAAACTATTTCTCTCCCTTTCCAGTCTTGAACCAAGCATGGGAAAAATGAGCACATAAATCTTTAAGTGTGATCTGATTTCATTTATTTTATTAAGATGATTGTTTCTCCCTAAGTAAGTGGGCACCAACAAAATACTTTTGCAATCAGAAGAGACAGCTGGTGATTGAAATTTCAGAAGAAGATCCTGCTGCAATGCAAAATACTTTTATTTTTATGGCTGCCACCCCAATTCACATATAATGACCATGGCACTCTCTCCCCTATTTCACAGTAATACAAAATGAGTTACCCTTCTTTGAACTTTTTCAATGGCCTCACCAGTCCCATCTGATGCATATTGCACACCACACAGCAATACTCCAGAAAATGACAGACATACATGGTGTAAGAAGTTTCTTTAATAGACCTGTTGCAAATCTACATGTTCTGCCAATAAATTGCAGTCCTATGTTTACCTTTATTAAGACTTAGACAATTTTACTTAGTGGAACTTTAACTTAAAGTGCAAGAGCTTGCTATTACAGATTGTGGTACCCACTGTGCATGTTGCTGTATTATTTAGTAATTGTTTACCTTTCATTGTGGATTCTTTTATAAGTAACACAGAAATTGTTTCTTTAAAAGTGCATTAAAGCAACATATTGGATTTAGGGTCCTCATATGATATGTGTGAGAAAAGTTATGAGGCAACACAGTGAGCAATCTAGCAATGCTGTGTTGTTCTACTTGTCTGGACTGGTGTCTTCATACCCTCCAGATTCTCAGTGTGGATTGCAGCTCTGTACAGCTATCAAGTGATTTTTGAGAGCACCATCAGTGAAGCAGTGTTTCTATTGTTTGATACAAAATGGAAGATTGGAGTTTAGAGCAATGTTATTCCTCAGGTTTTGTGTTCAACTTGGGAAATCTGCAATTGTGACCTTTGTAAACTTGGAACAGGCCTGTGGGGGATATACCTTGTCAACAGCAAGTGTTTTTCACTGGCACAAATCATTTTTAAAAGGCTGAGAACATGCTGAAGATGAGCCTCACTCAGGGAGACCTCCAACTTCAAAAACCAATGAAAACATTGAACATGTGCATGCTCTTGTGAGATAAGACCAATGTTTAACAACAAGGATGATGGGTGACCTGTTAAATTTAAACACTTTCACCATACATCACATTTTGACTGAATTTCTGCATATGCAAAAGGTTTGTGTCAAAATGGTGCCAAAAACTTCACAGTTGAGCAGAAGGACAATCGAAGAAACAAACGTGTTGATCTTCTTGAGAGGATTAGCAATGACCATGAATGGTTCAGTAGTGTGATTGCAGGTGATGAATCCTGAATTTTTGAGTGTAAGCCTGAGACAAAGCGACAAAGTGAGGAGTGGTGCACTGAGATACCTCCTTGACCAAAAAAAGTGTGAATGAGCAAATCAAAGATTAAAACAATGCTGATATGCTCTTTTGACAGTAGGGGTATCATGCGTAAGGAATTTGTTCCTCCAGGACAAACTGTCAACCAAATGTTTTACAAAAATGTTCTCAAAAGAGTCTGGAGAAGGATGAATAGAGTGAGATTGGACATTGTAGATAAGTGAGTGCTGCATCATGTTACTTGGCCTCCAAGGGCCCTCCTGCTGTTCCACAGCCTCCTCCCCCCCCCCCCCCCTCTTTGCCCTTTCCCCCATACTCACCTGAGCTGAATCCTTGTGACTTTTTTCTTTTCCCAAAATTGAAATAGGCCTTAAAACGACATCATTTGGGTCTCTGGATAACATTCAAAAGAATGTGATCAACATATTAAAGGCCCTACCAACTGAAGGCTTTCAGCACTGCTACCAAGACTGGGAACAACTACTCCACTGGTGTGTGGCTGCAAAATGGGACAACTTTGAAGTGGACAATATTGTTGTTTGGAAGAAAAAACTAGATAAGAAATAAATCTCTGTACGTTTTTCACACACTTGCCATACTACTACCTTTGTTGACCATTAGTCAGGCAGTGCTTGTTCAAGAAACATAATTCACATGGCTTATGGGCTAGTTCATGTTAGTGCGACAAAATTAATTGCAAAATTCATGATTAGTGATAAAGACAGACAACTTCATGATAAGACAGATTTGGTAATGCAACCAACTTGTTCATTTGGTTCTGTTGCCATTCTGCTACTTAAATTTGAAGAAAGTGTATAGTTCACATTTCATTCAGGAAGTATAAAAGTCAGCATTGTTTGTGACTTCAGTAATTGCTCAGTTTGAGCTGGTGAGCATATTTATTATTTTCTTGTCACTTACTATTTTACTTGCCTGAGGAATCTTGATTCAAACAACATTATTGATTCAGTATTCTTAGGATACATTGCTATACCAGGAAAAGAAATTCATTGTCTGATTGCTTTATTCCATTAGATATATACATTCATGGTCAATATAGTCCTGGAAAAGGGCTAACATTAAGCGAATCTTCAATAACAAATATAGGTCTAGTATTATATTTTCCATTACTGTGAAAGTACTTCTTTTACCATGATGAAAGTTCCTAATATAAGTAACCCTGGTTAATACTGTAAGTGGTCCACTTTCCCCTCCTTCCTCCTTAAAATCTTCACCAACTAATAACTCATTTCTTTCTAAGAAAAGTGTGTAGTTCTGAGAACTACCATCTGCGTCACGTCTGCTGTGCAGCGAGCTATGTTAATTTAAGTATTAACTGTATTTTTCTTACTTGTCACTTCTTCTTCGATGTATTTTTGCTTTTAGGAAGCTTTAATTGTCGAGTGCTAGTAATAGTGTTCCATAGATTTCGTGTTTGTTTTGAATACAGTCAGAGAGAGTCCCTTTAGTCAGCCATAACGCCAGTAGTGCTAGTGTTTGTTTTCAATACAGTCCACAGACAGGTAGTGCTATTTTCATTGTTTTCTACAAGAAGTGTCTAGTAACCACAGTTTAGTCAACTATCAGCTGCCTTTAGTGAATAAGCAGTCTAGTTAAAAGTTGATTAACTCCCTACAGTAAATTGATGTCTTAGGATGGGTAGGATGTGTGACTGCTGTGTACAGACGCACGAGGAGCTGGCCACTGTTCGCAAACAGCTGAATGTGTTGATGGCTGTGGTCAGCCGTCTTCAGGCTGCTGCCTCAGAGTGTAACAGCAGTGGGGAGTCTGGTGCACTGCATGGTACACCCCAGGTGTTACATGCTTCATCCACTGTTCCTGCTGTCGAGACATCTTCGCGGGTACCAGGTGCGGTTATGCCACCCTCTCGCCAAGGGGAGTGGCGGGTTCAGCAGTGTTCGCAGTGCACGAAGCAGAGGGTCAATGTGGAGGCTGGATGTGTGGCATCGCCCGCTCTGCCTGTGAGTGGACATGTGGCCGCTCCTTCAGCAAGGTCCGAGCAGGCAAACGGGGGGAGGGGTATTAGTTATTGGGAGCTCCAATGTTAGGCAGGTGATGGAGCCCCTTAGGGAAATAGCGAAAAGGTCGTGGAAAAAGGCCAGTGTTCACTCTGTCTGCTTGCCGGGGGGTCTCATCCGAGATGTGGAGGAGGCCCTGCCAGCGGCGATAGAGAGCACTGGGTGCACCCGACTGCAAATTGTTGCTCATGTCAGCACCAATGACTCCTGCCGTCTGGGTTCAGAGGTCATCCTCAGTTCATACTGGTGGTTGGCAGAGTTGGTGAAAGCAGAAAGTCTTGCTTGTGGGGTGGAATTTGAGCTAACTATTTGTAGTATCGTTCCCAGAACCGATCGCAGTCCTCTGGTTTGGAGCCGAGTAGAAGGCTTCTGCAGAGATCTGCAGTGCAAATTTCTCAACCTCTGCTATCGGGTGGAGAAATGTAGGGTCCCCGTGAATAGGTCAGGTGTGCACTACACGCAGGAAGCAGCTACAAGGGTAGCGGAGTACGTGTGGAGTGCACATGTGTGTTTTTTAGGTTAGAGAATTCCCTCCCTATGCCCGACAAGATGCCTCCTGAGACGCGGCAAGGTAGGAGCAGGCAAAATGCAACAGGGAATAACAATATTAATGTGCTCATAGTAAACTGCAGGAGCGTCTATAGAAAGGTCCCAGAACTGCTCTCATTAATAAATGGTCACAATGCCGACATAGTACTAGGGACAGAAAGTTGGCTGAAACCAGATGTAAGGAGTAATGAAATTCTAAAATCAGATTGGAATGTATACCGCAGAGACAGGCTGGACAGTGAAGGGGGAGGCATATTCATAGCAATAAGAAGTGCAATAGTATCAAAGAAAATTGACGGAGATCCGAAATATGAAATAATTTGGGTGAAGGTCACGGTTAAAGCAGGCTCAGACATGGTAGTTGGATGTCTCTATAGGCCCCCTGGCTCAGCAGCTGTTGTGGCTGGGCACCTGAAGGATAATTTGGAAAATATTTTGAGTAGTTTTCCCCACCATGTTATAGTTCTGGGTGGAGATTTTAATTTGTCAGATGTAGACTGAGAGACTCAAACGTTTATAACAGGTGGTAGGGACAAAGAATCCAGTGACATTTTTTAAAGTGCTTTATCTGAAAACTACCTTGAGCAGTTAAACAGAGAACCGACTCGTGGCAATAACATATTAGACCTTCTGGTGACAAACAGACCCAAACTATTTGAAACAGTTAACGCAGAACCGGGAATCGATGATTTCAGCCATAAATAGGAATATTAAAAAAGGTAAGAAGATTTTTCTGTTTAGCAAAAGTGACAAGAGGCAGATTTCAGAGTACCTGACGGCTCAACACAAAAGTTTTTTTTCAAGTACTGATAGTGTTGAGGATCAGTGGACGAAGTTCAAAACTATCGTAGAATATGCGTTAGATGAGTATGTGCCAAGCAAGATCATAAGAGATGGAAAAGAGCCACCATGGTACAACAACCGAGTTAGAAAACTGCTGCAGAAGCAAAGGGAACTTCACAGCAAACATAAACATAGCCAATGCCTTGCAGATGAACAAAAATCATGCGAAGTGAAATGTAATGTGAGGAGGGCCATGCGAGAGGCATTCAGTAAATTCGAAAGTAAAGTTCTCTGTACTGACTTGGCAGAAAATCCTAAGAAATTTTGGTCTTATGTCAAAGCAGTAGGTGGATCAAAACAAAATGTCCAGACACTCTGTGACCAAAATGGTAAAAGCATTCCAAAGGATTGGAAAAGGGTACAGTTCATCCCCGTTTTCAAGAAGGGACGTCGAACGGATGTGCAGAACTATAGACCTATATCTCTAAAGTCAATCAGTTGTAGACTTTTGGAACACGTATTGTGTTTGAGTATAATGACTTTTCTGGAAACTAGAAATCTACTCTGTAGGAATCAGCATGGGTTTCAAAAAAGACGATCGTGTGAAACCCAGCTCGCCCTATTTGTCCATTAGACTCAAAGGGCCATAGACACGAGTTCCCAGGTAGATGCCGTGTTTCTTGACTTCTGCAAGGCATTCGATACAGTTCCCCACAGTCGTTCAATGAACAAAGTAAGAGCATATGGACTATCAGACCAATTGTGTGATTGGATTGAAGAGTTCCTAGATAACAGAACGCAGCATGTCATTCTCAATGGAGAGAAGTCTTTCGAAGTAAGAGTGATTTCAGGTGTGTCACAGGGGAGTGTCTTAGGACTGTTGCTATTCATAATATACATAAATTACCTTATGGATGACATCGGAAGTTCACTGAGGCTTTTTGCGGATGATGCTGTGGTATATCGAGAGGTTGTAACAATGGAAAATTGTACGGAAATGCAGGAGGATCTGCAGCGAATTGACACATGGTGCAGGGAATGGCAATTGAATCTCAATGTAGACAAGTGTAATGTGCTGCAAATACATAGAAAGAAATATCACTTATCATTTAGCTACAATATAGCAGGTCAGCAACTGGAAGCAGTTAATTCCATAAATTATCTGGGAGTACGAATTAGGAGTGATTTAAAATGGAATGATCATATAAAGTTGATCATCGGAAAGCAGATGCCAGGCTGAGATTCATTGGAAGAATCCTAAGGAAATGCAATCCAAAAACAATGGAAGTAGGTTACAGTACACTTGTTCACTCCCTGCTTGAATACTGCTCAGCAGTGTGGGATCCATACCAGATAGGGTTGATAGAAGAGATAGAGAAGATCCAATGGAGAGCAGTGCGCTTCATTATAGGATCATTTAGTAATCACAAAAGTGTTACGGAGATGATAGATAAACTCCAGTGGAAGACTCTGCAGGAGAGACGCTCAGTAGCTCGGTACGGCTTTTGTTGAAGTTTCGAGAACATACCTTCACTGAGGAGTCAAGCAGTATATTGCTCCCTCCTACATATATCTCACGAAGAGACCATGAGGATAAAATTGGAGAGATTAGAGCCCACACAGAGGAATACCGACAATCGTTCTTTCCACGAACAATACGAGACTGGAATAGAAGGGAGAACTGATACAGGTACTCAAGGTACCCTCCGCAACACACCATCTGGTGGCTTGCGGAGTATGGATGTAGATGTAGATGTAGATTATTTTTCTAGTTAAGTCTTTTTATTGACAATATAATGTAGAAATTGGATCTACATCTCCATCTCTTGAGAATTTCTCTTTTTCCCTCAGATGGATTTATCATTTTGAATCTGACTGTTTTCAACAAGATTCTTTCCACATATGAGCATCATTTTTCCTCATAAGCCCCAGCAACATTTTTGTGTAATATTTACTTAAGTTTGTAATTTCAATTTCAACAAATTTATTATACATGCTTTTACTTACAACACTGAGCTATTAACTACAAATCTGACTAAAATATGTCTTATAAAGCTTTATTAAAACTTGAGTGAAATATTTTGATTTTTGCAGGGCCAAGAAAGAAAATGCAAAGGCATTTTACCTTCACCAGAAAGATCCTTTTATTTCACCAACTGCTGACTTCATGGAGGTTTTAGAATTTGATAATATAGAGTATCCTCCAGGATATCAGACTGTACGTCAAATAATATTAGATGAATGTATACCAAAAACACTTACTTCTGTGGGTAAAGAAGTGACCCTGTTGAGGCCAGGACCATTTAGTGAGCACTATGGATCTTTAATGTTAACTGTAGAAAGTGTTTCATCAGATCCTGAGGTGCAAAATATGGTACGTTTCTTGTTTCCATTATTTTCAAACACAATCTGCCTCCTTTACTCTGTTAACCAAATTCTCATGTTTATAGTATGTGTGTGTGTGTGTGGGGGAAGGGGGGGGGGGTCAGGGAAAGAAAAAGAGAGAGAGAGAGAGAGAGAACAAAAATTAAAGCTGTTATCAACCCAAGGGTTGGTTTTACCACCACAATACTTTACTGGACATAGTTCAATTGGAAGTAGTATGCTGTTGCCTTCCTCTCACCTTTGAACAGACTTACCCAGGGAGTTATAGGGGTAAATACGGTTTAACATGAGCTATTAGCCATGGTGCAACCTAGTATCTTTTACATTAATGGATAATGGAAGACCTGAAAAAAGTGGGATGTGACAGGATGTACCAAGGAAGAAGAAAAAAATATTATGAATTCAATCCTTTTAGTATATTCTATGACCAAGCCAAAGTATTTGATTGTGTAACCATATAGTGTTACTTGGGAAACTAAAATATCATGTAAAATTAGAAGGAAGGTCAGCATTGGCTGTAATTTTGGTGATTTATTAACAGCAAAAACGATTTTCGATCACATAATGAACATCTACCGTGCTTTAGCATACAAATTAAAGCTTGTAGGAACTGGTGTCTAGTTATTAGCAGTAACAGAAGCTATGAAATGATTACGATAACTCCACAGTTATCATGATCATTTCATAGCTTCTGTTACTGCTAATAACTGGACATCAGTGCCTACAATCTTTAATTTGTACGCTATGATCATGATCACTTCACAGTTATCAAAAATCGATTTTGCTGTTAATAAATCATCAAAATTATGGCCAATGCTGACCTTCCTTCTAATTTTATTTATCATGTGGTCATTGTGCACACAGCACTCTTTGGAGTTGCCAATCCATAAAATATCATGTCATTTCTCTTGCATCAGAGGAGCTGTATCTATCATAACAGACAGCAGTGTGTCACAACACATACTAAGCATTGGTCCAATCTTATCACTGCAGACAGGGCCCTGAAGATATCTTAGTGTGCCTACAATCAGTCCACAGTAAATATCACAGACTTAGGTACTACAGTATCAAAGAAATAAAGATGACTTGGTGAGGCCACATATAGACTATAGCTGTGCACCTCATCCCTTGTGATCCAACTTGAACATAAAGCTAAAATGGAGTCAATGTATACTTGCAATCACAAAAGAATCTGAATGACCTGAATTCCATTCCACATGATTTGTATGCAGCCCACATAATGTAACATTTTTGTAGGTCCTGTAATCACTTTTTGGCACAGTTGGTTGACTATGTGCACTGGTTACCAAAGTAGATGAAGAGAAAACACTGCTCTGACACAGTCTTTAATACTAGTAAACTCAAATTTATTACAGAAAATGATATTTCAAAAAGCAAGTTACAACATCAAGTTATATGATGAGTATCTTTTACTGAGTGTAGACCTGTGTCTTTTATCCAGCAATGATTGACCCTCTTAACAAATCATGAAAGATCTTAAATATGGTCTCATTCACAAGTAATAAACTGTGTGCCTGATTAAACTTGAAAAAACAGATGAAGTTTTGTTTTTTGCTGGGATTCAGACCCATCACTTACTCAGACTGTTAACTATGCATAATCAAAAGTTAGATATTTAAATTTTTAACCGGTACAAAGATGATTGAACTTGAACTGATGACACAAGTAATTTATTGCCTTACTGATATTGTTGAGAATCCACAAAAAGATGTTAAAAATCATAAATATTTTTCATAAATAATTTTGTGTAGCCGTATTACAGCTTCAAGTGATGTGGTGAAAATGTATGTGCTGGACAAGGATTTGAACCCAGACATGTGACTTTTGTGGAGACCCTGAGAAGTTTGGATTTTTGGGTAAACAATGAAATGATGAAACTATATTGTCCCAAAGCAGTAAATTCCATGAAAGGAGAGATCCATGTTTGAATTCCAGTCCACCATGAACCTTACAGCATCTCAACTTCAAGTACAATAAAAAAACAAGTGGTCTGTGATCTTACATGAGACCTGGTTCATTAAAAAATAAATTGTCTTGTGCAGAAAGCTTTCTGCAGACAAATTTCTATTTACTGTGGCTTCTGCATCTGTATCAGACCAACCTAAATCAAGTCTCCTCCAGTCGCTTATGAAGGGACTTAAAGTACAATGTGTTATGGAAAACATGGTGAAACCTGGAATGTTCAATTGATGTTACCAGATGTGAAGAGGGTATTTTTGTGCCTGTTAAAACTGATTGCCTGAATTGTGAATTGAATGCTGACCTTGACTGTACTAAAAGAGAATCATTTCTACAGACCACCAAACTCCACATTTGGTTGCCTCATGCTTTTGTCATAATGGAGGATGTTCCAAACTGGATGACAATTGTGCCCTATTATAGGTGGATTACAACCTGTTCAATGCATTCAGTTTCTTGTTCAGCCTTACTGCAATTCACCAGGTGCCTTAGCTACTCAGTGTGCCCCTTTAGACTGATTTTGTAACCACTGAAAATATAATCACATAATGGCTCTCTGCAAAAGCTGGAAACACTGTAGATGCAAAACTTTTTATAACAAATTTCCACATATGACGCTGTGGGGCTTTGTGTGTTGGTGGCCTAGTGATAACATCTTGCAGCCTAAATGAAACATGAGGTATCAAGCACACTTCTCTCTATATACTTTTAAACTGCATTTTGCTTGATATAATAGGGTAGGCAATAGCATCGTACCATTGTTCATGCATATGATTTGATGAATACTGAAGTATGTAATCTAACATTGCATGCAAAATTTATCTGGAGGTAGAGAGAGAGAGAGAGAGAGAGAGAGAGAGAGAGAGAGAGAGAGAACATTGATGCATGAGTTCATGTAGATTTGACTTGCATGTTGTCACGCAGGTTGCTATAATTTGATTTATGAGTTGCCATTTTTGTTTCAGATCTACAGTTGTTCTTGCAGTGGTGTATTGTATGTTGCGTACCTGAAAGTTATGTTGAACATTATTTAACCATTAAAACAGTGTGTGAGATGAAATGAAGTCCAACATCTGTGACAGTTTGTTCTCTTTAAAATTAATGGAGGTGTGGCGCCGATGAGGTCGACACCAACATCGATATACGTTTGTCTCTAGACTCCGAGCATTGTCTTTGGACGCTAACCTAAGATTATCTTTAGTCTCTTCTGCCATGTCCAGCCTTTGATGTGTTTAGGTGAATAAACGAACTACTGCAAAATGGGAGTGTTGTTTGCTGTAACCGACCCAAACTTCCTCATCACTGGTGTCACCGAGTTGTAACGTCTTCTGTTTTGGCCGTATTACTGTGTCCGCGAGGACCGCGTGTATTACGTCAACACAGCATTTGAACAATGACTTCAGCCCAACACCTAACGCTGGATTTTGTGATCGACATGCATCATGTTGTGGGCGATGTACACCCGCCAGGACCGCAACACAATGCCTCTCACTCAACAATTGCGCTGATTTCACCGAACGTTTTCGAGCCTGCAACAATAAGTGAGGTTAGGAGTGTGCATGACTCTGGCTATTAAATGCCTTTGTTCCCACCACATATACCCTCCCTCATCGACTGTGGAGTTACCTCTTACGGATCTCTGTGCAGTGTGGGACCAATGCCGATTTCTGGAGATGCTTCGTTGAACAACCTACCACCGCCAGGACAATGATTTGCCACACCGCAATCCGTGCAGTACCACACGGATACCTGCCATTTGGCCGGAACTGCTTCGTTCACAGGTCAACCTACTCAGCATCTGACCATGCCCACGCCTGCCTCGGTTCAGCATCAGCACTTGCCTTCCTACTTCGATACCTCAGCCTGCAACAGGAACAATAACTTGTTATCTGTGCCTGACCTCCACCTCCGTCCCACTGCTACACCTCAGTGTTTTGTGCCTTGACATTCACCTTATCCACACACCGTTTTGTGTGGAATGACTATGAACAGTGAACTTTCACACATTCCATCCCATGTTCGACATCATTTCCCACACTGCGCTTCTGGATAGCCCCCACCTCCACAGCCTTCCTGCAACACAGGTGGCCCCAGCTCTGATTATACATCAAGCTTTCCATGGACTAACATGTGTTCTCAAACTTTGAACTTTTTCTCACCTGCTGCCCACGCGCCGGCCCCAGTCGAGCTTCTGCTACTGTTCTCGGCACATCTCGGTGCCTCATCTGCGTCGGTCTTCCGTGATGCATCAATTTGAACACACCCACAACATGTTGAGCTTCTATAACTGCAATCGACACATTATGGTGTCTCACCTGCATCGGCCTTCCGCGTTGCAATGGATCGCGCTCAACCACAACGTGTCACCTTCACACTGCCTCCTGAACAGCTGTCGTTGCCACGTACCCTGGAGGCACACTCTCCTGGAATACTACAGCAACAACAGCTCGTTTCAGGCAGTGCCCGAACGAACTCAACTCAACGTGTTCTTCCGAACATTCTACAATGCTTACTGATGCTTAGCCGTTTAATCCCGAGAGAGCTACACCCTGGTTCAAAATTGCGGACGAAGTGTTCGACCATTACAATCTCGATGAGTCAATCAAATTTCTGTGCCTCATCACCCCCCTCCACGACCAGGAGTACTTGATTGCTGACCTGGTCGATGCCCCGGACTCATCTACCTGGTACACTCTAGCCAAAGAGACAGTTCTACGTCGGCTTGCACACTCAACTGAGGCAGCAATACGGCAAGTACTCCATGTCGAGCAACTAGGCAATGACAAACCTTCCCAGCTCTGGAGATGGCTACGTGCCCTGGTCAGCGCCAATCTATTCTCTGACACAGCTCTCCTCACCATCTGGTCAGTTAAACTATCTCCTCACATCCGCTTTGCTCTGGCTCAAAGGCCTCCTGAACCTGTCGAGCAAAGAATGACGATTGCTGACAAGCTACACGATGCATCACTACTCAACTTCGCCAGCCACTGCCTACCTGACAAATCTCAGGTTCAGGCTCATCGCCCTGTGGCCGGACGCGACTGGGGCCATACTGCGCCGACCTTTCAACTCACTCCGGGAAGCAGTAAACAAGCAACTGGGACGTCACCGGCTCTTCCCGCAGTCATGCCTCCTCCTGCAACTGAACCTGCTGTGGCCACCGAACCTCGGCCACTGCCACTGGCACTGAACTTTCCACAGGAAATGCAACCACACTACCATTTCTGTTACTTCCACACACAGAACTGCAGACCACCCTGCTAATTCTCAAACACCAATCGCACGTAGGTTCAGGTGCCACCTCCTGTGCCAACATGACAGGCACCCTCCAGTGCTCCATTCTGTCTGGGAACGACCAAATAATTGTGGACAACTTTACATGAAAGACATTTTGTCAGGATACCTTTTCCTAGTGGACACAGGCCCCGATGTTTCACTGCTGCTCATGTCCTTAGCATTGTTGAACATCCACCCTCATCATACTTCACTGCAAACCATGAATTCAACTAAACTACAATGCTCGGGTTCAACTTCACACGTCATCTCACTCTCCGCAAACTGCAAACTCGAGTGGACTTTTTTAGTGTGTGAAATTGACGAACCTATACTAGGCACTGACTTCTTGTGACAACACAAACATTCACCGGTCCTAGTGTGAAACACTGTGTTTCATCATCTGTCCAAGACTCACTTCCCCTGTGCTCTGTTGAGCAAACCCCCCCATGACACATCGGTCCGGGCTCATCTCATCCGTACATGCTTGTCTCTGACGAAGATGTTACAAGAAATTACGCACAAGTGCCTTGTCGAGCTCGAACACATCGCTCGCCTACGCAAGGAAAACTTTGAGCTCTCCTTCCAGCTCCACAAAACACAGCTCCAGCTCTCTGATGCAGCAAAGGAATTACAGACACTAGAGCAAGGACAAAGCTAGGTCAGTAAGTGTGCTGAATCTGCTTGCAATCCCTGCAATCGAGCCTCCGTGTGTTTACCTCCCGCTACCCCTCGCAACTGTGCTATCAAGACTGCCTGGCGCCCTTGGACAATGGACTCACTAATGGCTCATGAGATCTACCAAGCTCACCCGACCATGGTGCCACTGCTTTGGGCTGGTGGCCATCTTGTTGCATTGACTCCTGGGATACTTCACCGCCTTGGCTCCTGTTGGATCCGCCGAGTGGCTCCGAACACCATGACCACGCCTTGCCTGCCCACCCGTCACACATTGTAAACAAACTGCCTCCTGTGCCACTGGCAACATTTCAGTCAACACCAATGGCACAGTTCACAAGCTTCACCTGACACGAGGTCCCCCGATCTCCACTAAACCATGACGACTTTGTCCTAAGCACCTCTCCGACCTTAAAAATCAGATTTCTGAACTACTAAGCTCCAGCACCACTGAACCCTCTGCCAGTAGCTGGGCTACGCCCATACATATGACACCCAAGAAAGATGGGTCCTGGCGCATGTGCGGAGACTACTGTTGACTAAACACTTGAACAATTATGGACACCTGCCCCATACCCAACATTGCCTACTTTACCAGTTTTGATTCATGCACTTTGGTCTGAAAAATGCAACCCAGACCTGGCAATGCTTCATCAGCGAAGTGCTATTCGATCTAAAATTCTGCTTTACATATCTTGATGACATTCTTGTGTAGAGCTCCTTCGTTGAGGACAACATTCAACATGTGCAAACTGTTATGAACACTCTCACGACAGCAAGTATCAAGACCAACCAGGACAAATTGCAGCTACATCAACCCACTGTCACTTTTCTTGGTTTTTGGGTCTCTGCTGATGGCATTTCACTGCCCCCTGAGAAAGTACAAACAATACTAAACATACCCAGACCTGTGTCATTCAAAGAGCTCCGGCACTTTCTGGGGACGGTTAATTATTATCGCTGACATCTACCTCGGGCTGCGGAGATTCAGGCTCCACTGACGAACGCCTTGGCAGGCACTCACACTTCTGGATCTCAGCCCATTCCATGGACCCTTGCTATGACTGACTCTTTCACTGCCCTCAAAAATCTTCTTGCCGAGGCCTGCACCATCGTGCATCCTCATCCCAATGCGCAGCTTTTCATCACCACAGACGTGAGCGATACTGCCAGCGGCGCTGTCCTTAGCCAGGAAACCGATGGCCAGACTTTGCCTCTGCAGTTTTTCTCACGCAAGCTCACCAATGCACAACGGAAATATTCTGTGTTTGACAGGGAGTTGCTCGCGGTTGACAAAGCAATCAAGCATTTTAAGACCGACGTTGAGGGACGCCCTTTCTATGTTTTAACAGACCATAAACCCCTGGCTGCGGCCATTACAAACCCACCAGCTGACCCGGCTCCTCACCACTTCAGATACATGGACTTCAAATCTCAGATCACCACTGATGTCAGACACATAAAGGGTGCTGACAATATAGTTGCTGATTTCCTTTCACGAGTCGACGCTGTTCATTCGCTGTTAGACCTCTCTGAATTGCCTAACCTCCAACCCGCCAACGAGGACACACAAAACCTGATTTCAGACCCCACCTCTTCACTACACTTCGTCCGCACCACCTTCCCTGGCATCTGGTGTGACGACAGTAGGGGCACGTTACGCCCCCTCATCCCAACCACGCTCCGTCAAGCTGTCTTCAACGCACTGCATAATTTAGCCCACCCCGGTGTTTGTGCATCTGCCTGCCTCATTGCGGAGTGCTTTGTGTGGAGAAATGTCAACAAGGACTACTAGCAATGGGCACGCACTCCTGCATCGTATGCCCACGCTGCAAAGTACACAAGCACACTACACCCCTCCCCCCCCCCCCCCCCCCCCTCCCTTCGAACCTTTTTGATCTCTCCATCCCTCCTGGGCGTTTCCAGCATATTCGTATTGACATTGTTGGCCTTTCCCCGCCACCCCCCCCCCCACCCCCCCAACCCTCTAATGGCTTTTGTTATGTTCTCCCGTCTATTGAATGAACAACTTGCTGGGTCGAGGCTGTCCCCCTCCCCAATATTACGGCAAAAACTGTTGCTTGAGCTTTTGTCGAGTCATGGGTATCGCATTTTGGATGTCCAGCTATCATCACGACTGACCAGGGCAGGCAATTTAAGTCAGCCCTGTTCAATGAGATTTGTAACATCTGCGGCATCCATACCACAGCATATCCCTCACAAAGTAACGGGCTAGTTGAGTGCTGGGGCACTGCACTTTCAAGGCAGCTCTTCAATGCCACGACTCTCTATAGACAGAGACCCTTCCCCCTTGTGCTACTTTGCATTCATGCGATCTATAAGGAAGACCTCAAAGGCACAATAGCTGAGTTCGTATACGGCTAGAACATTGTTCTCCCCGGCGAACTTGTGAGCCCTTCCGCTACTCTCCCTCAGTCTGACTTACCTTCCTTCGTGGACCATGTCAGATGCCACTTCATCAACCTCCATATCCCTCTGCCTGCTAGCCACTCCCGTCCTAAGGTTCACGTCCCGAAATCACTGGACAATTGCGAATATGTCATGCTCCGAGATGACACTGTCCGTGCTCCCCTCCAATCTCCATATGCTGGCCCGTACTGAGTTCTCCGACGCTCAGCCAACGCCGATGACATCCAGATAAAAGCTTCAGCTGTTACAATCTCTCTCAACAGACTTAAGCCTGCTCATGTCGAGCCTGCTTCTACCCCCCTTCAGGCCACGACCACACCACTCACTGTCATGGCTGACGATGCTCCAACCACTCCCTCCTTGTCGGACTTACACACTCAGTCCAGTGACTTCCAGCTCCAATCGTCGAGCTCTTCTCCAACCTCGCACTCTACTCCGGTCTCACGCACTCCGGCGACTGATTTGCCTATCCCACCAGAGACATCGTCATCGTCGCTCCGTTCCACCCGCATACCGCCGGCCTCCCTGTCGCTGCACGACCAGCATGCCCAGTACGATGCCCGGCACGCTTCAATGACTTCCAGGCTCACTGGCTGAACCTTCCTTCATGACATCTACCCATGCAGCTACCTGACGACGCTGTTGAGCTGACCGTGGTCTGTACTGTGGGGGGGGGAGGGGTGGACTATGTGATGTTGATGTCGACACCAGCATCAATATATGTTTGTCTTTAGACTCCGAGCATTGTCTTTGGACACTAAGCTAAGATTATCTTTGCTCTCTTCCGCAATGTTCAGTCCTTTGTAAGCCTTTGATGTGTTTAGGTGAATAAACGAACTACTGCAAAATGGAAGTGTTGTTTGGTGTAACCAACCTGAACTTCCTCCTCAGAGGCATGCAGGCATAAGAGGCAGCTGGAAACATTTATGCCATGTATGGGGTAAGCGCATAAAAGAAATCACTTCAGAAAATAGTTTTTTTGTTTCAAGTGAAATCAGTTAGATGGTAATAACTCACCAGATGAAAGAAAACCTACTAGCTTTGATGATGGAAGTTTACCAATGTCATCCAGCTCAGTGTACCCAGTCATTGACAAATATGATGAACTGTGAACATTTGGCCTTTGTGAGACAGTTGCATTCAGTATGCAATGTTGTCGAAAAAAGAAAGGAAGGAACATCAGAGTTAAACATCCCATCAGCAATGAGATTATTAGAGATAAAGCAGAAGCTTTAATTGGGAAGGATGTGGAAGGAAATCAGCTGCTCCCTCTGAAGGAAAGATTCCAGCCATTGTCTTAACTCGTTTAAGGAAATAGTACAAACCTACATAAGGATGACAAGACAGAGTTTAAACCACTGTGTGTTAACTACATTAAAAGAAAATGATGATCAGCCTCAGCAAAAAATATACAAAGCAAGGATAATATGTGTCTGTAAAATGTTATGTTATGCATCTGAAGATGTTTTATGTCATGAACTGCATTCCAGGGCTGTGTCTACTGCACTGGGCATCTGTTGCTTACAAATATGATATCTTGTGCCTTCAATATCAAGATAATTATCGAGGATGCCACATCAAGTGTTATTACTGTGCAATATTCATGTACACTCAGTTGGTTTCACAAAATAATCTGTTCAGGTCATTGTCTGGAAAGCCATCAGTACCACAGTTATTTTTCTAATCTTCTCACCTTAAATGTTAACCTACAGCATGAGCTGATGATCAGTAATAACAAGAGAGAAGTTGATATGTGATGGGGATATCCTGAAAGCATTATTAAGCTTTACAGTACTTCAAGGTGAAATGAAATTACCAGTAGCATCAACTGCTGACCCAGATTTAGCTGCAAGCACAATAGCATGTTCCAACAGCTACACCTCAATGATTCTCATATGATTTTTCTGAAATCTTAGGGGCATTTTTAGTGTGAAACAGTCAAGAAGTAATCTGTGAGCAAAATGTGCCAAATGTGAGCAGTTAAATGGAAATTTGATCCCACTCTAAGCTAGTTGAACCTCTTCCTGTCATATCTTCCTGCTACTTTGGTTTCTCTGTGTCCTCAGATCTCTGAAAATTGAAAAGCTCATTCATCAGGTTATTTTGCTTTTATTGTTGAAGCAGCTTCAGCTGTTGTATTGTATTCATTATGAGTTGGTAATGCTGTTAATTCCTTGGTTTTTAAGGAAACCATGACAGTTTTGCTTAAGGATGACACATTCATGATGTTACTATCAGTGTTTTGTGTTCCTTATTCCAGATTCTAATCACAGTTGCTTTTCCTTTTGTGTTAACAGAAGTTGTAATCAAATTTGCACCACTTTCATTCATTTGCTTCATGGCTTTTTGAACCCAATTTTTTGGTCATTGTACAAGATTTCCTTACAGAGTTGCTTTTTTGATTTGAAACTTTGTTATTCATATGTTATGAAATATCTTTGTGGATGTTCTTGTTTTGTAATTAGTGTTATGTTGTCTTTTCAGCTGTGTTGTTATGAGTCAGAAGTGGTGCCAATGAAAGCATCCCAAATGAAAGCTATATTGCACATAACTACAATTTAGACCCAAATCCTGTTTACAGAAATGGGAATGAAACTCATTGGCCTATACCTGAGGTATTTCCTCCCCCAGTCAGTGAGACAGCAGCCAGTGATGCCACATCTTCAAAGCTCAAGATTCCTGAGTGCATGTCATCTCAAGAATGTCATTGACTGTGGAAATGAATTCTTCCTGCTGCTGGTCTAATGGAGCATCGGTGAGATTTTAGACTACATAAGGCAATGATGTGATGGTTGTCTCACTTCCTCAAGTGGTACAGAATTATCTTGCTAAATTCATTTCTACATCTTCATCTACATCTATATTCTGCAAACCATCATGAGGTACATGGCAGAGGATATGTCCCAATGTACCAGAGTTTCTTTCTGACCCAATCACATATGGAGCACAGGAAGAATAATTGTTTGAATGCCTCTGTTCATGCAGTAACTAATCCAATCTGATCTTCAGGATCTTTTTGGGAACAATATGTTGGGGGTTGTAGTACATTCCTAGATTAATCACTTAAAGCTGGTACTTGAAACTTTGTTAATAGACTCTTCAAGAGTCTTCCAGTTCAGTTCATCGGTATCTCTGGGATACTGTTTCATGGATTAAACAAATCTGTGACCATTCATGCTGCCCTTCTCTGTATATGTTCAATATCCTCTGTCATTCCCATATGCTGTGTGTCCCACACACTTGAACAATATTCTAGAACTGAGTGATTTTTAAGCAATCTCTTTTGTAGACAGACTGCATTCCCAAGTATTCTACTAGCAAACTGAGGTATACCACCTGCTTTACCCACAACTGAACCTATGTGATCATCCCATTTCATATCCCTATAAAGTGTTACATCTGAGTATTTGTATGAATTGGCTGACTCCAACAGTGACTCATTGATATTATAATCAAAGGACACTATATTTTTTTGTTTTGTCAAGTTCAAAATTTTACATTTTTGGAGATTTAAAACACGTTGTCAATCTCTGCACCACTTTGAAAACTTATCAAGATCTGAATGAATAATTATGCAGGTTCTTTCAGATATTATTTCATTATAGATAACTACATTATCTACAAAAAGCCTGATTTTACTATTAATATTGCCTGCTGGTCATTAATATACAACATGAACAACAAGGGTCCCTACACATTTCACTGGGGCAGACCCAAAGTTACTTCTAAATCTACTATGACTTTCCATCCAAGATAAAATGCATACTCCCTACCAAACCTCATATGTTCGTCCTTTTGAGAGTAGGTGTAGCTGTGGTTCTGGATAAAATGCTTTTTTAAAATCAAGAAATACAGCTTCTACATGACTGCCTTGATTCAAAGCTTCCAGAATGTCACATGAGAAAAGTGGAATTGGGTTTCACATGACTGATGTTTTTGAAACCCATGCTGGTTGACACTGAGAAGGTCATTCTGTTCAAGATACTTCATTATGTTTGAGCTCAGAATATGTTCTAATATTCTATAGCTAGTGGTGTCAAGGATATTGGAAGTAGTTTTGTGAATCACTTCTACTACCCTTCTTGTAGACAGGTGTGACCTGTTCCTCATTGAGATGTGACACTACTGACATTTTATCTAGTTTACTGAATGTGTGTGTGTGTGTGTGTGTGTGTGTGTGTGTGTGTGTGTGTGTGTGTGTGTATATATATATATATATATATAAACAAAGATGATGTGACTTACCAAACGAACGCGCTGGAACGTCGATAGACACACAAACTCCTTTTAATACATATACACGCAGTAGTAACATTGTTTGTGTGTCTATCGACGTGCCTTGGCCTTGGCCTTTACAAATGTCTGCTTGTGTCTGTGTATGTGCAGATGGATATGTGTGTGTGTGTGTGCGAGTGTATACCTGTCCTTTTTTCCCCCTAAGGTAAGTCTTTCCGCTCCTGGGATTGGAATGACTCCTTACCCTCTCCCTTAAAACCCACATCCTTTTGTCTTTCCCTCTCCTTCCCTCTTTCCTGATGAGGCAACAGTTTGTTGCGAAAGCTTGAATTTTGTGTGTATGTTTGTGTTTGTTTGTGTGTCTATCGACCTGCCAGCGCTTTTGTTCGGTAAGTCACCTCATCTTTGTTTTATATATATATATATATATATATATATATATATATATATATATATATATATATACTGCTTGTTTTGGTTGGCTTTTGTACTTTAGTAATCATTGTTGGCATCTGAGTAGCAGCGTACGATGTGTAGTGCACACTCGACCTATTTAGGGGGACCCCACAGTTCTCAACCCTATGGCACAAGTCCTGGAAGCCACAGTCTAACTTGTCATAGAACCTTCGAAGTCTCTGGTCACTGAAGGCAGTTTCTATGTGGACATCCTCAAATAGCTCAGGTCTATTGTTTACCACTAGACCCATTATATTTCCATCATGATTGAGGTTCCTAACTGCTATCTGTTTTAGGTAGTTAGCAGAGACGGCATTTAGTAAAGTTTCACAGGGTGTCTCACAACAACTGCCACTAAGAAACTGTAATTTTCCCAATTAATTGTTGAATGATTAATGTCTCCTTCGATGATTACAGTATGATTTGAGAACTTATGTGTAAGTGAACTGAGGTTATCTCTAAAGTTTTTGGTTACATCAGGAGATGAGTCTGGTGGGTGATAGAAGGATCCAATCATCGTTTTATGCCCACCCCTGATACTGAGTCTTGCCTAAACAATCTCACATGCAGCCAAAGTGGATTTGAGTTTCTTGTCTGCTGCAACAAATACACAACCTCCATTTCCCATTTTCATATGCTTTTGATACATGCTTAAATTTTCCCCAAAAATCTCACTGCTACAAATTACAGGTTTCAACAAGCTTTCTGTACCTGTGAGCTTCACTACTTTGCATGAGTGCTTCAAACTCTGGCCCTTTGTTATGAATGCTTTGGCAGTTTATCATTAGGATTTTAATACTCTCACCTGTGGAAGGAATTTCTTTTGATCTTACACTGATATTTCTGGGTTTCCTACAGCATCATTATCTGGGTTGGATACCCTTTTGAGCATGCCACACACAGTCAGCTACCTGAGTAGCAGCCTCTGATGTGTAGTGCACACCTGGCCTATTTAGGGGGACCCTACAGTTCTCAACCCTATGGCACAAGTCCAGGAAACCACAGTCTAACTTGTCATAGAACCTTTGAAGTCTCTGGTTCAGTTCATCCACTCAACTCAGAAGCAAAGAGTCACAACCAATTATGGGGACAATGTTGCAAATTGTGAGCTTTGTTGAAACTGCATGCATGAGGCTAGTCTTCTCAACCTTCTCTACCAGTTGCTGGGCTGACCAAGAATGGCTACGGAGCCCAAATGACACACATCATTGTTCCAAAGTGCACCACTATCTGCAGTTGGATTCCCTCAATGGCTACTGAAATAGTCTACTCACAATGATGGACAGGCATGGACACTGGGTGCACCTGGAATCATTTCCTGTCCCTTGCTACCGTTTCGCTAAGGGATATCATGACTTGCTGTACATTTGAAGTGTATACAATTAATAGACCCCTACCCTTTTATGTTTGCCTTCTCCTGACACCAAACAAAGCAGGTTTCCTCAAAATAGATGAAATGAGTCCCACTGGCTCAGTTCCAGTTTCAGTGAAAGACAGCACCTCAAACTTGTTGGTCAGAGGATCAATTTGACTGATTTATTTGTTCTACTGAATAATTTGTTTACTGAAATTTTTTCTGAGCCTACTGTCATTCCATATTTAGATATTTTCATGGTCATACCTAAGTCAAGGTCAAACGCTCACAATAACTTTCTAATGTGTCAAGTTTTATGCAGATTCATTTTACAGATGATTTACACTTTATTAAAGTATACATTCATCACAGAGTTATCAAAAAAGGTGCATTCATTTGTTTTACAAGAGGGCATATTTTTAAAGTGTTTCTTGTTTGATATTGTTTATAAAAAATGTAAGAGAGAAATTAATCATCTGCAATTTGTTTTGTCATATCAACAAAAAGTGTTTGATGATGCTGATGCAGTTATTGATTCCAAGCTTGCAGAAACCTACTAGCTTGGATGTAAAGATGTCATCAGTCCAATTATTAAGTGGATTTACGTATATAGAGAAATTTTCTTCATGATTGTCAATAATGAGAAAGGACGGTAAACATTTGATGTGAGTTGATTAGAAGAATAACTGTGGTATCAATGACTTCCCAGATGAGACCCTGCATAAATTTTCCTGTGAAATCAGCAGTGTGCAGATGGTACTATACAGTATCAACATTTGATGCAGTGTCTGTGGTCGTTATTCTTATATTGTGACTGAAATATTTCAGATTTGTAAGCAACAGATGACAAATGTGGTAGACACACTCCTGGGATGCAATTTGTAACACTAAACATCTTCTTTGTGCCACCAGATATGTAACATAACATTTTACAGACCCAAATTGACCTTTGCTTCATATATGTTTTGTTGGGGCCAACCATTAATTTCTTCTAATGTAATACCATCCAGTGGTTCAACCTCTTTCTTACCATTCCGATATAGGTTTCCTTTTATTTCCTTAAACTAGTTAAGACAAGTGCTGGAATATTTCCTTCAAAAGGGCACAGTTGATTTTTTTCCATGTCCTTCTCAATCCAAACTTGTGCTTCACATCTAATAACCTCATCATTGATGGGATATTCAAGCCTAATCTCATTTCTTTTCTCTTTTCCTCCACATTGCCCACTGAACACAAGGGTCTCATGCAGGTTAAATGTTCATAGTTCAACATATTTGTGAGTAATTTGGTCACGGAGGTGGACCATACTGGTAAACTATAAAACCTTTCTTCATCATGTCCCATACATCTTCTTGTGTGTGATGAGTAATCCACATCAAAACAATCATATTTGATACAACAGAAGTATTTTCTCATGTGATTTCTTTGATGCACTTACTCCATAGGTGGCAAAAATGTTTCAGGCTACCTCTGCTCCCTGTTCTGCTCTATTAAATTGAAAACAAACAAAATGCCATGCTTGCTAGACATAATTGTAGTTCACAATTGGCTTTTTAATGCTTAATCAATGCTCATCATGACCTTCAAATATGCAACATTCAGTAACCCAGTGCAAAAACAACTCTACTTGTAGACAACTCTGCTTATAGTAACATGTGTGAGAATGCAAGCAAAATCTCCATGAATTGATCACAAAACAATTTTAGGTAAGTTTTGCATACAATGTTAGATTTCACACATCAATATTCTTCACATCATTTGCATGATGAACAGTCACTATGCTGTTTCTGATTGTAAAACTCTAAGAAAATTTTTCTTTCTTTATGTTTATGTTTATTTCTTTATGTGTGGCTCCAGGAGTCCTCAAATATTAATAAAAACTTTTAATACTTTCTATGATAATAAAGGATGGTGCAGCATTCACATTTTTTCAGTAGGTTGCAAAGAGATACTTCACTGTTTTGTATTGCTTTTTGTTCTTCATCTATTACTATATAAGCATCTATCTTGTTAGCTCTTAAGAACCATGAACATATTTACATATATTTAAATTGATACCTTTCAAATTTGTTTATTTGACAACCCAAACATTGTATTAATTTCTTGTAATTATCAGCTTTATTTGCACCTGCTTGTAAATGAAATGCGGAAGTGCTGACATGGAGCCCATCTGCCATTGGTGAGATCCAGATACTGATCTGCAAATTATCTGATAACGGTATTTAATCATGCACCAATGAGCCTGCAGTCTTCCAGAAATGAAGTCTGACACTCAATTAACCATATAGCTTAACATTGAGTGTTGAATCGCATTATGTACTTACCTTTTGAAAATTACATTGGGTCATGTTTCCAGCTTTGTGTTTATCTCCAGCAACAGTCTGGAGTAATAGGAAATCACAACAGGAATCACCAAGCACTGCTCACCTAATTTCAGTTAATATTACTGAGTTGGCTTTCTTCTGGGAAGTGGTAGCTGACTGCAACCATATTCCTTACACTCACTCACTTCCTTCCACCCTTGCAAGAAGGCAAGGTAGCAGTTACAACTCACACTAAGTCCAGTGGGTGCTGGAATACCACTGAGGGAGTGGTGTGGAGGATATTGGGTAGGATACTCCTCGTTTCAGGGCATAATGAGAGGTAGTTGAAGCCCTGGCAGAGAATTTGATTCAGCTGCTCCAGTCGTGAGTACTACTAAATCACAATGGGAGTGCTGTTTTGTGGTCAGATGGTGGAAATGTGGGAAGTGTTAGGTGACTGGAGGGACAAGACACAGCAGATCTGTTTCTGTACAAGGCTGGGAGGGTAATTTTGGTTTGTGAAAGCCTCAGTGAGACCCTTGGTATATTTTGAGAGGGACCGCTTGGCTGTACAGATCTGATGACCTTCCATGGCTAGGCTTATGGAAGGGACTTCTTGGTATGGAATGAGTACCAGCTGCTGAAGTTGAGATATTTCTGGTGTTTGGTAGGTTTGATACAAGCGGACATTATCTCTTATATGGCTATTTATGTGAAGCTGTTGCTTATGGATTCTATTTGTCATTTTATACTGATTATTTTGTTTCAAAGCAATTGCAAGTAACTTAACTGCTTTATCAAAAGCTTTTGATATGTTGCCTACTTTCTTGTTGTTACTAAACTATGCTGATTGTTTTGCCTTTGTTGTCAACTGCTGTGCCTGCCTCCTCTGTAAAATCTTCCACATGATGATAAATCTTTGCTTGTTTCTGACTGGTGAGAGCCCTTCTTGAAATGTTATGGTTGCCACATTCATAACACAACTGGTTCTAGCAGTTTGTACAGGTTTTCTTTTCAGTGTGAAATGTCTTGGATTTCACATCTTCAGTTCCATCCTTGTTTTACAAATCCATCATCTAAACTTGACTTTTAATGTACTCAACTGTCTGATGATCTTTCAAGACATTGATCATGTCCATGATATTGTTCAAAGATTCAGGCAGTGTTCTCAACAATTAGTTTAGGTTTTCCTTTTTGTCATGTTCATGCCCACTAATTTGAATTCATTCAAAAATACTGAAGAATGTTGCCATTTTACTATAGTCTTGAACCACAGTTTGTTCATTGTGTTTCTGCAGACAACCAGTAACCTCCCAATTGTTTAAGAATTGAACTCAAATGTGTAAAACAGCTTCACACACCTGAATACTTTACAAATGAGTTAATGCATTAAATGTTTGCCTTTAAGCATGAAAGTGGGAAAAGTATAGGAAAGGTTTGATATTAAGCTTCAATTTTGTTGGAAGCTGGTAACTGCTGTCACACAGGCTGAAACACAGGATCAATATAATTTGGGTAATTTGCACTCCATTTTAATCAAAAGCTAGTTTTTCATACATCTCAATGCCTATGATGTCATATCTCATAGACCACTTATTGTACAAAGATATAATTCTACAGATATATTAAGTGATGCACACAAATACTGTATGCAAAGTGTGTTGTAAATAGAGTTAATAGTAAAGAATTAAGAAAATTACATCATCATGTCTGATGATGTTTTACTGTGCACCATCTCAAGCAAAAACTAGTTTTTATACTTTTAAATGTTTATGATATCATATCTTGTGCACTATGTGTTGTATGATGGCTCAATTTTAGAGGTACTTTCAGTGACATATGTACACTGCTGGCCACCGTAAATGCAACACCCTGAAGGAAGCATCCGAATCGAGTGAAATTTACACCATGAGTTTGCAGCGATGAGATATGCAACTGATTAGAATTTCAGTGCAGACGCACATCACGTGCGCCTGTGGCGCCACCTCATAGCGCCATTTAAGGCTTGGTGATTTCGACGAGTGTTCGTTTGGCACATGTGTTTATCTTGTGGTTGTTTCACAAGATGATCAGTTATGCCTCGTAGACAACAGCGAACATCTTTTGATCAAGTATCCGAGTTCGACAGAGGAAGGATAGTGGCTTACCGAGATTGTGGATTATCATACAGAGAAATCGCTAGTTGTGTTGGACGAAACCAAACAACTGTAATGCGGATATGTGGCCGTTGGATGCAGGAGGGTACGACGGACCGATGTGGTCGATTGCATTCACCTCGGTGCACCACTGCACGTGCTGATAGGCAAATTGTGCGCATGGCAGTGACGGATCGCTCAGTGACATCCCGAACCATAGCACAGCACATTGTGTCTGTAATGCATCATCCAGTGTCTGCGCGTACCATTCGACGCCGTTTACAGCAGAGTGGTCTGTCCGCAAGACGTCCATTGCTTCGTCTACCATTGATGCAGAACCACAGACGTCTCCATCGCCAATGGTGTGATGACAGACGGATGTGGACGGCAGAATGGAATGACGTTGTCTTTACTGACGAGGCACGCTGATATGAAACTTCCTGGCAGATTAAAACTGTGTGCCGGACCAAGACTCGAACTCGGGACCTTTGCCTTTCGCGGGCAAGTGCTCTACCAACTGAGCTACCCAAGCACGACTCACACCCCATCCTCACAGCTTTACTTTTGCCAGTACCTCATCTCCTACCTTCCAAACTTTACAGAAGCTCTCCCGTGAGCCATGCAGAACTAGCACTCCTGAAAGAAAGGATATTGCGGCTTAGCCACAGCCTGGTGGATGTTTCCAGAATGAGATTTTCACTCTGCAGCAGAGTGTGCGTTGCTATGAAACTTCCTGGCAGATTAAAACTGTGTGCTGGACCGAGACTCAAACTCAGGACCTTTGCCTTTCACGAGCAAGTGCTCTACCAACTGAGCTACCCAAGCACGACACATGCCCCGTCCTCACAGCTTTACTTCTGCCAATGCCTTGTCTCCTACCTTCCAAACTTTACAGAAGCTCTCCAAATTTTTCTTTTGTTTCCTTTACTGCTTGCTTAACAAACAGATTGAATAACATTGGGGATAGGCTACAACTCTGTCTCACTCCCTTCCCAACCACTGCTTCCCTTTCATGCCCTTTGACTCTTACAACTGCCACCTGGTTTCTGTACATATTGTAGATAGCCCTTTGCTCCCTGTATTTGACACCTGCCACCTTCAGAATTTGAAAGAGAGTATTCCAGTCTACTTTGACAAAAAAGCTTTATCTAAGTCTACAAATGCTAGAAACATAGGTTTGCCTTTCATTAATCTATTTTCTAAGATAAGTCATAGGGTCAGTATTGCCTCACATGTTCCAACATTTCTACGGAATCTGAACTGATCTTCCCTGAGGTCGGCTTCTACCAGTTTTTCCCTTCATCCGTAAAGAACTTGTGTTGATATTTTGCAGCCATGGCTTATTAAACTGATAGTTCAGTAATTTTCACATCTGTCAACACCTGGTAAATGCTGAGGCTGCTTTCACATGTGGCTCTCCCTTTGATGGGATAACAAATGCCAATTACAGAGCTTCAATAGCAAGAAGTGGTGTGTAGATGTAAGGAACGTCTCTTGCACCTAGTTCTTTCATAAACAAATGGCATACAGTACACAGTGCCAGAAGTAGGAGGGGTATAGGGAGAGAAAAAGATGTTACATAGTCTGGCTGAGTGATGTATTGGTGCAATGGAAACTTGTCCTTGCTAAATGTTGATGTGCATAGATTATGAAGTTAAATAGTGAAATCACACACACACACACACACACACACACACACACACACAGATTTTGGTTTATTTTCTGTACCTTAGGGAGAAGTCAAATTGAAAAACTGTTTTAGGGAACAAATGATATTACTCCAGCAGTCCACTCTTCATAACCAATGTGACAACTCTGTTTAATCTTGTGTGGATGTTATCATGGTTATTTTTTAAAAATATACCTATTCCCACCAGGTTGAAAATGAAGCAGTTACAGGAATGAATAATGACATTTTAAAGGTGGTGGAATTTGAATTCCTTGCAACCAGTGCTAATACTGATGAGAATAGTCCTCATTGGTCAGGAGAAACTGTTACACCAAAGAAAAAAGCATCACCAATGAAGGCGCCAAAAAAGCCTAAGGGGGAAGGAGCTCTGAATTTTTCATTACACGGTGAATCATTATTCACAGGTTTGTTTGTATAATAATTCTCCTCCACTAGAAACTTTGCATAACTACTAAGTGTAATTACAACTAAGTTATGTACATGAAAAATTTAACTTATTACGTGAAAAATTTACATTTACAAAAGTACAGATACACACACAGGAAAGTATGGGTAATGATCATTGTGTAAAAATTAGATACATTTCAATGTAAATGAAATGAATGGCATAGGCACACAGCATAATTGAGAATGCAACAAAGTTATAGAACATACTCTGACTTCAAAAAAAATGAGCTCCTAAGTCAAAAAGACACATCCATTCCCTCAATCTTTTGAAAACAAACACCCCTTCATAAACGATATCCTAGGAAGTAAATATATAGAGAATGATGTGGATGCTATATTCATGACTGTTGTAAAGCTTTTGATTCAATACTACACTACACCTACTATAGAGTAGATTGATCTATAGGAAATAAGGACATTAGCTCCTAGTGGTCAATGAACCTGGATTCTTCGGTTTCACAGAAACAGTCTCCTTGACCACATCAGCCATTCAGCCATCTGGACCTTGTCACTGACCAATTCAAATTTCCAACTTACATCTACATCTACATCTACATCCATACTCTGCAAGCCACCTGATGGTGTGTGGCGGAGGGTACCTTGAGTACCTCTATCAGTTCTCCCTTCTTTTCCAGTCTCGTACTGTTTGTGGTAAGAAAGACTGTCAGTATATCTCTCTGTGGGCTCTAATCTCTCTGGTTTTATCCTCATGGTCTCTTCACGATACATATGTAGGAGGGTGCAATATACTGCTTGACTCCTAGGTGAAGGTATGTTCTCGAAATGCCAACAAAAGCCCGTACCGAGCTACTGAATGTCTCTTGCAGAGTCTTCCACTGGAGTTTATCTATCATCTCCGTAATGCTTTCGAGATTACTAAATGATCCTGTAATGAAGATCGCTGCTCTCCATTGGATCTTCTCTATCTCTTCTACCAACCCTATCTGGTATGGATCCAACACCGGTGAGCAGTATTCAGGCAATGGGCAAACAAGTGTACTGTAACCTACTTCCTTTGTTTTTGGACTCATTTCCTTAGGTTTCTTCCAGTGAATCTCAGTCTGGCATATGCTTTACTGACAATTAATTTAAAATGGTGATTCCATTTTAAATCACTCCTAATGCTTACTCCCATATAATATATGGAATTAACTATTTCCAGTTGCTGACCTGTTATATTGTAGCTAAATGATAAAGTATCTTTCCTTATACACTCCTGGAAATGGAAAAAAGAACACATTGACACCGGTGTGTCAGACCCACCATACTTGCTCCGGACACTGCGAGAGGGCTGTACAAGCAATGATCACACGCACGGCACAGCGGACACACCAGGAACCGCGGTGTTGGCTGTCGAATGGCGCTAGCTGCGCAGCATTTGTGCACCGCCGCCGTCAGTGTCAGCCAGTTTGCCGTGGCATACGGAGCTCCATCGCAGTCTTTAACACTGGTAGCATGCCGCGACAGCGTGGACGTGAACCGTATGTGCAGTTGACGGACTTTGAGCGAGGGTGTATAGTGGGCATGCGGGAGGCCGGGTGGACGTACCGCCGAATTGCTCAACACGTGGGGCGTGAGGTCTCCACAGTACATCGATGTTGTCACCAGTGGTCGGCGGAAGGTGCACGTGCCCGTCGACCTGGGACCGGACCGCAGCGACGCACGGATGCACGCTCAGACCGTAGGATCCTACGCAGTGCCGTAGGGGACCGCACCGCCACTTCCCAGCAAATTAGGGACACTGTTGCTCCTGGGGATCGGCGAGGACCATTCGCAACCGTCTCCATGAAGCTGGGCTACGATCCCACACACCGTTAGGCCGTTTTCCGCTCACGCCCCAACATCGTGCAGCCCGCCTCCAGTGGTGTCGCGACAGGCGTGAATGGAGGGACGAATGGAGATGTGTCGTCTTCAGCGATGAGAGTCGCTTCTGTCTTGGTGCCAATGATGGTCGTATGCGTGTTTGGCACCGTGCAGGTGAGCGCCACAATCAGGACTGCATACGACCGAGGCACACAGGGCCAACACCCGGCATCATGGTGTGGGGAGCGATCTCCTACACTGGCCGTACACCACTGGTGATCGTCGAGGGGACACTGAATAGTGCACGGTACATCCAAACCGTCATCGAACCCATCGTTCTACCATTCCTAGACCAGCAAGGGAACTTGCTGTTTCAACAGGACAATGCACGTCCGCATGTATCCCGTGCCACCCAATGTGCTCTAGAAGGTGTAAGTCAACTACCCTGGCCAGCAAGATCTCCGGATCTGTCCCCCATTGAGCATGTTTGGGACTGGATGAAGCGTCGTCTCACGCGGTCTGCACGTCCAGCACGAACGCTGGTCCAACTGAGGTGCCAGGTGGAAATGGCATGGCAAGCCGTTCCACAGGACTACATCCAGCATCTCTACGATCGTCTCCATGGGAGAAAAGCAGCCTGCATTGCTGCGAAAGGTGGATATACACTGTACTAGTGCCAACATTGTGCATGCTCTGTTGCCTGTGTCTATGTGCCTGTGGTTCTGTCAGTGTGATCATGTGATGTATCTGACCCCAGGAATGTGTCAATAAAGTTTCCCCTTCCTGGGACAATGAATTCACGGTGTTCTTATTTCAGTTTCCAGGAGTGTATGTATCCACAGCACATTACACTTGTCTACATTGATTTGTTGCAGATCCTCTTGCAATTCAGTACAATTTTCCATTGTTACAACCTATCGATATACCACAGCATCATCCACAAAAAGCCTCAGTGAACTTCCGATGTTATCCACGAGTCATGTATATATATTGTGAATAGCAACGGTCCTACGACACTCCCCTGTGGCACACCTGAAATCACTCTTACTTTGGAAGACTTCTCTCCATTGAGAATGACATGCTGTATTCTGTTATCTAGGAACTCTTCAATCCAATCACACAATTGGTCTGATAGTCCATATGCTCTTACTTTGTTCTTTAAATAACTGTGGGGAACTTTATCGAATGCCTTGCGGAAGTCAAGAAACATGGCATCTACCTGGGAACCCGTGTCTATGGCCCTCTGAGTCCCATGGATGAATAGCACGAGCTGGGTTTCACACGATCGTCTTTTTTGAAACTCATGCTGATTCCTACAGAGTAGATTTCTAGTCTCCAGAAAAGTCATTATACTTGAACATAATATGTGTTCCAAAATTCTACAGCTGACCAATGTTAGAGATATAGGTCTATAGTTCTGCACATCTGTTCAACGTCCCTTCTTGAAAATGGGGATGAACTGTGCTCTTTTCCAATCTATTGGAATGCTATGATCTTCTAGAGACCTACGGTACACCACTACAAGAAGGGGGGCAAGTTCCTACACATACTCTGTGTAAAATCGAACTGGTATCCTATCAGGTCCAGCGGCCTTTCCTCTTTTGAGTGATTTTAATTGTTTTTCTACTCTCTATCATCTATTTCGATATCTACCATTTTGTCATCTGTGTGACAATCTAGAGGAGGAACTGCAGTGCAGTCTTCCTCTGTGAAACAGCTTTGGAAAAAGACATTTAGTATTTCAGCCTTTAGTCTGTCATCCTCTGTTTCAGTACCATTTTGGTCACTGAGTGTCTGGACATTTTGTTTTGATCCACCTACTGCTTTGACATAAGACCAACATTTCTTAGGATTTTCTGCCAAGTTAGTACATAGAACTTTACTTTCGAATTTTATGAATGCCTCTCACATAGCCCTCCTCACACTACATTTTGCTTTGTGTAAGTATTGTTTGTCTGCAAGCCTTTAGCTATGTTTATGTTTGCTGTGAAGTTCCCTTTGCTTCCATAACACTTTTCTAGCTCGGTTATTGTACCATGGTGGCTCTTTTCCATCCCTTATGATCTTGTTTGGCACATACTCATCTAATGCATATTGTACGATGGTTTTGAACTTTGCATGCTGATCCTCAATACTATCTTTACTTGAGATAGAACTTTTATGTTGAGCCGTCAAGTAGTCTGAAACCTGATGTTTGTCACTTTTGCTAAACAGAAAAATCTTCCTACCTTTTTTAATATTTCTGTTTATGGCTGAAATCACCAATGCTGTAACCGCTTTATGATCACTGATTCCCTGTTCTGCGTTAACTGTTTCAAATAGTTCAGGTCTGTTTGTCAATTGAAGGTCTAATATGTTATTGCCATGAGTTGGATCCCTGTTTAACTGCTCAAGGTAGTTTTCACATAATGCACTTAAAAAAATTTCACTGGATTCTTTGTCCCTGCCACCCATTATAAATGTTTGAGTCTCCGATTCTATACCTGGTAAATTAAAATCTCCACGCAGAACTATAACATGGTCGGGAAATCTACTCGAAATATTTTCCAAATTTTCCTTCAGGTGTTCTGCCACAACAGCTGCTGAGCCAGGGGGCCTATAGAGACATCCAATTACCATGTTTGAGCTTGCTTCAACCGCGACCTTCACCCAAATTATTTCACATTTCGGATCTCTGTCAATTTCCTTCAATACTATTGCACTTTTTATCACTATAAACACGCCTCCCCCTTCACTGTCCAGCCTGTCTCTGCGGTATACATTCCAATTAGAGTTTAGAATTTCATTACTGTTTACATCTGGTTACAGCTAACTTTGTGTCCCTGGTACTACGTGGGCATTGTGACCGTTTATTAATGAGATCAGTTCTGGGACCTTTCTATAGATGCTCCTGTAGTTTACTATTACCACATTAATATTGTCATTACCACATTAACATTGTCATTCCCTGTTGTGTTTTGCCTACTGCTACCTTGTCACGTCCCGGTAGGTGTCTTGTCGGGCCTAGGGAGGGAATTCTCTAACCTAAAAAACCCACATGTGCACACCACACGTACTCCGCTACTCTTGTAGCCACTTATCCAGACTTTGCTGCATAGTACCTCTTCCCATTATCCTAGTACTCACAGCAATTTGCTGATTTCTGTAAGAGCTGAGACATGTTTGTGTATCTGCACTGAAGGGATGCTTGGGCCATCTCGCCCTAGATATATATGTGGGGTCTGATCTTTTGGACATGTCTGATAGAACAGACACCACATATAGAAAGATTGCCAAACATGTGAGCCTTTGACCAAAAGTTCACATGTTTGGCAATCTTTTTGTTGTGCCCATCTGCAACTCAGAATCTCCTCTATATGGTGAGCAGCAATCTGCCCTTATCATAATTTTCCCTTGTTTCATTGGGATGCCACTAATATATAGATTGACTACGTCTAGACTGTAACTTCTTAACATGTAAATTGTCTGCTTTGATGAAGAGTTATCCATAAGACAGAAATGATAGCATATATTTATTTTCAAGAGGTACAACTCACAGTTCTGAAAGCTGGAACACTTAACACAGAAAACTACCTAAGTGTTCCAGTTGTTCCAGTCATTTAGGACCACCCGTGTGTGGGTTTGGGTCTTGGTAGTGTGTTGAGGTTAGGGAGCAGGCCATTGATAATTAGACCAACAGAATCAAAAGTCAAAACATTTTGTTAGCATTCATGCATCTACATGTGTAGCACCTCTGTGGATGCAGTGACCACACCTCTCACAGCACGCGGTGAGGATGGCTTGTATTGGTGGTGATCTGACAGCTACAGAGGCATGATGTTGGTGCCCAGGAATGCTAACTTCTGAGCTTATGCAGTAGTGCGCACCTCAGTTAGTGTGCTTGGACACTAGCAGATGAAATCAGTGGCACTGAGGGTTAATTCCAGGTGATGCCAACCTTTGCTGGTAGATATCACTCCTGCAAGTGTTGGCACATAGCGTTGAGGCATCCGCAGCAGCATGGAAGGGTGGGTGGCTGTACCACTCCAGTCTAATTCCACTGTCCTCCAGGCAATTGTCTGGCTGCTGTAGGAGTTGGCCATGAGTTAGCTGACTGGTGGAGAAGTACGAAGTCTGAGGAGGAGGACTTGGCATCAACAGATGATGTTGTGGTGGAGGTGCAAACCTGTAGTAGGTGTGTGTTTTCCCATAGCATTCAAATATCTGGTGTTGTCCTCCCATCCATGAAGATGGTGCTGGACTGCTGATCCCTCTGCTAAAATTAATGCTTATGTATTCTGGTTGGCAGCCCACTTATGTCAATGTACTGTTTCAAGTCATGCTCGGGATAACAAATCTGTGGCCTGGTTGTGTGGAAATGACTTCAGGTGCTCTACAAGAGCCTTTTAACTGCTGCCAAGTCTGCTCTATGCTATATAAAAAGTCTCATTGCTGTATATGGCACACTGCCACCTTAGCACCAACTGGCTGCCTTCAACTGTTATGGTTGAACTGCTAGTTTCTGCAATAACGCCTAAAACACCCAAAAATGATTGTCACAATACATTACCTCCCCTATCCGAAAGATCCTGCCCTGGGCCTCTACCTTAAACTGGTCTGGAGCAGAACTCAGCACACACAGACAACAATGTACAATATTTACAGTTTTTGTCCTGTTATGTACTGCAGAGGATAGGCAAAATATTGTGAACACCTGCACTTACTTGGAAATGGTTCACTAATAAGGGGTTGGACCCCTATTTTCCCAGAATACAGCTGTGATTCTTCTTGGAATAGTTTCATATAATGATTGTATAGTCTCCGATGGAATGTTATGCCACTCTTCGATCAAAACTTCTTCTAACTCTTGTAGTGACGAGAGAGGTGGAAATCTGCTCCAGGGTCTGCACTCCAATACTGCCCACAAGGGTTCAATAACATTCAAGTCTGGGGACTGTGTGGGCCAGGGAAGACACTGCAGTTCAGTTGCATGCTGCTCGTATCACGATGGTACTGTCCTGGCTGTGTGAATTGGTGCATTATCATCATGAAATGTGGCATCATTGTTGGGGAACAACACTTGAATCATGGGGTGCAATTGATCACCTAAAATGTTCAGATAATCATTGGCTGTAACAAGGCCTTTGAGAGCAATGATGGGGCCAGCAGAATATCGTGATACGTCTGTCCAAACCATCACACTTTGACCTCCATACTTAACTGTTGGAATCAAGCAGGAGTTTAGGCTTCTTTTGGCATTCTCCAGCCCGATGTTGGAAATAACGAAATCATTGATTTGTCATACCATATGACATGTTTCCACTGATTAAACATCCAGGATTTATGCACCTGACACCATTTTTTTTGCTTCTTTGTTTTGGTTCTCAGCACTAACTGTTTTGGTATAGCAGCTCATCCGTGAATATTAATTTTATGGAGTCCTCGGTGGGTAGTGTCAATAGATATGGGGTCTCAAAGACGGCTATTGAGCTCTGCAGTCACTTTAGCCACTGTAGTTTTGCACTGTTTTGAGACAATTCATGTTAGTGTATGATGATTGCTGTCATTTAATTCCTAATTGCCACCACTATTACATTTACATGGTGACGTCTTTCCATGTTTTGTGTAGGCTGTCCTGGCTGTTGGAACAGTTGCTCTTGAAACATTCAATAAGCTGACTTTCTTGGTTACTGATGCTCCAGCTAATCAGGCCCCCACAGTCTGCCCTCTTTGGAACTCTGTTACGTCTTTCATTTCACTTTCACCTCAGGCTCTGAATGCAAATGCAAAGTGTACACTACTCATAAACAACCAGCACTGATGCCTTGTCCTTACTGAACATGCACAGTCCAGCGTGACATGTGCCTTACCTGCATTGTTGGCCATCAAATACAACCACCCCATTCACCCCATTACTGCCACTGTTCACATTATTTTGCCTATCCCCTGTATGTGCCTTGAACATTTAAAAAACTGGTCATGATGAGATAAATATACTAACTGTCCACGGATCATATGAAATGAACAATACTGTATTGAAAACATAAAAACCAAATATCCACTACTAAATATCTATTTGAAAATGTTTAAATGTCAACTTTTATAAACACTTAATGTAATTACAACAATGATAATAGACTTCTCAAAAATGATAAACAATTATTTCTATTTTATTTATGAAACACAGGTTCCAAAGATGATTTTCCTTAAATAGATCAAAATGTGACATTAATTTCTTTCCTACACATTGTTAGAAGTAAATCTCTGTTTTTTTAATTCAGTTGGTTGTATGAGATTGAAGTGCAAGGATGGAGTACAAGTTATGGATGTTATATTGATTTCCATTGTGAAGCGAAATGACTCAAAATATTTGTGTAATTCTCCGGAAAGTTCACCAGTGCACACACAGTTTTTTCGTAGAACCAACCCAGACATTGTCTAGATGATCACAAAAAGCTAAACCAAAGAAAGGAAATGGATATCAAACCATCAACTTGCAACAAAAAAGAGCAACAAAAAAGTCGAGTATTAATAAACCTGGTTATTTAAATCCAACTGCTGCTATCTCTCACTGCAGTGTCACTATCTTAGCATGGCAAGTGCTGTAAAAATGTGACCAGCTGCCCAAATCAGTGACTTACTACAAAATTAATAAATCATCTTTGGGCAACAAGAAGGTGAGGATGGTCAGAAACTGCAAGGTTCAGAAGCTGTGAATTGTGCTCTACAGGTTTAGTCCTTTGGCTCTATATTTATATATACACGGAGGTGATAGAAGTCATGAGACACCTCCTAACTTTGTGTTGGGTCTTCTTTTGCCCAGTGTAGTGCAGAAAGTCAGTGAGGCAGGGACTCAAAAAGTTGTTGGAAAGCCCCTGCAGAAATGCCATGCTCCTGCCTCCATAGTCATCCCTAATTGCAAGAGCGTTGCTGGTGCTGGATTTTGTGCATCAACTGACCTGTCAATTATGTCCCATGAATGTGTGATGGGATTTATGTCAGGCAATCAGAGTGGACAAATCATTCACTTGAATTATACAGAATGCTCTTCAAACCCACTGTGAATGATTGTGGTCTGGTGACAAGGCACATTGTCATCCACAAAAATTCCATCATTGTTTGGGAACTTGAAGCCAATGAATGGCTGCAAATTATCTCTAAGTAGCTGAACATAATCATTTCCAGTCAGTGATTGGGTCAGTTGGACCAGAGACACAATCCATTCCATGCAAAAACAGCCCACAACATTATGGAGCCATTGCCAGATTGCACAGTGCCTTGTTGACAAGCTGGGTCAATCGACATGTGGTGTCTGTGCTCACTCATACCCTACTATCAACTCTTACTAACTGCAACTGGAACTCATCTCACCAGGCCATAGTTTTCCAGTCTTTGTAATGTTAAAGATAATGTAGGTCTCCAAAGGCTGGGTGTGTATCACATTCTCAACAGCTAATCATTTCCAGTCAGTGATTGGGTCAGTTGGACCAGAGACACAATCCATTCCATGCAAAAACAGCCCACAACATTATGGAGCCATTGCCAGATTGCACAGTGCCTTGTTGACAAGCTGGGTCAATCGACATGTGGTGTCTGTGCCTCACTCATATCCTACTATCAACTCTTACTAACTGCAACTGGAACTCATCTCACCAGGCCATAGTTTTCCAGTCTTTGTAATGTTAAAGATAATGTAGGTCTCCAAAGGCTGGGTGTGTATCACATTCTCAATAGCCAAGGAGAGATGAGTGGAAATCCTACAACAACCCTGTAAACAGCTGTCACCAAGAACTGCCACAAATATAATCATAAAATGAAATATGGCGAGATCAGTATTGTAGTGTAAATTCCAAGTTTCTGGTACAGCATAATTAAGGAGACTAACAAAAGAAAGATGTCAGAAAACTTAATAAACAAGGATGGCAGTTTCAATTTAAATAATGTTTGGGGTCACACTCAATTTATTAAAATCTCACCAGCTATCACATCCTACATAGCTGGCGAAGAGTTCTCGAGCTTCCAGCCGGGTGGCGGTGTCTTCAAACTGCAGTTTGACGACACCGCCACCTGGCTGGAAGCCCAAGAACTCTTCGCCAGCTGTATACGCCGGGAAAGCATACATTCACATTTACATCTTACATAGTTGTAAAACACTGAGAGAATTTGTATTTTATGAAGTACCTGTGCAAGCTATGAAAAACAAAAGGGCATCAAGGAGCATGGTGGGTGATGGAGATGAAACTTGACTACAAATGGTGGTGTGGGACAAACAATATTTTACAGGTTGGTTGGAGTCCAGGCAGCAAGTACACATAACAGAAAAATTCACAGCACCTGAAGAAGGTGGATGGGTTGGTTGTCAACATATTGTGCATGAAATGGAAACACACAGACACATTATTAATCAATTGTGCCAAGGAAACAGTGTATAGTCATTATCAAACAACCTACAAAACATAGAAACCATACAAACCTAAAATGCTGCTTATAATGGCAGTGATTTCTTTTGAAAAAAGAGATCAAGGCTATACACTACTGTTCAAAAAAATTATCACAAAACTTTAATTTTCCAAGTAGAATGTTGTGATCCACACAAACAAATACATTACAAGGCTGTATTCTTCTTGTTTATCTCTTTGAAGTATCTTTCCTAGTCTCCAGTTATACAGTTTAGTGCTGCTTCAGCATATTGAAGTCTGTCAGGAAATATCCCTTGAGTCATTAATTACAAAGGTAGCTTCAGTGTAATCCTTTCAAGTCATTAAGTAACTTTAATATTCTAATAAGAACAAAAACCATACCCAACAGAATCACTACTATTTAGTGGTCTGACAAATTTGTATGATCTCTTTAGGGTTGTATTTTTTATAATAATGTTTGTTTTTAGAGTATGCAGTATCTAATGAATCTGTTATTGTTTGCTAGAACTGATGACCTCAGAAGTTAAGTCCCATAGTGCTCAGAGCCATTTTTGTTGTTTGCTTGCTGGTAGGAGAACTGTTTTTTTTGCCACTTTGAAGTAGTAAACATTTAGTTTGGTGGAAAATTGTCTCTGTCACTGTTTTTTTTCTGGAGACTACTTTTCATTCAAATTTTCATTTCTGTTTGTTCCTTGTCTCATAATGAGCCACAAGTGTTTACTCAGAGTGACTAAATCTTAATCTTATGATTATGTTTAACTGCTGCCTCCCCCACATCCCTCCCTTCCCGACTTTTCCTCTCTCTCTCTCTCTCTCTCTCTCTCTCTCTCTCTCCACCCCCCCCCCCCTCCGCCCCCCCTCTGCCCCCCCCCCCCTCTCTCTCTCTCTCTCTCTCTCTCTCTCTCTCTCTCTCTCTCTCTCTCTTTATTTCTCTCCTTCTTTCAACATTCCCAAACCAATATATATTTTCCTTCTTGAAAAAGTATCCCACAGTTCTAGAACTGAGGATTACTGTTTTGGGCATGGCTGCAGGAACTAGTAGTTCAGTGCAGTAGTTGCAGGCAGCCAGTGGGTGCTCATTGTGATGGCATATCAGATGCAGCGACAAGGTGGATTAGGCTAAGCACCACAATGATACAAAGTGGTGGTAAAATGGACCTCTTGCAGGATGAGCCAAGGCATTTGTGCACCACCAAGCCAAGAATTTGCTGTCCAGAGTTCCCAAGTTTGACTGGAACCAGCACATGGGCAGAACCAATGGGCTGCCAACTGGTATAAATAACCATTAATTTAGCAGAGGGATCATCAGTCCAATGAGACCTGTGGATGTAAGAGGGCCATGTCAGATATCTCATTTCTATGGGACAGCACACAGCTGCTACAAGTTTGGGCTTACAACACATCACTAACTTGTGCTGAGTCCTCCTTCATGAACTTGGTACTTCTCCACCAGTAGGCTGCCTCCTGCCCCCATCCCCTACCGCTCCAGCCAGACACCTGCCCTGGAGGGCAGTGGAATGAGACCAGTGTGGTGTAGCTGCACACCCTTCGGTCCTGGGTGCAGTTGCCTAGGCTCCTTGCACCCACACTCACAGGGCGAGCTCTGCCACTAGAGCCTGGTATCCCCTGCAAGCACCCCAGCAGTTTACAACACTGCTGGCTCCATCCATGAGTGGTTATGTCATGCTAACTGGGCCACATACTGCTGCATAAGCTTCTGGAAACAGCATTCCAGGCACCAATGTTACAACATGGTGGAGGTCAGGTTGCCAACACCAAGTGCCATCCTCACCACATGCTTTGCTGGGAGACGTCTGCCACCTCCACCATGATCTAACAAATGTAGCTGCATTAGTGCTAATAAAATGTTTTTACTTTTGTCACTGTTTGTGTAAGTTACCAACGGCATGCTCCTTCACCTTGACACCCCACCACAACCCATCACTGTGGAGTATTTGTTAAATGGCTGATGACTGTTATATTCAGCTAGTGCGGTGAAGTTTTGAGTGCCTGAGCAACATCTGTTCTAGATGTATTATTCCATGCAGCTGTACCTAACACTGCCACCTTAACACTCCCTGCAATAGGAAATTTGCATATAGATTTGATACTCCTAATGGAGAAATAAGGAAAGGAAAGAGAGAGACAGGTATGTTAGGATCAAAAAAGAAAACAAGACAATACCCATAAATGAATTCCCTTACCACCAACCACACCAGGTACCCCCGTTTGTTAAGACACTTCACAATGACACTGGAGGGAGAAGTTGTTCAGCACTCCCTGCAGAATGGACTCACTGAGGCTTCACCATCACAGAAACCCTGAAAACTGATCCTAACAAATCTCTATGAAATTCAGTGGAATGTGCAAGTAGATTCACATAAGTCATCATTAACAGTCAGTACAATTTCTGTAGTCAGTCTATTCATTGGTCAATATTTGATCGAGGTTATACCACTACCCGTGATTAATCTTCCTTAAAAAAAAATTCACGTACAAACCCAGCCCTTGCTTTTACCACATGATGGTAAGTAACCTGCCTCTTTGGTCAGTAACTCTAAACTAAAGGAATACTTAACGGCTGATTAAATAACAGTTGACAGTATTTGTTTACTCACTTTCACCATTAAGAATGATATTTGTTGTTATTAATTTAATGGTGTATTATACTGCTTTAACATATCAGTACTGTATAATCAGTTTTCTTGATCAGTCACTGGATTGACCAAGAAAATGTGATATATTTAAAAATTTGTAAGAACAACCATATTGAGGCAAAAACTTGTGTGTTTCTTTTTGTAAATATGAGCTATGGTGTACTTCCTTAATTAGTGCCAAGTCATCCACATCAAAGGTAGGTGTCATAGCTTTTTCATTGCATTTGCACAGCTGGTTATCTGCTGCTCATTGTAAATTTTCTTCTACAACATCATCTAAGTTGTCTCCAAGTATGTTGTTATCATAGTCTGGTCACTTAAATAACTTTAACAGTGGCTCAACTATGAATTTACCTTGCAATATTTCAATGGGAGATAAATCAATAGATAAATGTGGAAGTTCATTAATTAATACTTGGAATTCTGGTTTTTACTGTGCCCAAATTGTGTATCTGTTTGAATAGTATGTCCTACGTACCTACTGATTTCTTTCATGATAAGATTCACTAGGGTTACTTTGTGGCTGGTATTTTGAGATAGCAATGTGTCTAACATTTTCCCATGCTAAAAAATCTTTAAAGGCTTTAGTCACAAACTTTGGGCCATGTCTGTCAACAATCTACATGGATTTACTATCTCTGAGAAATATTCCTGTAGACATCTAATCACCATCTCTTTGTTGGCATGTTTAATAGGATAGAGTTTAGCATACTTAGACCAACACTCAACTAGTACAAACATATGAGTTACTCCCCTCTACTTGTTGCTGACTGGCCAATGAAATCAGCAGCCATGAGGTCATGTAAGCATTTAGGTACTATCAGGTATAATTTACATAGTACATACAGTATTTTTCCCTTAAGTTTCTAAAGCAGTTTAATTTTACTGTATGTTGGACATATTTTCATATGAGTTACTCCCCTCTACTTGTTGCTGACTGGCCAATGAAATCAGCAGCCATGAGGTCATGTAAGCATTTAGGTACTATCAGGTATAATTTACATAGTACATACAGTATTTTTTCCCTTAAGTTTCTAAAGCAGTTTAATTTTACTATATGTTGGACATATTTTCAACCCATGCCCTTGACAAATAAACATAATTAAATCCAATCCTACAGTTTTCAGTATACACAGTCTCCACTTGAGTCTAACTTTCCTTCCTCTCCAACACATATCTACATTTCAGGAGTCTTCTCACTTTTGCGGTAATGACCTAGAAAACACTTGCAGTGAGTACATTGGATGTACTTCCCCATCTGGTTTAAACTGAAAATGCTTATAAAAATTCATCCTTCCCAACAGTAATTCCTCTAATAATGTTGTTGCTTTGAAATATTTACCTTTAACTTGACTCTCTGTTAATTCCATTCTAGTTTTTGCCAATTTGTCCCACAGTCTTTGCAATTCATTGGTGTTGTTAGTGACTACCTCCCCAGAAAGGTGCCAGTTTCCTAAAATGTGTGAAATCTCCTGAAATTTCTGATCTAACAATGCTACTATTTTTTCCTTCAAACTTGAATTTATCTTGTGTGAATACACAGAATCTTTGTTGTTGTTTCTCTGTTCTCAATTTTCTACGTGTGTTTGCACATGTGACATCTGATCCTTTACCAACTTATGCTCTGTTTCTGCAAAGTTACATAAACTTTCTATGTCTGTATCGAATTCTCTAATATGTTCATGTTTCTCTTCCTGAACAAAGCCACATTCTTTCAAGGCTTTGATGTGTATTTCTCCTCTTAATAAGTTGTGTCTTTGATCTACTTTATGCCCTAAATGTGCCTCTAATGCTTCATGAGTGTCTTTAATATGTTTTGGTTTTCCATTGCTTGCATGAGTGTCTTTAATCTGATACCCTAAGTGTGAAAACTTTTCATTGAGTTTTTAAAGTAACATTTCCTTACTAACTTCTGTCAACATTTGCCTTGTTGTCACTGACATAAACTCACAAATGTTACCAAACCACTGCACTACACCCACAAAATAATTTGGAAGTGAAATGATGGTATAGCTCACCATAGTCATACTGCATGCTGGCGATGGTCTGTTTGGCTACGATTGAGTGATGATGATGCCCTGGTTTAGACTGCATGCCGGCATCGTGGTGATGTAGACCATGTGCTGGCATTGGATCAGTTGTTAATGGTTGTATGCCGGTTGGACATCACTGGTTGCATGCTGAATTTACTGGGTTACGTCCAGCTATGTGTTTTATTGGTATAGGCAGATGCTCTTCACCCAAGCGCATCAACATTGTTTATGCTCCCTGTTGTTCATGGCAACACATCTTCTCTTAGCTGATTTATTATGAAATTTCTTCCTATCAATCTGTTTTTATCTGCTATTTTCCACATGTAACCATACCGCCATCACATGGAGTGTTTATTAACATCTGATGACTGCTGTATTTAGCTAGTGTGATGATGTTTTGACTGTTTGAGCAATGTCTGTTCTAGACCTATTACTCCATACAGCTACACCTAACACTGCTGCCTTAACACACCCTTATTAGATTGGTGTAGATATTGAGCCTTGCAACTCTTGTGATTATCCTCAGGGTCCAGCTATGCTGTGCCCTGTCCTTCCTCAGCATCAAATTTCTTTCCTCTGTGCTGATTTCTATAATCAAAGTATCTATAAAGTAAAACACTGCTCCTCTACTTAAATGAAGTGTAGATTGGTTCAAAATAACTCTGTACTCTCTCTCAAACTTTCGCAAAAGGTTACATGTTACATGGGAACCAACTAATATTAGTCACAAAGATGTCTCATCAAAATTCTGTGTATGGTATATAACAACAACCACTTACGTATCTCATATTTGTCTCCCTTGGTGCCAGAAATTTTCCATGGTAGCAGAGCTCCTTCATTCCTCCTTGCTCCATAGAGATTACAAATGCTCTCCAGCAGGTAGACTCAGCAACTGTTGAGTAATATTTTCCCACAGTATGTGGCCTGATGTTTAGAAACTAATTACAGTCACACACATCATTACTCTGGGCTCTGTGTCTGACATATGTGATACATGCCCTCCATGAATGTCTAGGATCTCTACTACTGCTCTGAAATAGTTCTGCATCCACAGACTACATCATTTGGTGTCACAACAGAGGTTGACAACTGTCATCAGTGGATAAAGAAAATGTCTCAGCTACTACAGTGTTGCAGTTTCCTCAACATAAGATAGGGCAAGTGAAATATGTTTACTCATGTTTTTGTTTGACTGCAAGTTTAGTGGAGTAACAATGGGTAGTTTGCCAAATACATAATAGAATTGGTAAGGTCAGTATGTTGTGGGTAATATAGTGGTTTGGGAGAGAGATAATGTGAATTGATCAGAGCTGATGTAGTTATGCTAATGCACGTTTGGCCACACCAGAAATTGTAAATCCAAAAACACATGCAGCTATGGGTGTGTGAGGGTTAAAAAACATTGAGGTAGTTTTGGAACATTGTTTGAAGATTAGTCCTTTGAGTTTTGATGTACAGCTTGATATTTACCTCATCTCCCCAGCAATGCCTGCGTGGCTGTGTCGGCAAGACCTCATAACTTCAGGATGGTAGGAGAAAGAAAACTTGTGACTTCTGCATATTAAAACTTTTAACTAACAAATATTAGTAGAGTGCAAGTATTTCATCCTTATCCCACCAGCTCAACATATGAAGGCCATTTAAAGAACCTACACCGTAGTCACAGAAAGCATTCTGTGGGTGTGAAAATAAGAATGTCAAGTCTTGCAGTATGTGTTATCATGGATAAGGAGTGTGCCTCATGATCTGAGAGTTTGTATAAGGTTTTAACCATGTGTAGTAATTCAGGAGGTACAGCTGATTGCTTTTAAGGAGTATTAATTGTTTTTAGTGTGTAAGTAATAATTATGAGCAGCCACTCAAGCAGAATGCCAAGGAAGAACAGGGCACAGCATAGCTGGGCCCTGAGGTAAATCAAAAGAGTAGCAATGCTCAATAACCATAGTAATATCATAAGGAAGTGTTAAGGTGGCAGTGATAGGTACAGCTGCATAAGGAGTATTAATTGTTTTTAGTGTGTAAGTAATAATTACGAGCAGCCACTCAAGCAGAATGCCAAGGAAGAACAGGGCACAGCATAGCAGTTAGTTAGGAAACGCATTGTGATCAGTTCTCTTGTAGGTGGTTCTCCTCTGCAACAGTACATGAAAAACTCAGACAAAATACCCTACTCTAGTGCACTCATACTTCTAACTTAAGTCTAAAAAAAAGAATGTTTAACACTTATGGCAAGTGATCGTCATTGCTTCATAAATTTATACATTACATAGTTCTCTTAACATTAAAATGATTACCATTAAAATTGACTATAGTATGAAGGGAGGTACTAGTAAAATTTTAAAATCAAGTGCACATTACACTACCAAACATTACTCTATGAGATAACTGGCTGAAACTTGTTAAACTTGAAAGACTTTTGTTTCTTTCCACTTGCAAAATAGCAAAAACTCAATATCTGCATTACCTCTTGTATAAACTCAAGAGGTGCATTACTTCTAGCAAAAACTGAAGATGTGCAGTAGCTTAGATTTACTAATCATTATGTTATGAAAAAAAAAATAGTGTCACCATCACATAACTTAATTACTATTCAGCTCAAAAGTAAGGGGGTGGGAGTTGTACCAAATGATTGCCCTATTTCTCCATTCTGAGTACTACTCTCATTCAAGCAGAAAATTAAATCCTCACAAAGTCACAAAATGTTACCAAATAGTTTACCTGTCAGAATATTCACATCAGTCTAGCACCAAAGTTACCAGTGAATCAGCAAAATTATTGTTCTTCATGCTGGTGTTACCACTTCATGAGCATTATTCCTCAGAACACAAATAGAAGTTTTTCAGATAACATATAGATCCAATGATGCAGCATTATATGAGCTGTACCTAACTGAAATATTGTTCTTTATGTTCAGCTCTCATTCCCAGCTGCAGTCTCATGAATTGCACAATATACACAGTACTCAATGCTGCCTACTTCAAAAATAGATCATCAAGATAGTTACACCACATTCGTTTGTACACATTTATCTTTTTCATTACTCAATCATGTCTGTTAGCACCATTAATTTACTTACCTTCCTTACCTTGTTAGCTAGTGGAGTGCACTCTCAAAAAATATCTCTACTGCAGAGACAGGCACCATAACCATTAAGACCCTAACATTATTCATTATTTTATTATTTCATTATTGTTTCATTATCTAATAAATAAACACCTGCTCTGCTTATCTAATACAAAATTGACTCTACTGAAAAACACTCCAAAGTAACAGATCCTTATGCTAAGGCAAATTTAATCCTCATTACCGATCAGACAATATTATCACTCAGAGAAAACTATTATTTCACTGTATTCCATCAAATTGCATGAGATTCTAGCCTGAAGGGTGATATACATACACTGATTGCACTAAACACAAAAACTAGTATTATACCACAATTAATATGAAGATGTTTTATACTGCATATTGCCTCTGCTGCTACTCCAATGAGCTGATTACTTCAGATGGTAATGGTTTCAGATAAGCTGCACCTTCTCCTCCGCATAATGCTGACACCTTTTATTTTCAGTTTACCTTACCCTCTTGAAAGAATTTCTTTAATCCCAATACCCATTTACATTCTTCCATCCTCTTATGATTGCGTTACTTATAACTAACACAACATACTGTACATATATACACAGACAACACTAGAGAAACCTTTCCTACAATATTTTTACACTTTAGTATGCTGCTGCACAAAATCATATGACACTTGCTGACTTTCACTACTAGATTCCTCCTCCTTAACCTTAACAATCATATGTACTTCGGTACTGTTTTCATCCATTCCGCTCAACTCACCACAAATTGTAGATGATGCTTTTATAATTTCATATACAATAGGACTTTCATCACTATCATTTAAAGATGCATTCATGTTTGATTTATAATTGGCTATAGGACCAGTTGCACTTAGTCTTTCTGTTCACTTAAAAAAAATTAACCTTTACAGCTTTGTTCTCAGTCACACTGTCTTGTTCATTAAAGTCACTCGTTATGTATGACTTAATTCAAAACAGCTTTTCTCATGAATTAACTTTTTTTAATCACTTGTGTGCTGCTGCTCTACTGTGATTGTCATCTCAGATCTGCAAGGCTGCAGCAAGTTGTAAGTCTCTCAGCAAGGCATCTTGTTTTTCATGGGTCAGCTGTATCTATCTGAATACTGACTGCCTGCTCCTGTACTCAGTGGCTGCTTCCATAGAACCTGCTCGCTGAATGGCTGCTGCACCTTCTTCATTATGAAACACCAGTGCTGATTAGCTGTATCACCTCTTCCATTTAAAACCACTCGAGTGCACACTTCACAGTAAAATTTTCATGATTTCTAGTTTATTGTGCTCACATACAATACTCCTCACCCGGGGCACCACATGTAGCGGTTTCACCTGCTTTATTTCTTCATTTATTGTCCTCAGTGCTGATGTACTGCATTGCTACATTGGCTGAAAAATCGGGTTTGTAATTTGGACACTGACTACTGTAAATAATTTAGGTGACAGATGCACAGTTACATTTCACTCTCTTTTACTTTCACTTTTCAGAACCCCCCCCCCCCCCCCCATATACGCATTTAATATATATGGCCAGTGCACTATTGTTTAACTTTTCATAAGTCTCATTAATAGGTTGCAGGCAAACCTCCACATACTGCTACAATAGTTTCCTGTTGAACACCTATGACCAGTAAAAGCCTGTCCACATAGTACACAGTTCTTGAAGAATACCCAGGTACATATGGAAACAGAGAATGTCACTGTCTTTGTTTTTACACATGGCCTAATTGTGTAACACATATTTCACAGTTAAGTTGAAGCATTGTTGTCATTCTAACCAATACAGGTTCCTCGTCTGAAACTCGGCTGTGGACTGACTGACTCGTGACCAAAAATCAGAATATTATATATCATCATAATAATAGGTGCTGAAACTACACATTGTTTGAAGTTAAATTTACAGAAATTACAATTAAAACTTAACTCATCAAATTAACTGAATACAATGAAAAATTCATTCCTTTTAACAGTTTCGTCTCCTGCAAGAGTTAGGCCAAATTATTTGTTTAAATCATCAATTTAACAAATATCATTATGAAAACAATAATTTTGACATAACCATTAATTACTTTGAAATTAACGAAGGGCTGGTTTTGCTAACATGTTTCGAACTAAAGCCAAATAGATACTTTAAAATTACTAGCATTTCGTCCCTTTTTCAAATGTGCATAATTAGTACAGAATTTATATTTGTTTATATGTCAACAATATAATTTAAATTATGAAAGAATTACAAATTTTGCCCTATAATGAAAGATACTAACTATTAATAGTCAAAATACATTAGAAAATCAATTGCATACATGAAACTAAGATCAAAATTAGATCTGGTGTTATATTATTTAAAACTGAGGGCCAATCTTCCTCTTTTATGAAAATGCAGATTATGCTCACATATGAAACTTCCTGGCAGATTAAAACTGTGTGCCCGACCGAGACTCGAACTCGGGACCTTTGCCTTTCGCGGGCAAGTGCTCTACCAACTGAGCTACCGAAGCACGACTCACGCCCGGTACCCACAGCTTTACTTCTGCCAGTACCTCGTCTCCTACCTTCCAAACTTTACAGAAGCTCTCACATATGTTAATGGTAAATAGTTGAAAGTAACAAAATGAATTTAAGGAAGCAGATGGTAAAACAAGAGGGGAATTAAAATTATCTGAGCTTGCTTCGTCACATATTGATGCACTGAGATACCAACTGACAAAATATCTGAAATACATTCTCAGCAAATCTGTGGAGAAGTGAGAACACCATAACCATAACTCCACTGATTCTGTATGCCACCTTAGTCAATTGCAGCTCCAGGATATGAATATTATGGTCATTTGTGATGTATTCTCCACATGGCACCATGCCTATATAAATTTTGGGTGAAGCATCTCTGGTCCCACATTCTCCATACAGATATAATTGTTCCTAGGTACCTCCCCCTTAATGTTAATATTTCCATATATTATTTTTTATTTTCTGTGCCTTCCTGTTTCACACATTCTTCATGAAACCCCATACTTAACCATCCCCACCACCCTCACTCTCTTCCCCTTTTCCAGAATGCAAATACTGACACCCCTAATCCAGTTGCACCCACTGACGTGCATCCCACTATATCATTATTTATTTATTTTAGTTTTTGATCTCATTTGTTTTCACATTGATTTTATTAATTTTCATCTTTCACAATTGGCCCTACTCCTGCAGGTCCCCCTTTTTTCCCTGGTACCTCATCCATTTTGTCTGTTTTATTACTTTTTTCTCACACATTTCATCTTCCAAATGGACCAATACAAAAAAATCTGCAATCCATCCTTCCACCAAGACCCCTGCCTGCTTAAAGGCCATCAGTCAACAGCCCTCACTTACCTAGTCCTTCAAATCAATGTAAATTGGGCTCAAACCTCCTTGCCACATCTTATCTTCATCCATAAAGTTCTCCTGCTCTGCAATCTCAAATTTCTGCGTCCAATATCCCAAGCTGAAACCCTTGCCCTTCAGTAACTAGAGTAGAATTCACAATGCCACCTCAAAAATGTCTCCAATCTGTTCACCTCCTACTCCCACCTTGGACTACCACTATCAACCACCTTAGAAGAGCATCCATCAAACCTTCCCCACATCCCCTCATATCTAACAAACACAGACCTACTACATTTACTACATACCCAGAAACTTGCTCCCAACACCATACATAATCCATAATCCAAACAGGCCCAAAACACTCATGATAATGTCCTCCAAAAGCCTCAGTCCCACAGAATTATCAGTCCTTTCCAAATGTCTTAGCTTTTGCCCCACTTCCAATTCAATCAATCTGGACTTGTTAAAGACCTTCTTTCCTTCTCCTGGTCCCTAAAATAGAAACATGAAACCCATCAACATGGAAACCAACCTTTTATTCATAGACAGAACAGCACTCAACCACCTAAGAACTGATCTTGACCTTACAATCCTACCTGCCAGCAAAGGCTCCACCACAGTGGTTATGACCCACAGGATAACTTGGTGAACGGTCTCTACTAGCTCTCAGACATGTCCATCTACAAGCCCTGAGACAGTGATCCCATTCCTGGAGTCCAGCAAGACCTCCAGTCCCTCCTCAAATCCTTAGCTCCATCCTAGACTGCATTTTATATCTCTCCTCACCCCCACTACTCCTTTCACTCCTACCATCTACATGCTGCCTAAAGTTCATAAAACCAATCATACAGGATGCCCTGTTGTGGATAGTCACTGTGCCTCTACAGAGTGAGGCTCTGCCTTTGTGGACCAAATTTACAGTTGTTACAATATTGATCAACACCTACATCTGTGTAGACACCCCTCAAGCCACTGTACAGTGCCTGGCCTGGCCTTACCACTATTAGTCATTTCTTTTCCTGTTCCACTGACAAATAGAGCAAGGGAAAAATTATTGTCTGAATGCCTCCAAATGAACCCTAGTTTCTCATATCTTATCTTCGTGGTCCTTACGTTCAATGTACTATGTTGATGGCAATAAAACTGTATGGCAGTCAGCTTCAAATGGTGACTCTCTAAATTTTCTCAATAGTGTTTCTTGAAAAGAATGTCACTTTCTCTCCAGGGATTCCCATTTGAAGCATCTCTGTGACACTTACGTGTTGTTTGGACCTACCAGTAACAAATCTAGCAGCCCGCCTCTGGATTGCTTCAATGTCTTTTTTCAGTCTGACATGGTACAGATCCCAAACACTTGAGCAGTACTCAAGAGTAGGTCACACCAGCATCCTGTATGCAGTCTCCTTCACATGTGAACCACTCTTTCCTAAAATTCTCCTAATAAACTGAAGTCAACCATTTGCCTTCCCTTCCACAGTTCTCACATGCTCATTCCATTTCGTATCGCTTTGCAACATTACACCGAGATACTTAAATGACTTGACCTCGTCAAGTAGGACACTAGTAATATTGTATCCAATCATTACAGGCATTTTGTTCCTACTCATCCTCATTAACTCATATTTTACTACCTTTAGTGCTAGCTGCCATTCATCACACTAACTATAAATTTTGTCTAAATCATCTTGTATTTCACTACACTCAGTCAACTTCGACCCCTTACTGTACACCACAGCATCATCAGCAAACAAATGCAGATTGCTGCCCACACTGTTCGCCAAATCATTTATATGTATAGAGAACAAAAGCCATCCTATCACACTTCCTTCGGTCAGTCCTGCGATACTATGGTTACAATGTCTGTGTTTATACAGTGTCTGTATTCTCAAATTACAATGTACTTCAGACATGCATGTATGCACACATGTCTGAAGAAATGGACATCATTCTGATAATTAGAGCTGTGGTAAGATATTCAAAGTGGATTCAAATTTTATGAATCTGACCTAATGTCAGTTATTTTTGAGACATGAAAACTTTTCCTGGACCAGCACTCACCACCGAAGTACCTACATACAGTATACCAAACATTCACTCCACTGACTCTCCACAGTTCCTGTTCCTTTACCAGCAAGTGCCCTGAATATCACCACCAATACTTCTTCCCTGTTTACTAAAAACCCCAATTTCCATGGCCTTTCCCCTGTTAAATACTATCTTTTCCAACACCTGACTGACTCCAAACCTACAACCTTCTTCCTGATCACCCATGCTAATTATATCCTCACCCACAATTACTTCTCCTTTGAAGGCATCATCTGCAAGCAAATCCATGGTACAGCAATAAACACCCACATGACACCATCCTATACCAATCTATTCATGCGCCATCTTGAGGAATACTTCTTAAGCACCCAGAATCTGAAACCTATCACCTGGTTCAGATTCAATGATGACAGTTTTGAGATTTGGACCAAAGGTTGTGATGAAGCAAGCTGGGATCTCTTTACTTCCTCTCTTGTTTTGCCATCTGCCTCCTTAAATTCATTTTATTTTTATTTTTGTCTAATTACCATGAACATGCATGAGTATAATCTGCATTTCCATAAGAAGGAAAGGTGGGCCCTCAGTACTAAGCATATAGCACCAGGTCTAATTTGGTGCTTTCGTGTATGTAATTAATTTCCTAATTTATTTTGACCAGCCTAGTTGTAGGACAAAATCAGTAATTGTTTCATGACGTAGTTTCAATTGTTGACTTATGCCTTTGTCTGACAGTTCACCTACAACCAACACTGATAACTCTGGCACCTCCAGTTGACACGAGTTCACCACAACAATGCTGTACTCTGTGATTGCACATCTGTCTACACTGACTTCATCCGCAACCTGGAACATGTTGGTATCCTGCCTCTCCATGGTACCCACTCCACTACAGGTGGTCTCTGCACAGACATTGCCCATCAAAGTTCTCTGGCAAATAAATTACTGGTTCACATCACCCACACTTCCTCCTCAACATACACCATTCCTTTGATCAGAATCATCATGCTATTATCTTCACCTCTGACACCATGCCCCATCTCTTTGGTCAGAACCACTGCTGTTCCCTGTGGTGACACTTTCTTCTTCAGCTTCAGCCATACCATCCGTTCAGCATCCATACCACACCAACCACACCTTGAAGAAATGGTCCAGTCATGACTCACAGAAGTGCCAGCCAACGTATGACAGTCATGTGCGTCTGCACACCATCACTTCAAGAAATGGTGCAGTCATGTCTTGTGAAAGTGCCAGCCATGGAACCACTGGCGTATTGTAATAACTGGCACCCAGGGAACGACAGTTTATCAGCCACCTCCCCACCCCACATCAGTATTTGGAGCTCAACACACTACTGGCACTCCCCTCCCCCCTTCCCCACCTTCCTCAGCACCCATTGTATGACACTGCACTTTACTGATGTCCTGTCCCCCATTCCCTCCAGAAACACATATAGTGATATAATATATAGAATTTACTTTAATAATAATGTATTTTCTGGAAAATCTTGTTTGTTTTGGAACCATTTGCTCTCCCTCTGCAATTCATGTCCGGGGCATGATAGCCCCCCCCCCCCCCCCCTTTCTTTCAAGAAATACATGAGTACTAGTGCACAAAGTGCCAGCGACTGCCACAGTTTTTTTCTTCTTATTGTCCATACTTTCTAATATATGAACTACTCTTGAAGTGCCAAAATGTACTAAAACAAATAAAATGTCTATAAAATGCCAAACCTTACAATCTACCTCTAGTGAGACAGTCACAATTCCTGAAATTCATCGCCCATGGCCTCTGACCTGCTAGGGAGCACCACAGTCCTGGTTCCATGAAAATCCACCACATTACGCCATACACAGACAGACCCAGTTTGCAGCCAGATCAGTGAGACTAGATCTGGCAGGCATAACCTGCACATTAGTGGGAAAATATGGGCTTCAGATTGGCAGGCCCAATCCGTTAGAGATATCCACAGAAATAGCCTGTGATTTTGACTCGTCATGGAAGTCCACTCATGTAGTCAGCTATTCACGTGTCAAAGACACCATGTTGATGAAATGGGACCACAGAGATCACCCACACAACAGATAACTTGCAAATATACTCTGAGAATGAATACTAATGAGAATAGGTAGCAACTCACTGTAAAGATGATCACTGAGCCACAGACAGGCACACAGAAAAGACAATCACACTCTCACAACTAAATTTTTGGCCATAGCCTATGAAATGCACCTGAGTTGGGGACGGCATGTTGCTACCAACTACTGGTATACCTGAAAACCCAGCAGACATATGCTAGAGGTGTTTAATGGTGCTGTATGCATGGTCCACCAGGTACAGCTTTTGTTCCAGGGCAGCGTTTTTGTGAGCCAGCAGATGTAGCTGAAGATCTGATGGCAATTTTACAAGCCACAATGACCAGAGTATGAGGTTGGGTAGTTCGTCATGCTGACCTGAGCTGGTAAGTGACACCAAAGTTGAGAATACATATTGGTCCCTAAAGACACTTCATGAATAATAGACTGGATGGTTTCTGCAGGGGGCCACATTATGCAGTGGGTCTTTGCAGTTGCATATTTGTGCTGGCTTGGTGGCGTGAGCAATAGATCACTGACCAGATTTGGCTCATTGTGTACTGACAGATAAAGCATGCATCATCTTCCAACATGCAATGTATGTCCAGGATAATATCTATCGAATGAACCATGTTGTAAGGCTGTCCTTTTGAAGTTGTGGAAGCTTCAGAAATCGCCCGACAGATGGCTGCTGTAGCGTCATTGTCAGATGGTGTTGGGAGTGGGGGTAACCAGAAACTGGTATACGATCTGTCTGTAATTCAGCACAAGTAAGTGTCTGTCCACACAACACATGAGGTATGGGAGAAAATGCAGTCATAGGTTGTTGATGCAGGAATGTAGTGATATATGAGTCAGATGGAAGTACATGCTCATGTGTCGGGCTGGCAGGAAATGTGTTTCCTTCAAATGTTGTGGGGCACTTTAGTGATGCCAATTCTTGTTTCAGCTGTGGTACAAAGTCCGGGAACTGCCACATGTGTAGACATGGTGCAGTCTGTGTGTGCCATAGATCGTGGACAGTACTACTGGTTAGGTTATGTTGTGCTTGTATGGGAACACATGGATGTGAAAATGCACTTGGAACTTTTGATGTCTGAACTATCAGCAGCTCATCAGTGGAAGAGGCTTTAGACAAACTCATGGCTGCCTTCACATCACACACCACATGGTGGTTCATTAGTACTACTGCACATGAATAATGCAAAACGAGAGTAGCAAAAACAGGTGTGTGGTCGTGTCAAACAAGTCTGGAGGCACCACTGTGGAGAACAGGTCATACTATTATATAAGATCCTGAACACCACTTTGTACGTGAAATCTGTATTTGTTGAGAACAGTGTACACAACATACCATCACAAGTCAAGTGCCAAAATAAGACTAAAGAACAAAATCTTAATGGTGGCACTAGTTTGAATAGTCAAAGACTTGATTCTAGTGGTTGATTACCACCACAACATTCTTGAGAATCTCCTCACTGTGGATCTTACCTAGTCTAATCTATGGTCTGGGAGTTTATTCCACTTGTTGTAAATATAGCCACTCATCCTTGTCTTATATTATGCCTATAATAAAGGCATAATAACTTGCATCCATTTAGGTGGAGATGTTCATTATCTGTGACTTCCAAAAGATGTTCTGTTGTTCATAGCACATTAGTAGAACTCAATTTTCAATATCTTGTAGTGATATGACAATATTACCTTGTTTATTTGAGGGAGAATCCCAAATACAGGGTGTTTCAGAAGGCATAGTAAATATTTTAGGAGTAATTCAAATGAACCATTCCATATAACAAATATTCAGATATTCCTGGCTACAGAGATACAGTTGTTTACAGAGAAGTTTTTGTTTTGCTACAGGTTTATCTGTCAACCATAATTTTTAATCATGCATCAAGTATTTATGCATGCTGAACATTCCAGTGTGGTATTTATGTTTTGGTTTCATGACAGAAATGCTGCTGCTGTTTGTAGAGATTACAGTAGATAATATCCCAAATGCAGACTACTAGATTCAAGATTGTTTTCTTTTCACTAAACTACATGAGACTGGTGCAGTTTCCAGCAATGGTATCTCATCTGGACTTGTTGATAAACAAGTATGGATGAAGTAGAAGACATTATTCAAATGAGTGATTACAGTCCTTCAACAAGAACATACAGAATATCGTTGTTCTACATACAAGAATATGGTGGACATTATGTGTGATACATATTTACAGTCTCTATCCTTATCATTTACAGTGGATTCAACACCTGCAAGATGGGGATGAAGGTAGAAAATTGGAATTTTATTATTGGCTTATCGTTAAATTAGACGTTGTGGCCAGTGGTAAGGCATCTATAAAGGCCTTCATTCAGTCTTCTTGCTAATCACAGTAATAACAGCTGTGATAATTCCTGCTATCAGCTCTTATATTATTAAAACAGACATTTCACACAATAAGCTACACCTTAGAAAATCTTTGTGCTGGGATGACAGGTACAAAACCTTTAACAATGTGAACATCTTCCATTTTCCCAGAGCTATTACTTCAATCCACACTTAAAAAACAAACTAACAGTCACCAGTTGGGGAGGGGGGGGGGGGGGGAGATCTTAGAAAAATTTAAAGTAAGATAGATTGGTTCACTGCTTAACCTAATATGGCATGTTAAAATTTCATATGAACCTAAACACTGATGTACACGATACAATAAGTATATATTGAGTAGTGCCCCTTTGCCTGTCCACCAACTAATAAAATACTTGCTTACTATTGTATTATAATGGTAGCAACTTCACTAGCATATCCCTCCACTATGTTGAAGTGTTCCTTTGTACACTGATATAGAATAATATGAAAATAATAATACTCATTCTTTTTATTATTAGTTAAATGGCAACCCTTTATCCAAGAGTCCAGCAAGTTGTCAGAAATTTTTGAATATAGCCTACTTTTACACATAGGATTTTATAGCTCATTATTCCCTCACTCAGTCAAGATTGGTCTAAAGTTTTGAATGTTATACATACCTTACTGGATCAGTTAATACTACTGCTTTTGGGAGTGGAATTTTAATGACCAGAAATTGTCCCTCATACAATGGGTAAATTTGCTTATGGCTTTCTCACTTTTAATGCTTCCTTTGTTAGAAATTCATTAACGTTATTGTATGATACTGTGATGATATTATCATTTTCTTCCAGCTGTTCAGTCCACCTCAGAATTTGTTCTCCTTCTACTCATGCTCCTACTATTTCTACTGGAGAGACTTTTGTTGTGTAGTGTGGTAGTTCACCCAATATCTTTTCAAATTCTGCTACTACTTCAGTCTATCATGAATGACTGTTTGCAGAATAGTTTCAGCATATCCTGCATATCTCATACATGACTCTCTGAGTGACGTTGCTTTGCAGATGTCATCTAGAAATTAAAATATGATATATATTTTTGCAAACTGGAAATCCTTTGAACCATTTCACCATGGACTGTGTTCCATTGTCAGACAAAAGATTGTTAGGTTTGCTAACATTTTCAAAACAATAATCTCTTAATGTAGTTATCACACTGTTGGTCATTGCTTTGCTCTTTTTAGTGGATACAGATTATTCAACTTAGACCAGCATTCCAACACAACAAAGATGTATCTCATTCCTTCACATCCACAGAATTCCACTGCTTATAATTCCAATAGCTTGCTTGGAATAATAGGCTACAGCTTTGTGCATACTCCAGTAGTTTACATTTTAACTTTTTGACAAATCTGACAAGATTTTAATGATTCCTTCACTTGGTAACTTATATATATTTACAGTAGCAATACTTATTCATATGCATGATATACACACACCAAAAAAAGTTTTGCATCACCCCAGTTCCCAGAACTCTTGAAGATAGACATTGACTGTGGGCATTGTATCACAGACACAATTTCTTTGACTTTTCAGAGAAGTCACTAAACCCGCCCAAAGATATAAACAACCATGCATGAGCTGCACCAATTAGACAGAGGGGGTCTGACAGCTGATCAGTTCCACTCATTACACCAGGAAGGAGGTACACGGCTCATGTTGTCTGTAGTTCAACCATGCCTAGACGGTCAATACCATAGTCTGATTGCCTCCGCATTGTTACTTTGTGCCAGGAAGAACTCTCAATGAGGGTAGTGTCGGGGCACCTTGGAGTGAACCAAAGCGATGTTGATCAGACATAGAGGAGATACAGACAGACAGGAACTGTCAATGACATGCCTCACTCAGGCCACCCAAGGGCTACTACTGCAGTGGATGACCGCTACATATGGATTATGGCTTGGAGGAACCCTGACAGCAACACCACCATGTTGAATAATGCTTTTCGTGCAGCAACAGGATGTCGTGTTATGACAAACTGTGCGTAACTTCACTCCTGACGTCCATGGTGAGGTCCATCTTTGCAACCATGACACCATGCAGTGTGTTACAGATGGGCCCAACAACATGTCAAATAGACCGCTCAGTATTTTCGTCATGTTCTCTTCACCGATGAGTGTCGCATACTCTTTCAACCAGATAATTGCCGGAGACGTGTTTGGAGGCAATCCGGTCAGGTTGAACACCTTAGACACAATGTCCAGCAAGTGCAGTAAGGCGGTGATTCCCTGCTGTTTTGGGGTGGCATTATGTGGGGTTGACGTACACTGCTGGTGGTCATGGAAGGCGCCATAACGGCTGTACGATACGTGAATGTCATCCTCCGACCGATAGTGCAAGCATATCAGCAGCATATTGGAGAGACATTCGCCTTCATGGATGATAATTCGCACCCCCATCGTGAACATCTTGTGAATGACTTCCTTCAGGATAATGACACTTTCGACTAGAATGGCCAGCATGTTCTCCAGTCACGAACCCTATTGAACATGCCTGCAACAGATTGAAAAGGGCTGTTTATGGATGATGTGACCCAGCAACCACTCTGAGGGATCTATGCCAAATCACTGTTGAGGAGTGGGACAATCTGGACCAACAGTGCCTTGATGAACTTGTAGATAGTATGCACACGATAAATACAGGCATGCATGAATGCAAGAGGATGTTCTACTGGGTATTATAGGTACCAGTGTGTACAGCAATCTGTACCACCACCTCTGAAGGTCTCGCTGTATGGTGGTACAACATACAATGTGTGGTTTTCATGAGCAATGAAAAGGGGGGAAATGATATTTATGTTGATCTTTATTCCAATTTTCTGTACAGGTTCCGGAACTCTCAGAACTGAGGTGATGCAAAACTTTTTTTGATGTGTGTATTTTTGAACAAAAATATGCATAAACTGTATGTATGTACCAAGTTTCTGATTTTATGGTACCTTGTGGTACACATAGTAATCATTTATATGCATTGTTTTTCCTGTGAAATAAGATTCCCGTGTACAGTTTCAACTGCCCACTAGTGTTTGTATTATTTTGTTGTAAATTGTCAATATGAACCCTTGAATGTACATCTTGTCTTTGTTCTTTTTGTAGATAGAAAGCTCTCATATCTTATTGGTATTTATTAATTAAAAAAAAAAATACATTGCCTGGTATTTATTAATTAAAAAAAAAAATTACCAAGTTTCCTCTTTCTTTTATGTCTTGATTTGAATGGAGGCTTACATTTAGTCTACATAGTTCATCTGGTACCATGTTACCTTGTCCTCTTTCGTAGGTAATAGAAAATCTAAATCACTCTAGAAAAAGAGCCCCTCTTGTGAGTGTACAATCTTGTAGTTTGCTTTTCAATAGAAATGTTAACATACTGTGATCAATGTGTGTTTTTCTTTCATTTCCTACTAATAATCAAACAATGGAAAATTCAGGATGTAATGTAACAATATTAGAGAAGGGAAGTTGCTACTCACCATATAGCAAAGGTGCTGAGTCGTGATAGGCCTATCTTTCCAGTCTCCCACAACCTCCCAAAATCCCACAGTTCCTCATAACTCAGTAACATCTGGGACTGTAGAAACTGAATTACATTCTCTGCCAGGGTTTTGATTACCTCTCATCATGCCCTAAAATGAGAAATGTCCCCCACTATCCTTCCCATCCCTTCTACAGTGGTATTCTACCGTCCAGCGAACCTACACAATGTACTCATCCATCCTTACACAACACCTGCTCCCAATCCCTTACCTCATGGCTCATACCCCTGTAATAGACCTAGATGCAAGACCTGTCCCGTACACCCTCCTACCACCACCTACTCCAGTCTGGTCACTAACATCACCTAGGCTGGTCACTAACATCACCTATACCATCAAAGGCAGGACTACCTGTGAAACCAGTCATGTGATTTACAAGCTAAGCTGCAACCACTGTGCTGCATTCTATGTAGGCATGACAACCAACAGGCTGTCTGTCTGCATGAATGGCCACCGACAAACTGTGGCCAAAAAACAAGTGGACCACCCTGTTGCTGAACATACTGCCAAACATGATATCCCTCATCTCAATGACTGCTTCACAGCCTGTGCCATATGGATCCTTCCCACTAACACCAAATTTTCTGAATTGTGTAGGTGGTAACTTTCTCTGCAACACATCCTACGTTCCCATAACCCTCCTGGCCTCAACCTTCGTTAGTCACTGTCCTCACCCATCCAGCCCCCTCTCTGTTTCCATTCCAGCACTACACAGCATTCATTTCACCACCACAGCCAGCATTTACGTGAGTGTGTGTGTGCGTGCGTGTGTATATGTGTGTCTATAGCTGACAAAGGCCTCAACGACCAGAAGCTATAATTGTGTGAATCATTTTGTTATTTACTACTAATAGATACTTAGATTTCTGAAACACACATACTACACACAAAATCCCTTTTTCTGTTACTTTGCAGTTCTGTACGTGCTCTGTAGGCATTCTCCTGGCAAAAGCTATTGTTCTGTGTTCTGTTGTATTGTATTCTTGAAATACATGACATCCCAAGTTGTAGTCTAATACATCCACAACTAGATGGAAAGACAGAATGAAATTTGAGTGAAATAGTAGAAGTGGGTTTGTTAAAATTTCTTTCATATTGTTGAATGCCTCTTTGCAATGTATATCCCAGTTCCATGCTGTGTTTTGTTCTAGCAGTTTCATTAAATTAGATGCATAAAGAACTGCATTTGGAAGTAATTTTCTGTAATATCCTACCATTTGTAGATAAGATTTAAGGATTTTTTAAATGGATCTAGACAGAGTTTAGTTGCATCTAATCTGTATGGATCAGCCTTAATTTTTACTATGTTTATAATGTGCCCCAAAACTTTACTTTGTTTCTTCTGAATAGTTATTTTGACAGCTTAATTATAATACTTAGGAATTTAAACTAAGGAAAAATTCATTGAAAGTTTTGAGGTGTTCTTTGCGTTTCGTGGATACCGCTACTGCAGGATCCATGTATAACAACAATTTAATACTTCATTCATTACCTGTCAGCTTAGTCAATGCTCTTATGAATACTGATACAGAAATATTTAGACCAAAGTTTTGTACTTGGAGCTGGTATGATCGTCCTTCAAATAAAACTGCTGTGTATTTTCTTGAATCATTGTATGGTGCAATTTGCCAATATTCTGCATTAGATACATTGTGTTTATGTACATTGCACTTGCATACTTTGTTAACATTCCTCTATGTTCGTTTCTGGTTCAGTTATTTTATTGACAGTGTGAGCATCCAAAATCAGTTGCATCGTTCCATCTGTTTTTTTAACAACTGCTATAGACTGTTGTAACAACTATCACATGTCTTTATTTATTGGCTCAAGACTCAGTTTCGTACATTGTTTGTACATGTGATATAGGACAATGGTAAACCTAGTTAGTTTACAATACAGTACTCATTTTGACTACATTGTTGACATAATAAAAATGCATAATGATGTAGGTTGGTGTACTACATTGCTTCTACATGTGATAATAGCAGTCATTACGTGAGGTGACATGATAAGCACAATGTAAACTATATTATGAATTGACAATTAGTGAAATTTGGCAAATGAGGTTTACTTATTATGTTCCATAAACTCAGACAAAGGCTAGAAGCAGTGGTCAAGCAAGAACTGTTTTAACTTTATTTTAAATGCATTTAATATTGATATGCATTTTAGGTAAGAAGGCATATAGTTATATAACATAGCTCCAGAATTGTACACTCCTCTTTTGCATAAGTTTGTATTTACTGTGTTCCTGTGTAGGCTCATTTTCTGTCTAGTTTCATACGTGTGTATATCATAGTTGTGTTTGAAGAGATTTTCCTTTTTTGAGATGCTCCCTTTTGTGAAAATTAGTGTTTTGTATACATACAAGCAAAGCAGTGGCAATATTTTCAGAGTTTTAAAAAGGAGTCTGCAGGAATCCTTACATTTACCTTTTTTATCACCTAGATAATCTTTCTCTGTATTTTAATTGTTTTTGTAGTATTTGTGGAATTCTCCCAAAAATTATTCCATACATAAGTAGTGACTCCATACTGCAATGATACATTGTCAGCACTGATGAGCAGCTTGTATTTTGAGTAAGGATCCTAAGACCCTATGCTAGTGAATTCAGTCTCTCATTTAAATTGTTTAGGTGTACCTCCCACTTCAGATCTGCCTGAACATGTACACCTAGAAATTTTCTATGACTGACCAACACATTTTTTCCTTTGATAGTGAAAACAGGGTTTGCAGAATGGAGGTTTTGTGTGGTATGAGATTTAGCTGAGACAGTTTTTTCAGACTTAATGATGAGCCTATTGGTCTTGAACCAGTGTGTTAAGGTACGTGTAATTGATACTAGAGCCTCCGGCAGATTTTCCTCATTCTGTGATTTAATTCTAATATTAGTGTCATCTGCAAACAGTACAGTGGTTCCATCACGTATTTTACTAGCAAAGTCATTTGCATGCAGCAGAAATAGGACAGGTCCTAGAACTGACCCTTGTGGGACTCCATACCTGATTTTCAGCTCATCACGGTAAAAACTTGAAATTTTTTGTCTTTCACTATCTTTGTATTTTATATCTGTAATCTGCAAACGATTACTGAGGTATGACTGGATCCACTTTTCAGACTGGGCTCTAATTCCATAATTACTTAATTTACACGAGAAAATGCCATGATCTATTACATCAAAGGCTGTACTTAGATCCAGAAATATCCCAGATACATGTTATCATCAACTGCTCTTAATACTTCATTTAAGAAGGCAAAAATTGCTTCCTGAGTTAACTTTCCAGCTTTGAACCCATGGTGGGAGTCACTTATCAGTCTCTCTTTATTTAAGAAAACTGTTAATCTTCTAAGGAACATTTTTTCCATAATTTTGCTGAAGCCTGACAAAACTGAAACCGGTCTATAATTATCAATATCACTTTTTGCACCCTTCTTATGCAAAGGTGTTACTTTTGCAGTTTTTAGATCATTTGGAAATAAACCACTATGTCAGCTAGTGGTTCCACAATAAATGTTGCACTAGCTTTGATAATAGCATCTGGTTTCTCATCAGCACCCACTGAATATTTATTAGCTAATTCTTTTAGGATCCTTCACAGTCCCTCATGTGTTGCTGGATACAGGAATAATGTGTTTGAATGAATTTTTTGATCTGAGTGACTGGTTGGCTGTTTGTCATGGTGTGTATTTATTAACTGCTGTGCTATATTTGACAAATAATTGTTGAAAGTGCTAGCAACATATTTGGGGTCATTTAGTTTATTTTTATTCATAATCAGCTCTATATTACTGTGATTAACTGGCCTGGTATCCATTTCTTTTCTTATAATTTGCCAGATTGCTGTAGTTTTATTCTTGGAATCACACAATATTTTGTCATTTTCTATTTTTTCCCCTTTTAAAATAACTCTTGTTTGAATTCTTTTGTATCTTTTGAAATATGCAATAAAATCAGGACTGGTATTATGCTTGAAGTACTCATACAATCTCCTTTTATTTTGACATGATATGATTATCCGTTTTGTAATCCACTTGTTTGTTGTTTTAGTAGAGTTCAACATAGTTGTTTTCTTGGGAAAAGCCATTTCAAAAAATGTTTGAATGAAGCCATAAACTTATCATATTTCTCATTGGTCTCATTACAGTCATATACACCTTTCCAACTTTCACCTTCTAGGAGAGAACAAAGATATTATACATTTTTTATACTGAAATTCCTTACAGTGTGTTGTATTCAACTGGGAATTTGGTGTCGTGAAACATTCATTGCAAGAATGTGAGCATAGTGATCATTAAAACCCATGTTTACAACTAGCTTGTTATAGTCATGTTTGCACATATTTATCGAGATCTGATCAATAATAGATGCAGAGGTAGGTGTTTCTCAAGTTGGTTCAGTTACCGTTGGACTGATGTTGAACGATTGTAGTAAATTTATAATGTCATCTCTGAATTTATCAATATTAAAGTCACCACATATAATTATATTTTTCTTGGGGCGAGTGAATTTCTTCCAAGAGTTCCTCCATGTGATTGTAAAACACTTTTTTGTCTGGTGACCTGTGTACACAAATAATAACTGTATTTTGCCTTAGTAGTTCAGCAATAGAGAGTTCTATATCTTTTTCACAGGACATTTTATAGTATTTAGTTACACTGTTGAATTCAATATTTTCTTTAACATGTATACAAGTACCCCCATGACTCAATATTTTCCTACAAAACATGCTTGCTAGTTGGAACTGAGGAAGGTATGTTTGCTCTAACATATCTTGTTCGAGCCAGTGTTCTGTAAAGCATAGTACAGAAATATCATTTGCATCATTTAATATTATTTCTATTTCATTTAGTTTATTTGGGAGCGACTGACATTTTGATGGAGTAATTTAAGATTATGGACAGTGAGGGAATCATTTCTTGCTTGACCACTTACCTCACTATTTGAGCTAGTGTACTTAGTGGTAAAAAATCCTCATGTTTTCCAGGTATGGTATTCATGGTGTTTGCCGTGTGGCTTGCTGGTTCACCGTTTGTTATATTGTACTTCACTATAACACTCTATTAATGTCCTATTGTAGCAATGGCTTTGTATATACTGGTATAGAGAGAGTATGGTCTTATGGAGAATTGGCTGCGAGGTTTAATCTTTAAAGTACAAACAAAATATTTAATAATTCTTAGTCTCATTGACAAGACATTTATGTGTTTACATAATAAAGTAATCAGATCCTCTTTCTCCAGAATGAAATTTTTGTTCTACAGCAGTGTGTGTGTGTGGTGATATGAAACTTCCTGGCAGATTAAAACTGTATGCTAGACTGAGACTCAGACTCAGGACTTTTGCCTTTTAGAGGGCAATTATGAGGGTCACTCCAAAAGAAATGCACACTATTATTGTAAAAATGCAGTTTTCATTCTGCATATGTCAAAGTTTTACAGTGTGTAGATACATCCTTCCTCAAACTTGGTTCAACCTGTTCCCGTGAGTGGTGCCATTGCAGCATGTGTTCAAGATGGCTGCTACACTTGACGTTTGTCAGAAGCAACATGCTGTCATACAATTCCTGTGCTGTGCAAACGAGACAGTGGGAAACATCCACAAGAGATTGAAAAAGGTGTATGGAGATGCTGCTGTCGATCGCAGTACAGTTAGTTGGTGGGCAAGCAGGTTATGTGATGAAAGCAGGCACGGCAATACTGTGGATAGTCCTCGCAGCGGCATGCCTCCTACTGCACTGCAGAGAGTTAACGAATTGGCGACTGCTGACAGACATATCACAGTGAACGAATTGTCACACTATGTTGGGATAGAGGATGGAAGTGTTTGCAGAATACTGAAAGTGTTGGCATTAAAAAAGGTTTGTGCCAGGTGGGTTCCCAGGATGTTGACAGTGGCTCACAAAAAAACAAGAAAAACGGTATGCAGTGAACTTTTGGAACAGTATGAGAATGGTGGAGATGAATTTCTTGGAAGAATTGTTACAGGTGATGAAACATGGCTCCATTATTTTTCACCAGAGATGAAGAGGCAATCAATGGAGTGGCATCATGCAAATTCACCCAAGAAATTCCAAAGGACTCTTGCTTGTGTACATCATGCCAAGTGGAATCATCATAAATTGTGATGCATATGTGATGACACTGAAGAAACTTCATGCTCGACTGAGTCATGTTTGACCACATTGGCAAAAGCAGGATGTTTTGCTGTTGCACAACAATGCACGGCCACATATCAGTCAAAAAACCATGGAGGCAATCACAAAACTCGGATGAACAACACTGAAACACCCGCCTTACAGTCCTGACCTGGCTCCATGTGACTATCATGTATTTGGGAAACTGAAAGACTCTCTTCATGGAACAAGGTTTGAAGATGATGACTCCCTTGTGCATGCTGCCAAACAGTGACTCCAACAGGTTGGTCCAGAATTTTACCATGCGGGTATACAGGCGCTGGTTCCAAGATGGCGTAAGGCAGTTGAGAGGGATGGTAATTATGTGGAAAAATGAAAATATTGTTCCTAAAGGATGCATTGACACACTGTAAAACTTTCAAATATGTAGAATAAAAGATGGATTGTGAGGAGATGAAAGGAAAAAGTTGGCGTAAACAGTTGGATGGGAGGTGTGGGGACCTCAGATTACTGTAGGATGAGGCTGGGATGATCTCAAGAGTGGAAATTGTTCAACAAATTTTGCATTCATGGTAGTGCTTGGAGAACCAAAACTGGAAGTTCCTTGTCACCAGAATTGTAACCCTCATTTTTGAATGAACAACATTCAATGAACACAAAAAGCTTATAGTTCTTGATGGAAATTAAGATAAACCTTAGGTCCAGGGAGTAAATATGCAACAGTTCCTGACTGAAAATGATGTAAATCCAGGAACTACTATTTCATTAAGTAAGCATATTGCAAGTACAGTATTAAGAAAATTTACCTTAACCTTTAGGGTGTTGGCAAACACTTACTTGTCAGTCAGAGCACTATGCAACACAAGTCTGAATCTGTTGAGGTAAATGGGAGACACTGCCATAGTTCATTTGCAGAAGCATAGCTGGACAGTATCAAATTAACAGCTAGACCACTACCTGCCTACCTTACATTTGCCTGCAATGGAAATTCACATGAATGGCCCCCAATACTGCAGTGTTCTCACTGCAGATGCTCTTTCCAAATGTGGGCCTTGTTACATATACTGATACATCCATATCTTCCATTTACATCCCTGGCTCACAGTACAAAGCCCTGTTTGAAGGATTTCCTTGGACCTAACAAATCAGGTAAAAACTGGACAGGATTATCTACATATAAAGAGCTATAAATGTCTCATATGGTGTATCTACTACACACATGAAATTTGTCCTCTTTGGAATTTTCAGGACTACACGAGTCATCATGTTACATCAAAAATGGTCTTCCAGATATCCCTTATGCATGTGCAACAATTTCTGTTAAGAGTTTACTAAGCACCATTCAGAAGCAAGAGTTAAATCCATTGTGTATAAGAATAAAGAACATTGAACAACTTCCTGTTGAAACTTTAAGGAGTCATGGGTAAGCATTATGTGTGTTGATGCAGTAATGATAGTCTTAAATGATGCAATGAAACATGAAATTCTGGAGCTGTTACTTGACTATGTTACATTGTACAGTACCACAGAAGGAAAGTTGCTATTCACCATATAGCAGAGATGCTGAGTTGTGACATTTACAATAAAAAGATTCACACACTCATAGCTTTTGGCCATTAAGCCTTTGTCAGCAGTAGACACACATACACACACACACACACACCCTCATGCAAATTCAACCTGCACACACTCTGCTTCTGCCACTCACAATGCCATGCTTCACTAACTGATCGACACAGCATCTGTGCAACTGGCATGAGCTCATCAGACACTACATCAGCTCTCCATTAAGCATTCATCACACCCCAACAACACTTTGGCACCTATGTCCACGCCTCCTCCATCACCACTCCTGCACAGTACTCGAAGGTCAGTGACACTTTGCTGCCCGGTGATTCCTCCCAGTGCGCCCTCAGACCAACAGTGACATTACTTCCACAGGTTCATGTGATGCATGCATAGGTGCAGTTACTAACGGTACTTCTCACAGAATCAATACTATGGAAAGATCCCCCATATGATACAAGGCTTGCCACTTATGATGAATCTTTTGCATTTCTTACTTTTATGTTTTCATTTTCCCTCTCCCTGAGGAACACAAACACCATTTGGCACATGGCCAGGACACACTCCAGAACAATATTGTTGAAATTAACAATGAGAAGTCTCATTTATCTCATGACAGTGTACATTTCTTGGCTGTATGGTATTGACTAAGGGCACCTGTCCAACATCCAACACATATTAAATTTATCTGTAACCTCTCTCTATTAAAAGACTATCATGAATTGTGAAGATTCCTAAGCATTATAAACTTCTACCAACATCACCTCCTTCACACTTACCAAGGCCCTTATCGGTAAAAGTACCTTGAGCATGAGGAATGTTCAATGGACTGATGACATTATCCAAGTATTTAAGTCCCTCAAGTCTGCTCTCACCGATGCCATCACACTGGCACACTTTGTACCTGAGGCATGCATCATCATCACTGCTGGTGTGAATAATACATCAATAGGCAAAGTTTTTCAACAGCATATTGGATGGCCAATATGCTGTTGAAAAACTTTGCCTACTGAACATCAATAATTTTTCTCCAAAAAAATCTCTTCATCACAATGAAAGTGGTCTATGTTAAACTGTGAACTCCTCATGGTCTATGAGCCAATCAGAATTTTCGTGATTACATGAAAGGGTGTGAGTTCACTAAAGACAGTGTCCATTGGTCATTTGCAGATGGCATCCACAATCTGAGAAAAGATGTACCTCCTTGACACCTGCAGCACATAGACCTATCAGCCAGTATATATATATATGAAGTTCTGACAATGTTGTCACTGATTACCTGTCCTGGATTAACATTATCGTGTTCCCCACTGACTGAGTAGGCCCTCCCGTCTCCGGCCATCCTGATTTAGGTTTTCCGTGATTTCCCTAAATCGTTTCAGGCAAATGCCGGGATGGTTCCTTTGAAAGGGCACGGCCGATTTCCTTCCCAATCCTTCCATAACCCGAGCTTGTGCTCCGTCTCTAATGACCTCATTGTCGACGGGACGTTAAACACTAACCACCACCTGAGTAGGCCCTCCTGCAAACCACTGACACTGAATTGGCAGACATGCTAAAGGACACAAAATGTGCAATGACTCTTGAGCCACACCAAGTACCTGGCCCATTGTGTGCAACACTTTGATAAGTACTCTCCAACCAGTGGTACAATCCCATCTCCAATGAGCAGTTTTCAGCTCCTTACACTCTCTCACTCAACCGGGCATTAAGGCTACCACTAACTGGTTACAGAAAGGATTATCTGGCTGGGGGTTAAGAATGATTGTCATGATTAGGTGTGGGCCTGTGTAACTTGCCAGAGAAGTAAAGTTGGATAACATACACAGCTACTTCTAGAACAGTCTAGCATCCCCAAAGCATGACTTCATCATACACACATTGACATCATTGGCCCCCTCCCTCACTTCCAGAACTTCTGATATACACTGTCAATCATCCATGAGATGGACTGAGGCCATTCCTTTATCCAATATTACGGCTGATTTGGTTGCCCATTCCTTCGTCAACTCCTGGATTTCTCATTTTGGTTGCCCTTCATCTGAAACGACTGACCAGAGCCACCAATGTGAAGCCACATTGCTCTCAAAACTTTGTGAACTGTGTGGTGTTGAAAAGTTCCACACCATGCCTATCACCCACAGAGCAATGGCACTGTGCCCTTAAGGAGGCACTAATGTGTCACCGCAGTTCCAGGTCAGAAGCACTACCATAGATCCTCCTCGGAAAATGAACCACCAACAAAGAAGACTTACATGTGTCAGTTGCCAACATTCTCTGCAGCAAACCTGGCCAAGTTCATCTAACACTCCCACCTCCCAAATGAGGATCAAATTCCTGTTCTAGTCATCAAGTATGTGAACGCATTTCATACATCCATACTCCTCCATCAAAACTGTGTTCCCTACCATGAGTCTTATTTCAAAAGCATCTTGTATCCTGTGATTATATTATGCTTTGCAAAAACTCCATCCATGCATCCCTTCAGCCGCTATATGCAGGCCCTCACAAAGTCCTCGGCTGGGGACAGAACATACTGGATGTTCTACTGAACAGCAAATGACAAACAGTCTCATTAAATATGGTAAATCCAGCATGGTCATGAACAGATGATGTATAGCTGTCTGTTCCCACAGCTTCACCAACTACAGCTGATGCTGCTGCTCCACAAGACACAGCCTTGCAGTGTTTGGCAACTTCACCTCTCAGTGTGATATCCCCCATTTAACTCTTCTCCCCCCCCCCCCTCCCCCCTGCCCCCCTCTTGATTTAGTGTTTAGCATTGAAATCACAGATATCAACCTGGATGACTTCTCTGCTGAGGTTCAAGAGAGTACTGCCCTCATTTTCAGTGTCCTCGTATCAACGGAACACAATGTCTCAACAACTCTCAATATATCATGGTATATGTTATCGTGAGGGTGTCATATAAGAACAATGCAAGCTGTATTTATTCCTTATTACCAAGCAAACTTAAATCCCAGCAATATAAGATTCCCATCAATTAGAAATAGAGACCACCAGAATAACACCATAGGCTTTACAATAACAATCATGGTGTGCACTTCACTGCTTGTGATAACACTGACATCTTGTGGTATGCATTCTACTGATTGCATTAACATTGGCTTGGACCAGCTCTGCCTGGCTTATGAGGTCCGTTCAAAAACCTCTGGAACATTTGTATTTCGCACCAGTAATGTGTTGGAGTGAAATTCAGAGTGTGTTGGAGTGAATGCAGTTGGCATCCCTGCACACATCTGTGTTTCATGTGTAACTGCCAGAAGTTTAATTGGTGTGTGTCTGCTAGCTATTTTTCAGTGCTGTATTGAGTAGAACATTATGTAGCATAGTTTGTGAATTTCAAGATGGCAAAGTTAAAGAGCAATGCGTCGGCATTAAATTTTGTGTGAAACTCAAGAAAACCTTCACAGAGATACATTAAATGTTGCAGTAAGTCTACAGTGATGAGTGCTTAAGTCACACTCAATGTTACAAATGGTTGACATGGTTTAAAAATGGCTGGATGGATGTTGAAGGTGACCCTTGTCCAGGAAGCCCTTTGACTTCTACTGATGACACTCATGTCAGGAACATCAATGAAATTCTGCATGGCAGTTGAATACTGACTGTCTAAGAGATTCCAGAAGAATGAACATTTCAGTTGGATCATGTCAGAAATACTGATCTAGCATCTTGGAATGAATTGTGTTGCCACTAAGTTTGTCCCATGGCTCATGAGTCAAGACCAGAAAGACCTTCGCCTCACAGTCTGTGAAGAGATTTTTAGTTGCAAATGAGAATGACTTGTTCCTTAAGAGGATCATAGTAGGTGATGAGAAGTGGCTCTATGGTTCTGATGTTGAGATAAAGGTTCAGTCTTCACAATGCATAGGGAAAGATTCTCCAAGACCAAAAAAAGCTTATCAGGTCAGGTCAAATGTCAAAGCCGTGCTGATAGTTTTCTTTGACTTTGAAGGATTAGTTCATCGTGAATTCATGCCACAGGCACAAACTATTAATTGATGGCACTATCAGGAAGTGTCACAATGCCTGCGAGTAAATGTGAGAAAGGAACAGGGTGAAATGTGGTGAGACAATTGATGGCTTTTGAATCACGATAACAAACCTGCAGTTTCATCCCTATTGGTGAGTGACTATTGCACAAAAAATGCAACCACTGTGCTGCCTCATCCTTTGTACTCTCCAGACCTGGCCCCTGCATACTTTTTAATTTCCAAAGTTGAAAATCCCATTGAAAGGACGAAGATTTACAATGATAAATGAGATTAAAAAAATTCGCAGGTGGTGCTTCGTGTAATCCAGCAAGAGGCATACTGAGACTGATTCCAGAAGTGGAAACAGCATTGGATGTGTGTATTAATTGTGGAGGAAAGTATTTCAAAGGAGACCATGCACAATAAGTAAAAGGTAACCACAGAAAAATTTTGTGGCCAAAGTTCTGGAATTTTTTGAACAGACCTCCCATATGTTAGAGCCTAGTGTGGTCCCATCAGAGGGTGTGCCTAATGACTAGCACCATCTGAGTAGTGGTACCACAGTAACCTACAGAAACGTTGTGCCAACTTCTTTGTTCCCAAGGTAATGGTGACACTACAAAGTCTTAAGCCCACAAGAGTACATGTTTTGATTTTTAAAAAGTCAAGATTAGCACGACAGCTATGTGTAAGTTTAATACAGCAACCAGTTTCAGTCAGACAATAGATCATTGTCACACTTTGAAAAAGACTGTACTTAGGTACAATGATCACAAACAAATAATTACATATTATATCTACACAACATTTGTCATGTAAAATATACTTCCAAAATGATGTCAATAACATGACATATGTCAGATCATAACAAACTGTAACATATATAGCTCAATGTTAAAGATTATTTGTACTATAACTGTGGAATGCAGGAAAATATCCTACTTAAACAGATGGTAATCGATTAATATGGTGAAGCACACTGCCAGACTGAAGACTCATATCTCCTTCTGTCACAGAAGCAGTCTCAAAGTTTGTACAATCCATTCCAAACACGTTCTCTGTGGACAAATGACAATTCATACAACCACTATGTCAATGAAAGGTACAAAATTATTAATGGCTACATAACATATGGTAACTTAACATCTTAACAGATAAAAATTAATGTATCTAAGCCAATTACAATGTGCTCATATTTATATTTATGGAAAATAAACTAATATTAGCTTGTTGCGTAGTTCAATGTAAGCATAAAGGAGAATTCATGAATAAATATTGTAAAAGAAACATATTGCATGTCATTATGGTACTTTATGTTCATGACATATCAAAAACAAATCTGGAAACCAAAAACTAGCTGTTGTGTGATAAAAAATAAAAAAAATATTTGCATGACATAACAAATGATAAAATTTACCTTTTACATATCTGTAAATGAGTATCTACGTTTTAAGAAACTGGAATCAATGCTCCCTAGCTGTAAAAGAATTTGTCTTTGGAGGAAAAAAAACCTTCACAGCATGAAAGACCTTGAGTGCCAAAACTCCCTGCAAAATGTATATCATGCAAAACAAAATATTGACTGCCTAAGTCTATACATTCATTAGACTCTAGACACTGAGATCGAGTGAGATGAACATGAAACAGGTTTGAGGGTCCACTCTAAGAACCAAAAACAAGAATTATTTGAATAATCCCTGGAGTGGATTGTAAGCAATACAGAGGAAACTTTCTGCATACCTTTTATAAACAAATTACCAGATGATGTGTTGCAACTGAAAATCAAAAGGTTCCGAGAGGTAAAAGGATCCTGACTCGAGACTAAACTTTGACGAGTATTTAAATAGTAATGCATACAGCCTTTTAATTAAATAATAAACAAATAGCTAATCTCTGTATAATTTGTAAGAATGTATACATAAAAGCTGTAGATAGCATAAGTGTAAACTGAGCTGAAATGTTGGGTGTTAATTTACAAGTACATTTCCCTGTATTAACATGAAACCATGCACTTGTGTATTAACCAATATAAACTGTATTTAAACATCTGAAGTGTTATTTCTCTGTAACTGCAAAAAATGTTTTATGTAGCTTGATAACTGTCTCTTGGGTAAATAAAAAGCTTCGATGTTGTTAGCTTCAAACAGTACAGAATTTTTTCTGAACATTGAGAAGTTTCCAAATAAAAAGAGAGCTGTTCTTAGCTAGCATCAAATACTTAACCTGTGTTGTCAGCTTTGAAGAGTTTATCTTCTTGCAGTAGCTATAGCAACCAAGAATTTCATCATTGTCCTGGAGATACAAATACTGACCAAATGAGTTCTAATGCCCAGATTACCTCATGCCACAATTTGTTTTGAGCTCCAGTTTTGTCTGTTTCAGAGTACAGCTGCACAAAGTTGGCGTGGTGTGTGCCATTTAGAATCAATTACACATAACTGATCAGCACAGGTGCCACATCAATAGTTCAAGCAAAACTAGGTGTACAACAGTGGCTCCATAATGGCCTTATGTAGGTTTTGCTACAATGATGTAATTGTTAAAAACAGAAATTTAAAGAATTACAATGATCTTTGACAGATAATAGTACATTAAATAACACTGAATAAATCATAAAATAACATTACATTGCATAACATATGAAATTCATTATAAAGCACTCTCATTCAGAATAAAAATAGCTAGGTACATAATTTCAACAATACACATTATGTTTTAGTTGGTTATTCCAACTTTAACAAAAATTTATTTCATATTAGTAAAATGATCTTCACCGAGTATGGCAGACAGTATATGTTTTTTTTTTAATTTCATAGTTACACTTTTATTTTAACTGGATTGCATTACTTGTTTTCTTGAATTACATTAGTTTTAAACTATATATCATCAGTACTGATTAAGGCTGACTTTTTTTATTTTTATTACTTTAAAATTACTTTTGTTTTAAATATGTTGTCACCAAAGATGGTTGTAGAAATACATAAATTTTAAGCAAACAGAATGGTTTTAAACATTCCTACCAATTACAGTGTCTACTTGAGACATAAGGAAAACATTGTACAACTTTATTTCATGATGACAGTTTCCAAAGTACAGTATTACTAATATTGTCCATATTTGGCTATGGTTAGGATTGCTGTTGGTGTGATAGTAGCTTTTCTATCAATTAATGTGAGTGTGGAAGTGCTGGTAACAAAGTTAAAAAAAGGGGAAAGGTCCTAAATGTTACGTCTCAACATCACCAATTTCTCAAATAGTTATGGTAATTTTGAATATTGTAATACACAAAACCAATAGCATGGAGCTTTTTAGGAGTTTTTTTAGGTTCTATGTGGGAAACAGTTACAGATACAAGCTTTTAATACTATGGAGATTTTTACATGCTGAGATACACATATAACATTTCACTGATGTAACAACATGCTTCTGTTTCTTTCTGGAACAAAACCTCCATGACACACTATCTGATCAATAATATTCAGACATCTGTTAGTGGACATTACTATGGAGTGTGTTCATCCTTCACCATTATGACTGACTGAACTCTGCTGGGGGCACTTTCAATGGTGTTTCTGAATATCTGTAGAGGAATGGCAGCACATTGTTCTTCAAATACTGAAGGCAATGATGATGGACCATGGGGTCTGGAGCAAAGTAGACATTCTACTTCATCCTAAAGGTTTTTCATTGTGTTCCGGTCAGGATTATGGGCAGACCAGCCTGTGCCAGGAACGTTATTGTCCACAAACCATTGCCTCCCTGATGCTGCTTAATGAGAGGGTGCATTATCATATTGAAACAGTCATCATCTTTGAATGTTCCTCTACAATACGCAGCACACAGTGCTGTAAAATGTGTGCATATCCTCCTGCATTCATTGTTTTCTAAAATTCAATAAGGGAATGACATCCTAACCAAGAAAAACCCCTCCATATTACAACACCACCTCTTCCATACTTTATGTTGGTACTGCATATGAGCGCAGATAATGATCTCTAGGAATTTGATAAATCCAAACCCTTCCATCAGATTTCCACTGGATGCAGCATGATAGCATGATTAATCACTTCAAAGTACTCACTTCCTGTCGTCCACTGTCTAGAGACATTGCTCTTTACATCACTTAGCATTAGTTGCAGAAATGCGTAGCTTCCAAGGAGCTGCTTGGCCATTGTACCCCATTGCTCTTAACTCCCTATGTACATTAATTGTGGTAGTTGGACTGATTTCATGCAATTTTTACAACCACCCTCCACAAAGCTCAATGGACCTTGTCTGTGAGATCTACCTAGTCTTGGTTTAGCTGTGGTTGTTTCGTCACGTTTCCACATCCCAGTGTTGTCACCAACAGTCAACTTAGGTAGCTGCAAAAGAATTGAAATGTTCCTGGTGGTTGTTACTTACGTGATATCCAATGATTAGTGCACGTTCAAAGTCACTTAGCTCTCCCGGCTGACCCATTCTGATGTTACTGCTTCCTTCCCTCATGGCAATCGAACATCTTATATTCTGAGCTCACATCAGATCAAACCTCCCTACTCACTGAATACACCAATTTCTTTTACGATAATCCTCAGTGAAGCAACTTTGCAAGCAAGAAACAAGCTCATTTCCCCTATAAGGAAGACAAAAATGGAGAAGTAGATAAAAACAACAGAAAACTTGGATTTGAAAAGAAGCAGGAATAAAGCTTGGATACTTCTAAGACACCTAAGCAATGATCCAAGAGGACTACTGCACATCATAGTATCACTGCCAATTAAACAGCACATCATTTACCATTGAATGTGAAGACAACCCACAATTGAACATAAACAAAAACTGCAAAAAGGAAAGCAAGAGGAGAGTAGTGACCTCACAACATCATTCTGCAAGGAAGAACTAGAGAAGGCTATCAGACAGACCAAATAGGGAAAATCAGCTGCTTGGGTGCATTCAAATTGAGCAAATTAAACATGTTGGCTTAACAACAAAGAAATAGATTCTCCAACTTTTCAACATCTTTTCTGCAGAAGCCAAATCCCAAAGATATGGTGGAAGAGATTTGCTGAAACATGGAAAAGAAACAAATAATCCAAAGAATTTTAGACCAGTCACAGTACTGTGTCACCTTCACAAATTTCTGGAAATACTGATTTTAAATTGACTGTCAGTTGTAGTTGACCCCTTACTTACACTTTATCAATCTGGATTTCAAGCTGGCAAAAGCTGTACTGGACTAAATCTCACACAGTTTATGGAAGGTGGGTTTGAAGCCTGTAAGGTGACAGGAGTGGTATTTGTTAAATTATCAGCAGCATGAGACATTGCCAGTCACCAGCTACTACTAGTCAAGGAGTACAACCTGACCATGGATTTTAGCCTAACCAGCTCATCACAACTCTTTTCCATAATCACAGGTTCTTTGCTGTCTTCCAACAACAGAATAACTGATTAAATTACAGAGAAACAGTGCGCTGTTTCTAATTAGGTTCAATATATATACAGATTACCAACCCACAGCAGCTAATAGCAGGAGCTTCATGTACAACAATGAATTTTGTCTAGCCACCCAGACCATAGATTTCGAATCAGTGGAGGACACTCTCGTAAATGCCCTTAAACAACTTTCAAGATGTTAAAACGCAAACCAACTTAACCCAAATCCCTCAAAGACATAAGTGTGCACCTTTAATTTTACAAACAGGGAAACTAGTCACGAATTAAAGACAGTGTGGTCACATGTGAAACTGGAACATTATGAGAGCCCAAAATATATATGAATGTCTCTTGATAGATCACTTACTTTCAAGAAGCACTGCATGAACTGCTAGTTAAAAGTTTCCACCATGGCAGAGTATGCATGTCCTGTCTGATATAATTCAACATACAGCAAATAGGTGACATAGCTCTCAATGACACCTGCAGAATCATACCAGGTTGCTTGAAATACACTCCAGTCAAATAGCTTTACTAGCTTGTAGGAATAGTACCATCTCCTGTTTTAAGGGAAATAACTGTGAATGCTGAAAGAAAAATAGTGGAGAAGCCATGCTCTGTATGCGTAAGAACTACACCCATGATGACTGAAGTCAAGGGGTTTCCTTAGAACATTGATGGCACTTAGAACCACTGCTAGAAAAGCTAGGTTGCAACTAGGGAGGGCTACAAGCTACTTTCCCTCTGGCAGGAAAGGGTTTCTGAAACTTTATGTCCTGGCTGTGATGAGGAATGGGCGACTTGGAAGTCCCTGAATTGGCTGAGACCTGGTCTTGGCATATAAAAGGTTAAATTGACAAGATGGGGCTATACTGATCAAGTTAATATTCAGTGTGCGCTGTAGGTGGTCAAGTTTTGGGAAAAAGTGGTATACTCATAACTGTATGTAATACAATGTTTCTGATAGGAGAGGAAAAATGCCTCTTTACTTACAACATAATACTCTCCACCCCCTTTTATACTGGCAGGTCCACCTCCCAGGACCTCTAGTGTTCAGTTCTGCTTTGGACAGGAGTTTCCAAATACTCTTGACTAGATAGCATACTTAGTCCTACTTACTCCCTTACATGATCTAGGTAGAGATGAAGTTTACAGGTGCTCAAAATGTTGAATAGTGATTAAAATGAGTGTAAGAAAACAATGATAGAACTATTAGAATACTCCAGCTAATGAAAATTAATATGTTATCGGGGTGAATCCAGCTACAAAAGATATATTTTTCTGACACTCTGAAGCCTTCTCATATTTATATTTATGCATTTCATTTGAGTTTACATATGCAGTTACTTTTTTTAACATCTCCGAATTTCTTTAATCTATTTTTATACCATTCCCATATGGGGAAGAAATGTCATGTTTGATTCTGAGATTAAGTGCATGACATCCTAAATACAACTTTGAAACTATGGAATTCTTATTTTATCTATTAGTAGTGCAGTTATTGTGCATTATATCTTCAATGTTCAATTATTTTTGTAGCTTTAACAGAATCTTCCTGAAGTATAGAATTCCAAATCTTACTCTTGTAAAGACAAGAAGCATTGATATATCTAAAAACATTGACGTTAATGATGCACATGCTATTCTTACTTACAATGCCAATCGGGTCCAACTGGTACAATTTCTGCAAACAGAAAGACTCGTCATAGAGGTAAGTCATGACAATATACTGACAACTGTCACTTTTTAAAATGAAATTTAATGTATTGATTCATTGTGTTCTGTAGATCCAGTCATTACCAAGAGCATTCAGGTATGTGAAATTAATCAAATTATGCTTTAACAAAGAGAAGTAACCATTATAAAATGCACCAATAATTAAATATTATTATACTGTATGTGGTTACTCTAGGTATATGCAACATAGCAAAATTATGGGAAATCCACTACTTTGAAAAAAATTGTTGTTTCCTCACTTATGGTGTTTATCTTCCCCTGCTAGCTTAATACCCACTTGATCTCATAGGGCAACAGCTATTTTTCTCAAAGGGCAACAGTTATCTACATTTGTAGTAATGCAGTCCTACTTACTATGAACATTGCTACTTTTCAACATCTGTCAAGAACTTCCAAATGATTTGATTTGTTTTATTTATTAATCTTCTTCTCCTGTTCTGTGCATGGGTATTATAAGATCTGGTACAAGTTAGTTTGTGATGAGAATGATTTGTTGAGAATATGTTTCAGATTATATTATGTGTACATTCATTATGTAATACTAATCAAAATTTTACCATACATAAACAACTTGCATTTTATGTACACTACCTGTCTGGTAAATACTGGATTTATAGAGAGACCCAGGAATAATATAATACTAAAATAACCATAAAAATTTTTGAATACCTGCTAATTAGATATACTCACACTTAATTTAACTATTTATTTCTTCAAATAATATAATCATAAATTACTAATTAAATAAGTAAGGCGAATTCTAAATCACAGATACTATACTACTTCACCAGGTGCCAACGTTAGAGGTATAAATGTTATAGACAACACTGAAATACTTAGCTCTGATAGCACGATGTGTTGTTAAGAGGTTGATTCAGCAACAAGATGCTTTCCCACACAGTTTTTAATTCTTTATTTATTTATTTGTCTGCATAAGTCTCTTTTTCAGTACATATATTGTACACAAAATATTGGACAGCTGTTGGTTTTACAACTGTCAAATATAATTTAAATAAATTTAAATTTTTATAAAGATTGGATCTGTACAGTTAATAATTACAAATTTGATTAAATATTGTATATTGTATATTATCCCCCCCCCCCCCATCAACCATGGACCTTGCCATTGGTGGGGAGGCTTGCGTGCCTCAGCGATACAGATAGCCGTACCATAGGTGCAACCACAATGGAGGGATATCTGTTGAGAGGCCAGACAAACGCATGGTTCCTGAAGAGGGGCAGCAGCCTTTTCAGTAGTTGCAGTGGCAACAGTCTGGATAATTGACTAATCTGGCATTGTAACACTAACCAAAATGGCCTTGCTGTGCTGGTACTGCGAAAGGCTGAAAGCAAGGGGAAAGTACAGCCATAATTTTTCCCGAGGGCATGCAGCTTTACTGTATGGTTAATGATGGTGGCGTCCTCTTAGGTAAAATATTCCAGAGGTAAAATAGCCCCCATTCAGATCTCCGGGTGGGGACTATTCAAGAGGACGTCGTTATCAGGAGAAAGAAAACTGGCACTCTACAGATCGGAGCGTGGAATGTCAGATCCCTTAATGAGGCAGGTAGGTTAGAAAATTTTAAAAGGGAAATGGATAGGTTAAAGTTAGATATAGTGGGAATTAGTGAAGTTCAGTGGCAGAAGGAACAAGACTTTGGTCAGGCGAATACAGGGTTATAAGTACAAAATCAAATAGTGGTAATGCAGGAGTCGGTTTAATAATGAATAAAAAAATAGGAATGCAGGTAAGCTACTACAAACAGCATAGTGAACGCATTATTGTGGATAAGATAGATACAAAGTCCATGCCTACTACAGTAGTACAAGTTTATATGCCAACTAGCTCTGCAGATGACGAAGAAATTGAAGAAATGTATGATGAAATAAAAGAAATTATTCAGATAGTGAGGGAGACAAAAATTTAATAGTCATGGGTGACTGGAATTTGGTAGTAGGAAAAGGGAGAGAAGGAAACGTAGTAGGTGAATATGGCTTGGGGGTAAGAAATGAAAGAGGCAGCCGCCTGGTAGAATTTTGCACAGAGCATAACAGGCGTTCTACGGATCGAAGCATGGAATGTCAGATCCCTTAACCAGACAGGTAGGTTAGAAAATTTAAAAAGGGAAATGGATAGGTTAAAGTTAAATATAGTGGGAATTAGTGAAGTTCGGTGGCAGGAGAAACAAGACTTTTGGTCAGGTGAATACAGGGTTATAAATACAAAATCAAACAGGGGTAATGCAGGAGTAGGTTTAATAATGAATAAAAAAAATAGGAGTACGGGTAAGCTACTAGGAACAGCATAGTGAACGCATTATTGTGGCCAAGATAGACATGAAGCCCACACCTACTACAGAGTACAAGTTTATATGCCATCTAGCTCTGCAGATGATGAAGAAATTGATGGAATGTATGATGAGATAAAAGAAATTATTCGGGTAGTGAAGGGAGACAAAAATTTAATAGTCATGGGTAACTGGAATTAGAGAGTAGGAAAAGGGAGAGAAGGAAACATAGTAGGTGAATATGGACTGGGGCTAAGAAATGAAAGAGGAAGCCACCTGGTAGAATTTTGCCCAGAGCATAACTTAATCATAGCTAACACTTGGTTCACGAATCATGAAAGAAGGTTGTATACATGGAAGAACCCTGGAGATACTAGAAAATATCAGTTAGATTATATAATGGTAAGGCAGAGATCTAGGAACCAGGTTTTAAATTGTAAGACATTTACAGGGGCAGATGTGGATTCTGACCACAATCTATTGGTTATGAACTGTAGATTAAAACTGAAGGAACTGCAGAAAGGTAGGAATTTGAGAAGATGGGACCTGGATAAACTGAAAGAACCAGAGATTGTATAGGGTTTCAGGGAGAGCAAAAGGAAACAATTGACAGGAATGGGAGAAAGAAATACACTAGAAGAAGAATGGGTAGCTTTGAGGGATGAAATAGTGAAGGCAGCCGAGGATCAAATAGGTAAAAAGACAAGGGCTAGTAGAAACCCTTGGGTAACAGAAGAAATACTGAATTTAATTGATGCAAGGAGAAAATATAAAAATGCAGTAAATGAAGCAGGCAAAAAGGAATACAAACATCTCAAAAATGAGATCAACAGGAAGTGCAAAAGGGCTAAGCAGGGATGGCTAGAGGACAAATGTAAGGATGTAGAGGCTTATCTCACTAGGGGTAAGATAGATACTGCCTACAGGAAAATTAAAGCGACCTTTGGAGAAAGAAGAACCACTTGCATGAATATCAAGACCTTTAATGGAAACCTGTTCTAAGCAAAGAAGGGAAAACAGAAAGGTGGAAGGAGTATATAGAGGGTCTATACAAGGGCGATGTACTTGAACACAATATTATGGAAATGGAAGAGGATGTAGATGAAGATGAAATGGGAGATATGATACTGCGTGAAGAGTTTGACAGAGCACTGAAAGGCCTGAGTCGAAACAAGGCCCCCAGAGTGGACAACATTGCATTAGAACTACTGACAGCCTTGGGAAAGCCAGTCCTGACACAACTCTTCCATCTGGTAAGCGAGATGAATGAGACAGGTGAAATACCTTCAGACTTCAAGAAGAATGTAATAATTCCAACCCAAAGAAAGCAGGTGTGACAGTTGTGAAAATTACCAAACTATCAGTTTAATAAGTCACAGCTGTGAAATACTAACGTGAAATCTTTACAGACAAATGGAAAAACTGATATAAGCTGACCTCGGGGAAGATCAGTTTGGACTCCGTAGAAATGTTGGAACACGTGAGGCAATACTGACCCTTGACTTATCTTAGAAGAAAGATAAAGGAAAGGCAAACCTACATTTCTAGCATTTGTAGACTTAGAGAAAGCTTTTGACAATGTTGATTGGAATACTCTCTTTCAAATTCTGAAGGTGGCAGGGGTAAAATACAGGGAGCGAAAGGCTATTTAGGGAGCGAAAGGCTATTTACAATTTGTACAGAAAGCAGATGGCAGTTATAAGAGTCGAGGGACATGAAAGGGAAGCAGTGGTTGGGAAGGGAGTGAGACAGGGTTGTAGCCTATCCCCAATGTTATTCAATCTGTATATTGAGCAAGCAGTGAAGGAAACCAAAAAAAAGTTTGGAGTAGGTATTAAAATCCATGGAGAAGAAATAAAAACTTTGAGGTTCGCCGGTAACATTGTAATTCTGTCAGAGACAGCAAAGGACTTAGAAGAGCAGTTGAACGGAATGGACAGTGTCTTGAAAGGAGGGTATAAGATGAACATCAACAAAAGCAAAACAAGGATAATGGAATGTAGTGAATTAAGTCAGGTGATGCTGAGGGAATTAGTTTAGGAAATGAGACACTTAACAGTAGTAAAGGAGTTTTGCTATTTAGGGAGCAAAATAACTGATGATGGTCGAAGTAGAGAGTGTATAAAATGTAGACTGGCAATGGCAAGGAAAGTGTTTCTGAAGAAGAAAAATTTGTTAACATCGAATATAGATTTAAATGTCAGGAAGTCGTTTCTGAAAGTATTTGTATGGAGAGTAGGCATGTATGGAAGTGAAACATGGACGATAAATAGTTTAGACAAGAAGAGAATAGAAGCTTTCGAAATGTGGTGTTACAGAAGAATGCTGAAGATTAGATGGGTAGATCACGTAAGTAATGACGAGGTATTGAATAGAATTGGGGAGAAGAGGAGCTTGTGGCACAACTTGACTAGAAGAAGGGATTGGTTGGTACGACATGTTCTGAGACATCAAGGGGTCGCCAGTTTAGTATTGGAGGCCAGCGTGGAAGGTAAAAATGAAGAGGGAGGCCAAGAGATGAATACAATAAGCAGATACAGAAGGATGTAGGTTGCACTAGGTACTGGGAGATGAAGAAGCTTGCACAGGATGGAGTAGCATGGAGAGCTGCATCAAACCAGTCTCAGGACTGAAGATCACAACAATAACATATCTCTTGCTGCTATTTTTATAGTATAATCTGGAATATCATCAATACCAGCTAAATAATTACTCTATAGTGAATTAATGACATTTAGGTGTTCATTTGGGCCAATTGGACTGAGAAAAATGAATAATTACTTATTTCAATATGAGCAAGTTATTTCATTGTTGTATGGTTGTATTACCAACTTTTTTCCTTTACTATTTTTCCAGAAAGAGTTGCATTATATGAACTGAAATGGTTTGCAACTGTCCTAGGATCAGTGACATTTTTCCATCATGCAATATCACAATATTTTTGGGAGCAGTCTTTTTCCACATTAGGTCACACACAGCCAAGTGGAGTGACCACATAAAGTTAATTACAGCTGAGGCAGAAGCCAGACAGATTTATTTGAAGAATCCTCAGAGAATGTAGTCGATTAACAAAACACTTGTTCAACCAATACTTGAATATTGTTTGTCAGTCTGGGTTTCGTACTAGATAGAATTGATGTAGGATATACAGGAAATCCAAAGAAAAGAGCATGTTTTGTTACGGTTCATTTAGTAAAAGCGAAAGTTTCACAGAGATGCTCAGCCAACTCCAGTGGCAGACACTGCAAGAGAGGCGTCCTGCATGATGGTGTGGTCTACCTGTTGGTGTACCACACCTCTAACCAAAAGATTATTTAAACACAAGAACGACACAGGCTTATGTTCCTAGAAGAGTCAGCCAATATATCTCTTTCCTAGTATAAGTTGTGAAAAGATCATGAAGACAAAACTGGAGAGATTTGAGCCTACAAAGAGCCTTAGCAACAATCATTCTGTGGGCAGATCATTCGCTACTAGAGAAAAGAAAAGGACGAAGTGACACTGGTACACAAAATTCCCCTGACCACACACTGTAATGTGACTTGTGGAGTATAGATGTAGTTGCAAAAGTAAATGTTCGGGTACCTGGATTCCCAAACCTATTGCTCAGTTCACTTGCTGATGCTGGCACATAAACAAGAATTCTTCTATGACCTCGAACTAGCCTAATGACTTCATCTGAAAAATGTCTGCTTGGCACCTGTGTCAGATATATATATGGCTCCCATAATGTACTGTCCTTTATTTTCTTGTGGGATGCTCTCGATAGTACGGTCCTCAGTGCACATATTGTCCTGTCGTGACTGGTGAAAGAAAAGGAATAAATAAATTATTTTTTGGGCATACCACTAATGCTATAGGCTTTTAGTCACTTTTTATTCCTGTCTCAAGTAATGACATTCCATTGCGATCCTTAACAGTGGTTGCTGGATACAGCATATGACATCAATAATTGGCTTACGGCTGGGAAGAGATGTGTAAATGAAATACTGAAGTGAAACATTTGATGTTAATCTGAACAACATGTGACCAATAGTGATTAATTTTCTATTTTACTTTATTGCTATAATGAATTATATAGCCAACATGAAGTCTGTCACGTTCCCCTTCTTTATTGTGATGACAAATTGGTAACCAACGAGACTGTATGTATAATGAGCATCACCGAACTACTATTTGGACTTAGAGAGGAGAATTTGAAGGTAATTTTCTGGAACAACAGCAGCCACTGGAAAGGTTAGTACAACCTATATATTCAGGGAGGCATATGAAGACAGATTTTCTTCTCTGGGAGGGGGACATATTCCATGGAAGTGACTTTTGTAATACATACAATCTGCACAGTTTTAATCTCACTATTTCAAAGTTTTATTATTCGCCAATAGATTTACAGCTTTATTCTGTGCATTAGTAAGTGAGGTCTAATAATAATCTGAAGCTTTCTGTCATGACAAAAGTGCAGATACCAGAATAAGAGATAACTTTTGTATCATAATGTGTTATTATGCATAGAAACCAGCTTAATTGCTTAAGATACCTGAAATAATTTGAATTGTGGATTTTTAAACAGATCTAAAATATATATCTTCAATCTCCTCTATCTGATACCAGCCAGGCCTGATGAAGGGATGGGAGGAGGGGGGATAAGGAGGCAAGATCCCCAGAGCCCAAGTCTCAAGGTGGGCCAAAGTCTCTCAAGGGGATGGAGCTCCCAGGGTGGTCAGTTGAAAAATATGTCAGACACCAATTGTAAAATAAATTTTGTATCATACTGGGTTTTGGAACATGTCCAAAGTTGCAACATTAGTCAGTCATCAACTCATAATTGAGGTCTGTGTTTTGACATCATCAATATTATTGATACACCTCCACCAACATAAGCTTGCACATCGCAGTTCACTTTTAAACTGGCTGTTCTATGAATGACTAAAAGAATGCATGCACCAAGCACCATCTAATAGGCTAGTCTAAGTACATGGATGCCACATGGCACAACACTATTAGCTCCATAATGCTGTACCACTCCTCGTGTCACATGACTGTTGCTCGAGATTGTCATTAATCGAGCACTGCTTGCTTTAATTTGTGTTTAATAATCCTGTATTTGAAACAAATGGAAATCTTACCAGTGAAAACGTTTTAATTAGAAACTGCAATTTTTATCATCATTGATACTGCGAGCTGAATTTTTGCCTGTTTTCTTTCCCCGTTTATCGGTTACCAGTAATTTTTTTTAAGCGAATATAAGTGAGTCAAATAAACAAGTGAAAAACTGCTCAATAAGATTATAAAACCAGTTGGTCCTTCCAATTCCTGTTCCTTAATTCTCTTTTCGTCAATGGGAGGTAGCATCTACCAATGATGAAGTAAAGAATTACCGCAACTACTCCCTCTCTGGGTTTCCCCGTCTGTTCCTAAAGATCACCATTATCGTGCTCACCTGTTATTTGTCAGCTGCACCCACAGTGGGGAAACTACTGGAGGTAAGACCTACACTTTTGCATATAGTAAGGCCAAGAGCTGACTATAGTGTGCATCCACTTTGTCTCAAAGCCTTCAAGTTAGGAACACTGACACCGGTTTGTTTTACAAACTTCCGATAGTTGTGGATTTAGTCTCAAAGAGTGCAAGCTTGATTTAAGTGATATTACCATTGTAAAATCTAAACACAAGTCTGGGGAAACAAGACAAAAGAAAAAAGAGAAAGTCGAGAATGGGAATAAACCCAGACAAGTTTACTCAGACTCGGATTTGTTTCAACTTCAGTGTACAATGGTAAAGAAAATGACAAATGCAGTCACCTGATGCTCAAGCTGCAGCAGTGGAGAACCTCAAAGATAAATCTCATATGCGACTGTCGAATAATTATTATGTATTAACCAATGTATACGCCCCAGGAGGTCCAAGAAAAACCTGGGAATTTTTTCATCCAGGAAAAAACCAGGAAAAAACTGGAAATTTTTTAGAATTTCTGGAATTTTTCATTGTTTTAGTTTTCAATTAAATTTTTATAATTTTGTCTGGTAAGAACCAGTACTCCAACAAAGGATATTACTGTATCCTGCTACTGCAGAATAATACTGTTGCAATAAAACATGAATGAGAGAAAAAACAGAAAAAGGAAATGTGCCATATAAAACAACAAAACACAGTGCTCATACAAGCATCTTCCAATAACAAAATGTGTCAAAGGCATTAGGAAGACTATTCAATGCTGCATAAAAAAAAATTGCCTCATATGAGTGTGACATCACAACTGTTTAGCAGTTACGAGCGGGCTCATGCACATGCACAGTTGAGTTGCATATGAGTAGTACCTTCTCCCACTTCTGGCTACAGAAATGTGGCTTTTGGATGCATAATCAGTCGCAGCAAGCAGGTAGATGCTACTGGGAAAAATTCTACTGACATGCCCAAGCCGCCAGATTCACGCATACAGTGAGGGGGGATGGGAGGGGGGGGGGGGGCAAACGGGCAAACCGAATTATCTGACCTGGGCAGCAATTTTTGGGGGGGGGGGGGGGGAGGGGGGGGGGGGCAAATTCGTATTCTTGTGGAAAAAAAAACCTTGTTTCACAAAGCACCTAGCATCCAGCGCAAGTTGGACTATTGATTATTCATATGATCCATTCCTTGTAAGACTGATTATATTGATGATATGTGCAGAAAAATTTAAAACTAGTGGCAGGTACACAAATCTGAGCATCAAAGAAGTCATCCAGTTTCCTAACAATGCCTTCATAGGGTAGGGTTGGGGGCTCTAACTGAGGGAAAAACTTCCTATACATGTGAAAGTGTAACATTTCTATCACAAAAAAAAGAAAACGTTCATGAGTCACCTGATATATTGTATGCTGTTCAAACTGCAAGTGGTACACTGTCCATTCCTCAGGTTATGCATCAAAAGAATGAAGGTGTGGAAGTGGCATCTGGCCTCTGGTGTTCTGTGCTTCAGTCATTATTGCCCGCTGGGTTTGTTGTATGTCCATCAAGCTGCCCATAGTTGCTAGCAAGGAGTTGATTGGCTCTGAAACTGAATAAGTGGAGTGAGTGATTAGACTACAGAAGTCGCCATTGCATACAGAAATTAAAGACACTGTAAAATATATTCTACACAAAAATTATGAGCTTTTTTATGAATTTTCAACAAGTGCCACACTTAAGCACCAGAGTTCTCTCCAGTGAATGTCTGATTTTTCGGTAATTGAGATGGCCAAGAAAGACAGTCAGACATCTACAAAAAGGTAACAGATTAATAAGTTTATTTACAATATGTACACTTCATAATTGAGGTATACAGAACTTTGAATTGCTATGAGTTCTTCTGTGTAGCTGAGTTATGTAGAAGGAGAGTGATATTCTTTCTACTTAGATGTATTTACTCACTGCAGTTTTCCTACTAAGGTCAATACAAGTCTGCAGGCACACTGATTCCACTGATTCTGGAGATGAAGCTCTGAGTGCATCTCCTTAAAAAAATTCACTGGTCATTCAAGAGTCACAGGCAGTGAGGTCATGTGATAACAGTGTCCTATGTGGGTGCCTCACCTATCGGAGATAGTAAGCGACGGGAGGGCGAGCCCACTGGTGATGTGCTGGTGAGACATTTAGATGTGCCACCTTCTGTGCAGTACACCCAGTACAGTCTTTGTGAAAGATGCTTGGAGCACTTGCAGGTGCACCCAGCTCTTACAAGCCAATATATCACACTGAATTTACACTGATAACTCTAAATGGTATGAAAATGTTGAAATTCTCATGTTGACTTCATCTTTTTGGGATACTGCAGTAAAAGCAGCAGTTGAAATTAATTTTGCGAAGAATTTAATTAATAGAGATAGCAGTTTCAATGTGGACAAATTATGGAATCCTGTGCATTCTTTAGTAAACATGCAAAGATGTTGCTACAGTGCAACTGACAATGACACTTTGATTTCCAAGTGTAGATCAACTGCATAGCAACTGGTTCAATGTATACATACTCTACCACCAATCAATCTCTCCGATGCATGTGTATCTCTAGTATAAAAGGATAGAATGAGTACTGTAGCTTCAGTCTATTAGCTCACTCTGAAGGTGGCCAAACGGTAGAAGGCTGAAATATTGGAAGAATAAGTAAAATTTGTGCGGCTGCACTCATTACATTTACCAGATTTACTGCACCTCAAAAACATGAAGATGCACACAAAACTAAGTTTGTTCAAAACTGGCACATATTGCCAGATCTCTGAGACCTATGGATACCATGACTAACTATTTTGCTGAAGGAATTCATACTCATATTGACAGATTGAAGTATGTGTTGCTATTAAAATCAACAATGCCTGTGGAAAATCTTTAGCAAGGTGGCTTCCATATGGTAACATATAATTTATTATCATGAAAGAGTTATGAGATTTTCAGCTTCAAGAATCTGACCCCTGGACAAAAAGAACTGGAGTCATCTCAATATGACAAGCTAAGTAAACTTGAAAGTTTAGTGTAATCTTTGCTCCTCTCAGATATTCATGAAAGACTTTGCTTATTAATTACTTAGACTAGACATTGTTTAGTGTGGACAATAGATGGAAGAAAGGAGGGGGAAAATTACATGGTGGAGTGTTTATAGTTGTCATAAGTAGTTTACCTTGTATTGAAATTGTAGTACATAGTTTCTGTAAGTTAGTAGAGATAATGCCATGCTTGACAGCCAGAATATATTAATAATTGGTTTCTTTTACTGACCTCATGACTCAAATGAGATAATTGATGAACATTTCAAACAAAACTTGAGTCTCATTTCAAAGAGGTACAGCACTCATATATTTATAGTTGATGCTAACTTCAATCTATCCTTGGTACATAGGTGAAAATACATGTTTAAATTGGTGGTAGTCATAAAACATCACCCAAAACATACTGAATGCTATCTCAGAAAATTATTTTGAATAATTAGTTCAGGAGCCCACTCAAAGTGTAAATTGTTGCAAAAATATACATGATGCCTTAGCAACAAATAAACTCGAGCAAATAGAGAGCATCATGATGAAGACATGGATTGGTCACCACAATGTTGTTGTAGCAAGACCCCACCAAAAATAAATGCATAATATATCTATCTAAAAAGGCAGATACAAATTTGATTTATGTGTTTCAAGAAATAGTCTTCACTCCTTCCATTATAACTGTGAAAGCATAAACAAAGATGTGGTTTGAATTCATAGGAAGTCGTGGTAGTTGCGAGGTATATACCAAATGAGTGGTACTGATCCCCCATGCTACTCAAAACAGGTGAGAACATTGTTGCAGAAGTAATGAAAAGAGCATGCAAATTTTTTGAACCTTTTCACAATGAAACTCTGTCTTGAAATCTGGCAGAAAATCCAAAGAAATTCTGGCCATATGTAAAGTATACCAGAAGCAAGTTGAAATCAATACCTGCACTGTGTGAAAGCAACGGAAACAGTATTGATGACAGTGACACTAAAGCAAAAGTACTAAACACAGTTTTCTGAAGTTACTTCACCAAAGAAGATGAAATAAATATCTTAGCCATAAATATCTTCAAAGCAGCAAAGCCGCATCTATCACTTAATAAAGGCAAGGCCTCCAATCCAGATTGTACACCAGGTAGGTACCTTTCAGAGTGTGCTAATGCAAAAACTCCTTACTTAAGAATCATATGCAACTGCTTGCTCAGCATAAGATCTTTATCTAAAGACTGGAAAGTTGCACAAGTCACATCAACACTCAAGAAAGGAAATAGAAATAATCCACTGAATTACAATCCCATATCACTACAGTCCGATCCATGAACAAAGGCAGTTCACACAGGTTGAGAGACAGATGGGGATAGGATTTCTGCCAATTTCAAGCAACAATTCTGGTATGTGCCTGCACATACTTCATGTCTGATGTGAGCTTGTATCTTGCAAATTATCTCTTTCACTTCCCTGTGTAGGATTTGTCACTTACACCACCATCAAACATAACAACCCACAAAGAATGGAATAAATATTCACTAAATGACTCATTAAGATCATGTTTAATGGTCACATTGTGTATGACATTAACATCAGAGCACTCAGGACAGTACTGAAGACTCATTGACTGTTGGAGAATGCATGATGTAACTGCACAGGATGTTTGTGACTCCAACTATAATGCTGATTTACAGGTACATATACTGTGTTTGAACATTGTGAATGACCTTGAAGAAAATGATTTATTGGCAAATAGCCAACATGGATTAAGAAAATATTGTCATGTAGAAGAACATTTAAGCAGCTGAATGATGAACACTAACTGCACTTAATGGAGGTTTATTCAGCACTTGCACATACAAGGGTGTGGAGCAAACTGCCTCTGGCCAGAACACATACAGTATATATATATAGCTACAGAACATTCCAGTACAATGATTCTTTACATTTGTGGATACTTCTAGAATGTACTCAAACCGAATATAGAAATTAAAATTGTACAGTCCAGTTGAGTTTTGAACTCATGACCCTCCATGCAACAGTTCAGTGCTGTAACCACTACACCACATCTTTACTCAGCTCCTGGTGTGACATTGCTCCCTATTTAAGAGAGCAGCGCCTTGGTGTTATGTCGTCCTAGTTGAGGAACAAGTCATCGGTCCTGCATACTCCGACTCTCGTTGACTGATGCTTGCCCTGCAGGTGATCTTCTTAGAACTTCATTTGCCACTATGCTTTTCATCAGCTTTCTGCTTGTTGCCTGTCTCTGGAGATTTAAATTTACCCTGGGTTGCAGGATCCTTGTACGGCTTCCTTTGCAGGACATGGACCATATCTCTGATCTTTCATCATCTTGTGTCGGGGTCGAAATCTTCAAATTCATAAGTAACATCAGACAACTCTCTTGCAACCTTATAAGGCCCAAAGTAGCGCCTGAGGAGCTTCTCAGAGAGACCAACCTTCCACTTAGGAGTGAAGATCCAGACAAGGTCACCAGGCTGGTAGGCAATGCGGCAATGGCTCGTGTCATATCTTTGGCAATTGTTTTCTTGAGCCTGCAGCATCCAGAGTCGAGCTAACTGGTGAGCTTCCCCTGGCTGATGTAGTTGGTGTCCACATAATCAGGATGTAATGGAAACACAGTGTCCATTGTTGTAGTTGCCTCATGGCCATATACCAGGAAAAATGGTGTAAATCCTGTGGTGTCTTGTCTGGCAGTGTTGTAGGCAAACGTCACAAAAGGTAGCACCTCATCCCACTTGCTCTGCTCAACATTGACAGCACGTTGGCCAAGGTCATATTAAGGTGTTCAGTAAGCCCGTTGGATTGTGGATAGTAGGCAGTCATCATGTGATGAGTAATGTTGCACCAACAGTTCATCTGTCACAAGATTCAACTGTAATTAATGACCTTGGGGCACTATGTTTTAATATAATGTCTTCCTTGATGAATTTGACTACCTCGGATGCTTCGGCTGTTTTCCCGGCTTTTATAATGGCGTAGCATGTCAGATAATCAGTGCAAACAATAATCCATATCTTGCCATTAGCAGACATTGGAAATCGCCCAAGGAGGTCAATCCCAACATGCTGGAAAGGCGTTTCGGCTGGTGGAATTGGTATGAGTCAGCCAGGTGGTTTCTGAGGAACTGCTTTTCTCCTCTGGCACTCTCGACAGTGTGACACATAGTGACGGACACTCCTAAATAAACCTGGCCAGAAAAATCTCTTGCAGATTCTATCATATGTCTTAATAAATCCTAAATATCCAGCCTTAGGTGTGTCATGGAATTTCCGTAGAACATCTAAGCGCATGTGTTTATGAATCACTGGTAGCCACCTCTTTCAAAACAGATCAAAGTTTTTCTTGCAAAGCAATCCATTAACTACCTTAAATTGTCCTTTCACATCCTCTGACTGATTTAAGGCAAGCAGAATTTGAGATATCTTGGTGTCCTTCTTCTGCTAAGCAGAGAGATCCTGGAGTGCTGCAAGACAGTCACTATCTTCATCAAAGACTTGATGGTCTCGCACAGGATTTCTTCACTGACAGTCAGCATCTTGGTGTTTTCTTACAGTTTTGTACACTATGGCAATGTCATACTCTTGAAGGCATAGTGCCCACCTGGCGAGTTGTCCTGTTGGGCCCTTAAGACCTGTCAACCAACAAGTGAATGATGGCCTGTAACAACTGTGAATGGCCTTCCATAGAGATACTGCCGAAATTTGCAAATGGCCCAGATCACAGCAAGACATTCTCTTTCTGTAGTTGAGTAGTTTCTCTTGGTAGTTTCTCTTGGCTTTTGTAAGTGTCCTACAAGCATAGGCTATAACCTTCTCTTTTCCATCCGAAATTTGCACCAGAACAGCACCGATCCCATACCACTGGCATCTGTGTGTAGTTCTGTAGGTGCTCTCTCATCATACAGACCAAGTACAGGGTCAGTCATCAGAGCTTTTCACAGCACATCAAAAGAATCTTGTTGAGCACCACCCAGATAAATTTAGCATCAGCTTTAACAATGCTTGGAGTGGCCTGGCTCTGATACAAAAGTCTTTGATAAAATTATGGTAATAAGAACATAATCCAAGGGAGCTTCTCACATCTCTAATACTTTTAGGAATTGGAAATTCCATTATAGCTATCATCTTTTCTGGGTCTGGCCATGCAACTTCGTTTGACTCAAGGTGTCCAAGTATTTTGATTTCTTTTGTTCCAAAGAGACACTTTCTAGTATTAAGTTTCAGTCCAACTTGTTGGAGACACTTAATAACGGCCTCAATCCTTTTATCTAATGTCTCTGAGAACACTATAATGTCATCTAAATAACAAAGACACATCGTCCACATCAGGTAACATAGAAGATTATCCATCATCCATTCAAAAGTTGCTGGTGCATTACACAAACCAAATGGCATTATCTTAAACTCATACAGACCCTCAGGGCTGATGAATGCAGTTTTCTCACTATCAGCCTCATCTACTTCAATTTGCCAGTATCCCGGGTACAAGTCCATGGTTGAGAGAAACTTAGCCCGTTCAGACAATCTAGTGTATCGTCAATTCGTGGAGGAGGGTAAACGTCCTTTTTAGTTATCTTATTAAGCTTCCTGTAATCAACAAAAAAGTGCCAATTGCCATCCTTCTACCTAATGAGGACCACTGATGATGACCATGGGCTCTGCAAAGGCTGAATGACATCATTCTTCATCATTTTCTCTACCTCATCACAAATCATATGACGTTCCGTTGCTGACACATGCTATGCTCTCTGGCTTATTTGTTGATGGTCTCCAGTGCTAATCCGGTGCTTCACCATCGATTTGTCTAATTTGTTCTTCACCTGTGGATTGAAGCATTCAGAGAACTCTTGAAGAATAGCAAGTAGCTTCTTTTGTTGTTACTTAGTGAGATTTGGTGATAGTGGAGCTAGAAGATCTTGTCTCGTAGTAGTAGTGCTAATTTCGGCCACAGACTTGGCATTGGAGGTTTCTATGAGACTCAGCTGTTCTAAAATTAACAGCTCAGCATTTGCTACATACATGCATCTTGGAAGGATCTGCTGTTCTCGGCGAGATTTAATTATCCACAATTCACTGAATCCATTCTTAAACGAGACAACAGAGGCTGGGATGACCAAGTTATTCTCCAGTGGTATGCTTCTCTTACATTCCACTACAAGATCCATGGGTTGATGCATGGCATGACACATCTACATCTACATACTCCGCAATCCACCATACGGTGCATGGTGGAGGGTACCTCGTACCACAACTAGCATCATTTCTCCCTGATCCACTCCCAAACAGAATGAGGGAAAAATGACTGCCTATATGCCTCTGTGTGAGCCGTAATCTCTCTTATCTTATCTTTGTGGTCTTTCTGAGAAATATAAGTTGGCGGCAGTAAAATTTTACTGCAGTCAGCCTCAAATGCTGGTTCTCTAAATTTCCTCAGTAGTGATTCACGAAAAGAACGCCTCCTTTCCTCTAGAGACTCCCACCAGAGTTCCTGAAGCATTACCGTAACACTCACATGATGATCAAACCTACCAGTAACAAATCTAGCAGCCTGCCTTTGAATTGCTTCTATGTTCTCCCTCAATCCGACCTGATAGGGATCCCAAATGCTTGAGCAGTACTCAAGACTAGGTCGTATTAGTGTTTTATAAGCGGTCTCCTTTACAGATGAACCACACCTTCCCAAAATTCTACTAATGAACCGAAGATGACTATCCGCCTTCCCCACAGCTGCCATGACAGTTACCTTTCTAGCACTGACCGCAGGAATGATTACTTCATCCAGCACACATAGTCTCCACACACTCAGATGCGCATCTTCCTGTCCACAGTATCTCATCTTGTCTAGCATAATATTCAAGCAACTAACATCTATAATTGCCTGAGAAGCTTTCAAAAAGTCCATCTGAGAATGATGTCATGACTATGCTCTTGTAAGATGATGAATTCTAAGGGCTATGTATGACCACTTATACCCACACAAATGGTACATCTTCCTGTAGGTTTTACATATTTCCCATTAGCCACCTTCAGCAGAGATGTTTTGTTGTTGACGAATACAGTTTTCTGCAACTGGCGACGGTACTTCTCTGAAATGACTGAATATGATGCTCCAGAATCCACAAGAACTTGGGCCATCCATGAGTATATCAATGTAGTTTCCTATCATTTTTGTAGTGATCGACAGCGGAGGATTTTTCTCTTAGGTGGCTGCTGGAGAGGATGCTCCACAACATGCCGATCAAGGTCTCCATTGCTGTTTAGAAGCTCCAGCCAGTCTTTTTTGATGCATTGTCTCGATATACTGGCACCATTTTATGAATTCGTCTGCTGCTGAAACCTCCTTCAGGAGTAGGCTTGATACATGTCCTCAGTAAAACCTCTTGAAGCATCTCAGTTTTTTGCTTTCCGGGCAATCCAAGTGCCTTCTGAACTTCCTCTCTCACTATCTGACAAACAACACTTGTGAAGTCAGTTGCTTCCTCCATCACAGACATCAATACGATGTTTGGAAGCCATTCAAACTTCTTGCATGTAATTCTTTTTTGACCTTCAAGGAAGGTCCCTCGCTCTAGTTTCTTTGTGGTGGACAGGTGACTGGCTGGAGCTTCTAAACGCAATGGAGACCTTGATCAGTGTGTTGTGGAGCATCCTCTTCAGCAGCTAGTTTGTGGTGATGGTGACCTAAGTCGTCCTGCACCCATATCTTCTTGCTCATCGTCGTCGTAACGGAGCTGGCTTCGGCTAAGATTTGTCTGCTGTCTTCTGGCACAGGCATCATGAAATATCCACCACCTTTCTCAACAACAGCACACCACATGTCCCGGTCATCCACAGTGGAAACATACTGGTTGGTTAGCCCGGGTCCTCCAGACATCAGTCTTCCTTGGTGCCCAAACAGGTTCCACATGCCATGCGGCATTGTAGGAATGTAACTCCACTTGGGTCTCGACTTTTTCATCATTTTAGAGGGAAATGAAGGACAAGAGATTGGGTTCAATGTCTGTTCCACTTCCTCCCTTATGACCTCTTGAAGCATCTCAGTTTTTTGCTTGCCAGGAAATCCTAGTGCCTTCTGAACTTCCTCTCTCACTATCTGACGAAGAACACTTGTGAAATCAGTTGCTTCCTCCATCACAGACATCAATACAATGTTTGGAAGCCATTCAAACTTCTTGCATGTAATTCTTTTTTGATGCATTGTCTCGATATACTGGCACCATTTTATGAATTCGTCTGCTGTTGAAACTTCCTTCAGGAGTAGGCTTGATACATGTCCTCAGCAATACCCTTCATGAGATGTAAAACCTTAACTCCCTCTTTCATTCTAGGATCCACTATTTTACACAGCTCCAAGACGTCTTGAATGTAGGATGCTGTAGTTTCTCTTGGACACTGTGCCCTGCACTTTAATTTATCTTCAGCCTTGTACTTCTGTCGTTATGTGTCGCCGAAATACTTGCTCAGTTCTGCCTGCAATACTTCCCAGCTTGTGAACTTCTCCTCGTTGTTCTCATACCATTGCTTGGCAGTGTGCTCCAAGTAGAAAAATATGTTACCCAAACACACGGTGTCATCCCATTCATTAAATTAGGCTAAACGCTCATATACCTTCAGCCACTTGTTTGGATTTTGGCCATTGTCACCAGAGAACCCGAAAGGACATTTCATGTGGTGGCACACTGTTGCTGTCATCATAATGTCCTCTTCTTCTTCTGTCTCTGGTAGATTGCAATCTGTTGAATACAGTTCGAACGGGTTTCTCGCTGCGTAAACAGCAGCTCTATCATGGCCTGTCGAGACCCAGGTGAAGTTACATTCCTACAATGTCATGTACGGAAACTGTTTGGGCCATTGTGCCGTCGATAATGTGCGCTGCCTCAAGTTCAAATACCCAGCGCCACCACCAGAATAATGTCATGTAGAAGAAGTTGTAAACAGCTGAATGATGAACACTAACTTCACTTAATGAAGGTTTATTCAGCACTTGCACATACAAGAGCACAGAGTGAACTGCCTCCAGCCAGAACACATACAGTATATATACAGCTACAGAATATTCCAGTACAGTGATTCTTTACATTCGTGGATACTTCTAGAATGTACTCAAACCAAATATAGAAATTAAAATTGTACAGTCCAGGTGAGTTTTGAATTTACGACCCTCCGTACAGAAGTTCAGTACCGTTACCACTACACCACGTCTCAGCTTCTTCTGTGACAATATCATTCTTGTGAAACACAACTACCTCTCTGTTCTTACAAAGTAAAGAGTACTATCAACAGGGGTGTCAAGTTGATTTCATATTTTTGATTTCAATGGGCTTTTGACACCATTCCTCACAAGCAATCTCTAATCTGATTGCATGCTTATGGAGTACTTTTTCAGTTGCACAAACGGATTCTAGATTTACTGTCAGAAAGGTCACAGTTCACAGAAGTTAACAGAAAGTCCTTGAATATGACAGAAGTTATATCTGGAATTCTGCAAGGAAGAGCCCTCTGCTGCTTCTGATCTATATAAATGATTTAGGAGACAATCTGAGCAGCACTCTTAGGTGGCTTACAAATTCTGTCCTTTACAATCTTGCAAAATTATCAGATGATCAAAACCACTTGCATGATGATGTACATAATAATTCTGTATGGCATAAAAACTGGCAATTAACTCTAAATAATGAAAAAGTGTGAGGTCACCCACATGAGTACTAAAAGAAATCTGCTGAATGTATTACAAAATAAATCACACAAATATAATGGCTGTGAAATCAACTACATAATTATGACTACAGCAATGAATAATTTAAATTGGAACAAGCACACAGATAATGTGGGGAATGTGACTGACAGATGGTTATTTATTTGCAAAATACTTAGAAAATGTAATAGGTCTACTAAAGAGACTGCTTACACTATGCTTGTCCACCGTCTTTTGGGGTATTGCTGCATAATGTGGGATCTTCATCAGATTGGATTGATGGAGGATATCAAAAAAGTTCAGGAAAGGGTATCTCATTTTGTATTATCATGAAACAGGGAAGACAGAACACCATGGATATGATATGCAAATTGGGATCACACACATTACAACAAAGGTGTGTTTTGTTGCGGAAGGATCTTCTCATGAAATTTCAATTTCCAACATTCTTCTCCAAAAGCCAAAATATTTTTCTGATGCCCATCTATATCATCATAATAAAATAACAGAAATCAGAGCTCACCAGCAAAAATTTAAGTGTACATTTTCCTGCACTCTGTTTGAGAGTGTAATGGTAGAGAAATAGCTTGAAGGTGATTTGATGAACCCTCTAGCAGGCACTTAGTTGTGAATTGCAGAATAATCATGTAAAAGTAGATATAGATGAGCAGTTAACAGAATATAAGCAGATGGTAACCTTGACGTACTGCACACTCAACCGTTAGGTGCAAACTGAATTTTCCTAAGATATTTACGATAAGCCCCCCATGAACCACGGACCTAGCTGTTGGTGGGCGGGCTTGCGTGCCTCAGCAATACAGGTACAGTATGTGTAACCACAATGGAGGGGTATCTGTTGAGAGGTCACACGAACGTTTGGTTACTTAAGAGGGGCAGCAGCCTTTTCAGTAGGCAACAGTTTGGATGATTGATTGATCTGGCCTTGTAACACTAACCAAAACGGCCTCGCTGTGCTGGCACTGCAAACGGCTGAAAGTAAGCGGAAACTACAGCCATAATTTTTCCCGAGGACATGCAGCATTACTGTATGGTTAAATGATCATGGTGTCTTCTTGGGTAAAATATTCTGGAGGTAAAATAGACCCCCATTCAGACCTCAGCTGGGGACTACTCAAGAGGACGTCGTTATCAGGAGTAAGAAAACTGGCGTTCTATGGATTGGAGCACGGAATGTCAGATCCCTTAATTGGGCAGGTAGGTTAGAAAATTTTAAAAGGGAAATGGATAGGTTAAAGTTAGATGTAGGGGGAATCAGTGAAGTTCGGTGGCGGGAGGAACAAGACTTTTGGTCAGGTGAATACAGGGTTATAAATACAAAATCAAATAGGGGTAATGCAGGAGTAGGTTTAATAATGAATAAAAAAATAGGAGTGTGGGTAAGCTACTACAGACAGGATAGTGAATGCATTGTTGTGGCCCAGATAGACATGAAGCCCATGCCTGCTACAGTAGTACAAGTTTATATATCAACTAGCTCTGCAGATGATGAAATTGATGAAATGTATAATGAGATAAAAGAAATTATTCAGATAGTGAAGGGAGGCAAAAATTTAATAGTCATTGGTGCCTGGAATTCGATAGTAGGAAAAAGGAGAGAAGGAAACGTGGTAGGAAATGAAAGAGGAAGCCACTTGGTAGAAATTTGCACAGAGCAGAACTTAATCATAGCTAACACTTGGTTCAAGACACATGAAAGAAGGTTGTATACATGGAAGAAGCCTGGAGATAATAGAAGGTATCAGATAGAGTACATAATGGTAAGACAGAGATTTAGGAAACAGGTTTTAAATTGTAAGACATTTCCAGGGACAGATGTGGACTCTGACCACAATTTATTGGTTATGGACTGTAGATTAAAACTGAAGAAACTGCAAAAAGGTGGGAATTTAAGGAGATGGGACCTGTATAAACTGACTAAACCAGAGGTTGGACAGAGTTTCAGGAAGGGCATAAGGGAACAATTGACAGGAATGGGGGAAAGAAATACAGTAGAAGAAGAATGGATAGCTTTGAGGAATGAAGTAGTGAAGGCAGCAGAGGATCAAGTAGGTAAAAAGATGAGGGCTGGTAGAAATCCTTGGGTAACAGAAGAAATATAGAATTTAACTGGTGAAAGGAGAAAATATAAAAATGCAGTAAATGAAGCAGGCAAAAAGGAATACAAACGTCTCAAAATTGAGATCGACAGGAAGTGCAAAATAGCTAAGCAGGACAAATGTAAGGATGTAGAGGCATATATCACTAAGGGTAAGATGACATTGTTGACGGGAAAATTAAAGAGACGTTCGTAGAAAAGAGAACTACTTGTATGAATATCAAGAGCTCAGATGGAAACCACGTTCCAAGCAAAGAAGGGAAAGCAAAAAGATGGAAGGATTATATAGAGGGTCTACACAAGGATGATGTACTTGAAGACAATATTATGGAAATTGAAGATGATGTAGATGAAGAGGAAATGGGAGATATGATACTGCGTGAAGGGTATGACAGAGCACTGAAAGACCTAAGTTGAAACAAGGCACCGAGGGTAGACAACATTCCATTAGCACTACGAATTGCCTTGGGAGAGCCAGGCCTTGGGAGAGCCAGTCCTTACAAATCTCTACCATCTGGTGAGCAACATGTATGAGACAGGTGAAATACCCTCAGACTTCAAGAAGAATATAATAATTCCAATCCCAAAGAAAGCAAGTGTTGACAGAGGTGAAAATTACAGAACTATCAGTTTAATAAGTCACGGCTGCAAAATACTAACGTGAATTCTTTACAGGTGAATGGAAAAACTGGTAGAAGCCAACCTCGGGAAAGATCAGTTTGGATTCCATAGAAATAGTGGAACACGTGAGGCAATACTGACCCTATGACTTACCTTAGAAGATAGATTAATGAAAGGCAAACCTATGTTTCTATAATTTGTAAACTTAGTGAAAGCTTTTGACAATGTTGACTGGAATATTCTCTTTCAAATTCTGAAGGTGGCAGGGGTAAAATACAGGGAGCAAAAGGCTATTTACAATTTGTACAGAAACCAGATGGCAGCTATAATAGTCAAGGGACATGAAAGGGAAGCAGTGGTTGGGAAGGGAGTGAGACAGGGTTTCAGCATCTCCCTGATGTTATTCAATCTGTATATTGAGCAAGCAGTAAAGGAAACAAAAGAAAAATTTGGACTAGGTATTAAAATCCATGGAGATGAAATTAAAACTTTGAGGTTTGCTGATGACATTGTAATTCTGTCAGAGACAGCAAAGGATTTGGAAGAGTAGTTGAATGGAATGGACAGTGTCTTGAAAGGAGGATACAAAATGAACATCAAGAAAAGCAAAACAAGGATAATGAAATGTAGTCGAATTAAGTCAGGTGATGCTGAGGGAATTAGATTAGGAAATGAGACACTTAAAGTAGTAAAGGAATTTTTGCTATTTGCGGAGCAAAATAACTGAGTATGGTCAAAGTAGAGAGGATATAAAATGTAGACTGGCAATGGCAAGGAAAGCATTTCTGAAGAAGAGAAATTTGTTAACATTGAGTATAGATTTAAGTGTCAGGAAGTCTTTCTGAAAGTATTTGTATGGAGTGTAGCCATGAATAGAAGTGAAACATGGACAATAAATAGTTTGGACAAGAAAAGAATAGAATCTTTCAAAATGTGGTGCTACAGAAGAATGCTGAAGATTAGATGGGTAGATCACATAACTGATGAGGAGGTACTGAATAGAATTGGGGAGAAGAGAAGTTTGTGGTACAACTTGACTAGAAGAAGGGATCATTTGGTAGGTTATGTTCTGAGGCATCAAGGGATCACCAATTTAGTATTGGAGAGCAGTGTGGAGGGTAAAAATCATAGAGGGAGACCAAGAGATGAATACACTAAGCAAATTCAGAAGGATGTAGGTTGCAGTAGGTACTGAGCGATGACGATGCTTGCACAGGATAGAGTAGCATGGTGAGCTGCATCAAACCAGTTTCAGGACTGAAGACCACAACAACGACAACATTTATGATAAACATATTACCCTATATGATGTTAATAGTTTGAATTTAGTAATATCACTGAGCTATAGGCTACTACAATAATGTGATGTACAAAATTTGTAGAAAATTAATGAAATAAAATACATGACAAAAATATTTAACATATCTACACTCTAAATTCCCTAATCAGAAGTATGTCAGGCATATTTAGAAATATAATCATTTGTGACAGTTTATGCAAGTCTCATTTAATGGATTAGTTACTTTGCAAAGGGTGTCATTTCAAACAAAAAAATTATGGCAACAAAATGATAGTGGTGAAAGTTGGAATCTATCAAATGCATTAGCTAAGTCTGCAATGGAACATGTAAGTTTTTTCTAAAATTTAACATTAATTACACCTTAAGATTATTAGTTTCAAGAAAATCAGAATAGTTTACTGACAAGTTTGTGTGCCAGTCTTTGGAATGAGTAGTATCAGTATATCCAAAATTCCCTTTTACCTCATTCAAAATCTGCTTTTTTATGTTGTAGTAATGAATTCTGTTTTTAGTAACTTTTAATTAACTTGGCTTCTGGGAAAACTATATGTCTTATTGAACTCAGTATATAGAAAATAATTGTTTAAATAATCCATTTAAGTGGGGCAATGTTTGATTAATGTTTTGATAGATTCATATACATAGTACATATGTACAACATAAATACTTGGATGAAAACTGAAAAATGAGTAAAGAAAAAAATATTAATTATTAGCATGAGCATGATCATAGCAGGTGAAGTGGTTTGTGTTTGTTATGTTATGTGGTGAGATAGGGTTGTAGCATAACCTCCACGTTATTTAATCAGTACATTGAGCAGTAATAGAAACCAAGAAGAAATTTAGAAACAGAATTAAAGTTCACAGAGAAGAAATAAGCAGATCTTGTTCCGTATTGCTTGGCACAATTTCTTAATGGTCTTGCAATAACCATGTGCATTGATTGTTTGACCTCATGGTAAGAAATCAATCAGCAAAATGACTTTTCTATCCCAAAAACGGTGCACATGACTTTTTGAGGTGTCAAGATTTGCTTAGGCAAGGATGAAGTGTGCCTCCATTCCATTAATTGCCATTTTGTACAGGGTTGTCATATGAATCCCAGGTTTCATCCTCTGTGACTATCCGAGAAAGAAAACCATCACCTTCATCATTGTAGCCTGTCAAAAACTGAAGCACACAGCCCATCCATTGTTTTTTGTGATGTTCAATAAGAATTTTGGGAACCCAGCCTGAGCAAAGTTTTCGAAATTTCAGTTTTTCAGTAACAATTTCATGAATTAGTGATCATGAGATTCGCAGAACTTTCATAGCAAGGGCAATCACAAGGGAACCTCCCCATTGCACCCCGCTCAGATTTAGTTATAAGTTGGCGCAGTGGATATGCCTTGAAAAACTGAACACAGATCAATCAAGAAAACAGGAAGAAGTTGTGTAGAACTATGAAAAAAATAAGTAAAATGTACAAACTGGGTAGTCCATGCGCAAGATAGGCAACATCAAGGATAGTGTGAGCTCAGGAGCGCCGTTGTCCCGTGGTTGAGCAAACTTTAATTTGTGACCAAGTAAATAATTACTAAATTTCTTACATCTCCAAACTGTGACTAGAAGTTCCTTTTCTGTGATCATATAATTCTTTTCATGTTTGTCATTGTTCTATGAGAAAATCATTTGAATGATGTTCTGTGCAGTACGCACCACTGTCATCTCCCATCACACACCACCATTTTTATATTTTGTCTATATATCCTGTACGTATTCTGCTATGTGAGTTATGTACCAATACTGTCATCTCTCATCATATACCATCTTAACATAATTTTTCAAATTGACTTGTCCTATATCATGATGTGCTTTGCTGTACAAATTATATGATCTACAGGACCAATAATAAATTAAATCAAATTACCACATTAACTCTTTTTCTTGAAATAAATGCACAGCTAATCCTGTTGTGATGAAGCAAGCTGGGATATTTTTACTTTCTCTCTTGTTTTGACATTTGCCTCCTTGAAATTCGTTTTTTCACTTTTAAGTAATTACCTTTAACATATGTGAGTATAATCTGCATTTTCATAAAAGAAAAAGGTTGACCCTCAGTTTTAAAGAATATAACGCAAGATCTAATTTTGTGCTTAATTTTATGTATGTAATATACGCTCCTGGAAATTGAAATAAGAACACCGTGAATTCATTGTCCCAGGAAGGGGAAACTTTATTGACACATTCCTGGGGTCAGATACATCACATGATCACACTGACAGAACCACAGGCACATAGACACAGGCAACAGAGCATGCACAATGTCGGCACTAGTACAGTGTATATCCACCTTTCGCAGCAATGCAGGCTGCTATTCTCCCATGGAGACGATCGTAGAGATGCTGGATGTAGTCCTGTGGAACGGCTTGCCATGCCATTTCCACCTGGCGCCTCAGTTGGACCAGCGTTCTTGCTGGATGTGCAGACCGCGTGAGACGACGCTTCATCCAGTCCCAAACATGCTCAATGGGGGACAGATCCGGAGATCTTGCTGGCCAGGGTAGTTGACTTACACCTTCTAGAGCACGTTGGGTGGCACGGGATACATGCGGACGTGCATTGTCCTGTTGGAACAGCAAGTTCCCTTGCCGGTTTAGGAATGGTAGAACGATGGGTTCGATGACGGTTTGGATGTACCGTGCACTATTCAGTGTCCCCTCGACGATCACCAGTGGTGTACGGCCAGTGTAGGAGATCGCTCCCCACACCATGATGCCGGGTGTTGGCCCTGTGTGCCTCGGTCGTATGCAGTCCTGATTGTGGCGCTCACCTGCACGGCGCCAAACACACATACGACCATCATTGGCACCAAGGCAGAAGCGACTCTCATCGCTGAAGACGACACGTCTCCATTCGTCCCTCCATTCACGCCTGTCGCGACACCACTGGAGGCGGGCTGCACGATGTTGGGGCGTGAGCGGAAGACGGCCTAACGGTGTGCGGGACCGTAGCCCAGCTTCATGGAGACGGTTGCGAATGGTCCTCGCCAATACCCCAGGAGCAACAGTGTCCCTAATTTGCTGGGGAGTGGCGGTGCGGTCCCCTACGGCACTGCGTAGGATCCTACGGTCTTGGCGTGCATCCGTGCGTCGCTGCAGTCCGGTCCCAGGTCGACGGGCACGTGCACCTTCCGCCGACCACTGGCGACAACATCGATGTACTGTGGAGCCTCACGCCCCATGTGTTGAGCAATTTGGCGATACGTCCACCCGGCCTCCCGCATGCCCACTATACGCCCTCGCTCAAAGTCCGTCAACTGCACATACGGTTCACGTCCACGCTGTCGCGGCATGCTACCAGTGTTAAAGACTGCGTTGGAGCTCCGTATGCCACGGCAAACTGGCTGACACTGACGGCGGCGGTGCACAAATGCTGCGCAGCTAGCGCCATTCGACGGCCAACACCGCGGTTCCTGGTGTGTCCGCTGTGCCGTGTGTGTGATCATTGCTTGTACAGCCCTCTCGCAGTGTCCGGAGCAAGTATGGTGGGTCTGACACACCGGTGTCAATGTGTTCTTTTTTCCATTTCCAGGAGTGTATTTTCTAGTTAATTTTTTCTATTACTTGTTAGTATCTTTTGTTATAATGTAAAATCAATAATTGTTTCATAACTTAAATTCTATTGTTGATGTATAAACAAATATAAATTCTGTACTAATTGTAAACATTTGGAGGAACAACAAATAGTATTCTTAAAGTATCTATTTGGCTCTATTTGAAAACATGTTAGCAAAGCCAGCCCTTAATCAATTCTAAAGCAATTAACTGTTATGTCAAAAGTATTGTTTGCATAGCAATATTTATTAATTTCATGGTTTAAACAAATAATTCAGCTTAATGCTTCTAGTGGGAGAAACTGTTAAAAAGAAGGAAGTTTTCGATGTATTCAGTTGACTTAATGAGTTAAGTTTTAATTGTAATTTCTGTAAATTCAACATTGGACAATGTGTAGTTTCAGTACCTATTATTGTGAGGATATATAAGGGTCCAGTTTTTGGTCATGAGACAGTCAGTGTATGGCTGAGTTTCAGACGAGAAACCTGTGTTGGTTAGATTAACAACAATGCATCAACTTAACTGTGAAATAAGTGTAACACAATTAGGCCATGAGTTAAAACAATGACAAAGTCTGTTTCTATATGTACCTTTTTATTCTTCAAGACATATGAACTATGTGGTTAGCCTTTTACTGCTCATAGATATTCAACAGTAAACTATTGTAGCAGAATGTGGATGGTCGCCTGAAACCTATTAATGAGACTTACTGAAAGTTAAACAATAGTGCACTGGCCATATAACAATGTATTATTGGGGAGGTTGTGAACAGTTTATTTTTTTTTTATTTACGCGTCAAGTTCCATAGGACCAAATTGAGGAGCAATCTCCAAGGTCATGGAACGTGTCAGAAATTACGACATAAAAGTAATAACAGATAAAAATTAATGTTCATGAACCTGAAAAAAGTCAGCCCATAGGTTTAAGTAAGCGCTATCAGCAGTACAATAAGAATTAGCTTAATTTTTAAATGAACTCCTTGACAGAACAGAAGGAGTGACCCATGAGGTAACTCTTCAGTTTCGATTTGAAAGCCCATGGATTACTGCTACGATTTTTGAATTCGAGTGGCAGCTTATTGAAAATGGATGCAGCAGCATACTGCACACCTTTTTGCAAAAGCGTTAAGGAAGTCTGAACCAAATGCAGGTTTGATTTCTGCCGAGTATTAACCGAGTGAAAGCTGCTTATTCTTGGGAATAAACTAATATTGGTAACAAGAAATGACAATGAGGAATATACATATTGAGAGGCCAATGTCAAAATAACCAGACTCGTGAACAGAGGTCGACAAGATGTTCATGAACTCACACCGCTTATTGCCTGAACTGCCCGTTTCTGAGCCAAAAATATCATTGTAGAATGGGAAGAGTTCCCCCAAAATATAATACAATACAACATAAGTGAATGAAAATAAGCAAAGTAGACTAATTTTCGTGTCAAAGTATCACTCACTTTTGATACAGTTTGAATATAAAAATGGCAGTATTAAGTCTTTGAACAAGATCCTGAATGTGGGCTTTCCACAACAGCTTACTTTCTATCTGAACACCAAGAAATTTGAACTGTTCAGTTTCACTGATCATATGCCCGTTCTGTGAAATTAAAACGTCAGGTTTTGTTGAATTGTGTGTTAGAAACTGTAAAAACTGAATCTTACTGTGATTTAATGTTCGTTTATTTTCTACAAGTCATGAACTGAGGTCATTTACTGCACTATTTGAAACCGAGTCAATGTTGCACACAACATCCTTTACTACCAAGCTAGTGTCATCAGCAAACAGAAATATTATAGAGTTATCCGTAATACTAGAGGGCATATCATTTATATAAATAAGGAACAGGAGCGGCCCCAACACTGATCCCTGCCCCCCCCCCCCCCCCCACCCCCATTTGACAGTACCCCACTCAGATCCCACGTCACAGCCATTGTCAACATTGTGAATAAAGATCTCTTGCTTGCTGTTGCTAAAGTAACAGGTGAACCAATTGTGAGCTACTCCCCGTATTCTGTAATGGTCCAACTTCTGGAGCAATATTTTGTGATCAATACAATCAAATTCATGTTATTCAGACAGGGTTCGTTAATGCTTTGGTTCCCTATTCAACATATAATCATCAGCTAAACTTATAATAATGCTACTAATTTCGCTCTACATTGAACTATCACCTTTAATCTCCACATAAATCACTCCATCTAACTCATCGCAGAGCAAAGCTTCATCAATATCATCATTGTCATCAGGAAAATCTCTGAAATTTATCACAAAATGCATCAGTAAGTACATCATTTTCTTTTACACAGACATCGTCATTAGCATCCATATCACCAGCTACTTCAGCAATCCTGACAGTACCATCATTAATAGCATCATCATTATCAGAACTCAAATCATTATTCATAGCATTGTCATTTAAGCACCTCCCTGCTTGAAACTTCCTGGCAGATTAAAACTGTGTGCCCGACCGAGACTCGAACTCAGGACCTTTGCCTTTCGCTGGCAAGTGCTCTACCATCTGAGCTACTGAAGCACGACTCACGCCCCGTACTCACAGCTTTACTTCTGCCAGTATCTCGTCTCCTACCTTCCAAACTTTACAGAAGCTCTTCTGCGAACCTTGCAGAACTAGCACTCCTGAAAGAAAGGATACTGCGGAGACATGGCTTAGCCACAGCCTGGGGGATGTTTCCAGAATGAGATTTTCACTCTGCAGTGGAGTGTGCGCTGATATGAAACTTCCTGGCAGATTAAAACTGTGTGCCTGACCGAGACTCGAACTCGGAACCTTTGCCTTTCGCGGGCAAGTGCTCAACCATCTGAGCTACCAAAGCACGACTCACGCCCAGTACTCACAGCTTTACTTCTGCCAGTATCTCGTCTCCTACCTTCCAAACAGAGTGAAAATCTCATTCTGGAAACATCCCCCAGGCTGTGGCTAAGCCTGTCTTCGCAGTATCCTTTCTTTCAGGAGTGCTAGTTCTGCAAGGTTCGCAGAAGAGCTTCTGTAAAGTTTGGAAGGTAGGAGACAACATACTGGCAAAAGTAAAGCTGTGAGTACCGGATGTGAGTCGTGCTTCGGTAGCTCATATGGTAGAGTACTTGCCCGCAAAAGGCAAAGGTCCCGAGTTCGAGTCTCGGTCGGGCACACAGTTTTAATCTGCCAGGAAATTTCATATCAGCGCACACTCTGCTGCAGAGTGAAAATCTCATTCTGGAAACATTCCCCAGGCTGTGGCTAAGCCATGTCTCCGCAGTATCCTTTCTTTCAGGAGTGCTAGTTCTGCAAGGTTCGCAGGAGAGCTTCTGTATAGTTTGGAAGGTAGGAGACGAGGTACTGGCAGAAGTAAAGCTGTGAGTACCGGGTGTGAGTCGTGCTTCGGTAGCTCAGATGGAAGAGCACTTGCCCGTGATAGGCAAAATTCCCGAGCTCGAGTCTCGGTCAGGCACACAGTTTTAATCTGCCAGGAAGTTTCATATCAGCGCACACTCCGCTGCAGAGTGAAAATCTCATTCTGGACCTCCCTGCTTACTCTTCACTCTCCCCAAGCACATGACTCTTTGCCTCTACTCACCAACAGATCCACTCAGCATTTGTGCATCAGAAAATTTATTCTTTAATCTCACACTGCCAACTCATCATAATTCACATTATTATTAACATTAATGACTACTTCATTTCTGTTTCTTGATTCGCCAAACAAATTTGTCACAATATCACTAGTAATATATATATTTTAGGTTTCCTCTTGCTATTCTCTTCTTGTTTCATAACTTCTAGAATATCCCCCCAGAATTCTCTACTAAATTCTATGCTATTCACTTCATGTAGTTTACTGGTGGCTCCACTCTGGTTTGTCCTAAAATTATTGTTTGCCTGATTATGCTATCTACCATTTCTTGCCTCAGATCGACAGGCCACCTGTGAGTCAAAACTTGGTTTCTCTGACTTCCTCTATTTTCAAAGTTCCTATTGCCATAGTTCCTATGATTACCATTTCCCCTTTGCCTGTTTCTTTGTTCATCACCTCTCTCTTAATCCCTGCACCTATCATTGCAGTGATTATCCCTCCTCTTACTATTATATTTATCTTGATAATTGTTTCTATCATCCCTCCTCTTATCTCTATCTGCATGATCATGATTGGAAAAATCCCATTCCTAAGAAAATGATTTTCCCCCTGTCTCTCCCTGTGTTTATCATTTTTCTCCCAAGCCATATCTAGTTTATCTACATATCTTAAAAAGTCTTCTACTGAATAATCTGAGCCATACACCAGTCCCCACTGAGCTTTATGGCTAATCACATTATAAGGGTGTCAGTTTGAATGTTTTAAACTGTTCGGCACAAAAGGTTTCCATTCTGTAATTACCATCTTTAAAACAAGATCCATTTAAAAACTCTGACTTAATTCTACATTGCTTAGTTTCTACCCAAATTTGCTGACGAATTATCTTTCAAATGCTACAAAACTCATATCTGGATTATTTATGTAGTTTTCCCACGACAGTTTCTCACCATATAAAAACGTTTTTACAAATTTTATTTTCAAGTTATATGTTATATGGGTGGAAAAATTGTCTTTGCATTGACTCGTCTATGTTGCCCATGATATGCCTCACCATCCAAAAACTTTTTTACAAATTTGATTTTCAAGTTATCTGACATGTAGGTGGAAAAATCGTCTTTGCATTGAGAGATGGAATCTACCAGATGGATTTTATTATCACTTGGAAAATTTTTGATACTAATATTACTCCAGATACTATTATTGTAAAAATACTCTCTCCAACTCACCTACTTTAGATTTTATTTTTTTAACGCTGGTAACACGTGCATCAATGCAACTTTTAACGTTGGGAAGATTGTCATTAAAAATTTTAGTTATTTCTAGTACCAAAATTTTTATCATTACTTTCAGTTTCATGAACTAGGGATTTTTCTAACCTTTTTGTCCTAAGCTCCACTCCCACGATCCTGTTACTGATTTTGTGACATTCATTTCTGAAAACTTCTTTTAAACTAACCTTATTATTCTCAAACAATGGAAAATCCAGGATGGACTGTGAAAAGGAAAGTTGGTAGTGTGGGCTCAGTTGCTTGAGAGACTGCAGTCATGTGTGTGAATTGTGTCTGTGTGTGTGTGTGTGTGTGTGTGTGTGTGTGTGTGTGTTTGATGTCTAATTGCGATGAAGGCCTCACTGCTCGAAAGCTATTATTTGTGACAGTCTTTTTGTTGTGCCTATCTGCGGCTCAGCATCTCCACTATATGTTGAGTAGCAACTTTCCTTTCCACAATATTGTTACATATTATTCTCAAGCTTTTCTGTTTGTTTTTTTTTTTCTAATATTCACCTAACTTTGATTTTAGTTTTAGTTAAGTCTTTTTTGACTACCGTCATAACTTCTCCTTGCTTCTTCACATAATTTTCTAGCTTATCACAACTTTCCTTGAATTGTTTACTCAGTTATTCTGATATATCTTCTATTAAACTTGCTAATCTCTCAAACAAACAATTGCTACTACTACTGTCCATGACTTCTCTCTCATCAAAGCCAAGTAAAGATGTACAGACACAACTCACTCCATGACCAACTGCTCCTTCTTAGACTTTACACTACTGTGACTCTACTCATTATTCTGCTCATCTTCCTCCTCCTCCCTCCTCCTTTCATCAACATTTTCTACACTTACATCTCCCATACTTCCCAAATATTTAAGTAATCAGAAATCTATAAAATTTTAAAAAAGTAAAATTGCAACAAAAAGTTCTTCACACAACGTACACTCACTATCACTTTGAAGAAAAGTAGGAACAGTTGTTAAAATACCTTACTGCAGATGATGATGTAGCTGCTGGCTCAGTTGTATGATGTTGTAGTTTGCTGCACTCATGGTTGAATTTGTGCATCATATTTTTGTCCAAATAGTTTTTCTTCTTTGTTAATTGTCTCCATTGTCCAAATTTTGTTTCAAATATAGATTGTCCAAAACATTTCATCAAAATATACGTGAAATTTCAAAACTATGTTAGCACTCCAGTCAAAAATTTACATTGATTCCAGCTCCTCTGCCAGATGAGAAGTTTCCCCATAAAAAGTTCTTCAGGTGGAACAAAATATTTAACCTGTTTATAAACTAAAGTTCTGGTTTAACAAACACCAACCAAGTGTGCCACATGTAGTTTTGAATTACTGTCATGTTTATTTCATAATACAGCTGTACAAATTTGGCACAGTGTGTGCCTTTTCGAATCGATTACACGTTTACTAAACCGATCTGCACAGGTGTTGCATTGATACTACAAGTTAAATTAGGTACACAATGGGTGTTCCACATGGGCATTACATATATTCTTCTACATTGACATGATTATTAAAAAATAAAATTAAAGAATTCCATGAATTTTGATTGATAACAGTATATTAAATAACAATGAATAAATCATAAAGTACAATGACATTACATATCATATGAATTTAGATACAGAGTAGTGTCATTCACAGTGGAAATAGATGCATTAATATAATAATACATATTACATTTCAGTGAATAATTCATAAAATATAGAACATAAATTCTTCCTAGAATGTTTCCTACCTTTAATAAAAATGTGCTTCATATTAGTGAAACAATCTGTTCAAAATTGGGTCTGGAAGATAGGATATGTTTTTTAATTGTATAGCTATACAGGTATTGTAACGGAATTCTGTTCTTTGTTTTTTGAACCACATTAGTTTTAAACCCTGTATCATCAGTAATGATTATAACTGAATTTCACTGATTTTAATTACTTTCAAAGCAGCTCTGTTTTAACCCTCAAGTGAGTGTGCCTGTGTATAAAGTACTCTAGTCAGAAATATAATTTTGTGCAGTTTCACTGTCGCTGTATAACTGCAAGCTGGTAGCTATACCTTCATTATTGCTTCAGTTAATACATTCTGTATATGTGCACAAAATGCACCACATGCCCACTAATTTTATAAAAAATGGCTCACCCAGTTGAGGTTTAAATGCGTTGTTAACAACAATGATGGTAACAGAATTATAGCAACAATAAGAGAATAGAATGTTTTTAAACATTCCTATCAATTACAGTGTCTACTTGAGGTATAATGAATACCTTGTGTAGCTTTATTTCATGATCACAGTCCCAAAGTATAGTACAAGTGATATTGCCCATATCTGGCTATGTTTAGGGTTGTTGTTGATGTGCTGTTATCTTTTCAATTAAATAATGTGAATGAGAAATTGCTTGTTACAAACGTTAAAGAGACAGCAAGGTCCTAGCTGTTACAGTTCAGTATGTTATGAAAAGGACAGATTGCTAATCAGCATAAAGATGACACTTTGAGCATGATGAAAAGACTGTTAAAAATAAGCTTTTAGCCCAAGCCTTCTACAGGAAAGAGAAATGCACATACATTCACACACACAAGCACACCTCACATACACATGACAACTACCTCTGGCCACTCCAGCAGATAGTCTGGATGGAATGGCTGGAGGTAGCAGTAATGTGTGTGAGGTGCACGTGCTTGTGTGATTACTCAGTGTATCATCTTTATGTCGAATAACAATTTATACTTTGCATAATATTGTTGACATTCCAACATGGAATTTCCATTGTTAGAAATACTAGATGTTTACATCTTTCAAAAATTTAAGTGTTAAGACGTATTTTCTGAAACTATTTGTGTGGAGTATAGTATTATACTGAACTCAAATGTGGATAATATGTGGTACAGAAATTTTTGAAGACTTGTCTATAAAGAATGCTGGGGATTAGATGCATAGAGCAGGTAAATGATGAAAAGGCACTGAATCAGACTGGAGAGAAAAGAAATTTATGGCATAATTTTATTACAGGAAGAGACAAATTGAGAAGACACATCCTGTGACTTCAGGTAATAGTTAATTTGGAAAGAACTGTAAGTGGCAAAAATCCTAGATGGATGCCAAGGCTTAACTGCAGCAATTATGTTCGGATGAATGTAGTTGTAGAACTTAAGTAGAGATGAATAGAGCTGTTTGGGTTAGTGGAGCTTGGAGATCTGCATAAAACCAGTTTTCCAGATCATATTATTATATCCAAAATTTCATATAAGTGACTGTAGCATTAACTGATGCTGAAATTTGTAAATCACTTTTGTTCCTCCACATATTTGGACAAAAGTATAAAACTGCATGCTTGTGTCCATGTACTGTATATGATTACATCAGTCTCTTGGACTAATTTTACTCTTACATCTGTAAAACACACCCCATCATTGTTTCTACAGAGTATTTTTGTTTTCAGTTTTATGTTCATTCTGAAATTTAGCTTACAAATTTTAATACTATTTTTTGTTTTCTTTCAATAGACTCTGTTAATATCATAGTATTTTCTAATATTTGTGTCATTCACAAACCTCTCAAATTGAATAAACATCAAATTAAATAAGTAAAATTCCATTCTTAAGGTGTATGGTGAAAGAGAGAACACTGAGAATGTCACAAAGGCTAAAATATTTGGACTTGATGAATGTGATGTGGATCATAGACATTGTCAACAGACATTGTCTACTGGACGAACATATCGCTGCGGGGCTCTTTCAGCAGCCAAACAGGAGCCTCAAATAGCTCCTGTAAAACTTGCTGTTGCTGGTTTTGATCTTCACTGTGTAATGAAGGGGAAGACAATTGATAGTGCAGGTGCTCTTTTGACTCCTGCAAGTTCTAAGCATTATTACCCAGTATCAGCAGGTGAGATCACATCCACAGTTTGTTACATACTTTTCTATTTTTGGCACTTACTGCTCATGTATTTCCTCCCCTGTAATAATTGCTTACATGTCAAAATATTTCTGTAATGACTAAAAGTATTTTTTTCAAGCTGCAAATATTGTATTCAGTTTGTTCAGGTTTTTCCATTCTCCTCACAAATGAATGTGAATGTACAGGCAAAGCTGAAAACTCTGCAAGGTTAGTTACCAAACAGATTAAAAAAAGTCTACAAAATTAAACTGCTATCAAATAAAGCTATCATATATTTTTGGTTACCACACAGTAGATAACATAAACAATTATATACCCTGCTATCCTTCCCCCTCTCCACCCCATCCTCCTCCATACTCACACCCAGTTGCCTCTCCCATCACTCACTGCTGCAGCTGCTCACAGTGTGGCTTCAGATGTCAGAGGCTGCAGTCACGTGTGTGTGAGTTGCATTTGCTTCAGGTGTGTGTGTGTGTGTGTCATCAGTTTTTGACAAAGCCCTTGTTGGCCAAAAGCTTATTTTGTGACAGCCTTTTTGTTGTGCCTATCTGCGACTCAGCACCTCCACCATATGGAGAGCAGGAACTATCATTTTCATGACAGTGAAAAAATAATATAAACTTATACAAAGTCTAGCTTTTGTAACAAGAGGATTATCATCTGAAAAAAGAAGGGAGTCAATGGAAGCAGTATTACTTGAAGATTCAAATTGTGCACTTCACAATTACTCAGACAGATCTTTGCCTTTTACTACCAATACCCTATCATGTCAGGTTATGAGACACATCCAGATAGCTCAAGTGATATCACACTGTGTGTGAATGGCACAGGTTCCAGCTTAGCTTCCAATCTGGAACATACACAGCTATCCAATAAAAAAGCAACACCAGAAAGGATGTTTGTCGTTTCTGGCACAGAGCACCCTATCTTTGATTCTGACCTCTTTGAACTCTTTTTGTTCTATGTCTCTTGGCACACAACTTGTTTACTTCCATGTTTGTTCTTCTTGCCTCAGTGTCTAATAAAATCATTTATGGTATTTAAATCCAGCCTTCTGTGACAACCCACAGTGTTTAGGACGGGTGGTAGGGACAGAGCATTGAGTGACATTATACTGAGTGCACTATCCGTAAATTACCTCGAGCAATTAAACAGAGAACTGACTCGTGGAGATAACATCTTGGACCTACTGATAACAAACAGACCCGAACTTTTCGACTCTGTAAGTGCAGAACAGGGAATCAGTCAGAATCAGGGAATCAGTAGTACTATAAGTCCATTGCAACATTCCTGAATATGGAAGTTAATAGGAATATAAAAAAAGGGAGGAAGGTTTATCTGTTTAGCAAGAGTAATAGAAGGCAGATTTCAGACTACCTAACAGATCAAAACGAAAATTTCTGTTCCGACACTGACAATGTTGAGTGTTTATGGAAAAAGTTCAAGGCAATCGTAAAATGCGTTTTAGACAGGTACGTGTCGAGTAAAACTGTGAGGGACGGGAAAAACCCACCGTGGTTCAACAACAAAGTTAGGAAACTACTGCGAAAGCAAAGAGAGCTTCACTCCAAGTTTAAATGCAGCCAAAACCTCTCAGACAAACAGAAGCTAAACGATGTCAAAGTTAGCGTAAGGAGGGCTATGCGTGAAGCGTTCAGTGAATTCTAAAGTAAAATTCTATGTACCGACTTGACAGAAAATCCTAGGAAGTTCTGGTCTTACGTTAAATCAGTAAGTGGCTCAAAACAGCATATCCAGACACTCCGGGATGATGATGGCATTGAAACAGAGGATGACACACATAAAGCTGAAATACTAAACACCTTTTTCCAAAGCTGTTTCACAGAGGAAGACTGCACTGCAGTTCCTTCTCTAAATCCTCACACAAATGAAAAAATGGCTGACATCGAAATAAGTGTCCAAGGAATAGAAAAGCAACTGGAATCACTCCTCACACAAATGAAAAAATGGCTGACATCGAAATAAGTGTCCAAGGAATAGAAAAGCAACTGGAATCACTCAATAGAGGAAAGTCCACTGGACCTGACGGGACACCGATTCTACACAAAGTACGCGAAAGAACTTGCCCCCCTTCTAACAGCCGTGCACCGCAAGTCTCTAGAGGAACGGAAGGTTCCAAATGATTGGAAAAGAGCACAGGTAGTCCCAGTCTTCAAGAAGGGTCGTCAAGCAGATGCGCAAAACTATAGACCTATATCTTTGACGTCGATCTGTTGTAGAATTTTAGAACATGTTTTTTGCTCACGTATCATGTCGTTTTTGGAAACCCAGAATCTACTCTGTAGGAATCAACATGGATTCCAGAAACAGCGATCGTGTGAGACCCAACTCGCTTTATTTGTTCATGAGACCCAGAAAATATTAGATACAGGCTCCCACGTGGATTCTATTTTCCTTGACATCCAGAAGGCGTTTGATACAGTTCCACACTGTCGCCTGATAAACAGAGTAAGAGCCTTCAGAATATCAGACCAGCTGTGTGGCTGGATTGAAGAGTTTTTAGCAAACAGAACACAGCATGTTGTTACCAATGGAGAGACGTCTACAGACGTTAAGGTAACCTCTGACGTGCCACAGGAGAGTGTTATGGGACCATTGCTTTTCACAATATATATAAATGACCTAGTAGATAGTGTTGGAATTCCATGCAGCTTTTCGCGGATGATGCTGTAGTATACAGAGAAGTTGCAGCATTACAAAATTGTAGCAAAATGCAGGAAGATCTGCAGTGGATAGGCACTTTGTGCAGGGAGTGGCAACTGACCCTTAACATAGATAAATGCAATGTATTGCAAATACATAGAAAGAAGGATCCTTTATTGTATGATTATATGATAGTGGAACAAACACTGGTAGCAGTTACTTCTGTAAAATATCTGGGAGTATGCATGCGGAATGATTTGAAGTGGAATGATCACATAAAATTAATTGTTGGTAAGGTGGGTACCAGGTTGAGATTCATTGGGAGAGTCCTTAGAAAATGTAGTCCATCAACAAAGGAGGTGGCTTACAAACCACTCGTTCGACCTATACTTGAGTATTGCTCATCAGTGTGGGATCCATACCAGATTGGGTTGACGGAGGAGATAGAGTAGATCCAAAGAAGAGCGGCGCATTTCGCCACAGGGTTATTTGGTAACCGTGATAGCGTTATGGAGATGTTTAGCAAACTCAAGTGGCAGACTCTGGAAGAGAGGCGCTCTGCATCGCGGTGTAGCTTGCTCTCCAGGTTTCGAGAGGGTGCGCTTCTGGATGAGGTATCGAATATATTGCTTCCCCCTACTTATACCTCCCGAGGAGATCACGAATGTAAAATTAGAGAGACTCGAGCACGCACAGAGGCTTTCAAACAGTCGTTCTTCCCATGAACCATATGCGACTGGAACAGAAAAGGGTGGCTTGCGGAGCATAAATGTAGATGTAGATGTAGATGGTGACCCCGACATCATTGTCGTGTGATTGCGAGCTATTTTGTGCTTTTTTTCATCATTAACAAACTTTGTGTGCCTGCCCACATTTTTCTCACCACAATGAATTACCAGTGTATCTCTGTGCTAGTGCTACACACCTTATTAATTGTGCTTGTGACCCCAAGTGGTCAAGTGTACCTAATGCGCGTTTGGTTAAAACTGAAGAATTATTTACACCCAGCCATGCCTTAATGGGCTCCACATGGCCACTGTCTAGTGCAGCAGCACCAAAATGGCCACAACATGGACATCATGCACAATCATCGACTTCAAGATGTTGTGGTTTACAAATCATCTTTGCAGTTACCTTCAGTTTTGTTTGATGCACAGACGTAGTTGCAGAACTGTGATTTGAACATTTCTACACATGGGGTAGCAAATTCTTATATGCCTAGTGTGGCAGCATGCCCCCCTCCCCCCACACAATGTCACGGCAATGCCGGTTGCCTCGACTGCACCGGTTTCTGTGACCCATTGCATAGTGGTTGCACCACGACCACCTTCCACGCATTTTCATAACGGCACCACCCGTTCTGCCCATGCTGGTTTCCATGTTAGCCCCCCGTGGATGTGCTGCAGCTGCCTTCTGCCCAGTGTTGCAATGGAACTGACCATTATATCCATGCCGTGCTTTTTGTCGGGCATGCAGTTTGGACACACCATGCTGACTTTTGCACCCGCCCTCTCCACACCATGTGCTGCATGCAATCCCCCCCACACAGATCTTGGGTGATGTACTGGTCACCACTACTGCTATCCCAGTGTCAGAGGCGTCTTGCCCTGCTCTCCATCTGCCAGTGCTGCCTCAACATGTGTTACCCAGCAGGTTTCTCAAGCTACCTGCTTTACAAAAAGATAACCCTAAGATGTGGTTCGCATTAGTGGATCACCTACTGGACATTCATGGCATTTCAGATGATGATGCACATTTTGCCTGCCTAGTGAGTCACCTCCACACCTGTCCAGACCTCATCAGCGATTTGCTTCTCTCACCGCCTATCACACACAAGTATTCGATGGCAAGAGCACTGCTCATTGAGTGCCTTTCTCACCCTCCAGTGGAGGCTTTCCACCACATTATTCACAACAAGCATCCTCTTCCTGAGGATTATGCTCAGTCCCATTGTTTTCTGGGTATGGTAAACTTTTACCACTGCCAAATTCCTGAAGTGGCTTCCATACAAATCGCCCTCACGGACGCCCTCTCTGGCAGAAACACCATGGGGAAACGAAAGTTGGACTGGACCAGACCATCCTCGACACATTAGTTACAAAACTGCCCTTGCAAAAGCTGTTACACTCACCCACCCTCATCCTGTGTCCCGTGTTTTGATCATAAGTGATGCCAGTTGTGGTGGGGCAGGGTTTGTCATCGTTTCTCATTCATACACTCTCTCTCATTCATTGTCCACCTACCTCAGTATGGCTTCCTTATGACATCCCTTCACTCTGCAGTAACAGATACTTACTAGGCCATGTAACGCAGTATTGATGAAGCCATGACCTAATACCTACCACACAGAGGCCACATAACCTAAGTTGCAAATCAGTTCCTGTAAGCTCATTTTTTTAACAAATTTCGGGAGGGAGGGCAGGGGGGGGGGGGGGGGGGAGGGGTTAATGCAGTTTACCTGCAGTAAGCTTTCGGAAATTTTAGTACACTGGTTTTTGTTCTTAAGGAAGCACATAAATTTGCTCTCAAGTCCAAATTCTATTTTTAGCTGCTCTACTATTCCCATCTCACAGTCTGTACAAAACGTTCTTACATGAAAAAAGCAACCAGAATATCTACCAGTCTGAAGTGATTAATGTTTGATCTGACAGTTACTGATTCACTACTATAGCGAGTTAAAACTTTGGTCATACCATTGGTCTTCAAAGTTAGAAGTGCTCACCCAAGTATTCCATAAAGTACACGGAATATGCTGCGTGGAATTTCACTAAGACCAAAATACCACACGCTCATAACACATCAATTTGTAACTTAAACTGCCTGAGTCACGACACTTCCTAACAGCAATGAATTCAACAGTTCTTCATTTTACAAGTTATATTCTTAGCGACATTTAGCATGATGTTACCCATATGAAGGTTGGCTAGCAACACTCTCGATGCTACCCCACTCCATGCCTATCTAACTTTCTGCATGTGGGAACAGCTTGATTCTGATTGGCTAATGGTTTGAATGACCTATCAGAATGATCTTTCTAGATCATTCTTGTGGCAAAACTTGCCTGAGCCAATCACTAATCAGAAAATCATTTATGTTATTCCAATGCCAATTTCTAATATAATAATTAATAAAATATACCAAAGTACAAAATAAGCTTTAAATTAATTTAGAAACGTATTCCACTTCTGACTACTATTCTGGCTGCTCTCTTACAAAAGCACACATCAACATACGTCATCAGCTTCGTGGTTGCACCACAATTTTCCCACGATTCAATTTCATAAGTTTTTACATAAAATAGTATTAAGCTTTTATGTATGTCCCACAGATATTCTCTCATTCATTCCCATGCATCCACACAACAAAATAATAAGCAAATAATAATTTTGAATGATTCTTGTACACTATGAAATGCAGAGTAATTTAGGTTTTGAAAAGACAAATTCCAATTAAGTGATTTTATACTCTGAGAACTCTGGTTATGACTTTAGATGATAATAAAAGAAAAACTGCAATTGTTCCTAACTGAGTTTTGAAACATAAGCGTCAGTTTTTCGATATGTAAGTAATTTTCTCAATCTCTGGAACTATGAGAGATAAAAGTCTGACATTTTTACAGGATCCTTTTCTTAATAACAAAAGATACTGTACCAAGTTTGAACAAAATCGGTTGATAATTACTGTGGTTTATTTAGATTCGTAGGGGGTATGTATTTACGTTCCTACTAGATGGTACTGGAGACCGTTCTCACAGCCGATCGTGTCAGCTGCGCTGTGAGTCATAGCGAAGACACAATCCTGCAGTCACTGGGCTACATAGCTACATGCTTTACTGCAATGAATCTTACCTTTTAATAACTTGCTACATTATACAGTGACTCAACAGTGGGTGCTATTTTATAACAGCACACCGCAGACTCAACCCAACCGCTCCGCTTCTTTTCAAAGAAATTGACTAAGATTCAGTGTAAGTAGTCAGCTTTTGACCGTACGCTCTTCACTGTGTATGAGGTGATTACACACTTCTGCAGTGACCTGGAGGGGTGACCTTTCATGATCTACTCAGATCACATGCCTCTCACAGATGCTATTTGTAACTCAGCTAAAGACCTTCCGCTGAAGCATTTCTGCCAGCACATTTCCGATGCATGCTATATCCGTGGTACAGAAAATGTTGTGGCAGACTACCCATCCCACATCTGCATGCTAACTGCACCATTGAATCTGGAAGAGCTGTCCCGACATCAGGCCAAAGATGATGATATACAGCGATTAATTTTGGACAACAAGTCATCGCTCTCTGTCCAACCCCATATCCTACATGGGTCAACAATCCCTGTCCTTTGCAACATCTTTACGGGCACTCCCCACCCCCTGGTCCCCACCACCCTTTGTCATGGGGTCTTTACTGCTTTGCAAAACTTGGCTCACCCTGGAACATGAGCCACAATGAGGATGGTTCCTGAGAGCTTTGTTTGGCCCGGCGTGAAGCACAACTGCCACACTTGGACCCACGTGTGCATACCATTCCTGTGTAGTAAGGTTGGCAGGCATGCTCATCGTCCATTAGGCAAGTTAGATGTTCCAAGAGGGCGCCTTCGGCACATCCACATCGACATCGTTGGTCCCCTACCCCATTCTGAGGTGTACAGATACATCTTATCAATCGTCGATGACATAACCCACTGGGTTGAGGCAGTCCCTCTTGTTGACATCACAGCTGAGACTGTCGCTTGTTCGTTTATCTCAGTGTGGATTGCTTGTTTCGGCTGTCCCCTGTCTCCCACGACTGACCAGGGATGACAGTTTGAGTCCATCCTCTTTGCATGACTGTGCGAACTCGTCAGTGCCTCTGCAGTGTTGCTAAATTCCACACCACAGATTACCTCCTGTAGACCACCTGCAGGCAAACAACCTGGTTAAACAGTGGCATCACACTCTCAAGGCCACAGTGGCTTATGGTCTGAGGCCCTCCCTTGGGTCGTGCTGGGCATTCGCTCAGCACATAAAGAAGACTAGAACACATTGCTCGCTCAGATTCTGTATGGTGAACCCTTCCTCTTTCCAGCAGAGTTCATGGAGGATACACCATTGGCCGATACTATGGATCTTCTGGCTCTGGTTTTACAGGTTTGTGCACATGTCGTATGCCTCTGCACCCCCCCCTGCCACACCCTCACTCCACCCCACCTGTGTTCGTCCACATTCACATGTGACTTTGTGATGCTGCACAATGACTCTGTGCAAGCAGCCATGCAACCACCTTATTTGGGCCCTCACCAAGTGTTAACGTTGGGGTGCAAACACATTTGTAATTCATCTACATGGATGACCACAGTCCCTGTCTGTTAATTGCCTTAAACTGGCATGGTCACCCTCCGACCTGCATTCTGACACTTCCAACTCCTTCCTGTCACTGCCACTCTGCTTCCTGAAGCCACCAACCTGCCTTCAACCGATGTCTCTCCACCTATGCAGCAGTTGGCCACACAGGACCCTTGCAGCACAGTTTCTGACGAGCCTGCTTCTCGTGCCAGCTGCCATCTAAAACCACCATGCTGGCATGACGATTACAAATTCGAGATTCAAGAGATCAAGCTTCCATCTGCCATGCTCCACCACACTTCTGTGAAGGTGAGGGAGGGGTGGCGGGGGTGCTCTGTGGCATCTCTGGCGCAGAGTGCCCTGTCTTTGACTCTGACGTTTTTGTTCTACGTCTCTCGGCATGCAACTTGTTTAGTGCCATGTTTGTTCTTCTCGCCTTGGTGTGTAATAAATGCATTTACAATATTTAAAGTGTGTTATTACTGCCCAGTCTTACATGATAACCCACAGATAGTAAATAAAAAAAGTTTACTTATTGTGAGTGTAGAGTAATGTAACAAGAATACAGGACTGCAATTGTAGCTGATTTGAAGAGATGCAGTATAGCAATCTACCACAGTTTACAGTAACAAAGGCTGTAAGTAGTCTGGAAACAGAGTCAAACTGAATGTCATGACAAGTGCAAACCAGGGTATCTCCCACGGGCGGCAATTTCAGGTGGCACCAAATTCATATCTTTGAAGGAAAAACTCTTGTCTCACAAAGCACACATTGGTATATTGATTATTCATATGATTTTGAAATGCATCCCAGTTTGTTTCTAATCACTTTGAACACTTTCTAAGTTGATTTCTAAACGAATCGTAATTTGATTTTGGAATACACGCATAGTGTACATGATGTCTCTGTCAGGGGAATCCCCATTGCATCTAGAAATAAAAAACTTTCTTGCAGATAAAAGGGGATAGGGCTACTAGATCAAAGCCAAATAAACCCAAATGGGTGAATGTTAATCGGTGTTTGTTTATGTGGTTGACTGGGTGTGCAAAGGGCCAGTGGTGTTATAATTATTAGTAACATCCATAGATTCAAACTAACAGAGTGGACATAAATGGCTAACAGGAATAACAGGTAAGAAAGATTACATATTATCATCTCGGTGTATCCAAGAAAGTGAAATTTTAACAGAAAGTTTTTGCTAGAATGCTATGTTACTAAGGAGCAGTTGTACTGTCCCCTGTTAGCAGCTGCTTAAGTTCTATTCTTGGAAAAATGCAGAAAACACTTTGTACAAACATGTAATAACCACCTAGTCAGAGAATAAATATGGGATAAATGAAATGGTGATTCTGACTGGCTTAGGAAAGTTAACTGGAGAATAAGTTTTGACAATGACTGGAATAGTTACAGAATTTGTGATGACAAGTTTGTTTGTTTGAATGGGGAAGGAGAAGGAAAGGGGACACCAGATAAATTATTTGGAACAATATGACAGTTCCAAATTTATATAAAAATTTCATTCTACTACTTTGCAGTTGCCAATTTGAGAAACAGGAATGTATGAATGGAATGTGAAACTATTTCCTAACATAAAACATTTTGCTTGAAGTAGGTCTAATAGGCATTTGATATTGGTACATTGTGAATTACATTCAGTCATGTTATTTGTGTAAATGAGGTGCATAAAAATAATCCTTTGTGCCAAAACAGTATCACTTATTTGGCATGTGTTACAATTCCTGCAATATTAGAAAGACCTTCTTCAACTCATCTAGTAGACAGTGACAAAACAGATGTAACCAATTTGAGAAACCACACCAGCTTTGGGTACTATTCCCATTAACATCTTTTCCAGTATTAGATGATGACATTTAGATTTTTCATGTAGCGAAACATTTGGCAAATTTTGATGAGGTAATAGACTCTTTTGTGAAAAGGAAATCACATCATGTAAAGCTGTAGCAAGACTAGAGAGAAAAAAATTCTGGGACCTAAGGATTGAAGGAATGTGACTGTCTTGCTTGTCTCTTGTTTTAACTGGTTTTATGTTTGCTATAGGGGGACAGGATGTCAAACCAGCTGACTGGGAGCAAGAGAGGCACCACAGGGCATTTTAATTTCCACTGTCTTGAATATAGGCTTGATGGCTTCCATTACAAAATATACACATTTGACTTCCACCGAGTGAAGTACAGTTATGCCACCGAGTGAAGTACAGTTATGTGCAAAAGAGGACTGCTGCGTGAAGAGGCGTGTCACTGCACTTTTGCACACTTAAGACCAAATACCATGTCTTACATTTCCTCGAACACTTTTGTTTTATATATCAAACTCTTCAGAAGGATGTGCACTACAAATTGAACATATTTTTGCAATATCGATTTTTTTTATATTTATTTATTTATTTTTAATTTTTTAATTCCTATCTCAAACGATTGATGGGAGGGGTGCACCAATAAGCTTTTGCTGCAGTTCGGAAATATCACAGATCTGAGGCTGTAGTCACATGGGGCCATTGAGATCCTGCATGGCAGTGAGTATGTGGTATCCTGAAAACATTGATTCCATACTCACATTGAGCTGTGGGACACTAATAAACATTGGCAGCAATATCATAGAACAATAAATCTCTATTGTGACAGGACACAGTTCTGTTGCTTTTGAATTCTGACAAATGTTAGTAATCATTTTAAGTTCTTACACAAGGCCTAAAGTGATCTTCTCACAAATAGCTGACTTTTAAGTACAGTGTCTGATTGACGAACCCTCTTTGTAATCTTGCCTTATTTACAGGATGTAGATGGTGATACTCCTACCTACATTGTGCAGGTATGCTGAAATACTGATCATTTGCTTATCCTAACATGTAGTACACTTCATGCTAATTTCAGTTTTTCTGCATACTGCCTTCATAATGTTTCAATTTTAATGGCTGGTTTGCTGATGACTCGGGCTTTTGACTGAAATTGTCAGAGGCCATCATGCTTGGCATGAGTTCAGCTATGCTCATTCTGACACTGCTCTAGAAAAATGAGTAGTAGAAGATTACTTTCTTTGTTCTAAAAGCTCTTTAAGATATCAAAGCTGCTTTGTTGTCACTTCCAAGTTCGCACTCTGCAAGTTGCAGTTCCTATAATAATATAATTTGTCGGCAGAATTAAAAAGGCCTGATATCAGTTCATGTGATCCTCATGGTTTATTCAGGCATCTGATTCCACATATAACTTAAGGTGATGGACATTACACCATAGCTGCACCAATATTGTGCAACACAAGTCATAAGTAAGCTTCTCAAAAACACACTGGCTTCTTAATACATACAAATAGCGGTATTTCTGGCATGTTAGCGCCAAGAAGGGTGCACTGAGTCCATAGTCAGTATGGTGTTTACATTTTAATTGCAAAACACATATTAACAGTTTTCATGTAATTATAATACTTCTAAAAAAGGAGCAAAACATATGAAAACAAAAAAATGTAACAATACTAGAGAAGGAAAGTTGCTACTGACCATATAGTAGAGATTCTGAGTCACGAAAGGCACAACAAAAAGATTCACACAATTATAGCTTTTGGCCATTAAGGCCACACACACACTCAAATGCAACATGCACACATGTCTGCAGTCTAAGAGAACTGAAACCACACTGCGAGCAGCAGCACCAGTGCGTGATGGGAGTGGTGACTGGGTAGGGGTAAGGAGGAGGCTGGGGCGGGGAGGGGTAGGGATAGTATGGTTGGAGTGTTGCAGTTTAGAAGGAGGGCAGGAGAGAAGGTGCGGAGGGGGGAGGGGGTAAGTAGTGGAAAGGAGAAAAATAAAAATAAATTAAAAGACTGGGTGTGGCAGTTGGCAGTGAAATGACGACTGTGTAATGCTGGAATGGAAACAGGGAGGGGGCTGGATGGGTGAGGGCAGTGACTAACAAAGGTTGAGACCAGGAGGGTTACAGAAACATAGGATTTATTGCAGGGAAAGTTCCCATCTGCACAATTCAGAAAAGCTGGTGTTGGTGGGAAGGATCCGTATGGCACAGGCTGTGAAGCAGTCATTGAGATGGGGATATCATGTTTGTCAGCATGTTCAGCAACAGGGTGGTCCACTTGTTTTTTGGCCACAGTTTGTCGGTGGCTGTTCATGTGGACAGACATCTTGTTGGTGTCATGCCTACATAGAATGCAGCACAGTGGTTGCAGCTTAGCTTGTAAATCACGTGACTGGTTTCACAGGTAGCCCTGCCTTTGATGGGATAGGTGATGTTAGTGACCGGACTGGAGTAGGTGGTGGTAGGAGGATGTATGAGACAGGTCTTGCATCTACATCTGTTACAGGGATATGAGCCATGAGGTAAGGGATTGTGAGCATGGGTTGTGTAAGGATGGATGAGTATATTGTGTAGGTTCGGTGGAAGGCAGAATACTACTGTAGAGGGGTGGGAAGGATAACAGGCAGGACATTTCTCATTTCAGGGCACGACGAGAGATAATCGAAACCCTGGCAGAGAATGTAATTCAGTTGCTCCAGTCCCAAGTGGTACTGAGTTACAAGGGTAATGCTCCTTTGTGGCTGGACGAATCATCATTGATGTTTCACTTTACCTCACCTCACTGCATCTCACAAATCGGATGCCTCACTCTGTCTTTGTTCCTTTCTCTCTCTCTCTCTCTCTCTCTCTCTCTCTCTCTCTCTCTCTCTCTCCCTCCCTCCCTTTCTCCTTTTTAACACATTTTATTTATTTAATCCATTTTTGAGTTCCATCAATCCTTGATGTGAGTGTATTGCTAGAATGTTGAATGTGTCTGATTATTACAGTAATAACCATGTTTAAATGGTCATGATAGTTACAATCTAAATCACATATAAACAGATATATGAGGTCAAGTGTCCAAATAACAACACAGATTATAGTAGTAATGATGCTTACACAAACAAATTATAAGACGTACATTCTAAAATATACAAAAAGCATTCTGTCAACAATTGATGTACCAATGCTACGTACAAGTTCCATTCTGGGGCATTTGCAATTTCGCACCAGTGATGTATTGGAGGGAAAAGTTGTTGACAACCCTGAACACATCTGTGTTTAATGTGTAACTGCCTGAAGTTTAATTGTTGTACATCTGTTAGCTATTGTCCAATGCTGTATTGCCTAGAATGTTGTGATGCACAGTTTGTTAAGAGGAGCATCATTTCTGCATTAAATTTTGTGTGAAACTCAAGAAAATCTTTACCAAGACACACAAAATGATGCAGGAAGCTTACGGTGATGAGTGATTAAGTTGTACTCAGTGTTACAAATGGTTAACACTGTTTAAAAATGGCCTGACAGAAGCTAAAGATGGCCCTTGTTCAGGACACCATTTGACATATATTGACAATGCTCATGTCAGGAACGTAAACAAAGTTGTGTATGCCAATCAAAGACTGACTGTCCTAGAGATTGCAGAAGAATAACATTTCAATTGGACCATGTCATGAAATACTGACACAGCACCTTGGAATGCATTGTATTGCACCATGTTTATCCCAAGGTTCATGAGTCAAGACCAGAAAGACCTTGCAGTCTATGAAGAGCCTTTGGATTGCAGAAATGAGAATTACATGTTCTTTAAGAGAACCATACCTGGTGATGAGATGTGGGTCTATGGTTATGATGTTGAGACCAAGGTTCAAACTTCACAGTGGGTTAAGAAATGTTCTCCAAAATCAAAAACAGCTCGTCAAGTCAGGTAAAATGTCAAAACCATGCTGATAGTTTTATTTGACCTTGAAGGATTAGTTCATCATGAATTCACGCCCCAGGTACAAACTCAAACTGTTAATCAGTGTACTATCAAGACATGTTGTGATGCCTGTTTGTATGTGACTATTGCACAAAAAACGAAATCACTGTGCTGCCTCATCCTCCATACTCTGCAGACACGGGCCATGCAAACTCTCTCTCTCTCTCTCTCTCTCTCTCTCTCTCTCTCTCTCTCTCTCTCTCTCTCTTTTTAATAATTACCCTACTGAAAGGACGGAGATTTGCAATGCTAGATTAGATAAAAGGAAATTCGCGGATGGCATACTGAGACTGCTTCCAGATGTGGAAACGGCATTGGGAGTGGTGCATTAATTGTGGTGGACAGTATTTCAAAAGTAACCATGCACAATAAGTAAAAGGTAAGCATACTGTTTGAATAAATTTCTGCAAGAGCATTTAGGTTGCACTCTAGCTATAATTCTGATGACACTCTTCTGTGCAATAAATACTTTATTTGTTCATGACTGATTTTCTGAGACACAATGACATTTGTCATAAATGAATGAAGATTTCCAGAGTAAGCAGTTGTGATTGGTTCTAAGCCACAAACAGATGAAACTGAACAAATGGCAAATGCTACCAAATTCAGTCTCTTACATAGTTCGATGATGTGAAGTGACCAGTTTACACTGTACATTAAATTTATTTGCAGTTGCTAATATGGACAACCATCAACTGGTGAATGGAATAACAACAATGAAGATTTGTGCTGGACTGAGACTCAAACCTGGATTCCTCACTTATTGCAAGCTGTCACCTTAGTGTTTGGCTATCTGTGCATGACTCAAGGCCTGACCCAAACTTCCATATATCATCAAACATGTTCAATAACCTGTACTCATACAACTACAGTGTATATTCCCATAGAGATGAAACATTTTATTGAAAGTTGATTGTCCAGTGTCCAGTGTTATTCTGAATTAAACGCAAAGTTCCTTTGGACATTCTGACTGTTACCACCCTCTTGTTGCCCAAAGTTGGTTTATTAATTTTTGAAGTAAGTTAGTAATTTGGGCAGCTGGCACACTGTTATAGTGACACACTGCAGCAAGAGATAGTGACAGTTGAATCTAAATAACCAATTTTATTAATAATACTCATCTTTCTTGTTGCTCTTCTTTGTTGTGAGTTGAAGGCTTGATATCTATCTTTGGTTTAACTTTTTTATGGTAATCTAGAAGATGACTTGAGTTGCTTCCACAAAAATTATGTGAAAACTTGTGGACTTTCAGGCGAATTCCACATTCATATTCAGAAATTTCACTTCACAATAAAAATCAATAAAACATGCATGACTTGTTCTCCACCCTCACACTTCAAACTCATACAATCAGCTGCACTAAAAAATAAAGATTTACCTCTAGCAATGTATAGCAAAAAAATTATTACCATATTTCAATCTATTTCTGTAAAATCATATTTGAAACATGTGTTTCATACATAAAATACAAATAATTGTTTATCTTTTTTGAGAAGTCCATAATCATCATTGTAATTACATTAAGTGTTTATAAAAGTTGACATTTCAATATTTTTGCATAGCTATGTAGTAGTGGGTAATATTGGTCATTTCATATGATCCAAGATCAGTTAATGCATTTACCTCATCATAACCAGTTTTATTACAACATGCATACATGACCAAATGAATTTTGCATCATAATTCAGAATAACATGGGCACTGCAGTATCATAGTTTAGAGTGTTGTTAATGTGTAATCCAAGCAATTTGGAAGACTCAGCTCTCAATATTTCTTTGTAACCACATTTCATTATTTTCCTGTTTTATGTTTACTGTTTGAAACTGAATGAATGAAGTCTTGTTAACACTGAGGGACAGACCATTTGAAGTGAACACGTATAGAACTTGTTTGAATATAGTGGCTGCAGAATTCTCTAGACTGCAGTTTGGTACTTTCTCTATCATAATGGTTGTGTTATCTGCAAATAGGGTGAACAGTGTTTTTTGTGTCATACTCCATGGCAGATCATTGAAAAAGATTGGAAAAAGTAAGGGACCATGCACTAAGCCCTGGGCAATTCACTATGCCCAGTCAGAAGAGACAGGTGCTATTGCAGAATTTTTCAATCTACATTTTGCCTTCTGTCATCTAGAAATGATTCAAGCCACATTCCTACTTTACCATATAAACTATAGTGCTCAGTCTTCATAAGTAGAATTTTGTGACTTACACAGTGATGTCAGAACAAAGAGTTTAGGAAATGACAAACTTTGTATTTTCCATGAGAATATAATGGGTCTAAGAAACAAAGTGGACCAATTGTCTGTTTGCAATAAAGAAAGTGATGTAATAAACCTTGCCCATATATTATGTTTTACTGAAATCATTTGAAGGAAAGGATTGAAATCATGCAACTATGTAAGTACAACTTAGAAGCTTATTACACTGCAAATATAATGGATAAAGGTGGAGTAATAATGTATGTTGAAAGTAATATATGTAAGTCTGTAGATGTAAAAAATTATTGTCTTGATCACCATTTTATGGGTTGTTCCACGGTTTCCAAATTGTCACATTGATTAGTCTAAAAGACCTGATGATAAAACTACTCTGTTAACAGGGCTTACATCATGCAATTTTAATGGCTGCCCATCATGGTCAGAAGGGCCATTTAAGATTTGTGTTACATGTATGTTATCAATTCTGTTACTGTCTACAAAGATATTGTCAATCAGGCTTGTGCAGTCCTTTGTCACTCTTGTGGCAAAGTCAACAACTACCCTCAAATCAAAAGAGCAGCTCATTATATTCTCAGAATCTGTTGTATCATTATTACAAGTAAGAAATGTTACATTAAAGTCACCAAGCATGATAATTTCAGTGGTGTTTGAGAACAGAGAAGTTTAAAGTGATTCTACTTGCTTGAGGAATGTACAAAGATTTCCTGATGGAGCTCTGTAAACAGTAATCACATAAATAGGTAGAGTATCAACATAGAGTTCAATGCAACAACCCATAAACCCATAACCCCCATCTTCTTAACATCTGGGAATTAAATTACAAATAAAACAATATTCACAAGGGACCAATCCATATTTATGTAATGTACTGCAGATGTCAAATAATGCACTTGGTTGTGTGAATCAGTCCACATATCTACTGTTGAAGCACGTGTTTTATTAATAACTTTCTTAATAAGAGAAGGCATTATCTGTTTCAAATAGGATAAACCTGCTCTTTGATATGTCTGCTTGTAGGAGAGGGGTGTAGCATGACATCTGAAATGATGATTTCTTTATAATGTACATCTAAATATTCATGGCCTATTTCTTTGAAACCTTCACCAGAAACAGCATCAGAAGGTCTTATATCTTTGGCACACATGTAACACATTTTTCTGTAGTACTATTTTTTATTAGTTTTATTGGAAGGGTTTTGCATAATTGCATTTGCGTGTGTTTGCAGTTCTCGTTCTTGTTTATGCTCACATTCTGACCACTAGTGCATAGAGTTTATTTATGTGAGTGCAGGTGTTTGTCTTCTTTGCAATAGTAGTGTTTTTTTATTGTTTTTATTGCATTTGAAAAGTCATCCATCGTAAAGAAAGCCAGTTATTTCAATAAATCAAATAAGTTCATACACAGCTTTATTAATCTCTCTAAGCAAACCTCCATTTTCCGCATCAGATTATGGCCCCAGGCATCACTTGGTTTGTGTGAGGAAAGTTGATATTTCATATAAACTTTCAGTATCCCAGCTGTGATGTGTTTGGATGAAACGAAGAAAGAATAAATCTGCAATGGCTGAAGAAGTGCCTTCAAAATATGTCTCAAAGCTGGATGCAAAAAATTATCAGACATGGAAACTCCAGATAACTGCCATCTTAAAGGCTTACAGAGTTTTCAATGTTGTAAATGGTACTCGAGGTCAATCTAATGAAGATGACGAAGCTGCCTTGAAAGCATGGACAAAAGAAAATGTTAAAGGTATGTTTCTGATTTCCACATCAGTAGAGAATATGCAAATGCAAAGTCTGTTGGTTTGTGAGACAGCCCGTGAAATGTGGAGCAAGTTGAGATCTATACACGAGCAATGGTCAGAAGTCAGAAAACTAACAATAAGTCAATGTTTTCATGAATATCGGATGACTGCAAATGATTCTGTAGTGGCACATGTAGCTAAAGTTGAAAATCTAGCATTACAACTCAGAAGTGTTGGAGAAAAGGTTTGAAATGTAGCTGTAATGGCAAAAGTCATTGCGCCATTACCACCAAAATGCAACACATTTAAAATAGCTTGAGACAGTGTGCCAGCTAGTCAACAAAATGTGGAATATTTGATGGAACTTTTCATCAAAGAAGAGTTCCAGTTGAATATGAGTGATGAATAAATTGGTGCATTTGCAGTGATGTCTATCAACAGACAAAAGGAAAAAGCAAGTATCCTGATAAACCAGAAGTTCACAAGAACAAAAAACAAGACCAGATGTTGAATGTTTTTACTGCAAGAAGCATACTGATATAGCCTGTGAGTATTGGAAGAAAAAGTGAGAGACAGAAAAGCGTAAGAGAGGCAAAAATATATCTGGGTGTGCATTTATTGTGTCAGCATATAACATGGGTTGAGTTGTCAGATGGTCAAGAGAGACACATGCTAAGGGGTTTGAACATGATCAGTCAGGTGTGTGGCTGATGGACAATGGTGCATTGCGTCATATGACTTTTCAATGGGAATGGTTTTCGAAGTTCTGTCCAGTGACTGGGGAGCATGTTACTGGGTAATGAAGAAGAGTACCAAGTTGCTGGAGTTGGTACTATTATATGCATGTGAAAGAAAATCACTGCAGCTTTCAAGGAAGATCAAGCTGTACTAATACATGGAGAGACTGTAGCTGAAGGTATGAAAGAAGAGAACAATATTTTTAGGATGCGTTTCATGACAGATTCACCACTACAGAGAGAAATTAATTTTTTTTTTTTTAAGAATAGAATAGAATATTTTTCTTAACCTTTCGGTATTTTTCATACAGTTGGCTTCGTCAAAGTTTACAGAGGGTTTTAGTTTCAGTACGATATTCGAATAGTTACAGAAAGGGGAGAAAAGGAACTAAAGTCCTTTTCTTCAGCATTATGTAAAACAATGTTTTATACAGTAATTAAATACACACATAAGAAAAGAATCACAGTAAATAACTAGCTTATATAATATCAAAACATTTTCTTCATAACTTAGGTAAAACATATATTTTGATGATCAGTTTCTAAGAATTCTTCAGTTGTATAGAATTCATTGTTTTTTAGCCAGGTTTGCAATGTATTCTTATATTTATTTAGTGGTACTGTACGAGCTGAGCATGGTAACTTACTGAAAAATTTTATGCTTAAGTACTTATAGTTATTATGGACTACAGCAAATGTTGTGGAAGTCCAGCAGGTGACTGTTTCTTGTACTGTGTGCATGCACATCACATCTCATGTTCAATTTTTTCAGATTTTTACTGGCATATATTAGACAGTTATATATGTACATGCTTGGCACTGTCATTACGCCAAGAGATTTAAAATAATTTCTGCAGGACTCTCTGGGTGCTAACCCCTCCATGCACCTGATTGCTTTCTTCTGCCATCTGAAAATACATTCAGCCCCTGGGGAGTTATCCCAAAGGAAAATTCCTTATTGCAGTTGGGAATGAAAAAAAGCATAGTATGAGTGGAGTAGCAATTACTTGCTCACACTGTTTCTTAATTTATACAATAAGAAAAGTACTCGTGCATAGATAATTGATGTGTCCTTTCCATGAGAGCTTTTGGTCTATGATTAGTCCAAGTAATTTCACTGTTTTGTTTTCATTTTTAGTTACTTTGAGATTAAATATTATTTCTTCTGTTTTTGTTTGATTTATGCACAGCTGGTTAGCCTGACACCAGTAATTAGCCATTTGCATCATTTCTCTATTTTTGTCCAGTACACTCTGTAAGTTCTCTCCTGTACTTATTAATGTCATATCGTCAGCATATAGTATGTTCTTACACGTTATGTAATTCGAGAAGTCATTAACATAGACAATGAACAGAAAAGGTCCAAGAACAGAGCCTTGGGGTATTCCTCTTTCTATAGGGAGTATTTCTGACCTCTGCTTATTTGCATATACAAGTTGTAACCTATTGCTTAGATAAGATCTGAATAGTCGGAGTGTGTCATCTTCAATGCCATAGTATTTTAACTTTTTGATGAATATGTCATGTGACACAGAGTCAAAAGCTTTACTTAGGTCAATAAGTGTTCCAGATATTGATGCCCTTTTTTCATACCCTTCATAAACATTGCTTACCAAAGATTCTACTGCTTTTACAGTTGATAGGTGTGACCTGAAGCCAAACTGTTGTTCATTTAAAATTTTGTTGGTTTCAAAATACCTGTATATCTGCTTATGCACACAATTTTCTACTAACTTGGATATGATTGGTACTATTGAAATGGGTCTGTAGTTATTTGGGAGGTTTCTTTCACCTTTTTTATACACAGGCTATGTAACTGTGAGCTTAAGACAGTCGGGGAATATTCCTTCATCAAGTACTCTGTTTGATAGTGAGAGAAGTGGCATTTCAATTTCTTTTGCTATACATTTAATGACGAGATTACTGAGTCCATAATAATCTTCTGTTTTGGAATTACTTAATTTGTTTATCGACTTATGAATATCATTTAATGTGATTCGGGTCCAAGTGAACTTCTCACTTCTTGTCTGTTTTGCACAAGTTGCAACTGAACTTGGGCTTGTTTACTACCTATTTTTCACGTGGCTCATCTGTAAAGGGGGTTGGTAGTAAACAGTTGCATTTGTGCCCCTATTATTGAGTCTGATATTGGCTGGCTTTTGAAGAGCAGTGAATTGAACGATACACGTTCAGATTGAAACTTATTTATTCGAAAGAAACACTTTAACATTGTGTCCATGCATTTTTAAGTTCACAAATAATAATCGGGGCAATTTGTACACTGTTTGTCTCACACCCACACACTTTCACTTTGTTCCTTCACATACCCTGGCGTCCATGCTTGCACTTGCGGCACTTTGCCGCTCCCAACTCACCACCACATTGGCCAATGACAAAAGACCACGATTTTCCCGCTCATATCCACAGTCCTGAGTCGGGTCACATGACACCACAGTAGTCAAAATAATCGCTAAACATGGCCACAATTCGTTTACAATATTTTATAATATTTAAATACTTAAATCTAAATACATTATATAATTTTACAAATTATCACCACACTTATATAATTCGTTGCAATTAAAAGAAAACCAAAACAATATCCAACGGAACTACAACGTCCATCAAAACAAATCAAACACAAACATGGCATAAATGTATTCTATATTTCACCCTTCAAATGTTCCCAGATCAGGACCTCCGACACTTCTACACCCCCCCCCCCCCCCCCCTGCACCAAGAGAATTTATTCCCAGATGCTGATTCTTATTTTTTTTTTTTAAGCATCCATACAGCTATATCAGTGTACATAAATACATTCGATATTTTTTTTATGAATTCCTATATAAATTTTCACATAATATTTGGCAGTATCTTGAAACCCATTCCTTTATGACATTTCCATGGCTATCTAGATTCAATCATAAATGGCAAACAAACTCACCAAGGTCATAAACTTTTACAAGCATCCACTTAGCCATTAGTGTTCTTTCCCTCACTTCCCTCATGAACATCTTATAATAAGCAAGTTAATTATTTCCCATATGCCTCTACAATTTGCCTATTTAGTGACTGCCCTACATGACTGTCCCAGCAACAATCCTACCCCCACGCACCAGTATCAACTCCAGGTGCCACAGATACATTAGAAATTTTAATAAAATCTCAACTATTTTTTTTAACAAACTATTTGCAGATTTCCTCCCTCCTATATTCTCCACACATTTATACAGAAATAGACTATATGTACAGTAGGTTTCAGTTCCCGTATGACTTTCAACAAGGCTTCTATCACACCCACACCAGTTGTGCAAATCCATTGGACAACAGATTCCCTTATTGCAAATACATAGAGTATAATGAAGTTTGTTGACCACCAACAATGGCATCGCAACATACACAGTAACACAAATAATACTCCAATTATAAATACACGTATACGTAGCCCCCAATAATTTTTTTTTTTTTTAACTCGACAATAGTGTACATGGGAATCTCACTTCCTTAACCTTCATTCTTTTACCACATATTTTTTCAACTCCGTTACATTTCTCAGTCCAAATGGCTTTTTGGACACTGGATATACCAACCTATATGCATTAGGGTGTGGACAACCCGTTATCTCAAAGGGTCCATGGTATAATTCAAATAACTTTTTGATTTCACCATCAATGTCACTGGATTTTTTCTTGTTCCTCACCAGCACCTTATCTCCCTCCTTCAACTTTGTTGTCCTATACCTTTCTCCATGCCTCCTCTGTCTCTCATGTCCTTTCTTTAACATTTGCTGTCTGGCCATCTGCATCTTCTCTTGACTTGTCAAGTCTTGAGATGGAGGAAAATCTATGTGTTCTGCTATTAGATTATCTGGCTTGATATCTTTCATGAGCTCATAGGGTGAGAATCCTGTTGCACAACTCTTCACTGTGTTCATAAGATCCTCAAACACAGTTATATAATCTGCCCAAGTACTATGCTTTTTACTGCAATATGTCCTACATAGCCTACCCAGCTCCCTCATATACCTCTCAGCAGGGTTTCCTGCAGGGTGATACACTGAAATCCTTATATGCTTCATCCCAGATCTTTGCATAAACTTCCCCCACACACTAGATACAAGTTGTGCTCCATTATCAGACAGAACATTGTCTGGTTTTATAACATTCACAAAGTAATCTTTCTCTAGCTTGTTAATTATATTCTGGCTAGTGGCCTTTTTCAGTGGATACAGCCTTACAAACTTTGAGAATACATCAACAGCTAAAAGAACATACTTTACACCCCCTCGACCTGTTGGGAGCCTCCCAAATAAATCAATAGCCAGCAGTTCACCATTTCTTTTAGGAACAATATTCTGCATCTCTCCTTGTACTGCAATAGTATTATACTTCACTTTTTGACATTTGTCACAAGAAGCCAACTGTCTCTTTACTCTCCTGGCCATGTTGTTAAAACTAACATAGTCCTGCAGTATTTCCAAACATTTTTGAGCCCCATAATGCCCATGGCTAAGGTGGATGTAATTTATTAATTTTTCCACATACTCATCTGGAAAACATACCTTCCACTCCTCTTTGTCCAAATTTCTTCGTCTAAATAAAATACCCTTATAAATTCTATAATATTTAGCTATTTTTTCATGTTCTTTACTTCCAAAGTTTGTTTTGATAAACTTCAAGGTTTGGTCCCCATTCTGAAGTCACCTCATGTCCTTACAGATGGATCTGATTTCCTTCTCTCCACCCACTCCTTTCATATACAATATCTGTAGTTCTTTCTCATCTCCATTTGCTTCATGTTCTTCTCCAATGAAAGGTAATCTTGATAAGGCATCAGCCACATTGTTGTCTGTGCCCTTAATATATCTTATCTCACAGTTAAACTGCTGCAAAAACATGGCCCATCTCATCAGACTATTATTTAACAGCTTACATTCTTGCTAATAGCTCAGAGCCTTATGGTCTGTGCAAACAATCACTTTCCTACCTTCCACATATATCCTGAACTTCTGAAATCCAAAAACTATGGCTAAAAGTTCCTTCTCCGAGATACTATACATTAATTCATGTTTGGACAGCATTCTGCTTGCAAAAGCGATTGCCCTGTGCTCGGTCTTCCCATCTACTACCATCTCCTGAAATAGCACTGCCCCTATCCCACAATCTGAGCTGTCTGCCCCAATACAGAAAGGCAAAGACAAATCTGGATAGAACAAAATTTTGCTGTTTTTTAAGCTATTCTTGATGGCTTTAAATTCCCGGTCACACTCAGATGTCCAGCACCAGGTTACACTTTTCTTTAATAGTCTACATAAGTTAGGTGAATTCAGGCTATAATCACTTATGTACTTCCTATAGAATGAACATAGTCCTATAAATGATTTCAATTGTTTCCTGTTTGTTGGCACCTTGCAGTCAACAATAGCCTTGATTTTCTCTTTATTGGGCAGAATGCCACCAGGAGTTAACTGATGACCGAGAAATAGTAATGTTGCTTGAAAAAATTCACACTTACTTAACTTAAGGGTCATCCCCCCTTTAGATATAGCCTTGAATACATCCTCCAGCAGCTGACAGTGCTCTTGCCAATTGCTACTCGTAATCAAAATGTCATCCACGTACACTGTCAGTTTTCTCATTAGTTCATCACTCAACACATGACTTAAAGCCCTTACAAAAACTGCTACTGATATTGATAAACCAAATGGCACAACTGTAAACATATAAGTCCTGCCCTCAAATAAGAAAGCAGTGTACTTTCTGCTCTCTTCAGCCAATTGCACCTGCCAGAACCCTGAAGTCAAATCAACACTTGACAGAATTTTAACATTATAAAATTTTTGCAACAGCTCATCCATGTTCTCTGGTTGATCATTTTCTTTGACTATTATTTTATTTAGCTTTCTTGCATCCAATACTATTCTTATAGAACCATCTCTCTTTTTCACCACTACTATTGGATTACAATACTCACTCCTCCCCATTTCCAGTATGCCCCACTTCAACATCATCTGTATCCTTGCCCTTACAGCCTCTCTATTAGCTATTGCTATAGGATAAGGTTTGGCCCTGATCACTTCATGTGGCAATACCCTCAAAACGTAACTGAAATCTATGACTTTTCCAGGTCTGTCAGAGAACACATGCTTATGCTTACACAATAAACCTGTAAGCTGCACCTTTTGTTCCTCATTTAAATGTCCCATTTCATTTACTTTGTCATGTATCTGCTGTTCAGTGCACATCTCATCACCTACCTCTTCTATCCTTTGTAAATGAGTAATTGTCTCACCTCCTTTTAATTCCCCTTTAAATTTTATTCTTCGTCTATTTCCACTAGCATCAAATTCTACCACTCTGTCCTTTACAAAAATGCTACAGTCATACTTGTACAAGAAGTCCATACCCAAAATTACATTCAATGCCAAACCCTTCACCACAAAGCAACTAATATCAAAACAATACTCATTACTATTAAATTCCAGTAATACTTCCCTGCTGATGGGCTTGCTACATGTCCCAGTTGCTGTCTTAATTTTGACTCCTGTAACTGGTAATTCTATTAATCCTAAATCTTTAATTTGCTGCCAGAAAGATTCAGAGATTGCAGATAAACTTGAGCCAGAGTCTAATAATGCTATATCTGTAACTCCTCCCACACTGATATCAATTATTGGCTGTATCACCTCTATTTCTACTCTGTTCAGCCCTGATTCCTGTAATAAATCTCTTTCTACTTCACTCCTGCTTTCCTCTTGCATAATGCAAATATCTTTAGGTCTTTCTCCAAAACATACATCAGTATCCCCTTCAAACAGATCCTTAATAGCAAACTCAACATTCTCTTCTTCACTTAATTCTTCCATTTTTCTGGCAATTTTAAATTTTATTTTACCCCATTCTTCAGGCATCAAAGCTTTATGTAATTTTGCATAGGACACCCAATCACTCAAATCATAATCAGCCTCCTCCTTTCCTAACCATCCACAATTAACATCTTTGAGGCTTGCATCATCAGTTAAGAAAACATAGGTTTCAATTTTATCTTCTGGGCAACCTACAGCAACATTCTCCATATCATTACGCATTTCCATATCCACACTGAAGTCATTATCACTACCACAGTTAACACCTGCACCCACAAGCACAGTAACCTTATCAGTAGGTAATTTACCAGCATTTTCCGCATTGTCAAATACACCACTCATATTAGCCTTTACATCATACTGAATAACCCTCTCCTCACCTTTTCCACAATTCTCCATACTATTTCCAATAGACATCTCTACCCATTCATCACACCCATTATTACTGTGAACATTGCCCCTTAATTCCATATCCACTTCTGTTCCCCCTTTTGGTGAAACTACCTCTGTCTCTGATCTTTCAATGAATTTTGCTGCACACAAACCAATATTGTCCTCCTCTGCTTGTAATTTCCCTTCCCTTTTAAACATGTCATCAATGTAAAACTCACACTGTTCATTGCTGATATTAGCCTTGTTCCCTTTTTTCCTCTTATACCTTTTATCTGTATTTCTATAATTGTTAAAACCCCCCCCATAGATTTTCATTTCCTAAGACAGCATCCATATGACATATCCCAATTTCCCTATTTTCCTTGCTGACTTTATTACTCATCCCATCATGTCCTTGTCTGGCCCTGTTCACATAATTACCAGCCCCCCTGCAGACCTTAAGTGAGGCATCAATTAGTTTTTTGATTGCCTACCCAGTCCATTTGCATCCGGCATTCCTACTCTCATACCTTCTCTATCACTCCTCATCTGATCAAAATTGTCTCTTCTCCCTCCAAAATTTCTGTTATACCTTTGTGGCTTGCTTCTCCAATCTCTATCCTGATTATTCTGATCACTTCTATCTTCTCTCCACCTGTTATGGTTATTACTGTATTCATAATTAATACTGTTTCCCCTTTCATGATACCTTCCACTCTCCCTATGTTCCATGTATTTAGGTCTGTAACACAATGCCCTGTCCATATTATCCACAAAATTAAGAAATTCTTCCACTGAATCTGTTGCACTGTGAATCAAATCCCATTGCAAATGCTCTGGTAATCTTCTCTTTAGTGTAGATATTTCTGTTAATACGCCCAGTGGCCTATCCAGATGATTTAATTTATTCAGTTCTCTAACACAGAACTCTCTCATACTTTCCTTTCCACTCTTGTAACTGGATCCATTCAAAAAATCGTTTTGCAATCTTAATTGTTTTGCTTGGCCCCAGTATTTGTTCAAGAACAGGTTTTCGAAGGTTTTAAAATCACAAAATTTATCATCATTTTGGTTTGCCCATGTTTGAGCTCCCCCTTCCAACTGCCTCTTAACATATTTAATTTTTGCCTGCTCACTCATCCCTGTCACAAAGTTATCCTTACACGCAGCTAGAAAGTCAACTGCATGGTATTTATTCTCCCCATTAAAAGGTTTTGACTGAAATCCATGCCCCAGAGGATATCCCAACAATAAATTTCCATTCCCTGCTGCCACAGTATTAACTGTTTCCCTTAAGACATTTATTTCCCCTTCTAATTCCTTCTTATTGTCAGTAATTCCCTTATGGCAATCCAACACTCCTATCTTAATGGATTCAATGTCTGCCTCTGTTTGTCTTTGAAATAATGTGCATTTCTGTTCCTGTAGCTGAATCTGCCCCACAAGATTACTTTGCACAGTGTCCACCTTGGCTACTAGGCCTCTTTCAACCTCATCAACTCTCTCGATAATTCCCTCAACAATTTTAACTGTGTTTTCAAATTTATCTGCAATTTGAGTGAATTTGAGATCTAGCTGATCAAATTTTTCACTCACTGTCTTTATTTTATCACTAAGCCTTAATTCCATATCCCCTATTTTCGAATCCATTTCGTCAACTATTGCAGTTTTTATATTCCCTATTTTCGAGTCTACTTCTCCTAATTTACTAGTAAGTTTTACAAAAAATGTGCTGAGGTCACTTCCTGGTATCCAGCCTATTTCTTTTGGCATGCTAGGGCTACTACAGGTACTCCTAACATCCACTGATTCGCCTTCACTTTGAGATTCACGCGTCTCATCGGCCATGGCTAATGAAAGGACACAATTTTGCAATGTAGCTGCTGGCTGTACGTATCTTTTATATCCTCGTGTGACGCGACGTCTGCAGTGAGCTCCGCAGCACAGCTATGCAATGAATCGTAATCAGCGGCGTGGACACACAGCAAACTCAATCAGGAGCGAGAACACGTTGCTTAGGCCCCTGGCAGCATGTAGTCGTGTTAGTCGGTGGCACGGACGATGACGTTGATCGTCAGCAGCACGTGGATACAGCTTCGACTGCTTTAGCCGTAGCAACACATGGACGTGGCACGGACGATGGTTTCTTCTCGCGGCAGTACGTATCGCGGCACGGATGACTGTTTTACCCGCGGCAACACGTGGACACGGCAAGTATGGTGGTTTTACCCGCGGCAACACGTGGTCGACTCATCAGACTGTGTAACTGACTGCTTCACAATCGTGGTGGCATTATATCGGCGTAACCACGGGGCAGCGCGTATCTTGTCCAGCACAAACACTCCAGTACTGCTAATGCACCGATTTAGCTCAGAGCCCCCACACTGACTGTTCAAAAGCCTAACATCAGACGGACATTCAATTCCGAAATACTATGGAATATGGAAGAAAGTCCTATCCCGGACGAGCCCCCAATTGCAACTGAACTCGGGCTCGTTTACTACCTATTTTTCACGTGGCTCATCTGTAAAGGGGGTTGGTAGTAAACGGTTGCATTTGCGCCCCTATTATTGAGTCTGATATTGGCTGGCTTTTGAAGAGCAGTGAATTGAACGATACACGTTCAGATTGAAACTTATTTATTCGAAAGAAACACTTTAACGTTGTGTCCATGCATTTTTAAGTTCACAAATAATAATCGGGGCAATTTGTACACTGTTTGTCTCACACCCACACACTTTCACTTTGTTCCTTCGCATACCCTGGCGTCCATGCTTGCACTTGCGGCACTTTGCCGCTCCCAACTCACCACCACAACGGCCAACGACAAAAGACCATGATTTTCCCGCTCATATCCACAGTCCTGAGTCGGGTCACATGACACCACAGTAGTCAAAATAATCGCTAAACATGGCCACAATTCATTTACAATATTTTATAATATTTAAATACTTAAATCTAAATACATTATATAATTTTACAAATTATCACCACACTTATATAATTCGTTGCAATTAAAAGAAAACCAAAACACTATCCAACAGAACTACAACGTTCATCAAAACACAAAACAAGTATTTTCTGGTCTATTTTGCCCAGCATATTATCTCTGCTGCTGTGCTTTAAATTTTAAATTACTTGAAAGAGTGCCATATTATCCCCTGTTACCTTACATACTTGAAAGAGTTCCATATTATCCCCAGTTACCTTACAAAGTGAGCAATGCTTCTGCATCAGAGGCAGAATTGATGGGTGGTTGCAGTGGCTGATCTGAAACAGTGGCATGAACAGTTAGGACATGTCAGTGCACAAACAATTCAACAAGATATCAGCAAAAAGGGTGATCAAATGACTAAATGTAAAAAAAAAACAGGAAGATTTTTTCCTGTGGATCATGCCAGGTGGGCGAGGAACGTTGGCTGAAGTTCAGCAACAAAGACACAAATCATTCAACAAAACCAGGGTTATCTAATCATTCAGACACGTAGTCAATGTTAGTTGAATCGATTGGTGGTGCAAAGCTTTTTGTCATATTCAAAGATGGTGGAACTAGATACAGCGTTGTATTTTCTAAGACACAAATCTGAACTCTTTGACCATTTCATGAATTCAGTAATCTTGTGTTGAACAAGTTTGCTCAGAATGTCAAAGCATTGTGTGTGGTGTGGACAATGGCACTGAATACATTAATTATGGTAAGAAACAGTTTCTGAGGATCCATGGAATTCAGTTAGAAACAACAACAACAACAACAACAATAATAATAATAATAACAGTAAGATTTTATTGTCTTTAGGCCATTACAGCAATTGAAAACGTCAAATGAAGTTACAATTTATAATACAGTGTGATAAGGTATTGACTACTGAAATATTTTAGCTTATATTACAATAAATGTACAGTGGGTCATCTGTTGGATTACTGCATTTTACAGTTGAAGAATTCATTGATATCATAGAACGGGTGGGCAATAAACCATTCATGCAGTCTTTCTTTGAATGTATGTATAGCATGTGGCAGCTTATTAAATTGTTTGTGCCCTGTGACTTCATAACTATTTATTGATTTTGATAATCTGTGGTAAGGCGTGTATATGTGTTTGATGCTTCTTGTGTTGTAACAATGTACATTTTCTCTATGTTTCACATCTTTTAGGTTCTTCTTTGTAAAGATTAAGACATTGTATATACAGAGGTTTATTGCTGTCATAATTTTTTGTTTAGTAAATAATGGTTTGGAGTGAGCCTTATGTGAAGAATTTGTAATTATCCTAATGGCTCTCTTCTGCAATAATAGGCTATCATGTATATGACTACAGTTACCCCACAAGATAATGCCATAGGACATTATACTTTGGAAAAATGCAAAATAAGATGATCTGATGTATGTTTCAGGTACACAAATTCTGAGTTGTCTTAATAAATAAATTACTCTAGATAGCTCACTACTAATATAGTTTACATGTTGTTTACATGTTGGCCCCAGGATAGCTTTTCGTCTAAATAAACTCCCAGGACTTTAACAGAACTAGGGTCATCAGATAGTTGCTTGTCTCTTAGAGTGAAGATTATCTGCTGAGTTTTATTTTCATTTAGCAGGAAACCATTTGCTCCGAACCAATATGCTGCGTGAGTGAGTATATTTTCTGCACAGGTTTTAAGATCATTAAGATTGTTACTGCTATGAAGAAAAGTCATATTATCTACATACAATACAGTGGTCGATCTAATAAATGAGGGGAGGTCTTTGAACATTATCAGAAACAGGAAGGGGCCCAGTACAGATCCCTGAGGCACACCTACTTTAACATTTTATATGTTTGACATTTCCTTACCAACACAAATTATCTGTTTATGCTTGTTGAGATAAGCTTTTAATAGTCTGAGACTGTTTCCTTTGATGCCATAGAATTCTAGTTTCTCTAGTAGTGGCGTGTGCTCAACACAGTCGAAGGCCTTGCTTAGGTCACAGAATGAGACCTGAGCAAAGCCTTTGTTCTCAAAAACTTTGAGGATGTAACCGACTACCCTGTTGATGACATCAATGGCCAACAGATTCTTCCTAAACCTGTATTGTGTAGCATTAATTATTCCTAGATTCTCAAAGTGAGATGATAATTGTTGGTACATGATGCATTCTATTACCTTGGAGAATGTGGATACTATTGAAATATGCCTGTAACTAGATGGAGAGCCTTTATCTCCCTTTTTGTATACTGGGACGATTCTAGACAGTTTTAACTCATCAGGAAAATATCCCTCAAGTAAGCACTTGTTTATGCAATGGGTTAATGGGTACAAAATGCAATCACACACTTTTTTTTAGCAAGTTGCATCATATGTCATATATATCTAAGCTATCAGATGATTTCAGTTGTTTTATGACCCCTTGTACAAATCTAGGCGATACTTTGAAGAAGGTTAGCATGCTTGTATTTAGTAACTGTTATCCAAACATGCTTTGTTTCTTGTGGGCCTGTTATTGACATGATGTAAATTGTATTGTCTTAGTAAGTTTTCCCAATTTTGGGAGAGTAACTCTGATGGACTAATGTCTGGTTTGATAATTGTGTCTCCTATTTCTTTCACTGAATTAATAAAAAACTCATGGAGTGTTTGAGGTGGGATATTAATTTTGTCTTTTTTAGTATCTGTGCCAGCACTGTTAATTACTTTCCAAGCGGTTTTGAATTTATTGGTGGAATTATGTATGCTGTTGGCATTGTAGGTTTTTTTGGCTTGCAGGATGGCTTTTTTGTACTCATTCCTGCATTCCACATAGGCTGATTTGGCATAGTCAGACTTCATACTATTGTATATGTTGTACAGTAACAAAACTTGTTTCTTCAGATCTGTCAGCTGTTTACTGTACCATATATTTTGTCATTTTGAGATCTGGATTTGTGGCTGCTGTCCGTTATTTTGATTTTCATTATGGGAATAGTATGGTTAAATAGGGTCAAGAATGCATTAAAAAATCTATCAAATATTATTTTGGCTGGCAGGTCATTACTTGATGTGTTATGTCCATCGACACTACAACTGCCAAACCAGTCTCTGTCAGCAAGGGAATTAAGAAATGTGTTAATTTTATACTCAGTTATGGGTCTGGTAACCACAACTATTGAGACAGGTCTGTTTGCATTGCTCCTATTGAGGGGAATTTTACTTGCATAATTTAGAGATAGGGAGTCATGGTCAGAGAATGAGAACACTACAACTTTGCATGTGTTTTCAGTGGGCTTGAAGTTTGCGAAGATGTTATCCAAACATGCTTTGTTTCTTGTGGGCCTGTTATTGACATGATGTAAATTGTATTGTCTTAGTAAGTTTTCCAGATCTGCAACACTACCCTTACATTTAGTATCATCAAAATCAGCATTCAAATCACCTCCTATTGCAATATCATAGTGTAGCCATTTAATATTACTTAATTCACTCAGTAACATGTCCATTTTTTCTAAAAATATGTTAATGGTTCCCTTTGGTGATCTATACATGGATACTACTATTAGCTTATGACTATTAATAATTATACTCGTAACTTCAAAGTGCTGTTCATCACACAAGGAATTTAGGTCTAGTTTGGTTATTGTACAACTGAGTGACTGGTTGGAATAAATTGCCACACCACCTCTAATGTGCTCTTTCCTACAGTAGCTATTTACTATACTAAAATTATCAAATTTGGTAACTGCAAGTTCATTCTCATTAGACAAGTGTTCACTCAGACAAAAAATATCAAACTGGTTATCAAGATCAAACTCATTTATGATAAGTTCTTTATCTTTCAATCCTAGAATGTTAAGGTAACATATTTTAAGATCCACACTCTTATTGCTTACACACTGAACACTATGGTGATTGGTTTTGAAACCTTTTACAAGGCTTATCTTTTGGATTTCTGCCTCTTGTTGCCTTCTACTAAATTGTTCACTTGGAGCGGTAGCACATCTACTGTTGTATGCCTACTCTTCCCTCCTTGTGATGATATTGTAGATGAGGCTGCTACTACAGGAATTGATGGAACTGTTGTTATGGTGTGTGGAGGCACTGTTGTGGCATCTGGTGACTGAGAAGATAAGGGTGCTGCTTCTTCTTCGGCTGTTGAATCTTGCTGATGAAGTGTGTTAGGTACTGCAGCTGCTGCTGTAGGCATTGTTGTGGCAACTGGTGACAGTGGAGATTTGGATGTTGCTTCATCTTCTGCTGTTGTTGAATCCTGTAGATGAAGTGTGGTAGGTACTGCTGCTGCAGCGTTTGTTATGTGTGTAGGTACAATTGCTGATTCCACCTCTAATGCTGCTATAGAAGTAACCATTTCTTCAGGCTCTGCTTGTGTCAAGCAAGGAACTGGAAGAGCAGCAATTACTTCTTGATTGTCAGATGCTTTCAGTATCATGCTGATGTTTTGGCACAGAATCTTCTTGCCTCTGTTATTAAGGTGCATGCCATGTCTCGTGTAACAGTCTCTTTGCAAGGAGTCTATACTTGTAAAATATGCATTTTGGTAGGCTGCAAATCTTCCGAAAGGTCATGCCTACGTGGAATTCCAACTACAAAAACTGATTTATCTTCTGTTGAATTTAGTATTGCCTTAAGGTTTTGTGTTGCACTGTGGAGATTGTTTTTATATATATTATTGGCTCCAGCTATGATGACAATATGGCGATCATTTTCAGTTTCTATGTTTCTAATGAGTTCTTGGATGGGTGAACCTGGTTTGACAATACTAGTTGCTTGTATACAATGACTGTAATGTAGTATTTTTGCAATTTCACGTCCGTTTATTGCGGAAGTTTCTGCTCATGTGCTTGTCACTATATAGGTTCGGCATGTTGTTGTCTAGTCCTGTGCTTCCAGTTCCGTGTTTTACTTGCTTTGGTGATCGGGATATTATGCGCCTTTTTCAGTTCGGCATTTTCATTTTCTAAATGCGCAATGTCCCGCCTAGTACATCTACAATTAATTGCAGGCTTGATACACATTCATTTAGCTTCACTATTTCACTGTTATAATTTACATATGTTCCGTTTTTCACCACACAACTATAACTTTTGTTCACTTTCTGACTATAAACAACTGTACTGGACGCCATGTTGCTACTGCTCCTTATACACCAGAACAGAATGGTTATTTTGAGAGGGACAAATGCACAATTGTTGAAAGTGTACACACAATGTTGGAAGCCAAAAACCTGCCAAAGTTTTTATGGGCAGAGACTGTTAATGCTGCTTTATACATATTAAATAGAGTTACAACAAAATCCAGTTTGGAGCAAATGCCATATGAGTTGTGGAATGCACTAAATCCATATTCTGGACATATTCAAGTGTTTGGGTCAGATGCTTTTGCTCATGTACCAAAACAATTTCATAGCTAGTTTGATGCCAAATGTAGAAAAGTTGTACTTGTTGATTATCAAGGAGAATCAACAAATTATTGACTTTATGATCCCATGAGTAACAAAATGTTTGTATCAAGGGATGTCACATCCAATGAGGTTAGCAACAGCTCGGTATCCGCATAACAAGAAGCTGATGACACATACTTAAACTTTAAGACTGACGAAGAACAAGATATCATGGAATGGCACAAGCAAGTTACTGGTGAACCATTGAAATCACAGGAAGAGATGAAAATTTCACAAGATGATGTAAATACGGTTAAACTTGAAACTGAAGAGCCACCTACCAAAGTGCCATCGATGCAGCTATGAGATCGTTCTATCATTTGCAAGCCAGCAAGACATGAAGCTGATTCTGCTCAGTATAATAATCCTTAGAGCTTCAAAGAAGCAATTTCTGGTCCTGACTCAAAACACTGGAAAAAAGCGATTGAAGGAGAACTGGAAACTCACAAAGACAACAAAACCTGGAAGATAGTTCCTAGAATTAATAGCCAGAGAGCTATTGACTCAAAATGCAAAATGGGTGTTCAAGGTTTTATTTCACATAGATGGTAACATTACTTGGCACAAAGCACAGCTGTGTGCAAGAGGCTTCAAACAGGACTGTGGTGTTAACTACAATGAGACTTTTTCACCAGTAATACGATATGATTTACTCTGAGTCTTTTTGGCAATTCTCACATATAATGATCTAGAGATAGTACAGATCAAAGTTTGCACAGAATTTCTATATGGTAGCCTTGAAGAAGAAGTTTACATGGATATACCTGAGGGAGTGATGATTAAAACAGAGAAACTGTAGTTTGCAAACTTGAGAAATCACAGTATGGACTTAAGGAAGCTCCTCGGTGTTGGAACAAGAAATTTATAGACTTTCTTTCACATTATAGTTTTCAAGCAACTGATGCTGATCCATATTCATTCAGTGATGTAATCAGTGGTGATGTTATCTTGTTAGCATTATTTGTAGATGATGGTCTTATTGCACCAAAGTCAATGGAAGCAATTCATAAAGTGTTACATCACTAAAAGAAATCTTTCAAATCACTGTCGGTGAAGGTCATTACTTTGTTGGACTGTAAGTTGAGCAATATTGTGGGGGAAATAAAATGTTAATATGTCAGCACCAGTATATGAGAAGAATAATTGAGAAATTTGGAATGTCTGAAGCAAAAGGTGAGTCTGTTACCTAATGATGAAGAGTTCATTGGTGAAAAAGTACCATACTGTGAAGTGATTGGATTTCTTATGTTTTTGCCAGTTATCTCTCGACCAGATACTTCATTTGCAGTGAGCAGTGTGAGCAGATTTTTGAACAGCCATACTAATGCACACTGGCAAGCAGTGAAAAGAATTTACAGGTACTTAATTGAAACACCAGATTATGGTATATATTATTCAAACAGCAGGAGCAAAATGCAAGTGGTTGGTTTTCCAGATGCTGATTGCACAGGTGATCTTACATCACGAAAGTCAAAGTCAACAACAGCATTTATTTTTCTTTTGGCTGGTGAACCTGTAACCTGGACTTCTCAGAAGCAAAAGGTTGTTGCTCTAAATACAACTGAATCTGAATATGTAGCTGCTGATACTGCTGCTATGGACACAATTTTGGTGAGAAAATTACAAGGTGGTCTGGGAATCAATTGTAAAGAACCAACTACATTACAAAATGACAACCAGTGTGCAATCAAGTTGTTAAAAAATCCTGAATATCACAAACACACCAAACATATAAATGTATGCTATCATTTCTTATGTAGAAAAGGGCAGTGTAAAGAGATAGAAGTTGTTTATGTGTGTACCAAAGAACAACTTGCTGATTTGTTGACCAAAGCATTAACTAAAAAAATTGTATATTTGTGTTCAAAGCTCAATGCTGTTAATTGGTAAATGCAAACACTTAAACAGTGGGAGCATTGGAAAGGTTTTGCATGATTGCACTTGTGTGTGTTTGCAGTTCTTGTTCTTGCTTATGCTCACTTTGTGACCACTGGTGCACAGTGTTTATTTATGTAATTGTAGCTGTTTATTTTTGTCTTCTTTGGAGTGGTAGTATTTTTTTGTTAAGAAAGCCAGTTATTTTAATTAATAAAATAAGTTCATACACAGCTTTATTAATCTCTCTTAGCAAACCTCCACTATCCGCATCACCAGCACAACTGAAGAAGCTGTGTTAGTGTGGCATTTCTTACAACTGTGTTTCTTGAAATGAGTCATTTCTGACTTCTGACTTTTATCACAACAGTATAGTGCAGTTCGTACATAACGCAAACTCAGTGAACTTGCTGTTTTTATTAAAAACCAATATGAATTTATTAAATAGTTTGCTTTTTAACCCCCCCCCCCCCCTCACACACACACACACACAAACCCACAATTTCTTCAGTTTTTATTTTTTATGCATTGGTTTCAGTCTTACCGCACTGGTCATTACCTAGGATTTGGTCATTTGGTCATGGCTTCAATGCTTGGCCACAGTGACTGTTGAGGGCAGCATATCCAGTTGGGCTGTGATTGCCCCATCTCACATTTTGTGCTTGCTTACTCAGTCATGCAGGACTCTAATATGCACTATATAATAATGATGCTGTTGTGGTCCTCAGTCCAGAGACTGGTTTGATGCACCTCTCCATGCTACTCTGCCCTGTGCAAGCCTCTTCATCTCCAAGTCACTACTGCAAACTATATCCTTCTGAACCTGCTTCATGAATTCATCTCTTGGACTCCCTCTACAATTTTTACCCTCCACACTGCCCTCCAATACTAAACTGGTAATCCCTTGATGCCTCAGAACATGTCCTACCAACCGATCCCTTCTTCTAGTCAAGTTGTATCCCAAATTTCGCTTCTCCCCAATTCTATTCAGTACCTCCTCATTAGTTATGTGATCTACCCATCTGATCTTGAGCATTCTTCTGTGGCAACACATTTTGAAAGCTTCTAGTCTCTTCTTGTCTAAACTATTTACCGTCCATGTTTCACTTCCATATGCGGGTACACTCCATACAAGAACTTTCAGAAAAGGCTTCCTGACACTTATATCTATACTCTTTGTTAACAAATTTCTCTTCTTCATAAATGCTTTCCTTGCTATTGCCAGTCTACATCTTATTTCCTCTCTACTTTGACCACCATCAGTTATTTTTCTCCCCAAATAGCAAAACTCATCCACTACTTTAAGTGTCTCATTTCCTAATCTAATTCCCTCAGCATCACCTGATTTTTTTTTTGACAACATTCCATTATCCTCATTTTGCTTTTGCTGACATTCATCATATATCCTCCTTTCAAGAAGATGTCCATTCTGTTCAACTGCTCTTCCAGGCCCTTTGCTGTCTCTAACAGCATTACAGTCATCAACAAATATTAAAGTTTTTATTTCTTCTCCATGGATTTTAATTCCTACTCCAAATTTTTCTTTTGTTTCCTTTACTGCTTGCTCAATATACAGATTGAATAACATCAGGGACAGGCTACAATCCTGTCTCACTCCTTTCTCAAACACTGCTTCGCTTTCATGCCCCTTTACTATTATAACTGCCACTTGGTTTCTGTACAAGTTGCAAATTGTCTTTCACTCCCTGTATTGTTAAAAGCTTTCTCTAAGTCTACAAAGGCTGGAAACATACATTTGCCTTTCCTTAACCTAACTTCTAAGATAAGTCGTAGATTCAGTTTTGTGATGGCTCCCAAACCCAAGGTCCTCGGCAGTACATTTGGGGCAGCCACCACAAATTGTATAAAGCATGGGTAGTAACCAGGATGTACCTTTGTCTGTTGGCTGAAAAATAATTAATGACAAGAATTGCGCCAGCTGGAATGAAGAGATAATTTATCTTTATTTCTGATGAAATGTGCACCAGCAATACAAGTCCAAGTAATATCCAAGAGTAATCCATGTACTGAGGCTAATCAAATACAATAGCAAATATCACACTGCAATGGCTCCGCTATAAACTCCACGAAAGGCTAGCAATAGACAATCAACGGTAGACTGTCCGTCTCGAGGCCAGCGCTCCTCCTTATACGCAAAAGGCAGAGGGCACTGCGGACCCAAGCTCAGCCATGGCGCGACCTCTTCCGTTGGTGGTAACGCCCTGAGACGCCACGGCCATGACAGGAACTGTGGCCAGCGATGTCACGGTCAGGGCGCGCGAGTGCAAGTTGGTTGGTTGGTTTGGTCCGTGGATACAAAAGTCAGTATTGCCTCACATGTACCAACATTTCTACAGAATCCAGGCTGATATTCCCCAAGGTTGGAAACTACCAGTTTTTCCATTTGTCTCTAAAGAATTCATGTTAGTATTTTGCAGTCATAATTTATTAAACTGATAATTTGGTATTTTTCACACCTGTCAGTGCCTGTTTTCTTTGGGATTGCAACTATTATATTCTTTTTGAAATCTGAGGGTATTTTCCCTTTGTCATACATCTTGCTCACTAGATGATACGAGTTTTGTCAGGGCTGGCTCTCTCAAGGCTATCAGTGGTTCTAATGGAATGTTCTCCACACTTGGGGCCTTGTTTCAACTTATGTTTTTCAGTGCTCTGTCAAATTCTTCATGCAATATCATACCTCCCATTGCATCTTGATCTATATCCTCTTCCTTTTCCATAATATTGCCCTCAAGTACATGCCCTTGTATAGACCCTCTATATACTCCTTCCTCCTTTCTGCCTTCCCTTCTTTGCTTAGAACTGGTTTTCCATAATAATGATGTACCCCTGTAAATTTCATTATTATTTGTTTTTCCTTTCTTGTATATTGTACAGATTACTGCTTGTTACCAATTCTTGGACATTTTTTCATTTCTCCAGAACTACAGAATAATTCTATACTGTGCTTTTCCACATTCTCCTTCACATTGTTTCAATATTTCTACTTTCATGCCACCAGTTCCTGGGCTCTTACTGCTTCATTTGGTTTAGAACCTCATCCAGTTGCCTCACTGTGGCCCCTCTACTTTTGGTTGGGATCCTTCAAAAGTTTTAGTTTACTGAGAAATTTCTTTTCCTACACAGCATTCCACAGTTCTTCAGAATAGTTCTTTGATAAATTCGTGCGCTGTTCCTGGCCAGCTACCAAGTTACCGCTATTGTTACCCATCATTACATGCCCTGTCTTGGAATATTTTATATATCTACAACAACAGAATTCTCTTACATTTTTTTTTCTTGTCTTCTTCAGTGTTCTGTAGCTGATTGTAGATGAACTGACTCTTTCCTCTTACTACTTCCCTTGTTTCTTTTGCCACCTCTACATGTTCTTCCCTAGACTCTGTAGCATCCTCTTTTTATAAGCCTTTCCTTTTTTATTGTCTCTTGGATTTCCTTGTTGGATTACATTTTATCTCTGCCTTTCCTTTCTTGTGTCTTTATATGTTCACACGGTGGATTTAAATGTTTCTAAGGTTTTTTCGTCCTCCTCCTCATTTGTTTCTCCTTCTTCTAGTTCTTGCAGAATTTTAAACCAATTCTGTAGCTTCAGCTGGTATTCATTTTTTATTTCCTCATTTTGCAGTAGATTTACATCTATTTTGCTTTTTATTGTGTTGGGTCTTACCATCTTTTCATATGATATTCTTTGTTTTACTTTAATTAGTACCTAATTATGATCACCTCCCATTTCTGCTCATACTACTTTGATGTCCTTGATTCCATTTACATGTCTTGAATCCACCAATACATGGTCAATCTGTTTATTATGAACCTGGTACATGGTTTAAAATGTTATACTGACAGTGTAGATTGAAATTGTATAGAAATTTTAGAATTGATGTCTGACCTGCTGCTGTCTAGTAAGTAATTTTTAATAGATTTATTTAAGATTAATGCCCCATATTTGAAGCAAAAGCCATGTAATTGCTGCAGGTGCATTTTCCAGATACACATCACTGGCGCTGCCTGTGATACCCACAGACCAATACTGTCAAGCTCAATAATCTACACAGAGTACTGATAAGAGCAGTTGGCTAGTTGTAAGATACTCACTTGGTTACAGATGTGCTTCCTTGTCAGCAACATCAGTTCATAGTCCCAATATAAAAAAAATACTATTTGAATGTTCTAATTAAGTTATGTAATAACAGACCCAACATCAAACCCTTTATGTCCACTTATTGTCATGCTTATTTTTATCATGAATCCAATTGAATTATAACCAGTTCCTTATATTGTCACCCACACAACTTACAGTTCATGGCTTATTATTGATTCAACCAAGGATGTAATTCTACTTATTTATATCAGAAAATAACACACTAACTCAGTGGTGGTCCAAGAACAAGTTCACACCAACATTTCCCACCATGTCAGTTTCACACATCATCAATTGCATGTCCATGGGATTCACACATAATAATATCCATCTAATTAACTGTTCATCAAAGTTCATGAACATAATTGTTTTTCAGTTAAAAGTTCACAAGAAAGTCACTGCACAGTAAATGAGTCCCACAGATATCTATGTGACCATACACAGAAAATCCTAAACTTTTTGTTCATGTTAGCAAACACTTAACATGAAGAGGTGAGCTGTGTGATAGGTACTCATAAATGTTTTTAGAGATATATAAATGAATTATTGCAAGTCATATACTTTTACAACATAGATATTAGTATGATGATTTTCAAGTGTGCACTTCCACATGGATGTTAATCTTATGCTTTCTCAATGTGGACTACAACAAAGTAATTAACAAAATACAACTTGAGTTATTAAAGTTCAAGGTACTACTTAATTAATACATTGTAACCCCCCCCCCCCCCCCCCCCCCCGGCTCACACACACACACACACACACACACACACACACACACACACACACACACAATGGATTCCTCCTTACGTTAACGTAAAATTGCAACTTTTGAAATTTTGCTAATTTACTCAAATCTTGAATTATTGGCTTAATTAAATAACCAAGGCACTACCTGATGTAGAAAAATTAGGACCACAAAAGTATAAAGTCAAATCGGGGAATGAAACAAGCTGAAGGGCTGAGATGATGAAAGCCCTTTTTGAGTACGGCCAAAATTTGATTACAGATATTACTTAACTTGATTAGTTTTTATAAAAATGAATCTAGTTCCCAGAAAGAGTAAAATTAGGGCTATCCAGTCAGCAGTTCTCTTAAAGTTACTTATCAGCTCACACTGATATTACCATAGGGCTATCCAGTCAGCAGTTCTCTTAAAGTTACTGATCAGCTCACACTGATATTACCACTGCAAACTGTTGTAACAATTTCAGTTACCACATTCTGTTAACTAGCATGGTTTTAAACAAAACTAAATATGCCATTAGCTTCATTACACTGGAAATTATACCACGAATAATAAAGTTCTGTAAATTATTGTATAACCATTGTTTTGGCAGTTTGGGGTATGTGCAATTTATATGTTGCCTGAATAGTTGAACAAACTTGCCTGTTTAATTGAACACAGTTAAAAAATTAGGAAAAAAATTAGTTACTTAAGAGGAGTAGAATAATAGGAGGTAGAATCACTCCACTTTGCTATGTTACATAGTCTGCCTTGTTAATAATTTAACACTCATGTCTTATAGAAAATTAAAAGACTTTCCTTTCAGTAAAATGGTGGATCACTCAAGCGAGTTCTTTATAAATTGGATTTTTATCCATTCAACAGGCAGTTCAGCTTAGTCTGTGCTCTCACTGTGTTCACACTGAACCCCTGATTTTGGTGTTGATTATCTGATTTAATTGATGAAACTGCTCCTGAATTTGGTACACTATACTTGTTTCTACATAACAATAATACTAATTATTCATTTGTGCACTACACTGTTAATTCCATACAACTTCTCATATAAATCTTGTTCTTGCTATGGCAATATCTTAAGAGTTTTTTGCTATTGCATTCTTCTTCTTTTTTATGACTGCACTTATTTCACTTCCCTACTGCTTTCTATAGACTATCCTCAGCTGTGAGTTCTTACCTTAGGTAAAATAAGTATTTAAATTAATCTTACATTCATTGGTATATATCACTGTATTCTCTAAGTATTTGTAAACTTTATGCAAACATGATGTGTACAGTATCATTGGAAGAAATGATCCAAGGACAAATAAATAATAAATAAAAAAAGATAGAGGCCCTTTAGCTCTCTTCTTGGTATGAAGGTAAGGGCATATCATGTTGAATGAACCATGCTTTGTAAAGCACTGTGGTTTTTGAATAAACTTTTTGGTTTATGATAGCTTCAATTTTTACCATATGTCATGTCATACTCTGTTTTGATCCTTTCATTTGTAACTAACATATTATTCTTAATTTTGTTTTTAGAAATTACATTCTTTCCGTGTGTGTCCTTGCATTACCATGGCTATATCTTGTAAATACACTATTATTCGATCTTTTACAAACATTTTGTCTTTTGATGAGGCTCTTGAACATTGCAGTGAGTGATGACACTGACATTACACAACATATCATGCTCAAGTAAATATGCTGAACATCAGTCAACATCTGTTTGTGAATATGATGAAAGGTGCTCCATCAACATATTGCAAACTTAAGTAACTCCATCCTCTAGAATGTCTGAGGGCCACAGCAACTTGGCAGCTGGAAAAGCCTTAGACAGTGCAAGATATAGCTGATATTTGTTTTATGGGCAAGGTACTGTCCAAGGGCACGTTTAATAATTTTAAATGTTTTTATTGTTGCATCTGTTTTATCCTACAATGGTATTTAAATTTCATCAAGTGAAATGCTCATAGATTAGTATTTCATCTCTTCAGATATTTAGAAGAGTATTCATAATACACTTATTTAGTAAATAAAGATCTGGCTATTATCTTTTTAACTTTCAGACAACTTTGTGCCACCAGAAGACTACACAGCTATCAATTTGTCACCAGATCACATACAGGATGATCAACTAAGCCCCTTAACGGATGAAGAATTATCTAAAAATGGGTCCAAAATCAAAGTGAGTTTGAACTCCCCAAATTTACTTTACTGTGTAATATGTGCTAATCTCCATCTTACACCAGAAATAATCACCCACGAAAGGGCACTAATTTGCAACAATACAGCCACTACAGGTTCATTCTGTGTAATAATTTTTATTTTAAAAATAATGTTACACTTTTAATGTTCATTATTTAATAAATTGTGACTGCAATTTTATAATTTTGCTAAGTTAAGGAATATTGTTTGGTGTAGAATAATAGTCTTTGCACGTGACAGTTTAACTTACAATAGTGTAAAAGAAAATACCTACATATGCATTTACACCTATATGCTGCAAACCACTGTGAAATTCATGGCAGAGAATATGTCCCATTGTGCCAGTTATTAAGGCTTTCTCCCATTCCACTTATATGTAGATCACATGAAGAATGATTGCTTAAATGCCTCTATGCATGCTGTAATTAGGCTAATCTTTTCTTTACAATCCCATTGGCAGTAATATGTATGGAGCTGTAATAAACAGGATATCCCATGAGGAATCACTAATATTCAGGATATCACAGTAATGCTCATTTGAAGCAAAAAACTTCATATGGACATACACCCTGTTCTGAATGGTATCTGGTATAGAACACATTTAACATACATTTGTTTTTGGACTAGCGGTATGCACATACGAGTGTGGGTCTTACCCACTCAAACTCTTTGACATTTTATTCTGGTCCAATCTAGAGGCTTGTTGCTTTCTTCTTTTTGCCCAGGATACCTTCCTGGCATTACACTAGCATGCTGAATGCACAGTTATACATGGCTTGTTGTGAGTGAGGTAGTGCAAGGGTTTGAAAGAGTATCAGAGACAATCATTGAGTGTCAATGTGTGCACATGTGCTGGTTAACATGCCATACACCTACATTAATGATGTATATGCAGATATGGTGTATATTTATGGCTTCTGTGATAGTAGTGCCCCTGCTGCTGTTGAAGACTACTGTTGGTGCTTTCTGAAGTGTTGAATTTTTGATCACAAAGTGTTTACCAGAGTTTTCAGCACATTGATTCTTCATAAAATGCAGTTCTTCATAAAATTCACATTTTAATGTTTACTACCATACACGTGTAAATCAGACATTGTACTGAATAACACAGAGAATAAATTACAGTGTACATTATAGGAGATCCAACTCAGAAACCATTCGGGACAGAGAAAATGTCCACATGAAGTTTTTTGCTTTGAATGTTCATTCTTGTTATATCCCTGAATATTGACAATTCCTCGTAGGATAACCTGTGTTCTTAAATTCATCACTTAAAGTTGGTTTTAGAAATTTTCAAGCAGATTTTCATGAGATATTTTTCATCTATGTTTAAGTGTCACCTAGTACTTGTTCTTTTAGCAGCCTTCTGACACTCCCACTGGTCAAACAAACCTGTGCCCATTGCCCTTCCCTTCTTTGTATCCTTTCAATGTCCGCTCATGGTCCTACTTGGTACTGGTCACACAGGCTTGAGTAATATTCTAGAATGAGACACACATGTACTTTTTATGCAGTCTCCTTTGCAGACTGTTCACTTTTCCCTAGTATTCTAACTATGAAGTGAAGCCTTCTACATGCTTTACTTACAACTGGGTCTACATGACAGTTCAATTTCGTATCCCTGCAAATTGTTACACCCAGGTATTTGTATGAGTTCGCCAATTCAAAAGTGACTCATCAGTATTGTAGTCCTAGGATACCATGCTTTTTCATTCTGTGAAGTGTGTAATTTTACACGTCTGAACATTTAAAGTAAGTTGCCAATCTTTGCACCAGTTTGGAATCTTAAGTGCATAATTTTCCATGTCTGAATATTTAAAACAAGTTACCAGTCTTTGCAGCAGTGTGGAATGTTAACAAGATCTTATTTTGCCTGTTTCTGAGCCTATGTGTTCACTCCATTTCATACCCGTAGAAATTGTTACAGTTATATAAGTATTAGGAAGTCTTTTCTGAAGGTATTTATCTGAAGTGTATGAAGAGAAGTGTGGGTGACAAGCTGTTCAGACAGGAAGAAAATAGAACCTTTTGACATGAAAAACCCCAAAGATTAGATGTAACCATAAAAATAATCAGTTTTTGATGGAATAATGTAATATAGTAGATAAAAAATCTGCTCATCAAGCAGCAGCAGAACACACACACAAAAGAAGATATAATTTAGCAAGCTTTCAGAGCCAGTGGCTCCTTCTTCTGGCATAAGGGTTGAAGGGGAAGGAAGAGGGATGAAGCAAAATCATTACAGAGGTCTAGAAGAGGTCTAGGAAAAGGGGTAGATTTCAGGAAAGTCACCTAGAACCATGGGTCACAGGAGACTTACCGGACAGGATGAGAAGAAAGACTGATTGTTGGGGACTGCACCAGATGAGCGTTGAAGACCTGAGAGCTTAAAGGGTAACATGCAAGACAGAGATCACTGCTTAAACATCGTGCATGAGTTAATAAGAGTAAAAAGCTAAGTGCATTGTATATAATAGAGGTGGGATGGGACCGGCAAAAAATAGACAAGTAAGAAAGTGAAAGATGTAGAAAACTAAAATGGAGTGAAGAAATGAGTAGTTACTGCTAAGAAATGCTGAGACAAAAGAAACTGACGTAAATCAAAGCCAGTTTGGTGGCGAGAACCAAGGACATGATATAGCACTAGTTCCCACCAGCCGAGTTCTGAGAAACTGGAGTCAGGAGGAAGAATCCAGATGGTGCATGTGGTGAAACAGACACTGAGACCATGATTGTCATGTTGTAGAGAATGCTCTGCAAGAGGATAGTGTGTGTTGCCACCACACACACTCTGCCTATGGCCAATCATCTTAACTGGTAATTTGGTGTAGTCATGCTGATGTAAAAGTGTTCACATAAAAGCTGGTATATGATGTGTGTCATTTCACAGGTGGCTCTTCCTTTGATAGTATGTGTTTTGCTAGTTTCTGGGCTGGTATATGTGGTGGTAGGGGGGTGCATAGGGCAAGTCTTGTGGTATGGATGGTCACAGAGGTAGGAACCATATGGTAGGGAGATGGGTACAGAAGGAGCATAGGGTCAGACAAGAATATTGCAGAAATTATGAGGGTGACAAAAAACTATTCTAGGTATGGTGGGCAAAATCTCAGACAGAATGCATATTTCAAGGCATGATTTTAGGATCTCATGGCCTTGTCGAAGAAGCTCTTTAATACATTCCAGACCAGGATAATACTGTGTGACAAGTGGTGTGCTCCAAAGTTGTTTTTTGGTGGGATCAGCAGTATGAGGATTGGATGTGATGACCCAGGGAATCTGCTTTTGAACTAGGCTTCTGGGGAAATTATGTTCTGTGAAAACTGAGATGAGAGTGATGGTGTACTGCTGTAAAGAGCTCGCATCCAAACAAATATGTTGCCCCAAATGACAAGGCTGCATGGGAGGGAACTTTTGGCATGGAAAGGATGGCAACTGTCAGATGTAAGTACTGTTGTTTGTTAGTAGGTTTAATGTAAGCAGAAATGTGTAGCTGGCCTTTGGTGAGGACAAGATCAACATCAAGGAAAGTGGCACGGTGTTTGGAATAGGACCATATGAAATTTAACTGGGAGAAGGTATTCAGAGACTCCAGAAATTTTAACAGATAAGCTTCAAGTAGATGGATAGTTCGGATAACAAATTAAAAGTTACTGAAGTAGAATGGATAAAAATGAAATTTATGGTACAACTTGACTAAAAGAAACAGTGATGACTAATAAATATTTAAATGGTGTCATCATATACAGAGTGTGTACTTGTAACACAGGATAAGTCAGCTTACTCTAATGTCTTAATACTTAGCTCAACTATTACAATTTAAGACAAAAACTTAGCAAACATTATCATTAGTAACATTATCTGTATTTATCTATAGATATGAGCACATATTTAGGTTTTAAAGTTATTTAAATGTTTTTTGCTACATACCTACTGCTCAGTCATAAAAAACATATGATAGTATAAACTATTTTACATTTATCTCTGGTTTAAGATCGAGGTCTTAGTGTTATGTACAGGTACTCTATCACACAGATGACTACAATAAATGCATATATACATATAACAAAACATGTCACATGATTTACATGCATACTCCTCTCTTTTGACAAGTTGACTGGACTACCCTCTTTGAAATTCTGAAGGTATAGGGGACAAAATGCAGGGAGCAAAAGCTTGCTCACAACTTGTACAGAAAACAGAATACAGCGATGAGTAGAAGGGCATGAAAGGGAAGCTGTAGGTGTGGAGGGAGTGATGCAATATTTGGAAAGGGAATAAAAGTTCATGAAGAAGAAATAAAAACTTTAAAGTTTGACAGAGACAGCAAAGGATCTGGAATAACAATGAATAGAATGTATAGTGCATTGAAAAGAGATTAGAAGATCAACATTAACTACAGTAAAACAGAGGTAATGGAATGTAACTGAATAATTAAATCAGGTGATAGCAAGGGACTGAGATGAGGAAATCAGAAACTAAAAGTAGTAGATGAGTTTTACTATCTGGACAGTAAAAACCATGAAACATAAAGTTAAGAACTACACTCATTCTCATAAATTAAGGATAATTGCATAATGTGGTGCCACACAACGTGGCACTACACAAAACTGGCACTAATACCATAGGCACATAGGGAACAAACACAACACACATCTGTAAGTCCACAGTATTGGTGATAAGTTGAGAAAACAGTCCAGAAACACATGTGCTACAAAATGTCACTGTTTCCTGTGCATCTACCCTGACATCAGAATGGGATATGATCACCATGCACATGTACACAGGCCGCACAATGAGTTGGCATACTCTGGATCAGGTGGTCGAGCAGCTGCTGGGCTATAGCCTTCCATTCTTGCACCAGTGCCTGTCGGAGCTCCTAAAGTGTCCTAGGGGTTTGAAGATCTGCAGCAATACGTCAACCAAGAACATCCCAGACGTGCTTGATGAGGTTTAGGTTTGTAGAACAGGCAGGCCACTCCATTCAACTGATATCTTCTGTTTCAAGGTACCATGACAGCAGCTCGGTGGGGCCGTGTGTTATCATCCATCAGGAAAGTGGGACCCCCTGCACCCATGAAAAGTGGACATACTGGTGCAAAATGATGTCCCGATACTCCTGACCTGTTACAGTTCCTCTGTCAAAGACATGCAAGGGTGTAAGTGCACCAATCATAATCCCACCCTACTCCATCAAACCACGACCTCCATACATGTTCCTTTCAAGGACATTAAGCAGTTGATAACTGGTTCCTGGTTCACGCCAGATGAAACCCCAGCGAGAATTACTGTTCAGACTATACCTTGACTCATCTGTGAACATAACCTGGGATCACTGTTCCTATGACCATGTACTGTGTTCTTGACACCAGGCTTTATGAGCTCTCCTGTGACCAGGGGTCAGTGGAATGCACCTCGCAGGTCCCTGGGCAAATAAACCATGTCTGTACAGTCGCCTGTAGACTGTGTATCTGGAGACAACTGTTCCAGTGTCTATGGTAAGGTCTCAAGCAAGGCTACCTGCAGTACTCTGTGGCCGTCTGCAGGCACTGATGGTGAGACATTGATCTTCTTGTGGTGTTGTACACTGTGGACATCCCTTACTGTAGCACCTGGGCACATTTCTTGTCTGCTGGAATCATTGCCATAATCTTGATATTACCTACCGTTTGACGACCGAAGGTCAAATGCACCGTATGGTCATACCCCAAAGTGATTTAAACCCGTAAACCTCCCACCAGAGCCTTGTTTCACCATGTATCAGCATTATCCTTAATTCATGAGCATGAGTGTAGATTACAATATGCTTTACAATAATAAGACAATCAACATTAGATCACAGTGTAGTAAAATAGCAGAGTTGGCTGCTGTTTTCATTGGCACTGAGATGCAGTGCAGGTAGACTCTGTTCTATCACCAGATAAATATTATTCTATACTGCATAAAGGTTGCTCTTTTAGTATACACTAAATTTTAGTTCTAAGTTGCTTGATTGGTAATAACTTAATTTCCTTAGGTAGAGTAGAGGCTACTCTATCACTATCACTACTGACTATGGTTGAGCTGTTTCACAGGTTACAGTTTTGAATATAGTAAAGGAGATGCATTAAATATCAGGACTCCCTGAGTGTTTGTAGTCCTTTAGTATTTTTATTACATCTTTTGGATATACTCTCTTCCAAATTACCATGCTGCATTCATTTCCAAATTTCATAGCAACTGTAGGATCTGTTCTAAAGTTAGGAATTTCACCTACTGTGCTTTCCACTATATATATAAAATATTCATTAAATTCATCTGGACTGCAAGAATTAGAGCAAGAGATTGGCTTCTGCCTATGTTCGTGAACCAGATCCCACACTACCTTGCAAGTATTGTGAGCTTCTCCAATAAATCTGGCATTGTTTACCTTCTTTGCTTTCTCTGCTTCTTACAGTACAATCCTTTGGCCTGTAAATAAATGCAATATAGTCTGTTCTTAATGCCAATATCTTGAGTGGCTTTGACTTTATATCATTTAGTAGTTGTACAATGCATTTTATTTTAGGTAGTATAGAGGTATACCACCTCTTTACTTTGACAGTTATCTATATTTATTTTTACATGGCAATTGGATATATCTTGGGTTTTAGTGGGAAATTTTCATCAAATTTGGCTTTAAGAATCTGGAACATGGAACTTAATGCATCAGTTGGTGCCAATTCTTCATACATTGCGTGCCATTCTGTATTAGACATTGCAGTTTTGAAAGCATCCAAATTTTTCATTGTAATAATCTTACTTTCAAAGGCATAATTTGAATGCCAACTGGGGATCTTTTGAGTACTTATTGAGATGTCCACAGCTTTATGATTATTGCACAGTGATCTATGGGCATAGATCAACCACACTTGCTTTGCAGTCTTAACTATTTAGATTAGATTAGATTAGATTAGATTTACTTCATTCCAATTGATCCATAGTGAGGAGGTCCTCCAGGATGTAGAACATGTCAGAAAAACAACAATACATGACAAATATTTACAACTAAAACAAATGAGCTAATGTACCTTTCCACAGGTACCAAGTGGAATGATCATCATTTTTTAGTGAACACTATATGTAAGAGTCATTTTACAAATACTAATGCACTGAATTTAAAATAAAAAAGTTTTTTATTTATTTATAAGGTAATAAACATGTAATACAACTACTATAATACTTATTTACAATGAACACATTACTGCACTGAAATGGTGCAGAATTTAGTTTGTACACACACACACACACACACACACACACACACACACACACACACACACACACACACACACATATTTACAATGAACACATTACTGCACTAAAATTGTGCAGAAGTTATATTGTACTTTTATATACACAAATCAGTTGGTTTTACTGAGAAATTCATCAATGGAGTAGGAGTTGGCCACCAATAAATCCTTTAGGCTTCTCTTAAAATGAATTTCATTGGTTGTTAAGCTGCTGGCAAGCTATTGAAAATGTTTGTTCCTGAATAATGCACACCTTTTTGTACAAGACTAAGTGACTTTAAATCCTTGTGAAAATTATTCTTATTTCTAGTATTGATTCCATGAATTGAGCTGTTGGTTTGAAAAAGTGATACAGTTTTACTGACAAATTTCATAAAGGAATACATATATTGGGAAGCAGTAGTTAGTATCCCTAGTTCCCTAAACAGGCTTCTGCAGGATGTTCTTGAGTTCACACCACATATAACTCTTACTGCATGTTTTTGTGTCTGGAAAACTTTAGCTTGGCTTGATGAATTACCCCAAAAATAATCCCATATGACATTATGGAATGAAAGTAAGCATAGTATGCCAGCTTTTTCATTTTCATATCCCCTATGTCTGACACAATTCGAACTGCAAATAGAGATTTGTTAAGATGCTTCAGCAGTTCTGTGGTGTGCTCCTCCCAGTTGAATCTATTATCAAGCTGTAATCCCAAGAATTTAACACTCTCCACTTCTTCTATCTGCTTGACATCATATGTTAGGCATATACTCATGGGACACCCCTTACAAGTTCTGAACTGCATGCAGTGTGTTTTTTCAAACTTTAGTGACAAAGAATTGGCTAGGAACCAGTGATTAATGTCCACATATATTTTATTAGCTGATCTTTCTAAGACTACACTTGATTTGCTATTTATTGCAATGTTTGTATCATCAGCAAACAAAACGAACTTGGCATCTGGTAATGTTACTGATGAAAGGTCATTGATATAAATGAGAAAAAGTAAGGGCCCAAAATGGAACATTGTGGGACCCCACATGTAATTAGTTCCCAGTTGGATGATGCCTGATCGCTTGATACATGTCTCTTTCCTAATAACACCCTTTGTTTCCTGCCAGAGATATAAGATTTGAACCATTTTGCAGCATTTCCTGTTACACTATAATATTCTAATTTACTTAAAAGGATATTGTGATTTACACAGTCAAATGCCTTTGACAGATCACAAAATATGCCAGTTACCTGCAATTTTTTGTCTAATGAATAAAGCACATTTTCACTGTAAGTGTAGATAGCCTTCTCAATATCAGAACCCTTTAGAAATCCAGACTGTGACTTTGACAGTATGTTATTTGAGAAGATGGTTATAAAGCCGATTGTACATTACTTTTTCTAAAATTTTTGAGAATGCTGGCAACAGTGAAATTGGATGGAAATTTGATGCTATTTCTTGATCTCCTTTCTCAAACAGTGGCTTAACTTCAGCATATTTCAACCATTCAGGAAATATTCCACTGATAAACGTCTGGTTACACAAATAGCTTAATATGTTACTTAGCTCAGAATCACATTCTTTAATTAACTTTGTTGATATTTCATTATACCCACTATAGGTTTTTGATTTTAAAGATTTTATGATGGACATAATTTCTGCTGGTGTAGTGAGGGTCAAATTCATATTATGGACGTTACTTGAAAACCCAGTTCTAAATAAAGAAGGGAAAGCAGAAAGGTGGAAGGAGTATATAGAGGGTCTATACAAGGGCGATGTACTTGAGGACAGTATTATGGAAATGGAAGAGGATGTAGATGAAGATGAAATGGGAGATACGATACTGCGTGAAGAGTTTGACAGAGCACTGAAAGACCTAAGTCGAAACAAGGCCCCCGGAGTAGACAACATTCCATTGGAACTACTGACAGCCTTGGGAGAGCCAGTCCTGACAAAACTCTACTATCTTGTGAGCAAGATGTATGAAACAGGCGAAATACCATCAGACTTCAAGAAGAATATAAAAACCCCAATCCCAAAGAAAGCAGGTGTTGACAGATGTGAAAATTACCGAACTATCAGTTTAATAAGTCACAGCTGCAAAATACTAACGCGAATTCTTTACAGGCGAATCGAAAAACTAGTAGAAGCCGACCTCGGGGAAGATCAGTTTGGTTTCCATAGAAATGTTGGAACACGTGAGGCAATACTGACCCTACGACTTATCTTAGAAGCTAGATTAAGGAAGGGCAAAGCTACATTTTTAGCAATTGTAGACTTAGAGAAAGCTTTTGACAATGTTGACTGGAATATTCTCTTTCAAATTCTGAAGGTGGCAGGGGTAAAATACCGGGAGCGAAAGGCTATTTACAATTTGTACAGAAACCAGATGGCAGTTATAAGAGTCGAGGGACATGAAAGGGAAGCAGTGGTTGGGAAGGGAGTGAGACAGGGTTGTAGCCTCTCCCTGATGTTATTCAATCTGTATATAGAGCAAGCAGTGAAGGAAACAAAAGAAAAATTCGGAGTAGGTATTAAAATCCATGGAGAAGAAATTAAAACTTTGAGGTTCGCCGATGACATTGTAATTCTGTCAGAGACAGCAAAGGACTTGGAAGAACAGTTGAACGGAATGGATAGTGTCTTGAATGGAGGATATAAGATGAACATCAACAAAAGCAAAATGAGGATAATGGAATGTAGTCGAATTAAGTCAGGTGATGCTGAGCGAATTAGATTAGGAAATGAGACACTTAAAGCAGGAAAGGAGTTTTGCTATTTGGGGAGCAAAATAACTGATGATGGTCGAAGTAGAGAGGATATAAAATGTAGACTGGCAATGGCAAGGAAAGCGTTTCTGAAGAAGAGAAATTTGTTAACATCGAGTATAGATTTAAGTGTCAGGAAGTCATTTCTGAAAGTATTTGTATGGAGTGTAGCCATGTATGGAAGTGAAACATGGACGATAAATAGTTTGGACAAGAAGAGAATAGAAGTTTTCGAAATGTGGTGCTACAGAAGAATGCTGAAGATTAGATGGGTAGATCACATAACTAATGAGGAAGTATTGACTAGGACTGGTGAGAAGAGACGTTTGTGGCACAACTGGACCAGAAGAAGGGATCGGTTGGTAGGACATGTTCTGAGGCATCAAGGGATCACCAATTCAGTATTGGAGGGCAGCGTGGAGGGTAAAAATCGTAGAGGGAGACCAAGAGATGAATACACTAAGCAGATTCAGAAGGATGTAGGTTGCAGTAGGTACTGGGAGATGAAGAAGCTTGCACAGGATAGAATAGCATGGAGAGCTGCATCAAACCAGTCTCAGGACTGAAGACTACAACAACAACAACACTTGAAATGTCTGGTCTGAGGTATTCCATAGCAGCAACTACCAAACCTGACAATCCCATCTTTTCAGTAACAGCTATAAAATGTTTGTTAAAAAGTTCTGCAACACTATACACATCTGTCACCAATGTATCATTTACTCTTAATGCTATTTGTTCCTCTTCATGTCTGGATCTACCGGTCTCCTCCTTAACAATATCCCATATTGTCTTTATTTTGATATATGATATTACTATCTTTTCCTTGTAATATATTTGCTTTGATGACCGTATTGTAGTCTTTAATATTTTGCAGTATTTCTTGTAATGTGCTATAGCATCAACATCGGAACTGTTTCGGATTGACAGATACAGGTTTGTTTTTGTTCTACAAGATACCCCTATTCCTTGAGTAATCCATGGCTTCTTTGTAGATTTTTTTCTAACCATGGTAAGTTTTGGGGGAAAACAGTGTTCAAATAAGGTAAGCACTATATTAACAAAAGTGTTATATTTTTCATTCATGCCATGAGCACTGTAAACATCAGTCCAGTGAATGTCTCTGAGGAGTGTCCTAAAATGATCAATTTTTGGCTTATTGATTACCCTCTTGAGCTCAGATTTAACAGATTTTATATCCTGTTCAGTATTAACATTTAACAGAAGGAACTGCATGTCATGGTCTGAGAGGCCATTGACTTTTGGTTTTGTAATATAATTTTGTTCATTGGACTTTACTATAAAGATATTATCAATGGCAGTTTGTGAACAATTGGCTACCCTAGTGGTGAACTTTACAGTGGGAATTAAGTTGAATGATAGTGTTACTAACTCAAATAAGATCTTATTGGGAGAGTCTTTCAGGAAATCTACTTTGAAATCACCAGCAACCACTATTTCTTTGTTTTTGGTTGTTAAATGGGCCAGTACAGCTTTAAGGTGGTTTACGGACAGATTAAAGTTACCTGCAACTGCTCGATATACACTTAATATTATGAAGGATTTTTTGTGAAGGTCTACTTCTGTTGCACATGCTTCCATATGCTGTTCTAGGCAAAATTTATGAATGTCTATGTTCTTAAATTTATGACAGTTCCTGATGAATGTGGCAACTCCTCCTTTCTCCATTTCTAATCTACAAAAGTGAGATGCTAACCTAAACCCTGTAACACTTAAAAGTTCTATACCAGTGGTCACATGATGTTCAGAGAGGCAGATTATGTCAGCTGGGTTTGAAGACTCTAATTCATCTATGCAGATAGTTAATTCATTAATTTTATTTCTCAGTCCTCGAATATTTTGATGCAATAACTGTATCAAGGCAGACATCTCCTCTTTTTGAATAGATAACATGTCACAAATATCCATAGCTGCTTACTAAGTTCATATAAACTCTCTCACTGTCACAATCTTCCCTGATATGTGTGTTGACATCTCCAAATAAGGTAATTTTCGCTCCTAGCACACTAGATGACACAATGGAGTTTTCAAAATTGCCATTTGGGGACTGGAACACAGAAACAACACTCAAGTTAATATCTGGTAGCCCCAAAGCAGTGGATTCTAGATTCAAGTCCACAAAGAAGTTTATGTCAATTTCCTTGGCACTGAAGTCACTATTTGCAGATACAGGCACACCTCCCCATATAGAAGTTTCTCTACACCGTGCATTCACCATTTCTAGAAATTCAATGCACTCGTAGTATTCTGTTTCTATTTGGGCTAGCCAGTGTTCACATATACATAGTATTTCAGGTCTCACTTCCTCAGCAAACAATAATAATGGATCAGGTTTTGTCCTCAGGCACTGCACATACGAACGAGCAATTACTAACTTGCATTTTTCAGTGGTGATGTTTCCTTTTCCACTGGAATACTCTTAATCTTGGAAGTTTATCTCACTGGAACATTGGGCACCCTCTGGAATAAAAAGACATCTTATCACAATGTTCCTGGGCTGTATATTATTGTCTGTTATTTTATCCTTTAAGCCAAATTTATTTATCTTTATTTATTTATTTATTTATTTATTCATCTGTGGAACAATAAATATTGTATGGACGTTGTCAGTTTATAATACATGAGCACACATTTACAATGAAACAGATTTCTCATATTTTGTGTAGTTTTTGTAACTAGTCATACACACATTTATAATTACATCATATTTTGGTGATAATGTCATATGTTGCTAATAATCTACATCTATTTTAAATATTCTTTTACAGTATAACAACTTTTCTTTTTACTAAGAAGGTTTTAAGCTTTTGTCTGAAAGTGAGGGGCTCATTTATTTCTTTAATTTCCTGTGGTAATTTGTTATACAGTTTTATCGCATTATAAAATATACTTTTTTGCATCTTTGCCTTGTTCTTTCTATCGAGATGGAGGTGGTGACAAGATCTTGTTTCATGGTAATGTATTAGGCTGTTTGTGTTATACATGTTGAGATTTTTCTTAATGAAAATTATGTTCTGAAAGATGTACTCACAAGAAACAGTTAGAATGCCTAGCTTTCTAAATTATTCTAGACAGTGGGCCCTGTTGTTGCTGTTTGTTATTATCCTTATGGCTCTTTTTTGTACTTTGAACACAGTTTGTATGTTACTGGCACTTGTTCCTCAAAACATGATGCCACAGCTGAGGACTGGGTGTAGATATCCATTATTTTAAGACAGGTATTATTGCATACTGGTGCAAGGATTCTAAGAGCATAGCATGCTGTGGATAATTTCTTTGCCAAAATGTTGACATGGTTTGTCCATTTCAATTGGCTGTCTACATTCATCCCTAAGAATTTGGTACTTGTTACACCTTCTAATTCATTATTATTAACTTTTATTCTAGTGGCATTGTGTTTTTTGTTCAATTGGAAGTTAATATAGTTAGTTGTCTTTACATTTAGGGTTACTTTATTTTTTAATGACCAGTTGTGGACATCATTGAGAGCCTCGTTTGCTCTTTCTGACAGTTGTGTTGGATTTTCACCTGTTATTACTATGTTGCTGTCATCAGCAAAAAGCATTTTTACTCCATGTCTGATACTTTGTGAGAAGTCGTTCATGTATATAAGAAACAATATTGGGCCTAATACACTTCCCACCGAGTGAGGTGGCACAGTGGTTAGCATACTGGACTCACATTCGGGAGGACGACGGTTCAATCCCGTCTCCGACCATCCTGATTTAGGTTTTCCATGATTTCCCTAAATCGTTTCAGGCAAATGCCGGGATGGTTTCTTTGAAAGGGCACGGCCGATTTCCTTCCCAATCCTTCCCTCACCCGAGCTTGCGCTCCGTCTCTAATGACCTCGTTGTCAACAGGACGTTAAACACTAACCACCACCACCACCAACACACTTCCCTGTGGGATGCCTATATTCACATGTTCTGGGTCAGACAGGTGTTTTATAAGAGAATTGTTTGAAACTTGTGATATCTCAACTCGTTGAACTCTGTTTTCCAAGTATGATTTGAACCAGTTCTTTGTCACACCTCTTATTCCTGTTTGCCCTAATTTATGAAGTAAGATTTTGTGGTCAACTGTATCAAAGGCCCTTGACAAGTCTAAAAAGATACCACTTACATTTTCACCTTTGTCCAGTGCTTCTAAAATTACTTTAGTGAACTGTGCTATAGCAGATTGTGTGCCTTTTCCGGGCCTAAAACCAAATTGGTCATTGGAAAGAAGGTTATATTTATTCAGGTAATTTAGCAGTCTCTTTTTGAGTAGTATTTCTATTATTTTAGAAATGATAGACAGTACAGAAATTGGCCTGTAGTTCTCTACATTTTCCACATCTCCGTTTTTAAGGATAGGTATAACTTTTGCTTGTTTTAGGTACTCTGGAAAGTATCCAGATCGCGAAAGATTCATTAATTATGTCTGTTAATGGGCCCTTTATGGAGTCTATACATTCTTTAATTACGCAGACTGGGATTTCATCAAGTCCTATTGAAGTTTTAATTTTTAGTTGGTGTACTACTAGTGCCATTTCCCTTTCTGTAGTTGGCAAGAGCACCATTGAGTTTGTTGGCTGGTTCTGAGTAGGTAAATCATATGTATCTGGAAATTTCTGCAGTAATTTTTTTGCAATACTACTGAAATATGAGTTTACAAAATCAGCTAATATTTTAGGGTTACCTACTGGTACAGCTTTGTTTTTAATATGTGAATTGAGGTCCTTTTTAGCAGAGTTAGATGTTTCCTGTTTGACGATGTTCCAGGCTGCTTTGTTTGCAGCTTGAAGTAATATTTTGTTGTTTGAAAGTTTTTTTTGTGGCTAGCAGCACCTTTCTGTATATTTTCCTGTACTTTTTGTAGAATTGCACAACTTCTGGGTTAGATTGATTATTTTTTATGGAGTTGAGATATCTAAGAGTTTCTGAGGATGTTTTGATACCTGTAGTCACCCATTGATTTCTCTTTGTAGTTTTAATTTGATAAAGAGTTTTGGAAAACATCTCTTCAAATCTGAGTTTAAAAATTGACATGAACTTGATAAGTTTCTGATTTGCATTAGTTTCAGCACAGGTCCCCCCCCCCCCCCCCCCCCATCTTCATATTCTAGCTGGGATTTAAACTCATACAGAGCTGATTTGGAAAACATTCTTTTGTATGTACACAGTTTAGGAGGAGTTTCTACATGAATGTTAGTTTTTAAGATCTGGCAGAGGTGGTCTGATAGTCCCAGGTTTTGGACAACAATATGACATTTTTTACTATCAATATCTGTAGCTACATGATCTATAGATGAGGAAGATTCTTTCGTTATTCTAGTTGGACAATTAACAGTGGAGGATATTCCATAACAGCTTAGAATATTCACATATATGTTGCTAGCCTTATCAGGCTTCATCATATTAATATTTAAGTCACGACAGATAATTACATTTGCTTTTGGTCCAGAAACCTTGTCTAAGTTTTGATTCAGTTTTGAGAAGAATATATCAATGTCTCCACTGGGAGAGTGGTACACACAAAATATGACGAATTTTTTTGCTATGCCAGGTCCTATTATTTCAACAGCGGAAAGTTTTAAATGTTTGTCCTCACCTAGATCTAGAAGAGGCTAATGCAATGTGTTCAATTTCCTTCCCTTTGCACCAGTCGTCAGTGATACACAAAATTTGGCTATCAAAAGTTTCCAATTCTACTTCTAGCTGTTGTGCTTTGTTCTTTATGGCTTGAATGTTTTGGTGAAACACTGTTAGGTATTTGTTTTCACTTTTCTTGGTGGCATCCTTCCCTTTAGACCTGATGCTAAAAAATTCTTTAGATGACCTGGTGGCATGGTTATTCTTCTGTTGATGACAGTGGAGGTGAGTCTGTTGCCAGTTAGACTTGGAAGTTGGCATATCTGAAGTTATCTGCCTTATGTTAGTGAACACCAATTTTGAACCAATTATTTAATCCCTTTATTTCCAGTTTTTCAACTGTAAAACTGTTGTGACTAGGGAAAGTTTTCTGTAAGAAGTTAGTTACAGTATAAGTTGTGGTACCATCTCTTAGTTTGCTACAGTAGAACCTGGCTCCTTTTTTAGCCACACAGTATTCATCTTTTGTCACCAGTACTTGTTAGGACTATACTTCTGTTATTAGTACTGACATTTCCAAATGTTGACATTATAGGGTTCTAAGTAGGCCTATACTGTTCTCCAGCTTTTCCATTTTGTAGCATAGTCTTGTACAACAGTTTATTTTCTTTTGCTGTGTCTGCAGTGGCTCTGACCAGTTCAATATTTTGTTTCTCTACATTCAAATTTCTTTTGCCTCTCCACTTGTTGCCCAACTGCTGCCAAGTATCATTTAAAATGACTACAGTACATTGAACACAGAAGAAATTTGTTAACATGATGTACAAGCTGTTTCATAATAAGTATTACAGTGCATTATATAAGACATACTAATTTCATCTATAAATGTATCTACACACTCTTCCATTTTTTTATTAGTGAACACCATGAATTGGTTTTCTTTCCTTGATGGCTGTAATGGGACATCCTCCACAGTAGTTATCAACACCAGTATTATTTTTCAAATTTTGGACAGGTCAGTATTATCTCAGCTGCTTTTCAGAAAACTTTGGTATAATTTTATTCATAGTATGTTACATTTCAAGCTAAAATTTATGAAACGGTATTACTTTATTTTGGATGTTATGATCGATAAGTATTAGTTCCGAATGTACATTTAATTATTTTTTTTAAAGAAACATTTGAAATTACAAATTATCTGACACATTTAGAATTTCTATTATTAATTACACAATCTAGTATTGTTTAGCATGTTTATTTCTGGATTAATTTATGAAATAATAATTGAAACTAAAGAATTTCATTTGCAAGAAAAATTGGAAACCCTTTTGAATATTGTTATTTTCACTGAGTGAGGCAATAGTAAGCAAGTCTCTGATGTGATTGGACATATTTTTGTATTTTGTGCAAAAATGTAATTTCAGCTTTGTTGTGCGAAACATCAAAGACTGTATGACATGCTAAAATGTGAAAAAATATATTAATGTAACAACAAAAATTCTGCAATCATCAAATTTATTTAGATCAATTCAACCATGAGGAACTAAAACGTGAGATTTTCAGCTTCAGGAATCAGACCTCTAGACAAGAAAAACTGGAATGAACTCTATGCAAAAAGATAAGTAAACTAGAAAGTTTATTGTAACCTTTGCTCCTGTCAAATCTTCACAAAAGACTAATGTGAACAATAGCTGCAAGTAGTAAGGAGGGGGTAGATTACAGGTGGGGGCAACATCAGTAATTACTTGACTAATAATGAAGTTTTGCCTCTTGCAGAAATTGATTCATTTCATTGATTTTTTTAAATTTATGTATGAATAAATTTTTGATCACTTGGAGCCAAAACTGAAGGCTGTCCTACAAAAGATCTTCATACCAACAGTGAGAGTATACTATGGATATTGATGGATCAGATCGAATGAAAGTGAAGAGGACTTTACAATTACAACCAGGGACATCATAAAAGGAAAGTTAAGTACAAACTATCTGTGAAGTTAATTTGTTTGTTGACTAGTGTGCTTGTTAACAAAATGAATAGAAATGAAAACAAAAGTGAGGTAGAAAAGAAAGATCCAGGAACCAGTCTGGACATGTTTGAGCTGAGTGAAATTGTAGTCAGTAAAGAAACAGTAAAGACTGATGAATGTACAGTTAATTTTTGCAAAACTAGAGGAAATGAAGACAGATAACAGTAAAAAATTTAATGCAGTTAATGATCGGTTAACTGAAATAAGAACTGAAAACAATAGCAAAATGGACAGAGTTCAAGATCAGGTAGATCAACTTAGTAATCAAGTTTTAGAGTTAAAAAAATGGATTGTCAGAGAGGTTAAAAAGTGTGAATGACAAAGTTGATGTTTTAGAAGATAAATCTATTGCTTTAGAAAACGAGTTTGTAGCTGAGTCAGAAAACAATCAAAGAATGTTGATGACTTCAGAGTTGAACAGAAATCTGTAGAGGAAAAAAACCCAACAAAATATTGCCAGTGTAAACCCAAAAATTGTAATTGTCGAAAACAATATGCAAACTAATGTAACTGTTTTAGACCAAAAAATTTCAGCAGTTCAGAAAACTTTTACTAACCAAAATCTGTGGGCAAACAATGGTACTAAATGGTTCAATACTCCTCTCAAAAGTTTTCCATCAGGTAATTTGCATCCTGTGGATTTTCTGCACCAGTGCAGAGATAGTTTTGTGTCAGGCATGAAATACAATCAAAAAATTAAATTTGTTAAAAGATTTCTTGAAGGCGAAGCTCTATCATGGGTAAATTTAAATTTAAGTCAGTGGGAAACATATCAGAGTTTTGAGGAAAGCTTTTTAAGTAAATTTTGGTTGGAATTGTAACAGGGGAGAATCAAAAGTTAATTTTTAAGTGGTTCTAATTACAAGAATAAGGACAGCACTGAAAGAGTTTTGTAAGAACAAACTTAAAAAATTAGCACACCTTGACAAACCATTTGATGAAATGACCTAAACTGAGGCACTTAAAAGGAGATTACCAGAGAGATTGCAGTGGGATTTAGTACACCTGACAATTATCTTGAACAATTTGTATGATATGCTGACAGACTATAGCTGAGTAGAAAGAAGTATGTACCATAATAATAGGAATGATAGAAATCACAATGGGAGTAATCACAGAAACAGAGACATAATGGTAACTTCCATCAGGATCAAAGCATCAACAGAGAGAAAAAGTCTGAACAGCAGCAGAATAGGAATAATGAGAATAACCATGGGCTTTTTAATAGAAGAAATAATCATAGACATAACTACTCGGGAGCTGGCCGGTGTGGCCGTGCGGTTCTAAGCGCGTCAGTTTGGAACCGCGTGACCGCTATGGTCGCAGGTTCGAATCCTGCCTCGGGCATGGATGTGTGTGATGTCCTTAGGTTAGTTAGGTTTAAGTAGTTCTAAGTTCTAGGGGACTGATGACCTCAGTAGTTAAGTCCCATAGTGCTCAGAGCCATTTGAACCATTTTTGAACTACTCGGGAAACAGCAGTTTACCTCAATGAAGGTCCACAGTTTCAGGTCAAGGAAACATAACAAGCACAGGATCCCCAAGCTACACTCACAATAAGACAATGATGCCTGTATCTGAAATTGAACATCAGGAATATCAGATTTCTCATTTATTTTTTGATCAAAAATTTGAGATACTATGTTTAGTTGTGGTGATGTAAGTGCTAATCACAAACCAGAATGTGACAGTAGTGAGAACTGTATGTACTAATGATTTCTTCTCTTGAGCAGAAAACACTGTTGTTGATGTACGTAATCAGGTGATGAATGTATTGGATCTGAACTATGTGGTATTTGTGATGTAGATGTGAATAAGAGCTGTGAAATAACTGAGGTTTGTAAGTCTGACAATGGTGGCTTGTTGCAAATGAATGTAGGTGAGGTAAGTGACTGATGGAGATGAGATGTGTATTGTCAATGCTGTTGTTAAGTAATTTTGGAGGAATATTATGATCTACATCTACATTTACAGGGATACTCTGCAAATCACATTTAAGTGCCTAGCAGAGAGTTCATTGAACTACCTTCACAGTTCTCTGTTATTCCAATCTCGTATAGTGCGTGGAAAGAATGAACACCTATATCTTTCCGTACGAGCTCTTGTTTCCCTTATTTTATAGTGGTGATCATTTCTCCCTATGTGTGTTGGTGTCAACAAAATATTTTCGCATTTGGAGGAGAATGTTGGTGATTGGAATTTTGAGAGAAGATTCTGTCACAACGAAAAATGCCTTTCTTTTAACGATTTCCAGCCCAAATCCTGTATCATTTCTGTGACACACTCTTCCATATTTGGCGATAATACAAAACGTGCCACATTTGTTTGAACTTTTTCAATATACTCCACCAGTCCTATCTGGTAAGGATCCCACACCACGCAGCAGTATTCTAAAAGAGCATGGATGATGATGATGATAATGATGATGATAAGTATCAGGTATTTATGGAGTTTAAGAATAATGAAATTTCAGAGTTATTTGTAAATGATGTTGACAATAAAGGTAAAGTAAGTGATGTATGTGATGTCAGTGAGGACCATGGAATACCAGTCCAGTTTTACATTAATGTCATGCAGAGTAATGATCCAAACAGTGGAGGTGAGGTATCTGTGAGCCTGGAGAATAAAGGTGAAATCTTTGTGAAGTTTATTTGGGGCCAGATTGATGATAACATAGACAAATATGCATTCTGGAATAACTTAGCTGTGGTTAGTCAGAATTTTGATCCCAATTGGTGGAATGAAGTGAAAGAGTATCTAAGCAGGAAGTATAGTTTTGACAGTAGTGTGTTTTGTGTTCCTTCTATAACAACTGATGTTAGTTGTACCCTGGAATCTATTCATAGCGTTCAATCTTTACCTGACAACATGAGTAGTGAATGTATTGTTATGATACCTGTAAAGTTGATGAAACCTTATGAAGACAGTGTGGATGTAGCATTTGATGAAATTCAAAGTGGTCTTTTGCATCAAGTGTCTGACAACAGACAAGATGATTCAGATTTTAGGTGTACTTACATTAATGTTATGACTGATCAACGGGAAGGCAACAGTTTCACTGTTACAGGTAGCCCAATTTGTGGTATGTCTGAACAATTTAGAGACAAGTGATTGTGTGATTGTGATTTTTGTTGGTCCCGTAAATTATCTTTTGTACAGATACATACACAATGACTTACGATGAAGTATATGCATAATATTACATGGTACAAAATGACTTATGATACATTAAAAAAATAATAATTTTGTGAGATATAATTAGCCTATATTATACACCAGTGGTTCCTAATTATAGAAAATTTCTTTAACAATTATTTCTGTTGCTAGGTCTTTTTATGGTGCATGAGATTTATCACTCACAGGATGAACTTTTGATCATTGTTTGATAATGTAGTCAGCTACATTATAAAATTCTCCTTGTATCAGAAACATTTTTAGAGTTGTGGGGAACGTTTTCTCAGTTTTTAGGTCTTGTAATTCCCTTGGTATTGTTGGTATTAACTAGATGCCAGAGTATTTGGGTCCTTTTTCAAATATCTTAAGTCTATTTGGAATGCACTGCAATTGTTTTCAGTTCCTTGTGTTGTGTGTATGAACAGTCTCATTAGTCTCCAGTTGTGTGTGATCATATAATGCACTCACAATGGTCTTTAATATATACAATGATGGAAAAGTTAGGATGTTTAGTTCTTTGAAACAACTTTCACAAGATTCTTTTTGCTTCTTTTTCAATATAATTTGAATGACTTGCTTCGGTGATGTGAATATTCTCTTCATTCCTGTGATAGTTGACTTCCCCCATACTGTGATTCCACATCACATGTATGGTTCAAAAAATCCATGATAGACAGTGGACAAGAGGTCTCGGTGAGTACACTGAGCCAGTTGTTTCATTATAAATATCACTGAATCCATATGTTCTCCTTTTTGTTTATTTTTGAAGACCATGTACATAGTTTTTTTTTTCAGACTAATAATTATCTCATTTTCAGACAGGCATTGTGCTGTACTACTGACTGATATGAATGTATTTTGCTCGAGTGCCTCCAAATTGTTGGAAACATTTAGCACAGTCATATCATTTGCATAAAGTATTTTGATTTCATTTTCACATTTTTGTATATTGTTCACAAATAAATTGAAGAGCACAGGTCCCATTACAGATCCTTGAGGTACACCATCCTTAATGCTTGTAACTTCTGATCTGTATAAGTTATTAATAGCTACATATTGTCTCCTGTTACTTAGATATGATGTTATCCTGTTCGCTGCATGGCCACGAATACCAGTATTCTCTAATTTCTTTACTAGGCCTGTGTCAAACACCTTGGATAGATCAAGAAAAACTCCATACACTACCATCTTGTTGTCCAAGGCCTGTATGATTGGTTCTGTTAATGATTCAATTGCTGTTTCTGTTGATTTCCCTTTTAGATATCCGTACTGTGCTGGAGTTATTACATTATGTTTCTCCAAATAAGCAGATAGTCTTTTTAGCATTAAAATTTCTAATATTTTGGAGAAGCCTGATACTAAAGGTACTGGCCTGTAGTTGTTAGGGTCATCGTGCTTTCCCTTTTTGTATACAGGTACTGTTGTTGTGGTCTTCAGTCCTGAGACTGGTTTGATGCAGCTCTCCATGCTACTCTATCTTGTGCAAGCTTCATCTGGAAATACTTCTTTATGGAAAGAGCCATTGGCAATATTGAGTAGTGGCATAATTATTTCTGCTGCCACCTGCTTGATTAGGTAGTTTGACACTTCATCATGTCCAGCAGATGTTTTTGCTTTTAGCTTTTTCATAACATTTGTCAGTTCCTTTTCAGACACTGGTTTCATGGACATTGAGTGGCTTGGGTTACCTGTCACAATAGTTTGGTGAGTTCCTTGGCTATATATCTATGCTTTAGTTTTTCCATTGCATCTTGTAGTTATTATTCAGAATGTTGGAAATTATTGTTTTATATGTGATGATTTTGTTATTTACTGTCATAGTTTCTATTTCATTTGTTTTCTGCAAGTATTCCCCCCCCCCCTCTCTGAGTTAATTATATTCCAAGATGCTCTCATTTTATTTGTTGATTTTGAAATAGTCTCATTAATTGTTTTTGCTTTTTCTTGTCTTATCAACTGCCTGTATTTCTTCTGGTGCTGCCTGTAGGTTTCAATATTTTCTCTCTGTTTCATTTCTCTTAAGGTAGCTCACTGTTCTATTATTTCCTTCGTGATCCACTGCTTGTATCCGAGATTTTTTCTTTTCCTCTAGATTTTTGGGAATGCTAAATTGAAGTAGGAATTTTGTGGAAATGCCCATTGTCAGTGTAAAGACAAGAGGAGTTACAGATAAGCAAAGCAAGTTGGTAAAATCTCAGGTACTTTTAATATTTAGTATTGAATACAAGACCTTCGAACATGGATGCTTAGTGACCCCCTAGCCTGGAAGAAAATATACACTATATTTACAGGTTTATACAACTGTATAATTCTTTTATGTAATAGATTTGTGCTTTAGATTTTGATACGTATATGCCATGTGACTAAATGGGTAATCCTTCTACAATTTTGAAATGAGACAATGTCATTAAAAATCTAGTGATAGATCTCTAATTTTAGAATCTATTAGTGTTAAATATTATTTTTATTCTTGTCTACTCTGCAGAAAGTTATTTAATTTAGTTGTCAGGAACTCTTTTGGGTGAAGTCATGAGTGTTGTGGTAAACTGAGTGAAAACTCATTTTATTCATGTGTACTGTAAATATTAGGAATAGCATCTTGAAATTTCATATGTGCAGACCAAGTACATGTGTATGTTAAACACAGAATTCTTATGCCGAAACATTGTGGATTATGGCCCATACCTCATTTTGTAGGCATTTGTCAGTTTCTGTGTCAATGTGGTCCAGTTTGTCTTGCTTATGTGCATAATTTCTTTTACTCTGATAATTGACAAGTGAATATTACCTTGAGATATCTCTTTCTTATATATAGGTATATATTACCTTATTAGTTCATTTTTTCATTGCATTTAGCTCTGTTTATTAATGTACCATGTGTGTGAACACTTTTTAACCCATTCTGACATCAACATTGAATACTTATTTTTCCAATATAGATAGGCAAAACATAGGCCATGTGATGTGAGGGAGGTATTGAACAGCATACTTAGTACATAAAACAATGTTTCAGGATTCTATGTGAAAGCTAGACAGGAAGTTACCTATCTGTTGGAGTGTGTGATGAGAAATCTAGGGAGAAAACTGAAAGATGTAGGTGGATCCACTCCCACTCTCCTGTATGGCTGCACCCCTGCTGGGCAATGTACCCAAGCATCTGTGAACTTCATCCATCTTGTCACTGAAATTTGTAAATAGTTAGCCAAGAAATTATCCTGTATACAAAATTCTTGTATTTATATAAATTTCAAGTAATTATTTGTTTAGAAGAGTAGTTAGTGCTATGGACAGTATTATAACTTATAAATGTATTTTTTTTTTCAAGTAGGGAGTTAACTTCCCAATACATTATGTAACTTTAAATAATGCTGTTGAAGGCAGATGTCTATGACTGACAATTTGTTATGTTTAACACAGAAATGTGGAAACTTAAAACGTTCAAGAGTACATTCTATGAACCACGTTGTAAATAATTATCAGAATCTGATAAAATTAGGCATTGTTTTCTTATCTCAACACTCAGTATATATACTTTTTTATCAGTTGTAAATTAATCTTCTAACAGTGTGGAAAACATTTACTATTGTAATCATAACGAGTATAGACTGTATAACAAGATGTATGCATCTCTAATTTCACACACTGATTTCGGTCCTCATGATACTCGATTATGTCATCATTCTGAGCTATTTATCTCACTAATTGCCTGTATTTATCTTAAGTACTGTATTACTGTAGCTCAGCAGAACTTGAGTTGTGTAACTCATGCTTAACTCTGTTTTGTGTACCCTTGGTCGTCGCAACTGTGTACTCAAGGAGAGTGTGCAACTGTTGATTGAGGCTAGATGCTTCCTCTAATTATTCTTTACATATGATTGAACTTATTGCTATATGATTATGAACTTTATTCATTTTGTTGGGCCGAAACACTTCTACTGGTGTGTACTCGGTATGGTTTGGATTCATGTGTCTGTCCCCATGTCGTAAGCAAAGGCCCTAATATTTTTTCATTATTTTCTCCTTTCATGAGTCAAAATATCCTTACATATTCTGGTTTATGTGGCTGATTGATTTTGTGTTATACTCTTACTTGTGATTGAGTATATTCTTCTGATCGGTACCCATCGTTGTGAGTTTTTTTGAGTTGGCTCACTCGTCGTACACTTAGACTCAGAATTTTTTTCTCTTCTCTTTTGATGATTTTGAAGGTGTGCCTTTATAGATGTAAACTTGCAATTTGTAATTCTAGTAATTTACATTGCCTCTGCACTGATCTCTATAGTTTAGTGTTGCAATATTGTAGTTTTGACTTTGTTTCATTTGTCTTGGGACAAAATGTTCCACAGATCTGAAACTCTGAATGCCATGTCCTCATATATGTCTAGAATATGACTTGTATAGTAGATATTTTTCTTATGTTGTATATAAGATGTTATGTATCAGATACTTCTATACATTTGTATTCTATCGTTTGGTATCATTTTGTACACTGTTTGGTAAACCTTATAGTAGGTCACAAGATATTGTAAACATATTGTTTCCATATTATATGAGGGGAATATTGTAATGGGACATCCTCCTTTAGCATTTCTTTTCCTCAACAGTGGTTGTCAATACTAGTATTATTTTTCAAATTTTGGACAGGTCAGTATTATCTCAGCTGCTTCTCTGAAAACTTTCATATAATTTTATTCACAGTATGTTATATTTCAAGCTAAAATTTATGAAAAGGAATTACTTTATTTTGGACAGTATGATCAACACACACTAGTTCTGAATGAACAGTTAAAAGAATTATTTTTTAGAAACATTTAAAATGATGAATTATTACTTAAAATTTCTGTTATTAAATATGTAATCTAACACAATTTACTATGTTCACTTCTGGATTCATTTATGAAATAATGATGAAAACTAATAGAAAATCATTTGTCAAGAAAAACTGGAAATTCATTTGCCAAGAAAAATTGTAAACCCTTCGGAATATCGTTATTTCCACTGAGTGAGACAGTGGTAAGCATGCCTCTGATGTGATCACACATATTTTTGTATTTTGTGTGAACAATGTAATTTTGGCTTTGTTGTGTGAAAAATCAAAAGACTGTATGATGCACTAAAATGTGACAAAATATATTAACGTAACAACACAAATTCTGGAACAACAATCCTCAAATTTATTTAGATCAATCCAACCATGAGGACCTAAAATGTGAGAATTTCAGCTTCAAGAATCAGACCCCCAGACAAAAAGAACTGGAGCCAACTCTACATCAAAATAAAGTAAACCAGAAAGTTTATTGTAATCTTCGCTCCTCTCAAAACTTCATGAAAGACTAATGTGGACAATAGCTGCAAGTAGGAAGGAGGGGTAGATTACATGGTTCAGTGGTTAAGTACCACACAACAAAACCAAAGTTCCAGGTTTCTATCTGCAGTAAGTACTGTTACTGCAGTATTAATGAGAAAAATGCCAAGTTGCAAGGTGGTTTTCAGCACATGCTAAACTGTAAATCCTGCTATAACTTCCTAGATGGGTCATTTCAAAAGTCAGAGGGAGGTGAGAGTATACATACAGCAGCAAGAATAGTAAAGTACTCAGTATTTAAAACAATCTTCAGGATGAGGACATCTTTGTCGCTGTGCAATGGTGGCATGTTACAATAAATATAGTGGGGAAATGAAAAATATTCTAATTGTTATTTTCATACAAAATTTGTTTACAGTGTTATTGTACTCTCAGCATTCTGTTGCATGTTCCTAGACTTGACCCACCGAGCGAGGTGGACTCGCATTTGGGAAGACGACGGTTCAATCCCACATCCAGCCATCCTGATTTAGGTTTTCCGTGATTTCCCTAAATCACTCCAGGCAAATGCTGGGATGGTTCCTTTGAAAGGGCACGGCCGACTTCCTTCCCCATCCTTCCCTAATCCGATGAGACCAATGACCTCGCTGTTTAGTCTCTTCCCCCAAACAGTCCAATCCAATCCTAGACTTGACCCAGGTGCCAAACCATGGAAAGCGTTAGTAGATGACACATGATCTTTGTGCCAAGTATTGCTTCCTTCTTGAGTTCCAGATTTAAAAGATTAGACACTGTTGGCTTCCTGGTATGCAGTTGCAGATGTTCTTATGAAAGTATTTGTTTTCTAATTTGTCTCATAATTTTAGCAGTGCTGTTGTGAGCAGCATAATTCTGTGGTATGAGAAAACCTTCTCACTTTTTCTAGATACAAATTGTTTATGTATAAACAGAGACATACTTTTTTTCATTCCCCTGAAAATGTGAGATTTGGTATGTAGAATGTTTTCTACTCTTCAATTGCTTTGTCCTTTCACTTCAAGGTAACAAAGCAAACCCTTTTTAACTGTATAATATGAGTTTAGGTATCCATAAATTTTCAGCCAGATTTACATAATCAGAAAATTTTCCTTTTACAGGTTGAAGTTGACATGGGTTATGCTCTGCAGCCATCTCTCCACCTGTTGCTAACATCGCCATCTGTTTTTTCTCGCTTGTGTGTCATACTAAAAGATTTAAAACTGGCATGTCACATCATTGCAGAAGTATTTAAAGTGAACAGTGCTAACTTGGGGCCCATTATACCACTGACTGATTATCAGAGTGCAATGGCTAGTGACTACAATGTTACAAAACTTTATTACAATCAACGCAATGACAGTGGTGCAAATGGACTTTCCTTGTCTAGGGATGTGAGTACATGTGCTAGGGTGTATTGAATCTTAAGATCAGAATATTTTATTCTTGTGGACTTGCTGGGGATAATCATTCTCTCTTTTTCCAGAGAATGAGTATGTCATATCTATCAACAGAGCTAAGCCTACAAGAATCTCTTATTTTGGTGGATACTACACCAATAACAGGATTCGCAATTGATGGCGTAGATAAGGTAGTACTATGTTGTTGCCTTACTAAATTTATTGTTACATATAGTACTCTGTGTTATCATATTGACTTTATTATTATTTCCAGTAGAATTTAATGCACTGCAGTCACATGTATCACAGGAGTACATAGATAAATAAATATCAGAGAAACTAATGATGGTTGAGAGTATCCAAATTGCTGTCAAGGGGTTGCAGGCACTCAGGTCCCTTGAGTCATACTGTAGAACATGCTCAGCAACTGGTTACTGAGGATCCCCAGGTTCTTCATGCCTTAGGCAGTTTAATGGTGGTCACTCTTGTGCAAAGAACCATGCAGTGAACACTTGTTAGTTGGTAAATAAAGTCTGACATTTTACATGTTTCTCTGCTTTGGATGGTGGATAATTTACCAATGATGCTGCTGAGTAAGTCATAGTGTGTGGCTGTATGAGGCAAGTTTTACAGAAAGAATGATTCCAAGGGTAGCATCATTGGGGGTAATACAAATGGTCTCAGAATGTTATATTGTTTGATGATGGTGTTTTAAGGGTTTTTGGGTTGAGAGTGCAATAAAAGGTGACAGTGGGTGACTGGAAAGCATATCAGGGAGAAATGATGCCATTTTAAGGCTTGACCTGAGAAAGTCAGTGTTGTATTAAGGCATTTGTAACGTATTTGAAATCTCAGTAGTGCTGCATGATGAAAAGAGTGATTCTGAGCTTTTTGAAAGTGAGAGCTGTATTTTTGAGAGGATCAGAGGAGGAAATCGCTCAAGAGGTTTGTTTATGGGCAGAGCTATGGGTTAGTTGCGGGAGAGGAAAGCCTAAGACAAGTTGTTGGTCTAGGTATTGAAACACATTTGGTGCTGGAGCAGCCCAGGCTGTCAACATAATTGACAGCTTTGGTAAGGTCAAGGAAAATGCAATAGGGTAATTGTTTTGTAAAGTTCTAGCAGGTTACATTATTGTGATCATATATAGTATTCTCTATAGCGAAGCCTTTACGAGGTGCATTCAAGTTCTAAGGCCTCCGATTTTTTTTCTCCGGACTGGAAATATTTATTTATTTATTTTATTTTTATAGAGAGAAACATGCGCATTGTTTTAAAATGAGGCCGCGTTCATTGTCAATATGCCCCAGAGATGGCAGCACCGTACGGCAGATGGAATTTTACCGCCAGCGGCGAGAATGAGAACTGTTTTAAATACTTAAAATGGCGACGTTTTCCTTACTTGATCAGCGTGCAATCTTCGTTTTCTGAATTTGCGTGGTGTGAAACCAATTGAAATTCATCGACAGTTGAAGGAGACATGTGGTGATGGAGTTATGGATGTGTCGAAAGTGCGTTCGTGGGTGCGACAGTTTAATGAAGGCAGAAAATCGTGTGACAACAAACCGAAACAACCTCGGGCTCGCACAAGCCGGTCTGACGACATGATCGAGAAAGTGGAGAGAATTGTTTTGGGGGATCGCCGAATGACTGTTGAACAGATCGCCTCCAGAGTTGGCATTTCTGTGGGTTCTGTGTACACAATCCTGCATGACGACCTGAAAATGCGAAAAGTGTCATCCAGGTGGGTGCCACGAATGCTGACGGATGACCACATGGCTGCCCGTGTGGCATGTTGCCAAGCAATGTTGTCGCGCAACGACAGCATGAATGGGACTTTCTTTTCGTCGGTTGTGACAATGGATGAGACATGGATGCCATTTTTCAATCCAGAAACAAAGCGCCCGTCAGCTCAATGGAAGCACACAGATTCACCGCCACCAAAAAAATTTCGGGTAACCGCCAGAGCTGAAAAAATGATGGTGTCCATGTTCTGGGACAGCGAGGGCATAATCCTTACCCATTGCGTTCCAAAGGGCACTACGGTAACAGGTGCATCCTACGAAAATGTTTTGAAGAACAAATTCCTTCCTGCACTGCAACAAAAACGTCCGGGAAGGGCTGCGCATGTGCTGTTTTACCAAGACAATGCACCCGCACATCGAGCTAATGTTACGCAACAGTTTCTTCGTGATAACAACTTTGAAGTGATTCCTCATGCTCCCTACTCACCAGACCTGGCTCCTAGTGACTTTTGGCTTTTTCCAACAATGAAAGACACTCTCCGTGGCCGCACATTCACCAGCCGTGCTGCTATTGCCTCAGCGATTTTCCAGTGGTCAAAACAGTCTCCTAAAGAAGCCTTTGCCGCTGCCATGGAATCATGGCGTCAGCATTGTGAAAAATGTGTACGTCTGCAGGGCGATTACGTCGAGAAGTAATGCCAGTTTCATCGATTTCAGGTGAGTAGTTAATTAGAAAAAAAATTGGAGGCCTTAGAACTTGAATGCACCTCATACATAAGGCAATGTGAACTGCTGTTAATAGTTTATCAGACAAGTAGTTCAGTTTTCTGTGGTAAGCTACTATCTCAAAAAGGTATGATAACATTGGGAGTTGAAAAATGGGTCTATAATTAGAGGTGCTTATTTGCATTTTTATATATAGGTGTTGCTATTGCATACTAGTATTTTAGTTTTTCAGAAAATATATTTTCATTCATTAACCAATTGTAATGGTAACAGAAGACAGGTTCTATGATGCCAGCACAAGATTTTAATAATTTGGATAAAATACCATGATAACTAGATGAGTTAAGGCTTCTTAGTGATTTAAAATAAATAAATAACTTCCATGTTTGTGTTCATCTTAGCAGGTGATTCTACAAAAGTGATTCTTCTGTTGAAGTAAGGAACACTTGTCTTACGTAAATGTTCTAGATTTTCTTGCAGTAGTCCTTTTTTCCCTGTGTTCCTGTTTTCAGGTACCATAATGAAGAATTCATTGAGTTTGGTGGCCAACGATTTGCCTCACTGCTTCTGTTCTCAGGGAACTGACAATCATTTTCTTTACTTTGTTTATTGCTTTCAAGCCTAATAATGCTCCCAATTGCCATTTTTTTGTTCTTGGAATGTTGAGTTGTGTATACATAGTGCTTGGTTTCTACATTTTCAATGGTACGGTGAAGATGTTTGCAACATCACATACAGTGTACTTCCAAATACTGTTTAGTGCTAGGCCTCTGCATTAAATAAGGCTCTCTCTTTTTGGCTCGAGATACTTTGTTGTCTTCCACTGTAATTGTTCTAGCTGTTATAAAGAAATTTTAGCTTCTTATGAATAATTTTAGGAAATCATTAAACTTCTCATCTTTGTGTCCTCTTGGTAAATTTCTTCCCATTTCTGAATTTTCTCTGAGCAGTGTGACAGTCTTCATTTATAAGCTGTATGTTAATGAATCCAATGTACCATTCACTCACAAAATCTAAAAGTTAGAAGACAAAATTTCTGGCCAGTATTTACCTTCAAGAAGTGAAATAATTAGCAGTACCAATAGTGAAAAGTACACACACTACCCAACCTTACAGAACTATTTGTTCCTTCCTCAGAAAGGAGGGACAGGGAGATGTTGGAGGAGGACAGGTCCCTCCCTCCCTGCAGTCTGAGTGACCTATCCTTCCTTTCTAACCTTCCCTACATCACCCTGTCTCTCCTTCCTGAGGAAGGAACTAATAGTTTGAAAACATAGGGTAAAGTGTACCTTTTAAACTGTACTTTTTCCCTTGTAGTTAAACCTAATTGATGGAGATGTTTTATTATTGCCATTTGCCCATCATAGGCCAATAAATGATCAATTATGAGATTCCTATTTATGTGAGGGAAGAATGTTGGAATTATGCAAGGCAATTGTGTAGTCAGATGAGCATCTCTGTAATGATTTCATTCCTAAAAAATGAACCCCTGATGAAACTCACTGCTTTTCTTTGGATCTTTTATATTTTCTATGTCAGTCATAATGGTGGGGATTCCAGATTGAGATGCAACTCTCATGCATTGGTCAAATAAAGATTTAATAAGCTAGCCCATTCATGGGTGGACTACACATCCTGAGGAACTAGGATGTATCTTTACCAGAATTACTTTTGTGTAGTTGCTCCTCCTTGCAATCCTCCATACACATATTTTTGGATGTGTCACGCTTACTATTGTTGTCAGTAACCGTTCAGCAATCATGTGATCAAACAATAATAGGACTCTCCCTACTTAAGCACAACATGTTATATTTGCTTATGTTGGAAAGTCATCTGCAAATGCCTACTTCAAATGTTAATCATCTGATGGTCTTCCTGCAGTTGGCTACTGTTATCACCACCAGCAACATTTATATATACTTGAGTATCATATGCAAACATTCTCATGGAGCTTCTGATGTATTCCACTACATATCTATGTATACCATGACCCGTAATTTATATAGTTTCCCTTGCTTGAGATTTTCTTTCTGACAGGAGGATCAATTTGAGAAGAGACAGTTAACATGGAAAAAATATAAGTATGATTTTTTTCTTTTCTTCATCTCAGTGACATAAAATGAAGTCCAGTTATTTTTGCTGCAATAAATTTTTCCATCTATATTACATCTTTTCTCAACAGAGCTAAGTACCAAGACTTATACTTTTGTGATAAACTTTCCAATCAACCAAAAAAAAATTAATATTCATTTTGTGTTAAGAAAGAGTATTACCTATGAGGTGTCACGGAGTTCATCCTTTCCATATCTTCAGCCCATATGGCAGGCATTACAGCAGGTACACAGCAGATGACCCCTAATGGCTGTGAAGCTTGTTCGCGTTGTGTGGGGAAAGGGGAGGGTGGGCAGGAGGAACAGAATCATATCCTTTTGAAAGAAGATTGCATAAATTAAATGATTGTCCATTTAAGACATGGTGAAATGATTGTGCCAGTGGCAGGAGTACAAAAGCTAATGTCAACAATTTTGTGTCATTAACAATTGTCCTATAACAATGCCTTGGTGTACATCAGAATTTGCTTTTACAACTGAAGAATGGGATGAACTAGGGATCACAATAGGCAACCAACTCTGAAATTAGTCACCTTATCCATCCATTTTTTTTTTAAATGCCCCACAACTTGCCTCAATTGTTTACTATTTTCCCTCTTCAAAAGTTACAGAAACATGTTTCTACCTCTTATCAGTCTCCCTCCCGTAAAATCATTTTTGTAAAATTCTATAGTTTCATCAGGGTCTGTAGGATATCCAAGAGTAAATATGTGGAATAATTTATAAGATTATGAAACTTCAGACTATGATTTTCTGAAAAATTCTTGTGATGTCTTGTTTTGTACATTTTTATTACTATGTTGATCAAGAATTTTTGAAATTTTGTGCTGATGCAGAAGTTTAGGTCGATCAAGATCAAGATCAGCAGCAGTGTGGTACCCTTACACCACCTTTCTTCAAATTAAAATTATGAGCAGCACTTAAAACATCAGCAACTGCTCCTACTTTTTCTTACAGTTTGATGACACATTGATTTAGCTTTTGTAATACTGTGTTTACTCATTGAAAACCTCCAGTGAGCACTGATAAATTAGAACAGCACATGAACCTTTGTAAATATCACAGAATCTTGATCCTTCAAATGTTATCATACTATCAGTTCCCTGAGCCACAGACAGGTACAACAAAAAGACTACCAAACAAGTAAGCTTTAAGCCGAAAGGCTTCTTCTGAATTAGACACATCTCCACACACATTCACACAAATGCACAAGACCACTGTCTCTGGCTGCCAAAACCAGTCTGGCCTTGGTAGCCAGAGACAGTGGTCATGTGTGTGTGAGTTGCAGCTGTGTGAAAATGTGTATGTATGTTGTCTTATTAATAGAACAGACACACAAAAACTGTGTCAGTTATTTATAGTTTGCCCTTATAGCCTTAAGAGTTTTTATTCATGGTAGCCACTTGCAAATTAAATGTATATATAAATATAAAGATAAAACATCAACCACTTTTCAATAAAATCTTTAACCTTGTTCAACAGTAGGCTGAAAGAGAAGGGATACATTCTCCCCTGAGCAGACTGACATAATTCAAAATGGCATTTTCCTAACAAAAACAACGCATAGGGTGAAAGACTCATATTTTCATAGATTTTTTAATTGTATGCACTCATGACATTTTGTAATAGTGTGTCCCAATTATTGTGGCTACTAATCACATAATAACTTATCATTTTGCAGTCTCCTGTCCACTTGCTCTGTCCTACCATTTGCTTGTGGGTGAAGGGTGATAGTTTGTAACTTCTTAATGTGCAGTAGTTGAAATAACTGCTTCAACAATTCAGACATGAAGTTCATGTCCTGATATTATTGCTTCTAGTGGGCCAAATTTCAGTAGTCAATGGTTAGTGAAAGTGTAAGCCAATGTGTCTACTTGTTGGTTGGTATGGTGATCATTGCCAAACAACATGAAGAATGATTAGTTATGGCTAGCACATATTTGGTTTTCCATTGGTGTTTGTGCAGAAGGGCCAAGGACTTTGAAGCCAATTAGCTGGAAATGTTTCTCTGCCCTAGGCAGTCTCTGCAATGGTATTCATTGATGACTCAGCCTGACTCTTTGAAAACAAGGGAGTTCTTTAGCTAGCCCCCAACGTATTGTTTCCTCTGTGCCCACCAGCAATTTTCCATATGAGGCAGTCTGTGGTTCACTGTCCACTGTGCCCAGCTAAGCTGGAATTATGGGCTTGCTTCAACACTTCATCCTGCAAACAAGTTGGCACAATGATATGGCAGCCACATCACATTTGCTTGTAAAGCACACCATCATCAGAAGTGGACTGTGCATGTTTTTGGTATTGCTGTCAGTTGGGGTCAGCAGCCTGTGCTCTGGACCACTGTGCTCTGGACCACTCTCCTGTGCTTATTCTGGTGCATTCTACAGTGTGTACTTTACAGCTTAATCTGTCAGTGCTACTGTGAGACCTCTCTGGATGATATACTACCCCAAAATCTGATTCACTAAGTCTTAAGGGCAAGCAGGTTAGCCTACTGGTTGGATTCTTTTATCCAAGAAGCCAGTTTAGTGCAGTGTGAACTGTTATGACCTTAAAATGTCTCCCACACAGAAAGTCACAAAAATATGTGATACCAAAAGTTAGGCCAGCATTTCCTTTTCTGAAGTTGAATAAATTTTTTCAGCATTATTGAATTACCTGGAAGCACAGGATATGGGGTGTTCCTTCCCAACCACCTCTTGGCTCAAAGACATGCTTCCTTACAATTTGGAGTCCAGTTAAATTTTACACCTTTTCTTAACAAATGCATAATCCATTTTACATCATTTTAACAAATGTGTAAGGGGTCTTGCTACCTCTGCAAATTTTGGAATATATTTTCTTTAAAAACTTTCAGTCCCAAGATATGATTGTACTTCTTTTATCTTGCCAGGCATTGGAAAATTTTTTACTGCTGGCATGAACAAGGGGTTGGGAGGGGGTGGGGAGGGGGCTGGTACATACCCTGTCCTAGCCAATAATGTGACCTAAATAGTGGACCTCCTGCAAAACAAAGTTACACTTTTTTAAGCTGAGGTTCATCTGTGCTGCATGCAACTGTTCAAATCCCCTCCTGCAGGCACACCATTGCTTCTACATGCACTTTTAGTGTACTATTCATTTTGTCATCTAGATATATTATGCATTGCTTTGGTTTTAGGCCTTGTAGAACTCTTCTAATAAGCAATGGAAAGTTGCTAGTACATTTTTCAGCCAGGAAGGCATCTGATGATATTGGAAGTGTCCAAATGGGACCAAAAATGCTGTCGTAGGCTGTCCCTCTGGTGCTACTTATAACTGGTGATAGCTGCTGCACAAATCCAAGGTGGTGAAGTAATAGCATTGTCCCGGACTGTCTAATGTCTCTGTAATATTAGGCATGCGGTATGCATCAATAACCATTCACTTATTTAGAGATTCACAATCACTACAGAATCTATAAATGTTTTTCTCATCTGAAGTCTTCTTGGGCACAATTACTGTGAGGGTGACCAGGGACGAGTCCTTTCTTCTATGATTCCATATCGAAGCTGTTGATGTATGAACTTCTCCATTACCAGTTGTAAATAGTAGGTGTATAGTATGGTTTCTTGGTTGATGGTAGCTCGTTCCTAGTGGGAATTCTGTGTTGTATTGGAGGCATAACTGGTAGAGGGCCAGGGAGGTTAAACAGTCCTGCATATTATTCTGATAGCTTCTCCACATGTAATCCCTGAAGTCCTTTCTGATGCAACGCTTTTTCCTCATTACAGTTAAATTGACAGACTGCGCTGGATTACAGTATTCTGCATTGAAATACCTTTCTAATTCATCCTCTAAACCCTCTAAGTTAGCTATCAGGGTTCTTTTTGATTGCCTCAGCTCCTCTGAACCAAAATTATCTATACTGATGGTGACAACATGACTATTGTCTAATTCTTTCACATATGAAAAACTTCATCATACAGAATATTGTGCATGATCAAGTACCTCATTCTCTGGCTAGGGCTCTACCCCCCCCCCCCCCCACACACACACAGTATTAATTGGCAGATTAGCATCTGCATTCATCCAAACCAGCCTTCCTGTACACTTTCTCCCAGATGAAAATACACTTTTTCCATGTTAACTGACAGTATACTTTTGCTCAGAACTGTAAAACTTATCAATCCTTTGAATGGTTATGGTTTTATACACCAGTGTAGGAATTCCTGTCACTTTAGAAAACAAAACTCAAGAAAAAAAACTCATTTTGGAAAGATGTCTGATGTGCAGCAACATGCACACTGCATATTTTCTAATTACAAAAGTATAGATTCGACTTCCACCAAACACTGCATGCTACTTTCCAAAGCATTGAAATCAAGATTGTGATGCGCTTTTGTAAACCAGTCATAGCTCATGTCATGTGATCTCGACAGCCAATGACAATGGATATTCAGAGCATAGGACAAGTGATGTAGTCAGTCAATAGCAACATCACTGTTAAGTAATGCGAACACACAGAAAAAGTTTATCATTTAAATTAATATACATACTGTTGCTACAAGGAAAGAAAAGCTTTCACAAATAATGTTGGTCCCTAAGATTAATAAGCTGCATGAGAATCTAAGCTTTCACATATAATGTTGATCTTTTTTGTGCATGTTGCACATTGAGATACATCACAAAAATGTGACAGTAAAATTTTTAAAGCTGACATAAATGTCTGACCTTCTGGGCTTGAAATTATTCTAAATGGTCATCCTCAAATAGCTGATTCTTAAATGAGAGTCAAACAATCTGTGCAACATCACTGTTAAGTAATGCGAACACACAGAAAAAGTTTATCATTTAAATTAATATACATACTGTTGCTACAAGGAAAGAAAAGCTTTCACAAATAATGTTGGTCCCTAAGATTAATAAGCTGCATGAGAATCTAAGCTTTCACATATAATGTTGATCTTTTTTGTGCATGTTGCACATTGAGATACATCACAAAAATGTGACAGTAAAATTTTTAAAGCTGACATAAATGTCTGACCTTCTGGGCTTGAAATTATTCTAAATGGTCATCCTCAAATAGCTGATTCTTAAATGAGAGTCAAACAATCTGTGAGTTAACAAATTCATAGTACTTTCTCGCACACAGCTCATCTTGCATAAAAGGAAATTTACTTTGAAAATAATGTTCAACAACTGTAAAGAAATTGTTTGTATTGGTAAACAGAGATCACAGCTAGCTGAAGTTATGCGCGGTGTGCCACAAGGCTCAGTATTAGGACCTCTGCTATTTATCCTAATGACAAACGCTCTACTATCTTACATAAATACTCCATTCTCTATGCAGATGATACCACTTTTTTCAGTATCAGCTCACACATGGGTATGCTCCAAACTGTGGCAAATGACAATATAACAGGCATCAATCTGGTTTCAAACAAATGGGTTCCTGCTTAATGAGAGAAACTCAAAAGATTGTATTTAGTTCAATAGATCTTCCAGTAGAAGACTTCATGGATAGTGTTAAGTTCTTAGGTGTTGTTATAGATAGTAAACGGACTTGGGAGCCACATATTAAATACATTAGTGCAAGGCTGTCTAGAGTGGTGTATTTGTTAAGGAATTTAAAAAAGCATGTACCTGCGGCCTACGCAAGAGCGGCCTACTTTGCTTTCTTTCAAAGTATTGTATCTTATGGGCTTTTAATATGAGGCAATAGCTCACACCTTCAGGACATTTTGGTACTTCAGAAGAAAGTAATTCGAATTATCACAAACAGTGATAAACTGGCCCACTGCAAACCACTGTTTATCAACTTAAAAATATTAACTGTTATAAACATGTATGTTTACACTGCCCTACTGCATATAAAGAGCAACTTATCAGAATACCGGTGTAGAAGAGATGTACACTCTCGTGGAACCAGAAATATTAGCCATCTTGACATACCTTACTACAGATTATCCAAGTCACTGAACAGCTACAAGGTGGTGGGTATGAAGATGTTTAACAAACTACCACTAGAATGGGTAGAAGCTCCATTTGATTTATTAAAGACAAATTATTCAGTTGGTTAGCTGCAAATCCTCGCTACTCACTTCAGGAATTTTATAACTGTAAAATATCATGGTTGTACCAGTTTGGAGAGTGCAGCAGAATTTCTTTAACTGAGTAATTTATGATGCAATGTTTTCATATAATTTCATTTTAAATATTGTATTTTATGGAAAACCAATAGTGACATATTGATCTTCAACCCATGTATATTAGCTGTATAACTTGTATATATGTAACTTGACTATGTCAATTGCTGTAATAGCTAAACGACAATAAAATTTCATTCAGTCCAGTTTAATTCAATTCAATGCTTTTCAAACAACCATTCACAATATTTTCCCGTGACTCATTAGAAATAGGTTTGTTTCAGCAGTTGCCAGAGAGTACGAGATAACAGGCATCACTGCACTTGCGCAGCTAGAGTGATGCAGGGAGCCCTTACATTCATACATGTACAACATTAAAAGATCTTACATTATGTCATAAAAGAAACAAGACATTAAAGGATACTTCAAGAGCATCGGAATTTCATGAACCATACTAAAATGCGTAATTCAGCTTAACGTCATATTTGTATGTCCAGATTCAGATGTAAATTTTCGTGGAGTACCAGTACCATATTATCTCATGTTTGGTTTTTCATTACGGCATAGTGCTATATGCACTAGAAGATGAAAAAGTTCACTTGAAATGCAGTGAACAGTTGAATCTAGCCAATAGTGTGGAATTAAACATTTGGTTTTAAATAAATTGACTGCCTCAGTGGAAAAGATTAATAAAAGCCGAATTTCTGCAGAAAACCAACAAAAATAACTTCGTTGTTCTGCAAGGCAATTAATGCTTGACAGTCAGAAATAAAAAGACAGTGGAAATAAAATAAAATCTGTAACTAATAACATATTTTAGCCTTCCGTAATTATGTGAATGTATTTTAATTCACTTGATTGCTCCCAGGTCACAGAAATCTGTTTTGTTTTCATTTGACGTGAGAGCAAATAAACGAAGAGGAAACAGCACAATCACTAAACGTAAACACGGGTCACGTGGAGACTAGCCACCTCCCCACTACAGTTCAAACTGCACTGTGTATCAGCTCCGGATATACACTATTTCCAAACTAGGGCAATACTAGAAAGTGGTGCCCCCTCCCTCGAGAGTTTGAGGTAGGACATCAAAATTTAAACACTTTTATAAAATATGTTCATTTTGTAGCGCACATCTTTCTGAGGAGTCTGATACATAAAATATGTGTATTCGAGGAAATGTATGACACGTTATTTGGTTGAAGTGTGCCAAAGTGCAGTGCTACACCTCTCACACAGCATTCTACCATCACACAACTGTATTTCGCTCTGTGGAATTCAAACATGTAATATTTTGTAATGGATGTGCTATAACTTCAAGCTGAACAAATATATTTCAAGGAAGACGCAATACATGAAAGTCACAGATCAAGTAAACAGAGTAAGACGTGTGTACACTTTAACAGTTAAATCATAACTGAGTCTAAGTCTAGCAGCTGCTGGCTGGCTGGCTGGCTGGCTGGCTGGCCACTTAGGTGGCACTGTTGCTGCATGGCTGACAGAGAGCGCCACATGTAGAGGACGCGCATAACTGCGCGGCGGCAGTTTGAAAGATCGGCGAGTCACAACACTTTTCCCCCCTTTGAAGTTTTTGCACAGGTCTTGATGGAGGTGGCCTGTAGATTGCTAACGTCCATAGATTTTGTTCAGCTGGCAGTAAAGTCTCGAGGAGGAGGCTTCCCGTATAGACGGAAGTGTCCCAAATGATAACGAGTCAAAATGACAGGAGACGTGGCAGTCAAATCTGCTGGGGCCCAGGCACCAATCTGCCCGTTGCGGCAAGTCCGGTTGTTATAACAGGAGACATGGGTGATGCGTCCGCGTCCATAGGAGAAGGGGGTGAGTAGAGTTGCTCTGACAGATGATGGTCATCTGGTTCCTGCATGGGCATGTCTCCTGGTGGCGTCAGTTCATGTGCTGGCACCGATATGATGGTGAGAGGACTGCGTTGTGAGTAATGAGAGATTCCAGTATCCTGAGTGTCAGGTAGAACCAAAGGCGGTGTAACGGCATCCGGAACAGGCGTTACCAGGAAATGGGGCAGAAGCTGGTCCGAATGACGCACTGCAACACTCGTGTCCATCTGGATTTCATTCATGCGGCCAGGACTCCATTTTGGCCGCCTCCCATATCCCTGTACCCATACAAGGTCATCGGCAGTGAACTGGCCAAGTGAAGGCACCTGCGGCTGTGAGGGGGAAGGCCGCAAAAGATGAAGTAGCGTGCGGGGCTGTCGGCCATGTAAGAGCTCAGCTGGGCTGTGGTCGCCCATGGGGGTGAAACGGTAAGAAGCCAGAAATTGGAGACGCGCAGCGGAAGAAGTCAGGAGTTTCCTCATCTGAGCCTTAAATGTGCGGACCAGTCATTCAGCCTCACCATTTGACTGTGGATGGAACAGAGGGGCAGTGACATGCATGACACCATGACAGGCACAAAAATCCGCAAAATCGGAAGAGGCAAATTGTGGACTATTATCATGAACAAGAATAGAAGGAAGGCCTTCCAAAGAGAAAATGCGAGCTAGAGCATGGGTGGTTGCCCCGGTGGTAGGAAAGTTAGAGTAGGTGTCAATAACGAGAAGCCAATAGGTACCTAAAAAAGGTCCAGCGAAGTCAGCATGAATATGATCCCAGGGCTTCTCAGGCGAAGGCCACGGTGACAAAGATAACTTCGGGGCAGCGGCCTGTGATGCACAAGGGCCGCAAGCAGCGACCATGTGTGCGATTTCAGAGTCGATGCCGGGCCAGTACACATGACAGCGCACCAGAGATTTTGTGCGAGAGACACCCCAGTGCCCTTGGTGAAGGAGGCGCAAGACCGAAGCATGAAAAGACGCAGGTACAACACGCAGCGAAGCATTTTCGATGGAAAAGAGGATAACACCATCCCTAGCCGTGAGGCGGTAACGCAAAGCGTAGTAGTTCCACAACAGATCAGAAGCCTTAGCAGATGGACAATCTGGCCAACCCTTCTGAATACAGCGTAAAACCCGGGAGAGGGTAGGGTCAGAACCCATAGCAGCCGCCAGCTGGTCCCTGGTGATGGGGAACCCGTCCACAACCCGCTGCTTGGCAACATCCAGGTGGAAACACAAAAGTTCATCCCTATCAAATGCCAGATCAGGACCCATGGGAAGGCGAGACAGTGCATCAGCATTTGCATGTTGAGCCATCAGCCGGAAATGAATCTCATAATTGAAACGAGACAAGTAAAGAGCCCAACGCTGGAGGCGGTGTGCAGCCTTGTCGGGAAGTGATGTTGATGGATGAAACAAGGAAACAAGTGGTTTGTGATCCGTAACAAAATAAAATATGGAGCCATAGAGAAAAACACCAAACTTATGAAGAGCATAAATAATGGCCAAAGCTTCTGTTTCAATTTGAGAATACTTTTGTTGGGCATCCGTGAGCGTATTGGAGGCATAAGCAATGGGTTGTTCAGAACTGTAAGAAAAACGGTGCACAAGGACTGCACTGACCCCATATTGAGAGGCGTCCGTGGCAAGAACAAGCTGTTGGCCAGGTCGATAAGTAGCCAGGCACAGGGCCTGTTTCAGCATAGTCTTCAATTTCTGGAAAGCCGCATCGCATGACACGGACCAGTTGAAAAGGTACGTTTTTATGCATCAGGCGATGCAACGGCTGAGCCACCAAAGCAGCAGACGGTAAAAACTTGTGATAGTATGCTATTTTTCCCAAGAAGGCCTGCAGTTCCTTAACAGATGTAGGGCGAGGAAGCGCATCGATCGTAGCGACAGTTTGCTGAAGCGGACGAATACCATCCCGAGAGAGTTGATACCCCAAGTACGTGATAGATGCCTGAAAAAATTTTGTTTTCTGAAGATTACACTTAAGACCAGCAGTCCGTAAGACATGAAAAAGAGTGCGGAGATTTTGAAGATGTTCGTCAGTGGTGGAGCCAGTGCCAACAATGTTGTCCTGGTAATTTATACACCCAGGGACAGTGAGCAATAATTGTTCCAAGAATCGCTGAAAGAGAGCAGGGGTGCTGGCAACCCTGAATGGCAATCATTGGTATTGATAGAGGCCGAAAGGCGTGTTAAGGACCAGAAACTGTTGGGAAGCAGCGTCGAGATGAAGTTGATGATAAGCTTCTGACAGGTCAAGTATAGGAAAATACTGGCCTCCAGCAAGTTTAGTGAACAATTCTTCAGGTCGAGGCATAGGGTAAGTGTCGATAAGGCATTGAGCATTTATAGTGGCTTTGAAATTGCCACAGAGACGAATATTACCATTTGGCTTAGCAACGACAACGACAGGAGATGACCACTCACTGGAAGTGACAGGAAGCAAGACCCCGGAAGCAGTGAGACGATCCAGCTCCCGTCTGATCTGATCACGAAGGGCCACAGGAATGGGATGAGCCCAAAAAACTTAGGCCGAGCAGTGGGTTTGAGCGTGATGTGAGCTTCAAAGTCGTTTGCACGGCCTAACCCAGGAGAAAAAAGGGACGAAAATGTCATCGACAAGGAATCCAATTGAGCATAAGGAACAGCATCGGAGATGATATTGACAGAGTCATCTATGGAGAACCTAAAAATGTGAAAGGCATCGAAACCAAAAAGATTCTCCAGTTACTATGGTCGACCACAAATATGGGAACAGTGTGAACGACAGCTTTGTAAGATACCTCAGCATCAAATTGTCCCAAGAGATAAATCTTCTGTTTATTGTAAGTCCGTAATTGCCTAGTGACAGGTGACAGGATTGGAGAACCCAACTGAAGATACATCTGAGAACTGATGATAGTGGCAGCAGAACCAGTATCCACCTGCATGCGGACATCTCGACCAAGTATTTGGACAGTGATGAATAACTTCCCTGGAAGGGTAGAAGTACAATTGACAGACAACACAGAATCAGCATCACATTCATGAACATCATGTATGCGGTCGGATTTGCAAATGGATGACACATGACCATTTATTTTGCATTTGTGACACACGACCCAACGTTGTGGATAATCTTCTCGTGAATGTTTCGTAAAACACCACGGGCATGAAGGAAGTTGCCGTGGGCTTTGCTGCAGTTTCTTAGAGGTTTGTTTATGGTTAGGCCGAGGCTGCGCTTGGGAACGTACTGCAGCCACGTCGGCCGGCAGGGACATGCCACACGCTTCAACATCGCACAGAGGTTGTATTTCCCCAACATTGCCCCATGCCTCTATTTGCACTCCAGTGGCGCGAGAAATTTCAAAAGACTGAACGATGGACAGGACTTAATCTAGAGTCGGAATTGCCAACTGAAGGGCATGTTGCCTAACTTCTTTGTTGGCCGCCGATCGGATAATAGCATCCCACACCATGGAATCGGCGCAGGATTCTTTGTGAACTTCAGTAACAAATTGACACTTTCTACTGAGGCCATGAAATTCAGCAGCCCAAGCGCGATAGGATTGATTCGGTTGTCTTTGACAACGATAAAAGGCAACTCAAGAGGCTATCACATGCGTTTGCTTTTGAAAATATACGGACAGAAGTGAGCACATTTCAGCAAAGGACAAAGATGCAGGATCTTTCAAAGGAGCCAAATGCAACAACAACCAATACATTTTAAGTGAAATCCTTGAAAGGAACAGAGACTTACATGTTTGTTCGTCTGCAACATGAAATGCCAAGAAGTGCTGTCGAAGACGTTTTTCGTAATCAGACCAGTCTTCCGCCATCTCGTCGTAAGGAGGAAAAGTAGGTAGAGACAACAACGAGAGACTCCTCGTATTTGATGCCGTGAAGAAATCACGAATCGCATTTGTGAGAAGCGTTTGCTGTTCTATGAGACCTTGCAATAGTTGCTCTAAAGTAGCCATGGAAACATGTGGGTCAACGATGGAAAAGAAAAATCCCATCCTCGTCGCCAATTGTTATAACAAATATATTTCATGGAAGACGCAATACATGAAAGTCACAGATCAAGTAAACAGAGTAAGATGTATGTACACTTTAACAGTTAAATCATAACTGAGTCCGAGTCTAGCGGCCGCTGGCTGGCTGGCTGGCCACTTAGGTGGCGCTGTTGCTGCATGGCTGACAGAGAGCGCCACATGTAGAGGACGCGCATAACTGAGCGGCGGCACTTTGAAAGATCGGCGAGTCACAACAGGATGCCATTAAATTATAATCAGGACAGTGGAAATTAAAATGTCCTGTGGTGCCTCTCCTGCTCTCAGTTGGCCGGTTGAACATCCTGCCCCTAATTCACAATTAATACTGGGTGAGTTTTTTTGTAACTGGGAGAACAAGAACTCCTCAAAAAATTTGCACTCTTTGTTGCCTATTATCTAATAACACGCTGTTTTGTGTGACATAAAATTAAATATAGGATACATAAAACCAGTGAAGACAAGAGACAAGCAAGACAGCGCACATTTCTTCAATCCTTAAGTCCTTGCATTTTTTTCTCTCTCTCTCTGCCAAAACCACCAGTTTAGTACCCCACGTTTATTCTCTGGTTAGGCGTTATTACATCTTCATGCAACGTGTTTTCCATGCTGCTTCTAGAATAGAACTTTAGCAGCTGCTAGCCGAGGACTGTACAACCGGCCCTTACTAGTATAACAATATTCTGTCAAAATTTCAATTTCTTGGATACACGAAGAAGATAATATGTAATGTTTCTTATCTGTTATTCCTGTTCGTCATTTGTTTACATTCTGGTAGTCTGAATCTATGGATTTCACAAGTAATTATAACACTGATCATTCACAAACCCAGTCAACCACATAAAACAGCAATTGGCATTCACGTGTTCAGCTTTATTCCTCTCAGCTCACATAGCCTCATCCCCTTTTGTCTGCAGGAAGTTTATTTCTAGATGCAACAGGGATTCCCCTAGCAGAGACATCAGGTACACTATGCACGGATTCAAAAATCAACTTCTTCATTGAGAAACTGACTTAGAATCTGTTCAAAAACCAACAGGGATGCGTTTCAAAATCATATCAATAATCTATAGACCAACGTGCACTGGATGCTAGCCGCTTTGTGAAATGAGGTCTCTTTTCTCAATAATATGAATTTGGCCCCCCGCCACACTCCGAATTGACATCTGGGGAAGATAACCCAGTTTGCCCCCTGGCCCCTAGATCCGGACCTGTTGCGCTTACATGAATCTGGCAGCTTAGGTGCGCCAGTAAAATTTTTCTGGGTAGCATCTGGCTGCTTGCTGCTATTGCTTTTACAGCTAACTGCCATGCTTCCATAGCCAGGAGTGGGAGAAGTTACTACTCATATGTGACTCAACTGTGTATGTGCACGAGCTTGCTTGCAACTGCTCAAACGAATCTAGTGCAAGCAGTCGTGACATCACGCTCATTGGAGGCAATTTTTTGTTATGATGCATTGCATAGTCTTTCTAAAGCCGTTGACTCAGTTTGCTGTTGGCAGATGCTTGTATGAGTTCTGTGTTTTGTTGTTGTAATTGGCACATTTCCTTTACAACGTAAGTTTTATTTTCATTTTTTTCTCTAGTTCATATTTTGTTGCTGCAGTATTATTCTGCAGTAGCGAGATACAGTAATATCCTTTGTCAGAGTATTGCTTCTTACCAGTCAAAGTTACAAAAATTTAACCGAAACTAAAACAATGAAAAATTTTCAGACTTCTAAAAAATTCCCGGGTTTTTCCCGGCTTTCTGCCGGATGAAAAACTTCCCAGGCTTTCCCAAATCTCCCTGTTTTCCCAGATCATATACACCCTGTTCTAAGAGACTGTGTACACAGTTTATTCAGCTTCCCTTATGTCTCAGGTGTTCCTTGTGACAGTCTGGCTCCTCCAGCTGTAAAACTGGGATGGAACAATGTCCCACATCCAGCAGTACAATGTGCTGCTGTAGATTGACTTAAGCGTGATGTTTACTCAGGAAGTTTGAAATGACATTGTAGCTAACACCCAAATGTTCAAATGTGTGTGAAATCTTATGGGACTTAACTGCTAAGGTCATCAGTCCCTAAGCTTACACACTACTTAACCTAAATTATCCTAAGGACAAACACACACACCCATGCCCGAGGAAGGACTCGAACCTCCGCCAGGATCAGAGCTAACACCCATGGAAGGGAAAAATTCCACACATTTTCAGAAGTCTCCCCCAAAATTCAGAAACCCAACAATGTGGAACTGAAATAATTCACACTTTTACCACCACACCACTTAACCTACAATGGAGTGAGTTCAAATCACAGTCTTACGTTAGACTGTGGTTCAAATTCACTCTACGCAGCATGCTCTGGCTAGCCACAGATATCTGTGTTCCTGTATCCGAACAGACAAATGTCTGCCACTGGGGTGTCTGGTAGTCAAACATAGTGGGAGCATTGCACAATGGTCACACCACCTCCTGTTAATGCTGAGCCACGAGTGTTGGCCTGATTTCACCACCAATGTGCCTATGGACATTTTTGAACAAAGTGCCCCATGTATTGGTACCTAAGAAAAGCACTGACAAAAAACTGTAAGCGTCAGCAAATGTATTTTACTATGAAGGAAGGCGGTAACAAATGAGGGTAACCTCATTCAAATTTTTTGTCAATTAATAGAGACACTCTGTCTTTACTTCCCCAGTGGAGAAGATGTATTTTTGTAAGATGTGTGTGGTAGCCATTTGTGTTGTCTGAATAGTAATTATTATTGGAAAAAAAACACGAAAGTTTTCTTTTCTTCCGTGCATCACCTCAATGTCAGGTCAACAAGCAGCCTGCATTTGGAAGAAGAACTGTAAATACACATGGTCAAGAGATAAATACTTATGACGGAAGGAGATGAATATAACCAAGGACACCACCAGGGTGTATACGTAGGCAAGGAAAAAAAAATTCCCGGATTTTTCCCGGATTTCCCAGTTAAAAATACACTTTCTCCCAGCTGAAAATACATTTTTACCGTGTTAAGTGACAGTCTACTCTTCCTCGGCCCTGTAAAACTCATCAATTCTTTGAATGTTTATGTTTTTATATACTGACGTAGAAATTCCCTACACTTTAGGCCTAGTTTACACGACGACACTAAGTTGCAGGCAACTATGCTACTGGTCACTGTGCATGCGCGCCGAGCGTTTGCACAACTCGTTGTTGAAACTGAACTTTTTCGGCGTGTTCCAACTTCCAATACAAGCGAGTAACCCTAGATGTGGCAATGCTCTCGTCTACAAGACTAAAATCCCATCGTTCGAGTTGGCCAGCTCTTTGTTAAGGAATATTGTTGACGGAAGGGAAGGCACCACAAATGAAGAAGCTGCATTCTTTATTCAATACTCATCTATTTAAAATGTCGCAACAGTGATCCCCATTCACATTATGTTAGAATTTTGAAATATTGCCACTGTACAGATCTATTTTCAAGAGAGTAGTTTGCAAACATTCCTCTTCTTAATGTGGCCTGCTTCGAATAATTATTGCTGTTAATGTTAATAATTGTTACTGTTAATAATTATTGGTGTTAATGAAAAATCGTCATCACCAACTAAAACCACATCTTATAACATGCCGAGTGTTCTTGTTTGTAATGCACCCAACATGATATGTAATTTCAGTTCTGGCAACAGTGCTTCGTGCATTACAGTATCTTTACTCCTTATCGCATAGTTAAATCTACTTAGAATCAACGTGAACAGTTCTGGTGACATTCTAATATAACTGAAAGAACTTCTTGGGTCTTCCAGTATAAATAATTTCAGCAAGGATGCTGAGCAACTCCAGTCACGAATCGAAACATGTTTCTTATTTTTTTCTTATGTAGCGATTCCACGCAACTAGATTTAACTCCATCACAACTCGTGGGACGTGCAGCTGCCAAAAGTTTCATTTCAGACACGACAGACAGACCGTGACTACAGTCAAACATGAAACCATTTGCGTGCAATTCATTCCTCCCAATGAGTGGCGCAACCCACTGTCGTCGTGTAAACTAGGCTTTAGAAAACGAAACTCAGGGGGGGAATACGTTCTGAAAGACCTTTGATGCGCAGCAACATGTACGCTGCATATTTCCGCATTACGAAGGTATGACTTTCAGTTCCACCAAACACCGCATGACGCTTTCCGAAGCATTGAAATCGAGATTGTGAGGCGCTTTTGTAAGCCAGTCATAGCTCATGTCACGTGATATCGCCAGCTGGTGACAGCAAAGGACACGTGATGTAATAAGCCAATAGCAAGATCACTCTTAAGTAGCGCGAACACACAAATAAGAAAAGTTAATGGTTTAAATTAATATACATAGCATTCACATATAATATTGGTCTCGAAGATTAATAAGCTGGAAGAGAAGCTAAGCTTCCACATATAATGCTGATTTTTTTTTGCGCGTGTTACACTTTAAGATACATTACACAAATGTGCCAGTAAAATGTTAATAACGACGTGAATGGTTGATCTTCTGGGCTCGAAATTCTTCTAAATGGTCGTCCTCAAAGAGTTGATTTTTAAATGAGAGTCAAACACTTTGTGCTTTAAGTAATTCATTGTACATTCTCACACATAGTTCATCTTGAGTAAAAGGAAATTTGGTTTGAATGTAACGCTTTTCAAACCACCATTCGCAATATTTTCCTGCGACCTGTTGGAAATAGGTTCGTTTCAGCAGTTGGAAGAGAGCGCCAGGTAATAGGCGTCACCGCGCTCACGCAGCTGCGATGACGCAGGATGCCCATATGTTCGTACGTGTAAAACATTAAAAGATCTTACATTACGTCATAAAAGAAAAAAGACATCGGAGGATATTTTAAGAGCATCGGAAATTCATGAACCATACTAAAATGCATAATTCGGCTTAAAATCCAAATTCATATGTTCAGATTCGTATGGAAATTTTCTTGGAGTACCAGTACTGTTGGTTCTTTATGTTTATGTTTGGTTCTTTATTATGGCATAATGCCATACCTGGTGACATGAAATGCAGCGAACAGTTGAAACTAGCCAATAGTGTGAAATTAAACATTTCGTTTCAAATAAAGTAAAAAAGATTAAGGAAAGCCCAATCTCTTTAGCTAACTTCATTGTTCTGCCAGGCGATTAATGCTTGACTGCCAGGAAGATGGAAATAAAATCTAAAACTAATAACATATTTTAGCCTTCCGTAATTATGCGAAGATATTTTAATTCATTTGATAACCCCCGGCCGCAAAAGTCCGTCATCATTTAACGTGAGAGCAATAAACTAAGAGGAAACAACAAAATCACTGAACTTAAACGCAGGTCACGTGGAGACGACCCATCTCCCCACCACAGCTCAGATTGCTCTGGGCATCAGCGCCAGATTTACTATATTTCCGAACCGGGGCAATATTAAGTAGTGGCGCCCATCCATACTTCTGTAATCAGAAGCGAAGAAAGGTAGTACTCATATGCGACTCAACTGCGCATGCACAAGAGCCCGCCCGCAACTGCTCAAACGAATCTAATTTAAACAGTTGTCACGCCACGCTCATCGGAGGCAATTTGTTGTTATGAAGCACTACATAGTCTTCCTAAAGGCTTTGACACACTTTGCTGTAGACAGACGCCTGTATGAGGATTGTGTTTTGTTGTTCTATACGACGCATTTCCTTTGCAACTTTTTTTTTTCGTTGCTGCAGTATTATTCTGCAATAGCGGGATACAGTAATATCCTTTGTTGGAGTGTTGGTTCTTATCAGTCAAAATTACAAAAATTTAACTGAAAACTAAAACAATGAAAAATTCCCGGAATTCTAACCAATTCCCGGGTTTTTCCCGGTTTTCTTCCGGATGAAAAAATTCCCGGGTTTTTCCCGGATCTCCCGGTTGTCCCGGGTCGTATACACCCTGACCACGTAAGTTCACAACACCACTGGCTCACAATTTACGAAATTTGTGAATTACCGTAAAGGAAAAGACAATTTATTCCCTGCAAAAATCATAAATATCAAATATGTCAATAGCACACAAGCAATTACATTTGCAAAACTGGCGACCTGGTGACATGACATTGAGAAAGCCATGAAACCAGTTGTGTAAATTATTTATGACATTGTATGAGATTTTTTTGCATGTACTAATTATTTTCAAATTTCATGTGCAACATCACGACTGGGAGCAAAATCACCAGAACCAAAAATTCTTGTGGAGAAAACCAACTCAAAAGGAAACAAAAAGAAACCGGATTTTCGGAAAATTTTGGAAATACGCTGTTTGTTTCTTCGCAGCAAAGGTAGGACTGCTATTCAAACGCTTGCTTAGCTATGCTTGGTAGTGTCTCCTGCATAATAATTAAAAGTACCTTTCCTTAATTTCCTTTCCTAAATGCATTGTAGTGAATTTTTCTGAAATTTTACGTAATGAGTAGCGAGAGAAAAGTTTAAAGTTTCTGTCTCATAACAGTTTGTGTGTCAAAAAAGTAGCTAAATAACGCTTGACGACACTTAAATCATAAGTTTAAATTCACAAAAATAATATATTTCTGTTTTCCAAAAATTTTCATTTTAATATTCAAACAAAACAGTTTCCATTATTGTTGACAATGGCGAAAACGCAATGAGCAAAGATGGCATACAATTGCAGGATAGAACATTTGAAGTACGGTACGAGCGCTGTCTTCCACAATTAGACGTATTAAATAGTTCAGAGATAAATATGACCGAAATGACACGCGCTAGTGAGCTTTCAAAGAGCTCTAACTTTGATGATACGTTGATGACAGTAGATGAAACTACATCACGTATCTCCGTGAACAACATTCTGTTCGCACAGGAAAACATAGAAATAGCAGATAACATGATTTTTGATGACACTCTACCGTCACCCATCACACGAAATTCAAATGTCGATTTGCAGAGTACGTTTGTCAACAACCAAAGTACATTAAATAGCAGCCAAAATGACGCACTTGCGGCGATATGTCAAAAACTGGATAGTATGAACACCAATTACACCAGTTTGCGTGCAGACATAAAAAATATAAACACCAATTTGCGAACGCCATAAATAGAAAATTTGACAGTTTGTCACAAAACCTTACCATAGTCACACAAGACATAAACCACATAAAACAAGAGCAAAAACAAGTTTTAAGAGATTTTCAGGATACAGTCACACAGCAGATCAGAGATTTGACAAAGAACTTTCGGAAGGAGATGAGTGTACAATTTAAAGATATGGAAAACCAGCTAAAACAAGATGTACTTTCCGAGGTGAACAATGACATTACGGCTATAAAACAGAAATTATACACCCTTAATGAGCAGAATCATACAGTAGAGCAGCAAATAAAAGCGATGAAAGACACACACACGAACCTAGAAGCTGCACAAACACAGTTAACTTCCACAGTAAAGAACATCTCTACCGTAGTAAACAAACTGCACAAGGATTATGAAAACACACCAATAGCTATTGATGAACTCGCTTTAGAAGTAGCATCACATGAAATCGAATCAGTCTGTGCCAAAAAGGAAAGAGACAAAATTACTGAAAATTTATCTGGCGTAATTTCACAGGCTGAAGTAGGCACTTTAGACAAAACCAGTACCACATAGGAAAAGGTAGTGAAGGAATGTAAATTAATCAATGATGTATATGAAAAGGTTATTCAGCAAAAGGAAAATGACATTATCGACAAAGTGAACACCAATTTGCAAGTTACAGAGCACAGGATACGCAACTACTTAGGTGAAACTGATAAAGAAAGTTGTACACATAAACAAAGTGCCAGCCACAGCAAACCAAAAAAAATGTATGCACACAGGTCATTCCAAACCTTACAATCAATGCCAGTAGTAATGACAGAACGTAGAGTGTAAGTTTACATGGCATAACACCAGAACCAGTACCTACGAGAAGTGTAAATATTTATGACAGCTATGTAAACACAGTACAAAATGCAAACAGCTTGCCCATGATATTAGCTGAGGAAGGTCTATTAAGACACCGTCAATTCCCAACATTTACGAGTGAAGGTAAGAAGATGAATCCTGTTGTGTTTATTAGTGCTTTTTAACATGTGGCCGGCCGAAGTGGCCGTGCGGTTAAAGGCGCTGCAGTCTAGAACCGCAAGACCGCTACGGTCGCAGGTTCGAATCCTGCCTCGGGCATGGATGTTTGTGATGTCCTTAGGTTAGTTAGGTTTAACTAGTTCTAAGTTCTAGGGGACTAATGACCTCAGCAGTTGAGTCCCATAGTGCTCAGAGCCAATTTTAACATGTGTTTTCTAGAAATTGGACAGAAGCACAAAAAGATCAGGTTTGTTGTTGGTTACTTGCAAGGCGGTGTACTTTTGTGGGTGACCGAGGTAGCTGAGCGTTGTACTACATATTTACAATCTCAACGGGCATTTCTTGACAAATACTGGTCAGAAGACGTACAGGAGAGACTTGGGCGAGAGGTTTTTTACTCCGCCCCTTTTAATTGCAAATATGGTAGGTAGCTTGCGAAGATATTTTGAGAAGTATCTCAACAAAACACGTTATTGGATGAATCCTATTTCTCATGTGGAGGTTTTAAAGATTTTTAAAAACCGTTTGCCATCACACATTCGTGAAAAAATAATTACTACACCTGAGCACGACACAGAATATTTTTTATCCATTTTAGGTTCAATCGACCTAATATATGAGGAGAAAGTAATAACAAATAGGGCGTCAGACAGCCAAACACCACAACAACGCAACTCAAATGGTCAATACAAAAAGCCAGACACGAAGACACAGCAAAGCTGCTACGTACAGCCGCAAGGATACATTAACCGCGGTAATGGATACGGGAATGGAAATGGTAGGAACAAGAGATTTAAAGAAAACTTTTCGTATGACAGGAACGATTACCATCCACAAGCTAATTTCAATCCCTCCTCTCAAAATTATGCACCGTGTGTAAATGAAAACAGTCAGCCGCATCAGTGGCTGGCGCGCAGCAACAACAATAACATGCAACACGCCGAACCGCAGCCAACCTTTGCGCAGCAAAATCGCAATACATTTCACAACAGCCATATGAACACACGAGAAAGCATGTTGCGAACTGGAAATGATACACACTGGAGAAACAATCAAACAGTACAACTGACAGAAGTTGTCCCATGTACTGAAGTAGATCAGACTACACCGCAGGAAAACCCGAATCAGTCGTAGTTGAGCCCCATACTGTAGAACATATAAGCGATGGGGGCAAACCAGATTTGGAAACATGGTTCGTGCGATTCAATAAACAAGGTGACATAAAAGACGATCTATACCAACATGAACTAAAATCGGCGAAAAATACACAGGAATAACAAGTGCAGCAATAATCAGAGTGAAAACTTTTGGTATAGACACACAGTTAATACTTGATACAGGGTCCTCGACTAATTTAATATCTGAAGCATTTTTCACTGAATTAAAAAGATGGAATAAATTTCCCGTCCTGCCAGTGCAAAACTGCAAAGTACAAACCGCTACAGGCGGCAAAACCAAATTAGTAAAACGCCAAACTCTTATCATCGTGAACATTGAACAATTTTCTGTGCAATGTAATTTTTTAATAGTAGACAAACTTCTAGTCAACTGCTTGATAGGTATGGACACATTTAGAACCTACAGAATTCAAAAAGATATAGGTAATGGTAAGTGCCATTTCTTTGTGAAGGACCAAAGATTTTTCTATCAGCCTGATTACCACACCGGAGAGGTATGACAAAGTAAACCCAGAACCCCATGTCACTATGCAGTTTTCATACCCCACTGTGTATTTTGTGAACAAATGTGATAACGAGCACGAGATCGGCACTGAGGTTAACCGGGAATTAGTAGAGCAAAAATTGAGCGAATCAAATATTCTAGATGCTCCACACGACAAGAGCTACGAAACACAATTAGTTTTAAATGAGTTATAAGTTTTTTTTATATTGCAGTGACCAGTGCATCGACACAGCACAGAAGAACAGATTTACGACGGGTGTTATACGTACCAATGAAAAAATGGGCCGCACCTCAATGATTTAGTTATTACTATATCTATGTGTATATTTCGGTCCTCAAGCAAATGAAGAGTAAGAATATACATTGTCACAGCGCAACTATAAAACATTTACCCGTACCTGCTGACTACAAAGTGCACATAAACACGGAAGCATGTGACCTCAAATAAAACTAAACAATTCATATCGCATCACATGCGAATACAGGGTGTTACAAAAAGGTACGGCCAAACATACAGGAAACATTCCTCACATACAAAGAAAGAAAATATGTTATGTGGACATGTGTCCGGAGACGCTTACTTTCCATGTTAGAGCTCATTTTATTACATCTCTTCAAATCACATTAATCATGGAATGGAAACACACAGCAACAGAACGTACCAGCGTGACTTCAAACACTTCGTTACAGGAAATGTTCAAAATGTCCTTCGTTAGCGAGGATACATGCATCCACCCTCCGATGCGTGGAATCCCTGATGCGCTGATGTAGCCCTGGAGAATGGCGTATTGTACCACAGCCGTCCACAATACGAGCACAAAGAGTCTCTACATTTGGTACCGGGGTTGCGTAGACAAGAGCTTTCAAATGCCCCCATAAATGAAATTCAAGAGGGTTGACGTCAGGAGAGCGTGGAGGCCATGGAATTGGTCCGCCTCTACCAATCCATCGGTCACCAAATCTGTTGTTGAGAAGTGTACAAACACTTCGACTGAAATGTGCAGGAGCTCCATCGTGCATGAACCACATGTTGTGTCGTACTTTTAAAGGCACATGTTCTAGCAGCACAAGTAGAGTATCCCGTATGAAATCATGATAACGTGCTCCATTGAGCGTAGGTGGAAGAACATGGGGCCCAATCAAGACATCACCAACAATGCCTGCCCAAACGTTCAGAGAAAATCTGTGTTGATGACGTGATTGCACAATTGGTTGCAGGTTCTCGTCAGCCCACACATTTTGATTGTGAAAACTTACAATTTGATCACGTTGGAATGAGGAAGTACAGTACATACTGACGAAACTAAAATGAGCTCTAACATGGAAATTAAGCGTTTCCGGACACATGTCCACATAACATCTTTTCTTTATTTGTGTGTGAGGAATGTTTCCTGAAAGTTTGGCCGTACCTTTTTGTAACACCCTGTATAAACGACAAAATTTCCACATAATCATAAAGAGGTAAGCACGATGTAATGCAAAACTTTTGCATTATGAACACAAAGCTACACATAAACAATTATAAGCAACACAATTGTAGCTAGTACAGAATTGTTAATACGTTTCGGTTCCATGAAAAGGGAGTTCCCTGATATGTGATTTAAGAAAGGATGAATAGCATTTCCTTAGTAATCCATAAACCAGTAGAATAGTATTCCTTATTCCCTCCCCAACACAGGAGGTGGCGCCAAAGCGTAGTTAAGTCAGCAACGCATAAAGTAAAATCCTGATGATGTAAATGCTTTTCCCTAGGAGGATATTAAACTCTCATATCTGATGTATGCATGACTGTAAAATAATATGTGGATGCATTAAATGCATATATAGTAACACGATGTAAAGGAATGTAAATAAGTTCCTTGTATTTATGTACAAAAGAATTTTTTTGAGAGTTAACGAACAAACTGTACTAACAAGTAACTGTAACTGAAGAAGGAATTTTGTAATGTTTCAGTATTTAAGAATTTTCTACGTTTAATACAAAAAATGGGTGAAATGTCAGCCTTAGATGTAAGCCATTGTAATATGCATTGTTATGTCAAAATGTTCATGTGAATTTTTCGTTTATATTGAGTCATAAGTAAATGATGAACTTGAAGAACTATCTAAAAGGAAAAAACCTCAAGGACTAAAAACAATTCTCACGAGAAACTGAACAACGAAACATATAGTGGTACCCAAATGCATGTGCAATAATGCAACGAATCAACTGTGGTAATGTCATGCTACGCAACATCTGATATATTAATCAGCAAACTAAAATTGGGCAAGCATCACATACCTTGGAATCGGGTGTTGATGTGCAGTATTCACCCCACTGAATATGTGGATACGATGGAGAAGAACCTTCCCGGGCTGTGTGAAAGGTGAATTATCTGTCACAGCATCAGTTCTTGAAGAGTAAATACACATGCACTGCACTCACGTTGGAAGACCATGCCACAGCAAATTATTCAACAGATAGTATGGCACTCAGAGTGAAAATGATACTAAAACTGTGAGTGGAAACGCAGACGACTGTACCCAATAATATGTGGAACATTTAATGGTTGTTGTGCTGTCAACAAACATATTCAGCGTGCATGCGCACAGTGCAAGATAATGTATAAGCAAGACAAGATGACATATCCAACCCAATCATTGTACCCCCTTTGGAACAAACTAAAATTTCAGCTATACGAATATATACAAAACACTGTGCACTTCCTCTGCATGTCACTGCACAGAGTGGGGGCAAATGTACTGGTATGTAAGAAAAGCACTGAAAAAAAATATTAGTGGGACTGCTGTAAGTGTGCAAAAGATGTATTTTACTATGACGGAAGGCAGTAACAAATGAGGGAAACCTCATTCAATCTTTATGTCAATTAATAGACACTCTGTCTTTAGTCATCGAGTGGAGAAGCCATATTTTTGTAAGATGTGCGTGGTAGCCATTTGTGTTGTCTGAATAATAATCATTATTGGAAAAAAACCACGAAAGTTTTATTTTCTTCTGTGCATCACCTCAATGTCAGGTCAACAAGCAGCCTGCATTTGGAAGAAGAAGCCTGATTAAGAACTGTATATACACACGGTTAAGAGATAAATACTTATGGCAGAAAGAGATGAATATAACCAAGGACACCACGTAAGTTCACAACACCACTGGCTTACAATTTACGCAATTTGTGAATTAAAGGAAAAGACAAATTATTCCCTGCAAAAATCATAAAAAATCAAATATGTCAATAGTATACAAGCTATATATATATATATATATATACACACAAAATTCAAGCTTTCGCAACAAACGGTTGCTTCATCAGGAAAGAGAGAGGGAGAGGGAAAGACGAAAGGATGTAGGTTTTAAGGGAGAGGGTAAGGAGTCATTCCAATCCCGGGAGCGGAAAGACTTACCTTAGGGGGAAGAAAGAACAGGTATGCACTCGCACACACACACATATCCATCCGCACATACACAGACACAGGCAGACATTTGTAAAGGCAAAGAGTTTGGGCAGAGATCGCCCTTTTTTCCCCCTAAGGTAAGTCTTTCCACTCCCGGGATTGGAATGACTCCTTAGCCTCTCCTTTATAACCCACATCTTTTCGTCTTTCTCTCTCCTTCCCTCTTTCCTGATAAAGCAACCGTTTGTTGCGAAAGCTTGAATTTTGTGTGTATGTTTGTGTTTGTTTGTGTGTCTATCGCCCTGCCAGCACTTTCGTTTGGTAAGTCACATCATCTTTGTTTTTAGATATATTTTTCCCAAGTGGAATGTTTCCCTCTATTATATATACACTCCTGGAAATTGAAATAAGAACACCGTGAATTCATTGTCCCAGGAAGGGGAAACTTTATTGACACATTCCTGGGGTCAGATACATCACATGATCACACTGACAGAACCACAGGCACATAGACACAGGCAACAGAGCATGCACAATGTCGGCACTAGTACAGTGTATATCCACCTTTCGCAGCAATGCAGGCTGCTATTCTCCCATGGAGACGATCGTAGAGATGCTGGATGTAGTCCTGTGGAACGGCTTGCCATGCCATTTCCACCTGGCGCCTCAGTTGGACCAGCGTTCGTGCTGGACGTGCAGACCGCGTGAGACGACGCTTCATCCAGTCCCAAACATGCTCAATGGGGGACAGATCCGGAGATCTTGCTGGCCAGGGTAGTTGACTTACACCTTCTAGAGCACGTTGGGTGGCACGGGATACATGCGGACGTGCATTGTCCTGTTGGAACAGCAAGTTCCCTTGCCGGTCTAGGAATGGTAGAACGATGGGTTCGATGACGGTTTGGATGTACCGTGCACTATTCAGTGTCCCCTCAACGATCACCAGTGGTGTATGGCCAGTGTAGGAGATCGCTCCCCACACCATGATGCCGGGTGTTGGCCCTGTGTGCCTCGGTCGTATGCAGTCCTGATTGTGGCGCTCAGCTGCACGGCGCCAAACACGCATACGACCATCATTGGCACCAAGGCAGAAGCGACTTTCATCGCTGAAGACGACACGTCTCCATTCGTCCCTCCATTCACACCTGTCGCGACACCACTGGAGGCGGGCTGCACGATGTTGGGGCGTGAGCGGAAGACGGCCTAACGGTGTGCGGGACCGTAGCCCAGCTTCATGGAGACGGTTGCGAATGGTCCTCGCCGATATCCCAGGAGCAACAGTGTCCCTAATTTGCTGGGAAGTGGCGGTGCGGTCCCCTACGGCACTGCGTAGGATCCTACGGTCTTGGCGTGCATCCGTGTGTCGCTGCGGTCCGGTCCCAGGTCGACGGGCACGTGCACCTTCCGCCGACCACTGGCGACAACATCAGTGTACTGTGGAGACCTCACGCCCCACGTGTTGAGCAATTCGGTGGTACGTCCACCCGGCCTCCCGCATGCCCACTATACGCCCTTGCTCAAAGTCCGTCAACTGCACATACGGTTCACGTCCACGCTGTCGCGGCATGCTACCAGTGTTAAAGACTGCGATGGAGCTCCGTATGCCACGGCAAACTGGCTGACACTGACGGCGGCGGTGCACAAATGCTGCGCAGCTAGCGCCATTCGACGGCCAACACCGGGGTTCCTGGTGTGTCCGCTGTGCCGTGCGTGTGATCATTGCTTGTACAGCCCTCTCGCAGTGTCCGGAGCACGTATGGTGGATCTGACACACCGGTGTCAATGTGTTCTTTTTTCCATTTCCAGGAATATATATATATATATATATATATATATATATATATATATATATATATATATATATATATATATATATATATATATGGACTCACAGTGAAGAAGAACTCCAGAATTTCCTCTCCAACCTCAACTCCTTTGGTTCCATCAGATTCACCTGGTCCTTTTCCAAATCCCATGCCACTTTCCTCGACATTGACCTCCATCTGTCCAATGGCCAGCTTCACACATCCATCCACATCAAACCCCTCAACAAGCAACAGTACCTCCATTATGACAGCCGCCACCCATTCCATATCAAACGGTCCCTTCCCTACAACTTAGGTCTTCGTGGCAAACGAATCTGCTCCAGTCCTGAATCCCTAAACCATTACACCAATAACCTGAAAACAGCTTTCGCATCCCACAGCTATCCTCCCGACCTGGTACAGAAGCAAATAACCAGAGCCACTTCCTCATCCCCTCAAACCCAGAACCTCCCACAGAACCCCAAAAGTGCCCTACTTGTGACAGGATACTTTCTGGGACTGGATCAGACTCTGAATGTGGCTCTCCAGCAGGGATATGACTTCCTCAAATCCTGTCCTGAAATTAGATCCATCCTTCATGAAATCCTCCCCACTCCACCAAGAGTGTCTTTCCGCCGTCCACCTAACTTTCGTAACCTCTTGGTTCATCCCTATGAAATCCCCGAATCACCTTCCCTACCCTCTGGCTCCTACCCTTGTAACCGCCTCCGGTGTAAAACCTGTCCCATGCACCCTCCCACCATCACCTACTCCAGTCCTGTAACCCGGAAGGTGTACATGATCAAAGGCAGAGCCACGTGTGGAAGCACCCACGTGATTTATTTTATCTAGATACTTCCCACTGACACCAACCTATCAGAACTCCGGAGATGGGAACTTGCCCTCGAATATATCCTCCCTTCCCATTACCCACCAGGCCTCAACCTCCACTAATTTCAAGTTGCCGCCGCTCATACCTCACGTGTCATTCAATAACATCTTTGCCTCTGTACTTCCACCTCGACTGACATCTCTGCCCAAAATCTTTGCCTTTGCGTATGTCTGCTTGTGTCTGTATATGTGCGGATGGATATGTGTGTGTGTGCGAGTGTATACCTGTCCCTTTTTCCCCCCAAGGTAAGTCTTTCCACTCCCGGGATTGGAATGACTCCTTACCCTCTCCCTTAAAACCCACATCCTTACGTCTTTCCCTCTCCCTCTCTCTTTCCTGATGAAGCAACCGTGGGTTGCGAAAGCTTGAAATATGTGTGTGTGTTTGTTATTGTCTCTATCAACGTACCAAGCCTTTCGTTTGGTAAGTTACAGAATCTTTGTTTTTAGATATATTTTTCCCACGTGGAATGTTTCCCTCTATATATTTGCACACTCACTTGCTTGCCCCTCTGACATTGTGCTTTTGTTGAACATAGCCACAGCCCAGAACATCACACCGATAACATAATCTCCACATTAAGCACTATCCACTTCCTCCTTAGTCTAGTTACAAGAACAATTTCAGTCAAATCTACAGCAGTTGTCACCACCTCATCCAGGGTTCTCAGAATCTCCATGCAGATCTTCCATGACATTTCAGGTGGCAGGCCCCACAAAAACACATCCTGCGTCTTTTGTCCCCATTGTTCTGACTCCTGTCAAATAGTTTTATTGGCACGATCATCATACATTAATTCATACATTTTTACACTGATTTAATTGAGGTGATCCACAGAACCTTCTACTGATTTTCCCTGCTTCTGCATTACATCATTAAGTTGTTCATGATAAAACTATGATCCTGTAATGATCCACTAACCCTTCCCGAAAGTTGGTGGAGGAATGAGCACCCCACAGTTTCTCACTGCACATCATGTATTACCTGTCATCCCCTACCACCGAGCGAGGTGGCGCAGTGGTTAGCACACTGGACTCGCATTCGGGAGGACGACGGTTCACTCCTGTCTCCAGCCATCCTGATTTAGGTTTTCCATGATTTGCCTAAATCGTTTCAGGCAAATGCCGGGATGGTTCCTTTGAAAGGGCACGGCCGATTTCCTTCCCAATCCTTCCCTAACCCGAGCATGCGCTCCGTCTCTAATGACCTCGTTGCCGACGGGACGTTAAACACTAACCACCACCACCAACCACATCCCCTACCAGTTTTAAATGAGCTACAGTTTATAAATGTTCATCACTCTAGTTCCTCATTTCCATTGCCATATGCAAACTATTCATGAATACAAAAATATCTTCCCTTGATTTACCAGAAAATAGTGCCACTGATGAGGCTGTATCCACATTAAGGGTAGGTGAAGACATGCTTGAAGATTATTCTTCCCTTCTTTCACCCTTCAGATGATTCACTTCTCTACACAAAACTTCATTATCAGCTCATACCTCAGCTACCTTGTTTAATACACGCTGAATTTTATCCTGAGTTGTTTTCTCAGTGGCAGCCATTTTGCTCAGATCTACAACCAAAAGCACATATTATATCCAAAAAGAAAGGAAAGGACAAACACAGTGACATGGGCCCAAAATAAAACACTTGTTGCTGACAACTAATTGAAAACATGTGATGAATGACACTTGTTGTACCTCCTTCTCTACAGGGCGCTGTTGGATGACCATTTCTGACTCCAACAGGTATGCTGACACCAATATTGTAAAAAGGTGATGAAGCAAGCCAATTGGTTGCTAGAACACTTTATTTATGAACATGAAAAGGCATGGTTCAGTATATACAAAGCAGACACACTGCAGGCGACCAGAGGTGATCCTCCGACCCCAGCACAGTGGTATGGTCTTGGCAATGCAGATATTTCTCGTGGATGGTAGTGGTGGCCCTATTGCCATGGCATGCTGGTGGATGATGGCTGGCAGTGGCGGGGTAGCAGCATGGCAGCAAGACGACATCTCAGTGCTCTGATTGGACACTCAGACAGTGGTCATTGTTTTGCGGCCTGGCGGAGGTAGTGTCATAGATGTGGTGATGACTAATACACAGGTTGTGCATCATCGGATGGCCCTGCTGTTACAACTTGCTGACAGGCTGGTGCAAGTGGTTTATATCCAATTTCCAAGTACTGACAGTTGCGGAAGATCTCCTGTATCAAGGCAATGTCAAAACATTTTGAGTGGTGTTGATGGCCTAAGATGGCAGAATCAGTAGGTTTATGTAACAGGAGTCTGCATGACATCCCTGATGCAGAAATGCCAGATGTCAAAACTGTATTTGCTGATACTACTGAGCTGGCATGGCATTGGCTGGTAACAGCGGCTTGATTTCAGTTGCTGTGCTTCGGTCCCAGCTGTCACTGTTTGAGCCGTCACACATGCAAAGACTGCAAGTTGCTTTAAATGCTTAGAAATGTAAAATTTGCACTTGATAAGATGTAAAAATGTAGTATCCTATGGCTGTAATGGCAATGAGTCACTGTTGGAATTGGCCAACTCATACAAAACCCTGGGTATAACACTTTGTAGGGACATGAAATTGAATGATAATGTAGGCTCAGTCATGGGAAAAACAGGTGGTAGACTTTGGTTTATGAGTAGAATGCTCAGGAAATTCAATCGATCTACAAATGAAATTGCTTACAAATCACTTGTGTGATCCATCCCAGAACACTGAACATATACATAGAAGGGCAGTATAAATAGCCACAGGTTTGTTTGACCAACAGGACAGAGCCACAGATATGCTGAAGAAATGGAACTGGCAGACTATTGAAGATAAATTTAAATTATCACATAAAAGCCTACTTACAAAGTATCAAGAAACGGCTGTAAATTATGACCCTAGGAATATGAGGTGCGACAATAAAGTAATGAGACTGATGTGAAAAAAAAATGTTGCTTGCTGTTTTAGTCAAGGTTAGTGTTGTCTCCTTCAAAGTAGTATCCTTCTGATTGCACACACTTTCTCCAGCGCTTCTGCCATTGATGGTAACGTTTCTGGAACTCATCTTCTGTAGTATCCTCCGAGACCCTCATCATAGCTTTCTGGACTTCTTGTGTTGTTTGAAAATGGTGTCCCTTGACCACTGTTTTGACTCTTGGAAATAGGGAAAAGTCACACAGGGCAATATCTGGTGAAGAAGGTGGCCGTGGTAGTACCAAAATTTGTTTTAAGGTTAAAAATTGCTGTACTGTCAGAGCAGTATGGGATGGCACATTATCGTGATTCAGAATCCAATTATCAGCAATGTTGGCGCAGACACGAAGAACTCTTTTACGAAGTCTTTATAAAATTTCTTTGTAGTAATATTGGTTAACTGTTTGTCCAGGAGGCACCCACTCTTTATAAACAATTCCCTTGGAATCAAAGCAGCACACAAGCAAGTGTTTCACTTTTGACTTTGACATGCACTTTTTTTGGTGTGGGTGATACCTTTGAGCACCATTGCGAAATCTGGCATTTTGTCTCTGGATCGTACTGAAAAAACCAACTTTCATCACCAGTGATAACATGGCTCAACAATTCTGGATTGATTTACGTTTGCTCTAACAGATTGGATGCCACATTCTTCCGTGTTTCTCGCTGTTGTGGTGTGAGGTTTTTGGGGACAATTTTTGCACAGATCTTTTTCATACCAAGATCTTCAGTTATTATTAAGTGAACTGTTTCTCAATTGATGTTCAGTTCTTGTGCAATGATTTTCACGGATAATCTTCGATCATATGTGCGAGTTCACGCACTCTGGCCAAGTTGACAACCATCCGTGAGGTTGATGGTCGCCCACTGCGGTCTTCATCTTCAACATTCGTTCTGCCTTCACTAAACATTTTATGCCAATGAAAAACTTAAGCTCTTGACATAACTTAGACTTAGAGAAAAAAAGTCATATTTGGGCTAGAAGTTTATAAATCTCACAGTGCTGATAGTCATGAAGAATAAGTAAATAAATAAGTCATAAAGTTTGCTGATTGTGTGGCGACATTATTGGAAATTTGTCCAGTGTGTTTGACAGGAGATCCTGGAGAGACATACATACATATATGCTGCTTTAGATTCATATCAGCCTTTTTTGCAGGTTTTCAACATTTGGATCAGCACAGCTAGGGAATGGCTGAGATGGTTAGAGGAGTGGATGGACAGAGAGAAGGGCAGGAGAGATGGTACAGGGAGAGAGGCCGGAGGAAGGAATGGACAGAGACAGAGGGCAGTAGGGGATGAACAGAAAGAGCAGGAGGGGATGGAGAGAGAGACAGAGGGCAGCAGAGGATGGACAGACAGGGCAGGAGGGGATGGACAGAGAGAGGGGAACAGAGAAGAAGGGAACAGATGGGGGAGGAGGGAGGGAATAGGAGGAGATGGGTAATGAGGGAAAGGAGGAAGAAATAGACAGAGAGAGTGTGGAGGAGGAGGCGGAGCAGAAGGTGGACATAGAAAGGGGACAGATGAAATGGATATAAATATAGGCAAGGAGGGGATGGACAAAGAAACAGGAGGAGAATATGGACACAGGAACATATGATCAGTTACAAGGAGTGGAGGAGATGAAGAAAGAGAGAGGGAGGAAGAGGAGGTGAAGAGATAGAGGAGAGGGGATGAGGAGATTGACAGATAAAGGTGGGAAGATTAGGTGGACAGAGAGATGAATGGAAGGAGAGTGTCGAACTACCAGGAAAAGGCTGATATGAATCTAAAGCAGCATATATGTATGTATGTCTCTCCAGGATCTCCTGTCAAACACACTGGACCAATTTTCAATAATGTCGCCACACAATCAGCAAACTTTATGACTTATTTATTTACTTATTCTTCATGACTATCAGCACTGTGAGATTTATAAACTTCTAGCCCAAATATGACTTTTTTTCTCTAAGTCTATTTTTCAGTCCCCCCAAGTTGGCTGTCCTGCACAACAGATGTGTTGTATGGGAGTTGTACTGGCCAGCCCTATCAACATGCTTAGCAAGGCAGCCTACATGTCAGGGGCAAGATAGCAGTAGAAGCACCTAATGGCAAGTCATGACACTAACACTACTAACAAAGTAAGTCCTGTGCAAAAGTTTAATTAAAATTACCTTGTATGTGAAACAGAATGTGCATGTTTTAATGGTTTCTTCAATGCTGTCTGTTCGGTAAGCTATCTTCAAACAAGTTGTTGACCGTTATTTTGTAGTTATTTTGCATTGAGTCCCACATCACACATCATATCTGTAGTTCTAAATGAGTACTCATCTTGCTTGTTTATTGTTGGTCTCATCGTTTTCCATGGAGTATTCATTCTCCTCATGCCAAGAAATATTAAATGGTCAGAGGATTGTTATTCTGGTAGATTGCAATAATTATTCCAACAAATGCAATTTCTGAACTTAGAAATAATTATATTTCTCAGTATTTCCACATTCAGCACTAATGACATATTACATTTTGGCCTTCAGCAGTACTACAAGACAAAACAAGTCCCCTTGCAAAATTCTTCTGGCAAGACCATCCATTCCATAGCACATTCCCTCCAGAAATCTGTACCTCCCTGTAAACAAACAAGAACAGTGATCTCACCCGAAGGGGGGGGGGGGGGGGGGGGGGGAGGGAGGGGGGGGCAGGTGAGGTGGACAGAGGTGAGGATGGGCAAAGAGCGAGGGCAGGAGGGGATAGATGCTGTGGGAGGGGGCAGGAGGGGATGGACAGAGACAGGGGAAGGGAGTTACCCCTGGATTGATTCCAATCCAACTTGGCACACAAACAGCAAACTTCACAAGTATCAGCACAAGTCTCTGACATGTATATGTATGCTGCCCTGCACAACAAAGGTATATGTGAAATGTGCATTGCTGAGTAAAGAGAGAAGCGATAGAAGATAGAAGTGAGAGAGGGGGGAAGACAAGGTAATGGATATATAGCATGGCCAGGAGGTGATGGACACAGAGAGGAGGGGATGGACAGAGAGGGGACATGGTATGTTTTGTGTGTAGTATCAGTTCACCTTGTAGGGTCTACACCTGCAGATTGTCACAACTGGGTGCGGGGTTGGGGGGGGCAGGAATTTGATAGTGAGCAAGGGAGGACGATGGGTGGACAGAGAACTGGGGGAGGAGGAGACAGACAGACAGAGAGGGGCATTAGGTGATTGACAAGAGAGGAGGTGGAGCAGATGGACAGAGAGAGCAGCAAAGAGGGGACAGACAAGGGTAGATAAGATGATGATGATGATATTTTGATTTTGGGGCACTCAAATGCATGGTTATCAGCGCCTGTACAAATTCCTAAACTTTGCTCATCCAAACTCACCACATTCGTGAATGATGATGAAATGATGAGGAAAACACAAACACCCAGTCATCTCGAGGCAGGTGAAAATCCCTAACTCCACCGGGAATTGAACCTGGGGCCCCGTGCTAAGGAAGCGCGAATGCGACCACGAGACCACGAGCTGCGGACAGGGAAGAGAACAGGAGATGGACAGAGAGAGGGGGCAGATGAGATGGACAAAGAGAGGTGGAGGAAGAAATGTAGAGACAGGGAAATGGGGGAGGAGGATTTAGTCAGAGACAGTGGGGAAGAGGGGATGAACAGAGAGGGGGAAAGAGAGAAGGTGGATCGAGAGAGGGGAGGAGGTGGACAGAAAGACCAGGGGAGAAAGAGGTGGACACAAGGGGGGGGGGGGGAGGGGGGATAGGAGATGCAAGCAACATATGTGTTGAATGCATATGCAAATGGAAATGGCTATCTGGTCATGTAAATTCCACATTGTTCTCCCTTGTAAACATGTATTTTAATATTCATACATTTATATTAGGAATGGTTGCACAGTTTTTACAGAAACTGCCTATTTGTTGCACTATTTTCTATGAGAAATTCGTTTTTCCCCAGAACAGGAGCCCAAATTTTAATATTTTATGTTCTCTTATATTAAGAAAGTAACCCACAACACTACAGATCTGATTATAATATGTTAAGTACTACACTATAAACAGTTATGAAGTCATGGGCATAAAGGAACTCCTTAAAATGTTTTAACTTCATGATCAAAATGCAGCACTAATTTGAACAACCAGCTTTGCCTAGTGATACAATCAACATTAGGAAAATGAAATTTAGTTCAGTAGATATTTGCAACTCCTTTTTGCAATACATAGAGTGAACCCAGACAAATACTGCTCATCATGTGTTTAATGTTTCATGTACCCACTGAACAGAGCAGGCCGAAATTATCCTAGTATGATGTTCAGTTTAACAATGTGTATTAATACTGATGGCAAAAAAAACATTACTTCAGCAGAAACTTAGTAGGGCTGCTGTATGGTGGTAGCAAACACACAGTGCGGCAAGGACTAACACATGAGAGAGAGGGAAGGTGGCATGTATTGTGTGTAGTGTCAGTATATCTTGCAGGGGCTACACCTGCAGAGGATGGTCACAACTGAGGATGGGGGAGGGAAGGTGGGGACATTGATAGGGAGCAAGGTGGAGGATGTGGTGGTGGTGGACAGAGAAGAGGGAGGAGGAGATGGACATACAGAAAAGGGCCCTAGGCAGTGGACAAGAGAGGAGGTGGAGGAGATGGGTGGAGAGAGAGACAAGGAGGGAACAGACGGAAAGAGAGAGAGAGAGAGAAAGAGATCAGGCATGCAGAGACAGTAGAGGGGAGGAGATGGTGAGAGAGAGATCTGTACATGTGAGCAAGTCACTCAGATGTGGAACGTGTCAATGTACATAATAAAATACATAGAATAAAGACATTGTTATAGTATTAATAACAGTGCACAAAAGTCACTTATTAGCTTAAAAACTAGTCAACATAAATGTGAAGATAGCAGTTTCATATTTAGGGCATTATTGCATCTATTTTAACCTTGAACAGTAATCAAAACTCCCCACTTTGGGTTTAAAAGTGACCCAAAAATGGAAATGAGAATTTTAGGGCATTATTACATTAATTTAACAGTAAACAGTGTCAAAAAATTTAAAAACATCTCTCCAATATGCGTTTTACTTATTTCTCTGAAAGAATTCCTCTAGTAAATAAAGTGAGGTCTCAAGTAAATAATTTCTCAAGCTATGTTTAAATACTGATGTACTACTCCTTATACTTTTGATGCTGTTGGGTAGGGAATTGAAAATTTTCGTTCCAGCGTACTTTACCCCTTTCTGAATAAGTGTCAAGTTCTTTAACTCACAGTGGAAATCCTCTTTTCTTCTGGTGTTATGTTCATGATGTAGGCAATTCGTTTCATACAGAGTGGGGTTATTTATTATGAAGCACATCAGTGAATATATGTACTGAGATGTTGCTGTCAGTATTTAAAGTCGTTTAAAAAGATTTCGACATGAGGTTCGTGGGGGTACACCACAAATGATTCTTATTGCTCTTTTTTGTGCTGTGAGGATTTTCTTTGCGGCAGGTGTATTGCCCCAGAAGATGATGCCATAACACATGACTGAATGAAAATAGCCAAAGTAAGCTGACTTTGAGATGGTAATGTCATTGAAGCGTGACAAAATTCGTAAAGCAAATGTTGCCAACGTCAGCCGTTTTAGTGTTTGTAAAACGTGATGTTCCCAGTTCAGCCTACTGTCCACGTATACGCCTAGGAATTTTGATAAGTACACTTGCTTTATCATCTGATCATTCTGTGTGATAACTATTTCTTTTGGGTTTTTGTGGGTTGTCTGGAACTGCATAAAACTGTTTTTTTTTCAGGTTTATTGAAAGGGAGTTAATACTAAACCGACCCAGAACTTCTTTAAGGATATCATTGATCTCGGATTCTAAGTCAGTAGCTGACACATTATCCACCACAATGCTCATATCATCAGCGAACATTGTAAATTTACACTTCTTATTGATGGATAAAGGCAGGTCATTAACATATATGAGGAACAGCAAGGGCCCAAGCACTGATCCCTGTGGCACTCCATGCTGCACAATTCCCCACTCAGAGTCCACTGTATATTGTGATACACTATCTGAAACGTCTAGAATAATCTTCTGCTTCCTATTTTCGAGGTACGATTTTAACCAGTTCCCTACAGGTCCTGTAATTCCATAATGACAGGCCTTCTTGAAGAGTATCTGGTGATCTACACAGTCGAACGCCTTTGATAGGTCGCATAAGACACCAATTGGCAGCCTCTTGCTGTTTATAGACTCTAGAACATCATTTGTGAATGAGAAAATTGCGTTATCTATTGAAACTCCCTTTTGAAAACCAAACTGCTGACTGTTAATGATGTTCAGGTCACCAAGGTGTGCCACAATCCTGTTGTACAGAGCTTTTTCTAGGACTTTTGAAAATGTTGTTAATAGAGAGATAGGGCGATAGTTTGACACATTTGTAGCATCCCCTGCTTTGTACAGGGGCCTGACAATAGAGTATTTCATTCTATCTGGAAACACTCCTTGTTGCATGGATGTGTTGCAGATGTGAGACAAAACTTCGGTCACTTCACTACAGCAAGCCTTCAACAGCTTGCTTGAAATATCGTCGATACCAGCAGAATGTTTATTTTTCAAAGACTGTATGATTTTTTTGATTTCATTGGCAGTAATGGGAAGCACACTTATTTGACTGAAAGGTTCTGGAAAATTATTTTTCATTATATGGGCAGCTTTATCTACAGAACCATGGCAACCTATCTGTGTTGGGACAGTTAAAAAATGTTGGTTAAAGATTTCAGCAATTTCCTCACTATTAGTTATCTCTGAGTTGTCAACAGTTAAAACAAAATTTTTGTCTTTGGTGTAGTTTACAGTCCCTGTTTCTCTCTTTATCACATTCCAGATTGTTTTAATTTTATTTTCAGAATTAGTAATTTCAGATGCTATACACATACTTTTAGAGTTTTTAATTGCTTTGGCAAGAATTTTACAGTAGAGTTTATAATGTTTTAGCTGAGCAGGGTTGTTAGAAGTCTTTGATGCTATGAACTGACACATGAGACAAGTGGGCACATATAAACTGGAAGACTAGGCTGTTCTAAGAAAACAAATTTAAAGTGATACTGTATCAAGCTGTTTTAGTATTGTTCCTCCATGACACACTTTTGCTTGGCCTCTAATGCTTTCTATAACAAAAGCTGACACCAACAAATCAGTTAACACTTGCTCTCCACATATTTCTTGCTCAACTTTCCCCCTATTGCATACTAGCCTGTGCCAAGCTGTTTATCTGTTATGACCTTGCAGCACAGTTACTCAGTCACTGCTAGAGTATTGGTTATTCTCTTACATTTCCATCCGTCTTAACATGTCATTAAGTGAGAGTTGCACTAGTCTAATTAGGGACTGATGTGTCAAATGGGAACATAAATTTAACTTCAAGAAACACATGTTTGTAACAAGAAATGAAGCAAAATTTCCTGTTGACAATAGGAATTGCATGAAACATACAATATGCAGTATTTCGTTTAGGCAGACTCTATCTTCAGACTGCAGAAACAAAAGAACACTAGAGAAATTCAACTGATGACCCTTAAGAGATAGATAGCAAATGTATCATAAGTTGTATCATAATTGTAGTCTTTTAAATTTGTTTATTCATGTGCAGGTACTAGTATATGCCGAAGGACCTGCAAACAGCCAGTTTCAACGATTATGGCAAGCAGTTATGCATATAAAAGAAAATCAAGGTAATGTGATGTACAATAGTGATTTAGCATTTGATGATCGTCTGTACACACCATTCCTTGTGTTTGCATGTGGGTTCATGGTGATCACACTAAAAGAACGACTTGAAGATACCCTGTCACGTCCAAAAATATTTTCCGAGGGTGCAGTTCCTCTACCAGCTTGCAGGGTACTGAAGGTTTCATATGTAAAACTGACAAAGTGACATTTACAGTGTTACATTGCTAGCAATTATGAATTAAAATGTGTGCTTGTTCACAGGCTCTGAAGAAACTTAAACAGCTATTGGAAACAAGGGATATGAAGGATGCTTCTCAGGGCCATATGTTCCCCACAGTAAATGAATTGCTTAGTTTTGATTTGGAATTTGGAGTGCCTACAATGTGTTCATATGAAACTGAAAATTAGACTTAATTTTATGGTGACTTTTTGACATTACGTTAAATGCTCTCAAGTCTTTGTGTTATTGTTACAAACCCTATTAATTTGTTTCACTGTCAATAGAACTTAAACAATCATTATTCCATGGCAAGCTAATTTACTAATTAAAAATTCAACATTCAAGTCTGTTGTCTTCTTCTAAGAACAGGAAGGGCTGAAGCACCAAAAATATTTTGTATTTCACTATTAAATCTTCATCTCATTGAAAAGTACTTAAGAAAGCATATTCTGCTGACAAAAGATGTTGCAGGTATGTAATTTTTGCATAAATCATTTGGTTGTAAGCAATACGTCTCAGCTTGTATGTTTCCAATGGGTTTCATTATGAAATAACTATAATATCAAGTACACAATTACAAACCAACCTTCTGGATATAGAGTCAGCTTTAAAAATGCTTTCACAATAAAATATTTTCATAAAAACATCTCATCCCTATTTCACCCCCTTAAGGGTTCCATTTCCAAAAACACTGAAACAGGTATTTTTTTTTGTTTCTAACTGAGAAGTTAAATACCAATTTTCACAGATGTTGCTTTAAAATTACTTTAGTAGATCTTCTAAATATTTCGCCCTCATTTGGCCCCCTTAGGGACTGAATTTCCAAAAACAATGGTTCGTGTATGTTTTATTTCTAACAGAGAAGTCAGATCCAAATTTTCATAGATTAGCTTCAAAAATGCTTGCACAAGGAAATATTTCCATAAAAACTTTAATCCCCTGTTTCACCCCCATTGGGGTTGAATTTTCAAAAACACTGAAATGAGTACTTTTTTTTATTTCTAGCTGAGATGCCAAATTTAAATCTTCATACATTGAGCTTTAAAAATGTTTTCATAAATAAAATATCTCCATAAAAAATGTCACCCCCATAGGCATTCAGATTCCAAAAAACACTAAAATACATATTTTTTTAAATTTGTAGATGATTGGTCAAATACCAATGTTCGTAGCTGTAGCTTTAAGAATACTTTAGTAGTTCTTTAATAATGATATATTTTCAGAAAAAGCCTTCACCCACTATTTCACCCCCATTGGATTAAATTTCGAAAAATGCTTAAACACATGTTTCTTTATTTCTGACGAAGAAATCAAACACCAAATTTCGTAGATCTAGCTTCAAAATTGCCTTAATAGTGACATTTTTCAGAGAAACTCTTCATCCCTTAGTCCCCCCCCCCCCTTACAGTTGGAATTTTGAAAAATCCCTTCTTAAATGATGACTACAGTATAAGATCCACACATTCTCCAGACGTAAAGTTTCTATTCATAGCAGTTTGGGCTGGGCAACGATAAGTCAGTCAGTCAGAACATACACTATGTGATCAGAAGTATCCAGACACCCCCAAAAATATAAGTTTTTCATATTAGGTGCGCATTGGGAAACCAACGCTGGGAGCACACAACATTAACTGCTCTGGTGAACAGCTTGTTCAAACAAACTGTATGTATATATATATATATATATATTAATTGTGTAAAAAAGGATCCAAACTGTAATAATTGTATTTAGTATATAGGTTTAGAAAGTAAGTGTTGGTTAAGATTATCCCCTATGGATGCACGTGGCCTTTCCAATGAAAATTACATGTATTGACTTTTAGGTTTGCTAGCCTGCCACGCTAAATGTTTTAGCGTGACAGTCGAGGGGGCGATGTAGCGGGGCTTTGAATTTCGCCGCGCTACACTCGTTCCCTCAGATAAAAAATATCCCGTCGCAGCGGTATGAGCGCTCGACGGCAGAGAGAAAATACTAAAATTGTTAACTTTTTTTTGTTTTTTTATTCCGTTTCAATTGTCTCTTGATAGCCGTAGCTTAAGGCAGGCGTGATCGGATGCTGACGTAAAAACTTAATGGCTAATCTTGATCTGATTGTAATGTGTAGACATTGTGGAAGTTATTAAGAAATTCGGTGGATGGAAGTAGCAAAGTGAATTAAATTGCATACAGTATCAAGATGATTTTAATTGGTATAAATTAGTGATCCCTGGACTATTACAAGATTTCGGAGCAGATTTTTTCACGCTGAAATGAAGGAGATTTTTGAAGACGTGGACGCCGCCCTAAAGAAGATAAGTTAATCTGGTAAAGGATGATCTCTCGTCTACGCCACTTCCCCCTGTCCGTTACATTCTGTTATTCTCTGTTTCTTTTCAATAACTTTTGTAGTGAAAATTGGTTTAACTTTTGCTCAAAAACGCCACAAGGACCACCCCAACAATAGCTTTTCCGAATAACGAAGTCCGATAGCTTTTCTGTAATACAAAGTCCGATTTGCTTTTCATTCTTTCCCTTTTTCACGGTCTCTCTTCTCCCATTTTTTTTATTAACGACTACAACTGGCTCCCGCGACTGGACGCAATTTTCGGATGTGTCGTTTTTGAGCAAATTTGAAACTTTAATTTGTATTTTTCCCAACAGAGAATAAAATCCTGAAGTTTAAAGGGTAACGAAAACACCAACTTTATTGTACCTAAGCAAATGATAGCACAATATTGTAAAGAATTTTTGTAACTAATTCAATCTGTTTTTCTTTTCATGGCATATATTGATGCAAAACTGTTATTTTGAGACCTTTTGGTGATTATCCGATGGAGATGTATTAAGAAAATCCATATTTTGACGAATACGATTTACGCAGAAGTGATTGACCAGCCGTTGCAGGACAGAAAATTTAATGGTGAGTCACACAATTATGTTTCATTCAAACATTCAATAGCCAACTGCAGAATCCATTTTTCCTTTTCCACACATCCTGTAGTTTTCTTCTAGATTTTTACAAAATTATCTATCTCTATTGTAGTTTGTCTTAATTATAGTATTGTTGTAGCATATGAAGATCGTGAATTTGACCGCCAAACAGTCATTTGTTACGAAAAATTTTGTCCGCCCTGCTGCATCTTTCTCAACCATTGTTTGCAATAGAGCAATCATTTACATTGACGAGAAAATATTTCAACCTAAATTTGAGTCAAATCTTTATTAATCAGACTTATATTATTCCCTTTTTGACTTACGATTATACATTCTATTACAATGGAACGCGGTAAGGTAGAGATAGTTTCGGCAGATGAATTAAGTGAAGTAGATTCATCTTTCAACCAACAAGAAAGTCCGCGTTCCCCTCTATGGACGAGTTCACAGATCAATGCAATGATTTTGCCTCAAACTCGCAACATTTGTGATAATACACAGATGGCGACTTTAAATGACGAAATGTGGAATGGACGCGAGACTAGACCGTCAGCACCATTGTTAACATCAATGTCAGAACCGAATATGAGACAAATTCAGCAATGTGACACAAATCGGACACAGGAAACTGACAAACTGGACCGACTATTAGAGTTATTTGCAGACATGAAACGAGACGTTAGTCAGAAAATTGACATATTAAACCATACTATGACCGAAAATTTTGAACGGACGACAAAACAGATGACAGAATTAAATAACACCACTCAACAGCTCAGCCAGCGATTTGAGACATTGTCCGACCGAGTCACTAAACAGGAAGAAACTTTGGTTACATTCACACACGAAACAAAAAACAATATCACCCGATGTGAGAATCAGTTAACTCAAATAGTTAATGTGCAGCAGGAAGTGAACACCCGTGTGGAAGAGTTAGCTCAGGCCCACACTTCAGCTAGCTCCACCCAAGAAAAGCTGACTGAAGAAGTGGGAAATATTACCCAACAACTTACAATGGTAGTTCTTGAACAGACCCACCTCAAAGAAAAGATAGAAAAGTTAGAAGATCGAGCGGACCTCGCGTCACTAAACAACGACACCAACATGGCCGAAAGAATTGTACATGAATGTAAATTGTGTGACGACTATCTGGACAAAAAACTTGAAACAATTACACAGGACATACTTTCAAAAACAAAGACACATGTTAAAGACGAGACAAAACACATAGAAGACGAAGTGACAAAATTACGAGACAATGTTGTGCCGTGTTTGGCGATAGGTGCAAACGCATCGTCAGGAAACGACAAAACAGCTAAAACCATGGCTAATGACACAGACAGAACACCACCTATTGTGGAATCACCTATTTCAAATCAAAATTACAATGTGCCGCTTTCTTTTCCACCGAACGAGCAATATTACGTTACCGGCATGGCCGATGACACGTTTGTAAGACATGGGTATTTCCAGACATTTTCCAGTGAGGACAAGCACAAAGTCCACCCTATTGTGTTTATTAGATCATTTGACGGTGTTTTTCCACGTAGTTGGTCAGAAGTCGATAAAATCAGATACGTCACCAATCTCATGAGAGGACGAGCAGCTAAGTGGGGTGCCGCTATGAAGTGGCGGTGCCTTACGTTTGAACAGTTCGAACAAGCCTTCTTGGACGAATTCTGGTCCGAGAATGAGCAACAGAGTCTAAGGAGAGAAGTGTGCAACCCCGAGACCTATGACCCTAAAAAAGAGACATTAAGACAATACTTTAAGAGGTACCTAGACAAGACACTGTACTGGTCCAAACCAGCCGACTTGCCAGCGATAATTGACACTTTAAAGAGCCACTTACCCTTTCCATACCGAGACAGATTAATAGGAGTACCGGAGAATGACGTTAAGACTTTCTTAAACTTCTTAGATCAAATGGACGTAGTTTACAGAGGCGATTCACGCCATTCAAATTTTATTCATATTAGTAACCAAAACCAGCACCCACCCCAAAGGAACCGTAGTGACGGTGGTTGGTGGAACCATCCGCCTGCGCGCGAAACATATTCAAATGGTAACGTGTATGACAGTAGGAACAACCGCAGAAATTCGTGGAATAATAACAATAATTATCACCCATATCAAAATGGTAACTACAAGCAAAATGAAAATTACAGACAGTACAACAACAACAATAGGAGACGTGAGAATAACCGGTACAACCCGGGCTACTTTGACAGGAACATGACATATAACAGACATAATTACCACCAAAACAATACCAATCCCAACAATCACCGACAGAATATGTGGAACACACAAAATTCACGCATGACAAATCATAACCCTCCACGGAAACCGCCGCCGTTCCCCGGTACAGTTATGCACTCCCCGCCACGAAGTAGCAATAACAATTGCGGCGCGCCATCAGCTGACGCGTGGGCGCCAACCGGCCGGAATGTAAACATAGTGGAGCTGGTCAATGAACCCGGCCAAACACAGCAGACGACGGAAAACAGTCGATGACCGAGCTAAGCGCTCGTGCTACGGTCGTGGGGTGTTGTAAGAGCGCAACGGCTGAGACGGTTTGTTTCCTCAGGTACGATGACAAAATGACAGCAGAACAGGAATTAACCAACGAAATAAACATTAAATCAGGCAGTTGTGTAGAAGAATTCATACAAGCTACGGCATGGGTTAAGTTTAACGATTAGGATGTACAAATTTTATTCGATACTGGTGCTGCTGCAAGTGTGATGTCAACCGCATTCTATAATGAATTGAAAGAAATTATAAACATACCTACATTACCTGTACACAATTGCCACGTGGTTAGTGCCACAGGTACTAAATCTAAGAACATACGCATGCAAGCCCTTGTTAACTTCACATTTTCCAATACACAGTTCAAGTGTAATTTTCTGATTGTAGACAAGCTTATCGTACACTGCATCCTAGGGATGGATTTTTTGAATGAACACAAAGCAATCATAGATTTAAGTAATGGCATATGTCAATTATCCGTAGGAGAACAACTAATTAATGTTGAACTTAACAAGACGATTGAACCACGACAAAAACATTACGAAGTAAGTCAATTTCAATTGGTATATCCTACCATAGTTAGTGTATGTAATTTAACACCTGAAGATTCAGACTATCAGGAAATTGAGCAGGATTTATTGTATCAGAAATGTGTCGAATCTGACTATTTAACGAAACAACAGCAAGAAGAATTGTACAAATTATTATGTGATTATGCACAAGTTTTCAGTGAGAGGCCTGGTGTAATCAGAGGTTATAGCTACAAAATGGATGTTAAGCCACATAAGACTAATTGTAGGACACATTATAATATTCCATGGGCGAAGAAACCGGCAGTTTTACGTGAAATCGAGCGTATGTTGATCTGGGGTGTTATAGAAAAATCACATTCCCCTTATTGCAGTCCTATCCTGGCGGTAGGCAAGCAAGATGGAAATGTCAGATTGGTGCTAGACGCACGTGAAATCAACAAAATTATTATACCCGTTAACACAAGACCCGTCAACTTGGATGAACAGTTGCTAAAATTTTATAATGTACAATACCTAACTAATATTGACCTCCGCTCATCGTACTGGCAGGTGTCCCTTCACAATGACAGTCGTAAATACACTGCTTTCCTTTGTGAAGGACGCAGTTATCAGTTTTGTGTGTTGCCTTTTGGCTTGCGCGTAAGCGCGGGCGTGTTCATCGAGGCGCTTGACGCCGTTCTCGGCCCGTGTTTGTTGTCACGCGTCACGGCGTACGTCGATGACATCGTCGTGGCAACAAATACGTGGGAGGAACATATTGATCTGTTACAGCAAATTTTATTTAAATTTTCACAAGCTGGAGTCACAGTAAATCTTTCGAAGTCCAAAGTAGGAAGGCGTGAAATCAAGTTTTTGGGCCATATTGTCTCGCCGGAAGGCGTTCGTCCCGATTCTAAGAAGATTGATGCTATTCGTAATTTCCCTCCTCCACAAAACCGTAAACAGTTGAAAGCATTCTTAGGTTTATCTTCTTTCTTTAGGAAGTTTGTTTCAAAACAGCTTCTGAACAGCTCTCATCTGCTAACTTTACTAAAAAAGAACGCAATTTGGAGATGGACAGAGTTTTGCCAAGCTGATTTTCAGGCTATTAAAGATGCATTGGTGAACGCACCCCTCCTCTGCCACCCTGACATGACGTCAGATTTTTGCCTATCCACGGATTCGTCATCATACGGCCTTGGAGCTTTTCTATTTCAAATTCAAAGCCCCGCTACATACAGCTTCGAAATTGTTTACATTAAAGGTGAATCAAACGTAGTAGCCGATGCCCTGTCCCGTTTGCCCCAAGGCATACAGGATTTTTCGGAACTTTCCGAGCAAATATCAGACTTTAACATCTTACTTATGTATGATGGTACATACGCTCCATACTACCACAATATGTGCAAGAACTTTGCTTCACTTCAGGACAGCGACCCCAGGTGGTCAAATATCAAAAAGAAATTACGTACAGATCCTTCTTCACATTTACAAAAATATTACACAATACACAAAAATGTACTTTTTCATAGGCGTACCCCAGACTCGCACCATTGGTGTGTCTGTCTACCCGACGCGCATGTTGATGATTTTATTCTGTTCACACACAAAACTTGGGGACACTACGGAGTCACCAAATGCACTGATAAAATAGTACAGTACTGTTATTTTCCCAATCTGCGTCGGAGAGTGTTGCAAATTGTTCGTAAATGTATCATCTGCCAAAAAGCAAAATTTTCCAACCGATCATCTTTGAATGAATTACATCCTATTATACCAACCCGACCTTTGGAGTTAGTATCGTTGGATATCGCAGGACCTTATCCCAGGGCTCGTGGAGGTGTGAAATACATCGTTGCTGTACTTGATGTCTTCTCAAAATACTTAAAATTGTATGCTATCCGCACTGTCAACGCATCTGCTATTGCTAGACGTTTGACTAACAGTTACTTTACAAGGTTTGGCAAGCCCCACAGCATTATTACGGATAACGCACCCTATTTTACGGGAAGAAAATGGAAATCTTTTGTTGCTACACATAACATCAAACATATTCTTACATCAGCATTTCAGCCAGAAGGGAACCTCGTAGAAAGGATTTTTAGAGAATTTGGTCAATTCATGAGAATACATTCACCTCGCAAACACACCAAGTGGATCGAATTTTTAGCACCCTTTGAGCAGATAGTAAACAACTTGCCTCATGCCTCAACAGGATACCCACCACAGGAATTATTATTAAACAAACCTGAACAGAACAAGTGGGCTATGCCCATTCCAAAGCTAACCCCATCCACAACACACATACCTTTGGAAGAGAAAGTAAGACAGGCATACACTATGTTGTGCAATAAAGCCAAGAACAGGAAAGAGAAGTATGACAAACGTGTTACAAATACACAAATCTATCAGGTTGATGACCTTATTCTGTTGCGTTCACATCCCAAGTCTACAAAATTAAAACAATTGAACAGAAAATGGCAGCTATTATATTCAGGTCCTTTCAGAATAGCAAGCATACCTCACCCAGGTTGTTACTCCCTAGAATACCCGTTATCTCACAAGCCGAGGGGGCTGCATCCCCACAGACATTTGAAACCCTTTGTGCACTAAAACAACATAATATAATGATAACTAAGTTGAACATGAGCAAGTTGCTGTGAAAACGAGATCATAAATATTTGTATTGAATACACGAACATTAAGTTATACAGCCTAAGAACACAAACATTCATTTATGGAAATTATATACTGCAGTTACACTTGCACACATAATTATGAAGAGAAGGTAAACCCAGGTGAGCACACTTGCTGAATGAGAAAAGATATTCATATAGGAATGAGGTCTATGCAGGTTACATTGGTTGTTAATTGTAAATTATAAGGTGAATCAACAACTAGTTAGTTATTTCAAGGCACTATAATGAGAGGAAATAATAGCTATTGACATCAGTAATGACATAGGTATGTAGCAGAATGAATGAGGATGTAAGAATGAATGATCAGTATGAATGAGTTAATATTTAAGTTAATATAAGAAGGTAAGTTACTGTGAAGTAGTTGGAGACAAGAGATTATTTGAGGAAAATATTATTGGAGTTTTATGAGAATGGAAGTGCCAAATGGCCCCACGTATGTGATATATTAATGTTTGATGAGGAATATGTTTAATGTATAAGGATATATATATATATATATTATGATGAATATGTGAGTAAGGAATGAGTGAGAATGTTTTGGTAATATTGTGCTACATGGAGAAGTGAGTAAACAGTTTATATCTTTAAGATTACATAAGAATTTCAGTTTGAAAGAAAACATTTGTGATGAGTTAGAACACGTGAGTACAAGACGTTAAATGTGAATCTATTTTCAGTGCCCTTGAAAAGGAATGAATGCAAGGAAAGCAGAGTGAACATAACGATGATTACGGCTGTGGAAAGAAGTGTAATAAGAATGTAACTTGGAAACACATTAGCTTTAATTTATTTCAGAAGTGTAACTTAGTAACCTTTCGTTAAGTTTTGTTACGCCATTGTGTGGAAGAAAACATTTATAGTTCGTGTTCAGACAGGAGAATGATATTTTAAGGAACTTAAGTTGAAACATAGTTTTTACACAGCCCTCATGTGAATGCATTTGTTAAAAAAAAAAAAAAAATACGAAAGTGAAATTTAGTGCCATATTAGCCTTTATTATAATTACATATGACAGAAAACCCTGAGGAAGCAAAAGATAGGAGAGTTATTAAGGCCGTTTTGCGACTCGTACAACACCTCCACTTAAGCGAACAGATGACAAAATTACATCTACGTTGAAGACATTTGACTTTTTAGGCTATGCAAGGTAAGTGCAAAGGAGCAGTGACCATCCGTGCAGCCGACGTCGAGCAACGGACAGTGAGAAAGAGACATTTTGCTGTCAATTATAATAATATGTTCTTTGTTTATGATTTATAGATAGACATGATGTATATACACACAACATACATAATGTTTAACCTTCCAAAAAGTAGAAGAAAGTTCATGGTTGAACTCTTGAGAGGAAATTTGATATGTTATCATATAATACACATTATGAGAGAGACAATCTCTGAGATACATTTTCCATTTGTATAGACGGTATCCACAAGAAGTGGAGATATTGAGGATGTACCGAGCGGACATGCGATTCACTCATGCAAGGATTTGTTAAGGTATAATACACTAAGTCATATGAACAGTCAGAACACAAACAGAGAATCTGTCATGATGTTACACTACACAGACTTGACGTAAGGACACTTACATTTACCCATGATTTGGTAAATTGTAAGCACCTCCTTTCACACACCCCTTGAAGGTGATGCAAACGTTACAATGTATTATATTCTCTTTTTTTTATGTATTAGCTGTAGGATTTGGTAGTTTATAGGTAGTGAATAGTTTCTTCCAGTCTATCTTTCTTTCTTTCTCCATTATCCTACCACATACTGCAGCTGGGTATTGTTTGTTTATGGAATGTAAGAATATATTGTGTGACAGTAAACTTTCAGGTATGAATAAAAAGACATGAAGAAAACTGAATATTGATGGCATTACAAGCCTGGTCAACCACTAGCCAGCCAAGATATGGAATCAAAGAAAAGAAATAAATAATAAATAAAGGAAAGCCCGTGCTTTTAAACATTAAGTCTTATATCCCTTGGCACGTCAAAACCTTAATAAAGAAAATCAAAATGACCATAAACCCCAATAAAAGAAAGCCAATGGGACTTAGTATAATTTTTTTTAGCGTAAATATTTCACGTGTATATTCTTGTAAATTTATATGTATTTGTATATGTGTTAAAACTTTGCATATTGTCAACATTTTGAAACGTGACCACGAAATGTAAGCTTTCATAATTAACGATGTAAACATGCTTGGACAAAGTGAACTGTTGAAATGTAAATGTGGCAAAAAGTGATGCAAACTGTGTTAAACAGTGAACGTTATAAACGACGAATTTTGTGTTGTTTGTGAAACTTATGGCGCATAAACCAAATAACTGTTTATAAATCGATATAAACTGCAGTTTACTTTGACGATAATGAGGATTTTCACACTGCAAATGAACGTTTGTTGGCAAGTGTAAACAATGTGGTGAAACACCTACCTTTGCGAACATCGACGCCGTTGTTCCTGGCCGGCCTTCAGATGCTTGGAGACAATAAACTCAGCACCTGTCGTAGGCGATGTGGAGGCTAAAAACTACATCGACCATATATGCCCCGGGAACAATAGTCATGAAAACGCACAAGGACCTGGAGTGTTGTGTCGTAACAGAAGACATGGACGTTGCTTCAGATCACGCACACGCCCAATCTTATGGTGTCACCGGACTTAACACGCCAATTATGCTGGAATAACAACTTGTAATGAACACTATGTGAAAGTGAATACTGTGCAAGATTGTCATAACACAGCGATTTTGAAACTGCCGCACGCGAAATTCAGTGATGCTACTGCGCATACGCAAAGACTACGTGCTGCCAGATGTGCATTGGGAAACCAACGCTGGGAGCACACAACATTAACTGCTCTGGTGAACAGCTTGTTCAAACAAACTGTATGTATATATACATATTAATTGTGTAAAAAAGGATCCAAACTGTAATAATTGTATTTAGTATATAGGTTTAGAAAGTAAGTGTTGGTTAAGATTATCCCCTATGGATGCACGTGGCCTTTCCAATGAAAATTACATGTATTGACTTTTAGGTTTGCTAGCCTGCCACGCTAAATGTTTTAGCGTGACAGTCGAGGGGGCGATGTAGCGGGGCTTTGAATTTCGCCGCGCTACACTCGTTCCCTCAGATAAAAAATATCCCGTCGCAGCGGTATGAGCGCTCGACGGCAGAGAGAAAATACTACAATTGTTAACTTTTTTTTGTTTTTTTATTCCGTTTCAATTGTCTCTTGATAGCCGTAGCTTAAGGCAGGCGTGATCGGATGCTGACGTAAAAACTTAATGGCTAATCTTGATCTGATTGTAATGTGTAGACATTGTGGAAGTTATTAAGAAATTCGGTGGATGGAAGTAGCAAAGTGAATTAAATTGCATACAGTATCAAGATGATTTTAATTGGTATAAATTAGTGATCCCTGGACTATTACAAGATTTCGGAGCAGATTTTTTCACGCTGAAATGAAGGAGATTTTTGAAGACGTGGACGCCGCCCTAAAGAAGATAAGTTAATCTGGTAAAGGATGATCTCTCGTCTACGCCACTTCCCCCTGTCCGTTACATTCTGTTATTCTCTGTTTCTTTTCAATAACTTTTGTAGTGAAAATTGGTTTAACTTTTGCTCAAAAACGCCACAAGGACCACCCCAACAATAGCTTTTCCGAATAACGAAGTCCGATAGCTTTTCTGTAATACAAAGTCCGATTTGCTTTTCATTCTTTCCCTTTTTCACGGTCTCTCTTCTCCCATTTTTTTTTTTATTAACGACTACAACTGGCTCCCGCGACTGGACGCAATTTTCGGATGTGTCGTTTTTGAGCAAATTTGAAACTTTAATTTGTATTTTTCCCAACAGAGAATAAAATCCTGAAGTTTAAAGGGTAACGAAAACACCAACTTTATTGTACCTAAGCAAATGATAGCACAATATTGTAAAGAATTTTTGTAACTAATTCAGCTGCCACCTACTGCCAGGTGCTCCATATCAGCGACCTCAGTAGTCATTAGACATCATGAGAGAACAGAATGGGGTGCTACACATATCTCAACTTCGAACGTGGTCCGGGGATTGGGTGTCACTTGTGTCATATGTCTGTATGTGAGATGTCCACACTCCTAAACATATCTAGGTTCACTGTTTCCGATGTGATAGTGAAGTGGAAACATGAAGGGACACATACAGAACAAAAGCATACAGGTTGACCTCATCTGTTGACTGGCAGAGATTGCTGACTGTTGAAGAGGGTCAGAATGTGTAATAGGCAGACATCTATCCAGACCATCACACAGGAATTCCAAACTGTATCAGGATCCACTGAAAGTATTATGACACTTAGGCAGGAGGTGAGAAACTTGGATTTCATGGTTGAGCGGCTGCTCATAAGCCACACATGACATTGGTAAATGCTAAAAGACACCTCGCTCGGTGAGAGGAGCGTAAACATTGGACAATTGAACAGTGGAGAAATGTTGTGTGGAGTGATGAATAATGATACACAATGTGGCGATCTGATGGCAGGGTGTGGGTGTGGCGAATGCCATTGTAATGGTGTGGTCATGTTTTTCATGGAGGGGGCTTGCACCCATTGTTGTTTTGTGTGGCACTATCACAGCCGAGGCCTACACTGATGTTTTAAGCACCTTCTTGCTTCCCACTGTTGAAGAACAATTCAGGGATGGTGACTGCATCTTTCAACACGACCAAGCACCTGTTCATAATGCACGGCCTGCGGTGTAGGGGACGAACATCCCTGTAATGGTCTGTCCTGCACAGAGTCCTGACCTGAACCCTATATAACACCTCTGTGATGTTTTGGAACACTGATTTCATGCCACGCCTCACCAACCGACATGAGTACCTCTCCTCAGTGTAGCACACCATGAAGGATGGGCTGCCATTCCCCAAGAAATGTTCCAGCACCTGACTGAACATATGCCTGCAAGAGTGGAAGCTGTCATCAAGGCAAAGGGTGAGCCAACATCATATTGAATTCCAGCATTACCGATGGAGGGCGCCACTAACTTGTAAGTCATTTTCAACCAGGTGTCTGAATACTTTTGATCACATAGTGTAGTCTTTTGTATTATAGAGATCTATTGGTACTGTGAAGCAAAAACTGTGCAGTGCACAAAAGAAATTTGGCATTTTCCTTAATTACTATACATAATTCTCAAACTTTTTTTACACACATTATTTTATCAAAAAGTAGTATACTGCAATATTTTATTACTTTATACACTTTACAAATACAATCTTAATTGGTGCTATAGTTTTTTTGTCCTAGATACTTCCTTATTGTGCAGCAGTATGCCTGACCGTGTAATCCTTCATGGTTGATTTGAAACTGTTTCTGCACATAATTATTTTCTGTGGATTTGAACAATGCATTGTATGGTTTGATGCCAGGATGAAGTATGGCTTTCTGTAGCAGTGCTGCATTTGTCTGTTGTACATGTACACTATTCATTGCCTTTTGTAGTATCTCTGTACTTAAAGGTAATACATGTACTTTTACTGTTTAATTTTTCTTTTATTATAATTCAATTTTCTACAATGTATGAAAATTCAAGTGCCAGTATTTTATTTTTCAGAAATAGTTGCCTGCATGATGACCTTTAGTCTACCCCTTCCATTAGTCTACGAATACTTTTCTGTAATCTAAATGATTTTAAACCTGCTCTTTTCCACAGGATACCATAGCTTTCAACAACAAGTAAGCCCAAGTAAAATATATGATCCTGAGATTATCATATGATGTACAACTTCTTAGTATTCATATTATGGAACATTTTGCTCAGTTTTCTGTTTATGTAGTCTACACGTGTATCCTATTTTATATTCTGTTGTACTCATATATCAAGATATATTGTACTCTCTGTTTTTTCCAGTTGTTTGTCCATGTATTCCAATGTGGGGATTAAATGGTATTCTGTTCCAGGTTGTAATATTTCCATTAGAACAGGTTTTCTTCCTCTTGTTCTTTTCCCAGATACATAATCAAACTGTTTGCATCGAAGTACTCTGCTATATTCTTTCTGGTGAACTTAATGTTGTTTCCACAGGTTTTTTAGTACTTCCTGTAACTGAGATGCTATACCTATAAATTGGTTTAGTTTTCTGCTACTATTGTTTAAAGCCAAATTATTTATATATAGAAAAAAAATAAGAGCAGACCCAATACAGAATCTGAGGGAACTGGGTGCCAGACTATTAATAAATCTGACTGATCAGTACTGATTTTGCCATTTACTACATATGTTACAGCCACTAGTTGTTTTGTTTCATGGAAGTATCAGATAATCCAGTTACTTGATGCTTTCTCAATTCCCCAGTCATGAATCTTACTGAGTAATTAATCATGATTGGTGGCATCAAAGGGTTCTTTTAAGTCTAGGGTTAATGCTGAAGATATTCCTGTCTATCTTGGGCCAGTAGCATTTCAAACAGAAGAGAAAGTTAGCTATTTCACTTGAATCATTTTTTTTCTGAAACCATTTTGTGATTCCACTGGTATTTTATATTTATTTAAGAAATTAGCAATATTATGAAAAGGATAGTTGCTACTCACCATATAGCAGAGATGCTGAGTCACAGATAGGCACAACAAAAAGACTGTCACAAAATAAACTTTTGGCCAAAAAGACCTTTGTCAAAAATAGACGACAGACACACACAGAAAGTCACACAGATGCAACTCTCACTCACATGACCGCAGCCTCTGGCAGATGAATCCAGATTATGAGCAGCAGCAGCAGCAGCAGCAGCAGCAGTGCATGATTGGAGAAACAACTTGGTGGGGTTGAACAGAAGGCTGGAGCAGGTGGGAAGGAGGATGGATAGCAGGGTAGGGGTGGAGAACAGTGAAATGCTGCTACAAAGCGTGCAGGGACGAGCTGGAGAGAAGGTAGGGGGCTAGATGCAGTCAGGAGGTTAGACAGTGAGTGGGGGAAAAGGGGGGTAGTGGAAAAGGAGAGAAGTAAAAACACTGGGTGTGTTAGTAGAGTAGAGGGCTGTATAGTGTTGGAATGGGAACAGGGAAGGGGCTAGATGGATGAGGACAATGACTAATGAAAGATGAGGCCAAGAGGGTTACGGGATCATAGGATATGTTTCAGGGAGAGTCCCCACTCGCACAGTTCAGAAATGCTGGTGTTGGTGGGAAGGATCCATATGGCACAGGCTATGAATCAGTCCCTGAAATGAAGAATGTCGTGTTGGGCTGCATGCTCAGCAAGACAGTGACCCATTTGTGTCTTGGCCACAGTTTGTGGGTGGCTATTCATGCGGACAGACAGCTTGTTGGTTGTCAAGCCCACGTAGGATGCAGCACAGTGGTTGCGCCTTAGCTTGTAGATCACATGACTGGTTTCATGGGTAGCCCTGCCTTTGATGGAATAAGTGATGTTTGTGACCAGGGTGGAGTAGGTGGTGGTGGGAGGATGTATGAGACAGGTCTTGCATCTAGGTCTATTACAGGGATACAAGCCATGAAGTAAGGGATTGGGGGCAAGGGTTGTGTAGGAAAGGACAAGTATATTGTGTAGGTTTGGTGGGTGGTGGAATACCACTGTTGGAGTGATGGTAAGGATAGTCGGCAGGATGTGACCATTGCATCTGCAGTGAAATGTGGTCCATCTCAAAGTATACTGAGGGTATCACTGAGGACTTTACAGAACGTAATTATCCTCCCAACCTTGTACAAATACAAATAGGCTGTGCCTCATCTTTCCAGTCACCCACCACCTCCCAAAGTCTCATTGTCTATCCACAGAGGAGCATTCCTCTTGTAGCTCAGTACCACCCAGGACTGGAGCATCTGAATTACATTCCCCTCCAGAGTTTTGACTACCTCCCATTGTGTCCTGAAATGAGAAATGTCCTGTCCTCTGTCCTTCATTTCAATGACTGCTTCATAGCCTGTGCCATATGGATCCTTCCCACCAACACCAGCTTTTCTGAATTTTGCAGGTGGGGACTCTCCCTCCAACATATCCTATGTTCCCCTAACCCTCCTGGCCTCAACCTTCATTGGTCATTGTCCTCACCCATCTAGCCCCTTCCCTGTTCTCGTGTTCCAGCACTATACAGCCCTCTATTCCATCAATGCACCCAGTCTTTTTACTTCTCTCCTTTTCTGTTATCCCCCCCCCCCCTTCTCCTCACCCACTGTCTAACCTCGTCCCTGCATGCTCCACAGCAGCACTTCACTGCCCCTACCCACTTTAACAATTTTTAAGTGTACTAAAAAAGTTGCCAGTTGAGAAGTATAGTTTACAAGCTGACTGTAGTTCAAAGATTATATCTTCATATTTTGATTATAGTAGCATGATTTCTTGCTGCATTTTCTAAATATTTGTTGGTATACAGTATATCTGTGCAACGTCCACCATTGACAGAGCAAAGATACACACATTCAAGAAGAGAACCAAATTCAAAAACATGGTGAGGACACTCAAAATTTTTCCATGTTTCTGTAACAAGTGGTTTTCTATAGTTGCTGCAGGATATGATTCTTAAGTTTCAGTAACAGTAATGCTATATTAGAACTTCTGAACCAATATTACATCAAAACTTTCTGCCACGGTGTATTAAGGTACATCAGGACTGTGGTGTGTATGTCACTGAGGAAAGAACTACAGTAAATGATCCTTATTTATCAAATTTATTTTATTAAGGTTTAAGGGTTTTCATGTTTTCATATAGAAGGTGCACATGTAATATAGTACATGAAACTTATAGAAAATATAATATTTGTCTTTCACACTTTATGTATTATTCATTCTTTTCATACATAAGTCTATCAAAATATTGACAGAAATGCCAACTATGTTCTGTGGCAGAGCGAGATTTTACATGATTTTCTTTGTAATAATTCTGATGGATATAGAAGACTGGTAGCAAAACTATGCACTGTAGTAGCATATAAATAAACAAGCATGATAAGTTTCATGCTAGTGGTAAGAGGTGCTCCAGGATTAAAGTTATCCTTAGTTTTTTACTGTGTGTACTGACAAAGGAGTGACAATTAAATTGTGATTATAAAACGAAAGTTAATTTTAAGATTCAGAAGCAATCTTAACTAGAAATAATGGGTTGTGCATTGAACCAATCTGTTCCATTTATTGCCAACCCCCACAATAAAGGGTGTTTCCTTGGCACCAATATCGCCTGTTTAATAGGCATGGGCCCTAATAATGTGAACTTCCAGATCTATTATCAATGTTGTTAGTAATATGGCAAATTTGAGCCTAAACCATTGCCAAGTCTCTCCATTTTGAATTCCATGTTAAGCAATTACAGTGCCCGGTCCAAACAATGCTTAAGCACTAACTACTATTCCTAATCTAGGTAACATGGAAAGGTCATTTTTTACTATTTGAGAATACACACCAAGGGGCCAAAATTGACACATAACTATGTTGTATTTTGTACAACATTATGTAATTTTTACTAGGTCACACCTGGGAAGGATTTCAACTTTTCATTTCATACCTATGGAAGATAAGTGTGAAACAATTTCTCTGTCACTGTAAATATCTCACTGCCACCTCATGTAACAGTATTCAGGTCAATTGCAGTTCATTGAATAAATGACTTTTTTCCATCAGAGATGAGTACAGCAACTTGCTTATTTTTGTTGGATTACATCATCTTTGCAAGTAATGAATGTAACTGAATTAAGCTAAGCAACCAGATATGAACTGTATGTATAGACAGTTTACCTGAGACCTTTAGATGTGTGGTACACCTGTACTACTGCAGCTAAGATGAATGAGAATTCTTGTTGTAATTGCTGTACTACAACTTATGCATTAATAGTTTGTTGGAAAGGAATTTGGTTTTTGTCTTACTTAGTAATTCGCTAATATGGCATATATGGCTTTCATAAATCAGAGTAATACGGCAATACATATGCAAACTTAGGAGAACTGAACCACTGACTGATTGATATCATGGCTCTATGTGTATATTCATACATATGATGTCTGGATAATTTAATATAAAAATAACTACATAGACTAATATGAAAGAGAGTACCTGTTGCCCACAGTTGAAATTTTTTACAGAAATTATTCATGTCTTTTGGAACATAGTGTACAACTAGTTATGGTTCGTAACAAGGTATGTGGCTCTAGAATGAGCATGTCAGCCCAAAACCAGTAACCACTGCAGCACAAACTGTATATTTATGCTACTGACATGGACAAAATAAAGAAATTATCAAATTTCCTCACTATCTTTATTATGTATAAAAGTTTATTATGAAGCACATTCTGTTGTAGTTGTTTTATTTATTTGCCTCAGGTATTCCCTATGAGCTTTGTGCACAGAAGAGAGCTGCAGCGCTGTGCTTGATTGTCATACAAGTGCAACAAAGGGACTGCTGTGGTGTACACGGTTCCATGGAATATCAATGATTTGAACATGATATATTGCAGTAATGATAATAAATACTGAATTTTTTGTATGTAATAACATTTTGTTTATCTGGTTGAATGTCAAGAGTCTGAAGTGAATGTTAGCCTCACATAAAGTCACATACTAATAACAGTCTCATGTCTGGTGTATAGTCAACCCATATTGAATTATGATTGTAATCCCAAGTTGTCAAATAGAGATGTAGCAGATGTTGGCATTGGATTGAAATTTAAGAGATTTCATCTAGTCACAAGTTCGACGACTACTACAGAGCAGATTTGTAGGTTATTTGTAACACATATACTCAGCAAACATTATTGCTTTTACACTTGCATACATTTTTCCTTGACAGCACCACTATGCTTTGACCTAACATGATATGATGCAGCACAATTCTTATTTTACTTAGATGCAGAGAATACCATTTATTTACATTTTATGCTTCAGTACAACAGCTCATCTTCAATATTTTCTTGTAGCATTGAGGACAATGGGCATTAATCTCGATTTTGCGGAAGTTTTTCTTCTCCTGTTTGCCAATTATAGATTAATTTCTTACATGCAGGTGTTTCTTGTTTTCTGGCACAATATAGACATTACTTATGGCTATCAGTTTTTGCCTAATCTGCTTTTATGTAGAATGTGTCCAGTATGAAATTTGCAAATATTGCACTTGAAAGTTTTGAAGTGACTGCAAATTGCAGTGAAACTGCAATTAAGATGGAATTTCACATCACAAAATTACGTTGGGATTATGTTTCATGAAACTGTCATACATATGTCTCATCATAACTGTATGAGAGCTGCTGCAAATAATAATAAAAACAGAGATGAAATTCTCAAATGAGTATCAAAGATAACTTGCATAGGTATGACTGCTGAAGTGTGTTTAATACAGTGTTACAGTAGCAAAGATTTAATGTTTTACAGTGGATCCACCATGTAGACGTGTTGTCTTGTTCACTACAATGTTATAATTTCCATTATACTGCAATGATATGATGTGCAATAATGGTCTTGTGTAAATAAAGAAATCACAGTTCACAGTTTTAAATAATTTTTTTGTACAAAATAGAACTGCCACATGCATATCCTTTTTAACTCTTAGATTTCCATGAGTGTTTATAGTCTATATATTGGAAGGAAACATTCCACGTGGGAAAAATTATATATAAAAACAAAGATGAGGTGACTTACCGAACAAAAGCGCTGGCAGGTCGATAGACACACAAACAAACACAAACATACACACAAAATTCAAGCTTTCGCAACAAACTGTTGCCTCATCAGGAAAGAGGGAAGGAGAGGGGAAGACGAAAGGAAGTGGGTTTTAAGGGAGAGGGTAAGGAGTCATTCCAATCCCGGGAGCGGAAAGACTTACCTTAGGGGGAAAAAAGGACAGGTATACACTCGCACACACGCACATATCCATCCACAAAAATGATCGCTTAGCAACAAATAATCCTGGAGCTAATAATGTGCATCAAAATGAGTACAGGGATTAGTGAACACAGGGATTTCATAGTGAGATTGAATACTGTAGCCCATAAATCCTCCAAAAATAAATGAAAAGTATACCTATTCAAAAAATCAGATAAAAATTCACTTGACACCTTTCTGAGAGACAATCTCCATTCCTTCCAACTTAACAATGTAAGTGTCGAGCAGATGTGACTTGAATTTGGAGTAATAGTACTGATATCAATTGAGAGATTTGTACCAAATAAAATAAACTACGGAGCTGATCCCTCTTTGTACACAAAACGGGTCAGAACACTGTTGCAGAAATAATGAAAAAAGCATGCCAAATTGAAATGAATGGAAAAACTCGAAATTCGTTGCAGACTTCAATGCAAGATGGTTTTAATAGTTTCCACAATGAAACTTTGTCTCAAGTCGTGGAAGAAATTCCAAACTCCAGAGAGTTTCTGGTCATATGTAATGTATGCCAGCGGCAATACACAATAGCAAAGAAAATACTATCGATGATAGTCAGTGAACTATAATAACAGTGCTGTCAAAGCAGAATTACTCAATGCAGTGTTCTGAAATTCCTTCATCAAAGAAGATGAAGTAAATATTTCAGAATTCGAATCAAGAACATCTGCCAACATGAGTAACTTAGAAGTAGATATTCTTGGAGTAGTGAAGCAACTTAGATCACTTAATAAAAGCAAGTCTTTCATTCCAGAATGTATACCAGTTAGGGTTTTTTCAGAATAAGCTGATGCAATGGCTCCATACTTAGCAATCGTATACAACCACTCGCTCATGAAAGATCCGCACCCAAAGACTGGAACATTGCACAGGTCACACCAGTACTCAAGAAAGGTTTTAGGAGTAATCCACTAAATTACAGCTCCATGTCATTAACATCAATATGCAGTGGAACATATGTTGTATTTGAACATTATGAGTTACCTCAAAGAGAACAGTCTATTACCGTAGCCAACACGGATTAGAGAACATCGTTCTTGTGAAACACAACTAGGTCTTTACTCACACAAAGTTTTGAGTGCTATTGACAAGGGATTTCAAATTGATACCATATTTCTACATTTCCAGAAGGCTTTTTGACACTGTATCACACAAGCGGCTTGTAGTGAAATTGCTTGCTTATGGAATAACGTCTCAGTTATGTGATTGGATTCATGGTTTCCTGTCAGAGAGGTCACAGTGTGTAGTAAGTGATGGAAAGACATTGAAAAGATATCTGTATGGTGCAAAAATTGGCAATTGACCCTAAATAATCAAAATTGTGAGGTCACCCACATGAGTGCTAAAAGGAATCCATTAAACTTCAGTTACACAATAAATCAGTCAAATCTTAATGTCATAAATTCAACTAAATCCTTTGGAATTACAACAATGAACAACTTAAATTGGGAAGAACACATAGAAAATGTTGTGGGAAGGTAAACCAAAGACTGGGTTTTGTTGGTAGAACATTTATATAATGTAACTGTCTACACTTTGCTTGTCTGTCCTCTTTTGGAGTAAAGCTATACGGTCTGGGATACTTACCAGATAGGATTAATGGAGTGCGTTGAGAAAGTTCAAAGAAGAGCAGCATGTTTTGTATTATTGTGAAATAGGGGAAAGAGTATCACTGACATGATAAGGATTTCAGGTGGACATCATTAAAACAAAGGCATTTTTCATTGCATTGGAATCACCAACTTTCTCCTCTGAAGGCGAAAATATTTTGTTGATGCCAACCAACATAGGGAGATATGATCATCTTAATAAAGGAAGGGTAATCATAACTCGCACGAAAATATATAGATGTTCACTTTTCCGCACACTGTTTGAGATTGGAACAAATAGAGAATTACTGTGCATGTGGTGCAATCAACCCTTTGCCACACACCTACTAAGTATGATTTGCAGAGTATGCATGTAAATGTAGATGTATATCCCTGGCTTTCAGTATGTCATGTGAAAAAAGCAGTTAGTTAATTTCACGTTCCATGGATCGTCTGCACGGTAAATTGAATTGTATGGAATGAGTCATTTTACATTTGCATCACATAATGATTTGTAAAGATGGCTACATGCTGTATATTTATAAGTTTCTTTTTGTTTTCTTTCTTTCTTTTTTGGTTTTTAATAATGGGTGAGTTAGCAAATCCTACCCACTAACTTTTACGTATTGCAATATTTTTCTGTCAGAAATTTGATATCAGCTGGTAAGTGATCAAAAATTTTCATCACAGCATTGTGCACTCCTTTTTGTGCTAAAGACAATGTTAATGTGAAGTAATTGATGTCATTTTTCCTTCTGTTATTGTAATTACAAATATCATTGTTCCTTTTGAACTGTAGTGGATTATTTACAACAAATTTCTTGAGTGAATAAATATATTGTGAAGCTATAGTCAGAATGCCCAACTCGAACAGATGTCTAAAAGATCATTGTGGGTGAGCACCACATATTTTTCTTACAGCACTATTTTGAACAATGAAGACTTTCTTTCTTAAAGGTGAGTTACTCCAGAACTTTATTCCATATGACGTTATTGAATGAAAATATGTAAAACATGTCGATATACTGATTCGTCTCTCCCTAAGATTTGCAATGATTCTAAGTTTCGCTGTGGCTGAACTAAGCTATTTTAGGAGCTCCAAAATATGCTTTTTTCAGCAAAATTCTCTTCAATATGAACAAATTTTAAAGCTTCCAACCTATCTCTTATTTCATCACCGTGTGTTATGCTCATCAGTCCCATAAAGCCTCAGTGTATCTAGGAGAATGTTGTGATTAAAACAGTCAAATGCTTTAAACAAGTTGCAGAAAATACTATCAGGTGTTATTTTGTTATTTAATGCTTGTAAAATTTGGTGAGTGAGCATGTAAATGGCTTACTCAGTAAAGCAACTCTTTTGAAATCCAAACTGTGATTCCTGAGGATATTATTGTTGCTCTGGTGGGATACTATTCTAGAACACATCATTTTCTCAAAAATTATGGAATGTGTCAGTGGGGAAACAGGTTTGTAGTTGCTGATATCGCTCATATCACCTTCCTTATAGAGAGGTTTATAAATGACACATTTTGACCTCTCTGGAAAAGTGCATTGAGTTAGTGAAGTGTTACATATTTCAGACATGATGAGGCTTATTATATGGGAACAAGTCTTTAGTGCTCTGTTGGAAACACCATCAAATCCAGATGAGCTTTTATTTTTGAGAGAATATACGACTTTTTTTATTTCAGAAGAAGAAGTTGCTGATACACTAAAATGATTGAATTTTATGAGAGTTGCCTTTTCTGTATACTGTTGTGATTTTTCTCTGGAACTGTTTGTCCCTATATTTTATACTATATTTAAGAAATAATTATTAAATATATTTCTTACCTGTGATTCATCATTTACAGCCCTTCCATGAAATTCAGTAGTGACATTACAATGTTCTGTGGCCAATTGTTCTGTCTCTTGTTTCATTACAATGCATATAGTCATAAGCCTATTGCTGGAATTACTGATTTCTGACATTATGTGTGTGATTGTTTTAATAACTTTTCTCAGTAATTTTGAGTAGTTTTTGTAGTGTGCAACTACTGCTGGACCTCTACTTGTTCTAGCCATTTCCCTTTACCTTTCATAAAAAGCTTTGATCCCCCTAGTGTTTCACAGTGTATAACATGGATATTTACTGTCCTTTCTGATTGCATTATATGGAAAGCTGTTTCAAATAATGATATAAATTTATCATGAACATATTAAATTCTATGTCATAATTTGCTTCACCATAAATTTTGTCCCAGATCATCTCTTGTAAACTGGAAAACATTTGTTCTATAGCCATTAATTATTCTACCTGATTTCCACTGAGAAGTACAAGACTGTAAGGCACTATCTAATTTATCCTAACTACCTGTGCATCATGAACAGAGAGGGTATTTGTTACCAGGTATACAGTTATTTTCTTGCTTTGAACATCAAAGAAAACATTACCAACTAGGGTCCAATGGTCTTTCTCCACCTATGTTGGAAGGGTTATTACTGAGATCAAATTGTAGGATCCAAATAAAGTTTCAAGATCATTTTTTCTATCAGAATCCTTCAGAAAATCTACATTGAAATCATGACAGGCTATTAACTCCTTTCTGCTACTTGACAGACAGCATAGTAAGGAATACAAATTCCTCATAAAGAGTTCAAAATTCCCCAGTGTGGATATATAAATAATTACAATTAAATGTGAACTATTTTTCAGTATTAACTCACGAGTACAATATCTGTGAGCTGATCACTACAAGATCTCAATGTTTTTGAACTTGTGTTCTGTCTTAATATATGTAACCACTCCTTTTGCCACTTTAGTTCTAAGTGAGTAAGATGCTAGAACATAAGCTTCTATATTTAACTTCCCTAACCCTGAGGTTATGTGTGCTCAGATAGAAAAAGTATATCTATCTTTTCCAAACAGACAAGAAGCTCTTCTACCTCACTGTTCAATCCTCTTATATTCTGATGAAATAAACTATCCTTCTGTTTCTATGTATTCTTAAGCAATTTATGAGACTCTTCCATTAATTTAACTTCTTTCATAAGAGTGTATCTGAAAGCTAATTCTAACTTATAAAAGCTACCTCTCCAACACAAGTAACCACAGCGATCCTAATTTGATTGAAGGTACCACAGTACCCCCCCCCCCCCCCCCCCCCTCCATGTACATATTCTTCAAGAAGCTTAACAGTTGCACCACCTCCAACAAGCACTGCACTCACATCAGATTTAATTTCAGTCAGCAGCAGCCAACTAAACTCATTGTTTGCACAGCTCCTAGCAGTGTTAACCCAGGGTTGGCCATGGTATTGTAGAACCTCCACAAAACTCACACTTGTGTTATAATTGTAGTACCCAAAACCAACCGCGGGAATGCCTTGGGCTGTGGATCAGAGCCGCCAGGTGGGGAAGCTGCCGGCAGTGGAGCACGCACCACCGGGTAAACACATGGACGAGTCGGACGACAGACCAATGACAACTGACAACAACCGACAACGACCGATTATGACTGACACAACAAGGAAGAGATAAACAATGGAGGCTTGTAGAACCCCAATACCAAATACCTACAGTAAATCCACTCGGAACCAGAGCCAGCCAAATGTCAACAATGAGCAACAACCAGAACGCAGTACCGCCGAGATAGAGATGCAGTCCAGAGTGAGTACTAGACTGACTGCACTAGGGCAGAGCGGGGTCCCTATATGCAAAACTGGAGGGAGCGGCTATTGGCCGTGGTCTGCACGTGGTGTAGCAGTGGCGCCCTCGCTGTGCGAGAGCCACTGCATGGAAAACCGGAGGGAGCGGCTATTGGCCGTGGTCTGCACGTGGTGTAGCGGTGGCGCCCTCGCTGCGCAAGAGCCACTGCACGGAAGAGCCGCCGTGAATGCGGAGCCCTCTATGGGCTGACCATGTCCATTTGTTCTGGCATGTGTTCGACTTCTGCGGCGGGAGGTACTAGATCCCTCCCCTCCCCCCGAAATTGGTGCATAGGGGTGGAAATGCCCCGGACAATGCCGAGGCAGGCAGAACGAGGGCACGGGTTGTAATACGCCCAGAGGGACCACTGGGGGGAGGGGAAGGCAGACTGTCTGCGGCCTCCATCAAGGTGTCACCAGAGGGCAGGGGGTCAGAGGGCGTCTCTATACCCTGGCGAGGCGGAAGGGGCGTCTGCAGAGCCGGCGAGGAGATGGAGGTTGAAGGGAAGGGCTCCGCCTCGAGGGACGTGTCCGCACTAGGAAGCAGGGAAGGTGTGGGGAAGGAATCAAGCCGGGGGCCCAAGGGCGGAGTTGGTTATGGTGGCGACACTCAAGCCCCCTGTGTGTCTATATGGTTGTCACACACCGCTGCCGTCACCATAGCGGGCGTCCAGCCATAGGAGTGGGCCCACATGGCCATGCGCGGGGCATAGTGCTGGGAGGGGCGAGAGCGGGGCCCAGAAGGGGATGGTGTCAGCAGGTGGAGGAGGGTCCGAGGTTGTCGCCCGTGAAGGAGTTCAGCAGGACTATGACCGGCCACCGGCGTAGTGTGGTAGGTGCTTAGAAACAAGGTGAGGGCTGAGGTGGTGGCCGACGGCTCCACTGATTTCATGAGCTGCTGTTTGAAAGTGCAGACCAGGCGTTCCGCCACGCAATTAGATGAAGGATGGAAGGGGGGAGAGCGAATGTGTTTGATACCGTTAGCTGAGCAGAAGTTCTGGAAGGAGGACGCCTTGAATTGGGGCCCGTTATCTGCGATCCTGTCCCAGGGTTGGCTGGGTGTTGGCCAGGGCGTGAAAGATTGTGGAGGACTAGCCTGATGACGCGCACACACTGTGCAACCACGGACCAGGTGCTCAATGTCTCCATCGATCCCTGGCCAATAGACATGTCGTAGAGCCAACGCCTTCATGCGAGACATCCGCCAGTGTCTGCAGTGTAACAAGTGCAGGACCCGGTGGCGTAAGTCCGGAGGGATGACCACCCGATGGGCGTCTGAGTCTGTGGACAACAGGAGGACGTCCTCCACTACTGAAAGTCTGTGTGAGATGTGACACCATGGGCTGAAGTCAGTTTTCAAACATCGGGTAACGTAGGGAGGCCAACCATGGGTCACATAGCGGAGGACTTGCCGCAGAATGGGGTCCCTGTGCGTGGGCGGGCGGAGTCGATGTGGAAGCACAGGACTTCCTGCTGATTGAACGCCGGATCGGGTCCTGCTGGGAGACGTGAGAAGGCACCTGCATTAGTGTGTTGACTGGTGGGCTTATAGCGGATGGTGTAAGTGTAATTATGCAAGAACAACGCCCAGCGCTGAAGACGCTGAGCTGTCCGTTCTGGGAGGTGCGAATGTGGCCTGAAAAGTGACACTAAGGGCTTGTGATCCGTGAGGAGGGTGAACTGCACCCCAAACAGGTACATGTGAAATTTCTGAACTGCAAAAATAATGGCAAGAGCCTCCTTTTCGATCTGAGAGTAATTCCTTTGTGCAGGGGTTAACATCTTGGATGCATATGCCACAGGTTGTTCCGACCCACCCTCATTCCTGTGTGCCAGGACTGCACCAATCCCGTACACTGAGGCATCGGCCGCCACCACCCAGGGACAATCCGGAGAGAAAGGCATAAGGCAAGGGGCAGTTTTCAGCATTATCTTCAGGCGGGCGAAAGCCTGATCGCAGGCAGAAGTCCACCTGTAAGGCCCTTTGCGATGCAGGCGATTTAGGGGATGCGTGACATGGGCAGCTTGGGGTAAGAACTTTAAGTAATAATTGACTTTCCCCAAAAATACCTGGAGTTCGAATAAGTTTTGTGGACGGGGAAGGGCATCGGCCATCGAGGGCTGCAACATTGTGGTCCAAAGGGCAAATGCCATCTTTACTGAGCCAATGTCCTAAGTACTCCACTTCCGGTTGAAAAAAACTGCACTTCTCCAGCCGACAACGTAAACCCGCAGCCTGCAGGGCGTGAAATAAGTTACTGAGGTTGCACAGATGTTACATGGCACGTGCATCCCATAACTAAGATATCATCGAGGTAATTGACACAAGCCGGTATTGGTTGCGTAAGTTGCTCGAGATACCACTGGAAAATCGTAGGGGCAGAGGAAATGCCAAACAGAAGACGCTTGTATTTATAGAGACCGAATGGCGTGTTGATGACGACGATGGCCTGCGATTCCTCATCCAACGGCAATTGGTGGTAGGCTTCTGCCAGATCAATCCTAGAAAAGTACTCGCCACCTGCCAGTTTAGCAAGAAGGTCTTCCTGTCGAGGAATGGGATAAGTTTCAACCAAAGACTGAGCATTGATTGTAGCCCCAAAATCCCCACAAAGCCAAAGCGATCCATTGGGTTTCTTGATGACCACTAAGGGTGTTGCCCAGGCACTCGATTGTACTGGCTTGATAACCCCCACAGCCTGGAGCCGATCAAGTTCCTGCTTGACAGCCGCACGCAAGGCTACCGGAATAGGCCGAGCCCGACAAAAGCGAGGCCATGCATTCAGCAGTAAAGTGATGAGTGTCTGGAAATCAAAAGCGCATCCCAGGACTGCCAAAAACAGGGAGGAAAATGACGCGCACAGATCGTCTAGGTCCTGAAATAAAACCGTAGTTGAAACGAACTGCACTTCGTGTTGAATGGAAAAGCCGAACCGTGTAAACGCATCTAGTCCAAAAATGCCCGAAGCCGACGGGTGGTCCACCACAAAGAGGGTAAGCGGCCGGGGAATGTTTTTGTAGATGGCCATAACAGAAAACTGTCCACGGAGAGGGATGGAACTGTCGCCGTAGTCGACCAACCTCCGAGAGGGTGGGTACAATTCGGGAGACCCGAGATGTGCATAAGTCGTCAGATTGACCAAAGAAACAGTGGCCCCCATATCGACCTGGAAACGGACGTCCTTGTTAAAGATGCGTAGGGAGAGGAATAACTTTTGAGCCAATGTGTCGGTCCGAGGGGCGACTGTGTGTAAAGCATGGACGGCCTCCTGTTGGCCTGAAGGGGTGGGACGGGGGCGGGTTGAGCGGCTACAACAGATGGATCAAAGGTGGCCTTCTTTCTCACAGAGCGAACAGGTCTTCCAGCGATGGGGACAGTCAGCTCGAGTGTGGGCTGAGGAGCACTGGAGGCACGACGGGGGGGGGGGGGGGGGGGGGGGGGGGGCACGCGGCCAACGTCGAGGGGCGATTGGTGGTTCGGACGCCATAGAGACGTCAGACAGCGAGGAATCTCGATGGTGGTGCCCTCTGGAGACTGCGCCCCGTCGACGGCGGGAAGGAGTGGATTGGGAAGTGGACTCAACCGCTGGCACATGGGGCCGCGCCATGAGATGTTCCTTCGCGTGGGGAAGCACGCACCACCGGGTAAACACAAGGGCAAGTCGGACGACAGACCAACGACAACCAACAACGACTGACTATGACCGACACAACAAGGAAGAGATAAACAATGGAGGCTTGTAGAACCACAACACCAAACACCTGCAGTAAATCCACTCAGAACCAGAGCCAGGTAAATGTCAACAATGAGCAATGACCAGAACGCAGTACCGCCGAGATAGAGACACAATCCAGAGCGAGTACCAGCCTGACTGGACTGGGGCAGAACGGGTCCCTATATACGAAACTGGAGGGAGCGGCTATTGGCCGCAGTCTGCACGTGGTGTAGTGGTGGCGCCAACGCTGTTCGAGAGCCGCTGCACGGAAGAGCCGCCGCGAACACGGAGCCCTCTATGGCCTGGCCACGTCCATTTGTTCTGGCACGTGTTCGACTTCCACAGCGGGAGGTACTAGAATAATTGCTGCTCCTATTTCATCCAGGACTATCTTTAGCCAAACCATTCCCTGCTCCACCTACTATGACAACCTCATCTTCTTTGTCAAAACATTTACAAAAATTTTTTGTGGTCTGTGTCACCTGGTTAACACTACACTTGACTTCATAATACTTGTGACCTGGTACTCTGTTCCTAATTTGTCCTGTACCATCTGGCCTACACCTCTACCATGGATACCGTATATCAGCAAGTTCTTTTCTGTTTTGGTACTGACTTACACTTAGTTATTTTTAGTCTCTACAAGTTGAGTTTCATTTGATTGGTGTTTTCAGAATCCATGCTGGTTTGCATGGAAGAGGTCATCTCTTCAAAACAGGTCAGTATGTTTGAGCTCAGAATACATTCTAAGATTCTACACCAAATGGATCCCAGTGATACGGATTCTGATGGGCCCTGAAGTTTTGTTCATTTTAACAATTTTAGCTGTTTCTCAAGGGTACTGACACTAATATCTATTTCCCTCATCTTTCCAGTGATATGAGAAGTAAACTGGAGCAATACTCTTGAATATTTTAAAATGGAGTTAAGAAGTTCTGCTTTTGCTTTGCCACCCACAGTTTTAATTCCTGTCTCATCCATGAGTGTCTGGACATAAACTTTGGTGCCACTACAGCCTTTACATATGACCAGAATTGCTTTGGATTTTGAGAAAGATCTTTCAACAGTATTCTGCTATTGCAGCCACCAAAGGCTTCATGCACTGCTCTCTTGATAACTCAACACATTTCATTTAGCATCTCTCTATCTGTAGCCCTATGCTTACTTCCATCAACAATTAATGTTGGTAAATAATTAATACAATATTACAGGTAATGCAAAACTACTTCCTACCATATTAAGGTTTATAAAAGAAGACCACTACCACACCAAGCTACATCTGCCACTGCTATTGCACTACAACTTTTTCCCTTCTATGTGTCAATACTGTACACTATAACTAGCTAAAATATAACTGAAATAACAGCAATTTCTGTATGACACATTTCACAAGGCACTGCATCACTCCCTATCCATAGGCAAACTCTGCCTGTTCCTTGTGCACTGAATGTCATGGTGGAATTCACCTCTGTCATGATCTGTTGGCTCCCTGGTTCACAGAAGGCTCATTCTGTTACAGTTTAAAGTTCCCCCACATGCTGCCAAGGTTGTTTCGATTGAGCTGCAGAAGTTTCACTGGGAAGCCCTTATGCATCCTCCATACAATCCCGATCTCTCCCTTTGTGTCTTCCATATTTTTGGAGCCCTGAAGAAAGACATTCATGACTGTCACATTGCTTCAGATGAAGAGGTGCACACCCCTACAACCACAGTTTAGTAGGCAACATTTCTTCAATAAGGCATCGACTGTCTTGTCTCACAGCTGGATAAGTGTATTAACAGTTATGGTGATTACCTTTAAAATAATGAACAGATTACTTACTTTTTCCATAAAAGAGAGAGAGAGAGAGAAAAGCTCTTGCAATCTATGTCCTCAATTATCTGCTGAATGTATTCTGATCTCTGTCTTCCTCTACAGTTTGGACCCTCTGCAGCTCCCTCTAGTGACATGGAAGTTATTTCCTGATGGCTTAACAGATGTCCTATCAACTTGTCCCTTCTTCTTGTCAGTGTTTTCCATATATTCCTTCCCTCTCTGATTCAACACAGAACCACCTCATTCCTTACCTTATCAGTCCACCTAATTTTCAACACTCATCCGTAGCACCACATCTCAAATGTTTTGATTCAATTTTTTTTCAGTTTTCCCACAGTCCATGTTTCACTACCATGCAATTCTGTGCACCAAATGTACATTTTTAGAAATTTCTGCCTCAGATTAAGGCCCATGTTTGATACTAGAAGACTTCTCTTGGTCAGGAATGTCCTTTTTGCTGGTCTAGTTGGCTTTTTATGTCCTCCTTGCTCTGTCCATCATGGGTTAGTCTGCTGCCTGGGTAACTTCATCTACTTCAAGACCATCAATCCTAATGTTAACTTTGTCACTGTTCTCAGTTCTGATACTTTCTATTACTTTCACCTGTCTTCAGTTCACTCTCAATCCATGTTCTGCTCATTAGACAGCCCATTCCCCTCAGCAAAGCAATGACCCAGCGAATCTTATCAATGATATCCTTTCACCTCAAATTTTAATTCCATTCTTGAACCTTTATTTTATTTCCAAGCATTGCTTCTTTGAAGTATAGATTGAACAGTAGGGGCAAAAGACCACATCCCTGTCTTACACCCTTTTTAATCCAAGCACTTCACTCTTGGCCTTCCACTCTTATTTTTCCCTCTTGGGTCTTGTACATGTTGTACATAACCCATCTCTCCCTATTGATCAGAATTTCAAACAGCTTGCACATTTTGACATTGCAGAACACTTTCTTCAGGTCTGTTACCACCTTCACAAGCATAGTGGAAATACGGAAGCAACTTAGAGCTGGTAAGCTAGAACACACAGTCCTGGAGTGAGAGCCACTTCACTTTTAGATCAACAATTTATTAACAAATAAACAAAGTAACAAACAATTTCTCACTGAGAAAAAAAAACTGAAATTTACAAGGACTACCCCACTGCAGCAATTATTTTGTTAAAATTAACATATACTGAATAATAAATAAGCTTAAGGGCATTAGCCCAGCAACTATTTTTTTTTAACACCAGCTAACAACTGTGGGGAGCACCCCACTGCAGTAATTACTCTTTGTCATGGCAATGCTGAATATTAAATACTGTAAAATATTATGACTTTTCTGACAATGAAATTTACAGGCACTAGCCCACAGCAGCAATTACTCTTTCTTGAAAAGAATGTATTGAACTTCCAGTGAACTTAAAAGCAGCAGATCACTGGAACAGAGTTGCCTTCAAAGAATGAATTGTTGTATACACCCTCTGCAAACTGTCTGACCATTAACAGTGTATGACATACTTTGACAAGAAGCAAAATTCAACTCCATTTATGAATGCTACAACCTTGGCATTTATTACCAAAGCAGTAACAGGTTTATACAGTGCTTATCAAATGAGCTGATCACTGCTAACAGATAGCAGCACATATTCTCTCAATAGAGACATACATTGAAATGCATTCATGAGCACTAACACCCAGTGACAAATACTATCAAATAGAAGTGGCTTGTGCTAGCTGTTTCAATGAACTTTTCCACCATTAACACACTGTAACATTTATGTTTTAAGTTACAATGAATGTTCAAATGCATTGATGTGTGCTAACACACTATGATGGTTACCCTCAGAACAAAAACAGTTTTATACTTGCTATTAAAATGTCATTTTTGGTCATTAAAACACTGTGACATCCATTCTTTAACTTTCTAGAAATGTTCAGATACATTTACATACATTTACACACTGCGGCAGTTACTCCAAAAACAGGTTGTTACAGAAATGAGGAAATGTTCAAATAATTTAACCCACACAAATGCATCTCACATCATCATGATTTACCACCCTGGTCATGTGTGAACCACAAAATTAATGTTGCAAATGAGTGTATCACTGAAATATGCACTAACTTTAAGAATGTTGATACTGTAGATTGGAGAGAAGGTTCCATACAGTCCATGGACTTCATGTAAATACACCAGGAAAGAAATTGCTAGCTGAAAAAATATGTATTTGCATTTCGAAGAAGAGTGAAGAAAAAAAGTATAAGTATCAAACAAACAGAGATTAAGAAATGCTTTAGATGAGTTACAAGCTGTGCCATTAGCCAAACACAAATTACCAAGTGGTTTAAACCAATTAGGCAAGAAACAAACAATCAAGTCGTCAGCCAAACGAAAATTACGAAATGGTTTAAACCGAAGAGGACAGATGTGGATGAAGCAAAACTTATACAAGCTCCAGAAGTTAACTCACCTGCTGATTGCCACCAGCAAACAGAACCCACACACAAGAAAGATACTGAAAATTTTTTAGGTTAAGTGCTGTATTAGAAATGCCTTTAGATATAGAATCAGAAACGGTTTCAACTAAAGTTACTAAATACCCAGATTTTGCTATACTACACCATCACGTTCAGTCACTTACAAATAAAATTTCCATGTTGGAAGCACTACTCCAGTACGCACTAAATGTAGACATAATTTGCATTACTGAACATTGGCTACAAAATGACAAAGTAAAATTAACCTCAATCTCAGGATATAGTTAGGCAAGTCATTTTAGCTGAGAGTTTTCCAAACATGATGGCTCTGCTATCTTTGTGAAAGAACAAATAAAGTTCTGTGATGTCAGTAAAAGTTATATTGACTCAATTGAAAAAGACTTTGAACTTTCCATCACTAAACCGCCAGAGCTTAAGTTCTTAGTTATTAACATATACAGGGTGTTAGAGAAAGGTACGGCCAAATTTTCAGGAAACATTCCTCACACACAAATAAAGAAAAGATGTTATGTGGATAAGTGTCCGGAAATGCTTAATTTCCATGTTAGAGCTCATTTTAGTTTCGTCAGTATGTACTGTACTTCCTCGATTCACCGCCAGTTACCCCAATTGAAGGAAGGTAATGTTGGCTTTGGTGCTTGTGTTGACATGCGACTCATTGCTCTACAGTACTAGCATCAAGCATATCAGTACATAGCATCAACAGGTTATTGTTCATCACGAACGTGGTTTTACAGTCAGTGCAATGTTTACAAATGCGGAGTTGGCAGATGCCCATTTGATGTATGGATTAGCACGGGGAAATAGCCATGGCGCGGTACGTTTGTATTGAGATAGATTTTCAGAACGAAGGTGGCCCGACAGGAAGACATTTGAAGCAATTGATCGGCGCCTTAGGGAGCACGGAACATTCCAGTCTATGACTCGCGACTGAGGAAGAGCTAGAACGACGAGGACACCTGCAATGGACGAGGCAATTCTTTGTGCAGTTGACGATAACCCTAATGTCAGCATCAGAGAAGTTGCTGCTGTACAAGGTAACATTGACCACGTCACTGTATGGAGAGTGCTATGGGAGAACCAGTTGTTTCCGTACCACGTACAGTGTGTGCAGGCACTATCAGTAGCTGATTGGCCTCCATGGGTACACTTCTGCGAATGGTTCATCCAACAATGTGTCAATCCTCATTTCAGTGCAAATGTTCTCTTTACGGATGAGGCTTCATTCCAACGTGATCAAATTGTAAATTTTCACAATCAACATGTGTGGGCTGACGAGAATCCACACACAATTGTGCAATCACGTCATCAACACAGATTTTCTGTGATCGTTTGGGCAAGCATTGTTGGTGATGTCTTGATTGGGCCTCATGTTCTTCCACCTATGCTCAATGGAGCACGTTATCATGATTTAATACAGGATACTCTACCTGTGCTGCTAGAACATGTGCCTTTACAGGTACGACACAACATGTGGTTCATGCATGATGGAGCTCATGCACATTTCAGTCGAAGTGTTTGTACACTTCTCAACAACAGATTTGGTGACCGATGGATTGGTAGAGGCGGACCAATTCCATGGCCTCCATGCTCTCCTGACCTCAACCCTCTTGACTTTCAATCATGGGGGCATTTGAAAGCTCTTGTCTACGCAACCCCGGTACCAAATGTAGAGACTCTTTGTGCTATTATTGTGGACAGCTGTGATACAATATGCCACTCTCCAGGGCTGCATCAGCACATCAGGAATTCCATGCGACGGAGGGTGGATGCATGTATCCTCGCTAACAGAGGACATTTTGAGTATTTCCTGTAACAAAGTGTTTGAAGTCACGCTGGTACGTTCTGTTGCTGTGTGTTTCCATTCCATGATTAATGTGATTTGAAGAGAAGTAATAAAATGAGCTCTAACATGGAAAGTAAGCATTTCCGGACACATGTCCACATAACATATATTCTTTCTTTGTGTGTGAGGAATGTTTCCTGAAAGTTTAGCCATACCTTTTTGTAACACCCTGTATAGAGCACCAAGTGGAAACCTGTGAGTCTTCATGAATAAACTAGAGGTTCTGCTGAACAGGATGAGTAGACTCAATATGAAGATAATGCTTTGTGGGGATTTCAATATTGATTTTTCAAAAGACAGCAGCACCAGAGATGCTTTGATAAATAGACCAACACATTCAAAAGGATCTCTGCAATATGCTGCCCAACAAGATTAACAGAATGCACAAATTCCATTTGTTACGACTTCCACACCACTTGTTAGCAGCAGACACAGTGGCTGTGCCAAAAACTGAGTCGGCGTGGAGTTTTACAATTATTTATTGAACTTTCTTTACAATTTCTCCCTCATCATCGCTGCCCAGCCCTTCGGATCCCTCCGCCTGGCTGCTGCTGTGTAGATTCTCCGACAATGTGCACAAAGCGCGCCGCTGATCTCACTCGGGAGCCCCAGGCCACCAGTGCTCTGCTGAAGCCAGGATGCCCTGTGCTTGAGATGAACTTGTTGCTGCTCGGCATCCCAGTACGGGCACGCCCATGGAGCCGCGTCGCTGTGAGGTCAGCTGCCAATGCCTGCTGCACCGGCAGCTGGGAAGCTGTCAGTCGTGATGTCCGCGAGGTCCCATCATGGACGGACCATGCGCCGTGAGGGCAGGTTGCCGTGAAGTCCGGGCATCAGTCCCCAGCGGCACCTGTGACCAAAACCGTGGTGCAGCCGGTCGTGCTGGAAGTTCTCACTGTAATTAGTCAGCCATGGTGCCAACCGAACTCGGGCCGAACTCCAGAGCCGAAGTTGACATCTGGCGGTGAATGGAGGACTCCTGTGAGCTGGAACAGATTTCCAGATTCATCACCTACGAAGATTGAACATTCAGACATGGACCACGTCTGTCCTCACATCTGAACTGCTTCCTAATGGCTTCTGTCTGTTGCTGCCTGCACTCCACTATTTATATCTGGCAGGAGGATGTTTTTTACCCTCAATGATGGCTTCTTGTTATTACTCCCGCAGTATATTGCAGCGTAACTTAGCGTGCTGGCCTCACTTCACCTTACTCAGCACTCTCCAGGCTTCGCCCGGCGCTTGGTCTGTGTGCGTCCTTGCGTCAGTCTGTTGGTAGACTGCTGCTGTCAGCAAGGCTATCTGTGCCTGCTTACTTCACAACACCTCGGTCGCCAGCGTGCCTCTCTTTTGCCATTCTCCACTGTGTGAAGCAACGCTACATGTTAACTCTAGTTCTGTCCCATATTCTACTTCTTCCCTACATACATCCAGAATGCCCTGACTCATGCCCTACTAGTAATCCATTCTACAGGAATCTCATGGTGCAGTCTTACATTAACATGCTGAATCCTCTGTTTTAATAAGACATATACATCGATAAATACAATCAACATGGTAATAGTACTGGTTTCAATACCAATTGTCACCATGCTACGTTTCCGCCTGGTATCATACTCCTACACATGCCTTAATAATTGCTGCATTGAAATTTGACCTTTCTCCAAATCTAGTAGTTTATCTATCGTTTGCAGTAGTGTAGCATCAAAGGTGTTGTTAATACACATCAAATTTTCTCCTGGAGCAGTGGTGAATGATGCATCTGGCCAGTACAACGTCAGATGAGTATCTGTAACCTTGGTGACTCCCGTGACTGTCGCTGGTAAGCTGAAATGATTCTCTACTATTTCACAATTTGTCCTGTTGGTTAGCAAACCACTGTCCTATAATTCCACCTTCGTGGTTGCTGTCCAATTCCCATTGTCATAACACTTGGCTGATATTCTCTTCATAGCGAATACTGAATACAACCAATGCCTCCCATCATGCGAAAATGTGGCGTAGGCTTCACTATTATTCTCTGACACTCTGAAGCTTCTGCTTCTGCCCTAAGTAACTGGATCTCACATGACCCCTTGCCCGTGAAAACAACCCATAATGGACAAATGGAAACTGACTCCGTTAGACATCTACTCAACTCTAAACTTGACATAGTAGCATGAGTATCCCCCTCTTTAGAAATTACACAGTTGCTTCATCAGATCAGACGTGAAATTAGTACCTTGATCCGAGATTAAGGACTTGAGGTATCCCATACCTGAGTGACCAATTATTAACTAAAGCTTGTGCCACCATATTTGCTTTCTGATCTGGTAATGCGACCATGACTAAATAGCTAGAAAAGTGGCCAATCACTGTTAACACATACTTATTCCCTGCTGCACTCCTATTAAATGGGCCTAATACATCAATTCTGATTTCTTGGAAAGGTCTGTCTGCCTCTGAACTGTATGCCCTTCCCCATGCACTCACATCTGACCGGATAAGGATGCACTGTGTAACAGTGATACTGTCTCCCCACACTAGTTACTGGAAATCTAATCTCTATATACATCTTAATTAGATTTGTTGTTACCTTAATCCTAGACATATAATAAAAAAGTGACATATTCACTTCAACTATCAGCACTATGTGCTCTACCCCCTCTGGAAACTCTCACTCTGCCTGCTTCAGACTCTTTATAAATTTTTCTGGTGACATCAACGTCACACTCACCTGCCCGTGCAGTGTGTGATGAACTGCCTCTTGCAATTCATCCATCCTCACTTGTGCATCACCAATGCTGTTAACCATTTCCTGCAGCAATTTAGCCATTTCCAGCTTCCTTTCCACTATATCCAATCGTGTTTGTACCTGTTCCATATCTGCATTCAATAATTTCTGTGTTTGTTCTATTATGCTCGTAACCCTGTAGCCATCCCATGCACCACGCGTGTCACATTCAATAACTCTGTACCTAATCCCCAATCTCTGTTGTGTGTATATCCACTAACTTCCCCATGCTTTCCTCCCTGTCACGAATAACTGTTAAAGAATTGTTCAAACCCTCAATATCGTCTCTATCTGCTGTTCCAAAAATTGCTTTTAGCATCTTCCCACCTGCATTCAACCTACCCCTCTTTACTCTCTTTCTCCTCCCTGGAATCATGCTCACGACTTGGCACAGTTGTTCCCTTATTTCCTTACATGACCTATCCAAAGCCTCGTACTCTTCTTGCACATCCCATAATATTCCATTCTTAGATGCAACTGTTTCCACACTCGATACCACCTCCTGTACCTGCCGCATCTCGTTCCTTACCTGCAGGATGTTGAGTGCCAGCCGAAGCATCCACTCATGACTCGTGAGGACCACATCCGGTTGTTTCCCGAACAACACCCTACTTCGCAACGGCATCTCCTGTACCTGGCCAGCTTGTGTCAGCTGCCAGAGGACTACGCCCCATACTATCCACTTGTACCCCATCCTGCATCACCTACAGGATGGAGATAAAATAACCCTAGTCCATGCACAAAAATAATACACACATGATAATTACTGCTAACTATACATCCCTCGAACGCAACTTATACTTAATACCCGGTTTACTGTCTGCTTCTGGTGCTTCTTTTCGCTTTCTGCCAGAAGGAGAAGTACTTATACACAGATCTGCTACTCCCTGGAACGGCTTAACTCTACTAATGTGAACCACTATTGTCTTGGTAGGCAATTGTAATTTTGCATTAACAGGTGATGTCATTTCCGTTACCTGGTATGGTCCCTGGAACTTGTTTGTGAACTTCTTGGTTCTCCCTTTTGGAACATACGGATTAGCTAGTAGCACCCATTGGCCTACTCTGTACTGTGGCAACTTCCTCATTGTACCTCCCATCCATTCTTGTCATTCCGACGCTTTCGTGTTAGCTCGTCTAACTCTCTGCCATACTTCCTTAATGGTTTTCGCAAATTGCCTTACGTGCTCCCCCTCTGCTCCCAGCCTTGGACAAAGCATGTCAAAAGGTGATGGCATCTTCTGCACATACACCACTTTGTACAGCGATAATCCTGTCGACGTATGTACCTTATTATTATATGCACTGGTTACGAATTGCAAGTACACATCCCCTTCGGTGTGTTGACTATTTACATAGTGACTCAACATCTTAGTGATCATACAATGCACTCTCTCCATTCGTCCGTTTGCTTGCGGATGGAATGGACTAGTACGTAGTTTCTTTACCTTCATTAACTTACACAGTTGCTTCATCAGATCAGACGTGAAATTAGTACCTTGATCCGAGATTAAGGACTTGAGGTATCCCATACCTGAGTAACCAATTATTAACTAAAGCTTGTGCAAGCATATTTGCTTTCTGGTCTGGTAATGCGACCATGACTAAATACCTAGAAAAGTGGCCAATCACTGTTAACACACACTTATTCCCTGCTGCACTCCTATTAAATGGGCCTAATACATCAATTCTTATTTCTTGGAAAGGTCTGTCTGCCTCTGGTAATCTTTGAAGCTGAATCTTTTGATGGCTCAAATCCGCACGCTGTGTGCATGGCACACAGTTGCTGATATACTCGTCCATGTCTTGATGTTATGTCCTCCACCAAAACTTCTCCACTATCTGCCTATCCGTAGCTCTTCTCCCGCCATGTCCTGAGAGAAAACGGTCATGCACCTGTTGCAAAACTTCAGATCTTAACTCTGCTGGTACAACGGCGAGCGGGCTGCATTTTGTTGACCTGCAAAGTAACCCATCCTGTACTAGGAACTGCGGTTGCTTTCTGAATAATTGGCAATCACTATCCACAGCTTGTACCCTTTCCCACTCATCTTCTGTCACTCCTGTTACTTGTAATACTGCCACTTTCCTGCTCAATGAGTCAGCATTGGCATGTTTCACACCAGGCTTGTGTATTACCTCATAATTGAACTCACTGAGTTTCAGCACCCATCTCACTAGCCTACTCGCTGGGTCTTTCAGACCTAATAACCATTTCAGAGCTGAATGATCCATCACAACCTTAAACCTTGTACCATACAGATAACATCAAAAGTACGAAATCCTATATATTACCGCTAACAATCCCTTCTCCATCGTGGAGTAATTTTGTTCTGCCTTGTTAAGTTGACGAGACACAAACGCAATCAGATGTTCTTTGCCATTAATTTCTTGCCCAAGTATAACCCCAAGAGCGTGATTAGATGCATCACATTGTTGTATAAACTCCTTCAAAAAGTCTGAAAACTTCAAAACTGGATCTGATGTCAGTATCCGTTTCAACTCTTGAAATGCTTTCTCACACTCTGATGTCCACTGGAAGGTAACACCTTTTCTTAGCAACTTAGTAAGTGGCCTCACTATTTCTGCAAACCCCTGTACAAATTTTCGATAATAGCTGACAAGACCAATATACGATTGCAGTTGTTTAACCATTTGCGGAACCAGAAAATCTCGTACTGCGGAAGTGAGATGAGGATCTGTCCATACCCCATCCTGACTGATAACATGCCTGAGATAATTTACTTGTGCTTGTGCAAAATGGCATTTGTCCAAACTTAATGTTAGCCATGCTGCCTCTAATCTTTTAAACATCTCCTCTAACCATTCCACATGCTGCTCTATATCTCTTGAAAAAACTATAATGTCACCCAGATACACCATGCATTTTTTTGGTTTCAACCCGCAAAGGACTCCATCCAACAATCTCTGAAATGTTGCTGGAGTGTTTTTTAGTCCAAACGGCATTCTTTTATACTCGAAGTGACCACAGTGCATTGTAAATGCTGTTTTTGACTTGTCCTCCGGACATACTTCAATCTAGTGATAACCGCTTCGCAAGTCCATAGTGGAGAAAACTTTACACTGCCCTAGGTTGTCTAACGTTTCTGTGATTTTTGGAATCGGATATACGTCCACCACTGTCCGTTCATTCAAATGTCTGTAATTGCAACAAAAGCAAAATTTTTTTGACCCGGCTGGTGTCTTCTTCAGAACTAGGACCACACTACTAGACCAAGGACTATTACTGAGCTGGATTATCCCATCTTCCAGTTGTTGCTCTATTAATTGCTCTACTACTGGTTGTAATTGTTTCAGTAGTCTGTATGGCTTATGATACACCGGAGTGTGATTCCCTGTCAGAATACGGTGCTGTGTTATCGGTGTAGCAGGTAATGTACCCTGTGCTTCAAACAATGCTTTATACTTTAGTAATAATGCTTCCATACCCGAACGATCATTTCCTCTCAAATGATTTACCTTGTCACGAATTGCAGACGTGCTGACAGTGTGTTTACATCGTAGTCGAGCCCCGAACTATCGATTTCCTCTTCATCCATTAACTCTACTGTGGCTATTACTAATCCCTTCAGCAGATCGACATCATCCTGCCCAAAGTTATCTAAACTCACCGGAACCATAAACTGCCCGTTTATGTCCATTACCCATGATACACTCCTACGAATAAAGCAATGCTTTTCATCTAAAACCTCATTACTCGGTAGTGGCTCTACCAAGAATAACCCCTGCTGTGGCACATTGACATCCACCGGTACCCAGATCAACTTCCCTGTACCTGTTCATACTTTGTCACACGAAATCACCTTTAATGCACTTGTACGCAGTTTAGTTGGTATCACCTTAGCTATCGGTGCACCCTGCGACTCTGAAACATTTGCAACGGCTGTACCCATTGAGAACAAGTTCCCATCGAGTTCCAGCGTATGTTGCAAAAGGTCAATTTTGGGGTGATGTTTAATCAGAAAGTCCAACCCAAGTATTGCTGAAAATCCCTTTCCCACAGTTGACAGCACCTCCATTTGCTTCCGGAACCACACGTTCCCTATCTTAAAATTGAGCTGTGCTGTCCCTAGTGCATCTAATTTTTTACCACCTACTGTGCACAATCTGTATCTCGGAGCTTCCAATCCTTTCTTGCCCATGAGGTCCACACTGATAACTGATACACGCGCTCCAGTATCCACTAAAGCTCCTCACCACTTATCTTTTATCCAGACCATCAAACTACAATCCACCTCTTTGTGCACTCTCTGAGTACCTCTTTTTACTGGGAATGCCTCCCGATGGCAGGAACACTCCCTTTTTTGTTTAACAGTTTTTTACTTGCTGTATCTGCCGTGCCTTATGCCCTATTTTCTGACAATTGGAACACTGCGGTTCCTGAGATTGTCCCTTAAAATGACCTTGCTTCCCACAATGGTAACACTCTTTGGAAGACGAAAAAATTTTCTTGTCATTGCGACTTCTAGTGGCGCTATCCACTTCCTGCAAATGTGTAGCTATGCGCAATGCTGCTGCTAAGTCACTTGCATTTTCCATCCGTATCTGGCATGAAAAATCCGGCAAGACCCCTCGCAAAAATGCACCTAAACCTCTATTCTCTGCTTCTTTCAATAGAACTTCATTTGCACTCGCACCTTGTTTTAACTCATATGTGTGTGATTTGTTCTCCTAATTCTATCTGAAAATTCTTCTAACATTTCACCCATTTTTTGCATCATCCTCACCAATTTTTCTCTAAAAAATCTGGCACTGTTTTGTTTCCTAAACCTTTGCAATAATCCCTCAGCAAACTCTGTGAACGTAGCAGCATCCTTTAACCCTTCCTGGTATGCCACATAAGTCTTTGCGTCATCTACTAACCGTAACCTCACCATTTGCAAACACATTTCATCCAACCAGCCACACAGTCTAGCCGTACTACATATGTCACCAATGAAAACATTCACATCCTCTGATGTTTTACCCAAGAAGGAAGGTATCAAATTAGCTGCTGAACAATCTGCCACACCGGAAAAGAAGTACCCTTGCATTCTACACTATAGCTTCCCGAGCCTGATTGAGTATTTTGCAACAATTGTTGCTCCATCTTCTGCATGTGCTGCTTTTGGAACGTATTTTCTTCAATCAGTTTCTTAACTTGCTCTGTCAATGCGACTACGGCGTCACTTGTCCCGGTTGCACGTGTCTCTGGCATTTTCCGTGTGGTATACCTCACAAAAATAAAATTGTATTACCTAGAAGCAAGTTAATTCCTAGCACCTCTAATGGCAAGATAACTAGACTTACCACATTGCCCCATTACATGGCCATAGAAGCCATACACATCACAAGTGCTTGGTACAAATTTATCACAAGGAGTGACGTGACCTGTTAATCCACACACTACACATTTAGATGGTACTAAGTTAATGTGACTATCATTCCCACGAAACTGCAATAAGTCTACAGGGTTGCTAGGCCTTAACATTACCCTCGACATGTCTAGCTACACAGAAAACATACGAGAGAAGGCAGTTGCTGGACTCACCCTATTCATTGTTTCTTGGTTGCTCCGGACGGTGCTAGTCAAAGTCGTGGCATGGGTGCACCTGACACAACTTGTTACAACTTCCACACCACTTGTTAGCAGCAGACACAGTGGCTGCACCAAAAACTGAGATGGCGTGGAGTTTTATCATTATTTATTGAACTTTCTTTACAATTTCTCCCTCGTCGTCACTGTCCAGTCCTACGGATCCCTCCTCCTGGCTGCTGCTGTGTAGATTCTCTGGCAATGTGCGCAACGCGTGCCGCTGATCGCACTCGGGAGCCTCAAGCCACCAGTGCTCCGCTGAAGCCAAAATGCCCTGTGGTTGAGATGAACTCGTCGCCGCTCGGTGCCCCAGTATGGGCACGCCCATGGAGCCGCGTTGCCGTGAGGTCAGCTGCTGACGTCTGCTGCACTCGCAGCTGGGAAGCTATCAGTCATGATGTCCATGAGGTCCCATCATGGACAGACCATCCACCATGGGACCGGGTTGCTGTGAAGTCTGGATGTCAGTCCCCGGTGGCTCCTGTGACCAAGACCGTGCTCTGGCCGGTCGTGCTGGAAGTTCTCGCTTTAGTTAGTCAGCCATGGTGCTGACCAAACTTGGGCCGACCTCCAGAGCTGAAGTTGACATCTGGTGGCGAACGGATGACTCCTGCGAGCTGGAACAGACTTCCAGAATCGTCACCTATGAAGACTGAACATTCAGACATGGACCACGATCGTCCTCAGATCCGAACTCCTTCCTAATGGCTTCTGTCTGTTGCTGCTTGCGCTCCACTATTTGTATCCAGCAGGAGAACATTTTTTACCCTCGGTTGTAGCTTTTTGTTATTACTCCCACAGTATATTGCAGTGTAACTTAGCGTGCTGGCCTCACTTCCCCTTACTCAGCACTTTCCAGGCTTCACTCGGCGCTTGCTCTGTGTGCGTCCTTGCGTCAGCTTCTTGGTAGACTGCTGCTGTCACAGGGCTATCTGTGCGTGCTTACTTCACTATGCCTTGGTCGCCGGCGTGCCTCTGTTTTGCCATTCTCCGCTGCGTGGAGCAACGCTTACTACATGTGGCTGCAACACATTATTGACCAAATATTCATCTCAGAAACAAATTACAGATTCACAAGCAGAGTACTGAGCATGGGTTATAGTGATCATGAGGCACAGCTGCTGTGTATAGAAATGCCAACAAGTAGTAGCAGTTCCGAAAAAGTAGTTGAAAAAAGAACCATTTCTGAAGATAACATTGGAATTTTTAATGTCTTACTGGTGAAGGAAAACTGGGAATGCATCACCACTCAGAACAATGTTTATAGCATGTACATGAGTTTTCAGAGCAAATTTCTGTGGCATTTCCAAAAGTAGTGAAAACAGTAAAACCTAACAATAATAAGCAATGGGTAACTAAAGGCATCAAAAAGAGAAACAGATTTCTGCAGTACCGTTGTAAGAAATATAGAGTAACCCAAGAATTCGCAGATTATTCAAAAGCCTACAAAAGAATCTATGGTAGAGTAGTCAAAGAGGCAAAAATTATGTGGAATGACAATTTGATAAGAAACTCATCTAACAAAATGAGATCCACATGTAGAGCTATAAAGAAAGAAACTTGTAGTTCAGCGCCAAAGAAAAAGGATGTATCATTAACACTAGAAGGCCCAAAAGTCACAGACCCAAATTCAGTTGTGGAAAAATTCAAGGAATACTTCACTTCACTAGCTGAAGACCTCATTCAATTACACTGTCAAGGATAAGTCCCAAGTTTCTCCAGCAAGGCAGTGATCTCGAACGCTTCTATGTATGTTTATGAAACAAATCCCAATGAAATTATAAGTAAAATTAAATCATTAAGCAATAAAATGTCAAGTGATCTTGATGAAGTACTTGATTTCATATTAAAAGGATGTGCTCACCACATAGCAAAACTCTTGGCAAAAATTTTCAACCTCTCATTAAAAACTGGTGTATTTCCAGATATTTATAAAATAGCAAAAGTATCACCACTGCTAAAAAAAAAAAAAGGTTCTTCTGAAAAAATATCGGACTACTGACCCGTGTCACAGTTAAGTTCCTTTTCAAAAATTCTAGAAAACCTCTTCTATGGCAGGCTTTTAAGTTTTATAAATAAATATGCACCTCTTACAGTACAACAACATGGTTTTAGAAAGCCTAAATCTACACAGACAGCAATTTTCGAATTCTTAGACTGCAGTTTAAAATCCTTTGATCAACATAAATTAGCTGCAGGTATTTTTCTAGATCTATCAAAAGCCTTTGACATCCTGGACCATAACATTCTGCTCAAAAAATTAGAAAGAGGAGGAGCAGAGGTGTAGCACATAGCTGGTTGTGTTCATACATAAAACTGCAGGCAGAAAGTATCACTTCAGTATGAATGCATTGAAATGAATAAAACAAGAAACAACTCTTTTCTTTCTAGCTAATTACCAATAAAATATGGTGTACCACAGTGCTCAATCTTAGTTCCACTACTCTTCTTGATTTATGTTGGATGACTTAGTTGAATACATGAGTCCCACAAAAACTATCTTGTTTGCCCCAAAAACTTGGCGGTCCACAGCAGAAAGTTCTACAGAAAGACTTTCTGAGTGGTTCACAAAAACCAAACTCATTATAAACACTGAAAAAACTGTGTGTGTTGATTTTCATTTAATTCCTCCAACTAATCAAATGTCTATTCAAACACAATTAAAAAATGATCTAGAAAATGTAAGTGTCACAAAATTTTTGGATCTATGGGTTCAGCAAGACTTAAAGTGGGACACACATATAAATAACTTGTCTAGAAAACTATCATCTGTGTGCTATGGCCTAAGAATTTTAAAGGCTACAACAAGCAAAACAACAGTACTCCAGGCATACTATGCACAGTTCCACTCACTAGTCCAATATGGGGTTGTTTTCTGGGGATACTCAACTCACAGTGCAAAGGTTTTTAGAATGCAAAAAAGAGCTCTAAGAATAATTTGTGGCCTTAAAAAGATGGAGTCCTGTAAATCCCATTTTACTGAGCTTGATGTTCTAAATGTTCCAAGTTTATTCATTTATGAAACTATCTTGTTCACTAGGGACTACCTCCTGAAAACATGCAAACTGCTACAGAACAAAAATGTACCTAACTATAGTACCAGAGGGAAATCAAATATACATCAAAAATATCACTGAACAACCACCTATTAGAGGAGCATAATTAACATTGGTGTAATACTACACAATAAGATACCAGAGGAAATAAAAAATGCCAGTCAACCAATATTTAAAGCTAAACTAAAGGCATTTCTAATAAAGCACTGTTTCTATTCTGTCAGAGAATTTCTGAATATGTAACAAAATTAATTGTAATAGGTACCTATTTTTAATTTGCCTACTATCTTGCTAATACTATGTATTATTGTAACTTATGTTTGACCTGTCCCATATCAATTGTACAATTTTTGCTTTATGATAAAACTGGACCAATAAAAAGTAAAATTAAATCAAATCAGATACAGCCTTATACCTGTTATTCAAATGACATTTTCAGACCCTGACACACTGTGCCATTTATTCTTTCACTTGCATGAAATATTCAAATATATTTACCTGCAGTTACACACTGTGGCAGTTACTCTCAAACTGATACTCTTTTGTACTGGCTGTTCAAATAAAGTTTTTGGATGCTAAACACTGTGTCAGTTACTGAACCTAAAACAAGGAGACAAACCAACGAAGAACCACGGGAAGCCTCTGAAGCTTGCATTCAGCTTTCAACTGGACAGTGAAAGGTACATAACTCTGAATATCATCCACTGTCCTCAACTCATAGCAAGTTGTGCCAGAGTACTGTCACATCAACCTAATTGCACTTCCCACTGTGGTGGCCACCGCCACTTCCTCTCTGTCCCTTCACTTCAGTGTACTATTTCCATCTATCTGCTCTCCTCTTCATCTACAGTGGAATTCCCATTGCACTCTTAATGTTACCTTGCTTTTAATTTCACCGAAGGTTGTTTGGACTTTTCTATATGTTGAGTCAGTCCTTCTGACAATCATTTATTTTTCAATTTCTTTCCATTTTCCAAGCAGCCACTTCACCTTAGCTTCCCTGCACTTCATATTTATTTCATTCCTCCATGTCTTGTGTTTCTGTATTCCTGAATTTCCTTGAACATTTTTGTACTTCATTGTTTCATGGATAATCTGACATTTTTCTTCTGTTACCTATGGTTTCTTTGCAGTTACCTTTTTTGTACCTATGTTTTTCTTTCCATCTTCTGTGATTGCCATTTTGAAAGATATCCATTCCTCTTCAACTGAACTGCCTACTGAGCTATTCCTTATCACAGAGTCTACAGCCTTAGAGAACTTCAAGCATATCTCCTCAGTCCTTAGTATTTCCGTATCCCATTTCTTTGCGTATTGATTCTTCCTGACCAGTCTCTTAACCTTCAGCCTACTCTTCATCACTAATAAATTGTGATCTGAGACAACATCTGCTCCATGGTTTGTCTAACAATCCAGTATCTGATTTCAGAATCTCTGTCTGACTATGATGAAATATCATTGAAATATTCCTGTATCTCCTGGCCTTTTCCAGGTATACTTCCTTCTCTTGTGATTCTTGAACAGAGTATTTGTTGTTACTAGCTGAAATTTATTGCAGAACTCAGTTAGCCTTTGTCACCTCTCATTCCTAGTACCAAGCCCATACCCTCCTGTAACCCTTTCTTCTACTCCCTTCCCTACAGTCACATTCCAGTTCCACAGGGTTATTAGATTTTCATCTCCCTTTGCGAACTGAATGACCCATTCCACATCCTCTATCTCTACCTCTTCATCTTCAGCTTAAGATGTTGGCATGTGAACTTAAACTGTCATTAAAACTTCCTGGTAGATTAAAACTGTGTGCCCAACCGAGACTCGAGCTCGGGACCTTTGCCTTTCGCGGGCAAGTGCTCTACCATCTGTCATTGTCAGTGTTACTGTGCTGATGGTTAGGAACAGAACAACCCTGTCACTGAACTGTTAACAGCAACACATTCACTGCCATACCTTCCTATTTGTAATGAATCCTACTCCCACTATACCACTTTCTCCTGCTGTTGATAATATCCTATACTCACCTCACCAGAAATCCATAACTTATTTCCATTTAACTTCACTGATCCTCAGTATATCTAGGTTGAGCTTTAGCATTTCCCTTTTCAGATTTTTATAACTTGCCTACCACATTCAAACTTCTGAAATTCCATGCCCTGACTCATAGAATATTGTTCTTTCATTGGCTATTCAATATTTTTCTCATGGTCACCTCCTGCTTGGCAGTCCTCTCCCAGAATCTTTTGCCAATAGAGAGATCATCATGACATTTTTCAATTACAGGCGACATGTCCTGTGGGTACACACTTTGTGTGTTTAATGCAGTGGTTTCCATTGCCTTCTGCATTGTCACGCCATTGAACATTGCTAATTCTTCCACCTTTAGGGGTAGTTTGCCACCCCAAGGGCAATCTCTGTCCGCTCCTCTGCCCCCTTTGACAAGGTTGTTGTTAACACAAAAGCTAGAAATCAAAATCCAAACATGTCTGTTCCCGGTCTGGGTGGTGGTTGATTGGTGTCTGCATCCCATGTTAGGGCTGCTGGAAAAGAACACCCTATGACTAACAATCTTAGTTTTAGCTCAGGTGCATAAAAATTGACCCACATTAAAAAATAGGATAACCATGATGTGTAATGAAAAAACTAATAATACTCCAAGTGGCCAATTCATCACTCCTGAAAGGACTGCAAGCAGACATTTGGATTCTAGAGTGTCTGCACCCTCATTGAAGCAACAGTTGAAATTTAAGAGGAAATATAAATTAACAACCCTAAATATGAACTCCCCTGCAAAGTTGGGCAACTCTAGTAAATGATAGATGTTTTAAACAGCAGCAGCATCCAACTAGAAATGATCCAAGCAACAAGGTATGCTGATGACCTAACAATGGGTAGCTAAAACTATTGAATTTTTAAAGATAAACTGGCAATTAGATTTCCCAACCCAAGTCTCAGAATTTCAGGAACAGCCTTCACACTTCACTAAAGTATAATCTGAAATGTTGTTTATTTTAAATCCTTCAGTGAAAAACTATTTCAACAATAAAATAATACAATAACTATCACTCAGAATTCAATTGCCATGCACCAACAAGTGAAGACAGCAAGAAAAACTGAAATAGCGTATTTGTTTATTTATTACAGCTCGAAACATGTATTTAACATGCATGGGCAATGTTATAATAATTACATTTAGATTATTGATACACAATATAAATAGATTACATGCTATCTTTTAAGTATATTTAACATAGCTTTCCTGAGGTCAAATCATGTCAGCACCATACTGTATGGGCACTTCAATATAAGTCATTTTTTTAACTCATTTTTAAAAATTCTACCAGAAAGCTGTTTCCGGTTGTTTGGCAGAGAATTATAAAATATTGCTCCCTTAATGAATGGGGTATTTGTTGTCAGATTCAATCATCTGCTCACCATATGAAAGTCTGATTTTTGTCTTGTATTGTAATCGTGGATTTCCATATTCCTGTTTGTCACTTTTTTGTCTTTTTTCACTAATAATATTGATTGAAACATATATACTGCATAGATAGTCATAATATTAAACTTAATAAACAGGTTTTTACATGAAGTTCTGGGTCTTACTTTTGCCATAGTTCTTATTACTCTTTTCTGCAATACAAATACCCTTTTTATATTGTATTGGCTACACCCACACCACAATACAATTCCATAAGATAGATGGGGATACACCAACCAAAAATACGCTATTTTTATTGCTTTGATATCTAAATATTGAACTAATCTCCTTAGTAAATACAGACCAGATGTTATTTTACCACATACATGATCAGAAACCTTCTGGGAAGTTCTGGAAAATAGTCTGTTGAAAGATCACAACAATAACATATTAATCAAGAAGAGAGATTTCAGTGCCCAATTGGATAAGGAGAAATCATTTCGAAAAGTTATTGGAAATTATCAGTTCAAAAGAGAATTAACACAAATGGCTCAAGAATAGTAGATGTATGCAAGTCATTCTATCTTAAAACATGCATTAAAAAACTACCTAGATAGCAAAAAAAACATGGAAAAGCCAAACCCCAACTCCAGAGAGTTTCAAATTGATCATGTCTCTTCTCCAGATACAATTTTCAAGAAATGAAGAACATCAGAGTCAGAGAGGAATGGAAGTTGATTCAGATAACTACCCATCTGAGATTCACAAGAGATTTATTCCAAAACACAAAATCATCAGTACAACCAAGAGAGTTAATAATGAAACTTTGAAGGAAAAGGAATGCAATTTTCAAAAGATACTTAAGGCAGTGAATGCTGATGCCAACAACTAAACAGAAACAAACGTATTGCATTTGAAATAATTACAGAGAACAAGGAAAGAAAGTGCAGATGCTGGAATGATGATGGAATAGTAAATGTGAAGAAGCACTTAGGCAAAAAAAAGGCTGTTTGGAACACCTGGTATGGCAGGAAAACAAGCAGTAACTGGGAAATCTATCAATTTGAGAAAACGTGAACAGATAAAATTATTAGGTGCTTTAAAAAGGAGCAAATATAGAGGAACACTTTAAAAAACATGATACAAAAGACTGTTATTTTATGGTATGTATACTCTGCAATCTTTAGGCTTCAGGAAAAAATAGAAAATTTGCACTTAACAACAAAAAAGTAAGTTACTGGAAGCATATTTCGAAAAGCTATTGAACTGTGAAAACTGACCAAACAACTGGAGTTCCATAATGATATTCCAAATGGAAATTCAAAACCATCAATCATCAATATGATTAAAAGTTACATCAAATAACAGAAGCTTGATAATAAATTCAACTGGGAGGAGCACACCACAGAACTGCTGAAGCGTCTTAACAAATCTCTGTTTGCAATGCGAATTTTGTCAGACATAGGGGATATAAAAATGAAAAAGCTGGCATACTATGCTTACTTTCATTCCATAATGTCATATGGGATTATTTTCTGGGGTAATTCATCAAGCCAAGCTAAAGTTTTCCGGGCACAAAAACGTGCAGTAAGAATTATATGTGGTGTGAACTCAAGAACATCCTGCAGAAGCCTGTTTAGGGAACTAGGGATACTAACTACAGCTTCCCAATATATTTATTCCTTAATGAAATTTGTCATTAAAAATATATCACTTTTTCAAACCAACAGCTCAATTCATGGAATCAGTACTAGAAATAAGAATAATCTTCACAAGGATTTAAAGTCACTTAGTCTTGTACAAAAAGGTGTGCATTATTCAGGAACACACATTTTCAATAACTTGCCAGCAGCCATAAAAAGCTTAACAACCAATGAAATTCAGTTTAAGAGAAGCCTAAAGGATTTATTGGTGGCCAACTCCTTCTACTCCATTGATGAATTTCTGAGGAAAACCAACTGATTTGTATATAAGTACAACATAACTTCTGCACAATTTCAGTGCAGTAATGTGTTCACTGAAAATTTGTGTGTGTGTGTGTGTGTGTGTGTGTGTGTGTGTAAGTATAATCTAACTTCTGCACCATTTCAGTGCAGTAATGTGTTCATTGTAAATAAGTATTACAGTAGTTGTATTACATGTTTCTTACCTTATAAATAAATATAAAACTTTTTTATTTTAAATTCAGTGCAATAGTATTTGTAAAATGACTCTTAGTCTTCATTAAAAAATGACGATCATTCCACTTGGGACCTGTGGAATGGTACATTAGCTTATTTGTTTTAGTTTAAATATTTGTCATGTATTGTTGTTTTTCTGACGTGTTCCACATCCTGGAGGACCTCCTCACTACGGATCAATTGGAATGAAAGTAAATCTAATCTAATCTAATCTAATCACAACAAAGCCCCTAATTGAGATGATCTCACAGAAAAATTCTAAAAGTTAGTGAAGATCTAGGTGTCAAAATTATAAAAGAAAAATTAGATATGGCCTGGGACACTGTAATGTTACATTAACTCACCCAATCCATAAAAAGGGGGACAAAATGGATATCATTAATCATAGAGTAATTAGACTACTACCCATAAATAAACAAAATTGCTTTGAAAGCTCTTCTGATCATAGTAATACCTCAATTAGATAAACAAATTGGAGAGTATGAATGGGGATTTAGGAGTGACAGATCCTGCCCAGAGCGAATTCCAAACCTTAAACAAGTAATTAAGTGCAGTATACTCCCAGTTATGCATATGTAGATAATTTTTGCATAAAATAAATAAATAAAAATAAAAAAGTCTCACACACTTATGGACTGGGAATGCAGCTTGCCACCAACTGCTAGGGGCAGCAGCAGACACTAAGCCAGACTGGCAGCAGAAGACATTTGGACCAAGCCGCAGCGGCGCAGGTGCAGACATCTGCTGCTGATGCTGCCACCACTACCCATCCAGTAGACATCATGTCAAATACATCTTTGAAAACATCTCAGTTATTCATGTTTTTGATTATTCATGCATCTTCTCCCCCACATTACTCCAAATGATTGGAAGTATACTATATATGACAATATCAAATAAAAAGACAGTGCTAATATTTCTTATTTTAAAAAGGCTTCTGATACAACGGACAAAGACTCCGTCTTTAAAACCCAGTAGATAGGAAAACTCTGGAAATAACTAAACAAAATCTTATACACATAATATCAAAAGTAAAATTTCTTGGGACAACTTACAGTTCCTTCCCAATTGTATAGGGGTCAGAAAAGTAGATTTCTTGTCACCATTTATATTCAATTACGGGCTGGAAAAAAAGTTATAAGAGAATGGAAAATAGAGGAAGAAGAACAAAAAGTTAATAATGATATAAAGTGTGGTGATTGTTTGGCCTTTACAGATGATCTCTTAATAATAGATGGACCTCAGAAAAGAAAAGGAAAAGACTAGAACTTCTGAAGGAAATAGCTGAGAAGGCAGGTCTACAAATATCATTTGAAAAAGCAGAACACATGACCAATGAAAGTAGTTCACCAAGAATTTTAAGAACCAAGTATGGAAAACACCAACTAAACAGACAATATTACATATTGGAGTGAAAATATAAACATAAAAATGAAAAAGAAGCAATTAAAATCAGGACTGAGAAAATGAAAAGAACTTACTTGAAAATGAAATTCTATGCAATAAAAAAGTTTTTCTAAAGACATTAAATTAAAGCACTATAATACTGTTGTAAAACCACAATCTTCTATCTGTGGAAAACGCTTCTTTTTCCTGGATGCAGAGAGTCTTACTAGACTTGGAAAAAATAGAAAGAAGAATGCTGTGAAGAATGTTATGTCCAATCAAGAAGAAAGTTACAATTGGGTTTTGAGACCATTTAATAACATATACCCATTCTGCCCTAAAATAATGGACAATATAAGGAAAACACATGTTACAAATCCATGGATGTCCAGAGAGAATGAAAGAAGACCAATGAACAAAGAAGAAGGAGGGGAGGCAACACAAAAAAGAAGTTAGAATAATGCAGAGTGAACTTGACACCTTACTCAATAGAGACAAATTCAGACTAGAAGTTAAGAAATTCCAAGATTTTCAGGAAACTAAAACAGAAAAACAACTGCTGCCAAATCATCAGATGGGAGGAAAAGTGGTCACTCTGAGAAAATGGAAGAGTTTTGGAGGAAGAGAAAGCAAACTTTAATTCAAGAGCCTGCTGAAAAGTAATGCCTCAGAATTTTTTATGTGAAAACCCTTGCAGTTTTTTTAAATAAAACAAATGTTTTAACACTCTAAATCTTTCTTCTTCATGTCTATATATTTGCAGCCCTCTTCCACAAGAGGGCTCCAACTGTGATGTGTAACATGGCAGTGTGTAACATAACAATGTTGGTATGTGAGAAATGGTGTGTTGTAATTGGGTTTCAAATTCGAAGAGTTCGTCTATGCATGGAGCACCTGACCTTCAGCATGACAATGTCAGAGCACACATGAATGCTGTGACACCTGCAACAACATCTGTTTCCAAAACTTAGAGAACACCTGCAAGGACTTCAGTTTGATAGTGATGAAGTGGTGCATGCTGAAGTGAGGTTGTGGCTCCATCAACAAAATTAACATTCTACAGTAACAGTATCAACAAACTGGCATCTCATTGGGAAAAATGTGTTTGCTGCCCTGGGGACTATGTCGAGAAATGAATGTATAGACATGAAGAATAAAGATATGGTATACTAATAACATCTGTTTTATTTCAAAAGGTTTAAGAGTTTTCACATAAAAAATTCAGTGGAATTACTTTTCAGCATGACATCATAAATAGTTATCTTCTTGTTCCATCATCTTTCGGGCATGCACTCGGAACAGCAACAATTCTTCTTGCGATTTTCGGCTAGAAACCTCCCAGCCATCTTCAAGGCAAGTCGGAGACTGAGTTCATAGCGTTTCCGCGTGCCTATTTATATGGAGAGTCACGTGATACAAAGCTGCTGAGGATTGAAAGCGCATGCGTCAAAGATATCAAAGTCGCCACTACTGCGCTAGTCATAGATAAGATGTGTATAGCAAAGATAAACATATAAGCGCAGAGTGCACAAAAAAAAAAAAATAAAAAAATAAAAAATAAATAAAAATAATAATAATAATAATAATAATTTGTGCTGCTGCGAATCCACCATGCTTGTAAATAAATAATTAATGTTTAAAAGTGCTTTTTTTTTTTTTTTTTTTTTTTTTTTTTTTGCGCTTATATGTTTATCTTTGCTATATACATCTTATCTATGACTAGCGCAGTCGTGGCGACTTTGATATCTTTGACACATGCGCTTTCAATCCTCAGCAGCTTTGTATCATGTTACTCTCCATATAAATAGGCATCCGCAAACGCTATGAACTCAGTCTCTGACTTGCTTTGAAAATGGCTGGGAGGTTTCTAGCCGAAAATCGCAAGAAGAATTGTCGCTGTCCCGAGTGCACGCCCGAAAGATGATGGAACATTATGTCCACCGGGAAAACTTCAAGAATCACAGTTATCTCCTTATTTAGCCTGCAGTGATAAAAAAAAAAGGATCACATACATCACACAGTAGATCTGTAGTGAAACATTGGCAAGAAGCATTAAACAACTTTGTCTCCGTACATTGGTATGCCCACATATTCAGCAACCAGTGATGTTACTGAAATCTAGGATGCCATTTCAGCATTACAGCAGGGTGGCTGTGACACCTCAGGCACCTATAAAAAAACATGCTAGGTTAGGCTGTATATAAACACTGCTCACCCAACTGGCAAAGCGCATCTGAGTACAGCCATCTACTGCCGTGTGGTCCAAAGAAGCATCATTACTTAATCATCACCTGCTGGTGCAGCCATCAGTGCCAGTCAGCAGCATTCAAAGGGTCCTTTCCTATACATCTGCATTGAACACTAAGACCATACTAGTCACCTATCTGCTTAGAATTACTGTCCCCAGTCAAATGTTTGGGACCAGAGTTCACACTCTGACATCATGTCTGCTGAAAATCACTCCCAGGGACACTGTTACCACAACCCTCTCATCAAGTGACCATGAAGTACAACTGACAGCGAGCTGCTTGCCCAGCAAGGCCACTCCACTCCTGATCCACACCAACTCTTTATGACTGGGACCAGAGTTCACACTCTGACATCATGTCTGCTGAAAATCACTCCCAGGGACACTGTCACCACAACCCTCTCATCAAGTGACCATGAAGTACAACTGACAGCGAGCTGCTTGCCCAGCAAGGCCACTCCACTCCTGATCCACACCAACTCTTTAAGACTGTGGCTGGGGTTCAGACAGTGTACCACAACCGAGGACCATGGTTTTGTCACCCACCCATCCCACTGGACATGCGCATGGAGCATCACGATACACTGCACAAGATAAATAAATGAATAAGTTTCCACTTTAGCTTTGCTGAATTTCTTCCTGCTCCTCACTAGAGAATCAGTATGTCTGGGGTGAGGAGGCTAACGTAGCTACCGTGACAAGCCTACATCTGCTCCCCACGCTCCAATGGGGTTGACACTGAATAGTGCTGCCAACGCCAACACTGTTATTGGATTCCCATAAGTGAGCAAAGCATACTCTGGTCTGTACTGAGATGACACTCCACCCCTGGCAGAAGTGCCAAAGAAAGATGTCATGTTTCCCCCCCCCCCCCCCCCCCCCCACTCTCTAACTCCACTCCCACAAAAATAGCTTTCCACAATTTTTACTACAAAGAGTTTGCAAATAATATTTATTCAGCATTGAATAATCAAATACAATCCCTAGAAATAATACAGTTTCAGGACATCATACAGATTATTCTTCTGAATACGTCAGTTTATAAATTACAAACTAAAGATTTGTTTGTATTAATAAATTTTACATTTTGATGGATTTTACATTTGGTAATATACAATCACGATATTACAAATATTCCTTTTATCAACATTATATTAGTTGTAGGTTACTTAAAACTATGAGCTTGACATACTTATGAAGCACTTTTCATATGGATATAATACTCGTCTAGGGAATAAAAAGGGTTTTCAATTAGAATTCTTTTTAGCTGATCTTTTAATTTGTTAGTAGGAAGAGCTGTGAGACTTTTTGGTAGGGCATTGGCTACCTTCAGCCCAGCATGAAGTGCATTTTTTTCATATAAAGCTGTTCTGTGGCTATTTACATGGTATCTGAACTTTTGCCTTGCATCATACTGGTGCAGGTCACAGTTGAAAGTAAGTATAATAAAACGAAGCATTATTAAAAATATTGCTTAAATGAACAATACTGATGAAAAATACTATGCAAAACAAATTAAATGTATTACACCATACTAAATAAATTACAAACTGCATAAACTTTCTAAAAAATTTAAAGTGAAACAAAATATATATATTAGGGTTTATGGTAACTGTTGAGGTTTGGTTTTATAATGTCATATAATAAGAATAGAATAAATTTATTAATTATAAATGAAAGAAGAAAGGACTCTTTTGTTGATTATGGGTAAGCTGTTTAGCGGAAGCTGTGTAAGCAAGCCTATGAAGACCACATTAGCTATAGATGTTTGTCAGTAGTGACCTGAATGAAAGAACACTGAAAACAGTGTTCACTTACATTTCTGGCTGACAGAAAGGCTTCTTCTCATAGGCAGAATGTAGGAAGACAAAGAGTAGAATAATTCACATTGCAACAATCTCCTTATCTGTGGTTTATTGTTGCACATGGTTCTGAACAACCTTGGAGTCTTATATCTCATTGAACTGAAATACTGAGAACTGATAACAGTAGAAGAGACTCAAATGATGTAGACTGTGCAAGCAATAAGTTTTAAATGTTATTTAATGCAATATATTTTCACTGTATTAAAGTTAGTGGCCAGTTCCAGTTTCACAGTTCACAATGTACACAGGTAAACAAATGTGCATTTCCTCAATTATAATCCCATCAAGGAGGATGATCACACAGTTAACCAACAATGACACAGATATAGAGAAAGTTCATAGTGGCAGACCGAATGTATGCTAATGTAATTGTGATTAACAAAGTGCAGATGAAATAGTAATTAAGATTGTCACATAATTCATAATACTGTTTGATTAATAGTGTTATCAGAGGTACTTGTACAGCATACCATCATGTGTCATCACAAATCAAGCACTGAATACAGTTATATGTAGTTTTTCTCACAGATTGACATACTGGTGTTATCTGAATAAATATCTCACAAACTTTTCAAGAGAACTAACATATATACTTTAACAATGTTATGAAAAGGGAAGTTGGCACTCATCATCATATAGTGGAGATGCTGAGTCACAGAGAGGCACAACAAAATGACTCACAAATAAAGCTTTTGGTCCGTAAGACCTTCGTCAAAAATAGGCACGTGCGTGCACACAGTCTCAGACAACTGCAGTGGCTACATTTGCCTGAGACTGCAGTCGTGTGTGTGGGTTGTGTTTGCATAAATTGTGTGTGTGTGTGTGTGTGTGTGTGTGTGTGTGTGTGTGTGTGTGTGTGTGTGTGTGTGTGTGTGTGTGTGTTTCGGTTGTTTATTCTTGACATAGGTCTTATGAGCCCGCTATATGGTGAGTGGCAACTTTCCTTTTCATAATATTGTTACTTTCTATCCAGTATTTCCCATTGTTTGATATATACTTTATCTATGTATCAGTCTCACAGATGGTAGTGGTGTACAGTTTGGATGCAAAGTGCTGATTTTGGGAGGAGGATGACTGTTTAAAGACATGTTATAGCGGATTTAAAGACATGATATGACAGCCTATTTAAGAACATCATATTATACAATGCTTGGAAAGTTTGGTTAGGTTAAATTTTGCTGTTCTGATGGACTCTCAGACTTTATTATTTTCTGGTTTATGAAATATGTTTTAGGTTAATAATTTACAAAGATACACAGAACATTACTATTATGCAGTTTTTGGAATCCTTGACTTGTGAGTATGGCATCCATCTTGAAATATACATTTTATGATTCTAAATTATTACAAATCTTAATTACTGACTGGATTAATTGGTGAAAACTGTTGTCTTATCCAGAAAAAAATACAGTAACTAAATTATATTGCCAAAGTTCTGAATCTTACAGTCATTAAAGCACTGTAGGTGATTGAAACCTGGAGGGTCTGAACTTTTGGTGTCAGATATTTCATAAGTTAATTACTTTTAGATAATTCTCATTATGTTCTCAGAAAGTTGGGAGTACCTAATTTTGAATGAATGGTAACAATAATTTCTCTGCTGTTGATTAGTTCACCAATGTTTCTTACTTACGTGATGTCATAGTACCTTTAATTAGTTGCATCTTTTAATTACTAACACTTCCAGAAAAACTAACTGCATTCCTGTAATCAGGAACAAGACTACAACAACTGTGATATAAGTTTAAATGAGATTTGGGATAAATAACAATTTTACATATCCCTGGACTGATGGTATATTATGTGTGCACCTGCACTAGATATAGAATGAAAAAGTGAAAAAAAAATTAGTTTTTCTTGGGAGTAGAAAATGTAACAGATGGGTTAAATACCTACTTGCTATGTTTCAACATTTCTTCTGGTTAATTCTTAAGCCGTCTTTACCCTCTTATGAAATTTGTTGTCAACAATTACAGTTTGTAAACAATAGTGGCACACATAAATATAATACCAGGAGGAGAAAGCTTACACTATTCATTACTCAGTCTTATTGTGGCACAGAATGGAGTGCAGTACTTGGCAACAAAAATAATTTAATAAATAATAAAACTAACTTCAAATACAAACTGAAATCATATCTGTTTGATTACTCTTTACAGTCCCTATAAGGAACTGTTTATATGTAATAATATGTTGTGTGTTTTTGAAAGACAGGAGGGGAGAGACTGAACGCAGTACTTTAGTTGGAAAATTATAATTCCAATACTCGCCTAACACTTGAAGGGATGTTGCTCTGCAGTCATTTTTTTATCTTTTTTGACTGGAGACTTCCTCTGTTGATCACCTCCAAGTTGCCAGCCAGGGTTTCACATATGGCAGTGGGTCAAATACAGAAAAGGGGTGTCCAGTTAAATTGGTGAACATCAGATCAGACCAGGTGCGGCCTTGGCAGCCACAGACAGTGGTCAGGTATGTGAGAGTTGCATTTGTTTGTGTGTGTGTGTGTGTGTGTGTGTGTGTGTGTGTTGTCCAATTGAGAAGAAGATCTTTTGGACAAAAGCTTGCTTGTTTAGCAGTCTTTTTGTTGTGCTTGTCTGCGACTCAATGTTACCACTATATGGTGTATAGCAATTATCCTTTTCCTGGATTTTCCACTATTTCATGTATAATCATTTGATTGGAACATTGGTGACTCATCAACAACTACAGTTCTACACCTACACAGTTATATAAAAAACCAATAAACATTAAATTAGAAGGTGTATGCATGCAGACACAAGTACATTTACAATATAAAAATCTAAATACTGTCAAACAGGGTGATTTCGGATGGTTTTGTCATTATTTTGATTGTAACTTTCGTATATATTGTTAGATTAAACTGATTGTAATAGAAGTGGTAGGGTATATGTGTAACGAATAAAATATCCCAGAACCAGAAAGTGTATGTGTAGGTATATTTATCTGAGGCAGTTAAATAAAGTGTCCCAAGTCACCACATGGATTGGGGTGATTTCAGACACACGTGTTTTTTAAATCTGTGTCCTAAGTTACAGTATATAGAGGGCGAATTTGGACAGTTACTGCCTTTTTTAAAATTCTACATGCTTTTTATTTGATTTTGGTGACATTTTACACATTTTAAGGTAGCCCTTTGTTACGAATAAGTGATATGGAATGATATAATGAATTTTATATATTACAGATAAGTTTTCATTTTGCAAGAATTTAAATAAATTTTTTTTTTACAGCTCATATCTGAAATATTAGAAACAGACAGAAACAAACAAAGTAATTTAATTAAAAGGTCAAAATAATTTTTCTCACTCATCATTCTAAATTAAGTTGAAAACACTTTAAATAAATGATTGTCTTTGAGTCTAAAGCACATCTTCTCGAAAAATGAACATTCCTCTCTTCTCAACTGGTGTGGGAAGTGTTCTTGAAATTTGCAGTTTTTGTATTATGTCTTCATTGGGGACATTAGAAAACACGAACATGTTTTTACTGTTTGTGTGGGCGCAAGAATTTCACACTTACTTCCGTAGCACCAACATTTGTGGCCACTCCAACATACTGCCTTGTTCGCTCCTTGTTTCCACGTTTATACACTCCTGGAAATGGAAAAAAGAACACATTGACACCGGTGTGTCAGACCCACCATACTTGCTCCGGACACTGCGAGAGGGCTGTACAAACAATGATCACACGCACGGCACAGCGGACACACCAGGAACCGCGGTGTTGGCTGTCGAATGGCGCTAGCTGCGCAGCATTTGTGCACCGCCGCCGTCAGTGTCAGCCAGTTTGCCGTGGCATACGGAGCTCCATCGCAGTCGTTAACACTGGTAGCATGCCGCGACAGCGTGGACGTGAACCGTATGTGCAGTTGACGGACTTTGAGCGAGGGCGTATAGTGGGCATGCGGGAGGCCGGGTGGACGTACCGCCGAATTGCTCAACACGTGGGGCGTGAGGTCTCCACAGTACATCGATGTTGTTGCCAGTGGTCGGCGGAAGGTGCATGTGCCCATCGACCTGGGACCGGACCGCAGCGACGCACGGATGCACGCCAAGAGCGTAGGATCCTACGCAGTGCCGTAGGGGACCGCACCGCCACTTCCCAGCAAATTAGGGACACTGTTGCTCCTGGGGTATCGGTGAGGACCATTCGCAACCGTCTCCATGAAGCTGGGCTACGGTCCCGCACACCGTTAGGCCGTCTTCCGCTCACGCCCCAACATCGTGCAGCCCGCCTCCAGTGGTGTCGCGACAGGCGTGAATGGAGGGACGAATGGAGATGTGTCGTCTTCAGCGATGAGAGTCGCTTCTGCCTTGGTGCCAATGATGGTCGTATGCGTGTTTGGCGCCGTGCAGGTGAGCGCCACAATCAGGACTGCATACGACCGAGGCACACAGGGCCAACACCTGGCATCATGGTGTGGGGAGCGATCTCCTACACTGGCCGTACACCACTGGTGATCGTCGAGGGGACACTGAATAGTGCGCGGTACATCCAAACCGTCATCGAACCCATGGTTCTACCATTCCTAGACCGGCAAGGGAACTTGTTGTTCCAACAGGACAATGCACATCCGCATGTATCCCGTGCCACCCAACGTGCTCTAGAAGGTGTAAGTCAACTACCCTGGCCAGCAAGATCTCCGGATCTGTCCCCCATTGAGCATGTTTGGGACTGGATGAAGCGTCGTCTCACGCGGTCTGCACGTCCAGCACGAACGCTGGTCCAACTGAGGCGCCAGGTGGAAATGGCATGGCAAGCCGTTCCACAGGACTACATCCAGCATCTCTACGATCGTGTCCATGGGAGAATAGCAGCCTGCATTGCTGCGAAAGGTGGATATACACTGTACTAGTGCCGACATTGTGCATGCTCTGTTGCCTGTGTCTATGTGCCTGTGGTTCTGTCAGTGTGATCATGTGATGTATCTGACCCCAGGAATGTGTCAATAAAGTTTCCCCTTCCTGGGGCAATGAATTCACGGTGTTCTTATTTCAATTTCCAGGAGTGTATTTGTACTCTGCAACAAGAAAATCCTCTTCTTTCAGCAGTAGAACTTCATTGGATGATGTGTCGTTTTCACTTTCACTACTGCTAGAAGCACTGTCACTTGTTTCAGCACTGTTTTCATTTCCTTGAAAATCTCGGCCAGTGATTGATTTTCCAGATTGAACATCCAGTTTGTGGTGGCAGTGGGAGTTACCAAACTTATTTGGAGGATAACAAATTTCTTTGAGCATTTCTTCAAAAGTGGAAGACCATGCATCTGCATTGCTTTGCTGGCTCTCCTCATTATCAGGCAATTTTCGTAAGACATGATCTAGATCAAAAGGGATTATGCCTGTGGCGTGAAATCCACCCTTTATGTTTTCCTAAGAGTTTTCTGAAATCTTAGTCAGTGTCTGCTTCAGAAGAGATGGGAAGGCGTCCTTGGAAATGGTCCCAAGCATGTGTTTCTTCCAATCAGTTAATTTAGCTCGCCATGCTGTTTTCATTGGCCTGAAGAAGCTTACATCGAGCGATTGGAGGAGGTGCGTGCTATTGGGGGGAAAGAGAATGAATGAAATATTGTTCCGCTCACACTCTTCAATAACATGTAAAGACACATGACTGGATAAGTTGTCTCCAGTCATGACTGTTGGCCCATTTTGCCTCTTCAAATAGGGCAAAGTGATTGTAAAGAACCAGTCTTCAAATACTGGCAGGTCAAACCATCCACTTTTGTTCCTATTGAAACAGATTCCTTGTGGTCCACCTTCTTGCCACGTGTCCCACAAATGCTCTGATTTGTAAAGCAAGTATGGAGGAAGCAGTTCACCATCAGCACTAGCTGCCATCATTATTGAGACACTAGATTTTGATGAGTCAATCACTTTTTCAGCATGCTTACTCCCTCGTTTCGTAATTATCTGTTGCTTGCCTGGATCATCTGACATGTTGGTTTCATCATAGTTGATCATGTTGCTAGGTGGGAGATTTTCCAGCTTTGCCTTGATATTGGAGAAAAACATCTTAACAGTCTCTTTGTTCACTTCTGCACGAGCTCGTTTAATATTTTCGCTTAAGTGAATGGAAAGATATTTTGACTGTCATTTGAGGAATAAATGCATCCATTCTTCTCCTGGCAAATTATTATGAAATTTCTTCTCTTTTTGACCAGATTTGTCAAGATAGCCTTTAACTAAATATCTAATATCCAATTTAGTGAAGGGAAATCCCCAATGTGCAGCCCACAAGATACCTTGCTTCAACATTTCTTCTTCTTCTTTATTTGGCACTGGCTGTCCTCTCATTTTTTTCAGATGCGCTTCCTGCACTTTATGTTGTAGGGTTGATTTAGGTATACCCTACAAATCACACGCTTTTCTGTGTGATAATTTACCACTCTGAATATCACGAACAGCTTTAGCTAAAAGTTCTGGGTGATAATTACACTGTACTGTAGCACCTCTCCTGCTCTTATATGTTCTTGGCATTGTCCAAAATCACCTCACACAGTACACAGTTTTACAAAAACCATTGTTATTTCATAACCTTGCACAAAAAACTGGACAAACTTGTAAATAAATTGCCTCAGTGCTGTTAGCCACTGAGCATGTCCACAATTATGGTTACAATAACTTCCAACTCAGTGCAACAATAGAAAGCTTCCACTTTACGATAATGCATGGATTTTTAACACTGAGACTGTTTGTCAATTATTCACCTAGGGAAACAATTGAAGCAAAATAAAAGTTGTGGAAAGCGATAAATGCAATCTTGCGCTTAAAATAACTGGTGCACAGATGTTAAAATAAGTAACTCTTTGTTTCTATGCAGTGTCAAAGAGAAAATAAGCCATATTGTCTGAATTCACGCCGGTGTCCAAAATCACCACGTTTGACAGTACATCTCAATTTTTCCTCTTTCTTAAATTTTTCCACACTGTTTCTTTTTAATTATTTTTTTATTTTTTGTTCCTACAATATACAAATGCAGAAATATATAAAAATAATCCATACCTCCATTAAAAGGGAACATACACATACACAGGGATCATAACTTAGAAAAAAATTAATATCTGCAATTCGTCTTCCTCCTTTATAAAGTCTTCCACACACTAAAAAAATGCTTTTTAAATATTTCTAAGTGTCTGCTTCTGTGGTTTCTAACTTGCAGTTCTTGAACTTTGACTGTATTTTATTGCTAATCTTCAAACCTATGTAATACCGGGTATTTTCAAATCTATGCATTGTTTCATAAGCATTTGAAAAAGATTTTCCTAAAAAAGATTTTTTTTTAGCTCAAAGAGGTATATTTAATTTATAAACATAGAAGGAACTGTCATTAAGTCAAGGCTTACAAATAAAGCTTTGCATGGTGCCTACTGTCAGTTCGCACCGTAGTTCTGATAATCTTTTTCTGTAGCCTCTACACAGTGAAGTGGTTTCCTTTTTCAAAACCCCAAAACACTATGGCATATCTTATAACTGATGTAAAACATGCATGTTAAAAAGTTTTCTTAACAGCTAAATTAGTTACTATATTTAGAATACTTATCGCAAAAACAGTTGTTTAATCGCTTCACCAATCAATCTGAGCAATCAGCACATGAGAAGTTTATAATAACTCCAATAAATTTAACAGAGTCTGCAGTGATCATTCTCTGCCCTCATAATTTAACTGTGATACATGTTCAGCATACAGTTAGTGTTTTTGTAAGGTTCAGTTTCATGGCATTATTTTTTTATCCGATTTTATACCTCTTGAAGATTTTGTTTTGTATTCTGTGCCAGTTCTTCATTGTTTTTACAGCAAACTACTGTTGTTGAGTCATCTGCATACAGAATGGTGTCTGGTGTTACCTAGGGTGACATGCAACAACGAAAACAATCAATTGTTGACAAAATTATTTAATTGTATCTAAAAAGAAAGATGATGAAACTTACCAAACAAAAGCGCTGGCAGGTCGATAGACACACAAACAAACACAAACATACACACAAAATTCTAGCTTTCGCAACCAATGGTTGCCTCGTCAGGAAAGAGGGAAGGAGAAGGAAAGACAAAAGGATATGGGTTTTAAGGGAGAGGGTAAGGAGTCATTCCAATCCCGGGAGCGGAAAGACTTACCTTAGGGGGAAAAAAGGACAGGTATACACTCGCACACACACACATATCCATCCACACATACACAGACACAAGCAGACATTTGTAAAGGCAAAGAGTTTGGGCAGAGATGTCAGTCGGGGCAGATGTACAGAGGCAAAGATGAAGTTGAAAGACAGGTGAGGTATGAGCGGCGGCAAATTGAAATTAGAAATTAGCGGAGATTGAGGCCTGGCGGATAGCGAGAAGAAAGGATATGCTGAAGGGCAAGTTCCCATCTCCGGAGTTCTGACAGGTTGGTGTTAGTGGGAAGTATCCAGATAACCCGGACGGTGTAACACTGTGCCAAGATGTGCTGGCCGTGCACCAAGGCATGTTTAGCCACAGGGTGATCCTCATTACCAACAAACACTGTCTGCCTGTGTCCATTCATGCGAATGGACAGTTTGTTGCTGGTCATTCCCACATAGAACGCTTCACAGTGTAGGCAGGTCAGTTGGTAAATCACGTGGGTGCTTTCACACGTGGCTCTGCCTTTGATCGTGTACACCTTCCGGGTTACAGGACTGGAATAGGTGGTGGTGGGAGGGTGCATGGGACAGGTTTTACACCGAGGGCGGTTACAGGGGTAGGAGCCAGAGGGTAGGGAAGGTGGTTTGGGGATTTCATCCTTCAGCATATCCTTTCTTCTCGCTATCCGCCAGGCCTCAATCTCCGCTAATTTCTAATTTCAATTTGCCGCCGCTCATACCTCACCTGTCTTTCAACTTCATCTTTGCCTCTGTACATCTGCCCCGACTGACATCTCTGCCCAAACTCTTTGCCTTTACAAATGTCTGCTTGTGTCTGTGTATGTGTGGATGGATATGTGTGTGTGTGCGAGTGTATACCTGTCCTTTTTTCCCCCTAAGGTAAGTCTTTCCGCTCCCGGGATTGGAATGACTCCTTACCCTCTCCCTTAAAACCCATATCCTTTTGTCTTTCCTTCTCCTTCCCTCTTTCCTGACGAGGCAACCATTGGTTGCGAAAGCTAGAATTTTGTGTGTATGTTTGTGTTTGTTTGTGTGTCTATCGACCTGCCAGCGCTTTTGTTTGGTAAGTTTCATCATCTTTCTTTTTAGATATATTTTTCCCACGTGGAATGTTTCCCTCTATTATATTCAAATTATTTAATTGGATAGATAAAAAAATCTACTCACCAAGTGGCAGCAGAGCACACACATAAAAGATGGTTGTAATTGGCAAGCTTTCAGAGCTAGTGGCTCCTTCTTTAGGCAGATGGGTTGAAGGGGAAGGAAGAGGGCTGAAGGAAAAGCACTGGAGAGGTTTAGGAAAAGGGGCAGATTTTGGGAAAGTCACCCAGAACCACGAGTCGGGGGAGACTTACTGTATGGGCTGAAAAGAAAAGACTGATTGTTGGGGACTGCATTGGATGAGAGTTGAAAACCTGAGAGCTTAAAAGTGGAAGACAGGGTAATATGCAGACAAGTATTAACTGCTTAAACATCATGCATGAATTAATAAGAGTGAAAAGCTAAGTGTATTGTATGCAACAGAGGTGAGACGGGGGTGGTGAAAGATAGAGGGGTAAGACAATGAAAGATGTAGAAAACTAAAATGGAGTGAAGCAACAATTAGTTACAGTGAATGCTGAGACAGAAGAAATCAACATAAATTAAGGCCAGATGGGTGGCAAGAACCAAGGAGATGTTGTAGTGCTAGTTCCCACCTGCAGAGTTCTGAGAAACTGGTGTCTGTGGGAAGAATCCAGATGGCGCCTATGGTGAAACAGGTACCGAGGTCACATTTGTCGTGTTGTAGAGCATTCTCTGCAACAGGATATTTCTAGTTGCCCTCTGCCTATGCGCATTCATTCTAATTAATAATTTGGTGGTAGTCATGCCAATGTAGAAGGCCAAACAGTGTTCACGTAACAGCTGGTATATGATGTGTCGCTTTGCAGGTGGCTCTCCATTTGATTGTATATGTTTTGCCAGTCACAGGGCTGTTATAGGTGGTAGTAGGTGGGTGCATAGGGCATGTCTTGCAGCGAGGGCGGTCACAGGGGTAGGAGCCATAGGGTAGGGAGATGTGTGCAGAAGGAGCATAGGGTCTGACAAGAATATTGCAGAGACTGGGAGGGCGACGAAAACTTTTCTAGGTGTGGTGGACAAAATTTCAGACAGAATGAATCTCATTTCAGGGTATGATTTATGCAGACATGACCCTCTCAAAGTAGCTGATTAACACATTCCAGACCAGGATAATATTGAGTCACCAATGGTGCATTCTGAAGTTGTTTTTTGGAGGGATCAGCAGTACCAGGATTGGATGCGATGGCCTGGGAAATCTGCTTTTTAACTAGACTGACTGAAGAAGGAGCCACTGGCTCTGAATGCTTGCCAGTTACAACCATATTTTATGTGTGTGGTCTGCCATTGCTTGGTGAGTAGATGTTTTTATCTAGTGTGACATGTCATTTATACAAACAGGAATTATTTTTAGCATTGGATGAGAACCAGTTTCAAGATTTTCTGTGGAAGCAATAAGCTGCTATTTGGCGAAGCAGCAGCTTATTACGGTTTACTGTATCAAGTGAGGTCACAAAAGATACCAGATAAGCGCTGCTTGTAATCAAGTCATTTGCTTATTTTAGTAATTACTTCATTTATAACATGCACAGTGCTTCGCGCCTTCCTAAACCAATATTGACTACCAAGAATTATGTTACAGTTTTTGGTATATTTTTCTAACTTATTACACACTGTTTTCTCAAATATTTTAGAAAAATTGTTAATATTGATATTGAGCAGAAATTTTGTATCTCATCCTGCATACCCTCTTTGTAGACAAGCCACACTTCCACATATTTCGAGGTGTCCATAAAGCAGCCCTCACCAAATGATTGATTTATTACAAGGCAGAGTTAGGGTGCAATATTATCATATTGAGTCTTGATTATTTTTGTTGAAATTACATCTTAGCTCACAGATTTGAGATCTTTTAGAGATTTCATAATACTAGCTACTTCATGTTAGGGCACATGAGGAAATTAAACAATCTGTGTTGCATCATATTGCGATTTATGTGAGAACAGAAATCATCAATTTTGTTTGAAGTAATAAAGTACCTGTTGAATTCTTCACAGGTCTGTCAGGAGTTTTAACAGTCTCCCCATCAATTTCAAATTTAAAGTCAAAACAGTTCGTTTTCTCAGCAACTACTTCAGTATTGACAATCTGCCATACAGCTTTTGAATTATTTGTGGCATTTGAGATGAATTCACTATTTGCCATTTGTTTTATCTGTTTTACTGCTCTATCAAATATTCTTTTATATTTGTTCACGTACACAACAAACTCTGAATTACAGTTGTTCTTTGCTTCCACGTGCAGCTTCCTTGTTCTTGTTTTTTATTTTTTTATTAACTTGATTGGCCACATTAGACCACTTGAGTCATTCCATGTTCACTTTCTCTTTGAAGATTGGACTCCTTGCTTCTTGCACTCAGCCCAGTACTTTTTCATTTGTTCCGAACTTAATTTTCTTAACTCATCTGAAATCTCTACCGATCTTCTGTGCATAATTTCTTCTGAAAATTCATGAGTCACAAGGAGAGTGTTAATTTTGTTTTTGTTCTCTGCATCAGTAATTCTAAGTCTGACTGCTTCAAGATCTTGCTGAATTTCTTTGACCCACTGTCCTCCTGTCTTCTTTCCAAGACTTCTCATCACTAGTTGTTTTAAAATCCTGTTGTCAGGCAGTTGAAATATGAGATTCTTTTCTTCTTCACTTGCTGGTGATTAGGTCAATCTCATTTATTCCATTGGGGAGGATTCTCCAGACTCCATCACCCTGGTATTTTTTATTGATGCATGTTCTGATAATTCTTCATTCAGTCTTGAGGAGTTGATCAGTTCTTCTTTCATTTTTAATTTGGAACAGAGTTTCACAAGCATAAGTTGCTTCCAGGAGAGTTATAGTTCTGTAATGTTGGACCTTAGTGTCTATCGACAGGCATTCCTTATTATATGTTGACCAGGTTAGAAATTGTACTTTTTCTCATTTTGTTGGTTCTATTTATCCCTGTTGCTTTCTCACCCAAGTTGTGCAAAATAACTTCTCCAAGATATGTAAATTGCTGAACTGTGTTAATTGCTTGATCATTTATGAAGATTTTATCCATGTAAAGAGGTTTCATGGGCATGATTTCAGTTTTCTCAAAGGATATTTGTAATCCTAATTTTGAAGCAATTTTCTGGAGTCTTCTGATCTGAGCACAAACTTCTTCCATGTCAAGGGCTAAGAGAGCTAAATCATCAGCAAACCCAAGGCAGTTTGCTCTTATTGCTGGTTTCCCTCCAATTTTGATTTTACATGGATTTTCTTTTTCGCAGATTGTCATGATGTAATCGAGGGCCACATTGAAAAGTAAAGGGGACAATCCATCACCTTGTCTGAGTCCTGTTTTTATTGTGAAAATTTTTGACATTTCTCCTCTAAACTTGGTCTTTGAATTTGTGTTAGTTAAAGTTAGCTGAATGAGTCTTACTAGTTTGGGATGGAGGCCATATGATCCAAGGATTTTTAGAAGTGTGGGTCTGTGAACGCTATCATATGCTTTTTCAAAATTTATGAATGACATGAATAATTGTTTGTTTCTATAGTTGTAATACTCCATTATTTGCAGCTTCTGTATTGTCAAAATCCTCCTTGATATTCTCCAAGTTGTGGTTCCAGAATGTTTTTGATCCTATTGTAAATTATGCAGGAGAAAATTTTGTATGTGCAGTCCAGCAGGGTTATTCCTCTGTAATTATCTGGGTGGTTCCCTCTCCTTCCTTGTTCTCCCTTAGTTTATTTGCTGTATTTGCAATGTGTTGCTATGAAGGGGAGACATTCGTTGAAAAGACTCATGAATTCGGATGTGAAAGTGTTGTATTTACCACTCACTGAACACTGGTTGCTGAGTGACCAGGAAGTTTCATTTAATTTTGAAATGAATGTATTCACATTTCATTGGTTAAAGTTTTTGACAAATTTTACTGTATATATTTTATCTAAATTTGGCAACGATCTAAAAAGAGCTGAATGGTCAGATATTCCAAAGTCTACTATCAACTTTTCTGTAGCACCATAATTTATAATGCTCACAATATTTGATTCCTATTATCAAAAGTATGGTCATATGGGGTATCAAATGAAATCTGTGACTGGACTGAGGACTTTTTGGTAGGGAGGAAGCAGCATGTGATCTTGGATGGAGAGTGATCATCAGATGTAGAAGTAACTTCAGGAGTGCCCCAGGGAAATGTGTTGGGACCATTGTTGTTCATGTTGTATATTAATGACCCTGCAGACAATATTAATAGTAACCTCAGACTTTTTGCAGGTGATACAGTTATCTATAATGAAGTACTGTCTAAAAAAAAGCAGCAGAAACATTCAGTCAGATCTTTATAAGATCTCAAAGTGGTACAAAATTGTGAACACTTGCTTTAAATGTTCAGAAATGTAAAATTGTTGCACTTCCCTAAATGAAAAAATGTAGTATCCCAAGACTACACTATCAATGAGTCACTGTTGGAATCAGCCAACTCGTCAAATACTTGAGTGCAGCACTTTGTAGAAAATGAAATATCCACTCAAAGCAGGTGACAGACTTTGGTTTATTGGTAGAATATTGGGGAAGTGCAATCAGTCCCCAAATGAGATTGCTTACAAATCACTCATGTGACTGATTCTAGAATACTGCTCAAGTGTGTGGGATCCATACCAAATAGGACTAACATGGGGTATTGAACATATATACAGAAGAGCAGCATGAATGGTCACAGGTTTGCCTGATCCATAGAAGAGTGTCACAGAAATACTGAAGGAACTGAACCAGAAGACTCTTGAAAATAAGATGTAAACTATCCAAAAAAAAAAAGAATTCTATTAATGAAGTTTCAAGAACCAGCTTTAAATGATAACTCTAGGAATATACTACAATCACTATATATCACTCACACAGTGATTGTGGGGATAAGATTGGAATAATTACTGCATGCACAGAGGCATTCAAACAATCATTCTTACAGCACTCAATATATGAATGGAAAGGAAAGAAACCTTAATAATTGATGAAATGGGACCCTCTGCCTTGCACTTCATGGTAGTTTGCAGAGTATACATGTAGACATAAATGTAGACATGTAGCAGAAGATCATGTTACTCTAGTGTACAGCCTGAAATTTAATGTTTGGCATATGTAGATAATAAGTCCATCAGAGAAATGGAAAATCTGTATCATCTCTTATCTCTATATAAGTGGTGTCTGTTCTTATGGCAACACATCGTGGTATGGAGCAACAGCATTTTTTTCCTGCAGCCATTATGAATCAGGATGCAAAGGAATTCAAAGTATTATCTACCAGTAGACATAGACTTAAATTAGATAATAAGTCCATCAGAGAAATGACAAATTTGTCATCGTCTCTTAAATCTATATATGCGATGTATGTTCTTTCAGACATATCCAAAAGAACAAACATCAATTTGTTCCTGGAGCCACTATGAATAAAGACAAAGGAATTAAAGGCTTAGCTGGCAGTGAACATTGATTTAAACCAATGGGGAAAGTTGAAAATTTATGCAGGACCGGGATTCAAACCCAGGTCTCCTGCTTACTTACCAGATGCGCTGACCACTATATCCAGACACATTGGTCACCACAGCCTACCACAGACTACCCTACATGTCTCCCGTCATACCCAGACCCTTAACTTTTCCTCATTACTCAAAGCATTTCACTGATTCCCATAAGAATTCCAGCTTGATGTATATCTGCATTGAAGGGTCATTGACCATCCTCACCTTAATTATACACTGATCTGCCAGAACATTACGAACACTGACCTATTATCAGTATAAACCTATCCAGGCAATAGCAGTTCCACCTGAAAAGGAGTGAATGCTAGTCAGACACATATTTGGTGCATGTAGTATCAGTGAGCATATTGTCAATGTGAAGAATGGGGAAAGTGTATGATCTATCTGACTTTGACCAAGGGCAGATTGAGAAGGCCTGGAGGCTTAGCACAACTTGTTGGCTGTTCAAGGAGTGCTGTGGTGAATGTCTTCGACACATGGTGAGACCACATCCAGACATCATGGCATTGGGCAGCCACTCCTCATTACAGATGTCAGGTGTCGTAGGCTGGACACACTGGTAAAACAGGACAGGTGACAAACTGTGGTGGAACTAACATCAGACTTTAATGCTGGGCAGGGTGCACGTGTGTCTGAACACACAGTGCACTGAACACTCCTAACAGTAGGCCTCCGCAGCTGACGACCCATGCATGTGCCAATGTTAACACAACAACATCAGAAACTATGACTGAATTAGGCATATGACCATTGGCGCAGTAGCAGAACATTGTAGGGTCTGATGAATCCTGATACCTTCTTCATCACGCTGAAGGGAGGGTGCAAATCTGTCATCTTCCAGGGGAACAGCTCCTTGACACGTGTACTATGGGTTGGAGACAAGGTAGCAGTGGCTTCATTATGCTCTGTGGAACATTCACATAGGCATCCATGCATCAACTGTAGTTGTGCAAGGCTCCATGATGACCAAGGAATGTTGCACTCTGGTTACAGACCATGTACACCCCTTCATGATGATCATGTTTTCCGATGGCAGTGGCATTTTCCAGCAAGATAATGCACCACATCATAAGGCCAGGAATGTGATGGAGTGGTTTGAGGAAAACAGCACTGAGTTCCTATTGATGTGCTGGTCCCCCAACTAGCCAGATCTGAATCCGGTCTAACACATCTTGGATGTGATGACTGCACATCAGAGCTCATTGCCCCTCCCCGGAATTTACAGGTATTAGGCGACTTGTGTGTGCAGATGCAGTGGCAGCTCCTGCTAGCAACTTACCAAGGCCTCATTGCTTCCACGCCATGATGCATCACTGCTGTTATCTGTGCCAAAGGTGGACATAATGTTCTGGCTGGTCACTGTATATGAGGTGCCTATTCTTTCAGACATTCCAGAAGAGTGGACTCCACATTTATATAAATAAGGGGAGGACAGCCAATGATCCCTTCAGTGCAGATGCACTCTAAGCTCAAACTCTTACAGGAATCAGTGAAATGCTGCAAGTAATGGGCTCAATGGGCAAGATGCTATACATCAGTACTGTGAGGATAAGCTGTGAATTTGGATCTGACAGGAGGTGTGCTAGGGCAGTCCGTGCACTTGCAATGACCATTGTGCACAGATGTTGCAGTAGTCAGAGCATCTGCTTAATAAGCAGAAGACCAGGGTTTGAATGCTGGTCCAGCATAAATTTTCAACTTTCCCCATTAATTTAAATCAATAATTTAAATCAATGCCCACTAGGAGCAAATGTTTTTAATTCCTTTACGTCCTATATCTGCGTTGAAATAGACACAAACTATTACCTTTTTATATGAGGTTTTTACCTGCAACCTACTCAATAAAGTTTCAGATTTGTCTAGAAATACACTTGCAGCTGAATAGCCAGGGATGTGATATATGCTAATGATTAATATACCATATTTTAGCAGTTCATTGTAGCAGCTTTCAAATAATAATTCCTCATTCAAGCAATTAAAAGTTTGTTTAACTTTAAAACTTATTGACTGCACTACTAGAATGCACGATCCTCCAAACCAGTTTTTTCTACAAAACCTGAATGCTAAATTGTAACCTGAAAGTGAATTTATCAAGTCGATGTTTTCACTTTTAAGCTACTTTTAAACCAGAGCCAAGGTAATCCTATGCTTTTGCTCAACTGTCAAAGCTGTTGTGTAGGCACATGATGAAAGACCCCCAGGATATCATGAATCTGGTATTTATTAAAAACAAAAACAAAAAAATGAAACACCAATTGAACGTAAGAGTTGACAGAGACATTAATTGTGAATGCACGGTGTGGTGCAAACAAACAAAGGGACTTTCGTTCAATTATTTGTACACTCTCTTGTAGTTAGAAGGATGATGAAGCTGTGTGATTTTAGATATGAAGTATTGCGAGCTCTAGGTATCACATGTATGTGTGAAAACAATATCAAAATATTTTTAATTTATTGAAGTAAGTGAAGGAACATATATGGAAGATTTTCTTGATTACAACAAGGGCCAGTGTTCCTGGAGTCTGCCACCTGCAGCTACAATTGAAGAAGTAAAAAATGAAATCCGATGTCCTGCAGGACGTTTCTACTAGCACAATCATGTTGTATCAGTTTAAAGAGTGTTTTCATGTGCATATTCAGTAGTATTTATTTATTCATTTTTTTATTACAACACACTGTGCCTCCCCTTCCACCCTCTACCCCCCCCCCTCCCCCCCAAACCCTATCCCATAAAACTGCCTTTCAGTTTTTTTTATAGGCAGATTTAGCAAATTTTATTATTACTGAAACTGCGTTCACAAGATGCTACAGTCACTGGAATTGTCATAAATATCCTCAAAGATATTCCAGTGTTTGGATAAGCATCTCTCAGCACATACTTTGAAAAAAACCGAATCCCATTATACATGAGAAACAGGAGGCAATATATAGAAATGTCAGGAGAGAGAATAAGGCGTGCTTTATAAAATTATCAATATACATTTTCTGATGTTACCAAATTTCTGACATGGGGGAAATTCTTCTGTTACTGATGGTAAGTGAATGCTTAATGTGAACCAAATCTCAAGAACACATTGCATTTTCATCTACTCCCAACTGGAGGTTTGTATTTACTAAGTAGTTATTGTTATCTTTCACACCTAAAATGAAATTATGTTGTGATTGTACAGAATTATGCATTACAGTGTTCATTTTATGTCATACTGGTACGAGCATATGATTATCTATGTTCACATTGCACAGCATTTCAGATACTGAGGACACAATCATTAGCACAGCACTTGTGAGGAAGTACACATACTTGTAAGACATTTCACTCCAGCCCTACAAAAATATAGTGAAAAAGCAAAAACATGGACCACGATTGCAGAAGAGCTGAATGTTACTAGTAAGTACAAATACGTTTTTATTTCACAAAATTATTTTATTATGTAGTTATTACTTTATGTTAGGTACCTCATACAAGTATTACAAACAATTCTATTAAAATAATCAGCAGAAGTTTCACAGACTTGAATTGCAGCATGATTTGTTCTCAGATTGGTAGCATGTGTTGGCAACAGTGCTTATGTAGGCCATTTGACTTCTTCACTTTGATCATTAGCTGAACATTCATTGTCATTCTTCATTATAATGAAGTTATGCAAACAGCAAGCTACTTTAATTGTGCAGTCTGCATGTCACTCATCTGTATCTGTCGTTCTCAGAAATACATGCCATTTGATAGCCAATATATCAAACACGTTTTTGATGACACGACGTGCTCGAGAGAGCTGTGCATTCAAACTTTTTTCTGTGATCAGAGATGATTTTGGCTTTTGGATATGGCTTCATTAGGTATGTGATGAATGCGGATGTGTGTGCCAGGTAATGGGTTTTGAGGTAGAAATGTTTTTCCAGCAATATATTGCGGGTAGAATACTGAATTCTCAAAAATACTACTGTCATTATGTTGTCCTTAACTTCCTATGTCACCGACCATAAACTTGTAGAGTGGGTCCACCAACACCAAAAGAATGAGTGAAAAATTATAATTTTGTAACAATAGTAGCCATATCCAATGTTCTTGGGACATTTTAATTTAATGTGTTTCCCGTCTATTGTTCCAACACAGTTCGGAAAATCCCATAATGATGAAAAACTTTTCTCAGATTTTTTTCTTGTCTGTGTCATGGGAGGAAGCAAACAGATTGGCTTCAAAATATTCCACATTTCTTGACAAACTTCAACTACTATGTTTTTTCATTAATTGGGTGCAAACAGTTGCTCCTCACTGGAACTACTCATTTTCCAAGAAAAGCTGAAAAACACTTTAACCAGTGCAAAACACTACTGTGAACCTGCACTGCGGAAAACTAAGACAACAACAGATCGTTCACACAGATGTTCTGTGTCAATCCTGTCTGATGTGGATCCCATGTTGCACAGCTATAATGTAGAGAAGGGTGGACAAGCATAGCAAAAGGAATCTCTTCAGTAGACATACTGAATTTTCCTAAGAATTATGCCAATAAAGTGCAGTCTTTTGTTAGCTGTTCTCACAACATTATCTATGTCACAGTTTCAATTTAAATTATTCAGAGTATTTAGCAGAATTTACAGGATTTGTGTGATTTATTGTTATGTGCAAAAATTGCCTTTGATTAAGCAACCAGTGTGTATACCACTTTGGTCTGTCTTTCTGTTTCTGCCATTCTGTTTGCTTTTTTTAAAACAGAATTTCCACCATTTCTTAACAAATGAATAAGCTTTGAAGTTAAGGCACCTACACATGCACCAATTTATCAGCTGACCGACCGACCCACTGGTTTTGTGGCAGCCTACACATGTCCCGACAAACTGCTCTCAGCACTTACAGTGCCACCATGTTTTTGTCGTTTGTTTAACTTAAGTTCATTGTGTTTATATTCTATGAGATCCTACTTGATTTTACACAGAAATGGAAAGCTAGAGTTTTTCTTGAAAAGAAAAAGCTGAGAGAAAGCTATGGGCAAAGAAGTGCTAATCCAAGGAAAGAAATTCATCCATATTCTGTTACTTAAGCTGGAACCTTATCAAGTTAGTGTGTAGTGTGTATGTATGGAGTAACACTACATGCAAGTGAAGGTTCCATGCAAGAAGATTTTTGGCTCTGCCTACACATAGAGGATCTGCCATCCATCAAGTGGTACTGAAAAAAAAAAAAAAAAAAAACAGATGTCGTCCTTGTGAAGACTAACGCTAAATGCAAGAACGATTCCAGACCGGTATACTATACCAGATGTTCAATCTCTTGGCTGTACCACTAATGCTCAAAGAACTCATCCATCAAAAGAAAATGTTTTCCATGACCTACACCAATCAAGGAACTACAACATTTCCTTGGAGTCCTGAAGTTCTGTCATTGTTTCATCCATAACCATGTCCTCCTAGCTGTGCCACTCAGCAAATTCTTACAAGGCAAACGAAGACCAAAGGATAAACATCAGTGAAATCTAGAAGCTGAAACAGCATTTTCTGATTTGAAGACTACCATTGCTGAAGCAGTATTCTTGGTGCACCCAGTACTGCAGGTGCAACTTGCAATGATGGTTGATGCATCTGCCTCCACTGCTGCTGCACAACAACAATGTGTGGATGAACATTGGCAACCACTAGCTTTCTTCAGCAAAAAGTTGTCACCTTTGCAGCAAACTTCGTCAACATACGACAGTGAGCTGTATGCTGCCAATGCATCCATCAAAAATTTCCAACCCATGTTGGATGGACAGTAGTTTGTTTTGTTAAGGTATCACAAGCCACTAATATATGCTTGCCAATGTTTTCATTTCATCATTCAATTTACTACCAACATCATCCATGTTGAAGACAAAATGAATATGCCACTTGACATGCTCTCATGAATAGATTCTATTTCTGAAGCAATTGACTCTGAAGTTCTTGCGGTGGTGTAACAATTGGACGATGAATTACACAATTTGTTATGTAACCATCAGGCATCTGCATCATGCTAACACCATCAGCTGTCCAGCAATATTGTGACATTATCAATAACACATGACAGCCATTTGTGACTGCCAAGTTTTTCCAACAGGCAATTGCCTCACTGAACAACATTTCACACCAAGGAGTTAGAACTGCAATAAACATGGTAAAGTAAGTGTTTGTCTGGCTGCATATTGACAGGAAACGTAAGCAATTTGTGTGACAGTGGTGGCCTATCAAAGCAATAAAATAGCGGCCATGTCAGGTCACTGCTGGGAAGCTTCATCCGTCCAAATCTACTATTTGAACACGTTCACATAGATCTCATAGGAGGACCCTTCCCATGTCAGATGGATACACTTACTGTCTCACAGCTGTAGACAGTTATACATGCTGGCCTGAATATTCCGTATAACTGATATAATGCTGAAACTGCCATGACCACATTCTTTCATGGATGGATCACACAATTCAGCATACCTCTGCAGATGGCAATTGATCCGGGGGACAGTTCGAATCCTATCTCTTGAAAGCGCTTGTTGTCTTACATGTTTCACATGAAGTGAAGCTCGACTACAGCATACCATCCAGCAGCAAATGGTTTAGTTGAGCATATGCACTGCCAGCTCAGAGTTGTGATGCCATGATTCATAACTTTGGACAGACATGTTACCTAATGTTGTCTTAGGTTTACATGCAACCTCGAAAGAAGATGACAAAGCAACAACAGTGGAGCTTGTGTTTAGTTGGCCTATATGTCTTCCTGGCAAGTTCTTTGCTGGTGTACAAAATGGATCCACTGGCCTGTCATACTTTATGAATAACCTGCATACACAGATACAGTGGCTAAATACAATGGCACCAAGGGATCAACCGAACTGCTGCCATTCATGTTTGACAAGCTGTGTTGAATCATATTATTTTTTGTTCTTTTCTTATATGTATGCTATATGTAAACTGAATGGGTTATAAACACCTACAAAGATAAATTAAAGAGTTGTTTTGTGGTAAGGATAATGTTTTGATACATCCGTATGAAACAAAATAAGAAATACGCTCTTCAGTTTATTAATTCCCATATCTTTACCCATTTGTTTCTATAAGTGGTAGTGTGCGGACATATCCTTGGATCCGTCATACGAGCATTGTTAAAAAATGCGTAATTCAACCTTACATTAAACATGTTATAAAAAGTTATTAGAAAGGCAAGATTAATTCATACATTTATGATGTCCATCCCCATCTGTTCATCATTTCACTCACGACTGAGATCCAGCATCAAGAGGTTTTGAGCAAACAAGAAGAATTTATGTGAACAATGGAGGAGTGATCCTGCATCGACATTGTCATAATCAAGACTACGCACAATGGAATTAATGTGAAGCAGCATGTAATACAAATTATGAATATTGACCTTGAATGTATTGATACTGAATGTCTGTTTGATATTGGTATCAGTTAAAGTTCACCCAGGATTGTGCACAGTTTCCCATAAATTACCTTAAAATTTCTTTCAACTATTCTTTCCAATCAATTTTTCCAATTATTCATACAATTATTAATCAACTTCCACCATCACCCCACATATCACTATTCAGCTACATGACTGTCAATATGTTTTTATCCAACATGATGCGGTGCACAAGCCACTGTGGCCACCCTGTGATGGACTGTACTATGTAGTTATCATGCAAGGCAAAACATTTGCCGCCAACATAATGGGCATACCAACAGCTATCACCAGCCTTTTGTGTAACCATCCTGCTGCACTCACCTTGGACACAACAAACAAATCTGTCACTCCACCACCTGTTGCAGGGCAAGCCACAACAGTCGTCAGAGTCCACCACCAGCAAACTAGCAACAACCAGTATGTGGCCTGTTATCACCCGATCTGGATTATGTGTAAAGTTCATCAAAAGTATTGGTGACACAAAGGGGGTGAATAGTGAAGTGTATGCAAGTTAGTGTGCGGTGTTGTGTATTGTGCAGTGCCTATGTGTAAGTGAAGGTTCCTGTGTAGATCATCTTTGGCTCAGCTAATGATCTATATCTACTCTTTGTTTTTGTTGATATATTATTCTGTTGATTTGTTTGTTCTTTTTCCTGATACGTTATTCTGTTGTTATTCTGTGGGGACACAAGCTCTATGGACTTCCGTCCCCAAGAATATCACTGCAAAAACAGTACCTCTGGACCTTGTGCAGAGTGTCCTGAGATGCCAAGTGTTTGAGTTGTATCTGTCCACATAATATGTATACATAAATATTGTGTATGTGAGTCAGTAACATAGACAGTCATCACACATCATGAACGTCACGTTCACTACCCAAATGATATGAACACGCAACCTTCAGACTGGTGACCCTGAGTTTTTTGACAACTGCACCATGTGACACGTTGCTCCACCTCCACCCGATGTGAGAATCCAACTCATTCAAAATCATGGTAGCCAGCAAACCCACTATTGTGTCCGTCAATAGACTGAAGCCAGCATGGACTTCGGCAGAGATGCCGGGGAACAATAGCGCCCCTTTGACCTCATGCCATGACACAACCGCCTTTTCCATCATAGGCAATGTCAAGCACTACCTTTCAGAAGATATCACAGTGTCTCTACATGACACGACGATTGTGGTATCTACCATGTACAAAAACTGACAGGTTGGCAAGAGCATGGTGTTGCCATCATTGTACCACTCCACACCGATATCACAGTCAGTCGATACAGCTTCACTGTTATCTGCGTTACCCAGGGATGGCATCCTACATGTGTCAGCCCCAGACCACAACACGGAAAACTGGACACAGGATCACGTACAACCACAGGCGGACGGCCTAACAATGGCACCTCTAGTACCACTACTCAGCCAGTACCGACGTCATGTACAGGCAGACCGCTGCGCCGACCAAGACTAGACAAGTACAACCTTGACAGCATCTCCCTGCGTGGACGCAAGCTCTATGGACTTCTATACCCAAGAATATCGCTGCAAAAACAGTTTTGAAATGAGTTTCTGAAACTTACTTGCAATCTTTTAAGCTACTTAACATAAATAAATTAATAACGTTTACACGAAAATCTTTTATTTATTTTGCATTAGCATGACATATTTGCTAAATAAAATGTCTTGTGGCTAGGGCCTCCCGTCGGGTAGACCACTCGCCTGGTGCAAGTCTTTTTAGTCGATGTATTTACTGAATGAACTATAAATCACATTTCAGGTTTCTGGAATCATTGTAGTTAATAATTGTGGGGATACAACAGCACTGAATTTGTGGTCCTCTTAACTTCTGCCAGTCGCTAATAATACCGGGTGATCAAAAAGTCGGTATAAATTTGAAAACTTAATAAACCATGGAACAATGTAGACAGAGAGGTAAAAAATTGACACACATGCTTGGAATGACATAGGGTTTTATTAGAACAAAAAAAAAAAAAAAAAAGTTCGCAAAATGTCCGACAGATGGCGCTGGACAGCAAAATGTCAGTGACTGCTACCGTGACAGGTCAGAGGTACGCCGATATATTACAGAATCGCATCATCCCAAGCCTGGCTGATAAACACCTGCTGGAACGTACGATGTTTATGCAGGATGGCGTTCCACCCCATATTGTTAGACGCGTGAAAGATCTCTTGTGCGCGTCGTTTGGTGATGATCGTGTGCTCAGCCGCCACTTTCGGCAGGCTTGGCGTCCCAGGTCCCCCGACCTCAGTCCGTGCGATTATTGGCTTTGGGGTTTCCTGAAGTCGCAAGTGTATCGTGATCGACCGACATCTCTAGGGATGCTGAAAGCAACATCCGACGCCAATGCCTCACCATAACTCCGGACATGCTTTGCAGTGCTGTTCACAACATTATTCCTTGACTACATCTATTGTTGAGAATGATGGTGGACATCACAGTCTTATGTTAGACTGTGGTGGACATATTGAGCATTTCCTGCAAAGAACATCATCTTTGCTTTGTCTTACTTTGTTATGCTATTACTGCTATTCTGATCAGATGAAGCGCCATCTGTCGGACATTTTTTGAACTTTTGCATTTTTGTGGGTCTAATAAAACCCCATGTCATTCCAAGCACGTGTGTCAATTTGTACCTCTCTCTCTGCATTAGTCCGTGATTTATTCAGTTTTCAAATTTGTACTGACTTTTTGATCACCCGGTAATATAGTAGCTTACAGCTTCTGTCATTTCCGACATGTATCGGAAATAAAACCTAAATACACGTGGTCGACGTACTTTTATTCTCTGTAAGTACCACACGAAACCATTATAGATCCGTTAAAAATGAAAAAAGTGCTTAATTTCTTGCATCCACATTGCTATACGGTACTTATTGCACGACGTGTCTCACAAATATCTGCTGTGTCCAGAAACTCACGAACCCCAGCGTGAAAGTTGGCGCGATAGCCTTAAGCCCGGTCCACACGCGACGATCTGTCTGCGCAGACATCGGCGCAGATGTCTGTACATGCAAAAGATCGCTGCAAATGTGGTGTGTTCACACGACACAAACCCCAATCTACTACTCGCCCGCCATCTGTCGGTGTAGAAAAGAAATATCAGTGGCAAGCGACTACGCTCCCCGAAAACGTCAAAATTTAATTCAGTTATTTTTAAAAATAGAAATGGAGGAAGTTCTGTTGTGGTCTGTGTTCGCAACTTGTGTTGCAAAAAACATTCAGACCAACCGCAGGAAACAGAGAAAGCGGTCAAAATGGTGCAGACAGTGGCTGCTAAAGCGAAAGCAGTTTTGTCACGTAAATTTACTGCGAGAGTTGCAGGGCGAACCTGTTTTGTTTTACATAACCTCGTGTTCCATTTCCTCGCACACTGGCACTCCAATTTCATCTTCAATTGTACTCCTGCTTGGTCTTGGCGTTTCTTGATCACTAAGAAAGCCAAGTAGATCAAAATACCATAACGTTGGCTGGTATACTTGATCTACTCCTACACCAGATCTTCTAGATTTCTGAACTTTGGATAACTCTTTTCGGTAAACAGTTCGCTGACAGACTAATTTACTTGACTTGCCTTCATGAACTCATCTTTCAGGAAAGCGTAAATAGCTTCACATGTGTTGGGTATTATTTCACTCAATGCTTGTTTCGATATTGCAGATGAAAATTCCAAATCATTGTAGCTCCTTCCTGTTGCTAGGAATCTTAATGTTACTGCCAGGCGTTCATGAGGAGAAATTTCCCTTCTCATGCAAGTATTTTTCTCATAATATGAGGGGTTACATGCTTTAAGAGATAATTATAAGTTTCGACATCCATCCGCAAATAATTTCGCCAGTTCGCAACGAAATTATTTTTTTATTACCGTTTCTCTGTTTGCCGAGGCGCCAACTGCCCGCAATTTTTCAATTAGAGCATTGTATGCTGTTGTCTTTTTGTCTCGGTCACTATATTCTTTACTTTTAATCTTCCACAAACATGGGTGGTTTCTGTATATTTCAATGAATTCACTTACAAACTCTCGAGAACACTGACGAGTATCAGCCATTTTAATGCTCTGTGCACACAAAAACAAACACTAGACTGAGCAAACAGCTGTTTCGCGCCAGATTTGCGACGATCTCCTGTCCACACGCTCCAACTTGTCTGCGCAGATGTGGTTTGAACCGACAGATTTGAGAGGTTTCGCTCAAACCTCCAACTCCAACTTCCAGGTTTGCACACACCTCAGGTTGGTGCAAATCTTCTGTTCACACGCAACGATCTGTCTGCACAGATGTGATGTGCGCAGACATTTGCGAAGACAGATCGTTGCGTGTGGACGGGCCTTTACTCGCAGCACTGAGCACAGTTTGTTGGGTGCTGGGTGGGGTGGTGTGAGGTTGGCTCTCCAGTGGGCCTACCTGACCGACAAGGAATATTAGTACCCGTGTAGGGGCCATTACTGTACGAAAATCTGGTCGCTTGCCACTGAAATTTCTTTTCTACATCGACAGACGGCGGGCGAGAAGTAGATTGCAACTTATGTAGTGTGAACCACATATGCAGCTATCTATTGCATGCACAGGCATTTGCACAGATATCGGCGCAAGCATGTCGTTGGGTATGGACGAGCCTTGCCAATTGCTAGTATATTCCCGTATCGATACACACTGAAAATGAAAGTATCGACCATGATATCGAGGAGTCGAGAATTGCTGGCTGCTGATAATTTCTACACCAATATCAAAACAAAAAGGTTAGGAGAATTAAGAGGAAGACGTATTCTTCGCGGAATCGGCAGTCACGCGACCTTCAAATTTCCGTAAGACACGCAGCTGAACAGCGAGTTCCTGAAGGAAATCGATTGAAGGTAAGTCAAGAAGTACTACTGAAGATAATCGTTTTCAGTCATTATTTATGAACTGTACCTGTTATATTACGACCCTATGAATACAAACATCTACATATACGCACTGAAATCATTGTGAAATGCTTGGCAGAGGGTACTTCCCACTGCACCAAGTGTTAGGGTTTCTTTCCGTTCCGTTCACGTACTGAGCGCTGGAAGAACGATTGTTTAAATGCCTAGGTGTGGTCTGTAACTAATTTAATATTGTCCTCACAATCCCTACGTGAGCGGTAAGTCTGAGGTTGTGTTATACTCCTAGAATCATCATTTAAAGCCGGTTCTTTAAACTATGTTAGTTGGCTTTCTCGAGACGGTTTACGGTTGTCTTCAAAAGGCTTGCAGTTCAGTTTCTTCAGCATCTCTGTGACACTCTCCCATGACTCAAACAAACCCCTGATCATTCATGCTATCCTTCTCTGTACACATTCAATATCCGTTGTTTGCGCTATTTGTTGCGTATCACATACACTTGAGCAATAGCCTATTCCAGAATGGGTCACACGAGTACTTTATAAGCAATCACCTTGTAGATTGATTGCATTTACCCAGTATTCTGCCAATAAACCGAAATCTACCACCTGCTTTACTGAGTCTATGAGATCATTCCATCTCATATCCCTGCAAAATGTTACAACCAAGTATATGTACTAACTGGCTGATTCCACCTCTTTGATATTGTAGGATACTACGTTTTTTCGTTTTGTGAAATGTACAGATTTACATTTCTGAACATTTAAATCAAGTTGCCAATCTTTGCACCACTTTAACATCTTATCAAGAGCTGACTGATATTTATGCAGCTTTTCACAAACAGCTCCTCATTATAAATGACTGCATCATGCACAAAACGTCTGAGGTTACTATTAATATTGTCTGCAAGATCATTAATATGCAATATGAACACAAAGGGTACCATCACACTTCCCTGGGCCGCACCTGAAGTTACTTCTACATCGGACGACTCTCCATCCAAGATAACATGCTGTGTCATCTAAACAAAAAATACTCAATCTAGCCACAAATTTCGGTAGATACCCCAGAGGATCATACATTTGACAATAAGCTTAGATTTTGTACTGTATCAAACTGCATCATCTCCAATGTCTTCATATAAAGATTTGAGGATGTCATGTGAGAACATGATCTGGTTTTTCAGAATGCATGCTGGTCGGCATGAAAGAGGTCATTTTATTCAAGATACCTAATTATATGTTAGCTCAGAGTGGGGATTAGAGAAGCGTCCGATTCCAACCGTCTGCTTTGACACATGACGTCACCAATATGGTGGGAACGACAATTCTTAACTCCAATATGGCGCCTATGACATCATTACATAAACAACAGCAAACACATCTCTCTCCAAAAATATAATCAAACTAACGGGACCAGCGCAGGAAATTAGGGGTTTTTGGGTGGGGACAAACTAAATATAAACACACCATGATCCCAAACCACACAAAACAGTGACATAAAAGCACCACAAAATTCCCAAATTTCACTACACTTACAATATCGACAGCAATCAGTCACTTCCCTTCACCTACATAGCTCAGCCGCAATTGTCAATATCACAAAATAAAAACCAACTACTCCAAAAATTATAATCATACCGCAACTATTGATACCACAAAACCAACACTTTAAACAACAAAAATTGGAATCAGACACTTCCCTGATCTACATAGGCCAACAGCAGCTCATGATACCAAAACACACATAGCTATGATCACGCATTGGAATTGATCACTTCCCGTGACCTACACGGCTTAAACACAAATGGCGATACCAAAAAAATTGAAATTGAGTACTAAGATACATAAATCAACCGCAAGTGCTAATACCAAAACAACCACCAACACATGCAGTAAATAACACCGACCCAAAAACACATTAAAACCCCACCAAACATCATAACACGCGAACAATAGACTCAAAAAAATGACTACTTACCATGAAAAAGTTTCAGCGCTACACACTAACCCCCAACTCTCATATTCTGCTTGTATACGCCACATTTCACTATCTCCATCACAAGCCCAAAAAGTTGCAGAAACTTAATGATGGACAACATGTCGTCCCCCATTTAAGCCCGCAGACGCGCACTATTAAATTCGGAAGTCATATCCATACCTAACAAGAGGCCACAAATTGAATTAAATGACTTACCATGCAACAAACATCAAACAACTCTGCAACAACAAAAACACAACGGAAACTTAATTCTTAACTCACTGAAACTAATTTCCTTTCTTCTATAACAGTCACGACTGATAAATGCACACTTCAGGCACTGACACCCAAATGAACCCAATACACCACGTAACACAAGGACCGTACACACACCACCAACTGCAACAAGACGACATCTTCAGACACAACACACTCGTAAACTAAACTCCGTGCCATCATGACATCACACAACACAACACCCTTACGTCACGGGTCAAAGCCGACGGGTGGGATTGGATTCCTCCGTTGTCGATCAGAATGTTCTAAGATTCTATAACAAATTGATGCCAAGGATTCTGGACGGTAGTTTTCTGGTCACTTCTACTACCCTTCTTGTAAAGGGATGTGACATGTGACCATTGTGTTCTTCCATGGTTTTTTTTGTTTGATGGATTTATGGCAGATTATAGTGAGAAGGGAGACACAAAATCAAGGGCATCCATACTTTGGGGAGGGGGGGAGGGCGGACAAAGGGGCTCAGCCCTCCCTCGCCACACCCCCTAGCTCTCAGTGAAAGGAAAAGTTATATTGTTAATTGGGTATTTTTCATTCATGTTGTTGTTTGAGTGGGCGAAGGGGACCAAACAGCGAGGTCATCGGTCCCATTTCATTCATGAAAATGGTTTAATCATCAGTGTTACTTGGATTTTTGACAGGCTTGGAACTGAAACTTTTGTATGACTACTTACAAGTCTGCATTAGCATTCCAAAATATTAAAAGTACTTCATACCTGCAGGTCAAGGTCCCGCCCTTCTGACTATCGTATGGCACCCTTGCATAAAATAGAAGATTGTTTGTCCTTCTTACAATATTTGCTTAAATATGCTTAGGCGCTTCTTATTAGCAGTTCGTTGTTACAGTAAACTGATTTATGCAGGTGATGTTAAGTATCCAGACACATGGATGACACAAAAACTGGAATTTAGGGTAGCAGAACAAAAGCAGGAATGCTGAACTCAGCTTTCAAATTTTACTTTACCAAAGAATATCGAGGAGTACTATCCTGGCTTATTCTGTTCACTACTGGAAAGATAGGTATTGTAGATATTAGTGCCAGTGGTGTTGAGGAACAGCTACAATTGTTGAAATTAAAAAAAGCCCGAAGACCTGATGAAGTCCCTGTCAGTTTCTGAGATTCTATACAAAATATGCAAGCCCACCCCTAACCCTTAAGCGTAATATACTGCAAATGACCTATCTCAAACAAAATGACCTTTTAAGCAGCCAGCATGAATTCCAAAACCACATGTATGTGTCGTGTTTAATCCAACTTGCAAGTTTCTAATGTTCAGCATGTAACGATGTTTACAACTTAATTTGAAATGTGAAAGTAAAATGACTCATTCCATGTCATTACAATATATCATGCAAAATTACTAATTATAACATCCTGAAAGCTAAGGATCAGGGCAACCAGATGGATGTAGTATTTCTTGATTTCCGAAAGCATTTTACTCATTAATACACCAACACTTATTAACAAAAATATATTCATATGGTGATTAAAACAAAATTTGTGATTGTATTTGAGAATTTCTTGGTTTGGAGAACTCAGATTCTTATCTTGGATGAAAGTTGTAGATAGATGTGGAAGTAACTACATGTGTGCTTGGGGAAGAAGTATATTGGACAGGATGATTAATCTGTGTGTTCTCTTAATTGCACAGAGTAAATCATAACGAACAAGTCAATACAAAGACTATCTATCAAAATTCCCTATCAATAATAGACAGTCTGCCAAGACTGAGTCGTCTTCCGTTTCTTGTGCCAGCTGCTTGTACAGGAGCTGATTTTGCCAAATCAGCCCCCCTCCCCACACTCTTTTAAAAAATAGCCAATTGTTCCAGGACTTGCCAGCTGTTGAAGGTGTTGCCAGTAGCAATGTAGAATTCCCAAAAACCTGCACAATAGTCTGTAGGTTGTCAGCAAAACCATATGTTGCACTGCTGCCACATATCCAGAAATTGGTGACAGACAGCTGATGAGACTACCTAACCTGAAAATTGCACCTCTAATTTGCCGTAAACACTCTTTGCAGTATTAATGACTGTTCCATATTTCTGTAGGCACTGAAAAACCTGCCACAAGTGGGTCACATGCTCATCAAATGTAGGTGAAAATGTGAGGATATTATCCATGTAACAGAACCCCGTGGCAACCCCATAGCACTTCATGCATAAAATACTTCCATGTCTGTGCAGTGTTTTTCAATCCAAAAGGTATGGATCTCTACTGCAAAAGCCTAAGAGGCATTATACACCTTCCAGCACTATCAGAATTTGCAAAAATGCTTTTGCACAATAGACCACACTATTAAAGCCAGTCTCGTGATGAACAGGGTAACAATCAGGAATCGTGTGGGCATTAGTGCACTATAGTCCCTATGAAATTCTCAGGAACCATCTTTCTTGCACACCATGTGCAGTGGGAATGCCCAAGAATTATCTGATCTAGTTACCCCACCTGCTTTCAACAACCCCTCAAACCCTACTTGTACCATCAGGAGCTTGTCTTGTGGAAGTCCCCCTCGGCTGAGCTGTAATGTTGGCCAGGTAATCTGCAGATATGTTGTGTTGTTGAGTGATCATATTTCCCATCGGTGGTGACCAGAGGTGAGCGCACTGGAAATTCTTTTAGTATGTGACCAAAAAGAATGTGATCATATACTGTAGTAATGGTTTCTGTCAGCCAAAAAACACTGATATCTGTGGACAGCATCACGTGTGACACACCCAGGTGGTTTCCACATATTTATACAGGATCATTTATCTCCTCATTTACCAGCACAGATAACACAGTTGACAGATTGGCACTGCAGTTCACTGTTATCAAATAGTGGCTCACAAAAGCTGGTGACAAATGAATCTGAGACCAAAAATCCACAACAATGATAGGTTCAAGAACATTTGTGACTTTTGGCATGTAGGTAAGAGAAGGGGCTGGTGCACTGGCAAGCTGCATCTCCTAAATGCCTGTGATACCAGCACCATTGGCGAGGAGTCTTCTCAAATATATGCAGATAATCTTTCTGGCATCCTGTCTGCTTGTGGCGATTCCACCTACTTTTAATTCACTCTCCGTTTGTTTCCTTGGTGTTGACGTACTGCATTGCTACACTGGCTGAAAAATGGGGTTTGTGGATTCTGACACTGACTACTTTAAACGATGTAGCCAACAGATACACAGTGACATTTTACACTACTTTAATTTCACTGTTCACAACGCCCCAGTAATATACAGTTATATGGCCAGTGCACTATTGTTTAACTTTCAATAAGCCTCATTAATGGTTTTAATAGTTTAGAGGCAAAACTCCACGTACTGCTGCAATAGTTTCTTGTTGAATATCTGTGAGCAGTAATACCTAACCACAAAGTTCACTGTTCTTGAAGAATAATTGGGTACATATGGAGCAGACACTGTCACTGTTTCTACACATGGCCTCATCGTTCAACACTTATTCCACAGTTAATTTGAAGCATTGTTGTTGTTCTAACCAGCAAAGGTTACTCATCTGAAACTCAGCTGTGGACCGACTTAGGCTGAATTATTTGTTTAAATCATGAAATTAACAAATATAGTTACGTAAGCAATACTTTTGACAAAACTGTTAATTACTTTGGAATTAATGAAGGGATGGTTTTGCTAACATGTTTTTTAATAGAGCTAAATAGATACTTAAAGATTACAGTACTTCGTCTTCCAAATGTTTACAATTATTACAGAATTTATACTTGTTTATATGTCAACAATAGAATTTAAGCTACGAAACAATTACTGATTTCACCCTATAATAAAGGATGCTAACCTAAAATAACCAAAATAAATTAAAAAATCAAATACATACATAAAACTAAACACAAAATTAGATCTGTTGTTATAATCTTTAAAACTGAGGGTCAACCTTTCTCTGTTATGAAAATGCAGATTATATTCATGTATGTTAATGGTAATTAATTAAAACTGAAAAAACAAATTAAAAGAGGCAGAGGTCAAAACAAGAGGGGAATTAAAATTATCCCAGCTTGCTTTGTCACATGCTGGTCAGGAGTGTGCTCATACTGGGGTTAGAAATGCACTGCTGTGACAATAACTTACAGGTTCAGGTTCACAATTTGGTCCTCTTAACTGTTCCAACCACTGCTCTTGAGTTGGTGCATCTGCACTTATCATATGTGTTGGGATGCTAGTGGTGGCACTTGCTGCTTCAGCATGCATTCCATGACCATTGTCTGTTGTACTCTCAATTTCAGCACTTACCTTAACATCAGGCAAGGTGTTCACTGCTGCATCAACCTTCTCTGCCAACACCTGCAACGACAAATCATGATGGTTGGTATGACTGTGCAGATACTAACTGGTAACTTACAAAGCCATGTGAATCCATCATGACTATAAAGGCAGCAGAGCAGGGCTACCTAAAGCACATAAAGCTTGCACCTTTTGAGATGGGGGATCTATTGCCTAACTGCTCGCCATTAAAACCTTTCTGCAGCCAAAGCTCTGGTGACAATGTGTAGCGTTGTTTGAGCGCCTCCTGTAGTGATTTGTAACAAAGGTGTAGTACATCTTCTATGAATTCTTCTATCACTGCTCCTTCCAAATGTGCAAACATGCTTCCATACTTGTCATTGTTGGGGCTCACCCAAATTGTTGGAAGGTGCACACTACATGCATTAATCACATAATGGACGATGAGGCTAGAATGGCGTTCATTTGACATGACCAAAACGAGTCGTAGAATACACATCTTGCCAATTTATGTTAGTGACTGTACGATGTGGCAAAGCTGGAGACAAGGATTTTTCCATTTTAAATGTAGTCTCTGGTGATTGCAATGTTCAGTTCTGAATATCCTCTTCAAGTAATTGCATGATGCTCACCACCATGGGCATTTTGTTGAAAAGAAGTAAGTTCCATATAAAACTGCAGCCAGAGTGATTAATTAATATATTCTTTTTGTTGCACACACCAACTTGTAACAAGTAAATATAAAGAATATCAAACAAAACTCTCTGTGGATAATAAAGAGTCTCTGCCAAATTAGCGATTCATCTTCTCTCGCTTGTGTCACCTAGTTGCACAGGAATTGAGGTCACCACATGTGTATATTCGGAGGGAAAAAGCTAGTCTGCTCTGTGTTCACAAAGGGATGACTGAGGGCTCCCTAGTTCTGGATACAGAATTCGGTCAACTTCAGCTGCTCATGTGTTGTGTTCGCCACTGCAGGCCTCAGTGATCTAATACAGAACCGTGCAAAGTGATTATTGTGTCACAAATTGATACATCTCTTGATGATTGTTGAAACGGTTCCTAGCCCATCACAGGCACCGCCAAATACTCTTTCCACTCCTTGTAAAAGGTCTAGGGTAAGGAGAGCAAAAATGAAGAGCTTGAGTCCGGGCCCTTAGGGCATTAATTGATGTGTGAGTGCAAGTGTAATGCCAACATTGCGTTGCATAAATGCGGCTTGCTCTCTCCATACCGCCCCTCACTTATTAGAAGTTAATGTTTGGGAGTCCGTGGGCAGTGTGTGCTGCCTCTGCCTTCCTCACTGGCCTCAGAATTCATTCATTTTCTTGTGAATGAACCCTGCTTTGTACTTTAGCCACTCTGTCGTCCTGGAGGTGTGGCACTGACCACTTTTCCATTGTGGTGTGGGTTGGCACCTTCTTGATGCCATTTTGTGGCACGTCACTGGTCAGTGCGCAGTCGATCCTTTAGGATGCCACAAAAAGCTTATATTGTTGAAAATGGTATTTATGTGTTTCTGGTTTCCCAGCCAACATATTTGCATATGGTAAAGGAATATATATGTTTTATCAAATTTATATGATTATAGTGAAGTGGTATTATGGAAAACAAACAACAGGGTGTCTAGGCAAACTTACAGAAGCTGGAGGGAGGAGTGTGATGTGTCATGCCAGTTCCTTAGTTAATGTACATATGAATTTTTATCGGTCTATAACAACTGCTTTCCCAAGAAACAATAAAGTATTCCACTAGTAACACATCCAAAAGCTCCTGGATGACCAAAGAAATCAAAATATCCCATGCGAGGAAAAGGCAGTTGTTTGAAATGGGAGTGATTACATATTACAAGAAATTCTACAGTGTCTCTGATTGTTGTTGTTGTTGTTGTTGTCGTCGTCGTCGTCTTTGGTCCAGAGACTGGTTTGATGGAGCTCTCCATGCTACTCTATCGTGTGCAAGCTTCTTCATCTCTGAGTAACTATTGTAACCTACATCCTTCTGAATCTGCTTAGTATATTCATCACTTGGTCTCCCTCTACGCTTCCCTCCAATACTAAATTGGTGATCCCTTGATGCCTCAGAACATGTCCTACCAACCGATCCCTTCTTCTAGTCAAGTTGTGTCACAAATTCCTCTTCTCATCAATTCTATTCAGTACCTCCTCATTAGTTATGTAATCTACCCACCTAATCTTCAGCATTCTTCTGTAGCACCGCATTTGGAAAGCTTCTATTCTCTTCTTGTCTAAACTATTCATCATCCATGTTTCACTTCCATACATGGCTACACTCCATACAAATACTTTCAGAAACGACTTCCTGACACTTAAATCTATACTCGATGTTAACAAATTTCTCTTCTTCAGAAACACTTTCCTTCCCATTGCCAGTCTGCATTTTATATCCTCTCTACTTCGACCATCATCAGTTATTTTGCTCCCCAAATAGCAAAATTCCTTTACTACTTTAAGTGTCTCATTTCCTAATCTAATTCCCTCAGCATCACCCGACTTAGTTCGACTACATTCCATTATCCTCGTTTTGCTTTTGTTGATGTTCATGTTATATCCTCCTTTCAAGATGCTGTCCATTCCATTCAACTGCTCTTCCAGGTCATTTGCCGTGTCTGATAGAATTACAATGTCATTGGCAAACCTGAACATTTTTATTTCTTCACCACGGATTTTAATTCCCACTCCAAATTTTTCTCTTGTTTCCTTTACTGCTTGCTTGATTTACAGATTGAATAACATCGGGGATAGGTCTGTCTCACTCCCTTCCTAATCACTGCTTCCCTTTCATGCCCCTTTACTCTTTATAATTGCCATCTGGTTTCTCTAGAAATTGTTAATAGCCCTTTATGCCCTGTATTTGGCCCCTACCACCTTCAGAATTTGAAAGAAAGTATTCCAGTCAACATTGTCAAAAGCTTTCACTAAGTCTACAAATGCTAGAAACATAGGTTTGCCTTTCCTTAATCAATCTTGCAAGATAAGTTGTATGGTCAGTATTGTCTCACATGTTCCAACATTTCTACAGAATCCAAACTTGATCTTCCCCGAAGTCAGCTTCTATCAGTTTTTCTATTCATCTGTAATGAATTCGAATTAGTATTTTACAGTCATGACTTATGAAAACGATAGATCAGTAATTTTCACACCTGTCAACACCTGCTTTCTTTGGGATTGCAGTTATTATATTCTTCTTGAAGTCTGAGGGTGTTTCACCTGTCTCATATATCTTGCTCATGAGATAGAAGAGTTTTGTCATGGCTGGCTTTCCCAAGGCTGTCAGTAGCTCTAATGGAATTTTATCTACTCCTGAGGCCTGGTTTTGACTTACGTCTTTCAGTGCTCTGTCAAATTCTGCACCCAGTATCATATCTCCTATTTCATCCTCATCTACATCCTCTTCCATTTCCGTAATATTGCCCTCAAGTACATTGCCCTTGTATAGACCCTCTGTATACTTCTTCCACCTTTCTGCTTTTCCTTCTTTGCTTAGAACTGGGTTTCCATCTGAGCTCTTCATATTCATACAGGTGGTTCTCTTTTTTCTGAAGGTCTCTTTAATTTTCCTGTAGGCAGTATCTATCTTACCCCTTGTTAGATAAGCCTCTACATCTTTACATTTGTCCTCTAGCCATCCCTGCTGCATGATTTTTTACTTCCTGTCAATCTCATTTTTGAGAGCTTTGTATTCCTTTTTACCTACCTTATTTACTGTGTTTTTATATTTTCTCCTTTCATCAATTACATTCAATATCTCCTGTGTTACACAAGGACTTCTACTAGCCTCGTCTTTTTACCTACTTGATCCTGTGCTGCATGACTACTTCACCTCTCAAAGCTACCCATTCTTCTTCTATTGTATTTTTTTCCCCTGTTCTTGTCAATTGTTCCCTAATGCTCTCTCTGAATCTCTCTACAACCTCTGGGTCTTTCAGTTTATCCAGGTGGCATCTCCTTCAAATCCCACCTTTTTGCAGCTTCTTCAGTTTTAATATACAGTTCTTAACCAATAAATTGTGGTCAGAGTCCACATCTGCCCCCGGAAATGTCTTACAATTTAAAATCTGTCTTGCCATTATATAACATATCTAAAACCTTCCAGCATCTCCAGTTCTTTTCCACATATACAATCTTCTTTAACGATTGTTAAACCAAGAGTTAGCTATGATTGAGTTGTGCTCTGTGCAAAATGTCACCAGGCAGCTTCCTCTTTCATTCCTTACCCCCATTCCACATTCACCCATTACTTTTCCTTCTCTGTCTTTTCCTACTGTCGAATTCCAGTCCCCCATGACTATTTAATTTTTGCCTCCCTTCACTTCTTAATAATTTCTTTTTTTGCATCATACATTTCTTCAATCTCATCATCATCATCTGTGGAGCTGGTTGGCATATGAACTTGTACTACTGTGGTAGACACGAGCTTCATGTCTATCTTGGCTACAATAAGGCATTCACTATGCTGTTCATAGTAGCTGACACGTGCTGCTATTTTTTTATTCATTATTAAACCTACTCCTGCATTACCCGTATTTGATTTTGTATTTGTCTGAGGACTTGTATTATTGAAGAAAATAGCAAAGTAATAAATGAACATAGTGCGGCAGCCAATGTTTTTAATAATCGCTTCTCTCAGTAGCTTTTAAGATAGGTGTGGATAATTCAAGGAACATAGCAATAGATTACATGCAATAAGCAATGCTGCACACATACATGCAAATTACAGTTATGGCATGCTCTGCAAAAGAAAGAAAGAATGTAATAAACTCCTTCAAAACCAAAGACACACTCTAAAATCCTTCTCTTCACAAATATGCAATGTATTCAACATATGCAATACAGCAAAGCGTAGGGAATAATTATGGAAAAACAGGTCAGACCACTTTGTAAGAAAGGTAGTAAGACAGATATTAATAGTTACTGACTGGTCCCATTGCTTCCATCCTCCTCAGATACACTGGAAAATATTGTGTGCCCAACAACCATAACACATCTCTCTCAAAGTAAGATACTTAGCCTCGGTTTGTGTTTGAAAAGGCCTATTTTTCAACTCATGAGTCAGATTATAAAGAATTTAAATTATAAAATATTGTCTACTTCTATTTCCTGTGGCATGTCAGAGGCATTTTATGGTGCAATTCAGTTTTCTCATAGAGAAGCCCAAATATTGTGCAATGAGAAATTTTGCTGTTAACTGGCTTTGATCCTGTCTAAATAAAAGGATGATGCTGAATGTTGCATTAAGCAACACAGGGAAGAGTTTACAATGAAACAGTGTCTTCAGAGTCGGGAATAATTACTATTGGTGCACCATATAACTGTCTGCCCTATAGAATGTTCCAGTTGATCACGCAGGCTTCAGACCAGGGCAAATTGCTGTGATCAAGCATTGTGTCTTACATCCTTCATAGAGGCAGAATTCAAATGAAGCTGTAAAACTCTCCAAGCTGTTGATTTCACTACTGCCTTCAACACTTTGTGTGTGTAGGGGGGGGGGGGGGGGGGGAGAGTGAGTTCTAATTTATAAATTTCTTCATATTGTTTCCTGCAGAACAATGGCACAACTTGTTAACAACATACTAGATGATCAGCAGTTCCAGGTAACAATTGGAAGCAAGATAAGCAAGGAGAAGGCAACTCAACAATGGATTGCCCCAAGGATCAGTTCTCTTGGTATTTCTGTTAAAGTTGTACCTATCTGCCACTTCATCCATAAAATTCTGCTATGCCCCCTACCTGGCTCTTGCTGTACAACACAAGGAACTGCAGCAGGCAGAAAAGATGTTGACCAAAGACTTGTCTATGCTGGAGATGAATTTTAAAATCTGGAGACTTTAAACCAGTGTGAACAAAACAGAGGATCCATGCTTCCATTTGAATAATCATCTGGTGTATGTGAAACTGGAAGTAAGTTTCAGTGGCATGGTTCCTCATCACAGTTGAAACCTAAAGTATGTAGTTGTCATCTTGGACTGAGCACGGTACTTCAAGCAGCACCCTCTGAACCTAGCTCAGAAACGGAAAACTAATTACAACATCCCCCATAAACGACATGGAACACAACAACGACTGTGTATTCTTCAGGCTTGTCTTTGAGGTACTCAGGTGCTGAATATTATGCACATGTTTGGCAGGATAGCCATTGTGCAACGCTTGTTGACATTCAACTGAATACCATCATGGACATAATATCTAATGCTATCATATCTATCCCAGTTCATTGACTCCTGTTGTAAACTGTTGTTATACCATCTGATCTGTACAGATCTACTGCTTTTATGAGGAATTCAACAAGATCTCCAGCAATCCTAATCTGCCACTTTAATGCATTGGAGATGTACGATGTAGCTGCTATGTTGCATGGATTATATTCCAAAAAGAGTAATGATGCATTACCTACTGAAGATACTGTATGATGCTTGTAAAAAACAAAAACAAAAAACAAAAAAAACAGATGACAGACTTGTCACTTGTACTGGATGGGAAAGGAATATAGCCAACAGTGTATGTTACTTCCTTTGGGCCTTTCCATTCCCCCTGTTGCCCTAAGCTGTGCCTCACAAGGTCACTTGCAGTGCAAAGGGCATAGGTTATTGTCTGCACAAGCTTTGTATTTATTTTCAAGATGACCACACAGTGCAGTACTGAAAATAGTAAACTGCTAGCTAAGGATCTAATTGCCTAGAAGGTGGGGGGAGGGGAGGGGGGGAGGAGTGAACTTTCATTTCACAGATGTGGTGATTTAATGTTTATAAAATGGAAAGACACTAGGTATGTATTTCTTTTCATGACAAAATGTAAAATGACTGCTTCGAATGTCAATGTCAGAACAAAATTAGGGATGATAAAGCAGATGAAACCCGCCTGTCTTGGATAATAATAAAATCAGGTTTGATTTGGATCACAGCGACTATGTAGTTGAATTCTTTTATCTTGGCGGCTCGCGCATGCCCGCCCAGACGCGGGAGATTGCTGCGTTGCCAGTTGCACACGACGCACGCGCCAAGAGAAGCAGCGCCATAGTATAGCATAGTTCGCAAGCTTAGGTTTAGGGGGGAGCCCGTAGTTCATGAAATAAAGCCTCCACGGCCGCATTAACCCTATCGCTGCTACAAAGACATGCACCCTGCATTCCACGCTGTGCGCGATTTTGTCACTGCACAGCTCGCCTGTGTAGACACATGGTGTTCCGGCTGCTTTGACACTCTTATCATTCGATTTCACAAAAACTATTTGGCCCAAAAATTAGATTTTTACACATCTTCTTGACTGATACCTTCCCACCATAAGTGACTTAATTTTGTTTCGATGTTCAACGCAGTTATTATGCAGCATTAAATATAGTAAACCTTTGCATGAAATTTTGAAGAGTTTGCAGAGGTAAAAGTCCATAGAGTATACTTTCCGTATGGTCGATTTTAGTTGCCACAATGTTGAGAATGAAATGTGGACAAGATACCTAAATTTCATATAAAATTTACTGTATAACAATATCTCATTTAATTTAATTACCACATAGGTGTCATATGTAATATTAAGAAATATTCCGTCTTTTGCGACTGTAACAAAAGTTTTATTTACATCGGGCTTACTAGCCCAACGCCTTAACCGTTACGCTAACGCAGCTCATACCAAACTGAAACTCCATGAGGACTCTAACAGGTCATGCAAAATACTGACAAACACTGTTAGTATGACTATGAATTACTCACACTTCGTCGAAGTACAATAGGAAATAAACAATTACCGCTGTTCTTTATTGCGGAAAAGCGGTTCGTGAGATTGATACAAACACCTTTCCTATCTATCACCTGAATTAGGAGTTTTATTGCTTGTTTTGTTTAATTAATTAACAGAATATGAAGCAATTGGTATAAAGAATGCTTTTTCCAAGGTTTCTATAAAAGGAAGTCTGCTACCAAGACATTGCTTTTGTTCAATTACTTTATTTATGACTGAACGTTTCTAAAACTGAAGACACTCGTCCGTACTCTGCTCTGCAGTCGAGATCTGGCAACGTCGTTCTCTGTTCATTGGCTGACTGTGTTTTGTGACGTCAGATGCACAGAACGAACCTAAACTCGGCCGCCAACATAAATGACGCGCACTTTAGCTACCAGCTACTGGGGTACTAGCCTTTTGACAGGAAGCGAGTGAAGTGGTAAAAGAAAGCTTTTATTCATGTTTTCATCATGATTATTATATATAAACAGTTGAGGCATATTAGCATTCATCTTGTTGAATTTGCTTGACTTTGATGAGCAAAGGAGGCTAGGTTGAATAAACGTCCATTCAAAATAATTCACCTGTAAACAGACTCAATGGAAGACATTTGATTCCAACTACAGAAATGTCAAAATGGCATCAGAGGAGCCAAAAGGTTTGTGCATAACAAATCAGAATGACATCTGGGAAAGTGGCAAGAAAGCATACCAGGTACATTGTGAAGAATATAATGTAGAACTTAATTTTCCAAAAGGCTTCAAAATTTTTCGTACTAAGGCAAGTGTAACTAAGTAATTTTAATGAAAAACTGCATTCTCAAGCAGTTTTATTTTTAGTGCCAACAACTAATAATTATATCTCCATTTAGAAAATAAGAAAATTGATTTTTTGTTGTAAAAACAACACATTTTCATTTCAGTATAAGAAAAAATTATCACTCAGGGTTGCCACAAGTTCTGGAAATCAGGGAATTTCAAACACACCAGGGAAATTTGGAAAAAAACACTGGAAAAATCTCCTTTTTTGTCTTGGGACATGAAATGGTTTGTTTACTGAGATGTAATGCATTGTTGCTGGGTTGGTGCAGCTGAGTATGTGTACTGCTTCCCTAGTCCATCATTGTTACCTTTCTCACCTTCCTACCATTCCCCTCAGGCTGCAGTCCGCCGCCAGCCTAGCAGCTGCTGACAAGAGGCAGGGAGGCATGAGGAGTGCTTTGTTTGGATCTGATTCTCAAAGACTGGTGATGCAGGGGCCGGAGACAGCAGTCATGTGCACAAGTTATGTGTGAGTGGTTATGTGAAAGTGTATGTGCTCTCATTTTCTGACAAAGTCTATGGACGAAAATTTAGTTGTGATAGTGTGATTCTTATTCCTATATGCCTGTCTGTGGCTCAGTGATTATCTTCACTGTGAGTTGTTACTTATCCCCATAGAATTGATTCTCAGAGTATTTGCGCAAGTTATCTGTTGCATGGATTGATCACCATGATCTCATTTTCTCAACTTGATGTCTATGACACGTGAATAGCTGACTGCACAAGTGGACTTCAATGATGGGCCAAAACTGCATGCCATTTCTATTGATATCTCTACTGGATCGGGCCTGCCGATCAGAAGCCCATTGTTTCCCTCTAAATATGCAAGCTCTGCCTGTCGTGTCTAGTCCCATTGACCTGCCCGCAGGCTGGGTCTGTTGGTGTGTGGTATATTGCGGCAGATTTTTCATGGTTTATCCGTGGACCCAGGATTGTAGTGCTCCTCGGCAGGCCAGAGACCACAGGTGATGGATTTCAAGAATTGCGACTGTCTCACCACAAATACAGTGTGGTGTTTTATAGAGATTTTATTTATTCTAGTACATTTTGGCACTTCAAAAGTAGTTCATATATTAGAACATATGGATGATAAGCAGAAGAAAATTGTGGCAGTCACTGGCGGTTTGTATACCATGGACTTGTGTATTTCTCAAAAGAAAAATCACACAGTACCTGTAAAATGAAATGATCGCGTGGCATTGATGGGGAGGCCCCATCCAGGGAACTTTGGCCACTGGGTTGCAAGTCTTCGTTCAGGTGATGCCACATTTGGTGACTTGCATGTTAGTGATCATGAAGTGATGCTGAGGACAACACATCACCCAGCCCACAAGTGGAGAAAATCTCCAACCTGGTTAGGAATCAAACCCGGGCCCATTGCATGTTAGGCAAACACTTTACCACTCAGCTAAGTGGATGGACATACAATACCTGTGAAATAATAGATATAAGACAGTGAGTAGTAACTGACAATGATAGGCATAGTACAATGAACATTTTATTGGCAATCACGTATAGCATTGGTTTATACAACTCTTCCCCACCTTATACACTTCTTTCAAGAGGCCTACTTTTTTTAGATTATTTGTGAAATATGTGAAGGTATTTTAAATATATCTTGAAACTCCAAGGAAATGAGTATTTTTGTCACCAAATGTGTTTCGTTTTATTGAAATAAAATAACATCAGTGGTCTTAATGAAACACACGTACCATTGGGCTTGCTTTCTCCATCTAAAAACACATCATTACAAAAGATGTTGATGTTAGTACTTAAGATTTTTGGTAACACATTTAGAAATACGCAAGTCCCTACATTTTCTTGTCAATCTAAGTCTTTATCCACACTTGAAATCTCAAAATTTGTCAGGAAAAATGCTAAAAGTTGTCTGGAAATCAGGGAAATATCAGGGAATTTCACTTGGGGAAACATGTGGCAACCCTCTCACTGGTGTAAGTCCATGTTTCTCTGTAGTGTTTCATAGAAAAAGGAACCCTCTGTCAAATGCAACAAACTGTGCAGTAGAACGTGCTACAACATTCAGAATAACTATTAAAAAAAGCACAGTGCTAGCCATTTGAACTAAACCCTAGCTACACAGTTCTCAAAGTGTTAAAATGCTACAGTCATAACATCCTACTCTATGTAATGCTTCTGACATGCCTGATATTTTGAACCTCTTGAAGAATGGAAATGTCAGTGGGAAGTGGTAACAGTTGTACATCTACATAACATTTTCTCAGGAGTTAAGCTCCTTAGGAGATTGCAGCTATCACACAAGACTTGGACTGACCGGAATCAAATCTGAATGGGCCTTTGCAGGTGCAAAGATGCACTTCACAAGTGGAACAAGCTGCCCAGTCCAGACTGTGATTGCGGAGATCCACACAAATGAAGGTTTCTTGCTAGCAACACCAGGGGCTACACAGTGCATTGAATAACTGGACATGCAGCTACGAAACATATGTAACCTTGTCAGGTTCATCGTTTCCATTTGTGCGTGTGTGTGTGTGGGGGGGGAGTTGTGACCGCGTGCGTGCTTGCGCTTGCATGTGTGAGTGTGGGTTGGTGCATGCATTGCATGCACTATGTATAAGAGGAAGAGTGAGTAAACATAGTTAAGCCATATACACTACTGGCCATTAAAATTGCCACACCAAGAAGACATGCAGATGATAAACGGGTATTCATTGGACAAATATATTATCCTAGAACTGACATGTGATTACATTTTCACGCAATTTGGGTGCATAGATCCTGAGAAATCAGTACCCAGAACAACCACCTCTAGCCGTAATAACGACCTTGATACCCCTGGGCATTGAGTCAAACAGGGCTTGGATGGCGTGTACAGGTACAGCTGCCCATGTAGCTTCAACACGATACCACAGTTCATCAAGAGTAGCGAGGCGTATTGTGACGAGCCAGTTGCTTGGCCACCATTGACCAGACATTTTCAATTGGTGAGAAATCTGGAGAAGGTGCTGGCCAGGGCAGCACTCAAACATTTTCTGTATCGAGAAAGCCCCTAAAGAACCTGCAACACGCAGTCGTGCGTTATCCTACTGAAATGTAGGGTTTCGCAGGGATCGAATGAAGGGTAGAGCCACGGGTCGTAACACATCTGAAATGTAACGTCCAATGTTCAAAGTGCCGTCAATGCGAACAAGAGGTGACTGAGATGTGTAACCAATGGCACTCCATACCATCACGCCGGGTGATACGCCAGTATGGCGATGACGAATACACGCTTCCAACGTGCGTTCACCACTATGTCGCCAAACACGGATGCAACCGTCATGATGCTGTAAACAGAACCTGGATTCATCTGAAAAAATGACGTTTTACCATTCATGCATCCAGGTTTGTCGTTGAGTACATCATTGCAGGTACTCCTGTCTGTGATGCAGCGCCAAGGATAACAGCAGCCATGGTCTCCAAGCTAATAGTCCATGCTGCTGCAAACATCATTGAACTGTTCGTGCAGATGGTTGTTGCCTTGCAAACAGCCCCATCTGCTGACTCAGGGATTGCGACGTGGCTGCACGATCCATTACAGCTACGTGGATAAGGTGCCTGTTATCTCGACTGCTAGTAATATGAGGCCATTGGAATCCAGCACGATGTTCCATATTACCCTTCTGAACCCACCAATTCCACATTCTGCCAACAGCCATTGGATCTCGACCAACGTGAGCAGCAATGTCGCGATACGATAAACCACAATTGCGATAGGCTACAATCCGACCCTTATCAAAGTCGGAAACGTGACGGTATGCATTTCTCCTCCTTACACGAGGCATCACAACAACGTTTCACCAAGCAACGCTGTTCAACTGCTTTTTGTGTATGAGAAATCGGTTGGAAACTTTCATCATGTCAGCACGTTGTAGGTGTCGCCACTGGCGCCAACCTTGTGTGAATGCTCTGAAAAGCTAATCATTTGCATATCACAGCATCTTCTTCCTGTCGGTTAAATTTCGTGTCTGGAGCACGTCATCTTCGTGGTGTAGCAATTTTAATGGCCAATTGTGTATAAAATAAAAATAATAATGTCTTTTTTTGATAAAATGTGCTATAATTAGAAAACTGACTCATTCCACATCATAGTGAGAGCTCACAATTATGATCTATGGAACATGCAAGTAACTTACTACCTAAAAGGAAAATTCCTTAGAGAAAACTATAAAAGTATGAGATAGAATTGCTGCCAACTGCTAACCTTCTGGAGGTAAATTCTTAGTCCTGTTGAAAGGCAAATATAAAAGTGCAAGAAACTATCCTAGTTTTTATAATTATTAGTTTCTTCCTTGGAAAGGAAAAAGGTATAAATTGCAGAAGGTAAAAAAGTAAGGAGAGGTCAGCCAGACCAAGGATGAGAGGAATACATCTGTGTGGATGAGGGCAGAATAAGAATTTGGCCAGATAAAGGTAAGTGTCACAATTCTCTATCATAATTTTATAGAATCTGTACATCAAGTATAGATTTGTGTGTCAGGAAGTCGTTTCTGAAAGTATTTGTATGGAGTGTAGCCATGTATGGAAGTGAAACATGGACGATAAATAGTTTGGACAAGAAAAGAATAGAAGCTTTGGAAATGTGGTGCTACAGAAGACTGCTGAAGATTAGATGGGTAGATCACGTAACTAATGAGGAGGTATTGAATAGAATTGGGGATAAGAGAAGTTTGTGGCACAACTTGACAAGAAGAACGGACCGGTTGGTAGGGCATGTTCTGAGGCATCAAGGGATCAGAAATTTAGCATTGGAGGGCAGCGTGGAGGGTAAAAATTGTAGAGGGAGACCAAGAGATGAATACACTAAGCAGATTCAGAAGGATGTAGGTTGCAGTAAGTACTGGGAGATGAAGAAGCTTGCACAGGATAGAGTAGCATGGAGAGCTGCATCAAACCAGTCTCAGGACTGAAGACGACAGCAACAACAACATGTGTTGGGTTAGATGCAGGCAAGCATATCGTCCCCAAGTACTCTAAGATGGTATTTTCCTCTGTTATTTATTACTGGACTCACACTTATCTCTATCTGGCAACATTGGATTCACTTGGCAGCAGCAGTGTACTGATGCGACAAACATGAGTTGTGGGGATTCACAAGCTTGCTAAGTCTGTCTCCCTCGAGCCCTGCGATCACCACATTATCTAGCCTATAATGTGTCATGGCAGTCTATGGTGCCAGTGAACTTGAATCAAAAGTTATTTGTGTTAACAGTGACATACAATATTTTTGTTAGTAGCTAGTTTTGTAATGGAAAAAAATGAAAGGTATTCATATGCTATGGGCTATAAATTGAAAGTAATACCATAAGTAGGAGAATATGGAAACAGAGCAGCTGAGAGCGGCATTTTGGCACTCTATCAAGGACACCATCAATATGGCATTGGAAATAATACAAAAATGATTCAAATACACACTTGTAAGCTAGTGCTACTAGACTTGGAATTGGAATTGGTTGGTGCTACAGGTTTATAAGATGTATTGGACTTTGCAAGTGTATCAAAACCAAAATATTTCAGAAAATGCCACAAGAGTGTGAAGAGAAAATATCTTTCCATCACTTTATTATTCAACATCAAAAGAATACCAGTGTGGAAATAAGTCAAATAGCAAATATGGATGAAACCTCCTTGACATTTAATGTTTCAAGAACTAGAATAGCAGATATGGATGAAACTCCCTTGACATTTAATTTGTCAAGTACTAGAACTGTTGCCTTGAAAGGTGCTAAAACTGTAACTATAAAAACAATTGAACGTGAAAAAATGCATTATACTGTTGTCCCAGGTACTGTTGTTCACATAAATGACAAGGGTTGGATGCCCAAGGCTGGTATGAAATTATGGATTAACAGAGTGTAGGAGAGAAGTAAAAGTGCATTATTGAAGAAGAGTTCTCTTCTTATGCTAGATCAGTTTAGTAGCCTTTTGAAAAATTCTGTGAAAGAAGGACTGAGACAGAGGAATACAGATCTTGCTGTTATTCCTGGATTGCTTACTTCACAATTGCAGCCTCTTGATGTCTCAATAAATAATTAAAGTCTGTATGAAACAGTGGAAACTCCAGGATCAGCAGTGTAGGAAAAGACAGATTGCTACTTACCATAAAGAAGACACGTCAAGTTGTAGACAAGCACTATTAAAAGAGACATAAATCTTTCGGTCACAGCCTTTGTCAGTAAATGAGAGACACACATCATTTGCACATACAAGCAAGCAAACCTCACACACGACTGCCAGCTCCAGCAGCCAGATCCAGCCCGAGATGCTATAGTCAGCGGTCATGTGTGCATGAGGTGTTCTTGCTTGTGTGTATGAATGGTGTGTGTCTCTCATTTACTGACGAAGACTGTGGCCAAAAGCTTTAAGTAAGTGTCTTTTAATTGTGCCTGTCTGCAGCTTGACATGTCTTCGTTGCGGTAAGTAGCAATCTGTCTTTTCCTGCATTGTTAAAATATATATGAGAGGGGAATGGAACAATTGGATGTTGGATGAAACCCGGCATGAATTTGCACCAAAGCGAGTTTTAAAATGACCTACAATCAAACAAGTGTGTCAGTGGATAAAGCAGTCATGGTCTAGAGTGAGAGAAGACATTATTTTTAAATCTTTCAAGAATTGCCTCATATGCAATGCTCTCAGTGGCAATGAAGACCATTTTGTGTATAAAGAGGACAATGATGATGAGGAAGAAGAAGAAGAAGAAGAAGAAAGTCCAGATAATGATTTTCAGGAATTTTAAAGGTCAGTTCAGTTTTATAAACTAATCATTTAAAAAGTTGCTTCAAAATCGAGGTGTGTCTTACAGTCCATAGCATCTTATAGTCTGTAAAACATGGTATGTATTTCTGCCCAATGTACAACAGAATGTTGTGAAACTTTACCACAAATCACTTGGCAGAAAATCATGGTCTGATATAGCCTTTGAAAAGCCATCTTATTCAGACACTGCCACATTTTTTCTCAAAGATACTTCAGCATGCTACCCACAGTGCCCAAAGAGCTTCACATTAGGGAGCAGTTATCTTAGAATGAAATTTCTAAAGACTGTAAAGTACTAAGAAAATTTCTGGAAATGGGGAACGTTCAGTGTATAAAGCCTCAATCTTTTTATTTGTTATTGTTTCATTTTTTCAGCAGTTTTCATTTTTTCGTACACGCAACTTCTTTTAGGTGCTTCTAATTTGATGTTTCTATGCACATCTCAAAGTTATGAACAATTCCATCAGATGGCAGCACCATAGTGAAGTATCAAAATGGCATATATGCAAGACACTCATGAGCAACATGCCATACTTCAATTCTTGTTTTGGGGAGGGGGGGGGGGGGGCATTGTAAACTGTAAACATCTATAAATGTTTGTGTGCAGTGTATGGTAATGATGTGGTTGTTAGGAGTACTGTTGGGCAATTTATAAAGTGAGTTAAAGCATCATGAAGTGCATAAACTGAACTTGGCGATTGACCACATTTGTGTGGCTCTTGGGTGTTGAAAGGTGTCTTAAAATGCGTTCCACAAACACTCATTTCAGACAACATGATGCAGAGAAAACCCATTTCAACTGAACTGCTGGAGTTATTTGAGGCCAATGCAGAGGCATTTCTGTCCCAGACCAATGCAGTTGCCAAAATCTGGATGCATCACATTGTGCCAGAAACAAAACAGCAGTCATTGGAGTGGAACCACAAAAAAGAACAAATTCAAGCAGCTCCCTCTGTTGGCAGAGTCATGATGACAGTCTTTAGTGGTAATGACAGTGATATTCCCATAGAAGTGTACAGAGGCAATTGTTAATTCAGAGAGATATGTGAAAACTGAATAAACTGAAGAACCATTTCACTGTGGTCAGTCAGAAGAATTCAAAAGAAATCTTGCTTCAGTAGAACAGTGCACACCTATTCACAAGTCTCGGAATCCAAGAACACATTGCTAAATTAGGTTGGATATCATTGCCTCATTCACCGTGCAGCCCAGACTTGGCGCCATCGGACTTCCGTCAGGCGTAATGTGTTTATGTACTGCATAGGTTAATGTGGTCACCTGCATATCCTTTATGTGGGACACACTTTGAAGAAGATGATAGAGTAATTCATGGAGTGAAAAGTTGGCTATAAGCACAGGACAGGCATTTACACAAAACTGGCATAAGGCCATAGAACAAGACTGAGATTATGTAGAAAAATAACACATGCAGAAAAAATGTTGATTGAGATTGCCACCAAATTATAACTCCTAAGGATAAATATGTTCCGAGAAAAAATTGTGGGGCATTATATACTGAACAAGCCTTATAGATTACAAAAATAATATCAAGGGATCAGTTGACAGGATACATCATGAAGCATCAAAGAATAGTCAGTTTTGTAATGGAGAGTAGTGAGTGTGTGTGTGTGTGTGTGTGTGTGTGTGTGTGTGTGTGTGTGTGTGTGGGTGGGTGGGTGCGCACGTGTGCAGGCACAGATATTGGGGAAGATGGGGGAGTAGTGGGAGACCAATGGTTGACTACAGGAAGCAGGTTCAGTAGTAATGCAGAGATGAAGAGGCTTGTACAATATTGACTAGTCTGGAGAACTGCATCAAACTAGCCTCTGGACTGCAGACCACAACAAAAACACGTAAGTTATATTATCAGGTTTGTTTTTGTTGCTATGTTAGTGTTGCTGCTGTCATTTTAATTGTTAGTTATGTTCAGGAATTTCATATAGTTCCTAAGACCTTACATGTAGACTTTGCAACCCCTGTCTCTGCTGCTCCAAGCTTTGAAACCATCAGTCACATGACAGATGTAATAAGACCAAGTTCCTGTCATTACACATTATGTAAAATGGGACAGACAGTTATCTTTTCTCTCTCAATCCTGGCAAGAATAAGGTAGTGATTTTAGCAGTTGAGTGACCTACTGTACTAGAGTAATGTATGTAGCATTGCAATCAACGTAAATTCTTCAGAATTCTAAGTATTAATGCAGTTTTCATCCTTTTAATGTTTGATCATATGAAAAGTGCAATAAAGAATGTTTCAAATATTGTGTGTTTACAATTCATCTTGTATATACTATTTACAAGTGCTAAAATTACCTCTTCAGGAGTAAATTCCCCTTTTATGCTACAGGGCGCATCATCTACTTTACTGTTCACATGAGACTGGAAGACAAAATATCAGTTTGGTAGTTAGTATGTTGTTTTCAGACATTCCTTAAAAATACATGTAGAAGGTTAAAAAATCTAAGCAAGTGAAAATTGCGTTGTTGCTTCAAACCATTCATCAGCTTGTAGTCATACTGATAAAGCTACAGATAAAATTTCTTCAATTTCACTGTTCAGTGTGCGGGCTTTCAAACAAATGTGAAATGTAGTGATGAGGTGGTCCTCAACTACCTACCCACCAACTCAAAGTTGAAATATTAGAACTTTTGTGTGGTTTCATTGTCTAGGGGCTGTGATACATAGTTGTCGTATTACAGGCCAAATACTCCTGAGTCTACAGTATATGATAAGAATCCACACATGAATCGAATGGTCGAAGTTTTCTATCACTTGGCAATTCCGAATTATGAATGTAACATATAAATTTATAAATGAAAGATTGCAATTAAACAAAATCTGCAGGTACTATCTTATTGATGTCAATGGTCCAGCAATTAAATAAAATAAAAGTTTAATAACAGGGAAACAAATGATTCCTACTGCACATAATTAGCTATGAACAACAACATAGCTCACGAGATTTTCACTTCTAAACGCGCACTGCGTCTTCACTGTAGAAACCACGGAAATCTCACAAGTGCACAAGTCAGCACTCCGAAGTATTTCTATGTGCCGCGACCATGCGCAAACTGCTCCACTCCAAGTCTTTCCCACCACTGTCACGTCCAGCACCTCCTCGTCTTGTGCCATACTCTACAGAACTGCCTCGTGTCGTCTCCGGAAACGATTCTCCTCCCCAACCTCCATACGGCTCTGTTAGTAACAAGTGCTGTGATTGGCTAGAGCGCTCCCTCCGTGTCTGCAAGTCAATGTATCCACACAAACATAATGAAACACATTTAAAATACTGGATTACAAATTAAATAAATATTCCTACCGCTGGACCATAAACACGCTCTAACACACATTATTAAATACATAAACAAATTAAATGAACACACATCAAAGGAATAGCAACAAAAGGTAAGCCAGTAGCCTAATGCCTCTGTGCTTTTTAAAACACAGTAAATATTTAACCAATTTCTTCATGAATAGTATATATCGGATATAAACAAAGACATAGATGAATAAATATATTTATAAGCATCCTGCTACCGTTTTTTCGTGTAACTGTGAAGTACTTGTGGCCTGACGCGATCGACAGTAATCGGCCACTTTGACCTCCAATAATTCATGTACTACTCAGATTGCACGCCAGTAATTCATACCAATTTAGGTTTACATTAATAGCTTTCTAAAGACACGGTGATTGACAAAATTGGATGAAGCATTTATATTTTGGAAATTCATTTTTGGGTGTTACTTGTATAATTTACCATCAGATACTAAAGTTTAAACTAATAAAGATATTGAAGAAAATCTGATTACACCATCAGAATCGTCGTGCAAATAATAGTAATGTACATGTTTATTTTTGAGGTATCATGATTCATCTGGCTACTGTTAATTTCTATATGAACTGTGAAGTGTCTGCCATTGAGGTTTCACAAAGACCACCATCTTTAGCCCTCCCGGCGCACAGCGTCATCAAGGAATTCCCAGCCACGTGCTCAATGGACTACACGCTGGGGCTCCCCTCATGCTCAGCTAATGTTCGGCACCACGTGGTTGCTGCCAGGCCGCGGCTTTGACGAGCATCCTGTGCGGCCGCCCCAACTCTGAACATATAATATTTCCAGAGTGCCACAACTCGTCCGTTACCTTACAAATGTACATTGCATATTTCTATAAATGGCTGTTTTCTTTTTCTCTGTGTGTGTTAAATGCAAAGAAAAATTGAAACGTGAAAATAGTCAGCCATAAAACGTTTACTACATAGGTCGATGTGGCCACTTTCCTTAAAATATTCCCCTTTCAAAGCAAAGGCCAAACATTCCTTTATACTGCATAACTGGAAAATTTTACAAGCACTGATGATTAAGTTAAAAGATGTTATGTAGTTCATATAACAAATATGGGAAAAAAGAAGAAAAATCATATTTCATACATTTCTGCATGTACTTTTATGAGACACACATAATATATGATCAAAAATATCTGGACACCTGGCTGAAAATGACTTACAAGTTCGTTGCACCCTCCAACGGTAATGCTGGAATTCGATATGATGTTGGCCCACCCTTAGCCTTGATGACAGCTTCCACTCTCACAGGCTTGCATTCAATCAGGTGTTAGAAGGTTTCTTAGGGAATGACAGCCAATTATTCACGGAGTGCCGCACTGAGGAGTGTTACTGGTGTCAGTCGATGAGGTCGGCCACAAAGTCAGTCTTCCAAAACATCCCAAAGGGGTTCTATAGGATTCAGGCCAGGACTCTGTGCAGGCCAGTCCATTAGAGGGATGTTATTGTCATGTAACCACTCCCTCCACAGGCCGTACATTATGAACAAGTGCTCAATCATGTTGAAAGATGCAATCGCCATCCCCGAATTACTCTTCAACAGTGGGAAGCAAGAAGGAGCTTAAAATATCATTGTAAATCTGTGCTGTGATGCAAACCAACAAGGGGTGCCGATGTGGTTCACTGGGTATTCGCCATACCCACACCCTGCCATCAGATCACCACATTGTGTACTGTGATTCATCACTCCACAAAGTTTTTCCACTGTTCAGTCATCTAATGTTTACACCCCTTACACTAAGTGAGGCATCGTTTGGCATTTACCGACGTGATGTGTGGCTTATGAGCAGCCGCTCGACCATGAAATCCAAGTTTTCTCACCTCCCACGTAACTGTTACAGTACTTGCAGTGGATCCTGATGCAGTTTGGAACTCCTGCGTGATGGGCTGGATAGATGCCTGCCTACTACACATTACGACCCTCTTCAACTGTCAGTGGTCTCTGTCAATCAACAGATGAGGTCGGCCTGTACGCTTTTGTGTTATGTGTGTCTCTTCACATTTCCACTTCACTATCATGTCAGAAACAGTGGACCTATGGATGTTAAGGAGTGTGGAAATCTTGCGTACAGACCTATGACACAGGTGACACCCAGTCACCTGACCACGTTTGAAGTCTGTGTGTTCCCTGGAGTGCCCCATTCTGCTCTCTCACGATGTCTAATGACTACTGAGGTCGGTGATATCGAGTACCTGGCAATGGGTGGCAGCACAATGCATCTAATATGAAAAACTTATGTTCTTGGGGATGTCCAGATACTTTTGATCACATAGTGTACATAATGACACTGGTGCATATATTCATAACATTTATGCATAAATAAATAATATTAAAGACCATTTGCATCTGCTGGCGACAATATCACTTGCAATTCCAAGACCTGATGTCGAAAAGTATGTTAGAAAGTGTTGGTATTTTTTAAAATCACTTTAGTTATGAAACAAACTAAATGCTACTAATTTTTAAATATTTTTCTGTGCAATAAAATGCAGCACAAAATCTGAACATCTAATAAAAACAAAATTGATTAAAAATAGTAGAATGAAGAAAAATTAATATCTGTTCTCTGGTACCCTCGCACCGTAAGCTGTGGCAGCGCGCACCTCCTTGCCCGCATTTAGAGTGAGGGCACCACAGTGGAACAAGTGGTTCCAGCGGCCAATAGCGGCGTCCCTGATCGAGTGCTTGAGCACCTGCCTGTCGCTCAGCCTGCCAGTCTAACCTTGCGTGTCTCTCAGGACATATCGCCTCGCATTAGACAGCGTATTGACTTTTGTGTTTTCTTTACGAGTGGACATGGTTGTCTTGTTTGGTTCGTGACTCTGTTGTCTGTTCTTGTTGTGCCGTAAGGTCCTTCGTTGGTCGTGTCCGTCCTCACTCATTGTGTTGTTGTTCACGGGCCGCGTTTCCGTCACTACCACCCTGCGACCATTCCGGTCGCCGTTACAACATTTTCCATTAGGTACAACCAGTATTTAGATGTCTGCTGAGAAGTATGTTAGTTTCTATATAATGATGTAATTTTCTGACAAGAAGTAGTAAAAGGATGGTCGGACATCTGTTAAGACATCCAACAAATAAAGAGGACGTAAGTTGCTTGTACTGTTCTGGGATGAAGAGGTTACCACAACAGAGGAATTCATGGCAAGCCTCATCAAACCAGCCAGAAAACTGATGGTGTTAATTTCTTTGTATGACATGGCATATTGTATGACTGTGTCACTTGGACACAAATGTCTGAGTCAATATAAATTTAATAAGAAACTGCATAAAGATAGCAAAGCACACAATTCCCACCAGTCTAGTGGTGTCATAAACACATGCTTGAATTCACCTTTCAGTAGTGGGCGCTGACTTTGTCACATGTTCATTAAATCTATATTTTCCATTGGAATGTCATCCGTGTTGGAGACATTTCTTGTGTGTGAGATGTAAAGAGTTTCTCTACTGTAGATGCTTTTTCTCAGATGTCAATTTTAGAAATATATTTCCAACTTGATGCGACTAATTCTCATACACAATGGAGACATTTGTCTCACTAATAAGCTGAACTGTAAGGTGCATCAAATTGATGGACTTATCCTCATAACATTTATTCCACCTTTCAATCTACCAAACTTGCATTTGAGTATGAGTTAACAACATATGTAATATTTTTATTGTTCAGTAACTCTAAAATCAAATTTTTGTGTCTTGTAGGATGGTTCGAGCTTGGTTCATGGACACTTCTGATGCAGACCAACGGCTGGAGCATCATAGAGATCCTCCTCAGTTCATAGACCTTGATGAGTTGTACAAGACTACTGGTGTTGAATATTTTAAGGTGAGTGCAGAATTGCTGTCTATTGCAAGCATTGCAAGCTTCACTTGATGTGTGACAAGTACGGTAATACCATTTTACTGCAACAAACACTAATGTATTGCATATCAAGAAGCATTATGAAGAGTATGATGTCTGGATATACTGTACCATTCACCTCAAGTTAAAATAAAGTAGGGCATAGTTTAAGGCTTGGTGATTTAATACTTGTATCTTTAGTGCCCAGATTTATTGTTCATCTGTTTCTAAATTGGAGCTGTGCTTCATCAGTCATTAAAACTGTATCAACTTTTGCATTGTTGTTGTTAGGAGATGGCAGTCACCACTGTATGTATACTAAATATTTCTGTTTATCCTATTCCTTCTGGTCCTGTGTACTGCAAATACGGTATGGGATAGAGGAACTTCATGTATTGCTTTGGACTTATGTATGAAACTGTTAATTGCTCTGATTCCTTTCATGAAGATTTTTGGAGATTACTGCAGTGTAAACTCAAATTGTGAAGATCTGTTTACCTGTGGTTTGATATTGCCCTCAGTTTTGCCGATACTTGGTATAGTAACTGGAATTGTGGCACAGTCAGGAGATGCTGGCGGACTGGCCAAGAGCTTTGGTTGTGAGTTGTCGAAAGCCATGAACAACAAGATCAGTGGCGGACAACAAGACAGCGTGACAGAACAAAAAGTCCAGAGTGGAAACCAAATTGGGAGACTTAGATGTAGCAATATCAAGAGCCAAACAATGCTGTGTGAAGATCTGAAAAAATGAGAGCACAGTTGGAACACGACTGAGGTGCAGACTCCTGCACTGTGAGAAATATTGTGGCCATGGGTGCCGAAAGGCTGGACCATCGGGTGTGGTCCGCACCTAGCAGTTGCCAATATTAGAAGCAACACCTAACAGATGTTGTGTAGGTCCAAGTATTCTGGTGGGCTTTTGAACTCACTGGGCTGGAATACCTATTACCCTCCCCCCCTCCTTCCCAGAATGGGTGCATAGGACCTGAAACACCCTGGTAAACTGATGGCAAAGTTGGTTGTACTGGCAGGAAAGCCTGGCAGCTAGGGGAAGGAATGCGAGATGTCGCGCAGTGCACTGGAGAGTGTCGGTGTGTTAAGCGAATGGTATGGTGAGGTCTCAACCTCCACATCCACAGGAACTGCTAGGGAGCCATAGGGCCCTAATTGTAGTCATATGGGCGAGGGGTTTGCAAGGGCAGGCACTCCACCTCTGAGTGACCCACTGATAGTGGCACAGTCAGGTGGCAGCAGGGACAGAACTGGTTGTTGTGCCGATGCTCCAAACCTCACAGAGTATCAACCATCGTAAGGTGCCATCCGTGCATGGTCGCCACCATTATCAGCATCCAAGAAGATTTTGCTCCCTAGGAATGCACCCAGGCTGCTGATCCTTGGGGGTGTCATCCTGTGTCAGGTCCGGTGTTCTGAGGGCTGTGGTGCCAGAAGGTGGAGGAGAGAACATGGCTTTCACCTATAGAGGAGCTCTGCCAGGCTGCAGTCAAGGATGGGAGTGGACCTTTATGTGCTCAGGAACATTGTGAGTCCTGCTGCCATGGTGGATGTGTGCACTGCTTTCAACATTCATTGTTTAACCACACACCATCTGCTTCACTTCACCATTGGAGGAGGGGTGGTAAGGCTGGCTAAACAGATGTTTAATGCCATTGGTGTTGTACAAGTGTTCGGTGGCCTAGCCATGAATTAGGACCCGTTTTCGGACATGAGGGTGTGGGGAAGCATTTTGATGGCTAGAATTTGGGTAAGTGCATTGAGTGTGGAAGCCATAGTGGTGGACGCCATGCTAACCACACAGGGGTAGTTGGATTAAGCATCCACAGCAATGAGCCACGTAGTCCAAAAAGGCACCAGCAGAGGCCAGATGAATATGGTCCCCTGGGTGACAGGGAGTGGGCCTGAGGGCAAAAGACTGAAGAGCAGCAGGCTGATGTTGGGCACGTGCCGAACAGCTGCACACCGTGGCCACCAAGTCTTTGTTCAGGTCTGGCGAGTAGGCATGTCACCTGCTTTTATCTGCAACATAACCCAATGGCCACAGTGGAAGAGTTTCAAGATATGAGGGCATAAAGGTAATCAGGATGGCACCACGGTGTGTATCCACCTCCAAATTCAGCAGGAGAAAATCAGAGACAACAGATAAACAATGAGAAAGGTGATCCCACGCCCAGAGTTCTGCATCAGCCGATTTAGAAAAATAAGTAGGCCACCCATTAGCACATAGTGCATGAGGCCGCGTGGGGTAGCCGAGCGCTCTGAGGCACCTTGTCCTCTCTTAGGCATGGGTGTGTGTGTGTTGTCCTTAGCTTAAGTTAGAGTAAGTAGAGTGTAATCTTAGGGACAGATTACCTCAGCAGTTTGGTCCCATAAGACTTTACCACAAATTTCCATAGTGCATGACATGCTGTAAGATAGGGTCATGACAATGTGAGTAGCATTAATGGGAAACCTAACCAAGATGTATTGACATTCTACATCAGTGTGGGAACAGAGCTCCTGTTGGTCAAATGCTGGGTCGGTCCTGAGGGTAGACAAGAGTGTGCATCCGTGTTTGAGTGTTGCATGGTAAGGTTGTACTTAATAGTGTAATTTTAAGAATTAACGAAAAGAGTCCAATGCTGTGTAATCTGCGCCTCTCACTATTTGTTGATGTCACTACTATACCATTGGCAAAAGTCTCTTTTTTTTTTAAATATGAGAGGAGTAAGATTTACGATAAACTTATCTTCTTTTCTTGTAGTTGGCTCCTGTTCTAAATTTCAAGGGGTCTGGTTCTTGAAGCTGAAATTTTCATATTTTAGGTTCTCGTGGTTCCAATTGACATAATTAACTTTGAAGAATGTCTGTGCGATTTTTTTTGGTTTTGCAGTAATTTATTCTCTCATTTTACTGTATCGCACTGTCTTTTGAATTTTCTCAGTAACAAAGCCCAACACATCAGAGGCATGCCCATTACTACTTCCTGTGCATTACTAAAAATATTCCAAAGGGTTTTCAGTTTTTCTTGACAAATGAATTTCTGTTAATTTATAAATGAATCCAGAAATAAACATAATAAACAGTATCAAATTGCATAATTAATAATAGAAATTTTAAGTGTGCCAAATATTTCGTAATTTCAAACGTTCCTAAAAAAAATAATTTTAGCTGTACATACAGAGCTAGTACATATTTATTGTAACAACGAGGAAAAAGGGATTTCTTTATATAGATTTTAGGTTGAAATATAACACATAGTGTACAAACTCATATGATTTTTTTTTTTTAGAAAAACAGCTGAGATAATATTGACCTGTTCAAAATTTGAAAATTTCTGGTATCAGCTACTTCTATTGAGGAAAAGTAATGCTAGAGGAGGGTCTCTCTCTATAGCTCTTCACTCTCGAAGCCGAGAGTAAGACCTAAGATTGCCACCAACGGTTTTTGGTCATTAATGAGACTCAACTTAGTCCCAAAGAGGTATACATGAAATTTCTTAATGGCAGACATTATCAATAAAGCATCTTTCTCAAACTGCGAGTAGTTTCTTCGAGCAGGCATCAGTGTCTTCTAAGCATTGGTAATGGGTTGCTCAGTCCATCATTGTTACGGTGCTCCAGCACATCCAAAGCCACGTTCGAACAGACGCATGAAAGAGGCATGAATGTCAATGAGTCCCTGGAAGAAAATGATGTTCAAGAAGACCTGACCTTCATCCGTGACAGAAAGCCCAAACAGCGAGAAGGCATCCAGGTTGAAAATGTTGCCAGCCATGTAACTATTAGCAACAAACACATTATCATCCATATAACCATCTTACAAGCTGCTGTTGTTGTGGGGAGGGAGGCAACAGCTCTTTTGTGGGTATGTGTGTGATGGGCGCAAGGCCCTGAGCTATTGTACCCTTTCCTCTCTCCTGGACTGTGTTTCCTTCCCCATATCTACTCTTTCTCATCCTGTCTCTTCCCTCTCCTGCCCCCTCCCCTCCCCTCCCCTCTTTTTCCACTGGTCTCCCTTGTAGTTTGACCTCCCTTTCTTAATTGTTTTCGTAGTGTGAGCCATTTGAGGAAGAACTCCCTCCATGGCGTCTCGGGCATGGGTTCGCTAAATTGTCCAATGTCTATCATACTCTGAGGCCCAACAGAAATTTGACCATCTCCACCCGGTTTCTTTGTGTCTGTTGCATCCTTTCCTCCTCCTTCCTCCTTACCTCTGTCATATTCCCCTTACCTTTCCTCCTCCCTGGCGATTTCCACTACCTCCCCTCGCAGAACCGCTCCTGCTTGGCCGGATAAGAGCCCTCTTCTCTGGCACCTGTTAGGGATGGGGTTCCCTCTAGGAATCGCTCTCCCCGACATCTCCCGGACAAAAAGCCTGTAACTTAGCCGCATGCAAGACCCATGCTCTGTGGTCCTCAAGCTGCTTGTTCTCTTTCAGATCCTGATATTGCTGAGACTTCCTCTCTTTGTGACCACACTTCCTCTCACCCTCCGAAGTGGAAGAAGAAGATGCGTAAGTCGATGAGGCCTACCTCCCAACCCCTAACATCCCAAGGGATGTCTCCCCCATCCCTCTCAATCATGGTCTGAATTAATATTTATGGATGTCACTCTGTCCCTACTGGCGATGGTCACTAACTTGGCACAATGACCGATTCTGGACCGCTCAATGTCCATCCAGCCTCTTGTACTACACTCCTCCAATGGAACTGTAATGGTTACTATTGTCAACTTCCGGAATTGCAGTCTTTCCTTTAGCTCTACTCTGTAGTTTGTGTTGTATTGCAAGAATCCCTTTTTGTGGATACTCATTCACCAACACTTCATGGTTTCCAAGGCTTCTGTCAGAACAGGGTCAGCCCTTTGCTTGGTACGTTGGTCCTTTGTGTGGTGTCTGTACATTGGTGCACATTGACATCGTTAGTTGCTGGGTTCTCTTCATTCTGTACTGGAAGCGGTTGTTGTTATGATCCATTTAGACTCTGCAGTAATGATATGCAATCCATATCTCCCCACAACCGGCCTCCTGCTCCTCTTTCCCTTCTTCAACAGCTTCCTTCCCCCTTCCTTCTCCCAGGGGATTTTAATGCCTATAACCTTATTCGGATCTCCGGGAGGGGACTGCCAAGGGGGAGGTTACCATGAGAAAAAGATTGAATAATCTACGAAAGGATAACGTTTTACGAGTCGGGGCATGGAATGTCAGAAACTTGAACGTGGTAGGGAAACTAGAAAATCTGAAAAGGGAAATGAAAAGGCTCAATCTAGATATAGTAGGGGTCAGTGAAGTGAAGTGGAAGGAAGACAAGGATTTCTGGTCAGATGAGTATCGGGTAATATCAACAACAGCAGAAAATGGTATAACAGGTGTAAGATTCCTTATGAATAGGAAGGTAGGGCAGAGGGTGTGTTACTGTGAACAGTTCAGTGACTGGGTTGTTCTAATCAGAATCGACAGCAGACCAACACCGACAACGATAGTTCAGGTATACATGCCGACGTCGCAAGCTGAAGATGAACAGATAGAGAAAGTGTATGAGGATATTGAAAGGGTAATGCAGTATGTAAAGGAGGACGAAAATCTAATAGTCATGGGCGACTGGAATGCAGTTGTAGGGGAAGGAGTAGAAGAAAAGGTTACGGGAGAATATGGGCTTGGGACAAGGAGTGAAAGAGGAGAAAGACTAATTGAGTTCTGTAACAAGTTTCAGCTAGTAATAGCGAATACCCTATTCAAGAATCACAAGAGGAGGAGGTATACTTGGAAAAGGCCGGGAGGTACAGGAAGATTTCAATTAGATTACATCATGGTCAGACAGAGATTCCGAAATCAGATACTGGATTGTAAGGCGTACCCAGGAGCAGATATAGACTCAGGTCACAATATAGTAGTGATGAAGAGTAGGCTGAAGTTCAAGATATTAGTCAGGAAGAATCAATACGCAAAGAAGTGGGATACGGAAGTACTAAGGAATGACGAGATACGTTTGAAGTTCTCTAACGCTATAGATACAGCAATAAGGAATAGCGCAGTAGGCAGTACAGTTGAAGAGGAATGGACATCTCTAAAAAGGGCCATCACAGAAGTTGGGAAGGAAAACATAGGAACAAAGATGTAGCTGTGAAGAAACCATGGGTATCAGAAGAAATACTTCAGTTGATTGATGAAAGGAGGAAGTACAAACATGTTCCGGGAAAATCGGGAATACAGAAATACAAGTCACTGAGGAATGAAATAAATAGGAAGTGCAGGGAAGCTAAGATGAAATGGCTGCAGGAAAAATGTGAAGACATTGGAAAAGATATGATTGTCGGAAGGACAGACTCAGCATACAGGAGAGTCAAAACAACCTTTGGTGACATTAAAAGCAACGGTGGTAACATTAAGAGTGCAATGGGAATTCCACTGTTAAATGCAGAGGAGAGAGCAGATAGGTGGAAAGAATACATTCAAAGCCTCTATGAGGGTGAAGATTTGTGTGATGTGATAGAAGAAGAAACAGGAGTCGATTTAGAAGAGATAGGGGATCCAGTATTAGAATCGGAATTTAAAAGAGCTTTGGAGAACTTACGGTCAAATAAGGCAGAAGGGACAGATAACATTCCATCAGAATTTCTAAAATCATTGGGGGAGGTGGCAACAAAACGACTATTCACGTTGGTGTGTAGAATATATGAGTCTGGCGATATACCATCTGACTTTCGGAAAAGCATCATCCACACAATTCCGAAGACGGCAAGAGCTGACAAGTGCGAGAATTATCGCACAATCAGCTTAACAGCTCATGCATCGAAGCTGCTTACAAGAATAATATACAGAAGAATGGAAAAGAAAATTGAGAATGCACTAGGTGACGATCAGTTTGGCTTTAGGAAAAGTAAAGGGATGAGAGAGGCAATTCTGACGTTACGGCTAATAATGGAAGCAAGGCTAAAGAAAAATCAAGACACTTTCATAGGATTTGTCGACCTGGAAAAAGCGTTCGACAATATAAAATGGTGCGAGCTGTTCGAGATTCTGAAAAAAGTAGGGGTAAGCTATAGGGAGAGACGGGTCATACACAATATGTACAACACCCAAGAGGGAATAATAAGAGTGGACGATCAAGAACGAAGTGCTCGTATTAAGAAGGGTGTAAGACAAGGCTGTAGCCTTTCGCCCCTACTCTTCAATCTGTACATCGAGGAAGCAATGATGGAAATAAAAGAAAGGTTCAGGAGTGGAATTAAAATACAAAATACAAGGTGAAAGGATATCAACGATACAATTCGCTGATGACATTGCTATCCTGAGTGAAAGTGAAGAAGAATTAAATGATCTGCTGAACGGAATGAACAGTCTAATGAGTACACAGTATGGTTTGAGAGTAAATCGGAGAAAGACAAAGGTAATGAGAAGTATTAGAAATGAGAACAGCGAGAAACTTAACATCAGGATTGATGGTCACGAAGTCAATGAAGTTAAAGAATTCTGCTACCTAGGCAGTAAAATAACCAATGACGGGCAGAGCAAGGAGGACATCAAAAGCAGACTCGCTATGGCAAAAAAGGCATATCTGGCCAAGAGAAGTCTACTAATATCAAATACCGGCCTTAATTTGAGGAAGAAATTTCTGAGGATGTACGTCTGGAGTACAGCATTGTATGGTAGTGAAACATGGACTGTGGCAAAACCGGAACAGAAGAGAATCGAAGCATTTGAGATGTGGTGCTATAGACGAATGTTGAAAATTAGGTGGACTGATAAGGTAAGGAATGAGGAGGTTCTACGCAGAATCGGAGAGGAAAGGAATATGTGGAAAACACTGATAAGGAGAAGGGACAGGATGATAGGACATCTGCTAAGACATGAGGGAATGACTTCCATGGTACTAGAGGGAGCTGTAGAGGGCAAAAACTGTAGAGGAAGACAGAGATTGGAATACGTCAAGCAAATAATTGAGGGCGTAGGTTGCAAGTGCTACTCTGAGATGAAGAGGTTAGCACAGGAAAGGGATTCGTGGCGGGTCGCATCAAACAAGTCAGTAAAAAAAAAAAAACTTTTTTTGTGTGGTACTGCAACCACTGACCAGGGTAGGATTGATTGTTGAAGATCACCTCAGAACTGGGGACCCCACACGCTTTAGTGTGGCACATGGCACTTTCTCGGTCGTGATCTTTCCATCTGTAGCTATGGATTCCTCCCCTCCTTTCAAAGGGGAGCTCATAACAATTTGTGTGACTGCGTTCAGTTTCTGATCATCTTCTCTTTTCTCCAGCATAACTCACCTGAATGCTATCCCAGGTGCATGTTCACTAATGCAGGTTGGGATGCCCTTTCCTAATCTGCTATTCCAACCACTCCACCACACAGTGGTGTTGATGAGTCTGTACAGAGTTTGACCAACACCATCCTTTCAGCAACTGCTTGAGCATTTTCTTCTACCTTAAGTTCTCCCCGATGGAAGACTGTCCCTTGACAGACCACTGAAATTGTTGCAGCTATTAAAGACCACTGTCGTGCATTCCAATGCTACAACAGCATCTATCTCTTGGCCATCTCCTGGCCTTTAAATGGCTTCCTGCATGGGCCCGTTATCTTCTGGAATGCCAGAAACAGATTTGTTGGGAACGATATGTCCCTGCCATAAGACTTCATTCTCTCTGTAGGCACAATTTTGGCCGCTGTCATCCTACAGGTGTCCTGGGAATTTCCCTGCATGGTGTTATCCTCAGCAGCCTAGACTCTTTGTCACTCAGCATTTTGCCCAGGCCAAAGTGTCAGTTCACTGTCTGCCTACACTGTCTGGAACAACTCCCTTTATCTTAGTGTTCCCTGACACCTGGAGCCTTATAATGCCTCAATATAATGGACCAGGTGCACAACCAAATGCTTCAACACATATCAGTGGCTGGCCAGTGTCATATACTATCCCTTTTTAACTGTCTCTGGAGAGAGGGGGAATTCCCTTCCCATTTGCAAGAAAGTGTTGCCCATTTGCAAGAAAGTGTTGTTTTTCCAGTTTTGAAATCAGGTAAACCGCCTCTTCAGACTGACAACAGTGTCATCTGCAAGGTACTTAACTGTATGGTGAGTCAAAGGCTGTACTGGATCCTTGAATCCCAGGATCTTTTGGCTTTAACACAGAGTTGTTCTTGCCAAGGCTGCTCTACTGCAGATAATTTGGTCTACCTGGAGTCTGATATCCGAATGGCTTTTGCCTGATGTCAAAACCTTGCTGCAGTCTTCTTTGATCTGCATAAAGCTTATGATACCACACAATACTACCATATTCTTGCCATCTTGCATGAGTGGAGCCTCCATGGCCCGCTCCTGCTTTTTATCCAGAACTTTTTTGAGGTATAGGCTGGGCCCCTTGTAACACCTCTCATCACTGAAGAAAGGGATTGCACAGGGTTCGGTTTGAAGTGTCTCTCTCTTTTTAGTGCCTATCAGTGGTCTGGTCATGGCTGCAGGGCCTATGGTGGCCCCCTCTTTGCAAGCAGATGATTTCTGCTTTTATTTTTGTCCATCTGTGATGGGCATTGCTGAACACAGACTGTAGGGAGAAATACACTAAGCATAATCTCGATCTGTCACTCATGGCTTCCATTTTTCGGCTGCCAAGAGCTGTGTTATGCAATTTTGTTGTCACCATACAGCCCCTTCCCATCTGGATCTGTACCTAGATGGCCTATACCTCATTGTGGTGGTCTCTCATTGTTTTGTTTTGGAACAGGTCTTTGATGCCTGGTTGACATGGCTTCCTCATCTTCGTCAACTAAAGTGGAGATATTGGTCGAACCTCAATGTTCTTTGAAGCCTCAGTGACACCAACTTGGGGGCAGATGACTCTACTCTGATAAGGCTCTACACAGCATTGGTCCAGTCCTGTCTGTATGACAAGGGTCTCACATATGGCTTGGCATCACTTTCAACATTATAGATGCTGAACCTGATACGTCATTTTGGGGTACAGCTGTCAGTTGCTGACTTTTGGACTAGCCTCCTAGCAGAGGCAGGGGTTCCACTTTTGCAGATTCTGTGCTAACAACAATTGATCGCATATGTCTTACACGTCCTCTGCTCTCCGGAGCACCCAAACTACTGTCTCCTCTTTACAAATATGAAGATCATCTCATGCAATGATGGGTCAGGTGTAGGGTTATGATCACCATCTGTATATGGTCGCTTTTTTCTGAACACCAGCTTTCCCACCTCCCAGCCCTTCTCCGGGCTCACTCACATACATGTTTGTGGTGCATCCCCCCCTCCACAGCTCCGTCCTGACCTATCACAAGGTGTGTTGTACTTGACTCATTCTCTCATCCTGAGGCCCTCCTTCACTCATTCTTCTCCATTCTCAGGACGTTTCGGGGTTCAGAAGTGGTCTATACTGGTGGCTTGATGGTTGCTGGTGATGTTGGCTTTGCTTACATTCACATGAGATGTAAAGACCTCTGCTCCTTGCTGGATGGCTACTGTGTTTTCACTGTGGAGTTGGTAGCCATCTTTTGTGCTCTTGAGTATATCCATTCTGTACTAGTGAAGCTTTCCTCATCTGTATTGACTCTTTGAGTAGTTTACTAGCTCTTGACCATTGTTGTCCTCGCCACCCCTTGCTCTTCAACTATCCAGGAGTCAATTTTGCCCTTGAAAAATGTAGACACTAAGTGGTTTTTGTCTGGAACCCTGGTCATGTTGGGATCCTGGAGTCTCGCTGACATGTGGCCATACTGGCTACCGGCAAGGTGCCTCTTAAGATTGGTATTCCAGAGTCAGACGTTCAATTGGTATTACACTGTCAAGTTCTAACGACTTGGAATGGCACACCCTGACTTTGATGAACAAACTATGGCAGGTAAAGGAGACAACAAATCTGTGGAGGTTCTCCATGTGGGCCTCTCGCAATGATTCCATTGTCCTTTACCAGCTCATCATTGGCCATACTTGGCTGACTCGTGGTCATCTCCTCAGTCACAAGGATCTGCCCCATTGTCATTGTGGTGCTCGTTTAACAGAGGTCTATATTTTGCTGGACTGTCGTAACTCACCCACCCTGCAGCGGGCTCTTAATGTTCCTGACAAGCTGACACTGGTGTTAGTGGATGATGCCTCAGTGGCTGACCTAGTTTTGTATTTTATTCATGAAGAGACAACTGCCACTCTCTCTAAGGAGGGCACCTCAGTCTTATCAGCCCTTTGGAGGATTGGCAGGATACCCTGTTGTCTCCTCAGCCCCAAATGGGCAGGGGCTGTCTGGGCTTGGTAGTGTGCCCCAACCCTCACCTTTCCTGCTCTTTTGCTCTTCTCCCCCTTTCTTGTGTGTTCTGTTTGACTTGGTGCTCTTCCTCTGTTTTCCTGTGCTTCTGTCACCCTGTCCATGTTGCTAGTCCTTTCTAGGTATTGTTGGATGGAGTGCTTCTGATAAGTTGCAAGGGTACAACCCCCATGGCCCTTTCTGCCTTAGAGGGCCTCTGGCTGTTCCCTGGGTGGGGCACCTCACCAGTTGTTCCTTTTTCCCCTTTTCTTCTTCCTTGTTCCTTTCTCTAGGCTTTGTTGACCTTTGGTAGATCTTGGGGTTTTCTTTCTTTGAGTTTCATGCACTAGACCCTTCTTTGGTATCTGCTCCAGGTAGCAGAGACTGATGGCCTGTTATTATTTTGGTCCTTTTAATCATGAAACCAACCTAATGTTTTGGCTTGGCCACTTACAGTAGTGCATTACTCACCACTGCCTTGTAGGTACATTCCTTATATTGCATACATATCTGCTCATACAGAAAGCTGGCCTTACCTTTTCCATCGTCTCTAGTTCAGCCTCAATACTCTTGTTTCTTCACCTTTTGTCCAGTGTTTTTGAGGATTCACCAATCCTCAGTGCTATTAAATAGTTGTCGTCTTATGCGTGATCCTCACTCCCACCCTTCTGGCTAATTTGCGTAGGTTACGGAGTTGTGTCCTTGTGCAGTGTTATGTTGAACAAAATTGGTAATAACCCATGACATTTTCGATCTGTAGTGAATGTGCACTGATATGAAACTTCGTGGCAGATTAAAACTGTGTGCAGTAGCGAGACTTGAACTCAGGGCCTTTGCCTTTCATGAGCAAGTGCTCTACCGACTGATCTATCCAAGCATAACTCAGGGCCTGTCCATACAGCTGTACTTCCAGCAATACCTCATCTCCTACCTTCGAAACTTCACAGAAGTTCTCCTTTGCTGGAGGACAGGTTGTGAGTTGTGCTTGGGTAGCTTAGTCCATAGAGCACTTGCCCACTAAAGACACAGTCTCACGTTCACATTTCAGTCCTGCATACAATTGTAATCCACCAGGAAGTTTCATATCACCGCACTGTGAAATTTGGATGATAGGAGATCAGGTAGTGGCAGAAGTAAAGCTGTGAGGATGGGTCATGAGTTAGGCTTGGGTAGCTCAGTCGATAGTGCACCTGCCTGCGAAAGGCAAGGGCCCCAAGTTCGAGTCTTAGTCCTGCACGTAGTTTTAATCTGCCAGGAAGTTTCATCCCTCTTACCTGTTGACACAGGTCTTGATCTCAAACTTTTTCTGATAGTACCCTTCTGAATCTCACCCTTACCTTTGTGACTGTCAGAATTTCCATTGTTAGTTCTCGTGTAGTGCCATCTTGTCCTCTGTTCTCCAATATCCTTCCAAGAGTCCATCTGTCAATGGAATCCTATGCCTTCATGAAGTCTATGAAGGTTACTACCATGTTTTTGTTCTTTAAAGTCATAGGTTCCACCAGTTGTTTCAATATAAATATGCTCTGTGCATCCTCCTCCTTTTCTAATTCCCACTTGATAGTTTCCAACTGCAGTTTCCATCTGTTTTTCTGATCTTTTCAGGAAGAATTGTGACAGTGATATTCCTCTGTAGTTGTTTGCATCCCTCTTGCACCCTTCTTACCTATCAGCACTATGATCACGTTCTTCCCTCCTTCTGGTAACATTTGTCTGCAAATTTGGCAGGTAACCTTGGTCATGTTGTCTATCACTTTGTCGCCTCCCCACTTTATCACCTTGGCTGATATCCTGTCTTCTCCAGTTGCATTTTTATTCTTTAGATCAGTTTTGGCCTTTTTGACATCATCCCTGGTTGGAAGGCGTGACTCTCTTCTGTGCCCATTCTCTGTTCCTATTTGGCTTCAGGTGGTTCACAATTCAGCAGTTCATGAAAGTACTCTGCAAGTATTTTGCACTTACCCTTCACTCTTAACAATCAGTTTCTTTTCCTTCTCTCTAATAAACAGTTCTTTGCCCCTGTAGCCAGTCGGACTCATTTTGCCTTTCCCAAAAAAGGGTATACCGTTGGTTTCCCTTAAGTTGTTCTCAGTCTCATCCAGTTCCTGCTTCGTCCTTTGTCTTCTGGTTCATCTTATTGTTCTGGACACTTTCTTTATTGTTCTGAGGAAAACCTCCCATTGTTCGTGGTCCTTCTCATTACTCCAGTTAATCCAGGCTTTCATGCAGTCCTCTGCCACTTCCTGACAATTCTTATCTCACTGCCAGTGCTTGTTTTTCTTTTCTTCCTTTCCCTATAGTTCTGCCTACTTTCCAGTGTTCAGCTTCATGTCGACCCATTCACTGTATGTTTCGACTCCTTTCTCGTATGCGACTTGATTGCATTTTAATTTGTCTGTGTTTGTTTTCATGTTTCCAGTTGCTATATTCATCTGTGGCCTGTTTGGAATCTGATGGCTCTTGACTTCTCTAAGATAGTGATGTGATTCTAATCTTGTATTCTTCCTGATCTCTTCGATCAGACTGAATGCTATATGGTCTGTCTGGAAGACGGGTGCATGGCTTGCTTATATCTTTCTCACCCAGTTTGGCCCTGAAGTGTATTGTCATCATCTTCTTTTGTGTTCTCGACACAGTTCAGTTAACCTTTCTTCATATTTGTTTGTCCTGTTATGTACTGAGTGTTCATGTACTATTTCCATATATTGATTCTCCCTTCTAGTCTGTATATAATAATCACTTAACAAATATCTTGACTTGTCTATGTGGTATGCTTTCCAGCACATCATCTAGCTCTTCCCAGAAACTACCTATTACTCTCTTTTCTTTGCTGTTCTTGTCATTAGTAGGTACATTTTCATTTACTATTCTATACAAATTTTTCCTGTTCATATTGTCAGCATTGATATTCTTTCTATTCTACACTATATTTCAGTTACGCTGTTGCTGTATCTATGAACCCCGTACCAAGGAATATGGATGTGTCTTCCCTTTCTGCTCTGGGAGAGGAGCCGGAGGAATGGACAGAAAAGGGGGCAGTGGAGATTGAACAGTAAGAGGAGATGGACAGAGGTAGGAGGTGGAGGGAAGGAGGAGTAGGAGATGGACATGGACAGAGGGGCGAGGAACATATGGACAGGTGGGGGGGGGGGGGGGGTGGAGGAGGGAGGAGGAGATGGACAGTGGGAGGGGCAGGTGGAGATATAGTGTGGTGGTGGAGGACATGGACAGAGGTGGGGTGAAGGAGGAGATAGACAGAGAGGGGGGGGGGGGGGGGGAGTTAGGAGATGGATGAGTAGAAGATTGGAATAAATACATACCCGGGCAGCACTGCGTGTTTTTCCACAGCTCCCTCCTAAACCACTGGACCAATTTCAGCCAAACTTGTTCCACCTGTCTGTTACTGTCAAGAAACAATCACCATGGGGGTAAGAACCATGTACCTATCATAAATCAGGAGACATGACGTAAACTCTGAGATGCGTGAAAAAATGCCAAATTGTGCATCTGTTATTTGCTACTAAGACACTCCTACAGTTGAGTCATCGTAACAAAATTCTGAAGACTGGGTAGAACTTTTGGCAGCTTTCAGTTGCTCAGCGCAAATCGCTGTAGGTGAAAACAATAGTCATCCATAGAGCTATGAAGAGGTGTTGCCTTAGAGATGTTTACAGAATCATGTTGTAGATAGGTGAAGCAGCTGCACCCAGTGTACAGGAACTGTCTGAGATACTGTACTTATACATTGTACGTTATGTATATTTCTCTGTACAGCTGTATCATAATTTTAAAGGCATTTTCACAAATACATGGAAATTAATTTTTTTCAATAATAGCAACAAATGCAGTTCATTTTTTGTTTTTGTATGATTGCAGTTTTGGTTGATGGGATATGAGGTTTCATGTATTAGGGACATTTTGGTGAGTGTCAGAATTCCTGCTGTGCCACAGACCTTCCAATCATTGATACCTGTATGGTGTTTACAGTGGGCAGGAGTTTACTGTTTATTTGTGTAATTTTAAAATTTGTGTAAAAATTAATGATCCCACCAAGTGGAATCTTCGTACTGTAACATAGTTTGTGAATGTATAGAAGTAGACCCTATCGAAATTTATGTTTTTGGAAATTTGGTAAAAGAAGTTTCAGTTTGAGGCTGGTGCATCATGTTTACTGGGAGATGAATGAAGAATATTCATGAAGAAACACGACGAGATCAACCTTCAGTTGTGATTGACGAACTCAAATCAAGGACTGAGGCAAAAATTTAACAGGGTAGATGTTTCACTACTGGTAGACAGAGTTGTGCTTCCTGAAATTGCACAATTAGTTCTTTATCAAATTGTTAGTGGTGATCCGGGCTATAGAAAAGTGCGTGCCAATTAAGTCCCTTGGCTTTTGACAGATTAAAAAAATAATAATGGAAGCTTTACTGACTTTTCTCACTCACTACAACAGGAATAGTGAGGTGTTTTTAAGCCACATTGTTACTGGTGAGAAGCCCTGGGCTTAGCATAAAAGTCCAGAAATAAAATACATGTTGTTGGCATGAATATCCATGATCCTCAACAGAACTAAAAAAGGCCAAACAAGTTCTGTGCACCGAAATGGTTACGAACACTGTGTTTTGGGATTGAAAGAGTGTCTTACTCGCCAACTTCATACCTAGAGAAGAAACAATAAATGCAGCAGCCTATTGTCTGATCCTTCAGCGACTATTCCATGCCATTGAAAATGAATGATGTCAATTATTGTCCACTGGCATTGCCCATCTTTACAATATGCTCATCCACATTCTGTTAAATTGAAGGAAAATTTGCTTTGGCGGTTAAAGGGGAATATTTTTGGACCTAATTGTCACCAAGTGATTAGCATCTTTCTTCCAAAATTGAAGTACTCGTTGGGTGGAAAGCACACTGGGAATGACAACGAACTGAAAAAGGATGTTAGCGACTGGTTCAGTAACTTTGCAGTAACTGAGTATGTAGAAGGCATAGGAAAGCTCATGGAGAGAGCTACAACAAATGTATAAATTTAAATTACTACTACATAAACACCAAAATATATTGTGAAATAAGTTTTATTTTTTTGAATTAAAATATCTGTAGAAACAAACATTATTTACTTTTAGAATGACCTTCAAAAGTTATCTACAATAAATAAATGTATTAGTGATTTAATGTCCCAGAGAATTTAAACACAAAGTTTGTAGTGTTTGTATGGGTCTGCTTTGAACAAACATTTCAGTCTTCGTGTCGGCACTCTGTCAGTTCCTTTTTGATAACAGAGTCTCTCTTCCTTTTTTTATCCATTTGTAATATTTTATCTTTATGCCATTCCTCCCGCATTGAGTATCTTTGACTCTTTTTTTTCATACCACAGTGTTAATCAACAAGAGGAAATTAATCACTCTCACCTTCTGCTTTCTAGAAGACTGTCTGTGTGCATAATCGGCACTGTGTGGGATTTTATGCTGTCTTCTCATCAACAATATCTTTGCTTGTTCTTTAGTGCTATATTTCACATGTTTCTGTGGCAGCTAATTTGGTTCGTAATGCAAGAAACAGAATGAGACAATAGTCTGGAGAAATCTGATTTGTTAACTTGTTTCTTCTGCGCCCCATACTGCATTTTTTGCTATTTTATTGTCACACATTTTCATTTCTTTAACTCACATATGATTTGCGGTCAGTGTGTTATGTGCTTTATTACGATTGTTATAATGTAATGTGCATAAACAAAATTAATATTAGCTTTATCATTATTTCAGTTGAATCCAAAAACATTTATAGAAGATGGAGAACTTGAAAAAATCAAGAAAGAGCGTGGATACACATATGAAGATGAAATCACTTGTTCAAAGAACTGTTTACCAAACTATGAAGAAAAGGTAGTAAGATAGTTTTCATTTCTACTGAAATAATTGTTAATTAATGTATTTATGTTAAAAGTTAAGAACTTTATTGAAGTTGGATATGTAGAAGACTTTTTACAATTCTGATACACTACTATAAAGAAATAAAAGTATGAGAGACAGGAAAGAATAAAAAGCTGGAGGAATACTCCCTGACTGCAAAGCTACATCTATGTATCTACATATATACCCTGCTAGCCACCAAGTGGTGTGTGGCAGAATGTTCCACTTGCGGATCGCGTGAGGGAAAAACAACTGCCTGAACGCCTCAGTACGAGCTCTAATTTCCCTTATCTTTGAATGGTGATCATTGCACCTTATGAAAGTTGATGGTAATAATATATGCTCTACATCCTCGGTGAAGATCAGATTTTGGAATTTAGTGAGCAGCCCCTTCTGTTTAGTGAATCGTCTATCTGCAAGTGTGTCCCACTTCAAACTGTCTATGAGATTTGTAACGCTCTCGCGATGGCTAAATGTACCAGTCATGAATCTTGCTGCTTTGGATCTTCTTAATCTCTTGAATCAGACCCAACTGGTAAGGGTCCCATACAGATGAACAATACTCTAAGACTGGGTGAACGAAAGTATTTTAAGCAATTTCCCTTGTTGAAGGACTGCATTGCTTCAGGATTCTACCAATAAACTGCATTCTACAGTTCGCCTTAGCTGTTACTTGTGTAATCTGATCGTTCCATTTGAGATCATTTTGAATAGACACACCCAGATACTTGACGGATGTTACCACTTCCAAAGACTGGGCATTTATTTTGTACTTGTACGTTAATGGGGATTTTCACTTTGTTATACGCAGTAGGTTACACTTACTAATATTGAGAGATAACTGCCAGTCATTACACCACGCATTTATTTTCTGCAAATCCTCATTGATTTGTTCACAACTTCCGTGTGAGACTACCTTCCTGTAGACTACAGCATCATCGGCAAACAGTCTAATGCCACTGTCAACACCATCAACCAGATCGTTTATGTAAATCGTCAAAAGCAGGGGACCTATTATGCTACCCTGGGGCACACCTGATGTTATGCCTGTTTCTGTTGAAGTCTCCCAATTCAAGATGACATATTGCTCTCTGTCTGTTAGAAAACACTCTATCCAACCGCATATGTCATCAGATAGACGGTAAGCTTGCACTTTTTGGAAGAAGCGGCAGTGCGGAACTGAGTCGAATGCCTTTCGAAAGTCGAGGAATATGGCACCAACCTGGGAGCCAGTATCTAGAGCCTGTTGTATATCACGCACAAAGAGTGCCAGTTGTGTCTCGCGTGACCACTGTTTCCTGGTTTCTGCAGGTGAGCTTCTCAGAGTCTAGAAAGGTCATTATGTCTGAACACAAAATATGTTCCATGATTCTACAACAAATCAATGGCAGTGAAATTGGCCGGTAATATGTGCATCCAATTTTCTACCCTTTTTATAGATTGCTATGACCTGGGCCTTCTTCCTGTCTCTACATCTATATCTACATCAATACTCCACAAGCCACCTGACGGTGTGTGGGGGAGGGTACCTTGAGTACCTCTATCGGTTCTCCCTTCTATTCCAGTCTCGTATTGTTTGTGGAAAGGAAGATTTTCGGTATGCCTCTGTGTGGGCTCTAATCTCTCTGATTTTATCCTAATGGTCTGTTCGTGAGATATACGTAGGAGGGAGCAATATACTGCTTCACTCCTCAGTGAAGGTATGTTATCGAAACTTCGACAAAAGCCCGTGCTGAGCTACTGAGCGTCTCTCTTGCAGAGCCTTCCACTGGAGCTTGTCTTTCACCTCTGTAACACTTTCGCGATTACTAAATCGTCCTGTAACGAAGCGCGCTGCTCTCCGTTGGATCTTCTCTATCTCTTCTATCAACCCTATCTAGAACGGATCCCACACTGGTGAGCAGTATTCAAGCAGTGGGCGAACAAGTGCACTGTAACCTACTTCCTTTGTTTTCAGACTGCATTTCCTTAGGAGTCTTCCAATGAGTCTGTCTGGCATCTGCTTTACCGACGTTTAATTTTATATGGTCATTCCATTTTAAATCACTCCTAATGCCTACTCCCAGATAATTTATGGAATTAACTGCTTCCAGTTGCTGACCTGCTATATTGTAGATAAATGATAAAGGATCTTTCTTTCTATGTATTTGCAGCACATTACACTTGTCTACATTGAGATTCAATGGCCATTCCCTGCACCATGTGTCAATTCGTTGCAGATCCTCCTGCATTTCAGTATAATTTTCCATTGTTACAACTTCTCAATATACTACAGCATCATCTCTTTTAACTTTCCGCTGTTCTAATGATCTCTGATAGATGATGGATAAGAGTGGTGCTGTATTTGTAGCATAGGCAACATAAAATCTTACGGGAATACCATCTGAGCCAGATGCCTTCCTTGCGATTGTTTGATAATTGGAAGAGAGAATGGTGCTGCAGTCGTCTACCGTAAACGCGTTTTTGAAAGCTAGGTCTAGAATTTCAGTCTTCTGTTTATCATCATCCATTATATTACCCGTACTGACAGCAAGAGAAGGTATTGAATTATTTGTAGCGTTCATAGATTTTACGTACGACCAAAATTTTTTGGGATTATTTTTAGAATCTCCAGATAAAATATTGCTTTCAAATTCATTAAAAGAATATCTCATTGACCTTTTGACAGCTGCTTTCATTTCGCATAATTTCTGTTTGTCAGTGGTCAATGACTACGTTTAAAATTCTCTGCTTTCTCAGCAACTTCCTAATATGTTTGTTGAACCAAGGTGGATCCTTTCCCTCCTCTATATTTTTGCTAAGCACATATTTCTCTAGCATGTGGTGGACAATGCCTTTAAATTCTGACCAAAGATGCTCAATATCTTTGTGTCCTGCAGTGAATGCTTGGAGCTGACGATGAAGATATTCATTAATGACACTTCTATTTCCTTTCCCAAACAAGAAAACTATATTCTGGGTGTTCCCCACTGACATAGACGTCACAATGAGATTATGCTCCCCAATACCTTCTTCTAGATTAACTTCCTCAAAAGGATCAGGTCTGTTTGTCACCAAGATATCTAATATGTTCCCATCTCGAGTTGGTTTTCTAACCAATTGCTCAAGGTTTTATGTTGAAGAGCACTCCTAGAATAACTTCACATGAGTCTTTGCTTCTGCCCCCTGTGATAAACGTGTAATTTTCCCAGTCAATGGATGGCAGATTAAAGTCTCCACCTGTAACTAATGGATAATTTGGATATTTATTTCCTATGTACTCAAGACTTTCCCTGAAACATTCTGCAACGTTTGTTGTGGATGCTGGTGGTGTATAAAAACATCCTAATACAATGGTCACTCCTTGTCTGATTGGCAACTTTATCCAGACTATTTCACAGTCCAACCCATCTACTAGGGATCTCTGTAAGGGCAGATATTAGAACAGGAAACGCTGGGAATGTCAGTATGAGACTAGTTTTAAAATTTTCAGCATAGGTATGACAATGACCTCCATCTGTTTCATTGATTTGATTTTGATTTGATTTGATTTTAACTGGAGAGCTAAAACAGCTTAGGTCTAACCCACCACTGCCCGCACCGAAACTAGGTTTATTGTGTGGCATCGCTCGCTGTATATCTAGTAAAGCCAACCAGTGCCCTTAAGTAGTGTAAGGAGTCCCTCTACCAGTTTTTTGTTAGACACAATTTCTTCAGGTCTAGTTGTCCCGAAGATTCTGTATCTTTTACTCTCCAATGCCATGCATTCAAAGATTAGGTGTGATGCAGTTTCTTCACCCTCATCACAGATCCTACATTTAGGGTCCTCTTCCATTATACCCATTGTGTGTAGGTGTTTTTTAAAGCTCCCATGGCCAGTCATCAGTTCAGTCATGAGTTTGATCTCTTTCCTGTTCAATCCCAGGATTTTAAACCATGGCTTGGGCATCATTACCTTACCATGTTTTTGTTTATGGACCTTGGTCCAATATCCTACGTGCTGTTTCCTAAGCCAGTTCCATAGTTCTAATTTGATCATAGCCTTGGTGATTGTCAAGACAGGTTCCTGTCCAATAAATGGAGTTGTTGCCCCCATCCTAGCCAATCTGTCGGCTTGTTCATTGCCACAGATCCCTGAGTGGCCAGGGACTCACACTAGGTACACCTTATTGCTTCCCCCTAGCTCCACCAGAGCCCTGTGGCAATCTGCAACAATCTTAGACCTTGTTGCAGGAGCTGCCAATGATTTCAGGGCTGCCTGGCTGTCTGAATAATTGTAGATGTTACCATCATTGTAGCACCTACTCATATTCTCCTCCACACGTGCCCTGATTGCAGTTATTTCGGCTTGGAATACAGGGGCCAGTTTCCCTAGAGAGATGCTGCTCTCCAGTCTTGGCTGAACCCCGTACAACCCTGCCCCAACACCTTGATCTGCTTTTGACCCATTGGTGAACCAAACGATGTCCCCCGTACGGTGTCGAACTGTTTTCTCCCACTGCCACATGATAGAAATTTTGGAGTATTCAAAAAGAAAAGAAAAAATTGTGATAGAGTTTATACCCTAAAAGCAAACAGTAGGAAAAAATGTGGAAGTACATGTTCCAGAGTATGATGAAATAATTGATTTTGATACATGTTGTATCGAAGGGAAACTGAAGGATTCCCAAGAGATAAAAAGCAGGCATTCTCCCTTAAAATTCAAGTACCACAACAATTGGAGAGGTTGAAGCATCTGTTTACATCAACTTTCCTGTTACACACATTATTTCTGGGAAAGTCAAGGTCACTGCCTTATCTTAGCATACCATGTGACAAGGTATACAAGGACAAAGTTCCCATAAACTTCAAAAAGATACAGGACATTTGAAAGTCAGTGAAATATGGTCTTCAAGACGTGATGGAATTTTACGAGAACATTCTAAAATGGGCAACAATGAGTACTCTGAGTGAATCTTTTCATCTCTAATAAGTCCTAAGTCCTGTGTGTTTGTTTCTTCATGAATTTAAATTATATTCAGTCATAGTAATAATGCAGTATGTAACTAACATTACTGTTGTCCGTTAATATGTATTCCATGAACACATGTGATTAATATTCCATATTAAATTTATTAATCAATACAGGTCATGAATTTATTGGTAACCACAGGGCTGAAAAGCATTAAGTCCATTTTTGAAAAACAGAAATAAATGCGGGTTAAATGTTCAAATTGTATTTTCATTAACAAAAATTACATTCTAAAAAATTATTTAATAGATAATACTAGTTACCAGATTTAAACTTTTTCTGCATTTGGTTTGTAAATGGGTGTATTTACCTAATTTTGAATTGCTAAATACAATGGTAAAATCAGTTTTTCTCTATGACATCACATTTCCTAGATACACAGCAGAATAAAAAATGGTAACAGCAAAAATTGACACAATTAAGTCAAGCAAAACTACACATTCATAATGTTTGAAGTCAATACTGTTTTGCACGTAAAGTCAGTGTTGTGCTATGTAATAAATGACATTGTGTTTCAGTTAATGGTACACTGTGATGCATATTTGAATAGGTCTTTAGGAGAAGAAATGAATTACTGAATAAAAAAACCAGGGTACCATTTTAAAAAAGTCATACTGCTGTTCATATCTTTGTAAAAAACAAAGCTACAGTAAAGGCAATCATGCTGATTGATGTCCCCCTGACAGTTGAAGAGCATTTGCTTGAAACATTTTGTAATTTGCTTCTGGACAAACAGTTATTTAGAGTAGTCAAGATAAATGGGACATCCTTTATATGGGCATGATGCCAATAAAAGGTCCAAATTAGTTCAGAATATATTTCCCCCCTTAAATCGTCTTTGGTTTTCGAAAAATGCAATGACGGAGCTCTTCTTTTGTTTGCTGTTTCACCACTCTCCCTAACAAAACCCCAGCAGTAGTCATCCATCTTCAAAGGGTTCCAATGGCCTTGGTAATGGTGCTCCATGGTAAGAATGTCTTGGTGAAAGCGTTCCCCATGCTAATCGCTTACGGCTCCCAAATTTTCTGGGAAGAAATCAAGGTGAGAATGTAAAAAGTGAATTTTAAGTGGCATTCTACACCCCAAGTTCTTATAGTTGTCCAACAGATCATTCACAATGGTAACGTAGTTTTTGTCTTTTCTGTTACCCAAAAAACCCTTCACAATTGCTTTAAATGAAGACCAAGCAGATAATTGGATATCTGTGAGTTTGGTATCAAAGGTTGGATCTTTCAGCAATTTTCTTATTTGTGGTCCAACAAATATAGCCTCTTTCAGCATTGATTCGCTTAATTTGGGAAACTTTTCTTTCAAGTGATTGAAGGCCTCACCTTCTTTATCCAGAGCTTTTACAAAGTTCTTGATAAGACCCAACTTGATATGAAGGGGAGGCAAAATGATTTTATCGGGCTCAATCAATTGTTCAACAAATTGTTCACATTTACATTTACGTTTCCAGGAACACATGACTTCCTTACAGGCCATTCCTTGACTGTATAGTGGTTCCTGGTGTAATGGCTGTCCCAAAGGCACAAAAAGCAGCAGTGTTTCGTGGATGCAGCCTGTAAACCTGTAAGGAGTGCAACAACTTTTAAATTACAGCAAAGGTGCCATTCGTGATTCTTATATTTAGTTGCCTCTAGCAGCAAAGCCATGGTTTCATAAGTTTCTTTCATGTCTACTGCCTAAGCAAGCCAAAGGTACCAATGGAAATGGATTGCCATTATGCAGTAGTACTGCTGTCAAGCTGATGTTACTGGAGTCAATAAATAGTCGCCACTCCTATGGATTATGTTATACACCTAGCCACATCATTAGACCATTGAAATCTCTCTACACACACACACACACACACACACACACACACACACACACACACACACTGAATTCTGCATTTTGAAATACTGAGTGAAAGAAGCACCTCTTGATCTGAAACAGGAAATTTTTGTCCCTGGAGCTAGAAGATTCCGTTGTTGCAGTCTCGACCCCAAGAGTTCAGCTAACTGTTTCAAAAGTTGTAGATCATGAACCAAATCATTCAATTCCTTTTGATTTAAGAGCTGAGGCAAAGTGTCATGATACTGAGTGAGGGCAGTACTCTTCTATATGCTCAATACTTTCTGATTCACTTGACATGGTGTCTGGTTCCGTGGCTTTCAAGTTACAGACAGGAGCACGGGGCACAGGCAGATGCACTGAAGATACATTTGCATACTTTATTTTATGTCTAGTTGTGCTTGAATGTCCCAAAATATTTGTAAGACAGAAGTAACAGTCTGAATAATGGTCTTTAGGCTCACACCACACCATCAGATGGCATGGCTCAGTGTTTTCCTTTCAGCCACTCATCAGATGGAATGGCTCAGTGTTTTCCTTTCAGCCACTCGGTTAAGGTTGTGGTACAGGTTATGCAGGGAATATGAGGTGCAAAATTTTTATCTTGATCACCAACAGGACAATAAAATTACAATTTATATGCCTTATGCAAGGAAAGTGTTTCTGAAGAAGAGAAATTAACATCCAGTATTGATTTAAGTGTCAGGAAGTCATTTCTGAAAGTATTTGTATGGAGTGTAGCCATGTATGGAAGTGAAACGTGGATGATAATTAGTTTGGACAAGAAGAGAATACAAGCTTTTGAAATGTGGTGCTACAGAAGAATGCTGAAGATTAGATGGGTAGATCACATAACTAATGAGGAAGTATTGAATAGGATTGGGGAGAAGAGAAGTTTGTGGCACAACTTGACCAGAAGAAGGGATCGGTTGGTAGGACATGTTCTGAGGCATCAAGGGATCACCAATTTAGTATTGGAGGGCAGCGTGGAGGGTAAAAATCGTAGAGGGAGACCAAGAGATGAATACACTAAGCAGATTCAGAAGGATGTAGGTTGCAGTAGGTACTGGGAGATGAAAAAGCTTGCACAGGATAGAATAGCATGGAGAGCTCCATCAAACCAGTCTCAGGACTGAAGACCACAACAACAACAACAACAACAACAACAACATGCCTTCTTAAACAAATCAGTGATTGGTTTTCTTTGAGCTTTTGGAGTGAGTTTCCCACACACATAACAAAAGTTGTTGGGGTGGTTTAGACAGCAACGAGATTTACTAGTTGCCATTTTTCTTAGTGTAAGTTTTAAAACACAAAAAGTTTGCACTGCCTTTCACAGGAAACACTCACTGAGGATCTCTCTCTCACCACTAGATTACCGCACCAACCTTTTACTGACGATTTGTAGATCTTCTAGCTCTCTTCTGCAAATCAAAAACAAACAATTAAACATCAAAGCAAAAGAACAGCAAAAAGCAAAGTACTGAACAGGAAAAATAAAAAACCCTTAAGAACTCAAAAATGGTGCTTGCTAGACCATTTTGAAAGGTATATTCGGATTCTACACACCAAAATACGTTTTAGTTGATGTATCACATCCCAGATGCAAAATGGCTGTTGACTAGTGTAATAGGAGTTATAATCAATATTTATTTGGTTTAGTTACATCTATACAGTTTTTTCCTTCTCCTGTTAAAGTTGCAAAAATGGATTTAATGCCTTTCAGCTCTGACCGATTCAATTGATAGAGGAAAAAGAGAAGATTCAAAGAAGAGCAGTGTGTTTCTTTGCAGGGAGGTGTTCTGCATCATGGTGTGGTGTGGTTTACTATTAAAAGTTCAAAGAGCATATGTTCCTAGAAGAATCAAGCAACATACTGTTGCATCCTATGTATATCTTCCAAAAAGATCATGTAGGTAAAATTAGAGAGATTATAATTCACATGGAGACTACCAGTAATCTCTATTATTATGAACTATTCACGACTGGAACAGGAAAATGGGGGAAGTGCAGTGATACATACCACACACTGTAAGGTGGTTTGGGGAGTAGAGATGTGTTATATTTAGTTTTGTTGTAACACATTTCAAGTAAAAATATACCAAGTAGTAGGCATATCATATCTGAAATTGTCAGCCCATACAGTAAAATCAAATTAATAGTGAATGTTGTTAAGACAGAGTGAAAGTAGCCATGGAAAATGACAGTATTGATTTAAAAAACTCTGCAAAAAGGATTTTGCCATGTTTGCAAATGTCTTACTCAGTTTATACTTACAAATGTGGTATCAGAGGGAACAGCGATCTAGGGTGTCCTTTACTGAATCTAGTTTTGAGGTACAATGGATTGAAAAATGCAAGTGTAAAAATCTTTTTATAGTCTAACAGCAGAAATGAAATGTCCGACAGATAATGCAAATCCTATTTCATCTCGATTTCTAGTAAAAGCTAGTCTTTTATACATTCGGCTGTTATTCATTCCTGGAAACCATTTGATGATATGATAATCTTTTGTTTTCGCAGACTTCACTAGACACTATCAGTTGTTTATATTAACTAATTTCTTAAAAAATTGTTTTCTATGTTGCATTTATTAAAATGTGGAAAGTAAACAGACTCATTCTATTTTTCTATTAAATTGTTAGAAGTTATTGACACTGCAGTTTTCAGCAGAAGGAAAATTTAAGAAAATATGTGAAAAGAAATGATAAGTGCTTTTTGCTTAGGATTGGGTATGGTAAGTATAATATGAAACACAATTTTAAAATCCTGGCTTGTTACTTGTACACACTGCATTACTGTAGCCCTTTTTAATTGTTTCCTCCAGGATGCCTTGTCCTGGATGTTAATTCCTTATTTGAGTTGGGAAAGTACTCTGTTAAGCTTATTTATTTTGTTCCAGCTGAAGAGCTTTTTCACTGAACACTTGCATACAGAAGAAGAAATAAGATTTGTACTCGAAGGTTCAGGATACTTTGATGTACGAAATGGAAATGATGAGTGGATTCGTATTGAAGTTTTACCTGGTGATATGATCATAATTCCTAGTGGAATATACCATCGATTCACACTTGATACAAAGGTTTGTATAAATATTATTAAGCTTTCCCCATCCAAAAAATCACACTAACTAGTAAGCTGACATAGTTACAATTGAAACTTGCAGGGGGTGTTCACTATGTTAGCATATGCCAGCTTTCTGCGTGCTGTCATTCATTGTTCAGTTAGATAATATATCACTGTAAAGATGTGATTCCATTAAGGCAACTAGAACAATTCAGCCCTTGTGGCTGTCAAATGGGACTGCTTTGACGTAACTGATGGCAGGAGCTGGAGGCAGCAAGAACTCAGCCAAGTGGTCAAGTTACAGAGACCAACGTGAGATGGAGTTGTCACTGTAGTTCATCTTATTTGATTGTCTTGTGGTTTTGCAGCTGAAGCAGTATCAGTACTTCAGTTTCTTTATAAAACTGATGATTGCAGCTGTGGCCATGTAGTGTTGGAACATGTCAACAAGAAGCCACACTCAATGTCTTTGACCATATTTCACTATCATTTCAGTAAGTAGTCTGTATGAGGGTGTGGTGAAAAGTAATGCCTTCAAATTTTTAGTGTAAAAACTGTTATAGTTTTGTAGGTAAAGCAGATGTTATTGAATTCTGCATCTTTATTCTTCATGTCTACAGATTTATTTCTCAACATAAGTCACCCTAGCAATGGACATATTTCTCTCAGCAAGAGACCAGTTTGTTGATACTATCGCTGTTGAATATTTGACTTTGTTGGTAGAGGCACCACCTCAGCTCTGCTTGGACTGCTTCATCACTAACGAAGTGAAGTCCTCAAAGGTGTTCTTTAAGAATTGGAAACAGATGAAAATCAGAGGACCCAAGTTGGTACTGTATGAGGGATGATCAATGACAGTGAGGCCAAGGCGTTGGATTGTTGCAGATGTCACTTGTGTGTGGTATGGCATTGCCATGCTGAAGGAGAATGCACTCCATCTGTGGACGAACTCTTTGAATTTGGAACTCGATTACAGCATGCTGCTTCTCAAGCACCAACATAGTTAAGATACATGCAACCATGTTACACACTAGAGTTTGGAATTCTGTAGTGGCAGAGGGCAGCATATATGTAGATACGAAGAAAAAAGATTTGAATGTAAATGTTTGTGTTATTTAAATAGCTTTTAAGAGTTTTCACATAAATTCGGAACCATTACATTCATACTGACTTGCATGTCTTACAAAGGCTGCCATCCCATGGCCTGTATGTTGCTGATTTTAAGGCAGTGCCACCATGATTCTCACTAAGTGACTGATAGTTGTGTCATTTGAAGCTGAACACCCATCTCTAAATGTGTATCTCAAATCATGCAGCTGTAGTCATTCTAGACATTGCATTTGAATCACAGCTTTAAGAAATAATGATTATAGGTGATGAAAACACTTGGCTTCTTGTTCCAGCAGGAGAATTTACAAATTTTGTACTTCTCCTGTGGAACTCTTCTGTCACACTATTTTAAACAAGACAGTTTTTTGCAATATATTACTTCCCTTCTGCATCATAGTTTAGAGGGACTGGCATTATGGCAGCCGACTCTGCAATGCCCTTCAGCACTAAAGTGAAGACTAAAATAATGTGGAATGAACCAGAAAATACTATATTAAGACCTTTTTGTTTAATTGTCATAGCTGTTTTGTGGCTTCAAAAAATTTTCATTTTGGGGTACTGTTATGAGTTTACTGATGTTAAATTTTAATTTATCCTTTCTGTCACATTACTCTTATTTAGCCATCATCTTCCATTTGCCCCAAAATACTTAATAATCATGTTCCTTCTATAAATTTTAGTTTAATAAATGTTGGTTTGGTTATGATTAATTTCTTTCCACTTTTGTTACAGAATTTTATTCGCGCTAAAAGGTTCTTTATTGGAGTACCAGTGTGGACACCACACAACAGGCCAGCTGATGAGATGGATTGTCGAAAGCAATATCTTAAACAGTTAGAAAATGGGTTTGAAGCAAGGCAAAGAGGACTTGGTAGTTCATAAATTCTCTTGTATGTCAGATTTTAGTCTAAGGTTCAGTTTTATGGTAAAACATAAAAAATGGGAAATATTGTATATCACCATGTAAAGTTATAAAATGGGTCATAACTTTTTTTTTCTATGGTTCTGGGAACAATTGTAATCAATTATGATATTATGTGGCAGGATAAGGAAAATCTCATTTCTTGAATATGAAAGGTAGCTTATCATAACATTGTTAATAAATCTATGCATTTCTTTGTTCTCGCTATCACATAGAGTATTTTAAACTACAGGAACTGTTGTCCTTCAATCTAGAATCTATGTACATCTCTCAGCAGACATGGGACAGTGAATAAAAACCTATTGATCTTCATATACTGGCATTGATTCAAATAATATATCTTTACCACTATGCCAGTGTTTTTACTGCTCTTTTTTTTAAATTTAAAATGTGTTTTGAGTTGCTGCTGTGTACAAAAATTATGTTAATTTTGCCAAAATGTAGGTAACAGTTTCTCACATATTCAGCAAACCAATTTTAATCTGAATCTGTTCAGTATTCCAAAATAATGTACTGCCTTTTTTACATTATTTACAACATGATTTCAGTTCCATATATAGTTAATAATTTTTACTTTTTCAATAGGCTCTGAAGTCGTTTGAGATAGGTAGAGAAGTTTCTAGGTATGATTGCCAAAGTAAGATTGTTGAATATTTCTTTGTGATTTCCACAATTAAAAAAAAAAACTTTCATTTAGTAAAAAATTTGTTACACCTCTCGAATGTGCTATCTTAAAAGAATTATTATACAGCCACAATGAGGCTAGTGGTCAGACAAGAAAGAGCTAATCAGGGAATGTTTTAGCTTTGTGTTTCAAGTCCTGCTATGTTTATGGCTGCTGCAAATCAGACAAGAAATTCTTTGTGTGAGGTATATGTGGAACAACTGTGGTTTTGACTCATTAAGATTTAAATCTTATGTTGCTTTGGTAAATAACACACTTTGTCTGATTTGCAGAGAAAGTCCAGTTGCATTTAGAAATTATGTATGTGTCCAGTCTCCATATTCAAGTTAACAGAAATACAGTGACTGCTGAATTATTAGAACAACTGAAGATGTAAACTGAATCATGAGAAGGGTTAGAAGAATGATTGAAAGTGAAGTTCTTCAAAAGTATTTTGAAAGTTCTTTCAGATGTCTCTAGTTAATATGAAATCACAATGTGTATGTCTTAAGTTTTAGAAGGATTTTCTATTTGACAGATGGAAAAAAGTAAAAATGTTAAAAATATAACCATAAAAGTCAGCTTATTTTAACTTTTTGTCGATAATCTGAATCACATATGAAAGAGGGGAAAAGGGAATGTAAATGAATATAGAATACATTTAACATAAACTTACATTGGAGAAGCAGTAATGTATCTGATATTATAAGGCTGTGACTAAAATGGTATTCTCATCAAAGATCATTTTGTAAATAAAAATTAGAGATATTTGTGGCTATTATTTTTTTAAAGATTTTTCTGCATATGTGGCATATATATATTTCAGTATATTGTAATGTTGTTACTTTTAAATATATGGAAGTTCTGAAGTTCTCAAAACACTGTTTTTCTTTTTTCTTACCAATTTTTCCCCTGCTGAATTCCACTCCATAGAGAGAATTTTTTTTAAATTTTATGTGCAGTTACACATCTTATAATAATAATAATAATAATAATAATAATAATAATACAAAAACTAAGTCTAACATACTGCTAGCTTCCAATTCATCTGACTTTCCTCATAGGTTTCAAGCACACACTGCTTCTGTGATAATTCCATCTATTTCTGCCACCTGATAACCTCTAGTTATGTCATCTATGTTCTCCCATCTAGATTTTTTAAATGTTCACTTTCCCCTACAGAATTTTGTCTAGGTTCTTCTGTACCCCCTAGTCTTGCATTCAGTATACTGACAAGAAATTGGCTTATTTTCTTAATCTTTGGTTTTATTTCTAACAACAAATGTTCCAGGCTGAATGAGGTTGCACACTGATAAGACACTAGACCCACATTTTGGAGAATGGTGGGTCAAATCCTTATTTGGTTGTCCAGATTAAGGTTTTTTGTGATATCCCTAAATCATTAAGGCAAATGCCAGGATCGTTCCTTTAAATTGGGCATGGCATGTTTCTTTCCCATCCTGATTTGTGTTCTGCCTCTAATGACCATGTTATCAACAGGACACTTTTCTCCTTGCTCTTCTCCTTTTCTTCTAGTTCTCTTAGCTCTTTACCCTCTTCTTCACTTTCCATTCCTCCTGTATCCCTTCCTGTACTTCTCTTCATATTTTCCAAGAACATGTGTGCAATTTAGATCATTTACTGGATACTTAAATGGCTTTCTGCAATTTTGCTTGTCTCACACTCCCCAAAAGCTACTAAAATCAAAACATACAAATATCTCCCTGCTACCTACTGAAATTTTTCCCCTGTTCACAGTAGAATCTTGACACAAATTCCAGAAACCCAAAACCTAAGGAAAGAAGCCTAAGGACATGCCCAAACATGACTGTGTACACAAAAACTGCATCTCTGTAGACTGTCAAATTTATCTTACAAGGTTTCCTTTCCTGTAAAGTTTACAGTTGATACTTCCGGATGATGGAGATGAAGTTCTGTGCTGTGAACCCAAGCCTGACCAGGTTGCCAAAGTGAAAAGTTTCGTGACTTGCCCTCCATGATACTAGGGCATTGTGTGATATGTTATTCACAGCCGCAACCAGAATTTACACTCTCATAGGAATATGTGACTCATGAGACATATTGCACTACAGATTTGTGAGAAAATGTTTACAGATGGACCTGTGTCACTTTTTGACACTTACATTTTTGAAATAGCCTTAACAAGAATCTCCGACTTCAGCATGACTTTAGACACAAGGTCAAAATAGTCACCAATTCAATACTAACCTATAAGAATGTGTTCAGAAAGACTCAAATGTTTAACCGCTGGACTGGAAAATGCAAACCCCTAACGATCAATACAATGCCACCTACTGCTTCCTTGCACCTTTCACAGACAATCGTCACAAACATGAAACAAGATAATGACTAAAGTATGTGTAGGTCAAGTTGAACCTACATCAAATATTTTAAAGCATCGATGGAACTGGTTTCAATTAATTAGCTTTAACTAATCATCAACAAGTCTGTCTGTCTTCCAAAAAACACCACCTCCAGCTAGATATTGTCTCCACAATATACTATAGCCTCCTCCTATGACATATGCACTTGCTAAAATGCACAACTTCTTATAATAACCAGAAAAACTGCTCTGAACTCCATGCCCAAGCACTTACAAATTCTTGTAACTTTTCCATACTGGAAGAATTATTATTACTAACTTCCTTATTATGAAAAGGACAGTTGCTACTTACCAGGAGACTGACTCTTTTTGTTGTGCCTGCCTGTGACTCAGCATGTCCCCTATATGGTGAGTACCATGAAAAGGTTCATAATATTGTTACATTCCATCCTGGATTTTCCATTGTTTCATATTACTAACTTCTGATATGAGAAATAAGGGACAATATTGAAACAGCACCCCTGCTCCAGGGGTAATGCAGACCCAATCCCAAATTTTACAAGTTACTTAGTAACACTCAAGAGTATTTAAACATTGTGAACCCTATCAGCTAACAAAGCCTGAGGAGCAGAATAGTTGGCCTTGGACTCAAAAGTAATTAATCTCTTTAGCCACCCCCTTCTGCTACTAGTGGCATTTCTTGAAAAGTGTTGCCTCCTGCACAACTTTTCATAAAAGTATTTTTCATTTATTTATGTCCAGCCCCGAAATGAGGCTCCTGGGCTCCAACCACAGCATTGAGCAAGTATTGTGTATCTCCCCAAGAACACACTTTACATGAGGGAAGAAATACAAACAAATCAGCTGTATGCTTGCGTACAAATCCATACCACAAGGCAATAAGTCTCACAGAAACACTACGAGACACATAGTTAGCATCCAAGATAATCTCCCGATGAAGGGACTTTTGAACGACCTTCTTGTTAAGCACATTGGAGGACCATAAATTGTAATAATTGTTTATGGAATAATTAAATATTGTTGGCCGGGTCTAATGCTAGTTTTAAAGAAAAAATACTCATGTTGTTTCTTGGGGATCTCCTTAAATCCGTTGCTTGAACTACTACTGTCTGGAAGCCCTATAGGTTGATGTGTTTGTAGAATAATGTAGATGACAAAACTGCTTTGTATGTTATTTTCATATTTAATAGTTCTACATTCCTTGCTGCCATAAATTTACAATGTTCACTCAGTGAAATACATTTCATTTGTATGCAACTCCAGAAAACTTCGCAATTCTCCTTCCTTCCTTCCTTCCTGCCACACACACCTGCAAGCCGATCGCACCCAGTAATATTGTTCCAAAGTACATCAGTAAAGATATATTCATACTAAGACTGAAACATAGAACATTAAATTGAAAATAATTTACAAAAAATGAAATTCACCCAACAATACAATACAACATATATATTTCTGCAGTACAGTAATTTTATGAAATATTTTTTTAATCACAGGGATTAATTGCGTTAGCATGACGTATTATACAGTTGGAGTTTAAAATATTTCAAATAGGATCGAAAAAAGAATAAAATTGTAAATTCGTGAATATACATGCTTATTGCGCATTGTCCTCCCACCCCTGAGAGTTTCGCTCGCATTCCACTGCGAGGGGAAGTCTTACAGGTGTGCACAATGTTTACAAATTTGAAAAGCAGAACATGCAGTAAAACGGGTGTTTTTGAAGAAATATTATCATAGATTTCTGTGTTCTGAATAGTTAAAGGCTGGTAAAAAGAGGCGTCTGGTGTGCACTGAATTGGAGGGTGGTGTCTGATGGTTCTTCATACTACTGATGGTCTCTATGATTTTTTAGGAGTGGCACAGGTCCCAGGGTATTTCAAACATTATTTCACAGTGTATCAGCTTCAGAATCCAAAGTTCCCTAATCACATACATGAAATATTTCATGAGCAAATTGCAAAATAAACAGGGCTCTCAAAAATCTCAAAATGACTTCTTAACTGATTTGAAGTTAAGTGAAAAGAATACTTGGCCAACCCTCAGGAAAAAGCAAATACTAACTCAGCTTGGAAAAAAAATTGAAAAGAATTAATTTTGGCAAATGTAATTACACTGTTGAATTTTGTACAAATACTAATTAGCAATATTACAAAAAAATACTTACACTAAGACAAAATTGTAAAGCAAATATTAATGCATTAGGGGTAACAAGACTAAAACCAACACTCAACAATCAGTAAATCTTAACTTGGATGCTGAAAATATAAGATAAATGATTTGTTCTCTTATACACTTGACTACCTAACGTTATTCAATTTTTTGAAAAGTTAATACTATTTTGAAAATAAGTCTTTTCTGTTACTTTCATCATAACTGTAAAATACAGTACCAATTCCACTACCGAAAAAGGCAATACTATCTCTCATAAGTAAGTTCTCTGTGTCTTTGTGGCACTATCATGGCTTACAACACTATTTTACATTGTCAATAGTTCATGAAGTACTGTGTGCAGCATAGACACTACTAAAACATCAAAGCTTTTGATAAAGTTTTGTGTGCTACATATGCACTACTTAGTTCCAAGATACTAGATTATGTGTACAGTTGTTTCAAATATAAGTCTGGTGTGCTAATATGGTACAACTTCAATTGGGGATACCATGTAGTGTGTTTAAACAAACACACAGCCAATTTCACTATCAGTTTGGTTCAACTCTTGGTTTTGGATGCTATACAACATCAATTGAATAACTTATATTTTTGAGCACTATGGTGAGCGTCCATAAAAACATGTCATGTAACTAACACTTAAAAGCACAAAAGTGAAAATGTCCTTTCCGGATCATGGGGTCATCTGAAATTAACATATCAATTCTGGTTGAAGATTCACTTAAAGCTAGATAGAACTGAAAAATGTCTGCTTAGGTAATACGCTAAATTATATACTGTACACAGATGATATTATGAATCAAATTTTGGGAAACAAGTGCCCACAGATTTCAACACCTCTCCTGATTTTTTTTTTTTTTTTACACACTTTGGTGAAGATAAGACTTGTTTGTTTCAGTGTACTGTGTCATAGACCTCTACGTATAATTGCATGGTGCATTCTGCACTGTTTACAAGTAGTTCAAAGACAAAGAAAAGTATACATATATTACTAGTTATCAGACAGTATCTTCAAGGTATTTACAAAAATGAGAAAATGTTATGCAGTATTTTATGGGGTGTGGGTATAGTATTCAATGGCAAAGTAGTATTGTACCTGTTAGTTTCATTCATGAGTCATCCCCCTACTCATAGTTGGTTACATAAATAACAAAAACATCAAAGAAAAAATGCAATAGCACTAAGATATTTACAAGTTATTGTGTGGGATATGGTTGTGCTGAAACACTTAAAAACTAGAATTTCTGTACAGATAAATGTTGATCATTACATGTTTCAATAAGTCACTATATGGTTGTAACACTAGGTGCACATCAAGCACAAAACAAATTCAATATTAAGTCTCCCATCTGAGGTAAAGTGTTTCAAAAACTTAGTATATACCTCATCATGTTCCCAGAAAAGTAACAAAATAACTCTCACCTCTCACTAGATTTTCAGAAACAGTAACAAAACAGTTATATGTCAAGTATATAGTCTGATACAATAAATAGTTCAATTCATATAGCCTTCTGAATACTGAATACATCAACCATCAAGTGTTCAGATGTGTCATCCTGACTTACCTTATATGGTACAGTGTAAGTATAAAAAAAGATTCATAAGTACAGGAATAAACAGTTTTCACTTTTCATTACCTTTCAGCAGTGTACAAGTATGTAGTGGAGTATAGGTATAGTTGTTAATTCACTAAAAACATTCTCCAGTTTACTTCCTCTTTTCAAGTGTCATGTTCTTCATATTAATTACCAACAAGATTCTTAATCACTTTTCAGTGTACAGATTATTAACATGTTGCCTATATTACAAAAGATGTCACACTTCACATAGAATCAACCTTTCTGCATAAATATAACTGAGTATTTACTTGTGTCTGTTACTTCAGATCAAAGACACCTTGCATTACAAACCTTGCTGACTCTGTGTGTCTTTCATAAACTTTGTTCACAGTAGGAAACAGCAGGTTCCTCAACCATTCCTTAGCTAACATCATTCTCCTCGTTATATCAGTAATACATCAATACTTCATTAAATGCATCAAACATCTCCTGAGTGCATTGACATAATAACTTCACCTCATATCCTCATAATATCACCTCAGTACTCCACTGAATACTCCACAATAATAATCACCTAAGAAAAATCACCTGCTTCATCTAACACTATAGAGCAACCTCACAAAATAACATCACGTAGCAGTAGACCTCACAACTGGTATAGCTTTTCCTCTAACAATAGAAACAGAAATTACACTATTTACGTTTTATTACTTTACTGTATATAATCACTGCATTGCTTGCACAACTCATTACTTTATACAATCATATTACTTCAACTTAAGGGACAGAAAGGTAACGCTCCCTACAATCACTTACTTTCAAATATGCTGCACTAGGCAACTGTACTTTCCCTTGTTACATTATACAAACACTTTGAAAATTAATGTGTGACACTAAACATCTCAGGTGTACTCTTCTACTAATAGCTATATATACCATATACTTCCTCAAAATTTACCAAAAACTGTTTATACACTGAGTACTAATTTCATTACTCCTGCAATTATACAACCTTTTTACACTTTCATGTTTACTGGTTACTCAGGGTGATCAACATAATTTTATACACTTGTACATTCTGTAAAATTCCATTTCCTTTGTACTCAGAAAATAATCAAATAGATGTTAACTCTCTGTGAATTTTACATAATCAGTGTCGTATAGGTTTTATGTTTCTGTTTACTGTCAAAAATGACTGTTCAACAATGTTTCTGCTCAGAATATATGTGTCACTCTCTCAAAATTTTAACCATACACTACCTGAAATCTAAGACAGTTGAAGATACTACCTAACTTTTTACAAACTAATGACAGGATAGGAAGAAGAATAAGTGACATTGCCACTGAAGTGTCCCAGACAGATCTTGGGACCGCCACCATGTCTTCTGCTAATTTTGAAAACTAGGGTGGTTTCTTCTTCTTCTTTTTTTTTCCAGGAACTGGTCTACGGAATCATCTGGCCCATAAACTAACCCCATTTGAATTCTTTCTGCTAGCCTTCTCTTAAGTGCATCTATTTGAGTTAATGCATCAAAAAGTCAGTGTAAGTGTGCAAGTTTCATGATCCGGTCTTTGTGAAACTCTTTCATACCCCATTTCTGCTTCCTGTACATCGGACAATTTAAAAACTCACTTTTTATCCTTGTCTGTTAGTGTCAGACCAAAACTTTTTCAAGAAACCCTTTTTAAATTCATCTATGGGTAAATTAGTATAGCCAAGTTGGTTGGCCCATGACAAGGCTTCCCTTTCTAATGATCTTTTAATAAACTTAATTTTTAATTCACCACTCATACCAGGGAGAAAGCTATCATGGTAATGCTGTATAAAATCAACTGGATGAAAATGGTTGTCACCAGGGAAACACTTTAGTGGCATAGTAAGACAGCTCACAGAATGTTTTTAGATAAGCCCAATCTTATAACTGTTGTACTGGTTTTTTGATAATAGTGACATCACTATGTAAGTCTGATACATTTGAGTCTGTTATCTCAGCTATCTTCTAGCTTTTTCATCACATCTAAGGCAACACTACCTATTTTTTCATTTAACATATTTTTAAAGGTTACAGCTTGTTTACTAGTGTCTCCAACAGCATCTTTACATCTAACTTCAACAGCATCTATCTCAGATCTGAGAGCCTTGTCTACTTGCCTTATTTTTGTTTCTAATTATTGTACTTTAGATTCTGAAGCACCCTCCCCTCTACTTTCTTCACACGTTCATCTATAGCTTTCATAGTCTTTTTTAACATTTGATATGTGCGCATTAAGCTCTGCTCTAATGAGATTACATTGCTTTTTCCATTGATGACAGTTTTTTTCAAGTTTTTCACTATTTTTTTCCATTGATGACATTAATGCTGTAAACATGTCTTGTAAATTGCGATTTGCAGCAGCCTGAACATCTTCCGACTATGCTGGGACATCCAACGCTGGAATTCAGGTTGGTCTACTACTGTTTGGCTAGAATACAAAAGGCAGTGATGGATTTTTATTTTACATTTGAGTGACTCATTGGCATTAAATTAGACAAAATGTTGCAATCCAGTCAGAGTAACATTGTCGATCTACAATCTGTTCTTAATGAATTGCAAGAAGAGATTTGGCAGTTAAAAGCAGAAAGATATGAGCGTAACATTCCGAAAGACTTTTCAAATGATAGTTCATGCAGTACAGGTACAACTACAATAAAGAATTTTTCATTATTGCCATCAGTACCAGTGTTTAGTGGGAAACCCGAAAATGACGTGAAGGTGTTTTTTCATAAACTTGAATGTGCTGTCATGTTAGGATCCTGTACAGATTTCGATAAGCTAGTGGTTGTCACATTAAGAATCGCATTCAGTTGTTCGAAGCCGACCAGAGAGCCTTGGACACAATCATTCATAGGTTGTATGGAGAGGAAGTAAGCAAAGTTGTTTGATTGGCACAATGTAAAACGTTTCAGGAAGCAGTAGAATCAGCTGTTGGTTTAGTTGAAGCATTAAGATGACCGAATGAGATGCAGAAACAAGAACGCAGAGTTTTCAGCACAACAGAACAATGATACAAATGCAATAAGCGTAAGGTCAAAAGCATAGGGATTGTAAAGAGAATCGAATCTGCTATCATTGCAGGATGCAGGGTCAGGTTTCGAGAGACTGTCGTGACAAAAAGGAAGGTAATGCGAACTACAGACAATCTGCCAGATCTTTAAACAAGTACGGGGACATACGGGCCACCATTCTGTCCACCCCCTTGCCAGAGAGAGTGATTCCTGTTAGTTCCAGTGAAAATCAGACTTAAAACGACTTTGTGATAGGTGCTGTATATCGTGGGAGAAACATCAAACTACTTATTGACACCGGAGCACACACCTCATTAATGTTGTGTGGCATAGATAAAGGGGATAAATTTAAACTGCCGCTATTAAAAGTGTGAGGGTTAAACGGAGGAAAGCGACATAACTATGGAGAAGTTGATGTAGAATTAATTCTTGGCCAAGGCCAAGATGAAGGTGAAAATAAACATAAAGATAAATACACTGCAAGGGTGCAAGTAGTTTCAAATAACGAAACGCGTTATGACGGTGTACTTGGATTTGATTTCTTGTCCACTAACAAGGAAGAGATATTTGTCGCAGAAAGAAAGATCAGACTAGGCCATAGCAACTACAACCTATGAAATCGTTCTTCAGATCATACTCAAAGGAGCAGCAATACTGACGTCGTGGGAATGGACTGGCCAAACGATGTATCAGTTCAAACCGTCCGAGTTGATGTTCAAATTGATCAGCCTCAGCAAATTCCCAAGGGAGAAGGAAAGACAATCTACGTTGAAGTTAAGTCACCCCGATGCAAGGAAGGAACTTTGTTATTAATTGAGCAATCCGAGAACTGGATGCATTGTTATGTTGCTAGAAGTGTAGGTGTCACTACAATGGTGAGACAGAATGTTGCGAAAGTCTCAGTTACAATAACAAATATGAGCAATGAGGATGTTGTTTTTCCATGAGGAACGAAAGCTGCTGAAGTGTTGAGCGTAAATAAAAGTGATGTAATACAGATTGCAGATGTGGTCACAAATGCTGCAGTTATACACACAGATTTTTGTAACAGTACCTCAAAATTAAAATGAGGAGACAAAGTTAAAAATGAACTAAAGTGCAAGATTTGGAAGAAGATAGAACATTTGACAGCTGTTGTTGTTGTTGTGGTCTTCAGTCCAGAGACTGGTTTGATGCAGCTCTCCATGCTACTCTATCCTGTGCAAGGTTCTTCATTTCCCAGTACCTACTGCAATCTACATCCTTCTGAATCTGTTTAGTGTATTCATCTCTTGGTCTCCCTCTGTGATTTTTACCCTCCACGCTGCCCTCCAATACTAAATTGGTGATCCCTTGATGCCTCAGAATATGCCCTGCCAATCGATCCCTTCTTTTACTCAAGTTGTGCCACAAATTTCTCTTCTCTCCAATTCTGTTCAATACCTCATCATTAGTAATGTGATTTACCCATCTAATCTTCAGCATTCTTCTGTAGCACCACATTTCGAAAGCTTCTATTCTCTTCTTGTCCAAACTATTTATTGTCCACGTATCACTTGCATACATGGCTACACTCTCTACAAATACTTTCAGAAACGACTTCCTGACATTTAAATCTATACTCGATGTTAACAAATTTCTCTTCTTCAGAAACGCCTTCCTTGCCATTACCAGTCTACATTTTATATCCTCTCTACTTCGACCATCATCAGTTATTTTGCTCCCCAAATAGCAAAACTCATTTACTACTTTAAGCTTCTCATTTCCTAATCTAATTCCCGCAACATCACTCGATTTAATTCAACTACATTCCATTATACTTGTTTTGCTTTTGTTGACGTTCATCTTATATCCTCCTTCAAGACACTGTCCATTCCGTTCAGCTGCTCTTCCAGGTCCTTTGCTGCCTCTGACAGAATTACAATGTCATCAGCAAACCTCAAAGTTTTTATTTTTTCTCCATGGATTTTAATTCCTACTCCAAATTTTTCTTTTATTTCCTTTACTGCTTGCTCAATATACAGATTGAATAACATCAGGGAGAGGCTACAACCCTGTCTCACTCCCTTCCCAACCACTGCTTCCCTTTCATGTCCCTCGACTCTTATAACTGCCATCTGGCTTCTGTACAAATTGTAAATAGCCTTTCACTCCCTGTATTTTATCCCTGCCTCCCTCAGAATTTGAAAGAGAGTATTCCAGTCAACATTGTCAAAAGCTTTCTCTAAGTCTACAAATGCTAGATACGTAGGTTTGCCTTTCTTTAATCTATTTTCTAAGATAAGTCGTAGGGTCAGTATTGCCTCACGTGTTCCAACATTTCTACGGAATCCAAACTGATCTTCCATGAGGTCAGCTTCTACCAGTTTTTCCATTCGTCTGTAAAGAATTCATGCTAGTATTTTGCAGTAGTGGCTTATTAAACTGATAGTTCGGTAATTTTCACATCTGTCAACACCTGCTTTCTTTGGGATTAGAATTATTATATTCTTCTTTAAGTGTGAGGGTATTTCACCTGTCTCATACATATTGCTCACCAGATGGTAGAGTTTTGTCAGGACTGGCTCTCCCAAGGTTGTCAGTAGTTCTAATGGAATGTTGTCTACTCCTGGGGCCTTGTTTTGACTTAGGTCTTTCAGTGCTCTGTCAAACTCTTCACGCAGTATCATATCTCCCATTTCATCTTCATCTACATTCTCTTCCATTTCTATAATATTGTCCTTAAGAACATCACCCTTGTATAGACCCTCTATATACTCCTTTCACCTTTCTGCTTTTCCTTCTTTGCTTAGAACTGTGTTTCCATCTGAGCTCTTGATATTCATGCAAGTGGTTCTCTTTTCTCCAAAGGCCTCTTTAATTTTCCTGTAGGCAGTATCTATCTTACCCCTAGTGAGATAAGCCTCTACATCCTTACATTTATCCTCTAGCCATCCCTGCTTAGCCATTTTGCACTTCCTGTCGATCTCATTTTTGAGACGTTTGTATTCCTTTTTGCCTGCTTCATTTACTGAATTTTTATATTTTCTCCTTTCATCAATTAAATTAATATCTCTTCTGTTACCCAAGGATTTCTATTAGCCCTCATCTTTTTACCTACTTGATCCTCTGCTACGTTCACAAATTCATCTCTCAAAGCTATCCATTCTTCTTCTACTGTATTTCTTTCCCCCGTTCTTGTCAATCATTCCCTAATGCTCTCCCTGAAGCTCTCTACAAGCTCTGGTTCTTTCAGTTTATCCAGGTCCCATCTCCTCAAATTCCCACCTTTTTGCAGTTACTTCAATTTTAATCTACAGTTCATAACCAATAGATTGTGGTCAGAGTCCACATCTGCCCCTGGAAAAGTCTTACAATTTAAAACCTGGTTTCTGAATCTCTGTCTTACCATTATATAATCTATCTGAAACCTGTCAGTATCTCCAGGCTCCTTCCATGTATACAACCTTCTTTTATGATTTTTGCACCAAGTGTTAGTTATGATTAGGTTACGCTCTGTGCAAAATTCTACCAAGTGGCTTCCTCTTTCATTCCTTCCCCCCAATACATATTCACCTACTATGTTTCCTTCTCTTCCTTTTCTTATTATCGAATTCCAGTCACCCATGACTATTAAATTTTCTTCTCCCTTCACTATCTGAATAATTTCTTTTATCTCGTCATACATTTCATCAATCTTTTCGTCATCTGCGGAGCTAGTTGGCATATAAACTTGTACTACTGTGGTAGGCGTGGGCTTTGTATCTATCTTGGCCACAATAATATGTTCACTATCCTGTTTGTAGTAGCTTACCCGCATTCCTATTTTCCTACTCATTATTAAACCTACTCCTGCATTACCCCTATTTGATTTTGTATTTATAACCCTGTGTTCATCTGACCAGAAGTCTTGTTCCTCCTGCCACCGAAATTCACTTATTCCCACTATATCTAACTTTAACCTATCCATTTCCCTTTTTAAATTTTCTAACCTACTTGCCTGATTAAGGGATCTGACATTCCACCCTCTGATCTGTAGAATGCCAGTTTTCTTTCTCCTGATAACAACGTCCTCCTTCATAGTCCCCACCCAGAGATCCGAATGGGGGAGTATTTTACCTCCGGAATATTGTACCCAAGAGGACAGCATCATCATTTATCCATACAGTAAAGCTGCATGCCCTCGGGAAAAATTACAGCTGTAGTTTCCCCTTGCTTTCAGCCGTTCACAGTACCAGCACAGCAAGGCCGTTTTGGTCAGTGTTACAAGGCCAGATCAGTCAATCATCCAGGCTGTTGCCCCTGCAACTACTGAAAAGGCTGCTGCCCCTTTTCAGGAACCACACATTTGTCTGGCCTCTTAACAGATACCCCTCTGTTGTGGTTGCACCTACGGTACGGCTTTCTGTATCACTGAGGCACACAAGCCTCCCCACCAGCGGCAAGGTCCATGGTTCATGGGGGAAAGGACAGCTGATGAACAGATTTTAGCGCCTGTTTTGCTGGGGAGTGCAGATTTATTCCAAGGACGTGGAAATTTAGCTGTCACTCATTTAGTTCAGCATCATATTCATGTGGGGAATGCAGCCCCAATCACACAGAAACCTTACCGAATACCATCCAGCCAAAGAGAGTTGGTAGAAGACATGGTTAAAGAACAATTAGAAGCTGGAATTATAAAACCAAGAGATCCTTCAGACCCACCGTGGTGTTTGCCTGTTGTAATTGTAAAGAAGAAATCAATTTCTGGAGAACCACAGTTCCGTTTTTATGTTGATTACTGATCTTTGAATGCTGTGACCACACCTGACATTTACCCCTTACCAAATTTAGTGGAAACCTTGGATTTAACAAGTTATCACCAGTTAATAGTGCATCCAGATGATCAAGCAAAAACTTCATTTGTAACAGCAACAGGAGTATACAAATATTTTCGTATACCGTTTGGACTTCGTAATGCTCCAATTACATTTCAACACCTGATGGATTCAGTTTTACAAAAGCTCACCCCAACACAAGCACTTGTTTACCTTGATGATGTAATAATGTTTGGTGAAAACATGAAGCAGCATACTGAGAGACTGCAAGCTGTTTTTGAGCGTGTAAGAAAAGCAAATCTGTCTTTATCAATAGATAAATGTCATTTTGCACAAAGTTAATTTAACTATCTTCATCCTGTTATAACCAGTGAAGGTGTTTGACCTGATCCAAAATTAATTGAAGATGTAAAGAATTTTCATGAACTACAGAATTTGAAAGAACTACAAACATTCTTGGGATTGTCAAATTTCTACAGACGATTTATAGTTGGTTATGTGAATATAGCATGTCCAATGACACAGCTACAGAAGAAAGGAGCCACATTTAATTGGTCAACAGAGTGCAAAAAGGCAACCACAACCCCAGTGTTAGCCTATCTGGACTTCAGTAAACCTTTTATTCTTTCAACAGATGCATCAAATTTTCCCATTAGTGCAATCTTGTCTCAAGAAGTTTATGGTCATGAACATCCAGTCTCATTTGCTTCCAGACAATTAAGCAAAGCAGAATGTAATTATACTACTACTGAGAAGGAGCTTTGTGCTTTGGTTTTTGGTATAACACACAACAGATGTTTCTTAACAGGAAGAGAATTTAAGTTATTACAGATCATGCCATACTTAAATGGTTATTGAGATTAAAGGATCCAAGTTCCAGATTAACAAGATGGGCATTAAGACTGAGTGAGTACCAATTTAAGGTTATTCACCGACCTGGTAAACAACGTGTGAATACTGATGCAATGAGTCGAAAAGTCAATGTTTGTCTTACAATAAGTTGAGAAGAAGAGTTAAAGGCAGGTCAAGAAGAAGATCCACAATGCAAATTATGGAAAAATGATCAACATTTTGTCAAAATACACTCCTGGAAATTGAAATAAGAACACCGTGAATTCATTGTCCCAGGAAGGGGAAACTTTATTGACACATTCCTGGGGTCAGATACATCACATGATCACACTGACAGAACCACAGGCACATAGACACAGGCAACAGAGCATGCACGATGTCGGCACTAGTACAGTGTATATCCACCTTTCGCAGCAATGCAGGCTGCTATTCTCCCATGGAGACGATCGTAGAGATGCTGAATGTAGTCCTGTGGAACGGCTTGCCATGCCATTTCCACCTGGCGCCTCAGTTGGACCAGCGTTCGTGCTGGACGTGCAGACCGCGTGAGACGACGCTTCATCCAGTCCCAAACATGCTCAATGGGGGACAGATCCGGAGATCTTGCTGGCCAGGGTAGTTGACTTACACCTTCTAGAGCACGTTGGGTGGCACGGGATACATGCGGATGTGCATTGTCCTGTTGGAACAACAAGTTCCCTTGCCGGTCTAGGAATGGTAGAACCATGGGTTCGATGACGGTTTGGATGTACCGCGCACTATTCAGTGTCCCCTCGACGATCACCAGTGGTGTACGGCCAGTGTAGGAGATCGCTCCCCACACCATGATGCCAGGTGTTGGCCCTGTGTGCCTCGGTCGTATGCAGTCCTGATTGTGGCGCTCACCTGCACGGCGCCAAACACGCATACGACCATCATTGGCACCAAGGCAGAAGCGACTCTCATCGCTGAAGACGACACGTCTCCATTCGTCCCTCCATTCACGCCTGTCGCGACACCACTGGAGGCGGGCTGCACGATGTTGGGGCGTGAGCGGAAGACGGCCTAACGGTGTGCGGGACCGTAGCCCAGCTTCATGGAGACGGTTGCGAATGGTCCTCACCGATACCCCAGGAGCAACAGTGTCCCTAATTTGCTGGGAAGTGGCGGTGCGGTCCCCTACGGCACTGCGTAGGATCCTACGCTCTTGGCGTGCATCCGTGCGTCGCTGCGGTCCGGTCCCAGGTCGATGGGCACATGCACCTTCCGCCGACCACTGGCAACAACATCGATGTACTGTGGAGACCTCACGCCCCACGTGTTGAGCAATTCGGCGGTACGTCCACCCGGCCTCCCGCATGCCCACTATACGCCCTCGCTCAAAGTCCGTCAACTGCACATATGGTTCACGTCCACGCTGTCGCGGCATGCTACCACTGTTAAAGACTGCGATGGAGCTCCGTATGCCATGGCAAACTGGCTGACACTGACGGCGGCGGTGCACAAATGCTGCGCAGCTAGCGCCATTCGACGGCCAACACCGCGGTTCCTGGTGTGTCCGCTGTGCCGTGCGTGTGATCATTGCTTGTACAGCCCTCTCGCAGTGTCCGGAGCAAGTATGGTGGGTCTGACACACCGGTGTCAATGTGTTCTTTTTTCCATTTCCAGGAGTGTAGATGGATTATTGTACAAAATCACTAGTAAAGGAAACCACCTAGTCATTCCAGAAAGCATGAGAACAACAGGATTCTTTATTATCAGGACATTGCGGTAAAAAAGCAACAAACATTAAAATAGCTCAAATGTTTTGGTGGCTGAGCTGCAAAGCTGACATTTTCGAGTTTGTTTCACAATGTGATTCCTGTAACAGATGGAATAATGTAGGAAAAAGTAAAGCACCATTATAAGAACTGCCAGAGACAATTGAATCATTTGAACGAGTAGGACTAGATGTCGTAGGACCTTTGCCTGAGACTAGAGATGGAAACAAATACATATTGACAATGTTAGAGCATTTCTGTAGATACCTTCTCATGATACCAATACCTGATCAGAGCGCTGAGACTATAGCTAAAGTTTTTGTAAAAGAATGTATTCTTAAGTTTGGATCACCATTAAGTATAATTAGTGATCAAGGAATGAATTTTATGAGTGAATTACTTAAACAGACTTGTAAGCTCATGCAAATAACTCAGTTAAAGACTACACCAGCACACCCTGAAGGAAATGGAAGAGTCAAGTGAGTCCACAGAACAATTATTAAAATGGTTAGTCATTATGTGAGCAGGAAACACAAGGGATGTCTGTTTACTGTACTCGGTAATTTGATATAACAGCAAAGTGCACAGCTCAACTGACCTAAGTTCATATGAGATCATCTACAGAAGAAGAATCACCCTCGGACTTTGCACAATTGACTGCCAGAATCAACAATGAATACGTAAGGGATCTAGCGTGCAAGCTAAAGGAAGCATGGAGGGGAGTGAAACAGGAAAATCATCAATCCTTTCTGCAGCGAGCAAGACAAAACGACCACCAAGCAGCAGTGCCACAGTATCAAGTTACAGATATTGTGTATCTGAGCAATGTGGTGTTAAAGAAGAGTCAGGACAAAATTTTAAGAAGTTTGGAAAGGACCATATTCAATCTTGGAGATGTTGTCGCCAGTCACTCTTCAGCTCCAACTGCCCTTTTGTTCGATTGTCGTTCATGTCAATCGCGTATAGCCATTTCTGGGTAGATTTCCTGTAGTATCGCAAGACGACAAGGACCAACCAAGAGGAAGACCTGCTGTTCTCAAACCCAGGAAGTGAAAAACGCAAGGTCACAGTCCAGACTTCGAGGCCAAGGCATCGCCACGTTCCAAGTGATCCTGTTCCAGACACCTCTACAAACATGTGTAGTGTGTGAGAGTGCAATGCGTGTGTTTATTTCAGCCAAGTGTTTATCCAGAGAGTACAGGTGTTTTGTTTGAACCACGATCAGTCATGGTAGTTTCAACAAGAAATGCAAAACTTGTACTCAAGTACAATCTGAGTAAAATCCAGCAACAGTTCAATTCTGTAAAGAAGCAAATTGATCTAATTCGTTCTTTTAAGGGTAATGATACAATTTTGGAAATGGGTACATCTTGGCATAATAACTGGATCACAGCCAAAATGCAGGTAGAGTCTACATTTGCTAGTTATGAACAAGAGAGTTACTGTTTTTTAAAGCTTTTGCCACATACAACTGTTATTAGGTGTAAACGTAGTCATAAGTTAATTTGCCCTGAATCGACAGTACTCTTAGACAGTAGAGTGTACAGCTGTGAGAAGTAGAGTGTACAGCTGTGAGAAAGAATTGTTTATGAATCACCCCCCAAGAGATGATTGCCCTAGAATTTGAACACATCTTCATCATTCATTTCTTAAACAATGTTCTGATGGTATAATTTTCTCATTTAACTCTACCCTTGATGGCACATTTACAAGTAAAAATTGTGATAAACCTGAGCTACCCTTTACACTCAAATTGAATTTAGTGGATTAATCTTGAATGCCACACATTGTGATTTATCATGTGAACTATTTGATATGCCTAGTGTATTGCCAACTACATTTCATGCAATTGGACGGTAGCCATTAATGAGAATGTTATCTGTTTATTACAATGGTTCATACATCTTAACATATGGAAAGCATTCCTTATCAAGTTTTTCTGAAGACAATAATTTAATTAAGGATATCCACAAAAATTTGTTTTCTTCCAATAATGAGTTAAAATTCACTGAAGCAGCAAACAGAATTAAGACCATCGATTCATCCAGTAATGTTAGAGCATACTGGATTGCCAGTATTGTATTCGTATTGCTTTTATTAATTTGTCTTATGTCAACAGCATTTATCATGTTTGAAATTGCCATCCTGAAAGGACGCCTCTCTGTACCGAACGTTACTACGTCTGCAAATGAAATACATGTTGCAACACCTTCTGATGCCACAAATGGCGAAATTGATTCATAACGCCCAGGATGTCGTTTTGAGTCACCTATGGTTGCTCTTTCTCTCTGGGGAGAGTGATGTAAGGATCTACGGGCTGCACGCATCCATACGGTACGTAACATGTGCTCGCCAGACGACCTGTCTGGAATGCTGACAATTTGCTTGGTCAGTACATGTGCATCCAGCCGCTGTGCGACACAGGGAGTAAGCAACTGGCCGCCATCCGCAGCACGCCGTATTAACTACCATGGCCTTGGGCACGAATATGTCTCTTTTCTTAGCTCACCATGGAGCCTTTCGATACGACCATAATTAGGATGTCAGACACAGTGATGATGGGTGCGCATAGCATGCATGTTTTATAATCAGCCTTTGCGCTTACAAATCCTGACAGATATTTCATTTAATTATCATCCGAGGGTAACAACAGAAACACACCCCTTATACACAAAAGTATCCCGGTCACAATGGCACCACTTTAATGACCTCATTGTTACACAAATTGGATGACTGTTAATTGCAATAATTGTTCATGGAGTAATTAAATATTGTTGGCTGGGTCTGGTGGTAGTTTTAAGGAAAAAATACTCATATTGCTTCTTGAGGATCTCCTTAAATCCGTTGCTTGAACTTCTTCTGTCTGAAAGCCAGGTTCTCTTGCAGCTCTGGGAGCCCTATAAGTTGATGTGTTTGTGGAATAATGTAGACAACAGAACTGATTCATATGTAACTTTCATATTTAATAGTCCTAGATTCCTTGCTGCTATAAATTTACAATATTCACTCAGTGAAATACAGTCCACTTGTACGCAACTCCAGAAAACTTTACATTTGTCCTTCCTTCCTTCCTGCCACACACACATGCAAGCCAATTGCACCCAGTTAACATCATTCCAAAGTACATCAGTAAAGATATATTCATCCTAAGATTGAAACATAGAACATTAAATTGAAAATAATTTACAAAAACTGAAATTCAAAATTCACTCAACAGTACAACACAACAAATATATATATATATATATATATATATATATATATATATATATATATATATATATATATATATATATATAATTGTTGTGTTGTACTAGACCATGTGTATTTACACAGCTATGATTTTATTCTTTTTTCTGCCGTATTTGAAATGTTTTAAACTTTGACTGTGTAATTTGTCATGCTAACACAATTAACCACTGTGATTAAAAAACAAATTTCATAAAATTACGGTACTACTATATATATATATATATATATATATATTAATACAGGGAAACATTCCACATGGGAAAAATATATCTAAAAACAAAGATGATGTGACTTACCAAACGAAAGCGCTGGCACGTCAATAGACACACAAACAAACACAAACATACACACAAAATTTAAGCTTTCGCAACAAACTGTTGCCTCATCAGGAAAGAGGGAAGGAGAGGGAAAGACGAAAGGAAGTGGGTTTTAAGGGAGAGGGTAAGGAGTCATTCCAATCCCGGGAGCAGAAAGACTTACCTTAGGGGGAAAAAAGGACAGGTAGACACTCGCATACACACACATATCCATCCGCACATACACAGACACAAGCAGACATTTGTAAAGGCAAACAGCTTGGGCAGAGATGTCAGTCGAGGCGGAAGTACATAGGCAAAGATGTTGTTGAATGACAGGTGAGGTATGAGTGGCGGCAACTTGAAATTAGCGGAGGTTGAGGCCTGGCAGGTAACGAGAAGAGAGGATATACTGAAGGTCAAGTTCCCATCTCCGGAGTTCTGACAGGTTGGTGTTAGTGGGAAGTATCCAGATAACCCAGACGGTGTAACACTGTGCCAAGATGTGCTGGCCGTGCACCAAGGCATGTTTACCAACAAACACTGTCTGCCTGTGTCCATTCATGCGAATGGACAGTTTGTTGCTGGTCATTCCCACATAGAAAGCTTCACAGTGTAGGCAGGTCAGTTGGTAAATCACGTGGGTGCTTTCACATGTGGCTCTGCCTTTGATCGTGTACACCTTCCGGGTTACAATTTTTCCCACGTGGAATGTTTCCCTCTATTATATATATATATATATATATATATATTTAAAAACAAAGATGATATGACTTACCATACGAAAGTGCTGGCAGGCCGATAGAAACACAAACAAACACATACATACACACAAAATTCTAGCTTTCACATCCAATGGTTGCTTCATCAGGAAAGAGGGAAGGAGAGGGAAAGACAAAAGGATGTGGGTTTTAAGGGAGAGGGTAAGGAGTCATTCCAATCCCGGGAGCGGAAAGACTTACCTTAGGAGGAAAAAAGGACAGGTATACACTCGCACACACACACATATCCATCCGCACATACACAGACACAAGCAGACATTTGTAAAGGCTCGAAAAACTATACTGCTATGGATTCCGTGGTACTGCTCACAGGTGCTTTAAATGTTACTTGTCTGACAGATGCCAGAAAGTAGAAATAGTTCATGGAGGAAACTCATACTTTTATGAACATAAGAAAGTTAGTTACGGAGTAGGCCTACTGGCACCCCAGAGCTAGGTACTCAAATCACTGTTGTTCATGATATTCATAAATGACTTACCAAACTATTTAACATACACTGATGCTGTAATGTTTGCTGATGATACAAGCCGCTTTATTAAAGGTCATAATGAGACTGACTTGCACAAAAAAGTGGAAATAACAACAGAAGAAGCAAATTAATAGTTTAGAGATAACAGTTTATTTGTAAATGAAAAAAAAATATTATGAATGAATTTCAGCCACATACTGAATAATGTAAAGCCCAATATAGTTATGAAGTTAAGTGAACAGATGATATTACAAACTATAAATACAAAGCTTTTAGAAATTTGGCCACAGGAAAATCTAAAGTGGGATAAACATATAGAAGTGTTCAATAAAAAGTTCAGTCAATGCTGTTATGCTTAAAAATTGCTGCAGTGAACAAACAGTAATGTGTGCTTATTACACATTTATGCTTAGTCTATTCCAATATGGTGTCTTGTTTTGGGGTAATTCAAGTCTGGCAGAACGTTCATTTACCATTCAACAATGCGCACTAAGAATAATGCGCAATAAGTCGTATACTCCTAGCTCACTCATTTGTTACATAGTTTAATTCTTAATTTCTTTGCGTGTTTTTGGTACTTGCATTGTTTAATTCATAAATTTCGGGCGTATTATAGTATTTGAGAGTGTAGCATCGCGTTTTAGTACCTGAGTAGTGTAATTTCGCTTAGTCTCCTTCCGCCGCCGAGCAGTGTCAGCAGTGCGCAAGTAGCAGCATTACTGCATTTACTAGGCAATCTTGTATTTTAATAACCGTTTAAATTTTGTCGATTTGTTTGCGCTCTCTGTAGATTAGTTCAGACGTTCTTTGCAAAACAGTTTTTAGCATGGATAGGGACTGCAACTGCTGTGTTCGGATGCAGGCTGAGTTGGCATCCCTTCGCTCCCAGCTTCAGGCAGTGTTGGCTTCGGTCACACAGCTTGAGGCTGTTGCCAATGGGCATCACTGTGGGGGTCCGGATGGGGGTTTGTCGGGGACGGCCAGCTCGTCCCACGCATCCCCTGATCGGACTACGACTGTGGTTGCCCGGGATACTGCCCGCATTGATTCTGATCCCTCACCTGTGGTAGAGTGGGAGGTCGTTTCAAGGTGTGGCAAGGGGCGAAAGACATTCCGGAGGGCTGAACGGAAAGCCTCTCCAGTTTGTCTGACGAACCGGTTTCAGGCTCTGTCTCAGGCTGATACTGATCTTCGGCCTGACATGGCTGCTTGTCCTGTTCCAGAGGTTGCCCCTCAGTCTGCAAGATCCGGGCAGTTGCAGAGGGTGGGCTTACTGGTAGTTGGGAGCTCCAACGTCAGGCGCGTAATGGGGCCCCTTAGGGAAATGGCAGCAAGAGAGGGGAAGAAAACCAATGTGCACTCCGTGTGCATACCGGGGGGAGTCATTCCAGATGTGGAAAGGGTCCTTCCGGATGCCATGAAGGGTACAGGGTGCACCCATCTGCAGGTGGTCGCTCATGTCGGCACCAATGATGTGTGTCGCTAAGGATCGGAGGAAATCCTCTCTGGGTTCCGGCAGCTATCTGATTTGGTGAAGACTGCCAGTCTTGCTAGCGGGATGAAAGCAGAGCTCACCATCTGCAGCATCGTCGACAGGACTGACTGCGGACCTTTGGTACAGAGCCGAGTGGAGGGTCTGAATCAGAGGCTGAGACGGTTCTGCGACCGTGTGGGCTGCAGATTCCTCGACTTGCGCCATAGGGTGGTGGGGTTTCGGGTTCCGCTGGATAGGTCAGGAGTCCACTACACGCAACAAGCGGCTACACGGGTAGCAGGGGTTGTGTGGCGTGGGCTGGGCGGTTTTTTAGGTTAGATGGCCTCGGGCAAGTACAGAAAGGGCAACAGACTCAACGGGTGCGGGGCAAAGTCAGGACATGCGGGGACCAAGCAGCAATCGGTATTGTAATTGTCAACTGTCGAAGCTGCGTTGGTAAAGTACCGGAACTTCAAGCGCTGATAGAAAGCACCGAAGCTGAAATCGTTATAGGTACAGAAAGCTGGCTTAAGCCAGAGATAAATTCTGCCGAAATTTTTACAAAGGTACAGATGGTGTTTAGAAAGGATAGATTGCATGCAACCGGTGGTGGAGTGTTCGTCGCTGTTAGTAGTAGTTTATCCTGTAGTGAAGTAGAAGTGGATAGTTCCTGTGAATTATTATGGGTGGAGGTTACACTAAACAACCGAACTAGGTTAATAATTGGCTCCTTTTACCGACCTCCCGACTCAGCAGCATTAGTGGCAGAACAACTGAGAGAAAATTTGGAATACATTTCACATAAATTTTCTCAGCATGTTATAGTCTTAGGTGGAGATTTCAATTTACCAGATATAGACTGGGACACTCAGATGTTTAGGACGGGTGGTAGGGACAGAGCATCGAGTGACATTATACTGAGTGCACTATCCGAAAATTACCTCGAGCAGTTAAACAGAGAACCGACTCGTGGAGATAACATCTTGGACCTACTGATAACAAACAGACCCGAACTTTTCGACTCTGTATGTACAGAACAGGGAATCAGTGATCATAAGGCCGTTGCAGCATCCCTGAATATGGAAGTTAATAGGAATATAAAAAAAGGGAGGAAGGTTTATCTGTTTAGCAAGAGTAATAGAAGGCAGATTTCAGACTACCTAACAGATCAAAACGAAAATTTCTGTTCCGACACTGACAATGTTGAGTGTTTATGGAAAAAGTTCAAGGCAATCGTAAAATGCGTTTTAGACAGGTACGTGCCGAGTAAAACTGTGAGGGACGGGAAAAACCCACCGTGGTACAACAACAAAGTTAGGAAACTACTGCGAAAGCAAAGAGAGCTCCGCTCCAAGTTTAAACGCAGCCGAAACCTCTCAGACAAACAGAAGCTAAACGATGTCAAAGTCAGCGTAAGGAGGGCTATGCGTGAAGCGTTCATTGAATTCGAAAGTAAAATTCTATGTACCGACTTGACAGAAAATCCTAGGAAGTTCTGGTCTTACGTTAAATCAGTAAGTGGCTCGAAACAGCATATCCAGACACTACGGGATGATGATGGCATTGAAACAGAGGATGACACGCGTAAAGCTGAAATACTAAACACCTTTTTCCAAAGCTGTTTCACAGAGGAAGACCGCACTGCAGTTCCTTCTCTAAATCCTCGCACAAACGAAAAAATGGCTGACATCAAAATAAGTGTCCAAGGAATAGAAAAGCAACTGGAATCACTCAATAGAGAAAAGTCCACTGGACCTGACGGGATACCAATTCGATTCTACACAGAGTACGCGAAAGAACTTGCCCCCCTTCTAACAGCCGTGTACCGCAAGTCTCTAGAGGAACGGAGGGTTCCAAATGATTGGAAAAGAGCACAGATAGTCCCAGTCTTCAAGAAGGGTCGTCGAGCAGATGCGCAAAACTATAGACCTATATCTCTTACGTCGATCTCTTGTAGAATTTTAGAACATGTTTTTTCCTCGCGTATCGTGTCATTTCTGGAAACCCAGAATCTACTATGTAGGAATCAACATGGATTCCGGAAACAGCGATCGTGTGAGACCCAACTCACCTTATTTGTTCATGAGACCCAGAAAATATTAGATACAGGCTCCCAGGTAGATGCTATTTTTCTTGACTTCCGGAAGGCGTTCGATACAGTTCCGCACTGTCGCCTGATAAACAAAGTAAGAGCCTACGGAATATCAGACCAGCTGTGTGGCTGGATTGAAGAGTTTTTAGCAAACAGAACACAGCATGTTGTTATCAATGGAGAGACGTCTACAGACATTAAAGTAACCTCTGGCGTGCCACAGGGGAGTGTTATGGGACCATTGCTTTTCACAATATATATAAATGACTTAGTAGATAGCGTCGGAAGTTCCATGCGGCTTTTCGCGGATGATGCTGTAGTATACAGAGAAGTTGCAGCATTAGAAAATTGTAGCGAAATGCAGGAAGATCTGCAGCGGATAGGCACTTGGTGCAGGGAGTGGCAACTGACCCTTAACATAGACAAATGTAATGTATTGCGAATACATAGAAAGAAGGATCCTTTATTGTATGATTATATGATAGCGGAACAAACACTGGTAGCAGTTACGTCTGTAAAATATCTGGGAGTATGCGTGCGGAACGATTTGAAGTGGAATGATCATATAAAATTAATTGTTGGTAAGGCGGGTACCAGGTTGAGATTCATTGGGAGAGTGCTTAGAAAATGTAGTCCATCAACAAAGGAGGTGGCTTACAAAACACTCGTTCGACCTATACTTGAGTATTGCTCATCAGTGTGGGATCCATAACAGGTCGGGTTGACGGAGGAGGTAGAGAAGATCCAAAGAAGAGCGGCGCGTTTCGTCGCCGGGTTATTTGGTAACCGTGATAGCGTTACGGAGATGTTTAATAAACTCAAGTGGCAGACTCTGCAAGAGAGGCGCTCTGCATCGCGGTGTAGCTTGCTCGCCAGGTTTCGAGAGGGTGCATTTCTGGATGAGGTATCGAATATATTGCTTCCCCCTACTTATACCTCCTGAGGAGATCACGAATGTAAAATTAGAGAGATTAGAGCGCGCACGGAGGCTTTCAGACAGTCGTTCTTCCCGCGAACCATACGCGACTGGAACAGGAAAGGGAGGTAATGACAGTGGCACGTAAAGTGCCCTCCGCCACACACCGTTGGGTGGCTTGCGGAGTATCAATGTAGATGTAGATGTAGATGTAGATGTAGATGAAAGGGGCTGCAGTTAGGGAACCTGCAGAGAAATTTTCAAATAATCTTCCATCTACTTATATCTATGAAAGTATCTGGTTTCTGAAACCTCATCCCTTGTTTTCTTCTTTTTAACAGTGAGCTCCATGAATATTTAAAAAGACAAAGAAATTATTTTCACAGAGGAGTACATAAGAAAATCCGTTATCACAAAAGGACAATATATCAACCCAAAATTATTTTTGATGTTGTTCCCCCAAGCATTAAAAGGATATCAAAGTTGTGTATTTTTAAACATGAGCTTAAAAATATTAATAAGTGAAAGTTTTTTAGATTGTTAATGAGTACATGAATGTTCAGTAAATTACACGCAGCCACGTGCCACTGGGTATACTGACTTGGCTGATATATTGAGTCCTACAGAAGTTGGTTGTTCGTAACTAGCAGTGTTATTAGCTAGGACTCCAACCAAAACCAGTTAATCTATTAGTACTTACTCTTACTAATAATATCAAATTGAAAGTGAAGTTTAGAGGAGAAAATTATGAACCATTCCTCATAAAAATAGGTCTTAGACAAGGTAACTGCGTATCACCATTACTGTTAAATGGCGCACTGGAATAAATACACTGATCTAACAAACGTCATAGGATGGCGACATGCACTGTTATGTCCCAGGATAATATTCCTGGTGGACATTAAAAATTCATCTAACTTCAACCTCAGCAGCTGGAAGCCAAACTGCCTCTGTCAATGACCGGCAGACTGCCACTACAGGGAGATTCTGAGTAAGTGGTAGTAAACATGGAAGTTATAACAGCGCGGAGGAATGACCACCGCAACAGTAAGTATTCAAGTCCCATTTCAGCAGAGAAGAGCCTCTGAAAGCTGAAGCTGTTAAAGTGTGAAGTCAGTAGAAGAGCTGACAGTGAGCGAAAACCAGAACACCTACACTACCGCAGAGTGCTTGGAAAGTGTCAACGTAAATAACCAGACCTTCTTAACAAATGTCTCATTGCTGAGTGCTGACTGCTGACCATCCAGTGCATAGTCTCAGCCCTTGTGTCACCTTCAGCTATACAGTGAGAGGGAAGGCTATGGAGATCAACCCTCAGCATGCCTAGCTGTCTTTGATCATCTGTGGAACCATGAGTTCTACTGGAAGGGCACTGCTGTTGCCAGCTGAATCCAAGGCAACACTGACAGAGCACAGAGGCTGTCACCACCCTGCAGGCCTACTGGAGGCTTCACATTTGTGATCTGGACACTCTCTGTCATCCATTTTTGAGGGGGGGGGGGCTGCTGTTGCTCATTCTATTTCTGTGGCAAACACCGATACTGGTGGCTCCTGTCTCCTAAACAGAGGCTGAGAGCTGACCCCTGTGTGCCAGTGAGTACTTCAGGTGGAACTGTGGTCTGATTCCTGAATGCAGATCTTCGACATCAACAAGTGCACTCTGGACATTGATATGTATAGCTGGAAGCCACCACAGTCCACAGACCAACGGCTGCCCTGTGACGTAATAGCAACCACCCGACACTTCGCTGGCCTGGCAGTACTGCAAGATGAGAGCATGCTGGCCTTTGGCTTCTGACAAGGCACTGCTCTGCCAACCCAGCTGTGGCGCATCAATTTGGAAGACAGTCCTGTATTATTGCATAATAAATTTGGTTTGTAAATGATGTTTTCTTAGCACTCTCCAGCATAAATAGGTTCTCACACCCAATCCTGTCCATCTCCATCTTGATGAACTATACTCTGAGATGACAAAAGTCATGGGACAGGGAAATGTACATATATGCATACACACACTGTAAGAGGGCAGTACATTGGCAGAGTTGTCATTTGTACCCGGGTAATTCACGTGAAAAGGTTTCTGATGTGATTATGGCTGCACAACAGGAATGAACGGATTTTGAATGTGGAATGGTAGTCAGAGCTAGATCCATGAGACATTCCATTTCAGAAATCATTAGGGAATTCATTATTCTGAGATCCACAGTGTCAAGAGTGTGCTGTGAATACCAAATTTCAGGAACTACCTCTCACCGTGGATAACACAGTGGCTGTTGGCCTTCTCTTAATGACCAAGAGCAGCAGTGTTTGCATAGAGTTGTTAGTGCTAACAGACAAGTAACACTGCATCAAATAACCACAGAAATCCATGTGGGATGTACAACAAATGTATCTGTTAGGACAGTACAGTGAAATTTGGTATTAATGGGCTATGACAGCAGATGACCAATGTGAATGCCATTGTTAACAACACAACATTGCCTGAAGCACCACCCCTGTGCTTGGGACCGTATTGGTTGGCGCCCAGATGACTGGAAAAGTGTGACCTGGTCAGATGAGTCCCGATTTCAATTGGTAAGAGCTGATGGTAGGGTTTGAGTGTGGTACAAATCCCATGAAGCCATGGACTCATGTTGTCAACAAGGCACTGTGCAAGTTGGTATTGCTCCATAATGATATGGGCTGTGTATACTTGGAATGAACTGGGTCCCCTGATCCAACTGAACTCATCATTGACTGGAAATGGTTATGTCTGACTACTTGGAGACAATTTGCAGCCATTCATGGACTTCGTTCCCAAACAACGATGTCTTTTCACCGGGCCACAATTGTTCATAATTGCTTTGAAGAACATTCTGGACAATTTGAGCAAATGATTTGGCCACCCAGATCACCCAACATGAATCCCACTGAACGTTCGTGGGAAATAATCAAGAGGTCAGTTCATGCGCAAACTCATGCACAAGTAACACTTTCACAAATATGGATGGCTATAGAGACAGCATGGCTAAATATTTCTGCAGGAAACTTACAACAACTTGTTGAGTCCATGCCACATCAAGTTGCTAGTTGCTGCACAAAGCTGGGTAGATTTCCCACAAGTTTTGTCACCTCGGCATAATGAGAGAATGATACAAGAATAAAGCAAAGAACGTAAGAATTGGAAGTTCGAAAAATGATATAAGTTGAAATTGCTTGGATATGTAGATGACCTTGCTATCCAAGCAAACAATGTTCAAGAAATCAGACAAGAAGTTATCACTACACGAAATAGCATGGAAAATTGCCCTCAGAATATTGTTTTGAAAAAACCAAGGTTATGCTAATGATCCACCACTTGCAAATAAAATTACAATATAAGAACTGGAACTCAAAATTTCTGATAAATTTAAATATATAAGAGAAATCATAACATACACTCTAAATGAGAAACCAACATAGTGAAACAAAATAATAAAACTGATCACAGCAAATTACATTACAAAAACACATACAACAAAAATGGCCTATCCATAGTTGCAAAATTAAAACATTATAAAACAATTACATAACCAGAAATAACATACACAGCTGCAACCATCTTCAAACAACTAATACAGCAGAAACTGACGAAATACCAAAGGAAGAAAGAAGAATAATTAGGACATGTATAAATAAACAATATCAAGTAAATGGGAATTGGAGAATAGCTTCAAATGAAACACTGATAAGGAAGAAGTGTATATCATTCTTTGAATATCTGATGGGAAGACCAGAAAACAGAATTAACAAGAGAACAACAGAAAACATGTGGAAATAGTAAGGGCAACACTAAATAGATTACACAAATTGAGGAAGTGATAGACAACTCCAAATTACAGTATGTGATCTAAAAAACAAAACAGAAACCCAAATTACAGCAAGATACACAAACCAGATTACATACAAAGATCAATAAAAGAACCACAGAAGAGTGATCTCTGATTAAGAAAGAATATATGATAATAATAATAATAATAATAATAATAATAATAATAATAATAATAACAATAAAACGCTGCTTAAGGCAGTGTCAATGATGTGATAAAGTGATTGTAATTTATCCATTTTTGTATACATGTAAAAAATTAATTAACCTGCCAGTATAGAGTTGTTGTTGTTGTGGTCTTCAGTCCAGAGACTGGTTTAATGCAGCTTTCCATGCTACTCTATCCTGTGCAAGCTACAACCGACATCCTTCTGAATCTGTTTAGTGTATTCATCTCTTGGTCTCCCACTACGATTTTTACCATCCACGCTGCACTCCAATACTAAATTTGTGATCCCTTGTATGCCTCACAATATGCCCCACCAACCGATCCCTTCTCCTAGTCAAGTTGTGCTTGTCTAAACTATTTATTGTCTACATTTCACTTCCATACATGGCTACACTCCATACAAATACTTTCAGAAACTACTTCCTGACACTTAAATCTATACTCCATGTTAACAAATTTCTCTTCTTCAGAAACGTTTTCCTAGCCATTGCCAGTCTACATTTTATATTCTCTCTATTTTGACCATCATCAGTTATTTTTCTCCCCAAATAGCAAAACTCCTTTACTACTATAAGCCTCTCATTTCCTAATCTAATTCCCGCAACATCACCCGATTTATTTCAACTACATTCCATTATCCTTGTTTTGCTTCTGTTGATGTTCATTTTATATCCTCCTTTCAAGACACTGTCCATTCCGTTCAGCTGCTCTTCCAGGTCCTTTGCTGTCTCTGACAGAATTACAATATCATCGGCGAACCTCAAAGTTTTTATTTCTTCTTCATGGGTTTTAATTCCTACTCTGAATTTTTCTTTTGTTTTCTTTACTGCTTGCTCAATCTACAGATTGAATAACATCGGGGATAGGCTACAACCCTGTCTCACTCCCTTCCCAACCACTGCTTCCCTTTCATGTCCCTCGACTCTTATAACTGCCATCTGGTTTCTGTATAAATTGTAAATAGCCTTTCGCTCCCTGTATTTTACCCCTGCCACCTTCAGAATTTGAAAGAGAATATTCCAGTCAACATTGTCAAAAGCTTTCTCTAAGCCTACAAATGCTACAAACGTAGGTTTGCCTTTCCTTAATCTATTTTCTAAGATAAGTCGTTAGGGTCATTATTGCCTCATGTATTCCAACATTTCTATGGAATCCAAACTGATCTTCCCTGAGGTCAGCTTTTACCAGTTTTTCCATTCGTCTGTAAAGAATTCGTCTTAGTATTTTGCAGCTGTGGCTTATTAAACTGATAGCTCGGTAATTTTCACATCTGTCAACACCTGCGTTCTTTGGGATTGGAATTATTATATTCTTATAGAGTGTTATTATAGAGTATATATAGAGTATTATTATAGAGTATTAAATAATTAATGATATCTTGTTTTTATGTACTTAACACATATGTGATTTGCTATTGTATTTGGTTACTTCACTGTCTTGTCATAAACTTAAATAATGTAAACTTTAATTTGCTTGATCTACAGTACACATTTGGTTTTTAAGATTTGTTCACTTAAACTATTATATGAGATACTTTTATTCATTTCTTTGTTTTCTGAATTGAATATGATAAAATGGATAGTTAATAAATATAAAGATAATCAGCATTGTCATCTTGATATGTGCCTCGCCTGCCTTTGCTTTTAACAGCTGTTTTCACTCTGGCATACAACTACAAATGAGTGTTCTTAAGCTTGCCCTGATTTAGTATTACTTCATGTGTTTTGACTGGAGGATTAGGAGGTCTTAGAGGAGGTGGGGCATCAGTGCAGTTCCTGCTAGAAAAGAATAGCAAACCCCCTAATACCTCCATATGACAAAAGAGAGTGAGGTAAAACTTTACTTTTCTGGATGAATCCAGGTGTGCCTTTTAGATTCAGCCCATATTTGAACTCAGCTCGTTTCAGGGAAGTAGCAGGGAGCTGTGAGTGGGGAAGATTGCTTTTTTCATTTTTTAGTATCCTTCATTCCCTATCATTGTAGCATTTCGTGCTTAAAAGGCAAATCCCGGAAAGATGGGGCAGAGGGGTCCCAATTAAGAATATTTGGGAGGGAGTTTCCAGGCCTGGCAGTTACCTAAACATAAAGAGAAGCCCCAGAAACTTTGGTAAAAACTGGGGGTTTGTGACGGCTTTCAATCTGTTTTTGGAACAATGGGATATCTGGGCTTCTCCAGTTCCAACGTATGCCTGATACCCAAGAGAAATCCCCTAATGGTCAATAAAGAGGTGGAGGGGGATTGGGCCACCTTTTGTTTTGAACTAATGCTGTCCTTGTGTGTGTGTGTGTGTGTGTGTGTGTGTGTGTGGAAATAAGTAAGTGTTCTCCATAAAATCCATATGTAATAGAGAGAGAGACGAAGTACTTAATTGTACACCTACCATTACAGTGACAGGCTTCCTCCACTCATTTAATTCCCGGTTGCCCAAAGAGACAAACGTATATATTTTTCAAAATGTGTTCGTCTGCACTGCACTCACATTGTTTTTTTTTTCTTTTTTTTTCCTATCCTACAATATGGCAAATGATGTTTAACATTACCTCTCGTTACAGTAGCTGATGCTTGCGTTGTCTATCGTTAACGGTAGTTGTCTGGAATTTCTTCCTATTTTGTATAGATCGGAGTTTATCGTTAGGTATCTCGTTCGATAGAATTTACACTCTCTTCGCTAAATTAATAAAGGCGCCAGAATTAAAAACAGGAAGTCGCTTTTCACAAAGAACATCCAATCACAAAACTAACAGTATTTAATGTTTTTATTCTCTTTCTGTAATCGGTAAATAGCCAAAGAACCTTTAGTTCACTAACAAGAGACGAATGACGTTCGGTATTTTGCGTCAAAAAATTTACTACTGCTGTATAGTGTTGCAGCTGAACCAATGGTAAGAATTTTCAAAACTTTTTTTTGTGCCTGTCTGAAACTACATTAATAATGGGATACTAATCGCAATATTTTCAAACATTCCATACAGATACTCAATCTACCCATTGCCCCAAAAAATTTCTTCATAGTAACTAAATAGAGTCCTGATAGTCCTTAACATTACAAAACATTTTGACTCATCTTCCACGGTGTAAGATATGCCACTAGTCTAGCCAATCCCGTCTGCCCGAATTCATTTCTTAGATCCTTTCATTGCCGCGCGCCGATCTGTTTGGAGGGGGTTACAAACACTTTCTGGGTGACTGTCGTCTACAGTAGACGTAATTTACGTTGCACTGCTGTAGATGGACTCCTATACCGAAGAAAATTATTCACTCAATCCGTTTCTGGCTACGCTAATGATAAAGCTGTGGAAACTGTAACGCAAGTGCGCATTCTCGAGTCAAGAGAACATTGTTTGAATTGCAACTGCTGCCTTAAAAGTGATACGTGGAAATCGTATTATAATTGCCGTGCTAGTACGAAATACATATTTCATTACTGATATCCTAATTAACAACCCACTCATTCAGCTTCTTTCTCTTTAGTTTGAAAATTGTATTACGTTTTGCAGCACGTATACCATTTCGTCTCAGCCTCCTACCCAAATTAATTTTCCAGTTGATAAACTTTATGACGATACGTACTGGAGACCGCAAATCTTTGTTCTCGTTCTACGCTAGAAAACGGAGAGGGAAGAGGAATAGAGTTAACTATAATTGGTGTGCTTAATGTATTTACATGCAATGCATAAAAAATACAGTTTTCAGCGCATAAACTATGGTTTGTTTCGCACTAATATTACCGAATATTGTTTGTTATTTGTAGAAAAGTGCACAGTTTCCCAATATACCCAGTCAAGAGCACAGTGCACAGGCGTTTACAGGGATTGAAGAGATGGCAGAAAAGTTCGTCCTACGAGAGTTGTGTGCTACGCATGCCGGCCAGTTCCGAGCAGCTGATCAATATACTGGCTGGCTCGTGTAATGTCAGGCTGAAGACAGGCGCAGCCACGACATTCTGCCCCAACTTGCTATATCTCTCTCACTCATCCGCGAAAGACACTTTCTCTTAACACATACACAGTAACAAGCAACAATTATCCGAACACAGCGGCCTCAGCATCCGCGTGACATCGTCGTTACGCTTATTATTGGGTGCCACACGTCTTATCTCGGCCTATCTTTCGCTCCCAGTACGTGTGCGTTATTGGTCCTCTTGTCCTCTAGACGTGATCGAGCCTTGGCAGCCCTCTCCCGAAGTCTCTGCACTGCAGCCGTCCTGCTACGCCACCAACTAAGAGTGAGAAGTGAACGTCTTACCTTCTGTAGTCGAGCAACAGCTGTAAGGAACGCACTAAAGACCACAACGACCAGCATGTTCAGTCTATGGTACGCTTTCCTCGCCTACAGAGCGTTGAGGTAAGTAGAAACAATTACTTCTTCCTCCTACTGACGCTTAATTTGTTGTCACTGCTTTTTTTTAGTGCGGAGCTACAATAACCTATTGAGTTTCGCGAATAGCATTGGCGTTTCTAAATATGATTGAACGTTATCACTCAACCTCAATCATTACTGAATGATGGTTGAGTAACATTGTGTAGGTCACGCAGCTGGATTCTACCTTGTATATAAACGCAGCACAGCTTCACATGCATCAAAAACTGACGTGAAGGAAATGGTGCTTGCAGTTCTTTGTGAGGAACATTCTAGTAGTCGCAAATATTGCACTAAACTGTACACAACTTTGCTAGTGGCAGAACACTACACGTGTAATAGGAGATTCCTGTCGAATATGTTGTGGTTTTTGTTACATAGCTACATTGCATATTTTACAGCCGTGACTGTTACCGTTAATAACTATGCTTCACAGTAACTTTTGCAACAAGTAACATTACTGGAAACGTATTTGTTCATTGCTTCTGTGTTTCTTTGCTTAATGTAAGCCAAGCACCATTTAACTTTACGAGGAAGCTTAGATTCGAATATCAACTATAAAAAGGCTTTTTGGAAATGTATCAACCAATATCGAAATATCAGTTCCCTAAACTGTCAGTATTGGTTTCTTTCGAATATACATTCATTGTTCTTGTAGAAGTACAACGTTTTCGTAATTTATTGTATTTAAATCTGTGTTAATGCATCCCTCTGTTTGTAGCAGTTGTATAAACTGAGTACTTACGAAGTTCTACAAAGCTTTCTGCACTCAAATGGCTCAAATATTACACTAATAACAACACCGAATTATTTTAAAACACTGCTGACTTTTCCTGCAGCATATCTGTCGTTGTGCACTGCTGTCTAATAAACTGTTCGTAAATGACATTCGTGTTACCCATGTATAAATAGGTTCTGAGGAAGAGCAGACAGTCGGTGCTTGGGAAAGATCCGAATTTCGCGCCTCAGCTCAGGCGGGTACCTCCTATTGCCGCTAGAGGACAGGTCACGTCTGCATTCAGAGCTCCAGCTCGAGGTGCTCGTCAACAAAGAATGAAACAGTTTGGTTCTACCGTCTTTACCGAGGGACACTTCCAATATATAGTACACCGGCTACCTGACATTCGTCCACGTCTGAAAATTTTCGGCAAAGTCGACCGCAGAAATAAGGCGAATTTTATTATTTTTTGAAACAGAACAACCGAAACAAAGCTGAGAACATCATTTACTTATTACAGATATTGTTTTCTTTCGAATTTTCTGTAACGATATATTATGACACTGCTGATGTGCTTTTCTGTCTACCTTCCTAGCCGGCTCATCGACAGAAATTTTACACTGAGTATGGATAGGTATTAATGTAGTCATTCTTCAGGTAAAACTACGGTACCGAAACACATTTTCTGCTGGAAAATCATATCCACAATAAACAAGTTCGATAGCACACTGTTTGTAAATGTCCCAGTGGTTGATTGTTGACTTTAAGCATCTAGTTTTACCACTAACAAATTAATTTGAGTAAACTCGTGTGAACAGATGAAGCTGAAGATCAAAAACTTAAACATCCAGGAATGCAGAAGCAAATTTATTTGTAAATTTATAAAAATGAGGGAAGAGAGAAGTTTATTTCAACTAAAATGTCTTTTGTCTGTCCACAACGATTGTTTAGCGGCAGGAGTAAAGTAATCACTTGAAAAAAAAAAATCTATCAATTGAGTTTAGCCTTATTAGTCACCACCAGAGGAAATAGGAAGTGCCAGCTATGGTATCGTGGTCACGAAGTGAGATTCGGGCAGTTTTGCGGTACAACTTCGCACGTGATTTACACATAGACAAGTGCTCTAAAGAAATAACTCTTGCACTTGGTGAGGTGCGTCCACATCGTGCAACTATATTCAGATGATACAGAGAATTCCAAAGAGGAAATTTCACTCTGGAGGACGCTGAGAGGACGGGGAGCCCACGATCATCAGTTACTGAGGAAAACATTGATGCTGTAAGGGAAAATGCTAGACGAAGATAGGTGAGTGACCTATAAGCAGATAGAGAATGCCTCAGGGCTAAATGCACCAGCATTTCGTTCGATTCTGCATGTCATTTGCAAGTAAAGAATCTTTGTCTCTTGGTGCCGCATAGACTTACGGAAGAGCAGATGACACGACGTATGACTTGGTGCCGGGAGATGTTAAAGAAGTTTTCTAAGGTACAATCTCAGTATGCGAATAACATGGTGACGAGACGTGGCTGCACTATTATGAGGTGCCGACTAAGACGCAAAACAAAGTTTGTGTCTTTGAATATGACGACACACCCGAAGCTGTCAGAAAATCCCGACCAGTAAAGAAGAAAATGATAATTTTTTTTTTCTAGTGTAGTGGAATTGCAGAGCATGTTTGTTTGAACACACAGAAGACAGTCACAGCTGAATGGTACACTGAACAGTGCCTGCCCAAAGTCATCCAGTCTTTGAAGAACCTGCAACCGAAGTCAAGACTGGACACTTGATTCCTCCATCACGACAACGCTCTAGCTCACCGCGCCAAAGCATCCACCGAATATTTGTGGAATATAGGACTGAAACTTCTCGAGCACCCTCCTTTCAGTACAGACCTCGCTCCTTATGACTTTGCACTGTTCCCGCATGTGAAAATATAGCTGAAAGAAGTGCAGTTTTCAAGTGATGCGGACTTATTGAGGGCTTGGGGCAACGAGTGTGCCTTACTTCCCACAGAAACTTGGGAGTACTGGTTTAGGGATTGGTTTCGAAGGATGGAGAGGCGTCTTCAACGTGACAGAAATTACTTCGAAAAAATTAAATAAATAAAGCTGTATTGCAAAACTTTCCTAATACCCTATGACTTTAGTTTCTTAAGTGTTAAAAAAGTCCACAGACTCCCGCGCAAACTTATGGTAGGTTTGCAGTCTGTGTATGCACGCACGTGGAGGGACCAGGACAAGCTGTTGTGGTAGGGCTAGTTTTACCTTCTCACTTGACTCCAAAAGCCGCTCCATAATCTTTGTTGATTTTTTGAAGGCTTATAAGAGGGTCATGAAACAACAATTTTAGACAGAAAAAGTTACGTTTTCATACAGTTGTCCATTTCCATAATGGAACGGTGCCAACCACAGCATGTGGCTTAACTAGTAATAAAATGTTCGATCTTCGTTGGGGTATTGCATTATTTCTCACACTACATATTTCGGAAGATATTATCCATCCTCAGGTACGGTTAGGCGAAATACTTAGATTACTGGACACGCAATGCAGTTTGACACTTTACCGAAAACAACAAATAAGCAGCAACGTTAAATACTCACGCGCCTAATAGGCTTTTCCCGTAACTGACCGTTTGATTGCAACGTTACTGGTCAATAAGTCTTATGATTTTTAGTCGTGTTTCGCAGGCTTCCCTTAACCGTGAGCAATTTCGCGGTTTATCTAAGGACCATAAACGATTTAAGAGTATCCATTGTTACGTAATTATCTGAAGCCTTCAGTTCCAACAATCAGAGCCCTCTTTTTCCTCACGTCTTCTGATGATGTCTTGGTGATAAGTTGAAACTGGCAATGATACCATTTGAGTGACATCAGCCCGAAAAATGTAATAAAAAGTTAAATATTTATTCCCATGGATGTATTAGAGCGGCTAGTGCTGCTAAGAATTACATTAGTATGAAATGCTGATTTTTGTTGTTACCGGTTTCAAAATACTGAAAGTGGCGACATACCCAGACAATGAATACATGAGAATAATTAAGTATCTCACGTAACCGTACCTGAAGATGGATATCTTCCGAAATATGTAGTGTGAGAAATAATACAATACAACAGCGAAGATCGAACATTTTATTACTAGTTAAGCCACATGCTGTGGTTGGCACCAATCCATTATGGAAATGGACAAAATTGTTGTTTCCTGACCCTCTTACAAGCCTTCAAAAAATCAACAAAGATAATGGAGCGGCTTTTGGAGTCAAGTCAAAAGGTAGAACTATCTCTACCGCAACATCTTGTCCTGGTCCCTCCACGTGCGTGCATACACAGACTGCAAACCTACTATAAGCTTGCGCGGAAGTCTGTGGACTTTTTTAACGCTTAAGAAATTAAGGTCATAGGGATAATCAACCGTTAAAAGGAGCAATACCCAGCATTGATCGATCCACTCATTAAACTGAGCACTGACAGTAAACTATGTTAGATTCACTTGTATTATAAGGAGATGCTTATGATTGATGTTATCACTCGCCTAAATAATATGATATTACAATAAAAGGTATTTATTTTTTGTGGTCAGAAGGGGAGGGGGGGGGGGGGGGGAGGGTTCAGAAGGGATGACAATGGCGATGCACTTCTTTAGTCGTAATGTATCGATTCTGCCTAATGATGCATTTCGTCTTTTCCTTCTCTCCATTGGCCATGATAACAACAGTACCTGATTCTCACGGCAATAACGACGCACTTCGTTAGTTGTGAAGTATTGATTATGTTCAGTGATGCGTTTCGCCTTTTTCGTCTATCCATTGGTCATGATGACTCGGCGACCTTAATATCCGATCGTCCATTTTTGTACATTAACCAACACTATCCCACACTGATCGCATTATGGTGCTTTCGCCATTTACTGTAACAAGTACAAAACCGATCTCGCGATGTCTATAAATAAAATTTTCCACCCGTCAAAAACGAACCGCCCCACATACATCAGTCACAGTTTTCATTTACAGAGTTTGTGCGAGGAAGTCTGCGGTGGTTATTACGTGTTTACGGAACGTGCAATATTTCTTGAACGGCTGTCAAAATATTTCCAAGCACGTAACACCTGAATTCTGCAGATCACAGGCTATACCAGGTCTCTTTGAATAGATGTTGTTCCAGTTTCGTTGGCTCTGGGAGGGGAGGATTAATGTTTTAACGTCGCAGACGCTTCGAGGCCATTAGACAGAGTAATAGCTCAGATAGAAGAGGAATAAAGCAGGTTGACGCCATGGTACTTTTGAGAAACCAGGCTCGTCCAGTGCGCTGCCAACATTATGTCGCTTAAAGTCGACAGACTCTCATTGCACTCTATGCTTCCGACGGTGTGTAAGTGTAGGAACTATGCGGTGATGGTATATTACGTTTTCTCTCAAAATAAATCAACACTAGTTAATGAGTAAGTTTAAACAACAAATGGAGGGACTAAGAAATTCAGGCGCGCCTGTCAGAGAATTATGGTAGTCACTATCTCAAAGCGCAGAGTTCATGACGTTATACGAAGCGGAAATGTCAGAGAAATCTGAATACATGTCATTTACATAGACCTAAGAATTTAACGGATAGTAGTCGCCGAATTCTAATGTAGGGAACGATCGACAGCTATCCTCGTCAGTTACCGTATTGCTACTCATGCACAGAGAGACAAATGACAAAGTCATATGTGGAGAGGCAATATGCTTTGGTATTCTCCGTCACGCCGCTGCCCAAAGGCCATTGAACCAAGTATAAATGTTTGACGTTGCTTTGTCAGAGCGATGCAAACAATGCTGTCGCTGGTCTGCGAAACAGTGGAGGGTTTTCTGGAATTATGAATCCCTGTGGCTCTCTTAGGGCCGTATGATTGTTTTGCAGTCACAGTAAGATTCAGTCCATATTCCATGTCTGTATCTGGATTTTTCCTCTGACTTGATATCGTATCAATGGTTTTAGAGGTTGGCGATATCGTACTTATGATAGTATTTCCGGCAGTATTCAATGACCCGCACTGCAGTAACAGGTTGGAATTGTAATTTATGTCAACATGACAATATCTCTGTCCACACAAGAAACAATTCATCAAGGACTCGCTGGATTAGCCTATTCAAATCCTGGACTGGACCCCGCCAGACGTCTTTTGAATGAAGTATAGCTTCTTTTGCGTGCCAGATCAATTCGTCCAAATATTCACCATGCTGCAGGAAAAATCGGAGTCAAATTTCCTTTTTTTATATCAGAGCTTAGTGGAAAGATGTCCTCTGAGACTGAACAGTTATAAGAGAAAGTCCTACGCGATATTACTTTTACGGTTGCTGTTTTTGGAGTGGACGTTTGGCGTTTAGAGAAGTTTGTTCATCTGGTGTAGCTCGACCTTGCCAGCACAGTTGGAAGACTGCGCGTTTCCATAACCGCGTACATCATCTGCTCATGTCGTTTCATTAACATATAAATGATAAGCTACAGACACACATTTCACTCTTTACAAAAAACTGGAATAATATAAATAATTTCTCAAGAGATGATAGCAACTCTCTTCCGGGGCATGTAACATTGCATTTCACTGCGTTTCCGAAGTACAACCAGAAGAAGTGCCATTCCATATCCATGCTTTCCATACCAATGTTATAAATGCGAAAGTAACTCTTTTACGCTTTAACGATAAAACCACTGAACCGATTTTGATGAGATTTGGTATGGAGATAACTTGATAACTGAGGAAGAGCACAGGCTACTTTAGAAAGTGTGTATACAACATATTTACAGATTTGAAGAATACAAAGCGAAATATGGAACAATAATTACTCGTCGAAGAAGCTATTTACTCTTCGGCTTTAGAACTTAAAATGCATTTATTGCTTGACATGTGCTGCATAATACTACTCAACGTAATGAATACAATGCTTATACAATCCTCTACTTGTTTAATTCACACTTCCATACTAATATCAGCGACAGCACATCGCATTTTAGCCGCTCGGCGTCTCGCGTCTGTTATATGTTCTGAGAAGCTTAATAATTCGGATGAACAGGTCGTGGTCATGTGGTTAACCTTCTTCACCCTCAGTCTTACGATCCTGGGTTCGATTACAGGCGAGATCTTTTTTTCCGCTCACGACTGAGTGTACATGTGTCGTCGTCGTCATTATTTTATCATCATTGGCGCACAAACCTCTGAAGTGGCATCAAATAAAAAGAGATACACCACGCTCCCGGAAAGAACTGTTAAGACTTTTCTTTCAAATTTGCTCTGAGCCCAAATCGTTAAAAATAAGAGAGATATTGCAATAGTCTCCTCTGGACTAACAGCGACGCTGCTCAATGGCGGCTGAACGGCCCATTCGGTATCTAAGCTGCAGGTGAACTTCGCTCACAAAGATATATCTATTTGTAGCATTAACAAAAATAGCGATCGTCTACGAATGTACAATGGTCTGACAGACTCTGCTCATAATAACTAAAAACACACCGTCAGATGAAGTAAACGCATGTTTAAAGGCGCCAACCTTATAGTGACATGATAAAAATTTAATTTAACAACAAACATGTTCGTGCAAGTACACCGTGACACAGAAATTTGCATAATATGCGGGATACTCTTCTGAAAATCGGCGAAGATCGTATTGCCACAGATGCAAAGGGCATGATTACATTACATCGTGAAATATGTAATATTGTTCATCGAAAATAAGCGTTGGTTAGAAAAATGTATCCTGAATTACAAGCAAAAATAAGAAATAACAATTGGCTGTGTGAAAGGGCAATTATGGCCCCGAGTAATGAATTTATAGTACAGCTAAACGAAAAAATTATGTTACAGTTAGAAGATGATGATGAAGAGTATCTCTCTGTCGATAAATACAGACACTGAACAAGTCGTCTGTTACCCCACAGAGTTTATTAAATCTTTGCAATTGTCATGAGTGCCTTCTCATAAACTGAGGTTTAAGATTGGTGTTCCAGTCCTCTTAATAAGAAATGTTGATGCGACCAGAATGTGTAACGGTATGCGCTAACAAATTACAAATCTGAGCCAAAATATTGCTAGGGGTGCTATAATTAGCAGCTCAGCGAAAGGAGAAAGTGTTTTGATTCCACGAACCTCAGTTAATATAGACGGATTTGCCTTTTTAGTTTGAAAGATCGTAATTCCCGCTAAAAATTGCTCTTGGAATGACCATAAATAAAGCCCAACGGCACGCACTCAATGTGCTTTTAGAAAAAAAAGTGTTTTTGTCTTCGAAAACTCTTATGTTGTGCGCTCACATGTGTCCAGGCCACAAAACCTGTACGTCCTTGCAAAAGAAGGCAAGACCAAAACATTGTTTATACAGCTGTGCTGAGCTAAAATCTTGAAATAAATAATTTATAAGAAAGAAAAAACTTTTTAGATTTTAATATTTTAAACTAAGGTTCGACATAATGCAAAAAAATAAAAACACACTCGTTACATAACCATACACAAGCTCTACAAACATTTAGTCATACACACATAAGATCCACACCACTATATACCCAGCTATTTATAAATTACTAGCACAATCTTGTTATCCACATTTAATACAGGCCCATAGTTGTATAGTAGACACGGGCATTGCTCAAGAATTTCACCGTGTCAGGAGAACCGCTTTCTCTGGCGGTGCATTAACTGTTTGATACTTGTCATTTATCTTATCTGCAATTTCAGTTACGTGATCGGAACGTTTCGTAATTGCTCGCGTTATAAACGATAGCTACTTGAACTTCGCGCCGTGTTCCCGACACAACTCAGTAATGAGATGGTGAAATATTATTAATGTTTTACACTTACAGAATGGTACTAGCGTGATATCAGGACATTTTCCAACCATTACACCAAGTCTTAATAAGAAAAAGTGGACTTTCGAACAACGCTCTTGAGATAACGTTTGGTCGTACAAATCTGCATTTCTCTGAGCTTAGGGTTTATATGTGCTTCATAGCTACTGTAGGCTGTAAATGAAATTACTGTAGCAAATTCATCCTAGATGTGGGTTTACGTACTTGTGTGCTGAAATCTCTTCCACCGCACGATGCTCACTTTTATTTGATAAGTAGTTACTTGATCCCATTTTGTAGATGCCATATGGAATAGATTACGGTGGCTCCGAGTTCAAAAATATGACTAAATTTAGTAAAGTTGTTGCCTTTCTAGTAGACTGCTAGGGCAACAACCTTCTTAGAAAAACAACGACATACTCTACCTACAAATGCTGACATTAGTGACCAAACCTGGACAAAGTAAGAGGTGAAGCCAAACCCAAGTGTTCAGAGTTCTTTCTTAAACTGGTATTTGCCATTAAGGAAACATCAAACATCAAACTGTTCTAAACACGCGATGAAAGTTATTAAAAGTTTATTTGGAAATATGATCCACCTAATGTTCTCCTGCCAATGAATTTATCCATTCTTAAATCCATGGAGAAGAAATAAAAACTTTGAGGTTCGCCGATGACATTGTAATTCTGTCAGAGACAGCAAAGGAATTGGAAGAGCAGTTGAATGGAATGGATAGTGTCTTGAAAGGAGGGTATAGGATGAACGTCAACAAAAGCAAAACGAGGATAATGGAATGTAGTCGAATTAAGTCGGGTGATGCTGAGGGAATTAGATTAGGAAATGAGACACTTGAAGTAGTAAAGGAGTTTTGCTTTTTGGGGAGCAAAATAATTGATGATGGTCGAAATAGAGAGGATATAAAATGTAGACTGGCAATGGCAAAGAAAGCGTTTCTGAAGAAGAGAAATTTGTTAACATCGAGTATAGATTTAAGTGTCAGGAAGTCATTTCTGAAAGTATTTGTATGGAGTGTAGCCATCTATGGAAGTGAAACATGGGCGATAAATAGTTTGGACAAGAAGAGAATAGAAGCTTTTGAAATGTGGTGCTACAAAATAAAGCTGAAGATTAGATGGGTAGATCACATAACTAATGAGGAAGTATTGAATAGGAATTGGGAGAAGAGAAGTTTGTGGCACAACTTGACTAGAAGAAGGGGTCGGTTGGTAGCACATGTGTTGAGGCATCAAGGGATCACCAATTTAGTATTGGAGGGCAGCGTGGAGGGTAAAAATCGTAGAGGGAGACCAAGAGATGAATACACTAAGCAGATTCAGAAGGAAAAAATGGTTCAAATGGCTCTGAGCACTATGGGACTCAACTGCTGAGGTCATTAGTCCCCTAGAACTTAGAACTAGTTAAACCTAACTAACATAAGGACATCACAAACATCCATGCCCGAGGCAGGATTCGAACCTGCGACCGTAGCGGTCTTGCGGTTCCAGACTGCAGCACCTTTAACCGCACGGCCACTTCGGCCGGCAGATTCAGAAGGATGTAGGTTGCAGTAGGTACTGGGAGATGAAGAAGCTTGCACAGGACAGAGTAGCATGGAGAGCTGCATCAAACCAGTCTCAGGACTGAAGACCACAACAACAACAACAAATCTTTCAGCAATCACATATCGTGAAAATTCATCAAATATTTTGATAAAGATATGAAAACGACTGTACAAAACTTTTGTATCACGTATCACTTATTATCTCCAGGCAAATAACTTCACAAATCACGTTTTCTGGGCTCTCTTGTTGTTCCGTCCCCAAATCTGAGTAGGTCTCCTTGTTACATCAGTATTATTTTATTTCTATTACTCATTCCGCACTAAATATTTCACAAGAATGTCGTGAGACGACATATTCACAGATAGCGACTTTGAATTAAATAGCTACTATTCCGGTATTCTCCCGCATGACAATAACGCAACCTGGAAAAACTTAACCGCTACATAAACCGACAACTCTGTATGGCCTTCGTTATGCATACGATTGCGCGACGACATGTAGTTATGAAAAGAAGTACATATGCGAAACATCAAGGGCTGTGGAACTAGGTATAAAAACCAGTCTGGATCAGTAGAATGATTGTGCCAAAGGTACAGTTTTTTAACTGCAAGTGGAAGAAAACAGCGTTTTTTTGGTTTTTTTTTGTTTTTGTTTTTTTTTTTAAATCTTTATTTCATCATTATCATGTTACAATGTAACCTACTACCTAATACATTAGTAGGTCCTATATTTTACTATTTCTAAGTTCTATCTGCAGCTATAATATTTAACACTACAGGTTTATTTACTACACTCCATCACCACTATGGGGTTAATCTATCTACTCACTATTCTATGTAACTGTTAGTCTAATATTCCTAGATTTTAGCTTGTTTTCCTAATTTGTTATGTTACTACTTGCTAATAGTTGTTGTTTATTACGACTACTCTACCTGCAGCGTAACAAGTGTGCCAGAATAGATACAAACCTACTTGTTGGCCTTTCCCACTGAGCTAATCCCAGTGGGAGTGCCCCTGGCACTGGGCTGGCCGGTGACATGTTCGCTGCAGTTCTATACTATTTCTATTACCCTAGTTTGATCTTATAACTAACCTTATGTCTAATGTCATGTTCGGTGCATAGTCAAGTCCGATTTAGATGTACTACCCCCCAACCTATTCCGAAAACCTGGCGGATTCCAGCCGTGAGGCGGCTGGCCAAGTCCACGTCCCGGCGGAACAGGGGGGCGTACGCGACAAATCCGGTGTGTGTTTATTTATCTATTATTACCAAGATATTCTCTGAGGACTTTGCTCGAGATTTTGTTTGTCAAGTGGTTCAGGACGTTAAATGTATTTTCGTGCCTGAGCAAGTGGTACGTGTCGTTGTTCGGCAATTGTTCCCTAAGTTGTTGTGCATCATCGTCGAAGAGGGGACACTCGTACACCACATGGTCTGGAGTGTCCAGCACTGCTCCACAGTCACACGCTGGTGTTGCCCTTTTCCCGAACCGACAAAGATATGTCGGGTAGGGTCCGTGCCCAGTAAGAAAGTGCAGCAATCCCCTTGTTGGTTTGAAGTAGGTGAGTTCTAGCCGTTCCTTTATGTTGGGTAGCAATTCATGTGTTCTTCGGCCAGTTTCGTCGCTGTCCCAGAGATTTTGCCATAATTCCATGCCTCTTCTTTTGATACTTTGTTTGTCCCCCACATATATCCCCATAATTTCTTCTATTTTTTCCCTTCGATTTTTCTTTATCCAATACCAGGCGGCCTGTTCCCTGATTTTTATGTCCAGTGGACATAGCCCCATCAGTACTGAAAGTGCCCCTCCTGGAGTTGTTCTATATGCGCCCACTGAACGTAGGAGCATGTTACGCTGCACTCTTCTTACGGCCACGGCAGGCATGACCCTCGTGAGCCTGTGTGCCCAGACCGCTGACCCGTAACCTACTATGGATGTGAGGATGCTATTATGGTATAATTTAATAAGATCAGGTGGGAGGTGGAATCTTTTATGTCCTATTCCTATTAGGTTGTGTAATACTGTGAGAGATCTTTGTGTTGCTGTATCTATGTGCGATGCATAGTTCCACCTCTCGTCGACGATGACACCAAGGTACCGGGCTTCACGGCGCCTAAGGACTGGTAGACCATTTATTCTTACAGTTGGATTTCTTGTGAGTTGGCCTTTGAGCAGCAGGTAAGTTGACTTACTGGGTGCGATAGTCATTTTAGTTTTGTGACACCATGTGGTCAGTATTGTAATAGCTCTTTCTATTTTTGGTTCCAGATCTTCGCGGCTGCGGCCGCCGACCAGCAGGAGGAGGTCATCTGCGTAGGCTATGACCTCTAGCACATCTTCACTGTTCTTTAGTTCTTCCAAGAGTGGTTCCATGTTTATATCCCAAAAGAGTGGCCCCAGGACAGATCCCTGAGGACACCCCTTGGGGATTTTCTTACTGACTTTACCGCTAGGGGCCGATAGCCAGACCTCCCTGTCATCACAATAGCTCCTCAGACAGCCATATAGCGGCCCTGGGCATTCTTTCTCCAGCAAGCAGGAGAAGAGCGAAGGCCACCACAGGTTGTCAAAGGCGCCACTAATGTCCACCATGATGCCGACTATGTACTTGTGCGGGGCAGAGCCACAGACATCCGCAGCCAGGGCGATTGCGTCAGACGCCGATCGCCCCGCCCGAAAACCGAACTGCCTGTCACTCATCCCGCACAGGACTCGGTGTGCAGCCAACCTGTCTGCTAGCAGCCTCTCAAAGAGCTTGCCCAGCAAGTCCAGCAGACATATGGGTCTGTATGACTTGGCTTCTTTGGGGTCTTTATCCGGGCCTTTCTTGATTATGACAACGTTCGCCCGCTTCCATATGGAGGGGAAGGTTCGAAGCCGTAAGCACTCATTGTACAGCTGAGTGAGAGGTGCCACCAGCTGGGGGGGCGAGGTACTGTATCACCTCCGCAGTAATACCGTCTGGGCCGGGAGCTTTGCCTTTTTTGAGCGCTTTTATTTGGGAGTTTACCTCTGCTTCAGTGAAGGGGTAGACCGCACGATTGTTTTCATAGACCCGTTGGTTCTCTCTTCTTATTCTCTGTTGTTCTTCTGTATCATCTTCCTCTCTATCGTCCGGCAATAGGACATGGAGTAGGACAAGCGTTTACAGGTAGGAGTTCGGAGGAGGCCGGCGTGAGTTAAGAAATTTAGAACCAATTTCGGTAGAAATGATGTCAGGGCCTTTCGACTCGCGGTTTCAGCGTTGAGACCGGCCGTGTCACGCGGGAAACATAAACAAGCCACCCCAGGTGCACAATAAACAGAAATATTTTACTTCTCAGTTGTTCGAAAACATTTCTACTCTTCCCGCTCCCAGCCACGGTTGCCAGATGTTGCGCTTTATCTGACCCTTGGCTATCTTCGCTTAGAACAGTAGTCAGTGTAAATTTCTGGCGACTGGCGATTAAATTTGACTAGTAAAAGAATTGGTTGGTGACTTAAAGCCGATTTTCTTTTACTTGAAAGTAAATAAGAAGAATTAAAGCATTCCATCTTGGGACATCATTGTTAACGATACTGGCTTAACATACGATACTTTCCCTGTCGTTCTCAAAGCTGATGTTGCTAAAAACCCTGACACTGTACTAACAAAACAACGGTACTCCCTTCTCACTTGCGCTGGTCTTGCATTCTTCTTGGTGAAGCAATAATCAATCCTAGTTCTCGCTGTCGTCGCCTATTGTTACTGTTACGTTACAGGGGGGAGTTCATGCGAGCACTGTAACTGATGTTAGAAATTACTGACAAGGAATCTCTTGAGAGCAAGGCCGCAAAAGGCCAATGATATTTACGGCATTCGACGCTTCATACGTTGTCTACCATGCAACTACAAATTAGTTACTAATGGCAACAGGGGGCGGGAGTGGAGGTATCCAATAGTGAGCACAGCATGAGGCTACGGAGCGTCGTTAAACTGCTTAGTCGACGAGTAACTCACAAAATGCTACAGTGCTAGTGGCGTTGATACAAAGCAGCGCAACGGCAACGATAAACAAAGCAAACATTGCATTATATCTGCAACAACAGTTGCCGAAGTTGACATTTCGTCAGAAAGGAAACCAAGGAATTTCGCAGAAATGGCTCTGAGCACTATGGGACTTAACATCTGTGGTCATCAGTCCCCTAGAACTTAGAACTACTTAAACCTAACTAACCTAAGGACAACACACACATCCATGCCCGAGGCAGGATTCGAACCTGCGACCGTAGCGGTCATGCGGTTCCAGACTGAAGCGCCTAGAACCGCACGGCCACACCGGCCGGAAAATTTCGCAGAGTGAAAAAGAAGTGGCAGATGAAATATTAGCGTTTCTGCAGGATGAGTCAGTGGAATGTGTGATGTCGTATACGCCCGACTATACAGACAATGTACATGAGGAATACAGTGGTACAATACTTGCTTAAGTAGTGAAAGTGTTTCTGAAATGCCGCGCTGAGTGGCCACACGGTTTGAGGCGCCATGTCACGGATTGCGCGGCCCCTCCCGCCGGAGGTTCGAGTCCTCCCTCGGGCATTGATGTGTGCTGTTCTTAGCATAAGTTAGTTTAAGCAGTATGTAAGTCTAGGGACTGATGACCTCAACAGTTTGGTCCCTTAGGAATTCACACGCATTTGAACAATATTTTGATACTGAAATAGGGGTCGAGCCATTAGTTCATCATCCTTATCGGACAGGGAGCCACAAATCCCCTCCCCAGTGAACCGTAGTAAAGGACAATCGTTGTCCAAGGAGTGGGTACTAAACATAATTACGTACATGGAAGACCATCCTCTGCATAGTAAAAAAAAACAAGTATGAACAGATTTCGAATAAGTCCGTAGCAGTATGACCGTAGTGCGTAAGAGAAACTACGGATATTCAAGGGAGGACATGGCACATTTTTTACGAAAACTGGATACTCAATACAATTTACAGGATGAGCATGATAGTGACTAATTCGTTATGCACATCAAATTGGCGCGACATAGATTACAGTGTTTTCAAGGAAAGCAGTGGATGGTTGCTTACTTTCAAACAGTGCTACCGAACTGGAAGACGTAAGATGACGAAATTTCGAACAAAGCATAAACTTGACGATGCACAGAAAACTGCGGAACCGGCCTGAAAGCTAGCAGATGAGATAAACAGACTTCTCCAATCGTTCAGTAAGAAATTTGTTTTCAGCTCCGATCAATCGGGGTTCGAAGACAAAATGCATATGGAAAAAACCCTGGAAATTACAGGTAGCAAGAGAGTTGTATCAAGATCAACTAACTTAGATGCCTTAACGCATACGTATACAATTACACCGACTGTTAACCTGGATGGTAAATTGGCTGGAAAATTATTTATTGTGTTACGAGAAGTTGGAGGTGCTCTGCCCCCTACGATTCTTTCTCGTGTGCGTGATTCTGTAAGGGCAATACGGAGTATTTATGGCACAGTAAGCACGACTTTGAAAACAGGCGTAAGAGAATGTAAGTACTATATTTGGCCATAGCTGGTCAAAATAACTTGCTTTTGCTTGATTTCTGGTCTGCTTATAACGATCATGGTCCTTTAGAGCAAACCATCCCTCCTGAAAACAGAGTGACATTGCAGTTCATACCACCTCGAACCACTGGACAAATTCAGCCTTTGAAAGTTTGTTTTATCCGTACCTGTAAAACATAGTATCGCACTATCTGGATCTACGCTTTACAGGATAGCCAGTTTCACGAAAAGCTCCACGAGACACTGTTTCGCATTCGGCTGCATGCAGTCATATTCCTTCGGTTATCATCACTCTCTTATACCAGAATGATTCTATACGCATTCTTTAAGGGTAGATACGTAGCTGAACGTTCTGCTCGGTTTGTAACTCTCAAGGCATTCGCCGTCGATCTTGGTGGTGTGGATCTTTGTGATCACTATGGCGCGCCATTTTTCGTTCGGCGTACATGTTGCAAGTTAATGGATTGTTTTGAACATTTCTTGAATGTCGACGACGTCGATTTTGTCAAGTGTAATACACACCTCCCATAGAAAGTTGATCTCTGCACCTTCAGGGCACTCATCATCTGTCGCCCTCTTGATGCACATGGTGATTCATTAGCAGCTAATATTTTTCCCGTCATAATTTTTAACATAACACTTTCAAATGAATCTTACTAAATATTGAAATTGCGACTTCGCACTGAAGGGCCTTATGAACGCTATACAGCGCACCTACCACCTGGTAACAACGTATCTGCATAATTTTCTAACAGTACCGGTATCTGTTAATAATGATACTGCAGTGTATTCACAGAAGAGAGACTTGCAGATTGCAATCAATATCTATGAATAGTGAACCGGAGGAGCTTAGGACGGCGATCGTATAAATCAGGTTCTAGATAGGTTGGAGGGGAGTGAAAGACGGGCATTTTTTTTAATTTTTTTATTTATTTTTTTAAATGGGCCTCCTTCCTCCCCTATAGCCCTACCTTTTCCTCTCCAAAAATGCCGCCATCCTCTAGTCTCGACGCAGCACGTAAAGCAGGGTGCTGTTAGTAGCAAGACTCATTGCCATAAACCGAAAATAAAAGCGGAGGCATACTCTGCTATGCCTCAGGGGGCGACGACACACTACTCAGAAATTCACCTCTCTCTGCAGGTGTGAAGCAAGTGATGAGTTTAGAAACTAAGACGAAAGAAAGAAATAAAGACAGAAATGAAGGCAAATTAAAAACAGGGACGGCAGCACACACAAATGAAAACGAAACTGGCGAGATAATCCCATCGCCCATAGAATTAGCGAAGTAATAATCCTCTAAGATAGATTACGTGTTTTCTAATTTCCCAATAATTTTTCATACAAGGTTCACACAATTCCCATGTTACCAATTGCCATATCATCAGTATCATAGAACAGTCTACTCTAGTGATGCCCAGAAGGCCAATGTCAAATCTTGGGTATAGGCAAGTCAAGGGTAGTTTGAAAGTCCGAGTGACATAGATCCAGGGGTAAACTCAGGCAATTCCTAGACGAGGTGCCTTAGTCAACCCGGAACACCTTTTGATAACCATGAACCATTGCAACTTTCAGAAATCTTGCAAAGGTAGTGGTGTATTTCCGGTCAGATTCTGCCAGGCGATGCTGGCTCCACAGGTAGTCCATGAAGGAGACAGCATCGGTGAGGGAAAGGTCATAGATCGTGAAAATGGTGTGGCCCAAGAGCCACACCATTGCGTTGCGTCGTGGTCGGGGGTTGGCCTGAATATCAGGGGTAAGGAACCAGTCGACTGACACATTGTCTGGTGTCGTCCCACCGATCAGCGCTGATAGTACACGTGCAGGGTCCCACACTTCTGTGACGTGAGGGCATAAGAGACGATGCTCTCTGGTGTCTGCGTCACCACATCGGCCGCAAGCAGCCGAGGGCCGTAGGCGCATGACCGCCAGGCGGTGATTGGTGGGTACTAAATTGTTTACGACACGATAACATAGCGCTGAAACTTCCGTGGCAAGGGCTGTGTTGTTGATATTAGCTCAAGCTTGGTGTCAGATGACCGACGATCGTCTGTCCTCTAATATATGTGGTGTGGGTACTTCGTCTACGATGGGACTGGTTGACCTGATGGAAGAGATGAAATAAAGTCAACGATTTATTCTGTCTGCGAGTGTTACAGGAATGCACAGCAGAGCCGGCCGGTGTGGCCGTGCGGTTCTAAGCGCGTCAGTTTGGAACCGCGTGACCGCTACGGTCGCAGGTTCGAATCCTGCCTCGGGCATGGATGTGTGTGATGTCCTTAGGTTAGTTAGGTTTAAGTAGTTCTAAGTTCTAGGGGACTGATGACCTCAGTGGTTAAGTCCCATAGTGCTCAGAGCCATTTGAACCATTTTTTTGCACAGCAGACACTAGTCAGAGATGCTACCAGAGTGCAAGAAAAGCAATTCCAAGAGCGGACGTTCCAAAACTAGTGAAGTGACATATTAGTTCTTCGCACACAGACGTCGTGCAATGAGCATGACAGTAAAATTGCAGAAACTCGCAGTTAGGCGGAGCCGTTCACTGCACGTCATCCTCCATACATTTTTCGGTGTCTACCAAAGTACAAAGGTATATGTAGATGTCTTCTTCTTAGGTCTTCAACCATCAGGCTAGTTAGCAGTAGTTAGCCATTCATTTCTGACTTCGGCCTTCCTCTTGAGAGTGGTGTAGGTGGTGCAGCTGACATCCTCCATGATCTGACTGATGTATCCTAGTCTCGGTCTCTCTCTTGTGTTTCTCCTCTCTACTGTCCCTTCAATGATACTTTTAATAATACCTTCATGTCTCAGCAGATGGCCTACCCATGTGTGCCTCCTGCGTAAGATTAGCTTCAGGAGACACGGCTTCTCTTCCTTCACTCTGTGGAGCACCTCTGCGTTGTCTACCCAAGAACTACAGTAGCACCACATCTCGGAGGCTATTGCTTTATGTTTTCCTGCTTCTCGGAGTGTCCATGTTTCAGTAAAGCAGCACACTCCAAACAAACGTCTTTATGAGGTTTTTCCTGAGATGTTTGTCTGTGCTGCTGAATGTGAAAAGTTTTCTTCTCTTGATAAAAGCAGCTTTTGCCTGGAGGGCTCGGCTTATGATATCCTTCCTTAACGTTCCGTCTGATGTAATTTTACTCCCTTGGTGGACAAGGCGTTTGACAGTCTCCAGTCGCTCGTTAAGTGAGCATTGGGCAACGGTGTTTTATCTGCTCACCTCTAAGATTTTTGTTTTACCTTTATTAATTTTCATGTTGTCGGAAGAGCTGGGAGTGGTTTTCATCTGGGCCAGCGTCGCTATTAATTGTTCTGCATCTTCTCTTAACACTGCGGTATTATCAGCAAGCCTCAGCATGTTTATTTTTTCACCCTAAATTTTAATTCCTCCTATGTCTCCTAGTTTCTCCCTAGTTTCCTCTATTATCACGGGAATGTATCCTCAGAACAAGCTAGAAGAGAGTGGGAAGGCCTGTCGTACAGCCTGCTTCGTAGGAGCTTCTTCTTGATGTTCTCCACGCCTTATCACAGCCGTCTCTCCTCTACACAGTCTCTGCATGACTCTTCTGCCATTATACTTTATGCCAGTCTCTCTCAGCATCTTAAAAAGCTGTCACCAGTCTATCCTCTCGAATGCTTTTTGCAAGTCGACGAAGGTAATATAAGTGTCTTGACCCTTCTTTAGTTTTTTCTCAAGAATTAATCGTAAGCTGAGTATTGCTTCTCGTGTGACTACACCTCTTCTAAAGCCAAACTAGTCGTCTGTGATCATTGCATCTATCCTGCCTTCTATCCGCCTTAGAATGATAGAGGTGAAGATCTTCGATACTGAGGGTCCTAGATTGTTCACATCTGTTTGCAGTAGCTTTCTTTCATATTGGTACTGTGATAGATGTTTTAAAGTCTATTGGGACCACCCCATTTTCCTATATAACTTGTATGAGATTGCACAGTTCTTCATGTAGGTGCTCTCCAGCAGTCTTAATGAGTTCATCAACCCCAATGGCTTTCGCAGGTTTTTTCTGCTTGACTGCAAGGTTGAACTCATGGCAGAAGATATAGACTCCCATTTCTTCCACACCGATTTCCTCAGCGTTCTCCAGTTCCAGGTCTTCATTATTTCCTGCATGTAGTTTTTAAAGGCACGGTTTCCACCTTTCTGCAATGTCTTTCTGGCCGGCCAGAGCGGCCGAGCGGTTCTAGGCGCTACAGTCTGGAACCGCCGACCGCTACGGTCGCAGGTTCGAATCCTGCCTCGGACATGGATGTGTGTGATGTCCTTAGGTTGTTAGGTTTCAGTAGTTCTAAGTTCTAGGGGACTGATGACCTCAGAAGTTAAGTCCCATAGTGCTCAGAGCCATTTGAATCAATGTCTTTCTGTTAAAATAATACTACTCCATCTTAATTTTGATTCCACTGCATTTTATTTGTCTGTTTACAAAGAACTGTTTAATTGATTCGGAGGCAGATTCCAGCTTCCCTGCTGTGATCAATTCATTCACCTCTTTGCGCTGGTTCTCCAAGAATTGTGGTTTAGCCCTTTTCGACTCACGGTTGATTTCATTTTCTTCAATGCTCTATTTTGCCTTTGTTCTTCCTCAGTGTTGTCTTGCTGCAGGTTACGTCTTAAATTTATTTTTGTTATTATGCTTTCCATAGTGCGTTCGCCGGCCGCTGTGGGCGAGCGGTTCTAGGCGCTTCAGTCCGGAACCGCGCTGCTGCTACGGTCACAGGTTCGAATTCTGCCTCGGGCATGGATGTGTGTGATGTCCTTAGGTTAGTATAGGGGACTGATGACCTCAGATGTTAAGTTCCATAGTGCTTAGAGCCATTTGAACCATTTGAACCATAGTGCGTTCTTTAGAACGCTTTGCCTTTTGTCTCCCAACTACGTCATCCTCTAGTCTATTCAGGTCGTATTTCTCACAAGTTATTTTCATAAGATTTTTGAATGTCAGATCACATTCTCGTATCACTATTTTATGTTCACTGTTTATGTCTGAGCCTGGGTAGCTTCTACAGCCTCTTACTTGAATCTGGAACCTTTGTCTAACTAGAATGAAATCGTTCTGATGTCTCTTCCTATCTCCACGGGCTTTCCATGTATACCTTCTCCGTGAATGGATGTTCTGTACAGAATTGTAGTAGTCCATTTCCCTGTCCATTCCTTTCTCCAAGCCCAAAAGGTCCCTCTGTAGTGCCATCTCTTCCTTTCTCCACAGATGCATTCCATTCTACCATAATGATAAGGTTATCTTGTCCTTTGACCACGTTTACAGCACCTTTTATCTCACTGTATACCCTTTCCACCTCTTCTTCATGATAGGTTGACGTCGGCACGTACCTGTGACCGTAGCGGTCGCGCAGTTCCAGACTGAAGCGCCTAGAACCGCTCGGCCACTTCGGCCGGCCCACTTGTGTGGTACAGGTGGTACCCAAGGTAGTATTGTAGGCCCTTTGCTGTTCCTTATATATCTTATTTAGGAGACAATCTGAGAAACCGTATTAGGCTGTTTGCAGATGATGCTGTCGTTTATCGATTAGTAAAGCCATCAGAAGATCAAAACAAATTGAAAAACGGTTTAGAAAATATGTCTGTATGGTGCAAAATTTGGCAATTGACTCTAAATAACGAAAAGTGTGAGGTCATGCACATGAGTGCTAAAAGGAATCCGTTAACTTCGATTACACGATGAATCTGTCATATCTAGAGGTCGTAAATTCAATTAAGTACTTAGGAATTACAATTACAAACAACTTAAATTGGAAGGAACACATAGAAAATGTTGTGGGGAAGGCTAACCAAAGACTGCGTTTAATTGGCAGGACGCTTAGAAAATGTAACAGATCTACTAAGGAGACTGTCTACACCAAGCGTGCCCGTCCTCTTTTACAACAGCCTACTACCGCCTGGTGGGGGTCCTTATCAGATAGGTTTAACAGAGTACGTCGAGAAAGTTCAAAGAAGGGCAGCACGTTTTGTGTTATCACGAAATAGTGGAGAGTATGTCACTGAAATGATACAGAGTTTGGGGTGGACTTCGTTCAAAGAAAAGCGTTTTTCGTTGCGACGTAATATTCTCACGAAATTTCAGTCACCAACTTTCTACTCCGAATGCGAAAATATTTTGTTGGCGTCGACCTACATGGGAAGAAACGATCATCGTAATAAAATAAGGAGAATCAGAGCTCGCACGGAAAGATGAAGGTGTTCGTTTTTTCCGCGAGCTGTAGGAGATGGGGATAATAGAGAATTATTGTGAAGGTGAGTCGATGAACCTCTGCCATGCACTTAAATATGATTTGCGGTGTAGATGCAGATGGAGTGTGTCGTTTTATGAATTTGGTAACACTGTTGTATACCTCGCCCTGATGGTCTGAGAAATGTTCTTTAAAAGAAACCACTATTTATTCAGCTGAGTCCATCGCTGTATTCTGTGCAGCTCTTTGGTTCGGCGCTCCCGCTAAGAAAAGAGTTCGTCTTGGAGGGCGTCGGCGCGGTGCGGCGGTGCAGCGGCTGAGCGGTGAACGTCCTGAACCAGATCACCCTCGGCCGTAACCCAGACCTTGTTCAGAGCCGGTATTAATAGTGTCGGCCCGGACGCTCTATTTTTGGCCTCTTCTTCCTTTCTCCCCAGCGGTGGTGGGCCAGGAGGCGACTGCCGTTGTTTCCTCTCACATCTCCGCGTCCACGCTTCGTACACATAGACGCGCTGCGGCTGTCATTGAAGCATATTGTTTGGACAACATTGGGCTTGGTCTCCGCCGTACTAGTCGGATGTTATTGGTATTATGTAGGCGAGGTGAAAAAGTCTCACTGGGTCTGAGGAATGATATTGAAATCAAAAATATTTTATTTTTGTTATGTCGAATTTTTAAAGTGCTTGTACCGTGCATCTTTCGTTGAAGTGGGTAACTGGAATACTGTTGTTGTTGTTGTCTTCAGTCCTGAGACTGGTTTGATGCAGCTCTCCATGCTACTCTATCCTGTGCAAGCTTCTTCATCTCCCAGTACTTACTGCAACATACATCCTTCTGAATCTGCTTAGTGTATTCATCTCTTGGTCTCCCTCTACGATTTTTACCCTCCACGCTGTCCTCCAATGCTAAATTTGTGATCCCTTGATGCCTCAGAACATGTACTACCAACAGGTCCCTCCTTCTTGTCAAGTTGTGCCACAAACTCCTCTTCTCCCCAATTCTATTCAATACCTCCTCATTAGTTATGTGATCTACCCATCTAATCTTCAGCATTCTTCTGTAGCACCACATTTCGAAAGCTTCTATTCTCTTTTTGTCTAAACTATTTATCGTTCACGTTTCACTTCCACACATGGCTACACCCCATACAAATACTTTCAGAAACGACATCCTGACACTTAAATCTATACTCGATGTTAACCAATTTCTCTTCTTCAGAAACGCTTTCCTTGCCATTGCCAGTCTACATTTTAAATCCTCTCTACTTCGACCATCATAAGTTATTTTGCTCCCCAAATAGCAAAACTCCTTTACTACTTTAAGCGTCTATTTCCTACTTTAATTCCTGCAGCATCACCCGATTTAATTCGACTACATTCCATTACTCTCGTTTTGCTTTCGTTGGTGTTCATCTTATATCTTCCTTTCAAGACACGGTCCATTCCGTTCAACTGCTCTTCCAGGTCCTTTGCTGTCTCTGACAGAATTACAATATCATCGGCGAACCTCAAAGTTTTTATTTCTTCTCCATGTATTTTAATTTCAACTCCGAATTTTTCTTTTGTTTCCTTTACTGCTTGCTCAATATACAAATTGAATAACATCGGGGATAGGCTACAAACCTGTCTTACTGCCTTCTCAATCACTGCTTCCTTTTCGTGCCCCCCGACTCTCTTAACTGCCATCTGGTTTCTGTACAAATTGTAAATAGCCTTTCGCTTCCTGTATTTTACCCCTGCCACCTTCAGAATTTTAAAGAGAGTATTCCAGTCAACATTGTCAAAAGCTTTCTCTAAGTCTACAAATGCTAGAAATGCGGGTTTGCCTTTCCTTAATCTATTTTCTAAGATAAGTCGTAGGGTCAGTATTGCCTCACGTGTTCCAATATTTCTACGGAATCCAAACTGATCTTCGCCGAGGTCAGCTTCTACCAGTTTTCCCATTCGTTTGTAAAGAATTCGCGTTAGTAATTTGCAGCTGTGACTTATTAAACTGATAGTTCGGTAATTTTCACATCTGTCAACACCTGCTTTCTTTGGGATTGGAATTATTATATTCTTGTTGAGGTCTGAGGGTATTTCGCCTGTCTCATACATCTTGCTCACCAGATGGTAGAGTTTTGTCAGGACTGGCTCTCCCAAGGCCGTCAGTAGTTCCAATGGAATTTTATCTACTTCCGGGGCCTTGTTTCGACTCAGGTCTTTCAGTGCTCTGTCAAACTCTTCACGCAGTATCGTATCTCCCATTTCATCTTCATCTACATCCTCTTCCATTTCCATAGTATTGTTCTCAAGTACATCGCCCTTGTATAGACCCTCTATATACTCCTTCCACCTTTCTGCTTTCCCTTCTTTGCTTAGAACTGTGTTTCCATCTGAGCTCTTGATATTCATACAAGTGGCTCTCTTTTCTCCAAAGGTCTCTTTAATTTTCCTGTATGCAGGCATCTTACCCCTAGTGAGATAAGCCTCTACATCCTTACATTTGTCCTCTAGCCATCCCTGCTTAACCATTTTGCACTTCCTGTCGATCTCATTTTTGAGACGTTTGTATTCCCTTTTGGCTGCTTCATTTACTGCATTTTAATATTTTCTCCTTTCATCAATTAAATTCAATATTTCTTCTGTTACCCAAGGATTTCTACTAGCCCTCGTCTTTTTGCCTACTTGATCCTTTGCTGCCTTCACTACTTCATCCCTCAGAGCTACCCATTCTTCTTCTTCTGTATTTCTTTCCCATATTCCTGTCAATTGTTTCCTTATGCTCTCCCTGAGACTCTGTACAACCTCTGGTTCTTTCAGTTTATCCAGGTTCCATCTCCTTAAATTCCCACCTTTTTGCAGTTTCTTCAATTTTAATCTACAGTTCATAACCAATAGATTGTGATCAGAGTCCACATCTGCCCCTGGAAATGTCTTACAATTTAAAACCTGGTTCCTAAATCTCTGTCTTACCATTATATAATCTATCTGATAGCTTGTAGTATCTCCAGGATTCTTCCATGTATACAACCTTCTTTTATGATTCTTGAACCAAGTGTTAGCTATGATTAAGTTATGCTCTGTGCAAAATTCTACCAGACGGCTTCCTATTTCATTTCTCTCCCTCAATCCATATTCACCCACTATGTTTCCTTCTCTCCCTTTTCCTACTCTCGAATTCCAGTCACCCATGACTATTAAATTTTCGTCTCCCTTCACTACCTGAATAATTTCTTTTATCTCATCATACATTTCATCAATTTCTTCATCATCTGCAGAGCTAGTTGGCATATAAACTTGTACTACTGTAGTAGGATGGGCTTCGTGTCTATCTTGGCCACAATAATGCGTTCACTATGCAGTTGGTAGTAGCTTACCCGCACTCCTATTTTTTATTAATTATTAAACCTACTCCTGCATTACCCCTATTTGATTTTGTATTTATAACCCTGTATTCAATTTCTTCATCATCTGCAGAGCTAGATGGCATATAAACTTGTACTACTGTAGTAGGATGGGCTTTGTGTCTATCTTGGCCACAATAATGCGTTCACTATGCTGTTGGTAGTAGCTTTCCCGCACTCCTATTTTTTATTAATTATTAAACCTACTCCTGCATTACCCCTATTTGATTTTGTATTTATAATCCTGTATTCACCTGACCAAAAGTCTTGTTCCTCCTGCCACCGAACTTCACTCATTCCCACTATATTTAACTTCAACCTATCCATTTCCCTTTTTAAATTTTCTAGCCTACCTGCGCGATTAAGGGATCTGACATTCCACGCTCCGATCCGTAGAACGCCAGTTTTCTTTCTCCTGATAACGACGTCCTCTTGAATATTCCCCGCCCGGAGATCCGAATGGGGGACTATTTTACCTCCGGAATATTTTACCCAAGAGGACGCCATCATCATTTAACCATACAGTAAAGCTGCATGCCGTCGGGAAAAATTACGGCTGTAGTTTCCCCTTGCTTTCAGCCGTTCGCAGTACTAGCACAGCAAGGCCGTTTTGGTTAGTGTTGCAAGGCCAGATCAGTCAATCATCCAGACCGTTGCCCCTGCAACTACTGAAAAGGCTGCTGCCCCTCTTCAGGAACCACACGTTTCTCTGGCCTCTCAACAGATACCCCTCCGTTGTGGTCGCACCTACGGTACGGCCATCTGTATCGCTGAGGCACGCAAGCCTCCCCACCGACTGCAAGGTCCTTGGTTCATGGGGGTAGGACTGGAATACTATGCCGCCAAAAAAGTCGTTGATTTGGACACCTCATAGCCAGTGGAAATTCATCCAAAGTGAGTGAATCTTTCTAAGAAAACTACTCTTTCGTTCTGAATGGTTGAGAAATGACTTGATCAGTATGCTACTGAATGATAGCTGTTAATGATGTTTGAATTTACTGATACAATAGGAACATTAGAAGAAAGAGTACGGTACAGGTTACTCCTGGAATAAACTTTGAGAAATTTTTGTTGAAGATGTGTACCGCATTGGTTAAATGATGAGGCAAAGGAAAAGCGAAAATAATATCTTTGGGCAGTTTTACAAAGGGACCAGTTGTCTTGCGTGCCCACTTGTCGCTAAGGATAATTCATTGGTTCACACTTCAGCTGGGACTAAACACGCAACATCAGCTTTAGCACTGTGTTTTGATAAAATTGTAAAATGTTTATGTGTGCCTCTCAACTACTCATGGGAACGCAGATGAGAAAGGACTTTCGAAAGTAAAAATTTGCAGATGACAGGGTATCAGTATCTGATAATATACAGAAGCTCCTATACAACCTAATAATGTAAAATTGAAGATATCAGTAAAGAATATCCACTGACGATGGTACAATAGTGAAGAAACATGTTTTGGCTTAGATTAAAAAAAAAAAAAAAAAACAGTTGTTTGTATAACGGCCGGATTTCGTACCCAGTAATTATACTTTTGTTCGTTTGTACTGCTCAAATGGTAAATAATAGTGAAAGTGATTCTGATTCGGCGAAGAAGTGCAATGAAAACAAAGAAGCCTCTAACGATGTCACCCTCGGCTCGGCGACTCTCAAACAAGATGTTGACACATGCGACAAAAAGGCCGTAGCTCAGAAGTTCATGTGAGGTGTAAGGTGAGTTAATGATGCCACAACTGCATCGAATTTCACCACAATTCTGCCGAGCGCCACCGTGGGACGTGTCACTATAAACTCAACAATTTTCAGTTCAGATCGCAACATTTAATTTGCAACAACTGTAGTGATCAGTTCGATCTTTATGAAAACCATCTCCGCAATATGAGAGTCGAAAACAAATACTGTATAAGAATTAAGATTACTTGTAAGTTGTTGCGAGTTATTTACGATTCAAATAGATCCACAAAGTGTTCATTTTTCCGTTGTTTCAACATTTTAAATTTTGCTATTTACAATGAAGAAGAATAGATCTTACGGCAATGTATCTTTATCATACAAATCTTACAACTATGATCTATTCACCATTACAGTTTAAAATGCGCGAGAAAATAATTCCTGTTCCTTTGTGGCCTAAAAAGTTGAAATGATTGATTTAGGCCCACCTTACACCAATAACAATAAGTTTTTAAATGAGTGCTTAGTGCATCACTTCAACGTAATTTCCAAGACATTGCAACTCAGAGAAATACAAAGTCTGAAATCATTCGTCAAAAAGTTAAGTCGTACAAGTATAATGCAATTGATTTAAAAATTACAACAAACTCTCATAGATTTGATAAAGTCTTAATTTACGCAATACAAAATCGTAGTGAGCAAGTAGCTTTACGATTGTGAACGCAGGCTTGCAGACTATGTTAAGAGAGAATGTCAATGTGGCGAATGCTATTCTTTCTATGATTTCCGCCTGCGTTCGACAAGGGATTTTTTTATTTTTTATTAAAAAAAGGGGTCTTTCTCGTTTTGTATTCTCTTATTGAACTTTCTGTGGTTTCCCGGTGCTACTCACGAACCGTATCCGATTTGTAGTTGACAGCAGGTACAATCAGCCTGTGAAAATACTTATTTTCCTGGCTAGAATTTTTTCTGTAGTCTGGTAGGCTGTAAGCCCTTCCACGTAGGCCAGTCCTCACGAAGTAACTGAAAAATGTTCTGTGTTAAACGAAGTTTGCAGTTTCTAGCATAACACGTAGTTATCAAGTTATCACGATACTTTATTCTATGAAAGCTAGCTGAGAAATTTGTAAAATTATGCTTGGAAAAAAATATATTTTATTAAAATGTTTATTTTGTTGGGGGGGGGGGGGGGAGTGATTCACATGGCATCTCCTTCATCCCCCCCCCCCCCCTCCACGTATCTACGCCTGCCACTGCCAGAAAGTATGTGAGCGTTCTATCTGCAAGAAAGTAGACCAGTGGGAAGTGCGTGTTGCATACAGGCCGCTGCCCCGTGCGGTGCAGGTGGGCGGCCAGAGGTACTATTGAGTTTCAGCCCAGCAGGCGCGCGCGATGGCCCCCGGCGTGTACCCTTGTTCACTTAACCTGTTTACCGCCCGGGGCTGTATTGAGTTTCCACGACATCCGATACTTCCTGTGCGCAAAATGCTACTACAGCATCGCCAGCTTTGCTTACACTTTTACCTGGAAAAAATGTCCCATTCCCTGATTATATTTCTCCGCTGCAACGCCTTTTTCCTGCTTTCCATGCGCAGTCTTCTTCTTGCCCCTATATCTATCTCACCTTCGGTGTTTTCTTGTTGGATTTCATTTGATCCATCATTTTAAACGAAAGGTTCTGATTAACACAGGAACCGTACCAGCCGTTTCGCCTTGTGCATGCGAGCACACGGACATTGTGCGGCATTGCTATAATTTGAAAATGGTTCAATGCGTGCCAAAAGTCTGTTCGCAAGTTATCAGTTTTTTGTAATTCTGTGAATGAGATGTATGAATGCGGTTCAGCGAGTCAGAACAAAGCTTTGTGTTTATTATTATTTCCTATGCGTGCGTGGTATTTTAGAAACGCGGTATTTTAGAAACGATGAGATATTCCACCTGGTCTGTTAACAAATTTATTTGTTTACGATCGTGATTTCAGCTATTGTGATATTCTCTAAAAACAGCTTGCTACAAAGTGCCTCTGTGCGTTATCAGATGTTACACTAGCACAAGCACAGCATTAAATCTTGCGTACAGTGACACGAATTCTATAGGAAGTATTTTCTGAAGGGCTAAGAAGTTTTATTTAGCCGGCGGAGAATCCGTGTCTATTTTGCATATGTAATTTCGTTTTCCAACGGAGGAAGAGGTGGGAGACATATCCCCCACAGGTATTTTGACGTGATATCTACCGGGTGCTAAAAAAGTCAGTATAAATTTGGAAACTTAATAAACCACGGAATAATGGAGGTAGAGAGGTAAAAATTGACACACATGCTTGGAATGACATCGGGTTTTACTAGAACCGAAAAAAAACAAAGTTCAAAAAATATCCGACAGATGGCGCTGGACAGCAAAACGTCAGTGACTGCACATGACAATCGTGTATAAAAGGAGCTGTAATGAGAGAGAGAATCAGATGCGCCAGCAATCGCAGCATGTTGACGTTACCTGAAAAGGCGCTGTTAGTGAAGCTGTATTATTAGAATGGGGAATGTGCTAGTTCAGCGTTACGATCCTATCGCCATAGGAAGGGGATTCGAACGGGTAAAGGTCCGTTGAAAAATGCAGCTGTGGCGAGAATGATTTCGAAGTTCGAAGCCACGGGTTGTTTAGACGATAGACCCCATAGTGGCCGACCGAGCACAAGGTGTAATACTGCTGAGACAGTTCAGGAAGAAATGGAGACTATAGCGGGTTCGTCTATGCACGGGGAAGCCAGCACTCGTGCAGTTGCACGTCGCACAGACATTCCATTCACTACTGTTTAGTTGGCACTGAGGCGTACCCTCCGATGCTATCCGTACAAAATCCAGCGGCATCACGAACTGTTACCTGGCGATTTAGAGAAGCGGAGGGCATTTGCGGTGTGGGCGTTTCAAAAGATGGCGGAAGATGACGATTGTTTGGGTAACGTGTTGTGGACTGATGAAGCTCATTTCACGCTCCGAGGGTCTGTCAAAGCCCACAACTGCAGAATTTGGGCTACCGAAAATCCTAGACCTGTCGTGGAAACTCTATTGGACGACGAGAAAGTCACGGTATGGGTTGGATTTACCACATCTACCGTTATCGGGCCATTTTTATTCGAGGAAATGCGTGATTCTGGATTTGTAACTGTTACCGTGGCGGGTGAGAGGTACGCCGATATGTTACAGAATCGCATCATCCCCAGCCTGGCTGATAAACACCTGCTGATACGTACGATGTTTATGCAGGATGGCGCTCCACCCCATATTACTAGACGCGTGAAAGATCTCTTGCGCGCGTCGTTTGGTGATGATCGTGTGATGAGCCGCCACTTTCGTCATGCTTGGCCTCCCAGGCCCCCAGACCTCAGTCCGTGCGATTATTGTCTTTGGGGTTACCTGAAGTCGCAAGTGTATCGTGATCGACCGCCATCTCTAGGGATGCTGAAAGACAACATCCGACGCCAATGCTTCACCATAACTCCGGACATGCTTTACAGTGCTGTTCACAACATTATTCCTCGACTACAGCTGTTGTTGAGGAATGATGGTGGACATATTGAGCATTTCCTGTAAAGAACATCATCTTTGCTTTGTCTTACTTTGTTACGCTAATTATTGCTATTCTGATCAGATGAAGCGCCATCTGTCGGACATTTTTTGAACTTTTGTATTTTTTTCGTTCTAATAAAACCCCATGTCATTCCAAGCATGTTTGTCAATTTGTACCTCTCTATCTACATTATTCCGTGATTTATTCAGTTTTCAAATTTATACTGACTTTTTGATCACCCGTTATATTATCTGATCAGAAGTATTCGGACATCTGAGAATACACATTAAGATGGCTTATGCCCATCCTTCGCCTTATAACGGCTTGAATTCTGCTGGGAACACTTTGAATGGAGCATCGAATGCCTATGGAGGAATAGTAGCCCATTCTTGCTCAGGAGCCGAAACAAGAAAAGGTAAAGATGCCGAACGCTGGGGTCTGAAGCGGGGTCGACGTTCTGACTTATCCAAAGGGTGTTCCATTGAGTTCACATCGGGACTCTGCGCAGGCCAGTCCATTGCAGGAATACTGCTGTCCATATATCAATGCGTCACAAATGCTGTTTTACGACAGGGTGCGTTTTCATGTTGATACAGTCAGCATCTCCGAACTGTCCTCTGCCGCATGTAGTATACAGTGCTGTGAAATGTGTTCTATCCTTCAGCGTTTTCCTAGGCGCAACAGGAGTAGCACACCTCGATCACTAAACACACCGCGCACGGTGGCATCACCTCCTCCGTACTGCACTGCTATCACTATATGTGACGGCAGGTAACGTTCTTCGGGCATTCGCCAAACCCAAACCCTTCCATCGAATCGGCACAGGTTATACCGTGGTTCATCACTCCACGTCACTCGTTTCCAGTCATCCGCAGCCTAGTAACGTCCCTCATTACACAACCTGAAGCGTCGCCTAGCACTGTCTACTGAAATCTGTGGTTCATTAGGAGCTGCTCGACCACCGCGCACTATTCTTTTTAATTTCTTACGCACATTCACTCTGCTGTTTGGACTGCTGATAGCACTTCGGAACTCACGAGTGACTCCTCCCGCTGACTGCACGTGAATTTTTTACAACCACCCTCCTGAATGCTTGACAGACGCTGTCTGTCAGTGCAAGAGGACTGACTGGTCTTGATTTATCTGGGGTTGTTCCTTCACATTCCTTCACAATCACATCACCATGGTGTACCCCGCAAGTCATTGTATAGGTCGTACCCATCTGGATAGCCGTGCGTGTTCAAGCTCAGTTTCCGGGATAGGGAGGTGCTCTAGCCTTGGACTGAATCTGACGGAGGAATTGACGACGAGGGTAGAGTGCCAACCACTGTGGATGCGGTTTTTTGGCTGTTTCCCACATCCTACTAGGTGAATACCGGGCTGGTACCAAAGTTCCGCCTCACTTGCGCGATTCGCAAACATTCCGAAAACTTTTGCATACTTCCACATGGTTACTACTAGACGCAGATATTTGGGGTAAACACATTACGTCCCGGCAGGGTAACTGAGCGACGGCAGGAAGGACACTTAAACGAAGCATTCCAAATCTACATCTACATCTATACTCTGTAAAGCACCGTGAGGTGCATAGTAAAGTGTACGTCCCATTATACCAGTTATTGGGGTTTCTTCCCGTTCCATTCACGTATGGAACGCGGGAGAATGATTGTTTGAATGCTTCTCTGCGTGCAGTAATTATTCTAACCTTATCCTCACGATCCCTTTGTGAGCGATATGCAGTAGGCTGTAGTATCCTTTAAAACCAGTTCTTGAAACTCTGTTAATAGACTTCTCGCGGTAGTTTACGTCTATCCTCAAGGGCCTTCCACTTCAGTTCCTTCAGTGTCACTGTTACACTCTGACACGGATCAAACAAACCTGTGATAATTCGTGTTGCCCTTCTCTGTATACGTTCAATATCGCCTGTTAGTGCTATTTGCTACTGGTCCCACACACCTGAGCAATATTATAGCTACCCTATGCGAGATGTACAACAGTGTCAGAATAACGATCGCACAATCTTCTTCGAATACAGGGTCTCTAAATACACTCGATCGGCTGCCGTGAGAACGAAGTCGTCCTGGTCCAAGGATTCCCATTTAAGATGTATATATGCAAACTGAAGCAACGAATGAAAATTTGTACCGAGGCCAAGATTCGAACCCAGGTTTCCTGTTCAGTAGGCAGATGCTGTAACCACTACTCCACTCTGGCGCATTGGCTTTGCACAGCTGCACACAATGCCGCAGCACGCCTCCTCCTTGATCCAAATTCTCATTCACGCCTCAGCCCACTTCGTATTCCCCCTAAACGCGAATAGCATCGTAGAGGTTCTCCAACTGTATTGGAATAGCAGCTCACCATCGGACGAAAACGGGGATCCTGCCTGAAACCCAGGCATAGGTTCTTTAATCAAATGCAGCTATATTCGTTCGAGGCTGAGATGCTATTCCAGTACAGTTGGAGAGTCTCTACATTGCTGTTCGAGCTTAGATGAAATACCGAGAGTGCTGAGGTGTCAATGGGGTTTTTGAATGAGGAGGGAAGCTTGCTAGGGTAGTCCGTACAGTTGTACAAAGCCACTGTGACAGGGTGGCGTAGTGGCTTGCGCATCTGCCGAATGAGCAGCAGATCTGGGTTGAATTCGGCCTTGGTACATGTTTTCATTTTTCGCATCACTCTGCATATACAGGGTGTTACAAAAACGTACGGCCAAACTTTCAGGAAACATTCCTCGCACACAAAAGAAAGAAAATATGTTATGTGGACATGTGTCCGGAAACGCTTACTTTCCATGTTAGAGAGCATTTTATTACTTCTCTTCAAATCACGTTAATCGTGGAATGGAAACACACAGCAACAGAACGTACCAGCGTGACTTCAAACACTTTGTTACAGGAAATGTTCAAAATGTTCTCCGTTAGCGAGGATACGTGCATCCACCCTCCGTCGCATGGAATCCCTGATGCGCTGATGCAGCCCTGGAGAATGGCGTATTGTATCACAGCCGTCCACAATACGAGCACGAAGAGTCTCTACATTTGGTACTGGGGTTGCGTAGACGAGAGCTTTCAAATGCCCCCATAAATGAAAGTCAAGAGGGTTGAGGTCAGGAGAGCGTGGAGGCCATGGAATTGGTCCGCCTCTACCAATCCATCGGTCACCGAATCTGTTGTTGAGAAGCGTGCGAACAAAAAAATGGTTCAAATGGCTCTGAGCACTATGGGACTCAACTCCTGAGGTCATTAAGTCCCCTAGAACTTAGAACTACTTAAACCTAACTAACCTAAGGACAACACACACATCCATGCCCGAGGCAGGATTCGAACCTGCGACCCTAGCGGTCGCGCGGTTCCAGACTGTAGCGCCAGAACCGCTCGGCCACCAGCGGCCGGCAGCGTACGAACACTTCGACTGAAATGTGCAGGAGCTCCATCGTGCATGAACCACATGTTGTGTCGTACTTGTAAAGGCACATGTTCTAGCAGCACAGGTAGAGTATCCCGTATGAAATAGTGATAACGTGCTCCATTGAGCGTAGGTGGAAGAACATGGGGCCCAATCAAGACATCACCAACAATGCCTGCCCAAACGTTCACAGAAAATCTGTGTTGATGACGTGATTGCACAATTGCGTGCGGATTCTCGTCAGCCCACACATGTTGATTGTGAAAATTTACAATTTGATCACATTGGAATGACGAAACAAAATGAGTTCTAACATGGAAATTAAGCGTTTCCGGACACATGTCCACATAACATCTTTTCTTTATTTGTGTGTGAGGAATGTTTCCTGAAAGTTTGGCCGTACCTTTTTGTAACACCCTGTTTACGTCATAGGTCACTGACCCCTGAAAGGGTCTCTGGAACCGTATAGTTTCATTCCTACATAAGTTCACCGAGCTCTGCTGTTATTCTTTTTTATGGATTAAATCGACCTGTTACTATCATAGTTACATGTCTCTGAATTTGTTTCATGTCTTTTGTCATGGCAGCTTTATAATGACTGCAAACAAGGAAAAATTTTATACAATGCGTTTCCATTTACAAATAGATTGCATAATCTCATAATCCCTCCAACAAATCTGTATTTTACATTTACCTTTTATAGTAATAATTTTACGTGACTGGTCCATTGCTTATCACATGCTAGTGTTGCCCATAAATAGTTACTCGGTTTGACTTGCTCAAAATCTTGGCATCAGATACTGTCGGTTTCTTTCTGTTTTCCCCATCCTCGGGGACAACGTAAGTGCCTGCTGATAGGTTACATTCACCTATTTGTTCACTTTTTACTTAACGGAAGGGGCATCTACGTTCGTGTATCACGCCATTGTTCCTATCTGCTCGATAAACACTCAGGGGCACGAGGACACTCGACCCTTGGGCCCATCTCTAGGTTCCCGCCCTCTCCTGGTCTGTGTCGAGACGATGCGCTCACTTGCGATTCTGCTCGGATCAATGTTCGTGAGCTGTCGCGGAACAGCAAGATCCACATTGCTCTCGGTGTTTTGTCGAATCCCCGGATGAAGACAGTGCTACATGCCACTACAGAGGTTTTTCTAATGTTGGTGTACTTATTAGCTGCCTTGGTTATAACATTACCATTCGATACATCCTAACAGACTATGCAGATGCTTGGTTATTGAGTTTGAGTAACTAGTGGATGCTTACTTTTAAACTGGGTTACAATCTACGTCTCGTCGTTCCAACCAAATGACGCGGAAACTAGCTCCGTTCTTTCCGTACCGAGACGAAATTGACGGATGTAAAGGTGTAAATAATGTTACAATTTGGGAAGAATAGTGATTTACATACCTACAACACTAGAGAGAAAAATGATCTTTATTATCCATTGTTAAAGCTGTCAGTAGCTCACAGAGGAGTTCAATATGCAGCAATAAAAAATTTTGATCATTTGCCCAATAAGATAAAATGTCTGACAGACAGCGAAGCAAGCTTTAAATGTAATTTAAAATCTTTGTCCCTGGACAACTCCTTACAAACTGGTAGCCAGAAAAGAAAGAAAAAAAGGTCTTGTTTCCAAGTGTACGAGTAGTTGCATGAGTAGGAATGAAATGATAATGTATTCATTAATGTTAACACTAATCATGTACACTTATCCTGTAAACTGACTCGTTCCACATCATTTCGATTGAAACGATGCTCCAATCTATTAAAGAATATCTATCATAATGGGCGAGTTACAAGCTCTTTGATTTTGTCCTCTAATTTCGTTCCTTACATTTCGCATATTGTAATTTATACCTGCCTCCGTATTTCGTAGTACATATGCTCCAAAGAGTGAACAATTGTATCTTTATTAGACATCGTGAAGTGAAGAATTCTCTAACCGCTCGTATTAGTTTTCTTCGCTACAAAAAGACGGATAAACTAGAAACTGCAGTTGTTATGCAAAAACATCTCAATAGACAGTTCTTATCACTTCTTACTGAAGTTCTTGGATCTAGAAAATCATGAGTCCTACAAAAAGGAACGCCAGCAACGGACGTCAATACGCCTTTCACTCTTCTCCTACTACAATTTGAGAACAGTGATGTACATACCTACAACACCCTGTCTCACACCCATACCATTCCCGTTCCCAGCACCCTTCCTTCTCTCATCAGAGCCCTACCTCACCGCAGTTAGCTACCTCCTATTTCTAACGTGCCTTGGGTCAGGGTGAGATCGCATAAATCTGCAGTAGGCAGCACCGTATCTGAATTACAGACGAGAAGGAACCTTCAAAGTTCAAGGACTATAACGGGACTATAACGCCCGGACAAAATTCGCCGCTCCATTGCCGCCATCACTAGCAGCACAGGTGTAGAATTTAAATTCAGCACGCAACCCAATGAAATTATTCTTAGCTGCTGGCTATAAACTTCAGTTGCGTCTTCCTTTCAGGAGTGCAGATCCAGCCGTTTTGGTGGCTTCCTGCGCAAACTAAGTGCAGTTGCCTGTAATAAATTGTCCTATTTAGCTTTGTGCGTACCACTTCCTGAAGTGTTAATCATTACACGGTCATTCATCAGAAATCCTTTTTTTCACTATATTGTCATTGCTATTTTATTACTATGCTTAGCTAATGGTCACAAAGAAATACATAAAATTTTCAAATAATATAATTTCTGGAATGACATTAATCCCCATAATTTCTATAGCACTCGATCGATGTGAGCTCCTCGATTTCGTTTCTGTTTTTACATATAAATTAAGATCTGTTACCATCACATTTACCAAAGAAGTTACTACACTTCTACAAAGTGAAACTGAAGCGAAGATAATGTTTTACAATTTCCCCTAAACAATAAATAGAGCTGTAGCCACAGACTCCCAAATTTGCAGTGTCCCAAGTTCTAGTAAGACTCTTTTGCTTCTCTTGAGGATGTTAGCAGTTTTGTGTGCTTAAGCGACATATATGTATCATCAAATGGGGCAAATCAGATGTAGCAACAACTGTAATTTATTTATTAATGAAAATGCGCACATGGGCGAATGCATAACTGAGTTACATTACTGTAGTCCTACTTTTATTATTGATTTGTCTTTTATTATAGTTTTTGCCTAATATCTTTCACAGCGTTCGTTGCACAGTTCAAACACGCTGTCTTCATTCAGCTGGTGAAATCTCTTGTTTTGGCTGGACTTGTGATGAAAACCATGTGTTACGTACCGTATTACTACATGTCTCAGTACGTAGTTTGCCTGTTTCCATTCTTCCACAATTATGGCGTCGGTTCAGTAGAAGTCCTTCCAGATAGAGGTGTGTTTTTTTGGGCTATCTGGCATATACTTTCGTGGGGTCTGGTGTTTGGCAGGAGCATCTGCATTCTGACGTCTTCTATGAAGATGGTTTATTTCGTTTAGATATGTCAGCCTTCAAGGACTGTCTTCCAGGCGACCATGATTCTTTTCATGTAGCGGGATTTGAATTTCTCTAATGTTACGAGATCGTTGACTTTTCGTTTGTCCCATATTATGTGGATCCCAAAAGCTGCTGTTGGTGCTATGGCCGTTCTAAATAGCGTCACTGCCGTTTTTATTGAGAAATTTTAAGGTTGCTGGCTATTGTAACTTGATTTTATTGCCGCTGTTGCTCTTTGTTTCACATTGGTGTTGAATGTTGTCAATGTTGTTTGCAGAATAGCTCCGAGATATTTATATTTTTGTACCACTTCTAAGGCTTTATTTTGAAGAGCCAGTGTGTCTTTTGATGTGAGGTTACCAACTCTTCTGAAAATCATCTGTTTGGTTTTTCTGTGTTTTATTTGTAGGCAGTTTTTAAGGGCCTATGATGCGAGTCTGTTTAGACGTTCGTAACACTTCTTTGTCTTCTGAACGTGTTATTAGGGGAGATCAAAAGTTTCCGTTTGAGGGTTTTGCTGCAGAGCATGCAACGTATTGCGTCTCCGATGCACGTATGTAAGTACCGACATGTAGGCAAGGTATTAGAGTGCCTTTCGTGTCTTTTCACAGTGGGTGCGATAAATGCGGATATGTGAACTATGGTGACGATATTACCAAATGCGTCCAAACAGGACCAACGTGCTGTCATTCTTTTTTTGGTTGCCGAAGGACAAATACTGGCAGATATGGATCGGAGAATGAAGAATCCATATGGGGCAGCATTTCTGTCGGAAACCACCTTTCTGGAATGGTGCACCAAAGGGTGTTACTGGTTCATAATAAAGCACGTCGCCACATCGCGAATATCGTAACGTCGAAGTTACGCAAACTCAAGTGGGAGACACTCCTATAGTTCTGATCTCCCCCCGTGCTATTAGTACGGCTTTGGTAGTTTAAAAAAGTCCTTAGTCGATTTCCTGCCAGATGAGCATGTGCAGCACGCAGTTATGGACTGCGTCACGCAGCAGGTTACTGTGTTTCACCAAACGGGTAGGATGACTGCCTCAACGCTCAGGGTGATTTTGTCTGATTGACAAGTCGATTCTGGATTGCACGGTAACTTTTTGATCGCCCATTTTGAAGTGCGCAGTTGCTGGTTAAATCTTCCCAGTGTAATTGTTTTAATTGTAAAGTCCAAATTAGGCAAAATTAATATTTGTTATGGGCGATTTTCCTATAATTTTTTTCTGGGTAAACCATGACTATTAAAAACCACGCTAGGAGCACCGCAATGTCAATAAAATTTATTAAGATAGTAAGTTGCACAATAGAAACAGCAGTGGAATAACATAGGCGACATGTGGGACTGTACGGTGCGATATTTTTAATGACATATAAAGGTCATGTATTTTAATTTTTTCTAATATACGGAGAGTATGAACGAGCTTTTATAATAAAAGGTAGATCAGTAGTTATCAACCGAGACACTGAAGGGAGCGAGAACAAAAATCAAACTTTTAATCCTCTTATTCTGTCAAATATTTTTATAGAAAATTTCTAACTGTAGCGTCGATAGAAACTCGGCATCTTCGAAGAAATGATTGACTCATCTTCTCGAAAATTCCTAGCGTTTTGTAAATGATTACCAAGGTCTCAAAGATTGTTTCGATCAGTTGTTGACAGATGTTGACTTCTACTCAGTATGGTTGCGCGGCACGTCTTGTTCGCTTTCACAACCCCTACCCTATTCTCTCTTTATAACTCTTTTTAGCACCTTATAAATTTCCGCAATTTGGTAGTTAATTACCTGATAACTTTGTGAAAGGAAAGACAGGTTTTTTTCCGTGTATGAACTTACTGACTTCGCCGGTCCTCCCTCCACTGCAATCACGAGCAAAGGCATTGAAAATAAGCCAGTTGCTGACAGTTATTATTCTCTTCGAACGTACATTTTGATGTTTGCTTGACTAATGAAAGTAGTTCACAGTGGGGTAGCAGTCGAGTTGAATTGAAGCTTTGATGTCGGAAATTAGGTTATTTACAGTATGGTTCCGGCGTCACTGGTCGCTGCTCGGAGCGACGAAACCAACACTGGTTGCTAGTCAGGCGTTGAAACTGGTGACCGGAAAGAGGGAGAGCGAACACTTACAAAGGGCATACAAAGCGCACCTTTGTTGTCGCTGTTAGCGTTACACCTCATTATGGCCGAACGCATATACGGATCTGGAATTTTAGTAACATGAGCTACGCCAGTGATAGTAACCAACAATGCTCTGGTGCCCTAAAGTTAACTTCTTTAAAACAAAGACACGTTTCAAGGACCTGAAATGATGCCTTCTCGTACGATTGGAACCTAGAATTGTGGTTCACATCATTACATATTGTTTACAAATTTTTTTTTGCTAGATATATTACACTGAAGAATCTAAGAAACTGGTACACCTGCCTCATATCGTGTAGGGCCCCCGCGAGCACGCAGAAGTGTCGCAAAATGTTTGAAGTAGTGTTGGAAGGAACTGGCACCATGAGGCCTGCGGGACTGTCCATAAATCCACAAGAGTGTGAGGGGGTGGAGATCTCTTCTGAACAGCACGCTGCAAGGAATCCCAGATATGCTCAATAATGTTCATGTTTGGCGAATTAGATGGCCAGCGGAGGTGTTTAAACCGAGAAGAGTGTTCCTGGAGACACTCTGTAGCAATTCTGGACGTGTGGGGTGTCGCATTGTCCTGCTGGAATTGCCCAAGTCCGTCGGAATGCACAATGGACACGAATGGATGCAGGTGATCAGAAAAGAAGCTAACGTACATGTCACCTGTCAGAGTCATATTTAGACATATCAGGGGCCCCGTATCACTCCACCTGCACGCGCCCCACACCACATCAGAACCTCCATCAGATTGAACAGTCCATGTTGACATGCTGGGTCCACGGATTCATGAGGTTGTCTCCCATACTCGTCCATTCGCTCGATACAATTTGAAACGAGACTCGTCCGACAGTGCAACATATTTCCAGTCATCAACAGTCGAATGTCGGTGTTGACGTGCCCAGGGAGAGGTGTAAACGCTTTGTGTTGTGCAGTCATCACGGGTACACCAGTGGGCCTCCGACTCCGAAAGCCCGTAACGATGATGTTTTGTTAAATGGTTCGCACGCTGACACTTGTTGATGCCCAGCATCGAAATCTGCAGCAATTTGCGAAAGGGCTGCAATTTTGTCACGTTGCACGATTCTCTTCAGTCGTCGTTGGTCCCGTTCTTGCAGGATCTTTTTCCGACCGCCGCGATGCAGGAGATTGATGTTTTACCGGATTCCTGATATTCACGGTACGCTCGTGAAATGGTCGTTCAGGAAAATCCTCACCTCATCGCTGCCTCGGAGACGCCGTGTCCCATCGCTAGTGCGCCGACTGCAGCACCACGTTCAAACTCACTTAAATCTTGATAACCTGCCATTGTAGCAGCAGCAACCATTCTAACAACTGTGGCAGACACTTGTCTTGCAGACCGCAGCGCCGTATTCTGCCTGTTTACGTATCTCTGTATTTGAATACCCATGCCTATACCAGTTTCTTTGGCGCTTCAGTGTAAAGTGCCTCTTTCCTTGATTTTTAACAGATTATTTCATTTGCCAGTTGAGTTAAGTGTTGATCTGATTAATAAATTGTGTCAGATTGGAGAAAAAAACTGTGACAAATGCTCACTATAGTGACGGAGAGTTTTTAAAGAAAAAAATGTTCGCACCCCAATAAAAAAAGTGACACAACGCACAAATGCAATATTTGAGAACAATCGACTTGGATGATTCTATAAAACTTATTTTGAAATAGCATAAGATTCCATTAAATATCAAGTATTTTTGGCATTAAATTTCATTACATAAGTTCTATTCTCTTCAAATGTGAGGTGTTATCTGGTAATTATTAATTAATTCTTTAAAATTTGTCGGTTGCATTGCTTTCCTAAAAACTTTTTTGTTTTTGTTATGACCGTCACGTAATACTTTTGCCTCTTTTTCATCCCAAAGACTTTTTAACTTGCGTCTTGCACAAAGACAGCGCAGTATCCACCATGTTGCCAACTGACATCTATGATAACACTGGAAAGTTATATCTAGGTCAAAGTTATATTTTACATATAGGTTCTGAATGTGCTATTTATAGTTTAAAATTCCGTATGACTAAAAAGTAAAGATGAAATTGTTTAAACGAATGTGCTGAGTGCTTGTATGGTTAAATAAATAAGTGCAGTGGCTACTGTTTACTTAGGCTATATTGAACATTAAAAAAATAACATAGTACATTTTATATAGAAGAATTGAATTACGTGTTTTACTCACAGTAGAAGTGACATTTGCAAAAAATAAAGGCAGAAACAGACTTACGTGAGGTGGAACTACTACTTGCAAACGACAGGCTCACGATTGATTGTGCTTTTTCATGAGTGTACATTGCTGTTGTATGAGCAAATTGTGGAAATTCCTTAGAAAAATTTTGCTGGGTAACTCTGTTTGGTGATTTAGGATGCCATTTGCGGGTGCACATTTCTGAGAATAAATTTCAGTTTCTTCAAGTAAGTTCATTCTTTTTCCTCTGTTGGTCAAGTGGAGTATTTGTAAGTTGTGAGCTATATCTATCACTTTATGTTCACCTTCTGCTACCATGCACATGTGGAGTCGCTGAATTTATTAAACGAGTAGGACCCATGTGTTACCGGACACTTATATTTAAGTTTGTTCCTGTTTGGCCAATGAATATCTTAGAACATGAATTAGAGCTCACACTCACACACTCACTCACTGGTCATACCGAACTCGCGAGTCCATTACCGCAGCAACGTATTTTCGCCATCTGTCCCTGTCTTGGGCTATTTCCTTCCAGGACGTTTTCCCTCTAGGTGCCCTACCAGTACCCTGCGCGCTGCCCTGCCCTCATCCATTCGAGCTACGTGACCCGCCCATCGCAGCCTACGTGATTTAATAATACTGATTATGTCGGGGCTTGAACAGAGTTCGTGAACCTCTTCATTATGCAGTTTCGCCACTCTCCGCTAATGTCATCCCTTTTTGCTCCGAAAATTTTCCTCAAAATTTTGTTTTCAAATACTCGAAACGGCTTTTCATTTTGCACAGTGAGAGACCTAGTCTCACACCCATACAGCATAACTGGTAGAGTAATAGTTTAGTCTATTATAATCTTTAAATTCCCAGACAGTATCCGTGATGAAAGTAATCTATTCAGTGAGAAGAAGCACGCATTTCCCGCCCGTAATCTCTTCTTCAGTTCGGATTCAATCTCATTTCTCGAAGTGATGCTCACGCCTACATACTTAAATGTGTTCACTTTTTCAAACTGCATGTCTACAACTCTTAACATTTCCTGATCTACCACTGTTGGCATTCTAGTAGTAACCAGGTATTTAGTTTTGTCTTCACTTATCCTTAGACCTACATCTTCACTAGCCTTGATTAACGCATTCTCATTTGCTGTTACAGATTATTTCCTATTGCTAATGATGTTTAGATCATCTGCGTATCCTAATATCTTAATATTTCCATTTAACTCCACACTCTCTGAATTATCTGCTGCCATTCGTACAATATATTCTAGGACTAAATTAATAAGTAGCGGAGACAAATTCTTCTGACTCCAATTTCCCCACGCGTACTCTACCTTTTGTGTTTTTCAAACTCGCTCCTATAAGTCTAACATACTTCTTTGGTATTCCGAGTTCCAAAAGAATTCTGTACAATTTTGATTGCAATACTGAATCATATGCTTTTGTAAAATACATGAGAAGATTATGAACTGGTTTATTGTATTCCCATTTCTTTTCCAAAATTTGACGCAGGGTGAATATTTGATCTATAGTTGATCTGTTCCTCCGAAAGCCAGCTTGGTAATCCCCCACAATTTCATCTGCATATGGTGAACCATGGACCTTGCCGTTGGTGGGGAGGCTTGCGTACCTCAGCGATACAGATAGCCGTACCGTAGGTGCAACCACAACGGAGGGGTATCTGTTGAGAGGCCAGACAAACATGTGGTTCCTGAAGAGGGGCAGCAGCCTTTTCAGTAGTTGCAGGGGCGATAGTCTGGATGATTGACTGATCTGGCCTTGTAACATTAACCAAAACGGCCTTGCTGTGCTGGTACTGCGAACGGCTGAAAGCAAGGGGAAACTACAGCCGTAATTTTTCCCGAGGGCATGCAGCTTTACTGTATGGTTAAATGATGATGGCGTCCTCTTGGGTAAAATATTCCGGAGGTAAAATAGTCCCCCATTCGGATCTCCAGGCGGGGACTACTCAGGAGCACGTCGTTATCAGGAGAAAGAAAACTGGCGTTCTACGGATCGGAGCGTGGAATGTCAGATCCCTTAATCGGGCAGGTAGGTTAGAAAATTTAAAAAAGGAAATGGATAGGTTAAAGTTAAATATAGTGGGAATTAGTGAAGTTAGGTGGCAGGAGGAACAAGACTTTTGGTCAGGCGAATACAGGGTTATAAATACGAAATCAAAACGGGGGAATGCAGGAGTAGGTTTAATAATGATTAAAAAAATAGGAGTGCGGGTAAGCTACTACAAACAGCATAGTGAACGCATTATTGTGGCCAAGATAGACACGAAGCCCACGCCTACCACAGTAGTACAAGTTTATATGCCAACTAGCTCTGCAGATGACGAAGAAATTGAAGAAATGTATGATGAAATAAGAGAAATTGTTCAGGTAGTGAAGGGAGACGAAAATTTAATAGTCATGGGTGACTGGAATTCGGTAGTAGGAAAAGGAAGAGAAGGAAACGTAGTAGGTGAATATGGATTGGGGGGAAGAAATGAAAGAGGAAGCCGTCTGGTAGAATTTTGCACAGAGCACAACTTAATGATAGCTAACACTTGGTTCAAGAATCATAAAAGAAGGTTGTATACATGGAAGAAGCCTGGAGATACTGACAGATTTCAGAGTGATTATACACTCCTGGAAATTGAAATAAGAACACCGTGAATTCATTGTCCCAGAAAGGGGAAACTTTATTGGCACATTCCTGGGGTCAGACACATCACATGATCACACTGACAGAACCACAGGCACATAGACACAGGCAACAGAGCATGCACAATGTCGGCACTAGTACAGTTTATATCCACCTTTCGCAGCAATGCAGGCTGCTATTCTCCCATGGAGACGATCGTAGAGATGCTGGATGTAGTCCTGTGGAACGGCTTGCCATGCCATTTCCACCTGGCGCCTCAGTTGGACCAGCGTTCGTGCTGGACGTGCAGACCGCGTGAGACGACGCTTCATCCAGTCCCAAACATGCTCAATGGGGGACAGATCCGGAGATCTTGCTGGCCAGGGTAGTTGACTTACACCTTCTAGAGCACGTTGGGTGGCACGGGATACATGCGGACGTGCATTGTCCTGTTGGAACAGCAAGTTCCCTTGCCGGTCTAGGAATGGTATAACGATGGGTTCGATGACAGTTTGGATGTACCGTTCACTATTCAGTGTCCCCTCGACGATCACCAGTGGTGTACGGCCAGTGTAGGAGATCGCTCCCCGCACCATGATGCCGGGTGTTGGCCCTGTGTGCCTCGGTCGTATGCAGTCCTGATTGTGGCGCTCACCTGCACGGCGCCAAACACGCATACGACCATCATTGGCACCAAGGCAGAAGCGACTCTCATCGCTGAAGACGACACGTCTCCATTCGTCCCTCCATTCACGCCTGTCGCGACACCACTGGAGGCGGGCTGCACGATGTTGGGGCGTGAGCGGAAGACGGCCTAACGGTGTGCGGGACCGTAGCCCAGCTTCATGGAGACGGTTGCGAATGGTTCTCGCCGATACCCCAGGAGCAACAGTGTCCCTAATTTGCTGGGAAGTGGCGGTGCGGTCCCCTACGGCACTGCGTAGGATCCTACGGTCTTGGCGTGCATCCGTGCGTCGCTGCGGTCCGGTCCCAGGTCGACGGGCACGTGCACCTTCCGCCGACCACTGGCGACAACATCGATGTACTGTGGAGACCTCACGCCCCACGTGTTGAGCAATTCGGCGGTACGTCCACCCGGCCTCCCGCATGCCCACTATACGCCCTCGCTCAAAGTCCGTCAACTGCACATACGGTTCACGTCCACGCTGTCGCGGCATGCTACCAGTGTTAAAAGACTGCGATGGAGCTCCGTATGCCACGGCAAACTGGCTGACACTGACGGCGGCGGTGCACAAATGCTGCGCAGCTAGCGCCATTCGACGGCCAACATCGCGGTTCCTGGTGTGTCCTCTGTGCCGTGCGTGTGATCATTGCTTGTACAGCCCTCTCGCAGTGTCCGGAGCAAGTATGGTGGGTCTGACACACCGGTGTCAATGCGTTCTTTTTTCCATTTCCAGGAGTGTATAATGATAAGACAGAGATTTAGGAACCAGGTTTTAAATTGTAAGACGTTTCCAGGGGCAGATGTGGACTCTGACCACAATCTATTGGTTGCGAACTGTAGATTAAAACTGAAGAAACTGCAAAAAGGTGGGAATTTAAGGAGATGGGACCTGGATAAACTGAAAAAACCAGAGGTTGTACAGAGTTTCAAGGAGAGCATAAGGGAACAATTGGCAGGTATGTGGGAAAGAAATACAGTAGAAGAAGAATGGGTAGCTTTGAGGGATGAAGTAGTGAAGGCAGCAGAGGCTCAAGTAGGTAAAAAGACAAGGGCTAGTAGAAATCCTTGGGTAACAGAAGAAATATTGAACTTAATTGATCAAAGGAGAAAATATAAAAATGCAATAAATGAAGCAGGCAAAAAGGAATACAAACGTCTCAAAAATGAGATCGACAGGAAGTGCAAAATGGCTAAGCAGGGATGGCTAGAGGACAAATGTAAGGATGTAGAGGCTTGTCTCACCAGGGGTAAGATAGATACTGCCTACAGGAAAATTAAAGAGACCTTTAGAGAAAAGAGAACCACTTGTATGAATATCAAGAGCACAGATGGAAACCCAGTTCTAAGCAAAGAAGGGAAAGCAGAAAGGTGGAAGGAGTATATAGAGGGTCTATACAAGGGCGATGTACTTGAGGACAATATTATGGAAAATGAAGAGGATGTAGATGAAGATGAAATGGGAGATATGATACTGCGTGAAGAGTTTGACAGAGCACTGAGGGACCTGAGTCGAAACAAGGCCCCGGGAGTAGACATTCCATTAGAACTACTGACAGCCTTGGGAGAGCCAGTCCTGGTGAGCAAGATATATGAGACAGGCGAAATACCCTCAGGCTTCAAGAAGAATATAATAATTCGAATCCCAAAGAAAGCAGGTGTTGACAGATGTGAATATTACCGAACAATCAGTTTAATAAGTCACGGCTGCAAAATACTAACACGAATTCTATACAGACGAATGGAAAAACTAGTAGAAGCCGACCTCGGGGAAGATCAGTTTGGATTCCGTAGAAATATAGGAACACGTGAGGCATTATTGACCCTACGACTTATCTTAGAAGCTAGATTAAGGAAAGGCAAACCTACGTTTCTAGCATTTGTAGACTTAGAGAAAGCTTTTGACAATGTTGACTGGAATACTCTCTTTCAAATTCTAATGGTGGCAGGGGTAAAATACAGGGATCGAAAAGCTATTTACAACTTGTACAGAAACCAGATGGCAGTTATAAGAGTCGAGGGACATGAAAGGGAAGCAGTGGTTGGGAAGGGAGTGAGACAGGGTTGTAGCCTGTCCCCGATGTTATTCAATCTGTATATTCAATCTGTATATTAAGCAAGCAGTGAAGGAAACAAAAGAAAAATTCGGAGTAGGTATTAAAATCCATGGAGAAGAAATAAAAACATTGAGGTTCGCCGATGACATTGTAATTCTGTCAGAGGCAGCAAAGGACTTGGAAGAGCAGTTGAACGGAATGGACAGTGTCTTGAAAGGAGGATATAAGATGAACATCAACAAAAGTAAAACGAGGATAATGGAATGTAGTCGAATAAAGTCGGGTGATGCTGAGGGAATTAGATTAGGAAATGAGACACTTAAAGTAGTAAAGGAGTTTTGCTATTTGGGGAGCAAAATAACTGATGATGGTCGAAGTAGAGAGGATATAAAATGTAGACTGGCAATGGCAAGGAAAGCGTTTCTGAAGAAGAGAAATTTGTTAACATCGAGTATAGATTTAAGTGTCGGGAAGTCGTTTCTGAAAGTATTTGTATGGAGTGTAGCCATGTATGGAAGTGAAACATGGACGATAAATAGTTTGGACAAGAAGAGAATAGAAGCTTTTGAAATGTGGTGCTACAGAAGAATGCTGAAGATTAGATGGGTAGATCACATAACTAATGAGGAGGTATTGAATAGGACTGGGGAGAAGAGAAATTTGTGGCACAACTTGACTAGTAGAAGGGATCGGTTGGTAGGACATGTTCTGAGGCACCAAGGGATCTCCAATTTAGTATTGGAGGGCACCGTGGAGGGTAAAAATCGTAGAGGGAGACCAAGAGATGAATACACTAAGCAGATTCAGAAGGATTTAGGTTGCAGTAGTTACTGGGAGATGAAGCAGCTTGCACAGGATAGAGTAGCATGGAGAGCTGCTTCAAACCAGTCTCAGGACTGAAGACCACAACAACAACAACATGGTGTAAGCCTGCTTAGCAGAATATTCGAGAAAATTTTGGAACATACTGGTAATAGCGATATCTCTCTATAATTACTACAATCCATTTTGTCGCCATTCTTAAAAATTGGGATCAGAATCGAGTCCTGCCACTCTTCAGGTATCATCTCTGAGTTCCATACTTTAGTTATCACTTTGCGAACTACTTCCACCAATTTCTGTCCCCCATTTTTAACTAATTCTGCAGTTATGCAATCTGATCCTGGTGCTTTATGGTCTTTCAATTTGTTGATTGCATCTCTTACTTCCTTTAACGTTGGCTCAGGTATCTGGGGTTCTGCTGTATGTATTTCGTACGCCTGCTCATTTCCTACTTCCTGGTGTACATTTAATAGATGCCCAAAATACGCCATCCATTTACTTAATATAACACTGGGGTCTGTCAGTATTCCCCCGGCATCCCCTCGAAGTGCATTTGTCCTAGCCTTGAAGCCCTTCCTATACCCATTTATGTCTAGGTAAAGTTCCCTAATGTTCTTTGTTTTACTGTTTGTTTCCATTTTTTTAATTTGATTGTTCAAATAATCCCCCTTCTTTGCCCGTAGCCTACGACCAACTTCCCTTCTCATGTTCAAGAACCTCTCGTTTTCTGTCTCCCATTCTATCCCAATCTATTCGCGCTTTTCTCCTTTCCTCTATCAATTTCTTGCATTCCTCATCAAACCACGGTTTCCTCCTGTTATTCTTAATTGTACCTGTTGTGACCTTCGCTGCCTCTTTGATATCATTCCTCACAGTGATCAACTGTTTATTTACATCCTCGTTCAAATGGTTCAAATGGCTCTGAGCACTATGGGACTCAACTGCTGTGGTCATAAGTCCCCTAGAATTTAGAACTACTTAAACCTAACTAACCTAAGGACATCACACACATCCATGCCCGAGGCAGGATTCGAACCTGCGACCGTAGCGGTCGTGCGGTTCCAGACTGTAGCGCCTTTAACCGCTCGGCCACTCCGGCCGGCTTACATCCTCGTCTTGATCTTCGTGTGTCCTGAGAGCATCAATCTATTTTAAATTTCTATCATGTACCTTCTTCTAAAGCTTTCACCAATCTATTTTAAATTTCTATCATGTACCTTCTTCTAAAGCTTTCATCATTTAGCTTGTCAGTGTCGAACCTAACGAGTTCTGCATTGTGACACCTTGATGTTGCTGTAGATAGCTGTAGGTGAACTAGAATTAGAGCTAAGTTTCTATATTCCTGATCGATTGTATGGCGCACTGTTATTTCTAATACTGTGGATGGCTTTGTCTTTTTATTTTGTTATTTGTGTGAAAACTGATTCTGACATTTGTTGGAAAAGTTTGCTACGTTAATTGATAGTTTTGCTAAAAATGAAATGCTCGCATATTTTTTCTGCTAGGTGGGATGTGGTGTTATTTAGTGTTGGTTTGTCTTTGTGGATGGCTATGTGGGGTTTATTTTACTGTTTAACTGATCAAACTGATGGATTAAACACCATTAAATAAATTGCTTATAACAATGGTGACAGTCCAAAATTAACAGATTCCACGCTAGGAAAATCAGAAGTGGTCACCCCAAATCAAACAGGGACCTCCACGTTTGTAGCCAGCGACGCTAATTGGTAAATCACGGAACTGGCCCTCGTATCAGTCCAACCCCAGATCGTACCGGCCGCACACGCTCTCGCCAAGTGGCGCAGTAGCAGGCCGACACCCGGCTTTCCCACGACGGTTGCATCCCAGCAGCAGCGGGGCGGAGGTGTTCAGAGGCGGCAGAGTCGCCTGAATGAAGCCTGCGGGCAGCGGCGCGGAAGAGCAGCGTAGGCGGGAAGTGCTTGTCCCTGTGTCCGTTCCGCGGGCCCGGCGTGGCGCAGAGTGTAAAACGCCCGCCCACTCGCTCAATGCCGCCGGGCGTCGGCCGCGTTCCCCGTTCCCGGAAATTCGCACAAAGGCACCGGAAACTCTGCAATTTGCTGGCACGGCTGGTAAATGGTTTCACGGTGGAAATCTTATTACCGGGCGCATTTTTTACTGCTGAATGTACCAAAAATCTCATTCTAACTTCGAGATTGGGAGAGAACTAATAGCCGACATCGTATCGACTGAATTTTCCTTTCACTTATGAAACCTGATTATAGGGGGCAGTCAAATGAAAACCGAACACCCGCCACTGCTGGACCGTGGAATGTTCCCATTCAAAAGTGATCACCACATGCGTTAAGACTAATTCAACAAGGCATGTGAGTAGTGAAAACAACCGACGGCTAGAACTAACTATGAATGCCTGTGTGCGTTACACCTGCAACATTCGCCGATATGATCATGTTAGTGCTTCATACTCCCAGCTAGGGTGGCTGCGGCCGGACAAATGGCGTGACTAGCACACACTCTATGTCTACTTCACCGACTCCTCGTCGCGCAAGCACCCCAGTGTCTTGCTTCAGAGATTAAACACGTTTCATACCGTCATAATGGAAACACGAGGTCGTTCTTATTTGGTATCCTAACTGTGCCCACTCACAAAACAAAAACTTTTGCAAACTCCTCAGTTACCGCTGTCCGCCTCTGGAACAAACTGCCCTTTACCTTGCGCAAAATTCAATCCCCTGCTGTTTTTAAGAAGAAGTTGAAGCATTTCCTACTATCGTTTTCATAGCGTTTTCTACAAAATTAATGTACAAGGCCAATCCTCTCTTCTGTCAAATAGCAAAGCTAGTGTCTCCTATCTTGCTCCTTTCTCTTCTTCCTCTTCATCTATCTCTATTAACCATGCAATCTTCTTTTCCTTTGTGTTTCCTTGATTATGTTACATCATGTCTCTATTCTTCTCCTCCCTTCACCATCAGTCTCCCTGCTGCTAGCACTCCTGTCTAAAATCTGTCTCTTTCATACTGTCTAATTATAACAGTACTTATCACCTACGAATATAAACTCTATATGTATGTATTTTTCCAAGTGTGCCTTTGTAATTGTTTATTTCAGTTTTTGTACTAGATGTAGTTTAACATGCCTACCAAAACATATGAACGTAAAATAAGTAGAATGCCTGGTTAGATGTAAGAGAGGGTCTGATGGCCCTAATCTTGCCGGGTTAAATAAATCAATAAATAAATAAATTTATCTCACTGGGAGACGAGACTACCAATTCCTGTTTCGTAGGACGCGGTCGGCCGCTGAGGGATCCACAACCGCATCCACTCTTGCACTTCCTCGTCCGTCTGAAACCGACGTCCACGCATGTCTTTGCTCAGGTCGCCAAAGATGTGAAAATGACACACTGAAAGATCCGGGCTGTACGGTGGATGTTTCAGAGTTTCCAACCCAAATCGCTGAAGCGTAGCCTTCGTCCGACTGGCAGTGTGGGCCAGGCGCTCGACTCCAGGGGAAGCAGGAACTGATCGTCTCATCTCCCATTGGGGTAAATGTCTTGAAACCTCCCCTTAGAAAAATTAATGAATTACTGTGCTGATACACCTCTTATGTTATTTGATTTTCAATTAGTTGAGCAGACCTGAACGTACTCAGACATTTCTCTCTTTACTTACTCTGATCAACTCTGAACTGACACACAATATTTTTAGCGCAACGCAATCTGACTTTCAATAATTCCTACAAAAGAATGGCCCTGACTAACAATAACCTATACCTTTCATGAATCACTTACCTCACAAAAATCTTCGTTACTCGAACTACTGCAATACAGGGAGGGCCAATACTGCCAGCTAAATAAAAGATTCTAACTACTGAAGTCACTAACTACTGATAGGCATAGTTAGCAAATGAAAGACTTTGGTAGAGAACAAACAATGTATTTACCTTAATACTGTTTAAAAATATATATATATATATCAGTTCATGACATCCAGTCTCACAAATTTCGTTTTTATGACGGACACACGTCCAGATCGTCCGCTCTCAGAACTCTGCCATCTCTCTTCCCACATCCACCACTGCTGGCGGCTCACCTCCAACTGCGCAACGCTACGTGCTGTTCACGTCCAACTGCCCAATACTACAATAGCGAATATTCCAACAATGCCAGCCGGCCGCGGTGGCCGAGTGGTTCTAGGCGCTTCAGTCCGGAACCGCGCTGTTGCTACAGTCGCAGGTTCGAATCCTGCCTCGGGCATGGATGTGTGTGATGTCCTTGGGTTAGTTAGGTTTAAGTAGTTCTAAGTTCTAGGGGACTGATGACCTCAGATGTTAAGTCCAATAGTTCTCAGAGCCATTTGAACCATTTTGAACAATGCCAACCAGCCACAGGCTGCACACAGCACAGCCAGTGATTTTCATACAGAGCGCTACGTGACGTTACCAACATAAAAACCTAAACAGCCTACTTTTTCCCGGAGAACAACACTCCCACATCGCGATACTGTGCGAGATTTGATTAACGAATTTGGAAGTACGGGTTCAGTGACAGATGCACCGAGAAGTGGTCGTCCTAGCGTTTTGTCTCAGGATAAACTACTCGATATTTCCGTTAAAATCTCCATGAGTCCGAACAAGTCAGTAAGAAAACTCGCCCAGGAAATCGATGTTAGTGTCGGAACGGCCCACACAGCTGTAAGGAAAAAAATAGAACTTTTCTCATACAAAGTGACAGTCGTGCAAGAACTGAAAAATACTGATCATGGCAAGAGACTGTATTATTGTCAATGGTTCAAAAATTTCGTTCAAAAAATGGAAGGGATATTCTTAAGGAAACGTTTTTCACTAATGAGGCGTGGTTCATTTATCCGGGTACATGAACTCGCAAAACTCTCGTATGTGCAGTACTGCGAAGCCATTGTGTATTCATGAGGAGCCATTTCATTCTGTGAAAATAGGAGTTTGGATTGCAATTTCTAGACGTCGGATTGTGGGTCCCATATTTTTCAGCGAAACAATAAACGCACAACGATACGGCAATGATATTCTGTACCCATTCATAGGAAAACTTGTGTTAAGTGAAATACTGAACAGTTATTTTCAACAAGATGGTGCAACCGCGCATACAGCTCGCGTTTCAATGTCACTGCTTGCTAAAGTTTTTGGTGATCGCATAATGTCACAGGACTTTGGCCTCCACGATCGCCTGTCCTAACACCACCTGACTTTTCCTTCCGGGGTGCAGCGAAAGCAACTGTCTATAAAAACCGTCCAAAATCCATCGATGAATTGAAAACTGCAGTCTCCACTTTCACTGCTTCTGTTGCAGAAGAAATGTTACAGCTTGTGTTTGGAAACATGATTAGACGAATTGAATTGCGTATTCTACAATAGAGGGGGGGAGGGGGGGGAGAGACACTTTCAACATTTAATGTGAAAATTTGTGAGTAAAAATGAATATTCAATAAATTAATAACTTGTATTTCACTGAGTTTCATTTCGGTATATTCACTTAGGCATACCGTTCGCGCGGCTAACAATCATACCCCACTGTGGAGAGACTTTTTGAACACCCCGTAGAACTGGTACTAGTTGGTCATGGGACACTCCACTATTGATATAAGTCACGGCAGTGAATTGGTGCGCTTGTGTCAGTCTATTGTATGGAATTAGCGCAGTATTATCAGTCGACGTGGAGGCATGACAGAATGGCAGAAAGGAGTTATCACGTTACCCAGGACCACATCGTGAATGAAGTTGTCCGATTGCCCTACAGGGAACAGTGTAGCACTCGCTACCATGTAACACGGCATAAGAACAGTTATCTCTAGCAGATTCTAACCGACAGGGGCAAGAGACGAGTGTCGCACCTTTTCTGCTGTAAGTGAATGCAGGTCCAAGCAACCAGTTTCCGATCGAATATCGCATGTAATGGAATTCGGAGTCGGGTACCTCTTACAGAGCCATTTCGGGCAACGGCACATATAACATCATTTCTTTAATATACTAAACGACACAGAATCTGGACAATAACTGACAGAAGACGAGTAGTGTAGACCAAAGAGCCGAGATTTTGTCCCTTTCAAATGATGCAAGCGTCTAATTCACTGACGACCCAATAAGGAAGTGTGTGAAAGATGTAGTTGAGGCTGGAAGTTTTTGTGTGTGTGTGTGTGTGTGTGTGTGTGTGTGTGTGTGTGTGTGTGTGTGTAGGTTGCGGGAGTGGAGGTCGTACCATTTCGCTCACTCCTCGGGTTATTGCGACATAAACCAGTATGTTTAGATCAACATTCTGGGCGACCAAGTGTTACCCCTTCTTCCATGTCTTCGTAATGTGTGTGCTGTCGACGTGCCAGTCTTCCAAGATGACGGTAGTCATGCTACAGGACTGCAGCATACCCTCCTGGTTGACGAACACTCAAGCATACTATCGTATTTCCACTGGACCTCTAAATCACCCGACCCTTACCCTGTACAAAATATCTGTGACCATTTATAACAACGGGTAAAACATAGTTATCTGCATCCCCAGAGTCTGGTAAATCTGCAGGATCTACTCCATCAACGGGTGGTTCAAAATGGCTCTAAGCACTATGGGACTTAACGTCTGAGGTCATCAGTCCCCTAGATTCAGAACTACTTAAACCTAACTGACATCACACACATCCATGCCGGAGGCAGGATTCGAACCTGCGACCGTAGCGGTCGCGCGGTTCCAGACTGTAGCGCCTAGAACCGCTCGGCCACAGCGGCCGGCTCATCAACGTGTGGCTTCAGTTGGTTACGACGTATATGAAAGTGATATTGGGCTGTCTTCCTCGCAAAATTGAGGCATTTTTTTAAGGTGAGAGGCGAGGTTACACGATATTGGCATGAGGTCTTCTGGGGAAGAGATGATAATTTTTTGTGTTTTCCTTCTATTTTGTGTTGGAATATTTTCAGATTAATCACATACTGCTGTACTTCACATGCAGTGTTTAGCATTTGCAGCTCGTGTTCTTCAACAAATTTATATTTCAGAATTTATATTTTTCTGAAAGTTAAGTATTAGTTTAGTTATTTATTTCAAGATTATTTCACGTAGACTAGTCTCGCTGGAATACTGTGGCACTAGGTCTGCAGGCTTTCAAATGTACTGGAGTATAAGAAAGTACATGAAATTTTTCGGCTAATAAGCGTTGGACTAATTAATTTCATTCCATCCGACCCAACACTGTCGTTTGTTGGGGTAGTTCGAATGATTATGACTCAGAGCACTACGAAATGATGTACAGTGGATAACGGTATTTTGTCTGTTTGCTTGTACCTGTAAATATTCAGTGCTACAGGAACACCATTATAGGTGGTTCCTAAATGGTCACGTAATAATATGCAGAGAAAAAATTAAATAGAGGGTCCGATTTATCTACTTCCAGTTTCCCCTCTGGATTTTTACCGCTATGCAGGGTCAGCATCTGGAGAGTCTCTGCTCATCCGGTTCTGGTATTCGTTTCTGTTAGCAGAAAGTATCTGGCACTGCACAACACAATTAAAGTGTCTCTTTTTCGTAAAGCCGTAATTGAATTTTGAAGTTTGTAATATTTCTCAAAGGTGCCTACAGCCTTCCTCTGTGATAGTGCAAAAGCGTAGCGCCCTGCGATGTCGTCCTCGGGCTTGGGGGCTCTTCATACATACATACAAGATGGAAAGTAAAAATTGGCCAGGTGCTTGTAGGACTCGCGCACTGACGGTTCCGTACAAATTTAATCACGTATACAGATATTTCATCGACTTCGGGAATCGAGGATACTGGCGATTTTTGCTTGTTATCGACACTGGTACTGACAAGATATAGATCCTAGGGATTCCAAGACTTTCGAGAATGTTTTAATTTCAAGTTGAAGTCGGATAACAAATGACAAAAGAGATACGTTTTCGTGTGATATAATTACAAATTATCAATTTCGGATTTTCCCTTTACTTATACTGTGAAACCTTGTTTCTTGTCACATTTCATGATTCAGTGTCAACGGGAAGCACCCTATAGGTTTTGATGAGTGAGTTTTCGAGTATGAAAATACGTTACGCAAGTAGCCGCATCTTTTGATTGCACAGACAGACAAACAGACAGACAGATAAAGAAAAGCCAAAAAAATATTTTTTCATGTTACATAATTACAGATTAGGAAATTGCAGATTTTTTCCGTAAGGGGTCCTTTTTTTTTACAGATTGAGGCGCGGAACCCTAAAAAGGCAGAGCTCAGAAGTTCATGTGACGAATAAGATGGATTAATGATATCACTTCAGCACAAATTTCATCTCAAATCTGCCCAATGCTACCGTGGACGCGTCACGCGATGGGAAGGTCGTCATACACCCCCTTACCCACGGTTAAATCCTTCTCTAAGGACACTGCGGACCAGAAAACCCACTGAACCTGATCGTAACCCTTTGGTATGTAGTGCGACTGCAGTTTATGCTCGCTGTACAGGGTGGAACCACTATGGATCTGTTCAAAATCATTCAACGAAATTAGAACGTGATCTCAAGGAGCAAAGGGTGCTCATGCTTTTTCAGCCCACCTGTTTCGCACCTTCCTGTGGTGTAAGCACAGATGGATGTGACACTAATAAACGCATAAGTAAAATGGCAAAGGGTACGCCAAGACGCCCCAGTTTGGCAACACCCTCAGTGCGACCCACCCTCCTTTTCTGATTACCTGTTCAGAGACAAACCACAACGTAGCCCTAGGCGCTGGAAACAGTTGACTCCTTGATACCCCTCCAATTCGACGTGCCTACTAGTAAGCACAAGAGCAGCAGTGTAGCCTACCTGCAGGAGTTCGCGACTCTCATCAAATTTAACTCTGTACATGTACATTTTTAAAGTTCTCAACAAAGGCAGGTGGGTGGCACGGAGGATGTTGCCGAACAGGGGGTCTAAGAGGGAGCTTCTGCATTTTTATTTGCGCACGTAGAGATGTCACAACCCTCCTTGAGCACGCCACAAGAGGGCGTCAAACAGAAGGGCTGAAAAAGTATCTCTTTCAAATTTCGTCGAATGGCTTTGGGTCTGTAGTGATTCCACCCTGTACACCAGAGCAAAAACTGAAGTTGCACTGCACTGCAAAGGGATTCGATGATATTCAGTGGGGTTGCTGGCCTAGGATGTCCTTAGAGAATGGCTGGGCCTTCCAAGCGATGTCAGTAGTGACAGAGGTTATCAAGAACATCGTGCTGTTGCTCATCACACTGTGACCTGTCTTTTCTGACCTCGAAATGTGTTGGAATCAACGTCCCAAGGAAAGGGGGGTTTTCTTGATTCCACTTATGCCACTCCCTAAGGCCTTTTCGTGTCAATTCTGAGCGGCGGTGTGTAAAATATATTCCTCGGACACCCATAAGAAAACCACTTGATTTTGACATTGTGCATTGCGGTTCTGACCTCCATCACGTCCACGTTGGCGTTGGGCAGAATTGTGGTGAAATTAGATGCAAATGTGACTCCATTGACCTACCTTACATCTCACATGAACTTCTGAGCTGTCGGCTTCCTATCGGATATATCGACAACTTGCTGTTTGAAGCGTCGCCGAGCCCGAGGTTAAAGTCGAAGTCGTCATGCTTTTGTATCATAACCGAGGAAGGGTGTAGACAGCTGTGAGCCAAATTTCATACTTAAACGTCGCAATGGGAGACAATTACGGCGTTTCGAAAAAGTGATCGTTTAACTGTGTTGCGTAGTGTATTTGAAGCAATCAGCAGCCTTGCAACTTGGTAGCTTACGTGATCCAGTCATCCGTTAATGGCCTCAGCTGGATATGACATAACTGAAGAAAGCTGTGGACTTTTTTCCTCTCCAAATTGAAACCATTATCAAGGCTAGAGGCGCCCTGTCGATGACTAATTTTTTTTTGTGGAGTGATTACCATTCTGGAAAGAGCTGGTACAACTTAAAATAACCGATTGAGAACTCGATTCCTAAATTTCAGTATCGGCTCGCATTTTGTTTTCTTACCTTTCCACTGTCGTGTGTGGAGCCGGTATTGTGCGCTGGCGGAGACGCCCCACAGCCCGTCCAAGGCCGCGCCAGCTGCGGCCGCTATTTGTGCGCCGGTATTCGCGAGCACGCAGAACGCTGCCAGCCGCTGTGACGACGTGGGGGCGTCGCCTTACCTCGGTGACGCAGGCTGGCTTACACAACGGGTCGGCGTAACCCACTGTTATACCACACTGCAGGCTGCGAGGAGGGCGGGAACAAAGAGTTTAACGTCCCATCGACATGCAGGCCATAAGAGGTGGAACAGTAGCGCCGTTGGGAAAAGAAGGAACGAAGTTTAGAATGGCTTTTCACGCAGCTGGCACGAATCATGCTTAACAAACAGAATGCAAAAAGTTGTGCTGAATAATCCCAAAAGTGTAGTAAAGGTAAAAAAATTGAGTGACTGGGGAGAAATCACAAAGTGTGCCCCACAAGGTTCAATTCTGGGTCCACTCCTTTCTCTACATATGTGAATGATCTTCCACATAACATACAACAATCTGAATTGTTAATTTCTGCAGACAATACTAGTGTTATAATAAATCCCATTAGAAAGAAAGAAATAAGAGAGGTTGCAATGATATTGTCGCAAGAATTATTAAGTGGTTCTCGGGAAATGGACTCACCCTAAATCTTGAGAAATCACACTACATTCAATTCTATACAACAAATAGAGTCATACCATTAACTGAACAGGACTCAATAAAAAGGGTAGAATGCTTCAAATTTTGAGTGTATGTATTGATGAAATCTTGAACTGGAAAAAGCATATTACTGAGCTTCTCAAACAATTAAGTTCAGTTACTTTTGCTCTTCATATAATTGCTACTCTTGGAAAGAAACGAATTAATCTCCTTATGTATTTTGCATATTTCCACTTAATAATATCTTACGGAAAATTTTCTTGTGTAACTCATCACTTAGAAAGTATTGCATGTGCAAAAGCGAGCAATAAGAATAATATGCGGTGTACACCCACGAACATCATGTAGGCGCCTCTTCAGCGAGCTAGGCAATTTAACTGCGCCGTCACAATACATATATCCGCTAATGAAATTCATCACAAATAATCCATCACAGTTTGAAAAGGACAGTGATGTCGATACATACAAAACTAGAGGGAAAAAATGACCTTTATTACCCATTATTAACGCTGTCGACGATTCATAAAGGAGTTCAATGTGCAATAACAAAAATCTTTGTCCATTTGCCCAATAACATAAGTAACAAGTAGCAAACTAAATTTTAAATCCGACATAAAATCATTTTTTTTTGACAACTCCTTCTATTCCACCCACGAATTACTATTTAAAAACTGGTAGGCTGGGAAAATCTTGTTTTGAATCAGGTTGCGTGAGTAGGACTAAAAAAATAATGTGTTCTCATTAATGTTAAGACAATGTGTTCACATTAATGCTAACACTAATCATTTATACGTATTCTGTAAACTGACTCGTGCCACATCATTTTGATAAAAGAATCGATCAAATTACCTACGGAACATGTAAGTAACGAATTAACGTGTTGTTGACAACGAGATCGGTAGAGACGGAGTGAACAAGCTCCTAATAGGGAAGAATGGCGAAAGATGGTTTTGAACATTCAAAAATATCTGCAGCATTAGCACTGGATCAGGTCTACATCTACATCTACACACACAGCAAACCATTGCGAATTGCGTGGCGGGTGATACTTCGAGTGGTAGCACATGGTAAGAGTTTCTTCCCGTTGCAGGTGCGTATGGAGCGTGGGAAGATCGATAGCTGAAATTGCTTTGAGCGTGCTGTAATTAGTCTAATACTGTCATTACGGTCCCTACAGGAGCAACACGTAGCGATTTGAAGAATGTCTCGAGATTCCTATTTTAATACTGGTTCTCGAGTCTTTGTAAGTAAGCTTTCGCGGGAGATGTTTGCGCCTACATTAAAGTGTCTCTAGTGGGTCAAATAAACCTGTGATCGCTCATGTCGTCATCCTTGTATGCGTCCAGTGCCCCCTGTTAGTCTGTTTGCTTAGTTAATTGCACGTTCCACAGATCGTCTGAACGATTCTTTCATCGAAACGATGTGGAAAGTGTTTGTTTACAGGATATGTATACATGATTAGTCTTAACATTATGAAAACATTATTCTTTTGTTCTTACTCGTGCGACGACACTTAAAAACATGTCCTTTTTCCGGATGTCAGTTTTTAAATAGAAATTCTACTGCGGAATAGAAGGAGCTGTTTTGCTTTGCTAGTCATGGACTGTGCGGCTGGTCCCGGCGGAGGTTCCAGTCCTCCCTCGGGCATGGGTGTGTGTGTGTTTGTCCTTAGGATAATTTAGGTTAAGTAGTGTGTAAGCTTAGGGAGTGATGACCTTAGCAGTTAAGTCCCATAAGATTTCACATACATTTGAACATTTTTTTTTTCTTTGCCACCTGTCAGACATTTAAGGTATTGGACAAGCAATCAGAAATTTTTGCTGCTGCATATTGAACTTCTTTCCGAGCCCCTGACAACTTTAACAATGGGTAATAACGGTCATTTTCCCTTTAGTATTGTAGGTATGTACGACACTGTTCTTCTCGAATTGCGATGGATCATTTATGATGAATTTAATTAGCGAATACTGTGTTGTAACGGCGCAGTTAAAATGCCTACTCCTTGACGAGAGATCTGCATGGCGTCTGTGAGTGAATACCATGTATATTATTCTTACTGCTCGCTTTTGTGCAATCATTGCTTTCTTTCCAAATGATGACTTAACCCATAAAATTATTCCATACGACATTACTGAGTGCAAATATGCAAAATATGTTACGAGTTTGATAATTTTGTTTCCAAGATTAGCAATTATACAAAGATTAAAAGTAATTGAACTTAACTATTTGAGAATTTTAGTAATATGCTTCTCCCAGTTCGACGTTTCATCAATATGTACACTCAAAAATTTGGAGCATTGTACCCTATTTACTGATTCCTGCTCATGTGCTACATCAGTCTTTGGTATTACTATTTGTTGTTCAGAACAGAATATATGTTTTTTTTTTTTTTTCAAAATTCAGTGAGAATCCACTTTCTGAGAATCACTTAAGAATTATTTGGAAAATATCATTAACTAACTCTTCTGTTGTTTTCTATCTAACGGAATTTATGTAACACCAGTATCGTGCGCAAAAAGCACCAACTCTGCTTGCTGAATGTTAAGGGGAGGACATTCACAAAAATAAGGAATAGGAGTGGACCCCAAATTGAACGCTGTGCTGTGGGTCCCACATATTTGAACAATGTATAAAGATAGGACGCACAAATGCAACAAAGGTACAGCAGAAAATACATTGACCTATTGCAAAATTATTAACAGTGAATGTAAACTGGAGTATAAATGTCCATTACCGAGCCAGAAAGAATATTTAAATCGTCAAGAATGGGATTTTTTTACTTGTTTTCTAAGGAGAATTTCACTTTCAAGAAATAAGATATTTAACTTTGAAAAATGTACTGGCTTTTAGTTTGCAAGAAAGAAGAAATTTATTTTATTTTTTGTTTGCTTTCAGAATGTTTAAAAGATAGAAGAACTTTGATTTCCAGAGAGAAATACACAGTAGACAAGAAGTACATGTAAAAGAGCATGCTCCTGTCAGTGCTAATAAAGAAAGAGATAGCTCAGTGGTTAAATGTCAGACTATGGAAACAGGGGCCGAATATTCGATCCTCACTGAGTCCTTCGATTTTTAACTCTCAGTTATCAATTCTTTTGTCTCTGACAATGGTTATTACTGTGCGGAGTTGTACTCTGATTCGGAGTCTCACTATAACTAAGCTAAATTTTGAGATCCGTGACGCGTAACTGTCAAACTCTGTTTCTACGCCGATTATCATAATTAAAAATCCAGTTTCGATCGTCCTAATTCGTGTTGTTTAGCATGACATCATAGGGATATTAGAAGCGTACTCGCAACGGTTTCAGATCAGTGAAATAATCGCTATTAGTATCATTTGTAAACTGTAACGGATGGAAACCAATAGTGTGATTCGCTGGCATTTTCATGTGTATGACATGTTGCGCTGGGTAAACACCTGAAACTAGTTGTGGAAGTAAAAAGAGGTTTTAACAAATATACAGCCAAAGTGGAAAAATGGCGCCTTCATTTAATAGTGAGTGCCTACGTATGTATTATAAGGAATCGCAATATTTGCATTTAGCAAGTTGTGATACCCGCAAATGATTTAAACTCAGATGAAGGAAATGGGACAGATACAATTTAAAACTAGTGGATGTTTGAAAACGAATATTGGGGTTTTAAGGCTTTGTAGCTTTTATTACATTCAACTTACAATTACAAATAATACATCATATGAAAGAGCAACTCAAACTATTTTTCGTACAAGTGTTTATTACGAGCACATACCTAGCTGATTGGAGACCTTTTCTCAAACCTTGATCGTTGTGTCTAGAGTAATTGTTGCAACAAATGTTTGTTAAGTCAGGTGGATTAGCACTTAGTGGAGTCACATACTCATGCGCTTTATGAACTCACACAGGTAAAAACTGCATCGGATGAGATCGGGTGAACGAAGAGGCCATACGAAACCATCTCTGTCATCTGGCCTCTTGCAGCCAATCCAGCGGTTGGGTAGTGCGTCGTTTAACCAATAACGCACTGAGTTATGCCAGTGAGGCGGCGCACCATCTTGCTACCAAATAAAGTTCTGTGGTTCAGCTTCGTCCAATTGAGGAATGAACCATAGTTCTAGCGCATCAAGCTAAGAAACACCAGTTACAGTTGATGTGCAGAAAAAGAAAAGCCCGAAATTCAATTTAGGGAAGTGTCGCTGCAATTGTACCTTCATGTGATAATTTGCTGACCCCCACGTGCGCATATTATGTGTGTTCACATTTCCACTTAGGTGAAATATCGATCCATCACTAAAGGTGACAGGATCGACTGACGACGACACAACGCAGGAAATCTTCATCGACATGCAGTAACATGTTGTTTGCAAAGTTGGCCTGTAAACGGTAGTCTATAGCTTTTAGAGCTTGAAACAACTACAAGTGATAAGAATGCAGTAAGCGTCTCCTTAGAAGTACCCACATAGACGGCACTGGAAGTGCCAATGCACGACTAGCCTTCTAAACTGATTTCATGTGGCTACGTGTTCAAGACGTTTTTCAGTCAGCGTTGGTAGTCCCGTACTCTTCCCTTTGCAAATACAGCCGGTGTATTAGAATGATGGTACCACCTACGGCTGTTATTATCGCTTGGAGAACTACAGTGGAACTTAATACGGAAAGCGCGCTGCACTGTAACAACAGATTCAGTCCCTGCAAACTGTAAGACGTACAAAGCTTTCTGTTCACTAGTCGCCATCTACGCTACTAGCGCTCTGTAACGGAAGAGATTGGAAACAGTACATGCGCATGCGCATAGGTATACGAACAAAACTGTTCGAGTTAGTCTTTCATTTGATGTGTTATGTATAATTATAAGCTGAATGTAATAAATGCTACAAAGCCGTAAAAGTCCGCTATTCATTTTGAAACACCCCGTGCAGTGTACTTCAGTTGCTACACCTCGCTCTAAATAGAAAAAGAAGAACGTTAGGGTTTACCGACTCGTCAGTGAGGCCCATACAGACAGATAATAGTTCAGGATAGGGAAATGAACCGTTCATGTCCTCGATGAAGAAAGTGTCAGCAATCAACTAAGAGAACCTATTGAAAACTTTAATAAGAGTGGGCGGTGGTAGATTTCAAACCTGCTTATCTCTAATACGAAGTGTTATTCTATTACCGTTGGCTGAAGCTAAGGAACAATTAATTTGAATTCGATGAAAGATCAGGGAGTGACCTCTCGCTCTTGCAAAGTTATCAGTGGGCTCGCGGCTATAGGCTGAAAGCTCACTTACGTCAGAAGTAGCGGAGAAATTAACTATCTGGCTGCTGCGGCCCAGCAGGCCTGAAGCCATGTTGTGGCAGCGGGCGTGGAGAACCGCAGCGCCTCTTGCAAGGAGCCCCGCGGGGCTATGTTTAGGATCAAAGGCACCCGCTGCCAGAGCTGCTGATACTTAGCGGCCTAATGGAAGCTCATCACCGGCCCCGCAACCACTGCCCCTAGGGTTTCTCCCAGGCAAGATCAACTTCACGTGGATACCGTTTTCACTTAAAACTCTCACCTTTCTGCTAGAAGAATTGCATAGCATGAATAGCACCGCAGAATGTAAGAGAAATGGATCTACGCCTACACTGCGGTGATAAAAGTCATGCGATACCTCCTAATATCGTGTCGGACCTCTTTCTGCCGGGCGTAGTGCAGCAACTGGACATGGCATGGACTCAACAAGTCGCTCGAAGTTCCTTGAAGAAATATTGAGCCATGCTGCCTCTATAGACGTCCATAACTGCGAAAGTGTTGCCGTGCATGTTTTTGTAAACGAACTTAACTCTCGTTTATGTCCGACAAATGTTTGATGGAATTCAAGTCGGGTGATCTGGGTAGCCAATCATTCGCTCGAACTGTCCAAAATGTTCTTCAAACCAGTTGCGAACAATTGTGTCCTGGTGTCATGGGGCATTGTTATCCATAAAAATTCCACTGTTATTTGGTAACATGAAGTTCATCGGTGCAAATGGTCTCCAAATAGCGGAACATAACCGTTTGCAGTTAATGATCGATTCAGTTGGACCAGAGAACCCAGTTCATTTCATAAAACAAAGCCCACACCATTATGGACCCACCACCAGCTTGAACAGTGACTTGTTAACAACTTGGATCCATGGCTTCGTGTGGTCTGCGTCATTCTCGAACCCTACTATCAGCTCTTACCAACTGAAATCGGGACTCATCTGACCAGACCACGGTTTTCCAATTGTCTAGGGACCAGCCGATATGTTCACGAGCGCAGTAGAGGCGCTGCAGGCGATGTCGTGTTGCTGAGCAAAGGCACTCGCGGCGGTCGTCTGATGCCATATCCCATTAACGTCACATTTCGCCGCGCTATCCTAACGAATACGATCGTCGTACGTCCTATGGTGATTTCTGCGGATACTTCACATAGTACTGCTGATCTGTTAGCACTGAACTTTACGCAAACGCCACTGCTCTCGGTCGTTAAGTGAAGGTCGCTGTCCGTGGTGCGAAGGTAAAGCCTAAAATTTGGTACTTTCGGCTATTCGGCACACTGTGGATGTCGGAATATTGAATTCCCTAACGACTTCCTAAGTGGAATGTCCCGTGAGTCTAGCTCCAAATACCATTCCGCATTCGAAGTCTGTTAATTCCCGTCGAGCGGCCTTAATCAAGTAGGAAACCTTTTCACATGAGGCATCTGAGTACAAGTGACAGTTCCGCCAATGCACTGTTCTTTTAAACCTTGTATACAAGATACTACAGCCATCTGTATACAGCCACATCGCTGTCCCATGATTTTTGTCACCTCAGTACTCAGTATATACTGTGCATATCACTTTGCAGTGCTTGGCAGATGTTTGCAGTCCCATACTGTTGTGCGCAACTTCCCGAAAGTTTTCGCCGTTTCGCCAATTCTCGCATTTATTACGTCATATATATATATACACTCCTGGAAATGGAAAAAAGAACACATTGACACCGATGTGTCAGACCCACCATACTTGCTCCAGACACTGCGAGAGGGCTGTACAAGCAATGATCACACGCACGGCACAGCGGACACACCAGGAACCGCGGTGTTGGCCGTCGAATGGCGCTAGCTGCGCAGCATTTGTGCACCGCCGCCGTCAGTGTCAGCCAGTTTGCCGTGGCATACGGAGCTCCATCGCAGTCTTTAACACTGGTAGCATGCCGCGACAGCGTGGACGTGAACCGTATGTGCAGTTGACGGACTTTGAGCGAGGGCGTATAGTGGGCATGCGGGAGGCCGGGTGGACGTACCGCCGAATTGCTCAACACGTGGGGCGTGAGGTCTCCACAGTACATCGATATTGTCGCCAGTGGTCGGCGGAAGGTGCACGTGCCCGTCGACCTGAGACCGGACCGCAGCAACGCACGGATGCACGCCAAGACCGTAGGATCCTACGCAGTGCCGTAGGGGACCGCACCGCCACTTCCCAGCAAATTAGGGACACTGTTGCTCCTGGGGTATCGGCGAGGACCATTCGCAACCGTCTCCATGAAGCTGGGCTACGGTCCCGCACACCGTTAGGCCGTCTTCCGCTCACGCCCCAACATCGTGCAGCCCGCCTCCAGTGGTGTCGCGACAGGCGTGACTGGAGGGACGAATGGAGACGTGTCGTCTTCAGCGATGAGAGTCGCTTCTGCCTTGGTGCCAATGATGGTCGTATGCGTGTTTGGCGCCGTGCAGGTGAGCGCCGCAATCAGGACTGCATACGACCGAGGCACACAGGCCCAACACCCGGCATCATGGTGTGGAGAGCGATCTCCTACACTGGCCGTACACCACTGGTGATCGTCGAGGGGACACTGAATAGTGCACGGTACATCCAAACCGTCATCGAACCCATCGTTCTACCATTCCTAGACCGGCAAGGGAACTTGCTGTTCCAACAGGACAATGCACGTCCGCATGTATCCCGTGCCACCCAACGTGCTCTAGAAGGTGTAAGTCAACTACCCTGGCCAACAAGATCTCCGGATCTGTCCCCCATTGAGCATGTTTGGGACTGGATGAAGCGTCGTCTCACGCGGTCTGCACGTCCAGCACGAACGCTGGTCCAACTGAGGCGCCAGGTGGAAATGGCATGGCAAGCCGTTCCACAGGACTACATCCAGCATCTCTACGATCGTCTCCATGGGAGAATAGCAGCCTGCATTGCTGCAAAAGGTGGATATACACTGTACTAGTGCCGACATTGTGCATGCTCTGTTGCCTGTGTCTATGTGCCTGTGGTTCTGTCAGTGTGATCATGTGATGTATCTGACCCCAGGAATGTGTCAATAAAGTATCCCCTTCCTGGGACAATGAATTCACGGTGTTCTTATTTCAATTTCCAGGAGTATATATATATATATATATATATATATATATAGAGAGAGAGAGAGAGAGAGAGAGAGAGAGAGAGGACAGAACTTATACACTGACGATCCAAGTTAGCAGAATTTATGGCCTATATTCAATAAGTAGCCGTTGAGTCTTTTGCCAGGCACATTCGCGTATCCTTGCTCCATAATCGGAGGCTTCGTTACCTTCACAGACATACAGAAGGGCTTGTATGCAGCAGCAGATTTGTTCATAAGCTTTTTGAAGGTTTCTTGAGTAGACCCTACGAATGCTGCATAGTCAGCGGTAAACTTATTAAGTCTTTTATTACAGGATTACGAAAATGTGTATCCGACGAGAACTCGACCCCAAAACTTGGACTTAAGCACACGAACATTTTTAGGAACAGCCTCAGAGCTTCAGCCTACCAGCACCCTTCTGCTGCCTCTCAAACTACGCGGAGCTCTAATGTGTGTCTGCGGGGACTGACACCGCCCAAGAAACAATACAAACGAGAGTGGTGTACCCACTATCTAAGGTATAGAAAGTGGTACGCTGAAGCGTCACTCAGTCCCTGAGTTCTGTTCAGATGTTTAAAAAGGTGCAACTGCAGTATCCACAAAGAAAAAGCCATGTCCTGTGACAAAATCGTAACGGATAGATTGTGGCATCGCCATGAGGTCGATAACGACAGGGCACGAGATGCCGGTCCATTGAGCAGTTAGGCTTTAAGCCCATAAACACAGTTATTACGGTGCACCGTTAACGAATATACCTCCAAATGAACTTGACAAAAGGCACGTAAGACTAGGCAGAGAGCGCGGAGAGAGAGAGGCTGAGAGAAGTTCCTTGGGAGGGACACGTATTCATCCTGCGGAACCAATGACAGACCTAGGACTCAGTATGTGACCATATAAGGAGTGACGTCTCTTTCCCTCCACCCAGCCTCTGATGAACATACTGAAGACATTTGCATAATTAGAGCCAATGAATCGGCGGTGCATCTTCGGGATCACTTCATGCCAGTGACAGGCAGGGTAACGAGAAAAAATTTCGGTTCAACGCAAAAACTCCGAATAAAACTCGGGGAACAGGACGCTCTAGGGAAGAGTAAGGGAGCAGGACGCTCCGTGCAGAGAGCGGTTGAGCAGGACGTTCTGAATGAGATGCGTAGAAGTAGCGAGAGGCAGTCAGCGCTAAAACAGGAGTGTTAGCAGCCGTACAGGGCTAAGCAGAAGTAGCTGCGTTAGTGTTAGCATAGCTGATGGGATCATAGGAGAGAACCTGAGGAACTCTGCGTGTTCTATCGTGGGTGCAGTTCATACAATGAAGGAGGAAAAAAAAAAAGAAAACCACCAAGAAGTAGTTGTGCAACATAAATGAAGTTGGTAGGCATGTTTCTGCATCTGAAAGATGGTGTCTATTCAAATTTCTTGTCAGTCTCATAAGTAACGCCACTATGAGGTTGTAAATCAAGTCTGCTTTAAATACACGCTTCAACAGTCGTTAGCGTTAGTTACCTTTGACATTGGACGTGGCGTATTGATGGTAGTCGAGAATGCTTTTAAGGCAACGAAGACGCCATTATCAACATCTTACTGAGTTTGAATGAAGTCATGTAATAGGGCTACGAGGAGCTGGATGTTCTGCGATACTGCAGAAAGAGTTGGCAGGAATGTAGCCACTGTGTATGACTGTGTGTGTCTGAATTATTAAGGGATCAAACTGCTGAGGTCATGGAACCCTGTGTCTGAATTACTAAGGGATCAAACTACTGAAGTCATGGAACCCGAGACTTACACACTGCCTAACCTATCTTAAAGTAACTTACGCTAAGGACAACAACACACACACCCATGCCCGAGGGAGGACTCGAACCTCCGGCAGGAAGGGCCGCTGGATTCGTGACATGGCGCCTCTAACCACGCGGCCGCTCCGCGCGGCTTGTATATGATTGCTGGCACCGGTCGTCACTAGATTGTACGGTCGCAAGAAGATCGTACTCCGGACGGCCATGCGGCATTACCGAGAGGGAAGACTACCGTGTTCGGTGTATGATCCTGGCGCATTATGCTGAATCTCCAGCAGCAATCAGAGCAGCAGTGGGCATAATAGTGAATAACGAACTGTTACAAATCGGTTACTACAAGGACAGCTCCGAGCCAGACGCTCTGTAGCGTACATTCCTCCGACTCCAAACCACTACTATTTGCGACTTCAGTGGTGTCAAACGAGAGCTCATTGGAGGGCAGGGTCGAGCTGTGTTGCGTTTTCCGATGAAAGGTGGTTCTGCTTCGGTGCCAGTGATGACCGTGTGTTGGTTAGAAGAAGGACAGTGTCTGAGTGCTAGACGACCTACACCTGGAGTTATAGTGTGGGGTGCGATATCGTATCAGAGCAGCAGCACTCTCGTGGTTAGCCCACGCACCCAGTCTGCAAAATTGTAGGTCAATCTGGTGACTCGACCTATTGTGCTGCCATTCATGACAACATTCCAGGGGGTGTTTTTCAACAGGATAACGCTCGCCCACATACCGCTGTTGTAACCCAACATGTTCTACGGAGCGTCGACACGTTGCCTTTGTCTATTCCATCACTAGATCTGTCTCCTATCGAGCACATACCGGACATAATCGGACGAGAATTCCAGCGTCATCCACAAAAACTGTTAACCGCCCTTGTACTGACTGACCAAGTGCTACAAGCAAGGAGCGCCATCCCATATGCAAGTTTTCATGACTACATGCACCATTCTGGTGGTTATACGGGTAGTTAACGTACCAGCGTTTTTTGCAATGGCTGATCTCGCACTTTTATTAGCCTGTGATCTTGGAATATGTTACCTAGGCAAATGTATTCCTAAAATTTCATTGCTCTACATTAAATGTTTTTGGTGTTGCGGTTTTTTCCGTCGGTGTAGTAACAGCGTCATTTCATAGCAGACGGAACAGTACAAGCCAGACATCGTCTCTGTACTAAGCCCTTGTGTTTTCGTGGGTACGGCTACTACAATACGAATGGAGCAAGAGTAACGCTGTCTCTGAATAAACTTAGAAATTAAAAAACCCTTCTATTTGACATTATTTGCAAGTCGCCTTCCAAACCTACCCTTTTGTAACAAGGTATTTAACATTATAGCAATGTTAAACTACCTGTCACATAGGCCAGCCGGTTAGTTTCTTTCTCACTGCAGAGTGGAAGTTTCATTCTTACTACAAATTGTTTAAACGTATGGATCATTTATGCTAGAAATCTGTAAGACCAGGTGATAAAAAAGCACTGATTAGCTTTTTTTATTTTAGGGTAACACTGAACTCATAATTGAGCAAGCGAAGACATGCAAAGGAGATAAATGGGGAGAACTGAAGTACGCTGCAAAATTTCACAGTCATTGACTGAGGAACAATGTTATCAGGTTGAAGTGAGACGGCGCGTCCTCAAGAAACGGAACACCATTTCTGCGTATTTCGCAGTATATTTCTTTGATAATTGGGTGTAACGTCGTCTTAAGGTAGTTATAACATTGATCAGAGCTCCTGTCAAATAATCTGACGTAAGAATACCTATCTCGTCGAAGAAGACTACTGACACCACCTTGATGTTTAATTGCGCTAGGCGTCCCCAACTCCCACTGCTCGGGTGTCAACGAATCTCTATCTGGATCTCCTGAACACAGCTTAAACAATGTCCACCGCTACGCCTTGCTTGCCGGTTTTTGGATAGTGCGTCAACTGTACGTACCACAAGCAAGTAACCTTTCTACACTCGACACAGAACTGCCCGTTTTCCAATAGTGGATCTAATTCCTTCAACTTTTGTCTAGATAATTTCAAGATTTAATTGACACCTACGCCGCATTGTCCTCGACGTAAATAACTGGCCGAACAAAAATACGAGAGATGTTCAATAAGTACCGCAACACATCTTCTTCGAACAATTTCGGTTACAAAAATGCAGAATTTTTTGTGGGACATCGTGAAATATATCTGCTTCAGCCCCTATAGTTTCGTAAAGTTTCGATCAGTGGAGGTGCTATATGTAGCCTTCAAAATGGTGTCTATAACGGAGGTGCGGTCCAAGCACAGAGTTGTCATTGAGTTTTTTTTTGACGGAAAACTAGAGCATTACAGATATTCACAGACGCTTGCAGAATATCTACGGAGACGAGGCAGTGAGCAAAAGCACGGTGAGTCGTTGGGCGAGGCCTCTGTTATCATCGCAACAAGGTCGCTCAAACCTGTCCCATCGTTGCTCTGAAACTCACACTTAAATGCCTGGCAGAGGGTTCATCGAACCATTTTCATACTACTCTTCTACCATTCCACTCTCGAATGGCGCGTGGGAAAAAGGAACACCTAAATCTTTCCGTTCGAGCTCTGATTTCTCTTATTTTATTGTGATGATCATTTCTCCCTACGTAGGAGGGTGTCAACAAAATATTTTCGCATTTAGAAGAGAAAGTTAGTGATTGAAATTTCGTAAATAGATCTCGCCGCAAAGAAGACCACCTTTGTTTCAGTGACTACCATCCCAATTCGCGTATCATATCAGTGACACTCTCAACCCTGCTGTCCTTCTTTGCACTTTTTCGATGTCCTCTGTCAATCCTACCTGGTAAGGTTCAAATGGTTCAAATGACTCTGAGCACTATGGGACTTAACATCTGAGGTCATCAGTCTTCTAGAACTTAGAAATACATAAACCTAACTAACCTAAGGACATCACACACATCAATGCCCAAGGCAGGATTCGAACCTGCGACCGTAGCAGTCGCGGGGTTCCAGACTGGAGCGCCTAGAACTGCTCGGCCACCCCGGCCGGCACCTGGTAAGGATCCCATATGGCGCAGCAATATTCCAGCAGAGGACGGGCAAGTGTAATGTAGGCTGTCTCTTTACTGGGTTTGTCGTATATTCTAAGTGTTCTGCCAACAAAGCGCAGTCTCTGTTTCGCCTTCCCCACAATATTATCTATGTGGTATTTCCAATTTAAGTTGCTCGTAATTGTAATTCCTACGTATTTAGTCGAATTGACAGCCCTTAGCTTTGTGCGATTTATCGATACCCAAAATTTATCGGATTTCCTTTAGTACCCAAGTGGATGACCTGGCACTTTTCTTTGCTTAGTGCTAATTGCCATTTTTCGCACCACAGAAATTCTCTATAGATCATTTAGTAATTGGAATTGACCGTCTGATGATTTTACCAGACGGTAAATTACAGCGTCATCTGCAAACAATCTAAGGGGGCTGCTCACATTAACACCTAGATCATTTGTATAAACCAGGAACAGCAGAGGACCTATGACACTACCTTGCGGAACGCCAGATGTCACTTCTGTTCTACTCTATGATTTACCGTCTATCACTACGAAATGTGAACTCTCTGAGAGGAAATCACGAATCCAGTCACACAACTGAGATGATACTCCATAGGCACGCAATTTTATTAACAGTCGCTTGTGAGGAACGGTATCAAAAGCCTTCTGGAAATCTTGGAATATGGACTCGATTTGAGATCCCTTGTCGACAGCACTCATTACTTCATGGGAATAAAGAGCTAGGTGTGTTGCACAAGAACGATATTTTCTGAATCCGCACACAGCTCTACCTCCTGCAGTGTTGGAAGGCGCGGGCACCTCATTCGAGGTTATCGACAAATTGCAGTCAAGCATCTCGCTGCACAACTGGATGTGTCTGTTCGTTAAAGAGCAATGAAGGATCATCCCTGCGGAATTGCTTGCGCGTTACAAGGCTTATCGTGACGATTTTTTGTCGAACATACTCACAGACGATGAAACGTGCGTTGATCACTTCGAACCGGAAACAAAACGGCAGTCCATGGACTGGTACCACACCTCCGGTCCACCGAAGAAAAAGTTCAAAGACGCACCCTCAGCCTGCAAAGTCTGTGACTCTGTAGGGGCTCCCTTATGGAGCAATGATCAATTCTGAAGTATGTTTTGCTACCCTCAGGAAACTGAAAAAACGATTTCAGCGTGTTCGTCGCCACAAAAATGAAAACGAACTTCTCCTTTCCATGAAAACGCAAGGCCTCACACAGGTCTGCGCGCCCGAGAGGAACTCACAAAACTTCATTGGAGTGTCCTTCCTCACCCACTCTGTAGCCTGTATCTCGCACCTTCCGACTTCATCTGTCTGGTCCAATGAAGGATACACTCCGCAGGAAGCAATATGTGGATGATGTGGAGGTTATTGATGCAGGAAGACGTTGGCTACGACGTCGACCAATAGAGTGGCGTCATATGGGCATACTGGCCCTCCCAGGAAGGTGGCGAAGACCGTCGCATTGAACGGAGATTGTGTTAAAAAATAAGGTTTTGTAGCGAAAAGAGTGAAGAACAATATGGTGTATTGGAATCCTGAATAAAACCAACCTGCTTTCAGCAATAAATCTGTTGCATTACTTATTGAACGCCCCTGGTAAGCTTTAATTTGATTGTCTCCCCTGCCGTTGAAAGCAAAATTGAGGAGAGAAATGTTTTCTAGTCTACCCTGTTTTCACGAGAACATTACCTCTTCATTCTTCACAGAACTCTTCTTGTGTGAAGCATCAATTTTCTTCTAAGATCGTTCTGAAACTGAAAGTGGACCAGTTACAGGTTCTCGAATAAATCTGCTCTCTCACTGTCTTCATCATCTTGTAGGAAATCTCTTCATATTTCTCCTGTCATTTTATACATTTCTGAAGATTGCTGAAAATTACGGTCAAATCATTGGTATCGAGAACGGAACATAGTATCCGAATTTATTGGTAGAACAACTAAAGACTCACTTGTTTGTTCACGTTTACTTTTCGCCGAGTGCTCTCGCTCTGAAAATAAAGTCCGACATAGTTACCCTCTCGAATGAGTCCTTAGTTCTTTTAGTTACGCGATCAGACTAATTAGTAATCAAGTGGAGCATAGTAACGTTACCAGTTCGAACTATCCTCAGGGCTCCTGTAACAATGACAGTTCTGTCACCTCAGATACCAGGGCTCCGCATTTAAAACACAAAAGAGCCACCAGATACCCGACGCCGGTCTGGCACGGAAATAGCGCAGCGTCTGCTCCAGGACGGTCTATAAAAATTCCAGCGTCCCAGTGACGGCTGTTGTTCCATTAGCTGCGGCCAAGGAGCGCGCCCGCGTTATTATTAGAGCTCCAGCGTGTCCAGATGTGCCGGCTATACATGGGCCACGCGGCCATCCCTCGTTCCAGACGAGCACGCGCCGTAAACTGCGCCGGCAGTTGTCTCTTTTTTACCACGTCTTTACTTTCCATTCAGGACTTCCCCCACTCACATCACTGTCTCTGCTCGTCTTCTTAAATGCTCCATTGCAAATTCTTATGTATTTCGAAATGGACCCTATCTACTATCAGATTTGCGACCGCTGATCTGGTACACCGACCACTGTTTAGTCAATGTCCTTCACACATTCGGTTCAAAAATGGTTCAAATAGCTCTGAGCACTATGCGACTTAACTTCTGAGGTCATCAGTCGCCTAGAACTTAGAACTAATTAAACCTAACTAACCTAAGGACATCACACACATCCATGCCCGAGGCAGGATTCGAACCTGCGACCGTAGCGATCGCTCGGTTCCAGACTGTAGCGCCTAGAACCGCATGGCCACTCCGGCCGACACACACTCGGTGGAATGTCGAATTGTATTCACTTTCAACCTAAGAAACGCAACACACAGACTGTTAAAAAGGTGTAAATATAACAGAGTTGACACAATTCGCAGAGAAATTGCATACGCAGTTTTTCTTGCGTCTGGCGTTTGTCTTGTAAGCCGAAAACCGGCTAATGAAATAAATCAATGCTGTAGAACATTCGCAGTTCGTACGTTTCATTTATAGTTAAAAAAAATCACCATCACTGAAGTGTCCACTGTCGTGAAACATGTACATCAGCTTTGCAGCTACAGTTTAACAGGTCCAGTAAATTGATAAATACGCCAGTGATGTTCCCAAATAGAGAACCTACGCTGAATCGTGTAGATGATCCAAGAAAAGTAAAACTGAAGATGATCGTAGGAGAGATTACTCTTATATTTGGAGAATGTGTGACGAAATCTGCAAAATTAGAACTGGTATTTCAAATCTGTATATGTATGAAAGAAGTACAAAAAAGTGCAGTGAGTAAGTGGAGTAAAATACACTCCTGGAAATGGAAAAAAGAACACATTGACACCGGTGTGTCAGACCCACCATACTTGCTCTGGACACTGCGAGAGGGCTGTACAAGCAATGATCACACGCACGGCACAGCGGACACACCAGGAACCGCGGTGTTGGCCGTCGAATGGCGCTAGCTGCGCAGCATTTGTGCACCACCGCCGTCAGTGTCAGCCAGTTTGCCGTGGCATACGGAGCTCCATCGCAGTCTTTAACACTGGTAGCATGCCGCGACAGCGTGGACGTGAACCGTATGTGCAGTTGACGGACTTTGAGCGAGGGCGTATAGTGGGCATGCGGGAGGCCGGGTGGACGTACCGCCGAATTGCTCAACACGTGGGGCGTGAGGTCTCCACAGTACATCGATGTTGTCGCCAGTGGTCGGCGGAAGGTGCACGTGCCCGTCGACCTGGGACCGGACCGCAGCGACGCACGGATGCACGCCAAGACCGTAGGATCCTACGCAGTGCCGTAGGGGACCGCACCGCCACTTCCCAGCAAATTAGGGACACTGTTGCTCCTGGGGTATCGGCGAGGACCATTCGCAACCGTCTCCATGAAGCTGGGCTACGGTCCCGCACACCGTTAGGCCGTCTTCCGCTCACGCCCCAACATCGTGCAGCCCGCCTCCAGTGGTGTCGCGAGAGGCGTGAATGGAGGGACGAATGGAGACGTGTCGTCTTGAGCGATGAGAGTCGCTTCTGCCTTGGTGCCAATGATGGTCGTATGCGTGTTTGGCGCCGTGCAGGTGAGCGCCACAATCAGGGTTGCATACGACCGAGGCACACAGGGCCAACACCCGGCATCATGGTGTGGGGAGCGATCTCCTACACTGGCCGTACACCACTGGTGATCGTCGAGGGGACACTGAATAGTGCACGGTACATCCAAACCGTCATCGAACCCATCGTTCTACCATTCCTAGACCGGCAAGGGAACTTGCTGTTCCAACAGGACAATGCACGTCCGCATGTATCCCGTGCCACCCAACGTGCTCTAGAAGGTGTAATTCAACTACCCTGGCCAGCAAGATCTCCGGATCTGTCCCCCATTGAGCATGTTTGGGACTGGATGAAGCGTCGTCTCACGCGGTCTGCACGTCCAGCACGAACGCTGGTCCAACTGAGGCGCCAGGTGGAAATGGCATGGCAAGCCGTTCCACAGGACTACATCCAGCATCTCTACGATCGTCTCCATGGGAGAATAGCAGCCTGCATTGCTGCGAAAGGTGGATATACACTGTACTAGTGCCGACATTGTGCATGCTCAGTTGCCTGTGTCTATGTGCCTGTGGTTCTGTCAGTGTGATCATGTGATGTATCTGACCCCAGGAATGTGTCAATAAAGTTTCCCCTTCCTGGGACAATGAATTCACGGTGTTCTTATTTCAATTTCCGGGAGTGTATAAAGAAAATGACCAGCTGGAACTCCTCCCCATGATTTCGAGGCGGCGCTCGCATATTATTTTACTCGTACATTTAAAAATTTTCTTTCTTGTACATCTCTCCTTTTAGTCCAAAAACTAGGTCTTAAAATACAGAAACTATAGCAAATAGTTCATATATGTATGCCAGTAAAAAGTTTCATTTAAAGCTAAATCTGGTTTGTGTACTCATTTTTACTTCACGGAAAGATTCTGCGTGGAGTTCTGTAAACTTGAACGTCCACTTCTGCCATATCAGTATCCTCTAGTGTCAAATACATGCTAACCAACTGAAACAATAACAACGATACTTGTTCCAATCATTATACACATACTAGTCGGACCCATGTTGTCCTCCCCGGCCTTGGAGACTGTTATTAACGCCTCCTGTTTGCGAATGGCCGCAGCTTCAGGCGGTGACAGTTATATTTAGAGCATTTGTCGACTATGCCAGCTGTGTCGCAAGAGCTTCGGCTCTTGGTTGACATCTGGCAGAAGCGAGGATGGTCCCCCTGCTCAGTGGCTTCTGCTGGCAGCGGGAGGCTGCGTTTTTGAAGGCGTGTCAAGGTTACTTGTGACTGTGCCTTAATGAAAACGCCAAGGACAAGTTCGCCGCCTGTCTATATTTCAGCTTTTGTAGTTTTTTTTATTTCCTGTAAGAGCCATTCGATTTCAAATTGGATGGAAAATTAGAAACTCACTTAGCCTTAAACCGCTTTTTGTAACACACTGATTTCAGTTTTAAATTTTATGGAACCCCCTTGTCTGAAACGTATAAAAATAATTAAATAATAAATATTTACGCACGCGCTGTACATAGGTTGCGATGGGCTGCCGTCTGCTAGTCATCGTGGGAAGAGACCTCGCGGCATTGTGTTACGTAATCTAGTGTAGGGCAGCAAACGCGTTTTGTCGCTGTTTCTATTTACTTTTTATTTTTTCTACAGCTGTACATTAAAGATACCATAAAATATTTACTAATTTTGTTTTTAAATCAAATGCTGAACAATGTGGCACAGTTTTTGTTCCATTTATAATTGTGTTTTTCAGAAATAATATGAAACGTAATGAAGATTGCATTAAATTCAAGTTCTAAAAATGCCGCTTAAATGCCATCTCAAACTATACAATATTAATTTCAAAATTTTTCTTTCCAAATGGCTGTAAGCATTATAGGACTTAACATCTGAGGTCATCAGTCCCCTAGACTTAGAACTACTTAAACCTAACTGCTACGGTCGCAGGTTCGAATCCTGCGTCGGGCATGGATGTGTGTGATGTCCTTAGGTTAGTAAGGTTTAATTAGTTCTAAGTTCTAGGCGACTGATGACCTCAGAAGTTATGTCGGATAGTGCTCAGAGCCATTTGAACCATTTTTTGAAAGAAAACTGAGCCCCCACAAAAATCGAAGGTTTTCTATTGTCCAAAGTGAAATGAAACAGCCCATACACACTTTGGAGCGGAAGATTCGCTTGAGACTTTTCGTCGTGAGTTGGTGAAGCAGTTGCGCCTGACTGACGTTATGTTTTTGTATGAGAGCTAACAGAAACAAATTACAACGTTATAAAATACTTGCAGATTGCGGGAATTTGTCCTACAAGTAGTTCACGGTGAAATTCCTCTGAGTTGCTTGTTTCTCATTCTGCATATATCGTCAACAGACTGAAGTAAAATGTATTGGAGTTAAACATTCTGCGTCACCGAAGACTGACATCAATCCTGTTCGGAGATGTTCTGCAAAGTGAGAATTAGAGAACTACAAAGCAATAACAGAATTATAAATCTAAGTTTCCTTACGTCATACAGTTTTCATTTTTTGCACCCTATCGTTTCATGGGTTAAGCAGTAGTTTGTACTATAATTTCACTTGGAAAAGAAGCATCAGGTTGTAGAAGACAGATTATTATACGGATAGTATACTGTACTGCAGGGAGTCAAACTGAAGCAAGGAACATTTTACTAAATTAACGAGCTGCTAGGTATTTTGTTATAGTCATAGCCTCTTCATTCAGGGAGTCAAACTGAAACGAGGAACATTTTTCTAACTTAGCGAGCTGCTCGGTATTTTGTTATAGTGATAGCCTCTTCATTCAAAGTGGTTTCCGTAAATCACTTCAGGTGATGGTTTCCGGGAAGTTCTGTCCAATTTTGTCCAATTAAATTAACTCAGCACCTCTATGGCGATTGGACTGACTCTCTTATCGTCCTTATTTCATTCATTGCTGAGAAAAGAAACGAAAACGATGCGTGAGGCATAAAAGATACTAAGAAGATATGATAATTTTTCTTTATGTTCCTTCACAAGATGGTGTACTTTCAGTTGCATATTATGATACAGATAGACGTCTATGTGAATGTCATCTTTGGAAAGAGAAAACGGTATTTCGCCAGCGTTTTCACTGAAGATTTATCATGTCTTAGTGTTTCGATATCGTGAGATGACACAGGTAGTGTGAGACACACTTAGAAAACGTTTCAGTTGAAGGTCCTGAGAAAGATACGCTTTTCGGGGTATGAAAGTGTTGCCAGCGCTTTGAGCTGTTGTTGTAGCAACAGCCATAATTCTTGCAGCAAATGGCTTGTGAGAAAGGGTTGTGCCCCTGGTTTGGCTGATACAAGCTGCCAGCCTGAGATGTCGGCCATTTTCCACGCCATCAGCGTTAAAGTCTCCAGGAGAAAAACTTCGCTACAGGAGATTCATATAGAACAAATTTCGTCGAGTCTCAAAATAGAACAGTAACCCGCTCCTAAGTTGTGTGCCTTTAGATCTGGGTGATTTGTCATGTATCTGAACTTTAGTGAATTCCTATTAGTACTCATGTGGATGGCCTTACACTTTTTATTATTTAGCTTCAAATTGCCAGTTTTCAAACCATACAGATATCTTGTCATAAATAATTTTGCAATTGGTTTTGATCTTTTGATGATTTTACTAGACGGTAAATGACAGCATCATTTGCAAACAATCTAAGAGGGCTGCTCAGATTGTCTTCTAAATCGTTTGTGTAGATTAGGAACAGCAAAGAGCCTATAACAATTCCTGCCTCAGGCATGGATGTGTGTGATGTCCTTAGGTTAGTTAGGTTTAAGTAGTTCTAAGTCTAGGGGACTGATGACCTCAGATGTTAAGTCCCATAGTGCTTAGAGCCATTTGAACCATTTTTGGAACAATCTTATAGACAGGAATTTCTAGAGTAATAAGAATATACATCTGTTGCAAACTCTAGTTCGGTTGTCCTAATCCTGTTTGTATACGATTTAATAAAAATCACTCGGTACAAAACTGAGATTGTGCCTTCAACATTCGAGTACACTTGCTACACTATTGTCATTGTGTTATCGGTGTCCTCTCTGAAACAAGGAGGAAAAAAGTATATTCTAATAAGGTAGATGGAGAGCGCAGTATTGTTAAAATGATTTTTAGTGCTTGAATTGTTTTGTGTTCTGACATGAATCGTACTCTTTCGGACGATATTATTACTTTTACACATAAGATCTGTGGGTAATGGTAAATAGGTAACGTGTCAATCAGTTGATTACGACGCACTTCTGAGAATCACGAGCGGCACTGCTGACGGCATATTGGTCTTTACGATTAACAACCGCCATCTGTGCTTTCATATCTGAGCAACTGGCACCAACTTCCTTTTGTAATAGGTGGCAGCCACTTCATCAATGTCAGTCTGTGCGCACTATATCTAAAGAATTGAAGTAGGATACTGGAAGAAAGAAAGGCTGCCAGAAAGAAAAGAGGGTTGCAAGGGCAATGCATAGGACACACACAGGATTCGTTAGTTCTCTAATAGAAGCATCAATCAACAGTCAAACTGTTGTGTGGATCACGAAGACTAGTCGTTGCGGTATTTAACAGTAAATGTGCAGTAATAGAGACATAAGATCGGGAGTGAACCAATTTCAGATTAATCTTACAACAGATGAAAGACACGACTCAAAAACTGGAGAAGATAAAGAAAATGCTGCAAGCGGAATGTAGTGCGGAATCTGCGCAGAGTGAGTTGCTGTGAGTCTCCGTCACTTGATAGCTATAGTCACAGGCAACTGGCTTGGAAGAACCTGTGTCATCAATGCGGGTACTGTATGTATTGCACGAACCAGCCAGCAGAGTTAGCGGATCTTAATGAACTGGGACCATCACAAAAGGACCCAGGGAGCTGCAGGCCGTGTGGGCGTACTTGCTCCACCAAAATCTCACGGGAAATTTCTGCAGCCGTTCCGAGTACATCCCATATAGTATTCGAGACGCTGCTGAGTGCACTTCCTGCGTACGTGTATGGTAATCTTCAGCATTAATTCACAGGACCGCCACAGCAATTCTACAATCTATTTATACTTCATTGTCACGCATACTGACGCTGCGGAGGACAGGTTCGCTGGGATAGGTATAATCTGAGCCAACGCTTGCAACTGTAAGCCTTAGTATTATCTTGCAACTCTCGGTCCAGATCTTCAAAAATTTATTTGTTGTCTCTGGATTATCACACCCACTGTTCACTGAGACAGGTATGAGCTTTATGTAGCCTTTTTTTGTCGTCGCGTTTAACCCTTTGCCAAAGAGGAATGTGAATAGTTCTCTAGTCATTCTTCCAGTACTATTGTTCTAAATCCTCGATTGTAAAATAATATTGTATTGCGATTTTAACCCGGTACTGCTTAACTGTGTGCTGGGCACCCATTAATTACACAATAGCGTACACTACTGTTCTTTGTTCGTATGAAATGTGGCTTGTTTCTGGGTAAAATACGGGGAGGGGAATGTTGTCAAACATTCTGGCAGACATAACATTTCTGTTTACTACGAGGCAGGGATGGCTTCGCCGAAGCTGTTTGTATTTACAGTGTCTCGCTGAAGGCTAGCTGCTTGCTCGGTGGCTGGAACAATGGAAGTGTCTCCTCTGTTAAAACTGAGATTACTCTTCAAAACTTCCACACCTTCTCACATCTTACGTCTAAGATGCAGCCAGCACTCACTGATGGTGCTGTTGTGTAATGGAAAGTAAGGTAGCTGGGTGGTTTAATGATAAGCGGAATTACTACGAGGTATGTTGAATGGCAGTCTCTCTTGAAAATGGTTTCAAGGAGGGTATTACCATAAAGAAAAGAAACAGCCAGACAATATAAGATTATAGTATTCGCAGTAAACTTACGGGTAGGTCACACCATTTACATTCCTTAGGGTAAACTGCGCAGCGACACGAAATGCGTAAAATCAGAGGTGGAGAATATAAATGGAAGACTCAAATCATTTAGGAAGATTCTGTGAAAGTGCAATACACCTGGTAAGGAAAACGCAGCGAAGACTACAGTGCACATAGTTCTAGAGCACAGGTGACAGGGATTCTTATATAGCGGTCCTGACGGAAAACTTGGAAGTAATTTAGAGATGCTTCGGCAGGGTTGTAATGACGTATTGCAGTACATACGTAAGCGTAAACGAGATACTCAGAGAGCTAACTTGATCAACTTTTGGATGTTGATGCTCTTCTTTCTTTCCGTGCTTGCTGAGAAAACTGGTGAGACATTCCGCCTTATGTAAGACGCTATTTGTTTTATTTTCCCCAAAAGCTGATTTTTTGGGAAGAGAGCGTGTTGTACAGGAGCAATCTTATTGGTCAAATTTAGGCGAAGGATATTAGAGGTTGACTGTACAGTCGTTGTACCGCCTGTCATATATGTAGCGTAACTTGTGTAATGTTACTGTGAGGTATCCTCCGTTATGAACCATATATATGACAATGCGTAATCGTATGGTTTCAGAGTCACTATGTTAAGCATAGCCCTGGCGATTCTTTGCTACGATTTCCTGCACTTTTTTAGGTGTCTGTATTGTTCACGTTTCCTCATTACTTGTTATGAAGTAAGTAAGGTTAATGGAATGTAGTCGCTTTAAATCAAGCGATGATGCGGAAATTAGATTAGGAAATTAGACACGAAAGTAGTAGATCAGTTTTTGGCTATTTGTGCAGCAAAATGGCTGATGATAGAAGAAGAAGAAGAAAAAGAAGAAGAAGAAGAAGAGAACAAATAAAATGTAGATTCGTAATAGCAAGAAAAGCGTTACTGAAAAAGGGAAATTGTATAACATCGAATATAGGTTTAAGTCTATCCTACAGGTATTTGTCCGGAGCCTAGTCTTGTACGGAAGTAAAATGTGGACAATAAACAGTTTAGACAAAAAGAGAATAGAGTTTTTTGAAATGTGGTGCTACAGAAGAATATTGGAGATTAGATGGGTAGATCATGGAACCCATAAGTACACACTGAATCGAATAGTGGAAAAAAGAAATTTATGGCAGCTTAATTAAAAGAAGGGCTCGGTTGATAGTACATATTCTGAGGCATCAAGAAATCGTATTTTGTTTATGGAGAGAAGTGTGGAGGGTAAAAACTTGAGAGAGAAAGCATGACTCAGCTACAAAAACCAAGCTGAAATGGTTGTAGGTTGCTGTAGCTATTCACCGATGAATAAGCTTGCACATGATGGGGTAGCGTGGAGACCTGCGTCAATCCAGGTTTCGGACTGAAAACAACAACAACAACAACAACAACAACAGCGTACTACTCATGTCCCTTACTCTCTACTTCTAGTGAAAATAGCTAACGGTAAATGAACACGAAAGTAAATCCATTGATATTACCTTCAAACGTAGGTCTAATGAACGATACTGTCTTAAGGATACGTGTCACAAGTTTACGCTCCTACTATTCATGTGGCTTTTACACAAAGGCTTATGAAATTTCCGTTACGAACTTCTGGGGTGTATAGAGGGCACTAGGTAGTTAACAATTTACACAGAAACACAAGTCGACAGAGACATGCCATTTTCTTGCTTCAGGAAAACACGCGTGAAACAATACTTCCAAACCTATCGTTGTATGGGTGGTGGGCCCATAACAATTTACTGTGACTGTGGTATTTACTAAATGTATAACCGATTTATTTATACAGTAACAGCACCTAACGCTAAAATGCGTTAGAATCGAAAAATATCCATGTATCACTTTACACAGCTCATGTACCTTCATTCACTGACGGCCTGCAATCGTTATCCTCTTAAAACAACAATGGTTAACATTTCGAGTTATTGCCACGCTAGTTATTTTGGTACAGATGTAATAATTACCATATTTTCAGAGACTTGCTGACACTCCTTCGTCCAGCAGGACTCTAGAGTGTTGGACATAAGGCCTTAAATATTTGCTCCTGTCGCACAGACACTGTTCTCACTGAAAATTCGAGGGGGGATTTCGGAATACCCAGTATAGAATGCTTCTTTTCCTCTCAAATAACCATGTCAGAGTCCTAATTCTTGATAACTGAAAACATCGTCAGGCTCTTCTTGATATCAAAAGAATGTAAGTCTAACCAAATTCGTAACTGAAGACATTTACGGGTTGCGGATACCTTCTTACTCCAGTAATTACGTATATTCTGAAATTCATCGTGCCTTTCGTTGATCTCTCTCTCTGTCCGAGTTAGGGAGATAAGTACTAAATCTCCAACTGGCAGACACTGCTGCCTGACAGGGGCGCGGCGCTGTCACCTGGCGACAGGCGCCGCAATTAGTCCTTGGCAGAGGGCGTGCCCCCAGCGGACCGGCAGCTGGGGTGACCGCTGTCATTTTCCCAGGTTTCCATCTAAAACCGTCCGTCACCTCCAGCGGTCGTTCCCCTCCCCGCGCGGCTTCACACCCTCCCCCCACCACCGCCAGCGTCGCGGCGCCGTGACCCACTGCCCGTTGCGCAACGGGACGGCAGCGCAAGAGCCGCCTAAGCGACGCTGCCGATCCGCTCGATAGCGGCTTCGTCTGGCCCGGCGCCTCTCGAGAGCAGGGAGGAGGGGTGGGGGTGGGGAGGTGCTGCAGCAGCTGAGGTGCAGACTTACGAGCTAACGACGGAGCCACGTCGCGTCTGTTAATTCTCGTTTGACCGTCAGTGTGTGACGAGGGATATCGGAGGCACCGTACACATTCCACATAACGAATCACGGGATGTAGACACCGTGTGATTAGGGTCCCGTCTTTCTGCAGATAGGAACTGAAAACAACAGCCTCATTGGGACTACAGCTGAATGTACCGTGTGATTGAAAAGTCAGTATAAATTTGAAAACTGAATAAATCACGGAATAATGTAGTTAGAGAGGTACAAATTGACACACATGCTTGGAATGACATGGGGTTTTATTAGAACCAAACAAATATAAACTTTCAAAAAATGCCCGACAGATGGAGCTTCATCTGATCAGAATAGCAATAATTAGTATAACAAAGTAAGACAAAGCAAAGATGGTGTTCTTTACAGGAAATGCTCAATATGTCCACCATCATTCCTCAACAATAGCTGTACTCGAGGAATATTGTTGTGAACGGCACTGTAAAGCATGTCCGGAGTTATGGTGAAGCATTGGCGTCGGATGTTGTCTTTCAGCATCCCTAGAGATGTCGGTCGATCCCGATACACTTGCGACTTCAGGTAACCCCAAAGCCAATAATCGCACGGACTGAGGTCTAGGGGACCTGGGAGGCCAAGCATGACGAAAGTGGCGGCTGAGCACACGATCATCACCAAACGACGCGCGCAACAAATCTTTCACGCGCCTAGCAATACTTTGTTTTTTATTTTGGTTCTAATAAAACCCCATGTCATTCCAAGCATGTGTGTCAATTTTTACCTCTCTATCTACATTATTCCGTGGTTTATTAAGTTTTCTAGTTTATACTGACTTTTTGATCACCCGGTACATGCTACTCCGGAGATGGAAAACGCTTTGGCTTCCGAGAAATTTCATTGATAAGTTTTGTTTCTTATACAAAAAATACGAGGATAAATTAAAACGAAAACCTACGGGGAATGAAAACCAAACGTAACTGGCAAAATATTTCTATTTTACTCGCAGTGATACAGCGTCACTTAATGTTATTAACTAATATGATAAGACATGTTAGTTCTGCCTTATTATTATTGTTTGCGAATGGGCCTTTTAGGACAATTCAAAGTACAGGGTGTCCCAAAATGAACATACCGGTTCAAATGACTCTAAGCACTATGGGACTTACAATCTGAGGTCATCAGTCCCCTAGACTTGGAACGACTTAAACCTAACTAACCTAAGGAGAACACACACATCCGTGCCGGAGGCAGGATTCGAACCTGCGACCGTAGCAGCAGCGCGGTTCCGGACTGAAGCGCCTAGAACCGCTCGACCACAGCGGCTGGCGAACATACCGGTTTTAAGGCGTTGTAGCATTTATTACGTTCTATTTACAATTGTAAATAATACGCCAAACGAAAGAGCAACTCAAACAGTTTTGTTTGCATACCTGTGCCCAATGGAAAGGGTATGGAATGACAAAGAGCGACTGGAAAACATGTTGAGCGAGTGCGAGTCTTTCACGCTTAGCCCTGCGGAAAGTTTATGGGCCTTTCTTTTTCGGTGAATCAACTGTAACTGGTGTTTCTTATCTTGATGTGCTATAGCTTTGGCCCGTGCTTCAATGGGAAGAAGCTGAATAACTCATCTTTATTTGGGAGCAGGATGGTGCGCCACCTCACTGGAATAACTCAGTACGCGACTGGTTAAACGACCTTGTATCCGACCGGTGGATTGGGCGCAAAGGGGCCGGTTGACACAGCACTTTATGCATGACCTCCACGTTCACACACGATCTGATGCGATCATGCTTATGTGCCTCCGATACCAGCTGATCTATCCGACTTGAGAAACAGTGTTATTGCAACAGTTACTTCTGACACATTGATCAAGGTTTCGGAACAGCTCACCTATCGACTCGATGTGTAATCGGTGTTCTCACTGAATAATTGTAAGAAAAACTGTTCGTGTTTCTCTTTCATTTGGTGTATTATTTGTAATTGTAAGATGAATTTAATATGTGCTACAAAGCCTTAAAACCCGTATATTTATTTTGAAACACCTTCTACGTAATGGTGGGCATTTGCCCTCCTTTGTGCCCACATTTCTTCCGGTCTCTTCTAGTGGGGTCCCTTTCTCTCTTCATACCATGTTTTTTCCCAGTCTTTTTCTTTGCTTTTTCCTCGTGGTCAGTTTGCCTTTGTGAATTAGACCCGAAAATTTCGCAGTTTTGGACACCTTCTTGTCTAATTCCTGTCAATTTAAATTCAGTTTTAATCTCAGCAATCCATTTCATCGTGTTCGTTTTGGCTTTACTCTTGTTGTGAAAGAATTCAACTATTCGTTTTCTAAGTCTGTAAGAGTTCATTCTTTTAATGTGTCTGTAAAATCTTAACTTGTGTTTGGTAATGCCACTACGAGTATTAAGGTATTGTTTCATTTCCTGTTTGCCTCTGTTGTTGCCTGTATTGTTAGTCTACAAGTTTTGGGCCCAGAACTTTTCTTGTGATTTTGCATTACCTTATCTCAATGTTTCCATTGTCTGTTTTCTTATTCTAAATGAGTGTTTCCGATATTCGTAGATGGATTCTGACTTAATCGCTGAATAATGTCTTAGTATTTTGTGCTTGGGGATATATTTCTTATTGTAGATATTTTGAGCACAAGTCGATACGCTGTTTCCATATTTTGGCATTTAATTTCGTAGTTTTTGTTCCGATTCCATTTTTCTGAATGGTTTCACCGAGAAATTTAAGTGCTGGAGCTCGTTTAATTTTGCCGTATTTCGTCTCCATGAATTTTGGTGCTTGTTTGCTTTAGGACAAGTATTATGTCTTTTCAAAATATATCTAGAAGCTGACTTTTTCTGCAGTTTCTTTCAAGAATTCAGTTCGATTTTGTGCCGATGTAATGTCGCGAGTTCAGATTGCTAAATCGTCTGCAAATGCTAGGCAATCTATAAATAACCTATCTCCGCTGAAAGTGATTGGTTGGTCAATTGTGAGAATTGATTTCTGTTTGCGCCATTCTTGTATCATTTTCTCAAGGACGCGATTGAAAAGTAATGGAGACAGAACACCTGCTTGTCTTACCTCCGTTTTGATTTTGAAAGGATCGGAGATTTTCCCCACGAATTTAACTTGTTAGTTCATGCGTGTCAGTGTTGGTTTATGATTGCAAGTGTTTTCAGATCTAGACTTCATTATTTTAATATTTAAAAGAGTGAGCGCGCTCGGGCTTGTTATAAATCAACAAATGCGCAGACTAAACTTTAGGTACAAATTCTCTGATGTCTTGGGATTAGCTTCAGCTTTTAGATTTGCTCTGGACAAGAACAGCCTCATCTGAATCTCACCTGCTATTCTCCAGTTATTGATTCAAGTTGTTACTGTGCTGTATCGAGAAGACAGGGGAATAGAATTTTGTATGCAGCTGATATTAGTGAGACGTCCCTTTAGTTATTTACATTTGTTCTGTGTCTGTTCTTGTGTAACGGGTGAATGAATGCATTTTTCTAATCTCCTGAAATTTGTTCTATTTACCAAATGTCTTGCATGATTTCGGTGATTTCTTTTGTAGTATTTGACCCTGCTGATTTAAGGATTAATGTTATGATTTCATCATTTCCCGATTATTTATTGTTCTTGCGTCTTTTGATCTAGTTCTGTGCTAGTTGTTTTTCGCTTATTTCTAATTTCTTTGAGGCACAACAGTGCCTTACAGATTCTTCGGATCATTAGCTTAATTTGCACTAGAGGAGTTGCCTAAATGGCGTACAAGAAATTATGTTTATGGCAGAGAATTGCAGTGTATATTCGTTCAATAATACCTTATAGGAAACAAATTACCTCTGTAGAAACACAGTTTTTCCACGATTTTCCCTTCTGTTGTGTCATGTAATGCATTCAGGCACTGAGTGGTTGAGAGCCTCACAAAGTCATTGGGAAAATTTTCTGCTATCGTTGTAATTGGTCGGATTAGTCTGCACGAAAGACAACAATTTGCGACTGGTGATAGTATTTCAGACGTACTCCGAAATTACCCCATGGGTTGCACAGACTGTAGTTGTCGTTGATGGGTAAATGTTAAGTGCGAGAATCGGGGCTTGATGTCCGATTGGTTCTAAAATTTTATCTTTGGTACTCGGTGTAATTTTCACGTCTGTCGAAAGTGACACTGTGATCGACATCAAGTGTTAAAGTATACTCCATCTGTAGCTAGCTGGGTGAGCCAGATAACAGACAGCAGGAAGGCTAGAGCATACTGCTTCACTGCTTTAATAACGCCATGCCCCGTTCAATACTAAATTTTGGCTTCTTGGCCACTTTTGTTATTTTGCAGAGGAAAAGTCAGGTTATATAACGAGATAGATTAGGGCAGGTACAGAGACATACTGAGAGTAATTTTTCTTTTAGGAGATAATAACGATACGATGTACCGTTTGACAGGCATGCACATTTTTATATTCTGAGTGGATCAGGTTAGACACGTTTCTTCAGGACAGTTAGAGGAGGAGGCAAAATGTAGAGCTACTTTTTCAGAAATTGTATAGTGTTCTTATTTCTTTTCTGGGAGTTACTTCTTTCTTTATTACCAGTTGAAGACACTGTGGTATGACGAATGGATGGGGAGAGATAGAAGTATAGACGACATATATAAGAACAACGTGTCTCGAATTGAACTCACTGTATTGAGTACGTCGGTGGCAGGAAAATTCTGCTGTTTGAAGAATTCGTTCGCGGGTGCCAAACAGGCTGGCTTCTGACGCAACTACCAAAGCGTCAACAAGCCGTAATAGGAGACAATGAAAACACGCGCTCAATAAGCAGTCGTCCGCACAACGATCGGACTGCTAGTGCCAAGCGAGGAACACGCCAACCAAACGTATCCCAAAGACGACACACTGCGCAAGCGAGCAACTAGGTACGCGGACAGCCAATAGTATACTTCTTGCATTCATTATACGTGGGAGTTTTATGAAAATGGAATGACAAAATCTATAAGTGGGAGCTTCATCAAAATGGAATGACAAAGTCTATCGATTATAATACAATATTCGTGTCGCACTTTCTCATGATCTCCGGTACGTGCATTCTTTATCGCCTTGGTCTGATCAGTATGTCCAGCTAATCTAGAAAACAACTAGCGAATTCATATACCCTTCGATACGGAAACGATGAGACTATTTTGTAAGAGTGTAGTATTCTTAACTCACAATCTAACATTCTCGAACTGCGGTCTGCTAACCTCCACTTCAAAGATGAACTACACTTTCCTAGAATCTCCCAATAAACCGAAGTCGACCATTCGCCTTCTCTACTTAGGCCCTCGTTCAATTTCATATGTCTTTGCAACATTACACCTAGATATTTAATCTATGTGACTGTGTCAAGCAGCACGCAACTAATGCTGTGTTCGGACATTACAGGTTCGTTTTTCTTACATTCAGAGCAAGCTGTCATTCATCATACCAACTAAATTTTGTCTAAGCATCTTGTATCTTCCTACAGTCAGTCGATGACGACACCTTCCTATACGCCACAGCGTCATCAGCAAATAGCCGCAGGTTGTTGAACGTCCTATCTGTCACACCATTTAAGTACGTACAGATAAGAGCGATATTCTCGCACTTACCTGGGTAACTCCTGACTCTGATGAGAACCCGCAGTTGAGGACAACACACTGGGTTTTATAACTTAACACTCGGAAGACCCATGTGGCTTCAAAATCACACGCCAGTTTTGTTGTTATTTTCTATTCGTCTCTGAATTATAGACCTTTGTGGACCACTGCAACATCAAAATTATAGTATGGGAGCACATTGCAGTTGTTGGCGCCTTTTACCATTTCTTTGACATTTTTCCGTTCCATATTCAGAAAATAAATGTTTTGATCATAAGAAAAACATTTCTGGAAAACAGTTCTATGCGTTGATATCTTCGTTAACAGAATGCAGTGGGGCATCGTATTCTGAAAGTATTTGTGTCATTTTAGAGCACACTCCCATCGTTTTGAGGTTGTTCTCTAGTGTCCTAATTCACGTATTTGGTGGGTCCAGGGCATGTTTCCTCTTTTATGTCGAGCGCTGCTTTTGTCATATGTTGAGATTCACAGTGCATGACATTCATTTTCCAGCTTCTCTTTAAGCTTTTCCACTATCTTCGGTACCTTAAACGAGCCTAGGATGTAGTCGTTTCTTGCATGTCTTTTAGAGTTACTCCTTCAGACCGTCGTAGCATCCATGTCTCTGTGACCTGGAGCTCTCGAGCATCTAATTTGCGCATGGCCCAGCATTGCTGAACCGAACGTTGAAGCTGGTCCTGTCGCTCGATTGTATATATTTCCTGTGACTTCGATAGGCATTTCCGCATTATAGATAACTCCTGTTAGTGTCTGCCATTTCAAAACCACTGAATTTTTTCACGGTTTTCAATGTCTTTATCCTTAGGGGTAGATGTTATTACCGATACGAGGTACTTGAACAGATCGATCGTTATTTTAAGGGGTTGTCTAAATGTAGTCTTTCAAAAAAGTATATCGTTTCATTAAAAAAAAAACTTCCTTATATAGGTCAGTTCATACAAGAGTTAAGAGAACTGCCATGCAGCAAAATTACATGGTCCTCTGCGTACTATTATTTGGTGGAAAACTCGTTGTGATATCTTGAACTGTATAGGAAACAAAACAGGTATTATGTCTTACGCCACTCACCACGTATACACCATCCGTCCAAAAAGTTCCGACACTGGTTTTATTCCTGGTTTATAAGCGACTTCAGCGCATTAACTTCGATGATAGCTTGAACTCCAAACAACAAATCTGCATTCGACAAGTCAATTGTGAGCAGGCAGTGTTAAGTAGTGGATGTGCGGCCGTAGTGTGTCAATGTTTTTTGTGTGTCATGAATCGCAATGGAGCAACATCTGTAAATCGAGTGTTCAAGAGATTCTCCAGAATGTTTGGAAGAACAAAAAAGCGTGTCGTAGTTTGTCCTGAAGACCTTGAATTTCAAACAAAAACTATGACCCGTCGTCGCCTCCCACAACTTGATTGAAAACGCAGATAATTATATTCTGAAAAAAATCATCACGACTGACGAGAACCTATCACAAAAACAAACTGCAGAAATTCGCGTTAGACACTGGACTCGCATTGTCTCATTGACTTAATAGTTTATGACTTTACAACACCCACAAAATACCATTAATCTTGCACTATTTTAAAAATAAAAGTGTTCAAAGAAAGTTCTTTTTGATTTTGGAGTTGAGTTAGGTGCTAAAGTTTGTGATGGTGGCGTGAGTGGTGGTAGGGACATGGTGGGGGGTACTATCGAATATCTGTCTGCACTCAGGAGTAATGGTCTAAGAAAGCACTGACCTAGGTCATCTGAAGCAGTAAAACCATCATCGCAAGTATTCTCAATTTTTTATTAATCCAGTTTCGAAACTTTTTGGACTGATGGGATGGCATATATTGTTGTTGTTGTTGTGGTCTACAGTGCAGAGACTGCTTTGATGCAGCTCCCCATGGTACTCTATCCTGTGCGAGCTTCTTCATCTCCCAGTACCTACTGCAACCTACATCCTTCTGAATCTGTTTAGTGTATTCATCTCTTGGTCTCCCTCTACGATTTCTACCCTCCACACTGCCCTCAAATACTAAATTGGTGATCCCTTGATGCCTCAGAACATGTCCTACCAACCGGTCCCTTCTTCTTGTCAAGTTGTGCCACAAACTCCTCTTCTCCCCAATTCTATTCAATACCTCCTCATTAGTTATGTGATCTACCTATCTAATCTTCAGCATTCTTCTGTAGCACCACATTTCGAAAGCTTCTATTCTCTTCTTGTCCAAACTATTTATCGTCCATGTTTCACTTCCATACATGGCTACACTCCATACAAACACTTTCAGAAACGACTTCCTGACACTTAAATCTATACTCGATGTTAACAAATTTCTCTTCTTCAGAAACGTTTTCCTAGCCATTGCCAGTCTACATTTTATATTCTCTCTACTTCGACCATCATCAGTTATTTTGCTCCCCAAATAGCAAAACTCCTTTACTACTTTAAGTGTCTCATTTCCTAATCTAATACCCTCAGCATCAGCCGACTTCATTCGACTACATTCCATTATCCTTGTTTTGCTTTTGTTGATGTTCATCTTGTATCCTCCTTTCAAGAAACTGTCCATTCCATTCAACTGCTCTTCCAAGTCCTTTGCTGTCTCTGACAGAATTACAATATCATCGGCGAACCTCAAAGTTTTAATTTCTTCTCCATGGATTTTAATTCCTACTCCAAATTTTTCTTATGTTTCCTTTACTGCTTGCTCAATATACAGATTGAATAACATCGGGGATAGACTACAACCCTGTCTCACTCCCTTCCCAACCACTGCTTCCCTTTCATGTCCCTCGACTCTTATAACTACCATCTGGTTTCTATACAAATTGTAAATAGCCTTCCGCTCCCTGTATATTACCCCTGCCACCTTCAGAATTTGAAAGAGAGTATTCCAGTCAACTGTCAAAAGCTTTCTCTAAGTCTACAAATGCTAGAAACGTAGGTTTGCATTTCCTTAATCTTTCTTCTAAGATAAGTCGTAGGGTCAGTATTGCCTCACGTGTTCCAACATTTCTACGGAATCCAAACTGATCTTTCCCGAGGTCGGCTTCTACCAGTTTTTCCATTCGTCTGTAAAGAATTCTTGTTAGTATTTTGCAGCCGGGGCTTATTAAACTGATAGTTCGGTAATTTTCACCATAACAAATCCATTTGCATGAACCATTCGTGTAGTCGCAATTTGTACGAATCCTCTTGCTGTAAATTATCAAGCGACTCATTTGAGACACTTTTGTAACTAATATACCGGTAGGTTAGGTAGCGAAGATGTGGCCGAAACAGCAGTCGGCTGAAGCGCCGTGTGAGCGACTGACGCCGCACGTGCTGGCGCGGCAGACTCCGCGAGGAAGCGTGCGACACGAGTGCAGCCGCTTTGCACTGTGACGCAATACAGCAGGGCCGTAACAGTTGCGCAGGAATCACGGGCGTACCAGGAAAGGAAGGTGACGGCAGCGAAATTACGCGCCACGACCACGACTTTGTTACTGACGAGCGCCTCAAGTGTGTTGATCCTGGAGGCAGCGAACGACTGGGCGCTCTTCACTATTTGCTCGCCTTACCACGCTAATAAGTTAAGCCTAGCTTACACGACGACATTGGGTTGCGCCACTCGTTGCGTGGAATGAGTTGCACGCAAATGGTTTCATATTTGACTGTAGACACGGAGAAACGAGTATACACTTCAGTTTCGTCGTTTTGTGGGTTCCTGAGTGGTATCTGAAACGGAAGTTTTGGCGGCTGCACGTCGCACGAGTTGTGATGGAGTTAAAGCTTGTTGCGTGGAATCGCTGCATAAGAAAAAAATAAGAAACGTGTTTCGATTCGTGAGTGGATGAAGAAAAGACGTCAGCTCGGTTGCTCAGCATCCTTGCTGAAATAATTTATAACGGAAGATCCAAAAGTTCTTTTAATTATCATAGAATGTCACCAGAATTGTTTACGTTTCTTCTAAATGGAGTTAATTATGCGAGAAGGAATAAAGGTACTGTAATTCATGAAGCACTGTCGCCAGAACTGAAATTACATATCATATTGCGTGCCTTACAATTTTTCATTAACACCAATAATTATTACCCTTAACAGTAATAATTATTAAAATTAGCAACAATAATTGTTCGAAGCAGGCCGCATTAAGAAGAGAATGGTTTGCAAACTACTGTCTTGAAGATAGATCTGTATAGTAGCAATATTTCAAAATTCTAACATATGTGAATGGGGGAGCACTGCAGCGACGTTTTAAATAGATGAATATTGAATAAAGAATGCAGCTTCTTGAATTAGTGAAGCTTCCCCCCTCTCCCCTGTCAGCAATATTCCTTAACAAAGAGTTGGCCAACTCGAACGATGGGATTCTAGTCTTGAGCATTCAAAAATGGTTCAAATGGCTCTGAGCACTATGGGACTCAACTGCTGTGCTCATAAGTCCCCTAGAACTTAGAACTACTTAAATCTAACTAACCTAAGGACATCACACACATCCATGCCCGAGGCAAGATTCGAACCTGCGACCGTAGCGGTCGTGCGGTTCCAGACTGTAGCGCCTTTAACCGCTCGGCCACTCCGGCCGGCTTCTTGAGCATTGCCACAGCTAGAATTACACTTGCTTGTATTTTTCTTAATTCAGTTGTATACGTGCTCCTAACTCAATAAATTTTGCCCTGCAGCTCAGGCATTGTCAAACCATCTATGTTATGATCGCACATGACGGTCTCAGCGGCAGCAATATGTTGCTTATTTTTGTAATCAGCATCACTGAAATCCCACAAACACCTGTGCAAAACACAGATCTCCAAATATAGAACATTCTTCTCCGTTCCCCACTTCATATTTCCGTTTGTCTACACCCTACGAACATACATAACCTCAAAACTCATGCAACTAGTGCCGCCAAAGTTGGAACACGCCGAAATTATTTAGTTTCACCAACGAGTTGCGCAAACGTGCGCCGCGCACGGGCAGTGGCCGGTTGCGCAGTTGGGTGCAACCTAGTGTCGTCGTGTAAACTAGGCTTTAGTGTCTGTGCGCACTGTCGGTAGATTAATGTCTGAAGTATTCTAATTAGGAGTGAAACTCTTCGATTGATTTTCTTCACTTTGCTACGAGTTAGGAAAAAGGTGGCGCAGTGGTTACGACATCATGCTCAATTGCCAAAGCGAGATACCCAAATTCTCATTTATCAATTCTGATAAAGATTTCTCACGATTTTCCAAAATAATTTCGAGACTGTGCTGCAATTTCGCATTCTTTTTCCTTCTTCATGATTATCTAACTGGCCTTGTGTTATATCTCTGTTTATTATCATTACTATAAGGGTCATCCGGTCTCAGAGCACCGTAGGAGTAGGACAGCAAAGTACTCCTTAGATCACAGGAGGAGAACAAATTACTTGGGTAGGGTTGCTACAATTCCTGTCTGACAGACTAGGACATATCTCCTAAACTGACTAAAAATGGATGTAATCTGGGAATCAGATCCGGGACTCACCGGAACACTTCTCTTAAGCTTGTAAAAAGTGAATTAATGAATGAAAATATTTTCTCGGTTTTGTGATTACTACCGTCTGTAGCTATACCAAAATAACGGACCTTTGAAAGTTCATCTCATAATTGTTTGACAGAGTCGCACCCTAACACTGATTTCACAGTTGCTGTTCATTTTCTTCTGTCGAACCTCACATTTTTGCTGCTTCGGAATCAATAAAAATGGTTCAAATGGCTCTGAGCACTATGGGACTCAACTGCTGTGGTCATAAGTCCCCTAGAACTTAGAACTACTTAAACCTAACTAACCTAAGGACATCACACACATCCATGCCCGAGGCAGGATTCGAACCTGCGACCGTAGCGGTCGTGCGGTTCGAGACTGTAGCGCCTTTAACCGCTCGGCCACTTCGGCCGGCTAATCAATAAAAAGTTTGATGCTTAGCCTAGAAGTACAGTATGGTAACATAACACAAATAACACAGAATGAGATTTTCACTCTGCAGCGGAGTGTGCGCTGATATGAAACGCCCCAGGGCGTGAGTCGTTCATGGGTAGCTCAGTTGGTAGAGCACTTGCCCGCAAAAGGCAAAGGTCCTGATTTCGAGTCTCGGTCTGGCACACAGTTTTAATCCGCCAGGAAGTTTCACAAATAACACACTCCTTCATACTCACTTCTCTCTCTGTTTATGAAGAAGCATTTTTCTGAATATTTTTCTTGGAATGCACATTTCCTCTTTGGCATTTTGATTTCACTTGAAACAATCAAACATTTTAATAACAAATTAACGACGATACAACTCACACGGAGAAACATAGAACCACGTCGGTGCAAAACTTATACTGAAGTGAGGTAAGGGACAATACTGGACACTCACCAGCGTACAGAGCAAAAATACTCTTTAAGGTACTCAGTCAGCTGTAATAATAAAAACTTTCAGTATTTAGCTTAACAGCTGAAGTCTAAACACAGATACACGCAAGAGTTTGGAGAAAAAATAGAAAGTATGAGAATATTTCTCTGAAATCCGAAATTCGAAGTATTTTTCGGGAAACTGATTTTTTAAATCTGAAACCGGGACTGTCCCAAAAAAACCGAGACACCTGACAACCCTAGCCACAGGAGGAGAGCAAAGTACTCTTTGGACCAAATTTTACCTTTGACTGTCGGGCTCCCTACACGCAGGGGCAGACACACCATGTCATCGTGCCCCCCCCCCCAACCCCCACCCCTATTCCTCTGCATCCTACCTTTCCTCCCCTCCCTTACCTAAAACCCACCCATTGCTTGGAAATACGCTAATCCGAGAGCTTCTTAGCCTGTTGCATTACACGTATTTAGCCCAGTTACAGCTAAGTATTTTACTGCCGTATCAGGTCATCCAATCATGCTTCTAACACCTTTCTAAGTCACACCACCTTCATGGAATAGCCAGTCAAGGACTTCTAGTACAAGGATGGGCTATGGTGTTGGCATTTGCATAGGGCCTACATGACAATGGACATATTTGCACCATTGCTAACGTAAGTAGTTTTGCGTAACCCAAGGGACTAAAATGTTAAAACATTGTACTGTGAGCAGTCTGAGAGGATACCATTGTTATGTGAGTGTATGCTTTCCCGGCGTATACAGCTGGCGAAGAGTTCTCGGGCTTCCAGCCGGGTGGCGGTGTCTTCAAACAGCTCTTCGTTTTCACAGGATGTCTTAATTCCGCAAATCGTGGCAAGATGTTCTTGTCTCGGCAACGTTGGAGGAAAGCCAGTGAGCTGAGCAATTTGGCTTTCCTGTTGCGTTCTTTCTGCAGCAGCTTGAAGCTACAGAGCATCTCCTCCCCGTAGAGGTGTCGTAAATGTGAGTGTATGCTTTCCCGGCGTATACAGCTGGCGAAGAGTTCTCGGGCTTCCAGCCGGGTGGCGGTGTCTTCAAACAGCTCTTCGTTTTCACAGGATGTCTTAATTCCGCAAATCGTGGCAAGATGTTCTTGTCTCGGCAACGTTGGAGGAAAGCCAGTGAGCTGAGCAATTTGGCTTTCCTGTTGCGTTCTTTCTGCAGCAGCTTGAAGCTACAGAGCATCTCCTCCCCGTAGAGGTGTCGTAAATGTGAGTGTATGCTTTCCCGGCGTATACAGCTGGCGAAGAGTTCTCGGGCTGTTTGAAGACACCGCCACCCGGCTGGAAGCCCGAGAACTCTTCGCCAGCGATACCATTGTTGTTTTTTTTTATAGATTTTGCCGGCCGCGGTGGTCTAGCGGTTCTAGGCGCTCAGTCTGGAACCGCGTGACCACTACGGCCGCAGGTTCGAATCCTGCCTCGGGCATGGATGTGTGTGATGTCCTTAGGTTAGTTAGGTTTAAGTAGTTCTAAGTTCTAGGGGACTGATGACCACAGATGTTAAGTCCCACAGCGCTCAGAGCCATTTTTATAGATTTTCTGTTGTAGATATAGCTATTGTGTGCAATATGTGTCTAAACACATGGGTATTGATGTTGATGTCACAAATTCATACTAGCAACGTACTAAAGTAGACTTTATTACTTTTACGTTTTTTTAAGAAAACAGCTTTGAAGCTACAGTCGGCTCCACAGCTGAGCAGATAATCTATTTTTGTTTAGCTACATTGAGGATATTTGTGAGCAAAATGTAAAACGGTTTGTTAACTTACTATATAACACAATTACACTATTGACGTGTTGGTTAGGAGGAAGGATGATGGATCATTGGGACATGCAGTCTACAGGAAACGTAGTCACACCGACTTGTACTTACAAGCTAATAGTTGTCACCATTCGGCTCAGCGTGAAGGGGTACTTCGTACCTTAGTACACAGGGCACATGTCGTTTCTGACGCTGAGACTTTGCCAGCTGAGCTGTCCCATCTTGAAGTTACATTTCGTCAAAATGGTTATAGTGATAGACAGATTGAACGTGCGTTGCGCTATCGACCAACTGTACATCGGGTGATTGATGATAATTCTGAGTCAACACCTAAGTCTACTGCCTTTTTGCCTTACGTTGGAAACACGTCCAATAAGATCGGTCGTATTTTACGGAAATACGATGTGAAATGTGTTTTCCGACCTCCATCTAAAATTAGAGCACTTTTGAGTTCCGTTAAGGATGATCTTGGACTGTGTAAGGCGGATGTATATCGTATTCCTTGTAGCTGCGGCATGGCATATATTGGTCAAACCATCAGGACCGTGGAGGACAGATGTACTGAGCATAAACGGCACACACGATTACAGCAGCCAAATAGATCTGCTATTGCCGAACATTGCTTGGATACTGGTCACCCCATGTTATATAACACCGAGATATTGGCATGCACGTCGAGCTATTGGGACAGTGTCATTAGGGAGGCAGTTGAGATTAAATTAGCGAGCAACCTCGTTAAGAGGGATGGAGGTTTTTGTTTAAACTCTGTTTGGAATCCGGCTCTCTCCCTTGTCAAAAAACAGAGGAACAGAGTCAATGCTGCCTCACCTGCGAATTCATAGTCTCACTATCGATAGCTCTGACTTTGGTCATCTTTGGTGGCACTAGTGTTCAGTGTGTGTGTGTGTGTGTGTGTGTGTGTGTGTGTGTGTGTGTGTGTTACCTTTCCTGCTTCTGTCGGAGAACCGAGGTATTAAATTCGCATGTACGCCGCCTGCCCGTTGCAGTTTCCCTTGAAAATGGCGGGGTGTTCTCCCGCCGAAATATCGGCGGTCGCTGAAAGTGTTACCTGGCTGAATTCCCGGAAGTTATTTGAAAGGAATATTGACCACAATCTCCACATACAGAACGCATAATTGTATGGTGTTGTTTTCTGTGGTGTGGAGAGGCAGCATCTGTTATTGCGAATAACGTTGCAATAATGGCTACAAAAAAAGAATTCTGATGACGTGACGTTTTCCAGAAGTTTTTCGGTAATTGTTCACTTCACCAAACATAATTCTAGCGAAGAAGATGATATGCATATTGTTCTACATTTGAAAGTATAATTGACGTTACTAGCTGGCTAATATATCTTTTTATTAGGTTCTATTTTGGGCGCAGTTGGGGCTATGTTCCAATAGAGAAGATAACATTTGTCCTTATCTACATGATAAACATAATAAAGTAGCAACTGAGAAAGAATGACTGAAGGTATTCACAATATTATTACACTCTGTCAAGAATTTCCATCACAGACCTATAATTCATAGGAGACCCACATCCAACTCCACAGGACAAGAAACAATTTGAAATTCAAGGAAAAGGGTAAACAGTATCACTTGATACCAAATTACATCTATTTAAAGTTAAGTACCGAAGCAATTTTCACGCAGCACGCAAAGCTAAGTTAGGAGTACAGAGACCTTGGTTAATTAATGAAATGCAGAAAACCTTGAAATAAACAAAAAAACTGTATAATTAGCACCTGCAGATAACAACTTATCTGAACAATCCTGCAGTTCTATTGAATGTAATAGACAAAGCAGAACAGATACCTACGAAAAGTCAACAGAACAGCAGAAAACACAAAATAAACCACACACACAGCGGCAAGACTTCCAACACACATTTTACCCAAGAGTGATGAATCCCACTGACGTACAACTGAGTGAAGCGGAAACGTAATTGTAAGAAAAAGATCTAAAATATAACATTAATAAGAACAAATTAAAAATGGCAGATGTTAAGAACGTTGTAAGAGAAACAGATTTTAGTCTAGCACAAGAATGCAAAAATCAAAGCAATGATATAAAAACTGTTTCGTCGAACGCTGACATATTGAGACTATAGCTGTGTACAAAATTCAAGTTGTTTCTTCTAACGAAGAAAGCAACAACCAGTAATTGTTAATAGCGCTGTTTAATTACACAATAGCACCATTATGGCTTTTGACGTTAACATTACATTTGTGATATCACAATCTTTGTATACAGTCTTTCATGTGGCAAAAACTATTCGGTATGTATGTGTGTGGTGCTTTACTGTACGCATCCGTATATCAAAAAAGTGCGATGTATACTTTTTACAGTTTCGTGATCACAAGCAGCCAGCAGTGCAGCATAATGAGGCGGGCATTTAGATGGCACCACCACCCCAATTAACTTTCTCTACAAGTGGGAAATACAACTATCAACTAGTGTAAAACAACAACAGATGCAAGCTAAATGTGAACATCCACATGAAGAGGGACCTCTTGGTTCGAACTCGCTAACGGCACTATTTATGTAAATAAAAAACATTATTACCAATGATTGGTTGTTGTTTTCTTCTGTAAAGGAATGGACTTGTATAGTGATAAAAATACAGGATTAATCAGGGAATTAATAGTAAAACAAAAAAGAATTCATAGAAGAAAAAACATGAATATAACAAAGAAATGCTAATAATTAAATTAATAAAGGAAAGGGGGCAATAGCTACAAAAGCAGACAACAGTAACACTTTGAAGTTAGTGAATACGCAGGAATATTTGGATAAAACAAAGACCAATTGCAAAAAATAAAATAATGTTGAAATACCAAAGTGTGATCCACTACTAGATTCCAAATGAAACTGAAAACACATTACAAATGTCAGAATATCGCAAAAACAGATAAAAAACGTAGGACAAAAAAAATTCATCAGTACCAACACTCAGTAGCCAGCCCAAAATACCTCAAGACAATAGCCACCTGAAAACAGTTAATCATTTCAAAAATGCTCCCACACACCACATTGCAAAGTTTGCACACTAATACTTGGCTGAATATTACAAGCTAGAGAACAATAGAACTGTATAAAACTCCTCTGCATTAATCCAAAAAATAAGAGATACACACATCCTACCAACTGCAAAACTGATTTCCTTTGATGTCCAAGACACTTACACTTTATTCCCCGTCTGTTACATAGCCAGCAGCATGAAAGAACAAGTGGCAGGAGATCCAGAAATGGAAAATATCACTAGAGAAGAATTGAAACAAATCCTAAACGTAATCTCTTTATGAGGGAAGGGCTGACAGTAGAAGCCCAGTATCAAACAGACTAACAAATATCTTAATTAATCACACTGAAAACAGAATTTTTGTAGAAATAACAGAACCAAAAAATACAAAGTATTGTACTGGCACATATGTATATCACACGGCTCATAGATCAACCATAAGAACATATAAACAATTAATACATGCAGATATACAACATATACTGCAACATTTAATTGATTACTACAGAAAAGTAAACAGTACACTACCTTGACCACAAAATCACAAAATTCAACAGACACAGCTTCAACATATTCAGAAAAGAAACAGCTAAATACATCATAATACACAAGAAATAAAACCATCCACATTCTCAACAAATAGCAGACATCTGACATACAGACAATTCATAATACCTCTAAACAAAGATAACTATCAAAAAGATCATTAACACAGCACAAAAGAATGGAAAAATACCAAGATAGAACACAAGCTACATATTGTTAAAATAAAATGCAAACAGAAGGCAGAAAAATGAGAACAAGCAAGATACAGTAAAAGATAGCTGTAACACACAATGTGCTCTCATACGAGAAAATTCATCCCACAACAGAAACACATGATGGCACACCGTTTGATACCACAACCAGCTTATACACAATATTAGCAACATCTTCAAAAAGTGTAGAAGACAAATAGCACCATACAAAAGAAGTTAAAAACCGCGAAATACAATGAAGTAGTTCAGGAATATATGGATTAAAATTTAATAGCTGCATCTGTAACTATACTTGGATGACTGCAAGAAATTTTAATATGAGGTATAACTAACTTAGAAAGCAACCCCACAGTCAAAGGTCAGATTTGGTCCGAAGAGTGCATTGCTCTCTTCCCGTGGTCCAGAGAGCACTTTTCTCTCCTATCAAGCTCTAAAGAGTTCTTTGTTCTCGTAGTCACAGGTACTCATACTCTGTCATAGAGCAGATCTACATCTACATCGATACTCTGCAAATCACATTTAAGTGCCGGGCAGAGGGTTCATCGAACCACCTTCGCAATTCTCTGTTATTCCAATCTCGTATAGCGCGCGGAAAGAATAAACACCTATATCTTCCCGTACGAGCTCTGATTTCCCTTATTTTATCGTGGTGATAGTTCCTCCCTATGTAGGTCGGTGTCAACAAAATATTTTCGCATTCGGAGGAGAAAATTGGTGATGAGAATTTTGTGAGAAGATTCCGTTGCAACGGAAAACGCCTTTCTTTTAATGATTTGCAGCCCAAATCCTGTATCATTTCTGTGACACTCTCTCCCATATTTCGCGATAATACAAAACGTGCTGCCTTTCTTTGAACTTTTTTCGATGTACTACGTCAGTTCTATCTGGTAAGGATCCCACACCGCGCAGCAGTATTCTAAAAGAGGATGGACAAGCGTAGTGTAGGCAGTCTCCTTAGTAGGTCTGTTACATTTTCTAAGTGTCCTGTCAGCAAGACGCAGCCATTGATTAGCCTTTCTATGTGTTCTTTCCAATTTAAGTTGTTCGCCGGCCGCGGTGGCCGTGCGGTTCTAGGCGCTGCAGTCTGGAACCGCGGGACTGCTACGGTCGCAGGTTCGAATCCTGCCTCGGGCATGGATGTGTGTGATGTCCTTAGGTTAGTTAGGTTTAAGTAGTTATAAGTTCTAGGGGACTGATGACCAAAGATGTTAAGTCCCATAGTGCTCAGGGCCATTCGAACCATTTAAGTTGTTCGTAATTGTAATACCTAGGTATTTAGTTGAGTTTACGGCTTTTGGATTAGACTGATTTATCGTGTAACCGAAGTTTAACAAGTTCCTTTTAGCACTCATGTGGATGACCTCACACTTTTCGTTATTTAGGGTCAACTGCCACTTTTCGCACCATTCATAAACTTTTTCTAAATCGTTCGCAGTTTATTATGATCTTCTGATTACTTTATTAGTCGATAAACGAGAGCGTCATCTGCAAACAACCGAAGACGGCTGCTCAGATTGTCTCCCAATTCGTTTATATAGGTAAGGAACAGCAAAGAGCCTATAACACTACCTTGGGGAACGCCAGAAATCACTTCTGTTTTACTCGATGACTTTCCGTTAATTACTACGAACTGTCACCTCTCTGACAGAAAGTCACAAATCCAGTCACGTAACTGAGACGATATTCCATAAGCACGCAATTTCAATACGAGCCGCTTGTGTGGTACAATGTCAAAAGCCTTCCGGAAATCCATAAATACGGAATCGATCTGAAATCCCTTGTCAATAGCACTCAACACTTCATGTGAATAAAGAGCTAGTTGTGTTTCACACGAACGATGTTTTCTAAGCTCATGTTGACTTTGTGTCAATATACCGTTTTCTTCGATGTAATTCATAATGTTCAAACACAATATATGTTCTAAAATCCTGCTGCATATTGACGTTAACGATATGGGCCTGTAATTTAGTGGATTACTCCTATTACCTTTCTTGAATATTGTTGTGACCTGTGCAACTTTCCAGTCTTTGGGTACGGATCTTTCGTCGTACGAACGTTTGTATATGATTGTTAAGCATGGAGCTAATGCATCAGCATACTCCGAAAGGAACCTAGCTCTGATAGGATGAAAAACTGACGCCCTTCGTGATACATCAAAGAATTTCTGTACAGAAACTGATCCAATGGAAAATGAATGCATCTGCATCACGTTAATATGTTGCAGTCTACTAAGACTATGTAATGTTTATGTTTTACGTGCACTGAGTGGGAAGCACCCAACTGTACAGTGGTCGTGACAGAGTTACAGAGTTATTACGACGCGCTTGCGAAGAACACTTGCATAAGTTGCCCTTTGGGAAAGAAATTAATTTGAATAAATAGTATTATTTTGATTAAAGGCAGAAACGTTTAACACAGTTTAGGCGCCAACGCTCCGGGATTCCGTTGTACAGGGGCAGCCACGCGGCCCGCGAGCAGCTGCTGCCGTATAGTGTTTCTGCTACGTTAACGAGCCGTAAGTGGCTGAAGCCGTACCGGCGAATCAGCGTCAGGCTTCACATTAGCAACAGCCTGGTATCCTATTTGTCTTGCTTCACCGACAGATCTCCATAAGTACACAAGCCTGGCTTTCTAAGAAACAAAAGTGCGATGAATGTGAGACCTGGAATATCAATAAGTCGCATTTTCTCTTTTTCTCTCTCTTTTGCATCGTGCGATAAGGCCATAATACGAGATACTAATCTCGAGTTCAGCAGGCACTAGTTAAGTTTCAGTCCAACCACAGTGATTGTTCTCGTTGTTCGGTTACGCTGTTTGCCACAAAATTACGTTTGCCAACCACCTTCTTAAACAAGGCCACAGTTACAGTGTTCAACACGAAGTCTTACATAATATCCAGAAAGGAAGAAAGATGAATTTCCTTGAAATAATGGAAATTAATAAACATACGTCCACTTGCCCATGTATGCTAGGTACCTTAATCGTCGCTTCTTACTGCAGATACCGCTAGCTGTCCCATCCAAATCACATTGTAAATTATCTCTCCTACTTACAGGCCCCATTTTTCCCCTTTATTACAGTTCCTGTAGTTTCATTCGACCAGTTAAGTGTAACTACAGTTGTTTCATTTACCTGTTTAGTCTCACTTCTTATATTGTACCATTTTGTAATATGGACTTTTAAGGACAAGATTATCTTGTCCATTCTCCCTCTTGACACACGTCACCGAAGTTTACTATAAATTTTTAACTTAGTTTTTCTCTCGGAACAACTGTTGTAATTTATCATGTAGATCATTACTTAATGCCTCACATACTTCAGCTAAAATATCAAATATCTTTATATCGAATTTTTACTGAATAATCCGCCACGTTTTAGTCCTAAATCAAACATTAGCTATTGTCATCGGTAGAAATCAACTGAGATATTCTGTGGTTGCACTATCTTAAAATCCTTGAGCCCACAAATTGCTCTGAGCACTATGGGACTTAACTCCTAAGGTCATCAGACCCCTAGAACTTAGAACTACTTAAACCTAACTAACCTAAGGACATCACACACATCCATGCCCGAGGCAGGATTCGAACCTGCGACTGTAGCGATCACGCAGTTCCAGACTGTAGCGCCTAGAACCGCTCAGTCACCCCGGCGGGCGAGCCCACAAAAATTTCACATCCACGCACATTTATCTTCATATCTGATGATGGCGAAGCAGCTGAAAACCGGATTGCAAAACATAAGTATTTTAGAATATTGTAACAATGTCATATTTTCTTCATTTATAAATTACGGTCACGTAATGAAACGTGGAGGGCGCGTTATGCATTACAAATAATAGGTGACAATGATGTAAAAAATCATTTCGTTTCTCCAGGTGCAGATATTTCAGAAATAAAGGCAAGCTGTAGCATATAATTTCCTAGCGTCATGTGTGTGTCGTCCTGTAGGCTATAACCGGTTTCCAGAATCAGAGAGAAGGAGGCTATCTCAATTCCTTTCCAAATCCTCCTAAAAGGCTTGTGGTGGTGGTGTACGATTTGAACCCAAGAAGGAATTATTTTTCCAAAATCCCAGGTGTCTCTAAGCTCTTTTTGGAAATAAACTATTGAAACGGCTTGGTCGGTAGCAGCATTTTGTAGTGGAATCTTACTACCTCTAATGGGAAATATCCAATGAAATTTATTTTTATGTAATAAAACAGTCCCAACCGCATAGAGATGTTTATTTATTTACTGGTAACCGGTTTCGACACTGTTGTGGCCATAATCGGGCCGCTTACTCTGTGGGAGTCTGCTGAAGCTGGCGAGAAGCGGGCGCCACTCTAGGAGGCATATAATAGAGACAAGCTCGTATTACACAAGGGAGGAGCTGTAAATGACCATGGACTTTTCAAAGGAACCACCTACGCAAAACCTAAACCAGTATATTATTTTATGTTAGGTACTGAAAACCCATGAAGTCAAGACCGCACATTACATCTTCTTTATGTGGATTGATTACTAGTTTCGGCTAACAGTCTAGCCAACTTCAGATTTAAGATATGAAACAGATTTTTTCTCATGTTAGCAACATGCAACAGCTTACAGAATTGCTCGTAATATTGTAGCAGTGTTCAAGAATATATAAACGAAATAATTACAGAATACATACCATAAAACATTCTTGATTAGTGTTGGTGTCATTACGGCTTCACGCATCGTTACAATCTTTATTAAAATGATAACATCCATACATGACAGAAAGAGAAACAGCTTTTCATCGTTCGTGGTCAGTGTAATAGAACGATGGTCATAAAACTGAAAATATAAGTTAATACAGAGAATAAACAGTGAAAATAAAACAATATTTGCAAAAGAAACTATCGCCTGAAATGACTAAATGTAAAAGATACGTCTTACAAAAGGCGTTATGTCGTTACAACGTATTAACCGGCACAATCAATTTTTACATCACTTCACAGCTGCTTATATATGATGATCCCCGTTACGGAATGATGTAAATGTTGATTGTCTCAGTTACTAAGTTGTAACTGCATAATGCCTTTGGTAAGGCGAAATCTTTCATATTTAGTCATTTCAAGGGATAGTTCCTTATCCAAATATTGTTTTATTTGCACTGCCGCTTCTCTGTACTAATGCATATTTTAGTTTTATGACCATCGTTCAATTACACTGGCCACGAACGATGAAAAGCTGTTTTCCATTGTGTTATGTATGAATGTTGTCATTTTAGAAAGACTGTAACGAGGTGAGAATCCTTAATAGCATCAACACTAATCAAGAATGTTTTATGGTATGTATTCTGTAATTAATTTGTGTATATATTCTTGAACCCTGCTATAATATTATGTACAGTTCTGTAAGCTGTTGTATGTTGCTAATATGAGAAAAAACCTGTTTTATATCTGAGCTCTGAAGATGGCTAGATTATTAACCGAAACTAGTAATGAAACCAAATAAAAAAGATTTGCTGTGCGACCTTGACTGTATGGGTTTTCAGTCCCCAGCATAAATAAAAAAATTACAACAGATCACGCATGTTCTGACTGACAGTGTCAACAGACCTGATAAACGAGAATGGTCGGACGGAGCTGAAGCCCGCTCTACTTCAGTGAGAGGCTAGTTTCTCAATGTCTACATCAACCAGGTCATTGAGAATGTCACACTGCCATCATTAGAAGACATCGAAAGCTGACGAATGACGGAGGAACCTATAGCAGACCAAAGAAGATATGCACGAAATTGCATTATAAAGTCTAAATATCTCCAAAATTGAAAAGTGTATTGGTTGATATTAGTTTGATAAACGACGTTAGCGGTCCTCCGTAGCAGTCTGTGGTTAGCGTGGGAAGTTGAGAAAATGTTGCTGGTTGTCTGGCGCCTGGGCCATGTCACCCAAAATAACTGGCAAGCCCCCAGGCTAATAAAGGATCACCCACCGGTTAGCAAACAAGAGGAAGAGTTCCATGATGTTGCGTACACATGTTTCGGAATACATTCTTCATTACACAACTTTGGAGAGCGAGCTCCGCTTCTTGAATCAACGCCATCAGAAGTTAACGATTGCAGTGACCATGCCAAGCTTGAGATTGCTCCAAGGAACAATGAAAACCATTTCTTGTTGAGATGAATCACGTTTCCTGTTGAAACACTTCGATGACATGTAAGGACGTACCATCTTGTAGATGGGCGCTCGTGGGGATATCATCTGAGGCTTCCTGTAGTCTGCACTCGTTGACCTATGTATGATCCAAGATGCGAAAGGTGTCAATTTTAACTACACATTAATATCCTTTCGTGACCGGGATCTTTCTCGGCAAGCAGCATCCTAATTTAATTGGCCACGAGATCAGTGCACTGAAAGAGAGTCTTGAGGAGTATGATGGCCCTAACTCGATATAAATCCTGATCTTAGACGTTTTCGGCTTATTAATCCTATCGAACACATCTGGATTGGTATAGACTGACGACGTGGAGTTCATAAACCACCTCCTTGGTATTTACAGTAACTGAGTACATTGTGCTAAAGCTCCCGATGCCCTGTCCCTCCGACTTTACGAAGATTTGTCCACGTTCCAGCCTAAGGTTGTCCAACATATTAGTACGTAGATATTCATATTGCTCTGGCACAGAGGTGTAGATCATTAGGAGCTTAGCCTTAGTCATAACCTATTTCTTTCCAGAACCATTTACTAATTATGTGCTTGTACTCCGAATCTTTTGACTTTATTGTCGTCGTAATGTTAATGCCTGGTCCATCTGCAGTGGTTGTTTTTCCACAACAAGTCTTGCAACTGTCCTGAATAAAACAAAAGTAATCACGTACTGTCACCATGAACCCATTGAAACTTCGCTTACGTGATGACAATCATACTACAGAAAGATGGAGACTATTTTGCAGATTTGGTTTTCAATAAGCTTAAAGCAACCATTAAAAATCTGAATGATGAATACCAGCTTTTCAATTCAAATTTGAAAGGAATTCTTGTGGCACGCTTCCACTATTCCCTATATAAGTTGCTCGCAATATCTTAGAACTTTTCGCGGTACTATGTTACTAATTTATACACAAGGTGAGTCACCTAAGCTATTTACTTTTAATATTTTCGGAATCGTCTGAGATAGTCTTATTATTTTTTTCGCCCAAACGAATTGTAAGAAAGTCCTCACTAAATGACGTTGGCCTTCTGTTGTTTCAAGACATCTAGATTCTTTTCCTAGCGTTTATCCTATCTATTATGATATTGACTTTTGTAGGATTTGTCACATTTTATTATTTCATTTTGTGGTCGAATTCCCTTCCTGACGCCGCAGTAGTCAAGGTGACCTAATGGAGGGAAGTCATGTGCACCATCTGGTTCACCTCTTTATTTCACAACGTAGAGTGCTGCGCATACGCTGTGCGAGCAGGTCTTTCAAGACACCTGTAACACCTTTCGATTAATGTCAGGTGATCTTGATTTAGAATTGCGAGCTGTCAATAAATATTTTCAAAGCAATGTCTAGCTGGTTCTTTAAAACAATACCGTGGCTCATTCCTTTTCCTGTTAGCTGCCACTTTGACACACGGCGTATGGTAAATTTAGATGCAGTGACTGACAAATTTCATACAGTACGCCATTTCGTACCAATAGCGTTCCCTCCCCGACTGATCACGATGATATTTCCTCATTTCTGTTAAAATTACGAGTCAGCCTCCATATCTGCGGTGTCAGCACGATTGACTACCATGCGAAGGCCCGAGTTCGATTCCCGGTACTGTCAGGGATTTATCCTTGGTGTGAGAATTGGTACGTGCTATGCTCAGCCTCGTGAGGCCAACTGAAGAGCTACTTGATCGATTAGTAACGGTTCCAAGCCCACGAAATTCGACATCGACCGGCAGAGCGGTATGCTGACCACATACAACGACGCCATTGGCAGAGAATGACACGGCGATCGGTCGGCCACTCTCGATCCGTCTACGGGTCGACGCGGAACTTAGGTTACTATTACAAGTCCTTTTTCCCATTTTGTCTGTGTAATTTCTGAGACTTGTTTGTCTAGAACCACAGGTTACTATTTAATATTATGCGAAAACTAACTCAGGGGAGAGTTTCTGTTAATGATGCGATTGTATAATTCGAACCTTTCAAGCGCAAGCAAAAATCCGCAAGTAAATCAGTTGAAGAGTACACATAGAAAACGTTCGAAGTACCTAACTGACATATGTCAGGATAATGAATAAAAAGTATATCTCTGTTTTTACATTTCTGATTTGTAACCAATAAATTTAACAGCTATTCTGATACTCACTGCATTGCCGTAAAAAATAATGAGACAAATTAGAAAATAAATACTTTGTTAAGAACTTCCCAAGTGCCATAACAGGAAAACGGCAGATTATGGGTGCCAAAAAGGAAGTTTTTCCAAGTTAATCTATTATAAGGACAGAACAGCACCTAGCCACTGGTAATGATGCTGTTTGTTGGCATAAATAGCGCCGTTACAGGTTTCATCCTACAGGTTTACCTTCACACTGCTGTTCACGTTTATATTATTTTTGTTGTTGTTGACATTAGCTGTTGGCTGTTTTTTTAGCAACTAATGTAAAAAAAAACAGCCAATAAGTAATCTAAAGAACAACAAATGTAGTAAAAACGCGTACAGTCGTCTGAAAATAAACCTGTCTGTTCGAAACCGATAACGGCGCTACTTGTGCAAATAAATAGCGTTATTAACAGCGGCTGGTTGCTGTTTTCTTTTTGCAATAATCGATTTGTATTTTTTCACCATTCGCGGTCTTCAAAATGACAGTTTTCAATAAACAGAATTTTTTTTCAAGTCTCATTAACACTGAGGCACTAGGTTCTTTTTGTGATACAGAAATAAAATGGTTCAAATGGCTCTGAGCACTATGGGACTTAACTTCTGAGGTCATCAGTCCCCTAGAACTTAGAACTACTTAAACCTAACTAACCTAAGGACATCACACACACATCCATGCCCGAGGCAGGATTCGAACCTGCGACCGTAGTGGTAGCGCGATTCCAGACTGTAGCGCCTAGAACCGCTCGGCCACTCCGGCCGGCACAGAAATACAGCATTAGGTTTTTAGCTAGTCGAACTATAGTCAATAAAACCCACTTCTCGTACCTTTCAAATTTAGGAACTGCAGGGGGAATCACAGATTGGCACAAAGATCATCTGCCATCTGCTAACACTTGCTTGAAAGACTTTCTCCGTGATGTATGTATGCAGACTCAAGCGACAAATGAAAATTTGTACCAAGACCAGAATTCGAACCTGGGTCTCCTGCCCACTAGTCAGATGTTCTAACCACTACACCACTTTGGCACAGTGGCTTTGCACAGCTCGACGAACAACTCTAGCATGTTTTCCTCGTAAATCCAAATTGCCATTCACGCCTCAACCCACTTGGTATTACGCCTAAACTTGAACAGCATTGCAGAGGCCCTCGAATGGTATTGGAACAGCTGGACTCGACCCCTGGCCTTGGTATAAATTTTCATTCTCCGCTTCAGTCTGCATATATTCAGCAGAGAGTTTTGAAACTTGAAAAGGTCTCTGGATCCATGGTTTGGCACCTGGATCATGTCTAGGAACTTAGTACAAATATCATACAATGAGAAATGACACTTAAAACTTTTCCATCTAGACTCTTCAGTTACACTACCACTCAAAAAGGCGTCTCACCCCTGTCTGAATATTTGCGACCTTGCTTACATCTCTTGCCAGTCTATTGAGTGCGGCAGAGGGTTACTTTCACTAAATGTTGCAACGGATTTCTTTGCGATTTTTGGCGTAAGTCCAATACACCTGTTGCTGATGGTCTATTTAGTAACGAGAAGCAATGCTTGCAACCACTGCAACAGAAGAAAGTGAAGCTACTAACGAGGCCAACCCGTACGATTGGTCGGCAGCCGGCAGCAAGTGCAAGCGGTGGTGTGGCGAGAGTAGATCCCGCAGCCGCCACCCGCCAGCCAGAAGCGGCAGGTAGAAGCCTATTCTTGGAAGCTCCACCTCCTGGGGCGCTAGCGGCTGCTCGGCGTTAAAATAGCGCGCTCGCTTCTGAACCAGACATGTGTAGAGCGTGTCGCCGTCTAGAGAGGAGCAAACACTTGTTGTCCTGTCGAATCTTGCCATTACTATTAAGCAGGCGATTTAATGGGCCTACAAAAGATATAACAGACACAAGTTGCGACATTTCTGGAACATGATTCATCCATTTCGTGTTCTCTTTTATAAAATAATTTTTTTCGAAACTAGCACAGCAATAATGTTTCCCAAAAATGAGAGGAAACAATACACTAATTCAAAGCCGATTGATATACCTCGACGAACTAAGAGATTCACTATGCTGCTGGATTCTGTCATTTTCTTACAAATCCGAGTGCATGTTGAAAAGCACGCCTCAGAATTTTTATGTGAAAGCTCCTTAAGGTATTTTAAACAAAACAAACTTTATTAACATTCTGCATCTTTATTCTCCATGTCTATATATTTATTTCTCAACATAGTCACTCTGGCGGCGAACACATTTCTTCCAATGAGAGACCAGTTTCTTGATACCATCACTGTAGATTGTTTGACTTTGTTGATGGAGCTACAACCTCATCTCCGCTTGCATAGCTGCATCAGTATCAAAGTGAAGTCCGCGTAGGTGTTCTGTAAGTTTTGGATTGGTTCAAATGGCTCTGAGCACTATGGGACTTAACTTCTGAGGCCATTAGTCCCCTAGAACTTAGAACTACTTAAACCTAACTAACCTAAGGACAACAAACACATCCATGCCCGAGGCAGGATTCGAACCTGCGACTGTAGCGGTCGCTCTGTTCCAGACTGTAGCGCCTAGAACCGCTCGGCCACCCCGGCCGGCAAGTTTTGGAAACAGATGAAAATTGGATGGGGCCAAGTCGGGACTGTATGGACAATGATCGAAGATTGTTGTTGTAGATGGTGCAGGGCTCATGTGTGGCCTAATATTGCCATACTGAAAGAGATGGTGCTCCATGTGTTGACGAACTCTTCGAATTCGTGGTTTCAGTTTTTTGAGGGACTCGTAGTACCTTGCAGTTCATGATGGTGCCTTCCGTAAGAATTCCAAATGCACCACATCTTTAACGTCTGAGAGCAGTGTGAGCATGAATTTGCCAGCTGATGGCATGGTCTTAAGCTTTTTGGGTGTCGGTGATACTCTGCGGCGAAACTCCATCGATGCTCTCTTGTTTACAAGATCAAAACGGTCAACCAGTTTCCACCACATGTCAGAATGTTGTTAGGTAGTCCATCCTCCTCAAGCTCAAAAGGCAAAAGTAATTGTTTATAGATGTCCATTCTCCTGTGTTTCATATAGGGAGGCACCCACAGTGCATACAGTTTTCTGTACCACAGTTCTACAATGATGGCCTGTACACGCTATCGTGATATGGCACACTTGCCCTAGAGCTGTTGTCTATGTTATCCGACGATTTTCTCGGATGAGTTCATCACCCGGATTCCGATGAGTCTCGTCGGTTGCCGAACGCGGTCGTCCACTCCGAGTTCTGTCACCCACGTTGAGGTTAGCACCACCTTGTCCTTCATTACGAGCACTAACAGCCCAACTTCACACGTTACTGACGTCATACAATCATCACTGTAAACAGTTTTCATTCTTCTATGGATTTCGATTCGAGGCACGTGTTCTGCGTTTAGAAACTCGATTACAGCACAAAGTTTCTCGTGCTCTGACAATGCCACGTTACACGCTACCATGTTACATGCTACATTTCGGAGTCTTCTAAGGGCAGAAGTTGCAACTTGGGTCACCGAAGCGGGAAAGTCGACCAAGTAATATGCACGATATGTGATACTTCAATCGATACTGGGAACAGAATATAAAATTCGGAGACATTGCTTTTCAGCACGACCTCGTATTTCAGAGACTCCCCACAATGCTGTGAAATTAGCGCCCTCTCAAGAACTAATACGATGAAATGCTTGATTTCGCCATGACCTCAGGTTTATAGTTGTTACACTCTCGGCGAAAAATATGCTTCGTTGATCATCTGTGACATTTTAAAAGTGTGTGTCGGAGCGGGTCCCAAATCTGTGTGGCTGACAATGTTATGCCTGATTCGTTACAGGAGGTTAACTAGAAATGATGGACGTAGTATACAAGTCATTAAGAATAAAACGAGTTTCATTAACATCGCTTAAACTGCGGTGAGGGCCAACTTCGTCTATACAGTATTATTCATCCCACGGGAACAATCCCCTAGACGCGAAACGAGTTTTTGTGAAATTTAGAGCAAATGTAGAGCAATCAGTGGCAAACTGAAGCCATGAGTCGGATTGTGAGTTGAGCTCGGGTGGTAAGATTGGATAACGAGAGGCGAACACAGATGTCTGATTGTGGGTTCCTGTCTAGTACTAGTTGTCTTGGATGGTTCTGTAGCAAAATCCACTAAGACATTGGCGTTGCGAGCCCCATCGACCACGAGTTCAGTAGAGATGGAGCACAAGCTCAGATTGCGGTGGGGTGGAGAAGACATTCTGCCATGTTCTTTACAAATATCACCCCAGTTTTTGCCTTAAGTGATTTAAAGAACCCACAGAATCCAAAATCTGGATTGCCGTATGGGATACTGAAACTCTTTCTACTCCGGTACGGTTTTACTGTTGGCTTAGTTTGAATCTTGGTGTTTCAAGATACTTTTCTTTACATTGTTTAGCCAAGATGAGGAGGAGAAGAGACGCCAAAAATTTACTGGTTGCCTGTCTACTATTTGGTGCCCTGGCTTAAATTCCAAACCGCTCTGCTAAGCCTAATGGAGTGACAGCATGTGCCATAGTTGATGGTGGTCCATCCCTTGGATGGGTACTTTAAACTTGGGACCTCTATGGTGTTGTTCCTCACTCGTCCACCGTACAAGCATTCATCACAGTTATGTACACGATACAAGTACGCACATCTCATTTTGATTAGTAGTTTAAAATAAATACTGGTAAACCACTTCTGCTAGCACCTAGCATAGATGAGATGTTTTTCTGCAGTACACTGGCAAATAATTTGAGTAAAGTAAAGAAGTTTCATCTGTAACACCAAAGCGTAGCCGGCCGCGGTGGTCTCGCGGTTAAGGCGCTCAGTCCGGAACCGCGCGACTGCTACGGTCGCAGGTTCGAATCCTGCCTCGGGCATGGATGTGTGTGATGTCCTTAGGTTAGTTAGGTTTAACTAGTTCTAAGTTCTAGGGGACTGATGAGCACAGATGTTAAGTCCCATAGTGCTCAGAGCCATTTGAACCAAAGCGTAAAAATTCTTAGAGCTATTTTCGACCACGTTTCGTTGGTAAAACAACACAGCAAACGTTGCATTCAGGTGACGCATAAAAGCATCAGTCACTACACATAACATTTTGAACATCTTATTTTTATTTTACACAGCATTCTCCAAAAATTATACATTGACTTGCCCGTGAATTACTTCTGGTCAGTTTCCTGTTGTAATAAAATGGAAGTATCCATCCAACTATTGTTAATCTCTCAAGACTACGATCCGCTGGCTAATTTTTAGTAGTTTATATGTCTCTAGAAGTGAGAAAAGATATGGATCGTCCTTATCCGAAATTCTGCATACAGTTAAAACGTTACAACACATGGAGATGGTGATTTCTGAGAAGTATGCATGTAGCCTATATCAGTAGGTACTGATGATATTTTCTTTAATACACAATGTAGCCTTCAACATTCATAGCAGAAGAAAGCACATGTTAGATTGTACTGCTCCTGTTGATTAGATGCAACTGTCTGTGCCGTAACTAATCTCTTCAATGGGCAATGTGACACTTAATCGTATTTTATGTAAAGATAGTTCCTCTCAATTTCCACGAATTAGGTCTTGGAAGGTCAGTACCCGGCGTAACTGACCATCGCGACAACAGAGACCGTAGTGTCTTGCTCAACGAAATTTCCGTCTAAAAGACTTGTTTTGCTCTCTTTCTTATACTGCCGTGGTCGAAGCTCTTATCATTTACAGAAAAGACACTGCGATTTCTCTTAGAAGATAGGTTAAGGAAAGGCAAACCTACCATTATAGCACTTGCAGACTTAGAGAAAACTTGTGACATTATTGACTAGAATACTCTCTTTGAAGTTCTGAAGGTAGCAAGGGTAAAATACAGGGAGCGAAAGGCTATTTACAGCTCGTACGGAAACCAGACGGCTGTTATGAGAGTAGACGGGCACGAAAGGAAAGCAGTGGTTGAGAAGGGAGTGAGACACGGTTGTAACCTGCACCGATGTTATTCAATCTGTACATCGAGCAAGCAGTAAAGGAAAAAAAAGAAAAATTTGGAGTAGGAATTAAAGTCTAGAGAGAAGAAATAAAAACTTCGAGGTTTGCTGATGACATTGTAATTCTGCTAGAGGGAACGAAGCACTTGGAAGAGCAGTTGAACGGAATGGACAATGTGTTAAGAGGAGGACATAAGATGAACATCAACAAAAGCAAAACAAGGATAATTGAATGTAGTTGAATTAAATCAGGTATTGTTGAGGGCAAAAGATTAGAAAACGAAACACAAAAAGTAGTAGATGGGGTTTGCTATTTGAGCAGCAAAATAACTGATGATGACCGAGGTAGAGAGGATATAAAACGTAGACTCACAACCGCAAGAAAAGCGTTTGTGAAGGAGAGAAATTAGTTAAGATATATAGATTTAAGTGTTAGGAAATCTATTCTGAAGGTATTTGTCTGGAGTGTAGCCATGTATGGAAGTGAAACGTGGACGATATTCAGCTGATCGGTTGAATTGAGGGAGGGGGCCAAACCGTAAGGTCATCGGTCCCATCGTATTAGGGAAGGATGGGGAAGGAAGTAGGCTGTGCCGTTTCAAAGGAACCATCCCGGCACTTGCCTGAAGCGATTTCGGGAAATCACGGAAAACGTAAATCGGGATAGCCGGACGCGGATTTGAACCGTCGTCCTCCCGAAAGCGAGTCCAGTGTGATAACCACTGCACCACTGCATTCGGTCAATATAGAGTGTAGACAAGAGGAGAATAGAGGCTTTTGAAAACTGGTGCTACAGAAGAATGCTGAAGATTAGATTAATAGATCGGATAACTAATGAGGAGGTACTGAAAAGACTTGGGGAGACAAGAAAATTGTGGCACAAGTTGACTACAAGAAGGGATAGATTAATAGGACATTCTGAGACGCCAATTTAGTATTGGACGTAAGTGTGGAAGGTAAAAATCGTATAGGTAATCGAGAGGTGAATACAGCATGCAGATTCAGAAGGATTTAGGTTGCAGCAGTTATCCGAAAATGAAGAGGCTTGCACAGGATAGAGTAGGATGGAGAAAGGCACCAAACCAGTCTTCCGACTGAAGACCATAACAACATCATCAACAACAACAACAATGAACTGCTTGCGAAGTCGGAATATGCAGTGCTACTTGACAATTCGACAATGATATGTTGTCAGACAATTGTCATTTTTCGGATTTCTAACTTGCCGGACCGATTTTGTGTAAAGATATATTAAGTCATGTTGGGAAGTCCTAATTCGTAATTGATGCTTTGTAACAAGTAAAACATCACAACTAGTCGGTCTTGAGATCCAGGATTTTGGAGGGAAGGGCGGAGCTCATAGAAATTTTGCATCACCATTCTCGAGAGCAGAGATGCAAGCACCATGGTCCGGGAGCCGCATGCCGCTCGCCATTAATATGATGGCGGCCCATCCTTTACCGTTCGCTCTTGTATCTTTTTTTTTACTTATCTTTCATTCCCTCCAGAAAAGGAGAGAAGAGAACCTTGTAGAACGTATGTCTTTTGTGTCCAGTCTAGATAACACTGTGGCAGTGGGATTCCAGGTCGGAAATTTTAGAGCTCGCCCTGGGTTCGCCTCTGGTTGAGACCGTTTTTTCTGTTCATTGTTTTGGATAGCTATATATACTTATATAATGCAGTACATTTTGAGAACTTTATGTGTTACTGTATCTGATGTCTTTTCGAAAAACTATTTGATCTTGGGTTTCACGTTCATTAATGCTGTGGCTGGTGAACGAAACATGCAAATATTGTAGCTGTAATTGCTTAACTCTACGGCGCTTCATTCGAACGCCAGAGTACTTTGTAGCTCCTGTTCTGCACTTTCCGACATCAGACGGCTGTAGTGGACCGCCGATATAATTGCACCTACATTTCAGATAACCACAAAATGACATGACACTATGTTTTGAAGTGACCTAATGAAAACATCGTCGCAGTTACAAAATGCTGATTTCGCATAGGGTACAAGGAGATTCAACTTCGTCTCATCCCGTAAATTATCACGAGAGGAGAAAATAAGTTGAACATATCTAGAGACACTGCACCATTAACTTTTAATTATATTCGTGGTAGTGCCTACTGTCTTGTGATCCTATATTTGTAACCCGTTACAGCCTGTCGCCAATAATAAATACTAAACACTACCTGATCAAAAGTAGCCGGACACCTCCTCAGTCGTCAGTTAGAACTGACTACAGAAATGTGTTATGAGGAGGCTCTCGATCACTGTTCTCTATTCTTTTCAACTCCTTACACAGAGTAATTGTTCTAGCTGGATAGCTGGCAGCACTTAGGAACTGCGAGTGATTACTTGCTCTGATGTCATGCGACGTTTAACGACCGCCCTCGGCAGTTCTCAACGGCGCCTTCCTGTCAATACACGGGTCTGTATGGTCTTGGTTCGGAGGTGGTTGTTTCTTCGCTTTTCACATTCACACCACCCTCGGTCGACTTGGGCAGCTACAGAAAGGTTGAAAAATCTCTTATAGATGTGCTACTCAGATGATATTCAATGACTAGCCCACGTTCGAAGTACTGAACTCTCCAGACCCACCTATTCTGCTGTTAGTGCCTCTCCCCATGTCCTTTCATACTGGCTGGTCCGCCGTTCGGGACATCTAGTAATCAATTCCGCATTAGGCGGTGTATGTTTCATTAGGTGAGGATCAGTCATCCCTCCGACGGTGTTGTTGCATTGTTGTTACTGCAAAGAAGCAGACGAAACATGTTCTTTTTCATGCGGAATGTAAGTCATGAGTGAATATACTTTTCAGGAATTTCTTACTGTGCGCAATGCGGTGCATGGCTCGCTCAATAAACGATTCAAAAAGGCTTGTATACAAATTGACGAAAAGTTGTATAATTGATTGATAACTGACCTATTCAGCTCATCTTGTTTAATGTGTACCCATTAGAATACGAACTATGATATCGATTATTATTTTTATCGCAAGAAGCAATGAAAACAATTTACGGAATATATAAAAGTGACCCACGATTAAAGTCTTTTTCTCTCACTAACTAAACGCTTAAAGTTCTCTAGAGGCCTCACGTTCCGTCTTTCATGTCGTGAATTTATCTTAATGTGCTTGACCTATTTTTAATTGCAAATTCGCTGCTGTTTTGTATGAAATCACGTCATTTTTATGTGTTTTGAAGGATGGATGGAGTGGAAGGGGCGGGTGGGGCGGAGGGAGGATGCATGTGAGAAAAGTAACGCCCACGTCAATATTATTTTACTGCCTTGTCTTCTTACAGAAAAGTAGATCCGTTAAAAATATTCATTACCAGTTCAAATTCTACGGTATACCGACTTCGCAGACATATCTTTATGCTTGTTTTGTTTACCAAAACTAAATAAAAAGGCACTCATGTATGCCGTCTCTTCCCTCTAGCATGCTAATTGGACACCTTCAACCAAGGTGCAAAAATTGCTGGCACGTAATGGCAAGTCGTCTTCCTGATGATCTTCCAAGAACAGCTGTGCCTATTCCTGTGATGCTGAATACGACCCTGAAGGAGCGCTTTGTAGTTACTTTTAATCGTTCGTTTAGTACTCTGACTTGTTATTGTTGTAACACAATTAAGTTCTTAAGTTTATTTCCGAAAATAACACTCCAGAAACATGTTCTACTGTAACCATACTTAGCATTAACCAAAAAGGTCTGTATCCCTCTTTTTCCATTTGCTTTTTCAGTTAGACGTTGCAAGTATTTCGGCTATCTTAACATTTCCCAAAGCTTCTTGAACCATGTTCTGTTTCGATAGGTCTGATTATTTTGTACGTTTACGAAACTATTATTGACTGATACAGAATATTCAACAGTGGGTCGATCACTGTGCTGCCACATTGAAATGGAGTGTCTGACTCTGCGGTGAGCCTCAAGTGCTGAAGTGCTGGCGAGGCTAGCTCGCGACCCTTCGCCCTTGGCTGCTGCACGTCTATTTTGAGCACTGAGTTCCACCCTTGTGCCAATCGCACGTTGGCCACTGTCTTTACATCTCCAAGACGAAGTCTCTCTCTCTCTACACAAAGAGAGGGAAATCACTACAGGGACTAAAAGACACCGTGGAGACTGACGAGTACCCACTTTTCCAATTGAAGGAACATAATTGCGAAACTCATATTGTTTATAGAATACAAATCTACACCTGTTCTATGCGATCAAAGCTTAAATCTGTCGTAAGGAATGTCTCTTTCATTCCAACCTTCAACAGCACCACCGTGCTCCGTGCTCTCTGTAATTGTCATTAACTAGGACTGAGAGTGTAGAGAGGCCTTGCATAATATTTAGTATAAAAACTTTGGCTGCAGTAATTTTTGTTAATCTGCATCCGTATTTTCTTGTCGAGTTTTATGACACATCTTGTCTTCCAAACGATCTAACCGAAAGCTTAATCCTGAGAAATGAGATTAAATAATTTGTTTTACTGGTCCTGTTTTATCCATACAACAATTTTCCTGCTGCACTAGTTCGTCTCCGTAGTTGAGAGGCCAGCGCGGCTGACTGCCATGCAGGGGCCCCGGGTTCGATTCCTGGCCCGGTTGGAGATTTAATCCGCTCGGGGACTGAGCGTTGTGTTGTGCTCCTCATCATAGTCGATGCGCAAGTCCCCAAAGCGTATTTAAATAAAAAGACTTGCACCCCAGATGGCGTATCCCGTCCAACAATGCCATACAATGATTTCATTTGATTTCCTGCTACAAACTCACTATGATTCTAGTATATCTGTAAATGGAGCAATGAGACTAAACTCCAGAAGTAGTTCATGTTTTTGATAAAAAACGCTTCCACGTGTTAATAACTAGAAAGTAATCGGAAACAGCCATTTTTCGAGTTTGGCTACTATTACTAATTCTCCAGACATGCTATATGATAGGTTTCCCTCACATGGCGTGCGATCACGACGTTATTACATTTGTATATTCTGCATCTAAATTACAGTGTCTAATGTCCCGTTCTTGTGTGGAAAGACTGAGTTTTAGTGGTCGCTGTGACCGAGCGGTTCTAGGCGCTTCAGTCCGGAACTGCGCTGCTGCTACGGTCGCAGGTTCGAATCCTGCCTCGGGCATGGATGTGTGTGATGTACCTTGGGTTAGTTAGGTTTAAGTAGTTCTAAGTCTAGGGGACTGTTGACCTCGGATCTTAAGGTTAGGTTGGGTTCCCGTACTGCTTGGAGCCATCTTAGTGGTCGAGCGCAGCATAGTGGACCTTGGACGCGACGTTGTTCAAATGGTTCAAATGGCTCTGAGCACTATGGGACTCAACTGCTGTGGTCATTAGTCCCCTAGAACTTAGAACTACTTAAACCTAACTAACCTAAGGACATCACTCACACCCATGCCCGAGGCAGGATTCGAACCTGCGACCGTAGCAGCAGCGCGGCTCCGGACTGGAGCGCCTAGAACCGCACGGCCACCGCGGCCGGCTGACGTTGTTCCATTGTTAACTATATGATGTGCTAATTTCAAAATCGTTCGTATTGGCATACAAGCTTAAACTCAACTCTGCATCAGCTCAGTTTATGATAAATTCCTTTTTCACAGCGACAGTACAATGATATTTCCGTGCCCAAATTGTTACTGAAAGGGAACCATCCCCAATGACCTCTTTATCGTCGGATCCCAAATCCCTAATTGCGCTTATTTCAAGAGTACGCAAAACAACACCCAGTTAATGAAGACAAAAATAGCAACGAAACTGTCGTATACGTGCATTCCAAAACTCTCAGTGCGAATGTCGTGTCTTCATTGTTTCCGAACATATGCATGGTTTACACTGGCTCGCTACTACTACCAAAAATAAATCATTTTATAAATGACAGTTGTCACCAGATTTGTTCTTCGTATTTTCTATGAAATCTCAGCTGCTGCTGTGTGAAAAGAGCTTTCTGATTAACATGTTTTGAAAAGTAAGTGGTACTCAATAGGAGAAAGTGACGCATGGAAGTCAGGCGCACGACGATGTATTTTAACAGCAACGTTGAAATAACTGTGCAACGGCAGTGGTAACACCGGTCCCCGTCAGATCACCGAAGTTAAGCGCTGTCGGGCTGGGCTAGCACTTCGATTGGTGACCATCCGGTTTGCCGAGCGCTGTTGGCAAGCGGGGTGCACTCACCCCTTGTGAGGCAAACTGAGCACCTATTTGACTGAGAAGTAACGGCTCCGGTCACGAAAACTGACAACGGCCGGGAGAGTGGTGTGCTGACCACATGCCCCTCTGTATACGCATCGAGTGACGCCCCTGTGCAGAGAGGATGACACGGCGGTCGGACGGTGTCGTTGGGCATTCCAAGGCCTGTTAGGAAGGAGTAAAGAGTAGAGTTGAAATAACTGCTAATTAGGTAAACTGATACCATTCCAAAGATCTGTACATCACTCAGTCTAAAAAAAAAAAAAATAAAATAAAAATAAAAAAATGTTCAAATAAGTGTGAAATCTTATGGAACCTAACTGCTAAGGTCATCAGTCCCTAAGCTTACACACTACTCAACCTAAATTATCCTAAGGACAAACACACACACCCATGCCCCAGGGAGGACTCGAACCTCCGCCGGGACCAGCCGCACAGCACTCAGTCTAAGAAACAGACCTTACTCGTCTTATGACGATAATAGCTCTTGAAGATTTATGAGATCTCTAGGATGTGTGAGTGTGCTACAGCTTCCCTGGCAGCAGGTGTGAACAGAATTAATGTTTGGTTAGTACTGCTGACTGTGTACGATAACACGGACAGCGAAAACTGTATTTTTTGTGTGCAAGGGGCACATATGAGACATGTACAGAGGTTGGAGAAAAATATGGAAACACGGTGAGAAATGCATGTTTGAACGTGTAAGCAGATGGTAGCCAAGTCTGCAGCTGGCGCTATTGTATTTGGCCACGAACAGTACCTTCGCAATGTCCTATACTTTGCATATGTCAGTCGCGGTCAGAATAGTGTCCTGTATAATTGAGAATGCATTACGTCGGTGCTATGAGAATTCGAACGTGGGAAAATTGTTGATGCTCGTATGATGCGTGCCTCTGTAACTAAGGTAGTCGAAGTGTTTGGTGTGACAAGGGGCACCATATCGAAGAATTATATGGCACACAATGAAAGCGGAAAAACATCATCCGCTAAGTCACAAAGCGGACGAAAGAGTGTTGACTGATCGGGAAAGATGGTTACTGAAGAGGATTTGGACGAAAATAGGAGGAAGACAGCCGTAAAAGTCACTGCAGAACTGAATGTCCCACTGGCGAACCCTGTCAGCACCAAAACATCACGAATGGATCTCCAAAAGCAGGGAATTGCAGGGCGCGATTTAATTCTAAAACCATTCATCAGTGATTCAAACGCCCGTGACAGTAAAACGTGGTGCCGAAGCGAAGGACTATAGAGCAATGGAAGAAAGTCACTTGGTTGTATGAGTCTCGTTTCGCATTGTTTCTAACTTCGGCTAAGTTTACGTCGCAAGGGTAAAACATGTCGGGGGTTCGATGATGATTTGGGCACCCATGTCGGATAATTCCATGGGCCCCATGGGTACTCTGCAAGATCGCATTACTGTCAAGGATTATGTGACCATTTTGGCCAATCAGGTCCATCCTCTGGTAGAATTATTGTACCTCAATGGTGATGCTGTATTTCAAGACGACAAAGCAATAACGTAACAGGGCGGGTAGTTTAAGGAAATTCCCATGAGATCTTCTCCATTTTCTCCGTGATCTTTGTCGTCTCCTTTGTTCTTCAGTAGGCTATCCAATATTATCTTTTTGTCTGACACCTGTATTGTAACCCGATACAATTGGTTTACTTGTAATTATTGCAGATGCTTGGAGAATGACAAAGGAATACCATCGAGGACCCTATCAGAAAAGCGGTGAGGGACTCATGCTCTAACCCAAGACAATTATAGCAACAACAAGTAGTCGTTCTATACATGGCTGTAGCTGCACGTAAGAACATCTTGATTCCAATCAGTTGCACAGGTGCTTTCAGTTGGCAAACTAATTCTTTCATGGATGTCACTATGTTTACGGGAAACCTTCTGCCACAAAGGAGAAAGTACTTGCATGGACTGGCACGAACCAGTTATTTCTAATTAAATTCATTGATTTGGACCTGCCACTATTCGGTACGTAACATTTTCGACGCTAGCGAAGTTAGCGTCTGGAAGCTGACATATTCGATAATCATGAAATGTTTGCTTGGTCATACAACTGTCAAATCTGCTGCTCCAGATCTTACTCTAGTTGTTACACTACTGGCCATTAAAATTGCTACACCAAGGAGAAATGCAGATGATAAACGGGTATTCATTGGACAAATATATTATACTAGAACTGACATGTGATTACATTTTCACGCAATTTGGGTGCATAGATCCTAAGAAATCAGGACCCAGAACAACCACCTCTGGCCATAATAACGGCCTTGATACGCCTGGGCATTGAGTCAAACAGAGCTTGGATGGCGTGTACAAGTACAGCTGCCCATGCAGCTTCAACACGATACCACAGTTCATCAAGAGTAGTGACTGACGTATTGTGACGAGCCAGTTGCTCGGCCACCATTGACCAGACGTTTTCAATTGGTGAGACATCTGGAGAATGTGCTGGCCGGGGCAGCACTCGAAAACTTTCTGTACCCAGAAAGGCCTGTAGAGGACCTGCAACATGCGGTCGTGCATTATCCTGCTGAATAGATTGCTGGGATCGAATGATGGGTAGAGCCACGGGTCGTAACAGATGTGAAATGTAACGTCCACTGTTCAAAGTACCGTCATTGCGAACAAGAGGTGACCGAGACGTGTAACCAATGACACCCCATACCATCACGCCGGGTGATACGCCAGTATGGTGATGACGAATACACGCTTCAAATGTGCGTTCACCGCGGTGTCGCCAAACACAGATGCGACTATCATGATGCTGTATACAGAACCTAGATTCATCCGAAAAAATGACGTTTTCTCATTCGTGCACCCAGGTTAGTCGTTGAGTACACCATCGTAGGCGCTCCTGTCTGTGATGCAGCGTCAAGGGTAACCGCAGCCGTGGTCTCCGAGCTGATAGTCCATGCTGCTGCAAACGTCGTCGAACTGTTCGTGCAGACAGTTGTTGTCTTGCAAACGTCCCTATCTGTTGACTCAGGGATCGAGACGTGGCTGCACGATCCGTTACAGCCATGCGGATAAGGTGCATGTCATCTCGATTGCTAGTGATACGACGCCGTTGGGATCCAGCACGGCGTTCCTTATTACCCTCCTGAACCCACCGATTCCATATTCTGCTAACAGTCACTGGATCTCGACCAACGCGAGCAGCAATGTCACGATACGATAAACCGTAATCGCGATAGGCTACAATCCGACCTTTATCATAGTCGGAAACGTGAGGGTACGCATTTCTCCTCGTTACACGAGGCATCACAACAACGTTTCACCAGGAAACGCCGGTCAACTGCTGTTTGTGTATGAGAAATCGGTTGGAAACTTTCGTCATGTCAGCACGTTGTAGGTGTCGCCACCGACGCCAACCTTGCGTGAATGCTCTGAAAAGCTAATCATTTGCATATGACAGCATCTTCTTCCTGTTGGTTAAATTTCGCGTCTGTAGCACGTCATCTTCGTGGTGTAGCAATTTTAATGGCCAGTAGGGTAGATTATTTCTTCAAATTGACGGCTGATACTGTTTATGGTATCACCAGCATGCACGCTATTTGTTTTTGTTGAAGAACCTTCTGGATGATATACGAAACCAGAAAGCTGTTAATATTAAGATCAGTAGGATCTATCGCCAGGCAGACTTTCAGCTGTTGTATCGCTATGTTAGGAGCGCAATAGCGTAAAGAGAGTCGTGAAGTCTGAGTTCAACACTGCCATGTTATGACGTTCGTTCCGCTCACGTAGATGAGCTAGTAGCAACGTGTAAACCAAACAGCCTGCGGGAGACGGAGTACGTCAGTCACTAAAGACGTAAATGCTGGGTGGCGAAGAAAAGCAAAAGCAGCTTTCGAATATTCGGGATCCCTAGAGATACAGGCGTTATACTATTAAAAGAAAGGGAAAAAGAAAGGGGAAACAACGGCCAAGTATGTAATTTGTTATTCCTACGACAAGCTGAGCAAAGAGGCGTAGGGATTGTGATGCAGAACTCGGTTTGTGGGTGGGAGAGTTTCAAATGCCTGTCTGTTCATCCTCATTTTAGTTTTCTGTGTCTGTGTGACTGGATACCCAGCAAGTCACGTCAGGTTGTGTGGCGGAGGGTACTTCTGGAAGCACCTCGAGTATACCTGCCCACGAATGTACCAGTACGATTATAGTCGTTAATATTGTTCCTTTATAAAGAAACACGATTCATTGTGGCGATACATGTGTTTGGTGGAGGCTTAGAATAACAAAATACGTTTCTAGAACCTAGTACGGGTGTACTACCAGACCTTGATGGCGTTTCTAATTGTTCACATTCATTGGGCGGTACAGCCTTTTGCTACTTTTCTTCTGTTTTCTTCAGGTTAAGGCGTCTCATGAACGTGTAAAAGTCAGCATTTGGAATGTTCTTACAAGCTTAGGACCGCAATAGCTGCTGGAGCTAAGCCGCTGCGCTACAGTTGGCGGTCTCGTATGGCCTCTGGTGTTCAAAAGGCTAGCAAAACTATGAACCTCAATTTCTTGAAAAAATTCCGAGGAGCGCGTTAAATCGCACTTGTTACATCTAATTATGTACTACAAATGTACGAAAGATGAACAAAATTGGCGCTTCCTGGTTGTAAGATAAAAGTCAGTGACAAACTATTCAACAAAGTCCAAATTCACAAAGGAGCTCGGCAAGGGCGCGTCCTATTAACCCTAGTGTTCAATATTTATTCAGACAACATCGTTCAGGAATCAATGACAGATAATTAAACTAAGGTGCAAGTCGAAGACGTTTAGATAAGTAATATTCGAGATGTTGATGGCACTGTGCTGGTAGAGGAAAACATAAAATATTTTCAAAAACTGCAGAATATTTCAGGTAAACGCGGCAGTAATGTGTTCCTAAATATTAATAATAAGAAACAAAACTACATTATAACAGCATGAGACCTTGAGTTTTTTGCATATGCCACCTTTCTGTTTGACAGGGCGCAAACAGAGCGGGCAATGAAATTTAAGCAATTTGGGACACGGCTCTCTGAAGGCTGGATATCAGATGTGGAGATAAAATCTGTAATAGATTTAACTTCTAATGTTTTCATGAAATTTAAGAATGTTGTTAACAACGCAGACATCAGACTAGGCATCAGCATCCTTTTTCTAAAATGCTATGTCTGGTCAGTAATGTTGCATGATATGAAAGGGTGGACCGTCATAAAAACGTTAGCAGTATTTGAGATGTGGATCTCGTCAAAAAAGGATGGACCTTCATTAAAACTTTAGCAGTATTTGAGATGCGGATCTACCGTCGACTCGTCAAAATCCTATCGAAAGCAGCAGTAACGAACGTTTTGCGGCAACTTAATAAAGTAATGAAACTTCCTGGCAGATTAAAACTGTGTGCCCGACCGAGACTCGAACTCGGGACCTTTGCCTTTCGTGGGCAAGTGCTCTACCATCTGAGCCACCGAAGCACGACTCACGCCCGGTACTCACAGCTTTACTTCTGCCAGTATCTCGTCTCCTACCTTCCAAACTTTACAGAAGCTCTCCTGCGAACCTTGCAGAACTAGCACTCGCAAGGTTCGCAGGAGAGCTACTGTAAAGTTTGGAAGGTAGGAGACGAGATACTGGCAGAAGTAAAGCTGTGAGTACCGGGCGTGAGTCGTGCTTCGGTGGCTCAGATGGTAGAGCACTTGCCCGCGAAAGGCAAAGGTCCCGAGTTCGAGTCTCGGTCGGGCACACAGTTTTAATCTGCCAGGAAGTTTCATATCAGCGCACACTCCGCTGCAGAGTGAAAATCTCATTCTGGTTAATAAAGTAATGTCGTATGACATCGCTGGATGGGAGGCCCAGAAGGCCAGATACAGCCGTCTAATTGGAAAAGATTTTCTATCCTTCGCGCACAATGGCACGCTTTCTTCCCAAAGTGTGAGAGTTGAGTGTTTGAGTTCAGGTGACTGTAAAGGGTTTGTGTATTGTCGTGTCATGTGTGTGTTAAATGTTGATGGTAATGAGAGAATGGAGAGAGCGAAACCCGGTGCCGGGACATAGCCTACTCCACTCCAAAATGACGGAGGGGGCAGCCGAACTTAACGTCCCCAACTGTCGAACGGATCAAATGGCTCTGAGTACTATGGGACTTAACATCTGAGGTCATCAGTCCCCCAGAACTCGGAACTACTTAAACCTAACTAACCTAAGGACATCACACACATCCATGCCCGAGGCAGGATTCGAACCTGCGACCGTAGCCGTTACGCGGTTCCAGACTGAAGCGCCTAGAGCCGCTCGACCACCCCGACCGGCTCGAACGAATCACCATCAACAGTGTCGCTTGACCTCGCTTGATTACCCAGAGATTTGGAATTTAATCCAGGACATCGGCGTAAAGTGTGGCGATCACGAACTTTTGCGCCATCGTCTCTCCTCCCATTTGCCTTAAAGGCAATGGGAAAGCAGCCAGCAACAAGTGATGCACTCAAGCAGCTACCCATTCAAATACTGGCCACACCAGACGTTGCTTAACTTCGGTGGTCTAACAAGAACTGGTATATTCAACGAGGCAAGTCCACTGGCTGGTATTTTAATAAAAATCGAGAGTTGTTACTCATAACAAAGAGAACAAATTATCGGATGATTCAATTCGTCATACAAGGAAAAATACTTGTAGAAGACCAGAGTCAGGCCTGAAAGAAACTGTAATGATTGCGGAACGTATAGTATGGTAATGCACATGACTGCGACCACTGAACGCATCTTACGCACGGCAAAGTATACGGGTAAGATGAATCATGAGGTTACAGACTTCTAAGAGCACTCGAAGTGCTGACTTAATGACACACATGAGACGCATCACCCTGAAGAAATGGGAAGAAGAGATGCAAAATATTGCACAATGCAGTAAATATGAACGACCAAGAACACCACCAAGGTCTAGCAGATATCGCTACGAGACTTAGAACAATAGCTACTACCTTACGCCTTTTCTGAATTGGACATACAAAAATGAATTTATACTAAGGCAAAAACCCAACAGTGGATCTGTGGAATAGCCCTAACTTTGCGGCTAATCCTCGAAAACTGCGCAGCTGCACAACCCGTGAGGCTTCACTAGAACTGGGAAGCTACATGCCACAGATTCCAGCGGGTGACGCAGCAGCCATAACCCGTGTAGTGCACTTTCGACGAAAGAGTGGTAATTATGACATGATTTAGAGTCAGCACCGTTAAATGGAGGCATAAGGAACGGGGATGGGTGGGGAGGCATCTCGCTGCCAGTTTAGCTCCGAGGGCCACCTACACGTCCTCCGTTCCCGAATCCGGCTGAAACAATGAAATGCCTTCTTGTACTTCTTCTTGAACATAGAAGATATAAACATATTAGATTGCAGTTTCAACTTTTTTGCACAATGATATTAGTTTTTAGGGTTCCGTGCCTCAATCCGTAAAAACGGAGCCATTATAGGATCACTTTGTTGCCTGTCTGCCTATCCGATTGTTAAGAATCTTTTTTCCCAGGAAGAGGTAGACGTATCAAGTTCAAATTTATGTCATATACTAAAATCGTTGGACTCTTTGCGGTTGAAATATTTTAAGCTTCTAAGCCAATGCAATCAAAATATATTGTCATGTATGTCAGGCACTTTGATACTCGAAAACTCACTCATCAAAACCTATAGGTTACTTCAAATTGATATAGAATCAAAGAAGCAAAGTTTCACAAAACAAGTAAAATAAAAAAATCTGAAATTGTTAATTTGTGATTATATAACACCAAAAAATATTCTTTTGTCATTTGAAGCCGTTTATCCGTTTTTCTGTCTGTATGTTAAAATCCCTTTTTCTCTGGAGCGAGTTGGCGTATCAAGTACAAATTTATGTCAATATTGAAGTCTATGGTCCCTTAGCGATGTAAAAATTTTAAGCGTCTAAGTCAGTGCAATCAAAAGACACGGCCATTTATGTCACATATTTTGATACAAATCCACTCTAACTGCTGCCTGACTATCCATGTAAAGACCTTTAATTGCTTGCAAAAGTTTGCTTCCTATTCCATAATCTCGTAGAACAGACAATAACTTCCTCCTAGGAACCCGGTCATATGCCTTTTCTAGATTTATAAAGCGTAGATACAATTCCCTGTTCCACTCATAGCACTTCTCCATTATTTGCCGTAAGCTAAAGATCTGGTCCTGACAACCTCTAAGAGACCTAAACCCACACTGATTTTCATCCAATTGGTCCTCAACTAATACTCGCACATTCCTTTCAACAATTCCTGAGAAGATTTCACTCACAACGCTGATTAAAGGGACACCTCTGTAGTTGTTACAATCTTTTCTGTTTCCATGTTTAAAGATTGGTGTGATTACTGCTTTTGTCCAGTCTGATGGAACCTGTCCTGACTCCCAGGCCATTTCAATTATCCTGTGTAGCCATTTAAGACCTGACATTCCACTGTATTTGATGAGTTCTGACTTAATTTCATCCACCCCAGCTCCTTTATTACTCTGCAATCTATTGACCATTTTCTCCACTTCCTCAAATGTGATCCTATTTCCATCATCATTCCTATCCCATTCTACCTCGAAATCTGAAACATTACAGATCGCATTTTCACCTACATTGAGCAACTCTTCAAAATATTCCCTCCATCTGCCCAAGGCATCCACAGGATTCACCAGCAGTTTTCCTGACCTGTCCAAAATACTTGTCATTTCCTTCTTACCTCCCTTTCGAAGACTGCTAATTACACTCCAGAATGGTTTTCAGGCAGCTTGACCCATAGTCTCCAACCTGTTTCCAAAGTCTTCCCAAGATTTCCTCTTGGATGCTGCAATTATCTGTTTGGCTTTGTTTCTTTCTTCAACATAACTTTCTCTGTCTACCTGAGTTCTAGTATGTAGCCATTTTTGATAGGCCTTCTTTTTCATTTTACAGGCTGCCTTGACTGTGTCATTCCACCAAGCTGTTTGCTTCATCTTACTTTTACACACTACTGTTGCAAGACATTCTTTAGTCACTTCTAGTACTGTGTCCCTGTACCTTGTCCATTCCTTTTCCAGTGACTGTAATTGACTACATTCAACTAACTGGTACCTTTCTGAGATCACTGTTATGTACTTGTGCCTGATTTCCTAATCCTGAAGTTTCTCCACTCTTATCCTCTTACATATGGACCTGTCCTCCTGCACTTTCGGCCTCACAATCCCAATTTCACTGCAGATTAAATAATGATCAGTGTCATCAAAGAATCCCCTGAATACACGTGTGTCCCTCACAGCCTTCCTGAATTTCTGATCTGTTATTATATAGTCAATGACAGATCCGGTTCCCCTGCCTTCCCAAGGACACCAGTGAATGTTCTTATGTTTAAAAAAGGAGTTTGTGATTACTAAGCCCATACTGGCACAGAAATCCAAGAGTTGTTTCCCGTTTCTGTTGGCCTCCATATCCTCTCCAAATTTACCCATAACCTTTTCATACCCTTCTGTTCCATTTCCAATCCCGGCGTTAAAATCACCCATGAGCAGAACACTGTCCTTGTCCTTTACTCTAACAACTACATCACTGAGTGCCTCATAAAAGCCGGCCGAAGTGGCTGTGCGGTTAAAGGCGCTGCAGTCTGGAACCGCAAGACCGCTACGGTCGCAGGTTCGAATCCTGCCTAGGGCATGGATGTTTGTGATGTCCTTAGGTTAGTTGGGTTTAACTAGTTCTAAGTTCTAGGGGACTAATGACCTCAGCAGTTGAGTCCCATAGTGCTCAGAGCCATTTGAACCATTGTTTGCCTCATAAAAACTATCCATCTTATCTTGATCTGTCCCTTTACAATGCGAATATACTGACACAATCCTAATTTTCTTGCTAGACACTGTCAAATCTATCCTCATCAGTCGTTCGTTTACATACCTTATTGCAACTACACTGGGTTCCATTTCTTTCCTGATGTAAAGCCCTACACCCCATTGTGCTATTCCTGCTTTGACTCCTGACAGGTAGACCTTGTATTCTCCCACTTCCTCTTCTTTCTCACCTCTTACCCGAATGTCACTAACAGCTAAAACGTCCAGCCCCATCTTACATGCAGCCTCTGCCAGCTCTACCTTCTTCCCAGAGTGGCCCCCATTGATATTAATAGCTTCCCATCTCATTACCATTTGTTTGCCAAGTCGTATCTTAGGAGTCCCTGGTTTGTCAGTTAGAGGTGGGACTCCGTCACCTCCAAAGGTCCGAGGCATTTTGCTCTGATTGTTGCCAGCATCATATTTAAATTACCAGGGAAGCAGGTTGCTAGCCTTACTTGCCCCGGGTCCCATTGAGTTTTACCCCTAACGGTTGAGGGACTAACCGGTGGATTTGGTAGTCTTTCCCGTATGAGCACAAAGGTGACCACGACTCAGAATATGTCCGAGATGCCCAGCCTTATTCCAAAGTAACTGGTATCCCGACTGTCGGGACCACTTACTTGGCCACTCATACGATGCCCGTGGTTCATGAACTAGGACATGACTACAGGAACCCACACCATGAACCACGGGAATGAGTACATAATATTTTGAATAGGAACCCATGTCCAGAAGCGGCATCCAACGACGCTACAGAGTGACGAAGTTATTGGCGCCGGCGCCTGTCAGTGTCTGTGCAGGATGATTGCGTGATAATGCTACAGACTTTCTAGGATGATGGAGAAGGATTAATGTATCAGTCTGAGGTAAGGGTCCGAGTACCGGAAACGGAGTCGAAAGTTACAAGCAAAATCCGTTCTGATACCTCTGACAGTGCAATACATGTGGTGGTCGGTTGTTGCCAAAGGTGTAGGTTAAGGAACTTTCAGAGGTGGTAAAATGGACCAAAACAAGAAAAAAGTCTAGTAAACAAGGCCTTTAAAATGCATACCGTAAAAGCTATGAGCATTTGTTCAATAGAGGAAATGTTGGTTAGTTGGTTTATTTGAGGAAAGGGACCAAGCAGCGAGGTCATAGGTCCTATCGGATTAGGGAAGGATGGGGAAGGAAGTCGGCCGTGCCCTTTCAGAGGAACCATCCCGGCATTTGTCTGAAGTTATTTAGGGAAGTCACGGAAAATTTAAATGAGGATGGCCGGACGCTGGTTTGAACCGCCGTCCTCCCGAATGTGAGTGTAGTGTGCCAACCACTGCGCCACTTCGCTCGGTGGAGGAGATGTGTTTTATAGTAGCGAAGATGAACAAGTGCTCAAGGACATTTTTTTTCGTTTTCGTCCATACTACCACTAATGTCAGTGGTATCACAACGGTTTTCGCTTATAACTTTTGACTCGTTCTTTTCCGGCACCTCAGATTGATCCATTTATCTTTCTCCATCATCCAGAAAGTTAGAAACATTATCAGGAAATCGGCCTGTGTATACATAAATTTACAGGTGCCGGCGCCTATAACTCTGACATTCTGTAGCGTCACTGGATGACGTGTCCGGATGTTGGTCCCTATTTAAGATATTATGTACTCACTCCCCTCTACAAGTCCTAGAAATTTGTAACGGGAATTTCCGAACACCCTGTATATACACGATTAAGTTCGCAAGGAACCTCTGTGCGTGAGTCCTAGTCGCACCTGGTCAATCTTACCCTAATGGCAGCTAAATTTTATTAGTTTCATTAAAGGCTCATATACGAATTGTAATACATATGAAGGCGCTACTGCTGTTGAAAAAGTCTCATGCCTATGTCTTCTAAATCTATGAGAGGATAGAGAGGCTAATAACGATATAGCTAAGTCACTTTGAAACCACAATAATAATAATCTAAGAACCGAAACGTATCAAAGGAAAAAGAGTGGAATCCGGTTTGGAGCTGATCTCCATGAACTGTGGCTAACCGATCGTAAAAACAGCACTGCTCCGCATTTTCGTAGGCATTCACTGTTACGGTTACTGCTGACTTTAAATCAAAAGAAACTAATAAACCACGAAAGACCAAATCCTGGCACTCGTTACCGATAAACGCGGCCAACGGGACTTGCCTACGCGAAACGACTGCCAAGAATTCGGAGGCAGTTCGCGGAGCATTACGCGCCCCCATTTTCACACGGCCAACGCTGTAAAGTGTAAACAGTGGCGCCGGCTCTGCTGGCAGTGGGGCGCTGTTATGTTAAATCTGGTCGAGCCAGCGGGCAAGGGCAAGGCCGCAGGGGGGGCCCTCAACTGCTCCGCACACACACCAGGCAGGGAACAAAGCCGCATGGAAACTGAGCATCGCGAAAGTGGCGAGGAATTCTCGGAAATTACAAGCTATGATTAACAATGGATAATTGTCAGTTGACTGCCTGGTGGCTAACCCAACTTGGTCTTGCGACCTAACGGGCTGCAGAGGATATTCCATCCAGGAAAAGGCAGCCATAGGAAACTGAGTAAGGGAAGAAAAAAATCGGAAGTTCTTCAACTCAGAAAAAAATTACAGATAGGCTGACTTTCCTAAACGTGGGCATAAACGACTGAAAGAAACACCAGCTCTTCCTTCCCCGCTCTCCAATGCACCCCCATTATGCGTTTCCTGTGTTCACGATGGGAGGGCTAGGTGAAATTCTGATAATGCTGAGTGCACACTCCTGTTTTATACCGTGTAAATTACGGCGTTGTCTAGCTTTTTAAAAGTTTGTTGCTGTTATAGTTTCAAAATCACTTGCATGACACACGTACTTCTCACATTTTCAGATAAATGCTTTCCAGTTCCTGAGGGCACGTTTGTTCCGTCGTTACAACTGTAAGTAGGCTGTTACCAACATAAAAACCTAAACAGCCTACTTACACAACTATAAGAAAATGAGATTTTTTCTCACCAGACCTGTTTCACTTTATTGAAATACAGCATCATCAGTGGTCTGTAATTAAAGATATATACAATTTGATTTGTTTGTTAACAATTTGTTGGTTTAAAACTGCGGTAATTGCTGCTTGCTTTTTTACGACATCAGGAAATGCCGTCTGCTAGCACGTTTTTGGCTTGTTTCTTCATTAGACACTCATACAAGAATCAGTGTAGGCGAAAAAACAAGCAGAAATGACCGTAAGTAAAACCAACAAATTGTTAACAAACTTATTTTTGATCTTAAAAACAAATCAAATTGTGATTATCTTTAATCAGAGCCACTGATGACGCTTTACTTCAATAAAGAGAAACGCGCCTGATGAAAAAAGACACGCATTTTTTGTAGCTGTAACGATGGAACAAAAATATTCTCAGGAATTTCAAAGTAACCACGGATAATATGGCCACACAAATGAACTAAATGCTTTTCAAGCGATGTTTATTCTCTGGATAGCAATTTCTTGAATTTCTGCTAGGGTGCTGTACTAATTACTGATCACAACATATTGTTATTACGATATATTTATACATTTTGTTGTTCTTATTTTAAAAATCCTAGGCGTCTGTATCTTGTTAAAAGTGGAGTTGACAAAAAATTGTAATTGTGTGTGTGTGTGTGGGGGGGGGGGGGGCGGGGGGGGGAGTGACTGGAAACAATCCACTTGGAACCTCCGCCCCTACCAGAACCGAAACCTGGATCCACACCCATCTCTGCTCTTAACAAGACGGAGCGCATTATAACTGGTTGCCTACGACCAACTCCAGCAGATGAAATCTACAATCTTATAGGCATAGCATCCCCGGATGTTAGACGAAGAACAGCGGCAGATGTTGAGAAAAAAAAATACAGGTAAATCATTCCGCTTGCCGAACAGAACTGTGGCGAAACAAGACAACTGGAAGTAATAACCAAAACCTAAAGGAAGAATCCGTTGCTTTTTTGCAAATACCCTACCAGACATGGAAGTCTTTGAACACACTACGAACTAGAATGACACGATGCAAACAAAAATTGGAGCGATTGGAGGTGCAACCTACGCATTTGGAAAACTTCAAGATGTTGAACATCTCTTCGTCAGTGGTCTGAAACCTGCACGCTGCTGGTTTCAGCAAATGTTGTAGCCATCAGGACAGCCGAATTTTGGGCCACAAAATGAATTTGTCGTGTACTAGATGTGTTTTGAATTTCTAAATAACTGTACTGTACTGGATACGAAAATAATAATAATAATAATTTATCGATCAGATTACGCGAGCCACAGGTACTTGGTCTTAAAAGGTCAGTACACAGTTTATGGAACGGTGACTAGAAAATTTAGAAACGAAAGAATTATACATTTTCAACTTTGCTTCCGCCATTTTCCAGTAGATGGCAGTAGGGGCAAATGGTGCTGCAGGTGGTAGGTCGTGTCCTACAGTAAGCGCAGGCCTTTGTAAACATAACGCCATAAAAATATCAGTCGATTTTTACTTGATTCGTAAAGCTATTCACGATTGAATATGGCAACTTACGAGCACAATTCTCGTCATTTGCTTTCGCATGAAGAATTCTGAGGCTCATAAAATGCTGTGCAAGCCCTATGGTGAGGCACCCACTAGTAAAAGAACGTGCAGAGAATGGTTTTAGCGTTTCAAGAACAATTATTTTGACATTGAATAGCGGCATGGCGGTAGAAGAGAGAAGGGTTTCGAACCTACTGCAACCGACGGGAACAATCAAAGGACTGCTTTTGAGCCGAGCACTCAAACACAAACGGCCACAATAAAGCAATACACATAAAAAGATGATTTTTCAGCATGATAGCGCTCGACCTCATGTCACTAAACAAGCCAAAACACACATGGAAACGCTGAAGTGAGAAGTTCCACCCCACCCGTCGTATTTTCCAGACATTGCTACCTCTGATTACCACCTTTTTCTATAAGTGGCACACGGCCTGACTGACGAGCACTTCCGGTCGTATGAACAAGTGCAAAATTGGATCGATCTCCTCAAAAGACGCCCAGTTATTTTGCTGGAGGATTCGTATGCTGCCCGAAAGATGAGAGAAAGTAGTGGCCAGCAATAGCCAGAACTTTGAATCATAAATTTTTAAAACCTTGAACTTAGAGAAAAAACGGTTGAAACAAAGTTGTAGATCTTATAACAAAACAGGAACAAATCTTGTAAGAGAGTAAACGAATAAGTAACGAATTACAGAAAGAAGTTCTCACCTACTGCGAGGAATTCCTATACAGAATACGAGTGAGCCATAACGAAACTTGGATTTGAATACTTGAGGTTTATCACTCTCTTTTTCAGTTGTGCAGGAAGCCCACTGTAATAAAGCCCGCTGAATGTACAATGTCTAAAGACGTATTATCCAAGTGCAAATTCTTTTTTCGTCTAGTGTTCAATGAATCAATGTTGTAGTTTCTTCTGAATAACTTCATATTGCCAACATGACGGAGTATATGAGTAGGGATAGCAGAGTCAGAATTCCAAGACACCTGAACAACACCCTTCACGAAGTTCGCGAACTGACGCCATGGGTCAGTGTAACCGTTTTTTTTTGTTTTTTTTTCTTTTACTGAGAGAGTGAGTGAATGCACGAAGATGCGTCAAAATATAACACCGTACGAGATAACAGAGTGCGGCTCATCAAACCAAACAGTCCTTCATGTTTCAGGATCAGAGACGGTGGAGGTCACTTTCTTAGTGCACAAGTTCATGAGTGTGATACTTTCAAGAAAGTCTTCCATATGCTCACAGTTCTAAGAATTTAGAATGGTCGATTTCACTGACTGTCTGACCGGCATGGGACAGTAAAATTTCGCTTTTAGAAGAGTTGTGTGTCGGAAATTGTATGCATTGCTTTGCATATGAACATCTGAACCTAGTAGCCCCACTTTCGTAACCGAGGTATAAGCATCTAATGCACGGTGGAGTAGTTTCAAGTCCCGCTGATGGGAAATGTGTCACCGTAATTATTTGGCCTGCAAGGGTAGGAGAGGTGGCGTAGAGTTCTCCATCACCAAAATTTGTGTCTGTGTCCTGAACTGGCCGCGCGGGATAGCCCCGTGGTCTAGGCCGCCTTGTCACGGTCCGCGCGGTTCCTCCCGTCGAAGGTTCGAATTCTCCCTCGGGCATGGGTGTGTGTGTTGTCCTTAGCGTAAGTCAGTCTAAGTAATGTGTAAGCTTAGGGACCGATGACCTCAGCAGTTTGGTCCCATAAAATCTTACCACAAATCTACAAAATTTTTTGTCCTGAGCTGAATTCTTAAACTTTTAGCAGCGTGACATGTCGTGATGATTGCATGTGATACTTGGATCCGTCGGATGAGGACGTTAAGCTCGGCAAACCCCTTGGTGCTGTTCTAGAGGAGTTGGCTATATGCCAGCACCGTGTTCCACCCTGTCTCTTTCCTTGAACCACAACAACATAAACATAACTATAAACTCTTCACACACACACACACACACACACACATCACATCACATCACAGTCATCTACACTGGACGGAAACACGTGATACACAACAAACACACTTGGCCAAGGAAAAGTGTCGTTGTCTTCGAGGGAGGAAAACCATTTCGCTTTGTTGTTCGAACAACCATTCTGAGGCCTCCCAACAAACAATTCCATTCTTCTTTATCTCTGTACCTACACTGTGCAAGAAATTTAAAGTGTGTATCGGAATACGGTGGACTGTACCAAATTCTAAGGTTTAGACCCGCCAGTATAGCCGCGAGCCTTAGTACGCCTCTTCCAGAATTCGTGAAGGCGCGCCGGCCCCGGATCGAATCTGCCCGGCAGGTTAACGTCGAGGGCCGGTCGTGCGCTAGCCAGCCTGGGCTTAATATTTAGGTGTATTCCCACACCACATTAGGAGAATGCTGGGCTGGTACCCACGTCGCTCCTCAGTTACACGATTCGCAAACGTTCTCACACATTCATACAGGTAACACTAAACGCAAATAGAAAAACAGGTACCAAACGTGTTATGATGGAAGAAGGAGCGAATGCTTTTATGCGTCTGTGCGTGGAGCTATTTATTTTAATTTATCGTCACGACTTTTGCGAGGAAGATGTATGGGAGGATCTGAATACTCGTGGATTCCATGCTAAGGTCCTGTTTCCGGAATTATCTCGTGATATATTAGACTACACATTCATATAGGTAACATTAAACGCAAATAGAAAAACATGTCTAAACGTATTATGATGGAAGAAGGAGAGAATGCTTTTATGCCACTGTGCGTGGAGCTATTTATTTTAATTTATCATCACGACTTTTACGAGGAAGATGTATGGGAGGATCTGAATACTCGTAGATTTCATGCTAAGGTCCTGTTTCCGGAATTATCTCGTGATGTATTAGACTACACATTCATATAGGTAACACTAAACGCAAATAGAAAAACAGGTACCAAACGTGTTATGATGGAAGAAGGAGAGAATGCTATTATCTCTCTGTGCGTGGAGCTATTTATTTTAATTTATCATCACGACTTTTACGAGGAAGATGTATGGGAGGATCTGAATATTCGTAGATTCCATGCTAAGGTCCTGTTTCCGGAATTATCTCGTGATATATTAGACTTGTTTCTTTGTGTTTCTGCCAGCTCGAAATCTGTAGCATTGCTGTTAAATTCTTACGCCAGTCATGCTATTCTGTGACCGTACATGTTGCTCTTCTTTCTATACGCTCCTTGATCCCTGTTAGTGCAGAATCATATGGATTACAGCCACATTCGCAGTAATCCAAAACTAAAACTAACTCCGTGATCAGGCCCAGAGGGCCGTATGACGCCAGCCGCGCCGTGTAATCCTTTGACATATGGTGCGAAATGGATATATGGAGGGCCATCGGATTGGTGATCAGCACACCGTTCTCCCCGCCGTTGTTAGCTGCCTAAATCTTGGAGGCGGAGGCGCCACTTCTCATTCAAGCAGCTCCTCAATTGGCATCACGAGACAGTGAATGGATACCGTTCCAATACAAGATGTAAAATTATTTTGTGAACACCTCTTTCTTATACAACTGCACTTCACCAGTATCCTTCCAGTGAACCGAAGCATGCCATTTACTGTGCCTACAGCGGAGTCTGTGCTGTCGTTACGCTCCATGAGCCTCCTATGTAATATTGCCAGCTGTCTCTGTCTCTTGGATGATTGCAGTTGTGAATCGTCAGCCGTGTAATCAAACTTCATTACATTCTTACGTTAAGTGAACTGCACTACTTTATATTACGTTGCAAAAGAAGCTAGTTTTCAAAAAAATGTGCCCAGCGTGAAATCTCCGTTCTGCAGCAAATTTCTAACTGACAGTCTACAACTGTGTGCCACGCGAAGACTCAAACCTAGACCCTTTCGAAGGCAACGCTCTACCAAATGAGATAGTCAACTACACCTCGTAGCTAGATTAAGCCGTGAGCAGGTCTATTAGTTTATTAGAACATAGCTGCACATGCTGTACGCGTCGACAAATGGTTCAAACGGCTCTGAGCACTATGGGACTTAACATCTGTGATCATCAATCCCCTAGAACTTAGAACTACTTAAACCTAACTAACCTAAGAACATCACACACATCCATGCCCGAGGCAGGATTCGAACCTGCGAAAGCAATAACCTGTGGATTACGATAGCTAACTTGTGTAATATAATCGTAGTGGTTTGTATGATAAATGTACAGACGTGTAGTGATACGGTATTCGACTCGACGTGAGGATAGGTCCTCAGAACCTTTAGCATGGCCCTTCGCCTGAAGTGTGACGTTTTTGTTGGAGTGTTTTCCACTAGACATTATTTCCCGTTTAATACTGTCATGCTGAGTAAATCGTCATGCCCCGCTCCTCAAAATTCTTCTTTGGATCACTTCTTCCAGTTTTGCGGGATTTCTGTCTCGGTGAATCATAGTCAGTAACTGTTTTATATAAGCTGGTAGCGAAGTTGTTATAGAAGGGGTATAGCTCAGCTGCACAAGGCTAGGGGAAGTAGCTATCCAGGCATTCACCAAAAGTCACATTTGGAAAACTACTGGAAACATGTGTTTGGATATTAATACGGAGTTTCACTCCGATCGAATTGTAGTAAATGCAAGTTTTTCATAAGGCTTTGGATTTTCGCTAGAGTCATTCCACTGTCGTTCAGGGAGAAGTGATAGTCATCAACAAATGCGTTATAATTCCTTCCCCGAAGAAGACAGTTCAATTTGTTGCTGAATATCTGAGGACACCTGTGCTCAAATAACTATATTTTGCGAATGCCTTTTGTGCATCGCAACTATTCAAAGTAGCTGACGACTTTAAATTCTTCGCTGGCAACTAAGATGGCACACTGCCGAGAAGACGTGCCGGAGATAGAAGCCTTCAGATGCGACGAGTACTTTTCGTAACAGCCCCGCATTGTTTTCCCGGTCGCGCTTGCAGAAGTTGGAAGAGACGAATGGCTGAACGTGTGCGCACGCAACAGCGGCGCGCGTCCCCGGATGGTACGAACAATTAGGATACAGTCGCGGCCGTGCCTGCTCGTATTCGTCACGGTTCTGCAGAAATAAGCGCGGAGCCATCGCGACACCAATCCATCCGCAGGAGATAAAACTGCGGAAGATAAGGGCGCCTTTAGTAAACCATTCATGTGATCATAACACTGTGGGCTCCTATTGTCACGCGACGATAATTTCCGGTCGATACTGAACCATGTTATCGCGCGTAGCACAGCTGCGCTTGCAGATAGTTGAGACACTTTAAATGAGACACAGCATAGTATGCTTTTGCGAGGGCGGATCAGTTGAAGCCGTTAATTAGATTCTGTCTGACATTTCGTTAAATACGGGAGTGAGATGATAACGTCACAGCTCAACGTAATCACCATGTCATATAAAACATTCCCGCTCTTTGGAACTGTTGTTGTGGTCTTCAATCCTGAGACTGGTTTGATGCAGCTCTCCATGCTACTCTATCCTGTGCAAGCTTCTTCATCTCCCAGCACCTACTGCAACCTACATCCTTCTGAATCTGCTTGGTGTATTCATCTCTTGGTCTCCCTCTACGATTTTTACCTTCCACGCTGCCCTCCAATACTAAATTGGTGATCCCTTGATGCCTCAGAACATGTCCTACCAACCGATCCCTTCTTCTGGCCAAGTTGTGCCACAAACTTCTCTTCTCCCCAATTCTATTCAAAACCTACTCATTAGTTATGCGATCTACCCATCTAATCTTCAGCATTCTTCTGTAGCACCACATTTCGAAAGCTTCTATTCTCTTTTTGTCTAAACTATTTATCGTTCACGTTTCACTTCCATACATGGCTACACCCCGTACAAATACCTTCAGAAACGACTTCCTGACACTTAAATCTATACTCGATGTTAACAAATTTCTCTTCTTCAGAAACGCTTTCCTTGCCATTGCCAGTCCACATTTTATATCCTCTCTACTTCGACCATCATCAGTTATTTTGCTCCCCAAATAGCAAAACTCCTTTACCACTTTAAGTGTCTCATTTCCTAATCTAATTCCCTCAGCATCACCCGACTTAATTCGACGACATTCCATCATCCTTGTTTTGCTTTTGTTGATGTTCATCTTATACCCTCCTTTCAAGACACTGCCCATTCCGTACAACTGCTCTTCCAAGTCCTTTGCTGTCTCTGACAGAATTACAATGTCATCGGCGAACTTCAAAGTTTTTATTTCTTCTCCATGGATTTTAATACCTACTCCGAATTTTTCTTTTGTTTCCTTTACTGCTTGCTCAATATACAGATTGAATAACATCGAGCCGGCTGCGGTGGTCTAGCGGTTCTAGGTGCTCAGTCCGGAACCGCGCGACTGCTACGGTCGCAGGTTCCACTAGCATGGATGAGTGTAATGTCCATAGGTTAGTTAGTTCTAGGGGACTGATGACCACAGATGTTAAGTCCCATAGTGCTCAGAGCCATTTTTTTTTAATAACATCGAGGACAGGCTACAACCCTGTCTCACTCCCTTCCCAACCGCTGCTTCCCTTTCATGCAGCTCGACTCTTATAACTGCCATCTGGTTTCTGTACAAATTGTAAATAGCCTTTCGCTCCCTGTATTTTACCCCTGCCATCTTTAGAATTTGAAAGAGAGTATTCCAGTCAACATTGTCGAAAGCTTTCTCTAAGTCTACAAATGCTAGAAACGTAGGTTTGCCTTTCCTTAATCTATTTTCTAAGATAAGTCGTAGGGTAAGTATTGCCTCACGTGTTCCAACATTTCTGCGGATATGATCTTCCCCGAGGTCGGCTTCTACCAGTATTTCCATTCGTCTGTAAAGAATTCGCGTTAGTATTTTCCAGCTGTGACTTAATAAACTGATAGTTCGGTAATTTTCACATGTGCTTGGCTTCCTCGTTCAGCAGTTATCACTGAAGTATTTTCACGTTACTGATATATCTGTTACAGATTTCTGTTCGGCTCTAGTGCGTACTATATCAGGTTCTTCCTTTAGTATTGCGTTTGCCTCTTGACGTCACGCTCCTATAGCATGCTATAACTTGTCAGTTAACCTTCAGATATTGAGTATCGCTGTTACTTAGTTTCAATACTCTTTCATGAACACTGTTGATTCTTTTCCAAATTATTTCTCGTGTATTTTTCACTCCTGTGCAGCTGTCTTATAAATATGTTTTGTACAATATTATAATCGGTTAACTAAATGTAGTATGCTCTAAATGCTTACTTTTTCTTTTATTTTCTTCTTTTTCAAATTGTGGCAAAATGTTAAACACGAGAAGAGTAGGCAGAGAAGGGGGTATTTAGGATACTGTGGTGGTGTTGAGGATAGTGATGGCGGTGAGAAAATGTTTTCCGTCATTTCTTTGCTAAGCGAAGTTCACAGTGTAACATTACATTCGGTTGTTATGGCGTGTATTCTTGAATGTTTGTAGTGTCAACTGAACTCGAAGACACGCTCATACCTTTCAGGCTACGACTTTGAAGGTTTTAATCTGTTACTATGCTACACGATGCTATTCAGCAATAATGTTCATTCCTACAGAAGCCATATACGAGTTTTTTACTACTGATTTACTTCAGTTTTATCAAATTATCATTCATCGTTTTCAATTTACCTTATTTGAGACGACTGTTAATCACCATGACATACACGAAGTTGTAAACAGTGATAATACAACTCTTTTGTGTTCGAAGATAAATATTTGTCCCAGGAAATGAACAATTTAGTAACAAATGCTATACACATATCGTTCTTTAATCTTGTGTGTGTGTGTGTGTGTGTGTGTGTGTGTGTATGAGTGAGTGAGGTAGTGGTGCCTGTGGTCCCTGTTTGAGCATCTCATAGGAAATCGGAAATCGTGGTACCCTCCTGGCTCTGCTGCCAGCGGAATGGCACTGTAACCAGTGCAGAGCAGTGAGTCTCGGTTGCAGTGGTTGCCGCTGCTAAGCAGGAAGCGACTCATTAATGCGGCAGTCAGCGGCACGCCTGCCAGCGCCCCTTCCCGCGTTTACGTTAACGTCGTGCCACGCCCACGTTTCCGGACTGACACCGTTGCGCAGCCCGTAAACCACTGACCAATATGCTACGCCGAAACTCACTTCGGTGAGAAGCTTCATCCATTCCACAACACAACGGTTGCGGCCGTGACAGCACTTAGGTGACGTCAAAGGCTACCTCCGAAAATCGTGTCGGACCTCCTATTGCCCGGTGTAGAGTAGCAACTCGACGTAGCATGGACTCAAAATGTCGTTGGATGTCCCCTGGAGAAGTACTGACTCGTGCTGCATCTGCAGCCGTCCGTAATTGCGAAAGTGTCGCCGGTGCTAATTTGTGTCGAACTGACCCTTCGATTATGTCCTGTACTTGTTTCTGGGATTCATGTCGGGGATATGGGTGGCCAGATCATTCGCTCGAACTGTCCAGAATGTTCTTCAAACCAGTCGCGAACAACTGTGGCCCAGTGACATGACGCATTGTCATCCATAAGCATTCCGTCGTTGAATGGCTGCAAACGGTCTTCAAATAGCCGAATATAACTATTTTCAGTCAATGATCGGTTCAGTTGGACCAGAAGACCGAGTCCATTCCATGTAGCCGGCCGGGATGACCGAGCGGTTCTAGGCGCTACGGTTTGGAACCGCGCGACCGTTACGCTCGCAGGTTCGAATCCCGCCTCATGCATGGATGTGTGTGATGTCCTTAGGTTAGTTAGGTTTAAATAGTTCTAAGTTCCAGGGGACTGATGACCTTAGAAGTTAAGTCCCATAGTGCTCAGAGCCGTTTGAACCAACTGTGTGTATCAGAATGTGAGAGCGAGAGCGACAACAGCGTGCTACTCTCAACGCCAATCACAGTATAATGAATCTGTGCACTGGTAGTAACACAACGCCACCGACAATTATTTTGCACATGTTGTGAGTTGTTTTAGCGACGACAGTTTTCGATATCTACCTATAAATACTGGATCAGAGGCAGGGATCGAATTTTAGCTGTCAGACAGTAAAAAGTGATTTATCCTTACCGTTTTTCAGTTGTTCAGCTACCACAAAATTCTCTTAAATTCAAAGGGAGCTTGAATATCAGTTGAATGATTTCTGTTTCCTGTGTTGCCAATGGACACTGCAAAGATGGCGCCGGCCGGAGTGGCCGAGCGGTTCTAGGCGCTACAGTCTGGAACCGCGCGACCGCTACGGTCGCAAGTTCGAATCCTGTCTCGGGTATGGATGTGTGTGATGTCCTTAGGTTAGTTAGGTTTAAGTAGTTCCAAGTTCTAGGGGACTGATGACCTCAGAAGTTAAGTCCCATAGTGCTTAGAGCCATTTTTTGCAAAGATGGCATACTGCTTACCTGTTTGCCATAAATGGTAGTTGTATACAACGCTGTACTCGAGGAGGTAAATTTATACTGACAGGTTAATAAATAATAATTATTCGACAGTCGCATATGAGATTTATCTTTGATGTTTTCCACTGCTGCAGCCTGAGCATCAGGTGACTGAATTTGTCGTTTTCTTCACCATTGTACACTGAAGTTGAAACAAACCCGAGGCTGAGTAAACTTGTCTGGGCTTATTCCCTTTCTCCACTTTCTCTTTTTTTCTTTTTTTCTTTTGTCCTCATTTCCCCAGGCTTGTGTTTAGATTCCACGACGCTAATATCACTTAAATCAAGCTTGCACTCTTCGACACCAAATCCACAACTATCACAAGTTTGTAAAAGAAATCACTGCCAGTGTTGCTACTGTAACTCAAAGGCCTCCGGTAGTTTCCCCACTCTGGGTGCAGCTGATAAGTAACAGGTGAGCGCGAGGACAATCATCTTTATGAACAGACGGGGAATTCCAGAGAGGGTATAATTGCGGTAATTCTGTACTTCACCATTGGTATATGCTATCTCTCGTTGACGAGAAGAGAATTAAGGAACAGGAATGGGAAGAACCAACCGGTTTTATAATCTTATTAACCAGTTTTTCACTTCAGAATGAGATTTTCACTCTGCAGCGGAGTGTGCGCTGATATGAAAGTATGACCCTGGCTGGAATCCGAAAACGCGGCTCTTTGTGTAATTGAGTCAGCGATCTGTCAATAATTCAGAAAAAAATTAACTGTAAGTACAAAATTTATATTCAAGATGTACACTCCTGGAAATGGAAAAAAGAACACATTGACACCGGTGTGTCAGACCCACCATACTTGCTCCGGACACTGCGAGAGGGCTGTACAAGCAATGATCACACGCACGGCACAGCGGACACACCAGGAACCGCGGTGTTGGCCGTCTGCGCAGCATTTGTGCACCGCCGCCGTCAGTGTCAGCCAGTTTGCCGTGGCATACGGAGCTCTATCGCAGTCTTTAACACTGGTAGCATGCCGCGACAGCGTGGACGTGAACCGTATGTGCAGTTGACGGACTTTGAGCGAGGGCGTATAGTGGGCATGCGGGAGGCCGGGTGGACGTACCACCAAATTGCTCAACACGTGGGGCGTGAGGTCTCCACAGTACATCGATGTTGTCGCCAGTGGTCGGCGGAAGGTGCACGTGCCCGTCGACCTGGGACCGGACCGCGGCGACGCACGGATGCACGCCAAGACCGTAGGATCCTACGCAGTGCCGTAGGGGACCGCACCGCCACTTCCCAGCAAATTAGGGACACTGTTGCTCCTGGGGTATCGGCGAGGACCATTCGCAACCGTCTCCATGAAGCTGGGCTACGGTCCCGCACACCGTTAGGCCGTCTTCCGCTCACGCCCCAACATCGTGCAGCCCGCCTCCAGTGGTGTCGCGACAGGCGTGAATGGAGGGACGAATGGAGACGTGTCGTCTTCAGCGATGAGAGTCGCTTCTGCCTTGGTGCCAATGATGGTCGTATGCGTGTCTGGCGCCGTGCAGGTGAGCGCCACAATCAGGACTGCATACGACCGAGGCACACAGGGCCAACACCCGGCATCATGGTGTGGGGAGCGATCTCCTACACTGGCCGTACATCACTGGTGATCGTCGAGGGGACACTGAATAGTGCACGGTACATCCAAACCGTCATCGAACCCATCGTTCTACCATTCCTAGACCGGCAAGGGAACTTGCTGTTCCAACAGGACAATGCACGTCCGCATGTATCCCGTGCCACCCAACGTGCTCTAGAAGGTGTAAGTCAACTACCCTGGCCAGCAAGATCTCCGGATCTGTCCCCCATTGAGCATGTTTGGGACTGGATGAAGCGTCGTCTCACGCGGTCTGCACGTCCAGCACGAACGCTGGTCCAACTGAGGCGCCAGGTGGAAATGGCATGGCAAGCCGTTCCACAGGACTACATCCAGCATCTCTACGATCGTCTCCATGGGAGAATAGCAGCCTGCATTGCTGCGAAAGGTGGATATACACTGTACTAGTGCCGACATTGTGCATGCTCTGTTGCCTGTGTCTATGTGCCTGTGGTTCTGTCAGTGTGATCATGTGATGTATCTGACCCCAGGAATGTGTCAATAAAGTTTCCCCTTCCTGGGACAATGAATTCACGGTGTTCTTATTTCAATTTCCAGGAGTGTATTTTTAATTTCACTTTTTCGTATTACTGAGTGGCTAGATAAAAAAATAGACTTTGCTATATTTCCGTTAGGAAATATAGGGGCATACGGAATATCAGGTCAATTAAGTGATTGGATTCAAGGGTTATCAGCAAATAGAACACAGCATGTCATTCTCAACGGAGAGAATCTTCAGACTTAGAAGTGTCTTCGGGCGTACCACACGGCACTGTTATTGGACCATTAATTTTGACAACATGACCTAGCAGATAACGTCGGGAGTTCCATGAGAGTTTTCACGGATGATTCCGGTGTATGCAGAGAAGTCGCAGCACTATAAAATTGTACAGAACTGCAGGAAGACTAGACGCTTGGTGCTTGGAGTGGCAATTGATCTTCGACATAAATAAATGTAGCGTATCTCGAAAACATAAACAGAAAGACGCTTTATTGTATGATTACGAGATTTCAGAACAATCACTGGAAGCAGTTACTTCCATGAAATGTCTAAGACTATGTGTGCGGAGCAATCTGAAGTGGAACGACCACATAAAATTAATCGCAGGTGAGGCAGAAGCCAGACAGATTTATTTGAAGAATTTTCAGAGAATGTAGTCGATTAACGAAATACTTGTTCGACCAGTATTTGAATATTGCAAGTCAGTCTGGGTTTCATACCAGACAGAACTGATAGAGAAAATACAAGAGATCCAAAGAAACCAGCGCATTTCGTTACGGTTCATTTAGTAAAAGCGAATGCGTCACGGAGTTGCTCAGCCAACTCCATTAGCAGACAGTGCAAGAGAGGCGTTCTGCATAACGGTGTGGTCTACCTGTTGGTGTACCACACCTCTAACCGAAAGATTATTTAAACGCAAGAATGACGCACTCTTACGTTCCTAGAAGAGTCAGCCAATATATTGCTTTTTCCTACGTATATGTCGCGAAAAGGCCATGACGACAAAACTGGAGAGATTTGAGACCATAAAGAGGGTTACCAACAATCATTCTGCCGGCAGATCATTTGCTACTGGAGAAAAGAAAAGGGCGAAGTGACACTGGTACACAAAATACCCTCCACCACACACTGTAACGTGACTTGCATAGTATAGATGTAGTTGTAAAAGTAAATGGTCGGGTACTTAGATTCCCAAACCTATCGCTCAGTTCACTCGCTGATGCTGGCACATAAACAAGAATTCTTCTGTGATCTCGAACTAGCCTTACGACTTCAGCTGAAAAATGTCTGCTTGGCACCTGTGTCAGATATATATGGCTCCCGTAATGTACTGTCCTTTATTTTCTTGCGGGATGCGCTCGATAGCACGGTCCTCAGCGCACCTATTGTCCCGTCGCGACTGACGAATTAGAAGGGATGTCCACCTTTGGCACGGATAACAGCGGCGACACGTTATGGCACGGAAGCAGTGAGGCCTCGGTAGGTCGCTGGAGGGAATCTGCACACACAAGTCGTGTAAATTCCTGAGAGGGGGTGGATGAGCTCTGACGCCACAATCAATCACATCCCAGAAGTGTTCCACGGGGTTCAGATCTGGCGAGACGGGGGCCAGTACATCAACTGGAACTCGCCACTGTGTTTCTCGAACCACTCCATCGTACTCCTGGCCTTGTGGCATGGAACATTATCTTGTTGAAAAATGCCACTGCCGTCGGGGAACATGATCATCATGAAGGGGAGTACGTGGGCTGCAACCAGCGCACGATACTCCTGGGCCGTCGCGTTGCGTTGCACGAGATCGCTGGACCCATGGACGCCCACGCGAATATTCCACAGAGCATAATGTAGCCCCCGCCAGCTTGTCTCCGTCCCGCAGTGTAGGTGATGAAGAAGGTATCTGGATTCATCAGATCGTGCAACCCTTTGCCACTGCGCCAAAGTCCAATGCCGATGGTCAGATGCCCATTTCAGTCGTAGTTGCCCATACGGCGTTGTTAACATTGGCACATGCATGGGTCGTCTGCGGCGGAGGCCCGTCTTTAGGAGTGTATGGTGCGCTGTGTGTTCAGAGACACTTGCACTGCCGGCCGGAGTGACCGAGCGGTTCTAGGCGCTACAGTCTGGAACCGCGCGACCGCTACGGTCGCAAGTTCGAATCCTGCCTCGGCATGGATGTGTGTGATGTCCTTAAGTTAGTTAGGTTTAAGTAGTTCTAAGTTCTAGGGGACTGATGACCACAGCAGTTAAGTCCCATAGTGCTCAGAGCCATTTGAACCATTTGAACACTTGTACTCTGCCCAGCATTAAAGGCTGATGTTAGTTTCGCCACAGTTCGCCGCCTGTCCTCTTGCACTAGTCTGCCCGGCCTACGATGTCAGACATCTGTAATGAGCGATGGCGGCCCAACCCCACGACGTCTGGATGTGGTTTACCTTGGTTTCGCCACGTGTTGAAGACACTCATCGTGGCGCTCCTCGAACATCCGACAAGAGGTGCAGTTTCCTAAATGCTCCGGACCATCTCAATCTACCCTCGGTCAAACTCAGATAGATCGCAGGTCTTCCCCGTTCTACATAAGGACAGCACGCTCACTGATACTACATGCACCGTGCGTGTGTCTATGTCATTCCTCGCCAGCTGATGCTGCTATCGTCTGGACGGGTTTATATAGACAGTAGGTCGGTGCTCACAGTGTTCTCGCTGACCAGTTTATTTTTTATTTTTTGCAGAGAAGCCTTTAGCCGTTATAAGTACATTACATGCGTACTCCAGAAGTCGCAGCATAGAGTATACAGTGATGGGTCAATCGTACTCGATTTACACCTCTGTTTCATGCTTCATTCGCCAACGAAGCGCGAGAAGATGTTTGCATTTCTTTGTGTGTGCACCGATGCAAGGTCCCTTCGCGTCTGGTGAGACTTTTCGACTGGGTTCAATCTAACAGCATGCCTCTGAATTTGTCGATTTCATTCTGAAACCAGTAAGGCGGGGATGGCAAGCACTAGAACAAAATCCCTTTCTCATAGTGGGAATAGATGAAGTGTGTATTCAAAGGGCAAAGTGTGTAGGCGACATTTCCTTGTAATACGCCCCTTGCAACAGAGACCTGTCTTTGAAGTTCCATATTTTTTTGTCATATAAACGCGTGCTCTGAAATCGTGCTTAGAAACATTGAGGGGACGTGTGTCGGAAGAACGGCCAATCGATGTAATTGGAGATGGAGCACAAGCTCACATTGGGAAAGGACGAGTCAAGAATTTGGCCGCGGTCTCTTTTGAAGGACCTCCTTCGTGTTGGTCTAACGTGATTTAGGAAAGTCGCAGAAAATTTAAATAAGGATGGGCACAAAAGATGCTAAGCTTGCTTATCCAGATATGAGTCCAGCGCCTTAATCACCGCTCCATGTCACTCTGCCAGAGTTCTAGGTGCTGGAAACGATACCTGTTTTGAGATTGCCGTGTTTTACACGACCGACCATGAGCAGCACAGACTTGACTCAATACAGCTGATGCCAGCCAGCTGAGACGGTCGCGCCTGCCGCTGTTAACCGCAAGCAGAGGTTGAAACAGCGCCTGCAACGATTCGAAGAAGTCGCCAAGGTTTTGTGTCTGTGCTGAGAGCTGGCTTGCTTAACATCGAGTTTAATGTGAGAGGCCGGGCAGAGGGGACAGGAGGAGTTTGAGCTCAGCAAGAAATTAAACTACCGGGAAAAGGTGTTGGGGAAGTGCAGGTACAGCGCGTATTTCGAAACCACGTGTTAGATGCAGCATTGTCAGTGCTCATCTCGTAACTAGAAACTCACCGTGAATAGAAACGGCGTTGTTTATCACGTCTGTGCGAACTCGCTGGTTTAATGAGGTTACTATCTCCAGCGCCCTCCATTTATGTCGAGATTTTAACCTGCTGCTATGTAGGAGAGGTTAAATAAGCAAAGTAAATATTTGTCACGAAGTGGGATGTTTCCACGAAACATGTACCCTGCCCGTCGGTGTATACATCCCTAACCGAAAGATTATTTAAACACATGAATTTCGCTGTCTTATACCTACATCTACATGGCTTCAAATGGCTCTGAGCACTATGGGACTTAACACCTGAGGTCATCAGTCCCCTAGAGCTAAGAACTACTTAAAGCTAACTAACTTAAGGACATCACACACATCCGTGCCCAAGGCAGGATTCGAACCTGCGACCGTAGCAGTCGTGCGGTTCCGGACTGAGGCGCCTACATCTACATGATTACTCTGCAATTCGCAATTAAATGCCTAGCAAAGGGTTCATCGAAAATTCTTCAAGATGGTTCGCTATCGTTCCACTTTCGAACAGCGCGCGGGAAAAAAGAGCTCTCAAATCTTCCAGTACGAGCTCTTATTTCTCTTGTTTTATTATAATGATCATTTCTCCCTATGCGGCCGGGCCCCAACGAAATATTTTCATACTCTGAGGAGAAAGCTGATGATTGACATTTCATGAGTTTTCGTCGAGTCATCTTCCTTTTAGAGTTTTCATGACTGCCCTGAATTGCTTAACGCAAATGGTTCTGTTAACAGGTTCATGGTCAATATGATCCATATTCTTTTACAGCTGAGCTGGTACTTCGTTTCTGCTGACCTTCAGACTTGGAATTTTAGCTCTCTAGTGCGATAAAACTTCCACTGAAGCTTCTCAGCTCGAGTATAGCGGTCGAAACCTTCACTTTGTTTATAGAACACTAACTGGTTACCCATTGTTGATCGGCTACTTATTTCCTTAGTTGTGTCTATTACACAGGACTAAGAGTGAAATGTATTTGTAGAGCGAAATGAAATAATATGATTTTTTATAAATATAATTATAGTGTGTAAACTGTAAAGTAAAATATTTCGTAAACTCACTGAAATACACAACACACAGCTTGATTATCAACAACCGTCCAACTAAATTGCCAAACTTCCTTTTGACGAACAGCCTGTCCCATCGTTGGGAGTGAACGATCTTCGGCAGTGAGTCCAGTTAAGCTCGAAACTACGAAATTTATGAACACGGCAATTATGTCGACTATATTCTCTTATTTATACCAATAAGCTTCTCGTACTATTGATTTGGTTACGAACATAGATTTCTTTTTCAGTTAGTCTTAAGTGATATGATTGGTTGAAATTATCCAATCCTTTCCAGAGTCCCAGAGCGCAGTCACTACGAGACAGTAAGTGAGAAAATAACTAAAAAAACTAGTTACTGTTTATTGTCTGTGCATGTGACATAGGGTATGTGTGTCTACAATCGCTACGCTGTGACCTTTTCGCCGGCCGCGGTGGCCGAGCGGTTCTAGGCACCTCAGTCCGGAACCTCGCGACTGCTAAGGTCGCAGGTTCGAATCCTGCCTCGGGCATGGATGTGAGTGATTGATATCCTTAGGTTAGTTAGGTTTAAGTAGTTCTAAGTTCTAGGAGACTGATGACCTCAGATGTTAAGTCCCATGCCGGCCGGAGTGGCAGTGCTGTTTTAGGCGCTGCAGTCTGGAACCGAGCGGCCGCTACGGTCGCAGGTTCGAATCCTACCTCGGGCATGGATGTGTTGATGTCCGTAGGTTAGGTTAGGTTAGGTTAGGTTTGATTAGTTCTAAGTTCTAGGCGACTGATGACCTCAGAAGTTAAGTCGCATAGTGCTCAGAGCCATTTGATTTTGTTAAGTCACATAGTTCTCAGAGCCATTTAAACCATTTTGACCTTTTCCAACACTAACGTAGCAGGTGGTTGGGTGGTTGAACCGTTATAAAACAATAGCGCGGCAGCAAATATTACACTACTGGCCATTAAAATTGCTACACCACGAAGATGACGTGTTAGAGACGCGAAATTTAACCGACAGGAAGAAGATGCTGTGATATGCAAATGATTAGCTTTTCAGAGCATTCACACAAGGTTGGCGCCGGTGGTGACACCTACAACGTGCTGACATGAGGAAAGTTTCCAACCGATTTCTCATACACAAACAGCAGTTGACCGGCGTTGTCTGGTGAAACGTTGTTGTGATGCCTCGTGTAAGGAGGAGAAATGCGTACCATCACGTTTCCGACTTTGATAAAGGTCGGATTGTAGCCTATCGCGATTGCAGTTTATCGTATCGCGACATTGCTGCTCGCTTTGGTCGAGATCCAATGACTGTTAGCAGAATATAGAATCGGTGGTTTCAGGAGGGTAATACGGAACGCCGTGCTGGATGCCGACGGCCTCGTATCACTAGCAGTCGACATGACAGGCATCTTATCCGCATGGCTGTAACGGATCGTGTAGCCACGTCTCGATCCCTGAGTCAACAGATGGGGACGTTTACAAGACAACAAGCATCTGCACGAACAGTTCGACGACATTTGCAGCAGCATGGACTATCAGCTCGGAGACCATTGCTGCGGTTACCCTTGACGCTGCATCACATACAGGAGCGCCAGCTATGGTGTACTCAACGACGAATCTGGGTGCACGAATGGCAAAACGTCATTTTTTCGGACGAATCCAGCTTCTGTTTACGGCATCTTGATGGTCGCATCCGTGTTTGGCGACATCGCGGTGAACGCACATTGGAGCCGTATATTCGTCATGGCCATACTGGCGTATCACCCGGCGTGATGGTATGGGATTCCATTGGTTACACGTCTCGGTCACCTCTTGTTCGGATTGACGGTACTTTAAACAGTGGACGTTACATTTCAGATGTGTCACGACCCGTGGCTCTACCCTTCATTCGATCCCTGTGAAACCCTACATTTCAGCAGGATAATGCACGACCGCATGTTGCAGGTCCTGTAGTGGCCTTTCTGGATACAGAAAATGTACGGCTGCTGCCCTGGCCAGCACATTCTCCATATCTCTCACCAATTGAAAACGTCTGGTCAATGGTGGCCGAGCAACTGGCTCGTCACAATACGCCAGTCACTACTCTTGATGAACTGTGGTATCGTGTTGAAACTGCATGGGCAGCTGTACCTGTGCACGCCATCCAAGCTCTGTTTGACTCAATGTCCAGGCGTATCAAAGCCGTTATTACGGCCAGAGGTGATTGTTCTGGGTACTGATTTCTCAGGATCTATGCACCCAAATTGCGTGAAAATGTAATCACATGTCAGTTCTAGTATAATATATTTGTCCAATGAATCCCCTTTTGTCATCTGCATTTCTTCTTGGTGTAGCAATTTTAATGGCCAGTAGTGTACTTCTTTCACGGTGGAGGCACTCGGTATTAGTGGGTCGAGCATCGGTGGAGAATTACAAGCACCAGTCTTCGCTTTATCCTTCGTAGGAGCCGTGCATTTTCTTAGAACGTTGTGAGCAGCGATTGCCGGCCATCCTGTAAAGGGAAGCCCGTGTGGCGGGGAGAAGTGAATGAGCGCACTTCCGCTGTAAGTCTAGCGTACGCACAGGCGCGGCATTCCCCGAACAGCAACGCCGTGGGCGGTGGCGGCATGCGTTCCGCCATTGGTTGTGGCCGCGACAGAGCGGGCCCGGGCCCCACGAGCTATGCGGAAACCGAGGCATTGTGTCTGCGGCGTGACGGCCGTTCGTTGGAGCGGAGAGCAGAGCTCGGCGCTGCGGCAAGAACTCCCGCGCCGCGCTGACTCAGCCCCTGCCTACGTGACGGCGGCCAAGTCCGCCGCGGCCAGCCCAGCGGGAAGTGCCGGCTTCCCGATAATGTCTTCTGCAATGGCACTAACACGGCGAGGCCGAACACGGGTGTCCGATCCATCGGCGACGAAACGCTGTCGGGGTCTCTGATTCCCAGTGGAACATGGGGCCTCCACAAAGAATGGGCAACATACTGGGTTGTTGGTTTTATGTTTTCACCCCATCAGGCAAACGACGATGCAAGACTATAACTTGCCGACATTCTGCAACGTACCAGGGGAGTAGCGTGCACTAATTAACACCTGTCGTGCTTACCAAACTGCAGTAAGAGGAGCCAACGCTACTTCCCCGCCGAAGGGGCGAGTGAACAACCTAAAGGTTGCAGATGGCTCATCTACTGAGGAGAGCAGTTGTCCACCGTTGCATTTATGTCCTTATGGGCACGTTTTAGTTTTAACAAGCCGCCAGTGAATCTCGGTCACGGAATAAAGAAAGTAAAACATTTCATTTGTTGACAACAGTTCACATTCGAACGCTGGCTCAACAGAAGATTCGTTGATACGAAATATAAAAAATGAAATATGTGACATTACGATATCAAGAAGCCCGGATTTGTTCGGTATTATACCACGAACAAATTAAATTGGCCACGTGTCTGCCAGTGCATGTAAAACAGATTGCAAGCAAATTTTGTGTATGCGAATAAAAAAAAGGTTACGTTGTGCACAAAAAAACCGGCTACTAATACTACAGAACGGCTAAAAGAAACATTCAAATATATCTCAGTCCGAACATTAAAACGGACTACCAAAATACCTTACTCGACACCATACACGAGCGACACTTCGCCTCCTAAACGACCCTACCAGATCGGCGTCCATCGGCAAAAGACTACGAGAACACGTCTACAGCGAGTCACGTGAACATCTACCCTAGTCAAAAGTCGCAAACAGTCATTTATGTTTAACATTTAAATCATATTCACTGAAAATTATTTATCACAAATATTGAAACATTCTTTCACTTATAAGTGCTATGTAATTCACCTTTTCTTTTTTAGATCGTTACATCGCCGGCATCCACACACACTAGTCAATAATCTTACTATGTTTCCCCCTTCCGTTACCACACTGCGTTATTCAAATGTCTTCTTTTTAATACTGATTTCCCATTTTTCGCTCAAACATACACTCAAATTTTATATGGGTTACTGTAGAACTTTAACTGTTTCATTGTATATGACTTGTCTGGGCACTTTTTAAAAATCAGTTTTCTCTCTCGTCGGAAAATTCTTTGCAGAATTCTCCACGGTAAACATGTTCAGCAGGCGGTGCCACAGCCGTGATACGTATCATCGTGCGACACTGCCGCCTGTTATCTTACAGTCCCCACTTACGAAAGTACCACGGATGCGTAAAATTTTAATAACAATAAGAACAATAAAATACACAAAATTGAGACACCATAACACAATCATCAAACCACAGCGTTTTTATGGAGCTGAAAGGCTCGTTTCAAACAGAAAGAAGGACATCGAATAAATCTGGTATATTGGGAAGTTTCCTCTGCCATGCACTTCGCAATTGTTTGCAGAGTATAGTTGGACACTACCTGATCGAAACTATTATAAAACCTATTAATGGACATTAATATGAAGTGTATCAACCTTTCGCCTTCATGACGGCTTCAAATCTGCTGGGAACACTTTCAACGAAATCTCTGAACGCCTCTGCAGGAATGGGAGCCTATTGTTTATTAAGAGCAACCGTTCTGACTCCTACCAAATGTATCCTATAGGGTTCAGGTCGGCATTCTGGATAGGCGTTTCTATTTTAGCAATGTTATTGTTCATAAACCATTGCCTCATAGGCGCTGCTTTGTGACAGGGTACACTGTCATGTTAATACATTCGCCGTCTCCGAGCTCTCTACTGGATGCAGTGCACAATGCTCTAAAATATGTTCCTATCCTTCCGCATTACCGTCTTGTTAAACGCATTAAGAGGACTGCAGCCTAACCACGGAAAACTCCTCATACCGTACTACCGCCTGCTCCGCACTTCGCTATTGGTACTACACGTGATGGCAGGTAACAAAACGGCAAACTGCAGAAATCACACGAATCGTCAACGCTTTGACAACGGTATTCAAGTCAGTGTTACACACGAGTTGAACAACATCCCAAAGTTTCATCTGTGTACATGAACGTTCTGTGCGTTGTATTCATGTGGGGGATACTGTGTAGAATACCTGAAGCATTAAAACCTACGTCTTAACTTTTCTCTATCTTTTTTAATTAATCCGGTCTCGAATATTTTTGGGCTGATGGGGTAGTTCTTACAGATGCCAGATTTTGTGGGGCACTCTGTATATTCAGATCTAGGCCAGTCCCAGCGATTTTATTCTTTAACCTCCCCTTTAACTACATTTTTCAACAATAACTCACACTGTAATACGTGCACAACCATTTTGTGTCTTCGATCCATCATGTTACAAGGCTTTTGTTTCTCTTTGTTTCGATATAGGATGTGTGTATTCCTTTCTCGAATAACCCATCCAGTCTTCATTTACTTCTTAATCTATGCTACTTCCGAGATGAAAAAATTCATCCCCTTTTTCGAGATTCTCTCGTCCACATTCAATACTAAGCAATTCAGAATGTACACCTGCTGCTCTTACTATCCCACTGTTTTCGTTTTACTTGTGTTTATTACAATCATTGAGTAATTACACGCACGCCTTTCATTTCATTAAGCGCCCCACTCAATGGCAGTTCGCTTTCGGCGACCACTGCTATGTCATCAACAAACCGTACCATGTTGATTTTATGTCCACGACAGGCACTTCTCACATCCAGATTTCTCAGTGGAATGCTCAACGAACCGCAGCAACGAGTCAAGACAATTTTTTCCGACATTTATATCGTGTTACTAGCACGATGCCAAACTGAGGCAAATGCGGAATGAAAAATGGACGCGTAACGACAATCTTTCTTCCCGCCACCTACTCGCGAATAGAATAGGGAGGGGACAATACAATTATTGTATTCTACATAACTCATGATGCTTGGCGGAGTACAGATGTAGATACACCAACGATCATTTTGCTAGTGTTTTCCTCAAGCATGTGTCCAAGATGGTCTGTAAAGTTCTGGAAAAATCTTTGATTTATTTTCCATGATGCGCAATAGTATCACTCCTGCGGTTCGAGATGTACAATAGCCAAAATACGTCCTGTAACATGATCCCGGACGAGTCGATGTCAACGAGGGCAACGAAGTCCTAAATATACGTATTACTGGTTGGTGACATCTTGCTTTAGGTCTTCGTCATCCTAAATGTAAAATGACACTCCGGCATGAATAGAAACTGTAAGAACCATCTGCTTCATAAATTAGTGTCATTTTAAACTCAGAATGACGAAGACGTAAAGCAAGATGTCACCAACTAGTCATACGCACAGGGTGACAATTATTGAACTATATGAAACAAAACGTAAATCAGTTACAAACTACGGCGTGCACACACTTCATTCAACATGTAAACGTCGCTACAGATATTCGTATTTAGGTTATTACATGTTCCGCTACGGTCGCAGGTTCGAATCCTGCCTCGGGCATGGATGTGAGTGATTGATTGATGTCCTTAGGTTAGTTAGGTTTAAGTAGTTCTAAGTTCTAGGGGACTGATGACCTCAGATGTTAAGTCCCATAGTGCCCAGAGCCATTTATTACATGTTCGATATGCCTGCCATCATTGGCGACGCTGGGCAGACGAATACGAATGCCGAAATTCTGCATGACCCGCTGAAGTGTCGGCGATGCTGTCGATGACATCCTCAGTGGCTGTTAGCAGCCCAGCAATGGTTTTTGACAACATTGCGTCGTCAGCTCTAAAACACTGGACTTGTGTTTGAGACGACCGTGCTTTGAGTCGAGGTATATCATACTGCACCTTTTCTATATTTTTAAACTCCTGGACTCAAATTTTGGGGTCTTTTTACTAGAGGACAGAACCAAACACATTACAGAATTGTATTCTTTCAATTTAAAAATAGTGTTCAATCGTGTGATGAAAGTTGGGCGTTCTGAGTCGTATCCGACTAACTGTCGCTAAAAATGCAAGAGCAGTACGTCTAAGAGCAACGAACTTGAGGGACGGGAGAGGAAGAACTAAAGAGAACGTGAGAGAGGAAGAAAAAAAGGGACAAAGAAAGTTAAACGCAAAAGAAAGAAAGGACAGTCCAACGTAGCAAATGACAGTTATCTCTCGAATACTGGGATAAAATGCTAATAAACTCGTTACAGAGAGAGAATAGCGTGGACACAGGATATCAGCTGGTGAAAATTACGTTAATGAGTATGCTGGAACTGATATTCATACAGCGCAGAAGGCTGTCGGTATCGGTGACGGCAGAAAAGAAATACTCTACTGCCCTGTCAACAACGGACAAGAGTTACGAAGCGAAGCACGCAGTGGTTCGTGAGTTCGTGCTACTCCCGGCACAGCGTTTGCAGTCGGTAACAGAGCGAGTAAACAGACCCGCTACGCAAACAAGAGAGCGGCGCACCGCCGGAAGAGCAACGGTCTAACGCGTCCCGATGCCTTCTGCTCGTACAACACCAGCCTAGGCAGTATTTACCCCAGCTCTGCGCACCGCTGTTCGTCAAGCGGGAAAGTACCGTGCAGAAGCTGCAATCACTCAAAATATCATTGTGTTTCTTACGTTTATTGATATTCAAGTGCAGATCTAAGTATCCATAACAACGTGAATATTTAAAAGTCTGGAGGAAGTGAAATCAAATCACCAAATCAAAAGACCAAGAAGAAGAGAAGACAGTACAATAGAAATCGTCTGATATGAAACAGTCTAGTGAGGAACTGAAAATCGGTAACAAATCAACGAAAAAAAATAGAATACCCATCTGGAATTTGAACAACACAGTGCAGGAGTATCCGCGTGTTCTACTTACTTACAGACGCTGAGAGAGTTCATTGTCAATATGCCTTTGCGAGTGCTCTTCTGTTTCAAATTTTATGAATATAGATTCATCTGAGAGCATTCTAAATTTCTAGAGGATTGCAGTCTTTCGGAGTTTCCATTTTTTGCACCACGCACTTATTTCTCAAAAACGTCATTCAAGTTAAAAAAGTTTTCATTCCCTGTTTGCACTACGCACTGACTGTTTCTTGCGGATTTTCCTATTAAATCGTTTGAATTTTCTTTATCTTACCAAATGGCTCTGAGCACTATGCGACTTAACTTCTGAGGCCATCAGTCGCCTAGAACTTAGAACTAATTAAACCTAACTAACCTAAGGACATCACACACATCGATGCCCGAGGCAGGATTCGAACCTGCGGCTGTAGCAGTCGCTCGGCTCCAGACTGTAGCGCCCAGAACCGCACGGCCACTCCGGCCGGCCTTTATCTTACCTCTTACAAATCAAATGTAGGGATATCTATCATCTTCCGAGTAGCTCGTAACTAGACCTTGTTGAATTGTGCAATCCCTCTGGTAAATGGCACCCAGTAACATGATCAGTGGTCAAGAATAGAGTTTATTTACATTCAAAACTGGGATACACATAAACTTTGTTTGCGGCCTCATTCATCGATAACACAAACTTCGCGTTATTTCTTATTTTTTTCACATGGCCATTTCAGTTTATATCAGTTCAAATGTGCATTAGATATCTAATCCACGACACTGAAACAGTCAAACGACTTTGAGATTTTCGGTCACGTGGAAACTTTGCATGGGGGCTTAATTAAATAGAATGCAAATAATTTTAATTTTAGTAGCTGACTGTCCGGTTACGCAGTCTTGTAACCGGTTGGCCCTGACTAGTATTACTCCGCAATCTGACTGCATAGAATAACAACAAAGAATGGAAGGAAATTTGCGTTAACACAATTAATTAATTAAGTCCCCAGCAACTATAAAAGCTACGAAACAACAAGGCACAAGTGTAGCTGTTCTGTGTGAGGAAGTGTGATTCAACGTACACATCTGGCACGGTTCTTCCTCAATAAGACAAGATATTTTAAGTACCATTTACACTGAAGTAATAAAAAAACTGAAATACTATAATTGCACATAGAAACCAGAATTACACTCTAATATATGAACACAAGCCAGATGCTTTGTTGACTGAACCTGTGACCAAGAGGCATTGTTAGTTAGGAAACTTGAAATAAATTTAAAAAAAATTTTTTTTACCTTCATATATATTGACGAAAAATACACTCTGATCATTACAACATCCCCATTCGAACAACATCTGCTGTCTAGCCCATCAAAACAACTGCACACGACATGGCCTCAACTAGTCCAGCTACCGACATCCTCTCAGTAAGCACTGCCCACGACAACTTCTGAACAAGCATTGCCAGTGGAGGCGGCGGAATAAAACTCTTTGGCGCAATCTCTGGCGCTGTGACTCAGTGTAGCCACCTTTCAACTTGACATTTCATTTTCTAAAAAGTCGTTTCGCTCTCTCTGTAGCTGAACTGATGACGTGTTTGAATCCCATAACGAGGACCTGGATTCGGTCTCCATTAGCGCCAGAGAACACGAACAGCGTCCATTGCGATTGCGGAGAACAGTTGAGAAGCTGCTACAACTGGAGACATCAGCCTCTAAGGTCGACAGTATTGCTCGGGAGAGCTCGGTACTGGTCACAAATCGCCCAGTGTCGCTTCTGCTTCTACATGGTTAATGGTCAGTTTGTACGCTGGATAAATTTGTACGCTGGGTATATTTGTACGCAGTAGCGAGATCTTACTCCTCGTCCGTTTTCCGCGAGTTTCATACGTATCCAAGGCTTATAGGACGATTGTAACGTGCACTTTGGTTTTAGTTTTACGTATTATTTCAGCTCCTCAACCTGACGTCCATTAGTGAGAAAATTTCCCATCAGCAGATGGGTGACCGCTTATGTCTGCCCAGCGCTGTTGGGAAGCGGTGTGCAGACAGCCATTGTGAGGCAAACTGAGGAGCTACTTGACTGAGAAGCAGCGGCTCCGGTCACGAAAACTGACAACGGCAAGAAGAGGGTTGTGCTGACCACAAGCGCCTCCATATCCGCATCCAGTGACCCCCTATGAGCTGAGGGTGACACGGCGATCGGTCGGTCCTGATGGGTCTTCAAGACCTGTTCGGACGGAGTTAGTTTGTTTCGCATCAGGAGCAAGGTATGAAATTTTTCTGCTAGGCAAATCTTCGTTGCGAAAAAATTTCTGGAGTTGTTTTTCATAAGAAGCCGTTAAATTACTGAAAGACAGAGTGAAACCTCAATGATACCGCTTTTCCAATGTCGAGAACCATGACACCACCTTCACATTAAATGAGAGCTTACCAACATGGCGTGTGAGCAAAACGCAGACAAAGTTTCGCATGATTTTACTTGCGAAAGCGATAGCTTATATTATAAGAGCATAAATTGAAATACAGATATGCAGAATAATTTTATGCCTTTAAAACCTCTCTGTAACTACATGACTTTCGAGGTATATGTAAGGTAGATGCTGCACTCTGATTCTAACAGAGCATCTTGCAGAAAGCTAATACTGTATAATAACTTTATACAATAAATTAAGTTAATGGATGGGTTGAAGTTATATAAAGTGGGGATTATGTACCGGACTATTGGTCAGGTGAATACAGGGATATAAATACATAGGCAGGTAGGGGAAATGCAGGAGTAGCTTTAATAATGAATAAGAAAGTAGGAACGCAGATAATGTACTATGAACAGCATAGTGAACGCATTATCGTAGCCGAAATAGCCACGAAGCCCACGCCTACCGCAGTAGTACAAGTTTATATGCCAACTGGCTCCGCAGACTGAAGAAATTTATGATGAGATAAAACAAATTATTCAGATAATTAAAGGAGACGAAAACTGAATTTTGTTGGAGGACTGGAATCCGATGGTAAGAAAAGGAAGGGAAGAAAAAATAGCAGGTGAATATGGACTGGGGGAAAGGAATGACAGAGGAAGCCGCCTAGTAGAATTTTGCACAGAGCATAATTTAATCATCGCTAACACTTGGTTTAAGAATCATATGTGGAAGGGACCTGAAGACACCAGGAGGTGTCAGCTTCGCATTCGTGCATAGAACGCAACATTTGTAAATACCTACATAATTTTATTTAAATATCACTGTCTATATGTGACACAAGAAGATAATGTTGCGATACTGTTAACGAGAGCATCGTTATTTCACTTGCACTTCACTATGTTGGAATCATGGAATCAGACCTGTTGTTAGTAGACGTTGGATGATCTCGTCAAAAATGTCTTAGCGATAAGCTTTCAGATAAAGCTCAGATAGCGCATTATCGCGGTGTCAGAGCTGTCGCCGTATGTGTCGTCTACAGTACTTTAGCAAACACAATCATCCAAACTAAAAATACGTGCTGTGGTACGACTGGTCAATTTGATGGGAGTTTGCTAAATGTACTTTGAATTACTAATTAAATTGTCTTTATCTCACGTCCACAAGATCACAGAAAGTGTGAGCAACAACAAGAATAGTTGAGATGCATTATGCTCCATTTACATCACATTTTACAATATGATCCCCTTTAGACAAACCGTAGCAATGTGTATCTACACGGCACTTACGTTTCTTATACGGAAACGCAGCAGATCGCTTATTTGACACTAAGTGTAAAATATTGGATAAAATAACGCCTAAATTAATTAAGTAGAAGAATAAAGAAGGAAAAAATCTTGCTAAACAACTGTCACAGCCATTTGTTAAACGTATACATCACAAGTCGCCTATTTGGTACCAGGTTCAAAAACTGGAGAAAATAACGCTTAAATTAATTAATTAGATGGATAAAAAAAAATTACTAAACAACTGTCACCGAAAATACATCCTACAGCGCTGCATCAGCTTGAAATTTCAACATCAGTCTCAGTCAGCTCTCTACATTTAAATACGCTAACACGCTCGTACTACCAACAACGAGGTCTATGTAGGGTAGTATGTTCGAAATTCTTCTTACAACCTCCCATGATTTGAAGAGGGCTCTGGGCAGATAAGGATTTTTATAACAGCTTATGTTCACAGACAAATCATTTCCGAACTGGAAGAAATATGTAAAAGCACGTATTCTACTGTCCTGCCTTTGGCACGTGGATATTGGATAGTAATTTACGGCAAATTTGGTAACGATAACATCTGTATCTGCCTGACTAATGTGGTAACAGTACCCACAACTAAGTCAATGGAAAGGCGTGACGATTCTACTTCTACTTGTAATTTAAAAATAAAATGGAATAACGTTTATTAATGTCGACGATATTACCCCAGCAGTGAAATGTGATACATGGATAACTACTTAGTGTTTATATGTTTCATCTGTGTCAAAGGGATTTCCGTGGTCCGTCGCATTCCGTTCCCTAAAATATCGTTAATCGAAAACACCTGTAAATATTCCTAAACTATAATAATGTGGGGCTGATTTCAAATTACGGTAGTCGACGCAAGTGAGAATTAAAGTTCAATTACTTGTTTATTATCTTGAAATATATGTATAGAGCGTCGCAAATCGTAGAAACAACTGAAAGATTTGAAAGTAAATAAATCAGCAGATCCGGATGGAATCTCAGTTTGAATTTACAAAAGTACTCTACGGCATTGGCTCCTTACCTAGCTTGTATTTATCGTGAATCTCTCGGCCTGCACAAAATCCCAATCGACTGGAAAAAGGTGCACATGTCTCCGGTGTATAAGAAGGATAAACGGAAATGAGCGTTTCGCGTCACTGGCCGGCCGCCTTGATGCAGGTCTTATTACATTCGACGCCACATTGGGCGACCTGCGAGCCGGATGGGGATGAAATGATGATGACGACAGCACGACACCCAGTCCCTGAGGGGAGAAAAATCACCGACCCAGCAGGGAATCGAACCCAGGCCCGTAGGACGGCAATCCGTCACGCTGACCACTCAGTTATCGGGGCAGACGGTCCCGCAAAATTACAGACCAATACCCCTAACGTCTATTTGCTGCAGAATCCTTGAAAATATTCTGAGTTCGAATGTAGTAAACTTTCTTGAGACTGAGAAGCTTATTTCCAGGAATCATTTTAGAAAGCATCGCTCGTGCGTAACTCAGCTTGCCCTTTTCTCACATGATATACTGCGAATTAAGGATGAAGGGCAACAGGCAGATAGCAAATTTCTAGATTTACGGAAAGCATTTGACACGATACCTCATTTCAGGCTATTAACGAAGGTACGAGCATGTGGTCTAAGTTCACAGATACGTGAGTGGCTCGAACACTTCTTAAATAATAGAACCCAGCATGTTGTCCTCGACGGCAAGTGTTCATCAGAGACAAGGGTATCGTCAGGAGTGCCCAAGGAAGAGTGATATGACCACTGTTGTTCTCTATATACACAAATGATTTGGCTGACAGGGTGAGCAGAAATCTGTGATTGTTTACTAATGATGCCCTGGTGTATGGCGAGGTGTCAAAGTTGAGTGACTGTAGGTAGATACAAGACAACCTAGACAAAATTTCAAGTTGGTGTGATGAATGGTAGCTACCCCTAAATGTGGAAAAATGTAAGTTAATGCGGATGCTTAGGAAGATCAAACGCGCAATGTTAAGATACAGTATTAGTAGTGTCCTGCTTGACGCGGCCAAGTCGTTTAAACATCTGGGCGTAACGCTGCAAAGCGACGCGAGGTGGAACGAGCACGTGAGAACTGTGGTAAGGAAGGTGAATGGTCGACTTCGTTTTATTGGGAGACTTTTAGGAAAGAGTGGTTCATCTGTAAAGGAGACCGCATATAGGACGCTGGTGCGACCTTGTCTTCTCTACTGCTCCAGTGTTTGGGATACGTATCAGGTCGGATTGAAGGAAGACATCGAAGGAATCCAGAGGCGGGCTGCTAGATTTGTCACAGTTAAGTATTACGGAGATGCTTCGGGAACTGAAATGGGAATCCCTGGAGGGAACGCGACGTTCTTTTCCAGGAACACCATTGAGAAAATTTAGAGAACCGGCATTTGAAGCTGACAGCCGAACGATTCTATTGTCGCCAACCTACATTGCGCGTAAGCATCACAAAGATAAGATGCGAGAAATTAGGACTCACACGGAGGCAAACAGACAGTCATTTGTTCCACGCTCTGTGTGCGAGTGGCACAGGAAAGGAAATGACAAGTAGTGGTACAAAGTCCTCTCAGCCACGGACCATGCGGTGACTTGCGGAGCATCTATGTAGATGTAATGTAAGACCAGCCGGGTTTAACAGACTCTCTGAAGTTAAATTCTTCCAAGTCCCGTGGAAGACATTGAAGCACCGACTAATTGAAGGGGTCGTTGGAAGAAATTACTAACCTGCAAGAGCTAAGTTTTAGTTGTTCCATTTTATGAACTTGATTGAATTAAAAGACGAGAACATAAGTAAAGTAAGACAAAACAGAATGAGATTTTTACTCTGCAGCGGAGTGTGCGCTGATATGAAACTTCCTGGTAGATTAAAACTGTGTGCCGGACCGAGACTCGAACTCGGGACCTTTTGCTTTTCGCGGGCAAGTGCTCTACCATCTCTTTTTTTAATCTCATTCTTTTCGTTTTCGTTCGTTGCATCTGCTAGTGGCGGACGTCGCAAGACACCCGTTTCAGTTCATCGTTGATCCATGAACTAAGTTTTATTGTTACAGAGGGCAGCTAACCCTCTGACCGAACACGCTGAGTTACCGTGCCGGCACCATCTGGGCTACCCAAGCACGACTCACGACCCGTCCTCACAGCTTCAATTCTGCCAGTACCTCGTCTCCTACCTTCCAAACTTTACAGAAGCTCTTCTGCGAACCCTGCAGAAATATGGTTCAAATGGCTCTAAGCACTATGGGACTTAACATCTGGGGTCATCACTCCCCTAGACTTAAAACTACTTAAACCTAACTAACCTAAGGACATCACACAGATCCATGCCCAAGGCAGGATTCGAACCTGTGACCGTAGCAGCCGCGTGGTTCCGGACTGATGCGCCTAGAACCGCTCGGTCGCAGCGGCAGGCGAACCCTGCAGAACTAGCACAGATGGTAGAGCACTTGCCCGCAAAAGGCAAAGGTCTCAAGTTCGAGTCTCGGTCTGGCACACAGTTTTAATCTTCCAGGAAGTTTCATATCAGCGCACACTCCGCTGCAGAGTGAAAATCTCATTCTGGAAACATCCCCCAGGCCGTGGCTAAGCCATGTCTCCGCAATATCTTTCCTCCAGGAGTGCTAGTTCTGCAGGGTTCACAGAAGAGCTTCTCTAAAGTTTGTAAGGTGGGAGACGAGGTACTGGCAGAATTGAAGCTGTGAGAAGGGGACGTGAGTCGTGCTTGGGTAGCTCAGATGGTAGAGCACTTGCCCGTGAAACGCAAAGGTCCCGAATTCGAGTCTCGGTCCGCAACACAGTTTTAATCTGCCAGGAAGTTTCAAGACAAACAGTTTATGTAATGGACAGTATTTTCTAGAGGTTCATAGTGAATTACTTGTTACCAGCATGTGCTGCATTTGAAAACATAAGTAATCATGTGATGAGACAAATCCTTAGTAAACTGAGGGTTAGCACTTTATTGCCGACGCCTTCAATCATTCAAAATCGAAACAAGTTTTAGTGTATGGAGCCTAGCAACGCTCCCAGCGCTAAGTCTCTTCAAAAGTGAAAGTATCGCGAGTTGCTCATCTCACGCCAAACATCAAGTCCCCGTGAAAGTCTAAGTCCGGACTTCAGCACTTGTCCCAACAGATACCTTACCTGTGCGGATAAACTGCCGCCCAAAGCCACGTAGGTGGCTCACCCAACTGGATATCATGCAGTTGCTCCCCCCACGTTCGCGTTTCGGGATTTGTACGCTTAACCCCCACAAGGGTCTCCAACAGTCACTGTCCTCATTAACCAGACTAGAAAAGTTGGTATGTATCTAGCAACACATGACATTTACAAAATAATTGTACCATGACATACACGACAAATTCCTGAACAAATCAACACACTTTATGTCTAACTCAAATATTTGTTGTGTAGCTGTGATCTGTAGCATTTGCATAAAGTACGAATCTTTGAACATTTAAAATACTCTTAATTATACGCTAACGCAATAAATAGGGCGTCTCCTCCATGGGAAAACCCCTCTATTTCAATTTATGGGCCCAGAATTGATGTAGTACTTCTGCTTCTTGCATAACTGACAACATTAATAATAAGTATTTAGTGCTGTCTAACTTTTAATATTAATTCTCATAAACGATAAATATTTATATTTATTCTGATAACTAAGCCTTAATTCTAGTGCATGCTACACTACTGGCCATTAAAATTGCTACACTAAGAAGAAATGCAGATGATAACCGGGTATTCATTGGACAAATATGTTATACTAGAACTGACATGTGATTACATTTTCACGCAATTTGGGTGCATAGATCCTGAGGAATCAGTACCCAGAACAATCACCTCTGGCCGTAATAACGGCCTTGATACGCCTGGGTATTGAATCAAACAGAGCTTGGATGGCGTGTACAGGTACAGCTGCCCATGCAGCTTCAACACGATACCACAGTTCATCAAGAGTAGTGACTGGCGTATTGTGACGAGCCAGTTGCTCGGCCACCATTGACCAGACGTTTTCAATTGGTGAGAGATCTGGAGAATGTGCTGGCCAGGGCAGCAGTCAAACATTTTCTGTATCCAGAAAGGCCACTACAGGACTTGCAACATGCGGTCGTGCATTATCCTGCTGAAATGTAGGGTTTCACAGGGATCGAATGAAGAGTAGAGCCACGGGTCGTGACACATCTGAAATGTAACGTCCACTGTTTAAAGTACCTTCAATCCGAACAAGAGGTGACCGAGACGTGTAACCAATGGCACCCCATACCATCACGGCGGGTGATACGCCAGTACGGCGATGACGAATACACGCCTCCAATGTGCGTTCACCACGATGTCGCCAAACACGGATGCGACCATCATGATACTGTAAACAGAACCTGGATACACATTGTACCCAAGGGCTCCAGCAACGGGGCAAGACTCTACAACGGCCGTTTCTTCTATAAATGAGTCTGTGCGTTTTGAGACGAACCATACCACAAGAGCTAAATATAGATTACATGAAAAACTTATTACATCCGAAAGTAGTGATGGTTATCCACAACGTAGATAGATTACTTTCATGCTTTTTATCTCCCCCTTCCCTCCCGTACAGACGCCTATTAATGTATCCAGTGTACTGTCATCTTAAAGTTAAATGCCTTTCACCCGGACAGTGAGAAAATGAAATTTACAATATTATTACTGATTAATGTTGTGTTATTTGAGCTGGAGCTTGAAAGGTAGATGAGACACTAACTGTGAAGTCAGTCGCGGGCCCATGAATGATGGATTATGAGCATTCTTATGATACGGACTAAAAAAAAAAAGGAAATCAGCAAATCAGTTTATCAGTTTAGAGGGTTCATGGGCGTTGTTGTATTGGATAAAAATCAGACATTGTGAACAAAAAAGTATAACGGAGTTAGGTCGAATGCAATTGTTTTCTCAAGCCTCTTGTTTGAACGAAGAACAATAATAATACAATAAGATGAAGAAAATAAAACTTCAATACAAAAGGAAAAACGAAAACCAAGTACCGTTCTGCTAAATGCAAATTAATCGCCTAACTACGGAAGGAAACCAAAGTTGCAGGTCCTGTAGCGTGAGCTACGACCGGAAATAACGACTGATACTGGTGTATTTTCGTTTTTACTGCGGTTTGAAGAAGCCGTAGTTATAAATGAGCACGTGGAGTGAGCACTGAGCGTCTCGTTCGGCAGCTCCATTTCTCGGTTTATTGCCCTTAGGTTGCGCAACGTTCAAACAATCACGTTGGTGCCTCGGGCGTGGACGCAATGTGTCACAGTTGATGGATTAGAGCGATACGCCACAGGTATTAGACGTCAGGCGCCGCTTATCTGCTTCTTAAGATGATACACAGCGGCCGTAGTATTCTCTGGAGCAGTTCTTCTCATAAACAGCTAGTAGTAGTTCGAAATGCTGAAGAGTAGCACTGGAAATGTTGATGTATGCAGCAATTAGTAACATCAACCAGTTAACAATCTGTTTTTCTTCATGAATATCCATATTTAATTCTTTGTTCTACTAATTCAAATTTTGGTTACTTTTACACGTGCCGTACACAGTGATAACCTCATACAGTCCTACCTCGGCCCGCTAGTTCTTCAGTTCCTTCAGATGATCTCCGTGTTGCCGTCTGTCAACAGGTGGTGTCACTTTGGCATCATCACTAGTCTCCCCTTCATGGAAACAAGCTCCGGGGAATTAAATCTCTTCCAGCTGCGTGGCCTACCTCCCTCGGCCCTCTCGCCACAAGATCATTCCAGCTAGATTACGTATTGGCACTGTCGTTTCAACCATCGCCATTTGTGAAGTGCTGCTCCCCCACCACTTTCTGATTATTGTTGTCAGCCTTGGATGGTTCGCCATTTCCTGGTTGAATGCCCTTTTTTTAACCATTTACGTTCTAATGTACTTTTGGCGTCTGATTTATCGGCCGTTTTAGCGAAAAACCCACGGGCTGTTGACCGTGTTTTACTTTTTATCCGTCTTAGCAATATGGCGAAGGACATCTTTTCTTTAGTTCAGGACCTCAGTTGTCTCTATGGCGTATTTTGTGGACCTTTCTCCAAGAAGAAGTCCTTGTTTGTAGCTGTCTTTCCTTCCGTCGATTTATTTTTATTTATTTACTCGTCCAGTTCCGTAGGACCAAATTGAGGAGCAAATCTCCAAGGTCATGAAACGTGTCAGTATATGTAATACAACATAAACGTAATAACAGATAAAAATAAACGTTCATGAACCTTAAAAAAGTCAGTCCATAAGTTTAAGTAAACGCCATCAGCAATACAATAAAAATCAGTTTAATTTTTCAAGGAACTCCTCGACAAATGGTTCAAATGGCTCTGAGCACTATGGGACTTAACATCTGTGGTCATCAGTCCCCCAGAACTTAGAACTACTTAAACCTAACTAACCTAAGGACATCACACACATCCATGACCGAGGCAGGATTCGAACCTGCGACCGTAGCGGTCAAGCGGTTCCAGACTGAAGCGCCTAGAACCGCACGGCCGCGCAGGCCGGCGAACTCCTCGACAGAATAAAAGGACTGACCCGTGAGGAAACTCTTCAGTTTCGAATTGAAAGCGCGTGGATTACTGCTTAGATTTTTGAATTCGAGTGGCAGCTTATTTTAAAGTGGATGCAGCAGTATACTGCACAACTTTTTGCACAAGAGTTAAGGAAGTCCGATCCAGATACATGTTTGGTTTCTGCCGAATATTAACAGAGTGAAAGTTACTTATTCTTGGGAATAAACTAATATTGGTAACAAGAAACGACAATAAGGAATATACGTATTGGGAGGCCAATGTCAAAATACCCAGACTCGCGAACAGAGGTCGACAAGAGGTTCGTGAACTAACACCACTTATTGCCCGAACCGCCCCTTTCTGAGCTAAAAATATCTTTTTTGAATGGGAAGAGTTACCGCCTAAATATAATACCATACGACAATAGCGAATGAAAATAAGCAAAGCAGACTAATTTTCGTGTCGAACGAACACTCACTTCTGATACCGTTCGAATAGCAAAAATGGCAGTATTAAGTCTTTGAACAAGATCCTGAACATGGGCTTTCCCCGACAGCTTACTATCTACCTGAGCACCTAGAAATGTGAACTGTTCAGTTTCACTTATCATATGCCCGTTCTGTGAAATTAAAATATCAGGTTTTGTTGAATTGTGTGTTAGAAACTGTAAAAACTGAGTCTTACTGTGATTTAGCGTTAGTTTATTTTCTACAAGCCATGAACTTAGGTCATGTACTGCACTATTTGAAACCGAGCCAATGTTGCACACAACATCCTTTACTTCCAGAAATATTTTAGAGTTACCCGTAATACTAGAGGGCATATCATTTATATAAATAAGGATTGGGCTTAATGTGTAGTCGCTTTTAACTCCTTTTTCGCCTTAATGTTCTAACGATATGACATGTGTGCGTATGGCCTTTGGTGTTTTAGCGCTCTAAAACAGAATCAAACAAACAAACAAAAAATGTCGTTGCCGCGTCTTTGCGACGTGTGTAAGCTATAGGGAACGTGATCCTAGCTGGATCTACTACGTACTTCATCATGTCAAGGCAATGTAGAAATTGGATTCCAGGTACTGCCTCATCCGCTGTATTCTCCTGAATTGGCCACTTTAGCTTCTGTAGAGCCTCCTCGAACCACATTTGTGGAGTCTGTCGCACCCACCGCAGGATAGCTACTCGCAGGTCCTGGATGTCGGAGAAATGATGACCTTATGGAGGTTTCTTCATATTACCGAATATGTGGTAATCGGAAGGGCCCAAGTGAGGACAATACAGTGGGTGTGGCAGTGGAACCCCATTTCAGCGGTGGCAACCGTAGTTTTCCGACAAATGGTTGTCGTGTTGCAAGGGCACTTTTCGTTTCGTGCCCAATCTCCACACACTGCCACCAATCGCCTGTGAATATCCGTAGGGTTTACACCCTCCTCCTACAGAAACCCCGTCGTCCACCGCTGTCGTTGATGGTCGCATTTCATATTATCCTTTCACGTAAGGAGAGCAGTTGGGAAAATGGGCCGTACTGTTCACAAGCGATACAAAAGAGTTACACGCTTAGCCGCACGGACTGGGCGTGCGGTTTGAGGCGCCATGTCACTGACTGCGCGGCCCCTCCCATCAGAGGTTCGAGTCCTCCCTCGGGCATGGGTGTGTGTGTTGTTCATAGCATAAGTTAGTTTAAGCAGTGTGTAAGTCTAGGGACCGATGGCCTCAGTAATTTGGTCCCTTAGGGTCTCACACACACGCAATTACATGTTTGCACCTCTTATTGTCCTTCAAAGTAGTCACCAGCGTTGTGTAGAACCCATTGCAGCGATGTGGAAGACGTAGTAAACCGTTTGCAGAGCCTGTTCTGTTGATGGTACGAATGGAGTGGCCTAAAGTTATGGTGATTTTTGCGTACGACTGTGATGGTGTTATCCTAACGCATTACGTTCCTCCACGGCAGACCGTCAATGCACAGTATTACTGTTCGTTTTTGCAGCATCACCTGCGACCAACTTTGCGAAAGAAGCTGCGACACTTTCTGCGCAACCCACCCATCATTTTGCACGACAATGCGGGGGGCGCATACAGCGCAAGCTGTGGCTGCTCTGTTCGGTCGATGGAACTGGGCAGTACTGTACCATCCACCATACTCCCCGGGCTTAAGTCCTTGTGACTTTGATTTGATTCCGAACATGAAGCTACCACTTCGTGGCATTCGCTTCAGAACTGTTCCAGAGATTCGACAGACAGTAGACCGCTCCATTCGCACTATCAACAGGACAGGTTCTGGTACCGGTATACTACGCTTTTCACATCGCTGGTAACGCGTTCTACACAATTCTGGTGATTAGTCTGAAGGACAGTAACAGGTGCAAACATGTAACTCTTTTGTATCGGTTGTGAATAAATAGTTACCATTATTTAAGTTCCAACCATCGTATTTGCTATTATTGTTTTGGAACGATATATACGTTGTCTTCTACATCTCTAGTAAGACTTAACACAAAACCATCCGAACAATCTATACGTTTCCGCTATTGTCCTAAATCACATGGCGTGCGTGCTAGCGTGGATTTTGTTCCTTTTTATTGTCCTAATGAACTAGTGTTCCGTCCCGAGCTACTATGTTATCGACGAGATACCGAACCCTGACCTTGAATCCTTCTTTTTAACATAAGACCGCCAGCTACAATTACGCTGTGGTGACGGTATCCTTATACCGAGAGGCAGATAATTTCAAACAAGGACCTGCGGTCGGGTAAGTAGTATAGGTACAGTGCGTATCAGATTCCGCTGACATTTACTTGGCGTCTGACGTAACTAGGGCATAGAAAGCTGCCACAAGTTCAAATTGCAATAAAATTAGCGTGTAACTTCCTGAAACTGAATTTCACTAGATGGCAGTGATACATGAGTTCGGTACTTCAACCACAAATATGTGCTCGGGTGGTTCTCTCAACAGATGATAAAAGTCCACTCTATAAAGAAATGTTTGTATGTTTCAAACTGAAATAATCTCAGTGGAAATCAAGACAAAATGGGGATGGAGTAAGTGCCACTTGGCTTTCCATGGTTTTCAAATATCAGCATAACTAGCTATGTAATGAACGATTCTTTCAATCTGCTAATAGTTATACAAAAATGCACACTGAAGGCCATCGCTTTACAATCTGTTTCAAAAGATCATTCAAGAGGTGAAGACTGGTTTTGGAATCAGAAAACAGAAATTTAGATGCAGAGCAAACTATAGAAATTACCTATTTCAGAAATTTCATGGAAATGTTTCGGAGTCGGCTAGGATAATAACGTAAATGGCCCAACGGAAGCGGTAGCAAATGTTTGACTGGTTAGGATAGAGAAAATTCAAATAAGAATTTAGATAACGTTACTGAAGTGTTTTGCACAGCTCAGCTAGCATTCCAGAATTTTGTATTTAGGTAGCAAAATATTTATGAAATACGAACAAAAATAAAAGGCAAGTTCATAGCTGGCATGGCACCCATCCAGAAACGCTGGTTTACAAAGTCACTGTGGGGTTTGGACTTGCCTAACGTACGTTCGTTACTTGTTATTTGTTTACCACTTGAACTACGAGACAGTCCGAAGTACAACTGCTGGCGTTAATTTCTGGAATTTAGTGTTCAATCCAGTTTGCGACTACGTTACAATAGCTTGAAGAAGTATGTAGGAAATTGGAACAACTGTAGATCTTACTCTTAATATGCCTATGTGTGAAATGTTATTAGTATAACTTTATGTTCAGGGTCTCTAAGGGAGATATTAGTAGAGATCACCGACAAATCAAATTCCTGGAATCTTTTGATCAAATGTATTTCCTCAAGTAACTATCATTTCAGATTTGTAGCATTTTTATTGATTTTGCCAGTGGGTGAAACGAGTCTTTAATCATTCTCGCTATCCTTCTGTGTATAGGCTGAGTACGTATGTTGTCAAAGCTGCTAAGCGCATCACACACATGAGCAATATTCCATTACTGTCAATACTACAGTTCCGTCAATAACTTCTTCGTAGCAGTTGTTAGGTACGTATTGTCAGTCTGGCTATTTCCATTAGTTTGCTGTGTTCGTTTACGAATCCTAACCTGACGATAACGACCTCTTGCCGAATAGTCGCGTCCCTATTAAGATCTTCCCACGGGCCCGGGTCCCGTAGGGTTGTCTTCTTGGCTTTTCCTTATCTGTCTTTCCGATAAGGCTGTTGTCCGTCAGTTTTGCCGTATTGGAGACCACCTCCTCCACTGCCACCACCGTCTAAATCTTCAGTACACCCCCTTTAACCGTCACTTCACAGAATTTTGGCAAGACTCCATAGCTAATATGGCGCAATCCCCACTATACTTCGTAACAATACTTCCCTCACTTAGAGACGTTGCCGATCTCTCACGATGGGGCTGAGGGGGTGGATTTGTGGGAGGCAGTGACTGGATTTTTCACCAACCTTAAATGTCTACATCTACATCTATACTCCACAAGTCATCTTACTGTGCACGGCGGAGGATAATTTGTATACCACTGTCACTTCCCACTTTTCCTGTTCCAGACGCGTATGGTTTATGGCGAGAACGACTGCTGGTAACACTCCATCTGGGTTCGAAGGTTCGAATCTCTCTAATTTTATCTCCCAGTTTCATCACGCGCATTATATTGGTTGACTCTTTTAGGAATGTACGCTGTCGGAGAACGCTTCTCTTGCAGCCTCTGCCACTAGAGTTGGCCGAACGTCTTTGTAACGCTTAAGCACTTACTTAATGAAACTGCTGTAGCGACCCTTTTGTTCTATCCTGACTTCCGTATCTTGCATGAAAGTAGGAATGTTAATTTATCTATACATTGACTGGTATTGAGGGGTTTTGTTTTATCCCGGCTAGTTCTTAAATTAACCCCAGTGAGTCACTACACGTATTGTCTTCCCAGTTCTGAAGAAAAAACCATAAGTAAATTGATACTAGTGTTTTCAATAGATTCTCGTTCACTCGTTTCAGTTACTAGTCTGTAGTTTATTCTTGGTGAAAATCACGTAACCTAATTATTTATGAACCTAAATCGAAGTAAAGTTCAAGACGAATAGTCAGTTTCAAATTAACACGTTATTTTATTTAACAATAATTATTAATAAATCAGTTCATTCGCACGATCGCATTCAAAGAGGTTCTTTGAATAAGTATCTAATCTGGAATCCCGTCAATATCAGATTCTAAACACTGTTGTCCCTTTCGATAAAAAGATTGTTTCCGTTTAATATCCATAAACTGTCACGAACTATGATTACTGGTCGGTTTTCCACTATCACAATACAAAGTCCGAATCTGTCCAAAAATCGTTAATTCCGTAAAATATTTAAATCTTCACACGAAGTGACGTTAAAGTCAGAGAGATTATTGATCACCTCCCCGTTCCTCTAATATGACAAAAGTTCTAATTCTGATCTGAAATTAATGCTTCCCAAAAATCAATCTCGTCGCGATTTATTCTTGTGCCCTGGTTTAATAAAGCTCCTATTGTTGCTTCCTAAAGTTGTACGTCCTAATTGACTTCGAACAGACTAGAGAATAGGGACTGGAGTATCATAATTGCATTGTATGTCTATTTATACTTTAGTAAACGGTATCTTTGGTGTTCAAGACCTACGTTCTGTGACTATAATATTGATTTTGTCATATATAAGAATAACTAATAATTTAACCATTTCTATCGTTTTTCCCCCCTCCCATGCTTCCAAAATTTATGATTAAAATTCTTTTCTTTTTCTATTATTTTTCTACTATAGATTTCCCTCTATTTGTCTCTTATTTCTATTTCTTAAATTACTACTTGTGGAGGGGCTTGGGACATTTTCTGAATTTATATTTCGAGGGCATGGGAGCTAATTTGGAAGCTATATTATTAACACCGAGAGGCGTTGTAGGTGTTACACTGCTCTTTTTTGGATCTTCTCTGTTTCCTCTAACCTATCTGGTAAGGATCCCAGACTGACAAGCAACATTCAAATATTGGTCGAACAAATGATACGGCACACAGTGTAGAGCGTATGTTCAGATTTTTCATATATGATGTATATATCTATGATGGACTGTCTGTAAAACAATGCACAAATATTCAGTCATAGCTTGATAACATTTCAGAGTACTGTAAAGGCTGGTAACATCTTTTAATTTATATAAATATATAAAATTGTGCACGTCGAAAAAAGAAGAAACTTATTATCCTATGACTACAATATCAATGAGTCACAACTGGAATCATTCGTCTCTTAAAAATACGTGGGAGTACCAATTTTTAGGGATATGAAATGAAATGATCATATAGGCTCAGTCGTAGGTTAACCAGGTGACAGACATCGGGTCAATGGCGGGATACTGAGAAAATGCAATAAGTATACTAACGACATTGCTTACGAAACACATGTGCGGAGAGTATTAAAAACCAGAACTATCAGACGTTTGAAAACAGACACTAGTTACCCCGCGAAAGCGTTAAGTGAGGAATCTGGGAACAAACTGCAACGCCGCGTTTAGTTCCCGTAGCAACCATGACGATTTGAGTAGAGTAATTACAACGCGCACAAGAGCAGTGAAGCAATCATTCTTCCCGCGACCAGGGAGAAATCCTGATAAGTGGTACAACAGAAATACCCTTTGCGATTGACTTCACTGTGTTTTGCAGAGTGCAGATGTAGATGAATAATAATGACTTCTAAATCTGTAGATGACTTTGCGAAGTAAAGGATAACGTGTTACTTTCTAAAAAAAATAGAAAAATATGGCTTTATGCTGGCCATTTAAAAGTTTGTTTCCCATAACATCGACTAATTGTTTCCTCTCTGATACAGAAGACACTGGTAAGTAGAAACATCTTTAATGAAAACTTGAAAAGACTTCTGCTCTCTGTCACATATTTTATTTCCCTGGATAGATTGACAAAAACTTTGTAGCTGCGTATTTCAACCCTTTCTGTTACAGAGCTAAATTCATTCAAGAGTAATGTAGATTATTTTTCGTTCTGGTGCTGTACTCGTGAACATCTCTGTTACTCTCAATCTCAGAAGGACAGTCGATAACAAATTTCATAACTGAATAAATTTACTTTGAAGCTGATGATCATTTCTCTCTATGTCGATGAACGCCAACAAAATATTTTCGCATTCGGAGAAAAAAGTTGGGGATTGGAACTTCGTGAAAATATTTCACCGCAAAGAAAAACGCCTTTATTTTAGTGATTGCCACACGATACGTGACACTTCTCACCCTGTTTTCCGATAATTCAAGACGAAGTGATCTTTGAACTTTTCTGATGTCTTCCGCCAATGCTATGTGATACAGATCCTACACCGCGCAGCAGTAGTCCATAAGAGGTCGGACAAGTGTGATATAGACAGTCTCTTTAGTAAACCATTTGCATCTCCTAATGTTCTGCCAGTAAAGTGCAGTCTTTCGTTCGCTTTTCCCACAACAGTATCAATGTGATCGTTCAAATTTAAATTATTCATAATTGTAATCCCTACGTATTTAGTTAAATTGACAGCCTTTAGATTTGTGTGATTTATCGTGTAACCGAAATTTACCAGTTTGCTTTTAGTACTCATATGGATGACCTCATACTTTTCATTATTTAGATTCAGTTTCCACCTTTTGCATCAAACAGATATCATTTGGCAACTTGTCTCGACCTTCTGATGAGTTTGACGGTAAGTAATAGCATCATCCACAAACAATTTAAGGAGGTGCCCAGATTCTCAAATAAATCGTTTACGTAAATTAGGAACAGCAGAGGACCTATAACACTTCCTTGGGGAACGTCAGATACTATCTTTGTTTTACTCTATGACCTTTCGTCGATTACTGTGAACTGTGACCTTTTGGGACAGAAAATCACATATCCATTCACACAACTGAGACGTTACTCTAGAGGCACGCATTTTGCTTGTGCTTTCACGGAAACATAATTTACTATTTTATGTGTTGATGCTTCTCCACTCGGCTTCACAAAATGCTTTTGTCATCTACAAACAGGAATAATTTTGCCTCCTGATTCAAATAAAAAGGTAGATTATTAAAAAATGAATGAAGGGCAGTAGTGGACCAATAATCGAACCATGTTGGACTCTCATACCTTTTCCCTACACAGATGATGCGATGTCCTTCTCGTATTGCTCGAACAGCCTAGGGTGACATTCTGCATTCTGTTTCTTAAATAGGAATTGACTCATGCATATACTGAACTAGATATGCTATAAGAAAGTAAATTTTCTAATACAGTATTATACTGACATTATCAAATGCTTTCAGTAAGTCGCAGAAGATCTTAACTGGTGATATTTTGTCGTTTAAAGATTTTATTATGAGTTCAGTGAGTGTATAAACAATCGTTTCAGTAGCGTGGTCCTTTTGAAATGCAAACTCTGACTGGCTAGCTATTCGATTATTGCGCAGCGTCTCGAAAATTTTAGAAAATTTTGTAAGGTGTGACACTGGGCGGTACTTACTGACATCTGTGGAGTCATCCTTTTTATCGAAAGGCCTAAAAACTGAATATATGTCTGGTAAAACCCTTCAGTTAAAAATGCGTTACGTAAGTGACGGAGGACATTACAGACTACAGGCAACAAATTTTGAGTGTCTCATTGGAAATACGTGGAGTCTCTTTTCTATCGAGATGCCTAAAAACGGAAAATTTCAACACGTCTGGTAAAACATCCTGAACTAATAACGTACTACGGAAGTGACTAAAAACATTACATATTAAAAACATCACGTATTATAGGGTCCAACTTTTAAGTGTCTTATTGGAAATAAATATATGTGGAGTCATTTTTTTATCGAGATGCATAAAAATTGAATATTTCAAACACCCTGAATTAATAATGCATACCGAAGTGACTACAAACTTTACGTTTTATAGGGCCATCACTTTTTAGTGTTATATTGGTTTATCCACCCCACATGGAGTTTTACTATTCAGAGTCAAATGATCTTACTTATTTCAAATGGGAATTTGAGATTTATTTTTCTTTCTCTAAATGTCCTGTGTATTGCTTCTTCGATGTACTTGTCTGCTTTCTCTTCTGAACTATTCACCCCAATTGTTTAAAGGGGGTAATTATTAAAAATATCTTCTACATGTAAACTCACTTTTACATACCTCCCGTTCCGTTTAGCGGAAATAAAGTGACATTCTATGGATTCATTCCCTGTCTTTCTTTCAACAATATGCCATACTGATTTTATTTTATTGCCTGAACTGTTAATGTGTTGGAAACGTACATGCGAACATCTACATCTACATCTACATCTACATTTATACTCCGCAAGCCACCCAACGGTGTGTGGCAGAGGGAACTTTACGTGCCACTGTCGTTACCTCCCTTTCCTGTTCCAGTCGCGTGTCTTTCGCTGGAAGAACGACTGCCGGAAAGCCTCCGTGCGCGCTCGAATCTCTCGAATTTTACATTCGTGATCTCCTCGGGAGGTATAAGTAGGGGGAAGCAATATATTCGATACCTCATCCAAAAACGCACCCTCTCGAAACCTGGACAGCAAACTACAACGCGATGCAGAGCGCCTCTTTTGCAGAGTCTGCCACTTGAGTTTGCTAAAGATCTCCGTAACGCTATCACGGTTACCAAATAACCCTGTGACGAAACGCGCCGCTCTTGTTTGGAACTTCTGTATCTCCTCTGTCAACCCGACCTCGTACGGATCCCACACTGATGAGCAGTATTCAAGTATAGGTCGAACGAGTGTTTTGTAAGCCACCTCCTTTGTTGATGGACTACATTTTCTAAGGACTCTCCCAATGAATCTCAACCTGGCACCCGCCTCACCAACAATTAATTTTATATCAGTCCACTTCAAGTCGTTCCGTTCGCATACTCCCAGATATTTTACAGAAGTAACTGCTACCAGTGTTTGTTCCGCTATCATATAATCATACAATAAAGGATCCTTCTTTCTATGTATTCGCAATACATTACATTTGTCTGTTTTAAGGGTCAGTTGCCACTCCCTGCACCAAGTGCCTATCCGCTGCAGATCTTCCTGCATTTCGCTACAATTTTCTAATGCTGCAACTTCTCTGTATACTACAGCATCATCCGCGAAAAGCCGCATGGAACTTCCGACACTATCTACTAGGTCATTTATATATACTGTGAAAAGCAATGGTCCCATAACACTCCCCTGTGGCACACCAGAGGTTACTTTAACGTCTGTAAACGTCTCTCCATTGAGAACAACATGCTGTGTTCTGTTTGCTAAAAACTCTTCAATCCAGCCACACAGCTGGTCTGATATTCCGTAGGCTCTTACTTTGTTTATCAGGCGACAGTACGGAACTGTATCGAACGCCTTCCGGAAGTCAAGGAAAATGGCATCTACCTGGGAGCCTGTATCTAATATTTTCTGGGTCTCATGAACAAATAAGCGAGTTGGGTCTCACACGATCGCTGTTTCCGGAATCCATGTTGATTCCTACAGAGTAGGTTCTGGGTTTCCAGAAACGACATGATACTCGAGCAAAAAACATGTTCTAAAATTCTACAACAGATCGACGTCAGAGATATAGGTCTACAGTTTTGCGCATCTGCTCGACGACCCTTCCTGAAAACTGGAACTACCTGTGCTCTTTTCCAATCATTTGGAACCTTCCGTTCCTCTAGAGACTTGCGGTACACGGCTGTTAGAAGGGGGGCAGTTCTTTCGCGTACTCTGTGTAGAACCGAATTGGTATCCCGTCAAGTCCAGTGGACTTTCCTCTGTTGAGTGATTTCAGTTGCCTTTCTATTCCTTGGATACTTATTTCGATTTCAACCATTTTTTCGTTCGTGCGAGGATTTAGAGAATGAACTGCAGTGTGGCCTTCCTCTGTGAAACAACTTTGGGAAAAGGTGTTTATGTTTCAGCTTTACGCGTGTCACTATTTCAATGCCATTTTCATCCCAGAGTGTCTACAGAGAGCACAAACAATTCGACACAAAATTTTAACGGTTATTAAAATACAAGACTTCCTAGTAAATGCAGTAATGCTGCTACTTGGGCACTGCTGACAGTTTCTTTAGTGGGTGTCGGTATGGCCCTGCTCCGGAAGTTAAGTAAAATGATTATAAATACAGATGTCACATGGTTACGTCAATCAATGGCTCACTGTACATATTATGAGAAGAGTTTAGTTGGATTTTACATCTTTGTTTCTCGGAGAATACATCATTTTAGGTAGGTTTTCACTGTTGAGTGCGCACACATAATATAAGTCGTTGTAGGAAATTGCTAGTCGTTGAACGCCATTCTTCAAGATCGCGACATGAGACGTTATTACGCATTTTTGAGTGTCGTTTGGCGTCAAAGGGACGCGTGTATACTCTCGTGTATTTCCTTGCTCTCTGACCAGTAGCAAGATAATGAGTTGTTGTATCGTGTTGTCGTTGGCAGGCAGTAGTGTTAGCAGCGTAGAGCGCTGGAGTGAATCAGTCAGTGTGTTGGCTCACGACTGAGGCGGTCATTAACTGGCGGACGCAGGGCTGTCTGGTGAGGCCTCGGAGACCCACGTGTCGCTTCCCCCGCCTCGGCAGCGCGACTTCCCTCGCGTACGCTCGGAGGGGGAGGGGGTGGCAGCTCTCCTCCAATTGCTGCTCGTTACACCAATTGCGACAATTGGGCCGGGAGATGACTCAGGCAGAGGAAGCGGCGAGCGCTCCACCAGACGTCAGTCGTCGCCTGCCCACGTCCTTGCCGAGGACATCGCGCGTTCTCCTAATGGGCCAGATTCAATGATCATTACGGTGCTCGAGAGAAAACGTGTCCCTTCGCTTGATTAAGTGGTTCAGGGATCCTTTGTGCTGATTACATGCTCTGCCTGTGCGAAGTGTTGGCACTGGACATATACTGAGGTGACAAGTCACGGGATAGCGATATGCACAGATACAGATACAGATCGGTTACAGTAGGTATAAAAGGGCAGTGCATAGGCGGAGCCATCATGTGCATTCAGATGATTCATGTGAAAAGGTTATAGCCACATGACGAGAACTAGCAGACTTTGAACTCGGAATGGCAGTTGGAGCTGACGTATGGGACAGTCCATTCCGGAAATCGTTAAGGAATTCAATAATCCGAGATTCACAGTGTCAGGAATGTAACGAGAATACCAAATTTCAGGCATTACCTCTCACCAAGGACAACGCAGTGTCCGACTGGTTTGACTTAACTACCGAGGGTAATGGCGTTTGCGTAGAGTTGTCATTACTAATAGACAAACACTGCCGAGTGAAAAACCGCGCCGCGCGGTATTAGGTGCTGCAGTCATGGACTGTGCGGCTGGTCCCGGCGGAGGTTCGAGTCCTCCCTCGGGCATGGGTGTGTGTGTTCGTCCTTAGGATAATTTAGGTTAAGTAGTGTGTAAGCTTAGGGACTGATGACTTTAGCAGTTAAGTCCCATAAGATTTCACACACATGTGAACATTTTTTTGAAAAACCGCACAAATCAATAGGGGACGTACGACGAACGTATTCGTTACGACGGTCCGGCGAAATTTGGCTTTAGTGTGCTATGGTAGCAAAAGACTGACGCGAGTGTCTGCTAACAGCACGACTTGGCCTGCAGCGCCTCCCCTGGGCTTGTGACCATATCGGTTGGATCCTAGATGACTGGAAAACCGCGGTCTGGTTAGAAAACTCCCAATTTCTTTTGGTGAGAGCTGATGGTAGGGTTCGGTTGTGACACAGATCCCACTAAGCCACGGACCCAATTTGTCAACAAGGCACTGTGCAAGCTGGTTGTGGCACCATAATGGTGTGAGCTATATTTACATGGAATGGAGTGGGTTCTCTGGTCCAACTGATGTGACCGTTGACTGGAAATGGTTATTCAAAATATCCACGGGTGTGCTGCCGGTCTATAGTGTCCAACGGGCACAATATTTCGGCGATCATACATGTCGCCATCATCAGGTGAACTGACGGACTGAGCTCCTGTGAACGTGCCGGCACGGAGATCCGTACCCTATGGCTGCTCAGAGGGAACTGGGTTCGGTCGCGGCGGCGGCCGATTTAAGTACCCTCCGCCCGCGGCGCGCTCCCTCCGCCGTCCGCGCCACGGTCGCGCAGTGGAACAGATTGCGACGGCGTCTGAGATGACGTCGGAGTGATGGCTCTGTCCGCCGTGGTCGTCACAACTATACGTTTGCTCGATTTACTCTTGATTAACCCGATCGCTGGTTCTCAAGCCTTGCTAAGATTATAGCCACAGTCACGGTTTATGAGGTCGTCATTGGTGCGAATTTCGATGGCCTCTCTAACAACGCTGTCCCAGTATCTCGACGTCTGTACCAGAATCCTCGTGCGGTCATATTCCATGGGGTGATTTTCCGACAAACAATGTTCAGCGACTGCCGACTTGCTCGGATACATCAGACGAGTGTGCCTCTGGTGTTGACGGCATCGATCCTCGACGGTACGCATCGTCTGACCAATATACGACTTGCCACATTGACACGGAATCTGGTACACGCCGGCCTTCCTCAAACCGAGGTCATCTTTGGCGCTCCCCACCAGTGCACGAGTTTTATCTGGAGGACAAAACACAGTTCCGACCCGGTGTTTCTTCAGAATGCGAGCGATTTTCCCCGAGAGTGCGCCTGTGTATGGAATAAATGCAGTGCCTACCTCCTCCCTCGTGACTTCATCCATCTCAAGAGGTTGTGCTGCAGTGGTTGGGCGGAGAGCACGTTGAATCTGCCACTCTGAGTACCCATTTTTTCGAAATACAGTTCTCAGATGTTCCAATTCCTGGGGTAGACTCTCTGCGTCAGAGATAGTGCGCGCCCTATGTACTAGAGTTATGGTTATGTTTGGCTACCTGGAGATCATTGGCAGCCATTCATGAACTTCATCTTCCCGAACAGCGAGGGAATTTATGTGGATGACAATGCGCAATGTCACCAGACCACAATTGTTCGTGATTGGTTTGAAGAACGTTTTGAACAGTTCGAGCGAATGATTTGACCATCCAGATCGTCAGACATGAATCCCATCGAACAGTTACGGGACGTAATCTAGAGGCCAGTTGGTGCACAAACTCGTGCAGTGGCAACACTTTCGCAGCAACATCGCTCAGTATTTGTGTAGGAGACTTCGAACGGCTTGTTGAGTGCATGCCACGTCGGGCTGCTGCACTACACTGGGGTCCGCCCCGATAGCTGAGTGGTCAGCGTGACGGTTTGCCGTCCGACGGGCCCGGGTTCGATTCCCGGCTGGGTCGAGGATTTTCTCCGCTGGGTGTTGTGTTGTGTTGCCTTCATCATCATTTCATCCCCATCTGGCTCGCAGGTCACCCAGTGTGGCGTCGAATGTAATAAGACCCACACCAAGGCACACCTGCCCCGTAAGGGGCCTCCTGGCCAATGGCGCCAAACGCTCATTTCATTTCATTTTACTACGCTGGGCAAAAGGAGGTCCGACACGATATCAGGAAGAATCTCATGACTTTTGTCATCTCAGTGTCGGTAGAGGTGAAAAAAACGGCCTGAAAACACTTGTCGACCACATCCACATCTACGGGGGCGTGCTGAAATGTAAGGCCACCGTGAACACTCTTAAAGCTTTTTTTAAAAGACACGAGACGCGAATTGGGGTAGCAATCATTAAAACAAAGGTGTTTTTCTTTGCGGTAGAACTTCTCATGAAATTTCTATCAACAACTTTCTCCTCAGAGTGTGTAAAAAGATTTTGTTGGCGACCATCTGTATAGGGAAGAATCATTATCATGGAAATAAGAGAAATCACGGAAAGATCCCTTTTTGCAGTGCGCAGTTCGAGAGTAGACGGGAGTGAAATAACTTGAAGGTGGTTCAATGAGCCCTGGGCGAGGCTCTTAATTGTAAAAGAGTCACATAGATATAAATATACACAATCGATGACAAGTAGCCCAAGACGTCGGATGGTTGCAAATGTCGCAGCGCTCATACCCAAGGAGAGGGTGCTCCATGTGTCGACAAACTCTTTGAACTGGCGCGTAAAATTTTCTGAGGGTCCTTCACGCACCAGTACAGTTACGCCACACACCGCCAAGTTACACTCTAAAATCCTAAGGCCTCTACCGGCAGAGGGTTGTTGTTTGCGTCAGTGAAACGGCAATGTCGACCGAGTAATATGCATGACACATAATAGCTCAACCGATACTGAGAACAGAATAAAAAATTCGGAGGTATTACTTTTCCAGTATACCCTCTCGTATGTACTCCGCATCACTCCACTGTGCGTGTCAAAGGGTGCATCGTGCCAGTATTACCGATTTTCTGTCCAGTTCAGTTCGTGCATCTGTGCGTGGCCTGATCTCTTTTATCTTATTCTCCCGAGCCCTGCAAGATATGTAATGGAGACAACATAATGGTCACACCGTAGTCGCTGAATACAGGTTCGCAAAATATACCGAACAGGGTATCGCGACAACTAAGTTGTGTTTCTTCCAAGGATTACCACTTCAGATCCGCAAGCGCTCCTGTTGTGATCGTAGCGGCGCACCCCTGAATGTGTTCGATGTCTGCTGTCGTGCCCCCTTAATAATGACGCCAAATTCTGGAAGCATACGCCAGAATTAGTCGCACTAGCGTCTTGTATGCAATTTACTTCTCAGCTGCACTGCATTTTCGCAGAACGCTTCCGTCAAATACTAATTCTTCCATTTGCGTGTCCTAATACTGATTTCAAGTGACAGTCGCGTTTCATATTGCTTTTTAGTAATACCCCCTTAATCCTTACACGAAGTGAAGTACTGCAGACGTTCATCACAAGTCTTTGAATCAGATAATATGGGGCTCCTTATCTATATTTCTTATAGTCATTATCTTACATTTATACCAGTTAAAAGTAACTCCCATTCGATGCAAGTGTTTTATACAAAACCTTCTAACCTTACAGTTTTCCAATGATAACAATTTCCTGTAGAAAGCAGAATCGTAAGCGATCATTCGTGCATTGCTACATTGCTGTTGATCCTATCTGATAAATCGTTTATGTAAATTGTTTGATAAAAAGTATCCGAACACTTATTAGTGGACATTAATATGTGAAGGGACGACCCTTCACCTTTATGACGGATTAAACTCAGGTGGGGACACTTTCAATGAGGTATCTGAATGTTTGTGAAGGAATGGCAGCTCATTCTTCCTCAAGAGACGAAACCAGGGAAGCTAGTGATGTTGGATGCTGGGTTCTGGAGAGAAATCGACATTCTAACTCATCTCAAGGAAGTTCCCTTAAGGTCTGGGTCGAGATCCTGGACAGGCCTGTCCATTTCGGGAATGTTACTGTCACAGACGATTGCCTCACAGCTGCTGCTTTATGACGTGGTGCATGGTCATGCTGACACTGTCATCGTCTCCGTTACTTAAACGCAATAAAACGGGACCACAGTCTAACCACGAAAAACACCCCCATACAGTAACACCCCCGTGTCCATACTTCACTGTTGGCCCTACATATGATGGCAGGCAACGTTCTCCAGGCATTCGTCAGACCCAAATCTTTCCATCAGATTGCCACAGGCTATAGCGTGATTCATCATTCCAAATCACTCGTTTCCAGTCATCCACTGTCCATTGGCATCACTCTTTCCGCCGCCTCAAGCATCGCTTATCAGGAGCTGCCCGAACACTGTACTCCATTACTTCTACACTCCTGGAAATGGAAAAAAGAACACATTGACACCGGTGTGTCAGACCCACCATACCTGCTCCGGACACTGCGAGAGGGCTGTACAAGCAATGATCACACGCACGGCACAGCGGACACACCAGGAACCGCGGTGTTGGCCGTCGAATGGCGCTAGCTGCGCAGCATTTGTGCACCGCCGCCGTCAGTGTCAGCCAGTTTGCCGTGGCATACGGAGCTCCATCGCAGTCTTTAACCTGGTAGCATGCCGCGACAGCGTGGACGTGAACCGTATGTGCAGTTGACGGACTTTGAGCGAGGGCGTATAGTGGGCATGCGGGAGGCCGGGTGGACGTACCGCCGAATTGCTCAACACGTGGGGCGTGAGGCTCCACAGTACATCGATGTTGTCGCCAGTGGTCGGCGGAAGGTGCACGTGCCCGTCGACCTGGGACCGGACCGTAGCGACGCACGGATGCACGCCAAGACCGTAGGATCCTACGCAGTGCCATAGGGGACCGCACCGCCACTTCCCAGCAAATTAGGGACACTGTTGCTCCTGGGGTATCGGCGAGGACCATTCGCAACCGTCTCCATGAAGCTGGGCTACGGTCCCGCACACCGTTAGGCCGTCTTTCGCTCACGCCCCAACATCGTGCAGCCCGCCTCCAGTGGTGTCGCGACAGGCGTGAATGGAGGGACGAATGGAGACGTGTCGTCTTCAGCGATGAGAGTCGCTTCTGCCTTGGTGCCAATGATGGTCGTATGCGTGTTTGGCGCCGAGCAGGTGAGCGCCACAATCAGGACTGCATACGACCGAGGCACACAGGGCCAACACCCGGCATCATGGTGTGGGGAGCGATCTCCTACACTGGCCGTACACCACTGGTGATCGTCGAGGGGACACTGAATAGTGCGCGGTACATCCAAACCGTCATCGAACCCATCGTTCTACCATTCCTAGACCGGCAAGGGAACTTGCTGTTCCAACAGGACAATGCACGTCCGCATGTATCCCGTGCCACCCAACGTGCTCTAGAAGGTGTAAGTCAACTACCCTGGCCAGCAAGATCTCCGGATCTGTCCCCCATTGAGCATGTTTGGGACTGGATGAAGCGTCGTCTCACGCGGTCTGCACGTCCAGCACGAACGCTGGTCCAACTGAGGCGCCAGGTGGAAAAGGCTTGGCAAGCCGTTCCACAGGACTACATCCAGCATCTCTACGATCGTCTCCATGGGAGAATAGCAGCCTGCATTGCTGCGAAAGGTGGATATACACTGTACTAGTGCCGACATTGTGCATGCTCTGTTGCCTGTGTCTATGTGCCTGTGGTTCTGTCAGTGTGATCATGTGATGTATCTGACCCCAGGAATGTGTCAATAAAGTTTCCCCTTCCTGGGACAATGAATTCACGGTGTTCTTATTTCAATTTCCAGGAGTGTATATTCCTACGCACAGTCATTGTTTTAGCTGGATTGCTGACAGCACGAGTCATTCTTCCCGCTGAATTTCGTGAGATTTTTTTATAACAATCCTCCGCAAGGCTCGAAGGTCCCTATCCGTCAGTACACATAATCTACCTGGTAATGGTTTATCTGTGGTTGTACACTCCTGGAAATTGAAATAAGAACACCGTGAATTCATTGTCCCAGGAAGGGGAAACTTTATTGACACATTCCTGGGGTCAGATACATCACATGATCACGCTGACAGAACCACAGGCACATAGACACAGGCAACAGAGCATGCACAATGTCGGCACTAGTACAGTGTATATCCACCTTTCGCAGCAATGCAGGCTGCTATTCTCCCATGGAGACGATCGTAGAGATGCTGGATGTAGTCCTGTGGAGCGGCTTGCCATGCCATTTCCACCTGGCGCCTCAGTTGGACCAGCGTTCGTGCTGGACGTGCAGACCGCGTGAGACGACGCTTCATCCAGTCCCAAACATGCTCAATGGGGGACAGATCCGGAGATCTTGCTGGCCAGGGTAGTTGACTTACACCTTCTAGAGCACCTTGGGTGGCACGGGATACATGCGGACGTGCATTGTCCTGTTGGAACAGCAAGTTCCCTTGCCGGTCTAGGAATGGTAGAACGATGGGTTCGATGACGGTTTGGATGTACCGTGCACTATTCAGTGTCCCCTCGACGATCACCAGTGGTGTACGGTCAGTGTAGGAGATCGCTCCCCACACCATGATGCCGGGTGTTGGCCCAGTGTGCCTCGGTCGTATGCAGTCCTGATTGTGGCGCTCACCTGCACGGCGCCAAACACGCATACGACCATCATTGGCACCAAGGCAGAAGCGACTTTCATCGCTGAAGACGACACGTCTCCATTCGTCCCTCCATTCACGCCTGTCGCGACACCACTGGAGGCGGGCTGCACGATGTTGGGGCGTGAGCGGAAGACGGCCTAACGGTGTGCGGGACCGTAGCCCAGCTTCATGGAGACGGTTGCGAATGGTCCTCGCCGATACCCCAGGAGCAACAGTGTCCCTAATTTGCTGGGAAGTGGCGGTGCGGTCCCCTACGGCACTGCGTGGGATCCTACGGTCTTGGCGTGCATCCGTGCGTCGCTGCGGTCCGGTCCCAGGTCGACGGGCACGTGCACCTTCCGCCGACCACTGGCGACAACATCGATGTACTGTGGAGACCTCACACCCCACGTGTTGAGCAATTCGGCGGTACGTCCACCCGGCCTCCCGCATGCCCACTATACGCCCTCGCTCAAAGTCCGTCAGCTGCACATACGGTTCACGTCCACGCTGTCGCGGCATGCTACCAGTGTTAAAGACTGCGATGGAGCTCCGTATGCCACGGCAAACTGGCTGACACTGACGGCGGCAGTGCACAAATGCTGCGCAGCTAGCGCCATTCGACGGCCAACACCGCGGTTCCTGGTGTGTTCGCTGTGCCGTGCGTGTGATCATTGCTTGTACAGCCCTCTCGCAGTGTCCGGAGCAAGTATGGTGGGTCTGACACACCGGTGTCAATGTGTTCTTTTTTCCATTTCCAGGAGTGTATCTTCGCGTTTCCACTTTTTATAATTACATCACCAACATTGTCGACGTGGACAGCTTTAGAAGAGTTGAAATGCCCCGTATGTATTTTTTACTCAAATGAAATGCAGTGATTTGTCCACGTTGGTTCACTCCTGACTGACCATGCCTCTTGTTACTACTTCTCTACTGACAACACAACATTCATCGCTTCCTTTTATACTGACGGGTTCGCCTCTCGTGACCTTGTGACCAGTCCCACACTACATAAGAGTGTCCGGATACTTTTAATCAGATAGTTGACATTGAGAATGCTAGAGGTCCAGTTACACTTCCTTGCAATAAACTCGTTGTGGAACATTCGCAATCGGGTATGACCTTCTGCTTTATATTAGTCAAATATTTATCGAGCGAATCACGTATGCTCGAAGATACTCAGTATGATTGTATCTTAATTAGTAGTCTCCCATTCGGTACGGTATAGTACGACTTTGGAAACGATGTATTCCAAAAATCTGAATGCCACAAGTTATAGTATACAAGGTCTACTGTAGCGGATTGAATTCTGTTCTCTCGTTATTTGCAGATGATGCTGTCATTTACCGTCTTGTAAAGCCACCAATTGACCAAAACGAATTGCAAAATGATTTAGATAAGATATCTGTATGGTGCGAAAAGTGGCAATTGAACATGAATAAACAAAAGTGTGAAGTTATTCATATGAGTACTAAAAGAAATCAGCTAAATTTCGATTACGCGATAAGTCACATGAATCTGAAGGCTGTAAATTCAACCAAATACTTAGGTATCACAATTACAAATAACTTAAATTGGAACGATCACATAAATAATGCTTTGGGTAGACCAAATCAAAGACTGCGATTCATTGGCAGAACACTTAGAAGGTGCAACAGATCTACTAAAGAGACTGCTTACACTATACTTGTCCGCCCTATTCTGGAGTATTGCTGTGCGTAGTGGGATCCGCATCAGGTGGGACTGGCGGATGACATCGAAAAAGTTAAAAGAAGAGCGGCTCGTTTTGTACTATCGCGAAATAGGGGAGATAGTGCCACAGACATGATATGTGAATTGGAGTGGCAATCATTAAAACAAAGGCGTTTTTCTTTGCGATGGGATCTCCTCATGAAACTTCAATCACCAGTTTTCTCCTCCGATTGTGAAAACATTTCTGTTGGCACCCACCGACATAGGAAGAAATGATCACGATAAAATAAGAGAAATCAGGGCTCGCACAGAAAAATTTAAGTGCTCGTTTTTCCGGCGCGTCGTTCGAGAGGTGGTTCATTGAAGGTGGTTCATTGAACCCTCTGCAAGGCTATTACTGAATAGCAGAGTAATCACGTAGATGTAGATGTAGATCTTAACAGGACTTCTACATACCGCCATAGTTGAAGCCTCTGACACAGGCTATTGCTCATCTCCGAAATATCTGATGCGAATACCGATCGTCAAAATATTTTTATTTTCAGTATTTGACCATCGTTCGGTGGAGAGGTTTAGCACACAGTCCCTAAACACCAAACTGTACATCAGTGTCATGGGTTATACCTTAAAGCTCGTTATGATGTCGTATGGAGTGAGGCTATGTGGTACTGTTCAATGATTATTCTTCATATGGGAACGTCTAGTTCACAGCCCCCTTTGTTTATTGAAGATTCACTATTTCCCTTCTCTCTCGTCATCTCTATTCCGGCTCATCATTACAAAACTAAACTACACTCTATTCGCTCTCACAACTCTCCTCGATAAAGTACTGCTACAGGTATAACACACCAAGTGCCAAACTGACGTGCATTCGATATATTTGCATCAGGCAATGAAACATACGAAAAAAATATAAGATTTTTCGATGTAATCCACAGCTGTGGTCAGCAACATCAACGCCCTCCGTATTAGTCCCTTTAATTTACAATGCGAAATCTGTTCTGTTACTCTATCAGGAGCGTGACTGGATGCATCTTCTGAAGCGTTCCGTTAACAGGACTTTTTGCAGTTCTACATCCCCATATTTTTTCAACATTAATCAACTGTCAGAGTAGACTAGTGGACCAATCCGTGAAATGCTGTCTGGGAGGCAGTTGCCAAGTAATTTCAGCCGCTCTGGGTAAGCACGTCGTCTACGGCGCCTTGCCACGGTTCCCACTGCTCTCCCGTTGGTGGTTCGAGTCATCTCTCGGGCGTGTGTGTGTGTGTGTGTGTGTGTGTGCATTGTCCTTAGCGTACGTTATTTTAAGCTAGATTAAGTAATGTGTAAGCCTAGGAACCGATGACCTCAGTAGTTTGGTCCCACAAGACCGTACCACAAATTTCCAGTTCCCAAGTAATGCCATGCTAACCACAGTCTAAGCTATTCACACAAGTTCTTGTCAGAATATCTGTCTCAGATACAAACTTCATTATTTTAGAAATTAAGGGCACCAGCATTAAGTATTCTGGTTTTCGCTCTAGTTAATTTTTTCTGTTCTTCGAGTAATTTACAAGGATGGCACGATAGGTTACAGACATCTTTCGTTGACAGACAAATAGATAAGTAGCTTTTGTACCTAAAATATACTCTGTGTGTAACGTTGCTCATTTATTTTACTTATTTTATTTTTTCTTCTCCTGAAAAGTAAATATGTGCTGCAAAAACAAGAAAGTTACATTACATGCCGAAACTGAAGTCTGAAGTCTAGCGCTCAAAATGCAGAACGTTACTCGCGAGAGTATTTTAGAATATGCATTAGAATTCCAATTTGGCTTAAAGTTTTAACCCATCAACTTCCAGTCTGAAGTTATTTCTTTTAATTGTCACTGTTCATAAGGCCACCAAAAGCCTACCATCTGAGTGAACATTTAGATATCCAGATAGCAAATTGATAAAATATTTTTTTCTCAGTACGAATGAAGAAATCGGAAAGGATATTTTCCGCAATACGTTCTCTGTTCATCAGCCTATGCTTATCAGCGAAAGAGCGAATCGAGAGTATTCAGCCGGCCGAAGTGTCCGTGCGGTTAAAGGCGCTGCAGTCTGGAACCGCAAGACCGCTACGGTCGCAGGTTCGAATCCTGTCTCGGGCATGGATGTTTGTGATGTCCTTAGGTTAGTTAGGTTTAACTAGTTCTAAGTTCTAGGGGACTAATGACCTCAGAAGGTAAGTCCCATAGTGCTCAGAGCCATTTGAACCATTTTTTTTTTAGAGTATTCAGCACTAATATTCAGGGCATCACAACAGCGACATTCCAGCACTGGCAAGATTCTCAGCACGCTGATATTTCGAGAAAATGCTGACCAACAAGGAACGGAAACACAATCACCACTTACAAGTAAAAATGTGTATGGCGACACTTTTGCAACTGTGGCGAAAGTGCTATGACTAAGGCATGTTGTACCAGGTTTCATTAAACACCCAAGCAAAGTAAAATAACATAGACGTGAAATTCATGCAAAAGGACCCATTTTGACCAACCCAACATTCCAAGAATACGCAATCTTGGATATGTAAACTGCAGTGAGCTGGTTGCTAGTTCGGCTGCGAACGAAGGGGCTGATCTGAGTAATGCTATTTATTTTTAATGTTGCAACCTTTTTTATTCTCAATGGATGTTAAATCAATCTCTGAGGCAATGTTTTAAATCGTATAATTTCATTTTACTTTGAAGTTCGCGTCGTTATTAGGCAATGATCAGAGGGAACAATAAATGTTGAATTTGTTTATTGTATTACTAAATGTTTGTATTTTACGACTGTAGTTATTTTTTTCTTAGGGTAATGTAAATAGACAATGATTGGCACCTTACGTTTGCTGTGTTTCACAATCTCGTCATGCGTCTCAGGAGTTTCATTGAACCATTCGTAAAAAAGTTCAAGATCCTAACGCCGCGACAGCTGGCAAGTTGCAGAGACGTGTGTAACATAAATAAGATTACCTCTGCCAAAACCGCTAGGCAAACTCGACTTAATTTAGATCATCTGACATTTTGACTGCTGTACTAGGGGGGAGACCTTCGCAAAAAAAAGTATAAGGCCGTCTGCTGACATTATAGAATTTTGTGGTGCTGTATTTTTGGCAGAAATCTCTCTCCGGTGAAAGTCACTGACTTGGAGAATGTCAACCTGAGCCGCTTCGCATCTTACTTTACGAATTTCACAGTGGTTGCAGATTTCCTTTCACCATTCCTAACAGATACTCGTTGATTTCTGTGTCTTGTCTCACAATTCACTTTTTAATAATTTACAAATTAATTGCCTGGATTCCTGAGTTTCATTCAGATGTCTTATAATAATGCTGAATGGGCTCTGCAATTAAAAGTTTGCGTTAGGCAAGATGTTGTTGCCTTTTACATCCTATCCTATCTGATCAGGAGTATCCAGAAACCTCTATTTAATGGGGAAGTGACCACTAGATTTCACGACAGGCGGACCCGCCATTATAAAAGGAGGCACGACCTCCTGCCTTGTCAGTAGAGAAGTAACAGCAGCATGGGTTGCTCAGAAGAGGTCGGAGACTTCGAAGTGACATCGGATGTCACTTGAGTAACGAATCCGTCAGGGGCATTTCAGCCGTTCTAACGCTCATCAAGTCGACAGTGTAGGTAATGTGAAAGTGAAGAGGAAATGTGAAAGAACAATCACAGATAAACCGAGAGCAGACAAACCTCATGTACTGACGGACAACGATAGTCGAGCATTGCGGAAGTTGGTTGTAAAATATCACTTGAAATCAGCGGAAAGAACCACTCATGAGTTCCAAAGTGCTAGCAGCAGTTCAGCAGGCGCATAGACTGTGTGTGTTGAGTTAAAAAGAATTGAGTACATTGGTTGAACAGCAGCTCATAAGCCACACATTTCTGTAGTCAATTATACACTAATGGCCATTAAAATTGCTACACCAAGAAGAAATGCAGATGATAAACGGGTATTCATTGGACAAACATATTATACTAGAACTGACATGTGATTACATTTTAACGCAATTTGGGTGCATAGATCCTGAGAAATCAGTACCCAGAACAACCACCTCTGGCCTTAATAACGGCCTCGATACGCCTGGGCAAGGAGTTAAACAGAGCTTGGATGGCGTGTACAGGTACAGCTCCCCATGCAACTTCAACCCGATACCACAGTTCATCAAGAGTAGTGACTGGCGTATTGTGACGAGCCAGGTGCTCGGCCACCATTGACCAGACGTTTTCAGTTGGTGAGAGATCTGGAGAATGTGCTGGCCAGGGCAGCAGTTGAACATTTTCTGTATCCAGAAAGGCCCGTACAGGACCTGCAACATGCGGTCGTGCGTTATCCTGCTGAAATGTATGGTTTAGTAGTGATCGAATGAAGGGTAGAGCCACGGGTCGTAACACATCTGAAATGTAACGTCCACTGTTCAAAGTATCGTCAATGCGAAGAAGAGGTGACCGAGACGTGTAACCAATGCCCCCCCCCCCCCCATACCATCACGCCTGGTGATACGCCAGTATGGCGATAACGAATACACGCTTCTAATGTTCGTTCACCGCGATGTCGCCAAACACGGATGCGACCATCATGATGCTGTAAACAAAACCTGGATTCATCCGAAAAAATGACGTTTTGCCATTCGTGCACCCAGGTTCGTCGTTGAGTACACCATCGCAGGCGCTCCTGTCTGTGATGCACCGTCAAGGGTAACCGCAGCCATGGTCTCCGAGCTGATAGTCCATGCTGCTGCGAACGTCGTCGAACTGTTCGTGCAGGTGGTTGTTGTCTTCCCTATCTGTTGACTCAGGGATCGAGACGTGGCTGCACGATCCGTTACAGCCATGCGAATAAGATGCCTGTCATCTCGACCATTAGTGATACGAGACCGTTGGGATCCAGCCCGGCGTTCCGTATTACCCTCCTGAACCCACCGATTCCATATTCTGCTAACAGCCATTGGATCTCGACCAACGCGAGCAGCAATGCCACGATACGATAAACCGCAATCGCAATAGGCTACAATCCGACCTTTATCAAAGTCGGAAACGTGATGGTACGCATTTCTCCTCATTACACGAGGCATCACAACAACGTTTCACCAGGCAACGCCGGTCAACTGCTGTTTGTGTATGAGAAATCGATTGGAAACTTTCCTCATGTCAGCACGTTGTAGGTGTCGCCATCGGCGCCAACCTTGTGTGAATGCTCTGAAAAGCTAATCATTTGCATATCACAGCATCTTCTTCCTGTCGGTTAAATTTTGCGTCTGTAGCAATTTTAGTGGCCAGTAGTGTAAGTGGCGCTTGAGATGGAGTAGAGAGCTCCATCACTTGGCAATGGACAACTGGCAATGAGTGATTTGGGGTGATGATCCACACAATATTCTGTGGCAATCAGAAGGAGGGGTTTGGGGGTGACGGAATGTCTGGAGAACGTTACCTGCCATTACCTCTAGTGCCAAAAGTAAAGGATGGAGGTGAGGGTGTTACGCTATGGGAGTATTTTTTGTTTTTGTGATTATGGCATGCTCCTCTTATTTCACTTAGGAAAGCGTTAAAAGATACGGACATATTTTACACCGTCGCGTACTGCCTACAGTAGGCGAATAGTTCGGAGACGGTGATTGTATCAACATGAAAATTCGCCATATGGAAAAGCAGCGTCTGTGAGGGAATGGTTTATGGATAATAATATTCACGAAATGGACTGGCCTGCCCAAAGTCCCGACCTGTAACTAATTGAACACCTTCTGGATGAGTTAAAACGTCACTCCAGTCCCCAGCATCCAACATTGCTACCTTTTCTGGTTTCGGGTCTGGAGCAAGAATGGGCAGCTATTCCTTCGCAGACATTCAGGCATCTCATTGACAGTATTTATAGGTTACAAGCCGTCACAAAGACCCACCTAATATTACTGTCAGCTATTAGATATCCGGATACTTTTGATCAGATAGTATATACTACAGCAGAGTGTTCCCTTGAATCCCTGAATATATCGTCGATTGTAGGCTGTTTGTGACTTAATGACGATAGTGTTTGGCTCAAGAATAAGCTGCGCAGTAATTCATTATGTGAATTCGCGAACAGCATGTATAAACAAGTTAAAGACGCTTAAAACACTGGCGCAAGAACAGAAAATGAGCTTCTTGTCGATCAACAAGTGAACTAAAATAAAAGTTAAACTTATTTCGGTCAGAGTTTCGTCTTGCTACATGTTTTCACTGAGCAAGTTTGTTCAGCGCAGATAACGTGTCAGTAAATATCTTTCCAACGTTTGTTACACTTTTAGTTCAAAGTGAGATAACGTAAAAGGCGCGACTGAAAGGGGAAAAGACTGTACTATTTTTCTGATGGATGTGTATGGCACCTTACGTTTGATCTTTCTCTTAATCTCATCACGCATCTCCAGCGTATCGTTTGTACCAGAATACCATATCCGTTATAAAATGTTTAAAAAAGAATATTCTTAAATGCTTTATGTAGTAAGCTTTTCAGACTGTTTCTGACCACGCTATATAGAACATGGACATAGGCAGTTACAATACGATCAAATGGTTCCTCACTTGTTTGTAATTTTTTCACCATAGACTTCAGTCTTGACATGTCGCGGAAACGATAATCTAGTGAAAAATCAGATGCCTCCATTTTGTTGCAAGTATATTCCAGATTTGCAGGAATTACATACGTCGTGTTTCGTTAAGATGGTTTCTAAAGATGAATACGAATACATTCTCAGTGATGCTGCGTTACACTGTAAATGAGACCCGTCGAAAATCAGTGCCCTCTGTGATGTCTGAATTTCCCGCGGATAAGAACGAGCAGTGTGACCAACTGAGTTTCAGACAGCTGCACCTCGGAATCATGGGAGAATACTTCTGAACACGCCATGTGAATAACTAGACGTAAATAGTGTAGCAATCTTAAAAAAAGTCTCGGTGAGTTGTATTGAACGGTGTGACACAGTGGTTACGCACTAGACACATTCAGAAGGAATGGATTTCAAAGCTCCACCCAGATTTAGCTTTTCTAGGGATTCCACTAATCAGAGTGATTGCCAGGAAACCTTTTACACTGCTTGACATGAAACGTCGAGCATCCAGAATGGGAGGGGAAAATGAAATGAAACTTCACGTGTTGAAAATTATGTGATGTTATTATCAGCGATTACACAGTGGAGTCAAATTTTCAAAGAACCCGGCAGTATGAGCCCAGTTTTCAGTATGACGTTGCTCTCACTCTGGCCTGGTCTGGAGGCACGCACTGACTCGTTTGGGAGGGGTGCTGTTGAGGGAAATTAGCCCACAACAGTTGTAACAGGCCCTTGATGCTGGTCCCACACATGATCTATCGAGGGCAGATCTGGAGATCTTGCTGGCCGCGAGAGTATCTCAGCATTACGCAAACAGTTCATAGACACACGTGCCTTGTATGGCTGAGCGCTGTCCTGTTGAAAAATGGCACCACGACACTGTCACATAAGAAATAATGCATGAGGAGGCAGGATGCCCTTGACGTACCGTTGCTGCGTCATAGTTTTCTCAGGATTTCCAGCTGTGACTCAAAATCATACCCACTGGCTCCCCCACCCCGACACGACGGTGCCTCTCCAAAACATTCAAAGAACGGGATCTCTTTGCAGGTTGCCGCCATACCTGACAATGGTCATCGGGGCAATGTAGAACCGTAATTCATCACACAACACAATGGGACGCCGCTCATCATCGGCCCATGCTTCCCGGGAGCGCTACCATTCCAAACGCAGCCGTTTCTGTTGTGATATTAACGGCAGCCTACGCATTGGACAGTAGTTCCATAGGTTGTTTCTGCTAGGCTCCATCAAATGGTGCGGTATGACACAGAATATTGCAGGCACTCCAGTAATTGCTCTTAGTTGGCAGGCGAAGATGTGAAGGGGTAACTACGTGCTTAATGCACAATATAGTGATCCTCCCTTGTGGTGGTCAGAAGTAGTCGACCAGACTCTCGACAACGTGGATGCTTGACATCACATCCCCATGCAGTCCAACATTGGGGTACTGTCACATCCGAACGCCCCACAAATCTGGATATTGCACGATTCGACCAGTCGATCAAAGGGAGACTCACAAGGAGGTCCCTTTCAAACTCTTGTCAGGTAGTAATAACGCTGTCTCACATGAATTCACGGCATCTCCGTATCCTTCACAGTTATCACTCAACATCTGACGCCATTCACGCCCCGCTCCAAGATGCCTCTTACAAACTTGTATGGCTTATAGAGGGGACTGAGTAAACAATATTTTGAACTGGAACCCATGTCCGAAAACGTACCGTTTCCGTGCTATTCGCCGCCTATGGTTGTTGAGGGTAACGCAGAACCGCAATTCATCACACTATACGACGCCACTTATCAGTCCATGCTTCCCGGGAGCGGTACCTCTCCAAATGCAGCCGTTTCCGCTGTGGTGTCAACGGCTGCCTAGGCATGGGACGGTAGCTCCATAGGCGGCTTCTGCTAGTCTCCGACATATGGTAGCATTCTGCTAGGTAGGTGTGCAACAGAGTAGTCATGGTGGTGAGGACTTACGTCGGATCAGCTGATGTCATTTGACGTCTGTCCTACCTCTCTGACTTGGCTCGAGCCTGATTCACTTGTTTATTAGTGTTAGAGTAACATGGCGAAGCTCACGGTAATGGAAGAGCTGCTTGTAACTTTTATCGTCATCCACAACGTCCGACTCCATCGCATACCCATTTCGGCACAATTACGCAACACCTTCGAGAGAGGAGTACCTTCACCGTCAGCAGGCGTGACAGTGGTGCTCCAAGGAGACGCCGCAAACCCAAATTGGAAGAGGCCGTACTGCATCACGTTGAAGAAAACCCGACAACGAGTACACGAGAAATTGCGCTGCAATGTATGCACCGAACTTGGTGACCGCCACATTGAACCTTACTTGTAGTGGTAAAATCGCTCCACACGGAAGGAGTCATATAACTGGATCCGTGAATCAATCGTCCTGCAACAGCTCTTGGTGGCCAGGCGACACAGTTCGTAAAATAACATAAACTTCTACAAATCATACGGCTGTTGGTAAATTATTGCATCAAAAAGTTCATGCCAGCCGTCGTCCCACGATCCATAATGGATCAACGAAGATTACTTGTAGTGGATCAGAATGCTAATCTTCATTTCAAAATGTTTGAGTTTAACTGTAAACAACGGTTCGTGAAGAATGATTAAGTTTCCTTTTTGCTTCCTTGATAATTAATGAGTGGAATTGTAAAACAAGTGATGCACTGGGTCATGCCTAATAAATTACATGTAAAAGTGGTCGCGTTACCAACATGTTTTCAAATGTTTGTAGCATGGAAACAGCGTGAGTTCCAGTTCAAAATATTGTCTACTCTGTCCCGTCTACAAGTCCTAGAAGTCTGTAAGGGGAATTTGAGAGCACTCTGTATACCCTATCAAGACTGGTAAAATTTATTTATTTATTTGCTATTTTCGTACAGTCTCTTATCTAACTACAAGAACCAAGTTTTGCACATGAATTGGTATGAATATAGCACTTAGTATTTTAACATAATTTCAAATGTGTTAGCATAATTAAGCATTATGGTGTTCAAGGAGAGAAACCTATATTATAATATGTAAATAATAATAATAATCATTTTTGAAAAATTGTTACCCGTTGAACATCTGGCGCACAGATATACAGGTTGGCCAGAAACTGTCTGAAAAGCCTGTGAGGGTGTTACAGGGGAGACTGCGCTGAGAAATAACTGTTAAGATAAAAATTCGATACGTTGCGCCGTTTCCGAGTTATTTAGGTTTGAAGTTAGCCTAATAGATCGACACGCGGGCAAGTTTAAGCATTTGCACGCGCTAAGATGCGGTAATGCACAGACATCTGCGGGACCGTGAGTTACCAAATGCTTATTATCAGTTGAAATGTGCCTTTATCGGAAGTGATAGATTTAAGCTAGATGAGCAAAAGCTATGTTTGTTCGGTTGAGGACAGCAAACGAAGAATGCGTCTGGCGACACTGTCTCTGGCAGGCTGCATGAATTAGCACGCGGAACGACCTCATTGGCTAACTTCAATGGTACATAAGTCGGAAACGGCATAACATATCGAATTTCCTCTTAACAATTGTTTCTCAGCACAATGTCCACTGCAATACCCTTATGAACTTTCTTCTTCTTCTTCTTCATTATTGGGATCCCCACTTCCTCCTGGGAAAATGAAATCAGAACACTATTATTCACATTCTGCTCTAATAATTCAGAACGAAGATACTGATGATGGTATTTGGTGTCTTACATCATTGTATCATCTGGCAACAGAGTTCTGTATAGGTACTGCACTGATGTCTCACAGTCTATCGTCAACGTGCCATCGGATCGTCTCTAAGATGGTAATACAGTTCGTGATCGAACCTCGTTTGTTGCAAGTTTGTATGAAAAACCGCAAATATCTGTTACCATTTGGTCCTTGACGTATGTCTCACATTTTTCTTCTCTTGTTTAGTATAATAGTCTACGTATGGTTACAGTATTTGACTTCGATAGAAACTCTGCCTTCTTTGTCTTGCTGTTTCCTCTAAGTATCTGTGGTGTTACCTACTCGCCCCAAGAACTGTCGAGTGAGACTCCATGTAATTTTAAACCCTTTTGACTTCCTCACAAATGTGGTGATCGCCTTGTGTTGCGCCATCTCCAACGCTCGCACCAATTCGTTGGATTTGACGAAACCATCAAGGCCGCTTGCTTGCAGTGGTTGTATCTTGAATTCTCCCTTTAAAAGTTCCCAATTCGCTTTGCGTAGATTGTATACTCGCTCGGGCTGGGTGTTAGCGTCTAAGATATTATCTGCGCCTGTAATTGTGAAATAAATGAGATTGTGGTTATGTGTAAGTCCACCAGAGACCACCTAGTTTACAAGGGTGATGTTCTTCGCTGCGCCTGCGCGATTTTGGAAAGCAGGTGTTGAGAGGGCTGTTTATGACGTGAAGGCCAAGTTCTTGCATGACGTTAGGAAAGCAGATACCTTCTGCTATGCCATAATGTTGATTTTGCATTTGCGAAAATGTGTTTGTCGTGTCGACCCAGTGCGCTTGCTGCTGTCTGTAACTTTTCTATATGTCGTTTTATCTTCTTACCGCATAGCAAATATTTATAGAGTTAGTTATGTAAAGTCATTATTTCTAACGTCACCACGTGCCACAGAGTTGATGTATCGTCGTCACTGTTATATTTTTATCCTGCACTATAATGACCATTAGACGATGAAGTGATGTTATGATCTGCGACTTTACTTGGGGGTGGGTTAGCGCCCCAGTTCTCAGTATAAAGAGTCTTCCGTCTCGTCGCCAAGCAGTTCCTATGCATTTGTAGGCAAGCTGTTGACACTGAACTGAATATGATCAACTTACTGCGTGGCAGTAAGAGTTACGGTACAGCCTTTTGGATGAATGTGCCTAACCAGGTGTCTTATCACTACGGTTAACACATGGATATCCTCCAATTCAGCTAGTGTCATTGCGTTTTCACACATTTCATAAATAGGCTGCGGGGCCCCCGAGAAAATTCTTCCGCTTCTCAAGTCATGTCCATAACTATTTACATGCTCTTCTCAATTCCTGTAGCCATCTGTAGGTTCTCCTATGATCTGTGTATTTTCATAATCTTCCTCATTAGCTATTGCATGCTGACACACTCCGCTGCTATAACGTGTTTCGTGCTATCACATCCTGCATTCATTATACTTTCAACTTTTCATGAATTTGGGAGTATGTCCCTCTTTACATCTTCGTTGTATATAGGTAGGTATGCTGTCCGTTCCTCATCTTCCTTTCCTTCTTTGTATTATCCTTATTATTGGCCTTTTATTGTCAATCTCATTATCACTCTTCTCTTTATAGCTTGTCATGTTTTCGGTAACAACACGAAATAGGAACAGCACTAATTCACTCTTGTGGCTATTCTGCCAGTCGTAGAGAATTGCAGCTCTAATGATTTATGTACAGCCGATGGTGCGTACGTGTACATCCGATAGAGTCCTCTGGGTGCTCGACTTTTTTCGTCAGGCAATATACGCATTTTTGTCGAGTCAGATTTTATACTCCCTTTCTACTGACCCTAATGTTCCTTGGTCCCTGTGGTGAGTGCTAGCGCGCTGATGAGCGTTCAGGAAACAATGTGTCTTCCTGTCATTCCCGCCGTCTTGATAAACGATGAGATGCCACTTTTGTCAGGTCGGAAGGAGTGCTAGATACTATTGAAAAATTACCTTCAATTAAATTCTCATCAGTCCATAACTTTCACAAGCATCATATCGACCCCAGAAGACTATCTAAATCTTTGCAACTCGAGTGAATTCCTAACAAAGTGCCCGATGGGACCATCTCTGCAGCGATGCACACAAGGAATTGTGACCAGAGCGGTCTGTTTACTTTTGATCCTAAGCGCGTCAGTTTGGAACCGCGTGACCGCTACGGTCGCAGGTTCGAATCCTGCCTCGGGCATGGATGTGTGTGATGTCCTTAGGTTAGTTAGGTTTAAGTAGTTCTAAGTTCTAGGGGACTGATGACCTCAGTAGTTAAGATCCATTGTGCTCAGAGCCATTTGAACCATTTTTTACTTTCGATCAAATAGTTCACGAAGTTGTTCTCTGACATCATGTGAAAAGCGAGTGATCGCCCTGTCATGACGAAACAATGCACATTAGTAGTTTCTTTCGAAAACCGAAACAAATTTCATATCTTCATATCCAATGTTAACAAATCTTAAAGAAAGGAACGAAAGAAACGATGTAACTCATTTATGATCGATCGCTAACATTCATAGTCAGCGCTCCAGAGGCAGCTAAGAAGATTTGTTACTAGATTAGCATTCAACTTCTCTCGGGATGTTGCCTCGTCTGACTTTTTGGCAACCGTTACAGTGGCTTTCCTCTGGATCTGCTGGTGTATTGCGTTGTCTGGGATCCAATCAACATTTCGTCCTACCCCTTTGTTGGGCATGACACTCCGTCACTTTTTTTAAAGGAAGCTATTGCTACCAATGGTTTGATATAGTGGAATGACTGGAAAACTTAATTTAATTTGGTTCCTGTGTGGAGGGAGTTTAGATTTACTGTTGCCTATTGTCCCATATAGCATGAGCCCGATAGACACTCATCAGCGAGTGTGGTCTAGATTCCTGCTTTCCTCATGTGGGATGTGGATCGCACAACAGCATTTAAGTTGATACCCGTCCAAGTTCTTCGTTGAATACTTTGCTCGGTTTTCTTTATTACATAAGACAGTCAGCCCTCTGACCGAACATAGTGACCTACCGTTCCGGCCAGTTTGTGGTCTAGTGGTTGCAGTAGCTCCTGGGATCCCGGTTTCGATTCCTGGCCGAGTCGGAAATTCTCTCTCCTCGCGTACGCGCAAGTCACTCGCAAGTCAACAAAGTGACGTCAAGTAGAAATATTCGCATTAGGCCGCCGGACTACCCCAGACGGGGTTCTCCCGGCCAATAATTCCGTACGATCATCTCATTCCAGTCCGTCCTAGTAGGCACCTCCATCAGAAAGAATGCGGCTAGAAATTAAAACTGATCGAGGCTTACGTACTTGCCTAACAGCCAGGCATGGTGAAGTGCAAGTTCAGAGAGGCCATTCAAAAATTAAAAGACCTAAGAATATGGATGACGATTAGCTGAAACCCTCAGCTGCCGACACGTGTTGTTGATTTACCTCGATGTGGACAGCTGAAAATGCATGCCCCGACCGGGACCCGAACCCGGGATCTCCTGCTTACATGGCAGACGCTCTATCTATCTGAGCCACCGAGGACACAGATGAATAGCGCGACTTCAGGGACTTATCCCTTGTACGCTTCCCGTGAGCCCCACATTCCCAACTGTCCACAATTCTACATATGTAATGTACTTTATAGATATTTGCCCATCCACTCATTACACGCGCACACTTTGGCGATTCCCGTAAGAGTTTGGTCATCGAGGTAAATTAAAAACACCTGTCGGCAGTTGAGGGTTTCAGTTAATCATCATTTATTCCAGGGAAAAGCTGCACGGTCATCAACAGTATCTGTTCTTTCGAGAACAGTTACTGTCTCCATATACACTCCTGGAAATGGAAAAAAGAACACATTGACACCGGTGTGTCAGACCCACCATACTTGCTCCGGACACTGCGAGAGGGCTGTACAAGCAATGATCACACGCACGGCACAGCGGACACACCAGGAACCGCGGTGTTGCCGTCGAATGGCGCTAGCTGCGCAGCATTTGTGCACCGCCGCCGTCAGTGTCAGCCAGTTTGCCGTGGCATACGGAGCTCCATCGCAGTCTTTAACCTGGTAGCATGCCGCGACAGCGTGGACGTGAACCGTATGTGCAGTTGACGGACTTTGAGCGAGGGCGTATAGCGGGCATGCGCGAGGCCGGGTGGACGTACCGCCGAATTGCTCAACACGTGGGGTGTGAGGTCTCCACAGTACATCGATGTTGTCGCCAGTGGTCGGCGGAAGGTGCACGTGCCCGTCGACCTGGGACCGGACCGCAGCGACGCACGGATGCACGCCAAGACCGTAGGATCCTACGCAGTGCCGTAGGGGACCGCACCGCCACTTCCCAGCAAATTAGGGACACTGTTGCTCCTGGGGTATCGGCGAGGACCATTCGCAACCGTCTCCATGAAGCTGGGCTACGGTCCCGCACACCGTTAGGCCGTCTTCCGCTCACGCCCCAACATCGTGCAGCCCGCCTCCAGTGGTGTCGCGACAGGCGTGAATGGAGGGACGAATGGAGACGTGTCGTCTTCAGCGATGAAAGTCGCTTCTGCCTTGGTGCCAATGATGGTCGTATGCGTGTTTGGCGCCGTGCAGGTGAGCGCCACAATCAGGACTGCATACGACCGAGGCACACAGGGCCAACACCCGGCATCATGGTGTGGGGAGCGATCTCCTACACTGGCCGTACACCACTGGTGATCGTCGAGGGGACACTGAATAGTGCACGGTACATCCAAACCGTCATCGAACCCATCGTTCTACCATTCCTAGACCGGCAAGGGAACTTGCTGTTCCAACAGGACAATGCACGTCCGCATGTATCCCGTGCCACCCAAGGTGCTCTAGAAGGTGTAAGTCAACTACCCTGGCCAGCAAGATCTCCGGATCTGTCCCCCATTGAGCATGTTTGGGACTGGATGAAGCGTCGTCTCACGCAGTCTGCACGTCCAGCACGAACGCTGGTCCAACTGAGGCGCCAGGTGGAAATGGCATGGCAAGCCGTTCCACAGGACTACATCCAGCATCTCTACGATCGTCTCCATGGAAGAATAGCAGCCTGCATTGCTGCGAAAGGTGGATATACACTGTACTAGTGCCGACATTGTGCATGCTCTGTTGCCTGTGTCTATGTGCCTGTGGTTCTGTCAGCGTGATCATGTGATGTATCTGACCCCAGGAATGTGTCAATAAAGTTTCCCCTTCCTGGGACAATGAATTCACGGTGTTCTTATTTCAATTTCCAGGAGTGTATATAGTTAAAGGCTACCCAGCCATTGACCTTCGTCTGTGCGAATGCGCACAGGTTGCCCAAACTCTTACGGGAATCGCCAAAGTGAGCGCGAGTAATGAGTGGATGGGCAAATATCTATAAAGTACATTACATATGTAGAATTGTGGACAGTTGGTAATGTGGGTCTCACGGGAAGCGTGCAAGGGATAACTCCCTGCAGTCGCACTATTTATCTGTATCCTCGGTGGCTTAGTTGGATAGAGCGTCTGCCATGTAAGCAGGAGATCTCGGATTCGGGTCCCAGTCGGGGCACGCATTTTCAGCTGTCCACATCGAGGTAAATCAACAACACGTGTCGGCAGCTGAGGGTTTCAGTTAATTATCATTTATTCCAGGGAAAAGCTGCACGGTCATCAACAGTATCTGTTCTTTCGAGAACAGTTACTGTCTCCATATATCTAAGAATATGAATAGGGAAGATTGTTTGTACCATCCTGCCAGCCAGTCATCATCATGCCGCATTAACAACTTGAGATGTTAGCGGTGCCAGCGTGAAACTTTGTTAATTATTATTGTCTTTAATTTTGTTGTGGTGTCTTGCGAAATAGAGGAGAAGACGAAATGTAAGTAGTTCCAAGCCATACAACTATGGGCAAAATGTCGGCTTCTTTAAGTGACAGTCGTCTTTACAATATGACGCGGGACCATATCCAGAAAATTTTTGTGCCAACTGAATAGCTGTGAAAATCTAGCACATTTATTGGTAGAATTAATTTCAATCTGTAGTGTGATACTCTTATATCCTATTGGTAAAAGCTCTTATATCAACTCCCCACTCGTGAGACATTCTAGATGGTCTTAAATGCGACAGTTGTTGTAGTTACTAAAACGACAAACTAACTACAGTCAGTTTGCAGCTAGCACGAGGAGCAGAGTCTTTGTGACTGATGCTTGCTTGTTGCGCTGCAGCGAGTATGCAGAGCGCCTCATCGAAGATATGAAGGAGAGGTGGAACGCACCGCCCCCGCCACCACCTTCTCTGCCAGCCACCGACGAAGAGGGCGAAGGCGAAGGCGAGGGCGAAGGAGAGGGCGATCCCGGGTAACATTTAGCTACTCTATTACCTTCCTTCCTACTTCCTTCCTTCCTAGCCTAGCAACACAAGAAACAACTCCCATTTTCGTAAAGTACATACAGACTGTAGACCTTCAATGCTGTACTTCATTTGTTGCATTACTTCATGCGAAAACAAGTGTTAACGTGCCTATGTATGAAAAGGGTCCGTATATATGTGTCGAAGCTTCCTTCCTCAGCAAATCACTTCATTGATGCGTCAGTTAGTGTAGGATCAAAAACATATGCACTACTGGCCATTAAAATTGCTACACCACGAAGATGACGTGCTACAGACGCGAAATTTAACCGACAGGAAGAAGGTGCTGTCATATGCAAATTATTAGCTTTTCATAGCATTCACACAAGGTTGGCACCGGTGGCGACACCTACAACGTGCTGACATGAGGAAAGTTTCCAACCGATTTCTCATATACAAACAGCGGTTGACCGGCGTTGCCTGGTGAAAAGTAGTTGTGATGCCTCGTGTAAGGAGGAGAAATGCGTACCATCACGTTTCTGACTTTGATAAAGGTCGGATTATAGCCTATCGCGATTGCGGTTTATCGTATCGCGACATTGCTGCTCGCGTTGGTCGAGACCCAATGACTGTTAGCAGAATTTGGAATCGGTGGGTTCAGGAGGGTAATACGGAACGCCGTGCTGGATCCCAACGGCCTCGTATCACTAATGGTCGAGATCACAGGCATCTTATCCGCATGGCTGTAACGGATCGTGCAGCCACGTCTGGATCCCTGAGTCAACAGATGGGGACGTTTGCAAGACAACAACCACCTGCACGAACAGTTCGACGACGTTCGCAGCAGCATGGACTATCAGCTCGGAGACCATGGCTGCAGTTACCCTTGACGGTGCATCACAGACAGGAGCGCCTGCGATGGTGTACTCAACGACGAACTTGGGTGAACGAATGGCAAAACGTCATTTTTTCGGATGAATCCAGGCGGTGGTTAGTGTTTAACGTCCCGTCGACAACGAGGTCGTTAGAGACGGAGTGCAAGCTCGGGTTAGGGAAGGAGTGGGAAGGAAATCGGCCGTGCCCTTTCAAAGGAACCATCCCGGCATTTGCCTGAAACGATTTACGGAAATCACGGAAAACCTACATCAGGATGGCCGGAGACGGGATTGAACCGTCGTCCTCCCGAATGCGAGTATAGTGTGCTAACCACTGCGCCACCTCGCTCGGTTCGGATGAATCCAGGTTCTGTTTACAGCAGCATGATGGTCGCATCCGCGTTTGGCGACATCGCTGTGAACGCACATTAGAAGCGTGTATTCGTCATCACCATACTGGCGTATCACCCGGCCTGATGGTATGGGGGGCCATTGGTTACACGTCTCGGTAACCTCTCGCATTGACGACACTTTGAACAGTGGACGTTACATTTCAGATGTGTCACGACCCGTGGCTCTCCCCTTCATTCGAACCCTGCGAAACTCTACATTTCAACAGGATAATGCACGACCGCATGTTGCAGGTCCTGTACGGGCCTTTCTGGATACAGAAAAAGTTCGACTGCTGCCCTGGTCAGCACATTCTCCAAATCCCTCACCAAATGCAAACGTCTGGTCAATGGTGGCTGAGCAACTGGCTCATCACAACACGCCAGTCACTACTCTTGATGAACTGTGGTATCGTGTTGAAGCTGCATGGGCAGCTGTACCTGTACACGCCATCCATTCTCTGTTTGACTCAATGCCCAGGCGTATCGAGGCCGTTATTACGGCCAGAGGTGGTTGTTTTGGGTACTGATTCCTCAGGATCTATGCACCCAAATTGCGTGAAAATGTAATAACACGTCAGTTCTAGTATAATATATTTGTCCAATGAATACCCGTTTATCGTCTGCATTTCTTTTTGGTGTAGTAATTTTAATGGCCAGTAGTGTATTTCTCCAAGTTCCTGGTGTAGACTGGTTTGCTACAAAGGTCGCACACAATAGACGGATCCTATCCGAGCTGGTGCACTCATCCCTGAGGGTGAGAGACTATCATCACTCATGTAACTGTTTGGGGCCCTGCACGGGACTCTAAACCATTACGCAAGAGTTAGCGACCTGAAAGGTCAAACTTGCGACAGGTTTTCGGTACTCAGCCTACTAACATTAATAAACAAAACAACGCATGTGGCACACTAGCCTTTCAAGACTGCAAATAATCCAACCAATTTTGTATCTGCGGAGTCGTCAGTCGCCCGGGACGACATAATGGCTGGATTCCAAGACTCAACCTCGCAACATCCTACGTGTTTTACTATCTTCTTACTATAGGTAATAGCCGAGCGGTCTGAGGCGCTGCAGTCATGGACTGTGCGGGTGGCCCCGGCGGAGGTTCGAGTCCTCCCTCGGGCATGGGTATGTGTGCTTGTCCTTAGGATCATTTAGGTTAAGTAGTGTGTAAGCTTAGGGACTGATGACCTTAACACAATATTTCCCACACACACTATAGGTAAAGTAACACAGAGACAACCGAAATAAATAATGATATTAACTCTGCACACTCAATGCATAACAGAATTATTGAAATAACGCATAAATGTAACTACACACTTATTTAAATAATCTATAAATCTGGTGTGATATAGTTAGAGAATAAAGGGGTCTCTAGTTAATTCATTTCTCTACTAAAAAGAGAAATTTATTCAGGTTGCTTATGTCTTTAATACCTTCCAGCAAGTATCAGTGACTTCTTGATCTTATGAGAACGCTCAGACAAAAGACATAATTTCGCTATTTTCTTCCCAATGAAAATGGACCAGGGACAGTTCTGAACAAGAACAACGTCCCCAAATTTGAAGGAATGAGCTTTTACCCTGTTCTCATACTGCTCTTTCTGTTCTATTTCCTTTTTGTGTAGTCACGTTAAAGCTGCGGCAATCTCCTAAGCCGTATCAGGAGCTGTGGAAAACAAATGATTTATCTTATTGGCACTTATTTTAATTATTTATTTTATGTGTCTAAGGCTTAGATAATACAAAATAATAATAATAAAATTCTGCAAGGCACTGCTGACTTTCTGTTAAATGGACTCTAAGCTCCAGAATCCCACTGTCTGGAAGGCCGTATCACTTGCTGCATATAGACTTTCTGTGGTGCAAGGATTGGGCAGGTTTCTGCAGACTGGGAGATTCTGGGCCGTGCAGTTCACTACACTCACATGACTCACCTTCAGTCATGAAGCCACACTTCCTGAGGTTCGCCTAGCCTCGTGACACTCCTGCCCTCAATCGGTTTAGAGCCTTCCACGTCACATACGGCAGATGAAAGCCCGAAGCAGGTTCCTCTTTGATGCTTTTCCCAACCATTTCGGTTAATGAATTTCGCCATAGCTCTGTTCGGCAAGTTCCAGATTCTGATGGATTGCTGATGTTGTGCGCATGAAGCTTCTCCTTGGAATCAACCTCGACTTTTGTGGTTCATATCCAAACAGACGGTGTCTGGGATCAATTTCTTGCTTTTAGTTTCTCCATTTCTGCGAATATTCTTGCGAAGATGCCAGGTGGTGCTATAACCATAATTTGATAAATTGTATTAATTCGACGAAAGGATATGCTGTTTAATCATGCATCAACTTCTTTATTATCTCTTCAAACATTGGGATGCACACCGTCCACTTAAACTGTCGTTCATTGCATTGTATTCTGGCTAATAACCCTATCTCTCGAGAACACCGTTGACCGTATTTCCGGTAGAATGGTAGAATATAGTACTGTGTACCGTAGTGTTCCGTTGTCGCTTTTCACCAGTCGAAGAGCGCGAGGTTATTTGAACTGAACACCTAAGCATTTTCTACGCGGCCGGCAGCACTTCATTCTGCCGAAGCGACCAGCTTTGCAATTACTGGGGCTGACTAACGTTGGTGTCACGATTTCGTCATGAACCCTTGGGCGATCAGTTCTACAAATGTTGAGGGCTAACTAATATTTTTGTCATGACTTCGACGTCACCTCCGCGCCCTGTTACACTGAGGCGCCTACATCACTGTTATCTGATTCGTCTACCAGTCCGGATGACGATTTTTATGGGGCGAGTGTTTAGTGCCGGTCGACTGTTAGGAAGAGAATAGTTGTGAGCATTGGGACAGTTGTTGCCTGGGAGACAGCCCCTGCAGCAATCGCGAGCCAATCCAAGGCATAAATACTTCGAGGATAGTCTCGACGGTCGAGAAAGGCACTGTTAGAAATTTCATCTGAGCTCACGCGTGCATTCATTGATAGATTACCGGGATTATCTCTTCCGTTTCTAGTGGTGGAGAGCTCTGAAAACCTGCTGCTAGAAGAACGTGCGCAACTTTCCTCTGGAGGGATTGTAAGCAGGACCTGACGCGCAAATTCTGCTCAGTTGCTACTGTTGAGCACAGTTCCAGTACTGAGCTAGGAACTCCTTGGTCAACTGGGGAAAGCTTGTACAGTATCTGCTCATCATCTCCCACCAAAGACGAGCTTCAGATGAAAAGTGTCAGTCAAACAGGTTAATCCGATCTGATAAAGTGAAGGAATGGAACAGATCAAAGTTATTACGAAATGTACTGGGTGGATGATGGAATTTAATCCTTTAAATGTGTCTAAAGATGGCTTAGATAGATGTGAAGTTTTGTGTCCATGACGACAAGAGAAACAACACACTTACTAATCAAAATATCCACGGGTGTACTGCCGGTCTACAGTGTCCAACGGGCACAGTATTTCGGCGATCATACATGTCGCCATCATCAGGTGAAATGACTGACTGAGCTCCTGTGAACGTGCCGGCACGGAGATCCGTACGCTATGGCTGGTCAGAGGGAGCTCCGACGTCATCTCAGACGCCGTCGCAATCTGCTCCACCGCGCGACCGTAGCGTGGGGCGCGGACAGCGGAGGGAGCGCGCCGCGGGCGGGGGGTATTTAAATCGGCCGCCGCCGCGACCGAACCCAGTTTCCTCCGAGCAGCCATAGCGTACGGATCTCCGTGCCGGCACGTTCACAGGAACTTAGTCCGTCAGTTCACCTGATGATGGCGACATGTATGATCGCCGAAATATTGTTCCCGTTGGGCACCGTAGACCGGCAGTACACCCGTGGATATTTTGATTGTCAAATACACCGGGAGAAACTCAAGAATCACAACACTTACTGATATGCTACCAGTAGTGTTGAACAATGTTTTATTATGTAACAGAGCATAGAAAATGAATAACAGGAAAATTGTCACTGCTTCATGGCGAAAACCGAAACGGCGTCACTGGCGCCGTAATATTCTGCTGTGCTTTTCATTAGTCGAATGGTAAATAGACCTATGTTTACCAGCCATCAAGGTGGAGGCCAGTGTTTATTTACCAGTGGCTGAGTTGTGGCGAGTCAGTCGTCAGAGAGCTGAATGTGGTGCAGTACAGCCAAATTGTACAGGGGTATCGCATTGGGATAGCACAGGAAGAAATCTGCACTTGATGTAGCACTTGGATGACATAATCGTGAGGTCTCTCGCAGACCTGAAAGATATGTGTCCAAGCATTCTGTAGTGAACAGATGCTGGCTGTGAATGAAAGCGGACCTCCTTCCGTTTTGTCTATGCTCCGAGTGCAGGGCCCTGGTAGAAGGCACAGGCCACTGGCCTGGCTTACCTGCTCAGCTGAGTTTGGTATACAATGTAGTGGAGGGAAAGATTCATTGATGCTCTCCTTTGAATAGCGACGGCATTATCCGTGGTTGCGACACCAATTGATATGCGGCTTTCATTTCCCATGTCATTCAGCTGAGAAGGGATAACTTCAGCTACAGGTATCCTATTTTCTATTGGCATACTCAGTTTCCGCTCTTCGACATCGATTCAACTGGGTAGCTCTTTATTTAGCGCTTGACAATGGTTTTGGATGTAGGGTCGACTGTAACTTCTCCTCTGGTCCTTCAGTCCTAGATTCCATACTCGTAAGCTGCAACGTTTGTCCTGAGATTTGCTCCTGTACTTCACCTATCTGTTTGTGCAAGATTTAAAGGTCATCTGATTGCTCACCTACCCTGTCAACAGCTTTGTTAACTTGCTCACGAAAACCATCGAGCCTACTTTTTAAATTTCTTTTGGTCTTGGCGTTTTCCAGCGACTTTCTGTTCAACAGCTGGCCTTGGACTTTTAATTTTTTGTATATCTTCTTACGTAGTGGAAGATTCTTCCCTTCTAAGGCCTTACTTAGCGAGCTAGCATGCTTGGCTTGTTGTGAATCAAGTTTCTCATTGAGAAGGTTAGTAAGGTCGGCTTGAGAACACGTATGGGCTTGAATTTTCGTCAGCGGAGCCATCACTATCTGCAGAGGATCGCGGCTGCCAGTAGTGACCGACGGCAAAGCACAACATCCCCCTGTGGGAGAGACAACGAAAGGTCGTGTGGTCAACGGCGCTAGGGCTTTGTCGTCGGCGACGGCGGCGGTGACAGTGTCTGCACCGGCGGTTGCAGTGCCGTCAACGATAGTGGCAAGGGCAGCGGCACCCGTCTCGGCAGAGGCGGTATCAGAGCCTTCAGCAACAGCGACGTGTGCAGCGACTACGGCAGAGGTAGAGGCGGCTAGAGCGGCAACGGCAAAAGTGATAGGACCAGCGGGGGAGAAAGTTTCAGTGACGTCAGGGGAAGTGGCAGGTGCAGCGACGAAGTCGGAGGCGAAGGTGGTTACAGGCAGAGCGGCGAAAGTGGCAGGGGCAGCAGCGGAGTCAGGGGTAGCAGCTAGTGCAGTGCCGACATCGAAGGCGCCTACAGTCACAGCGGCGAAAGTGGCAGGGGCAGCAGCGGAGTCAGTTGCAGTGACACCAGGGGTAGCATCTGGTGCAGTGACAACATCGAAGGCGGCTACAGTCACAGTGGTGAAAGGGGCAGGGGCAGGAGCGGAGCCAGTTGCAGTCACGTCGGGGGTAGCAGTTGGTGCAGTGCCGACATCGAAGGCGCCTACAGTCACAGCGGCGAAAGGGGCAGGGGCAGCAGCGGAGTCACTTACAGTGACGCCAGGAGTAGCAGGTGGTGCAGTGAGGACATCAAAGGCGCCTACAGTCATACCGGCGAAAGGGGCAGAGGCAGGAGCGGAGTCAGTCGCAGTCACGTCGGGGGTAGCAGCTGATGCAGTGACGACGTCGAAGGCGGCTACAGTCACAGCGGCGAAAGTGGCAGGGGCAGCAGCGGAGTCACTTACAGTGACGCCAGGAGTAGCAGGTGGTGCAGTGAGGACATCAAAGGCGCCTACAGTCATAGCGGCGAAAGGGGCAGAGGCAGGAGCGGAGTCAGTCGCAGTCACATCGGGGGTAGCAGCTGATGCAGTGACGACGTCGAAGGCGGCTACAGTCACAGCGGCGAAAGTGGCAGGGGCAGCAGCAGAGTCAGTTGCAGTGACGTCGGGGGTAGCAGCTGGTGCAGTTACGGCAGCGGAAGCGGCTACAGTCGCAGCGGCAATAGCGGCAGGAGCAGCGGCAGAGGCAGTTGCAGTGACGACGACGGAGACGGTTGCAGTCGCAGCGGCAATAGCGGCTGGGGCAGCCGCGGAGGCAGTTGCACCGACCGCGAGAAAAGCGGAGGCGGCTACAGTCGCAGCAGCAATAGCAACAGAGGCGGCAGCAGAGGCAGTTGAAGTGACGGTGGCGGGGGCAGAGGTGGTTACAGTCGCAGCGGCAATAGCAGCAGGAGCAGCGGCGGAGGCGGTTGCAGTGACATCGGGGAAAGCCGCGGCCGCCGCGGCTTCGGTTTTGGCGGCGGCGGCAGCAGCGGCTCCCGCTGTTTCCATGGCAGCGGACACAGCTGCGAGTGCTGCGGCGGTGGGGGCGTGCCTGTGTGCCGCTTTGCCCCCCTCAGACATCCACGCGACAGCTGGAGGCGGTGGCACAAATCTCGCAACGGTCGGATGGCCGTCGCCACCCCTGAAGTCGTCTGTTGTGGCATCGCAGGTGCTGACAGACAGGTGTTGTTCTAGAATAAAATTTTTACTCTGCAGCAAAGTGTGCACTGATATGACACATCCAGGAAGATTAAAACAATGTGCTGGGACGAGATTCAAACCTTGGACCTTTGCATTTCGCTCACAAGTGCACAACAGACTGAGCTATCCAAGCACGATGAATGACCCATCCTCACAGCTTTCTTCCATCGGTACCTCATCTCCTACCTTCTCAACTTCACAGCTTGGGGGTGTTTTTAGAATGAGTTCGAGTCTCGGTCTAGCACACAGTTTTAATCTGCTAGGAAGTTTCATGTCACAGCCAGTCCACTTCAGAGTGAAAATTTCATACTGGAACCGTCTCCCAGGCTGTGGCTACGCCAAGTCTCTGCAGTATCCTTTCTTCCAGGAGTGCTAGTCCCACAAGTTTCACAGGAGAACTTCTATGAAGTTTGGAAGGTAGGAGATGAGGTACTGACGGAAGTACAGCTGTGAGGTCGGGTCGTGAGTCGTTCTTGGATAGCTCAGTCTGTAGAGCACTTGCCCATGCAAGGCAAAGGTCCTGAGTTTAAGGCTCAGTCTGGCATACAGTTTTAATCTACTGGTAAGTTTCTTGTCAGTGCGCACTCCGCTGCAGAGTGGAAATTTCATTCTGGGAGCATCCCCTAGTCTGTGGCTAAGCCACGTCTCCACATTATTCTTTCTTCCAGGAGTGCTAGTCCTGCAAGTTTGCAGGAGAACTTCCGTGAAGTTCAGAAGTTACGAGATGAGTTACTGGCTTAAGTAAACCTGTGAGGATGGGTCGTGCGTCGTTCTTTGGCAGCTCAATCGGTAGAGCACCTGCTTACGAAAGGCAAAGCTCCCGAGTTCGAGTCTAAGTCCGGCACACATTTTTAATCTGCCAGGAAATTTCAAGTGTTGTTCTATCTAACCATTGTCTTGCTACGTCAGTTTATCGATATTTGGTCTTAAATCTTATCTCAAGGATCTATTTTTATTTAGCTATGGATTAAATGAATTCCTTTCCAACTATTTCTCTCTCTCCACTATTGGCGATTTTCTGCGCACAGCGTCAATAGTGGTTGAAACACTTGTTTCTTTCCCCCAGTGGGAAACAGTATAAAATTTTCATCATGGCTAAGTACCTCATTTCTCAAGCAGGTTCGGAGTTGTAAAGTAAGAGGATCCGTAAGCGGTCGCCAAGGTTTGCACCACCACACCCGTACTGTCTGGTACATCTCTCGTAGTCTCAGGCGACGTAAATGAAAAGAACTTTTCCAATTTGGCGGGCGATATTAATATTAAGAGGATGATGGGATTTCAGGTTGATCTCCGATACAGTATCCAGCCGTGTAAGGTGTCAACCACATTCCTACTTGCAGGAAGCCACTGAATTGTTTGGATACTGGGGAAAGGTGGTAGCTATTCATAACAAATATTCTGAAGTCAGAATGGAATAGTATATTAATAAGCCGAGGGCGGTCTTCATTGACATTACGCAATAGAAAACAACGCAGAGAACAAATATGTTAACTATACCTACACATACAAAGCTAAGAACAAATCGGAGATAAAATACTGCAGATCTAGTTGAGAATGTGAGGAAGGCCTAGATGAATTTTATCGCATGGCTGGCACCTCTGGCATCATATCGCGATATAGTCATGATCACTGAGTGAACGAAACGCCGAGCGAGATTGAGCGACATTGCTAAAGTGTCTTCAGAATAATGAGCAGTTGACTATACTACCACATGGCGGTGACTCTCTACAGCAAAATGGGGTTTGGAACGGCGTTGATGCACCAGCTGCTGGCCTTTCTCAGAAGATCTGACCAAACGGGGCAGGTGTGGCGGCGGCCAGGCCTTTTAAAAGATGACTGGCGTCATAATCTGGCGTACCTAGGACTGCGATCAATATCACCAGTGCCAACCTTGTGGGCAGAGGTGTCAGCTAGCGCTCGCCTGCTGTCTCATAGAAGCAGCCCACTTCCTTTTTTCTCCAGAGGTTACCGACCCTGGCACAACCTCAACTGCTTGAAAAGCAGGCTTTCCTGCAATCCTACGAGTCTCACGAGCAAGAAGACACTTCTTTCAAATTTGGATCATTTTTAACAGTTGCCACCATCTTGGGTAAATTATTAGATATTATTGATAAGAAAATTATGAATACATCAGCTTACTATTCGTCAACAGAGAGTCCTGAATCTGTCACCTGATTTATTTGTACTTGACTCATCCTTTGTTTTCGGTCTTGTGCAGCCACCTCGTGCGCGTCACGGCCGTGGCCATCTTTGGAATGTTAGTAACACGTTGTGTTACAACTTTCAGTAGTAGCGGAAGGTGCCTTGAGTGACAAGTTGAGGACAAAATTCCATGTCCAGAAAGTCGTCCGTTGTTGCCTCAGAGATTAAAAGTTATGGTGGTTCACTCCTGCTTTCGGCAGCAAACTTATGTACCATGACTGATCGTAAGTGAAACATTTCACCATGATGCTTGCGGGGCGGCGAGTTAAAATTAAAGCTTCGTTAATTAGTTTTAGACGTTTTTTAAAGTTTGAATGTTGAAATGTTTGTGCGAATTTTTAATACCATTGCCTTTTACAACGGCCTGAAAATTATTTATGCGGACAGCCAGAAAGAGATATAGAACATGGTGTCCATAATCCACAAGTCAATTACTCAGCTCGCCGAAACTGAAATAAAATGCTGTAACTCTCTAAGTATAATGCAGAGGAGTCAGGAACTACGACAATAAATGGAGGTCTACTATCGTTATTATATATTCCAGTAAAGTTCACATAAACAAGTATTGATTTTGCTAATCATAAATTATTTCTATTGTAATCAACACTCGACACAATTCAGAGACGTTCGAAGTTTCAAGTATTATTAGTTATCGTTCTGCCTGTTATTTAGGCACAGTTAATTACTTGTCTTAAAAGTGAAAAATAATCTTTGCCTCTTGCAATACTATTTTCTGTAACATAGCAGGCGGCATATAAAACAAAACACTAAAAATTAAACATGGGCTTCCCAGTAAACTATTAATCCATGAAAGTTCATTTTTACTCAGTTGCACAAAAACAATGTTATATCAGATTCAATCGAAAAAAATACCACGTCCGTCATCGTTAACGCCATCCGAGGCGTACCTGACACGGTCGCAGACAGAATAACGTTGCGAGACACATCACGTACGACTGACGACGATGGAATAACGTATCAAGTGAAGACACGTCAGTCTTTATATACCCTCGGTGCGGACGCAAACAGAACACTGCTGCAAAACGTTTCCAACGCTGCAGCAGTGCCCAGCTAGCACCCTTTTTGAGTACAAAATAATTTATTTCAATATTAATTGAAGACTGACAAGGTTCTCGATATTTTTCTGGGCAAAACTGCACTGTGTTTATGATCTACAAAAATCTCAGCGTCATAATTCTTAAACCTTAACTTCTAGAATTTTTTAAGTGGAACAGAGGGGTGATTGTGAACTCTGAATCGTCTCTTTCCTAACTTCTGCACCTTGATCAACTAACAGCATCATCTTGAAAGTCGGTACAGCTCTATCATTACATGTATAGGGCTGTCATTCAAGATTTATATCTTAGTTAAAAAGTTAATCTAACTTGCTTTTTGGTCCCGGCGGAGGTTCGAGTCCTCCCTCGGGCATGGGTATGTGTGTTCGTCTTTAGGATAATTTAGGTTAAGTAGCGTGTAAGCTTAGGGACACATGACCTTAGCAGTTAAGTCCCATAAGATTTCACACACATTTGAACATTTAACTCGATTTTGCAATTTTAATCTAAAATTGGTTTTTACCTAATAAGTCAAAAAGTAGAAGAGGTAGCTTCTTGAAATCCGCTACAATATGTTTCTTCAGGAAACAGACCCTACATTCGGAAATACAACTTTCTACCTTTAATGTCAGGTGCTTTTGAAACTTCTCAAAAGTGGATTTTTGTGAAAATTAATCATCATATCATGCTGAGACCCAAAACATTTACCATCGGCACGGTTTTGTAACATAACGCGCTATTCTTTGTCTGCTCTGCCTGGGCATGCATCAGGCGTTGGCGGCTTGACCTTAGCCGGAGGGGGGGAGGCCTATCTCTCACTCGCCACCGTAGACATACAGATACACTGTTTGCTTCCCCACAGCGTGACAACTTTCACAGCGATAGATAGCATCGAACACGCCTGCATCTGTCGGAACAACATTGTAGACACCGCTAAGTGTAGTGTGAGAGTACAAACTCACGCTTACTCCCGAAGGAGTGGACTTGCAACATGTGTTAGTCCCAGTAACTTTGTCAGTATATAGCATCCTTCAATTACGTTTCCAAACATTAAATTCTGTCCTCAGTTTGTTCCTCATGACACGTCCTAGATCTATATTTAATGCATGTCAACTGTGAAGTACACACAATCAATATGAAGCTGTAATGTAATAAAATCTTCGGTAATATCTTTGTATATGATGGGACAGCTGTTTTGTATTTCAGTCTGCATGTTGACATACCAAGAGAATAAGTCTGATGTTGGTGCATAAAATGATGTGGTCCCACTGGCTTGTTGCTCAAGATGTACTAAGGTTATATTAAACATGTTTCTACCACATACATTATAAACATTCTGCCCCTATTTGATACAGATAACATGATTATAAGTGACTCCACATGTTGGCTGCCTGATATGACTGAAAATTCAAAATTGGCCAAAGAAAGTTTTGCAGTCCATGATGGACAATGTTTTCATTTGAAAAATATGTAGACGCTGTGGGCCCAACCGTAAACAATATTATCAACATTCTACGGGCCTTGAAGTTCTTCGGTACCGTTTTGTTAAACCTCGTATATCTTAAGTGGAAACCCCGTGTTAATCGTGAAACTTGGTTATTTGCTAGTTTAGTAGAATGAAATTTGTGTCTAATTGTACATTGATTTAAGTGGAAAATTATATACCGTGAAGCACCAGACCGATGTTTATCAAACGTCTTTGAAGTAACGGATATTAAATGATTTAACTTCCATTTAATTCGGCATTGATGCCCAATATTAACATCAGTGTGACGTGTCCTGTGTCAGTTAATGAAGAATGCTGACTGGAGACAGTTATGAATGTATTCATCTTCCCATCGCAGCCCATACGTGCTCTGTGGGTGACGAATCAAAGAATCAGGTACGGCAGTGAAGGATCCAAACATTACTCAAGGTGTTTGTAGTGTGAACTCTAGTTTTGGTTATTGCACTATCCTGCTGAAATATACCACTTGACACCACAATCAGGAAAGTACCACGCTCTTGACATTTACTGGCGACAATTCAGCCACAAATCAACTGTTACCAAAACAATTCTGTTGTCATGTCCAATAGCTCCCCACAGCATGGTTCCAGGAGTTCGAGAAGTATGGGTCTCGCGAATCACTGCATCTTGTGAGATTTCATTTGGTGATCTGCAGACACGCTGGATTTGGTATGACCACCACAAGCAGAAACAAGGCTCATCTTTGAATTCTGCAGAGTGCCATTCGATGTCGCATCTGATTGTGGCTTTACATCCGGCACGTCTATGTGCGTATGATTGCTGTTAGCGTAAACGATGCATGGCAACCGGAGATCTCAACCAAGCTTCCAGTAATATGTTTCCAACGATTCGTGGTGACACTCTGCTTCAAGTTTCTGCGAGTATTTCAGCTGTTGTCGTCCATCTTTTCGTCAGACTCAGTCGCAAAATCCTACAGTGTTCTTGTGGTGTAGTCCTTTTAGAAGGATCCGTGCATACTCCTGTTGCCACACTGTTGTTCCGAGCCGATTCGTCACCATTCGTTCTGCAGCCATTATGCTGCAGCCAAGCGTCTAGTGTTACCAAGTCTCTCATGCCTATGATTCTACATTTCGCAGATTCCGTAGACTATCAATAAGCTGCATGCTTTCTGTACTGAAAACCCGATCAGCATTCCAATAGGCACGGAAATACTGAAGTATTAGTTTGGAATCAAAGTGTTCATGGTGTAAAACTTTCCATTTAGGGGCAGTGTAAAATGTACCTTTGTAGAGATGTAATAGTGAAATTAATCCTTTCGTTGTTAAAACTGAATGTGCATAGATTTTTTAAATGAGAAGGCGATAATACTTCCCATTTAACACCATTATCAATCCTTAACTATCAAAATATCCATTGTTCTACAATAGGAAGCGATGTACGTATGTCCCACTAACAAATGTGGGCTACCATTTTATGTTGACAGAGGTTTTGTGATTTCCTATTTTAGACATAAATCAGCTTTGATAGGAAATAACATAACTGAAAAATAATTATGTAAGTGTGTAATAGTTTATTTGGGTGCTGTCAGAATAGAAAAATATTCTGTGTAGTTAAATTTTCAAGAAAAGTTATAAGATCACAACTTACGGAGCCTAACATGCCATGAAACTTAGAAAATTACCGTGTGCCAACGACTTTTGTTCTCTTATCTTTAGGTTTTGTGCTGCAGTATCTGAATCATTTCCGTCTGACAGTATCTGATAGGGCATGTTTGTCTACCTCCACTGCTGCACAAGAAGCCCCTCTCCTTGCTGGGAAGAAAGTGCGCACTAAAACCCTCTTTTTCTTGAGGAAAACCCATCAATCAGTTATTTCCTAATCTGTGCAAGGGCAACTGATCTGTCTTCTACCCTTCCGTCTGACAATACGTGTGAGTCGATAATAGCCAAATAAATAAAAAATTAAACAGACAATATCACCGTTTTACGGGTCTGTCGGCACGTATCTTTCTGGTAACTAATCGTGCCTGTCAGCTGCAGCCATTGTGTCGTTGTAATAGCATCCTATTCCAGGACAGCCATCTTTTTTATATTTTTTTACAGTGCAGTCTTTTGGGCTGTTGTAAGTGCAGACAAACTGCTTTATTGTCTTGCCACCTTTCACATAAATTATTTTAATTGCTTACATTTACGACAGTCGCAGTTCCACAACTGTAAAGGTCATGGTTTCTCAGTCATTTAACCACATACAGGGTATAATAAAAAGGCATTGACAAACTTTCAGGAAACATTCCTGACACCAAGGGGAACAATATATATTACAAAGACATTGGTTCGGAAACGCTTTGTTTCCATATTACGGCTCATTTTATACTTCTCTTCGTAATCACATTAATCATGAGAAACACACAGAAACAGAGCGTACTAGAATTGCAAGAAACGTTTTCTTACAAGAAATGTTCAAAATACCGTCTTGGTTACGTTTGGTCGGAATATACAGTAAGTTTTAATTCTTAGTTGCACCGTCAACGTTCGCTGTTTGAGTTGAACGAAGGTAATGTTGATATACGAATAACTTCATTGCTTGCGTTAAAATGTAACTTCATTGCGCTACTAGCGTCAGGCACGTGTATTAACTATTTAGTGTTCATCATGGTTTCCGGTACAGTGCAATGGAAGTTTACTCAGATTCAGAGTTAACAGATGCCCATTTGCCGTACGCATTAGCAGATGATAATGGCCGTGGCGTTCAACGTTTGTATCGAGAAAGATTTCCACAATGGCGGTGCCCCGACAGATGCCGTGATAGATGTATTGCTCAAAAAATGTTCAAATGTGTGCGAATTTCTAAGAGACCAAACTGCTGAGATCGTCGGTCCCTAGACTTACACACTGCTTAAACTAACTTATGCTAAGAACAACACACACACCGATGCGCGAGGGAGGACTCGTACCTCCTGTGGGAGGGGCCACGTAATCCGTCACATGAGCCTCAAACCGCGCGGTCACTCCGCGCGGCGATGTATTGCTCTCCGGACCTCAACCCACTAGACTTCTATTTGCGTGGGCATTTGAAAGCTCTTGTTTACTTAAATCCGGTACAAGATGTATGCCCATATTGTGGAAGGCTGTGTAACAACAAGCCTACGCGATTCTCCAAGAATATACACTGAGGAGACAACAGTCATTGGGATACCTCCTAATATCGTGTCGGGACTTTTTTACTCGGCGGTGCAGCAACTCGATGTGGCATGGACTCAACAAGTTGTTGGAAGTCCTCTACAGCTGCCTCTACAGCCGTCCATAATTGCGAATGTGCTGTCGATGCACGATTTCGTGCGCGAACTGACCTCTCGATTATGTACCACAAATGTTCGATACGATTAATGTCGAGCCATCTGCGTGGCCGAGCCTTTCACTCGAACTGTGCCGAACGTTCTCCAAACCAATTGCGAAAAATTGTGGCCTGGCGCAGTATCATACATGTTTGGGAACATGACGTTCATGAATAGCTGCAAATGGGCTCCCGACGAACTCAATCTATTGCTTGTAAACACAGCTCACATCACTATGGAGCCACAACCAGCTGGCACATAGCTTTATTGACAACTTGGGTGTCCATTGCTTTGTGGAGTCTGCGCCACACTCGAATCCACTATCAGCTCTTATCAACTGAAATCGGGACTCATCTGACCAGGTCACGGTTTTCCAGTCGTCTAAGATCCAGTTGATATGGTCACGAGCCCAGGAGAGATGCTGCAGGCGATGTCGCGTTGTTAGCAATTGCATTCGCGTCGGTCGTCTGCTACCATAAGCTATTAACGTCAAATTTCGCCGCACTGTCCTGACGAATGCGTTCGTCGTACGTCCCACGTTGATTTCTGCGGTTATTTCACGCAGTGTTGGCTGTCTGTTGGTACTGACAACTCTACGCACACGGTCGTTAAGTGAAGGTCGCCGGTCACCGCATTGCCCGTGGTGAGAGGTAATAACGTGGTATTCTCGGCACACTGTGGATCTCGGAATATTGAAGTCCGAAAAGATTTCCGAAATGGAATATCCCATGATTCTAGTTCCATCTACCATTCCGCCAACAGAGTCTGTTAATTCCTGTCGTACGGCCATAATCACGTCGGAAACCTTTTCACATGAATCACCTGAGTACAAATGACAGTTCCGTTAATGCCCAGCGCATCACGGATTCAGTGGTAGTGCGGGTTTATGCATTTTAAACGTATAATTTCGGAAAGTTTTTCACACCGTGTTAATACGTTCTTTTCCTGTGTGTTTCCCAAAATTGATATTATGAAGAGAATTATAAACAAAGCGTTTCCGGGCTGATGCCCAAACAGCATATTTTCTTCCTCTAAGTATAAGGAATATTTTCTGCAAGTTTGGCCATGCCTTTTGTTACACGCTGCATTCCCACAAATTTCATTTGGCATACAAAGTAATACATTAGTTGAGAAGTATAATAGTGCATTAGTACTAAAAGCTGATTCTTAGAAGTAAATACTAAGAAACGTTACTTACTTCGGACGTCTTTGGAAAGTGTGAAACAATGGAAGTCTGCTTACAACACACAACAGTGACTTTAAAGCGGTCATATGTACGAGACAATCAAACTGAGTACTCACAGCGTTCACTACTGCCCGTGCAGTGCTGTTCGGCATTTTTCTCAGGTCACTACAGTCATTCCCGTCCTAAGATGGGTAACGCAGTCCCGGTGTAGTTAAGTCGGTGCTCAAAGCTAGAGAGACACATATGAACCACCGCCCACGAAATGATTAACTTTCACTGGGTGGTTATAATTAAAGTATAGATACGGAGGTCCAGTGTGGGCTGTAGTTATCGTATGGCAGCGAAAGTTGGTAGATCTGCTAATGCGTTAATGTTGAACAGATTATTGTGGAAAAAATTAGTTCCATTTGTGACCACCACGTACAAATCGCACTGTACGCTCTTTGTATTATATCAAAGGTGCCATTTGACAAGCCATAACGTGAGTGAACAATACGGCTTCGAAAACAGACTGCGCGCTGTTAGTGAAATTGTTTTGTGTGAACGGCAGTAATTACAGTGCTACACTGAGAGAGTATCGTCGACCGAAAGGACCTGAGGAGAGGCCAGATACAATTAAATGGTTTAAAGAAGATGATAATGACATTTAAAACACGGGTGAGCTTGGTGTGGCATCTGGAAGAGGAAGATGAGATGTCCTATCCCGCTGGATGTTATTGACGAGGCTGCTGTTGGTGTAACTGACCATACAGCATGTGACCCTGGTACCACTAGTGCTCGAGCAGTGTCACGAGAATTGTCCACGCCATGGCCAACAGAACGGAAAGTTTTGCGGTCTATTTCACACTGTTACCCCGTACAAGATCCATATGGTGCAGCATCTGAAAGCTCATGATCCGCAGCACAGTTCTGAATTTGCTCTTCCGTTTCTGGCCTAGAACGAAGTTGATGACATGTGGCCGGGAAAATATGCTATGGAGTGACGAGGCACATTTTACACTACAGGGTACAGTGAATACACAGAGCTGTCGAATTTGGAGTACTGTTACTGCGTGTATTGCATGAAGTCATTGCACTCGCCACATATGACTGTGTGGTATGGCTTCTAAAGCATTTTTGTTCTCGGTTCTTTCTTCTTTGGAGAGAGCCCAGAGGGCCTCTCAGGGTTACCATGACGTCTGCATGTTATCGATACTTCCTTGTACAGCATGTCATTCCTGTTTTGGAAGGGCGCAAGTGCGTGGAAACGTACTATTTTCATGCAAGATGGGGCAACATCTCATGAAACTCGCCCAGTGAAAGATCTGCTCAATAAAAATGTGTGTGTGTTAAATCTTATGGGAATTAACTGCTAAGATCATCAGTCCCTAAGCTTACACACTAGTTAACCTAGCCGGCCGGAGTGGCCGTGCGGTTCTAGGCGCTACTGTCTGCAGCCGAGCGACCGCTACGGTCGCAGGTTCGAATCCTGCCTCGGGCATGGATGTGTGTGATGTCCTTAGGTTAGTTAGGTTCAATTAGTTCTAAGTTCTAGGCGACTGATGACGTCAGAAGTTAAGTGGCATAGTGCTCAGAGCCATTTGAACCATTTGAACTTAACCTAAATTATCCTAAGGAAAAACACACACACCCATGCCCGAGGGAGGACTCGAACCTTTGCCGGGATCAGCCTCACAGTCCATGACTGCAGCACCTTAGACCTGCTAAATACAGCCTTCCATGAAGGCTGGTTTTCCAGATTCGTGGCCTGCAAGATCACATGACCTTAATTCATGTAACTTTTGGCTCTGAGGATATCTCAAAGAACGCATTTGATAGGGACACTTTCTATCTCTACCTGATCTGAAGGCCAGTGTAAAGGAACACGTAGTTCAAGTCCCACCGGAACTACTGCGAGTGACTGTAGATGATGTCGTTTTACGGACGCAGCGTTTCGCCGACGTATCCGTTGCTCATATTGAACATACTGTGCAACCGGCGGTTAATAATAAAATCAACATTATGAATCTCTCACTTGTTTGACATTTGCTGCCCACGTCCCGTTCCTAATCCATTACATATGGGAACATTTACATGCGTCTTTCTTGGATTCACAGCGCCAGATTGGCACCTAGTGGCCAAAATTGTAACTAATTTGTTTTCAGCGTAAATCGGTTCTACATCAACGCATTAGAATATCTACCAAGTTTTCCTGCAATAGGTTAATCACAACCCACACTGGATCTTTATGAGTAGCTGCATTTTAATAATAAAAACCCAGTACTTAATGAGTTTTTGCTAAAGTCGCCGATAAAAACTTATTTTATAATTTTATTTTATATGTTGCTTATTTAGCCTGACCTTTCTTAACACAAGTAAATACCTGCTGGTAAACTGATCTGCGCAAAAATCACGACTGTAACTTTATCTGGTACTCGTAGTGCGGAAGGAGATGTGCCGAACGAAGCGGCAGAGGGAGGCGAGGAAGCGGAAGGGGCTGAAGAAGGCGGCGAGTGAGTCTGCTGGCCGGCGGCCGTGGCTGCTGCCTGCTACCTGCTGCTGGGTCCAGCCTGCCCAAATTTGTTTCGAGTGTCTTGCCCGCGTACATGTTCGGACCTTTTGTAATTTATGTATTTTGAGAAATATTTTTTTAACAATATACTAAACATTCTTTCTAACTCATATGACTCTAGTAAAGATCTTAAAGATGTTTAGTGATCCTCCAGTTTAGTCAGCACTAATTACACTACTGGTCATTAAAATTGCTACACCAAGAAGAAATTCAGATGATAAACGGGTATTCAATGGACAAACATATTACACTACAACTGACATGTGATTACATTTTCACGCAATTTGGGTCATAGATCCTGAGAAATCAGTACCCAGAACAATCACCTCTGATCGTAATAACGGCCTTGATACACCTGGGCATTGAGTCAAACAGAGCTTGGATGGCGTGTACAGGTACAGCTGCCAGTGCAGCTTCAACACGATACCACAGTTCATCAAGAGCAGTGACTGGCGTATTGTGACGAGCCAGTTGCTCGGCCACCATTGACCAGACGTTTTCAGTTGGTGAGAAATCTGAAGAATGTGCTGGCCAGGGCAGCAGTCGAACATTTTCTGTATTCAGAAAGGCCCGTACAGGACCTGCAACATGCGGTCGCGCATTATCCTGCTTAAATGTAGGGTTTCGCAGGGATCGAATGAAGGGTAGAGCCACGGGTCGTAACACATCTGAAATGTAACGTCCACTGTTCAAAGTGCCGTCAATGCGAGCAAGAGGTGACCGAAACGTGTAACCAATGGCACCCCATACCATCACGCCGGGTGATACGCCAGTATGGCGATGAATACACGCTTCCAATGTGTGTTCACCGCGATGACGCCAAACACGGATGCCACCATCATGATGCTGTAAACAGAACCTGGATTCGTCCGAAAAAATGACGTTTTGCCATTCGTGCACCCAGGTTCGTCGTTGAGTACACCATCGCAGGCACTCCTGTCTGTGATGCAGCGTCAAGGGTAGCCGCAGCCACGGTCTCCGAGCTGATAGTCCATGCTGCTGCAAACGTCGTCGAATTGTTCGTGCAGATGGTTGTTGTCTTGCAATCGTCCCCCTCTGCTGGCTCAGGGATCGAGACGTGGCTGTACGATCCGTTACAGCCATGCGGATAAGACGCCTGTCATCTCGACTGCTAGTGATACGAGGCCGTTGGGGTCCAGCACGTCGTTCCGTATTACGCTCCTGAACCCACCGATTCCATATTCTGCTAACAGCCATTGGATCACGACCAACGCGAGCAGTAATGTCGCGATACGATAAACCGCCACCGCGATAGGCTACAATCCGACCTTTATCAAAGTGGGAAACGTGATGGTACGCATTTCTCCTCCTTACACGAGGCATCACAACGTTTCACCAGGCAACACCGGTCAACTGCTGTTTGTATATGAGAAATCGGTTGGAAACTTTCCTCATGTCAGCACGTTGTAGGTGTCGCCACCGGCACCAACCTTATGTGAATGCCCTGAAAAGCTAATCATTTGCATATCACAGCATCTTCTTCCTGTCGGTTAAATTTCGCATCTGTAGCACGTCATCTTCGTGGTGTAGCAATTTTAATGGCCAGTAGTGTAATACTGTACTTGAGCTCTGGCGAAAAAGACGAGCTGCCTACATTTGCATAAAACATTCTCAGTGTTCATCCCGTGTCAGATTGGAATAACACATATTATCGACTTGTTCAAATGTCATCAGACGCTGCGAAAGGCTTTTGTTTAAGAGAAGGCGTACAGGAGTAGACCAATTACTCAATCTGCTCTCAACACCTAGTAGTTTAATTTCCAACGGGAACGGTGCATACCTCCCGCCCACATCCCGACGTAAAACATGGTCTCCCATGCAAAACCCCCGTCTTGTACGTGACGTCAAGTGATATTTTTCTGTCATTTAGAGGTCGACTACTGGTTGTAAATGGCCATCATGAGAGCAGTCGCTGCTATCAGATGCTGACGTCGATGACGTTGACGATGGCAGGATTCGTCGACATCTTGAATTCTTACTGCAGTCTGCATTGGCACGAACACTTTTTTCTGACGCGTACTTTTTATTTATTTCAGCAATAACAGCTTTGTCAGCTCGAATACTAAAACGAAGACTTAGCTTTGAAATACTTTTGTACTAAAATTTCTTTTCGACAAGCATATTCTCACAGTAACCCTGACGTGGTAGTTTCATAGAAATTAAAACCAGGTAAGTAGAACAGACGAGGGACGATTATGAACAACAAGACTAAATACCAATTTGACTAATATTTTATCCAACGATTTCCTAGAGGAAACATTCTTTCCTATAAGTACTTTTTATTTATTTCTGCAGTAATAAAACCCGTCAAGTCGAATGTTTAAAATAAGAACTTTCTTTCGAAATACTTTTATAATGAAATTTCGTTTCGATGTGGCATATTATCACAGAACGGCAGTGATAACTACTATGTGAAAAAAAGTCTTATAAAAATTAAAACCAGGCGTATAGAACAGAATAAGGAAACGATTACAGATAAAAGACTCGATATCTATTTAGCATTATATTAACGATTCTGAGGTTATAGATCTGATCGTATAGCGTAAAGTGCAGCACGCTGTTTTGCGAGACAGGAAACTGGGCTAGAGCCATATCGAGTCCGCGCGGAGGGATAATGAAAGTGGGCTTCTCTGAGTGTGGATTTTAGGCGGTTTCCCACTCTCGTTTAGGCAAACGTTGGACTGTTCCCCAATATCCACCAGAGAAAATACGATATACAAATAGTTAAAATATGATAACACCAGAGCAAAGATTACACGATTCACAGATGGATGGCTCTCCATTATGTAACCTTGGCGACTATCGTATCAGGAAGGGCAACCGATTGTAAAATTCAGTCTGTACAATGTATACCGGGTGTCCCAGCAGGAATGGTTGTTTGACGCAAAAAAGTATATTAAAGATGAGCCCTAAGGTGCATACCTTATGAACACTCAGTTAGGGTAAGAGAGGTATAGCGGAAATGAACAATTACTCATAGCTCTAGAGGTACGCATTTTACAGCATGTATTTACTAGAATTCTTTGCATGATGTGCCCCAAATCATTGGCTTTTCGATGAGCTCATTGGCCTTAACTTTAATCCTGCCCTTGAGCGCATTACATAATAGTGCTCCTCCCCTCCCCCTCCCCACCACCCCCCCCTCTCTTCGACCACTCACAGTGTAGTATTAAAACGGTGCGTCAAAATGAGGAGTTCATGTAAAACGGCAAAAGATATTTGCCACCCCGCCACCACACGCACACATACTAAATAACGTACCATCTCTCTCTCTCCTCTCCTCCAAACAGAGCATAGTACTTAGCCATCTTTAAACTGAAAGAGCCACTTGCAATGTAGCCCCGTCTGGGCTGTGCTGTAAACTATCTGAACAATATGAATTATTTGTAAAAAAAATACATTACACACCTCCCTCTCCTATCTTCCAGTCAGAGCCTGCTATTTTCGCCACCATTAAAATGAAACGGCCAATTACAGTGCACCCCATCTGGGCTGTCCGCAAAAGTATTCGAACGGCCTGAATTATTTATCAAAAATACGTACATCACAAACCTCTCTCTCTTCTCTCCACTCCTCCAAGCAGGACTCAGTATTTTAGCCACCATTAAAATGAAAGAGCCAGTTACAATGTAGCCTCATCTGGGTTGTGCACAAAAGTATCCTAATGACCTGAATATTTATCAAAAAATACATCACACACCTGTCTGTCGTTTCCTCCAGCCAAAGCCAAGAATTTTTAGACCTCATTAACATGAAAGAGCCAATTACAATATAACCTCATCTCGGCTGTGTGCAAAAATATCCGAACGATCTGAATTATTTATCGAAAATACATAATATATCTCGCTTTCCTATCCTCCAATCAGACCCTAGAATTTTCATCACCATTAAAGTAAAAGAGCCAATTATAACGTAGCCCCATATACACTGTGCTCAAAAGCATTCAAATGGCTTGAATTACTGGTCAAAAAATACATCACACACTTAAAAAAGAATCTGAAGTGCGTAAAATAACGAAAAGGTTATCAGCTATCTTTTTATTACTGAGATCAAAAAATTGCTTACGGACTGGCTCACCAGTTGCACCGGTATATTTTCCACACTGTTCTTTCATCTTCCTCACCCCATATGGATGGGAGGTGTGCTGCCGGCGTTGTAGTAGCCCACACTTCATCCTGAACATTTACGGAAAATAAATGCTGACATTACAAATGATATTTATGGCTGCAGAACTTTAAATTGTTTTTAAAATATAATGAAGAGATGATTGCAAATATACACTGTTATATTCTTCGTTTAAAGTCTAAAAAGGAAATAAAAAGTCTTACAGGTAAATATAAAAAGACAAAATACAAATTTGAAAACTTTAAAAAGGATGACGACGTCAACTGAAAAGAAATGCTGCACATTCACTAAAGTAAATGAGGACTTGTGCTGGGTGAAGAAGCTGTGGGGAGATTAAATGCTGGCTGGTTGTGGGTGAAAATTTCTAATCCGTTGGGTGGTATCTGTACAAAGAGGGTAGGTGGTAGCGTGGATAGTGTGAAAGACAGAAATGAAGGATGAGTTGCGTGGGTGGTCAGGGCCGTTGTGTCAGGAAGGAAGTGATGGAGTCAGATGGAGAGGGAGAAGAAAGGGTGGGGGGAACCGTAATGTAGTATGGATAAAAGTCAGAGTGGATTTTATTGTCTGTGAGAAGGAGTCTCTTGAACTTGTGTTGGAATAGGGTAAGGAGTGAGTGTAGGTGAAGTGGTAGTGGGTTGCGTTCATAAAGGCATGGCAGCATGCCAAAGTTGGTGATCAGAGGTGAAACAAGAGGGTTATTAGACTCTAGTTTGCGGATAATATAAGAGATGTGGAGGTGTTCTATATGGGTGAGGAGAGGCGGGAATTTGATCAGATTGTAGAAAAGCCATGCATGGAAAGATAGGTGGATCCAGAGAGTGAGACAGAATGCTTGGCATACTAGGATTTGGAGGGACTTATAAATGATTGGTGGGGCAGATATGAGTACAACATGTGAATAGTAGAGGATGGGTCGGATAAAACTGCATTGATAAATTTCTGATATGGAATAGAAATGCACTGTCCATAAATAGTTAAAAACCAGCATCTGCTAATGCAATGTAATTAACAAATAGGAGGCAAACAGTTTTTTGTAATTACTTGTTTGTTTGTGTGTGTGTGTGTGTGTGTGAGAGAGAGAGAGAGAGAGAGAGAGAGAGAGAGTAAATGTGAGATTGATTGAGTGAGTAAGTGAGATCAACATCTCCTCCTAACCCAATGGTTCGATTTCAGCCAGATTTAGTTTATATAGCACTTATCTGCAAAGAAGTACTGTGAAGGTAAGTACAACCTAGTTCCAGCCAGGGTGGGGTGACATAGGAGGTAGACAGGGAGAAAGGGGAGAAGGAGATGGACAGGCAGAGGGGGGAGCTAGGAGATGGGCAGAAAGAGAAAGGGAGGAGCAGATGGATTGTGAGAAGGGGTATAAGGAGAGTTGTATGAGGCAGGTAGAAGATGGAGAGGAGAAGTGGTCAGATGAAAAAGGTTAGAGGTGTGAGGAGGCAGGTAGAAGAGGGATAGGGTGTGAGGAGGCAGGTAGAAGAGGGATAGGGTGTGAGGAGGCAGGTAGAAGAGGGATAGGGTGTGAGGAGGCAGGTGGAAGAGGGATAGGGTGTAAGGAGGCAGGTGGAAGAGGGATAGGGTGTAAGGAGGCAGGTGGAAGAGGGGAGAGGGGAATAGGACGAGGATGGTAGACTGGGCGGAAATTTAAATTTATACTGATTATTTTAATGAAACTATAGCTAACATTTTCCATCATGTAGGCAACCCGCGTGACACCTCTTGGGCACTTCGTATTCTTTCCTGTATTTAGTTGACATGGAATGCTTTAAAAGTATAGAGTGCAATTTGTGTGTTATTTGTACTGTTCATTGTGCCAACCAGATCGTGAGAACGAGCCAGTAGTTTTGTCATTGTGTTTAGGGGCCAAAGATCATACCACACAGCTGAATACCACAGAGAAATTTGACATCCTCTCTGGAATCGCATGGTGTAAAACAGTAGAGATTTATACATATATGTGAGCTATATACGTGGCATAGGCGTACACTGGCGAAGCCGCTGGTAGAAAGCTGTAATAAAATAAAATAAGCCAAATCCTGAGAAAGAATATCCCGTGCTGGACGGGATGAATGCTAGGGAAAAGGAGAATTAAAAATTCTGAGTTTTTCACACTAATCAAGTTTATATATGCTGTAAATGCCTCGTTCCTCATCATTTCGATAAAATAATCGTTCAAATGATCTGTGGAACATGTAACCAACTAACTAAGAAACAGAACTGTCGTCTTTCAATGACACTCTTGTCTCGCGACTGCTCAAACGATTCTTTAGCGAAAGAGCTAGCCAAGTGTACGCACTCACATAAATGAGATTACAGTAGAACAGCAGTCCAGTGATCAACCGAGTTTAAGAAAAAAGTGACCAAAATAAATTAGATTACTGACTGCCGTATAACATGTACTCAGACTTTCTTCAAACATTGTCACACTCGATTTGCTATTCGTTGTAATTCTAGGTACGAACTGCCTAAATGATTTTATTCTATCGATAACTGTTAGGTACAAGGGCAACTGTACTCGTAAACCATGCTAGGTGTAACTAGTCATAAAGTGTCGCTCACGAGTTTTGGACTCGTGACGAAAACTGAAATAGATGATAAATGTTTTGTGTGGAGTACGAATCAATGAGGAGGATTTGGACAACCCAAGTGATGGACAACAAAGAAGTGTTTAATGAGGTGCGGAAAATCGTAATGTAATGATAGTTCCTATTTAAACCTTACACAATTCATATATGTATGCAACCATACTCCCAGTAACATGTTAAAGCAGAGTATAAGGTACAGCAAGCATATTATGAGGTCATTCAGGTCGTTCGGTAGTGATGTCGGTAGACGAAAGATTTGTAATTCAGGTCATACGCTTCAATAGCATTGTTAGTGGTGAACAAAAACGTGAATTAATTGTTGTAGAGACTAAAAAGTTCTTCCGGGACGAAAGCGAAGAATCCAAAGTTACTCGGTAAGCGAAAGAACTACACGAATAAATGGGTGATTGAGCAATGCTGGCGAGGCCAGCTAAGTGTATTATGCGCTGTGGAAAACGTTTTTAACTTGGAATCTTGATAGCCTCACTGCTCTTTCAGAGACGACACTTTTGTCGATTTCCATTGTAATTGAAAGACGTGCTGATTAAATCAGTCTAGGGTGAGTTAGAGAATGAACAAAAAAAGTTCGGAATACCTGATGCTGTTCAGACAATGGAAGCATTACATGTGCTTTCTGCTAGACAATGTAGAAATAATAATGAGTTATTGGTTCTTCCTCCTTAATTTTTCAAAGGAATATGTGGACTGTATGTCTACGTCGACCGTTATGTAGAGGCACGTCGCCAGCCTTCGCTTCCTCATACCGTAGCGTAGCACTGAGTTAAGCGCGATGCGTGGCTGGGCGATAGGGGCATGGCCCACTGCACACAAGCAAACATCTTGTGTAAACACAGGGGCCGGCACAGTTTGCTTAACTGCAGTCGACGGCGGGCGCGGGCACACAACTGCCCCCACCCCTGCCTCGTCTCCTTCACACACGCACACACACACACACACACACACACACACACACACACATATACTCTACCTCTGCCCTCTGTTCCAGATTCTTCTCTTAAGTTACTTGACTGGACGTTCTGATGGTAAATGCTAGTGAATGATCTGCGTCTCTTTGCAAAACTCATAACATATCTTTTGAGTAGCACTCATGCGATCAGTCTGGTCTAACAGCAAAACTAGCGCATTATTTTGGCACCCTAGTAGCCCGCCAATATCAGAGACCCCAGCGAGGCAGGTGAAGGGAAGACGTTGCGCTCCTCCTAGGAACCACTCATATGAGTATTTACGTATTTATAATAAATAAACAGAGAAGAGGCCACTGAAAAAACCGGCATTACCATTTCAGGCACGTTATTAGTGGAGGTTTCTTTTCTACTGGCACTGGAGCCAACTTTTACTGACATCCGAACTGATAAAGCTCTATAATCTTTTTGTTGTGATGAGCACGTTACAATGATCACCTTAGGTTTTCAACGAATTGCATAAAATCCGTGAACCGACTGTAAAATCAAGCATCTCTCTATAGTTTAGGTGCAACACGTATCTAAATAACTCATTCCAAATTCTTCAGGCTGAAGCCTTACTAACACTATAAACTCCAATTCATGTAGTAAAATAACTTCTCGATCTGAACTCAGAAGGTGTTTTAAAAATTTGAAGACGGAGTACTAAGGTGACGGTTTTTGGGAACTAAACATGTAATGATCTGCCGGCCGCGGTGGTCTCGCGGTTCTAGGCGCGCAGTCCGGAACCGCGTGACTGCTACGGTCGCAGGTTCGAATCCTGTTTCGGGCATTGATGTGTGTGCTGTCCTTAGGTTAGTTAGGTTTAAGTAGTTCTAAGTTCTAGGGGACTGATGACCACAGCTGTTAAGTGCCATAGTGCTCAGAGCCATTTGAACCATGTAATGATCTAACTTATTACATTAATTATCCCCTACCAGCATGCCGCGCGACACATACAATTGCAGTGGCATCCTTTCTGTAGATTACGTACAGATGTGACGAAAAATACCCAGAAACAAAGCTCGTTGTACAAATCTGATGATGTTTCTTCTTGACATCTCTTAGATGGGATTGTGAGTCACATTTGCTCGTAATATATTTCTCAATCGACGTTAGAAACGTTCCATTGCTCTCCTCTTTGATACGCATTTCTCGAAACGAGGTAACTACAAAATTTTGTCCGTGCAAGCTTCAAGTTGAGAGTTAACTCATTGTTAATCACAACTGCTTCCTTTGGAAACTGGTTAGTAATATTATTATTAGTTAATCCACAGTGGTTTCAAGCCAAACAAATTCTGTTGTACTACGTACAAGAACAGAAATTCACAAATTGTGTATTCATGATTAACGTAGAAAAATTAACGCATGACCCTGACTCTTCGAGGCTACCGGTTGCCAAAAAGGTCTGAAACCATCTTCTAGCTAGGCATCATCCAGCTTAATATTTTGATAATCATTCATCTCAACATTAAACAACTATTTCCCACTGTTACGTTGCAAAACATTTGACAACGCACCTGTATATTAATAAAGCCAGAGTGCGTTAGTTGCTGATTTAGTACTGAAGAATTAGCTCGTATGTTTATATCGATCAACAGTGAATTATCGCAGCTAATAAATAATATCGTTTCTGTCAGAAAATTGAAATATTAGTACAATATAAGAATAGGAAAACAGAGCCGTCAAGTAGTAGGAATGAAGCCCCAGAATGATATTTTCTGCTTCTGCTTCTAAAGAGAAAGAGAGGGAGAGAGAGAGAGACAGAGAGAGAGACCAAAAAGTTCATCTTGATTACTAATTTACTTAAACTTTTTCGTGTGCGTGAGAAGTTTAAATTTTGGAAAATCAAATTTTCCTATATTCAAAACACAACACTGACACGATGGGCGTCAAGAAAGGCAAATTAACCCTAGTCCCCTGGGTAGGTAAGTAATTGTGGCAATAACCAGCAGGTGGTTGCTATCTGATAAATGGGGTGTTGTTGGAAGATGTGCCGTCTGAAGAGACCAGTACGTACCCTACAGACGTTAATACCTTCTACCCTGTAAACTGTAGACTCAGTACTCTTCGAGAGCACTCTACTCTGGTCAATAGCCTTTGTCCAAACAGTTATTGAGTATTTAGATTTTGTCTCATGTTTTGTCCAAATGCAATAATCCATCAGTGGATCATGCCGTTAATGATTGCGAGTGGAGAAGTGTATTTATGCCAAAAACACTGTGATGTTAAATTTCTCGTAATTATGCATCTGACTGTGTTGAATTTTTTCGATTTCATTGATATCGACAAGGATCTGATTTGATTCTCGATCTCCAAAGCTAATTCCAGATGTAGGATTCCTCCATTATCCATCTTCGCACGCTCTCTCTTTCATTCTTTCTTTCTTTCACTCACTCACTCACTCACTCACTCACACACACACACAGACATCGGAGAATAAGTGAACAATGTTGATCACAGATAACAATACAGATACTGAACACGAAAGTATGGAAACTAATAAAAATTGTGATTTGGAACGAAGAAGACATCATTTCCCACGCCAAGTTCCCTCTAAGTGATCATCACTGTTCCTGTTATTAAAGCATTTGCTGACAACACATCTTTGCAAATCACTATAATTTCCCTTACGATCTCCAACGCGTTTCAGAGTTATAATTGCACTATCAAGGACTACAATGCCGATTTTCTACAGTACGTCTGTGTTGGATTTCATCCGGTAGTTAGTGTAGCAACAAAACTGTTAAGTTTTACTGTTATACACAAAACTCTAATTCGAGAAAATATCTTCAAATTGTGATAATTCTCGCTTTTATAGTCCGTAATAGTGGTTTCGTTACTGTCCTTAATAGTGGTGCCGTTTCTTCCAAAGTGTGGTGATTATCACAGAGAAGACAATCATTACAGCACCTATACTTCAGTCGCAGAAAATAACCAAACAGAATGCGAAATACTTTACATGCAGATGATTTTTGAAGACGGCAGTAAATGACATCTTACTAAAGCGCTGTACCGTCATCTTGATTTCTTTTGCCAGTCATTACGATTAGAGTTGCTTTTAATTACATTGCAAAGTATTCTGAATTCCAACTCTGTAGTTTCGATACACTGCGCTTTTTTAAGCCATACTGAAATCACTCTGTACGCAGTTCCATTCCACCGATATAGCGACTCAGGTAACATTAAAGAATCACAAAAGGTAAACTCGCCTAATGTAATTTTCCTGGCAGATATACAGGGTGTAACAAAAATGTACGGCACAAATTGCAGGAGACATTACTCACACCTACACAAAGATATTATGTTATATGAAAATGGGTCTGGAAATGCTTTGTTTCCATGTTACAACTCATATTCTCCAACTAATTAATCACGGGAAACACTCACGAACAGATCGCACCAACATACCACATGCAACTCTTTCTCATAGAAGACGTTGAATATGCCTTCCGTGGGCATTGATATATGCGTCAACCCGCCCTCGTGGTGAATCTCGGATGCGCTGATATGGCTTAGAGACTCTGAACACCTTGTACTGGGCTTCCATACACAAGAGCTTACAAATGGTCCGCAAGTAAAAGCAGAGATCATGGAGGCCAGGCAATAGGTCCATCTCTACCTACCCACTTGTCACCGAATATGTTATTTAGAAGCCGACTGACATTAACACTAAAATGAGGGAGTGCTCTAACGTATATGAAGTACGTTTTGTCGCACAGCTAAAGGCACATCTGCTAACAGATCAGGTAGAACTTTCTGTACGAAACTGTCGTAACTTTGTCCGTCGAGGCTGGATGGAAGAAAGTGAATCCATAACAAACAGTCACCAACAATTCCGGTCCAATCATTCACAGAAAATCTTTGCTGGTGACTTGCCTCAACAGTTGCGTGAGGATTGACATCTGCCTTACATCCCGAAAGTGAAAATTTACAATCTGATATCATTGAAACGACGCCTCAGCTGGAAACAGCACCGTTGCACTAAAATTAGGGTTGGCACTTTGTTGAATTAACCGTCCGCAGAAGAGTACCCGTGCAGGAAAATGTACAAAATATAAATGGTTGGCATACAGCTGGTGCTCGTGCAGCACACGTCAAACAATCATGTCCTAACATTCAGTGTTGCAGCTACATGTCTTGTACTGACACTAGGGTAGTCGTCAATCGCATTAAGAATTGCCGTCTCCCCCGTTGCGGTGTCCTCTTCCTTCTAGATCTCCCCTCCTCCCCCCCCCCCCTCTCCGTCACGAGTATCAGGCTTAAATGCTCCATGTTCCCTAAGACGACGGTCAATAGCTTCAAACGTCTTCCCGTTGGGGCACCTTCGTTCACGAAATTTCTCCTGCTAAAACATTGAGCGCTAGTGCCACTGCCGGCAGCTAACGCATACATAATCCTTGTTCCATAGATCGTGAATACGACATTTCGTAATGATGTGGAACGTGTCACTTTAACATAAGTTTCCTTTACACAAATTAAATAATAATTTTTTTTCAGTTGCTACTTCATATCTGAGAATTCACCTATTGAGTAGAAGAAGTTGTCATTGAGAAATTCATTTAATTTGCATTTAAATGTTGGTTGGCTATTTGGCAACTTTTGTGGCAGCATAATTCACCGCTTTCTGTGTCAAAGTGAGATTTAATCCAGAATAGTGAATATCATCCTTCCTTCTAGTGTTGTAGCTATGCTGTTATTTTTGAACTGGGATGGGTTATTTACGACAAATTTCATAAGTGAATATATGTATAGTGAAGGTACTGTGAACATCCCGAGTTAAATAAATGTCTGGAAGGTGATCTTGGGTGGGCTCCAGCTATTATTCTGATTGCACGCTTTTGTGCAATGAATACTTTCTCTCTTAATGACAAATTGCCCCAAAATATGATGCCATATGAAAGCAGTGAATGAAGATAGGCATAGTAGGCCAATTTACTGATATGTTTATCACCAAAATTTGCAATAACCCTAATAGCATAAGTAGCTGAACCTAACCGTTCCAGCAGATCATCGATGTGTTTCTTCCAATTCAATTTCTCATCCATGCACACACCCAGAAATTTTGAGTTTTCTGCCTTAGCAACAGACTTCCGTTCATAGTCTATATTTATCAATGGTGTTATGCCATTTACTGTACAGAACTGTATATACAGTTTTCTCAAAATTTAGCGAGAGTCCATTTGCTGAGAACCACTACTTAACAATTTTCTGGAAGACATTATTTGCAATTTCCTCAGCTGATTCTTCCTTCTGGGGTGTGATTACTATACTTGTATCATCACCAAAAAGAACTAGCTTTGCATCTTCGTGGCAAGTCGTTAATATATACTAAGAACAATAGGGGACCCAAGACTGAATCCTGTGGGGCATCTGCCATCTCTTCATTTGTGTACACTGCCATTGCACAAGCCAAATCTGTGATTAGCTCTAAGTAGCAACCCGTGTGCTTGCAATGGTCGTATTGATCTCTGGAACAGTTGATGTTACGTGTAAACAAGCAATGACGACGCCGCGTGGCAAGAGCGACATGTAAAACAAAATACTGGTCTAACGTTCTCTTCTTGTGTGTTTCCCACGATTAATGAGTTGGGGAAAATGAGATGTAACATCGAAACAAGGCATTTCCAGACCCATGTTCATATAACATAATTTCTTCGTCTACGTGTGAGAAATGTGTCCTGCAATTTGTGGCGTACATTTTTGTTACACTCAGTATGCGTTGCGGGAAATATTAAAAACTTTTGTTCTATTCTCATGATGCATATTTTCCAATTTCAACCTCTAAGAAAGAAGCACAAAGACAAAACAAAACGTTTTACTTTTCCTAAAGTGATAATATTGCGACAGGTTGTCCTTGCGGCCATAGTGGCTACAAGCATATTCGTCATTTACTTAAGCACCATTAACACAGAAGGGACTCATGCAGGTGGAGCTAACATCAGAAAGAATGAATAAAACTGTGAGGACGAAGATTCTGACGTACGTAATGCAAGACGTCGAACTATTTTCTCTGTAGATTTCTGTATGGTACGATAAGCTGTGAAAGAGCTACGAACAACGAAATTCATGATATATTTCAATCACTGAAAGAAACTCCGAAGAGAAAATTGTGCTCCTGTTAACACGTAAAAAAACTCTCATATGTAACAATAGCCAAAACAGTTCTGAAGTAATGTATAAAATGCATGTTTGACCATCAGGCGCTTTTATTTTAAACCCAAATATCGACTGGTTTCAATCATGGACCATCTTGACGGATAAGGGTTAAAATAGTTTAAGCCACAACATTACATATGTCATTACCTAAATAATGTGTAGAGCATTTCATGAATATCAACATGCGACACAGGACTTTTAGAAGCAAACATACTAATAACAAGGACACACAGAGCAGAAGAGTCATGACCTTCTCTTCAGTGCTGCTCTGTGTACAATTGTTATTAGTATGTGATACCGGTATTACCTCGGTGTATCATAAAATGCCGAAAGGATTAAGTGGAAGGGCCTTAGGGCAGGGGAGCATTCACCTTTTGTTGTTCACAATATTTATTAAAGTCAATCAATAGAAATAACAATTGTCATAAACTTCAAGTGAGAGGACATTTGAACATGAAGCTCATCAGTCGGCTTTAAATACCAAAGAAAGTATAACAACTTTTCAAATGAGAAAGATAATACCTTTTTATTAAGAAAAATAATACACGGAACGCTTAAAGAGCTACCGTAAGTTCACTTACAGACAGTTTTAAAACCTTGCCCAAATATATTAGTTTTTTTTTAAAAAAAAAGGGTAACTTTACACATGAACTGTGAATAACTATATTTTGTATTAACAATAGTGAAGAAATAACATTTATAATAATAAAAACCCCAGTGAGAGATGAGAGAACATTTATTTATACATGAAGCCTATCAGTTGGCTTTAGTTACCAATGAATGTATAACAATTTTTCAAATGAGAAAGGTAATACCTTTTTCATAGAAAACAGAAAACACTGCACCCCCGAAGGGCTATCGTGAGTTCAATTACAGACAGTTTTAAAACCTTACCCAAATATATTCGTTTAAAAGAAACAGTAACCTTACATACGGACTTCCAATTAGACAGGCAATAATATACATCAGACCCTTCTCTTACAAATAGTTCCCAGCTCACGGCATCTGCCAAGTGCGGACATGAACGTCCTGCGGGAGCAGCCAACACGGGCCAAACCTGGTTGTGCCGCACGGGCCCGACTGTTCGGCCCGGCCGAGGGCGCGAAGTACGGTAGGTGCGTCCGACTTCACTTCTCGTGTGCAGCTCCCCCCAAACGTTTAACTCAGAGGGCTGTCATTGGGTGCACCTGGGTCTTAACGGAACGTTCAGTTCCGTCAGATGCACATCCACCAACTAGGCACAGATGTAGAACAAATTGTCAACAATTATAGTCTAACAAATCGCGTGTGCCGACGCAGCAACAATACGCTACAACCAAATGTCTCAAACAGTGCTATGTTGAAAAACCCAGAATCAAATAATAAACAGGCATAGTAGCACCGTCACAAGAGTTAAAACAAATTGCGACTGCTAAATTTAGCTTACTAGTGACAATTAAATAAGACTCAGGGTTGAGATATTTTAAGTAACCGATTGAGCTCACTTCCACACGTGACGCCATAAAAAAAAACACCGAAAGATATTTTATCCTTACGATAATGGAGCCCTTGGTGGATGCCGATATTCGAAGCTCCGCACAGGTGTCTCACAGAGTTAGCGCCCTTTGCTACATCATACAGTTCAAGATCCACAATATTGTCTGGGACAATTTAACACTCAGTTTTAAAACATTATAAACATTAAGCCCCACGGCTTGGATGGTAAGGCAAAATGCCGACGCTACTAGACACCAAGCAACAACAGTTCGATCAGCATGGTGCAACAAATTGCGTAGCGTCCGAACACAACATGGACTACTAATAGATTTCCATAACCGAGCACTCGCTAATAGTTTGTCTCAGGCGAGGTGCACTTGCAATATGGAAGGCCGAAAGTCCATGGCCAGTGAAAGACATAAACAGAATGACGTCACCTTATCAGGTCAGCGAAATAAACGTCCAACAGCATCAGAGTAGTAGGTCACCAGTACAATCTCCCAATATACTGTAATCGGTTAACGGTCACCAACTGCTTGGCTGCGCAGACCATTTCCAGAGACAGCCGTTACTGCTGTCGCCTGTACAATGCCTTTTCAAAACACTTCTTCACCGACCGGGTTACCTCCCCTCCTCCAAACAACCTCTCGCACTCACCCGTCGATCCACTCTTCGCCGCGCCACCTCGCGACCGATTCACGAGCGCCGAGACGTTAGCATCTCTGAACGAATATCGATAGCGGCAAAGTCGGCATGGCTCAGTATGTTTGCTTCTTAAGTCCTGTGTCGTATATTGATATTCATGACATGCTCTACACACTATTTACGTAATGACAAATGTACTACTGTGGCTTAAACCATTTTAAGCCTTACCCATGAAGATGGTCTATGACTGAAACCGGTCGATATTTGGATTTAAAATATACACGGCCGATGGTCAAACGTGCATTTTAAACATTAGTTAAAGGCTGTTGATAGTCACATCCTACAAATTTTAAAATTCTGAAGTAGATACATAGCAAGGAAAGACGAACTATTTGGCTTAAGGTAGTCATGGTGGGAAGGGAGGAAAGTAACGTTACACAGGGGACAGTGTGAAACAGAGTATATTATAGGACGACAATCAACGAACTCGATTCATACAGAGATCGAAGTCATAGAGTGCGAATATTTATGGAGTGAGCATTCAGATGCTCAGAACAGAGTTTTTATAACCAGAATAAATTGTTCCAAAGTCACGTGGGTATGGTTTATCCACAAGCACGCTGCAGGACTTGAATGTCAATAGGTCACTTGTTGACACAGAGCCCATTCAGAAGTTCATAGACATGGGATTCGCAGACATCTTAAGAATCTGTATATTATATCTGGAGTGAACTTGAGTTAGACCTCTGAAGAGATGAACGCACTCATATTTCTCTTGTTTCCGACAAGTGTTGCAGTTCAGAGGTTGCGCATGATCCTACTGCCTATTTCCTGTTTTAATAACTGCAGTGTCATTAAAAAATGGCTTTCTAATACGTGAAAGGAAAGTATCACGAAAATCTTCGAATTTGGACCCATACATATAACAAATTACCAGTTTATCACACTCTAAAATACTTTTAGGGGCGAAAATCTTCCGTGTTTACTACCTGGTTCTACGTTTTTAATCTGGGAAACTAAAATATTAACCGCATGTTATGATTCTTCACGTCTTAGATACTAGAAGTCTAGTTTACTATTCTAACCACTTTAGAATAAGGGTAATGATTTGGATATTTGTATAATCTGGAAGAAATGAGTCAGAGCGTCATACGCAAACCTTATGGGCGGTTCATCATTGCTCTAAGTGTTAACGTTGTTTGGCAGCACACTCTAACATTTACGAATTTACCTACCAGTCATCTCATAAATATATGGCCATTGAGTGATAAATTAGCCCAATGGTATTAAATCTTTACTCTACTGTGTCTCGATTTTTTCAACACATTGAACACTTGTTACTAGTACGATAACCGTAATTAGACTTCTGTCATAATCGCTTATGAAAAGAATCATTCTCTTCTCTAGCGCATTTTTGTTTGCATCTGTAGTAGCTGCGTTTATTTACGTTTGGTGTTACTGATAAATAAAAGTGTAAAAACAGGGAAAATGGGTGTAAAATTAAAGAAGCAAGTCACTTAACAGTCCTAGTTTGATGTTGGCAACAAGCGCAGTACACTGTGCTTGCTCAATATTCATACTCTTACGTTCTAAGCAGCAAGTAAAAAAAAAAGAGACACCCGCTCATATGAACCCAGAGAATTGCACTTTCACAGAATAAACTTACTCTTGAAGGCCGTCGTCGATAGAATAACAGCATTATTTCAATTTATCTCTAACGTAATTCCGTACTAACCCAGTGTATTAAAATAAGAATAGGACTAAATGCTCAATGAAATACAGATACGTCCAGCAGAGTAAATTTAAAAAAAGTTACTAGGCGAATGCAATAGAAGACAAAAAATATACCGTCGCCTAATCAAAACCAAGATGAAGAATGAAAATATTACACATGTAAACTGTCGTTATTTTTATGCAAATAAAATATGTAGAGCATTCTAAGGTTCAGCAGGATTCGTACTATTTGACCCGTCAGAAAACATTCAGAATCTGAACCACTTGCTTTCAAGTCACAGCGGCGGAAAAGCAACACAGCTGTGTGGCGTTATTTGCAGACCATTGGTTGGGCATTTGAGCTGAACGACCACCTCTTTCTGCCCTTTTACGTGCGTCCTGCTGCTCTGAATAAAAAGGAAGCCTCACTGCCATTCAGCCCTGAGAGACGAAATTGCGAAAATGCGGAGCTCGTCAATGAGTTCCCATCGCGATTCGTGGCAGGCGCACCCTTTCTGCCGTGGCGCCATAGTACGTTTCCAAAGCGGTGCTCACTATCCACTATCCAGTAGGCAGTGCACAGAATGGTCATTGTACCTTCCCCCCGTATGTAGGTTGCCACACTCCCGTGGACAAACTCGTGTGCAGCCAAGTCTTCAGCTGTAGAGTCTACACTGCTTGCTCTACAAACTGACAACAGAAACAGCGATCTTTCAAACTTTCTCGGCGAGATTGATTAGTTGTGTGCTTCTGGGTTGTTGTTGTTTTCATTATACTGAAACAACAAGTCGACTTTGTACTCGCAAGCACACCGTTTAACAGCAATATTGTAACATGTACACTACTGCCATTAAACTTGCTACACCACGAAGATGACGTGCTACAGACGCGAAATTTAACCGACAGGAAGAAGATGCTGTGATATGCAAATGATTAGCTTTTCAGACCATTCACACAAGGTTGGCGCCGGTGGCGACACCTACAACGTGCTGACATGAGGAAAGTTTCCAACCGATTTCTCATACGCAAACAGCAGTTGACCGGCGTTGCCTGGTGAAACGTTGTTGTGATGCCTCGAACAAGGAGGAGAAATGCGTACCATCACGTTTCCGACTTTGATAAAGGTGGGATTGTAACCTATCGCGATTGCGGTTTATCGTATCGCGACATTGCTGCTCGCGTTGGTCGTGATCCAATGGCTGTTAGCAGAATATGGAATCGGTGGGTTCAGGAGGGTAATACGGAACGCCGTGCTGGATCCCAACGGCCTCGTATCACTAGCAGTCGAGATGACAGGCATCTTATCCGCATGGCTGTAACGGATCGTGCAGCCACGTTTCGATCCCTGAGTCAACAGATGGGGACGTTTGCAAGACAAGAACCATGTGCACGAACAGTTCGACGACGTTTGCAGCAGCATGGACTATCAGCTCGGAGACCATGTCTGCGGTTACCCTTGATGCTGCATCACAGACAGGAGCGTCTGCGATGGTGTACTCAACGACGAACTTGGGTGCACGAATGGCAAAACGTCATTTTTTCGGATGAACCCAGGTTTTGTTTACGGCATCATGATGGTCGCATCCGTGTTTGGCGACATCGCGGTGAACGCACATTGTAAGCGTGTATTCGTCATCGCCATACTGGCGTATCACCCGGCGTGATGGTATGGGGTGCCATTGGTTACACGTTTCGGTCACCTCTTGTTCGCATTGACGGTACTTTGAACAGTGGACGTTACATTTCAGATGAGTTACGACCCGTGGCTCTACCCTTCATTCGATCCCTACGAAACCCTACATTTCAGCAGGATAATGCACGACCGCATGGTGCAGGTCCTGTACGGGCCTTTCTCGATACAGAAAATGTTCGACTGCTGCCCTGGTTAGCACATTCTCCAGATCTCTCACCAACTGAAAACGTCTGGTCAAAGGTGGCCGAGCAACTGACTCGTCACAATACGCCAGTCACTACTCTTGATGAACTGTGGTACCGTGTCGAAGCTGCATGGGAAGCTGTACCTGTACACGCCATCCAAGCTCTGTTTGATTCAATGCCCAGGCGTATTAAGGCCGTTATTACGGTCAGAGGTGGTTGTTCCGGGTACTGATTTCTCAGGATCTATGCACCCAAATTGCGTGAAAATGTAATCACATGTCAGTTCCAGTATAGTATATTTGTCCAATGAATACCCGTTTATCATCTGCATTTCTTCTTGGTGTAGCAATTTTAATGGCCAGTAGTGTATTTTAATACACTGACGGAAAAAAATCGATACACGAAGAAGGGGCTATGCGGCATGAAAGAAAGTTGGTAGGCGTGTTTCTACATATGAAATATGACGTCTACTTACATTTCGTACCAGTAGCATAATAGTGGCGCGTATGGAAATCAGGTTTGCTTTAAATACACGCTGTAACGGTCGTGAGCGTTAGTTACCTTTGAGATTGGATATGGTGAGCTGATGTTAGTCATGAATGCCTTTCAGGCGACAAAGGCGCAATTATCAGCATCTCACTGAGTTTGAACGAGGCTTGTAATTGGGCTACGAGGAGGTGGATGATCCTTCTGCGATATTGCAGGAAAACTTGGCATTACTGTAGCCATTGTACATGATTGGTGGCAGCGATGGACACTAGAACGTACGGTCGCAAGAAGACCGGGTTCTGGATGGCCATGTGGCACTACCGAGAGGGAAGACCATCGTGTTCGGCGTATGGCTCTGACGCACCGTACTGCATCTGCAACAGCGATCTGACCAGCAGTTGGAATCACAGCGATGCAAAGCATTGTTACAAGTTGGTTATTTCAAGGACAGCACCCAACCAGATTCCCTGTAGTGTGCATTCCACTGACCCCAAACCATCGCCATTTGCGACTTCAGTGGTGTCAAGCGAGAGCACTTTGGAGGGCAGGGTGGAGGTCTGTTGCGTTTTCTGATGAAAGCTGGTTCTACCTCGGTTCCGGTCATGGCCATGTATTAGTTAGAAGATCACCGGGGCTGCCTTCCTAGACCTATCAGCAGCCTACGACACAGTCAATCACCGACTGCTCCTGGGGAAAATATACGCAATGAGTAGGGACTACAGACTAACCTTACTGATTGGAAACCTACTCCAGAATCGAAGATTCTTCGTGGATTTTCAGGGACAGAGAAGCCGGTGGAGGATACAGAAAAATGGCCTCCCCCAAGGAAGCGTACTGGCCCCAACACTTTTTAATATATATACCAATGACCAGCCCCTCCCACAAGGCACCGAAAGCTTCATATATGCAGATGATTGCGCCATTACCGCTCAAGCAGACAGCTTCGAAACTGTTGAACAGAATCTGTCAGAAGCCCTCGAACAGCTTGCCAACTACTACTATAAGGGGAACCATCTCAAACCCAACTCAGGGAAAACCCAAACCTGCGCCTTCCACCTAAAGAACAGACAATCTGCAAGAAGACTACAACTTAACTGGGAAGGAGCGCCCCTGGAACATTGCGAAACACCAAAATACTTAGGCGTCACCTTGAATAGAGCACTTACCTATAAAAAGCACTGTATGAACACTAAACACAAAGTAGCCGCGAGAAACAACATTGTGCGCAAACTAATGAGCACTACATGGGGGGCACAGCCTGGAATAGTGAGAACCACACCTCTTGCTTCGTGCTGTTCAACAGCGGAGTGCCCAGTGTGGTACAATTCTAGCCACGTTAAGCAAGTGGACATACCGCTTAATGAATCCTGCCGCATCATCGCAGGCTGTCTGAGACCAACCCCGACTGATAAATTGTACTGCCTGGCAGGCGTGGCCCCACCAGACATTAGAAGGAAAGTAGCGGTCAGGAAGGAAAAGACAAAGGCGTTGACCTCACCAGCCCACCCGCTGTACCAACACCAGCCAGCCCGCCGTCGACTAAAATCTAGAAAAAGCTTCCTGCACACAGCAGAAAACATCGTCGGGATACCGCAGCAAGTGAGGCTGGCAATGTGGCGAGAAGAAAACGCGCACCTTGGGGAATTCTTAGTCCCAAACGAAGAACTCCCTCCCGGCCATATGGAACGATGGACGACATGGAAATCTCTTAATAGGCTGCGCTCTGGTGTCACACGATCCAAAGATAATATGCGCAAATGGGGCCTCTCAAATGAACCGGCGCTGTGTGACTGTGGACACACTCAAACCACCATCCACCTCACGCAGAGTGTGCTGTGCCCAAGCACCTGCACCATGAAGGATTTGATGAATGCCACCCCGGAAGCGCTGGACATGGCCAGGTTCTGGTCCAAGACTTCATAAAACAAAAAAAACTACTTGACCCTGCTTATATATCTGTATACTTTTATACTCTTTTTGTATTTGTTATATACTTGATATGTATGTGTTAATCATTCTGATTTTATGTACGATGCTTCTGACACGATTAAATAAATAAGTTAGAAGGAGACCATTATAGGGTCTGCAACCAAGTTGTCAGGGTGCTGGACACACTGGGCCTATACCTGGTGTTATAGTCTGAGGTGCGATTCGTATGACAGCAGGAGTACTCTCGTGGTTGTCCCACGCACCCTGACTGCAAATTTGTACGTCAGTCTGGTGATTCGACCTGTTGTGGTGGCATTATGAAGAGCATTCCAGGTGGTGTTTTCCAATAGGATAACGCTCGCTCACATATCCCTGTAGTAACCCAACGTGCTCTACAGGGTGTCGACATATCGACTTGGCTTGCTCGACCACCAGATGTGTCTCCAGTCGAGCACATAATGTGACACCATCGATAGGCAACTCCAGCGTCATCCACAAACAGCACTGACCAATCGAGTGCAACAGACGTGGAACTCCATCGCACAAACTGACATTTGGCACCTGTAGAAAATCTTGCATGTTTTATCTCGCGTTTACGTTAACGTGTGATCTTGCAATGTTAATCACTTAAATTACCTAGACAAACGTATTCACGAAATTTCATTAATCTACATTAACTATTTTTTGATGTTGCGATTTTTTTCCGTCAGTGTAATTTGTGAAGCGTCGAACTTTCTGCCCGAAATGTTGGGGAGAGGATGTCAGGGAAATCTTGAGTGTATTCGCTGGCTCCATGTTTTCTTTAAATACTCAGCCCTTCTGTTCGTATGGTTCTCGTTTCATTACGAAGCATCTAAAATTAGGATTAGTTCAGTTTCATTCAGCTGCTAAGAACCCGGTGTGAGTGAAGTCACTGAAACACCAATTTTTTCCAATATCCTCCATTTTTATGATAAGATAAGCAATCTTTTGCGCGTTTTGGCTCAATTTTCAAGGCAACTTTTGTGGGCCTTGGCAGTGTTGTTTTTAGATATACTAAACTCACCACTAATTAACCTCCAAGCAACGGAAACAATGAGTGTGTGTCTAGTGTGTTATAAAGCAGTTTGTTAATCGATTGGTGCATTTTTGATTCATGACAAAGTAAGTGATACACCCGCCAGTTTAGCCGAGAACGCTAATGCGCTGCTTCCTGGACTCGGGTAGGCGCGCCAGCCCCAGATCGAATCCGCCCGGCGGCTTAACGAGGAAGGCTGATATGCCGGCCAGCCTGGATGTGGTTTTTAGGCGGTTTTCCACAGCCCACTAGGTGAGTACCGGGCTAGTCCCCACGTCCCGCCTCAGTTACATGGCTCTCAGACATCTGACCACATTCGCATTATTCCATGGATTACACTAGACACAGACATTTGGGGTACACTAATTCCGTCCCGGAGGGGGGGGGGGAGGGGTACGGGGTGGCGGCAGGAAGGGCATCCGACCACCCCTGCAATTAACCTTGCCAAATCCGATTAACCATGCCGACCCTGCGTCATTGCGGGAAACGGGCGCAAGCAACAACACAAGGTAAGTGATACATTAATTTTAACCCAACGTCATCATCATTGGAATAAAACGAATCAAACAGAATTACGAGGAAAAAAGGATCCGAAAGCAACGGAAAATCCACTCTCCGGCGTCAGGTATACTCTCGAGACATATTTCGTATGAAATACATTTCAATAGCGTCAAAACAAGGACAATTTCATTCTCAGGCCGTCTTCGCTAGTATTACTCGTATTTTATGCATCTCTTCAAATACTACTACTTCGTTGGCGCACAACCATTAAACGATCGCAATTCGCTGAAGTCAGAAATCAGAATTCACTTTGTAAATAAATTACAGTGCCTTACCTGGAGCCTTCTGACCATCTGGGAAGATCTGCTACTTTATGTATCATTCTGAATAAGAAATAAGACAATAAAAAATACTTAGTGTAGCAAGGTGATTCGTTACTTTCAGGAGTTAGACCAGAAATACATGTTTACTCTGCTTAGCTCTGACTTGGAAAGAATCAAGACAGGTTGGCTACTAAAATTAAGACTTTTATCTGTCACCTATGTGCAGTGTGGAACTATTCACGAGATCAACGTATCAGCTTCATTTGCTGAATAGGGGCATCTATATTTTAAAAAAAAAAATTGCTTTCGGCAGTGAAAGTTTCCTGAAAGCAGTTGCTAACAGCCTTAATGAATGTAATAAAAAGTATTTTGGAAAACCGCCATAGGCTGTACACGTGAAAACCCTTTTATTTCATTCGAGCACAACCGGTTTCATACCTTCTTGGTCATTACCAAATGCAGAGTAAAGTACAGTTACATTACAAAGCACCAAGTTCGTTACGTAGCTGTTTTTTACTCTGCATTTGATAATAACCAAGAAGGAACGAAACCGGTTGTTGACCGATAAAATAAAAGACGTTTTATATGTGCAGTCTATCGCGTTTTTCCGAAGGCCTTTCATTAAATACGTTAGGTGGTGTTGACAGGCACAGACCCGCTCGTACAGCAGGTAAACGACCGTTGATCTCTTATTTTTTATAACACTGGCCGGACTATATGTGGTTCTTAAGTTCCTCGTCACTTCCGTTATGGTGAATACCTCCTCAGATACTCAACAAAGAAACCGGTAAACACAGACACACACATAACTCAATTTCTACGATTTGCAGTCGGTTGGCGATAGTAGTTTCCTCGGGCGAAGGCAATGTGGCGCCAGGAAAAACATACAGCCTCGTAAAAACATGCTGTTTCTTCTATGGCCAGAGATTTGTTAGGTAAGTTGTCTGTAAAGCGGGAAGAAAGAAAGAAATGCTGATAATGAAAGAGACATGATGTATCCTGATACTGAAAACCCACAAAGTGTAGTAACCTGCATTCTGCAGTATGGGCACAGAGTGCTGACTGCCTCTGGAGCCGACATACGGCAGACGTGGGAGTTGTGGTTCTTATGAGCGGTGACGCCGAGGTCGTAAAGCAAAGCTCCGTGGAATGCATGCGCATCACGTCCATTGGCAGCTAGCCTCGCCGCTCACGTGTTCCTCAAACGAAAGGATACCGTTTCGTTTTTTAATTCAGTTCAGTCAGTGAAAATTTCCACGTCATTATAACACTGAACCCACGGAACTCGAGTTTGATTTGAGGAGAACGGGAGTAGCGAGCCGTTTGCTGTTTGTGTACTCCACACAAAGAAAACAGTGTCGCTGAGGGAAGCGCAAAGCTTTGTTATCACGTAGGGACTATCTGCAAGATTCCGATAGATACAGATTGAGGCAAAATACGTGACATTCTGAACAACCATACCAAGGTATCTAGAGCAATTTCCATCTATTTGAAAGAACAAATAACAAACAACGTCTACAGAAATATAGTGATCAAGGCATCAAAACAAACCTTTAGTGGGACCTTCTTTCGGTAATATGCACGAAACGATTATGTTATAAGGTTCTGATTACTGAGCGTGTTTCATGTCCAACAAGTACTATTAGTAACACTGCTCAGTTCTGCTGAGACGACAAGACATTCAACATTCTTACACTCTTGCTTTCAGAGCAGGTCACATTTCTAACGTACAGTGAGTACATCGTGCTCTTCTATTTGGTCTACATAGTTTCAATATTATCCGTGGTGTATTATGTCAAGAGAAGTAATTACGCAGCTAAATGGCAAGAGGTGCAGTAATATTTCTGAGACAGAGATCCACAGTTGCCGTTTTTTTTTGGTCATCAGTCTACTGACTGGTTTGATGCGGCCCGCCATGAATTCCTTTCCTGTGCTAACCTCTTCATCTCAGAGTAGCACTTGCAACCTACGTCCTCAATTATTTGCTTGACGTATTCCAATCTCTGTCGTCCTCTACAGTTTTTGCCCTCTACAGCTCCCTCTAGTACCATGGAAGTCATTCCCTCATGTCTTAGCAGATGTCCTATCATCCTGTCCCTTCTCCTTATCAGTGTTTTCCACATATTCCTTTCCTCTCCGATTCTGCATAGAACCTCCTCATTCCTTACCTTATCAGTCCACCTAATTTTCAATATTCGTCTATAGTACCACATCTCAAATGCTTCGATTCTCTTCTGTTCCGGTTTTCCCACAGTCCATGTTTCACTACCATACAATGCTGTACTCCAGACGTACATCCTCAGAAATTTCTTCCTCAAATTAAGGCCGGTATTTGATATTAGTAGACTTCTCTTGGCCAGAAATGCCTTTTTTGCCATAGCGAGTCTGCTTTTGATGTCCTCCTTGCTCCGTCCGTCATTGGTTATTTTACTGCCTAGGTAGCAGAATTCCTTAACTTCATTGACTTTGTGACCATCAATCCTGATGTTTCGTTTCTCGCTGTTCTCATTTCTACTACTTCCCATTACCTTCGACTTTCTCCGATTTACTCTCAAACCATACTGTGTACTCATTAGACTGTTTATTCCGTTCAGCAGATCATTTAATTCTTCTTCACTTTCACTCAGGATAGCAATGTCATCAGCGAATCATATCATTGATATCCTTTCACCTTGTATTTTAATTCCACTCCTGAACCTTTCTTTTATTTCCATCATTGCTTCCTCGATGCACAGATTGAAGAGTAGGGGCGAAAGGCTACAGCCTTGTCTTACAACATTCTTAATACGAGCACTTCGTTCTTGATCGTCCACTCTTATTATCCCCTCTTCGTTGTTGTACATATTGTATATGACCCGTCTCTCCCTATAGCTTATCCCTACTTTTTTCAGAATCTCGAACAGCTTGCACCATTTTATATTGTCGAACGCTTTTTCCAGGTCGACAAATCCTATGAAAGAGTCTTGATTTTTCTTTAGCCTTGCTTCCATTATTAGCCGTAACGTCAGAATTGCCTCTCTCGTCCCTTTACTTTTCCTAAAGCCAAACTGATCGTCACCTAGCGCATTTTCAATTTTCTTTTCCGTTCTTCTGTATATTATTCTTGTAAGCAGCTTCGATGCATGAGCTCTTGTGCGATAATTCTCGCACTTGTCAGCTCTTGCCGTCTTCGGAATTGTGTGGATGATGCTTTTCCGAAAGTCAGATGGTATATCGCCAGACTCATATATTCTACACACCAACGTGAATAGTCGTTTTGTTGCCACTTCCCCCAATGATTTTAGAAATTCTGATGGAATGTTATCTATCCCTTCTGCCTTATTTGATCGTAAGTCCTCCAAAGCTCTTTTAAATTCCGATTCTAATACTGGATCCCCTATCTCTTCTAAATCGACTCCTGTTTCTTCTTCTATCACATTAGACAAATCTTCACCCTCATAGAGGCTTTCAATGCATTCTTTCCACCTATCTGCTCTCTCCTATGCATTTAACAGTGGAATTCCCGTGAAACGTCCCCTTTCAACAATTATACATGACTGTGCTTAAACTGACACACAATATTTTGTTAGCGCAACGCAATCTGACTTTCAAAATTCCCTACAAAAGAATGGCCCTGACTAACATTAAACTATACCTTTCACAAATCACTTACCTCACAAAAATCTTCGCTGCTCAAGCTACTGCAATACAGCAAGCGCCACTACTGCCAGCTAAATAAAAGATTCAAACTATGGAAGGCACTAACTACTGATAGGGATAGTTAGCAAATGAAAGATATTAATAGAGAACGAACAATGTATTTACCTTGATATCATCATATATAAATATAGCAGTTCATGACAAATTTCAAATCTCCGCCATCTCTCTCCCCACATCCACCACTGCTGGCGGCTCACCTCCAACTGCGCAACGCTACGCGCTGTTCACATCCAGCTGCCGCCGCTGCCCAACACTACAATGGCGAGTATTACAACAATGCAAAGCAGACACAGACTGCCCACAGCACAGCCAGTGATTTTCATACAGAGGTGGCGTTACCAATAAAAAAACCTAAACAGCCTACTTACATAGCCCCCATGCTCCCCACAAAAAATTTTTACAAATTGGATTGGGCAGTGGCCAATACAGATTTGAAAAAAATTTTTCATAATTACAATAACAAAGAAATCAAACGCACACACTTATTGATACAATGTTGGTCAAAGGCTAAAAATTTCTCACAGTCCATAAAGACAGTCCTCATCATTCGTCACAGTAAAATTGCAGTGTTTTTCTCAAAGTCTGACCAGTAAAAGACAATGCACACAGACGTAGTGGATTTCCATGCAGTCTTGAACAAGTAGTGTTGTCCTTCCAACGGAAAGACAGTGCTGACTCGACATGCAGACAGGTAATGGGCCACAACAGAGTAAACCCACAGCAGAGTCAGTCGACGTTTTGAAGAATATTGGTAGTTAGGTCATCACAGAGCAGACCCACTGTAGTCCTGGTAGAGACAGCCAGCAGCCATCTGTTGCAAATGTGCAGGTGCACAATCACCATCGAAGAGTCTTGCGGACAATATAGCAAGTCCATAAACCACCACTTGTGCACTCACAAAGTTTCTGGAATTGTCCTTAGATCCAGCAATGCTGTTATCAAAAAAATGGTTCAAATGGCTCTGAGCACTATGGGACTTAACAGCTATGGTCATCAGTCCCCTAGAACTTAGAACTACCTAAACCTAACTAACCTAAGGACAGCACACAACACCCAGCCATCACGAGGCAGAGAAAATCCCTGACCCCGCCGGGAATCGAACCCGGGAACCTGGGCGTGGGAAGCGAGAACGCTACCGCACGACCACGAGATGCGGGCTGCTGTTATCCAGTCCCTTGCTGAATCATTAACACACGTGCAAACACTATCAGTCCCTACTTCTCACATATTGTCCATGTACTATGACCAACAGAAACGTGTGCAGTGAAATGTTACTTAATTTGAAGAACTGGTAACAATTACAATTTGGTAACATAAAAATACAATAACAAAGGTACATGATACATCATTAAAAACATAACAATACAGATAACATTTGTAGTAATACAGGCTTTACAAAAGAATCGAAATAACATATACATCAGTGTTACAGGAATTATAAGTACCTACATAAAGATCAGAATAGCTTTGGAAACAACAACTTCACACATGAGCATTAAAACAAAACAGAATAAATAATGTCTAAACATCTTTACAAAGTAAATAACATAGTATTAGAAAAATTCTACAACATAGCTCTCATCAGCTAAACACATAAAGACAGGAAAAACACAAATATACAAGAGTACACAAACATATAGAGGGATGACACAAAAGGAAAGGACAGGGTTTGTTTTACTGCAGTCCAACCCAAAACTTCATATATCTTTCCTCTTATTTCATCCTTTGTTTCCACCAAAAAAATTCTATCTAAGCATGCTTTCTGTATTTATATGTTCACACATTTCTCACCTCAACATTTATTTCCAAGAAAATCCTACCTAAACCTGTTTTCTGTACTTTTTTTTGTATAACTCCTCAATGCATTTCTTCCAATTCATCGAAACTCATTCTCTTAGAGGCTACCTACTCTTAAGCTAACTTAAATCTACTGAGCTCAGATGCTAAACTAAGGGACGAGGCAATGCAGCATCACATAACAAATTATCACAAACAGCAATGACAAAAAAATCCCAATTTGCAAAGCAAGCAGCAGCAAATCTAAATTAACAGATAAAATGCAAAATTACAACTTATATGAGCCAATGTGTAGCAACATGAAAAATAAATGAGTAGTAAAATTGGCTTAGCAGAGTAACACAAAGTCAAATTCAGTAACACTACGCCTGGCAAACAGCAGTAACTTATACCTAAACATGACATAGCTCAAGCAGAAAAAATATTACAGTAAAAACAACAATGCAGATAAGGGAAATGTATATTCACATCTTAATATCTATGTAATTAAAGTGGTGCACCACAACAACTTATTGTAAAAGAAATATTACCATGTACTTGAAAAGAATATTATGTATGCAGTTACTGTTACTAGTTCCTTCTTATTGTTCTTTCCTTTCCAAGAGCACCTTTATCGAAGAATGTGGGTCATAAAATAATTATTTAATAGATCTGTTGACAGAAAGTGTTCACATTAGCAAATGCATTTTATTTTATAAAAGCAATGCTGCAACACAGCTGGAAACCAGATGTCAAATGAAATAAGCAATTACGCAAACCAAAGCATAAAAACATCATTCAATAGTCATGTGGCATTTCGTAACTCAGTAGCTCTCAACTCTCGTAGAAAGACACTTGTCATAATCAGGTGTGCAGATGTACGAATATTTCCCATCAATTCATAAGCATTTCAGTAATTAGCACAAAGTACGAGTAACCATATGTTTTCAGGTAATGAGCGTGTAATATTTGCGATGCTTTCTACAAAGGAACGTCAATAGCAAGGTTAATGGAAGTAATGAGGGTGTCGCATTTGCAATATTTTCTCTAAAGGAATGTCAATGGCGAGGATAAAGGCCTGCCTTTTTTCTTTTTTTTTCTACCTGTGCTTCCGGAAAGGCACACCCTAATGGCTTGTTCTCCAGGTGTTTGACACAGCTGCGTGCCCACAACGCATTACCTGCAGGTGGTCACTTAACTTTCTTACGGAAATATTTACGACACCAGTTTCCGCTACAGTGACAGTCTCACATAAAAATATTTCACAGGTCAAGAATTAGCGTTGCCAATCTGTAGAAAGAAAATACTAAAAATATAAGTGTCCAAATAAAATATTCGTCAGTATTGTGATACAGTCACGCATATACACACACATTTCATAACTCTTAAAGTACGTTTCTTGGTTTCCAACATCCTTTTCGTAAATCAGAGTCCCTAAACACTACTCATTATTCCTTACCTCATTATACATATACATATTCGTCGACACTTCTTCAATATTTCATCATGAGAAATACATAGCATAACCAAATTCCTCATATAGCATCAGCTTATTGATCATAAACATACCTCAACAGCATAATACACATCGTGTCATCTGCCTCAAACGTACTTTAAAAATCATGAATCCATACCAAATACATCATTCAAAGCTCTCATAGTATCACAATGGTTCCGAAAATATATGAACAGTTCACAAAGTACAAACAACATACAATTTTGTAAGTGTGAAGTTATCCAATGGTGTAATTACGTAAACGTCTGTCACTGATGTAGTAAAATAAATGCTTGTCTCTCTCAGGTAAATAATCAGACAGCTGTGTAATTTGTGTGTTAGAGAAATATGGTACCGATGTGTAAAGTTGTATAAGCAAATACCATATTAGCTAGGGTTCCTTGTGGTTGCCACACACATGGTACACAAAGTAGGCGTATACCCCCCTGAGGATTAATGTAATTATACCCTCAGGTGTTACAGATTACAGCAATGGAATGAAATGTATCACGGAAAACTTTCTTTGTAATTCAAAAATCTTTAAAAATAAATGTTTTAAGTACAACATTAATCACTGAAATGCGTGTCCTGCAGCGCTAAATGTGCATCTTGTTGTAAGATAATCTCTGTGGAAGTGTCGTAGTTATCGTCCTCCAAAAGCTAAGTTCTGCAGAAGCCAATGTACTTACCTCATGATAAACAAAAGTGAAATGCTTTGCATATAGATATCTTAGTTATTACGCTTATTGTTGTGATGAAGAAATTACTGTGCTGTAACGTATTGTTGTGCTACGGAAAAGGCTGTCTCATTGTAGCTATATCACAAAAGTTACTATTAAAACATGTTTTACTTTCCAGAATAATACAGAAAAACTGTGCAGATATAAAACAGATACTCCACAAAAGCAACAATGTAAATTGTCACACATTAGTAACGTCGTGATATAAATCGTGTAGCTGTCCCATAAACTAACCACTGTGTCATCTGGTATCTCACAGAAAGTACTTTAAATACAGAATGTATTTTCAGGTAACCAAAATGTTGCATTAAAATCTCATTAGCAGTACTGGTAAATGTTCTAAGTATGTAAGCCTGATAGTCGTTACGTAATCGTGCAACTAACAAGCAAGAATGTACAAATACAACACTGTGTCGTCTGTTCACTATAACAATGCATTCGTAATTTCTGTTTAAAAATGTTCCCTAGGTTCTAGACTGGATATTTAACTTCAAACATTGTTGCATGTTAACAGTTTCTTAAGTCTGACAAAGCATACTAGAAATGTGAAGTGAAAAGTTTTATGGCAAAGACAAAGTTAAAAAGCAGATTATTTTTCAATAAACGGTTTTACATGTGAAATGTGGTGTAAACCTTTACTCTTCCTAGTACGCAGAGTTTCAACTTCAACGCAATTATCATGTGGTATACGTCGGTAAAGAATACTGGAATTTTTCTCAAGGTTAGCTTCTATGTCATTTTTCTCTGAGCCAGCCGGCGCAGGTGGCTGCCTGCGGTGCGGGTCATTGTCTGTTCCTTTGTTGGCGCGCGTCGTTATTGGGATTAGGAGACCTAACTTCTACAAATTCACGTTGTCGAAAGTGCCCTGCTCTGTTTGAATCCCGCCAGTTTTGATGCAATTCAGGTCTGTCGTTACGAATATATCGTCTGTCGTCATGTCGGTAGATTCCGTAGTTTCTTCCTTGTCCGTCACGTGGTGGAGAGTTTCTCCCTGAATCGTAACTGTGCGCCGAACTGTTGCGTCTGAAGTTATTCTGCCTCCCTTGATAATAACTGTTTTGGTTCCCATATTGTCTGTTTCTCTGATTGTCTCTGTGATAGTCATTACTACGGAAATGCGATCTTTCTCTGTAACTATTATTACTCTGCCAGTGGTTGTCATATGGGTGGTGTCTGTTTTGGTCACGATTTGCGTTGTGAGAATAGCCTTGTCGCGTCCAGTTATCGTTTCTGTCGTCACGGAATTGTGACGGATGTGACCTGTAATTGTTGTGCTCCTGTTTCCGCGTTCCCCGATTGTCAGTGTCAATTTCTAATTCTTGTAAGAGTCCCTGAAAAGCTTCAATGTCGTCTTTGCAACGTCCTGCTAAAATAATATGCCGTAAATTTTCAGGCAATTTGAGTAAGCAAATGCGGATGAGTTCTGAGGGGCTGTATGGGTTTGAAAGATATTGATTCTTATGCAACATGTCTTCAAAATATTTCACAAGACTGGAAAATTCAGATTGTTCGAAACGTTTCATCATTATGATGCTATGTTTTACTCGATCTTGTGTGGCTTGAGACCAATATGCTGAGAGGAAGGCATGGTAAAACTCTCCTTCACTGTCGCAATCGTGAATTACCGATCGCATTCTTACAGCTGGTTCATTCTCCAAGTAGCCACACATAAATTCTAATCTGTGCTCTAATGACCAGTTGGGAGGAAAACAATGAGAGAATTGATGGAGCCATGCTTGTGGATGAATGTCGTTGCCAGAATTCTTAAATGTTTTGAATTTACGTGTAGTAATGAACAGCTTATAGTCAAAGTCATCATGTCGGCGAGTCGCATATCGGTCATTGTTAGGTCGTGTCGGCCGTTCCATCTCAAAATTCGGTGCACATTGCCAATTTCTTTCATAACTTCCGAAATGCGCTGTGTTATTATTTTGTGGCTGTTCCGTATTTCTATGTCCCTCTTCCCGTATTGGGGCGCGAGTGTCCTCTGAAATACGTAATTCTTGTACTACTTGTGCCAACTGATCTTGCACTTCCCGGATTTCTCTTTTGTACTGTGTATTGATTTGATTTTGATTTTGTTTGAATTTTCTAATTTGTTCATACTCTTCTGTGTCAGTGAAGGCTACGGGTCTTGTGTCATTCAGATCATCATCTACCTTTGTAGATAAGTTAGTGACCTTATCCGAAAGTTCGGCTACTTTCTCCGATAGTGAACACATTTCCTCAGCGTGTTTTTCTGAACCAAGTTTCAGAGTGTCCATTTGTGTTGAAATCGTAACTACTGTGTCCTTTAAGTTTTCTTGAGTTTTTGCAAGTTGCGTAACCGAATCGGTAGATGCAACTGAGTCAATTTTAGCTTGCAAGGTGTTGTGATTTTCATGAACAATGGTTTGCAGTTCTTTTATGGCTGCTTCGTGATTCTGTAATACATTTTCATGCCGCGAAAAAATGGGTTGAAAATGCTCACAAATTTGTGTTTTTATGTCATTACAGACTTTTTGACATTTCGATTCAATGTTATGTAACTCACTAGTTAAATCTTCACATGTTTGTTCAAGTGTGGTGTCTAACTTTTGAAGATTTTGTCCCATTGCGTCTAACTGTTGCTGTGTTTGTCTCTGGTGTTGTTCCATTGTGTCTAACTTTTGAAGATTTTGATCCACTGTGTCTAACTTTTGCTGTGTTTGTCTCTGATTTTGTTCCATTGTGTCTAACTTTTCAAGCTTTTGTCCCATTTGTTGCATTAATTGTAATAACAATGCACTGGTGTCTGAAACATGTTCCTCAGTGCTTTTCGGCAGTGAATTTGCACCGGCAACATTCACATTTTGACAAGCGGAAAATGTGTCTTGACTCATTTGAGAAAACGGTGAGAACCCAAAACCTGAATCTGCAGTATTTGCAAGATTGTGTCCTGCCATTCCCGATTCCTGAGGCGAGCTGTTGCCGACCAATCGATCGATAACGCTTCCCTGTTCACTACCTGTTTCACTGTCTACACCATTGTTTGCCGCCCGCTCCATTTCCCTATGCGCAATTACCAAATTACTACTTTGAACATTAGTTAATTCATTACCCAGTGGTGCTGGCAAGCTACGCTCGTCGTCACTATCATTTCTCAATTTACTTTGGAGCCTAGTGTTACGTTTTTCACACGCTATAATTGTCACAATATTTCACACGATAACACAGAAAAGCACAATTTGAAGTGCAAAAATAGGAGAACACATTAACATAGCACTGAAAATAATATCTAGTTAATTGCAAGCGTAGCTGCGAAATACTTGGTGCAAATCTATATGCATGCCACAACTGTTTTACTGTACAACAATGAAAGGCTACAACTACAAAGGGGATTCTCTCTACAATTACGCGCTAGCAATAAACAAAAGCTACACTAAATACACAAACTACAAGAAAAAATCAGAAGATTCCAGTGAGGTATCCTAGGCTAAGGGTCGACATATGAAACGTCCCCTTTCAACAATCATACATGACTGTGCTTAAACTGACACACAATATTTTGTTAGCGCAACGCAATCTGACTTTCAAAATTCCCTACAAAAGAATGGCCCTGACTAACATTAAACTATACCTTTCACAAATCACTTACCTCACAAAAATCTTCGCTGCTCAAGCTACTGCAATACAGCAAGCGCCACTACTGCCAGCTAAATAAAAGATTCAAACTATGGAAGGCACTAACTACTGATAGGGATAGTTAGCAAATGAAAGATATTAATAGAGAACGAACAATGTATTTACCTTGATATCATCATATATAAATATAGCAGTTCATGACAAATTTCAAATCTCCGCCATCTCTCTCCCCACATCCACCACTGCTGGCGGCTCACCTCCAACTGCGCAACGCTACGCGCTGTTCACATCCAGCTGCCGCTGCCCAACACTACAATGGCGAGTATTACAACAATGCAAAGCAGACACAGACTGCCCACAGCACAGCCAGTGATTTTCATACAGAGGTGGCGTTACCAATAAAAAAACCTAAACAGCCTACTTACACCCGTTGCACTCTTAATGTTACCACCGTTGCTTTTAATGTCACCAAAGGTTGTTTTGACTTTCCTGTATGCTGAGTCTGTCCTTCCGACAATCATATCTTTTTCGATGTCTTCACATTTTTCCTGCAGCCATTTCGTCTTAGCTTCCCTGCACTTCCTATTTATTTCATTCCTCAGCGACTTGTATTTCTGTATTGTTGATTTTCCCGGAACATGTTTGTACTTCCTCCTTTCATCAATCAACTGAAGTATTTCTTCTGTTACCCATGGTTTCTTCGCAGCTACCTTCTTTGTACCAATGTTTTCCTTCCCAACTTCTGTGATGGCCCTTTTTAGAGATGTCCATTCCTCTTCAACTGTACTGCCTGCTGCGCTATTCCTTATTGCTGTATCTATAGGGTTAGAGAACTTCAAACGTATCTCGTCATTCCTTAGTACTTCCGTATCCCACTTCTTTGCGTATTGATTCTTCCTGACTAATGTCTTGAACTTGCCGGCCGCGGTGGTCTCGCGGTTCTAGGCGCGCAGTCCGGAACCGTGCGACTGCTACGGTCGCAGGTTCGAATCCTGCCTCGGGCATGGATGTGTGTGATGTCCTTAGGTTAGTTAGGTTTAAGTAGTTCTAAGTTCTAGGGGACTGATAACCACAGCAGTTGAGTCCCATAGTGCTCAGAGCCATTTGAACCATTTGTCTTGAACTTCAGCCTACTCTTCATCACTACTATATTGTGATCTGAGTCTATATCTGCTCCTGGGTACGCCTTACAATCCAGTATCTGATTTCGGAATCTCTGTCTGACCATGATGTAATCTAATTGAAATATTCCCGTATCTCCCGGACTTTTCCAAGTATACCTCCTCCTCTTGTGATTCTTGAACAGGGTATTCGCTATTACTAACTGAAACTTGTTACAGAACTCAATTAGTCTTTCTCCTCTTTCATTCCTTGTCCCAAGCCCATATTCTCCTGTAACCTTTTCTTCTACTCCTTCCCCTACAACTGCATTCCAGTCGCCCATGACTATTAGATTTTCGTCCCCCTTTACATACTGCATTACCCTTTCAATATCCTCATACACTTTCTCTATCTGTTCATCTTCAGCTTGTGACGTCGGCATGTATACCTGAACTATCGTTGTCGGTGTTGGTCTGCTGTCGATTCTGATTAGAACAACCCGGTCACTGAACTGTTCACAGTAACACACCCTCTGCCCTACCTTCCTATTCATAACGAATCCTACACCTGTTATACCATTTTTTGCTGCTGTTGATATTACCCGATACTCATCTGACCAGAAATCCTTGTCTTCCTTCCACTTCACTTCACTGACCCCTGCTATATCTAGATTGAGCCTTTACATTTCCATTTTCTAGTTTCCCTACCACGTTCAAGCTTCTGACATTCCACGCCCCGACTCGTAGTACGTTATCCTTTCGTTGATTATTCAATCTTTTTCTCATGGTAACCTCCCCCTTGGCAGTCCCCTCCCGGAGATCCGAATGGGGGACTATTCCGGAATCTTTTGCCAATGGAGAGATCATCATGACACTTCTTCAATTACAGGCCACATGTCCTGTGGTTCAAATGGTTCAAATGGCTCTGAGCACTATGGGACTCAACTGCTGTGGTCATAAGTCCCCTAGAACTTAGAACTACTTAAACCTAACTAACCTAAGGACATCACACACATCCATGCCCGAGGCAGGATTCGAACCTGCGACCGTAGCGGTCGTTCGGTTCCAGACTGTAGCGCCTTTAACCGCTCGGCCACTCCGGCCGGCCATGTCCTGTGGATACACGTTACAGTTGCCGTAAGGAAAGTAATGTATCTGCTGAGATTAATGTTTATACCACACATGTTGACTTCCACCTGCTGTATTTAAACTTCTTACCAGAATTCCTCTGGAATATTTGTAATGGTCTCATTGCCCAACAGTGAGACTAGAATTCAAAACTGGAGGTTTAATCCAATAATTAGTAAATAATGGCACAACACCGTTAGATAAAGCTGAAGTATTAAAACCTAGCGAGGTGGCGCAGCGGTCAGCGCAATGGACTCGCATTCGGGAGGATGAAAGTTCAAACCCGCGTCCGACCGTCCAGATTTAGGTTTTCCGTGATTTCGCGAAATTGCTACAGGAAAATTCCGGGATGGTTCCTTTGAAGGGGCACGGCCGATTTCCTTCCCCATCATTGAGACAATCCAAGCTTGTGCTCAGTCTCTAATGACCTCGATGACGACGGAACATGAAACCCAGTCTTCCTGCCTTCGTTCCTTCCTTCCTTCTTTGAAGCATAATTGAAAGCGTGGAAAGTTTTCAGTAGGAAGTTAGCCAAAATAAACCCTGCTGTCGATTGTACAATATTTGTAACATATTGGAAGGGAGGAGGAGTTGGCTTTCATTAAGTTTCAAACACATTCTTAAGGAGACAGTCAGCTTGTTGTCCAAATGTTCTCACACGGGCGGGAAAAACATAGTTCTACATTCGAGTAATGATAAAATCGCTGTTAAATGCGTGTACAGAATGTGACACTTATTATAAATTCCCCCTAGAAGAAACATGGGAAATTGCGTGTTGCAGTTGCGATGTGCAATATTCGAGGACTACATTCATGATGAAAATATGTACATTCGTTAACTTTCAGATGCACGTCTATTCCTAATGTCTCGGAACAACGACCCTCTTGTTAGATTTGCAGACAATAGACAGAACTCTAGTAAAGACATCGTGTCCGAACAAAAACGTAAGTTTCTAAATAATAGCCACTGAAGATGAATAGAGTGCTAACCGATGCACGTATGGAGATAATTAAATATAATAACGGAACGGTATGTTTATTCTGAAAGTTATGCGTGCCTTAGTTACAGTCGTAACCCGAAAGTGAAAACGAGATTAATTTCCATTACTGGAGTGTGTAACTGTTGGTAGAAAATGAATTAAATGTAGTTTTAGGCGTTACATATCCTAATAAGAACTGATAGCAAAGACTAAAGTGGGCGAATTATATGAAAGCTGTGAAAGCCGAAATGCAGGGTACATCCGGAAGTGTACTTTACGGAAATCTTATAACCGCCAACGAAGAGACACATTTCCTCGACTAATCGATTAACATGGTGAGTACTATCGTGAAGACCAGCTGAAGCGTTGTTCTGCGTGGCACTATAACCGTTGATGAGGTATTTCAATTCTTTTGTAACAATAGTTGACGCCCAGGAGGGGAGGACATTGAGAGGGTGTGCAGGCACTGTAAAATGAAGCACTCCATTTCACGCTGCATGCAGCAGGCGGCCGACATTGATCGGTGCTCAGTGTAGCAGCGAGCACGACGGCCACGCCGGACATCAACCGTCCATCATGTCGTCCTGACGCTTCTCTGCTCGGCCTGTTGCTTCGACGCATGGTTATTAGTAACGAATGTCTAAAGGGGGACATTACAATGCCGAATCTAAGGGGCGTAACAGGCATGAGAACAATTACGTTCACGGCGATGTAAGAAGAGTAATTGCTCGCCCTTGACTTGTTATTTACGATTTCTTTGTATCTGTATCGTAATTAAAGTTTTCAATGTTTCATTTCACGAAAGCGCGGGCTAATGCCACTAGTTCTCCAAAGCTATACGAGATGAGTTCTCCAGAAAGCAGCAAAATCCTAGTAAAGAATAGGAAAACGACATACAGTGTGTTTGCGGAGGAATGACAGATACTTCAGGAAGCTGTTTTGAGGGAAATTTCGAGGTGAACCCTTCATATTATAACGTGCCCAGTTTTCAGCAGCTCCAGGAGAGTTAGACCACTTTTACTCGGAATAAAATTTATGTTTTTTCAACTTTTTTTACTTTTGGGAGAGAGGTGTATGGGTGACATGGACCAGTGTGCTCGGAGAGATAGACCACATAAAAATGGCTGTATATAAAGAAAAGAGTCAATTCAAATTTCATATTTTTGTTTCCAACATTTTGTAATGAATACAGAATATTATATTTTCAAATATTTTAATCCAAAACTATTTTATCAGTTTATTATAAATCGTGACTGAACATTGGCTTTTCAAACGAATCGTTGGTTTTGTTCAGGCATTAGCCTGTCTCTGTCTCAACACAGCAATTAATTTTATTACCAAATGTTGACCATCGTGAACAGGCAGCACACTGAATCTAACAGTAATTTTTATCAGTTTCGTAATATATTTCACCGCAGCCAGCACATTCATCTTTATCTCAGTCATCGAAGTTAGTATTGCAGTTTTCTACAACGTTTGCAGCTGATGAACACGGTGAGATATTTGCAGTATATTTTGTTTTTTAGTTTCTTCAGTCTGTCAGTCTGTTTTTCTCTTCACTAGTAGTTCTCTTTGGCGATCTTTTGTACCTTTTTTCTGTTCCCTTTCTTTTCTCATCCTTCTTTTTCTTTCAGTTCCTATATTTTCAGCAGAGTATAGCCCTTTGGAAACAGTTGCTACTTTCATCTTATAATTCATGGTTTTATCAATAGAAGGAACAGGTGATATTTCTTTCAAAAGTTTTGTCTGTGCTGGCCTAGGAGTAGTCAGTTTGGTGGTGGTAATATTGAAAGTTTTGGGTTTAGTAGGACTGGAGTCCGAAGTTATGTCAGTAAAGGTATTTGACTTGTGCAGATAACTCTGCTCTTTTAGTGTATTTCGGCCATCTTCAGTGGGATTATTACACGTGCCTTGAAACTAAATTTAATTGTGCTCCGTCTCGCTGACATTAAAACAAGTAGTCCGTCTCTCCCAAATAACACTGGTCATCTCTCCCGATTCTCTGGAAGATATGCACAACCCCAACTTCTGTCTGTAGGCAGCGAACTCGGTGGCCGTTAAGTTAGTTTCATGCCTCCACATTTCTCAAGCTGGCAGTAAAAAAACTGCATCAGGATCTGCAAATTAAGTCTTAAACTAAAATTATGCAATTACATGATAAAAATTTTCGGCTTGCCGGAACTAACACGAAAATGACAGCAACACTTTTGCACCACTTTAGTTTACAAAAGAACTTCCTTGCAAGTAGCGGGAGCTGCTCTCCAGCGGAGCATTTGTCAGTTCAAACTCTCACGGACTTACCCTTTATGTACAGATAGCACTGGTAGAAGTTGACGTATGATATTCTGATGCGACCGCATGGGTCTCCAACTGATGAGTAGTGCTAGCGGCTCTGAAGCCTGAATCAAACAACATTGCAGTTTCAGGCTAACTGTCTGTGATAATGCAGTTATTTTCAACAATGCGACAAATTCGAACGCTTCCTGAATATATGGCTATACGATTACGGGGTAAATGTTGCATCTCCTCTGTGGCCAACACCTCTATGCTCCAAGCCTCACGGGAGTTTGCTATGCGGCGTAATGAACACAACATCGACGATGCAGAAACTAATCGGGCGGGCCTAAATATTCTTCTTACACTCCTGTCCAAGTCAGACAGTTTTATTAGAGTTGCAGAACTGCGAAACGTGTATGAGCTCATCGCTGGGCTGGGCTGGAGCATTCACAGCAGGTGCGGTCGTGATGTAGTACTGGAACCACGCGAAGGGTGCGACCTTTTGATACCATCCCAACATCAGCCGCGCCTTAAACGGCAGTTGGTACGTGCGCCTCTAAGAACATCACTGTTAGTAATTAAAGCTGTTATCCAGACGAAGATTGGTTTGAACAGCACAGTGTTTTACTGATCATGGTCCTAATGGAAGCGGCAAGCCGTTGCCTTCTGCCAAGCTTTCAACCATCCGGTCACAGGGAAATCTACAGTTTAACGTGGCTTTCGAAGCACGGTGCAACTCGGCATTTTTCACATTAACAAACATTGCCAGAGGTGAAAGGGGTGAAAGGTGAAAAACAACCTAACATTGACCGGGGGCTGAACATGATACCTTTGAACCTGTAGTCTTGCACTTTGCCCCTGGCCCGCCAAGCCACCAAGAACACTGCTAAGATCTACGGGCGGTGGACAGAAATATGGAAACACGAAAAAAGAAAAAAAATCGCTAACACGGTGTGGGACAGCCGTTGGCATTTGAAACAACTTCCAGTCGTCTCGGAATGGATAAATACTGGTCCTATATGGTTTTGAAGGGAATCTTAGACCATACTTCCTGCAAAATAGAGGCAAGTTCAGGTAACGGATGATGGAGGTGCATAGCGGGCAGACACCCTTCTCCCCAAATTAGACCATAAAGGTTCAATAATGTTGACTTGTCGTGACTGTGGCGACCGCCGGATATGCGATCATTGATCCTCGTGCTCACTATATTAGTCGTGGACGATACGAACTGTGTGAGCAAGGGCCCTGTCTTGGAATACATCACTACCATTGGGAAACACACATTGTAACATGGGATGGATCTGATCAACCAAAATGGTCACACAGTAACGCGACCTTACAAAGTACGCAAGGGGACCATGGAATACCACGATACGGCTGCCGAAATCGTCACCGAACCCCCGTCATGTTTCACTCTTGGGAAGTAAACGAAGCCAGAAGTTGGAAACAGTGCGCAATAAGATTTAACCGACCAAATTACTTTCTTCTGATGCTTCATAGTTCAGTTTCTGTAGTTTGGGCGCCATGCTTACCTGTTGCGGACGTTTGCAACATTGATGTGTGGTTTTGGAATTTCAGCTCGCGCTGAAATTCCCTGCTCATGGAGCTCTGTTCGTGTTGTTTTGTGGTGACAGGGTTCGCAAGTGCGATATTCAGTTCTGCATTGACTTTTGCAGATGTCGTCTTTTTTTCCCACACAGCCTTCGTCAATGAACGTCCATCACAGTCGCTCAATACACACATTTTTGTCAGCATACTCGCATAGCGGATGATGTTCACGCGGTCTCCGTTCACGCGGTGTAAATATTTGATGCGGTGCCTCTTGAAACACGAAACACTTCGGCTGCCTTGGTTACGGAAGCCCCCGCATATGAGCACCAACAATTTGCCAACTTCTGAATTCACTTAGCTCAATACAATGCACTCGCAACAATACAGAACATTGTTTCGTCCACTCTTCTGACACTTGCAAAGTACTGAGGGCGTGGCACAGGTTCCGTTCGTTGTCAAATACAACAGTGCCTCCTGCAGACTTAGTTAGCATCTGCGTTTATTTTAAAGCAAGCATTTCTCGCCGCGTTTCTATGTCTTTGTCCAACCACTGTATCTTACTTCATTGCTGTCGCCGAATCCGGGGCACGGTACCGAAACCAGTTAGCAGGTTGCCTATCTCACGGCTTCGAAAGGCAACCAAAGTTTTATGTTCTATATTTTTTTAATGCTTTGTTAATCTACTCATTGAGAGGTACAATCTTATGCTAAAAGTTTAACACATAAAGTATTGCAGATAGAAACTGTGTGTCTTTCTCGAGCAAGGAATACCCGCAAATCCCCGCATTTTATTCATCCAGTATTTGCGGATAAGAGTACTTAGAGACTTTCAACAAAGTTTAAACATAATTTCAAACCTTTATGAAACTTTTTCTCGTTGACACACCCCCACAAAATGTACATCACGCGAGACAAATTATGCGACATACTGCTCCACAGATCAGATCGTTAATGTTTTTTGGCGGACCCGGATTAATTCTCTGCACTGTTACACATGTAAAATCAGTCTAAATAAGTGTCGACAGCTCCGCTTTGACCCTCCAGTCACTGCTCAAAAGTCAATAATTAAACGCTCTGTAGTTATCAAACCACTCTTAGGAAGATTCGAATATGTTCACCGCTAACAGTTCAGCACATCGCCTCCAGCTTCGACGGACTTTTTTAAACCTCCAATCGGTCGGGTAGTGGAAATCTTCCAGTTACTTCTCTATTCCATATGTTGGTCTGCAACTCCTTGTCTGTGCCAAAATGCTGTCCTCATAACCAGCGGTTCATGTGAGCTAAGAGATGAAAATCAGAGGGAGCCAAGGCCAGGCTGTATGGCGGGTGGTTAAACACTTTCCATAGAAAACGCTGCAGGAGCATAACGGTTGCACCTGCAGTATACGGCCGATAATTGTCTGGAAGAAGGAAATGCTAGACAGTTACGTTATGTGGGGTGCATGAAATCAGGCGAAACACCTCAGCAGGACTTCACACTTGGCAGGAGACACTATTTTCTAGGGATCTTTACATGCTCACTGTGTGCTCAGAACTGAAAAATGTGACGGGACGCGATAGAGGGTCGTACTAGATACACTGCGCAACACATCTGCACAACACTTCACTGGATTTTCTCTGTGCTTTTAATTTCACAAACTTTGCAAATAAAACATTTTTGATTTTCACTGTGATTTCCACTTCACGACCGATCGAGGATTGAAAAAATAGCTCTCGTACTGTCGGATTCTCACAATTTTCTGTATTGCAAGAAAAGAATCGGTTGGCTATGAAGGGTCAGCTTCTCGCGACTTCTGAAATACAAAACGAAAACAGTCCCTCCGCCCCAAAGTACACACGACTTCTGTAGCCTACGAGGGCTTTCCTGAGCGACTCCTCAATTTTACACGTTCGCAAAATGCTTCACGAAATTATTTAACCTTTACCCATTCCAACTAACGAGAATCGGGAACAGAGTGTAGGTATTTTCATTGGCCATTTCCTATTCCCGCTGACAGAGCTTCCGCAAGCTGCTGCCTCTTGTCAGGGCTTTTGAAAGTTATTCTGCAACATGTGCCGGAAAATACCGACGATGGTGGGAAATCACAAAACTGTAAGCCAGCCACATAGGATCGGCCACAATACATTACGCCAAATGACGAGCACACAAGCGACGGTAGGAAATGGTAGATCACAAGATCGTCGAACTGGTCGATCTCAGAGAATGTAGGGACCAACACTAATCTGCGAACGCTCATTACGTAAAAAATATCAAGACAGGAGCTCATAGAGGTGAGTAACTGATCTTTTTCGTCTCGTAAACTGGGCAACAACTTCTTGTGTCACTGGCACCTGTATGCCTTCCCTTTTTTTCTCTAGCTGTTCACGGTGTGTCGTAATAGAAAGAGCTGACAGAGGCAAAAAATGCACAACAACAGAAAAAAAACGCTCCAATAAACATGGGTCCGCAAACGAACTGTTAGCGAGATAATTTCGAATGTGTGTTTACGAACCGCCACTGACATTAGCATGAAATATTCCCCTACTTACAAAAAAGTACCTGAAACGTAAACTTTTCGATTTAGATATCTGTCTGCGAGGCATAATCAGAGTCTAAGGTTATAAGGGTGATGTTCCTGGAGTTTCGTCTGTAAAAATTAGTATTGTGCGGTAATTCTGATACGTGCTGTTGGCAAGTGTGCAGAGTTTCAGCCACTCACAACCGACAGCGCTAGTTGTAGGTAAACAAAAATGGAGACTCGTTTGGAAAACTGTTTTCGCAAAGGAATCAATCAGTTATTCGATTTCTGTGGGCGAAACGTGTCAACCTCGCTAAAATTCACCGGCAGCTGGTAGAGATTTTCTGAGAGACAGTATTGTCTCGTCAGCATGTCGTAGAATGACGTAGGAAGTTTGGGGCCGCTAGAGAAAACGTCACCGGCGAGGATCACGGTGGTCGATCCAGCACGACATCAACAGATTTTAACTCATCTCGCGTGGTGGAGCCGATTCATGGCAACCTGAAGAAGAACCTAGGAGGCTGACCATTTGATTTAGATGAGGAGTTGAAACCCTCCCTGACAACGTGTCTGAACCCGTAAGTAAAGGATTTTTACGGGGAAGGTACATTCAAACTCATCCAACGAAGCGATACGTTGCTAAACCAGAATGGAGACCATGTCGAAAAATAATCTAATAGAAGTAGTACCATTTGGCTATACTGATTGTATGAAATTAAGTGTACAATTTTCAGTGAAGCTTTGTAACCCAAGTTCCTGTTCACCCCTCGTAATTGGGCTCAAATTTCACTTTTCGTCTACTTTAACAGGAAATACAGCACTGTTTCAGAACGTTACGTTCTATACACTCATACCTGTTAACAGTGATGTGTGGTTCCCGCATTAAGGCACAGCTACTGCACTCACCTTCGGAGTTTGTTACAAATCCCTTCAAAAATCTGCAGTTCACCACGTAAATCTCGAGAAGACTGTACACATCGCAGCTCTAGTTCTTCAGCTGTGTCAGTGGAAGCACTAAACCATTTTAGTTGATCACAGACAGAAATATGTAGAGGACTGACGTCAGGTGTGTTTGGAGGCCAACGTACAGGTACCTTGTAACCTCCCCCTTACTAATCGGCCTATCCTGCTTGCAATATGAAATATGACTGTGGATCGCATGTATGCCTAATGGGATTTTTCTAATTGGATAAGGCTATCTTTCCCGAAGAAATAATACTGATAAGTGGGAGAAAAGTGTACTACAGACTCTTCTGATGGAGAAGTCTACTAAAAATAAAAAGTAATTAAACTGAACAGGTTTATAATTTGGAAAAATGAAAGTTATTTTGTGCATTCACTCACGAACAACACTGCGCAGAAAAGGAGTACCACTGACCATGAATCCAAAAGCTACACTAATAAATGAAAAGGAAATAATTAACGAACGCCAGCCCACTAGGGTAATTTACATCCAAAATCCTGTACAAGATGATGGGAGAGAAAAACATGTATTATTAAACACTGACGTGGCAACTGAAGGTTGTCACGTTTTTTGACATTAATTTTAAGTGAGTATGTAATAATAAAGAAAACTGAGAAGTCACTATTGCGTTATGCTTGTCATTAAATTTTGAATAAAACAATCGAGTAATGATTTGAAAATATACAATTAAACTGTACGCTAGTAATGAACTTCGTTACGTGAAGAATGACTGTCAGTGACCTCAACGTAACGTCATCAAAGAAATTTAGAATAAAAAGCATACGCTTTTACTTTGCAGTTACTTATTTTGCAAATTGGATTTAAAATTATTGTCTGAACAACTGAGCCTTTTTTATTGACTTGAACAGAAATAAATGACAGAATATGTACCAAACCAAATAGCCGTGTGCTCCAAACTATATGTAAAATAAATAAAACTTCCACAGACTTACTTTGTACATTTTTTTAGATTTGGATTCTTTCCAGTGATTGATTCTCAAACTTGAAAAATGATGTTGCTTTACTTTACTCATATACTGAAGCCTCTGTTGTACAACAGTTGATTGAAAGTAGACTGAGGCTAAAATTCTGAAAAGTGAAATTATTCGTTAATAAACTGGCTGTAACCATTCAATTTGTTTCTTATGACATTCGGTTAGCATATAAGGAAAAAAGGAACAAGGACCCTCGTAAGTAACAATGTCTGAGGACAATGAGGACACAGTCGCCCTTAGTTTAACTAATTATTATTTAAATAAATTTTATCAATCAAATCACATTCAGTTATGTTGCTGGGTTAGCCGTTAATTCTTTCTACCAATGAACAGCCTTACTTCGGAGCTGACGACGAATCTGTGTTGCTGGAACTGCTGCTGTTGTTGAAGACGGTAGCATCTTGTGGAGCACAGCTAAGTACAGGAACAGGCAATCGTAATTAATACAGCCTCTTCCGCCAGTCCACTATCACTCCTGCTACTAGACATCTGGCCAGCGTGCGCACATGATGGCGCCGATTGTTACACGCACTCTGCGAGAGCGTTAACACCACACTTCCGCACGCTATAAGCGCTCTAACCCGTCTCTCTCTCGCTCTCTCTCTTTCTCTCTGCGCGCTCCGCGCAGCAACTCCTACCCAAAGATTTTACAACGCACAAGCACTGATGTTATCGTTGCTAGTCGATCCAAATAACAATTCCTTTGGCTTTTTCCCAGAGCTTATAAGTTTCACAGTAAGACACAGATAAATACAATGAAATGTCAACAGATTTCTACCTAAATTTACACATACAGTGAAGCAATGTCCTTACTTATTAAAAGAAAGCATTTAAACTACAAATATTTACATACAATTCAGCAAAAAAATGTATATACCGTTAGCAGGTGCCATGCATCCCGCATTTTCGGTGTTACAACCTGCTCCACCATTCCACCTTGAACAACATAGGCGCATCAGATGTCGTTCTCCATCAGCAGTAAAACGTACAAGTGCGTTCATCTGCCACTTTCTCCAACCACGGCGCTATGAAAATTTAGCTCTGTTAGATACGTCCTTAATCTAAAAGTTTACATTTTAAATTATTTCTACTACATATGGCAATACTGCATATTGGAGTCAACCGCACATTCGCAATTAACTCCCATGTTTATTGGAATGTTTTTGCTTCTACAGGGCGGTCCACGAGCAGTAGTATACAGGACGATCAAACAGTTTCCATTTGAGGGCGTTGCTGTAGCTTTTATGCAACGTGGTCCGACTCCGATAAAGGTATACAGGGTGTTACAAAAACGTACGGCCAAACTTTCAGGAAACATTCCTCACAAACAAAGAAAGAAAATATGTTATGTGGACATGTGTCCGGAAACGCTTACTTTCCATGTTAGAGCTCATTTTATTACTTCTCTTCAAATCACATTAATCATGGAATGCAAACACACAGCAACAGAACGTACCAGCGTGACTTCAAACACTTTGTTACAGGAAATGTTCAAAATGTCCTCCGTTAGCGAGGATACATGCATCCACCCTCAGTCGCATGGAATCCCTGATGCGCTGATGCAGCCCTGGAGAATGGCGTATTGTATCACAGCCGTCCACAATACGAGCACGAAGAGTCCCTACGTTTGGTACCGGGGTTGCGTAGAAGAGCTTTCGAATGCCCCCATAAATGAAAGTATAGAGGGTTGAGGTCAGGAGAGCGTGGATGCCATGGAATTGGTCCGCCGGTACCAATCCATTGTCACCGAATCTGCTGTTGAGAAGCGTACGAACACTTCGACTGACATGTGCAGGAGCTCCATCGTGCATGAACCACATGTTGTGTCGTACTTGTAAAGGCACATGTTCTAGCAGCACAGGTAGAGTATCCCGTATGAAATCATAATAACGTGCTCCATTGAGCGTAGGTGGAAGAACATGGGGCCCAATCAAGACATCACCAACAATGCCTGCCCAAACGTTCACAGAAAATCTGTGTTGATGACGTGATTGCACAATTGCGAGCGGATTCTCGTCAGCCCACACATGTTGATTGTGAAAATTTACAATTTGATCACGTTGGAATGAAGCCTCATCCGTAAAGAGAACATTTGCACTGAAATGAGGATGACACATTGTTGGATGAACCATTCGCAGAAGTGTACCCGTGGAGGCCAATCAGCTGCTGATAGTGCCTGCACACGCTGTACAATGTACATGGTACGGAAACAACTGGTTGTCCCGTAGCACTCTCCATACAGTGACGTGGTCAACGTTACCTTGTACAGCAGCAACTTCTCTGACGTTGACATTAGGTTATCGTCAACTGCACGAAGAATTGCCTCGTCCATTGCAGGTGTCCTCGTCGTTCTAGGTCTTCCCCAGTCGCGAGTCATAGGCTGGAATGTTCCGTGCTCCCTAAGACGCCGATCAATTGCTTCGAACGTCTTCCTGTCGGGACATCTTCGTTCTGGAAATCTATCTCGATACAAACGTACCGCGCCACGGCTATTGCCCCGTGCTAATCCATACATCAAATGGGCATCTGCCAACTCCGCATTTGTAAACATTGCACTGACTGCAAAACCACGTTCGTGATGAACACTAACCTGTTGATACTACATACTGATGTGCTTGATGCTAGTACTGTAGAGCAGTGAGTCGCAAGTCAACACAAGCACCGAAGTTAACATTACCTTCTTTCAATTGAGACAACTGGCGGTGAATCGAGGAAGTACAGTAGATACTCACGAAACTAAAATGAGCTCTAACATGGAAATTAAGCTTTTTCGGACACATGTCCACATAACATCTTTTCTTTATTTGTGTGTGAGGAATGTTTCCTGAAAGTTCGGCCGTACCATTTTGTAACACCCTGTACAAACACCGACGTGTAGGTAAGGGATTAGTGTGGCATTCGCGTCTTTCCGACGTGCTTTAGGTAAATGCTGCAACGTGAAACATAACATTGTTATTTTTTAATGCGTTAAAACACGACCAACATGCTGTTATTCTTTCCTTGGCTGCCAGAGGACAAACATCAATGAGAGAATCTACACTACCGTCCATTAAAATTGCTACACCACGAGGATAACGTGCTACAGATGCGAAATTTAACCTACACGAAGAAGGTGCTGTGATATGCAAATGATTAGCTTTTCAGAGCATTCACACAAGGTTGATCCCGGTGGTGACATCTCCAACGTGCTGAGATGTGAAAGTATCCAATCGATTTCTCATACACAAACAGCAGTTGACCGGCGTTGCCTGGTGAAACGTTGTTGTGATGCCTCGTGTAAGAAGGAGAAATGCGTACCATCACGTTTCCGACTTTGAAAAAGATCAGATTGTAGCCTATCGCGATTGCGGTTTATCGTATCGTGACATTGCTGCGCGTTGGACATGCATCTTATCCACATGGCTGTAACGGATCGTGCAGCCACGTTTAGATCCGTGAGTCAGCAGATGGGGACGTTTACAAGACAACAACCATCTGCACGAACAGTTCGACGACGTTTGCAGCAGCATGGACTATCAGCTCGGAGACCGTGGCTGCGGCTACCCTTGACGCTGCATCACAGACAGGAGCGCCTGCGATGGTGTACTCACCGACGAACCTGGGTGCACGAATGGCAAAACGTCATTTTTTTTCGGATGAATCCAGGTTCTGTTTACAGCATCATGATGGTCGCATCCGTGTTTGGCGACATCGTAGTGAACTCACATTGGAAGTGTGTATTCGTCATCGCCATACTGGCGTATCACCCGGCGTGGTGGTATGGGGTGCCATTGGTTACACGTTCCGGTCACCTCTTGTTCGCATTGACGGCACTTTGAACAGTGGATGTTACATTTCAGATGTGTTACGACCCGTGGCTCTACCCCTCATTCGATCCCTGCGAAACCCTACATTTCAACAGGAGAATGCACGACCGCATGTTGCAGATCCTGTACGGGCCTTTCTGGATACAGAAAATGTTCAACTGCTGCCCTGGCCAGCACATTCTCCAGATCTCTCACCAATTGAAAACGTCTGGTCAATGGTGGCCGAGCAGCTGGCTCGTCACAATACACCAGTCACTACTCTTGATGAACTGTGGTATCGTGTTGAAGCTGCACGGGCAGCTGTACCTGTGCACGCCATCCAAGCTCTGTTTGACTCAATGCCGAGGCGTATCAAGGCCGTTATTACGGCCAGAGGTGGTTGTTCTGGGTACTGATTTCTCAGGATCTATGCACCCAAATTGCGTGAAAATGTAATCATATGTCAGTTCTAGTACAATATATTTGTCCAATGAATACCCGTTTATCATCTGCATTTTTTCTTGGTGTAGCAATTTTAATGGCCAATAGTGATCATCTTTATTTCGTAAAAGGTACCTCACACAGACGAGCAGCTTCATTGGCAACGCATTGCTGAAGACATTCGTGGAAGCTCCTCTTTACGTTCTCAATGATTTCTTAAGGAATGACTCCTACTCCTTCCCAGAATGCGGATTTCAATTCATCAGTATAGCGGAGTCACAGTGAAAAAACTTTGTTCTTGAAATGACCCCACAGGAATATAACAAGAGCTGATAGGTCAGATGATTCCGGCCATGGGATATCATCGATTAATGAGAGTAATCGATGCGGGAAGTGGCGCCTCATTGCAGTCATTTTAATTATGGGCCGTAGCCCCATCTTGCGCAACCACTTCACGCTTAGACGGCCATTTTCCTGCAGCTGTGGAATGAAGAAATTGTTAATCGTGGTCACATACCGCTCGTAATTGACGCTCATTGGCCAGATGTCGTTGTTTTGGAATAAGAAATATATGGCCTAGCGACCCCAATGGCCTGTGCAATAGAACACCAGTCTTTTGGGCTACCCTGGGCCTTTTCATGAACGAGATGCGGGTGTGTGTGTGTAATGTGCGCGTGGGGCACACAATACTCGTTAAAGCCTGTACTATGGTTAAGTGAGCGGGGTTCACCTTATGAGAAAGGAATTTTGTATAGATATCGAGCGCGTGTACCTGAATGGTGGCAAATCAGACTTATACTCACTCTGTAATAACAATGATCCGTCAAGTAAGTCCAAAATGCAATTACACGTCAAGATGGACCAAAAGCAAACCAGAAGATGCTACCTATTTAATAATAATACGGTCGCCAGCCTAATTAGGCATTAACTGAGTTTCTTCCCTGTACAAGTTGGTAGATATTCATGCAAAACAACAAGTAGTAATACTGCATAATATAGTAGAATTTTAGAACCAGAAAATCTATTGAACTGATAGTTTCACGTTCTGTACTGATATGGAAAACCCATGAATACATAACACTACACTACAATGTATACTACAAAACTTTATACTGTCTATTAATCTGATTAAAATCAGAGATAGGTTACCCTAGAAATAGCACTTTCGAGCCACACACAAAATGTCAATTTTGATAAAGATAAAACACTGATCAATTTTGGCTTTTATATTGACTTTAACTTTTGCTGGTCAAACCAACTTAGAACACTTCAGAATTCAAATGAATAAAAAGAGGGGGGGGGGGGGGGGGGGGCGGGACCCTGAAACTGTTATGATCACTGTATTAAAAAAATTGATTACTGAAATTATTATGCGTTCAAGATTTCCAGTATATGAGTTACTACTCTTTTTATCTTATTTACTGCTCATTTAGATACCTTTATATCTGTCTCGAAATAATTAAACTTCATTACTATATCAATATTAAAGTTATCTTTCAACTTTGTTAGACCTTCGTTATTCATTTACTGGTTCATTAACAAAACAGTTCTTTAAACACCATTCTAACATAGCTAGGTCTGCAATAACTATTATTAACACAAAATTTAATTTTTCATTTCGGGACCCTCGGATTGCACAACATTTGGAAAGGACCCTGTCTAGGTTAGTTGTGAGGATACTTAAATGATAGGAAAGTTCTGGTAAAATTTAGGTTATTATTGAACAGTTCACTCTATGGTCCATACGAATACAGTACTAAAAGTTTCAACCTGCTTGTATCGATGCGGCGGTTGGCGGGCGGCGAGATGGCGAGGCACAGAGCACACATAGAACCACAGCTATGGCTCTTGACGTATCGGCACTTTAATTCTTCATAGCGTCGCAATACTTTTCCATTTAGTGCCTATGGAATTTTGCCATGCTGTGCGGGCGTTGGAACGGCATACCCGAGGCTCAGTGAAACTACGTCTTCCAGGAGAGCCTCCTCGCTCCAGAAGGTGTTGCTCAAACCAGTGCCAAACTCCAACTACTCCTGCTGCTGAGCCCGTTGCGCCGTGCAGTGCCCGCGTGCATTTTCCCGCGCTCGCCTGCCATCCACCTTTTACCGCTCCCTTACAGACAGGGTATTCACCCGAGGTTTTGCATTCTACATATCCTAACACATTGCCTACGTATGGACCAGACGCACAGTTACAATTTTAAACATCTTACAACAGTCTCAACATTTGTTACATTTCAATTCTATTACAATATTGCTTGACATTTGACATAAACATTAATATTCACATTGAAACTCGTTTACAGTTTTCTTAACACAATGGCATGAAACAAAAAAGAAATGAAATCATAACATCAATTACACAAGTTTACCGAAAATTCAGAAGAAAAAAAATTACTTATATGTACAATAGTACAGCGTCGTTGTTGTTACATGTGCAAGTAATGTCAAAAGTTTTGGTGTTGACAAACCCATTCAGATGAACGTCTGCCTCATCAGAAATCACAAGATTTGTCAGAAATGCTTCATCCTGATCAATTCTGTACAGTAACGTGCAGAAATTGCGCCTACTCAATTTATCTCCCTGCAGTAACTGTAGAATCAGTTGCTCATTATAAGGATGAACCTTTCAATCTGTTTCAAATCCTCTGCAAAGACGTACGACGGATTTGTAATAATATGGAACGGCGACGGGCAGATCGCTGTAGAGTACAGCGTAGAGCTGCACGAACTTGGATATTTTCCGGCGTTAGAACTGCTGTCCCAGGTCCCTTATGCTCCATATTGGTTTCAGAACATATCTGACGTCACTGTTTTATCTACCTGGTTATTACCTTTCTTTACGGAACACGGAAATAGCGGGCGCTTCCACGGAGTATTGCATGTTGGACAGCCTCAATGCTCTGCACACGACAGAACTCCTCAACTTCCTCAATACGCACCTGCATTTGCCAACTGAACTGAATGGCATGCCACATTGTGCAAGACAATTTTCTCCCCATTGTGACGCAGAAGTGTAAATTTTGTCTCACCCTCCCTCTGTGGCCGGCCGCTGTGGCCGAGCGGTTCTAGGCGCTTCAGTCCGGAACGGCGCTGCTGTTACGGTCGCACGTTCGAGACCTGCCTCGGGCATGGATGTGTGTGATGTCCTTAAGTTAGTTGGGTTTAAGTAGTTCTAAGTGTAGGGGACTGATGACCTCAGATGTTAAGTCCCATAGTGCTTAGAGCCATTTGAACCATTCTGAACCTCCGTCTGCAATGGTGCAAAAGCGTGGTGCTCTTTTCCCTCATCCTAGGGCTCGGCGACACTTCAGACAGCAAGATGTCGTCACATGCGAAAAAAAGGGCACAGCTCTGAAGTTCATATGAGGTGTAAGGTGGGTTAACGATTTCAAATTGGCACCAAATTTCACCACAGTTCTGCCCAACGCCACCACGGACGAGTCACACGATGGAAAGGTCGTCACACCTCCTCCCCATCCTTAGCCATGTCCCACTCCTTCTATTGATGCCTCGGCGATGCAGATCAGAACTGCGACGCCTAGTGTTGAAACCATGCAGTTTTCTTATGGGTAGTCAAGGAAAACATTGCAGGTGCGCCGTTACTCAGAATCAACACCAAAAGGCCTCATGAGGTGGCATAAAGAACGTCAGTGAAAACACTCCTCCACTTGGGTCATTCATTTTCACGCTTTTCGTGGCCGAGAAGGACGGTTCACAGTGCGATGTGCGACAGAACGACGTTCTGGACAACTTTTGACATTGCTGGCAGACTCCAGACGATTCATCACTTCTCAAACACCGCAGTGTTTCAACTACACTGAATATTTTCTGACCAGTTTGGAGTGCCGCGACTACAATTTTTCCTCTGGCATACAGATTGTAACCACTAGAGACCGTTAGAAAGCATTCGACGAAATTTGAACCTGATCCGAAGCAGCAAAGCGTGTTTCGTGCCCTACTGTGACGTGATCACGGAGGAGTGCGACATTGGCACTTGCATGAATAAAAAGACAAAGGGTCCCTCTAAGACCCCCCCAGTTCAGCAACATCCTCGGTGCCACCCGCGCACCTGGATCGATTCCTTGGCAGGCAGCCCGTAGACACCTCTCAGATTCCAATTGCCCGCAAGCAGGCGCTAGAGCAGCAGTGTGTAGCGCCACTCAGGGTGTCGAAGGGGTTGCCCGTTCTCAAGCGCCTGGGAATAGGTCAGGGGTCGCCTCTGTACAGTTATCGTTGTGAAGTGCTCAATAAAAGTGCGTTGATTGTACTGAGGGTGTTGCCGAACTGAGGGGTCTTAGAGGGACCCTTTGCCGTTTTGTTCATTTGTTCATGCATGTGTCGAAGTCGGAAACAGACGCCCCACCCCCACATCTCCCCGTGATCACGTAACTGGAGGGCTGAAATTTTTAGGTGCGAGGGGCGTTTGAAAAGTCCGTGCAAAAATAAAAACTACTTACGTCTTTGAGGTAAATCTTTTTTGTTTTTCGACATAGTCTCCTTTTAGACTTATACACTTCGTCTAACGGTATTCTAATTTGTTGATCCCTTCCGAATAATTGGAATTGTCCAAGTCTGCAAAATAGCTATTAGTTTCTGCAATCACCTCCTAGTCTGAATAAAATCTTTGTCCTGTCAGCCATTTATTCAAATTGGGGAACAAATAGCAGTCCGAGGGAGCCAAGTTTACAGAATAGGGGGAATATGAAACGAGTTGGAATCCTATTTCCATTAATTTTGCGACCACAACTGCTAAGGTGTGTGCTGGTGCATTGTCGTGATGGAAAAGGACTTTTTTGCGGTCGAATCGCCGCGTTTTTCTTGCAGCTCGGTTTTCAAAAGGTCCAATAACGATGAATAATTTGCACCTGTAATTGTTTTACTTTTTCCAGATATTATGAGGATTATCCCTTCCGTATCCCAAAAGACAGTCGCCATAACCTTTCCGGCCGAAGGAATGGTCTTCGCCTTTTTTGGTGCAGATTCTCCCTTGGTAACCTATTGTTTAGATTGTTGTTAGGTCTCAAGAGTATAGTAATGTATCCATGCTTCATTGATAGTGACGAAACGATGCTTAAAGTCCTGCGGATTCTTCTTGAACAGCTGCAAACCATCCTTGAAACACTTCACACGATTCCGTTTTTGGTCAAGCGCGAGCAATCACGGAACCCATCTTCCGGACAGCTTTCTCATGTCTAAATGTTTATGCAAAATATTATGACCCGTTGATTCGAGATGCCCACAGCACTAGCAATCTCACACACCTAAATTCTTCTGTCATCCATCACCATATCATGGATTTTATCAATGATTTCTGGAGCTCTCCTGCGAACCTTGCAGAACTAGCACTCCTGAAAGAAAGGATAATGCGGAGACATGGCTTTGCCACAGCCTGGGGGATGTTCCCAGAATGAGGTTTTCACTCTGCAGCGGAGTGTGCACTGATATGAAACTTCCTGGCAGATTAAAACTGTGTGCCGGACCGAGACTCTTCTGTAAAGTTTGGAAGGTAGGAGACGAGGTATTGGCGGAAGTAAAGCTTGAGGACGGGGCGTGAGTTGTGCTTGGGTAGCTCAGATGGTAGAGTACTTGCCGACGAAAGGCAAAGGTCCCGAGTTCGAGTCTCGGTCCGGCACACAGTTTTAATCTGTCAGGAAGTTTTATCAAGCTTGTCTTTAGTCTCCTGAGGCGTTTTGCATTTCATAAAGTAATCTTTAATCACCATAAGAAATTCTTTTTCGTCCATTTTTTTGACAATCACTCGACTTCCTTGTTTAACACAAATGCTAAACACAAAGAAAAAGACCAATATGGCTGAAAATTCGTGTGCGTTCTTTCCAAAGATGCTACTAACTAAACATGACCCCGATAACCGCCGGTGGTGACATCTCTCGGACTTTGCACGGACTTTTCAAACGCCCCCCGTAGTTTCTTTTCAGAATGCTTCGGTAATAAATGCGCTTGCGCCCTTAGGTGACTATAATCATCGACTACGTACCAGGGAGTAGCAAGTGGAGGCTGGGAAGGCAGAGCACGTGACGCTTGTGCAGCGAGCCTAATGCGAGCGAGGCCGCCGAGGCGGTCGGAGGGAGTCACCTTGCTGCCGCTGGCCGCGGCTCGCCGCTCGGGTTGCACCAGCCGCAGCGACAGCCCCGGCGCGGCTTTGCGCAAGCCTGCCAGGCGGGCCGCGCTGTGGTGCGAACCCGACACCCGCCGCGGAAAAGCGGATGGGCTGACGTCGCCCGGAGCGCCATTTGCATGCAATGCGCTCGCCGCGCCCTCGCCTTCTCTGACACATACGGCGATTATGTGCGCGCCTCCGTTCCGCGACGCCGACCGCCCGTGGCTTCACGGCACATCTGCCGCCCGGCGCTCACTGCGATCGGGCGCACGACAGCAATACCCGTACGGTGTGGTTGGCGATCAGCTCAGAACCACGTAACCCGAGAGCCAGACACCCTTAATTTACTTCTCAGTTAACCACTTACGAACAGTTCCGCGCTGTCGCCTACCGAACAAAACACCAGCGTGTGGGAAATCAAACTACACTGCTGGCCATTAAAATTGCTACACCACGAAGATGACGTGCTACAGACGCGAAATTTAACCGACAGGAAGAAGATGCTGTGATACGCAAATGATTAGCTTTTCAGAGTATTCACACAAGGTTGGCGACACCTACAACGTGCTGACATGAAGAAAGTTTCCAACCGATTTCTCATACCCAAACAGCAGTAGACCGGCGCTGCCTGGTGAAACGTTCTTGTGATGCCTCGTGTAAGGAGGATAAATGCGTACCTTCACGTTTCCGACTTTGATAAAGGTCGGATTGTAGCCTATAGCGATTGTGGTTTATCGTATCGCGACGTTGCTGCTAGCGTTGGTCGAGATCCAATGACTGTTAGCAGAATATGCAATCGGTGGGTTCGCGAGGGTAATACGGAATGCCGTGCTGGATCCCAACGGCCTCGTATCACTAGCAGTCGACATGACAGGCATCTTATCCGCATGGCTGTAACGGATCGTACAGCCACTTCTCGATCCCTGAGTCAGCAGATGGGGACGTTTGAAAGACAACAACCATCTGCACGAACAGTTCGGCGACGTTTGCAGCAACATGGACTATCAGCTCGGAGACCATGGCTGCGGTTACCCTCTACAGCATCATGATGGTCGCATCCGTGTTTGGCGACATCGCGATGAACGCACATTGGAAGCGTGTATTAGTCATCGTCATACTGGCGGATCACATGGTGTGATGGTATAGGGTGCCATTGGTTACACGTCTCGGTCACCTCTTGTTCGCAATGACGGCACTTTGAACACTGGACGTTACATTTCAGATGTGTTACGACCCGTGGCTCTACCCTTCATTCGAGCCTTGCGAAACCCTACATTTCAGTATGATAATGCACGACCGCATGTTGAAGGTCCTGTACTGGCCTTTCTGGATACAGAAAATGTTCGACTGCTGACCTTGCCAACACATTCTCCAGATATCTCACCAATTGAAAACGTCTGGTCAATGATGGCCGAGCAACTGGCTCGTCACAATACGCCAGTCACTACTCTTGATGAACTGTGGTATCGTGTTGAAGCTGCATGGGCAGCTCTACCTGTGCACGCCATCAAGCTCTGTTTGACTCAATGCCCAGGCGTATCAAGGCCGTTTTTACGGGCTGAGGTGATTGTTCTGGGTACTGATTTCTCAGGATCTATGCACCCAAATTGCGTGAAAATGTAATCACATACCAGTTCTAGTATAATATATTTGTCCAATGAATACCCGTTTATCATCTGCATTTCTTCTTGGTGTAGCAATTTTAATGGCCAGTAGTGTACCTTTGTGGCTGGACTAAGCAGACCCTACCAAATAGAAAAACACAGCACAACAGAGAATTCTTCAGTCGTGTAAGTAACTTCCGTAGTACTCCGAGAGAGTATTGTAAGATTATTACTATCACTGATATACACAGTTTCTTTAAGTGTCACATATTCCTACAGAACGTATTGTTGGTCAAAGTTAGAAGAAAAGTTCCTACAATCATAGTCCGGAAAAAAAACCTGGTGAGATGTGGGCCAATCTGTCCTGTCATCCCCACGTGTTACGTAGAAGTAGAAGCTATAGGCAGTGCTCCGGACAAGCATAGCTTGTAAACGATTCCTAAAATCTCTTTCTCTTTTCTGTGTGACGTTGGGGACCAATTGAACGGAACAGAGCCTAAGATAACAATACGCGGAATGCAACTTTTACTGAACCCGCTAACAAATATCTACTCTGCCCACACAAATCGTGCAATTACCAAAAGGAACAGTACACTGGGGTCACAAAAGTCATGGGATAGCGATATCCACATATACAGATGGCAATATGAGTACTATCGCGTGCACAAGGTATAAAAGTGCAGTGCACTGGTGGAGCTGTTATTTGTACTTAGCTGATTCATGTGAAAAGGTTTTCGTCACGATTATGGCCGCAGGCCGTGAATTAACAGACTCTGAACGCAGAGCAGTAGTTGGAGATAGATGCAAGGGACATTCCATTTCTGAAATCGTTAAGGAATTCATTATTCCGAGATCCACAGTGTCAAGAATGTGCCGAGAATACCTAATTCAGGCATTACCTCTCACCACGGACAACGCAATGGCTGATGCCCTTCATTTAACGCCCGAGAGCACAGGCGCTTGCGTAGAGTTGTCAGTGCTAATAGACAAGCAACACTTCGAGAAATCAGTGTGAGTCGTATGACCAACAAATCTGTTAAGGCAATGCCTCGAAATGTGGCCTTAATGGGCTATGGCAGGAGGCGACTGACGCCAGTGTCTTTGCTAACAGCACGACATCGCCTGCAGCTCCTCTCCTGGGCTCGTGACCAAATCGATTGGATCCTAGACGACCGGAAAGGCCTGGACTGTTCAGATGAGTCCCGAGTTCAGTTGGTAAGAACAGATGGTAGAGTTCGAGTGTGGCGCAGACCCCACGAAGCAATGGCCCGACTTGTCAACAAGGCGCTGTGCAAGCTGATGGTCGCTCCATATTGGTGTGCGCTGTGTTTACATAGAATGGACTGGGTCCTTTGGTCCAACAGAACAGATCATTTCTTGGAAATTGTTATTTTCGGCTACTTGGCGACCATCTACAGCTAGTCATGAACTCCATGTTCACAAACAACAGTGGAACTTTAATGGGTGACAACACGCCATGTCACCGGGCCACAATTGTTTGCGATTGATTTGAAAAACATCTTGGACAATTCGATTTGGCCACCGATATCGCTTGACATGAATCCCATCGAACATTTATGGGAAATAATGGAGAGGTCTGTTCCTGCATAAATCCTGCATCGGCATCACTTTGGAGACAATCTGAGCTGCCGTCTTCGGTTGTTTGCAGATGACGTTGTCGTTTATCGACTAATAAAGTCATCAGAAGACCAAAACAAACTGTAAAACGATTTAGAAAAGATATATGAATGGTGCGAAAAGTGGCAGTTGACCCTAAATAACGAAAAGTGTGAGGTCATCCACATGAGTGCTAAAAGGAACTTGTTAATCTTCGGTTGCACGATAAATCAATCTAATCTAAGAGCTGTCAATTCAACTAAATACCTAGGTATTACAATTACGAACAACTTCAATTGGAAGGAACACATAGAAAATGTTGTGGGGAAGGCTAACTAAAGACTGTGTTTTATTGGCAGGACGCTTAGAAAATGTAACAGACCTACTAAGGAGACTGCCTCACTACGCTTGTCCGTCCTCTTTTAGAATACTGCTGCGCGGTGTGGGATTCTTACCACATAGGACTGACGGAGTACATCGAAAAAGTTCAAAGAAAGGCAGCACGTCTTGTATTATCGCGAAATATGGTAGAGAGTGTCACAGAAATGATACAGGACTTGGGCTGGACATCATTAAAAGACAGGCGTTTTTCGTTGCGACGGAATCTTCTAACGAAATTCCAATCACAAACTTTCTCCTCAAATTACGAAAATATTTTGTGGACACCGACCTACACAGGGAGCAACAATCACCACTATAAAATAACGGAAATCAGAGCTCGTACGGAAAAATATAGGTGTTCATTCTTTCCGCGTGCTGTACGAGATTGGAATAATGGAGAAATGTGAAGGTGGTCCGAGGAACCCTCTGCCAGACACTTAAATGTCATTTGCAGAGTATCCATGTAGATGTAGATGTTTAGCAATTATGGATGGTTATGGAGGCAGCGTGGCTCATTTCTGCGGGGGACTTCCAACGACTTTTTGAGTCCATGCCACATCACGCTGCCGTAGTACGCCGGGCAAAAGTAGGTCCGACACAGTGTTAGGAGGTACCCCTCGACTAATGTCACCTCGGTGTACAAATCTTTCAAAAGCACCTGGATCCATTTTTATTGCGTCACATGCACTGGCTCCATACTCTTGTAATGTCTGCAGGTTGTCGATGTACCGCGCGTACACCAGGTCCTTTAAATGTCCCCATAGCCAGGAATCCAATGGATTCAGGTACAGTGAACGGGCAGGCCGTGCAATCGAACTTCTTCGACCAATCCGTCGCCAACGACACGTTACGGAGAGGTACTGTCGCACGATCCGTAGAAAATGGCTTGTGAGTCGTCGTGCATAAACCATAGTTCTCTTTCTACTAGGGTAACTGTGGTGTCACCGCCAGACACCACACTTGCTAGGTGGTAGCTTAAATCGGCCGCGGTCCATTTAGTACATGTCGGACCCGCGTGTCGCCACTGTGATCGCAGACCGAGCGCCACCACAAGGCAGGTCTCGAGATACGGACGAGCACTCGCCCCAGTTGTACGGACGACATTGCTAGCGACAATACGGACGAAGCTTTCCTCTCATTTGCCGAGAGACAGTTAGAATAGCCTTCTGCTAAGTCCATGGCTACGACCTAGCAAGGCGCCATTAGCCTTACCTAGTTTGAGAGTTATCGTATAAATGTCTAAAGAAGAACATTGTAAACCAACAAAGAATAAAGTTAAGTATATTCCAAAGCTACGTATTTTCTTGATAGCAGTCATAACGTATCCTGTTCCAGACTTGACGCCAGTCGGCGTGTGTGTACGCGTGCCTTTCGGCTCCCTTCTCAGTGTGGCGTAACTAGCTTGTTACGCCACAACAGTAACAATCTACCATAGCGCTGGTAATTCATCGAGCAGAAATCGATTATACGAACTACCTGTTAATATGTTTGTTAAAGTGTATGGCGCTATGAGTTTCTCACCCAGTCCACACACTGAAAAATGAAAGCGATCGTGATGGCGAACCGCCATGATTACTCGAGCATCTGCACCTGCGCACACCACACGTATGCATTGTAGTAACTCACTGTGCCATCTCCTCTAAACCTTGCCTCGTACGTAAATAAAATCCAGGATGTGAACTGCGAATCTCCAACATCCCTTATCTAAGTATTGATTTACGGACATACAGGGTGCAATTATTGAACTATTTGAAAAAAAGTATATTAGTTGCAAAGTAAAGAGTGCTCACACCTTATCCAATACGTAAACATCACTGCATATCTTTGGACTTAGGTTATGACATGTTCGATATGCCTGCCATCGTTGGTGATGATGTGGCGCAGACGAATAGCGAAATTCTGTATGACCAGCTGAAGTGTCGGAACATCGATGCTGTTGATACCTCCTGAATGGCTGTTTTGAGCTCAGAAATGGTTTTGGGGTTATTGCTCTACACCTTGTCTTTAATTTATCCCCACAAAAAGGAATCGCATGTGTTCAGATCCGGAGATTATGGCGGGCAATCGAGGCCCATGCCAGTGGCCTCTGCGTACCCCACAGCCAGAATGCAGTCCCCAACGTGCTCTTCCGGGACGTCAAATACACTCCTGGAAATGGAAAAAAGAACACATTGACACCGGTGTGTCAGACCCACCATACTTGCTCCGGACACTGCGAGAGGGCTGTACAAGCAATGATCACACGCACGGCACAGCGGACACACCAGGAACCGCGGTGTTGGCCGTCGAATGGCGCTAGCTGCGCAGCATTTGTGCACCGCCGCCGTCAGTGTCAGCCAGTTTGCCGTGGCATACGGAGCTCCATCGCAGTCTTTAACACTGGTAGCATGCCGCGACAGCGTGGACGTGAACCGTATGTGCAGTTGACGGACTTTGAGCGAGGGCGTATAGTGGGCATGCGGGAGGCCGGGTGGACGTACCGTCGAATTGCTCAACACGTGGGGCGTGAGGTCTCCACAGTACATCGATATTGTCGCCAGTGGTCGGCGGAAGGTGCACGTGCCCGTCGACCTGGGACCGGACCGCAGCGACGCACGGATGCACGCCAAGACCGTAGGATCCTACGCAGTGCCGTAGGGGACCGCACCGCCACTTCCCAGCAAATTAGGGACACTGTTGCTCCTGGGGTATCGGCGAGGACCATTCGCAACCGTCTCCATGAAGCTGGGCTACGGTCCCGCACACCGTTAGGTCGTCTTCCGCTCACGCCCCAACATCGTGCAGCACGCCTCCAGTGGTGTCGCGACAGGCGTGAATGGAGGGACGAATGGAGACGTGTCGTCTTCAGCGATGAGAGTCGCTTCTGCCTTGGTGCCAATGATGGTCGTATGCGTGTTTGGCGCCGTGCAGGTGAGCGCCACAATCAGGACTGCATACGACCGAGGCACACAGGGCCAACACCCGGCATCATGGTGTGGGGAGCGATCTCCTACACTGGCCGTACACCACTGGTGATCGTCGAGGGGACACTGAATAGTGCACGGTACATCCAAACCGTCATCGAACCCATCGTTCTACCATTCCTAGACCGGCAAGGGAACTTGCTGTTCCAACAGGACAATGCACGTCCGCATGTATCCCGTGCCACCCAACGTGCTCTAGAAGGTGTAAGTCAACTACCCTGGCCAGCAAGATCTCCGGATCTGTCCCCCATTGAGCATGTTTGGGACTGGATGAAGCGTCGTCTCACGCGGTCTGCACGTCCAGCACGAACGCTGGTCCAACTGAGGCGCCAGGTGGAAATGGCATGGCAAGCCGTTCCACAGGACTACATCCAGCATCTCTACGATCGTCTCCATGGGAGAATAGCAGCCTGCATTGCTGCGAAAGGTGGATATACACTGTACTAGTGCCGACATTGTGCATGCTCTGTTGCCTGTGTCTATGTGCCTGTGGTTCTGTCAGTGTGATCATGTGATGTATCTGACCCCAGGAATGTGTCAATAAAGTTTCCCCTTCCTGGGACAATGAATTCACGGTGTTCTTATTTCAATTTCCAGGAGTGTACTCTCCTACTTCGATGGGGTCGAGCTCCGTCTTGTGTAAACCGCATCTTGTCGAAATCAATATCACTTTGGACAATGGGATGAAATCTTCTTCCAAAATCTTCACGTACCTTTCGGTAGTCACGGTGTCATCAAGGAATGTCGCATCGATTATTCCGGGACTGGACATTGCACACCACACAGTCACTCGTTGAGGTTAAAGAGACTTCTCGATTGCGAAATGCGAATTCTCAGTCCCACAGATGCGACAATTTTGCTAATTGACGAACCCATCCGAATGAAAGTGGGCTTCAAAAATGGCTCTGAGCACTATGGGACTTAACTTGTGAGGTCATCAGTCCCCTAGAACTTAGAACTACTTAAACCTAACCAACCTAAGGACATCACACACACCCATGCCCGAGGTTGGATTCGAACCTGCGACCGTAGCGGTCGCGCGGTTCCAAACTGTAGCGCCTAGAACCGCTCGGCCATACGTCCGGCAAAGTGGGCACGGCCGCTAAACCAAATCATGCACGCGCATACTAATTTCCAACATGCCCCGCGGCCAACCGTGCAGTTTGAACGTCCTACCTCAAACAGTTCAGAAGTTATGATGATTTTATTTCATACAGTTCAATAATTGTCGCCTGTATAATTGTAGACACTTTTCTTCTAGTCTTCGCCAATACTACACCTAGTGAATAAGGTGGTAAGTTCCACCAGGTTGTTTGCGGACGATGCCGTTTTATACAGAGTAGTTGTAACGCTAAAAATATTGTAGAAAATTATAGCAAGACCTGCAGAGGGCCGACGCTCCATGCACGGATTGGCAGTTGACGTTCAAAATGAACAAATGCTTGTTGAGCGTAAATAGGCGGAAAAACCCATTATTGTATGACTACGCAATTGGTGAAAAATGTCTGGAAGTTGTCACATTCATTAAGTATCTGGAAGTACAAGCACGGAGTGATTTATTAAAGTGGAACGACCACATAAAAGTAATCGTAGAAGAGGCAAATGCCAGACTGAGATTCATTGGAAGAATCCTAAGAAATGTAGTCCACCCACGAAGGAGGCGACGTATACAACCCCGGCGCGACAGATGTTTGAATATTGATTGTCAATCTGGGATCCGTACCAGATGGATTCGTAGAAAAAACGGAACAGATCCAAAGAAGAGCCGCGCGTTTCATTAGAGGTTAGTAACGTGAAAATTTCACGGACGTGCTCAGCGAATTCCAGTAGGATGCGTTTCATAAGAGACATTATGCATCATGGTGTGCTTTACTGTTAAAATTACCCAAAGACTCAACCAATATATTACTTCCTCTGGCGTATATCTGACGAAAAGATTATGAAGGTACAATTAAAGAAATTCGAGGTCACACGGAGGCTCACCAGCAATCATTCTTCCTGTGAATCATTCGTGACTTCAAGCACGATCTTAAATAAAATACAAACAATAACACATGTAATTTACAAACACCCGTTTAAGTTTTTAACGTAGTCAGTTGCGTCGTTTGTTGCGTCAGGAAATCGTCGAAAGTTCTACGACATGCCCAATTGGGACAATCTGTAATATTGTGGCGAACAGTTTGCCTGGTCGCACCACAGTCGCATTTTGGAGATGTAGCCTTACTTCATCCATTAGAGAGTCGTGCCACTGCCGTGGCTGGTGTATATTCTGTTAATCGTTGTCCATCTTCTGCGCGATTGGTCAAAGGTAGGGGGTTTCTTTCTTACGAACGACAAGTTCTGGCAATGCCTCTGTCCAGCCTTGTTCCCACGAGTCGGCTGGGTTGAACGGCGAACTGTACAGTTGCATGGCTGTTGTCATAGGTGTTTTTTTTTTCTCTTTATAGGGTAACAGCATCTTGAAGGATAAAGAGTTGTGGGTTGCTTTGCATTCGTTTAAGCCCACGAAAAAGAGATGCTTTTCGTCAAGGGCCAGGGCTCAACATGGACAGCCGTTCAACGGTAGTTGTTCTTAGTGTATCACCGTTAATTCTCATTTTGTTCATCAGCTGTGCTTCGAGCATTTGTGTGTGTGTGTGTGTGTGTGTGTGTGTGTGTGTGTTTGTGTGTGTGAGAGTGAGTGTGAGTGTGTGTATGTGTGTGTGTGAGTGTGTGTGTGTGTGCGCGAGCTATTGATCCGTATAGGGACACAATATCCCTCACTAGAGTAGACTAGTCCAAGTGATGTGATGAAGTTCCCAGAGTTTCAGTAGCGAAGCCCAAGTTGTTCCGCACAGCTTATATAAGATGTTGTTCCTAGTTAGTATCTTCGCTGCGATGCTTTCCAGATGCTTCTCGTAGGACAGTGTCCGGTCCAAAGTATCCCCTAGATATTTTGGGTGCTAGTTGTGTTGAAGTAGTCCGTCAACAAAATGGATCTGGAGCTATCTATTCGCCAATATATTGCACAGACGAAAGCAACCCCTCCCTGTCTTGCTAGGATTTGATTTCATTCTCCATCTCCGAAAGTATGTCCACATTATCGCCAGATGAGATATTAGGATGACTTTTGTTTCTTCAAAATTTCTTGTCCCAGTGCCAGCACCCACGCATCGGCATATTCAAACTTACGAAATCTAGTCTCTTTAAGTCCATCTTGATACAAGATGGTTGCAGGACCACGGCTGCTCAATATTAAATGTCAGATCAAAACACCTTCAGCTGTCTAAATTTCCAGTTTTATTTTATTGGTGCTACCAGTTTCTACACTTGATGATCGACAGGATGGCTTTGTTGAAAAGAAGTCTACTGATACCAGTGACTGTATGCTGGCCCTTATTTCGATTATGCAAAAGGTGGGATTCTTTCTACAAGTCGGTCAGGAGGCACTAAGATGGTGTAAAGTAACGCTGGAACTGGTAGCAGAAATAAAATAAAACTGGAAATTTAAAGGGCTGAACATGTTTTAATTTGAGATTTGAGTTTTTACGGGATCTATTTTCAGATATATCGGAAATGTACAGATTAAACTGCTGTGAGGCGAGACAGATTCCTGAGGTAGTTCATCATCTAGCATCTTTGAAGAGCTTGTCCTTTTGTCTTGTACGATCCGAAACGACCTACCTGCAAGCATGGTATTAACAGAAATTTCTCATGTTGAGGAATGAGAGGGAGCTATCTGTTTTACTTAGTGAAAAATTTTCTATAACCAATATCACATAAATACTTATTTATTTTCGACAGTCGGTTTCGACAGGCTTTGCTGACATCTTCCGGTTTTCAGAAATGTTTGTTACAAAACGTGTTTATTGTGACTTGGAAACTCATGCCAGACTGTCTTATTAGTTGGTAAAATGTAGCACGTTAAGTAGATATTTGTCGGAAATAAAACGTTTACAATCAAAGAGCATCTCGTACACGTTGACATGGTCTTATCTGTTGCGCTCACAGATGATTGTCATAATAAATACAATATACAATGAAATGTATAAATATACGCCAGCTAAGGTAGTTTATCAATGAATGGACCACGTCAAGCAAACGCAAACAGATGTGCTACTGTCCATTCCATTGTATATTGTGTTTCTTTAAGACTTAATAATCATTTGTGAGCTCTAAATACACAGGTATGGCAATGTGCACAAGGAGCATTTTGATTGTAAATCTTCTATTTCAGACAAACTGATACACAATATGCTACATTCTACTAACTGTAAGACAGTTTGGCATGGGGTTCTAACTGACAATGAACACGTTTTGTAAGAAACATTTTCGAAGACCAGAAGATAACAGAAAAGCCTGTCGAAACCGGTTGCCGGAGATAAATACGTATTTATGCGGTCTTGGTTACAGAAAGTTTTTCATCATGCTTCTAATAAGTTGGACTGTCTTTCTGCATGGTGTTATTTGAATGAGTTTTTAGAGAAGACAGTGTCTCCAGTCTGTGTCGCAGCAGCTGAAAAATCTATAAATTCAATTGATGTTTTTAAAATCTTCTGAAAGCTGTGATTCTGCGTAGATCTTGAGTAACATTATGTAGCCTGTATAGCTTCTTTCTGAGCGAAACAAGACTTGATCAATCGGAATTTTTTCAAGTATTATAGTCGAGATTCATTTGTAGATGACTCTTTGAAACAGCTTGTGTACCGAGCTAAGAAGGGCTATTGGAAGATAGCTGTTTGGCTCTGTGATTGGTTTTCGTGAATTAATGATAGCTATGGCGCTTGACTTTTTCATTCCTTTCGAGCTTCTCCCACCCAACGTGACATCAGTAAAGAACTACGCTAGTCATTTTTTGCTATATGTACCACAGTTGAGGAGGAATTGCCTGGGAATCTTAAGAACTCCTGGCAAAAGGAAATGAAAGTTCATGTAATGAACATGGTGTGACTAATGAAAATTTATGCCAGGCAAAGTTCGTGTTTGAGTCCAGGCCTGGCACAAATTTTCTTTCGACAGTACACATATGTCTGAGTTGCAGGTTCTTCACAAATGCCTCTCAATTGCTCCGGTCTCATTCTTTTCAACGGCTTTGGTAAGGATCTTTGACACTATGCAGAACTCAGTAATTTACCATGCAGCAGCCTTACAACCAGTCTTTTTTCTATTTCTCGACACTTTTCCAAAATGTTTTTGATAAATCTAAGTCTTCCATTTCACCTTCATCTAATCGCCCTTATAAGTATTTTTTTCTTTTTAATATCGCTTCGCAACATTACGCCTAGATGATACTTCCTGGCAGATTAAAACTTTGTGCTGAAGCTGGACTCGGATCCAGTACCTTTGTCTTCCACGAGCGAGTGTTCACCAACTTAGCTACCCGAGGACGACTCATGGCATATCCTCATAGCTTTACTTCCGCCAGTACCTCTTCTCCCATTTTCGAAACTTCACAGAAGCTCTCATGCAAATCTTGCTGGACCAGCATTCTGGAATAAACCTGGCTTAGCCATAGCCTGGTCGACTGTTTCCGATATGACTTTTCACGCTTCAGTGCAGAGTGAAAATTCATTGTGGGTTACGCCCAGATATTTCATGAATGTGATAGTCGAGCGGCATACTACCGCAATTGTTCCTAAAACCTCCTGAATGTTTTTCGCATTTGTGCTTATTATATTGAAATTGTCCACTTTATACCAAGTGGACATGTTTCTTAAGCAGTTAGTCCCTACAGCTATTGAAAGGTGGCACTTCTATTCGCTACTGGAGAAAACGTGGTGGGTTGGGTTCTGTCAGTCGTCAGTTCTCGGGGTGACCACGTATTTACGGAAATACTGAATATACTTGTTTCTTAGTTTTCAATTGACAGTGTAATATGATGATGAGAGCGTTTCAGAAATCTACACTCGATCTAACCGCCCTCCAGCATCCATAATTTGAGTGATATCGTATATAAAAAGCACCGCTTCTGTTTGACAGGACTGATGTATAAATTTGAGATGAAATGTGAAGATAAAATTTTGTCTCTCTAGAAAAGTGCCTGCATTCTCCCCACTTCAGTGGTTGAATTTGTCGAAAAAACGGACTAAAAGCAAAAATGCGCTTCTGTAATTCTCGGTAAAAGACTACATAACTGTAAACCGAATCATTAAACGCTATATAACCGCAAAGCAATATTATAATAATGCCGAACATTAACAGTTCAGGTCACCCATTGGTATCTTTTGTGCGGTATTAGATTCTGACACAAGGGCAAGGATTCATTATTACAGCATTAGCAGTGACGAAGCCTCTGTTAGTTAGGGGACTGCATACACTGCTCAGACAATGAGCTGACTATGGACTGTTTACCGTCGTATCGATGGCTGTGGCGAGACTCGCCATGGCTTCCTGTTTGCTGTAGACTCGCCTTATCGAGCGCGCAACCGCCTCCCAGTTACATATTAGCCTACACAAAGGTCAGGTAAGGACGACGCCAAACTCCCCACAAGACTCTTACCCAGGATGACCTTTAGGTTTCTAGCCTGCTCCCTTCGTATTTCGAAAGACTGAGCAGTTACTACACTTTTATCTTGTTTTATGAGAGAGTAATACATGAGACGTTTCAAAATGAAACCGAACTCTTCGAAGTATTGTAAAGCATAAGCAAAGAAACAAGATGAAGGCAAGAAACCAACCCAGAACCGTCATGCAACGATGCTATAGAGTGTCGAAAATGTGAGTACGAGCCTCCATTAGAAAGCCACCCGAAGAGCACTTATCATCATCTTGTGGAAGTTTGCATGTTGTTCCAGATTCGCGAAGTCCCACTATACTTCGTACACATTTCTTAACCCTTAATTACCTCGCTTAGATGATGACACAGCTGACCTCAAAGCGAGTAGGGCAGTTCTGATGATTCACATACACAAACTGCTGAAAGAAAGGCAGGTATATGAGCCACGGGTTTCAGCACCTCGCTGTTCATTCCCGTCTTCCCGTTTTTGACTCCCTTGCTCCTTCCCCTCGACATTCCTTCTAAACTTCTGGTATTTCAATTATTTCAAAATGGTGCAGCATACGTACTGCATTTACGTGTATTTCGAAGTGAAACAGTAATGGAGTGCTCACCTAACTTGACTTCAAATCAAGAACAACTGACAACTTAGAACTTGGCATACTTGGTGTAGCGAAGCAGCTTAAATCACTTTAGAAATGAAAGACCTTCGGACCAGATTGTCAAATACAACCGCCCGCTCGTCGAAAGAGCCGTACCTAAAGACTGGGAAGTTGCGCAACTCACACGAACACCCAAGAAAGGAAATAGGAGTAATCCTGCAATACAGACCCATATCGCTAACATCGATTTGCGATAGGATTTTGGAACATATATTATTGGTTACCTCTAACAAAACGGTTTATTGACAAAATCAACACGAAGTCAGAAAATGTCGTTGTTGTGAAACTCAACTAGCTCTGTATTCTCACGAAGTAATGACTGCTGTTGACAAGGGATGTCATATTGATTCCATACTTTTAGACTTCTAATCAAATTGCGTCCCTATGGAGTACCGTCTTAATTGTGTGACTGGATTTGTGATCTCCAATCATGGAGATCACAGTTCTTAGTAACTGACCGAAAGTCATCGAGTAAAACAGAAGTAATAACTGGCGTTCCCCAGGGAAGTGTTATAGGCCCTCTGCTGTTTCTAATCTACATAAACGATTCAGGAGAGAATATGAGCAGCCCTCTTACATTGTTTGATGATGATGCTGTCATTTACCTTCCTATAAAGTCATCAGATGATCAAATCCATTTGCAAAACTATTTAGCCAAGATAGCTGTATAGTGCGAAAAGTGGCAATTGACTCTAAATAATGAAAAGTGTGAAGTCATCCACATGAGTATTAAAAGGAATCCGCTAAAGTTCGATTACAGGATAAAATACACAAAACTGAAGGCTAACTACTTAGGGATTACAGTTATGAATACCTTAAACTGGGGTCTCATGAATAATGTTGTGGGAAAGCAAACCAAAGACTGTGATTTATTGGCAGAACACCTAGAAAATGTAACAGATCTACTAAAGAGACTGCTTGCACTACGCTTGTCCGCCCTCTTCTGGAGTATTAATGTGCGGTGTGGGATCGGCATCAGACAAGATGAACGGCGGACATCGAAAAAGTCAAAGAGGGGCAGCTCGTTCTATATTATTGCGAAATAGGGGAGAGAGTGCCATGATTCAAAATGGTTCAAATGGCTCTGAGAACTATGGGACTTAACATCTGAGGTCATTAGTCCCCTAGAACTTAGAACTACTTAAACCTAACTAACCTAAGGACATCACACACATCCATGCCCTGCGAACGTACCGGTCGCGCGGTTCCAGATTGTAGCGCCTAGAACCGCTCGGCCACTCCGGCCGGCAGAGAGTACCTGGATAAGATAGGAGAATTGAGGTGGCAATCATTAAAGGAAAGGCGATTTTCGTTGCAGCTGGATCTTCTCATGAAATACCAATTACCAACATTGTCTACCGAGCGAGGTGGCGCAGTGGTTAGACACTGGACTCGCATTCGGGAGGACGACGGTTCAATCCCGCGTCCGGCCATCCTGATTTAGGTTTTCCGTGATTTCCCTAAATCGCTCCAGGCAAATGCCGGGATGGTTCCTTTCAAAGGGCACGGCCGACTTCCTTCCCCGTCCTTCCCTAATCCGATGAGACCGATGACCTCGCTGTCTGGTCTCCTTCCCCAAACCAACCAACCAACCAACCAACATTGTCTTCAGAAGGTGAAAATATTTTGCAGCGCCCACCTACTTAGGGAAGAACGAACATCATAACAAAATAAGAGAAATCAGATCTCGCACGGAAAGATTTTTCCCGCGCAGTGTTCGAGACAGGACGAATCCTCTGCCAGGCACGTAACTGTGAATTGCAGATTAATGATGTAGATGTAAACACGATGAATGTGGCTGACGGTTTATAGACATTTCAGAACTACTAAAAAATTGAAATGAGGGCAGCATGTGGCCCTGAGCTGGAATTAAAAGTAAATTATAAGGTTTTAAGGACCTTTTTTTCACAAATGCGGCGCTCTCGCTTGATACAGATGTACGTTGATTTTCTTATTTTCCTATTTTAACTTTTAAAAACCAGTACTGTAAGCGTACCTTTCGTACACTGCGTGAACGTATAATGTAATTCCATTGTTCCCATATCTTGCGTATTGCCATGAAGCTTTCTCACTATAGCTTCATTAGTGTGGAATTAATATTCTGTGGAGCCACTGGTTTCTATAAACTAGAAAGTGTTTCTAGTTGTTAATCACATTATGCCTGAACATCTATACTAACGTATTCACCACATACTGTTGGCTGGACAGCTAGCAATACATTCAGAAAAAAGTATACGTTTTAGTCTATTTTTGCATTTCTTTTCATTTTTTTTAATGTATTATTTTGCCCATTACCCATAAACAAATGGAAAAAATGCGACTATAGGCTAAAACATACATGTTTTCTAATTTATATTTAATATTTTATACATTCCGACAAGAATAAGTATGAATTTGATGTAAATTATGAAGACTCGTGTACGAGCTCGGAAACGTTTTGGGCGTTTAAAGTAGGTTGCAAACTGGTACACCAACTTTAATATTGTATGCTTTATACTGATAGTGATGTCATATAAAACAGAGCTCTTGTGAAAGCTGGGGGAATATGAAGGCAGGAATTACGCATTTCCCTTTGTAGAAAACTCCCCTAGATCGTTCTGACAGCGTTTTAAAGAAGCTGGTCAGCTTGATTAAAGAGTTGTTGGGGTTTTCTAAAGCACTTCTGCCGAATGGTAGTTCTGTTCCTTAAATAACACGTACATTTCGCTCCACCAAACGAGCTAGTGCTTCTTATCTAATGGCTTCGGCGTACACAACACATTAAACTTAAATTTTCTTCCCTTTTGAATAAGAATGAAGAAATTTCTCGTTGGATCAGTTCGCAGAGTGACCGTTAGTAGGACTCTTCATACTCAGGAAACCTTAAGGTTGCTCTCCTATCGCCAATAAACAGAGGATCTTCTTATATCTTTCGTTCGTGATCTACGGCTGCAGTAATGATGATGATGATGATGATGTTTGGTTTGTGGGGCGCTCAACTGCGTGGTTATCAGCGCCCGGGCTGCAGTAATGTGATGGGTCGTCTACAGCTCAGGTTGGATATACTTCTCTGCCAGTATACCTCATACCTCCGAAGTGTTACTAACTCTCTTGTGCTGTCGTAATATCTTTTATACAGATTCCGTTAAAAACCATTTCACCAACGCATCTCTGGCAGTTCCCATTAGCATGTATCAGTATGGTTAACGATTGTTATATTAACTTTCATGTTGGGTCGGGAAAGTGCATTCGGTAAATGATACTATCAGTACTATTACAAACGGTATGAAGTACGGACTAGTAAAGTAATGGGAGCATATGGCGGATAAGATATTACAGTAGATCACAGATATTGGAGTTCTAATGTTAGTTGACGCAGAAATCTCGAAGAAGTGTTCACATTAGTCTATAATAATATTGCTGATAGTAGTTAACGTACACTTGACTGATGTGATATGTGCGATATTTATTAAATGCACTTACCAGTGCCCACCATTCGAGTAAAGGGTGCACAAGGCTATCTTCGTGACAGAAGATAGTAAACTGTCCAAATACCACTGTAACTATAAAGCGTGATTCAGCTGCACCTACCAACGGTGTTTCATGCAACCCACAATGTTATATCTGGCCTTCATAAACCACTCGCGATATCTTCTTATTCTTTCGCTCGATATGCGCAAACAGTTAGTCCTACAGGAAACAAATGAATACGACCTTTATGTAGGAAAGTTAATGTGGTTGAATTTTGTACCAGGATACATTTTCGCTAGGGGCCGTAGTTTTCGAGTTATTAAAAAAAAAGTATAAATGTGACCTTCAAACGCATCCCTACTCCCACACTCAGCCCCCCTCCCCACAGGTCAGGATTTCTAGTATGCTACCATTGTCCAAAAATGTGGGACTGCACGATTTATGTTCCACATTCGACCTTTTTGTTTTCATTGACTGGCCGTATTAAGCAACTGGCTTAGTCGAGCACCTACAAATTGTAAAATTGACGTTTGTGTAAATTTTGCTTAGCGATTTTGTGAATTTTAACAGAATAAAATATACAGTTACATCGTACCCTCAGGCCTTTTGACTACGAAACTACTGTGTTTGTTAGGGTTAAGTTTAGATCGAATTGTCACCTTAATTAGCCTAAGAGTAACGTTTACAAAAGTCGTTTTTCTTCCATTTCTCGTCGTGGGCACATTTAAATTAATAATGTTACGGCAATAGCCTATTATGGTGGCAGCGTAATAGCCCAATCGATAGACATTAACGTCTAATGTTGGGAATAGTTCGCGTAGTCGGAAATTTTTGCACAGTGATAGGAATCCTGACTGGTGAAGGGTGACTGTATGGGGTAGAGATGTGTTTGAACGGCACTTTTGTACGTTTTTTCTTGAATAATTCGAAAACCATGGCATCCGACGGAAAGGTATCCCAGTGGGAAATTTAACTACATTAAATTCCCTGCAAAAATGTTCTGCTCATTTTTTTCTGTAGGACTAATAGTTTTCGCGTAGCGGGCGAGAGAATATGAAAATCTCGCGCGTGGCTTATGAAAGCCAGATATAACACTGCAGATTGCATAAAATGCAGTCAGTAGGGGCAGCTGAATCACCCTGCGTAGAAAAACAAATACACTATGTGATCAAAAGTATCCGGACACCTGGCTGAAAATGATTTACAAGTTCATGGCGCCCTCCATCGGTAATTCTGGAATTGAATATGGTGTTGGCCCATCCTTAGCCTTGATGACAGCTTCCTCTCTCGCAGGCAAACGTTCAATCAGGTGCTGGAAGGTTTGTTGGGGAATGGCAGCCCATTCTTCACGTAGTGCTGCACTGAGGAGAGGTATCGCTGTCGGTCGGTGAGACCTGGCGCCAAGTCGGCGTGTTCCAAAACATCCCCAAGGTGTTCTGTAGGATTCAGGTCAGAACTCTGTTCGGGCCAGTATATTACAGGGATGTTATTGTGCAACCAACCACTCCTCCATAGGCCGTGCATTATGAACAGGTGCTCGATCGTGCAGAAAGATGCAATCGCCATCTCCGAATTGCTCTTCAACAGTGGGAATCAAGATGGCGCTTAAAACATCAATGTAGGCCTGTGCTGTGATAGTGCCACGCAAAACAACAAGGAGTGCAAGCTTCCTCCATGAAAAACACGACCACACCATAACACTACTGCCTCCGAATTTTACTGTTGGAGTTACGTTCACCGGGCATTCGCCACACCGACACCCTGCCATCGGACCGCTACATTGTGTGCCGTGATTCGTCACTCCACACAACGTTTTCCACTGTTCAATCGTCCAATGTTTACGCTCCATACACCAAGCGAGGCGTCGTTTGGCATTTACCGGCGTGATGTGTGGCTTATGAGCAGCCACTCGACCATGAAATCCAAGTTTTCTCACCTCCCGCCTAACGGTCACAGTACTTGCAGTGGGTTCTGATGCAGTTTGGAATTCCTGTGTGATGGTGTGGATTGATGTCTGTCTATTTCACATTACGACCCTCCTCAACTGTCATCAGTCTCTGTCAGTCAACAGACGAGGTCCACCTTTACGCCTTTGTGCTGCACGTGACCCTTCACGTTTCCACTTCACTATCACATCGGAAACAACGGACCTAGGGATGTTTAGGAGTGTGGAAATCTCGCGTACAGACGTATGACACAAGTGACACCCAATCACCTGACCACGTTCGAAGCGACGCTTGAGGTGACGTAAAGAGGTCGCCACTAGACAGTTGGTGACTGGAAACGAGTGATTTGGAGTGATGAATCACCCTCTACTCTCTGGCAATCCGATGGAAGGGTTTGAATTTGGCGAAAGCGTGGTGAACATTCCCCGCCATCTTGTGTAGGGCCAACAGTGAAGAACGGAGAATGTGTTGTTACGGTATTGGGATGTTCTTCGTGGTTAGAGTGCGGTACCCTTACAGTGCTTAAGAAAGCACTAAATCCTAAATGATATGAACACATTTTACAGCATCATCGTCTGTTTATACTAGAGGAATAGTTTGGAGACGATGACTGTTGATGTTAGCATGAGCATGCACCCTTTCATAAAGAAGAATCCCTGAGGCAATGGTTTGCGGACAATAACATTCCTGAAATAGACTGGACTGCCCAGATTCCCGACCAGAACCTAATGGAACACCTTTGGTATGAGTTAGAACGGCGATTTCGCGCTTGACCCCAGCGTCCGACATCACTACCTTCTCTGGTTTCCGCTCTTGACGAAGAATGGTCTGCCATTCCTCCACAGGTATTCGTATGCTTCAGTGTAAGTGTCCCAAGCAGAGTTCAAGCCCTCATAGAAATGCCGCGCACATACATTCATCACACAACTTGGAGGGTTATCGTTGAATGTAGCTTTGAAACAGCGATTTGTTGGAACCCATTTGTAACTCTTCATTTCCGTGCGGAAACGCACGTTTTAGACGCGTCGATATCACTTCATTTAAAGCCGATATCGCATTTATAGATGTTGGCATCATCGACTGTTCACTGTTTTCTGTCTTTAGGATGCGTTTTGTCTCTCTCCGCAGATGAGATTTCAATTTTTTTGGTGTATTTGTGTGTAATTAGTGTTACGTAATAACTAATAAAATATCGTAATTATGATTCTCTTGCTGGCTACTCTTCAAATTATGCTATATATTTGATATACTATATATTTGTAAATAATGCAATACCAAAAGGACACAAATAGATTAACACGCTCATTAATGCTGGTTCTTAAACTGACGTACTCATGCATTCTGGTCACTTCACAAGCACAAGTTCCGCAAAGGTAATTGCGTTAAGTAAAACATATAGTGGAGATATTAAACCAAGACTTGATGCTGTAAAATACACTCCTGGAAATTGAAATAAGAACACCGTGAATTCATTGTCCCAGGAAGGGGAAACTTTATTGACACATTCCTGGGGTCAGATACATCACATGATCACACTGACAGAACCACAGGCACATAGACACAGGCAACAGAGCATGCACAATGTCGGCACTAGTACAGTGTATATCCACCTTTTGCAGCAATGCAGCCTGCTATTCTCCCATGGAGACGATCGTAGAGATGCTGGATGTAGTCCTGTGGAACGGCTTGCCATGCCATTTCCACCTGGCGCCTCAGTTGGACCAGCGTTCGTGCTGGACGTGCAGACCGCGTGAGACGACGCTTCATCCAGTCCCAAACATGCTCAATGGGGGACAGATCCGGAGATCTCGCTGGCCAGGGTAGTTGACTTACACCTTCTAGAGCACGTTGGGTGGCACGGGATACATGCGGACGTGCATTGTCCTGTTGGAACAGCAAGTTCCCTTGCCGGTCTAGGAATGGTAGAACGATGGGTTCGATGACGGTTTGGATGTACCGTGCACTATTCAGTGTCCCCTCGACGATCACCAGTGGTGTACGGCTAGTGTAGGAGATCGCTCCCCACACCATGATGCCGGGTGTTGGCCCTGTGTGCCTCGGTCGTATGCAGTCCTGATTGTGGCGCTCACCTGCACGGCGCCAAACACGCATACGACCATCATTGGCACCAAGGCAGAAGCGACTCTCATCGCTGAAGACGACACGTCTCCATTCGTCCCTCCATTCACGCCTGTCGCGACACCACTGGAGGCGGGCTGCACGATGTTGGGGCGTGAGCGGAAGACGGCCTAACGGTGTGCGGGACCGTAGCCCAGCTTCATGGAGACGGTTGCGAATGGTCCTCGCCGATACCCCAGGAGCAACAGTGTCCCTAATTTGCTGGGAAGTGGCGGTGCGGTCCCCTACGGCACTGCGTAGGATCCTACGGTCTTGGCGTGCATCCGTGCGTCGCTGCGGTCCGGTCCCAGGTCGACGGGCACGTGCACCTTCCGCCGACCACTGGCGACAACATCGATGTACTGTGGAGACCTCACGCCCCACGTGTTGAGCAATTCGGCGGTACGTCCACCCGGCCTCCCGCGTGCCCACTATTCGCCCTCGCTCAAAGTCCGTCAACTGCACATACGGTTCACGTCCACGCTGTCGCGGCATGCTACCAGTGTTAAAGACTGCGATGGAGCTCCGTATGCCACGGCAAACTGGCTGACACTGACGGCGGCGGTGCACAAATGCTGCGCAGCTAGCGCCATTCGACGGCCAACACCGCGGTTCCTGGTGAGTCCGCTGTGCCGTGCGTGTGATCATTGCTTGTACAGCCCTCTCGCAGTGTCCGGACCAAGTATGGTGGGTCTGACACACCGGTGTCAATGTGTTCTTTTTTCCATTTCCAGGAGTGTAATATACGGATATTGCGTATACATCTTATACTTTGTTAGAAGTTGTCGAGACTGATAAGATAATTATCGCAACGCAAACATTTCGGAGGAGCATTCCTTGGAGTGAGACGTTAAAACGTAATTTCATGGCAAGGTCACTCGGACGTGGCGCCTCATTGTGAGAAAGCTTATTAGCTTTCCTGTCAGAAATCCATATGGGCAAAGTTCTATAGCATAACGATTATTCGAATCATAGGGAAGTGGAATGAGGAGTACAACATGAACCATTACCAGCCTCCAGTTGCGCTTCCTCTGCATTGGAGCAGTTGATGGCCAACCACGCCGGTCAGTCTGATGGGATGCAATTATGTGACCCGTATAGTGACCCTGAGTTTCTGTGCTGAAGGTGAACTTATACACTATCGACAAAGTTTCGGAGGTTGTTCACGGATATTTTCTGAGTATTTTGGTGCAAGGAACTCACGGTCTCTGGTCACTCGTTACAAAGGTATAATGTAATTATGATTTATACTGTTTGTTTCCCCAGTTACCTTTTTCTCTGTAAAAATAGCATCTTCACAACACTGAAAAAGTCTATTATATGTCATCACTGTAGCAGGGGGACTGTACTTTTATGGCAACAAAGGGTTCATTATTCTACTTACGTAAACAGACATCACTTGATCACTTATGCATGCACATGTTCTCCCCCTAATTTGAACAATGACATCACTTAAATAAACGAAATGGCCACTTGTGCTCTTGTCGTTTATTTACATCTCAGATATTTATATGTCATCCCTTTCAAGCTGCTGCCATCCCCTCCCTCCCCATTCTCCTCGTCAGTTGGCTAACAAAAATATGGTGGAGCATTCCAAGAGTGCGTTATCCTATAGACTGAAGCACAGTTGCATACATCACTTACAATGTATTACCCAGTCCGTTTATTGCTACAATTTATGTCACTCTCATCTTAATTAATATAAATTATGATGTTCTACTTATTTTAATTGATATAATTTAGGACCCACACTCAAAATATGGCTGCCTCTAATTTACGTCGCTCTTACTGTAACTTATAACATCAAAATTACGCCAGGCACATTCACATTCGTACTATACCTTTGATTTCTATATTTACTGTTTTGGGGCAATTTATGTAGGAATTTTGGTGATTTCCTTCTAGTACTCCAAACAGCCACTTTTCTAGAGCGTCGTTCAAAGGCACACATTACTATGAGGCTTTAAATCTCTAAGCAATTTACAAAGTACATTGTTTTATACCGTGTTTAAACAATTGACTGCCTACTGTTGTGTGATAAGTTAATAGCTGACATCGATTAGATGTGTAGTAAGGTAGCAACTTGCGCCTGTATTATTAATGTGTTAAAAAACAATGGCCTATACACTATGACGTCACTGTCATGCTGTCAGAGAGAAGTCTGATGCTGTAAGATTGTAGGAGATTTGTAAATAAAGGCGGGAAATAAAACAAATCCAAGTACGAGTGTTAAATGTACACACACAAAACACCGCTAAATTACGCTAATTTCCCACACTGGTGCAGCCTGGTTTGTAGTAATATTAGAGTGGGAGAGGTACTCACTCTAAAACAGGCAAAAATTTTCCGTGGTCTACTTTGCCTGAACCATTCTGACGCCGGCTAATCTCTACAGTGCTCGCAGCCACTGCACCAGACCACCCAACTACGATTGTAGTGGAGAAAGGCAATGTGACTGCTGGTGCCTGCACGCAGACTTAGTTCCCCTCCACCCCATCACCCCCCCCCCTCCACCCACCTGATACTCGGAGGACGGATGGCCTTTGTTCGATTCGCTGGCTGCCAGAATCATCGCCTGCCGTGGGCATCGTGTGTGCCGGAGGGAGCGACCGCAGTTCTGAAACATGCTCTAAGAATTTTTTTTGTAATTCGTCTCTTCATCCTTGGGGATACTTCCAGAAATGAAGGGTTATTACATTCTAACGTCATGACATACTATTCATACCTGATCTATGCCATGTACTTTTATATACAGGGTGTTACAAAAAGGTACGGCCAAAGTTTCAGGAAACATTCCTCACACACAAAGAAAGAAAATATGTTATGTGGACATGTGTCCGGAAACGCTTACTTTCCACGTTAGAGCTCATTTTATTACTTCTCTTCAAATCACATTAATCATGGAATGGAAACACACAGCAACAGAACGTACCAGCGTGACTTCAAACACTTTGTTACAGGAAATGTTCAAAATGTCCTCCGTTAGCGAGGATACATGCATCCACCCTCAGTCGCATGGAATCCCTGATGCGCTGATGCAGCCCTGGAGAATAGCGTATTGTATCACAGCCGTCCACAATACGAGCACGAAGAGTCTCTACATTTGGTACCGGGGTTGCGTAGACAAGAGCTTTCAAATGCCCCCATAAATGACAATCAAGAGGGTTGAGGTCAGGAGAGCGTGGAGGCCATGGAATTGGTCCGCCGGTACCAATCCATCGGTCACCGAATCTGTTGTTGAGAAGCGTACGAACACTTCGACTGAAATGTGCAGGAGTTCCATCGTGCATGAACCACATGTTGTGTCGTACTTGTAAAGGCACATGTTCTAGCAGCACAGGTAGAGTATCCCGTATGAAATTATGATAACGTGCTCCAGTGAGCGTAGGTGGAAGAACATGGGGCCCAATCAACACATCACCAACAATGCCTGCCCGAACGTTCACAGAAAATCTGTGTTGATGACGTGATTGCACAATTGCGAGCGGATTCTCGTCAACCCACACATGTTGATTGTGAAAATTTACAATTTGATCACGTTGGAATGAAGCCTCATCCGCAAAGAGAACATTTGCACTGAAATGAGGATTGACACATTGTTGGATGAACCATTCGCAGAAGTGTACCCGTGGAGGCCAATCAGCTGCTGATAGTGCCTGCACACGCTGTACAATGTACATGGTACGGAAACAACTGGTTGTCCCGTAGCACTCTCCATACAGTGACGTGGTCAACGTTACCTTGTACAGCAGCAACTTCTCTGACGTTGACATTAGGTTATCGTCAACTGCATGAAGAATTGCCTCGTCCGTTGCAGGTGTCCTCGTCGTTCTAGGTCTTCCCCAGTCGCGAGTCATAGGCTGGAATGTTCCGTGCTCCCTAAGGCGCCGATCAATTGCTTCGAACGTCTTCCTGTCGGGACACCTTCGTTCTGGAAATCTGTCTCGATACAAACGTACCGCGCCACGGCTATTGCCCCGTGCTAATCCATACATCAAATGGGCATCTGCCAACTCCGCATTTGTAAACATTGCACTGACTGCAAAACCACGTTCGTGATGAACACTAACCTGTTGATGCTACGTACTGATGTGCTTGATGCTAGTACTATAGAGCAATGAGTCGCATGTCAACACAAGCACCGAAGTTAACATTACCTTCCTTCAATTGGGACAACTGACGGTGAATCGAGGAAGTACAGTACATACTGACGAAACTAAAATGAGCTCTAACATGGAAATTTAGCGTTTCCGGACACATGTCCACATAACATCTTTTCTTTATTTGTGTGTGAGGAATGTTTCCTGAAAGTTTGGCCGTACCTTTTTGTAACACTATATATTGTTCCTATAATTTCTCTGTTGAAGAACAGATATGGTATATCTTGAGCCGCTTATCTTGTAGAGTAATGCTATTTGACTGCACGTGATTACATCGTTTAGTGCTATGTTTCCCTCGTTTAAACATCATGCTGTTACCACCATCTTCGAGATCAGAGATACAGCCTGTCTCTCGTAATAACAGTCTGGTGTTTCGGTATGTACGGGGTGATTCAGCTGTCCCTACCTATGGAATTTATGCAACCTGCAATGACTTCAAAAGCCACAAGTGAGATTTTCATATTCTCTAGCTCACTACGTGCCAACTATCGGTCCGACAGAAAAAAATGAAGAGGACCTTTTTGTACAAGATATAATGTAGTTAAAATTTTGTTCTGGGATACGTTTGCGTTGGAGGCCACTGTTTTCGAGTAATTCAAGAAAACGCGTTTGAAACTCACTTTTGTACGTTTTTCTTGAATAATTCGAAAACTTTGATTGCATTGACTTAGAGGCTTAAAATGGTTAATATTTGACATAAACTTGAACTTTGTACGACGCCCTAGAAAAGTGAATGTTTGGAATACTAGAAGGAAATCACCAAAATTCCTACAAAAATTACCCGAAAACAGAAATATAGAAATCAAAGGTATGGTACGAATGTCAAAGTAGCTGACGTAATTTTGGTGTTATAAATTATAGTAAGAGCGAAGTAAATTAGAGCTAGCCATATTTTGATTGTGGATCCTAAATTATATCCATTCCAAAGTTCTGTTGAAAGTTAGAGCGTCTATAATGTAGAAAAGGTCTGATTAAACCATTATGTGGTATACACAATACAGATTTCCTCCATTCCACATTCCATAAATCTCCTCCCAGACGTTGTTTTGTGTCTGTACTGAAAATCAGGTACACACTTTACCACTATAAGATGTGTGCTGTTATTTCTCGTTCCGTTAATTTCTCGAGAATAATCTGAGAGGAAGTAATACATAGGCTGCAAAATACTCCATCTGATTTTTGCGACAGTAAACCTCCTAGTGCTGCATAGCATCTCAGGAGTTTGTTGTTGAGCTATTCAGTAATATTATCGCACCGACTAAAACATTCCGTGACGAAATGAGCAGCTCTTCTCTATTTCCTCTATCAGTCTTATCTGATAGAGTTCCCAGACTGAGGAGCAGTACTTAAAAACCGGCCGAATAAATGTTTTGTAAAACGTTTCTTTCATGGATAAGATTCCCATTCGCATGGCATCTAATTCTCATTCAAGTTGTATTGTGTAAACATTCTAGAATAGCCCAATATGGACGGTTTCTCCTACCGACAGAGTAATTTAGCGGTGATGGATCTCTTCGCGTGTTTATACACAATAGAACAGTAGGGAGCCAACGATTGATCCCTGTGGGACACCCACTGTAATTTCTCCCTTTGCAGATGATGTGACGCCCGTCTTTGTATTACTCGAGTAACCTAGGGTATCTATCCGCATACACCATGTTATCAAATGTAACTGGATACCTATTAGTGGACCATCGCCCTTTGATACATTTATTTACAGCCAGTCCTTATATCAGTCGTCAGTCCCGTGATGTCCTTCTTCGTACATTTCGGTACAGCCTACTGGCATCGTAACCCTCCTATTGCATATTCAGTTTGACAGTCTGCATCTACTTCAAATCACATACTCTACAAGCGGTGCAGTTCGTGGCGGAGAGAGATTGTAACAGTATTACCTATTTTCTTTCCTGCTTCACTCTCACATACTGACCAAGAAAAACTTGACTCTGCACATACCTCAGTCCATCTAATCTTAATCTTATGATCGCTACGTCAGATATACAGTGGTGGTGGAGTGATGGTATCACAGCTCTAGTTACGCGCAGGGTCTTTTAACCCACCCAATAGCTTTTCGCGAGAAAACGATACGCCATCTGCTTTTCGAATGCATTATACCGACCTAATACGATCCCAGCAGTGTTTCACAGCTTCCGTTGGTAACTACCCACTGGATCATTTACAATGATGCGGCTGCTTACCTGGTCTTCCACAAACAATGAAATAATGTGCTTTTATCAGTAGTAGTTTTTTAAACCTTTTTTTGTGGGTCGCTCACATACTCTTAAGATTCGTGCAAATGAATCTGAGTCCGACATATGACTTTGCTTTATGCATCCTAATTTGGGTCGCTTAAGATGCCTACGCCTAGGTATTTTACGACGGTTAATGTTTCCGGAAACAGTGTAACTGTACAGCAGTGAAATTCTAGACCTGTTTACGTGCAATAGTTATATTTATTTATGTTCAGGCCAAGTACCACTGTCTGCACCAATCACCTATCCTCTACAGACAGGCCTTCCTGCAATTCGCTACTGCCTCCTTATTGACGACTGCATCATCTGGAAACAATGTGCATCTACATCTAAACAAAAACCTAGCAAGTGGCTGTACAGTGGATGGCGGAGTGTAAATCGTAGCAGCCTCTGCCAGACACTTAAGTGTGAATTGCAGAGTAACCATGTAGATGTAGATTATCGCTCTTATTTCCTGTCCGATTCTAACAAAGAAATCGAGTCAATTGATGTTTCAAAGTACTGCACTGAAAAGGTGTTTGAATGTTGTGCAGGTGTGGTTAAATTTAGTGGAGCTAAACTTCTTACTGTTGTTATTTATAGATCCCCAGACTCCGATTTCACAACATTTTTGCTAAAGCTAGAGGAGGTTCTTGGTTCACTTTACAGGAAATACAAAAAGTTAGTTATATGTGGTGACTTCAATATAAATTGTATAAGTGATTGTGCAAGGAAAAGGATGCTGGTAGACTTCCTTAATTCATATAATCTTATGCAAACCGTATTATTTCCAACGAGAGTGCAAGGGAAAAGTAGAACAACCATAGACACTATTTTTGTTTATTCGTCATTACTAGAAGGGCATTCTGTTAGCAAAATGATGAATGGCCTTTCAGATCATGATGCACAAATTTTAAGTCTAAAAGATTTTTGTGCTGCAACACAGGTTAAATATAATTACCAACTTTTTAGGAAAGCTGATCCAGTTGCTGTAGAGACTTTTGTAAACCTTATCAAGGAACAAGAGTGGCAAGATGTTTAGAGTGCTGATACAGTAGACGATAAATATAATGCTTTCCTCAAGACTTTTCTCGTGCTCTTTGAAAGTTGCTTTCCGTTAGAACGTTCAAAACAGGGTATTAGCACAAACAGGCAGTCTGGGTGGCTGACTAAAGGTATAAGAATATCTGGTAGAACAAAGTGGCAATTATATCAAAACGTTAGAAACAGTCACAATCTAATTGCAGTAGCCCATTACAAACAGTATTGTAAGGTGGTTAAAAAAGTTATTAGGAAGGCAAAAAGTATGTGGTATGCAGATAGAATAGCTAAGTCTCAGGATAAAATGAAAACCATATGGTCAATCGTAAAGGAAGTGGCTGGTCTGCAGAGACAGGTCGAGGATATAGAATCAGTGCGTAGTGGGAATGTCCGTGTTACTGATAAGTCGCATATATGTACAGTATTCTATAATCACTTTCTGAATATAGCAGGTGAACTAAATAGAAACCTAGTCCCAACAGGGAATCATATAGCGCTCGTAGAAAAAAGTGTTCCGAGACTGTTACCTGAAATGCTCCTCCATGATACTGACAAGAGGGAGATTGAGTTAACAATTAAATCACTAAAGACCAAGAACTCTCATGGATATGACGGGGTATCTAGCAGAATACTGAAGTATTGTTCCATGTATGTTAGCCCAGTACTTAGCCATATCTGCAACTTTTCCTTTAGGAGTGGTCGGTTTCCTGACCGATTAAAGTACTCGGTAGTGAAGCCACTTTATAAAAAGGGAGACAGGGATAATGTTGATAATTATAGACCTATTTCTATGCCATCGGTGTTTGCTAGAGTTATCGAGGGGGTTGTATATACGAGGTTACTGCAGCATTTAAATTCACATAATTTGCTGTCAGATGTACAGTTTGGTTTTAGAAATGGCTTAACAACTGAAAATGCTATAGTCTCTTTTCTCTGTGAGGTTTTGGACGGATTAAATAAAAGGTTGCGAACGTTAGGTGTTTTCTTTGATTTAACGAAGGCTTTTGACTGTGTTGACCACAAAATATTACTGCAGAAGTTGGAACATTATGGAGTAAGGGGAGTAGCTTACAATTGGTTCGCCTCTTACTTTAAGAACAGAAAGCAGAGGGTAATTCTCCGCAATATTGAGAGTGGTAATGATGTTCAGTCCCAATGGGGCACTGTTAAATGGGGCGTTCCCCAAGGATCGGTGCTGGGACCACTGCTATTTCTTATTTATATAAATAAGATGCCTTCTAGTATGACAGGTGATTCAAAAATATTTCTGTTTGCTGGTGACACCAGCTTGGTAGTGAAGGATCTTGTGTGTAATATTGATACATTATCAAATAATGTAGTTCATGAAATAAGTTCGTGGCTTGTGGAAAATAATGTGATGCTAAATCACAGTAAGACTCAGTTTTTACAGTTTCTAACTCACAATTCAACAAGAACTGATATTTTAATCAGACAGAATGGGCATGTTATAAGCGAGACGGAACAGTTCAAGCTCCTAGGCGTACGGATAGATAGTAAGCTGTTGTGGAAAGCCCATGTTCAGGATCTTGTTCAGAAACTAAATGCCGCTTTATTTACCATTAGAACAGTGTCTGAAATAAGTGACATTTCAACACGAAAAGTAGTCTACTTCGCATATTTTCATACGCTTATGTCATATGGTATTATTTTTTGCGGTAATTCTTCTGATTCAAAAAGGGTATTTTTGGCTCAAAAACGGGCTGTTCGAGCTATGTGTGGTGTAATTTCGAGAACCTCTTGTCGACCCCTATTCAATAGTCTGGGAATTCTGACATTGCCCTCACAGTATATACACTCCTGGAAATGGAAAAAAGAACACATTGACACCGGTGTGTCAGACCCACCATACTTGCTCCGGACACTGCGAGAGGGCTGTACAAGCAATGATCACACGCACGGCACAGCGGACACACCAGGAACCGCGGTGTTGGCCGTCGAATGGCGCTAGCTGCGCAGCATTTGTGCACCGCCGCCGTCAGTGTCAGCCAGTTTGCCGTGGCATACGGAGCTCCATCGCAGTCTTTAACACTGGTAGCATGCCGCGACAGCGTGGACGTGAACCGTATGTGCAGTTGACGGACTTTGAGCGAGGGCGAATAGTGGGCACGCGGGAGGCCGGGTGGACGTACCGCCGAATTGCTCAACACGTGGGGCGTGAGGTCTCCACAGTACATCGATGTTGTCGCCAGTGGTCGGCGGAAGGTGCACGTGCCCGTCGACCTGGGACCGGACCGCAGCGACGCACGGATGCACGCCAAGACCGTAGGATCCTACGCAGTGCCGTAGGGGACCGCACCGCCACTTCCCAGCAAATTAGGGACACTGTTGCTCCTGGGGTATCGGCGAGGACCATTCGCAACCGTCTCCATGAAGCTGGGCTACGGTCCCGCACACCGTTAGGCCGTCTTCCGCTCACGCCCCAACATCGTGCAGCCCGCCTCCAGTGGTGTCGCGACAGGCGTGAATGGAGGGACGAATGGAGACGTGTCGTCTTCAGCGATGAGAGTCGCTTCTGCCTTGGTGCCAATGATGGTCGTATGCGTGTTTGGCGCCGTGCAGGTGAGCGCCACAATCAGGACTGCATACGACCGAGGCACACAGGGCCAACACCCGGCATCATGGTGTGGGGAGCGATCTCCTACACTAGCCGTACACCACTGGTGATCGTCGAGGGGACACTGAATAGTGCACGGTACATCCAAACCGTCATCGAACCCATCGTTCTACCATTCCTAGACCGGCAAGGGAACTTGCTGTTCCAACAGGACAATGCACGTCCGCATGTATCCCGTGCCACCCAACGTGCTCTAGAAGGTGTAAGTCAACTACCCTGGCCAGCGAGATCTCCGGATCTGTCCCCCATTGAGCATGTTTGGGATTGGATGAAGCGTCGTCTCACGCGGTCTGCACGTCCAGCACGAACGCTGGTCCAACTGAGGCGCCAGGTGGAAATGGCATGGCAAGCCGTTCCACAGGACTACATCCAGCATCTCTACGATCGTCTCCATGGGAGAATAGCAGGCTGCATTGCTGCAAAAGGTGGATATACACTGTACTAGTGCCGACATTGTGCATGCTCTGTTGCCTGTGTCTATGTGCCTGTGGTTCTGTCAGTGTGATCATGTGATGTATCTGACCCCAGGAATGTGTCAATAAAGTTTCCCCTTCCTGGGACAATGAATTCACGGTGTTCTTATTTCAATTTCCAGGAGTGTATTTTCTTTAATGTCGTTTGCTGTTAGCAATATTAGCTTATTCCCAAGAGTTAGCAGCTTTCACTCAGTTAATACTAGGCAGAAATCAAATCTGCATGTGGAATGCACTTCCTTGACTCTTGTGCAGAAAGGAGTGCAGTACTCTGCTGCATCCATTTTCAATAAGCTACCACAAGAACTCAAAAATCTTAGCAGTAGCCCAAACGCTTTTAAGTCTAAACTGAAGAGTTTCCTCATGGCTCACTCCTTCTATTCTATCGAGGAGCTCCTGGAAGAGCTAAAAAATTAAGCAAATTCCAGTGTTACATTCTTGATTTTCTTTATTTAAACTAACGACGTGTCACCTGAATATGTTTCTTATATGTTTCTACAATCGTGTTATAATTTCATGTATTGACTCGTTCTATGACCATGGAGACTTCTCCTTAATGTGGTCCGACGGAACAATAAAAAAAAAATATGATTGGCCGTATGCCTCTGTACATGTCCTAATCTCTTTTATATCCTATTCACATGACCGCTACGCCAGATATACGATGGAGGTGGCGCAATGCTGTTGCAGTCCTTGTTGATTGCATTTTCTCTAAATTTACCCAATAGTGTTTCGCGAGAAACATTTCCACCAGGATTCCCCGAGCTTTTTCTGCTACATATTCATATGGAGAATGCTTGCCTAGTACGATCCACATGATGCGGCTGCTTCGCAGGTCAGCCACACCAATCACGTTGCGCGATTTTATCAGCAATAGTGTTTTGGAAACCACACATTTGGTCGATGAATTATATTTCCTTAAAATTTCTCTCAGCCACGTAGCTGCTGTTGCTTTATGTATCCATTCCAGTTCAGATCACCAAGAATGCTTACTCCTAGGTCTTTTGCCGTAATTACTGTTTCCGGCAATAGTGTAATACAGGAGGCAATAAAATTAAGACAAGACAGACGGGGGAGAAATGAATAAAGTCTTTATTGTTTCAAAAGTAATCGCAATAACTTTTAATACAGGGCGGGGCAAATGAAAGTGGCCCAGAGAACAGAATTCCAGGTTACAAAGAAACATCTCTTGGCTCTTCTGGGCCATGATCTGCAAGTTGCTGAAGACGGATCGAAACTGGACTTCTGGAATTGCTGCAATCTCATCCGAAATGTTCTGCTGCTGTTCTTGAAGACTATGAGGACCGTTGCGATACGCTTTAGACTTGAGTGCTCCCCACACAAAGTAATCACACACTGACAGATAAGGTGACCTGGGAGGCCAGCTATGGCTGCGACCAGACGGACCTCTGCTAACAACTCTATCAGGTGTGGAGATTGTGTAAATGTACATCAAGGTTGGTCCGGTTGTATGTACAGTTGCCCCATCACGTTGGAAGTAACTGCAGGTCTTTTCCTCCTCTGTTAACGATGCTACGAATGTTTTCAAAATGTTGGCAATGTAAGTCTGTAAGTCTGAAGTCAACGTCTGATGAAAGAAGATGGACCAGACAGTGCACACCAAATCCCAAGCTTCTGATCGTGCAATGGTGTTTCGTGGAAGCTATGCGGCTTGTCCGCTGCTCGGAACCTGTGATTCTGTGAGTTGACATAACCACTCAGGTGAAACCAGGCATCATCAGACATAAAGAACAGATCCATGTCGAAGCTATTCATTGTTATATCTCAGAGAACAGCTACTCACGAAACTGGAGGCGCTGAAGAGCATCTGCTGGTTTTAATGGATGGACAGCAGACACTCGTTAGGGATGTATGTGCAGGTCCAGCTGGAGTATTCGTCCGCATGATCGACGTGATATGCCGGTCTCTAGCGGCGGGCCTCGGGCTGATGTGGTAAGACTCTGAAGCAGTTCCCGGTGAAGTTCAGCCACATTTTCTGGTGTGCGAGCACGTTTCGGAATGTTTGACTTTTTCAAAACATGTCCTGTCTGACGCCATTTTCGTTCTAAGCGATGCGTGGCACTCTTTGTTGGCACTTGACACTATTAAACCTTTCAGCAAACAACTTATCACACCGTTTCCACGACTTCGTTGTCGCGTAACTTTCCACAACGAACACCCGCTGCTCCACTGTGAGTACCATCGCCCCCTTTGCACTGCTCCACTCACACTGACACAGTCCGCACTACGCTCTGAACCGATGTACGTCACGTGGCTGGCGTACACGTGGTGTGCGCGTCACGGGACATGATTATATGCATGTCCAGCTGTAACCATTTGTCCGGGCCACTTTTATTTGCCCCACCCTGTACATTTATCCCACTGTGGCAGAAATGTTAGCGATTGGCTACGTAACCATGACTGTACCCAGCTGTCGTCTCTTCATCCAGAAAAAATCAATTGCCACAAATGATTTTCTTCAGGGCTCCAAAACTATGTAAATCGCATGGGGAGAGATCGGGACTGTATGGAGGACGTGTAAAGATTTCTCAGCGAAACTTGTGCTTGTGCAGCGTACTGGAAACAACCTTGGTAACATGTGAAGGTTAAACAAAAAAAAAGAAAGAAATAGTGCTCGTATTCGCATCGCTGTTCTCGTGTAGCCACGACACGTTTTATGGTTGTTGTTGACGTTGTTTCATGGATACAGAAGATCCTCAACTTGTAGACGTGAAAGTACCTCTCTGATGGCCTTTGAATAATATTCGCCAATTCCAAAACTTTAAGCGTTAACACTAAATCGGAACTATTTATGTACTATAACTTTTGCTAAAAAACTTATTTAAGTATTCTTTAAACACAAGCCTGTGTCCTCTGAACTATTTTTGATTTGAGATTGAGATAAGTGACAGCATGTAAGAAAAAATGTGGTAAATAATATTAAAACTCTCTTGTGACGGTAGTTACCTTTTTGCAGACGAAGAATACGAAGAGTGATGATCATGACGGTGATCGCAGCGGCGATTATGATATATTATGGCACTTGGGGAATGAGGTAATTCTGATTTACTTACTATTTGAAGAACAAAATAGTGTTCCTGTCAAATAAGACTAACTGTGAAGCAAATTATGTGAATCGCGCAGGCATACTCCTCGCATCCATAGTCGAGGTCAATAAACGACTTTAACGCGATCCATGTTACCCGAAGGTTATTAATTTTCGTCTCAATGATTCGACGTCGACAGCATAGAGTTCCTGATTTCCATACTATGAGATTGTTCGCTGGGTTAGTTTCTTTACTTTTCTGCAATGTATCCGTGACACTTATGGCGATACGTCCATCCAACTAAATGAGTGTTAAGATCGGCGGCGTCCTTTACTCTTATCGAGAGGAGTTAATAATGTGGACTTGAGGTTTCACTGTTTCTTTTTATCAATCCTGTAAGCAGCCATTCTAACGCATAAACTTAATTACATTGCGAGAACACTCGTCACAACACTATGCGCGATACATTTGTGGCCGGCCGGTGTGGCCGAGCGGTTCTAGGCGCTTCAGTCTGGAACCGCGCGACCGCTACGGTCGCAGGTTCGAATGCTGCATGGATGTGTGTGATGTCCGTAGGTTAGTTCGGTTTAAGTAGTTCTAAGTTCTAGGGGACTGATGACCTGAGATGTTAAGTCCCATAGTGCTCAGAGCCATTTTGAAGGTAATGACTAACTACTCCTGTCAGAGCGTTACCACAAGCTCAATTCATGGCACCAATGTGTCCTGACTTACGTAAAAGATCTGAATAGCTACATTTATTAAACTGGAAAACCGATTCACTGGAGTTAAAGGATACACATAGCCTATTAAAACAATGTGCATGGAAAATAATAAGTTGATGACGTAGGTAATGGCCAAAACTACGCGGCAATGTGAGTTTCATCTTTAGAATTATCAGAAATAAACTACATACGCCTAAGCGAAGAAAATTTTAACATTATAAATTAAGAAATCTCGTAGCCGTCAAACGAAAACAAATAATTTTTGTCCACAGGAAAAATAGAAACAAATGGTTGATTTCAGAGAATACTGTAGCGAGAGGTAAGTAACCAAAATAAGTTTAAGGATGATAATAATACACCCGCTAAAGGAGGTTTTCGTTAGTACAAGTTAATTTTAACATCGAGTTCAGACAAGTATTTAGAGATAATATGAACTACACAGTAACGGAAGTGTGTCACTTTGTGAGCGTATTACAGATATGAATTTGAAGACGTGGATGGAGGAAGATGATATCTCCTCTTCTCCAACTTCTAAAATAGTGTTCGGGGTAAAAAAAGGGGAGGAGGGGGAACATAATGAGATTCATAGCAATGTCAGATCATGTATTAATGCATTGCTTTTATGCAATTGCACAGAAACGTCAAAACATCTACGTACTTTGGTATATCATCAAAGAGAGAATAAGACAGTGTTGTGCATTCAGTGTACAAATCCTATTGAAGTCTGCCCTCTTACCTGCTTCGTGTATTGAACGGCGAAACTTACCGTTTCCAGCACCTAACAGCAACAACTGCCGTGACGTATCATTTAACATTTCGACTTTGCAATGAAACATCCACTGACTTACAACTGTTTTGAAAGGCTTTTCATGAAGAAAATATTCTCATCATTTCGATTCGAGATCACTGAAAAGGACTACTCTAGCACTCTGGACGTTGGGGCGAAATGGCGATTTTCGACAATTATTTGCTAATATGCAGCCACGGCAATTCTACTTTTAGGCATCTCTTGTTGTTGGTGAGAAAGACTGAAATATGATATCTAGGTCGGCTGCAGTCAACATCCACTCTCTCTGTCCTCCGAACTGGTCTGTCGGAATGCCCGGCGTCTGGGTTGCCAGTTTCTCTACTGTCCTAGTGTTCCAATCAAAGGTCTTCCCCTGACAAAAACTAATCGCAACGCAGTATTCTCGTACTCTCAGGGGATCACAACATAACACTCAGAGTCTGCGTAAACGGCATTAATTCAAAGATTTATTTCATTCTGAACTGCCTTCACAGTCGATCTAACTAACTCAAGATAGTGATTTGGGGATCGGCCGAGTGGTAACCGTTTCGAATTCTGATATGTGGTTGGAGGGCATCTTCGTTACCTTTGTTTGTCGTCAAAGGGAGTGTAGATCGTATCATCCTACTCCCAGTCCCTATTCTGACTCCATGGTTAAACGTGTAGTTTCACCGTGGTGGAGTGAGTGTGTGTGACACTATTGATGTCGACCTGTCCGACACATTATTTTAATTTCATCTGGACCCTTCGTATTCTTTTCCTTTGATTTCCATTGTCATCCACAAAAACGCAAACCGAACAATCATTTTTCACAATCGTCCATATGATGCTGACTTGTATGGGAAGGTGTCGTCGTTGATTAACTGTAGCATGATACAAGGTGATTTGGACAGAATTTCTAATTTGCATGATGAATGGCAGCTGGCAGTAAACGTAGAAAAATTTAGGTTAATGCTGATGTGTAGGTAAAACAAGCCCGTATGTTCTGCTACAGCATTAATAGTGTCCTGTGGCTTCGTAGGCTTTCTCGTCGTAATAAGTCATGAAAGTCTCTTCGGATTTGCTGCCGGATCCTAAAATCAACATGAGTCGATATTTCGGCGATCCAATCGGTCACCATCTTCAGGAGAATGCTGCTTCCCGCTGTGAACTCAGCGGGACTCATCAGCGAAGCAGCATTCTCCTGAAGATGGTGACCTGTTGGATCGCCGAAATATCGATTCAAGCTGATTTTAGGATCCGGCAGTACAACCGAAGAGACTTTCATGATTAATAGTGTATCCTGCTTGACACAATCACGCCGATTAAATATGTAGGCATAAGGTGCAAAGAAATATAAAATGGGAAGAGCATATAAGGAGAATTTTAGGAAGGTGTGGTTCATCTGTAAAGGAGACATTTAGGACACTAGTGCGACCCATTTTTCGGCACTATTCGAGAGTTTGGGAGACGTTGAACCAATTCAGGGGAGGGCTGATGCTTAGGGGAACTGAAATGGGAATCACAGTAGGGAAGGTGACGTTCTTTTCGGGAGCACTATTGAGAAAATTTAGAGAACCGCCATTTGAAACTGACGACAGCACTATACTGACGCCGAAGTACATTTAGTGTAAGGACCATGAAGATAAGTTTAGGGAGATTAGAGCTCGCACGAAGGCATACAGATAGTCGTCTTTCCATCGCTCTATTTGCGAGTGGGACAGAATAGGAAACTGATATTTACTACAAAAAACAGTCTTGCTCACAAATTATTTGTTCTGGTAACCGGTTTAACCAAAACTGTGGTCATCATTGTACTATCGTGAAATATGGGAGAGAGTGTCACAGAAATGATACAGGATTTGGGCTGGAGATCATTAAAAGAAAGGCACTTGAATTTCTCACGAAATTCCAATCACCAACTTTCTTCTCCGAATGCGAAAATATTTTGTTGACACCGACCCACATAGGGAGCAACGATCACCACGATAAAATAAGGGAAATCAGAGCTCGTACGGAAAGATATAGGTGTCCATTCTTTCCGCGCGCTATACGAGATTGGAATAATAGAGAATTGTGAAAGTGGTTCGATGAACCCTCTGCCAGGCACTTGAATGTGATTTGCAGAGTATCCATGTACATGTGGATGTAGATCTTCAGACCAATGGCTATTAAAATTGCTACACCAAGAAGAAATGCAGATGATAAACGGGTATTCATTGGACAAATATATTATACTACAACTGACATGTGATTACATTTGCCGGCCGAAGTGGCCGTGCGGTTAAAGGCGCTGCAGTCTGGAACCGCAAGACCGCTACGGTCGCAGGTTCGAATCCTGCCTCGGGCATGGATGTTTGTGATGTCCTTAGGTTATTTAGGTTTAACTAGTTCTAAGTTCTAGGGGACTAATGACCTCAGCAGTTGAGTCCCATAGTGCTCAGAGCCATTTGAACCATTTTTTGTGATTACATTTTCACGCAATTTGGGTGCACAGATCCTGAGAAATTAGTATCCAGAACAACCACCTCTGGCCGTAATAACGGCCTTGATAAGCCTGGGCATGGAGTCAAACAGAGCTTGAATGGCGTGTACAGGTACAGCTGCCCATGCACCTTCAACAAGATACCACAGTTCAACAAGAGTAGTGACTGGCGTATTGTGACAAGCCAGTTGCTCGACCACCATTGACTAGACGTTTTCAATTGGTGAGAAATCCGGAGAATGTGCTGGCCAAGGCAGCAGTCGAACATTTTCTGTATCCAGAAAGGTCCGTACAGGACCTGCAACATGCGGTCCTGCATTATCCTGCTGAAATGTAGGGTTTCGCAAGGATCGAATGAACTATAGAGCCACGGGTTTTAACACATCTGAAATGTAACGTCCACTGTCCGAAGTGCCGTCAATGCGAACAAGAGGTTACCGAGACGTGTAACCAATGGCACCTCATACCATCACGCTGGGTGATACGCCAGTATGGCGATGACGATTACACGCTTCCAATGTGCGTTCACCGCGATGTCGCCAAACACGGATGCCACCATCATGATGCTGTAAACAGAACCTGGATTCATCCGAAAAAAAAACATTTTGCCATTCGTGCACCCAGGTACGTCGTTGAGTGCACCATCGCAGGCGCTCCTGTCTGTGATGCAGCGTCAAGGGTAACCGCAGCCATGGTCTCCGAGTTGATAGTCCACGCTGCTGCAAACGTCGTCGAACTGTTCGTGCACATGGTTGTTGTCTTGCAAACGTCCCCATCTGTTGACTCAGGGATCGAGACGTAGCTGCACGATCCGCTACAGCCATGCGGATAAGATGCCTGTCATCTCGACTGTTAGTGATACGAGGCCGTTGGGATCCAGCACGTCGTTCCGTATTACGCTCCTGAACCCACCGATTCCATATTCTGCTAACAGTCATTGGATTTCGACCAACGCGAGCAGCAATGTCGCGATACGAGAAACCGCAATCGCCGCCGATAGGTTACAATCCGACCTTTATCAAAGTCGGAAACGTGATGGTACGCATTTCTCCTCCTTGCTCGAGGCATCACAACAACGTTTCACCAGGCAACGCCGGTCAACTGCTGTTTGTGTATGAGAAATCCGTTGGAAACTTTCCTCATGTCAGCACGTTGTAGGTGTCGCCACCGGCGCCAACCTTGTGTGAATGGTCTGAAAAGCTAATCATTTGCATATCACAGCATCTTCTTCCTGTCGGTTAAATTTCGCGTCTGTAGCACGTCCTCTTCGTGGTGTAGCAATTTTAATGGCCAGTAGTGTATTAGTAATAACATTGATCACTGTTTGCTACCACAATGTATTCAAAAGTAAGAAAAGAAAACGACTAGCAGTCGTACAGGGTACCCTCTACCACGCACCATGTAGTGGCTTGAAGAGTATGTATGGAAATGTAGATTTACCTCCTGGCTGCCTTGGGAGAGCAGCGAGCTAATGGCACGGTGTGGAGCTAGTGTCCTGGTACTGCCGGTGAGCGTCGAGTGCGGGGCTACCTACCTGCGCGGTGTGTCCCCAGGCGCGGCGGCGTGGGGCGTGTGCCTGCCTGCTCTCTGCTCAGCTCTGCCCTGCTGCGGTGTGGGCGGCGGCCGGACCGCCGTGCCGCATGGCTTGCAGAGCGCACGAGGCGCCGTCGCCGGCCGCCAGATTACATCCGGACCGCCGAGAATCAATAGCTGGCCAGGAGGAGGAAGAACGGTAGCGCCTGCACGGCGGCCAGTTGTTTCTTGGCGCCGAATTTCTCCACCGAGATGCCTGGGCTTAAGAAACGGCGTACTCCGCACCATTGAGAAACGATCAACTATCGTGATACTTTCCAGAAAAAAGAACAAAAGATCGAAAGTCACACACTTCTTAAAACAAGGTAAATCAAACGACAAAACGCAGAGTTACTGTCCTATCGCCGTCATTAGCACAATATACACTACTGGAAATGAAAATTGCTACACCACGAAGATGACGTGCTACAGACGCGAAATTTAACCGACAGAAAGAAGATGCTGTGGTATGCGAATGATTAGCTTTTCAGAGCATTCACACAAGGTTGGTGGCGGAGGCGACACCTACAACGTGCTGACATGAGGAAAGTAACCAACGGATTTCTCATACACAAACAGCAGTTGACCGGCGTTGCCTGGTGAAACGTTGTTGTGATGCCTCGTGTAAGGAGCAGAAATGCGTACCATCACGCTTCCAACTATGATAAGGGTCGGATTGTAGCCTATGGCGCTTGCGGTTTATCGTAGCGCGACATTGCTGCTCGAGTTGGCCGAGATCCAATGACTGTTAGCAGAATATGGAATCGGTGGGTTCAGGGGGGTAATACGGAACGCCGTGCTGGATCCCAACGGCCTCGTATCACTAACAGTCGAGATGACAGGCATCTTATCCGCATGGCTGTAGCGGATCGTGCAGCCACGTCTCGATCCCTGAGTCAGCAGATGGGGACATTTGCAAGACAACAACCATCTGCACGAACAGTTCGACGACGTTTGCAGCAGCATGGACTATCAGCTCGGAGACCGTGGCTGCGGCTACCCTTGACGCTGCATCACAGACAGGAGCGCCTGCGATGGTGTACTCAACGACGAACCTGGGTGCACGAATGGCAAAACGTCATTTTTTTCGGATGAATCCAGGTTCTGTTTACAGCATCATGATGGTCGCATCCGTGTTTGGCGACATCGTAGTGAACTCACATTGGAAGTGTGTATTCGTCATCGCCATACTGGCGTATCACCCGGCGTGATGGTATGGGGTGCCATTGGTTACACGTTCCGGTCACCTCTTGTTCGCATTGACGGCACTTTGAACAGTGGATGTTACATTTCAGATGTGTTACGACCCGTGGCTCTACCCCTCATTCGATCCCTGCGAAACCCTACATTTCAACAGGAGAATGCACGACCGCATGTTGCAGATCCTGTACGGGCCTTTCTGGATACAGAAAATGTTCGACTGCTGCCCTGGCCAGCACATTCTCCAGATCTCTCACCAATTGAAAACGTCTGCTCAATGGTGGCCGAGCAGCTGGCTCGTCACAATACGCCAGTCACTACTCTTGTTGAACTGTGGTATCGTGTTGAAGGTGCATGGGCAGCTGTACCTGTACACACCATCCAAGCTCTGTTTGACTCAATGCCCAGGCGTATCAAGGCCGTTATTACGGCCAGAGGTGGTTGTTCTGGGTACTGATTTCTCAGGATCTATGCACCCAAATCGTGTGAAAATGTAATCACATGTCAGTTGTAGTATAATATATTTGTCCAATGAATACCCGTTTATCATCTGCAATTCTTCTTGGTGCAGCAATTTTAATGGCCAGTAGTTTATCAGGAGCCATGAAAAAGTCTCCGTTTGAAGGCGTTGCTGCGGCTTATACGCAACCCTGCGCGACACCAGTGAGGTTATATAAGCACCAACATGTAGGCAAGGGATTTGTGTGTCATTTGTACATTTCAGTGTGCGTGCGGTAAACGCGGAAACGTGAACAATGGGGAGGTTATTACCAAATGCCAGTTTCTTTCACTGATTACTTTTATTGAAGCAGGATTCTTAAACAAACAGAAGACCTCAACTGTGTTTACAGATAGCGTCCTGGTGTGCTGTGTGGAAGCAAGGGGGTAATATTTAGACATACGAGTCGTACTATATCTCAAAATTGGAAGCCTCATGAAAGCTATGTTAAGCAAGAGAAGCTTCCAAGTTTTAATGAGCCCTCTAAAAAATGGTTCAAATGGCTCTAAGCACTACTTTGAACTACTTAAACCTAACTAACCTAAGGACATCACACACATCCATGCCCGAGGAGGATTCGAACCTGCGACCGTAGCAGCAGCACGGCTCCAGACTGAAGCACCTAGAATCACTCGGCCAGGCATGTCGTCGACAGTTCCTGTCTCTCGATATCTCCTCCATGTCCGAACAACATCGCTTTAGTTCACTCCCAGACGCCTGGACTCTTTGCTTGTTGAGAGCCCTTCCGGGAACAAAGTAACAATGCGGACGCGATCGGACCGCGGTATTGACCGTCTAGGCATGGTTGAACTATAGACAACAAGAGCCGTGTACCTCCTTCCTGGTGGAATGACTGGAACTGATCGGCTGTCAGATCCCTTCGTCTAATAGGCGCTGCTCATGAGTGGTTGTTTGCATCTTTGGGCGGGTTTAGTGACATCTCTGAAGTCAGTGGGACTGTGTCTGTGGTACAATATCCACAGTCAACATCTATCTTCAGAGTTTTCAAATAAAAAATTTGGAGGCATTACTTTTCGTCATGCCCTCGTATTTGTGATTTTTACAGACAGTACAGTATTCCATTTTTAAAGCAAATTCGTCATTGTATTAACTACATTATTCATTCTGTTTCATTTTATTTAATATGTTTTATAATTTTTTTTTATACGCATGATTGCCTGACTTCATGTGTGATCGGTGCTCGCCTACAAAGGTCTAGCAACAACAGGTGGTGTTACTAGAGCGTAGTGGCGTTCTCCCACCCCTCAGACACAGAGCCAAGGGGAGTGTCCACTCGCAACAAGGTGGCCGAAATAAAACTGGCCCGGTAAATATTTGTAAGACTGTCACGGAATTGAGGCTTCTTAATGAACAGGAGAACTGCCCATCACAGGTAATGCCGGAAACCGTGATTTCGATGCACCAGTCGGATGGTGTCACATTTGTGCAGGTGGTTTCTGAGTGAAGTGAAATCAGAAGTTTTGGATCTTCAATTTTTCGTTTCTTCGGATGAGGTCCGGTTCAGTCCGTCAGGGTGTGTGAACTCACAAAACATGTGCCAATATGCATCAAAAGAGCCGTTCCATAATCTCAAGACTGTTGTTTGGTGCGCAATGTCTGATGTCCACATCGTAACATGATTCTTTCCCCGACCAGTTAATGCTAACCTTTATGACCATAGCTGTCTAAGCCATATGTGGATCAACTCTTAAAGAGTTTGGATATTTTCAGCAAGACGAAGTAACCTTGTCATGGTTGCATGACGCGTTGGTGAGGAGAGGGCAATAAGCTCCGGAAGTGCAATCTCCTGGCCACCTCAATCGCCTCCTCTCTCTCCTTGTGACTTTTACCTATGGGGCAAATTGAAGGGTCAGGTGTACTCACTTGATCCCCGCTCACTGGAAGAGCTATAACAGAACAGTGACAACGCTATTGCTGCTAACACTTAGCATGTCTCACAGTTTGATAACATCTACATCTGCATCCATACTCCGCGAGCCACCTTCTTGTGTGTGGCGGAGGGTACTTTGTGTACCACTGTCACATCTTCCCTTTCCTGTTCCAATGCGAATAGTTCGCAGGAAGAATGGGGCTCGAAACTTTCTCATTTTATCTTCGTTGTCTTTTCGCGAGATATACATAGAAGGCAGCAATAGCCGATATATCTATTGATTCTTCTACGAATGTACGCTCTCGGAACTGTAATATTAAACTACACCGTGATGCAGAACGCGACTGTTGCAGCGTCTGCCACCGGTGCTGTTTGATCATGTCAGTGACGCTTTGGTGATTAATAAATGAACTTGTAACGAAAAGCGCTACTGTTCTTTGAGTCTCCTCTATTTCATCTGTCAGTCCTATCCGGTTCCAATCTCATACTAACTAGCAATATTCAAGTATTAGTCGAACGAGGGTTTTGTAAGTTACCTCCTTCGCTGGTGGACGTTTCACGAGGATTCGTCCAATGAATCTCAGTCTGCCATCTGCCTTTCCTAAGATGAGTTTTATGTGGTCATTCCAGTTTAAATCGCTCCTTACACATGTTGTTGTTGTTGTTGCGGTCTTCAGTCCCGAGACTGGTTTGATGCAACTCTCCATGCTACTCTATCCTGTGCAAGCTTCTTCATCTCCCAGTACTTACTGCAACCTACATCCTTCTGAATCTGCTTAGTGTATTCATCTCTTGGTCTCCCTCTACGATTTTTACCCTCCACGCTGCCCTCCAATACTAAATTTGTGATCCCTTGATGCCTCAGAACATGTCCTACCAACCGATCCCTTCTTCTAGTCAAGTTGTGCCACAAAATTCTCTTCTCCTCAATCCTATTCAATACTTCCTCATTAGTTATGTGATCTACCCATCTAATCTTCAGCATTCTTCTGTGGCACCACATTTCAAAAGCTTCTATTCTCTTCTTGTCCAAACTATTTATCGTCCATGTTTCACTTCCATAGATGGCTACACTCCATACAAATACTTTCAGAAATGACTTCCTGACACTTAAATCTATACTCGATGTTAACAAATTTCTCTTCTTCAGGAACGCTTTCTTTGCCATTGCCAGTCTACATTTTACATCCTCTCTACTTCTACCATCAACAGTTATTTTGCTCCCCAAATAGCAAAACTCCTTTACTACTTTAAGTGTCTCATTTCCTAATCTAATCCCCCCAGCATCACCCGATTTAATTCGACTACACTCCATTATCCTCGTTTTGCTTTTGTTGATGTTCATCTTATATCCTCCTTTCAAGACACTGTCCATTCCGTTCAACTGCTCTTCCAAGTTCTTTACTGTCTCTGACAGAATTATAATGTCATCGGCGAACCTCAAAGTTTTTATTTCTTCTCCATGGATTTTAATACCTACTCCGAATTTTTCTTTTGTTTCCTTTACTGCTTGTTGAATATACAGATTGAATAACATCGGGGAGAGGCTACAACCCTGTCTCTCTCCCTTCTCAACCACGGCTTCCCTTTATGTCCCCTTACACGTACGCATAGATATTTCATGGAAGTAAATCGAGCACGGCACTACATCGACGTCAAGGGTAGCCATTTGCAGCATCTTCTGTAATGATAATTAACAACATCAGTCCCACGCCATTCTTATCGTAAAAATTTTCCGGGCCAGTTCTAATTGGACCATCCTGCATAATATAATAAATGTGACTAGTTACAGCTTTTTGTATCTTCAAGTGATTCGTAATGGTCACGGTGAGGCCTAACCTCAAATGTTTCCATTTATTTAATCAAACTTCAGAAAATCTAAATGCTGATAGTCGGACGGGATTTTGACGCCTGTTCTTGCCGAATGCTCGTCCATTGCTTCACAGTGCCACCTCGCCCTGTTTTTTTGAAATCGAAAATTTAAAATCGAGATGGTGCAGGTAGTGCAACACACAAATGTATAGCCCACACAGATTATTTGAGAGGACGAAGCAAGATAAAGGGTCCTTAATGGTATTGAGTGATGTTCGCTTCTGCAGGTGTGGAAAAGAAGAGTGTCTCTTGTCAGGATGCGCAATATGAAGGCGGAGAAGTGGCGTGGTTTCCGGCGCCGCAGGCGGTCCAGACGGGGCGGTGATCTCGGTCACATATCGACCCGACAGTCTCTCGTTCTCCGCTGCCAGACTGCGTGTCGGGGCGGGCGGGTTGCCACGCAACTGGCTGAGCAACCATCACACCACAGTCACGTACTGTACTTGCTACTACTGGGTGATCGAAAACTCGCACACATCAAAAGTTATCAACGGTATTATATAGAGGCTGTAACGGCTATAAGTGCAGCTATGGTACCTTAATACTAGACAGACATCAGTACGTTGGTTATTTTTTCTCTGCGCCGAAAAATCTTTCCAACGGCCGTTGTGACCGAGCGGCTCTAGGCGCTTCAGTCCGAAACTGCGCTGCTGCTACGGTCGCAGGCTCGCAACCTGCCTCGGGCATGGATGTGTGTGATGTCCTTAGGTTAGTTAGGTTTAAGTAGTTCTAAGTCTATGGGAGCGATGATGGTTCAAATGGCTCTGAGCACTATGGGACTTAACTTCTGAGGTCATCAATCCCCTAGAACTTAGAACAACTTAAACTTAACTAACCTAAGGACATCACACACATCCATGCTCGAGGCAGGATTCGAACCTGCGACCGTAGCGGTCGCGCGGTTCCAAACTGTAGCGCCTAGAACCGCTCGGCCACTCCGGCGAGCACGGACTGATGACCTCAGATGTTAAGTCCCATAGTGCTTAGAGCCATTTGAACCACTTTGAACAATCTTTCCACAAAGCACATCACAAACTTTACGACCTGGTGTTTTTTACACACTCGTAACTGTACCGCGTAGCGGTCTATGCCTGTTAGTATCGACTAACCGTTTTGCTTCCACACTTAAACACCTGACGTGCTGCCCAGAGAAAAATAAGCATTATTAGCTTGTTCTTGCCACTTGTACTTTGATGTACTACCCAACCTAAAAACTTACGACTTGTAATAGCTATAATCATCAGTCTGCAAGCGACGTAAATACTGATGTAATGCTGTTCAGTGCGCCGTTCTCAGTCACCTGCACTTATATCCTTTACCCCGTATATGGGGTGGCGGTTTTAATCTGGAACAACTACATATCGGAAAAAATACGCATCGTACGAGAAAAATGTTTCAGATGAAAAGCTTATATTTTCAACGGGCACATCTGTCTGTGCTAATACTGGCCACACCGTAAGACCCCACCCCCGCTTTCTGCCAAATGTTTCAGATGAAAAGCTTATATTTTCAACGGGCTCATCTGTCTGTGCTAATACTGACCACACCCTAAGACCCCACCCCCGCTTTCTGCCAGTGGGGTTCGTCTTCTTATTTACAAATCGGAACTCCCATTTTTATTGCAGATTCGGATTCTACTATAAAAAATACCAAAGGTTTATCAAAAACGCCTCTTCCTTTCGTGGTATATGGCACAGTATTGACAAAATTCAGTTTTTCCTGTTTTTAGAGTTAAGAACCGACTAATCTGATTCTACTTTATATTTTCGATAAAAATGTAAACTTTTGTTTTTAACTGTCGATGTTATTGTTAAAATTTAATTTAGTTTCGTAAGTTTGAATTACCAGTGAATCTTTGACGTTTAGATGATTAAAAATCTGGCATGTAAGCCTCACGTAATGTAATACAGTTTTCTGTACCCTTCGGGGTTGATTTTGGTAAGTCCCCACACCATAAGTATGCTTGATTTCGGTGAGCCCTCTCGAATCTCACAGTCAGCGTGACTCCTTTCGGTTTGTTCTTCCCTCCAACCGCCGCGCTGATTGTTTCAGATAAACCCTAGATGTGAAGCTTCCTGGCAGATTAAAACTGTGTGCCGGACCGAGACTCGAACTCGGGACCTTTGCCTTTCGCGGGCAAGTGCTCTACCAACTGAGATACCCAAGCACGACGGGGCGTGAGTCGTGCTTGGGTAGCTCAGTTGGTAGAGCACTTGCCAGCGAAAGGCAAAGGTTCCTAGTTCGAGTCTCGATACAGCACAAAGTTTTAATCTACCAGGAAGTTTCATACGAGCGCACACTCCGCTGTAGAGTGAAAGTTTCATTCTAGAAACATCCCTCAGGCTGTGGCTAAGCCATGTCTCCGCAATATCCTTTCTTCCAGCAGTGCTAGTTGTGCAAGGTTCGCAGGAGAGCTTCTATGAAGTTTGGAAGGTAGGAGACGAGGTATTGGCGGAATTAAAGCTGTGAGGACGGGGCGTGAGTCGTGCTTGGGTAGCTCAATTGGTTGAGCACTTGCCCGCGAAAGGCAAAGGTTCCGAGTTCGAGTCTCGGTACGGCACGCAGTTTTAATCTGCCAGGAAGTTTCATATCAGCGCACACTCCGCTGTAGAGTGAAAGTTTCATTCTATAAACCCTAGGTGTTTTTGGCGTAGAATCCGAATTTGCTATGAAAAAAGCTGTTCCCAACTGAAAATAAAAATTTGTCCCCGCATGGGGGGAGCAGGGAGGGTTTAGACACGCAGACAGATGCCACCCTTAATTTTTCATCTGGAACATGTTTTTTCGTATGATGAGTTTTATTCGAGATATTTGGTTGTTCCAAGTTGAAACAGACACCCTCTGTTGTGTGCGTGTTTCGTTTCAGAACCTCACATATATTGTTCATATAATGCTCAAAATAGTTGCCCTGTTCTGTAGGGCATGACCAACTCCTTTCACCACGTTTGAGAACACTTTTCTGAAACGTGGGCACTGATGTTCTTAATCCCTGTTATTACGTTAATTTTTAGTTTCGCCAATGTGTATAGCCTGTTTCATAGACCCTGCTAGTAGGTAGCCGCACAGGAAGACGCCTGGAGATGTCAAATCAGTAGAACGTGGGGGCCATATTCCTTTAGATCTGTTTCCATCACCATAAAAATCGCTTGAGAAATGAATTCTTTCACTTGATTTGCGACATGTGGCACCGCCCTGGTGCAACCAACAGCGACATTCATCAGCCCCAAGGAGACAGCAGTGTTCAGAACAGCTTCAAAGGAAACAGGGCACACTAATCGAAGACGCGATACGGCACACCTCACTCCCGTTTTCTGGGAGTGTAAGGTGTTACCCTGAACGACATGTTGATTTTCGGTTGACTGAATTCTTGTGTTTTGACTATTTGCGTAGCTACTAGAGCGAGACCACGCCGCATTGGAGAGGAAAACACGGCTCATTCTGCTATTCGATCGATGTCCACAAATGACCGAAACCATGTACAGTTACACTAACCACATTTTTTTCTTTATCCGGCGCCTTAAATTTCTGCTCTCTATGAACATGATGCGCACGGCATCTGAACTTCTGCATCGTTTTCTACACAATATCATACGAAATCTAAGACTGACAGATAGTTCTCAAAATTTTTGAAGTTGAGCACAGCATCAAGTCCCTCACCTGAGCCAGTTTAGCGTCCATCAAAATGGCCAGTTCCTTCCGTTGTCTTCATATTCGTGAGTGATTCTCATTCCCTAGAACGTTTGATTAATCTTGTTATTGTTGTATTGTTCGGTACTGCGGTATCTGCATACTTTCTGCAAAATGCGTCTACAACACGTGCATACAAACGACTGGCAAATTACGGTTCAGTAATGAAAACTCATAGCTCCATTGGAAACGACATGTTTATCAAACAATGAACCGCGCAGTACTACAGACGTCATGTAACCTGCACCCGTTACATTGGAGTTTCGTTTGTTGCCGGCAACACCTGCGGTGCTATCTGGCAGTGGCTGATGGAACGAAAGCAATACAACTCCTGTTTGCAGACATTTATTTTCACGTGCGTGACTTTTTGATCGCACTGTATATCTGTAGGTCTTGCATGCGCGCAGTCACACAACTATTCGATCTGCATCAGGCTCATATTAACTCACGCCATGCTATAGATTTACCATCAGGTTCATTTCTGTGATGACAATATTGGGTTTTGCAACTGAAGTAGTGCTGTCAAGTTCATACTCCGTAATGTGCTGAAATTTTATAGCGTCCCTTCTTTTTCCACCAGCAGACGATGCTTTAGAAGATCCTCCGTCAGTACCACTTAGCGCTAACCCAAATTTCCCTAACTTGTCTTCGTGATAATTACACGAATTTAAGTGGGACGGATTATAATATGTTTCTCGGCTCCTTTTTGGCATGACTGCTTTCGTAATCATAGTAGGACGTCAGAAACACGTTAAATCATGCATACGCCTTTTTGTGGCTTCTAACACTGTAATTTATTGAGAATTTCTACGATACTCATTTCCTCAACAAATGAAGCAGTTGTTTTTCTAATTTTATTTGTGTCATTCGTTAACTCATCATGACAAAGGTCCCTAGACATCTACGGTTATTTCTATTCCATGCAAGTCACTTTATAGTGTGCGACGGCGACATCTTAACAATACCTACGAATCGATCTCGTGACGTTCTTGTAAGAGATTTCCTTCGAGAATGAAGAATGTGAACCTTATCTTGAGCACTCGGCATCCTGACTCTGAATCGGCAGAATTCGTCGACTGCAAGTCTTTAATGTTTTGTGTCTGGTAACTGGCAATCTCAGCGATCAAATATGTATGAACTAAAATTGCAGTAGCCGTTGTTGAATATTAATATTCCCCTTTGCCGTGTACTTAAAGTAGTACCTGTTTGGCTCTGAGCACTATGGGACTTAATATCTAAGGACATCAAGTCCCCTAGAACTTAGAACTAATTAAACCTAACTAACCTAAGGACCCCACACACATCCATGCGCGAGGCACGATTCGAACCTGCGATCGTAGCAGTCGTGCGGTTCCGGACTGAAGCGCCTAGAACCGCTCGGCTACCGCGGCCGGTAGTACCTGTTTCAGATACCACTTAAAATCAGAGAACTGTCTGCAATATGATTCCACATGGACTCGCACAAGAACCAGCTCACTCGCACATAAAAACGAAGCAATTGCATTTCGAGTCTCTTTCAAAAACTGAATTACTCCTCATGTGAACATGGACTTCACGATTATGGGAAACTCAGGAAAACTATATCTTGTATGCGACTATAATGTCTAAATATTTATTCATATTTTGTCGGCATATCTTGGTACATCCGGAAGTGTCGTTAGTTCTCTCGCTTTAGAGCGATTGTCGCGCGTACAGGCAAGTGCGGGGCCACAGCGGTTCTCTTCCGAGGCGCAGACGTCTGCGCTTGAATGAGATGTTAGTTTATGCTGCGTGCCACTGGGAAGACACACAAACTGTTTGCGTCTAACACACTGCGTGCAGCTGACATCAAGGCGCCAGAACCAAATAAACTCATGGCCGCGGTTACTAGTCTTCCTGCGTGACGGTAGTAACGAATTAAAAGTCCATCATTGGCTTCGTATCATCGCAACTTACGTACGTCATGGCGGATACGGCCTCTAACCCATCCTCTCTCCGTTTCATTCTGTCGCGTCACCTGCCTTCTTTTCAAAAAAAAAAAAAAAAAAAAAAAAAATAGTTTGAGCTGAAATGGCTTGCGTACCATTAGCTTGCTGAATTATACGAGTTTGTGCTGAAAAGTAAGGCCACCGATTTTTTTAATGTAAAAGCTCTTAAAGCAAAAAAACATTATTGACGTCCTACATCATTATTCTTTATATCTACGTACTTCGTGCCCTCTGCCACTGGAGAACATCGAACTGTGTAACATGGCGGTAAGTAAGGTAACTATGTTGATGCGTGGGAAACAGGATGCTGTAATCGAGTTGCGGATTCGAGAAGTTCGTCCACGCGTGGAGCGCCCTCTCCTTCATCATGACAATGCAAATCCACACACGAGCGCTGCGACATCTACAACAATCCGACATCTTTGATTCACTGTCATAGATTATCCTCCCGACTTGGCCCCGTCCACTTGTCATCTGTTTCTAAAGCTTCAAGAACACCTTCGAGGACTTCACTTTTATGATGATGCGCTGCAAGCAGAGGTGCAATTGAGTCAAACATTCTACGGTGACGATATCAACAAACTGGTCTCTTGTTGGGAGAAATGTGTTCGTCGACAGGGTGACTATGCTGAGAAATAAATACTCAGACATGAAGAATAAGGATGTAGAATGTTAATAAAAATTGTTTTATTTCAAAATCTTTAAGAGTTTCCACATAAAAAATTTCTAAACCATTACTTCTCAGCACGCCCTCGTACCTTTTCAACACCTTTTCATGAAGTGCTGTCGTCTTAGAAAAGCTTGACGGGATGTGCATATGCTCAGAATGTGATTGGACTATTTCCTGTGAACATTGTTTGTAAAGTTTTTCTTTGTTTGAAGTACTTCATCGATCAACGTGTGTTGGTGAGTAACTCAAGGAGCCGGTTTATCTCAGTATAATTGATTACTTTTTCTCTGCCAGGTATTACCGTGGAATAAAATTTTCGAAAGGACAACATTATTGCGCTTGCATCTATTGGACAGTTCCCGCTCTTACGTTAGTCGCTGAACGGTTAGGTGCTAGGCACGCCTGCATAACAATTGCTTCTTGACAGCTGCGAAAGAGCCGAAATTGGCCATTAGCACAACAAATAGCATTTGCAGTCCTTTTAGAGATATTTGGTTGGAATTTCTGTTATAGGAAGATCTCGTCTTTTCTATTTTGCCCAACTTTCCGATCTATCTCTTGAGATTAAATATATCGAATTTCGTAACGATACCTACCGTTTTGAGTCGATAGCTCACTGTATAATAGCGAGAAATGCTACTACATGACTACATTGTCTCAAGTAGTGAACTTTCTTACACAGTGATTCTTGAAACTGTAATAAGAGCATTTGGTATAACTAACCGCCCCCCCCCCCCCCTTTCGTGGCTTAGATCGCTAACACATACCTGTGCAGTAGCACTCTGCCTCTGCTCGGAAGTCACTAGCTGGAATCCTGACAATGGAAGAAAATTTCTTCGCTAGTATTTGGCCGACATGGGGAGGACAGGAGGAGGCGTACAGTTTCTGATCATCAAACTTAGCGTCAGCGTCTGCTGTTAAATTCCGTACCTCTGTGTAACGTCCATCTAATGGAGATGTTATCCCCGGAGGAACTCTTCGTGGTATTTGAGATGTGTAGGCTATCTGCTGGCACAGGCTCCCTTCCGAACAAACGTAACAGCACAAATACAGCACTACACTGCACAAACACTTATCAGTGCCCATCCACACGACACAAACTTGTCATTTCATAACAGGTCGGAGGAAGACAACGGCGAAACCAACTCCTCTAGGACCTTTCCCAAGACGACAATCCGGGATTCCCTTATCTGCATCTAAAGCTTATTTCCTCAGTACAGGACTGACGTGACTTGCCATAAGTAACTGGGATGTCGCGACATTTAAAATTCTCTAATATTTGCTGGTACTTTCAGACAGACAGAAGCCAAACAGTGAATACGTGCGGACTGCTTGTATCGGTCCAGTCTGTCTCGTAATTAATGTCTGTCGATTACCCTGTATATCGTAGGCGTGTGAGTATCAATAAAAACATTCGTTTTTGAACAAAGATAAACTTTCCACGCAGCCCTTCATCCCTTCAAAAACTAAAGAAGAAAAACTGTCCTCCAAGGGGCTGAAAAACATTGTCTACCTACTGCATATGGAACATGTACGTGTAACATGTTTCTTCAGATTCAGTCATGTTTTCGCCGCCTGTGTCAGGAAATAAACATAACCAAAGAATCATATCACGATACGTCTACTCTGTAAATTATAACAATGCACAGTTGTGTGTTGTCAAACGCAGCGGCGCTCAACCCAGTTCAAATCCCCGTTCGGCCAACCAGATTTTCGTTTCTCTTGATTTTTTCCAAATCGCTCAAGCAAATGCTGGGATGGTTCCTTTGAAAAGAGACGACTGACTTTCTTTGCCAAACCGAACCTCTGCTCCGTCTCTAGCGAACTCGTCGCCTACGGGACGTTTAATCCTAATTCTCCTTCCTTTAAACGACGAGTTATCAAATCGATAGATTGGTTCAATACGACGATTTACTTCATCGCAACATGTGAACTGCGCCTTTATGGGCTACCTTCCGGAAGTATAGTTCTATACATATTGCATACTAAAATAAAGTGTGGTTATCAAACAAAGTTCATAATCTCGTGGAGTATTTGTGCTTTTAATAATGCAGCTATTCGATGTCTTCCAATTCGTATCTTTATCGTTAATATAGGTATTGGATTGCCTGTCAAAGGTTGGTAGATGACTCTAGTTCCTGAGTCCGTCGTCATCTGAATTTGATCAATCGTCGTACTTCATTTTATCTTCCCACTTCAGAAGTGCTTTTAGATTTCTATTGCATCGCTTTTCTCTCCTTACGATTTTATTGCAATATCATCGTTTTTTATTGTGCTCTGCAACTTTATTTCAATACAAATAACTTGCATGATCGTCAGTTCCCACATATTGGCATTAATGATGCAGCAATACAAGTCACAAGACGTTGTCTAAATGAAAGAAAACGCGAAGAAGAAGACTCTGAAACAACCTGACGTTGAAGACGTTTGGCAACACTGAGTACCCGTCGCGCCGCCAGACGTATTAGATAACAGACGTAATGGCAATACTAAACCTCAGCAGATGATAACCACAGGTGACCGAGCAACGCCCGTCATCTGCATCGTCATCAGTCGAATAGTTCCATTGTTTAGGATTGCGCCATCAGTAAAGTATGAATGGAAGGAGGCTCACACAATATGTTCTCACCTGACACGTTTCCTACGCCAACCACGAAAAATTTATTGTCTTATTTTTTGACAAAGTATCCTTTGAGTGCCAACCATTTTCATCATCGAATAATTTCAGTAATATTATTGTTTTTCTGTAAGCTACCACCCATGATTACGCGCAGCAGAGCAACCAATACATGGCCTTACATTTTTGTTTCATCCTCATTACCGTCATGTGTTTATTTATTACACCGCTTGAGAAGAACGTGAAGCGCCCAGAAGAGGAGAAGGAAAACAAATGAAACTTCATGGGTTGAGAGGGTATGCGAAGTTACACTACTGGCCATTAAGATTGCTACACCAAGAAGTAATGCAGATGATAAACGGGTATTCATTGGGCAAATATATTATACTACAACTGACATGTGATTACATTTTCACGCAGTTTGGGCGCATAGATCATGAGAAATCAGTATCCAGAACAACCACCTCTGGCCGTAAAAACGGCCTTGATACGCCTGGGCATTGAGTCAAACAGAGCTTGGATGGCGTGTACAGGTACAGCTGCCAGTGCAGCTTCAACACGGTACCACAGTTCATCAAGAGTAGTGACTGACGTATTGTGACGAGCCAATTGCTCGGCCACCATTGACCAGACGTTTTCAATTGGTGAGAGATCTGGAGAATGTGCTGGCCAGTGCAGCAGTCGATCATTTTCTGTATCCAGAAAGGCCCGTACAGGACCTGCAACATGCGGTCCTGCATTATCCTGCTGAAATGTAGGGTTTCGCAGGGATCGAATGAACTATAGAGCCACGGGTCGAACACGTCTGAAATGTAACGTCCACTGTTCAAAGTGCCGTCAACGAGAACAAGAGGTGACCGAGACGAGTAACCAATGGCACCCCATACCATCACGCCGGGTGATACGCCAGCACGTCTGTCGATGACGAATACACGCTTCCAATGTGCGTTCACCGCGATGTCGCCAAACACGGATGCGAGCATCATGATACTGTAAACAGAACCTGGATTCATCCGAAAAAAAGACATTTTGCCATTCGTGCACCCAGGTTCGTCGTTGAGTACACCATCGCAGGCGCTCCTGTCTGTGATGCAGCGTCAAGGGTAACCGCAGCCATGGTCTCCGAGTTGATATCCATGCTGCTGCAAACGTCGTCGAACTGTTCGTGCAGAAGGTTATTGTCTTGGAAACGTCCCCATCTGTTGACACAGGGATCGAGAAGTGGCTGCACGATCCGTTACAGCCATGCGGATAAGATGCCTGTCATCTCGACTGCTAGTGATACGAGGCCGTTGGGATCCAGCACGGCGTTCCATATTACCCTCCTGAAGCCACCGATTCCATATTCTGCTAACAGTCATTGGATCACGACCAACGCGAGCAGCAATGTCGCGATACGATAACCCGCAATCGCGATAGGCTACGATCCGACCTTTATCAAAGTCGGAAATGAGATGGTACGCATTTCTCCTCCTTACACGAGGTATCAAAACAACGTTTCACCAGGTAACGCCGGTCACCTGCTGTTTGTGTATGAGAAATCGGTTGGAAACTTTCCTCATGTCAGCACATTGTAGGTGTCGCCACCGGCGCCAACCTTGTGTGAATGCTCTGAAAAGCTAATCATTTGCACATCACAGCATATTCTTCCTGACGGTTAAATTTCGCTTCCGTAGCACGTCATCGTGATGTAGCAATTTTAATGGCCAGTAGCATATTTCACTCACTCCAACATCGAGTCGAATTAATCTGTCAGTGTGAACCCACTTATCAATACGACGGTACCCCCCTCTCTGACGTGGATGCATGCGCTAATTCGGATGAGAACGGTGTCTTAAATCCGTTGTATGCTCTCCTGAGGCAAGCTGGCCAACAGCTGTTGTAACTGGTCCTTGATATCCTCGACAATTGAACTGGAGCTTGCTGGCCGTGGGAGTACCTCAACATCACGCAAATAGCTCATAGACACGTGCCATTTGTGGACGAGCGCTGTCCTGTTGGAAAATGGCACCACGATACGGTCGTCAGAAAGGTAACACCTGAGGACGCGGGATGCCCGTGATGTACCGTTGTGGCATCAGTTCCCTCAAACATTAGTAACCGTGACCTGGAGTCATACCCGATGTTTCCCGACGCGATGGCGCCACGAGTAACAGCGTTGTGTCTCTCCAAAACACTAAAAGAAAGGAATTTGTTCCCAGGTGCCAACATACTCACAGACGGTCGTCCAGAGTAGACGAAAGCCTCGATTCATCGTTGAACACAATGCGACAGCATTCATCAGTAGTTCACGCTTCCCTGTCAGGGACCTGTCGAAGCGCAGCCGTATGTGTTGCGGCGTTAAGGGCAGGACGGCAATCCCTTAGTCCTGTTGCTGATTGCTCTGACCACTGTGCGGAATGACATAGATTTTTGCAGGGAATCTGTTACTTTTTCTTGGATCGTGCAGATGGCAATTGGTTACGATGGGCTTGGTGCTCCATACGGCGATCTTCCCTTGTGATGATCAGACGTGATCGACTGGAACCTTGAAGACGAGTATGGCTAGTGTCAACTTCCTATGCAGTCCAAAATCGGGTCCCTAATGAAATGATCGTATTGCATTGATGGCCGGGAGTCCCCCACTTGGAGAACTCCGGCCGCCGAGTTGCAAGTCTTTTCAGTTGACGCCACACTGGGCGACTTGTGTGTCGATGATGATGATAACAACAGAACACGCAGTCCCCAATCATAGAAAATCTCCGATACGGCCGGAAACCTAACCCGGGCCCGCTGCGTGGCAATCAGACACGCTGACCAGTCGGTCACAGCTGTCACAATCGAAAGCCCCACAAAACTGGCCGTTACACAATTCAACCAGCCGACTAAATGGAGACCCACAATGAGGCCCGTTTCAAACTCCGTGAGGTGCTGATAACGCTGTCTGAAGCGAGTAAGCAACATCTTCGTGCCCTTGACAGTGATCACTCAACATCTAACGCTGTTCGCGCCCCTTATACACCCTACCAGGGATGGTAACAACATTAACCACGAAAAACACTTATGCACTCTGACGGCCGTTCTACCTGTTACGGAGAATTTCATCTCTAATCGTTTACGTTCCTTCCGATGGTGTGTAAGTGTATGGAATTTCATTGACATTCGACCATGGCTTCTGGATGCGTCACTTATTTTATCAGGCATTCTATACATTACAATTTAGTAACTGTACACATTTCGATAATTACTTTTTTGTATAGTTCAGATCAAAACATGGAAACGCACAGTGCAAAGCAGCATAAAATCCAACAATAACGCGGTATCTTTCTCATTGTTCGACTGTCGATCACTGCAAAGCCGCAACAAACAAAATTAAACGCGTAAGATATATTCCTAACACTTTTTTTATTGTTGGCACATTTGAGGGGTTCTATCTAGAAGCCGACAAAACGATACACGCTACTCTGTGCCAAGGAGAGAATGGCCTTATGGAATTGTCGCTCAAAATGGTTCAAATGGCTCTGAGCACTATGGGACTTAACATCTGAGGTCATCAGTCCCCTAGAACTTAGAACTACGTAAACCTAACTAACCTAAGGACATCACACACATTCATACCCGAGGCAGGATTCGAACCTGCGACCGTAGCGGTCGCCCTGTTCCAGACTTTAGCGCCCAGAACCGCTCGGCCACACTGGTCGGCAATTGTCGCTCAACAGAGGTCGATGAGAATTCCCTTACGATTTCCTTTCCTGCGCCTGAGCCCTTTCCCATTTTAGTTCCCTCAGATCCTTTCGCTTCTTCTTTTTCTTCCTGTTCTTATTATACACCAACCTACCTGACCCTCCCTCTCCCCTTTTGCCCTGGATACGTGTCCCCTCTCGCCATACCATAGTTGCGCCACGGGTAATACCAATAATTTCTTTGTTTTGAAGTTACCTCTACCGGAAACCGTATGTCAAAACGCTCCATTACTCCATTTTATAATATTCTTTAAGTCTCACAAAAAACTAAAAACAGCAACGAGCCACTGTTAACGATGCTGCTTATTAAGTACAAATAGCGCTGTTACCAGTTTCGAAGCGAATGGTTCATTGTTAGACGGCTGCTCGCATTTAAATTCACGTTTGACTTACGCCGTACGTGTGATGTTGATAAAATATCCTTGTGGTGATTTATGTTTTTACTTTTTCATAAGAATTAAACTACATTTTCAGACAGTCACAGTCTCACCATGTCAATTTTAGAGAAAACAGCATCACATTAAACACTTAAATTTCCTGAGTTTCTCCTGGCGTATACAATTTTAAAGCAACTTACGGGAATTCAGCCAGGTAATATCTACAGCGACCGCCGATATTTCGGCGGGAGTACACCTCGCCATTTTCACGGCACAAACTGCAACGTAAAGGCGATGTTCAAATGGTTCAAATGGCTCTGAGCACTATGGGACTCAACATCTTAGGTCATAAGTCCCCTAGAACTTAGAACTACTAAAATCTAACTAACCTAAGGACATCACACACACCCATGCCCGAGGCAGGATTCGAACCTGCGACCGTAGCAGTCCCGCGGTTCCGGACTGCAGCGCCAGAACCGCTAGACCACCGCGGCCGGCTAAAGGCGATGTACACGCAAATCTAAAACCTCGATTCTTGGAGTAATTCAGCTAAGATAACACACACACACACACACACACACACACACACACACACACACACACACTGAACACTAGTGCCACCAAAGATGACCCAAGTCAGAGGTATCGATAGTGAAAGACTACGAACTAGCAAGTGAGGTAACATTGGCTCTGTCCCTCTGTTTTTTGAAAAGGGAGAGAGCAGGATTCCAAGCAGAGTTTAAACAAAAACCTCCATCCCTGTTTACAAGGTTGCTCGCTAATTTAATCTCAATAGCCTCCTTAATAACACTGTCCCAGTAGCTGGACGTGTGTGGTATTGTTATATAACATACGGTGATCAGTATCCAAACAATATATGGCAATAGCAGATCTACTTGCCTGCTATAATCGTGTGTACCGTCCACGGTCCTGATAGTCTGACCAACATATGCCATGCCACAGCTACAAGGAATGCGATATATACCCCTCTTAGGCAAACCAAGATCATCCTTAACAGAACCCGAAAGTACTCTAATTTTAGCTGGAGGTCGGAAAACATATTTCACATCTTATTTCCATAAAATACGACCGGTCTCGTCGGAATCGCTTTCTACCTAACGCAAAAAGCCAGTAGACTTAGGTGTCGACTCAGTATTTTCATGAATCATCCGATGCACAGTTGGTCGATAGCGCAGCGCACTTTCACTCTGTCTTTCACTACAACCATTTTGACGAAACGTAGCTTCAAGATGGGACAGCTCAGCTGGCAAAGTCTCGGTGTCGGGAATGGCATGTCCCCTGTGTACCAATTTACGAAGTACCCCTCCAGGCTGAGCCGGATGGTGACAACTATTAGCCTGTAAATTCACGTCGGTGTGAGTACGTTTCCTGTAAAGTGCATGTCCCAATGATCCATCAACCTTCCTCCTAACCAAAAGGTCAAGAAAGGGAAGGTAGCCATCCTCTTCCACCTCCATCGTAAAACGAATGTCCGGGTGGAGCGAGTTCAGATGTTCTAAAAAGGCATTCAAATTCTCCCTATCATGAGGCCAAACAATAAAAGTATCATCAACATATCTGAAGAAACAGGCGGGTTTCAAAGGCGCTGACTTCAGTGCCCGTTCCTCGAAGTCTTCCTTAAACAGGACCGTGGAGGACCAATGTACTGGAGCATAAACGCACGCACGATTATAGCAGCCAAGTAGATCTGCTATTGCCAAACATTGTTTGGATACTGGTCACCCTATGTTATACACTAATACCGAGATATTGCACGTCCAGCTATTGGGACAGTGTTATTAAGGAGACTGTTGAGATTAAATTACCTAGCAACCTTGTAAACAGAGTCAATGTTACGCTACCTGCTAGTTTGTAGTCTTTCACTATCGATACCTCTGACTTTGGTCATCTTTGGTGGCACTAGTGTTCAGTGTGTGTGTGTGTGTGTGTGTGTGTGTGTGTGTGTGTGTGTGTGTGTGTGTGTTATCTCTCCTGAAATACTCCAAGAATCGAGGTTTTAATTTTGCGTGTACATCGCCTTTCGGTTGCAGTTTGTGTCTTGAAAATGGCGAGGTGTACTACCGCCGAAATATCGGCGGTCGCTGTAAATATTACCTGGCTGAATTCCCGTAAGTTGTTTGAACACTTAAATTTCGTTTCAAAGGCCTGCAAGCACATATTGGTTGAATACTAATCAGAAACGAGGCTCCGATGTATATCAGGACAAAGAATGGCCGTTAACTAAAGACTGTTGAAGTTCGTAACACAGCATCACACAGTCTAACAAGCAGTTATAGACAAGGGAGAAAAACTTTGTTTGAGAAAAGAGGATCGTTAGCCTCTGGTCCTATCTACGTGCTTTTCGACACGTAACGTTTCTTACGCCATCCTTATCTAGGTTTCGTTCCGTAACTACAGCGATATCGTGATTACATTATCTTATCAATTCGTCGTGAACTTCAGAACATCATTAATATTCTTAACTACGTACAGCTTAGAGTTCCGCTGGTTGTGTGTTCCTCTCTTGTGTAACACACCATTTTTATATGGTCTTTGCTAAACATGCGATGCGATTCGACCTGCATTCTCAGAATTCGTTGTGTAACACCCGTTAACAAAAGCTAACCGCCTTGGAGCGGCACGAACATAGCGCCAGCTTGCACGACAGGAGAGTGAGTCAGACCTGGATCGAATTCCTTCGCCGAATTACTGACACTCGGGCATCTGCCAGCCAGCGCGTGACTTCCAGGCTGTTTCCCACACCCACTTTACTCGAACTGTTGTTTCATTTCCGCCTCCGAAATACGTCACACCAACAGTTTAAATTCTATAACACTCCCGACTGGGCTGACGCAGCCATTCAGGTACTGGCCTAGCACCCTAAAGGAAAGTTATTTTTAAATAGCTCACTGTGGATGCTTTTACCCATCTTCCTCCAACCGAGCAATTATTCCATCTGTAATGACCTTTACGCCAATGAAAAGTAACCATGTGCAGTGAGGTCTCGTTGTCAATGGAGAGAAGTCTTCCGAAGTAAGAGTGATTTCAGGTGTGCCACAGGGAACTGTCGTAGGACCGTTGCTATTCATATACAGGGTGTCCCAGCTATCTTGTCCACCCAAAATACCTCTGGAACAATAACAGCTATTGGAAAACGACTTTCACCGGTATCAATGTAGGGCTGGGGCCCATGAATGTATATATTTGGAAACATTCTAAAACGAAAGCATATGTGTTTTTTAACACAAACTTATGTTTTTTTAAATAGACCTCCTGTATTTTTTCTTCAGCAATCCATAGCATGACAAAGCACATACACAATGGCGTTGATTGCATCGCAATATTCCCATTACATCCCGAGATATTGAGACGCGAAGTTGTCGCTTGAAACACCCGACATGTGCTGCTAGCGCACGTCCTGAGGCTCAGGCGTGAACCCCATGCTGCCCGTAATCGCGATGACCGTATTACTCGTTTCGGACCTCTTGATACGTATGGAGGTGTGATTACACATGTCAATCACATCGCGATTACGGGCAGCATGGGGTTCACGCCTGAGCCTCAGGACGTGCACTAGCAGCGCATGTCGGGTGTTTCAAGCGTCAACTTCGCTTCTCAATATCTCGGGATGTAATGGGAATATTGCGATGCAATCAACGCCATTGTGTATGTGCTTTGTCATGCTATTGATTGCTGAAGAAAAAATATAGGAGGTCCATTTAAAAAAACATAAGTTTGTGTTAAAAACACATATGCTTTCGTTTTAGAATGTTTCCAAATTTGTACATTCATGGGCCCCAGCCCTACATTGATACCGGTGAAAGTCGTTTTCCAATAGCTGTTATTGTTCCAGAGATATTTTGGGTGGACAAGATAGCTGGGACACCCTGTATATATGACCTTGTGGATAACATCGGAAGTTCACGGAGGCTTTTTGCGGTTGATACTGTAGTATATCGAGAGGTTGTAACAATGGAAAACTGAACTGAAATGCAGGAAGATCTGCAACGAATTGACGCATGGTGCAGGGAATGGCAACTGAATCTCCATGTAGACAAGTGTAATGTGCTGCGAATACATAGAAAGAAAGATCCTTTATCATTTAGCTACAATTAGCAGGTCAGCAACTGGAAGCAGTTAATTCCTGGGAGTAGGCATTAGGAGTGATTTAAAATGGAATGACCATATAAAATTAATCGTCGGTAAAGCAGATGCCAGACTCAGATTCATAGGAAGAATCCTAAGGAAATGCAGTCCGAAAACAAAGGACGTAGGTTACAGTACTCGTAGACTTGTTCGCCCACTGCTTGAATACTGCTCACTGGTGTGGGATCCGTACCAGATAGGGTTGATAGAAGAGATAGAGAAGCTCCAACGGAGAGCAGCGCGCTTCGTTACAGGATCATTTAGTAATCGCGAAAGCGTTACGGAGATGATAGATAAAACCCAGTGGAAGACTCTGCAAGAGAGACGCTCAGTAGCTCGGTACGGGCTTTTGTTGAAGTTTCGAGAAGATACCTTCACCAAGGAATCAAGCAGTATGTTGCTCCCTCCCACGTATATCTCGCGAAGAGACCATGAGGATAAAATCAGAGAGATTAGAGCCCACACAGAGGCATACCGACAATCTTTCTTTCCACGAACAATACGACACTAGAATAGAAGGGATAACCGATAGAGGTACTCAAGGAACCCTCCGCCCCACACCTTCAGGTGGCTTGTGGAGTATGGATGTAGATGTAGATGAAGATGTAGAGGTGACAAAAGTCATGGGATAGCGATATGTCCATATACTGATGGCGATAATATCGCGAAGACAAGGAACAAAAGGACAGTGCATTGACGGAGCCGTCATTTGCACTCAGGTGATTCATGTAAAAAGATTTCCGACGTAATTATGACCACACGACGAGAATTAACAGACTTTGAACGCGGAATGGTAGTTGGAGCTGGACGCATGAGACATTCCATTTCGGAAATCGTTACGGAATTCAGTATTCCCAGATCCACAATGTCAGGAGCGAGCCAAGAATACTAATTTTTAGGCTTTACCTCTCATCACCGACAACGCAGTGGACGACGGCCTTCACTTAACGACGGAGAGCAGCTGCGTTTGCGTAGACTTGTCAGTGCTAACTGACAACTGACACTGCGTGAAATAACCGGAGACATCAACGTGAGACGTACAACGAAACGTATCTCTTAGGACACTTTGGCGAAATTTGGCGTTAATGGGCTGAGACAGCAACTAACAGCACAACATCGCCTGCAGCGGCTCTCCTGTGCTCGTGACCATATCAGTTTGGACCCTAGATGATTGGAAGACCGTAGCCTGTTAGGTAAGTTCAGATTTCAGTTGGTAAGAGCTGATACTAGGGATCGAGTGTAGTGCAGACCCCACGAAACCGCGGATCCGAATTGTCAACAAGGCACTGTGCATACAAGCTCGTGGTGACCCCACAATGGTGTGGGCTGTGTTTATATGGAATGGACAGGGTTCTCTGCTCCAACTGAACCGATCACTGACTTGGAAATGGTTGTATTCGGATATTCGGAGACCATTTGCAGCCATTCATGGACTTCACGTTCCCGAACTACGATGGACTTTTAGTCGACAACCATGCTTCAATTCACCGGGCAACAATTGCTCACGATTGATATAAAAACATTCTGGACAATTCGAAGGAATGATTTGGCCATCTAGATAGCCCGACATGAAACACATCGAACATTTATGGGTCATAATCGAGAGGTCTGTTCCTGCACAAAATCCTGCACCGGCAAGCTTTCGAAATTGTGGACGGCTATAGAGGCAGCATGGCTCAATATTTCTGCAGGGCACTTCCAACGAGGTGTTGAGTCCATGCCACGCCGCGTCGTTCCATTGCATAAGTCAAAAGGTGGTCCGACACGATATTAGGAGGTATCCCATGACTTTCGTCATCTCAGTACACATCACACTAAGAGTTTAAATTTGAAAACACTCCCGAGTGAGGTGACGCAGCTATTAAGATAACAGCTTAGCATCCTAAAAGAAAGTGATTCAAATCTCCGTCGCCAGATTCTTCTTTAAGTTTTCTGTACTTCTCCAAAATAATTTCAGGTAAATACCTGGTGGTTCTTTAAATAGCTCACTTTCGATGCCTTTACCCACCTTCCTCCAACTGAGCAACTGTTCTGCCTGTAATGATCTTTACTCCAACGAGAAGATACCGTGTGAACTTCCTTTCCTGTTTGCTTACCCGATTCGCAAAAAGGTTTTCTGCACATTATTCTCCTTGTTTTAGGATGATGTTATTATGCGAAAGGAAACTTTTATACTTACCAAGTCACGTTGCTCCTGTAGGAGCACCACGAAAAAATTAGGGATAGCTTACTATACTTTCATTTGTTTATAATTGCAGTTAATTTACTACAAAGCCGTCATCATGTTATATCTAAATTATTGAGTAGAGTTGTTCCAAACGACGTGTAGAATGAGTTCTACCAGTTGGAAGCATTGCGATCCTTATTCAGGAAAGAGTAATTTCTTTTACTGCGTATTTTGTGTCGTTTCAAAACAAATTAATTTAGTGGCAGTTGCCACAAGGTATGTCTTTAATGTCTAGAAACTTCGAAATTAATTCGCTAACTGCGACGTCTTTGGCATCTTCGGCTGTCACTGCAGAAACCATAGTAACTATTTTCTTTCTCGAAAATGGTAATGAGTTAAAAAATTCTGAAATAAGCAAATGGAAGGTTAGTTAATATCTGTACATTACATGTAGAGAGATTTGGGTGAACACACAAACCGCCAAAAAGATGTAGCACGAGTAAAAAGACAAAAAGAAGTTTGTCGTTACAAACGTGTTTTACTATCAGTTGCTATAGAACATAAACTATGCTCTTTCTATGGCATGAGGAGTCTCCCCGAGAATCCACAGTAACGTGGCGTGACGCTAGATGGCAGTCCTTTCCAGGAGAACGAAGCGTGAAAGGCGACTACAGCGTGAATTGAGCAGCCATTCGGGATAGGTGTTACCCTACTTGAACTGCCCTCTTACGTGCGATAATGCCATGAGGAGCTTGTGGAAGCGGCAGGAAATGCTGCTCTACCGTACCAAATGGTTGTTCGGTGCGTAGATTCATTCAGGCATGGAAGAGTTGCAACGACCAATATGCACCGAGCTGTGCGGCCTGTCAGTGATGGTACAGACTGCGCTCGTACCCATATCGATCAATGCTTGAAGATCGACAGAAGATGGATACTGTACGAATTACGGCGCCATACTGATATTAAGAAAACAACAATCTACATGATTTTAAGCGACGACCTGGAGTCCACGCACGCTACGGTGGCCCATGTGCAGTAACCAATTTTCTTCCAAAGCGATGGGCGAGTTCATTCCTTTGTTCAGAAAGGGAGGCTGACAGTGTTTGCCACCCTTCGGCTGGTCGGCGATGACAGAATCGAGGTGCACCTCTTGTAGTCTTTCTCAAACGAGTTTACAGAAATTATTCGGTAAAAAATTTTCATTTTTGCTTTACTTACAGCTTTATATCTTAGGTTCATGATGATGTATCCATCATTTCGTTAATGGTCATAGTTATTGTGATATTCCTTTTGTACTAAGGATGTGCTTTTTCATAAGCTACTGACCTTACTTTTCCTCAGTTCCTCACTTAATAAACCACTGTTTCAGAATTCTATCGTAGTTGTGTCTGCACAGCATGTTAATGAGGTGAGATTGTGTAACCTTCAATGTGTTTTGGCAAAAGAAGCAAATTTTAATGGCAACTAGTGTAGGTTTTACTCAAAATTCATCACTCACGACGCTTCTCTGAAAGTTAAATGGTTAACAGGCCAAGAGAAAATAAATCGCTACATTTTCAGCGAAATTCTTTTTAGATACTAACAAAAGCAGTGGTGACAGATCTTTTTGAATGGTCACCGGACGAGTGTGGGCGTGGAATGGCTCCTCTTAATATTCCCAATAAATATGAGCTTCAATTTAGAATGTCACTTCCCCTCCAGCGCTCGACATTTCCCCTGCAGCGCCTTACCACAACCCCCACCACTACCACTCTCCCCACGTGTGCTGTACAGTTTGCGCATCTACCAGCCATGCTATTCTGTTCGGACTCTACACATGCATAAGGTTTCTGTCTCTTGCACCAAGTGAAGCGGTAAAGTGGACACACTCAGAAACTTTTCATGTGCATCTAGCATCTTACAGGGGAGAGGGAGACAATATACTTTCAAGAATCGTCGCCATCAACTAATTTTTGGCCAGCGCCTATGAGCCAGAACTGAAATGCCAGCCTGCAGATTGACATCACCAGATTCACCACGCAGACAGAAATTTCGTCACAATCCCTATCTGTTAACTTAATGGTTATCATAGCCTATGATATTAGAGGAGTGAGTTTGTGCCATTTTGTCCCACATGGACATACTGTTAACGAAATGTATTACCGTCGCCCGTCGCACTTTCCTGCAACCTATGACAGGCTATTCAGAAGAAATGTGCTAAATGTCTACATGATGCATTAATCCTTCAGGACAACGCAAGAGCCCATATGACAGCATGTGTGTGGAATCTGCTCATGCGATGGGGATGGGAACTACTGGAGTATCCACCATATTCGCTGGACTTGCGATTATGGCCTCATGCCAAAACTGAAAGAGCCACTGTGTGGAACACGCGTTCGAACATGTGAAGACACCGCTACAGCAGTGATGTGTCGGATATGACGATTCACTCACGGTGAGACCACAGGTATTCCACATTTTCCACAATGTTGGCACTGTGTGATGGATTCGTTGAGAGACTGTTTTGAGGGACTCTAAGATGTCACAGGTCTGTGCTCCTGCCCTGTAGTATTGTGTACTGTTGCAACCGACAGTAAAACACGTTTGAAATGACAACATTTGTTTTGTCTTTTTTCTCGTGCTATATCTTTATGGCGGTGTGTGTCTTAATCCATCTCCCTGCATGTAATGTTTACATATGAACTAACCTTCCACTGCCTACAGCTCATGGTCTTGCGGTAGCGTTCTCGCTTCCTACACACAAGGTCCTGGGTTCGAGTCCCGGCGGGGTCAGGGATTTTCCCTGCCTCGAGATGACTGGGTGTTGTGTTATCATCATCATTCATCCCCATTATGGTCGGAGGAAGCCAATGGCAAACCACTTCCGCTAGGACCTTGCCCAGTCAGCGGTGAGGGTCTCCCGCATCGTCCCCTCCGCTCCTAGGAGTATATGACTTCACTATCATCAACTTTCCATTTGCACATTTCAGAATTTTTTAATTCGTTACCATTTTCAAGAAAAAGACTAGTTGTCATGAGTTTTGCAGTGACCCTTGTATTAGGTATAGATCTACTACCAAACATTGACAAATGAAAATTTGTGCCAGATCGGAGTCCCACCCCGGATTTCATGTTTATTGAGAGCAGTCGACTTAGCCACTTCGTCTATCCACGCAGTCTCCGCGGACTGACTCATCATCTACATCCCTACATCCTAGTTCACTAAATTCATTATATAAAGATATACAAATTCATCACACAACGATGTAAACAGTGTGACAATGGGAGTTTGGATCGGTCTGGGGACCATGCACGGATAGCCGAAGTGGTTAAGGCGACTGCTCGCTGTAAGTGGGAAATCCGGTTTCGAGTCCTGGTCTTGCACAAATTTTCATATGACACTGTTCGGTAGTAGATCTACGCCTAAAATAGCAGATGGCAATGAATTCACAGTCAGCGAATTAATTACCAAGTATTTCGCACAGATGTGGGTCGTCAACAGTGGCTGTTGTTTCGAACATGCAAGTATGTTCAGAAACGTGAGTGTAATACAAAACATAAGAATTTAACGCAAAACAAAAAAAAACGGCAGTTTTTCTCAATCGCTATTTAAAGCACCACGAACTGTGTGAGTGTAATATAAAACATACGAATTTAAAATAGGAAAAAACAGCCAATTTTCTTTCAGTCATTAATTCAAAATGCACGATGAGCTGTTTTTGACTTGTTAAGATTATCGTCAGTTGGATAACAGGTCTTTAAAAAGTGAGGTGTTCATAAAAAGGTATGGTGCGTGATACAATTAATTAAAGCGAATTGCAAATTAGCAATAACAATGTACGCACAGCATTATTCATTGCTCAAATGCACGGCGTGAAGAGAGGACGACTTCATTCTTCAGCAGCACATTCCATTACATTATATCAGTGACAGGCTGAAATAGAAGATTTAAACATGTAAGTATGAGACATTCTTCTGAAAATGCATTTCATATGTCAGAAGTTGATATGGTATACCTTTAATTGAGATTTAAAGCAAACCTTTTCGTGGTTGCACTTACACTTTTTTAATTACAATTATTCCACAGAAATGAATCGTTTCCCATGTATAACTAGTAAACAAGAAATTAGTCAATAAAAACGCATTCTTCACTCTGTTAGCCACATTGGAAGTAATAGTTGACCATGCTTATTGCAAGCAGTCGGGCCACTTCGTCTATCCACGCAATCTCCGCGGACTGATCCACTGTCTACATCCCTATATTGTAGTTCACTAAATCCATCATATAAGTGAGTGCAAGTGAGGGCGCTTCGTTTTTTATCGTGATTCGTTTTTTTATCGTGATGTTTCAAGAGGACACATTGAACTATTTGATAGTATGTGCATGACCGACTTGAAATATTTCGCAGGGCAATGCTTTTCTCCTCAGCCGTCACTGTACTTATTTACTGTAACGTTTCCGATGACGGGCACGCAAGTGCAATAATATCGTGGCCGAGTAATAACTGATTACCAATAACAAGACGAACACAACAAACGTTTACTTTTGCCTCAGTCCTAAGACCTTATGCAGTGGCATGTGGAACATTTCTGCTCCATGTCGTCACCGGAAATTACCGCAATAGCAGTACACAGCATTTCTAACGAACTCATGCGTAAAAACTGCCGTTGTAGCACAAGAGGTGAACACAGCTTGCCAGCTGTAGAAGTTATTTCTTCACTTCCAGGACGTTTCGGTGAAACCATTCCGATTTCTCTGTAGCGGCATTGACCGTTTTCAATGGAGCGCGCAGCTCTAGGCCGCTTCGCAAGAAATTTAGCCACGTAAGACGTGTTGCTGCACGGCAACAAAGTGCCAAGATGCATAGGCCAACATCCCCTGACCTCACCAGCCAAAAATTACCAAACCTGTTAACAGACCGTACATCTAAATTACATCCTCTCAGCATCGTCTACAAGACTTATCCGATCCATCCTCACCTATGTCCAGTCCCTGCACACGGTGTTAATCTGCCAAGAAGTTCAATTCCACGCACACTCCGTTGTAGACTGAAATTTCGTTGAAAGGAGAAAATATAGAAATGTAGCAAACGAACCAGGCAAATGGGAATACGAACGTCTAAAATATAATATTGACAGGAAATGCAGAATGGCTAAGCACGAATGGCTAGAGGACAAATGTGAGGATTTAGAAGCATATTTCACTAAGGGATAGATAGATACCGCCTACAGGAAAATTAAAGAGGCTTTTGGAGTAAAGAGAAGCAGCTTTATGAATGTCAAGAGCTGAGATGGAAAACCAGTCCTAATCAAAGAAGGGAAAGATGAAAGGTGAGAGGTGGAAGGAGTATATGGAGGGTCTGTAAAAGGGATATGTACTTGCGGCCAATATTATGGAAATGGAAGAGGACAGACGTAGATGAAGATGAGAAGCGAGATATGCTGCTGCGTGAGGAGTTTGACAGAATACTGAAAGACCTAAGTCGAAACAAGGCCCAGGGAGTAGAAGATATTCTGTCAGAAATACTGACAGCCTTGAGAGAGCCAGCCATGGCAAAGCTCTTCCATCTATTCTGCAAGATGTATAAGACAGGCGAAATAGCCACAAACTTGAAGAAGAATGTAACAACTCAAATTCCAAAGAAAGCAGTTGCTGACAGGTGCGAAAGTTGCCGAACTATCAGCTTAATATGTCACGGTTGAAAAATACTAACATGGATTATCTACAGAAGAATGGAAGCTGACCTATGCGAAGATCGGTTTGGATTCCAGAGACATGTAGGAACAAGCGAGGAAGTACTGAGCTTACGATTTATCTTAGAAGATAGATTAAGAAAAGGCAAATCTACTTTAATAGCATTTATGGACATAGAGAAAGCTTTTGACAAAGTTGACTAGAATACTCTCTTTGAAATTCTGAAGATAGCACGGGTAAAATATAGTAAGCGAAAGGATATTTACAATTTGTGCAGAAACCAGACGACAGTCATAAAAGTGAGGAACGTGAAAAGGAAGCAGTGGCTGGAAACGTTCAAGTGGTTCAAATAGCGGTCGCGCGGTTCCAGACTGAAGCGCCTAGAACCGCTCAGCCCCTCCGGCCGGCGGCTGGGAAGGGAGTGATACGAGATTGTAGCCTGTCCCCGATGTTATTCAATCTGTACGTTGAGGAAGCAGTGAAGGAAACCAAAGAAAAATTGGGAGTAGGATTTAAAGTTCAGGGAGAAGAAATAAAAACTTTTAGGTCTACTGATGACATTTTGATTTTTTCAGCGACAGCAGGCCGGCCGAAGTGGCCGTGCGGTTAAAGGCGCTGCAGTCTGGAACCGCAAGACCGCTACGGTCGCAGGTTCGAATCCTGCCTCGGGCATGGATGTTTGTGATGTCCTTAGGTTAGTTAGGTTTAACTAGTTCTAAGTTCTAGGGGACTAATGACCTCAGCAGTTGAGTCCCATAGTGCTCAGAGCCATTTGAACCATTTTTTTCAGCGACAGCAAAGAAATTGGAAGAGCAGTCGAATAAAATGGACAGTGTCTTGAAATTAGAACATAAGTTAAACATCAAGAAAAGCAAAACAAGTTTAATGGAATGATGTAGAATTAAATCAGATGATGCTGAGGGAAGTAGATTAGGAAATGAGACACTTAAAGTAGTGGATGAATCTTGCTATTTGGGCAGCAAAATAACTGATGATGGCCGAAGTAGAGAGGATATATAATGTAGACTGGCGATGGCAAGGAAAGCGTTTCTGAAGAAAAGAAATTTGTTAACATCGAACACAGACTTAAGTGTTAGGAAGTTTTTTCTGAAGATATTATTCTGGAATGTAGTTATGTATGGTTGTGAAACATAGACGACAACTAGTTTAGAAGAGAACAGAATCTTTTGAAATGTGGTGTTACAGAAGAATGCTGAAGATTAGATGGGTAGATCATGTAACTAATGAAGAGATACTGAACAGAATTGTGGAGACAAGAAATTTGTGGCACAACCTGACTAAAAGAAGGAGTTGGTTGACAGGACACATTCTGAGACACCAAGGAATAAACAGTTTAGTATTGGAGGGAAGTCGCGGTAAAAATCGTAGGGGTAGACGAAGAGATGAATACAGTAAGCAGATTCAAAATGATGGGGGTTGCAGTAGTTATTTGGAACTGAAGAGGCTTGCACAAGTTACAGTAGCAAGGAGAGTTGCATCAAAACAGTCTAAGGACTGAAGACCGCACCAAACGAACAACGATTAATATATACATAAAAGCACATGTGCAGTACGACGCGTGGTTTAGTGTGAACATGTCTCACAGCCGAAATACCACAAGAGGAGAAATAGTTTGGTTGCATTCCCGGAACTTCATGGCTCGATACATAACAAATGTATACAAATAAGTGTACAGCCTTCCATGGTGTCATTACATGCTCAGTGTCTGTTTAACCGAGTCGAGCATGGAAAGGCTGTGTTACATGTGGTGAAATAAATCAATAAGTCGCCCATGTGCCTCAGGTCTGGTAGCAACAGAAGTAATATCAGTGCCAATACGTGTAACAAGGAATAAGAAAATAGGATTGCGGTTAGGATACTATGAACAGTATAGTGCACATATTATCGTAGCCAAAATACATACGATCCCAACACTCGCCACTGCGGAAAAACGTGATATTTTCCCGACAAGAGCTGCTAACAAATATTCTTTACTGAGCAGCCAGATTCAGTCCAAGAACCACCATCAAGTTCATAAAACATTTACATCATACTAGGTGATGTAAAATGAATGGCATAAAATCATAAAATCCATGAATCCGTCATTGTTGTCAGATAGTAATATAAATTACATCGTCAGTTATAAAAATGGCAGTGGTCTGTGGCAGATCTGTCGATAGAGTACAATGCTGGTGCAGTCACAAATGTTTCGGATCACACCGTTCAGAGACCATTGTTCAATATGGAGCTCCACTTAACACGATCCCTCCGTGTTCCTGTGTTGATCCAGCGACATCGTCAGCTACGTTTGCAGTGGACACAGAATCACTGAGTTTTCACCGCGGATCAATAGAAAAGTGGCGCCTGTCGAATGAGTCGCATGTTTGGTTACACCATGTCAATGGTTGAGTCCTTACACGCAGTCATCCATGGGAATGGCTGCTTGCAACGTGCAGCGCACCACAGATGCAGGCCGTTGAGGGCAGAATTATGCTATGGGTACATTGAGTTGGGCTTCTATGAAACCTATGATAGTACTCGGAGACATCATAACAGCAGTCACTATGTGAACATCATTGTGAACCACCTGCATACCTTCAAGGTTGAACTCTTCTCTGATAACGATGACATCTTACAGCAAGATAACCCTCCGCGACACAAAGCAAGAATCGTGCTGCAATGGTTTGACGAGCATGATAGTCAACTCACATTGATGTCCTAGCCAGCAAATGCCCCTGATCTGTACCCACTGGAACACATATGGGGCGCCAGCTGCATGACCACAAACCACCATCCCGTAATTTGCGGGAATTTAATGACCTGTGAGACTAGACATCTGGTGCCTCTTACTTCTGGAGTCTCGTCGAGCACTTGTAGAATCCATGCCAAGCAGAATCACTCCCGTACTGTGTTTGAGAAGTGGACCAACAAGCTATTAAACAGGCGGTTGTAACGTTTTGGCTCATCGGTGTAACAGGCAACTGACTCATCATCGTCCAGCCCAAATCGCTAAGGATACAAACTTGAAATTTGGAGAGGGTGTTGATTTTAAAAGGAATTTTCGAAATTCCACCCTAAGACGATGAAATAAAGGTGAAAGGTTTTATCGAAAAATGTCGCTATTAAAGCAATTTTGAAGCTAGACGTACGGAAATTGGTATTTGGTTTCTCTGCCAGAAGTAAAGACATATGTGTTTTAACAATTTTGAAAATTTAACCCCTGTGGGATGAAACAGTGGGTGGAAGTTTGTTTGGAATTAAGTCGTTATTAAAGGACTACTAGAGCATTTTTAAAGCTACAGCCTTGAAAATGGTATTTGAGTCATTGATTACAAATTGTGTTTTTGCAAAGTCAATCCCTAAATGGAAGCAATAGAGGATGAAATGTTTAAAGAAATATTTCATTACGAAAGCGTTTTTAAAGGTAATACTTTGTAAATTTGGATTTGACTTCTCGATCAAGAATGAAACAATAAGTGTTTCACTTTTTTCGGAAATTCAACCCCTAAGGGGGTGAAATAGGGTCTGACTGATTCACTGACTCAGCATCACACAGCTCAAAATGCTAAGAATAGAAACTTGAAATTTGGCGAGGGTGTTTTATCTTATACTCTAAGCACTATTTAGTAAGGTATTTGGCCCCAAACGGGGTGAAGTAGAGGATGAAAGGTTTTTTGAAAATATGGCGCTATTAAGATTATTTTGAAGCAAGAACTAAGGGCATTGCTATTTTGTTTCTTGGTCATAAATAAAAAAATACGTGCTTCAGCATTTTTGAAAATTCAAGCACTAAGGTCGTGAAGAGTGGGTGGAAGTTTTTGAGAAAATATAATAATTATTAATAATTAAAATATATCATTTTTAAGCTAAATCAATAAAAATTGGTATTTGACTTCTTAGTTAAAAATTTAAAAAAAAACATGATTCATTGTTTTGGGAAGTTCAACCCCCGAGGTAGGTGAAATAGGGGATGACAATTTGTATGAGAATATTTCATTATGATAGCATTTTAAAGCTAAATATAAAAATTTGTGTTTGGATTCTCTATAAAAAAAATGTGTCCGTGTCTTTGGAAATTAAACCCCCAAGAGAGTGAATAGGGGATGAAAATTTTTAAGAAAATATTTCGTTATATTAAAAAAAATTTTAATGCTAAATCTATGAAAATTGGTATTTCACTTCTCGGTTAGATATAAAGAGTTTCTATGTAAATATCGCCACAAAAAGGCAAAAGGCATGATTAACAAAGACCTTGGTCTCCAGCTATCGGAATCGCTTTTTGGTCAAGAGTACATTCGAAAAGGACCTCGCTTCTATGGCCTTAATTAGCTTGAAAAGTTTAGAAGGCGTTGCAGTTTGTGAACAGCATAAAAATTCGAGTAAAGAAAAACAAAAACAAAAAATTGTGGAGACCATACACTCTACGTGAGCGAAGCAGCGGGCTCTAAGCTAGTATTATATGAAACGTGATCATTAACGTTACGGGGTCATTCTTCCTACTGCAATACTGACGAATTCGTGGATTGTATTATTTGACGCAATTGAGCGTCAGAATGAAAAACGTCATGAGTTTTTTGTAGCTTCCAAGACAAAGTTGTAACAGCCAATAGATTTATTGAAGAGGAGCCTAGTAAAAGTAAAGGAAAGTAACTTGAAGGTCCAGTGTGAACTGGTATCAGTACATTCAACAAGTAACTGCAAATGCAGTAAATACACTTGCTTTTGATGTTCCGTCAAAACATCCGTTCATTATCTCCGGCAACGCTTCGCACTAACTGTTCTGAACACCAATACACTAAGACAATGAAGTGCAGACTCATATTGGATCCTTTACTTTGAAAGGGGTGTAAGTCCATTTGTAGTCTATAATTGTGCCGACGCTAACATGATTTACCGCGAACGCCAAATGAGATTGAGCGGCCGGTCGCTCAGACTTAATTGGCTCCCAATAATGCTACTAGCAAAACAATAAAGTATAGGCTAATGTATTTTACATCTCAGCCAGGTGTAACGAACAGTGGTGAATACAATTATTTTCCGTGACCCCTCAATGTGAGAGTTTTCTCAACAAATGACACATCGCACAATTTGTGATTATTTTAGTAAAAGTCAATGTATTAAAACAGTAGACTCGGGCGTTTGAATAGGACCGCCGCCTCACCACGAGAAACGCAAGAAGCAGCGCTGTGCTGTAACGGTATCTCGCGCAAAGATGTGTAGCAGAGTTAGGCTATTGTGCATAGTGCCTGCCCACGCAGTAACGCCTAGGCCATACCGACTACGTTGAGGAACATTCTGTGGTCTGTAATGTGTTCCCTCTCTCTCCACGCTACATGGTGTCCAATGTAAGTCCTACAGTGAAGCAGGATTTGAAAAAATGTTCAAATGTGTTTGTAATCTTATGGGACTTAACTGCTAAAGTCATCAGTCCCTAAGCTTACACACCACTTAACCTAAATTATCCTAAGGACAAACACACACACCCATGCCCAAGGGAGGACTCGAACGTCCGCCGGGACCAACCGTACAGTCCATGACTGAAGCGCTCTACACCGCTCCGCTAATCCCGCGTGGCCTAGTATTCGTCGGAGAACATCACTCTGGATTACTGTTACTAACCCCAACTAACACGCTCCCTACACCAACGAATTCTTTCTCAACGATGGCGTGGTTGAAGGGGGGTGCATTTAACAGGCTTCCGAGCATACAAACCAGCCCGATTTAATCGCCGCGAAATAGTTCTGGCAGCGACACGTGTACCGGTACGGTTGCAAGGTCGGCAGTGATCTGCCAAGGTGTGAGATGTCTGTTCCTTTTTGCCACTAAAGCTACGTATCGATCCTCTTGTGGTGTGGTGGTTTGTCTACGACCACCGGCATTCTTTTGCATAGCATTTCCACCTTCAACAGCCTTTCTTAATCGCGAGACGACACTTCCGGACACATCCGTTTCTGTGGCCGCAGTTGTGACACTTTTACCGCCTTTGAGTCGTTCAGCTGCTCGTAAATGATCTTATTCACTCAAATGATGTCTTGCTGACATTTTTCCATGCCCTTCGTGCACCAGCTTTGCTGCAATTAACACGTCCCGCCCTCTGCATTTCCTTTTACTATCATTTCTCAAGTGTTCCGTAGCAATCTTCGGTTGTTACCGTAGCGAATCTCAGTTGTTCCTTCGTAAGTGTCAGCTATTCCATAGTAACTGTCAAGCATTGTGGTTAAACTGGATTGTGTTTGAACTTTACATTATTTGCGGAAATAGTGAGTTTCTAATTGCCGAACCAAGGAATTTGGAGCAAATAATTGGTATGTATGTGACAACATGCTGTAATATGTTCCAAAACGCTGCATAATAAAAACGGGCTTTTCCGGAGCTCTTACCTCGGGTTCTATTGGTGAGAAAAAGGGAGGGACAAGTGTTTCGAATATCCCTTGGGCTAGGGACCTTTTGTATGCCAACGGAAAATTCGTGTCGTTATCCTGCAGTACAGGGCCAAAGTATGAATATTACAAGCTGACTGCAGAACGATTCTATAGCCCACAACATACATTGTGCATAATGACCACGAAGAGAAGATACGAGAAATTAGGGCGCATACGGAGGCATATAGACGTTTTTCCCTCGCTCTAATTGCGAGTGGTAGAAAATGAGACACTTAAAGTAGTAAAGAAGTTTTGCTATTTGGGGAGCAAAATAACTGATGATGGTCGAAGTAGAGAGGATATAAAATGTAGACTGGCAATGGCAAAATGGCTCTGAGCACTATGGGACTTAACATCTATGGTCATCAGTCCCCTAGAACTTAGAACTACTTAAACCTAACTAACCTCAGGACATCACACAACACCCAGTCATCACGAGGCAGAGAAAATCCCTGACCCCGCTGGGAATCGAACCCGGGAACCCGGGCGCGCGAAGTGAGAACGCTACCGCACGACCACGAGCTGCGGACGGCAATGGCAAGGAAAGCGTTTCTGAAGAAGAGGAATTAGTTAACGTCGAGTATAGATTTAAGTGTCAGGAAGTCGTTTCTGAAAGTATTTGTATGGAGTGTAGCCATGTATGGAAGTGAAACATGGACGATAAATAGTTTGGACAAGAAGAGAACAGAAGCTTTCGAAATGTGGTGCTACAGAAGAATGCTGAAGATTAGATGGGTAGATCACATAACTAATGAGGAGGTATTGAATAGAATTGGGGAGTTTGTGGCATAACTTGACTAGAAGAAGCGACCGGTTGGTAGGACATGTTCTGAGACATTAAGGGATCACCAATTTAGTATTGGAGGGCAGTGTGGAGGGTAAAAACCGTAGAGGGAGACCAAGAGATGAATACGCATAACAGATTTCAGAAGGATGTAGGCTGCAGTAGATACTGGGAGATGAAGAAGCTTGCACAGGGTAGAGTAGCATCGAGAGCTGCATCAACCCAGTCTACATAGATGTAGACGTGGAGAAACCTTTTTTTTGCGTAATGCAGTTGTACCTTTGACGCGACAGTGTGGCACAATCAGGTAACTGCCACTTGTCCCCCAGTGGAGACTGCATGCTGCGGAGATCCGTGCAACCTCTTGATTAGCGCCGCCAGTTAGGGGCGAGGCGCGAACACGCCGCGTTTGTCGATTCATTTTGAGGCGAGCAACAGCGCCCGGCCGGCTGCTCTGCTGCCATTCCGCGCGTTACCTCGTAAACACGTTAGCTGCAGACCGCAATGTAAACACTCGCGTCTGCTTACCGCCGGCCGCCTGGATGTTGAGAGTGCTCCCAGTGGCAGTAAAACTCTCTCCAACACTTTCAGATCCAGCCCCTTGATTATGATTCAGCCGCGTATCAGCGAAGATCGTTTCAACACTGCTTACGATTATAGGGCTTTCATAGAAAGAGTGAGTGCAAAGACGAAAAGCACTCAAACTATAATCAAGATGACAAACTGACGTGAACTGTTGAATTAGTTTTATAGATTCTTGCAATTAATATGCAAGGTGGATAGTTCATTCGGAATATAGTGAATGTGATAATACTCTGTTCTGCACTCAGGCTCGTTATTTTGTGCAAACATGTTGATTTATAAGTACCTCCTAAGTACGAGTATGAATATGAAAATTTGTGAACAGTTGAGTAGCAACATAACCAATTTTATTCAGAGTTCTTGTGTGTAACCTAGGTTAATACTAACAAAAATATCTTTTAAAGCGTTTTTGTCGTTAGCAGTAACCTCGCCCCTCCGCCCCCCCCCCCCCCCTCCGCTCTCGGATTAGGCAACTCATTTCTATATTTGGACCACTACGTACTTAATCTCCCAGTGTGTTCGTAATTCTTTTAAGTAAATCCACTGATACATACAGCGTATTTCACAATTCATGGTACATATTTCTAGAGGTTGCAGAGGGGACTTCGTAGAGCAAGTTTTACATAGGAGCCCAGGTTCGAAACGTCATCCAACGACGCTACGAGAAAGACAGGCCGCGTCGCGTACGTCACGAAGGTATTCCTGCGCTCACTCGCTCGTTCAAATCAGCAAACAAACTACCTTTCTACACCTGTTAATTCGTAACTAGGCGTGTCCGTACAAACGACATCGGGGAAGATCAGTTTGGATTCCGTAGAAATGTTGGGTAGACTTAGAGAAAGCTTTTGACAATGTTGACTGCAATACTCTCTTTCAAATTCTGAAGGTGGCAGGGGTAAAACACAGGGAGTGAAAGGCAATTTACAATTTGCACAGAAACCAGATGGCGGTTATAAGAGTCGGGGGGCACGAAACGGAAGCAGTGGTTGGGACGGGATTGAGACAGGGTTGTAGCCTATCCCTGATGTTATTAAATCTGTATATTGAGCAAGCAGTAAAGGAAACAAAAGAAAAATCAGAGTTGGAATTAAAATCCATGGAGAAGAAATACAAACTTTGAGGTTCGCCGATTATATTGTAATTCTGTCAGAGACCGCAAAGTACCTGGAAGAGCAGCTGAACGGAATGGACAGTGTCTTGAAAGGAGGATATAAGATGAACATCAACAAAAGAAAAACGAGAATAATGGAATGTAGTCGAATTAAATCGGGTGATGCTGCAGGAATTAGATTAGGAAAAGAGACGCTTAAAGTAGTAGATGAGTTTTGCTATTTGGGGAACAAACTAACTGATGATGGGCGAAGTAGAGAGGATACAAAATGTAGACTGGCAATGGCAAGGAAAGCGTTTCTGAAGAAGAGAAATTTGTTAACAAGGAGTATAGATTTAAGTGTCAGGAAGTCGTTTCTGAAAGTATTTGTATGGAGTGTAGTCATGTATGGAAGTGAAACGTGGACGATAAATAGTTTGGACAAAAAGAGAATAGAAGCTCTCGAAATGTGGCGCTACAGAAGAATACTGAAGATTAGATGGGTAGATCACATAACTAATGAGGAGGTATTGAATAGAATTGGAGAGAAGAGAAATTTGTGGCACAACTTGACTAGCAGAAGGGATCGGTTGGTAGGGCATATTCTGAGGCATCAAGGGATCACCAATTTAGTACTGGAGGACAGCGTGGAGGGTAAAAATCGTAGAGGGAGACTAAGAGATGAATACACTAAACAGATTCAGAAGAATGTAGGTTGCAGTAGGTACTGGGAGATGAAGAACCTTGCACAGGATAGGGTAGGATGGAGATCTGCATCAATCCAGTCTATGGACTGAAGGCCACAACAACAACAAACACTGTAGTTACACTTGCTTATGGCGGTAGAATGACTTCGGTTCCGATAAAAATCTTATGGCTGTTATCGAACTGTATAGTATCACGCAAAAGGTAGTTCTTTTAGAATCTGACAAACTTCAAGTATACGTAACTATCTTATAGCAATGTAATCAATCAGTTTGCTGTTGGGGACACGAAGTAAGCTTGATTTGTCTGTGCGTAGTAGATAATTCATAAGTTTAACACGTGTATTAGGTTCTCAGTCGAAGCCCCAAAGGTATTAATAATTGTAATAATAAAAAGAAGAAGACTAAGAAGAAGTTGTAGCCCATATAAGACTACGAGACTCTACTCGCAGTACATTACGCAAGACCATACTGTTGTAAACTACAACTGCCGTAAAGGCAGCGGTATAAGATACTGTGCTCAACGACCTGTCGTAAAAGTATGACAGGCATGACTCAGTTGCAGAAGTACTGCACCACGAACTCGCACAGAAACACTACTTCCCACCAGATGAATAACAGCAGTGTTTCAGTAATGAAACTGGAGGCCGCAGTCGTGTTGTTTAGACTGAGACCGAATGATGCTAACAAATCGCACCACGTCAACGAACCGGGGCTTACGTAAGGCACGTGGATAAATCAAGACGCTAGGCATTCTCTATTAACATCCCAATCCCAGCCGCTTACTTAAAACCTCGACAGTAAATTAAACAAGAATGCTGGAGTGGCAGAACCACACACATGACTATGTATAGAACCTATTTCATGAGAAGCCGCAAGATGGCGCTGTGATAAGACACCACACTCGTATTCAAGCGTATGGCTGTTCGAAATTCCGCCCGGCCAACGAGATTTAGTTTTTCCGTGATTTCCCTAAATCGCTGAAGGCGTGGTTCGTTTTAAGGGCAAGTCCGATTTCATTCCTCTTTCTTCCCTTATCCGAGTCAGTCCTCTGCCTCTAATGACTTAGTCATGGGCGGGACGTTAAACGGTTTTCTTCCTTCCTTCTGGGATAACAATTACAATCTAATCTCCGTAAGTAATCGACACTTCTTTCAGTTATGACTGCAGCAGGTAAGTAGTGTGCGATCTTAGATTACAATCCAATGTGCCGCAATACATCACATACTTCGTCACACACCCTTGCAGTCCATATATGGTATCATTTACGTCAAATGTGCATCTTATTTTAAGTGCACAGAATAGAAATTAATTTTTCACTTCTTTTCGCGCAAGGGTAATAGACCGCTCCACTCGAATTATCAACACAACTATTGCTTCTAAGGGTACGCTACGACTTCTGCATCGCTGGCAACGAGTTTTTCGCAATGCTGTGGTCAACTTGCTGAAGGACTATGAAACTTTGAAACAATTATCTATTTTGGTTGTAAAATAGTTGCCACAGTTAAAGTTTCTACTCTTGTATTTGAGTCAGTCATGCTGGGATACAAAGGCATGGTTCATTGTGTCATCGCCGGCCGCTGTGACCGAGCGGTTCTAGGCGCTACAGTCTGGAACCGCCCGACCGCTACGGTCGCAGGTTCGAATCCTGCCTCGGGCATGGATGTGTGTGATGTCCTTAAGTTAGCTAGGTTTAAGTAGTTCTAAGTTCTAGGGGACTGATGACCTCAGATGTTAAGTCCCATAGTGCTCAGAGCCATTTGAACCATTTTTGAACCATTGTGTCATCGGTCGGTATGAAAAGAGGTTCCTTTGTCTCAGTCTCTGCTGGGTGATTAGAAAGAAGGTATTTAACTTTAATTAAAGAAAAACTTTACGATTCACTGTGGATTACAATAACTTCTTTACAGTCACTGATACTTCGGCTTCTTGCATATATTCTTCCTGTCATTCTTTCTGTTTGATTAGGTAGTCAAAAGTTGCTGCTTAAGTTTAATGAAAGATTTTGTATTTGTGTTCGTAGTTATTTTGATCCATCGATATTTTACTGCATCTTCCCATGGCAGACGAACGAAATAATCTAACATTCTTGAAATATTGACTACAGCAGAAACAGATAGTAATTTTCTTTTCTGCAATCTTTATGTCCCTTTCATCTGTTGCATGTTATATGGACGTGCACTGTCTTAGTTACATAATTAAAAACATCCAAGGTAAATTGCAACTGTTCATATATTTTCTGTACTTACTTTTCAGTAAGAGAGCCATACCAGGCACACAGTTTGCTATTGCACTTCTTCGCAGGATAGACTGATTCTGATAAACAGCGTTTCCAAACGTTTCTCTTAAAACCGTAAAATGTCACAATTTATTACTTACTCTTTTAACTGGTCTACTATCTCTAATTGTTTCTGTCCATGTAGTAGCAGCAGTGGTGAGGCTCTTTATACTTTGGGATACAATAACACGAATCCAAACAAATTGTTATTAGTTTAAATATAGCCTCTGTAGTAATTTACGAATAGTAACGACACGTTTGAATTCTACAGACATGCTCAAGGTGGGATATGTGCGCCCCCTCCCCCTTCCTCAACACCCCTCTCCACCCCTCACCATCAACCCTCCAATTTCTAAGTTTCTGAGGCAGACACACGACCTTGAACTCATGAAGGCAACACGGCATAATGATATATTCACCTGGTCTGACTCCGCCTATGTAACTACAATGCTGATCGTTAAAACTGCAACACCAGGAAGGCTCCGTGTAAGAGGCGTCAAATTGGCATGAAATGTACTACATGTTTGGACGTACAAAAGATTAGCATTCCAGCGCAACGAAACAAAGTAGGCGGGAGCAATGCCGTCTACATTTGTATACAAGGTGAATCCTTAATGATGTTACAAGTTTTTGGGAATAATGTGGAAAGGTAAAGGTATCGATTTGAGGTAAGGCATCTGGACCAGAGGTTCAAAAAGTCGTTCTGATATCTCTGACAGTGGAATACATGTACCGGTACTGTTCTTACTAAGATTGTACGGCAGGTAACTTCCAGAGGTGGTGAAACACATCTCCTCTCTTTAAAAAAAATAAAAAATAAAATAAATAAAGAGAGAGAGAGAGAGAGAAGTCCAGTAAACAGGGGCTCTAAACTGCATACCTTAAGAGGCACGAGCACATGTTGGTCTTCCAGCAGTGGCAGTATGGACCAAGATAAGAAAAAAGACTCGTAAACATACCTTAAGAGCCACGAGCATTTGTTCAACTTTGCTACCGTGAAACACATCTCTTGCACTGAGCAAGAGCTCATAGGTCTTAAGGTATGCATTTTAGAACCGATGTTTGCTAGATATTTCTTTCTTGTTTTGGTCCATACTACCACCTCAGAAAGTTACCTTCCGTTCAACCTTAGCAACAACGGTACCGGTACATGTATTCCATTGTCAGAGGTATTAGAACGATTTTCGCGTATAACTTTCGACTCGATAGTTTCCGGACCAGGGACCCTTACTTTAAATCGATAGTTGTACCCTTCTCCACCATCCCTAGAAGATCGTAACATCATCACAGAATCACCCTGTAATCGGAAACAAATCCGGTTTTACATTGAGAAATAGAATGGCCGCTCAACGGCGAGGTTATCAGCACCCTCGGAATTCGAAGGTAGCAAGATCGTGCTCTACTGAGACTGCGGTTTATCGCTCGCGATATTGCGGATCGAATTGTTCTTGATCTCACGACATAAGCCGAATGTTAAATTGATGGGTTTAGGAGGATCTCAATGGCTCCGAGCATTTATTGGCTGAGACGTATTACTCTCTCCTCCATGCAGGATCGTACAACAACGTCATGCTTGTTTCCAGCTAGTATACACACGGGCAGTATGACAGTGCGTGTTGCATCTTTTTTGTGTTGGAGTGTATATGACGAAATAAGCCTAGTGGTTGCGCCCTGTCATCGATGTGTCAGTGACGTTTTCGGCAAGATGACGCAATACAGGAGATGGTCTACTGTTTTCCTCATCAGCACGTCCTCCATATCTCTGGCCCATTGAAAACATCTGTTTATGGTTTGCCATCATTTGCGAGCCACAATTATTGGCGAACTTTGAAATATAACTGAAGCAGCTTGGATTGACGTACCTGTATCTGTCATCTATACACGGCTGGATCCAGTGCCCAGCCGTGTTAGAGCCACAGTTGCTGCCAGGGATGGAAGCTCTGTTTCTAATTGACCTCCTGTATACCCGCAAATCACCTACAGATTTAATCGTATTTTCTTCCTTCTATAATTAACACGGACAATAAGTAAAGTATCGTTATTTGCCATTCTTCCTGCTACCTCAGCTTTAATGGCCAGCTGTGTAAAATTCCGTTGGCAATTAAATGTTGTCCGAGAAATACAGTAAACGACAGACAATACGTCGTAGCGGACCCGTCTTATACCTCAATAAGACCGCTTGTGACTTGTGGCATAAAGGCGGCGGGCTGACGCAACCGTAGCGCAGAGTCGAGGGTGTCCCACGTGGCTCAGACACGCCTCCTGTCAGTAACTCCGGCTCGCCCTTATCTCGCTATTCAGCGAGAAAATTCGCTTAAGAGTCTCACTCTTATCATATCTCAGTGGGACGACGGCACTCAGGTACGTCTACTCACTGAAGAAATGAGAATTATGTAACAGAGTCTGTGACAACCTTACCAAGTGTAAATTCCAGAAGACGTGAAAATGAAATCAAAGTCATGTTCTCTCTTCACCAACAAATATTGCGTCTGCCAGATTTTGTGCATCTGCCATTGGAAGATATTCCTTCTTTTTCTCTGCCTCCTACTTCTTCTTCGTCTTTCAAATTAGGTAACGTATTGCTCAAGGCCGCTGGAGTAGACAACATTCCGTCAGAACTACTGATAGCTTCGGGAGGGCCACCTTTGACAAAACTATTCCATCTGGTGTACAACACGTACGAGACAGGCGTATTACCCTCAGACTTCGACAAGAATGCAATAATTCCAGTTTCAAGGGAAGCAGCTGCTGACAGGTGTTAATATTATTGAATTACCAGTTTAACAAGTCATGGTTGCAAAATAGTAACACGAATTTTTCACTGGAGAATAGAAAAACTGGTTGAAGCCAACCTCGGGGAAGATCAGTTTGGGTCCAGAAAAATGGAGAAACTCACGAGGCAGTACTGACCCTACGGCTTATCTTAGAAGATAGGTTAAGGAAAGGCAAACCTACGTTTATAGCGTTTGTCGACTTAGAAGAAGCTTTTGACAATGTTGACTGGACCACCATCTTTGAAATTCTGAGTATAGCATAGGTAAAATACAGGAGCCGAAGGCTACTTACAGATTGTACAGAAACCAGACGCCAGTTACATAACTATATGAGTATGAAAGGGAAACAGTGGTTGAGAAGGGAGTGAGAGAGGAGTGAAACCTGGCCCGATGTTATTCAGTCTGTACATCGACCAAGCAATAAAAGAAACTAAAAGAAAACTTGGAGTAGGAATAAAAATTTGAGGTTTGCCAATGACATTCTGTCAGAGGAAGTAAAGGAGGCACTACGGTTTAATATTCGTAGCCGATAGCATTCTGAAATTGGCAAATGGCATAAAATATGAAAATTACGTAGTTATTATCTTTAAACGTACACCTTTAAATCTCAGAGACTTGGCGTGCCTTCCTTACAATATAGTTAGTGTGTTTTAAGCAAGTCCAAGATAACAAAAATGGGATGTAGGAGTTCACGATACATACTCGTTTGCCTTTACTAAAATCACATCGCATTGTTTCCAGGCAGGTAAACGAGGTACCTTCATAAAGCCATTTTCCTGTTCCGGCCTCCGAGTTATATTGCAGATTTAATTTCAGTAGGTTGGTAATTTTCGTCAATACATTCCATCTAAGCACAGAAAATCAAAGGTTTGGCCAAAATGGGAAACATTAATCCCTCCATTTGCCTCAATTTGTATTTGAAACAAGTCCAGAGAGACTTAACCATAAATGGGCACATTAAATGGTCGTAATTTATGGCTTATGGTATTATACATGGAAAATAATACTCTACAACAAAAAGATTCGTAATAAACGATTTTACAACCATGGGTACGTAGAGATCTACGAGAACAAAATGAGCACTTTTTTACTGCTGAAATACGAAGAGACTAACTCTGATCTGGATCTGAAACACTACTCTCTGCAGAAGATGCCCAGAACATTTTGCATGAAGTCTGCAACAGACCTCCCTAGGACAAGCACGAAGCAAATCGCCACTTTTTCTGTCTAATACAATTTCGGTGAGTTGCTTGTGATAACGACTGCCATTTTTATCCAAACTATCTGTACTGAAGTTGATAGCAGCGCTTTAGAGACAAAGCCAGGTGTCAAATTCAGTAACAGCCATCTCCAGAAGATATTGGATGCAATTTCATAACTATGCTGTCTTCTCTTCAACAATAATTACTCTTTGAACAGTCATTCTACTTTCTGCATGTTTTTATACCACCGTTTCTTCCTTCTTGTCCACCGTTTTTTATGACTCGATTTACGCAACTTTGACAAGTTTAGCGAATTTGGGAACATGTTGTACTATTTTGAAATCCTTCATCGCTGCCTCGTGTGACAATAATTTCTCTCCGCATTTTTTCATTGTTTAAATTAATTAATTTCAAAAGAGCTACAAATAATGTGAAAGAAATCATCCAAAAATCAAAATTATCACCCCTACACTGGCGTGAATGAGTGCTGTTAACAGTGAGAAATTTGTTTCTAAAACATGCATGTCAGAAATTACATTTACAGAGGGTAAAGCAAAAGTCACTGCGCATATTTTGGTGGACGATATTTGTATTTGGCTCTTGTGAAAAACAACTACTTCTTGCACTTTTGGTGATTTACCTAAACTGCTTACGAAAATTAAATGCTTGATTTGCTTCCATCTCCAATCCGAACTTATGCTCCATGTCTAACGACGTTCATGTTATTGACATGTTGAGTCCCTATCTTCCTTACTTGCTTTTGTTCCCTTCTCGCATAGGTCTACAGAGGATCATGTGCCAGTTTCATCTAATCATATTTTACGAACTCCAGATGAAAATAGGTCCGCAAATTGTCTTATAATTGAAATAAATCGTTGTAGCTCCGTCATAAGTTGCATTGAGAAGTACATTTTTATTTCTTGATGGTGACTAGTTTCGGATAGCTGTTTTGTAATGTCCGTCCTGTGTGGTGCATTTTGCTGTTGTGTAAGTCCACCATATAACGCTTTGATTACTGCAGGGGCAGATTCTGTACATGGGCTATAGTTGTCCGAAATTAGTCACCATCAACAAATAAAAACATTTTTTCAATGCAACTTATGACGGAGCTACAACCATTTATTTCAGTCATCGTATTTTATTATTTTCTCTTCATTTCCGTCATGTGTGCCTTCATACTTTCACTGTGTTTCTTTTTCCTCTCCTCAGTCCGTTTTGTACATGTTTTCTTTTTCCTTCCTTTCTTGGATCCTTCCATTTGTAATGCTGTTTTTCTACAACTATACCCAACTGTTGTTTCTTCTTTCTTTGTGTTGATTCTTCTTGAATCTTTGTTTGTCGTTTCCTTTTGCCAAACGCATTTGTAGATCTGTTGTCATCTGTTTTGTATTAACCCCCAAAAGAATATCAGTCTCCTTTTTTCTTACTGCTGCTGTTACATTTTGTGTATTCTTTCATACTTTATACTTTCCAAGGGTCCGCCGTTTTTATTAGACACCGAATTTCCCTTATCATCCTCCTCTACAATGTTTCTAGTTTATGCAAAATGTAATTCAGCGCTAGGCTTTCACCCGTATAAGCATTCTGGTTCGAACGCTGTGTTATGGTGCTTTATTTTGAAGTTTTTGGATAAGGGTTTTTTTTTTTTTTTTTTTTTTTTTTTTTTTTTTTTTTTTTTTTTTGTTCTTCATGGCACCGTTTTCCGTTAAGTCGTAGAGAATCTTTATCGCTACAGCAGACTTTTAAGAGCTATTTTTTCGAATTATTTCTCGCAGTTAACTGAACTTAATTTGGCTTTGTCTGTTTGACCAACATCAGTTACTAATATTTTTGGAGATTTATTTATGTTGTGAAAACCTTTTTTCTTTCTACTGAGATTCTAAAGCTTTCTTTGTTGCCTACCTTCTCCTGAAGATTGTTTCGAGACATCGCATTTGTAAGACTTTCTTTCATTTCTTCTTCTTATTATTATTGATATTATTATCATTTTTTGCTCGTGGTCGGTAACCCAGTTGATTAATTTTAGTGGCTAGAATAGAATACTGGAGTAAAAATAGCCGAAAAATCAGTCACGTCAAACCCTCCTCCTACACCAGTCTTTTCCTAGTCAACCTACTGCTTTTTAAGCAATTAATAGGATAACCTATGTAATCAGCAGTCTTACACGACGCAAGGTAGTAGTTACTGGGAGCTTCACATTCCATCATCAAAGTAGAAGAAGACGGAGATTGCGTCCAACACTGACTACAAAAGCACCCAGTGCACGTGCTTCATTCATAAGTGAGTGCTGCGGCCCGGAATACAGGGCGCCCGTCACGCTACGTATAGCACCGGAATACCTCCACTTATCGATTCCAGATGCCTGGGAGCGGCGTATTGCACAACTCTGACGTCAGCAGTTATGATGCATGCTGGAACCTGGTCCCGTCGACATTTCTCTTTCCTTTGTGCGAGATACAGCTTTTCAGTTCCCATGAAAGACGCAATGGCAAGCTCTTGTTAGTGACCATCCCAAAGGATAGAGTCACATAACATTACTGGCGTGGAGACCTCAAGAAATTGATGATACGCACAGTTGGAAAGTATTTCTTTCTTTGCACACATTGGCACAGTTCCTTTTAGAAATACACTAGTTTGGTCTCATATACCGGGCGGTTATAATTAAACTTTCCCTATTTAACACGTTATAACGCGGAAACTAATTACCGTGCCAGTACCAACACAAGGATGGGGCCCCTCCACGCCCACACCAACGTGGTGACCAAACCAAACGTTCTACTGTCACCTCCGTATAACATGTTAGTTTTTGAATCAGGAGTCACAGGATGCGGGCTTTGATGTTATCCAAGCGTCTGGGTAAGATTACTCATTAACATGGTCCATCAGGAGATAGAAAGTGGACGAAAGCGATCGAAGGGTGGCGGTTGTAAGGGCAGAGGAAAAAAAGTGCCAAGACAAGCGCCAAGGGAAAAAAACCTCTGCGACAATAGGACGGGTAGTAAGGGCAGTAGCGGCTTGCTTTCTGCGACAGTACATGCAAGGTGTGGTTATGTTAGTGCGAGGTATCGTGCATCGTTACCTTCGTCGTTGCTAGAGCTCGTTGCGCGGCTTGCTGCAGTTGCTGCGTCCCTGCAACAGTTCAAGGTCGTTGTACATTAGTGGGCTATCGGTCATAGATCGGCTGACAGACAGTGTAGGGTGTGTGTGTGTGGTTGGTTTGCGTGCTGTGTACAGTACGGTTTCCCTGCGGTTGCCTGTTTTTCAGCTGGTCGAGCATCTGGGGTTACCAGTAGTAGCTGTGTTGCAGGGGCTCGCCAGTACTGTCGTGTTAGCGTGCTATGTTTAGTTCCTAGCCTGTTATGTTCCCATCTATGGTTGTGGTCGTAGTTACCCAGAGAAAGGATAAACGGGTTGCGCAAGTGTCTCGTGTTATTGTACAGTCGTGCGGAGAGTTTTTGGAATACCTGCAAGATGGTATCTAGCCGGTATTCCCGGTGAAGGTCCGCGATGCGTGTGTAGCGCGGAGCGTTGCTTATGATTTTGAGTACTTTGTTCTGTATGAGTGGGCGCAGCGTATCCCCAGACAGGGGCTGCGTACGTCATCAGGGGTCGAATAAGTGTCATGTACATGGACCTAGACACCCTCCTATTCAGTGTGCTACGCCTGTTAAGCATAGGGTAGAGTTGTTTGAGCCTCGCGTTTGCTTTGTTGGTCACGTGTTGAATGTGGTCCCCCCAGAGTAGTTTCCTGTCCAAACTTGGTAGCATTAATATCCAGAGTATGGGGTTCATGATTTCCATGCGTCACAGCACCACAGTCCAGTTCCAACTATGTTGACCAGGTGCCGTGATCAGTCATGGTGATTCATAGTATCAAACACCTGACCAATCGCAGTGCACTTGTTGACGTATCAACATGAGTTTGGACAAAAGTAGATGGGCGTTATTGGTGAAGTTCTATTCTCAAAACAACAGTAATGCTGCAGCTGCACTTCGAGAATATCGCCGGCTGAAATGATTACAGAAGGGTCCTCTTTCTCCACCTGCTGTGCGGAGCATGATGAAGAAGTTCGAATCAACTGGAGAACAGGGCGTCGCTCAGGGAAGAGGCCGACAACCGGTTGCACCACAGGTGGTTGATGGAATCGCTGTTGCTGCAGACAACGCTACGCGCAATTCCCGATCGTCAGGCAGTGCGCGTACTGTGTCACGATAGTTGAACATTCCGTGGTCCACTGTACGGAAGGTGCTTCGAAACATTCTAAAATGGTATCCGTACAAGATGTACTGTATATCGTACAGCAACTTGCACCACGGGACGCACAACGACGTGTTGACTTCGCTGTCCACTTTCTCGGCAGTATTGAAATTCACGAGGGACCGTCCTATGGGCAGACGAAGCTCATTTGTCTCTTACGGGTGAGGTGAACACGCAGAATTGCCAAGTGTGGGGATCTTCACCTCCCGTCACTCTGCATGAAGTTCCTGTGTATGGTGAATGTGTCACCCTACGGTGTGGCTTCACGGCTACGTTCATCATTGGCCCATTCTTTTTTGAACAGGTTTGCGCTCATGGACCAAAGACACGCAGTGTGACTGGCCAGTGTTACTGCGATATGCTTCGCCAGCATGTCATACCCGTCCTGCAGGACAGAGACGCATTGAACTCAACAGTTTTCATGCAAGATGGGGCCCCACCGCACATCGCTCGTGAAGTTCACATGCTTTAACCAAAATACATTTGCAAACGATCAAGTTATCAGCCGATCGTTTCCAAATGCTTGACCGGCACCATCACCTGATCTCCCGCCCTGTGATCTCTGATTGTGGGGCTACCTGAATGACCGGGTTTACCAGAGCAACATTCATACATGTGCTGATCTGAAGCGCAGCATATCAAGAGAGGTAGCCAGCATACCTAGAGAGCTGTGCAGAATGCAGTCCTGCGCTTTCAGACTCTTCTGGACACTGATGGGCACCATATTGAGCCCCTCTCGTAGCAGTAATGATACCGGTATGTAATGGTATGATGTACCGTAGCAGCACATTAGAAGTGTTTCAACTGAATGGATTCCGAATTATTTCTCTTCCGCATGTCCTTGACATTAATGCTATCAAGTCTGGTACTCGTACTGTAATTAGTTTCTGTGCTATAACGTGTTAAATAAGGAAAGTTTAATTATAACCACCCCGTATAGCTGAAGTAGCATTCCCGCCCAACTGTTTTATACCTTTCAGCCATTATACCGCGAAATTGAAGTACACATTTTTTTAAGTCACTAATCTTTCAATTGGTTTCAAATCATCATCCATATCTTCCCGGCCAGTCTATATCTATTACACCCAGCGTGCTCAGAATCTTTTTTTATGCGAGGGCTATCCGGAAAGTAAGTAACGTTCGGTCATGAAATGGAAACCACAGAGAAAATCCGATGAAGCTTTGCACAGATGTGTTGGGCAGTGTCATAGTATGTCCGTAATAGTGCCACGTCGCTCTTTTCAGTTCTGAGCGCACAGTGAGCCGGGAAAGATGCCTAGAAAATAGTGTCTCCCGTCAAGTATAGGTACCTGCCGAGAGATTCAGCCTGATTTCACGCAACCCCATATGATGTAACTGTCATACAATTCCTTCACTACAGTTCTCGGCACATACTCCAAGGCAATGAGGACGCTCCTGCAGCATTTTCGATGGGAAGTGTTTGATCACCCACCATACAGACCGCAGTGCGCTCCCTCTGATGGTATCTGCTCAAATGAACCGCTGGCTATGAAGACAACGAGGTGCAGTCCAACGTAGAAAATGGTCGGAAAGTACAGGCAGATCCCTTGTATGACGAGGGTACTGGAAAGTGGGTACAAAGCCGCGACAGATGTGTAAGTCGGAGCAGCGACTATGTAGAGATGTAGCTGGAAGGTGTAGCCAACAGCTGCAAATAAAATAGTTTTGATTTTTATTGTGGTTTCCATTTCGCTACCGATCGGAACTTACTTTCCGAATAGCTCCCGTACATAGCCTTCCTGTCTGCTCATTGAATTTCTCCGTCGTCGTTGCCTCTAGTACCAAGTGGACAATGCGTAGATACCTTGGCTCATGCCCTCTGTCAGTAACACTTTTCACAGGTTTTTTTTGTTCCTTGTCCACAGTTACTATGAATTTTTTGTAAGATTCTATGAGGTTTGCAACTGCTAATTTTTATTTCATTTTCGCTCTATTATACATTTTTGGCCTAACGCTACTTTCAAGTTCCCTGTTAAAAGGCTTCCTATAATAAAACAGTAATAGATGTACAGTAAATCGTTTTCAGTTGAAGTTAAAAGCTGTTGTTAAACAGGATATGGTTCAAATGGCTGTAAGCACTATGGGAGCTAACATCTGAGGTCATCAGTCCCCTAGACTTAGAACTACTTGAACCTAACTAACCTAAGGACAGCACATACATCCATACCCGAGGCAGGATTCGAAACTGCGACCGTAGCAGCAGTGCGGTTCCGGACTGACGTGCCTAGAACTGCTCGGCCACAACGGCTGGCAAACGGGATATACAGGTTTCGGTACACGTAACAAGTTAATGAATGCATCTGTTAACTTTTGGTCATAAAATATCTGCGGTGGCAACTATTCCCAATTTAGCAGAAGGTGTTGTTACAGGTAACTTACGCCAACAGTAAACTGCATATTAACACATGATACATACATACGTCTACACCTGTCATATAACGAGCATATGTGGCTAGGAGCAGTTGGTAGATATAATGATCTTTCACCTGAGTTAGAAAGAGCTATGAAAGAAGAAATTCTTCTCTAATTTTGTACCAGTTCTATAACGAATTCATACAGCATCTTAGTGTTGCAGCCGTTGCCATGGTGACACAAGACAAATACAGACGCAGCACGCTCATTATAAAGACACATTAATCCCAAGATGGTGGTTTCAATATATAGGTGTGAAATATTATCATATTTATTATGTACTGTAACTGGTGGTTTACACAGTGATACAGCTGAAATACGCAATGCGTATTTGCACGCTCTGAGATAATTCAGATAACCTATGAGACATGAGTGTATTATCTTTGTACATGCGCAATACACATTTGGTATAAGTTCTTTACAACAACACCTTCCATAAAATTGGCAATATTTGCCATTGAAGATATTTTATTATCAAAGAAGTAACAAATGTATTCACTAAGTTATTACATCTAGGGTAACTGCTTTTAGTCTTAACTAATAATTATCCACTGAAGATATAACATTGTTTTATGAAAAACGTTAAATGGGTACTCGAAAATTATCTAAAGCTAAAATTGTAAAATAATACGAAAATGAAATAAAAATTAACAGTTGTAGGCATTATGCAGTCATTCAAAAAAATAATTAATAATTTTACATCGACTTCTCTCCTCGTCCATTCTTCATATTTGATCTTTGTTAGTACTTGATCTCTTTACTTAATGTTTAACCTGGTTATGTAACACCACATTTCTAATCTTTTTGGTTCCCCTACCTCTTGTTTTCCGTGGTCCATGTTTCACTTCCAAATTAAAATAGCGAATTAATTTCACTTATTAGTAGTAATAAAGCTCATCCATTACTTATTCTATATACTTAAGGACCAGTTCACTTAGGATTTACTGAAGAAACGCTTGTATATTAGTTCTTTTCTGAGTATGTGCTATGTATTTTTGTTTTTGTGGTATGTTGCATGTCATCGAGGATCTTTCCTCTCTTTTCTACGGAACGAAAGTTGTATTAAATCTAATTTAATCAGATCTACTCTACAAACAGAAAACTACCTGAAACCATTCATTAATAAGAGCAAAATTGTTAATTCCAATTGGAACACATATCGTAAGGATAGCGTGGCATATTTACTGTTTTAAAAATTCGATTTTGTTTAGCTAAGTTACTCCAGATTTTGAATGCGATATAATTTGTGTGAATGTAAACATTCTAATAGAATCATTTTGTAGAACACATTCCTCATAAGCCGTAGTGGCAATACATTCGGGTAAAACTGGCCATATTGTGGTATTATGGAGAAATGTCAATTAAGCTGTTTTAGACTGGAAGACTGTCGTGACTATGGCAAGTGTTACAGAGAGAGACGCTTCTGATAAATTTTATAAACGCCATACCTTAATGTTACACTGGACACTCTGAGAACCGACTCGTGAGGGTAACGTCTTAGATTTGATAGTTATAAAAAACCAGAGATTTTCGATTGAGGTAACGTACATAATACGACGAGTACCGTTAATGTTACTATAACAACAATGACTACAAGTGTTAAAAGATAATTTAAGGAAGCTAGGAAAATATTTCTGCTTAGCAAGTACGACAGGAAACAGATTACACATAAAGTCGTTGGACCATTTTCAAATATTAATAGATAATTGAGAATAGTACGTCTGAAAATCAACTTGTCAGTCAAAAAAATGGCTCTGAGCACTATGGGACTCAACTGCTGTGGTCATTAGTCCCCTAGAACTTAGAACTAGTTAAACCTAACTAACCTAAGGACATCACAAACATCCATGCCCGAGGCAGGATTCGAACCTGCGACCGTAGCGGTCTTGCGGTTCCAGACTGCAGCGCCTTTAACCGCACGGCCACTTCGGCCGGCCCAACTTGTCAGTCACTAGAAGGAATCTCAAAAACCAGAAAATGAAACAAGAAATAGTGGATATTTAGTGCTGCAGAAGCACATTAAGAATTAAGTAGACGGTATAAAATGAAATACTTGAAAGTGTGTGTGGGAATAGAAAAAGTACACAGAACAATATTTTCAGAAGACGAGTAAGGTTTGGGGGTATTTACGAAGTAATGCAAGACTAACTGACTTTTAAAGGGAAAGAAGAGGAGATCGGGAGAAAGGTTATAGAAGCAGAAAAATTATTTCTATAAACAATGAAATTGTAGACAAGAAATTCGAGGACCGAAACCGCATGCATATTTCCTAGGGACGTAGATACAAGGATGTGAAAGCCCTAGAAGAAGGTAAACTAACTTCACTAGCCTTTACATTCTGAGTACTACTTATTACTGCCCATTATAAGAACAGTAATGACCCAACGTTGTTAACTGCAGCATTCAAAGAGAAACAGCCTCTCTTGAAAAGAAGCCGCCATACGTTACCGGTGGTTCCTGACATCTGTCTGATAATAAAGGAAGCCGCTGAATTGAGAACCACTACATCTTCCATCGTTTCCACAGTTTAGAAATACTACAAATTCCTCGCATGGACGCACAGAAAGTAGTCCATTGGTTTCTAGTGAGACAGTCCTGGAAGGCAAAAACCACAGTCCATTAAAAACCAAGTAAACGTTTCCGAACCATACTTATCTAAGGAAGTTTGTTTGGACCTACTTCGCATGCCTGGAAGCTTGCAAGTTCTTCTGTGTCTTGTAGACAAAATGGAGGACAGTGTCAGATAAGTCGGTAGGCCATTGACAAAAATATTAATTAATTGTTGTTGTTGTGGTCTTCAGTCCTGAGACTGGTTTGATGCAGCTCCCCATGCTACTCTATCCTGTGCAAGCTTCTTCATCTCCCAGTACTTACTGCAACCTGCATCCTTCTGAATCTGCTTAGTGTATTCATCTCTTGGTCCCCCTCTACGGTTTTTACCCTCCACGCTGTCCTCCAATGCTAAATTTGTGATCCCTTGATGCCTCAGAACATGTCCTACCAACCGGTCCCTTCTTCTTGTCAAGTTGTGCCACAAACTCCTCTTCTCCCCAATTCTATTCAATACCTCCTCATTAGTTATGTGATCTACCCATCTAATCTTTAGCATTCTTCTGTAGCACCACATTTCTAAAGCTTGTATTCTCTTCTTGTCCAAACTATTTATCGTCCATGTTTCACTTCCATAGATGGCTACACTCCATATAAATACTTGCAGAAACGGCTTCCTGACACTTAAATTTATACTCGATGTTAACAAATTTCTCTTCTTCTGAAACGCTTTCTTTGCCATTGCCAGTCTACATTTTATGTCCTCTCTACTTCGACCGTCATCAGTTATTTTGCTCCCCAAATAGCAAAACCCCTTTACTACTTTAAGTGTCTCATTTCCTAATCTAATTCCCTCAGCATCCCCCGACTTAATTCGACTGCATTCCATTATCCTCGTTTTGCTTTTGTTGATGTTCATCTTATATCCTCCTTTCAAGACACTATCCATTCCGTTCAACTGCTCTTCCAAGTCCTTTGCTGTCTCTGACAGAATTACAATGTCATCGGCGAACCTCAAAGTTTTTATTTCTTTTCCATGGATTTTAATACCTACTCCGAATTTTTCTTTTGTTTCCTTTACTGCTTTCTCAATATACAGATTGAATAATATCAGGGAGAGGCTACAACGTTGTCTCACTCCCTTCCCAACCACTGATTCCCTTTCATGCCCCTCCACTCTTATAACTGCCATCTGGTTCCTGTACAAATTGTAAATAGCCTTTCGCTCCCTGTATTTTACCCCTGCCACCCTTAGAATTTGGAAGAGAGTATTCCAGTCATCATGAACAGAACGTTGTTTGACGCTTCATCAAAAGTTCCTCTTTTTTGTTTCTTTTTTCCATTATTCTTGTTCCATCCTCTAGCTGCATCTGGGGGAGGGGCGGGGGAGGGGTAAAGCAGGTAGATGAACTGCCAGCTGCACGGATATCCCATCTTCAGCCAAACGGTTTAAAATATACTACACAAAGTGTATCTCTTCTAAGAGTCGTCAGGCACATTTTATCTGTTTTTTCGGCAGATACCTGCAATTTCGTTTTTACACTGTGCAACTGGAGTCAGTCCAAACAAATAGTGCTCATCAAATCTTTGATGCGTCGGCCAATGTCGACGGAAGGCGTCTGTTTGTTTCCCATTATTATTTTTTTCCTTTATTGTTATTTAATGCCTCAGATGAGGCAGGCCGGCAGCGGCCTACATACGCCGCTCTTCGGCCAAGAGACACAAACATATAGACACGGAACACAGAGAAAACATAAAAAGTATGGTAAACACATGATGAACACTGCACAATAAATTAGAAGTCGTTCGACGGAAGGCACTGTACATGAAGGGTGGCACCCGTTGAACAGACGAAGACATTCAGGTGGAGACACGAACGTAGTAGAACACTGATGAAAACACTGTACACAAACGTAGAGACACTGACGCACGGAAACACTGGCAACGATCATCGGCGGAGCACTCACACTGACGAAGGGGGTCTGCCTCCAGGTCAAAGGGAGAGGTATGAGGGCGGGAGGGAGGGGGAGGGGGGTGGAGCCTTTCCCACTACAAAATAAATGGTTTTTAAAGCAGAATTTTACGTGCCCATTCGATAAAGCGGTCCAAGATTTATGTAGTTCGATATTTGGTTTATCGATATGTATTAACAGGAACAGTAAGGCACGAAGAATAAAGAGCAATCCAGCAGCGACTCAGTAGCGCTGCATGCTTGGTGGTAGCAGTCAGCGAGGTGCTGTCACTGCTGCAGCACTGAATATCTTCGTGTTTTATTGTCGCTGTTTATACATACCGATAAAACGATTATCCCACTAGATTAAGCTGGGACCGCTCTACCAAATGGGCACATAAAATTAAGCCTTAAAAATCATTTAGTTTGTAACGGGAAGTAAGCCGATGCTCTCCGTCGATATTGGGCGTCGCATCAAAGACGCGATGAGCGCTTTTTGTTTGGGCTGACTCTAGTTGCACAATGCAAAAACGAAATTGCAGATATCTGCCGAAACACAAGAGAAAATGCGCCTGAGGACATATAGGAGAGACATATTGTATATTTAAATGGTGAATCATTTACACACGATTCTAAATCTATAAAAAGATGAATCTTACGAATGGTATTTACATAAAATTAAAATGTTGATTTTCTTCGTTTTCAGTTTAAAACAAATAACTCTAAGCAAAAATATAAAGAAGTAAAAGATATTTAACAGATGGCGCAGACAGGTGAAGATCGTGATATGAAGTACTTCACCCTCACTAAAAGTTGAAGTATTTATGCAAAGGGGAAAAATATTCACAGAGGGAAAAGTTCTGTACTGTTGTAGGGTGTGGGTATAAGCATATCGGTTGGAGATATGGAAATGCCGTGAGACTAGGGCCTACCGTCAGTTAGACCGTTCGCCTGGTGCAAGTCTTTCGTGTTGACGCCACTTCGGCGACTTGTGTGTCGATGGGGATGAAATGAAGGTGATAAGGACAACACAACACCCAGTCCCTGAGCGGAGAAAATCTCCGACTCAGCCGGGAATCGAACCCGGGCCATTAGGTATGATATGCCGTCGCGCTGACCACTCAGCTACCAGGGCCGGACAATTGGAAAGATGGCAAGGTAGTAAAAGATTTGGACGTGGGCAGGACCGTAATGTAAAGACGAAAGACATAGGGAAAGATGGAGTGGGAAGTAGGATCCATGAGCCCCGATGTGAGGTGAGATAGATTTGGAAGAATTATAGTTGATAGCAGGGATCGACGTTTCGGTGGCAAGGAAACGGAGTTGGTTGGTTGTTTTGGGGAAGGAGACCAGACAGCGTGGTCATCGGTCTCATTGGATTAGGGAAGGATGGCGAAGGAAGTCGGCCGTGTCCTTTCAGAGAAACCATCCCGGCATTTGCCTGGAGTGATTTAGGGAAATCACGGAAACGGAGTGTTTGTAGGTGTAGGGATGGTGGGATGTGCCGAATAAGGGACAGCAGCGTACCAAGATTGGAAATTAAAGACGAAACAATATAATTTTGGAGTCGAATGATGCTGATGTTTGGTTTGTGTGGCGTTTAACTGCGCGGTCCTCAGCGCCCGTACAAAGTCCCAATTTTTTACACATTCCAAGTGCTACACAGTGCAGTCTAAGCACTATCACGAATGATGATAAAAAGATGAGGACAACACAAGCATCCAGTTCCCAGGCAGAGAAAATCCTCAACCCGGCCGAGAATCGAAGCCAGCACTAGACCACGAGCTGCGGACAAGTCGAGCGATCGGGTTAAAATATGACTTACGTAGATATACAATGTGATTAAAGAGACGTGGTAATATGATGAGATAGTAAAGGATCCTTGTGGGGCAAGTTAAATGGGTGCGGAGAGCAAGGAAGAGTGCGTAGCGTTCAAGTTTCTGGAGGGAGTGTTAGAACGTGGGTGAAGCGGATATCAATGACACATTTACAAAGGAGAGGACAGGTTGGATCAAGATTTTGTTTTGGGAAGGATCATGTCCGTCCCCAGACATCTAACATTTAGGTTCGACATTTGATGTAGGTTTTTTCGGTTAAAGAACTCGTACTGTTGTTGGAGAGCGCCGTTTGTTTGTTTACGAAAAAATCTGGGTGGAGAAACCTGTTTCGCACCGTGCGTCTCCTCAGTAGTAGCTGCATCGTGTAGGCTGCTCTGTCAGGGACTGTCGCACAGCTCGGCCGCGTGGCGCTGATGTCACCGCGGCGGCTGCGGCGGCCGTGATCTTGCGACAGCAAACAGGGTCGTGTTTGCTCTCTGGTTGCCGGGCCCTGGCTGTGCTGTGTTGACGCTGCTCGCTGCTGGACACTCGGGACTCTGCTACAGGCTGCGCCGGAACTCTGGCCATGGCTGCTGTCCAAGCTTTCTGGGCCTTCCTCAGGAGGGAAATGCTTTCTTCTAGCAATGAGTACGTTTTGTAAGCCGTTGTTCGTACTGGTAGCAGGCAGTAAGTCTCACTGTGTAGTTTCCTCAAATTCCACTTACTCCTTTTTATTCGTATTTCCCCCTCTTACTGTATACGTATTTGTGTAGATTTGATACTTTTATTCCCTGTGCGACCTATTTTAGTACGCTCAAACTTATTGCTGTTATATTCCCAGCAGTTTTCAAATTTCTAAGAGCGTGTATTCATGCCACTTAAAGAGTTGATAAAGACAAGGAATATGTTTACAAATATTTTTACAAATGACATTCTCACTACCATCTCCTTAGATATTTATATACGTGGTTCCAAGAGTATTTTTTGTCATGTAAGCGGAAAAGTAGTTATTGTTCCACTCTACAAAATACTTAATAGATGCAGCCACCTCGTCGTCCGATAAATACTTCATTATATTGAGTCAAATTAAGTAATGCGAAGAAATTATTTGAGTAAAACAGGAGCTCTAAGTTGTTTGACTCCCACTTGAATATTTTAGCCATTCTGAATACGGCTGCATCGCATATGCAACTTTGTTTTGCCCTGATTATTTACGTTTTACACTCGACTGTGAATAACTTAAGTTCGGACTTACTAGAGAGAATTTGTTCTTGATACGCCGTTCCATAAATTCAGATAAATTGTATCTAACGCAGACATAAAAATGAAATGTTTAAAGACAGGGAAATATTAGAGGCTGTAAGAAATAAGACTATTTCGGTTACACGATAAATCGAATAAGTTTCAAGGGTGTCAACGCAAATACCTGTGGATTACAATTATGAACTACTTAAATTGGAACGATCACATAGATAATGTTGTGGGGAAGGTGAACCAAAGACGGCGTTTTATTGGCAGAACACTTAAGGCTCCTACACTCTCACCAGTTTGCCCCCTCCTGTGAGGTATTAATCTTAAGTTCAAGGAGTTTGTTCTATGGGATCCCACTCAGTTTTACACAGAAACAAAAACGGGATTTGCCTTGTGTTTGAGTTAAGGCTTAAAAAAAAGCCAAGACAAAACTGTGTGCAAAGTAGCTAATTCAAAGAAAGAAAATCACCTACGCTGTTACTGAAGTGGCTGTAAGCTTATGGTTTTCATAATTGTCTAAAAATAGATGAATCTGGCATTTCGGAGCAGCTGAACCTCAAACCATTCGTAAAAAAGAATCAAAAGAGGCTACAAGCTGCGAGGAGAGTCTGTTAGCAACATTACGATTTCTAGTCTCTGGCAGAAGGGACATCAGATTCAGCACTGTTGTATCCCCACAATTATTAGCTAAAATTATTCCTGAAACCTTCAACGTGAGTTATAGCTGACTGAGAAAATACGTCATGGTAAAGCAAAATATATAAAACCCAAGACGTTCATGTAAATGTTATTAATTTATGTATGTAGCAAAAAAGATGACCTTTAACTTTAGGAAACGCATTTCATACTCAGAGAAGACTACACATGGTAGGGGCGCACATCGCACATCATCTAATGAATACAACATACATAAGAAATGAAGCATTTAGCAAATGTTATAACTGAAAAACTGCCATACTTAGCTCTTCCTAGCAGAGGGCTGGGATATGGATTGGATTTTAACGTTTATAATAATGATGCAGGTATATTTTATGAATTAACGTCCATTGAACGTCTTTTGTTTTTTAGATTTCCGTTCAGTATCGGAAATAAAACCGGAAAACAGAAATGCATACGGTCGACTGACTTCTGTTCTCTCTTGCCGCACTAAACCATTATGGATTAATTTTTAAAAAATGTCAGGTGCTTCATTTCTTGCATATATATTGCTATGCTCTTCGCACGACGTGTTCCAGAAACATCTGCAGTACTTAAATTTACCTAGAAACCCTTTCCTTAGTTTTGTTCACCTCGCCCTGTTATGTATAGAACAGCGTTTAATTCCGCGCACAGTAACAAAAGACAAACTTTTGTCGTGCTGATGGCACGACAGCGCTAAACACGGCACAATTTGTTGGATGAAGTCTTGGAACGGGGGAGGGACGGCTGTCGTGTTGTCCTACTCGCTCGACATCCCAACAAGGATAGTTCGTCGCTCGGTCAAAACATCTAGACGCGAAAAGTTTGTCGTCCGGACTGTTTGTGCATGTGTAGGGCCCTTAAAGATAAAACAGGTCTAATAGTGCCTACCCTAAGCTTGTGCGTCCTCTCTTGGGCTACTGTTGAACAGTGTGGGATCCTTACCAGACAGGACTGACGGACATCGAAAAAGTTCGAAGGAGGGCAGTGCGTTTTTTTATCATAGCGAAACGACGGAGCGTCACGGGTGATAGGAGAGTTCGGATGACAGTCCCTAAAACAAAGGTGTTTTTGTTGCGGTGAGATCTTTTTAACGAAATATCAATTACCTTTTTCTTCTGAATGCGAAAATGTTTTGTTGCTGCCCCCTTCCACCCCCTACATAAAGAGAAATGATCAAAGTAATAAAATAACTCACACGGGAAGGTAAGTCCTATTTTTTCCCGCGCGCTAGTGGTGTGAAACGTTACAGAAATTATCTGAAAGTAGTTCGATGAACCTTCGGACAGGCATAAAGTGTGAAGTGCAAAGTAGTCATCTAAATGAAGAGTTAGGACTTTTGTTACGGAAAGTGTAGAACACAGTTCTTGTGTATTAACTGAATACACATACAGTAAACTGCTGGCCGTCACTTACGAAATTTTCACTTCTATTAACTAGATTTCGAGCCTTTCCAAGCTTATGTTGATGAGGCGTGCAGAAAATATTCATGTTAGAAGCATGATGCTGGATGCTGGACGTTGCTTCTCGCTGCAGTGTAGATTGGTGTTAGTACCCACCTCGCAGCTTGCATTTTCATTACCCAATGGAAAAAAAATTACACACACACACACACACACACACACACACACACACACACACACACACACACACACACAAAAAAAAAAAATGTCAGCATCCAGCATACGCTGTACGATCAGCACGGAACTAGTTGCTGGGAATGAGTGATAAGTAGCTCCTACACACAACAAAAGGCATGTTTCAGGGATTTAATACCTGAGTCATCAACAAACCTTTTGATTAAATTTCAGCCCTCCTCCCACGTACAAAATAAAATATTTATATGGTGCCCTCGAGTAATGTGTAGTGTTTCAACTTTGAAACGAGCTCTTTGGTTTACTCGGCACTGGGCTCTTTTACTGGTCTTACGATAGGATTCAGATGCGTGACGGAAGTGTCTAAGTTAGGAAGCAACGTTATTATGGGTGTGTGTACACTGAGGCAACTACATCATCGCTGTATGCACTTTCATCAGTTCGCCAGCCACTAATTGTTCTGTTTCCTGAATTTCTGTTCTGTGGTCTGTGTCCTGACAAATCTTGAGGCGTGATGCCACTGTTTAGCGTGGCGGTGATTGTTCCCCTTGAAAGCCACGCCGCAGGTGGATGCACTTTCGTTTTTAGTCTTCAGTCTGAGTATTGTTTGCTGCTATTCTCCATGCTAGTACTTCCTATTTTAGGCTCATCTCTGCAGGATAACTGCTGCAACCTAAATCTATTTGAAACTGCTTACAGTAGTCATGTACTGGTCTCTTGCAAGTTTTACTCCCAACAAATCCATTACCAAACTGACTATTCCTTTGTGTCCTATTAACTGATCTCATAAGAGGAGACTACGGCAAGTGCCATACAAAGTTCCCTGAATCTTCCCTCAGTGGAAGAGGGGTCAAAATGAGCGAACACGTCTGTCTGCTTGGCGGTACACACAGGAAACTACGGTCAAAGTTTTGAGTTACTTTGTGTGTCTCCCAGCGAGTAATTAGCTCAACCGAAGCGGTGACACAGTGGATGGCGTTGTTACTAACTGTATATCTGGTTAATGACGTAAAAAAGAACAAATCAGTGAGAATTTGAAATTGTTTCTGGTGAAGTTCCTGTTTCCACTTTTCGGGAAAGTGATCAGTTGGGTGTGGTTTGCCGTGGAGTTGCCAACGCGTGAGAACTTTAGCAATGTTAACGACGTTTCTTTCCCGAGTGTGATTCATGCGAACAATTGTCACTGTGACAAACCTGCCTCAGCACGATGCTTGTGGTGTTCGGTATTTCTGTTTCGAATGTTTCTACGTTCAGTGACATCCAAGAATAATAAGCATAAGAATAACGTATAATAGAGAATAGATATAAGAATGAACCATAATACGAGAATTTAAAAAGATTGTGATGTCTGAAAATACCATACATGTCATAAATGACACTTATTATGAAACAGTTGTAATTTTATAATTAATATGACGCCACTGTATCCCCTAACTTGCCAATAAAACATTCGTGTAGTAACCTATTACGACACGCCTGTAGAAATAGGGGGAAAAATAAAAAAATATTACGTAAAAGCAGTAATCGCGTTTCGAACGCGGGGCGCAAAAGTCGGCGGCCGCGACGCTATCCACTGTGGCACCATTTCGGCTGAGATGATCGTGCACTAAAAGGCATGTACAGTACGTTGAAAACTGTGTCGGTAGTTTTCTCAGAAACGGTCGAGTATCTACTGATAAGCTGACACGTGTTCACTTATTTTGACTCATCTTCCACTGAGCGAAGTTTCTGGGAAATCAGGTTATGGCCCTTGCCAAGTTCTCTTCTTTGGTCAAGTTGTGCCTTAGTTTCACCAAAATGCGATTACATGCCTCTTCCTTAGATATCCAGTCTACCCGTCCAATCTTCAGCATTCTTCTGTTGCACCACATTGCAATAGATTCTTGTGTGGACTGTTTACTTTCCACGTTTCACTTCCGTGCAAGGCTACGATCAGGACAACTTCAGAAGAGACTTGCTAACAGTTTTATGTTAATACCACTTTTTCAGTCACATTTTTTGTTAGTGTCTGTTTTCATATCGTTTCTACTTCTGCTATCTTCAGTTATATTCCTCCCTAAACAGAAAATCTCATCTACTTTGTGTCCCATTTCCTAATCAGCGTCGCCTGACGTAGACTACATTCCATTACTCTCGTCTTACCTTTGTTGATAATCTTATAACCTCTCTTCAAGACTTCATCTATTTCAGTCAACTCTTTTTCCCAGCGCTTTGCAGTCTGAATTGCGACATCGTCAGCAAACGTCAGTTTTTATTTTTTCTCCAAATGGCTCAAATGGCTCTGAGGCCTATGGGACTTAACATCTAAGATCATCAGCCCCCTAGAACTTAGAACTACTTCAACCTTATTAACCTAAGGACATCACACACATCCATGCCCGAGGCAGGATTCAAACCTGCTACCGTAGCGGTCGCGCGGTTCGACTGAAGCGCCTAGAAACGCTCGGCCACACCGGCCGGCATTTCTTCTCCCTGAACCGAACGAGGTGGCGCAGTGGTCAGCACACTGGACTCGCATTCGGGAGGACGACGGTTCAATCCCGTCTCCGGTCATCCTGATTTAGGTTTTCCGTGATTTCCCTAAATCGCTTCAGGCAAATGCCGGGATGGTTCATTTGAAAGGGCACGGCCGATTTCCTTCCCCATCCTTCCCTTACCCGAGCTTGCGCTCCGTCTCTAATGACCTCGTTGTCGACGGGACGTTAAACAATAATCTCCTCCTCCTCCTCTTCTCCCTGAGATTAATTTCCGTTTACAAATTTCTCCTTTGCTTTCTTTACTGCTTGTTCAATGTGCAGATTGGAAAACTTCGGGCAAAGGGTGTTCGTCTTTGAAAACATTGTGCGCATTTTAATTCGTCTTCCACTTTTTGTTCTCTGCATGCCGAGGTTTTGCAGTCTGATGGCGAATGTCGTGGCAGAAGTCGAGGAGGGATGCACCTGACTGTTTAACGTGGCGGCACGGTGTTTAATTGTTCCCTTGCCTGCGACGGCCTTGACGAGCGCAGTTAGGTGGCGCTTAACCAAGTTTTACGGCCTCAAAACGGCGGCTCGGCACAGCACAACCGCCGCCTCCGTCTCCTCTGGTTGATGTAGCCGCCTTTACTGTCCTCTCTGTTTGCAAGAACAGCACAGCGTATACCGAACTACGCAGAGATATTATTTCTTAGACATATCACGAATAGTCAGAGTATCTAGAGTTCATCTGGGCTTGTAAAATGACTGGATCATAATGCCCTGGTCCACTATGAGCATGAACGAGTGCGCGCTACAGGTAGACTTGAAACTTACTGGCAGGTTGAAAGTTCCATAATTTCAGAGGAACGGTTGGCTTCTTCAAAAATCGAACTTCTTCCACAAACTTGTCAAGACTAACGAGATCTTCGAATCCATATAATGGAAAACAAAGAGAAAACTACCTTCCCTTTCGAAAATTCAATGGTGTAGTACACTAAAATATGGTGCTCAAATTAGGGAACATTTCTATCAACACCGGTATGTTAAGTCTGTTGTGATACAGATGGTACCTTTGATCTCACTGCATAGCTTAAGATCGTCGCTTTCAATGTATGCGACAATTGATGTCATTCGTCATACTGCCTGTGTTGTACATTACAGTATCAGATGACACGTCAGAAGGAAGTGAGTACCGGTGTCCAAGTGTTGTCTAGTGAGGTACACAGACGGCAATTCTCATTTGTGGACATTGTATTCAACCAATCATACGCAGTGCAAGTTGCAAGGGCAGGTTCTTTGATCCAAGGAGAAGGGACAAGAGTTCCTGCAGATGCCAGTGTCTGTCCGTCTGCCATCCATTGGTTGTGGACACGATACAGGGGACAGTTCAGTAGACAAGGCGAGTTGGATAAGGTCGCTGATGCATTGCAACCCCAGGTAAACACGGACAGCTGGCCATATCTGCGTTGCGGCATCGTTCGGCTACCGCCAGACCACGACAGGACGATATCGGAGGGACCACTGGAGCCACTGTATCCGATCAGACGGTAAGGAACAGGTTTCGAGAAAGGACCATACGGCCCAGAGTATCCCGCATGACACACCTCGCAGCCCGCCTTCAGTTATGCCGTTCCCATGTCAACTGTAAACTTCGTCTCTCGGGTAACGGGTTAATCGCAGACGAGCCTAGATTTGTTCTAACGCAGGGTGATGGTTGTGTCCGTGTGTGGAGACGCCGTGGTTCGCGGTACGTGCCAGATGTTGTTTAGGAAATCGACAGATTCGGGCAAGGTTCTGTGGTGTGGGAAAGCATCCATGTTAACAGCTGTACAGATCTTGCCATTGTCCATGCTCGTCTTACCGCCAGGTAGTACATCAGACAGATGCTGTTGGACCATGTGGTGGACGCCCTGAACTCCTTCTCATAGACGGTAATGCCAGGTCCCATGTGGTGAAATAACGGCATGGCCAGCGATGAGTCCCGACCTAAACCCCATCGAGCATGTGCCAGATATGATTGACAGACGTGTCCATGGTCGTTCTATACAACCAGTTTCTTCAAGAAATTTCAATGACTCTCATTGAAGAATGGAAACGGATACCAAAGGGTGATCTCTGTAGATACATAGGTGTTACGTGGTGGTAAACGCTCACGGAAGGCTGCACGTTACTGAAGCTCTTAGTCCAGCGAAAAGTTTCCACGATGACGGGATGAACGATTGTCTACATTTTGTTTTCGACACATTTCGAATATTTCAGTTGTGATGTAAATGAAATGTTGTTTCGTTGTGAACTTAATTTGTGATAAATGAAGGTATAAATTGGCAACATTCCCAGTCCTCAGTTATTGCTCATTGGAGTATGGCAGACACCCGAATTTGTTCCCCTTGTTCTTTTAAACAGTGTGTTTGTGTTGTACTAACTTTCATTAAATTGATCTATTGTCTGAAACAATCCGTTCCATCATCCTTTAGAAAGTAACGTGGTTTTGTTGCTGAATTATTGTCAAGCTATCGAAACAGTACGTCCATTGCGCACTACATTAGATTTCTTGAAAAATAATAGCACCACGTGGCATGAAGTAAACGAAAGGCTAGTCGTTGGTGTTTGATTTCAGTATAAATATACTAATGTATTAACATGCGTGTCAGATGGTCTACAGTGAAAATCGCAAATGTATGAAGGGGACGGCGTTATAAATTGTTTGTTGAAATTTGTTCCGCGACTAGTTTTAAACGCCTAAATGGATTTGCAGTTAATGGAAGATTGTTTTTTCCTCTCTGGGAGTTGTAACTATTCAGAGTAAACACAGCCGACACCAAGGCCAACAACGACGTAGGTTTGTTAAACACTGGCACACCTGTAGCGCTGCAGGTATTGTAGATTAATTAGGTAGATAGTTGCATGTACATTATACAAACAACTTAGAGAACCACTGACAATTAACTAGCAACCAAGATACACGAACAACAGAGTAATAGTTGAATATAAATGCCTGTAGTGGTGAAATAATAGTAAGAGTAGAATTAACATACTTGTACTGTTAGCAAGTAAGCTGCAGTGATTGTAATATTAGGACCCACTAATGTAGCTTGGTAGTGGGTTGATAAGCATCTTTGTAGTCAATTTTGAAACAGTCGATTAAATTGTGCTTGTGTATTGGGACAACTGCGGGTTGGCCGGTTCACTCTTCTTCAGTAATTAGTAATTTGGAGACAGAACACGGACGATGGAAAACAATTTATGATCGGAAGATAAATTTCAAATCTTTCCTTAAGAAAGTAAGCTGGTTTACATTCTCATTTTTTTCTACAGACAAGGATACCTAATTTTCAAGGTCCGTTAGTTAAACTTTACACTACTTTCTTGCCTCGTTCGCAACGGTGCATTAATAGTGCAATATTTAAAAATCTCTCAAGGCTACACCCTCGACTCATGGTATTCACGAGAGTATGTACAGCTCGAAGTACTAAAGAGTGTCAACTCAGTACGTGTTCATTGGGCAGGCTTTCAGGTTCCCTGTACGGAGCAGGGTATGGGAAATGGTTAGTTCATTTCTCACCTTCATCGACGTCGTAGTAGGGTAGTGCTAGCTTGAACAACGAAAGAGAAGAAAATCGGCTGTTCTCAGTTCAAAGAAACATCCCGACATTGGCCTGATTTAGGAAAACCAGAAGAAACGTAAATCTGGCTGGCTGGACGAGGAATATTAATCCAGTTTTTTAAGCATGGTGCTGTCTCATGAAATCAGATTGAACATTACCGTCTGATGTAAATTCTATTTTCGTAGCTATGTCTTGTGCTGCGGTAGCCTCTCCTTACTGAAGCAGCAGATGTTCTGCAGCCCGCAGTGGGGACACTAAATTCTCAAAAGCACTTTCTTCATTTCAGTACGTTTCAGTTGGAATACTATAAAGGGATTTTCTGCAGTATCACCAATATTTTCAGTACTATTGCAGTGATATTTAATTCCCGTTGTTCATCCTTTCTTTGTCCTTTAAGCCCCTACAGCAAGCGAGGTCGACGGTATTTCCGTCCCTGGCTCACGTAAATCAATTTGTACCGCCCCTAGCAGCGTGTACTATCTCTAATGAAAGTTAACTTTCCCAAAACCAAATATGGATTACAAATTAGATCTATTCTAAAATTACCATGGCCGTCTCTCAGTTAATAAAGCGGGGTGGCCGAGCGGTTCTAGGCGCTACAGTCTGGAACCGCGCGACCGCTACGGTCGCAGGTTCGAATCCTGCCTCGGGCATGGATGTGTGTGATGTCCTTAGGTTAGTTAGGTTTAAGTAGTTCCAAGTTCTAGGGGACTGATAACCTCAGAAGTTAAGTCCCATAGTGCTCAGAGCCATTTGAACCATTTAGTTAATAAAGTTGCATGGAAAAATATGGTAAATCGCGATTCAGACTTAGAATATTAAAGCATTCTGTGTAATGTTTCATGATGGTATAGATACAGTATCTTTAAGCCCTCCAGTCTACATCCCTGCAGATGGGGTACCCTTGATCAGCCTTCCCATTGCTGCACATCTGGATTCTACTGTGTCTTCTACAGAAGCCTGAGACTTAAAGGATATAACACCTACTTTATTGCTCAGAACATGCAGGAACTAGTAGTATTGCCACTGCGCAAATCACTCTCCGTCAATGGTTGCTCACTCTTGAACAAGTGCGCCGTAGGGTAGACTCTGTAATTATTGCAGTCTCGGGTGGCTCTATATCTGATCCATGGCTCCATCTGGAATCTAGCACAGTTTAAGATGTCTTATCAGCAGCAGGCTAATTTTCAATTAAAGGCCATCTTAAATTTTCCATGTTATAGTTACAGCTATTTGAAGGTTGTATAGGGTGTTGAATAATTCTTGTTACACACTTCTAGAGGTTGTACAATATATAGTGTAATTCCGTAATGATATATGATGGAAAAGTATAAATGTATCAATTCGAGGTAAGGGTCCGTGTACCGGAAACGAACGAGTCGAAAGTTGAAAGCGAAAACCGTTCTGACGCTTTTGACAGTGGACTGTTGTTGCTGAGAGTGTAGCGTAGGAAACTTTCAGTGGCGGTAGTCGGACCAGAATAAGGAAAAATTACCTGTAAACATACTCTAAAATACATACCTGAAGAGCTATGAGCACTTCATCTTCGCTACTGTGAAACACATCTCTCTTTAGCAACTGCTTATTGCTCTTAAGGTATGCATTTTAGAGCCCGTATTTACCAGACATTTTTTCTTGTTTTGGTTCATACTACCACCTTCAGAACAGTTTTCGCTTATAGTTTTCGACGCGTTCGTTTCCCGTACAGGGACCCTTACCTCGAATCGATAAATTTATCCTCCATCATAGAAAGTTTGTAACATAACGAAATGCACATACGCTTACACGCGCTGACGCCTATACTTTTCACGCTCTGTAGCATCGGTGGATGACGTTTTCGGACATGGGTTCTATATAAAACGCGATCTATTACTTCTCTGCAACCTCTAGAAGTGTATAACATGAACTGTGAAACACCATTATAAAAGTGTTATTCGTAAAATTTTAATTGTAGCCTCAGGTACACGTCTGCATTCCTGGTACACAATGAAATCCCCGTCCCAGAGCACTGTAGCACGCGGTTACACTAGCCAGAACAGAATGGCACAGCACGTAATGTGGACATTGGCTTCGCCATTTTGTTCTGGCTACTGTAGCGGCGTGTTCAGGTACAGTGCACAAGTATTTCAATGCATACCAGGACTGCATACACGCACCTCCAAAAAAACGAATAATTACACATTTTCAGAAGTGATAACTAAAACTTCACGAGCGCCTCTCGCAGTACAAACCTCACGAATATGATGAGTGCATAAATACTGAAGTCATTTTGTTGACAAAAGAACGCTAGTAACTCAATTGATCTAAATTTTCCAGTACACTGTAGACTTAAAATTTTTCAACCCTCTTTAAAGTATTATGGGTGATATCTTGATGTATTTTTGCGGTATGCACTGATAATACGAGCAGCTAATTCGTAGTTTCTCCTCAATAGGGCATCTCAAATGCTATATGAATTGTGATCGCGTTGCCTTTGTGAATTACTGTGATTGCTGACACTTTAACCTATGATGGCTTCATTAAGAAATTTTTCTTTGTCAGGGTGTGGAGAAAACCTGCTCTGGCTTCAGAGTTGTTTCGATTTTTCTGAAGTCTTCCAACGCCTCTTCGTCATTGCGTCTATACTCTTACAAAAAAACTTTCTTCTTCCATTCTGTTCCTAAGATATTCCGTTACTTCCATTTTTCTGTTTTGGTACCACTTTTAGTAACATTTAATTCTGTTTATATCTCACACACGATCCCACCTAGAGCAGCTGATCGCATTTTCAAATCTCTCTGTAAATGGGCCCCCATCACTCTCCCATGTCAGAATCGTATTAGCGAGTTGCATTTTGTCTGAATATTACGGATTGACGAAATTCATCACTGTATTTCATAGCCGGCATAAAATTGTTCTGCCCACTGCCCAGACGAGCCCTGTTGACTGGATCTTCACCATAAGCCCTGAATTGCATCACTCTCCCAAAGTTTGTTGGGAACACAAAGTACACCCGAACCCTAATCTGGAAAGCTGATATTTCACCTCAGTGAAGACTACTTCCATTACAAATACCCCAAAAGAAATTTTATGCCTACATATCCAGCATGTTTCCATAATACAAATCTGAGTTTTAGACCTATCATCTTGTAAAATATGCCAACGTTTTGGTCACTGTTAAAACTGGCTAGGGTATGTAATAAGATTAGTTCAACGCAACTTTAATCTTCAGCACCCTATCCCTACGGTTTCTTAAAAGAAGCTCGACTGAAATTTTTCATAGGTTGGACGTCGTGTTAGAGACTAAGGGAGCTAATGTACTTAAATGAATCTAAGATGGAATTTTATCGGTCCACATGTTGTACTTGAGAGCTAGTTCTAGTTAACTGTTTTGGATAAGTGCGTGCATCGAAACTATCGGTACAGGCTAGGGATACGGTAATAAGGAATTGGTGACTGTCTTATAAAATTTATTGAGTATTTTCGCCTCGGATAACACGAGTGGCAGTATTACCATTTTAGATCTATTTATGCGAAGGGGACATAGTAAAAACTAGGTAACTAAATTACAGATGAAATTCACTTCGGTAAGCAATCATACGCAGTTAAATACATGAGACTGTAACTCGACTGACGAGGCCTACAGAGGGGTTAGCAGTGTAAACGTATCTGCAATCTGATTGCTGAAACTGAAGGCTATTGCTACCTAAGTAATATAAAGTTTGGATAATTCTTAAATCGCATAAAGATTGAGAATATTCACAATTTAAGCACGATCGTGGGAGAAAGTGCTGTCAAATTGGAAAACTATGAAAAGATTATTTAACTACTGGTGAAGATGAACTAGAATTGCACTAGGAGCTGGGTATGACTCCCACATGTAGATGCGATCTGCGAATAGTAAAGTAATAGTGGGCGGTCGCAAGTGTAAACTACGCAGTCAATATAAACACTGATAAGTCAAACAGGTGATCTGATGACTTAACAATAAGCCGGGATTTAAGGCAGAACTTCGTCAGAGCTAGTATAGTATCTTCATGCGCATGCTGTAACATCCTTTTAGGGATTGCCCACATTGCCGGCTGCTGAGATACTGAACATTTCTCGGTAACAGTCTGTACTGCTGGTGCGCGCGATGCGCTGGTGAGATGCTGTGGGGCAGCCGGCCCCTGCAGACAGGCCACCCGCGACGCAGGGCCGCTGGCAGCCGTCACTCGGCACGCGCTGCCAACGCACACAACGCGGCTCGCCGCTGACAGCAGCTCACTAATTCTGTCTGCTCTCCGGGGAGGCCTGCCTCTCTCTCTCTCTCTCTCTCTCTCTCTCTCTCTCTCTCTCCCTCTCCCCCCTCCCCCTCCCCCCTCTCATCGCACAGCTCCATAAAACATATCTAGCCAATGAACTTAACGCAGATATTCTTTTGCCCGTCAATTAAGTTGTTGTTGTCTTCAGTCCTGAGACTTGGTTTGATGCAGCTCTCCATGCTGCTCTATCTTCTGCAAGCTTCATCTCCCAGTACCTACTGCAACCTACTTCCTTCTGAATCTGTTTAGTTTATTTATCTCTTGGTCTCCCTCCACGATTTTTACCCTCTGCACTGCCCTCCAGTACTAAATTGGTGATCCCTTGATGCCTCAGAATATGTCCTACCAGGTGATCCCTTCTTCTAGTCAAGTTGTACCACAAATTTCTTCTCCCCAATTCTATTCAGTACCTCCTAATTAGTTATGTGATCTACCCATCTAATCTTCAGCATCCTTTGGTAGCACCACATTTAGAAAGCTTGTATTCTCTTCTTGTCCAAACTATTTATCGTCCATGTTTCACTTCCATACATGGCTACACTCCATACAAATACTTTCAGAAAAGACTTCCTGACACTTAAATCTATACTCGATGTTAACTAATTTCTCTTCTTCAGAAACGCTTTCCTTGCCATTGCCAGTCTACATTTTATATCCTCTCTACTTCGACCATCAGTTATTTTGCTCCCCAAATAGCAAGACTCCTTTGCTACTTTGAGTGTCTCATTTCCTAATCTAATTCCCTCACCATCACCCGATTTAATTCGTCTACATTCCATTATCCTCGTTTTGCTTTTGTTGATCATCTTATATCCTCTTTTCAGGACATAGCCCATTCCGTTCAACTGCTGTTCCAGGTCCTTTGCTGTCTGGCAGAATTACAATGTCATCGGCGAACCCCAAAGTTTTAATTTCTTCTCCAAGGATTTTAATTCCTACTCCGAATTTTTCTTTTGTTTCCTTTACTGCTTGCTCAATATACAGATTGAACAACATCGGGGAGAGGCTACAACCCTGTCTCACTCCCTTGCCAACCACTGCTTCCCTTTCATGTCCCTCGACTCTTAACTGCCATCTGGTTTCTGTACAAAATTATAAATGGCCTTTCGCTCCCTGTATTTTACCCCTGCCACCTTCAGAATTTGAAAGTGTGTTCCAGTCAACATTGTCAACAGCTTTCACTAAGTCTACAAATGCTAGAAAAGTAGGTTTGCCTTTCCTTAATATATTTTCGAAGATAAGTCGCATGATCAGTATTGCCTCACGTGTTCCAACATTTCTACGGAATCCAAACTGATCTTCCCTGAGGTCAGCTTTTACCAGTTTTTCCATTCGTCTGTAAAGAATTCGTGCTAGTATTTTGCAGCCGTGGCTTATTAAACTGATAGTTCTGGTAATTTTCACATCTGTCAATATCTGCTTTCTTTGTGATTGGAATTATTACATTCTTCTTGAAGTACGTTGACTAAATCATTCATGGATCTTATGATCTGTGTGGTTCAAACTTGTAGTGACAAATATTTTCTCCAAGCACAGCTAATTCTAACAATCATAACGTACTTTCCCTAATGTTTTCACACTACAGCAGTGTGACCGCTGACTTGTAACTTCCCAGCCGATTAAACCTTTGCGCTGGACAGGGACCCGAACGTGGGACCTTTACCTTTCCTAGAAAAGTGTTCTAACATTTTCCTTTCCCTGCTGTCTGCTCGTCGTCTTTCTTCCTTGGGGTAATAGACTGATTATAAACTGCTCCGCATTTGAAGACAGCCTTCATCCCCATCCCAGATTAGCTTGCTCACTTTGTCAGGGCGCTGATGTCGAGCGGCGCTCACCTCAGATCATCATCATTACTGTGATGACGTCGCACTTTCTTTCCAGTCATAAATTTAAGATCTCATTTTTTATTGCAGAGAATAGCCAGCCTCTGGCCGAACGCGCTCAGCTATCGTGTCAGCATCGCCGAACTACCCAAGCACGACTCAGTACCTGTCCTGACAGCTTTACTTCGCCATTAGCTCTTTTCTTACCATCCAAATTTCACAGAAGCTCTCCAGCGTAACTTGCTGTTTAAATTTGCCAGAAAGTTTCATGACGTATTTTACAAACTTGATGCGAACGAACGAGGCCACCTTCCGAGGGAATAAAACTGGAATTCAATCCCTTACTTCGCATTTGTTAGAGAACTTTGTCGCGCTACTGCCAGAACTCGTACTCTTCGAATTAATGTCTTTCCGGTTTGAGCTCAATCGATATATACACCGCAGCATTGCGTATACAACTTTAGATATTAAGTACATGTTTATGAATAACATTCATCCGATTCCATTCTTTCAAAAGACTTGTCAGTTTACACGGGTCTCTCATTTTGATAAAACTTTGGGGTGCTTTTTACAATTACATTTAGGATCAAAGTTTCCATGTTCGTTTTGAGGTTCTCAGTGACCTCTACACATCGTAAAATCAGGCGGTCTTAGAAGTAAATGATGGAATGGGTGATCAGTACGTTCTTGACGGCTGACTGACCATTAATGCATAAATGACCTAATGCGTAACGTCGGTAGTTCCATGAAGCTGTTGGCGGATGCTGTATACAGACAAGTCTTATCGCTGAAAAAGCCAGGAAGACCCGCAGAGGATCGAGGTTGGTGTGGGGAGTTAGCCATCATAACAGATGTTAGGTTTTGCGCGTAAATAGCCGGTTAAATACCGTTGTATTATTACACGATTGCCGAACAATCATGGGAAGCAGTCATATACATTAAATATCCGGTGGAATGCGTACGAAAAGATGAAGTGGTACGACTACTTGACCGTAGGTATGCAGATACCACACACAGATTAATTTGGAAGAATTCTCAGGAAGTGCAGCCTTTCTACGGAGGAGGTGGCTTAAGAGACAATCATTAGGCTGACAGTTGCTCCCCAGTCTGTCATTCGTATCACAGAGGATTGATAAAGGGAACAGAGTATCCAAACAGGAGCAGAGCCTTTAGTTTCGCAATGGGATATTCAGACCACTTCACCACGGAATTTAATGAATCTTAGATATGATGTAGGTCGACCTGTCCTGGCTGGTGGCTTCTTATGCGACGCTCCTTAATTTCTGAAAAAATTGATGCTGCAGTTTTATGCATAGCTCCTATGCCCGTAACGACAGTCAAGTTTCTAACAGTGGGACTCGCATTGTAATTTCCCCCAATGCAGATGAAACGATGTCGCTATTTGTATTACTCGAACAGCCCAGAGTAACTTTCTGCGTTCTGTTTCTTAAATAACTAAAAAGGCATGCACTGAACTAAGTATTCCGTAAAAACCTTGCTTTTTCTAAAAGAATTTTATGGCCGATAAGTTAGTTTTGTGACCCGGGTTCAGAGCACGCAGTTGTTGGCAGCGGGTTGCGGGCGTCGCAGATGGCGGGTATCGATCTGTGGGGTGCGCGCCTCCGCCGCTTTGCAGACGAGAGCAGGAAGAGGTGAACTGCGGCCCCCGGGGGTAGGCGGGCGGCCTCGGCATCGGCCACGGCCAGCCGCAGGGTCGGGTCAGACCGGCCGGGCTCGCGGCTGACCTGACCTTGCCCGCATCGATCCCCAGCCTGCCCTGTCCTATCCCATCCGGCACTGTTCTAGCGTATCGGCCTGCGCTCGTTAAAGCTGGACCTGCCCACGGGAGGAGTTTGTAACACCATTCACACACTGATGGGTAAAAACATTAAGACCACTGCCCACTGCGAAACAGAACGCCGTCCTGTGGCGTTGCTGTCACGTGACACGGAGCAGACACAAGAGGGGGTCAGTGTTGAGACGGCAGGCTCCACCAACTGGAAAAAGCCACTCACTTTTACAAATCTGACAAATGATATAGGCCAAAGCAATGAACTAAAATTTGTATTTAAGTTACTTCTCATTTTTCCGTCTCAGCTGCACATTTTCAAATTTTATTACATGTTTCGATCACCCTGGATCATCCTCAGATCTAAGTAACTGCGTACGTAGAAATCAATACTCTGAACAAGTGATTCTATGTAGATAAGATGGATTGCTGACGCAGCTTCTTGGATCTGCAGATGATCCAGAGTAATCGAAATATATAATCAAACTAAAAAATGTTCAACTGAGACTGAAAAATACATGAAAAGTATAATTATCTAAAACGAGGTTGCTGGAATGTAGTCGAATTGAGTGATGCTGAGGGAATTATATTAGGAAATGGCACTTAAAGTAGTAAAGGAGTTTTGCTATTTGGGGATCAAAATAACTGATGGTCGAAGTAGAGAGGATATAAAATGTAGACTGGCAATGGCAAGGAAAGCGTTTATGAAGAGAAATTTAACATCGAGTATAGATTTGTGTCGGGAAGTAGTTTCTGAAAGTATTTGTATGGAGTGTAACCATGTACGGAAGTGAAACGTGGACGATAAATAGCTTAGACAAGAAGAGAATAGAAGCTTTCGAAATGTGGTGCTACAGAAGAATGCTGAAGATCAGATGGGTAGATCACATAACTAATGAGGTATTGAATAGAATTGGGGAGAAGAGGAGTTTGTGGCACAACTTGACTAGAAGAAGGGATCGGTTGGTAGGACATATTCTGATGCATCAAGGGATCACCAATTTAGTATTGGAAGGCAGCGTGGAGGGTAAAAATCGTAGAGGGAGCCCAAGAGATGAAGACACTAACCAGATTCAGAAGGATGTAGGTTGCGGTAAGTACTAAGAGATGAAGCAGCTTGCACAGGATAGAGTAGCATGGACAGCTGCATCAAACCAGTGTCTGGACTGAAAACAACAATTATCTAAATAGTTGCTGAATCTCTCAAGATGATTTTCCATAGTAAAATTTGTACCGGCACGACAGATACCACAGCTGTATGGATTACCCTAGAACGTCTCCCTCACAGATATAAGTTCCAACACACGCCTCATCCCATTGCTATTCTCCTTCTAAACTCGCAGCAGTATTGCCGAGGCTCTCCGTGCAGCTGTGGCGCCTGTAATGCCAGCATGGCGAAATGGATAAGGCATCTGTCCCGTAAGTAGGAGACCTGGTTTCGAATCTCAGTGATACAAATTTTAATTCATTACTTCGACCTACATCACTATTACAATTAAAGATGAGACTCAATACGTCTCAGGGATACCAACTATATATGATTAATAAATCTGACAAAGGGCATATTGCCGCGCGGGATAAGCCGAGCGGTCTAGGGCGCTGCAGTCATAGACTGTGCGGCTGGTCCCGGCGGAGGTTCGAGTCCTCCCTCAGGCATGAGTGCGTGTGTTTCAACTTAGGATAACTCAGGTTAAGTAGTGTGTAAGCTTAGGGACTGATGACCTTAGCAGTTAAGTCCCATAAGATTTCACACACCAAGGGCATATTCTTACGTCCCATAGCTTGGGAACGAGCATCTCGGAAAAGCCGAAGTTGGTAGACTGTTCGCTTACGTCTATGGAATGTGGTTGAAGGACAGTGAAATTATAACTGACGCATCGTCACAGAACGTGGATTTCGGAGGCTTGGCTGCTCGTTAAAGTAGGATAGGTGGCGCCCCGTGGCATATCTGAAGACAGCTTACAGTGCTTGCTTGCACTGGCACAATCATTTCGGAGCACACCGTCCAGCACACATCGCTGAACAAGAGGCTCTGCAACAGACGACCCTTGCGTGTTCCCATATTGACACATTGGCATCAGTTCAGATTTAAGTGGACATAGTATCTGGATTGGAATGTGGATTAGTAGAAATGGGAGCCTTGTCTGATGCCTCACAGTTCTTGTTACACCAGGTCGATAGGTGTCTGGAAAGGGAGTCATGCAGGTGAACGCCTGCTCGAAATATCCTCTGTGTCACGGATGCAAATGTTTGGAGACAGTATTAAGTTGTGGGAGACATTAACCTTGGCTTCCATGGGGCGGCAGGCACTAATCTAAGGCGCCATGGCAGCTGGGGGCATGTTAATATTATTGCGACCACCAGCTTTTTTCATGCTTGTCTTCCGCGATGGTGACGGCATATTCCAGCAGCACAGCTGTCCGTTTCATAAGGCCAGAATGGTGTTAGTGATTTGAGACATGACAGTGAGCTCACACTGTCTCGGAAACCAGTCACCTGACGCGAAACAAATGGGCGCTATTGAGAGCCAACACCGCGACCAGATACCTCTAGCAATTGAGTGACGTGTGGGTGCATCTGGTATCACATTCCTTCGGTGACTTACCTAGGTTTGCCGGAACCATGCCACGCAGAACTGCTTCTGTGTTGCAATCTAAACATGGACCAGCGTGCTATTAAGCAATCTGCCATAATGTTTTGGCTAATATATACACACGTTGGTGCTGCCGTAGAGTGAGGCATTCCTTAGCGCTGTTTGCTGGCAAAGTTTACATCGAAAGCACCATTCAGAAGAGGAAAAACTGATTTCGCCAACAGATTTTGCTTAGTTTACCCATTAGTTATGAAACGATCCTGTAAGTCCGACCGGATATCTGATTTCCGACCGTCAGTTTTATATGAATGGTGTCTGTAAATGAGTTGTTCCGGTTTCATCAGGACGATTAAATCTTCATTACCATGATAATTTTTTTAAATCCATATGATCACCCTGAAATTCATACTTGTTTTGCGGAGGGTTTATAGAACCACTTTATTGCTCGATCGTTCCACTCTGGAATGGCATGTACGAAAAATGAACATCTTTTCGCTCGAGATCTGATTTCTCTTATTTTATTATAATTATCATTTCTCCTTATATAGGGGGAGGTAACCAAATATTTCCGCATTCGGAGGAAACAGTTGGTGTTTGAAACTTCGTGAAAAGATGTCGCCGTAACGAAAAAGCCTTTGTTTTAATCATTGCCATCCCTATTCGCATATCGTATCCGTGATAAGAGCTGCTCTTCTTTGAACTTTTTCTGTCTCCATCAGTTCTCTCTTGTAAGAGCCCCATGCCGCGTAGCAGTAATCCACAAGAAGACAGAAAGCGTAGCGTAGGCAGTCTAGTAGATTTTTGCATCTTCTGTCTGAAATCTGGTTCGTCTTCCCCGCAACATTTGCTTTATGATGCTTCCAATTTGAGTTACAATCTCTCGATATCTAGTTGAACTTACAAACTTTAAATTTATTGTATAACCGAATTCTTTTTTACTGTTTTCAAGGATCTCTCATCATGTAGGAACCTGAAGTCAGTGTAATGTAAAAGCGAAATCGATCGCAGATAAGACCTATAAACACAGCGGAAAGTTTCATCCGTACTACCCGAATACCTGCCGGCATAAAATTACGTAACCTTTTTTCTGGGTGATAGTTGAAAGACTGACCACTCCTGGCACATGACATCACACATGACTTTTTGTATTGGTTTCCTTACACAGTCGGTTCCAGAATTGATAGAAGAAATCTAGATATCTCAAATACCTGTGTCCCTCTCTCCAGTTATGCATGCGTCTGTTACTCTCGTATATTTACTTGCTTTCAAGTTGCTATTTGTGATTATTTTTCCCCCTGTGTCGTTTATAGTTAGTTGCTATAGAGTAGAACCAGAATAGGAAAATGTAAAAGTGCATCTCATGTTATATATATGGAACCACCATTTCATCCCGCTTCATAAGATCTTGCTATTTAATAGGCTACAGTGCTTTGACAGCTTGCGAAATTACCGTCATACTAACACACGGAAATATTGCTTCATCAGGAAGCTCCAGCTCCTACTGAGATAGGAAATTTGTCTCCACGCTGATGTGTGTCTAAGCACAGACCTCCTTTGAACTGCAGATAAATGAACCTGAAAGATGTTTTAGCCTAAATTGGCTAACCGTGTTTAGAGCATATGGTAATGAACTATTGCTGATAATTTAACAACAAAAACCGAAGTAAACTGTCGTGTATTAGATGAGTTGAACATAAGCGGTGCTACGTGAATTAGACAAATCAGTGAATTTGACGACGTACTCTTTTACTTGAAGTCATACCCGATGGCTCCCCACCCCAAGACACAAAGAGGAACATCGCTGTCTTTCGAAAAACATTGCAAGAGAGGATCTCTCGCCAGATCGCCGTCATACTCGGCGACAATAGTCATCCGGCATACTGCAGAACCGTAATTCATAGCTAAAGACAATGCGACGCCATTCATCGACAGTCTATGCTTGCCAGTCACGGCACCATTCCAAGCGTAGCTGTTAGTGTTTCGGTAACGGCAGCCTACGTATGAGAGAATTTCCTAGACCGGCTGAGCCTAGAGTGTGGTGGTGTAGAATGAGGCAGAATGTTCTGAGAGTCCCATTACTTGTTCTCGTATGGCTTGCACAGATGTCAACGGGTTAAGATGGGCTTTGTGCATAACACGGCGATCCTCCCAGGTAACTGTCAGACGTGTTCGACCGATTGTGCGGCGCTCAACAGCGCGGTTATCAGCGCCCGTACATATTCCCAAACTTTGCTCAGTCAAATCTCGCCACGCTCTTGAATGATAATGAAGTAACACAAACACCCAGTCATCTCGAGGCAGGTAAAAATCTGACTCCGCCGGGAACCGAACCCGGGACCTCGTGCTTAGGAAGCGAGAACGCGACCACGAGACCACTGCCGGCACGGTACCTCAGTGTGTTCGGACAGAGGGTTTAGTTACCCTCTGTAATAAAAAACCTGAGTGAACGGATTAACGAACACCTGAACGAGTGTCATCGGACGTCCGCCACGAACAAATTCAACGAACAATAGAGAACAAAAAAAGACCACCAGGTGCGGACGTGTTCGACAGAAATCCTGACGACTTTACCTGCTCCCACGTTCACATGCAGTCCAACATCGGGGCACTGTCACATACGAATGCCGCAGAAATCCAGATATTGCACGATCCAACCAGCTGGCCAAAGGAGATCCAAAATGTGGCCCCCTTTCAAACAGTAATCCCGTGTCATAGAATACGCGGCGTCACTGTATCCTTCAGTGACCACTCAACATTTGACGCTGTTCACGCCCATCAATACTCTGCAAGACCTGGTAACAACACTGAACACAAACACTGCTCATGCACTCTGGACGTAAAAGCTTTGCTGCAGTAGATAATGTGCTCTTAAAATTTTTTGTATCCTTTAAACACACACCTGCCAGCTGTTCTCGGTCACTTGAAATGGCCTATTGTATTTATTTTTGAGTCTGATTGTTGAATCACGGCCAGCGGCAGAACAGGTGATACTCAGAGGAAATTGCGAAATACTTGGCGCCTTTGAGGGAAGCAGTGAATTTCCAGAACTTGTTTGTCAAATTCGAAACTTCACGTGCAGGACTGCTACGACGGCATTCTAAATAACCAAAATCACTGACATCCTCCGATTATATTGCTATAAACTCAACCAAAAGATGCAGAACACAAGTACGTTTTTCTCTGAGTTTCTTTAATAAACAGTGGAACACGTTCCCTTGAAATATCTACGGGTATTTGGTATGTATAGACAAAGGGAAACATTACTACAAACACAACTCCGTTCTTCAAATAGTTGGAACAATACTAGATATGATATGAATAACGCATTTCGTACATTAATCTACATCTACATGGATACTCTGCAAATCACCTTTAAGTGCCTGGCAGAGGGTTCATAGAACCCACCTCCACAATTCTCCATTATTCCAATCTCGTACAGCGCGCGGAAAGAATGAACACACATCTTTCCGTACGAGCTCTGATTTCCCTTATTTTATCGTGGTAATCGTTCCTCCCTATGTATGTCGGTGGCAACAAAATATTTTCGCATTCGGAGGAGAAAGTTGGTGATTGGAATTTCGTGACAAGATTCCGTCGCAACGAAAAATGCCTTTCTTTTAACGATTTCCAGCCCAAATCCTGTAAAATTGCTGTGACACTCTCTCCCATATTTCGCCATAATACAGAACGTGCTGCCTTTCTTTGAAGGTTTTCGATGTGCTCAGTCAGTCCTATCTGGTAAGGATCCCACACCAAGCAGCAGTATTCTAAGAGGTGGGACAAGCGTAGTGTAGGCAATCTCCTTAGTTGGTCCGTTAACATTTTCCAAGTGTCCTGCCAATAAAACGCAGTCTTTGGTTAGTCTTCCCCACATTATTTTCTGTGTGTTCCTTCCAATTGGAGTTGTTTGTAATTGTAATACCTAGGTATTTAGATGAATTTACGGCTTTTAAATTAAACTGATTTACCGTGTAACCGAAGTTTGAGAGCCTTTTAGCACTCATGTGGATGACCTCACACTTTTCGTTATTTAGTGTCAACTGCCACTTTTCGCACCATTCAGATTTCTTTTCTAAATCGTTTTGCAGTTTATTTTGATCTTCTGATGACTTGATTAGTCGATAAACGGCAGCGTAATCTGCAAACAACCGAAGACGGCTGCTCAGATTGTCTCCAAAATCGTTTATATAGATAAGGAACAGCAAAGGGCCTATAACTCTACCGTGCGGAACGCCATGAACTGTCATGCATTAGTTCTCAGTCTGAATCAAAGTAGTCAATGTGGATCAGAGTAATCGGGAAAATAGCACCAATATAAAAACTTGCTAGTGGTATTTTGTTGACTATGCTTAATCTTAAGATCTCTTCTAATCATAAGTTTTCAAATTTACACAGTTACTTTGTATCTTGAATAAAAGACAGGATGAAACACATAATCTACTAACATAGAAATGAAAGTACAGAAAAATCCCTGAGAAATTGAACTTCCAGTGCGAGAGAAATACTGACAAAGGACTGATTCAGCGTCACTGCTTAAATCAGGACAGTTTTAGTACGGTGATTCTGTTAAAAGTGATACAGTTTAGCTGTCACTAGGAATATAATTGCTAGAAAATCGCTCCATCGAGTTTAACATTTCAGCAGTGCGAATTTTGTGCAACAAACTGGTATTTTCAACACCTGAGGTATGAATTAAATTCTTTCTGCACGTATGGACATAAGTATTAACTTCTGGATGAGTTTGCAAACTGTAGCCTATGAGATGCTCCAATCTAGATGAGTAATGGAAATACAACATATATTAACAAATATTTAAAGTCTGTTAACCGCCGACAGATCGTATGGGCCGCTTGATGTAAAGCACCTGTTTGCAACAGCATGTCAACGTTCCACAGAAAAGCTGACTAGTGATACATAAAAAAAGCCATGCTGCAGCTGCAACACGGCCAGCCTGCAATTTGTAAGCGCTAATTGGTGGTAAAATAACGCTGGGTGTCAATAAAATGGTCGCACCATTTTCTTTCTGCTATCTGCATCTCGTATTGTCAAGTTACTTTATTACCTACTGTCGTCAACGGCCGTCCTGAGTGCTAATTGGTTGTAATTATTAGAGTGTTAAGAAATTCTCGTCGCCAACCTCTAGGCCTTGTAGAGGAGAGAGTACGTACCCTGAATACGAACCCAAGTCCGGAAACGTATCGTTTCTGTTCTTAGACGGTTTCAGTTCAAATGTTTAACGCATCCACTTCCGCTTTAGGAATTTCATTAGGCGTGATGCAGTACAGTTATTCCATAACAATTCGAAAGGAAACATCCATTTATCGCTTAAGCACACTTGTTTATATTAAGTCAAACATTACGTTCTGTACACACAGTATGCTGGGTTCTTTTATGTTTTGGCGTAATGTAAACACGTTTAAGTGCCAATAAGAGCAAGAGTGCTTAAGTGATAAGTGCATGCCTCATTGCTTTCGGACTGTTATCTAATAACTGCACTGCCACCCCTAATTCATTTCCTCAAGCAGAAGTGAGAGTTAGACTTGATTTGAAACCGTCTAAGAACAGAAACGGGATGTTTCGGGACATGGGTTCCTATTCAAAATATGATGCACTCATTCAACAAGTCCTAAAAGTTTGTAACTGGAAGTTCCGACCACCCTGTACACACGTAGTATCCCTAGTCTTTGTAGGCTATGACTCGTTTCCATATCACCAAGAAAGAAAAATTCAAATTATTTTTAAAATAGATCTCTCTCTCTCTCTCTCTCTCTCTCTCTCTCTCTCTCTCTCTCTCTCTCTCTCTCTCTCTCTCTCTCTGTTCGTCACTAGATCCATTGTGTGTGTGTGTGTGTGTGTGTGTGTGTGTGTGTGTGTGTGTGTGTGTGTGTGTGTGTGTGTGTGTGTGTTCGAGCCACGTAACTCCCGACAAAGGCTGCTCACCCTTAACTACACACTGGGAAGTCTCTCTTTAACGAAACTTAGTTTCTATTGAGACATTCTGGATACTTTCCCTGTCTGTTTAGTAAGGAATTTCGGAAATTCCTCTATCTGAAACTATTGTCTGATTCACGCCTCCGTTTTGTTAGGTACTGGCGGCGGATGTAAAATGTCATTCTCAACCTGCTGAGTCTCTGATGGATTTTGGGAAAGACGTCGCCTGTGGCGTCCCCTAATGAACCATTGCCCCATAAACATAGAATACCAACAGAAAATCTTGAGCAGTTGGAGCAGATTACGAGCAGGCGTTTAGTTGAACTCTCTAAATATGACGTATTAAAGTGTCAGCGGCAGACTTAAATGAGAGCAAACTGTTCTTCAGAGACAATTACGTACTGAGAGTTATTCTTGCTGTAGCCCACTGCACTTGTCGCTTAGCGTAGCCTAGTCGCGCTTTGCTGGTGCGAGTCACGCAGGAAGACGGGAATAGACGTTAACGGTCGCACGAACTCTTGTTCCAGGTTGACAGTTAAACAGCTTTTCCTGTGTCTGAACGGTTGTTTCTCAGTGGCGAGAAAGACACATTTGGATTTCTCGCATAGCCAAATGTAATAGTAGTATTTCACAATTATCGGGAATCGGTAGCATATATTATTGCCTTAACTAGCTCCCTGTGAAGGAAAGACATTCGCCAGATCTTCATGTCTGATTCGTAGGCTTCATAATACGTAAGCAGCACCCATCTACGTTACTTAGCCATCATCGTATATCCATACTTCACACCCTTAAATGTCTGAGTGTTTAAAACAAGACTTCCTAACTAATAAGCAAACCTTACAATCACCGAGCAGGATGGCCGAATTTATTTTCCTCCATTACTCTTTAAATTTCTCTAGGTTAATGGGAATGAGTGTTTGAGCAATTACCCGTCCCTCCACTCCCAGAAAGGAAAACAGTTTGAGTATGCGGAATCCTGACGACAAAGAGTAACATTGTTGATGGTACTTCCCATTTAATTACTTGTAAACGACAGCTTTGCCGCAATGCTAGAATATTTTACTCCAATCCAGGCTTAAATTGGAGAGTCCGCTTATGACGAGAGCAAAAGGGCATATTACAGAATTCAATGTTTCATGCATCTCTATGTGGAAGAGTTCTTACACATAGAGGAAATAGGGTATTGACAATCTTCTCTTAAATGCTGCTAACTACATCTGAACCTAAATGCGCAATGTAAGTTGTAAATTATATAAGTACACAAGTTTGCATTGTCTATTAAGAAAACGTGGTGTTATGAACCTCAGTCCACGGGACAAACCAGGCAAGCTAAGGCATTTACGGAGCGCTTGTTCTCAAAAAGAAATTGGGTCATTGCTGGAGTTTCTGCACTGTCTCCATTTCTCTTAAATTATTCTTACTAAATATCGAACATTTAGTTGGAGTTCCATTCATGTTTATTATTACTGCACCAAGCTAAATGAATGTGCAGGCACTTCCAAGGACATCCTCTTAATGCTTAGAATGACGTATTTGATAGTCAAAATGAGATAGCTGAGGTTTTTCAGAAATTTTCGGCGTTTCTTTCTGAAATCGTGAAACGAAATGAAGAGAAAATAGTGAAAGTTGTTATACTGTACGCGTGATACCAATGAACTACTGAAATAGGGTAACGTCTTGCAGTAGAGTATTTCGATAACTGGCTCAAAGAGAACGCACTGTCACTGCATCTGAGCTTGAAGTATGAAAGCTGAATTTCGTACCGTTTAGAAATTTTCGTTGAAAGCTCGAGACTATCAAGAGGTAAGCTTTCCTGATACACTGAAACCACTAAGACCATGTTTTACATAACGTTTGTACGATCAATGAGTCACCTTCGATTACACTTGATGTTAAACGTTTTAATACATTTATTCTGTTCTTTGGAGTGATAAGATAATATCGAGTGGCGAAACAGCATTGCGCAACACGTTATCTAGGTAGTCTTCAGGAAGAATTCAACGTCGTTTCAAACGCGCCAGTTCCGAACGAGGAAAACGGTAAACCATAGAGCTGATGTAGTTTTTCTGTTATCATGAGTCATCCATACAACAAGCTGACGAAAAGCAATTAGACCGTTTATAAGTAAATTATTTCCCGCCGTCATTTCCTTGCAGATATCAATCTTAAATCTGTAAAAATGATATTAGGAACGTTAATTTTGGGTTTAGTTATATCGAACGCGAAGAATATCATAATGCTTTCTTCCACTTAAAGGTTGTTTGAAAGCATTCGCTGATTTATTGCGAAGACTTTTTGTAGGTCCAATGGTTCACTATGTCTTCCATTGAACCTGGATTCAATCGCTATGAAATTTTTGAATGATTTTAGGCTGCATGCAACTGTTAAATTTATGTTCTTGCTGTTGTACAGTTTCGGATTCTGCACACTTTAAAGTACTTTCTTGAAGCTTTTTCTATGAAACACTTTCAGATCTTCAGTACATCACATTAGTTAAATTTAAAAGAAGTGGTTAAACAGGATAAAAGTTAGCGCTGGATATAACAACTTATTAGACGTATGTGTTGCTATCTGAGCGTCAAAATACATTGCAAAGAAATATTGTCATTTCAGCAGAAAGTATTCGTGCAAAAATCTCTTAAAGTATGCGTTTTAGAGCCCTTGTTTACTTGATAATTTTTGCTTTGGATAATCGTTCCTGTCACATCGCTGAAATGGGACGTTGACCTATGACACGACTTTTGAATCATCCTGTATAATCTTTGTAACAACGCTGCAATGTACGGTCGGCAAGTTATCTGAAACGCCATCTTGCATTGGATTTACTGAATATATAATATTGTTTTTTAAGAAATATTTTATCGGGGTACTTGAAGCTACTCTGGACGAAATCTTAAAACAGCGTTCAAAGAACGACTCTCCTTGTTGAGACGTGGTATATGGTGTCTTCAGCGACTTTCGATACTCGGGAAACGCTGTACTGATTCATCTCCGTAACTGAGATCCGTAAATAAAAGTTCTGAATGAATTACACAGCAGATTGAAGATAATGTGAGGTGGCAAGCCCCGTAATTTGCGTAATGGCCGTGGGTCAATGCCCGAACTTGCATCCCCGTTGCGGACGTATTTTTCAGTTGGACGGGGCGGACGCTGCAAGGACTGCGGTATTCCCGCCAAGAAAGCATCCCAATTGTTTTAATTGGCAATTCGAAGGCAGGCGCGCCATCCGGGCTCGCTGCCTAGTTTTAGGGCGGGCGCTGCGGCTTTTGGGCGCTTCTTGCGCGCTGCCGCGGCGCGGCGCGATTGGTCGGCGCGAACGTTACGTCACAGCGGGGTTAGAACTATCCGGCGCTGATCCCCCCGGCAGTCCTCACTCGACAGCAACGGGCCTGCCGCGACGCAAGACACGAGAAGACACCCACCCGGAGTAGAGTGTACCTGTCGTGACCAGCAACCAGGTGAGCTGACGCACACGCAGATAGTGCTCCCTCTTCTGATAACGCCGTCTTCCGGAGGTGTGTCCGCTGGGACGCGACCTCGAGTGCGCGCATCTGCCTACTGTGCCGCGACCTTGTGAATTACCTGTATCTGTGCGTGGTCGCTGCGGTAAAGGGACACGGCCACGTCCCGATGTGAATACCGCTCGTGGCACTAAAATTGTCGGGTCTTCTCTAAAATCAAATAAAAATTCAGTGGAAACGAGTCGTGTTTTGCGAAACTGTTAAATGGTGTGCAGACTGCATAGATTTCTATGTAAATAAGGATTGCTTGAAACTCAAGTTCCGACTGTAGTTAAGAAAGTTTCTTAGACTTTGAGGAAGCTGTAATCCAATAAAAAATTATGTCCGTTAAGAAACTGTTGTACTTATCTCGTCATAGTCGAAGCCCAAGTGTAGAGCGTTTTTACATATTTTTCCGACTTTGTTTTGGTTGTTAATAAGACTTTACTTCGGTGTCACATAGAACGATTCTAAAAAATGTACCTTGTTCAAATAGCTTCATCGATTTCTTAAAGCTAGAATTCGGAGATGCCCTTCAGAATATTTTTCTGAGTTTTGAATACGTCGTCAGAATAGAATGGTGACAAAACCAGCGACAGTTACTTTCGAACATAGCCTTATCGTAGCGATAATACGAGTATCATGCAACGTGCATGCTAGTTAGTTGAAACAGTTCTTATCCCTACAAAGTTCCAGAAATGAACTTTGACTGATCGAAGCTGGACCATTTAGTTCAGTTATGCTAAATCTATTGCAACAGAGACGCAGTGCAGCATTAAGTTCTGCAATAAAAGCGCTGAAAAAATACCAGGCTTTTCCATTTGAAGTTCGGTGATAACAAGAAATGTTATGGAGAGTGTTAGGGGATAAGATGAAAGACGGTTTTCCTCTTGCGGTGTAAGGAACAGTGGTTTTAAAAAAATGGTAGAAATAGTCAAAATTGATTCACGGTAATACGTGATGTATTGCAGATATTCTGCAGCTGTTGAACACCATAACTCTTTTAGCGTTCTGACCTAGTGAACGGAAATAGTTTCTCAATGTAATAGTACGAGGTTTGATGAACTACGCATTTACATTGCCTGTCGAGGTCTGCTGATAACTATTATTGTAGTCTCTGTATCAGTGAATGTGACGGAGTGGTATGAAACTGGGCTCTTTCACGAGTTTTCTTTATAGCTCACGGTGAACAATGGAATGGTCTACTTGAAATTGAATGAACGGATTTGTTCCCCAATCTGAGCTAGTCATATGCCTCTAATGGACTATATGACGGCACATAAAGCCCTAATCTTGAAGTTTTTTCTTCATGGTTCCTTTCCCTCCTCTGCAACAGGAAGGATGTTAATGTTTCCAGTTACCGTCTAGTAAGTGTTGCAGAGTGGTTTTCGAAGTTTCTGCCTAGAAAGACTTACCGCTCTGCAAAGGACAAACTAAATCCTAATGTGTCCTTATTTGAGTAGTGTGTGGTGCCCCTTCTACGTACCTACCCGACAAGCCTATGTACTTACCGTTATCTGAACGTCTTCCTCTTGCAATAGCGGCGAATGGAAGCGCGCGTGTAGCTTCCACACTTCTGAGATCGATTGTATATCAGCGATACTTAGTTGTTCCACGCCTCGGAATCCATTTTAGACTGCAAGGTTCTCTATAACTGGTTGCGTACGTTCATAGTTCGGGGGAAGGCAAGAGCAGTGGTACTACGCCTAGTATGCCACTAAGATGCTCAAACTAACTTTCGGTCTGGGGAAAAATTTTTCAAAAAAATTAAATTTGCCTTGATGTCGTTATGTGTATCGAACAGTGAATACGTGAACTCTGCACTGATAAAGTGGTCACTTCAGCAGCCTACAGGTTGGAGGGAGCATACCATGTTCTGGAAAGTGGGAACAGCAGTGCAGTTCACTTGTCAGATTTACGCGCGCACATATGCGAGTTCGGGTGCGGGAAAGAACAGCCAGCTGTGGCGAGGAAGTTGTGCAAATAGGGCACGTATGGAGCGGGGAGCGCTCAAAAGGCTTGGAGCGTGCGTCACTTCACGTCGCGTCACACCTGCTGCCTGTTCGGAGGGGCCTTTGGAAGAGGCGACTGGCGCAGCCCGTTTTGTATGCCCGTGGCGCAGGCGCTCGTAAGGCGAGCCACACCTGGCCGCCACGTGGCTCCTCAGAGCCGTTGGGCGGGTCCACCCTCCAGCGCCACAGCTGGGCGCGATCAGCATTCGCCAGGTGTAATCTCGCGGCTCTTAAGAGAAAAACAGCTTGAGGGGCGGGGTTCGACATACTGACTACTGCTCTCTGCAAGGAGTCAAACTGTTTATCTCGACACGGGTCAACAACGCAGGGCAACAACTCAGTCCATTGGCAAGGACCAAACACCGATTTTCTGTGACTCAGAGCCTTAATTGCAACAATTGAAGACGTCGGTCGATAGGACCACCCAAACTGTGCCGTGTGTAGTGCCGTCCGCCCAACAAAAGTTCTTAAGTTACTGCGCGCGGCATTAGATGCTTATACGTAACGGTGCGAGGCGGATGAAATTTTGAGTTTCTGAAGAAATATAAAAACGAAACAAAGGTTTCGTATGGCAAATAAAGTCCGTCTACCTCCCGTATTTCTGTTTCTAGGTTTTTTCTGATGCACATCAGGAAATCTAGAAGCCGAAATATCGACATTGAGTGGAAGTTAATTCGTAAAATAGTTGCTTCACTGTTGTAAGCATTATAGACTATCCTATCAAAGCCATCTGCTATGAAGAGCTATTTTTTCCCCGTTTCTGACAGTTGCTAAGAGATTCACTTCTTATCTATCATTTATTACATATACGCCGCTAAAATGAGTACTCCTACGAACTGAAATGTTTCTTAAATATACTGCCCATATTTTATGCTACGTACATAACGTTTACATGAACGTCTCTTATTTTCCTTTACCATGACGTATTTTTGTAGTAAACTATAAATCACGTTTTTTCAGGAACAATTTTGATAATTGTGGAAATGCAACAGCACTGAATCTGAGGTCCTCTTAACTTCTGCCACTGGCTAGAAATCATAATGCAGCTCAGCCTCTCCTCGCAACATACAAACTCTCTCAAGATTTCTTTTTCGTTAAGAATTGTTTGATATTCAGCAGCGCCGAAATGCACGATTCGTCCATTCTTAGATAACTACGAAAAATCACTGGCTCCCGCTACTTCAGTAACAGAGCAGGGGTACATTCCTTTCCTAGCATTAGCCACTTCTTTGCCCACAACTTTCTCCTGGCTTTTTGACCTTGTTATCTCTAAAACAGTTCTGTGTAAGACTAAGACATTTCGTAGAACAAAATAAACTTACGGTAAATCACAACAGTACGGCGCACTAACCACTGAGTCGGTCAGGTGGAACATTAGGCTATAACGAAATTGGTCAGTAGATTGACCGATAAGTTGGTGCCCGTGTAGGGGCCTTTTGACATTAAATCACTATATCCATCGTATCCAAAGACGTTCATTAGATATCGTAGAACCACAGAGTATACTCCAGAGGTACATACTATTGGAAGCGGGTTGGTTGCAGGCCCAACATCAAACTGTATTCCCAGAATGCTGTACATGTGCGTTGTCTTCAGTAATTACTCAGCTGAAAGTCTAATCTTTAGACCAACATTTATGAACGTCCAGAACACTGTAGGTAATTGACTAAATTGACCAAAGCGACACTATCAGTTACGGATAGTAAAGGCTTCTGACAAGCCAACAAAGATTTAGGGAAATGGTTGCTATTCGGGCAGTTTCTTGGTCCTACGAACGGTGAACTGCATACCGTTAAGGCTTCTTATCTAAACTTGTAAATATAAAGCTGTCTTCAAACCGTTACCACGCAGTACTTTTTTGGCCATTGTTCTATTGAACGAATCACACGCTTGTCTTTCTCCGACCTTTAAAATTTATCCATCCTATGGGAGGATCTGCAGTTTCACGTGGTCTTCTACTCATGGAACAATCTAGCGTTTTCCGCATTAAAAACATCAATGCCGGACTGAAAGAACTATACACAGAAAAAATCTGATTGCTCGAGGACTGCACTCCAGATCTATGATTTGTGGTTTTTCTGCACTTGTCCGCGGCTCGTGGTGTAGTGGCTAGCGTTGCTGCCTCTGGATCACGGGGTTCCGGGTTCGATTCCCGACCGTGTTGGAATTTTCTTCTCCCGGGGACTGGGCGTTTGTGTTATTTCATCGTCATTTGTGTCAGTGGCTAAATTGGACTGTGGAAAAACTTGGACTGTGTAAAAAAATTGGGACTTTGCACGGGCGCTGATGACCGCACAATTGATCGCAACATAAACCAAACATCTGCACTTGTCACATAGACGTAATTCACGTAATGTAATTGATGCACATATCGATACGGATTTATTCGTAGTTCGGGAAACAGGCAGACTTTATAAGGCTAATTCATTTATTTGTAACATTACTGAATGGTCTCGTAAATACCTATGTAATTTCTCTGGTTTACAGTAACCAGATGAACATTGTTTTGTCCTTAGTGACGCTGGTTTTATGCACATTAGGATGTGGTCTACAGTTTGGTCACCTATTGAGGCAACACCCTCAGCCTGCAAAGACGTCCCTAGTTAGCCGTAAGCAGCTAGACAAGCTTAAGTTTGGAAGTTAACTGACTACGTGTTTATAGCCTTCAACGATTTCGCCCGCAGAAGACAACGAAACGTTAGGCAAAGATGCCTAGACGACGGCCTGACACGCAAAAAACTGTAATAACGGATATAAATACCGACCACCAAAGCCTGCATTGTATGAACACTATTCTACTTTATTAGTTGTAGGTCCTTGATGACACATGCAAACTTCATGGGTGTAAAAGTAGCGCTAGTTTTAGAGTTTAAAAAAGTGATCAGCTCAATATTCGCCAGGTTACATACGAATTGATAAAACATTACTTGTATCATAGGGGTAAATGCCATCACTGAAAGCGTGTTGACCTCTTTGGTTGTCTGGTGAAATAGTTTGTGCTACCGGCATATATAGTGGGAAAAGATCAAAAACTTTATTGATAACTGTCGTGAGTTGCCTGTAAAAGCATTTTCAGCAATTTCGATGCGTAAAAGCCTGGAAGAGTAATACCGCGTTTTGGCAGTTGCGAAAAACTAGTAACTTTACAGTAACTTATACGTCCAGCGTACAGGTCTTAACGCGAGACAACGCAAACAGGAGAATAGGGAAGTCTTTCAGGTTGTGGAAGATGAACAATAACTTCATAGTGCCGACGCTGTTCTCCCGCATTAACGATGTGTCCGGTCGGACAGGTGCACGACTCGTTACCGACTGGGAAGACAGCGGTTAGTTTTACGATTCGCATGCCATCGTTCATGGACGCTGCAGGCATTCAACGACGCCGCCGCACTGGCGACTTCTACACGTGAAACGAGTAAACGGCGGTCGTAATTCCGAGATGGAATATAGGTGGCACTGCCATACAGAAAGCAAAACTGGCAGTTACACAACGCAATTATCAGCGCAGATGAGATCTCGGTCTTAAGTACGCAGGTGGCGGACAAACATCGATAACGGGACGACTGTCTGGAACCTAGTCGCGATAACGCAGAAGTGGAATTCTCCGTCTGGCCTCTTCCACTTCAGAGATGTGAACGACGAGCCAACTCCCGCATCGGCCACAATTGCCCGCTGTCTTCAGAACCAATTGTACTCCGGCTGCAGCCGAACCCCAGCCAAGGTCGAGCAGTTTAGTCTTCATTAGGGCAAACTGTCAACTCAAGCAGGAATTCCGTGTTACGGCGCAGTCAGTTTTGTCTTCATCTAAGGATAGTTGGTAACTAAAGTATGCGAGTGGACAACGCAAAGCAACAAACACCTTACCCTTGTCATTGCGCTCATATTTCTAATTGCTGCCTTCGGTAAAGCATTCACTATTTTCGTCTCGGGTAGATTTCAATGTTTTACATTTAAGCGAGCCATTCATTCGTCATTTGAATGTTAAGCAGAAGTACTTAAACATTGCTGAATTGTAAAGAGATGGCACTATACGCCCATAGTGAAATGATGCCAACTTGAAAGTGCGACATAAAAATTTTGTTACCTGGTGGTAAAGGACTAGTACATCGTTTTAACCAAATACTGCATAACATATCCACAAAGCACTTAAATGTGGTTTGTCGGCAGACTTCTTTCGCTATGCTAGGAAACTCCAAATGGAAGTAAACGAGCACCAGACAGCATGAGCTCTAAGTATATGCTCCAGGAATTGCGTGGAGCCTGTCGCAGTGATAAAGTTAGGAGGAATGAGGATGCTTAGTGTTAAACGTCCGTTCTGTTCGTTCGATGTCGAAGTAGCTTGATGCAAAAATGTTCACACCATACTGAAGTAAGAATGATCGACGTTTCACGCTCCGTCGGCATGAAGGTCATTGTGGTAGTAGTAAAGGCTCAAGCTGGGAAAGGACGGGAACGGAAATCGTGTCCTTTTGAAAGGAAGCATCTCATAATGTGCCATACGTGTTTAAAGAAGCCATGGAATACATAAAGTCGGACTGCGATTCGAATTGCGGCCCTTTCGAATTAAACCAGTGTCTAAAAACCATCACGTCGCAGAACCAAGTGTCTGCGTTTGTCACAGTCTTTCTCCTTCAGTGTGAAATTTGAAAGTGGTAGCTTGTTTCTCTAATAGCAAAACTTGACACACTCTGAAAATGATAATCACCTAAACAACCAGCCTAAATGGAAGAAAAATTGTCCCCTTTGGAGGCGGTGATATTAAAATAAGAGCAGGTGGCGTTAAGCAGTAAATGCCTCTGGAGCTGTATACCGGCTTCAGTACACTATTTGGAGAATTGGCGCACGAATGGTCAGCCACACTGGGTGTCGCTATACACTCTTTCATATTGATGAAATTTCTTTCACTGTGAGCGTTTCAAAACAGTTAGGTACTGATTCTACAAGATGAACGCTATGTAGTTGAAGGCGGACGTATGTCTACAGCTATATCGTCGTAAGGCAACCCATGACTTGAAATATCAAACCGAAAATAAAATTTGACATCAGTTTCAATACCACGAAAATCATACGGATTAAATGACCCATGGTTTCAGAAAAACTTGTCAGTGTGGACTCCTCCCAAACATATGAACTTGTAGGGGCATATCGTCTGGGCGGGAATGGATAGCAGTAGTACTCGGAGGACATCAGGGTTCAGACTTTCCCTTCCTTGATGCCTGATTTTTAGACTAGATTGGTACTATCCCTAGAGCCGTGGGAGATGTTCCGTCACTGGCCAGATGCAGTGCGTGATTTTTACTGCTATCGTCGAAAAGAGAACATTCTGAAGCCTCCTGACTATAAGCCGGTATCGTGTCTCCATAGTAACATAAAATAAACATGACCAGATAACTGAAAACGGTATTCGGTGCTAGTAAGTAATATTGCTGATTGCACAACTGAACCCTGAAAACAAACTTGTCATTTTAGTTTTAATTGCGTGGTTCTTGATAAGAGTGTACGTGCATAAAGCTGTATTCTCGAAATACACCTACGTCATGGCACTCTTACCTTACCCTCTCGGTATAAGGAAAGTCAGGACGAATCTGTCCCGTCAGCTGGTGAGTGGTCCCCTAGCCGTACTGTGGCAGTGTCGTCAGCCGAGCTTCAGAATGTGCTGACGCACCGCCCACAGACATATCCGCGCCTCTGTGGGGCCCACGTCTATGGGCTCAGCCGAAGTGCAGTTCTTGCAACGGACTGCCGCAAGCGGAACCTCGGTTTTTCTGGTTACTGGGCCCTCGGCGATCGACTCAGCGCGGCTGTGGCGACAGCATTTCTCGGTAGCAACGCTTCCCGCTCGATTGCCAGCGGACCACCTTAACTGAAGTGACTACGAGCAGAACTATTTCATAGTTCTCCCAATTTCACATTCAGCCACGCAAGATGGAACATAACAAAAAGGGAGTGTAATGGAGCAATTACTATTATCGATAAACATTGGTAAGTCAAAACGCTGTTGGTCGCACGACTGAATACTGCTTAATGGCGGCCGGAGCATTTGATACCGTAAGGAAAGTACACAAGAGGAGCAGAGAGGAATGAGAAATCATTCTAGCGACGATACGGGCCGCAAATGTCATAACTGACGTAAGACTCTGACAAAGGGCGTATTATGGCTCGATGCCTGGCAACTAGCATCTCGGAAACAACGAAATCGGTCAGCTTTTCGCGTGCTACTGTTTTGAGCGTCTACGGAAAGTGATCGGACCTTGAGCCTACGAATAGGTGACAAGTTTTAGAACGTCCACGCCTCGTCACAAAATGTTGAGATCGGAGGCTTGTCTACTTTGGAAAGCGGGATACCCGGCGATCTGTGGCAGATCGGACGACAGCATACAGTGCTGAGCAGGCACAAGCTTTTCGGAGCACACCTTCCAGCGCACATTGTTGAACAAGGGGCTCTCCAACAGACGGCTTATGTTGACTCAAACATCAGTACCGATCGCAGTGGGCACAGGATCATAGAGGCTGGAGCTGGATTGTTGATAATTCTACCCCTGTTGTTTCTTGTTACACCATCCGTTGGGGGGGGGGGGGGGTGGCGGCGGCGACAGTATTATGCTGTGAAACACTTGTTCATAGAGCTCATACTGTTTCAGGTCTAGACAGCTTACCTCAAGAACTCGCCTATCTAAAGACAGTATTCAGCGAAAATGGGTATTCCATCCGGCAGATTAACAGGGCACTAACAGTTAAAACTAAGAAGCAGGAAGTGAATAAGAGAACATGCAGGAACAATCTTTAGCTTTTCTTCCTTTCGTTGGCAACACTTCGTTTAAAATAGCAAGAATCCTCCGAAAATTTCAGGTAAAAGTGGTTTTCCGCCCACCATCGAAGATTGCGGACCTTGCGGGTTCAGTTAAGGACAATCTGTTACTACGAAAGGCCGGAATTTACAAGATACCGTGCCAATGTGGTATGGCTTACATAGGTCAAACCACACGCACCGTGAAAGAACGCTGCACTGAACATCGTTACCACCCGCCTTTTGCAGCCAAGCAAGTCCGCTATTGCTGAACATTGTATTTCTACTGGACATTCAATGCTGTACGACAAAACAATGATTTTGTCCACAGCATCGTCTTTCTGGGACTCCATTATTAAAGAATCCGTAGAAATAAGACTAGCGGAAAATCTGTTAAACGGTGACAGCGGCTACCAGCTGGACAGTGCATGGAATCCCACCATCTCCACGATTTGCTCAAATCGAAGACGACAGAGTGCGCCGACGGCCGTGGCAAACAGCAACGCAGAGGGCGACTGAGTTCCGCTATTCCACCAGCGAGGGCGCTGCCGGCGGGCAGTGTGATGCAACTATCAAGCTTTCGACGCATGCGCAGAATAGTTACAGTACGCTATATACTGCGGAACGGAGGACGTTTTCGCCAGTCTGCGACGGCTCACCTGAAGATGACTGGCAGGTACCCAGTTGAAATATCGTGCGAAGTATTGAACGACGACCGGCTGCAAGCCCGAAATTTGTTTGAACAGTATTATGCTATTCGGAACAATTACGTTGGGCCTTCGTGGGACCTGCAGTGGTAATCGAAGACATTATGGCAGAAACGGACTACGTAACCGTTATTGCGGATCACTTGTTTCCCTCCATTCTTAATGTCTTCGTTCCAGCAGGATAACTTTCCCTAGAACAAGGCCAGAATCGTGTTATTTGAGGGGTATGACGGTAAACTACCGTTGATATCTTTGAAATAGATTTCCTCTGATCTGAAGACGATGGAACACGTCTGGGACGCGATCGGCAGCCAGTGAGGTGCCGCAGTTAGCACACTGGACTCGCATTCGGGAGGACGACAATTCAAACCCGCGTTCGGCCATCCAGATTTAGGTTTTCCGCCAGTTCCCTAAATCGCTCCAGGCAAATACCGGGATGGTTCTTTTGAAAGAGCACGTGCAATTTCCTTCCCCATCCTTTACTTAATCCGAGCTTGTGCTCCCTGTCTTAACCTCGATGTCGACGGGTCGTTAAACCCAACATTTAGTCCTTGGGATCGAGTCAGCAACACGACCACAAACCATTGGCTCGTAACTTGCGTGAAAATGGTTGATCCGTGCGTATATGCCTGGTGCCATATTTATCTGGAAACCTACCAAGAACTTGGCGGACCCATGCCATGCAGAGTCGCTGCTGTATTGATCCAGAGGTAGAGCAACATGTTATTAAGCAGGTAGTGATTGTCTTGGGCTATCATATGAGCGGTAGATAAAGGCGGAAACTCTGTCTCTCGGCGGACGCTGTTCTCGCATCACCAGAAAATTGTAACGAAATGCAGGAAAACTTCAAGATAATATACATTTAGAACAGGGACTGGCAGTTCTCACCATAAATGTGAATATTGCGTATAAATGGCTGCAAGTATCCATTATTGTTCCATTACGTTACTGGCGATCAATGAATAGTACGTCCGAAAAATTCTCAGAATGTGCGCCCAGCGCTATCTAAAGTAGAAAGAAGACATAAAACTTCAGTAAAAAAAGCACTTGAGAGTCGGACTACAGATTACATCTTCTCGCGTCACGAAATTAAAACGTCAGCGAAATCGGTGCAATTCGAGCTCTTGCAGACTGTCGCCAATAGCTCTCGAGCATAATCGTCGAGTGGAATAGATAATGGAGAAATAGTAGTGGATGTCGACGTACTCTCCGCCTACATCTGAGTTTTTTAACCAAAAAAAATCATGAAACAACCGTATGTTTTCAGAAGTTATTGTATTTACACGGCCAGTCTCGGCATCTCATTAATGCCTTTACTCACTCCATGTATAAAGAATCAGATCATCCATGCATGCATAACCAGAGCCATCAATATCTCGATTCCGTGAATATTTTGTGGCGTGTGTACTTCGAAGACTCAAGCCACTATTGTTAAGTTTTCGTAATATGCAATCTACAATTTCACGGAATCGAGGTATTGATGGCTCCGGTTATGCATACATCGATGTATCTGATTCTTTATAAATAGAGTGCGTAGGACCTGGAAATGCAAACTTGAAATTTGCGGTAAGGTCTTATGGGACCAAATTGCTGAGCTAATCGGTCCCTAAGCCTACACACTTAACATAACTTAAACTAGCTTACGCTATGGACGACGCACACGCACAAGACGGGGGACTCTAACCTCCGACGGGGAGAGCCGCACGGACCGTGACAAGGCGTCGTAGACCGTGCGGCTACCACGCGCAGCCATTGAGATGCATAAACTGGTCATGTAAATAACATAACTTCTGAAAACGTTTGACGGGTTCGTCATTTTTCTCTGGTAAATATAGTACCGACCGTTATCCCATATTCAAGATGACCAACACATGCAGCTAAGGTGGCTTCCGAAGAATAGGCGTATATCTATTTAAGCCGGTGTTGCACCTGTAATATTCCATAAATTAAAATATTGGCAGTCTGATGAAATAGAAAATAGATCTATTGTTTTATTTCTTATCTGGACGACTAGGAATACTCTTTCCGTAGAAACACAAGGTTCTGTTTCAAATGACACATTTGAAAATCAGTGACTGGTCTTTAAAATGTTTTTCGTTGGTATTTCGTTTTGCACTATAATTAGCTAGCGTGAACGTTATGCGTTCTGTATGCGACTTTACTTAGAATTTTAAAAAGCTCTGGATGAGTATGTGATTTGGAATATTTTGGAACTACGTCGGTTGATAAGCTCCGAATAATTAAATCTGCACACAAATCGCGTATCAATTTCATGAAAACTATCAGAAAATAGCTGTGCTAATGTGAAGGCGTAAGTCTCCAGAACAGACAACAATATGAAAGTAACCAGAAGTTTATCTCTCCATTTCCGATGTGTGCCATCTTCTCGTTATCGAGAACAGACATTTCTTGCAATGAGGAATCTAACCAAACTGGTCACGGAGTTTGGTTGGCATCCAGATAATGACTAAATCAGATCTGCACTCGATGCGCATAAAGATAACAGCTAGGGTAGCAGTAGAAATACAGAGACGGCATTACCTCGGCTACAGACAGAAATTCTGGGAAATCAGGGAAAGCACTGATATTTTCTAAATTTGTATAGTAACGGGCTCTTCAGCTACAGAAATGGATAAAGACACAAATCTCTATGAAAACACTGTGTCGGTACGTTTGAAATTTACTAAATCTAAGATTAAAATGTAGGGTGAAATGAACTTTCCAACATCTTTGAGAGGATAGCTTATGTTGTCAAGTTTGTCTTCTTAGTTTTCATAAATAGACGGCGTACCTTGTACAACGAGGCGAAATAAACGATAGTTATTAGTTTGGCAGCAGTTGAGTAAATAATAGGTGACTTACATAAGGAAAGTGTTGCGACGTTTCCCACCCACGAAGGCATAACTGCAAGCATGATTCAGCGCGGCTGGAATGCCGTTCGGTCTGAAGAGTCCTTGTGAAGCCAGGGTTGCCGCTATTTAGCGTCGCTGGGTGAAACTGTGTACAGAAACACGGTCGGTCGTTCAGACAGCATGAGTCATTTCTATCGGGTGGCAGGACCACTCGAGGTGAAGGTGACACACTACTGTTGTCATAATTGCTGTTTTCAACTGGCACGACCAGTGAAACAGGATTACGTAAATTGTAACTGCGTAAGGTGGTAATGACGTGTAAGAGCATGGAATCTCGCACAAAGCTGCTTTTACTTTGTCATTGTCACGTTGCTATTTGATTTGAACTTCTGAAATCTAGTGGACCCTCTAAAGAACTATTAAATGCGATAATATGAATCTCCACTGTTGCAGTATCTTAATATTGCTTGGTGAATCAAGTAGTAAACAATGATCTTCCTGTGAGATATAATAGTTTTCGTCTTGAGATATAGAAGAAACGAGTGGATGTCGTACATCATTTGCATATAACTAATTTCCTGAAGATAAAAGAAAATTGTAATGGTAAGATATTTTAGACAGTAGTTCTATACAGTTTCTCTGCAAGATATGAGATCAGAATTGGACTGAAAATATTCCTACTAATTACGCGGTAGACGAATGAGTTCCCACTAGATATTGTCACTAAAGTCTACTTAACGATGTAAAGCTTCGTTAACATGAACGCCTAGCTTCATGCGGATACAAATCGTGTCTTGGATCGATAACCGACCAGTCTTGCTGCGAAATCTGACAGTTTAAGAATGACAATGAGTCCTCCCTGTTCGCTGTTCCCATCCGCAGCCGGCAGCATGTGAACAGCTATAAGCGAAATGCAGAACAAGACTTGTAAATTTCAGGGATGCCGTGGCAAATTGCTCTCCCTTGTAGATGCGAATGAGATGAGGCGTGCGAGGCAGAGTGGTGGAAGGATGTTGTGGTGGCTGGGTGTAACTAGTGATTTTTCTGCGGGGGGGGGGGGGCACGGCAGAGTACATCAGAGTCATTGCAGGGTCTGCGAGAAGATGGGCGGACAGCCGTCACTTGCAGGCAAGAAGTATTCTGCGACTCAGCATAGTAGCTTGGGCTTGAAACTTAAACAAAAATGGGCATCAAGGCATTTTTTAATATCAGTAAAGTCTAAACTGAACTAGAAATGTCGATACTTTCTGGAAATTAATTCGCTTCATGTTCTGAGAGTTTCTGTTAAGAGCCAATCATGTCTGATTGTCAGGGAAACAAATGAGAGCTGAGATGTACCACGAAGCTAACACTACCAGTATCGATCGTCCTCTTGTGTTTTAGACATAAATCTGGCCTGTTTCGGGCGGCCCGGTAATTACACTTAAATAAAAAAAAGTTATCTCTACCGTTTTCTCCGCAAAATAGGTTCACTAATTTGCCATTCTCTGTGCTATTGGCGTTGGTAGCGACACAGTAGGTACGTTATAGTGTTAGTAAGACGAAGAAAAGAACCATCGTTTATGAACATGACTGTTCAGTCGCAATCAGAAACTGATTATCAGTTGCCCAGCAAGTATCGAACCAGAACCGCTTTCGAAACGCGAATTTCAAAATTAAAAGGGTTAAAACTTCGAAGCTTTGGATAGATCCCTGAAGCGTACATGAGTGGCCCAATTAAAACAGCAGACTCAGAAAAGCAGATGTCAGATATGGCTTTAACGTGTCAGTAGAGATGCTTCTTTCTCCGTCAATCGCAGAAACATCTCGGCATCCGTTCTTCGTAAGCAGCTTCTAATCAAAATGTGAGCCTATTGAGGATCGTCTTAGTTGTGAGACTGGATTTAAGATTCAGGTCAGAAAAAGGCAACATTTCGTAGTAACAGATGGGAAATTATCTAGTGGAACTAGTGATATCCAGGGTTCCCCAATGAAGCGTTGTAGACGCCCTGCTTTCCTTTATCTACGTAGGGATTCGGAAAGAAACATCCACATGTCATTTCACAGCAAGATCGTTGTGAAACAGGAGTGGCGCATTGTCAGAAGAGTGAACATGTTCCAGGCTTCCTGTAGACAGTTGTGCTGCGGTTCAGATGAGACTGAAACGGCGTAGCAACTAGTAAGATACTCCAATGTTGAAGTACACGGGACAGCAGGATTCTTGTGGGCTAAACGTTTAAACTGCATACATTCACCATCAAATTGTGGCGGTATGTGGACCAGATGCAATGTCGCGTCAAGCCGTACTGAAATGGTACTACCAGTTTGTCCAAGGCCGAACGGACGTGAAGTCCACATCTTGTATAATGCGAATTCTTTTTTTTGGCAAGCTGAAATGGCTCCATGACTAAGCATGCTTGGTGATTATGTTGAAAAATGGTGTCATGTATCTGTGTCACATTGAAGTGTAGTAAAAGCTTCCCTGCCTGTTACAATAATGTGTAACTTACTCTTTGAAATTCCCTCGTATGTGAGAGTCAAGACAGGTCTGAGCAGCTCTTAGATTGTTTGCAGCGTATCAGCTATCGTTCACCGTGTAGTAAAGCCCTCAGAAAATCTGAACGAACTGCAAAAATGATTTAGACAAGAAACTGCATGGTGTAAAAAATAGAATTAACCAAATACGATTTCGTATGGCTCAGTGGCCTGGCGTATATCTTTTAGATGAGTGCCGCTTCGGCTACTTGCGTGTTTCTGAACTAAGCCAATAATCCTGTCAGAAAAAGGAGACCTAAAGTTTGACGTGGAAGCACGTGGCTTTTCTGACTAATCTTCACATCATTGAGGGTGAAAGCTAGGTTACGCAGAATAGAATAATCCACGGTTCAACCGGCATTCAATGCAACGATCTTCAGATTTCTAGGGACTCACTTTACCACTAGGTCACTAGACCCGTGTGAGGTCGTCCAAATTAGCGAAATTAATTCCATTACATTTTGGTTACGACAGATAACTAATTTAAAAGTAGTAGATTCAGCTAAATACCTTGGGCTTACAATTATGAACAATTAAAGTTGAAAACATAACACAGAAAATGTTATGGGGAAGGAGAACCACACACACTTAGAAGATGCAACGGGTCTACTAAAGACTACTTAAAATATGCTTGTCCATACTCCTCTGAGGTGAAGAATATAGCTGTGCGGCAGAAGATCCTTAAGAGACAGAACTAGTGGACATAAAAGTTCAAAAAAGGGTAACTCATTTTGTATTATCACTAAATAGGCGGAACGGGGGATGGGGGCGCGGATGGGGATGGTGAGGGGACAGGCGAAGTGTCACGGATGTGGGAGCTGAAGTGGGAAACATTAAAACAAAATCTTACTCCGTTGCGGTGAGATCTTTTCACGAATTTTCAATCACCAACTTCTTCCTGAATGCAAAAATATTTCGAATACCACATACATAGGGAAAAATGACCATCGAAATAAATCAAAGCTCGCACGGAAAGACTATTAGTTTTTCGTTCGTGCTGTTGTAGAGTGGAACGGTAGAGTGAGTCTGAAAAGGGTTCTATGAGCCCTATACCGAACATTTAAATGCAGAATAGGCCCCTAATCGTGTAGACGTAACACTCAATTGCTACTAGTTTTCTAAAAAATCTCCCTATACCGCTTATGACTGGTAAAGTAAACAGCAATTACGATTTTCACTCTGGTAAAAGTTCAACCGGTTCTTTGAACGTGGTTGGGTTTTCAGGTTCGTTTTGTTTTAAAAACTGACTTAATCTGGAAGAAGGGACTTCTTGCGCAGCGAAGAAGCAGTAGTAGTAAACTGAATGGAAGTTATCCATTACCTGTATTGGATTGAAGAGCATTGTTCTGACTAATCGGGAAGACGCAGCACCTGATTTTCGAAAGCCATTTGTGAAAAACACTTTAGACCAGAAAACAAGTATTTAGCAGGCTAACAATCTTTTCGGGCCTGAAAAAGTAAACATGACAAAAAAGTTTCCCAAATTCGGTTTTCACCTTCCGGAAGTTGGTGTCGCATGTAAATGTAGCGATAACCACTCTGCCCCGCCAGCATCGAGAAAAAGGACACCAATAAACAAAAAGCTCAAGACAGTGCTACAAATTCCTGAATGTGGAAAAAATTATAAACAAGCTGCTGACATAATCGCGAATACGAAAGGCAGCTTAGAATCGCAAATTGTCCGTGCTTGGTACAGAAAATCTTAAGACACGTCTTTCAGAATTAGAGATTAAGCTCTTATTTGTACTGCTCACGCGTAGAAACCTATGTTAAATTCCTTGGCACTTTAGTGAGCTTAAATAAATCGTATCAAAAGCCTGATCGTCTTGTCACCAATTACGAGGAATGGTGATGTATTTGCTGGCTGCTCAATCTCCCCCTGACAAATTAGGGCTCGAACATGCCAATAAATCAGAGCACAGGATATCAGAAAACCACTGTTACATCGTTATCAATAAGGGAGCCTCGATACAGCAGGGAGAGAACCTTAAATGGTCATTCTGCAGCACAGCCGAGTGATGAATCGTCTGTCGGATTATTTGGTCGCGATTAGCTTCAACGTAATCTGAACTGAGACATATCGGCCAATACTTGACGGGCGTTTCCTTAATTCGATGAACGCGATAAGGTGAGTGCGAGACGACAGCACTCGCAGTAAATTTATCAGCGACTGTGTCTTAAGATAGTAATTTGTCTAAAAGGATTATTGCATGCAATCATATTTCTTGGCTCGAGAGCTGTTTCAGAGAACTTCGGAAAACTTGTGGCGTTCCTTAGGTGTGGAGTAGCACAATTCACTTCTCGCATTTTAAGCTTCTAATTAGCTTTTATTCAGTTGTCAGATGTGGCGAAGTTGGACACTTATAAATGTCGCGATTACTGTACTATCAAACAAGGGATACTTACAAATCCGATCGTCTAAAATTGTATGAAACAGAAAACTACTATGATTAAGAAAGTTTCTTGAGTAGCGTCATTCCTGATTTACTTTCCTCTGAGTTAGTGCATATTCGAGTTCGATGTTAAAAGGACTTAAAACTTATCCACCGTCGCAACTTAATTCCTTGTGGCTAACTAAACCTCTTAAGAGTAATTTTTAAAATATATTGCAAGTGGTGTAAGCACTCGCCAGAATGTTTTCCACTTTCAGGTCTCTCTCGTAGAATAACAGTTCATATCATAAACTAAACACAATTCGGTATAGCCCCGCCACAATGAGTAATTTTTCCGGAATTTTTTGAACAAACTCCAATGGCAAATACTGCAAGAAGTTCCACGAGTACGTTTACTGTTGAAATTCAGAGCGCGTTCGTTCCAAGAACAAAAGTTTCCAGCAACACAAGTTTCGCGAAATGACTAACAGAAATTCAGAAAAAATAGAGTACAGAGGAGTGCCGAGATTGATAGCGGTACCAAAATTACCCTCTGCCACCCACCGTAAGGACCTTAGCGTAACACTGGTGTAAGAGTACATTTAGGTGCTCTGTAATTTCTGTTAAACATGGAAGTACACGGAAAACAATTTCGGAAGATGTCATTTCATATGACAAACTATTTATCAGTTATCTAAAGTAAACGTCAGATATTCGTTCCGGACATAGCTTGTCGAGATTTCGACATGATATAAGGTGGACACATTATCTTGAATGGCTGTCACAGGAAAACAGTTCTGAGTAAAATGAAATGAACAGAGGCAGAATTCTGCTATATATTGTTCCTAGAAGCTATTGAATGCGTGACGTTTCTTGATCACGTATCGCTGCTTAAGTGACATACTTCGGAAAGATGTTTCGCTCCTGAGACAAAGATGGAAGAGTACAGTTTAATGCCCCGCCTAAAACTAGATCAGAGACGAAACAACGCTCAGATGGGTGAAGGGGAAAGAAATCAGCAGTATCATTTCTGAAGAAACTGTCCAGGCATTACCTAAAAGTTTTAGGAAAGCTACAGAAAACTCAGTGAAACGGATGATTTTTGCATGCAGCACGTCCAATTCCATAGCGGGAAGATTTTATTTCTAACGGTAATGTGGACCGTTAACCTCCGCATCTCAAGTCGGACGGTAAATACTCCCGACAGATTGAAATGTCCCCCTTAACAAGCAAATGTTGCGATGTATAAAGCCACAGTCAGCTACATAAATTGTTCAGTTGTGAAAAAGCATTAATCACTTGTCCCTGAGGTGTAATATTTTAAGCAACCCACTCAGTATCTATAAAGGAGAAGTTTTTCTAATGACTGCTCTGGATTCCAATCAGCGCCAGGCTTTAATTAGGTGGCGTTGAAATGGTTACATGTATTCTTAACTACCCGCATCGGTAACATGTCTTAGCGACCACGACTAAGCAGTAAAATTGTCAGACTGTTTCTTGGCTAGCTGCCATGTTTCCCTTAACTACTCATGGACGCCAATCATCTCGTAAACACACGAATGCTGATTTTTACTGAAGCTAGTTAAACATTTGCTGAATGGCCAAACAATTGCTTTCCTGAAGTAATGTTTAGATCTATTGCTTGATAAGTTACTCAGTTTCACGGCAGACCTTTCGAGCACTAGAGACAAAGTTAGACCAGCACGTTTGTTAAATTCGTTAGTATTGAGCTTGTAGTGAATAGTTAGTTGATACTGCAAAAATTAGGAATGGTTTTATATCGAACTATTTGTTCTGTATTTTCAGATTGATTTGAAAACGACAAACATGGTTCTTAGTGTCAGGATAACTGCTATAGTGAATACCAGGAGCTGGCCGATTTCCAAAGAAAGTCTCATAAAAAATTACTGGATTAGCTGTAACAGGCAGTGAGTCAGAAATACCCGCAAATGGTTTGCTACATTTAAGTGTTATGTATGTTAATAAAAAATAAAGCCTAAATATTCACACACCCTTTCTCTGGTTCCACTTTGACTTTCACACTTTCCTTCACGTAGTTTCAAGCAGATATTTTTCCCCAGCGCTCACCAGCTGTGAAGTATTTCCTTTGTAGCACTGCTGTAAGTGTCAAATTTTCCTTCGTGTTCATTACTGCGAATTACCTGCCAAATCCTGAAAACAAGACTTGTCTCGATTAGAAAGATCGCCCAGGTAAAACGAATTGACAGTTCTCGTATCTTATTAGTGTCATGAAATTTTCAGCCCTACTTCTACACTGCTTTAGTGTGCCCAAGCCCATGAGGAACACACAGACGGTCGGGTAAATCAGCTCTGTTTGTCAGCCTCTGTATTTGTGTGACCCACAGGTGTCCTCGAAGAGTAGGAGGTGAGTAGGGAGCAGTGATTCTCTGATGCTACTAAACTGCAGATTTTGCGCTGCCGAATGCGATGGGGAAGACTGTGTGGTATTTTCAAGTTTTTCTCCAATTTGATCTGGCACTTTCCGGATTATTTTTTGTTGCTATCAAGGCCGGCCGCGGTGGTCTAGTGGTTCTAGGCGCGCAGTCCGGAAACGCGGGACTGCTACGGTCGCAGGTTCGAATCCTGCCTCGGGCGTGGATGTGTGTGATGTCCTTAGGTTAGTTAGGTTTACGTAGTTCTAAGTTCTAGGGGACTGATGACCGCAAAAGTTAAGTCCCATAGTGCTCAGAGCCATTTAAACCATTTTTGTTGCTATCAACCGGTTTTCTCAGTCGTTCTGATTTTTTGTTATATTTGGTGGAAACTTAATGTTGTTGGTATATGATTAAAATGTTTTCATATGAAATGATCGTTAAATACTCTGAACTTAAACATAAGAAGGGTGTAACTTCAGATCGTTGAATCTAAACTGCAGCTATCATATTAATGATGTAAAAATTCTTAGTGAGCATATTCTACGCGATTACCTTTTCGGTAATCTACCTAAAATAAACTGAGTAGACACTGATCAGTCGTTAGAGATAAAATGTTAGTGTAATTACTGTCAAATTTAGTTTTGGGGCCAATTCTCTCTCTCTCTCTCTCTCTCTCTCTCTCTCTCTCTCTCTCTCTCTCGCTCTCTACCAGTTACATAAAAATGGCAATTTTGTAATCTTGTCTCCCTCTTGGATAATTTTTTAGGATATCCATGCAAAAAATGCAACAAGAATTTCGTAGTGTGCTCTTACACCTTAGTCATAAAGAAGGAACTCCACCTGCACATTAGCTGTGCCAGGGAAGCTGCTGGGGGCGGCCCGTAGGAAAGAGGTAGGCAAGGCAGCAACAGCTGACACCTGAGTCCTGTGGCGATGCGTGCGTTGAGCTGTGTTCTGTGCGAGGTGTCGGGTGTCGCGTGAGGCCGCGTGCTAGGAGCAGCCGGCCGCGTGACGTAACAGCTTAGGCGCTGCACGCAACCCGCGCGACGTTGTGCACCCGTCAAGTACGCCTGGAAGTTAAGACTAAGCGTCTCGTAGACACGCTCAGGAACCACGCACAAGCTCAGTGGGGCAGTACTGGGGCACGAAATCGACTGGCGCAGTTTTGGTACAAAAGAAAAATTCGCGCATGCGCCCTAAATGATTTTCAAAAACTACCGAAATTCTGAGTCGAATAATTTGACATAAACAATGGCAGAGTTCCCACCATTCCGTCTCCTTGCTCGGCTTGCCTAATTATCTGCCCTGCCCACTGAGCTCTATGGTGCAGTGTCAAATATCGTCTGTTTCTATAAGTCACTGAGACGAAACAAGAGGAGCACTGTCCAGTAAACCATAGGGTAATTCTTTAATTAGAACCGCAGGTGGTATGTTACCACCTGAATTACATTGATAGAACGCAGTTTGCATGTTGCTCTGATGGCATCTATTGATTTCTCCTCAATTTTGGGCAAAGGCAATGCCAATTAAGTTTTTGTGACGGATCGAATGTTAAACTTAAGCTCTGAGGTCGCCAAGTATGGTACCTTTTCGATCTGTTTTGAACCATTTTAATATGTTAGGATATTTAGCCTCCTCCATCCACAACGAAGGGCTTGGTCGTTACAGACCAACAGATTGATCAGAAACTGTAATCCACATACCTTCGTTCCTACCCATGTCCTGCTCAGCTTCATGCATAAGGTATTGAAGAAATATACATACTTCCCGGTACAACAAGGATATTCGTCATTATGGAACTCGCATCCTGCCCCATCAGATAGTGGTACTGATCCAGTATGTCCCAAAATATCCAGAACGTGCCACTCATATTGTCCAGTAGCAAACGTCTCAACCATTTATCGTGAAATCTCATAACTTTCCTCATTCACGCGAAGCTTCTGTCCCTCCAATCCCCTCTCCCCACTGCCATAAGCTCATTTCTTGGATACGCTCTAGCTGGCCACTTCAGCTGACAAGTCCCACATAAAAATTGCTGCCCAACTTTGCACAGCAAATTACAGACTACGGTTTAAGTGATGCGTTATATAAATTAGAACTATACTTTTTTAATTCTGTAAGCAGTCTGGACTTATGTTTCACAAGACTATGAAATTCATAATAAAACTAAGGCTGATTCCATTTCTGTATTTGTTAAACGTGCTATACCAAAGACTTATAAAAGACGAATTTCGTTACGACTACTTGTCTGCAGCAGAAACTTAATATCACATGACTGATGGATACAAGCTTTTGGATCGAACTATGTTGGTAATTTGACATCGGCAATCATCTGATATTCAAAAGGGTTTTTCCATTGGCATCAATAGCGTCTACATTACTCCATGAAGTACGAACAAGTGTCCGTCGGTAATCATTCAGATCTTTGGGTTTGGTAGACAGACGCTAAGTATGAAGTAGTCAAGCAAATACGTAACGCTGAAATGGTGGAATAAAATTCACAGCCTCCACAAAGCCGTCCTCATTTGATTGTCGTTGCTTGTCACATTCTAAACGAATTAGCGAGTAAAATAAATTCCTTGAGTAAGCGGATTATTATGGATACTTTGTTAGTAAAACAGTCTAGATCACTCAACATATTAGGACCGATGACCGTTGCTGTCTGGTCCCTTAAACCCCACAAACCAACCAAACCAACTCAACATATTACTTCATTGCTTCTTTTCGCCTGCTACCATTATCAGAGCTAAATTTGCAACTTATAAAACGACGTTCAGAGTATTTATGAATAAAAACTATTCCCAAGATTGGATGCCCCGCTTCGGCACTTCGATACCGACACAGAAGGTTGTTTCATAAGTAGCCCGTTTTAATCTGACGAACGCTGCAGCCAAAAAGACGTAATAAATAAAATACGTGGAGTAATCCAGAGGGTTTTGTTCATAAAGAATGTCAGGACAGTTAATAGTTCATGTCACAGCAACGTACGGTACACCTTCCCCCTCCCCCGTCCCCTCCAGTGCAGCATAGCGGCCATTTAAGTACCTAGGGAAGACAATACGTAATATCTTTAGACCTTCGAAGCTTTTGCACACTCAAAATTTTATTTTGAGAGGATCGGACACACGTGCGGCAATAGTTCAGCGGCGTAACTGCCCCAGTGCTTCACGTGTTCAGGGAACCGCGACCCGTCGCTTGCGAACGCGCCAGTCGTTAGGAGTGACCTGGCGAGAGGCCCACTCGACTAATTTCCCTGTGAATCACGCTGTAAACTGTCCAGTGCTCTCTGCTCTTGCCGAGAGTCGAACGGCGTCCTGCGCCTCATTGGCTGGCTCTTCCGCCTATGGCGGGTGGCCGCTTTCATTGATTCCACTCCTGCTCGCTCGAGCGGCCGCTATTCACCCCTTTGCTGGGATTCCAGTGCCGCCTTCCGTCGTGCAGCTGAACTGCATCTAGGCGCGTCCGGTCCCCGTTTCCAGTAACTCTCTCTCATTCGGGGACGAAGAGTGCCGCTCGGCGGGCAGGAAGGCGCTCGAGACAGCGTTAATTGGCTGTGGCTGTTTGCGCAGCACGTCCGCGCTATTGTCGCTGGCGAGGAGACACTCCGCGTATCACGCGTTCCACAACAGCGTTCCACGTGAATTAAGAGAGATAAAAGGGCTGTCGAGGGCACTCTGTTGCTGTGCCGCTCTTCTGGTTACTCTGGGAAGTCCAACCAAACGGCAAGCGAGCTTAGAACCCGCACAGAAGAGTCTCCACAGTACTCAATGATGGAAATCCGAAAAAACCATATAGGGCAGCGAGGGGCCTATAACACACGTCAGATCGATTAGCTTTCTCTACTCAAGCTAAAAGCTCGCCATATTGCTTGTAAACAGCCCCAAATTAAGTTTTCTAGACGCCTTATTTTTTACTCAAATGAGTCTTCGTCAATGAACCAAGGTCATGAAACGCAGACAGATCTAGCTCGTATTAAAAGAAAAAAGCCTCACAAATTGAACTTAAGAACTGCAAAAGGAAAAAACTGCCTCATTTACTAAATCTTAATAATGCCAAAGCAAAGGGAAAATTGCAATTCTAGGCCTTTGTCATCAGTCGTCTGACTAGTTTGATGCGGGCCACCACGAATTCCTCTCCTGTGCCAAATTTCTGATCTCGGAGTAATTTTGCAAACTACGTCCTGCAATTTCCTGGATGTATCCCAAACTCTGACTTCCTCTACAGCACCCTCTAGTTCCATGGAAGTTATCCCCTGATGTCTGTTGTCCTATCATCCTGTGCCTTCTTGTGTTTTCCGTATATTTCTTGCCTTCCACCTAATTTTCAACCTCCTTATGTAGCACCATATCCCAAATGATTCTATTCTCTTCTGTTCCGGTTTCCTCATAGTCCATGTCTCACTACCACAAAATGCTGTGTTCGAAACGTACGTTCTTACAAATTTCGGCCCCAAATTAAGGCTTATTTTTGATACTGGTGGACCTCTCTTGGCCAGGAAGGTCCTTTTTGCTAGTGTTAGTCTACGCTTTATGTCCTCGTTGCTCCGTCCATGAGTTATCTTGCTGCCTAGGTAGCAGAATTCCTTAATTTCATCTACTTCGTGATCACCAATTACGTTTCTCGGTATTTTCGTTTCTGCTACTTCTCATTATTTTTGGATTATTAGAAAGAATATCCTGGCCTTTGCCTTGGGGAAAGTAATTGACAACTCACACCAGGACAATTGGATCAGGGAAAAAACATGCCCACTTTGTCCATAGATCTCTAGCTTGTAATTAACTTTATAACTTTTTATTGTAGAAAAAGGCAAGCGGATCTGAGCGGCTCATCTCTGAACAATATAGTCTACTAAGTGTCTAATTTCCACGATACAATTACTGGGAACAAATTTTGTGAGAGTCTTTCAAAAATTTGCCTATTTTTATTGCTTTTCGTTCCTACAACATTCCCACTCTAAACAATCATTTTAAATGCTCGAAGTTGTGTGACACTAAAGCAGCTGATACGGTTCTGAGCGCTATATTATATGCGAAAAAGAAATCTCTACACCCCGACTCAAAAACAATTTGTACACGATCTTTTCTATAGGAGGGACGGGGAGACTTGTCTTAAATTTGAGTAGTTCAAAATGTGGACTGTCCGCGTGGGCCCTGTTTCCTAGAGCAGGGTTTCCCAAACTATGGAAACTGGGGTCAGCGGAAAGTAAAAACATGCTCTGCGAAAAACTTAATATAGCGGCTTTTTCCACATTTTTCTTATTTTTTAAATTCTATTACGACTTCTATGTTAGTTAAGAATTAAAACTGTTTACTCACTCAACAAACAAGTTTTTCTATTTTTTAAATTTTATTCATTTTATTAACCTTCAAAATAAACTTGGGTGTTTCATCAAAGTACCAGGATTCAGTGTTCCGCCAGACAAATTTGGGAAGCCTCGCCATAGAGAAATATAGAAAGTGTAAATCAGTGTGACTGCAATTAAATAGAAAAAATTCCTAATTATCAAAATATTGTTTATTGCAGACCATTAGAACGTTTGATATTTTGTTACGTCAAGCACCAACGAAAAATTACCATTGAAACTGATTTAAATATCTCTGAATGATAATCTTCAGATTCGTGTTGTATAATAAACCCTCTCTATTGCATAGTCATTGTAAACGCGCTTAATGACGTGATCCGCCTTTACAGGACATTTAAATAGCGCACAGTACTCGAAATAAGCAAACTGCCGAGCAGCCCATAAAAATAATTACTTTTTGTGACGTTCCATTATGCATCGATAGAAGTTGCATCTGAGTTTTGTCAATGATTGAGATTAATTTGTCACATATCTGGGAATGTGCTTCTGTTTGTACATACTAATAAAGTTGGACGAGGCACACGAATGTTGAATTTGACATTCCAATTTTTACTAATAAATGGAAAATTTTCCCTAAAATATAGTTGGAAAAAGTAGAGGACGGACAAACTCCCCACGGTGCTAGCAGGTGGCAACAAGCTAGTCTCTCCCCACGTGAGCGGTGCAATTGAGCAGACGCGACCTCTGAAATGAAATGCCGGCTTTCTTCTCAGTTCCCCACTCGGTGAGCAGCTCTTCCCCGCCGCGAGTCGATATCTCGATGTGGACGTGATAAGTGATAAGGAGGCGTGGTGTGGCGGTCTGCGATTGGTCGAGCTGCTATCGATCGGGCGCGCAGGGGGACGAGGCACCCCCTCCGACAACGCCGTCGCGCCGCGCCTACCCGGCCAGGGTCATTGTGCTATGGGCCGGCGGGCGGTGGTGATGTGAGTGAGGGAGCATAGTCCCTTAGACTAGTAGTTTGTAGTGCCACTTTAGCTCGTTTCTTACACACTTCGACTTTTTATACGACACGGAATCATTTGTACGATAGAAACCTTTTTTTAGTAAAATAAAAAGGGGAGACTACTTTTTCTTGCCCGAACGCGTGCGTGAAATTTCGGAAATGGGTGGCTGTGCGTCGAAAGACAAAAAGACTGAAGCAGCGGCATCCGGTGCAGCGACGGCAGCGGCGTCTGCGGACTCTGGCGACGCTGGGGGCAGCAAGAACGCATCGAAGGCGACGACGCCGGCCGACGCCGCTCCCGGCGACGTGAAGGGCGGCGCCGCCTCGGACAACGAAAGGTAGGACCCGGCGCCTCGTGGTCGCCTGGCCGCGCCCGACGTATCGATTGCAAAGGGTCCTCCACTGACGCGGGCGGCAGACACGCCGGCTAGTCGAGCGCTTGGGGTAGTCCCCAACACCACCGGTAGTATAATGTAGCTGTTTTTTCCTAGAGTATTCCTGTAGCCCGATGACAGATACGATGCATTTGCCCCACACTCGTTTTTTAGTGCTATTCGTACTTTAAAAAAATAGCTTGCTTCCAAGAGCAGACTAGTCATCCTCTTTTCAGATGCTGAGGGCCATTTAATACTTCTATACAATTTATTTTTCAACCACAAAAAAGTTACCAGCAACTGGCTGTCATGATCTTGACTGCAGTTACCCAAATAAGTTTTTGAAATATTGTTCATAAATTAAGGAATTAAAAGCGTCGTCGCACGTTTGAAGAACCCATGTCCAAAATGCCTTGTAATTATCGCAGCTTGCTTGCAGTTGCGCGTAAGTGCCCTCCAGTTACTGTTGCAGTCCCTAGAGACGGCATCTAAAATAGGGAATAAGTTCCCAAATTTCTACACGTTACAGCTCAGGAACGTTTTTGACGAAATGCAGTCAAATCTTAAATCCAGTAAGGAAGAGAACTTGTTGCAAGGGTTGGAGGCCATCTTATTGAGGACCAAGGGTGTGGTCGGGGCGTCTCCACGTGCCTGATGGCTCCAGCGTCTCGTAATTGAAAATAGGTCTTGAGGCTGGTTTCATATCTGGAATGCAAAGCGTCACGGAAAAATTGTTGTACAGTAAACATTTGTGTCTATCGTGTGTCACACAGATCACTGAGCATTGTTGATCATTCCAACGACTTAGCTCTCAGGCTAACTACCTGCTGACTATAAAGTTGGCAAAAAATTTTGGTTCTGGGTGTAGTGTTAAATAATCATGGCGACATAGTTCCATCCGTATTTAGTGTAAAGGAATTTTGCAGTTCCGTACAAATTTGATTTCGCTTTAATCTTCACTGATGGCTTCATTACAGAGTTCCATAAAATCGTTACAAATTGCAAAACTAGTGGAAGTAATTTTCTGTTAAGTAACACTGAAACATTGCCCAGATGTCGGAATATTACTGTTGCACAAATTTAAAGAATAAATAATTAACATTAAACATATTCCTTATAAGTGGCATTGTTTTGAGATACATATTAATTATAGCAAATAATTTAATTGCCATGTGTTACTATGGTACAATCAGACATAAATTAGTATGTGTGTAGGTTCAATGCAGTAAGTTTAATGGTAGCTCAACAACAATGGCTAGAGTTTGTGATCAAAGACTGTAATTTTCTTGTTGCTCACTGTTAGTGTTAAGGTATGTGGCGCTGTGTTGAGGTAGTGTTAAGCGAAATGAAGTGCGAATCTGTGTGTGAATGCGGTAGGAACATTACCGGTTACTATATTAAATAAGCAGAAACTGCTTGGAGTTGTCGGTATCGCTGTTAGTAACATTTTATTATTGCAGGGCAGTTCATGTGCTAAAATGGCTGATTTTATTGAAGGGTAAGAAACGCAAGAGCACAATTAACGTAATTGTTAAGCAGCATGTTGAAACTTGACCGTGTTTTAAATTAGCGGGCTAAGTGGAAATTGTTCGAAAATTGTCAGCAGCTAGAAGAATAAATTATTTTTAATGTACATACGTCACTAGCCATCTCATGAATACCGTATGTTCTGATGGTGTGCTGATAAAAGTAGGAAGTATCGCCTGTTGATCTCGTCATTGGAAGTAGTTTCGAAAAGTAAATGTGTCATCATTATCTGACGATGTACAGATAAATCTGACGGGTAATAATGCGCTGAGTTTATAATCATGTAATGCAACTTTCGGAATTTGCTTAGATGTTATGTTACAAAAATTAATTTCATGTTCAAGGAATGCCTAAAACTATCCATACTGCCCGAAATGTAAATGACTAAACAAGAGCAGGAATCCAATGACACAAGGGTCTCTATTTATTATGGAACCGTTGTTGGCAAAAAACCTGTATCTCAGGTTAAGCTCGATTAGTGTGTCGTCACGAATGTTTGGAAAGGGACAGCGGTGTTGCATTACTTCACTCAAACAAGTAAATATTTGTACTTTATTTTGCAGTTGTAACAGTATTATTTACATTCGTTTACTCTTTTGCAGTGGGAGCAACATGGTTGATGCTGCAGTACTGGAGAAACTGGAGGCTGGCTTCAAGAAGCTGGAAGCCTCAGATAGCAAGTCTCTGCTGAAAAAGTACCTGACGAGGGAAGTGTTTGACAAGCTCAAAACCAAGAAGACTCCCTCCTTTGGTTCTACACTGCTAGACTGCATTCAGTCTGGTGAGTATGGAGATCCAAAATTCTCAAAAGCTAAATATCAAACTTAGGTGCCAGGAGGTGGTCTTCCAGGATTGCCTAATTATATACCCCACCTTGCTGCCACTGACCTCCATATCTGATCATGTCGCCCGTTTTCTTTCCCATAACTGATGATGGTAGTCAACAAAGAACTGTGCAGTGGTAGTGAAATGTGCAGAAAATTGTTAAATCTTCGTGGATAGGCAACTCATCTGTGTGTTTCAGATTCGAAACCTTTGACATTCTCACATTCTCATTGTGCCTCCCTATTGTTTCACACCAGTCACTGCCATCTATACATTTATTTTTTTATTTACATTTTTCTGGATGTTATCAAAACATGACTTTGCAGATGTCATGTACAAGGTAAATATATATCACAATTGTGTAGAAGTTTTATACCTGCTAACTTCAAAGGTTTACACATAATAAAATTTAAATAAATAGAAGAGTGTATACATGGTACAACTTGGGTAGTAAGTTTCTGTGAGTATTTGAAAAGGTTTTTATCTGCTTCTTACAATGTTTGTTTTTCAACAAAGGTTATTCCACGCTCAACAGTTAATAAATTGCTTCTTTCACTGCTTGCAAAAACTTGATAGCAAAATCTGGAAGGTGTTACATGCTGTCTGGTACGATTTGGTTTCTTAGTGTAGGGCAGGTGAATTTGAAAAGTTCAGAAGTATTTAAGTGAAAACAGACAATTAAAAGAAAAGACTTTAATTCTGTTTGGAATGCATAGCCATTATTTGCTCTTACAGGACATGTTTGGACAGTTTGTTGTAGAACATTGACCTGGTGATATATGGACTGTCTGTTCTTTTTAATATCTAACAATAAGAATGTGCATAGCAATTTGGAAGTCATTAAATACTAAACGTTGCAAAGTGTGGGGGGTCTTGTAGCAGATATGAGTAGTGGGAATACTGAATGAACACAAAGAATGGCAGTATGAATGATAAGATTTGTGTGACCAGCAGGAGTGCCACATATTGAAAGAACTGAACTAGCACACTCTTTAAAGATAAAAACAAACTATACTCAGAAAGAGTAGTTAGTGTCGAAAAGTGGTTGTAAACTACTTTTAAACTTCCACCTAGATATCACTCAAGGAGGACAAGACTGGTTAAATTATAGCACACAGCGACACATAAGCAAATACTACTCGTGCAATCCATAGATGACTGGAACAAGAAAAAAGACCTGATAACTGATAGAATGGGATGTACCTGTGCCATGCAATCTACTGTGATCTCCAGAATATGGATGTAGATGTACAGGCTAACATTGATGAAACTATAAAATTCCTGTATCAATTTTTAACAGTTTATGCTACTTTATAACAAGTGTGTCAAATGAAGTGTTAAATTTGCTCATTTTACTTACACCTTAGCAATACATTGTAAATCTGTGTATTGGTATCAGGGTATTCCAGCTGGAACATACTGCTTTGCTTGATTGTGTGTAATTGTCAGCATATTTTGGCATGTATGAACCAAGAAACACACACAGAAGTTAAGTATTGCTGTGTGCAACAGTCACTAAGCATGTGGCAGTCCGTAGGCCTATGGTAAATAAGTTAGCAGTAGAGAATATTGTTTGATCAGAAACTGGTTGGTGCTTGTTCTTGCACTAGGAGCAGGCAATCACAAAATACTTCAGTCTCATGAATTTGATATTCGCATATGCATCTTCTGCACTGATTTTCAGATTTTTTCCAAGCCATTAGTATCCTGCAGATAGCTATGATGAACATATTTCGTCTTTAATAGTGGTAGACACCTTTTGATGTCAAAGATGAATTTGCATGAATTTAGTACGTGATGAAGAATGTTTGCCAACAACATGGTTTTAATTCAGTGATTTGTGAATATGGTTTAATTCTTGTCTAAGGAATAGTACAAACAGTTTCAAATAGCTTAACATATTTGTGAATTTTATCTCCTCTGTTGTAAAATAAAATATTCTTGAAACATGAGGTTCATCAAATGTTAACAGACCTTTTTGACGTGAAATTGTATGGGTGCTGTGAACTTGCTCTGTGGTTAAATATTCAGTACCAACTTCTCCATCACATGCATCGTTCTAATAAAGCTGGTGAAAGAATCATTCAGCAGCTACCCCATGTTTGCACTTGTAATTACAAATCTATGGAGTTCTTAAAGATTTCAATTTGTGCCGAACTGCCATCATTGAAGTAGAGGACATGTTGGGTGTGTTGTTAGTTCCAGTATGTAGGTGAGAGTAGTTATCTGGAAAACATAGAATGTGTTCATCACACTCACACAGCACTGACTTAACGCAATTTTCTAGTTTATAGTACACAACCAAAGGACAAAAAGTAACTCAAATATTCTGCCAGTGAAATCCTTGTGCAGATATCCTCAAATAAACATGTATAGTTTTTTTGGAAAATCCATTATAACGGAGCATGAAGCATCAGGAGTAAGTTTTGAAGTTTTTTGGGACGAGGTAGTAAATAGTCATAGACCATCTTCATTAATTTATCCAATGTATGTAAATTACTTTCAGAATCTTATAAAGGTTCCACATCCCGGAAAAAAAACAAAAAAAATAGGCTGGTCATTGTCTTCAATCTGAAAACAGCAACATAGCATGCACTCCTAATTTTTCAGATTGCAAACAAGTTTCTATATGTAATTCTTTTACATCTTCAATGGTAATTGGTAGTTTTACATTTGGTGATAATTACATACACACATAGTTATGACATTCTCTACTGTTTTCGGCCAAGTTTACAAAACTTTGTGAAACCAATTTTATCTTCTGTCAATAATACCCTTGATTTCTCTACCATGTATGCAGTTGTTACAAAACATTTGAATTTTTTCTTTACCCTATGAAGTTGCTACTAACATAAGTATTTGCAGTTTTTCTTTATTAGAAATTTGCTGAATTTCTCTTGAAGTTCTTTCGTTTAACTGTTGCAATCTGTACACTTAGCACTGCCATGTGTTCCAGGCACAATTTCCTCTCAAACATGCAGCACTTCTGATTCTCTTTGCTGGAATTTTAATGCTAAGCAATGGGACTTGGATAGAATGTATTCTGGGCACCTGTCCTGTTCTGTTAGCAATCTTAAATAGTGAAATTTCACAATTACCGGTAACACTTGCCTCCGTATCCAGCAAGTTGTATGATGGAAGAGATGTAACAGCTGTACAGAATGTTACACAAAGATTAGCATCAACAGCCTGTTTTGTGGAATCACAAGATTTTGTTGATTTCTTGTACAAAGATAATATGGTACTTGTTTGTATGAAAAATCCAAAATTAAACTTTCCTGGTCCTTCAGTTCAGAGTTACTCATTTTTAAAGTTTCAAAAACTGTGCGATTTTTGAAGTTTTACACCTTCAACTGTTTGACTTTGAGACCTATAATTTTTACCATTCTAACTTTCTTAAAAGCTTCGAAAACATTTATTGCTTTACCGAATCCATAAAAATGCATAATTTTCCCGAACCAACATTTTGTGTAAATTCTTAAACCTTTGTAAAAAAAAATTGTTACTAATATACCAATTGTTAAAGTGTGCACCAAATTGCAGAGGCAAAACATTACCCGTTTTACTGGTAAGCTCTGGATTCAGTGCCAGTCCGTAGGACTTTTGAGTTAGTAATAAGTTGTAATGGAAACCTAAAATTGCAAAAAAAACACATAAGACTATAAAACTGTTCTTTTATTTGGTGACAATTTATTACATAATTAGAGACTATAAATTCAGATTTTGCTTCCCCATATTTTCTGCAAATATACTAAAAATCATTGGTTGCAAAAAAGATAGAATGTTACTTAGTTTGTACATTTATCTTAATATGGCATGCTTTTGTATGTTTTTTAAAATGATAAATCAAAGTGTGCTCAATTGGTATACAGTAATTACATTTTAATTATTGTTCCATGAACCAGCCTGCAAACCATGTGCAGCAGGCACTGCAGATTGCAGTAAAATAACAATAAAAATATGTTCCTGTGGGAATAACATTGTGGAATTTGGCACTGACATAAACCAACTGTTTGATGAACATACATTTTTCTCAACACAAATTTCAGATTTTGGAATTTGAAGAATAAAAATTGTTTGAAAAAATTCAGCATTTTTATGACTATGGTAGTCACATTTTAATGCTTATAAGAAATTGAAATAATAGTACTGATTTGAGGTATATTTGTTAGTTTTTGAGGTGCAGCAAGTCACACAATTTTGGAAAGTTTAAAAATTATTTGCTCAAAGATAATGTCCATAAAATCTTTGATTTTGTATACTTTTTTATTTTGATAGGTAGAATAAAATGAAAATAATTATAAGATTTTACAAAGTTTAAAATACTTTCTATTGTTTGGTTTAAAATAAATGACCCATGTATATTAAATCAATCTCTTTGTTACTACCACTTTTCTGCTGACAGATGACACCTATGACACCTAGGACACTGATTTTCCACAGTAATTGCTAATTTAAGTGGATTTGTTGCAGAAAGAGTGGATGATTTGAACTGTTTCTGAACACTAACCAGTCAAAGGAGGTTTATGAAGGATCTGTATGGAGAAACAAAGAGCAACATAACCACTCCATGTTATTGCCAACACTGTTAGGAAACAAATTAGATTTATATATAGTAAAAAATGTGTAACATACTGATCACATGGCCTGCCATCTGCATACTGCTGAAAAAGTATGAGACCTAGAAAGAAAGAACACTCTTACAATTTTTTTGTTGAAAATTATAATAGACATTATGTGAAACAAAATGAATATGGTTGAAGTTTGATTCAGGTGAAAAATTCCTGAAATTTCAAAAAATTCTTTAAAAACGAAGTTTAGTCACACATTAAAAATTATTTGTATGTTTGCAGGATTCCAGAATTTTAACGATTGTATGTTACAGTTGATTGCAGTCTTTACAGTGACACTAATTGAATAATGAAGTTAGTGGTCACAAGCTTCTAAGCCGCCACCTCTCAATGCTAGTTTGTGAAAAGTGACCAACATTCCAAAATGGCCTCCTAACTGCAGTTTTCTTAAAATCTGTAAAAACATTTTAACCTTCTCTCAGTATGTACTTTTTGCACTATATTGTCAGAAACATCTGTGAAATGAGAGTAAATACCACTGGGTGATTTGATGTGAAATAGGACTGATTGAGTTAGAGTAGAGATCTTAGATATGTGTGGCAGCAAAACAGCATTTCTGTAAAATTAGCATGTAAGCAGCACATTACAGCCTGAAATGATTCATTTAGGGGATATAGTTAAGAGAACAGTGTGTTAAAAGTGTATCAAAGAAAATAAGACAATCCCCAGATATAACAGCACAATCTACGAAACTTCCTGGCAGATTAAAACTGTGTGGTGGACCAAGACTCGAACTCGAGACCTTTGCATTTCTACCATCTGAGCTACCCAAGTAGGACTCACGCCTTGTCCTCACAGCTTTACTTCCGCCAGTACCTCGTCTCCTACTTTCCAAACTTCACAGAAGCTCTTCTACGAACCTTGCAGAACTAGCACTCCTGGAAGAAAGGATATTATAGAGACATAGCTTAGCCACAGCCTGGCGAAAGGCAAAGGTCCCGAGTTAGTCTGTCTGGCACACAGTTTTAATCTGCCAAGAAGTTTTATATCAGTGCACACTCTGCTGCAGAGTGAAAAACTCATTCTAGCACAATCTACATTTTTAAAGATATTAAATATGAAAAGTTCAGCTATAAGAATTTCAGTTAACAGTGAATGAGTTATCTTAAAACAATGAAAGGAAGAGCGTTTGAAGTGCAGAATTGTGTGTATGACAGTTACTCATAGCATTTTTCTTAGTTTAAAGTCGTATTCCGTTGTATCTTTGGGAAAGGAACAACTTACTGTTAATAAAGTGAGAAACTTTGAACTGTGAATAAATCATGTTTAAAGTTAATTGCATAAGTAGCATTAAAGTGTCAGCTGTGGATATTAAACCATATAGAAGTTTAATGGACTTTCCTGTTCCCAGGTCTCGAGAATCATGACTCTGGTGTTGGTATCTATGCTCCTGATGCAGAGGCATACACCGTTTTTGCTGACCTGTTTGACCCCATCATTGAGGACTACCATGGTGGCTTCAAGAAGACTGATAAGCACCCACCGAAGAACTTCGGTGATGTCGACACGTTGGCCAACCTGGACCCCAACGGCGAATACGTCATTTCCACCCGTGTCCGCTGTGGTCGCTCCATGCAGGGCTACCCATTTAACCCTTGCTTGACAGAGGCTCAGTACAAAGAAATGGAGCAGAAAGTTTCCACCACACTGTCTAGTTTGGAGGGTGAGCTCAAGGGTCAGTTCTACCCTCTGACTGGCATGAGCAAGGAAGTGCAACAGAAGCTCATTGATGACCATTTCCTGTTCAAGGAGGGTGACAGGTTCCTGCAGGTGAGCAACTGGAGTTTTAGTGGTTATTTTTTTTACTCTTTTCATAAATATTTCAAAAGCATCATATTCTGAATGTGGTATCAGTGGTGAAAAATAATCTAGTTGTCCTTTATAAGCTTTATGTGACTGGAATTGAATTAAATTTGTCAAATTTGCAAAATTCCCCTATTTTAATGAGACGTCACTTTGATAACACCATTTCAATTCATTTGCACAGCTCTGAGTTAATCTCAGATTTTTTAACACTTCATAAAATGTTTGCCATATGTGAAATTTGGAGTAATCCTTTGCTTCATTGTGAATAATAATAATAATAATAATAATAAATTTGTTATAGGCTGCCAATGCATGCAGATTTTGGCCCAGTGGTCGTGGTATTTACCACAATGACAACAAGACCTTCTTGGTTTGGTGCAATGAGGAGGATCACCTCCGAATCATCTCTATGCAGCCTGGTGGCGACTTGGGACAGGTTTGTCAAATACAGTGAAAAACTCTAAGATAAATGTGTTGTGAAAAAGTGACTAACTTTTCTTGTGAATTTCAGGTTTACCGTCGTCTTGTACATGCTGTGAATGAAATTGAGAAGCGCATTCCTTTCTCACATGATGACCGTCTGGGTTTCCTCACATTCTGCCCCACCAACCTGGGAACAACGCTTCGTGCCTCTGTCCACATAAAGCTGCCAAAACTTGCAGCTGACAGGACAAAGCTGGAGGAAGTTGCTGGAAAATTTAACCTCCAGGTAAGGAATGTGTGTGTTTCTAGGAGGTTGCAGAATTCCAAAAATATATAAAGGGTTACAGGGGCCGCATTATGTGGAAGCAGTATGACAGTAAGTGCTTAAAAAAAGGGCATCTAGTGGCTCACAAATGCAGGCACCTTTAAATTTTTTATGCACTGCCTGATCAGAATAAAATTAACCAATGCATAGAATGAAAGCTAACTGACCTGCGGTAAATTTTAAAATGCATGCTTCCTTATCAGAAGCTGCATGGTTTATCACAAACATCCTTAAATTGCTCACCTAGAGCTGTTTTGTGGTGTGAGCTGTTAACTTTGTGGTGCTTTCACAAGTTGTGCACCTCTGGAAACCTAAATCAGAAAAATACTTGGCAAGCATCTATTGCACCATTGAGTCTTTTAGCTGTTTTGAGATGTTCTAGTATAGCTTGACAACTTATTTGACTTCTGTACTTTGTGCATACTCAGGGCCTGTTTAAGATTGTTACTGTCTGCAGAACATCTGGCCCATTATGGCACACAAGAAAAGATTTTCTTCTGGAAATTTGTATAGACTCTAATAAAAAAATTATCCTTTCACAGGTCCGTGGAACACGTGGCGAGCACACAGAGGCTGAGGGTGGCGTGTATGACATTTCTAACAAGAGGCGCATGGGTCTAACAGAGTATGATGCTGTGAAGGAAATGAATGATGGCATCCTGGAGCTCATTAAGATTGAAGGCTCTCTGTAAACATTTGTGGACCAACTAATCGCTACAGAAAAATATTTTACATCCACTCTGCTTCCCATGTACCCATACTAAAGGACGTGTCTACAGCTCAGTGCTGTTTGTCAGTACATTTACATTTCCTTAATCTTAAGAAATCAATCTTCCCATACTTCATACAATCATAAGACTGGTATGGGAAGTAGAAATGTTGGTCATCAGTATTTTGTAAATTGTTGTATGGTATTATAATTTATAATTGCTGCTGTTAGAAATGATTTTCCTGTATAATGCTGTATTGATAATTTAGTTAAGATACTCATGCTGTATTCTCATTTGCAAGTTTGTCTGCAAATAATGAACGCACACATTGGAAATGAACACTACAGTGATGATACTATTAAATATATCTCATTTAACAGTGGTTTGTCACAGTTCTGAGTCTTTTGAGTTGTAATAAATACACATAGAAAGGCTTTAGATAAGCTGTTGCTTATGCCTTATAGTAAAAGGGAGTAAGAGGTTGAATGATGTTTAACCACAGTAAAAACATATTAGCTGTAACAGCAGTTTTGAATAAATAATAGATTATAGTTCACTAGGGGTGAAATTCATCCTTTACAGTAAAGTGTTTCTGCTCCCTCTTGGCTCATGTAACGTGTTCACCACATGATATATTTTAGCCACTAAGGGCTTGTTTGAAAATTTCAGCCGAGTGTAATGCTTCTAGTCCTTATGAAAGTAATATATTTTTGCCATTCATTAAACAAACCAAAAGCTGTAATGAAAGACATGTTTGCACAAAAATTACCATTCCCAAAACAAAACAGCTGGTGCAATTCCACTGTTCAGTGAACAAATATGAATAAAGTCGTTGCTACAAAATATTTCTGTACCTATTTAGACCTTGCTTCATGTAACCCACATTCTCCCCTGGTAAATTTTTCATCAGGTTAGCTTGTGGCTCTTTATTTTTTATTTTTAGTGTTTGATGCACAGTACATCACCTTAGGGTTGATATGAACAAAACAATATGTTTTGGGAAAGTAAGGACTAAACATGAACAACTACAATGCAGATGGCCTGTGAGACTGTACTATTGCATGTAATGTTCTGTCTCATTGAATATATTTATCACAGTGTTGTTGTTCAGATGAGCTACAACTATTAATTTTTAGCTCAATTGTAGTTTGACTGTCGCTGTGTAAATTTCTCTGATTGTCTCCTCTGAATAGTCCAGTCTGGAGCACTGCTGGAAGTAATGTTGCTCAACACAGTATCCAAGTCTTTGAAATAAATGTGAGGTCTTTCAGAGACATTTGCCAAGTATTCTTAGAGCACTCTTATTAATAAAACTTTAATGCCAGAACATTACTACTCTCTCCAGGTCAGACAGTAGAGTCAAATTTAAGATATTCCACTTTTTCTTCATGGATCACTTCCACCATTGTTAATCTGGGGCATTGATTCAGGGATTTCCGCACTGCCTCAGTGTGGGATATGTATGAATGCCCACCCCAAAGGGAGCTACACAAGACTTTTGATGGAATTGAAGTACTCTATAACAATCAAATATATCAAGGAATCACTGTGGGTTGCATCTGGCTTTCAAACAGTTCACATTATCTGAGAAATGTGTTTTAAGAATGAAAGTACTTTGCAAGATTGCCAGAAGCTGTTGGGGTGTGTATGCCAGTACTTAAGTCCTGCTGCACTAACTCTTGTGTATTCTGCTGGTGGATATTGATCTCATGTGTGGGGAAAACAGTGCCTACACAACACTGTAGCTTAATGAAGCCAGGAGTACCGACACTGTTAGCTCTACTTCCATTCAGTTGTTACCTATCTCGGCTAGTGCTGCTCTAAAAGATCCACAGAGGAAATCAGCTAAGGTAAACTTGAACAAGATCAGTTCTCAAAAGAACTCTCCTTTACATGATGCCCTACAAGATAACCAACTCATCTGAAATCACATAAAGCACCCTGGCTTCTTTTGATGTGACCACCAGTGGGCTAAAACACTGGAATGAACATCCACCCAACAATGCACCCCTGGTTCAAGATCTAACAAAGAAGATTGCTGGATTTCAACTACTGTGCCAAACATAGTCAAAGCTAAAACACATTACGATCGCTCAAGAGGTGTGGGTACACCTTGAAGTGGGGGCTTCCATTCACCTGCTAACTGCAGAATGAAGTAACAAATAAATTATTAGTGTCTCTACTTAGAGCATTTGATAGCACATGCATTCACAAAAAAATGCAAGAGCGATTATTGATACTTTATTATTGAAAGCAGTTGCCTGAGCTGGTGTTGGGAGGGGACAGGGAAGGACACAATGAGGTGGTAGTGGAAAATAGGTAGTGTGAGGAAGGTTGTGGCTGCCCAACAAGAAAAGGGAGAGATTATACCAACATAGGGGAGTCAGGAGGAAGAGTGGTTGGATAGGAGTGGTGTTGACAGGAAAAAGAATGGTTAAAGGTAAGGTGGGTTAATGGGAACAGGTTAATAGTTGGTTTAGGCCAGAAAGATTGCAAGAGCATGGGATGTACCGGAGAGGCCATTTCCATCTGCATCAGAAACACTTTTGATAGTATCCAAATGGCCTGTGTGGTGAAGCAGATACTGAAGTCATGTGTGTTGTGGCATGCAGCATGTTTGGCAACTAATGGTAAAGTTTGCTGTTTACCAACCTTTGATAGTGGCCATTCATGTAGTTGGTTACATGTCTGGACTGAGGCACTGACATGTGCAATTAGTTGCGGCAGAGATGCGAGATGCCACCCCAAGGCCACAGTAACTTTCAAGGTTTTTTCTTTCACCATATGGACTACAGGTTGCCAAGCCATAGTTTCCACTTCTGACTCACTACTTTGCCTACCCCATTGGGATCTTCTTCAGGTGACTATGCTATCAAAAGGTCACAACCTGTATAAAAGCAAGTTTCCACACTCCATAGGAAAGGAAATTACTGGGTAATGTTTCTGGGCTTTCACAGTAATGCAAGGAAGATGCGGAGTTCAGTACCACCAATAACCTTTTGCAGTTGAAGGCTGTTTACAAAACTGCCATGGTTTTTTTTCTCTCCATGCAGAATGTAGACTTTCTACTTTCATTCATTTTATATTTCTTAATATTTACAAACACAAATTTCAACCCGATCCAACTTTCTTAAAGAGGACATTAAATTTCACTTGCAAGCCTTAAAAAGCAGATTCTTTACTGTTGCAATAAATAATTGATAGAAGTACATTTTTAGGTGGCCTGCAGTATCAGTGATAAGTAACATTTTCAGCAAAACATACATCACATCTTCTTGTCCTACAAATCCGTGCAGTATGTGAATAATTTAGGACATTTCACTGGTTGCACTACATAGCACTCAAATTTCTTGTTAGAACTACATGTACCACAAGCAAAGGAAGTTTTCAACTAACTGAATCTTTTTATTATCTACTGTAATTGACAGTACTGAGCAGTTTATATATAGTAGATCCAAAAGAAAGTAAAACATAGACAGTAGGAAAAATTGTAATATAATTAATCAAAAAGTAACAAAGAGAAGGGAACTGAAGACTTGCAGAATGTTAACCATAAAGTGGATTCTATAAATGACTAAATGAAAAGGTATTACACTTACCAGATGGAGAAAAGTCTGGGAAACCATTCCCTCCCCCCCTCTTCAGAAGGGGGGAGGGAGGGGTTGAGAAATGGTATCTGCTATCCAGAAGCAGTTAATTCAGCATCTGTAATTCTTTCAAGGGTAATTCTCATATTAATTAGACATGCACTAAAATAATTAAATGCTAACACTGGACATAATTGGATGATCTAAAATGTTAGATGTGGCAGGGACTGCAGTTAACATGTCAGTGATGGTGGGGATTAAACAATACCAGAAGTGATTAAGCAATATAAACAGCAGGAGCCATTCCTAAGCTGTGCAGTTGTAGAGAAAGTTGTCATTCCTACATTGCGAGGTGCTGCTTCAATGTTGAAAACGATCCAAAACTCACATTGAGGGGTATGTGATCGGTTGTATAGACACCCTAAGTGTGTATAATCATCCTCGTGATCAATTTAGATTGTCATGCCAACAAAATTTGGTTCTTGCAGGTGACTTGCCATCAGGAGGAGGAAGTTGGAGCTGTAGTAATATTTAACTGTGAACATAATGGGGCAGTTGTTTTCACTTAAAGATGATTAAGTCAGGACATATCAGGATTTGGATATATAATTTTACTACTATACAAAAATAAGTATCAAAATTGAAATCTAAGAACTAACTGTTCACAATTCAGAGAAAGGGATTTATTTTAATTTCTGTAACTGAAACGTTAATGAAATGAGATGATCCTTTAACGTGCCTCAATTGCCTAGTGCAAGTTGTCACACGTTACTTCAGTAACTTGCATGTCCCTAATGTACTCCAGTTATCTGACTCCGGAAAGATGACCTACAGTTTAATGCGGAATCTGAACTACGAGTTGTTTCCGGTGACTTTTCACGTCATTGAGAGGTGAAAATGAAAACTGAAAAATCCATGGTCCAACTGAGATTTGATCCTGCAACCTCCCAGCTTCCAGGCATGCACTTTACGACTAGATCACAGTCCTGACAATTTGATAATACTGGAGCCTGAACATGGTGATGGGCTGTGATTTCCTACATTTAGATCTTTAAAGAACTTCGTTATTTACAAATTATGGACTAGTTATTACAATCATTAGATCTCCACATGTATGTTACACACAAAATATGTACAAAATGTCCTGTTATATACTTTATAATGACAATTATACAGCTGAAAATGTCATCTATGCTATGTACTAGTTACAAATTATTATAACTCAAAGGGTATTTTACACGCACCATGAGTAGAGTCTTCTTCAGACACTGTTGATATAATCTATGTAAGGCCTGCTCAGTCACCCAGGAATTATTCTTCCAGTTCCTCAGTTGCTGCTTCAAAGTCTGTGTCCATTCTTCTTCTTCTTCTTCTTCTTCTTCTTCAAGAAAATCATCCTCCCTAAATTCTCCATTGCCTGTGCATTTATCATCATCTTCAAGCAAATTACCCGTTATGTTAATGCTGAAATCAAAACTCTGCAACATTCATGATGTGTAAATTTCAGTAGCAAAAGACAAGATTTAGCACTGAAGAGGACCATTGTGATATAAACCAACACTCTTCTAATTGTGACTGCTTGATATTTCACTGAAGATGTGATAATCAGATAAATTCTAAGCTATAAAAAATATGACCACTATTAGAAAAAAGGCACTCAATTACTAAATATTTGTGACAAGAGCAAACCAATGGAGTCGGGCAATAAACATTCAGCCATTTTTAACAATGTTTGCCATGAAGGTACTCGAGCATTTGTTACTTATGTCCTGATTGGCAGTAACTGCTCCAGACAAAACCTGCAGTTTCACTGTCGGCTATTGCAAATTGAACTACAGTGCAACAAATCACTTACCACTTCAGCTGTGAGCAATAACAACTGATGAGGAGCCACACCATTTGAAACAATCTTGTCTTAAAGTTATACAGATGACACCATCATGGAGATGTCAAAGTAATGACTCAAATCATCTATAGTGTCCCAATGTGTGTAGTTTAGAAACACTTAACAGAAAACAGTTTTCACACTAGCTTTTATGCCCTTGTTCTTTTTGTAGTAAAACTATACACAAACACTTAAATGTACAATCCCACAGCTGCAGTGAGGCTGATTAGTGATTATTAAAAGCAGTTGCCTGCACTGATGAAGGCAGGGAGGGTATTGTGGGAAAGAATGAGGCAGGTCTTCCGATAGATGTCTCAGTGACTGCACAAAAGGAAAGGAAGTCAGAGGGTAAAGCATGTAAGTATATAGAGTGAGTGAGAGAGGGGGGGAGTGCAGAGACCAGAGAAAGGTGGAGGTGAAGAGGGAGACAAAGATGGGGTGAAAAGGGGAGGGGGAAGAGAGGGTCTCCATTTCGAGCAGGGAAGGGGGGAGGCACAAGGCAGTACACGATCTGGATGGGAAAAGAATGTTGTGGACAGAAGAGAAAGGCAAGGAGAGACAGTGGAAAATAGGTTAGTGGAGACTTAGTCCAGAACGATTGCAAGAGTGCAGGATATGCTGGAGAGAGAATTCTCACCTGTGTAGTTCAGAGAAACTTAGTGTTGGAAGGGCGTATCCAAATTGCTCACATAGCGAAGCAGCTCTTGAAGTAATCTGTGTTGTGCTGAGCAGCATGTTCAACAACTGGATGATCAAGTTTGTGGGTCACCACAGTGGGGCAATGCCGATTCCCCCTTGCCATGTGGGCATTCTCTCTCTCTCTCTCTCTCTCTCTCTCTCTCTCTCTCTCTCTCTCTCTCTCCACACACACACAAATAAACACTTCTCTCTTTGTCCCCTCTCTGTCTCTCTCTCATCTCCTTTTTTCCCCTCCCTCCATCTTCCCCTCTCTAAATCCTACTTATGCTTTAAACTCTGCAAGCTCTCATTATTTGTCATAAAATATACCTACCTTTATCCTGCTGTTCCCTCCTTGCATAATGCATTCTTCGCCACACTCTCCCCATGTCCATCAGCCAAAGCAACTGCTTTCAGTAATCAATTGTCAACAATCAGTCCCACTGCGGTTGTGGGAGTGTACATTTGGATGTTGTGTGGCTGTGTTTGTGAATATGGAAAAGACTAAGAGCTGGAAAGTTAATGGGAATACTAATTTTTGGTATGTGTTTCTATGCTCCACACACTAGTTTACTACAGGTGATCAGTTGCCTTTCCCTTATGCTATGTGTAGCTCACTCATGAATTTCCATTGTTGTTGACCACTGCAATCACTGCTTGAAACACTGTAAAGATTTCTCGACTGATCAGTGACGCTACATGCTAATGGTATAAAAAATAGCATGAGGTGATATATCCTGCTTGTCACTAAGGCAACATTTAGGCTGGTGGTGGAGGTATTCTTGCTCGGAGGACACTTACAAAGGGGGGCAATGTGTACCTTATTCACCTGCAATTTCCTCTCATTGGCAGACTACACAGGAACCTACTATTCAATCATGTGCTTCCGATTGCTCACTTAACAGTAATCTGCAGCCAATCTGTATGTTTAACAAGACAATACACCCTGTACCAATCCTTAACTGTAAAAAGAATGGTTTGGACTCCATAACATGAAGTTGCTTGTGTGGTCATCCAAGTCATCTGACCTCAGTCTCATTGAATATATCTGGGATGTCAACTTGGAAATACTTTCACCAGCCTCCTTCAGTCGTGTGTGGTAGTTGAGTGGTAATGGATAAAGATGGATCATCAATACTTTTTGTGTCTTGTGGAGTCCTTGCCACAATGTGTCACTGCTGTTATCTCGGTTAAGGGGTTCTGCAGACTACTACGTATGTCTCTAACTCAATTGTTCATGGGAGTTTGGATGTGCTGCTAGCTCAGTTGGTGAATGGACTGAGGCAATATCTTATCCAGAGTGAAAAAAATATTTAAATGACGTGTTTTATGTCCCAGGTGATTTTTTTCCCTTGAGATGAATGACTATGTAGACATCTACCTTTCTTTGTCAACACATAACCCATCTTGTTCATTTGTAGGTCCTCCTCCATGATGGAATCTATGGAACACAATGAAGGATTGAATAATCAAATATGCAGTTCATTTGAGTGGTGGCCATACTGACAACAACCTTACAATACAGTTACTGTCTAATAAGTTCTGTTGCTATTATCCAATCTCAACTGAGTAACATTCATAAGTACTGGTATTATACTAGATGGAAAAGTGTTTACTATCTCCATTAGTCAGCCGTGCCATGGCACAGAGACAAATGAAATGCAGTGTGGCATGAAATGATCCATCATTTGTTTCTGTAAAAATGTAAAATAAAACATGTTAACAATATACCTGATGATTATGTATGGCTTATAGTGTATTTAGTACGACCACCACCATGTCTACGAACTACTTTAACACAAACTCTCATGTTTTGAATTACTCACTGACACATATCCTTGGCTACCTTGTTGCATCCCTCAATTATCAGAAATCACAGTTTCATCACTGTACAAGGATGTTGAGGGAAAATCATTTCCTTTAGAAAAACCCACAGAAAAAAAAACATTGGTTCAAATTAGGACTGTTTGAGAGCTAGTTTTACTTACACACACAAAACAATTAGATAATCTGTCTGAAATGATATCTGCCTTAAATGTTCCATGCAAGAAGTCTAAGGACAGCATTAGGTGTGTGTGGTTTGGCCCCGTCCTACATGAGCCACTGGTTTTCCAATTGAAACTCTTTTGCAGGAAGACGAGGAACAAAATTATTACACAACATGTTTAGATACTGTTCACAGTTCACTGTGTGTTCAAAATAGAATGGCCCTATTACTCCACGAGTTTAGATAGTGACCCATACTTTTCATGAAGCAAGTCTGGATTCTCAGAAGCCCAAAAGCGCACATTTTGTGCACCACCATCAATCTGAAAATGTGCCTCATCTGAAAACAAGATTCAACAATACATCTTGTATTGTTCAACAATACACCTTGATTCACAGCCCATTCAGTGTATGTCAATGTTCGAAGTTTGCTGTCCTTTATTAATTTAGACAACACTGCTATTTTGTATGGATACAAATGCAAATCAGTTTTTAAAATTTGCTAAACAGATCTTCTAGAAATACCAGTCTGTGTTGCTGTTTTCCTTGTTGATATGCCTGCATTTCTCAGCAATGCTACTCTGACAGCTTCAACATTCTGTGGGGAATGAACACTGGCAGACCTTTCACACTTCCTCTTCACCATAGAACCATTACTATTAAATTCTTCATAAAGGCTATTTATTGTTTTAAATTAGGGCAACCACCAAGTTTTAAAATGTGCAAGAAACTGTCTGTGACAGCACAGCAATTCTCATTTCATAAGAAAATAACAAAGTTTTGATGTACTGTTAACAATCAATCAGTCTTCCTTTGTCAGCCATCTTGGGACAATACATAAACAGTGCACTCGGAAATCAAAGAAACTAATCTCAATGCCAAGATAACACATAATAGCAACTGATGTTGGATCATTTCATGTACCACTCTATATACTCCTACAAAAATTTTTGACCATTTCCTTAGTGATAAAGGCTCTAACACTTAATAAAAATAATTAGATCTGCTTGGTAATTCCTTCTACTTTAAAGAAAAATTTCTTAATAAATGATTCCTTCCCCCCCCCCCCCCCCCCCTCCCCTCTCTCTCTCCATTTGATTACACAAATATAATGAAAAACATTAAAGTATTGTCTTAACGCATTAGAAACTTCGAAGTTGTAAACGTGATTAAATTTCTGAGTCCATTTGCATTGTGTGATCTGCCTTCCTAGTGTAGCTTCACACCACCATGTGCACTACTGTGCCTAATTCATTTTGAATTTTGTGACTGTTGCACATAGGGTTTGAATAAACAGTGCAGCAGCTGCGAAGTCAAGTGGATGTGCCAGCAGTTGAAGCAGTTTATGTTTAGACATTATTCTCATGTGGTTCTGTGATGTATCGGTATGTTTAACTGAGTAGCACTAAACAACTTATTCCAAATGTTTGCATAATTTTTACTGCACTGTATCATGTGAGCCAACTTTGGAGTTCAGTGAAAACCTGGAACAGCACAGAAATAGTACTTAGATTGAATTTGGTGACTGGTTGGGTTAGTGTTATATTTGTTGTATTTTAATTTGATTAAAGATGGATAGGGACTACACTCATTGTATATGGATACAGGGGGAACTGGCCACTGTCCATAAACATCTGCATTGGCCACAGTCAGTAGGCTTTAGGCTACTGTCCTGGCTGTAGGGGTGCTGGAGTATCTGAGATGAAGGCTTTGGCACCTCTGGTGGCTAAAGCATCACCTGGGATCTCAGATATCACAATGCTTTCTGATTTCTTTGGCAAGATTACAAATTTCTGGGCAGCAGGTGAAAGTTGGTACTGGTCACACAGCTGTTGTGTTATGCCATAAAATAAAGTCTGAGGTATTGCCAATTGCTGAAAGTACATATGAGCCAGCACGAAATCCCTCATTCAATGGGACAGAGACTAGTCTTCCTAAGAGGTCTGAACAAATGTAGAGGGTGTGACTGCTTGTCACTATGAGCTCAAAGGTTAGGTGGACCGAGCCCCTCAAGGAAACAGTAGGCAGCTCAGAAAAGCAGAGCAGAGTCTAATCTGTCTGCTTGTCACAGCGTCATGTTTGATGTGGAGAAGGTTCTGCTAGCAGCAATTGAATGCACTGGGTGGTGTACCCGGCCGCAAATAGTGGCTCATGTCAGTACAGATGGTGTCTGCTGCCTGGGTTTAGAGGCCACTTGGCTCCTACAGGCAGCTGTCTGCTTTAGTGGAGGTAGCATAAGGTGCATATGTGCATGGTGGTCAATGGGAGTTGATATACACTCTTATTGCTGAAGTGAGATCGTGTGTGTTGGTATTCACAGAAATATATATAAGGCTCAGAATTGGGTCGCGGAAGACTAGGTATACGTAATAATAGTTACAGTAGAAGAAAATTAGGTTCTGTTCAGATTGGTGTGGTGATTTACGTTGGAGATATTCTGGGGACATCAGAGCAGACAGGGGGTTGGAGTCTGCAGAGCGGTGCAGCATGTGAAGGAGCTCCATCCACGGTGAAGTTTCATGATTGCTGGACTTCGTAGTTAAGAAGATCCATGTATCAAACAGAACCAAATTTGGCTCAGAACCATAAGGATAGTCTGTTCATTTTATTAGTTGTTTGTATTTAACTGGCAAAATAAATCATGTTTGTGAACCTACCAGTCCCTGTCACTAAGTAATAGTAGTCATTTCATAGCAAAAGTCTGGCAGAAGACAGTTCCATCAGAAACAAGTAAGAAGACCATTTCAAGGAGGAGATAAAATCTGCTGCAAGCAAAAATAGACACACACGTATGATGTTTCATAGAAGTAAGGAAGATAAAACAACTAGGCAAACAATATCCCCTCACAAATATGCAGAAAATTAACAGACAACCTGGGTATAAATACATGCTACTAATCTGCAATGTTCAATTACAATTCCAATGATAAAAATGGATATTGATAGGGTGACAGTGTAGGCAATTACAACACAAGAAACATTGATATAAGAAGTTACAACTGAATGGATTCTATCCTGTTACACAAAGCCATGACTCATAGTGTCATACTGAAACTGACAGATCATTATTTAAAGCAAGTAGGGAGAATAAAACATTTGTTATCAGATAAAGGGACATAATTTATGGCAAGGTGATATAAGGATCTGGGAATTAGCAAGGTTATCTTGAACATATTGTGCTGGTAAACACCATGTGGATTGAGATGGTGAGTGATTTCAGAAGAATACTGAATGAACTCCCCCATCTGGTTATCCACATAGCACCTGTAGAGATTTTACCTGAGTAAATTGAAGGTGAACCTTTGTTAAAGTACACACATCTAAAAAAGTTTTGCATCACCCTCGTTTTCAGAACTCCTGAAGATATACGTTGACTGTGGATATTGTGTCACAGACACAGTCCATTTGACTGTTCAAAGGTGTCACTAAACCCACCCTAAGATGTAAACAACTGTACATGAGCAGCACCTATTAGACAAAGGGGGGTCCAACAGCCAATCAGTTCCAGTCATTCCACCAGGAAGGAGGCACAAGGCTCGTGTTGTCTGTAGTTCATCCATGCCTAGACGGCCAATACCGTGGTTCAATCGCATCCACATTGTTACTTTGTGCCAGGAAGGACTGTCAACAAGGGAAGTGTCCAGGCATCTTGGAGTGAATTGAAGCGATATTGCTTGGACATGGAGGAGATACAGAGAGGCAGGAACTGTCAATGACATGCCTCACTCAGGCCAACCAAGGGCTACTACTGCAGTGGGTGACCAATACCTACAGGTTATGGCTCGAAGGATACCTGACAGCAACGCCAAAATGTTGAATAATGTTTTTTGTGCAGCCACAGAACATCATGTTACATCTCAAACTGTGCACAATAGGCTGCATGATGCGCAACTTCACTCCCGACATCCATGCCGAGGTCCATCTTTGCAACCACGACACCATGCGTCACGGTACAGATGGGCCCAACAACATGCCGAATGGACTGCTCAGGATTGGCATCATGTTCTCTTCACTGATGTGTGTTGCATATGCCTTCAACCAGTCAGAGATGTGTTTGGAGGCTACGCGGTAAGGCTGAATGCGTTAGACGCACTGTCCAGCGAGTGCATCAAGGTGGAGGTCCCCAGATGTTTTGGGGTGGCATTATGTGGGGCCGATGTATGCCACTGGTGGTCACAGAAGGTGCCGTAATGGCTGTACGATATGTGAATGCCATCCTTCAACTGATAGTGCAAACATATTGGCGAGGATGCCAATTCGTACCCCCATAGTGCACATCTTGTGAGTGACTTCCTTCAGGTTAACGACACCACTCAACTGGAGTGGCCAGCATGTTGTCCAGACATGAACCTTATTCAACATGCCTGGGATAGATTGAAAAGGGCTGTTTATGGACAACGTGACCCACCAACCACTCTGAGGTATCTTCACTGAATCACCACTGAGGAGTGGACAATCTGGACCAACAGTGCCTTGATGAACTTGTGGATAGTATGCCACAACGAATTCAGGCATGCATCAATGCAAGAGGACATGCTACTGGGTATTAGAGGTACCAGTGTGCACAGCAATCTGGACCACCACCTCTGAAGGTCTCACTGTATGGTGGTACAACATGCAATGTGTGGTTTTCATGAGCTATAAAAAGGGTGGAAATGATGTTTATATTGATCTCTATTCCAATTTTCTGTACAGGTTCTGGAAGTCTCAGAACCGAGGTGATGCAAAAATTTTTTTGATGTGTGTATATTGACTTGCCTGAAGAGAATGTCTTGATTACTCCAGTATCACAGTCAAATATTAAAAAGACATTAATTAAAGCATGTAGCATGAGAAAAAACGATGGGAAAGTAGTGCCCCAATAGTGTACAATTTAGGGGATTTGGTATTAATAAAGAAGCATAAGAGAAGTTCAAAGAGTGGAGAACTAACACCCAAGTTTCAAACATCTCTATGAAGGGCCATATGTAATAAGATAGATGCCTCACTCAAAAGCAACTGTGCTCACCATCCTAATTACATTGAAAGAAAAAGAGATGTTAATACACAGGATTCAAAACCTTTTGTAGTCAATGAGCAATAAATTCTTCAATATGTTAAGTTAAAATTTAAGGGAAAGTGGGGTTCAATGAAACAATTTTTAGGCAAGATTAAGTTAAAGGGTATGATATCTATTAAAGGGAAGAGATTACTCAGTGATGAGGAGTGAAGAGATTACTTATGGAAATTAGATAGCATTCAAGTGATTAATTGTAAATAAGCTGAATGAGATGGCAACTATGAAAGTCGTGGTTGATATCAACCTGTGAGGTGCTTGGTAAGGGAGAATTATGTTTTAGTGTTTACAAAGAAAAATAGTTATTATTGCCTGGTAAGGCAGATTGAAGTATTAATGTTTACTAAGAAAAATAGTATTATTGCCTGGCAAGGCAGAATTAAGTATTAATGTTTACTAAGAAAAGCAGTTATTACATGTCCAGTGGGTTGTTCTTTTAAAATAAAAAAATTCTAGATTGGTTTCTTTGTTTACCTTTTGCATGAATGGGGTATATTATTTAAGATTACATTGTCTGTCCAGTCAATTGGATTAAGGATCCACAGTATTGGTAGTAAAAGGTGCACATGAAGGAACCTTTAGTGGATAAGGAGATGTAGCCTAGATCAGGACATCAGGAATGGTATCTCCTGACTTCTACCTGGAAGAAAATGTAGGCCTGTATGGCATACTTCAAACTTCATGTACAGAATATTTTTTATTAGAATAATAATGTTGACAAATGTGACTAATAAAAGTGCCCACTTTATCTGTGATACAGGTTTGACAATACATGTGTATGTATTAGAACAGTGAGAACAGTATGAAAGAACTGTATGCCTAAAAACCAGGATCTTAGTATACGAACAGTTGGGACTTGGGGGGCTGGGGGCAATGTGCTTACAGTGGCTATGCTACATAAAGAGTGGTTTTATGAACAGATAGTTCAGTATTAATGTAAGATGTAATTGGGACGAGAAGATGTACAGAATAAGCGTATGTTGTGAATAAATGAACAATAATTAAGTATGTTACAGGATACTCTTAGTTATTATCAACATATATGTAAGTAGACACAATCGAGCAACCTTGAGGGGCACCAGAAGTAAGGATGCAAATGTGCATGGTGGTCAGTGGGAGTTGGTGATCTACACCTTTAATACTGAACTGAGATTGTGAGATCATATATGTTGGTGTTCATAGAAATATATATAAGGCTCAAGAGATGAATTGCATAAGACTAGGTATAAGTAATAACAGTTGTAGGTAAAAGAAAATTAGGTTCTGTCCAGATTGGTGTGGTGATTTATGATGGAGATATTCAGGGACATCAGATGGCTACTCATGATGACAGAGCAGGCAGGAGCTCAGAGTCTGTAGAGCAGTGTAGCACGTCATGGGGATCCATCCATGGCAAAGTTCCTTGATTGTCAGACTCAGCAACTATGGAGCTCTATGTATCAAACAGAACCGAATTTGACTGAGAACCATAAGGAGAGTCTGTTCATGTTAACAGTTGGTTATATGAACTTATTGTTGATTGGAAGTTAAACCAATTTATAACTGGGATAATAAACCCTGTTTCTGAGCCTAACAACAGCTGTCACTCCATAATGGTAGTCATGAGAAAAGTCTGTTGGATGTGAAGTCCTCTTAGCTGAGTACAAAGAGCACTTCAGGAAGGAGAGAACCCTCCCTACAGCTAGCTTGTGCATGGATTGGAAGCACAGCTGGCATTTTGCAGCATTATTCCCAGAACCAATCATGGTTGTCAGGTTTGGAGCTGAGAAAAAGCTTAAACCAAAGGGTCAGACAGTTCTGTGATGCAAATTTCTTGTCCTCCGCTATCAGATGGAAATGCTCTAGGTGTGCACAACATACAGGAAGCATATACCAGGATAGTGGACTATGAGGTGTTTACAAGTTTTTTTTTTTTTTTTTTTAAGAATTAAAAACCTATCTATAGGTGCAATAAAATATATTCTGACTTCAGACAGGAAGGTTTGTCAGCCCCATTTATTACAGAGAGTAGCATGTTTCATGGTAGTTCAGAGAAAGACAATCTTAATTAACAATTAACTGCAAACGTGTCCCTCGAAAGGTCCTGAAGTAGCCTCACTTATAAACAGTTACAATGTCCACATAGAGTAGTATTAGAATCAGAAAGTGGCTGAAACCAGATGTTTATAATGATAAAATTCTAAACTATGTTGGTATGGGTACCACAAAGACAGGTTGAATACTAGTGGTAAAGGTGTGTTAATAGCCATAAACAACATGCTGATGAGATTTGTAGAGATTATGAATTTGAAATAATTTGGATGAAGATAAATGTTAAAGATGGTGAGACATGGTGTTCAGATGCTTTTATATGAGGCACGTTCAGACAGTAAGTGTACTAGATTTTTATACTCTTTTTTTCTTTTTTTTTTTTTTAGTAAAAATGTATTTCAGAAGAATTACAGGATGTTGTTGATACACTTGTTGACTATTTTTCCACACAACTGCTATCCTGTTCAATGCAGTGGCGAGCCGTGGCAAGCTTCTTTATGCCCTCCTGAAAGAACTCTCCTGACCGCTCCTTCCCCCACTTCAGAACCTTTCTTCCACCTGCTCATTGGTTGAAAAGTTAATTCCACTCATGTGTCTTCAGAGAGGTGAAAAGATAAAAATCTGAAGGTGCTAATTCAGGGTAGTATGGGCTGTAGTTCAAATCATCACAACGACATGAGTCAGAACACCTTGGTGATTAAGGCCATGTTGTCGTGCAGCAAGCAAACACCTATCACCACCATTCCCCTCCTTTTGTTTTAACTGCTCCTTTTGAGCTTTCCAAGGGTCTCACAGTATTGTTGTGTATTTATGGTTACCGTCCCTCCCTCTCCTGAGGCAGAAAGCTGCCCAAAATGATGTCTTTTTAGTCCCCAAACACTGAGGCCATGATTATTTTTGCCCGAAATTGTGGTTTTGAATTTGTTGGCAGGTGGAAAATTGGAGTGATGCCATTTTGACAACTGTCTTGTTGTCTCAGGAATGTAATGAGACACCCATGCTTCATCTCCAGTCAAATAGAGCTCAGAAATCCTCACTTTCCAATTCAAGTTGTTCAAGAAACTCACAGATGCTATTGACCCTATTATCCTTGTGCTGCTCTGTCAGCTATTTTGGGACTCATTTTGTGCACAGTTCCCAGTATCCCAGTGTTTCTGAGTGTGTCTTCTATTAGAGAGTTCTGGAGAGTTGTGAAAACACTGCAGAAATTTCAGTGACTGTACCAACCCATCAGTCAAAATGGATATTCCACTTCTCTGTTCATCATGAACATTCATTCTGCCTGTGTTAAACTCCCTACAACACTTAAATGCACTCATTCTATTCATCACACCTTCGTCATAAACTGTTTTGACTCATGAAAAAATTTTGGTAGGTGTTAACAGCTTCCATGAGTAAGATGCAGATCACAGCACATGGCTTGCATTTTGGGGGATTTCTTACTGACATATTTCATGAAACTGGACACTACAAAGTGAATTTATACACTACTGTGGTCCTGTGATGCTTGCTCTGGGCACCCCCCCCCCCCCCCCCCCCAAATCAGTGTTTCCAGCCATTAAGAAAACAAACAAACAAAAAAAAAACAAAAAAAAAAAAAAGATCACAGCCCATTTTGGTCACAGTACACTTACTTTCTTAATGTATCTCATAGACAAAATATCTTTTGTTGATTGTGATCCACAGCTTTGATAACTCTTAGAAATGACGTTATCTAACATGTAAAGCTGCTGTATAGTTTATTTTTAATTTTATGACTGGTTTCGGTCAGAGACCATTTTCCAGTTGGGCAATTGATACTTCACATAGCTAGATTTGCATAACAAAATATTACTTGTAAATATTATATTTTGACTTTTGTTTTATGATATAACACGTGCTATTAAGAAAATTATGTTGGTGACTGAAACTGGTCATACAATTAAGCATAAATTATCTAGCAGTTTCACATGTTAAACAATGTAATTTCTAAAACTTTTATTAACACCCTGCCTCCCGGTCAAGAATGATAGAACTTTTCAGAGAAAATATGGAGACAGCTACGAATCAATACCCTTGTCATGTTATAACATTAGGAGGAAACTTCAGCTTGCCAGATATTGTAGGTTGCTGAAGGAGTAAAGCATTCCTAATGACTGCCAAAAAGCAAAGTTCATTCCTGTCTTCAGGAAGACCTATAATGGTGGTGTTGGTATGTTTTAGAATTCTGGAACATATTTTATGCTTATTTATTATGTCATTTCTGGAGACTTAAAGTCTCCTCTCTGAGAATCAACATGGGTTCCACAGACAATGAATACGTGAAACCCAGTGCACTCTGTTTGTTCATGAGACCCAGAAAGCAGTAGATACCTGCATCAATGGTGATGATTTGTTTCTTGACATACACAAGTCATTCAATATACCTCTGCACTGTTGCCTAAAGAACAAAATACGTGCCTGCAGAATATCAGACAAATATGTCATTCTTAACAAAGAGATATCGTCAGAAATAATATAACTTTGGGTTTACCTCAAGGGAGTGTTATTGGGCCATTATTGTCCACAGTATATATAAATGACTTAGTGGATAACACCAGAATTTCCAAGAAGCTTTTTGTGGATGCTGTTGTTGAGACTTTTTGTATATGTAGATGACACAACTTTAGAAAATTGTAGCAAAATACAGGAAGACCTGCAGTGGATTGACACTTGATGCAGGCACTCAACTAATGTAAAGTACTGTGAATAACTAGGTGAAAAGACCCATAACTGTATGATTACACATTTGCAAAACAGTCACTGTAAGCAGTCATATACATTTAACATCTGGAGGTGTGTGTACAAAGTGATTTAAAGTGGAGCAACCACATAAAAATAACTGTAGATAAGACAAAAACCAGACTGATATTCATTGAAAGAATCCTTATCACAACAAAAGTAGATCATTAAAGTAACCCTCACATCACTACACCTTAGCCACCACTACAGCAGTGTGCATTACGCACTCCTTGAATGCTGTTTTCCACTCTCTCCAGTTGAAGCAGGTTGATTGGAGGGGTTGGTGGTGGGAAGAGGGGAGTGGGATGGTTCCATCCCTGTTCATGGATCACATCGCGACAAGCCCGTTGGACAAAGACAAAGCTGTGCTGCATTCCAAACAAGGAAATGTTGCCACAACGGACAACTCCGTTGATAACAACAATGACAGCACCGTATGGAGCTTCTATCTTACCCCTCTCTTATCATGCAACATGAGAGAGTTCATCTGGACACCAGAGCTACTGTTCCACTCCTCAGTTCTTAAACATATGCATAGCTGGGCTCCCTACTGTTGGCTCCCATCAAACACTGTCTAGTAAGCTACAATTTACAGCTATTTCCTGTTCTTGGATGGGCCCTGCTGCAATCTGCATTCAGCACCACACACTGTTTTTTCTCCCATGCTATCTTGGGAGAGAATCCTTACTGCATTTTTTTGTTAGTCGTTTGATGCCCATGTTTCCTTGTGTTGTATGTTGTCCCACTACTGCAGTAGACATGACTCTTGTGGCACTGTCGTACATTTCTTCAGTCAAAGGCCTTCTCTGTAAAGTGTTTCTTTGGCTAATCTCTTTTTACAATTTTTGCTTCTGGAACAAGGATCCACTGGCACCGCAATTCATTGTGTCCACATATGGATGATGCAGTTTGGCCTCTTGATGCCTTCTGTACCAATGTGAGGGCCTCCAGTTGCCTCCTGCACCAATGTGAGCAAAAGAGTGGCCTCTCACCTCTGTCAGCACCTACGTGGATGTCTCCTACCTTGGTCTGGGCACCTACAGCATCGACGCAGGCACTTCCAGCACTGACAGGGGTGACTCCTATACGCGCCCCTGCACCTATGCCGGTGCCCTTCCATTATGATGGTACCTCCTGCACTGATGTGGGGAACTCTCCACACACCACAGCTCCCCAGGGTGGACTTCTGTTGCCAGGCCCACCCTCTGGGATGCCAAGGCCATGCAACAGCCTGTCCCGGAAGGAGCAGGCACTTCTCTGCTGCACCGGCTCACAGTCCTCAAACTGTGCACATCCAAGACATCCACCTCACATATTATGGATGTGTCATCCATCAGCGCTTTGTGGGAGAATGGGCAACTGGTCACTCTTCCCCTCACCGCTCCCCCCCCCCCCCCCCCCCCCCTCATGGAAAGAGGAATGTGTTATTCATATGTTACAACACCTTAGCTGCCACTGCCATGGCACGCATCGTGCAGTTTGAGTAGCATGCCATTTTTCTGTTTCAGACCCCCACTAGAGATTGATCCCTCACTTACCTGCAGCCGAGAGCCAGTGGCCCCAGAGTGGCAAAATGCTCTTTATATGTCCTTGCATTGGCTCTTGCCAGCAGTCTGTGCCCATCAGCCAGCATTTACCCAACACTAGTCTTTTTGTCTGTACACTTCAACACTTTCTTATCTGTTGTGAAACTGTATCGAACTGTCTATGCTATGCTGTCATGCCTTGACCAAATAAATAGTCAGTTGTTGGGTTCTCATAACTGTGTTTCTTACTGTGTCTTATTCAACCAAAACTTGGATATCCAGCTGGGGCCTGAATCAGATGGGTATGTTAGAGAAGATCCAAAGAAGGCCATGACATTTTGTTACAGATTCATTTAATTAATACAAAAACATTATGGAGATTCTCAGCTAACTGCAGTGGCAGGCACTACAAGAGAAGTATTCTGCATCATACTGTGGTTTACTGTTACAATTCTGAGAATGTACATCTTACAAGAGTCAAACCATACATTGTCACCTCTTATGAATAGCTTGCAAAACGATCATGAAGGTAAAATTAGAGAAATTTGAGCTCACAAATAACCCGATCAAGAATCCTTCCCACAGACCACTCACTACTGGCACAGGAAAGGAAGGAAGTGATGGCAGTTTTCAAAGTATCCTATGCCCCACATCATGAGGTGTTTCCAGACTATAGATATACAAAATGGTAACAAGTGGGATATTTGACTGTGATTTGTGTTCTCAGTGAAACTAGCTTCAAAGACTGAACAAATTGTTTCTAAAAAACACAGTAATTCATCTACTGTAAATTAAACAACTGAAAATCCTGGATGAAGTAACAACAATTTGAAATTTTCTACTTATGTTTCGAGCAGCATATAGACACATTTAATAGTAATCTAACCTATCTCACAAAGTCCTTTTTCAGATTTAGTAAAAAACACACACACACACACACACACACACACACACACACACACACACACAAACACACATGGCTGCTGTTTCTCTGGGTGTAGAGACCTATTTTCTAAATATGAAGGAGGATATTTTCCAGCAGCATAGTCTATTGTTAATTGTGCCTGTATCCACTCAATGCCTTCTCTACTGCAAATCACATATTTTATATTTCATGAAGGAAATTTCTTCAACTTTGCAATCACATTTTGTGAAACTAAATGTAAAAAGAACTGTAATGTGCTAATAGGTTTTGTGGTGGGACAAAAAAATTAACAAATTATTTGTACTTGTATAACTGAAATTTGGTATTTTTAATGCAAAGATAACTTTTTAAGGAAAATGAGTTCACATCAAAGTATAAAAATGATGGTTTTGGAGAACACTGTTTATTTGGATATTTTACAATATATTGCAACATTGTGGTATGATCTGTAACATCAAAATATCATTTTTAATATTCCACGAATTTTATAATGTGTTATTGAAGGATCCACTTTGATGACAGCCTTAGTCAAAATATATCTGTAACATTGTGAACTCATAAATTTTAAGATTGTGACTGCTGTGTACGGACGCAGGAGGAGCTGGCCACTGTTTGCGAACAGCTGAACGTGTTGATGGCCGCGGTCAGCCATCTTCAGGCTGCTGCCTCGGAGTGTAGCGGCAGTAGGTGTTACCCCAGGTGTTACATGCTTCACCCACTGTCCCTGCTGTCAAGACATCTTCGCGGGTACCGGGCGCAGTTGGGCCACCCTCTCCCCAAGGGGAGTGGCGGGTTCAGCGGCGTTCGCAGCGCACGAGGCAGAGGGTCAATTTGGAGGCTGGCCGTGTGGCATCGCCCGCTCTGCCTGTGAGTGGACATGTGGCCGCTCCTTCAGCAAGGTCCGAGCAGGGACATGGGGGGAGGGGTTTATTAGTGATTGGGAGCTCCAACGTTAGGCGGGTGATGGAGCCCCTTAGGGAAATAGCAGAAAGGTCGGGGAAGAAGGCCAGTGTTCACTCTGTCTGCTTGCCAGGGGGTCTCATCCGAGATATGGAGGAGGCCCTGCCAGTGGCGATAGAGAGCACTGGGTGCACCCGACTGCAAATTGTTGCTCATGTCGGCACCAATGACTTGTGCCGTCTGGGTTCAGAGGCCATTCTCAATTCATACAGGCGGTTGGCGGAGTTGGTGAAGGCAGAAAGCCTTGTTCGCGGTGTGGAATCTGAGCTAACTATTTGTAGTATCGTTCCCAGAACCGATCGCGGTCCTCTGGTTTGGAGCCGAATGGAAGGCTTTCCAGAGGCTCAGACGATTCTGCGGAGATATGGGGTGCAAATTTCTCGATCTCCGCTATCGGGTGGAGAAATGTAGGGTCCCCCTCAATAAGTCAGGCGTGCACTACACGCAGGAAGTGGCTACAAGGGTAGTGGAGTACGTGTGGAATGCACATATGGTTTTTTTTAGGTTAGAGAATTCCCTCCCTAGGCCCGACAAGACGCGTCCTGAGACGCGGCAAGGTAGGAGTAGTCAAAATGCAACAGGGAATAATATTAATCTGCTAATAGTAAACTGCAGGAGCACCTATAGAAAGGTTCCAGAACTGCTCTCATTAATAAACGGTCACAATGCCCACATATTATTAGGGACAGACAGTTGGCTCAAACCAAATGTAAACAGTAATGAAATTCTAAACTCAGATTGGAATGTATAGCGCAGAGACAGGCTGGACAGTAAAGGGGGGGAGGCGCGTTTATAGCGATAAGAAATGCAATAGTATCGAAGGAAATTGACAGAGATCCGAAATGTGAAATAATTTGGGTGAAGTTCACGGTTAAAGCAGGCTCAGACATGGTAATTGGATGTCTCTATAGGCCCCCTGGCTTAGCAGCTGTTGTGGCTGAGCAACTGAAGCATAATTTGGAAAATATTTCGAGTAGATTTCCCCACCATGTTATAGTTTTGGGCGGAGATATTAATTTGCCGGATATAGATTGGGAGACTCAAACGTTCATAACAGGTGGTAGGGACAAAGAATCCAGTGAAATTTTTTAAAGTGCTTTACCTGAAAACTACCTTGAGCAGTTAAACAGAGAACCGACTCGTGGCGATAACATATTAGACCTTCTGGTGACAAACAGACCTGAACTATTTGAAACAGTAAACGCAGAACAGGGAATCAGTGATCATAAAGCTGTTACTGCATCGATGATTTCAGCTGTAAATAGAAATATTAAGAAAGGTAGGAAGATTTTTCTGTTTAGCAAAAGTGACAAAAAGCAGATTTCAGAGTACCTGATGGCTCAACACAAAAATTTTGTCTCAAGTACAGATAGTATTGAGGATCAGTGGACAAAGTTCAAAATCATCGTACAATATGTGTTAGATGAGTATGTGCCAAGCAAGATCGTAAGAGATGGAAAAGAGCCATCGTGGTACAACAACCGAGTTAGAAAACTGCTGCGGAAGCAAAGGGAACTTCACAGCAAACATAAACATAGCCAAAGCCTTGCAGACAAACAAAAATTACGCAAAGCGAAATGTAGTGTGAGGAGGGCTATGAGAGAGGCGTTCAATGAATTCGAAAGTTAAGTTCTATGTACTGACTAGGCAGAAAATCCTAAGAAACTTTGGTCTTATGTCAAAGCAGTAGGTGGATCAAAACAAAATGCCCAGACACTCTGTGACCAAAATGGTACTGAAACAGAGGCTGACAGACTAAAGGCTGACCGAGCGAGGTGGCGCAGTGGTTAAACACTGGACTCACATTCGAGAGGACGACGGTTCAATCCCGCGTCCGGCCATCCTGATTTAGGTTTTCCGTGATTTCCCTAAATCGCTCCAGGCAAATGCCGGGATGGTTCCTTTCAAAGGGCATGGCCGACTTCCTTCCCCGTCCTTCCCTAATCCGATGAGACCGATGACCTCGCTGTCTGGTCTCCTTCCCCAAACCAACCAACCAACTAAAGGCTGAAATACTAAAGGAAGAGGAAGACTGCACTGTAGTTCCTTCTCTAGATTGTCGCACAGGCGACAAAATGGTAGATATTGAAATAATAGACGACAGAGGGATAGAGAAACAATTAAAACCGCTCAAAAGAGGAAAGGCCGCTGGACCTGATGGGATACCAGTTTGATTTTAGACAGAGTACGCGAAGGAAATTGCTCCCCTTCTTGCAGCGGTGTACTGTAGGTCTCTAGAAGAGCATAGCATTCCAAACGATTGGAAAAGGGCACAGGTCATCCCCGTTTTCAAGAAGGGACGTCGAACAGATGTGCAGAACTGTAGACCTATATCTCTAACGTCTATCAGTTGTAGAATTTTGGAACACGTATTATGTTCGAGTATAGTGACTTTTCTGGAGACTAGAAATCTACTCTGTAGGAATCAGCATAGGTTTCGTCCACGAGACTCAGAGGGCCATAGACACGGGTTCCCAGGTAGATGCCGTGTTTCTTGACTTCTGCAAGGCGTTCGATACAGTTCCCCACAGTCGTTTAATGAACAAAGTAAGAGCATATGGAATATCAGACCAATTGTGTGATTAGATTGAAGAGTTCCTAGATAACAGAACGCAGCATGTCATTCTCAATGGAGAGGAGTCTTCCGAAGTAAGAGTGATTTCAGGTGTGCCGCAGGGGAGTGTCGTAGGACCGTTGCTATTCACAATATACATAAATGACCTTGTGGATGACATCGGAAGTTCACTGAGGCTTTTTGCGAATGATGCTGTGGTATATCGAGAGGTTGTAACAATGGAAAATTGTACTGAAATGCAGGAGGATCTGCAGCGAATTGACGCATGGTCAGGGAATGGCAATTGAATCTCAATGTAGACAAGTGTAATGTGCTGTGAATACATAGAAAGAAAGATCCCTTTTCATTTAGCTACAATATAGCAGGTCAGCAACTGGAAGCAGTTAATTCCATAAATTATCTGGGAGTAGGCATTAGGAGTGATTTAAAATGGAATGACCATATAAAATTAATAGTCAGTAAAGCAGATGCCAGGCTGAGATTCATAGGAAGAATCCTAAGGAAATGCAATCCGAAAACAAAGGAAGTAGGTTACAGTATGCTTGTTCGCCCACTGCTTGAATACTGCTCAGCAGTGTGGGATCCGTACCAGATAGGGTTGATACAAGAGATAGAGAAGATCCAATGGAGAGCAGTGCGCTTCGTTACAGGATCATTTAGTAATCGCGAAAGCATTACGGAGATAATAGATAAACTCCAGTGGACGATCTGCAGGAGAGATGCTCAGTAGCTCGGTATGGGCTTTTGTTGAAGTTTCACGAACATACCTTCACCGAGGAGTCAAGTAGTATATTGCTCCCTCCCGCGTACATCTCGCGAAGAGACCATGAGGATAAAATCGGAGAGATTAGAGCCCACACAGAGGCATACTGACAATCCTTCTTTCCATGAACAATACGAGACTGGAATAGAAGGGAGAACCGATAGAGGTACTCAAGGTATCCTCCACCATACACCATCTTTTGGTTTGCGGAGTATGGATGTAGATGTAGATGTAGATTTGTTATCTTACGTATGTAATGTTATGTAAAATGCACATAACTGTTAAAAAAGTTGTATAAATGTATCAATAGACCAGCTTAGCTGCCAGCTGCGTCAGACTACAGTCAGTCTTGAGTAGCAGCAATGAAGAGTCTTCAGTTGTGTGTGAATGGAGAGAAATGTCTAATTTAATAATTAATGAAACATTAAAACTTGGTTGAGTAGTATTACTGATTTATTGTAGAAAGAAAAAATGTAGTTACACTATGAATATTTGCAGTACTTAAAAAGCTAATCCAAAAAATGAAGAGACAAAGAAATATGATGATGACTACCACAAATTAAAATAATAATAGTAGTAATAGTAGTAGTAGTAGTAGTAGTAGTAATAATAATTATTATTATTATTCAAAGTCCAGGATTAAATAACAACAATTATATGAAAAGAATAGACTGCTATTCACCACACAAAGGAGGTATCGAGTTGCAGACAGGCATAATGAAAAGGTACTAAACATTTAACATTTTGAACAAAAAAGTCTTCCTTCAGAAATAGAAAACAAACACACATTCACACATGGAAACTGACACATACGTGTGTGGAATTATTGTTTTAGTGAATATTAACATATATTTGCAGTCCAGAAATCAGTTACAATTTTCTACAGACATGGTTTACACATCTGTCTGTGTCATAAATCAAGCTAAATACAATGGTCAGTTTCTACATCTATTTACAAAATGTTCAAAATGCAGAACATGGAATCAGCACACCCAAAGTGCTTCAGATCTCATCAAGCAAGTTTCCTGTAGCTGTCATGTGTAAAACACCCAGCCACTTAAACAAAATTTTAATTGGCTATGTACAATAACATTTTTATTACATAATTGTAAGTCAAGTTCTGGATTCTATGCCAGATTTACATGGAAACTGAAGCATAACCACAGGTCAACAAGTTTCATACAAATACATTTTCTTATTTCAAACATTTTTAGTATTTCTTTAGCTAAATTGTATTTCACAACAAAATGAATAAGCAATTTGATTTTCAGATCATCTCTATTCAGATTATCAAATGTCACTTTTTTTTTGGTTTGCTTCATATCATCATGTCCTCCTCGATCTTCTTTATCAATGATCTTATTTTTCTGTATGTGAATGGATTAATTTTATTTGTTTTAACTCTTTCCATTTAGCAAACTTAGAAAGGCAAATTGTGAACATTTCATTTCAAATGAAATATTAATATTTAAAATTCACCACAACTTTCCTACTATTTATTTCAAATTAAAAATGAAAATGATATATCCTTACTATATCTATGTCTACATATACTATTTGCAAACTCTTTATATTTATCAAACATATGGCTGACATAATGCAACTGTATGATCCACTCCACAGCTAACTTTCTTCACTTGAGCTCCCACTGCAACCTGAAACAAAAATGAATGCAACCATACAGAACTTTATTATGTGATACAGTTGCTAGGCCATGAGGAAGAAAGAGGAAAAAAAGTACGTGGCGGCGTAGCACCTCTTCTCTGTAAAGGAGGATCAGTGCCCTGAGAGGCAGCTAGCACACTCTGTATGCTTGTAACATGTACATTTGTTTTATATATGTGTGCTGGCTAATAAATAGTGTGGAAACCGTATCTCCATGCTGTGTCACTAATCTGCTGTCACACTGCTGGTACCCCATTTTCCACAATGATGATCCCAAATTTATGCATTGCCCCAGGATTTTTCTGTCAGGTCAAAAATCTGCTGCACTTATTATGCTGTCAAGAATGCTGCAATTACAAATGGTACAACCTCATCGTTTCTTTGGCAATGTTGACATCATCTCTCGACAAGTGCTTGTGAAATCCATGAACTTTGCCTGTGCAATATCACTAAAAAGTATATCAAGAGGTTGTAACAATGGAAAATTGTACTGAAATGCATCAGGATCTGCAACAAATTGACGCATGGTGCAGGGAATGGCAATTGAATCTCAATGTAGACAAGTGTAATGTGCTGCGAATACATTGAAAGAAAGATATTTTATCATTTAGCTACAATATAGCAGTTCAGCAACTGGAAGCAGTTATTTCCATGACAACTGGAAGCAGTTAATTCCATAAATTATCTGGGAGTAGGCATTAGGAGTGATTTAAAATGGAATGACCATATAAAATTAAGCATCAGTAAAGCAGATGCCAGACTGAGATTCATTGGAAGAAGACTAAGGAAATGCAATCCGAAAACAAAGGAAGTAGCTTACAGTACGCTTGTTCGCCCACTGCTTGAGTACTGCTCACCGGTGTGAGATCCGTACCAGATAGCGTTGATAGAAGAGATAGAGAAGATCCAACAGAGAGCAGTGCACTTCATTACAGGATCATTTAGTAATCGCGAAAGTGTTATGGAGATGATGGATAAACTCCAGTGGAAGACTGCAAGAGAGACGCTCAGTAGCTCAGTACGGGCTTTTGTTGAAGTTTCGAGAACATACCTTCACTGAGGAGTCAAGCAGTATATTGCTCCCTCCTATGTATATCTCTCGAAGAGACCATGAGGATCAAATCAAAGAGATTAGAACCCACACAGAAGCATACCAACAATCTTTCTTTCCACGAACAATACGAGACTGGAATAGAAGGGAGAACCGATAGAGGTACTCAAAAGTACCCTCCGCCACGCATCGTCGGGTGGCTTGCCGAGTATGGATGTAGATGTAGATGCAGATGTAGAATATCTGTCAAGGCTTGGATGATACTACAGTGCTGAACAACATAGAGACAATGGCTTCATTGTTCGCCACATCTTCAAACCAACCTCGCATCACTGCTGATGCCAAGCAGTGAACTGTGCCAAGCAGTGTTGAATTGACCGAGTGAGAGTCACAATAAACAATGGCCACCCTCCTCCATAACAAATGTTAATCTAAGTGCCTTCAACTTTAGCACAGGTTAAAACATTACTAGTGATTATAGAGTTATAACACTCGCATTAATGCCCTGAACCATACCGATGGCTCCCACAGTACCATTACGGTTGAACAACTATGGCCCCCACCATACCATTCCATTGTTCCGTTTTGTCATGCATCTGCCAACAGACCACAGGTTCAAGGTTTACATCACCTTTTTTTAATACCTATGCATTTTGAGTTCTGAAATCCTGTTCTGACCGTTGCGAGTAAACGCGAATTCCATGAGACAGACTACGACGTCCCTTATACCCCAGCTGCACCAGCCACACTGGGCATCACAACCGACTTCACTTCTGGTCCAGCACAGTGCTTCGCATTTCCATCGCCTGCAACCAGCACCAAAACCAATTATGGACTCTGAGAACGCATTTTACATGGCCTCGCCTCAGCAGGGTCAGATACCACTGCCTCCCTGTTCGAGTGGTGTCACACTTGTGTTAGCTGCACCAAGAACAAATGCACATAGACAGTGCTGTTGGATAATAAAGGGACTATGCCTTCCTTCTTTATGGTGCCAGGACCTCAAGTGCACTCTAATATGCATTTTCTGCCATCTCAACATATGACACTGGAAAAGTCGTACCTACTACATCGGCCCTCGATTTTCTCTCACCCATGCAGCCATTCATCAGTCACCTGAGTTCTATGCACATCACCATGATATGCTGGCACCACCCATGCTGTGACATGACCCGCCTCATCGTGCACCACCCAATGTTAAGCCACATTTCCTGCCTACCTTGCGCACCGATGCTCTCATGTCTTCCACCCCTCCTGCTGCCCATCTCATGATGGTGCCTTACAATCAAACCACTGATGGTCACCATACCATTCACCACCATCTGATGCTACCATTGTTCTGAATTCATTCTCCCATCATGTGGTTCACCTTCAGTGAGTGTTTGATGTCAGCCAGTAGCATCGATTGGGACAACGAGAAGTTCATCACTCAACAACATCTAACAAGCATGCCTGAGCAGCAGCTACATCTCATAAACAATGAGACTATGTTGGGCAACAGCATGCCATCTTTGCTCTGGTGCCGCCTGCGAGTTGTAATTGTGCCAACACTCCTGCCTGATTGTGCACTATCGATATTTTGGCTTCTAAAACTGCTAGAGAACATCCAAACAGCGATGCCTGCAAATGAAGAGGCACTGCTGGAATTTAAACTTTGACTCACTGACAGAAGCAGGCACTATCGTAACACCACATTATAATCAACAAGCCACAATTCTATGTTGCAGTCAATGCCCAGCACACTTACACTGAAACAAATTTTGCACAATTCTGGCCAAGCTACCCCAACATTCTGTGCTGCCGCAGACTGTCTGACTATGGCTGGACTGAACTGAATCAGGCTGTGCCTCCACCACCTCTCTCACTCCACGTGCCTTTCATGGCCATGGTGGGCAGCAGTCACCTATCACAACAGCTGAGGTTGAGGTTGTCACCCACCCAGCTGGCCAACGCCCTGACTCTGTGTACAAACAAAGGCTGCACCAACCAAGTTCATCGCCTGCTTCCAAGTCCTATACATAACAATACTACTGCTGGATTTCACCAGGTCTGGGCAGGACACACAGTGGTGCAGACAACCCTGCACCTACCCAAGCTACCTCAGCGACTGATGTAGGTGCAACAGTCTGCTCTTCATCAAGTAGATGCGTTTGCATCCCCCCCCCCCCCCCCAAAAAAAAAATAAAAAAGAGCACCGAGGGAGCATTTCAGTGGACAGATGGTCCCTGACTATTGGATCATGACAGGTGCACGCACTTGTACTTCCTTGTTGATACAGACACAGACGCCAATGTCAGCACTCTACCACTTGCTCTCGTGTGCCTGTTACACTGTCATCTTCGCTGTGGCAACTGCGGCAGCCAGTGGCACTAAACTCGCAGTTTTTGGAACTGCACACATCATGCTCATCCTTGGCACAGATATGCAAATACCTTGGACATTCCTAGTGACAGAGACAGGTGAACCAGTCCTGGGTGTCAACGTCCTCTGGCACTACCAGCTACTGCTGGATTTAAATCGTACCCTCCTACTATGATGGGGTGGCCAGCAATTGATCCATGGTGTGGTGAGCGATACATTACCTGCCAGCACTTCAATGCCATCGGGCATGTTGCCACCCCTCAACACACCACTGGACCTGAAGCTACAAAGCAAAGCACTTTTCAACCAACTATTCTTAAAGACAGCTAAATACTCATCATTACATCATGACAACGAGGTTACATGCCTCACCAATGAACAAATATGGAGACGGATCGTGAACACCAACGCACTACATGCTGCTCAACAGCATCTCGACTACCTTCATCACCTTGACACTGATCACTACGACAGCACGTCTACCATGGACGCTTTTCATGTTAGTGAAGCATCACAAACCCCACTTGGTGCGCTCCGCAGACAATACAGTGTGACATTAACAGTGACAGCTTACCACATCGTGCCTTGCTTCCTGGACTCGATCCACGCTCTCCCAATAGACCACATACAATCTGTGCCATGCGGGATGGTACAGCCCACCACATTACAATCACACCAAGTCCCCCTATCTGTCATCGCCCCTATCATCTAGCTCCCAACAAACTTAAAGTTGCTAAATCTGTGGTGGACGAACTTTTGTGAGCTGATATAGTCAGGCCATAAGACAGTGCTTGGGCCTCCCCAATTAAAGTAGTTCCTAAAAGGAATGATACTAGGTGCCTATGTGGTGACTACCACTTCCTTATCATCAGTGCAATCATTAACAGCTACCACATTCTACACTTGCATGCTTTTTCCCCATGTCTTAGTCAGAGCAAAAATGTTCAGCATCATCAAATGCTAAACAGCATACCTGCAAATTCCAGTGGCAAATGGAGACGTGCCAAAAAATGCAATAACCATGCCAACCAGCCTCTTTAAGTTCCTCTACATATTGTGTGGACTAAAAATCATGGCATGGACGTGAAAAGTTTTTATTGATAGCATATTGTGCAATTTAACTTTTTGTTATTCCTATCTAGATGATCTTTTCGCAAAACAAGCACGACCATGATGACCACCTGTATATCCCCCTTGATATGCTGGCCTCTCATGGGGTTGTGATAAACAAACCCCATGTGACTTTTGTCAGACACCATGTTGATGCATTCCACGCATCTGGAATGCATCCTCCTGAGAAAAGTGACCAGATGTGCCTCCTCCCATATCCAAACAACTACCAAGAGCTGCATTGGTTTTTGGAGGTCATAAATTTCTACCGGAACCAACTGCCAAACGCCACTGAGATTTTTCTACCACTCACTCAAGCATTGTGCAGCACAAATATTTCTGGTAAACTATGCCTCAACTGAACACTGCAAATGCAGGTGGCCTTCGACAAAATAAAAGGACACCTGTTACGTGGCGCTACCCTCACCCACCCATCGCCCAACACACATCTACTAACTGTCTCTCATGCTAGCGATTACTCAAGCAGGTGTGCTTTACAGAAAGAGATTAGTGGAATCAGTCAGCTGCTCAGTTCTTCTAACGTAAGCTTACTGATACCCAGAGAAAATAGTCCACATTTGACCCTGAACTACTAGCCGTATATGAAGCAGTTCGTCACTTTCAATATGATGTTGAGGCAAGATCCCTTTACGATATATGCAGGCCATCACCCATTGTCAGATGCATTCCGCTACCTATTGGCAGATTCTGCACCCAGGAGATGCTGCTACTTAGATTTCATAGCATAGTTCACTACCAACGTGCGATATGTTAAAGGTTCCTGTAACACTGTGGTGGACTATCTTTTCAATATTGCAGCTACCTCCACCCAGCTGCACTTTGACAGAATCATAGATGCACAAGCAACAGATTGTGATCTCCACAGCTTGTTTAACAAACCAGTCATTGTCCTCCAACTGCAACAAAGCATGCTACCCAGCACCACCAAACAAGTTTGGTGTAATCCTACAAATGGATGGATCCAACCAATCGTCTCAGATGCATATTGCAGGACAATTTTTGATCTCCTTAACCTTGCACATCCAGGCATTGCCCTACTGTATGCTTCATCATGGAACAGTTTGTCTGGCCTAACATTAAAAACAATTTTTCCATGTGGCCAGGACTTGCATTCCATGTCAGTAGGCAAAAACTGGCCGCCACATACAGCCACCCTTTGGTAAATTCCCAATTCCAAAGGGGCAGTTTCAGCATGTCCACACTGATGTCATAGGGCCACTCCCTCAATCGTTCGGTTACCATTACATGACAGATCACGTGACACAATGGGTGGAGGCCACATCCATTTCCAACATGTCAGCAGAGACAGTAACAAACACTCGTCAACAGTTGGATTGACGGATACTGTTGCCCAGCCTCCTTAATGTTGAACCTGAGTTGGCAGTTTGAATCCCAACTGTTCAATTACTTACGTCACTATCGCAGATGCCACCAGTTCCACACAACTGCCTACCACCTCTACCAATCGACTCTTGGAATGGTGGCATTGGACCATTAAAGCTGCTCTCATGTACCACTCAGTATCATGGCTGGTGACCCTTCCATGGATTCTCCTGGACATTCTCACGGCACATAAAAAAAGGACCCTGGTGCATCACTTGCAGAAATACTATAAAGCGAGCCCCTCACTCTACCCACTGAATTTCTAATGTGTGAAACAGTACCCAAAGACCAAGACATACCACACTTATTCACACACACACACACACACACACACACACACACACACACACACACACACACATATATATATATATATATATATACAATATAATGGAAGGAAACATTCCACGTGGGAAAAATTATATATAAAAACAAAGATGAGGTGACTTACCGAACAAAAGCGCTGGCAGGTCGATAGACACACAAACAAACACAAACACACACACAAAATTCAAGCTTTCGCAACAAACTGTTGCCTCATCAGGAAAGAGGGAAGGAGAGGGGAAGACGAAAGGAAGTGGGTTTTAAGGGAGAGGGTAAGGAGTCATTCCAATCCCGGGAGCGGAAAGACTTACCTTAGGGGGAAAAAAGGACAGGTATACACTCGCACACACGCACATATCCATCCACACATACAGACACAAGCAGACATATTTAAACACCAATTTAAATATGTCTGCTTGTGTCTGTATGTGTGGATGGATATGTGCGTGTGTGCGAGTGTATACCTGTCCTTTTTTCCCCCTAAGGTAAGTCTTTCCGCTCCCGGGATTGGAATGACTCCTTACCCTCTCCCTTAAAACCCACTTCCTTTCGTCTTCCCCTCTCCTTCCCTCTTTCCTGATGAGGCAACAGTTTGTTGCGAAAGCTTGAATTTTGTGTGTGTGTTTGTGTTTGTTTGTGTGTCTATCGACCTGCCAGCGCTTTTGTTCGGTAAGTCACCTCATCTTTGTTTTTTTATATATAATATATATACATATATATATATATATTCTTGTGCCATGCACACCCTCCCATCATATGACACAACAAGCTTTTATTCATAAACATCTGGCCATGTGTTTTCATGCGATACAATGTACAGGTGTAATGAAACTTGCCCTACAACTGCTATTCACAGAGCCATACTGAATGTAGAAATCGCGATACTGATGCTTTTGATATCGTAACTGCTGGAAACCAAACTATAGTCCTGGTGAACCGGCTTAAACTGGTGTGGAATTTAGTGGACCTGCCACAACACACATACCCATCCTACCACTTTCTATGCACCCGTTGCTCAATTTTCAAATGCATGTGAATCCCTTGTATTTCTGCCTGGCAACATACCCATCATGTTATGTGATACTGACCTTATGGTTACCACTACCTACATGGACGTGTGGTGAGGTGCAAGTATTGTCACACACAGTTTTGTGCACACCACTCCTGTTCCATCAGAAGTTGACATGGCAGGACTCACCTCTCGTTTTTCAGCAGACAGTAAACTCACCATAACCACATCAGCTTACACCACCACTGGTCCTGCAATACCTGCTGTCTGCCTCTTCAAACACCACCACCAAGCCAGCAACAATTGCAGACACCACAACAATTGCAGACACCACTGAGACTACTTCCTTACTCGCTAACACCGCCACTAGCAACCATAACGCCAACGTCGCACTTTGGGCATGCCCCCTGTAACGGATCTGGGAGATGTTAGTTTTTTACCGTATTTGTCGATACCAAATTGTAAATGTTTTCTTATATTTTTGTCAGAATTTATTATAATTTGTCTTATTATATGTTAATTTACTTCTGTTTTTGAGAGTAAAAGCATATTGATTACTATTAGAAAATGTATCGAAGAATAGCAAAGAGACTGATTACAAGTGGAAACTTGTGAATTGTGTAAAATATCTTTGACGTTGGAGTCGTCTTTGACTATAGTCAGTCGGCAGCTAACTCTTGGTGTGTGTTGACGGAAGAACAATGTGAAGGTCGCAGTCATAAATAATTTTGAATTATGTTACTATTATTTTTGTATTAACTAAAAAGAAGAAACTGTATTTGAAACACCAAAATGAGAGAAACACGTTGAACCACGTCATTTCTGCAGCTGACATAGATGCATTGTGGAATCATACTTAGACAACTGAAGCCAAGACTAATATCGCCTTGCAAACGTCTAACGGAAAAGGTACTGTCACGAAATATGGCAAATTTAAGTAAATAAAAAATAGTGATCATATTTTCAACTTGTGTCTTAGCCGGGATGCCATATTTCAACTGGGGGGCTCAGCCGGGATGCCATATTTCAACTGTGTCTCAGCCGGCATGCCATATTTCAACTGGGGACTGTAGCCGGGATATTGTGTTCACGAGATCTTCAACAGTGCTATGAGGAAGAAAATTTTTGTGTGTTAATACCAGTTTCTTCAGAATGTGTGTTACAGTGTTTGTGTTCATCGGGAAGTAGAAGTTTTGGAGAAGAAATGTTTCGGCAAAAAATATAATTTTTGAAGGAAGAAAATACTTCAAGAATTTTGGTCAACAATCACATGGATGGAAAACGTGGTTTTGCAACCGTAGAAGAGTGTTCCAGATAAGTCCCGAAACCCTCGTATTTTGTTAAAACAATATTTTTATCTTGTTTTGTATTGTTGTGTATAAATTTTTGTTCTTCACAATGACTTATGAGATTTTCGAGAGTATTGTGCCTAAAGTAGAAAGTAATAATTTAATAGACTTCGAACATCAGGACAGGTCAAATGAAACAGAAAGAACCGATCAATTTGATTTAAAAAGTTTTCTTGTAAATTTCACGAAAGAAATTAAACAATCAGTTGACGACAATAAGACTTACTGGGATGAAAAAATTGATAACATTTTGTTGCAAGTCAAAGCAGTCAATACCCAAGTGGGTGAGCTTTCGAACAGAGTTGGCAGTGTTGAGGAAAAAATTGAATCTGTGGAAGCAAAAGTAAATGAAATTGATGCTAAATTGAGCGGTGAAATTAATACTGTAAAAAATGAGTTACTGGTAGATAGGGAAAGAAATTTAATTGATTTTAATGAGATAAAAGGGGAAATTAAAAATTTGGATGAGAATACAAAAGTTTTAGTAAAAAATGTAGAACAAAAAACTGACAATCGTTTGGTTACTCTAGAAGAAAAAGTAGAATGCAATGATTTAGAAAACAAAAAATCTGTCAAAGAACTTAGCGAAAAGATTGAAAGTTTTGACATTGAATTTCAAAGCAAAAATTACAATGTCAACACATGTAATCTTGTATCTAATATTCCAGTGAAGCACTTTTCGGTAGATGGACCCTTACATCCCGTTGATTTTATGCAGTATTGCAAGGATTGTTTTTTACCTCACTCACCAGATGAAATAAAAATTAAATTTGTGAAAAAAATTCTTGGAAGGGGAAGCTTTGACTTGGGCAAACCAGATTGTAACTTTGGGGATGACCTTTTCAGAATTTGAATCAAAATTTCTGGAAAAATTTTGGGATGATCTTAAACAAACTAGAATCAAAAGTGAATTTTTGAATGGGCGAAACTATAGAGAATCAGATGGGAACATGAAACAATTTTGCAAAAGTGAACTTCAAAAACTTATTCATTTAACAAAACCTTTGGATGACTTGATCAAAATTGATACCTTAAGGAGAAGATTGCCATCAGCAATGCAGTTGAGTTTAGTTCATTGTCCTGATAGTAATGTAGAGCAGTTTCTCAATTATATTGAAAAGTTGGATAGGGTAACAACAAGAACACACAGTGGGTTTACTCAGAAAGGTAATGGTCAAAATTGGGGAAATGATAACTTTCAAAAAAGGGAACAAAACAATTATCATGGTGTCAGTCAAAATTCAGGGGGATATAACAATTTTGAAAAGAAGGACCATAATTTTTATCCAAAACAAGAACAACATTTTCGCGTTAATAATCAACAAAATAGAGAACACTTTAGGGATCAAAATCACAGAAATTTTGATAGAGGTCAGTACAATAGAAACTACCAACCATCAGGTAATGTTTGGCATAGGAATGGGATCAGAAATGTTGATCAGAGACATTGGCAGAACCACAATCAGCAGTTCAAACAGGAACCGGAAATAAAAAACGAGTAGACGCCCCCTTGAAGGTCCGCAAGGCTGAGGCAGAAGGTGAGCATGATGAAAGGACCAATGGATGTGACTATCATAAACCCAAACAGGACAGTTCCAAACCTAAGCTATCACATGAGGCCATTAGTTGTTACTTATTGAAGAAATTGAAAGAGGAAAATAATGATGATAAAGATAACATTTTCAGTACACAAGAACATACAGTAGATAAAAGTAATTGTGATTCATTTAATTTAACAGAGTTTTACACTTGGGCAGAAAAGAACAACACTTTGTCAGATGATGTAATTTGTAGTAGTTCAGAGATGTGTGTGAATGAAAGAGAGAATGCATGCTGTGAGAATGAAAATGTTGGTGAAAGGGATCTGGTAACTTTAGAAAGGGGAAATAATATTTTGGGAGATAATTTGAATGTGTATGACCTGAATATGTGTAATGATAATGATGTTGTTGATAAAGTTGATAATGATAGTAATGGTATTGATGATGATGTTGAGGAAAGGTATTTCATTAGTTTAAATAGGGAGTTGGGTATACACATGGTTGAAAATGGATTAAATAGTGAGAATATTATAGAAATTCCCAGGGATGTTACCAGGATGAATAAATCTCACAAGCTGGATGTATGTGAAAGTGTGAATTTTGATGTTGTTGGTAAAGAATCTGACTACACAAATAACGATGACACATGTATAACTTCTAACCTAAGTGAAACTTTTACAGGTACTAATGATACACACACATTTCTTATGAATCTATGGCTGAACAGTGAAACTATTTCTTTTGACAAGAACTTTAGAAAGATGCTTATTAATGTATGTGAAACTGTATGTCCTGAGTGGTGGAAAAAGATGAGATATTTTATTTTTGAAAAGCTGAAGGATAAGTACTTCAGTAGTATACAATGTGATTTGGATGAAAATTCTTGGCTATTTGAGATAATAGAGAGTACTCATGACAATTTTGTGTCTTGTGCAAATTTTATAACTGTGACAAATAATACATGTAATGATACACCATATGATTCTGATAAGTACAGGTTTGGGGAAATTGAAAGTGATTTATTACATGAGGATACAGGTTCTGGGAAAAGTGATCAATTTTGCAGTCCTTATATAAAAGTTCAAATTGGGTCATGGATTGGTAAATGTTTAATTGATACTGGAAGTGAGATCTCGGCAATATCTGAAAGGTTAAGCAAGAAATTGAAAGTGGGGAAAGATTATGTTGAAATGCCAGTTGTTGGGGTAAAGATAAAAGGTGCTACTGGGAAGAGCAGTAAATTGGTAAAAAGCCAGGCTTTAGTGACATTTTTAATTGAAGGCAAGTTGTTCACACATGGATGTTTTGTAATTCAGGAATTTAATGAGGATTTTCTTTTGGGTATGAATTGGATAGTAAAAGTAAATACAGCATTTGATTGGGTTGGAAGAAAACTTTTGATAGAAACTAGTGAAAGGGAATACATTCAGACAAATTTTGTGAACACACTTGGTGATCAGAGTAATGGAAATTTTGACAGTATCAATTTACTAAAAGAAAATAGATTGGAGAATATTGAAATTCATAGATTTGATACTGATGAAGTTGAATTTGGGAATTCAGTAAATTTGAAAATTTCAGAAACACAAAATTTATCTGGGGAGCAAAAACAACAGTTAGAAAATCTGCTGTGGGAATACAGTGATGTTTTCAGTGACATACCTGGTAGGGTAAAGGGTTATCAGTGTGAGCTTCAGGTAAAACCTCATGAACCATTTTTCATAAAACCATACAGTATTGCAATATCAAAAAGACCTGCTGTTGAGAAAGAGCTGAAAAAGATGGAAGGATGTAATATAATAGAAAGGAGTATCAGTGCATATAATAATCCTCTAGTAGTAGTTTCGAAAAAAGATGGTGGAGTAAAACTGTATAAACAGAAATCATAATTTCAAAAATTTAAATAACCTATTATCATCTAAAACAAAAGTCCTCCACTGGAATACGCTTGTTAGAACAAAACTGCCTGTACAACCAAGTGTGTATATTTGCATGTATAAATTAATAATTTGAAGTCACATGTTAATTGAAACTGATGAAAAAACACTGTTGTAACAAAGAATGAGAGAAAGATTTATTTTTACTTTTAAAAAGTCTCCATAGTGAGCATTTCTGAATTTTTCTAATTTTTGGAAGCTAAGTCTTCCCTGTGGGTGAAGGCATGCATGTGAGGACATGCATGCAAAGGTATAAGTTTCAAAACCAATTTTAGATAAAGCCTCATGATATATGAGCAGTTTATTGTTGTTTATACTGATGTTGTGGGGAGCAAAAGTACTCTTCACAAGAATGTGACTTGTAGTAATATTGTAGTAGAGAGGAAAGTGTACATAAATAATTGCAAAAAATTTAGATAATACTGATGTATCTTTAGCTGTACTAAAAGAAGGAAATCATAAAAAAAATATACAAAAGAAAAAAAACCACCACACTATATATGTCCAGTATCATTTTTACTGTTACAATGTGTAAGCATACTGAAATTAACATTAATATAAAAAAAATTAATTAAATCTTATTCTAGGAAATGAGTTTTACCTTCCTATTATTTTCAATCTGTATGTTAGAATATTTCTCATGTATGTTTTATACCATGTATATTTGTCATGTCAAATAATTTCTTTACTTGAATTTTTTTTTGTGTATGAGATTGATGGGGAAGTATCATTGCAACAACAGCCAGTAACAAGCCCACAGATTCAAAGAGTCCAAATTTGGAAGAGGTTATCAGACTGCATCATTAGTGTACTAATTGTGTAATACAGATCCATCACTGAGTGTGGTCGGGATTTTGTTGTATATGTCCATAACAACAAAAGCCCTGGGGAGCAGTTGTAATGGATCTGGGAGATGTTATTTTTTTTACCGTTTTTGTCGATACCAAATTGTAAATGTTTTCTTATATTTTTGTCAGAATTTATTATAATTTGTCTTATTATATGTTAATTTACTTCTGTTTTTGAGAGTAAAAGCATATTGATTACTATTAGAAAATGTATCGAAGAATATCAAAGAGACTGATTACAAGTGGAAACTTGTGAATTGTGTAAAATATCTTTAACGTTGGAGTCGTCTTTGACTATAGTCAGTCGGCAGCTAACTCTTGGTGCGTGTTGACGGAAGAACAATGTGAAGGTCGCAGTCATAAATAATTTTGAATTACGTTACTATTATTATTGTATTAACTAAAAAGATGAAACTGTATTTGAAACACCAAAATGAGAGAAACACGTTGAACCACGTCATTTCTGCAGCTGACATAGATGCATTGTGGAATCATACTTAGACAACTGAAGCCAAGACTAATATCGCCTTGCAAACGTCTAACGGAAAAGGTACTGTCACAAAATATGGCAAATTTAAGTAAATAAAAAATAGTGATCATATTTTCAACTTGTGTCTTAGCCGGGATGCCATATTTCACCCCCCCCCCCCCCTCCTCCACACGTTGCTGACAATGATGTGCCTTCCATCGTGTGAATCATGCAAATTTTTACAAGTGGGTAGAGCACTTAAAAAATGGTCATGACTCAGTGGCTGAAGAACACAGTTCTGGCCAATCAGTTGCAGTTTCAACTCCCTCACTTCAAAGTAGAACTGATAACATTATTTGTGCTGACCGCCAGGTGACTGTGGAAATGATAGTTGATAAGATTCAAGTTAGTACTGGTACAGTTCATAACATTATCTGTAACAAACTGAAGTACCACAAAACGTGTGCATGATGGGTCCCAAAGGAGTTGACGTGGCTACACAAGGAAATGAGGTTGAGAGTGTGCACAGGGCTAAAGGAATGTTATGAAAGAGAAGGTGAGCACTTCCTCAACAAAAGTTTAACTTGTGATGAAACTTGGGTTCACTATTATAAGCCAGAATCAAAAAGACAAACCATGGAGTGAAAGCACACCAACTCACCTGTCAATAAAAAATTCAAAACCCAAGCATCGGCATGAAAAGTCATGTTGACAGTGTTTTGGGATGCTGAAGGTCCAGTTTTTTGTGATTATCTCAAAGAGGAGCGTACAAAGAACAGCCAATACTACTCAGTTTTGCTTTTAAACAAGGTGAAGCCAGTCATGAGAGAGAGATGTTGTGGATCTCAGAGGGGAGGTGGGATTCTCCAGTAACACAATGCATGTACTCACATTGGTCAACTAAGCCGTGAAACCATTGATAAAATGGGCTCGGAAGTACAGCCTCATCCCCTTTACAGTCCTGATTTAGCACCTAATGATTTTCATTTGTTTGGTGCACTGAAGGAGGTATTACTTGGGAAGAGGTTCCAGGAGAACGAAGACATGAGAAAGTTTGTGGGAAATTGGTACAAACACCAGGACAGAGTGTTCTCTGCAGCTGGAATAAAAAAAGCTTGTAGCCCATTGAAACAAGTGCATAAATGTTCAAGCAAATTATGTTGAAAAGTAGATAAAATATTGTTTTGTAAAAATAAATACTTTTTCTCCAGACCAATTTGTCTCTTTAATTATTTAATGACCCTTTTAGTCCACATTACATGTAGCAGAACTTAAAGAGAGCGAATGACATTCCGGAGGGCTGAACGGAAGGCCTCTCCAGTTTGTCTGACGAACCGGTTTCAGGCTCTGTCTCAGGCTGATACTGATCTTTGGCCTGACATGGCTGCTTGTCCTGTTCCAGAGGTTGCCCCTCAGTCTGCAAGATACGGGTGGTCGCAGAGGGTGGGCTTACTGGTAGTTGGAAGCTCCAACGTCAGGCGCGTAATGGGGCCCCTTAGGGATATGGCAGCAAGGGAGGGGAAGAAAACCAATGTGCACTCCGTGTGCATACCGGGGGGAGTCATTCCAGATGTGGAAAGGGTCCTTCCGGATGCCATGAAGGGTACAGGGTGCACCCATCTGCAGGTGGTCGCTCATGTCGGCACCAATGATGTGTGTCGCTATGGATCCGAGGAAATCCTCTCTGGCTTCCGGCGGCTATGTGATTTGGTGAAGACTGCCAGTCTCGCTAGCGGGATGAAAGCAGAGCTCACCATCTGCAGCATCGTCGACAGGACTGACTGCGGACCTTTGGTACAGAGCCGAGTGGAGGGTCTGAATCAGAGGCTGAGACGGTTCTGCGACCGTGTGAGCTGCAGATTCCTCGACTTGCGCCATAGGGTGGTGGGGTTTCGGGTTCCGCTGGATAGGTCAGGAGTCCACTACACGCAACAAGTGGCTACACGGGTAGCAGGGGTTGTGTGGCGTGGGCTGGGCGGTTTTTTAGGTTAGATGGCCTTGGGCAAGTACAGAAAGGGCAACAGCCTCAACGGGTGCAGGGCAAAGTCAGGACATGCGGGGACCAGGCAGCAATCGGTATTGTAATTGTAAACTGTCGAAGCTGCGTTGGTAAAGTACCGGAACTTCAAGCGCTGATAGAAAGCACCGAAGCCGAAATCGTTATAGGTACAGAAAGCTGGTTGAAGCCAGAGATAAATTCTGCCGAAATTTTTACAAAGGTACAGACGGTGTTTAGAAAGGATAGATTGCATGCAACCGGTGGTGGAGTGTTCGTCGCTGTTAGTAGTAGTTTATCCTGTAGTGAAATAGAAGTGGATAGTTCCTGTGAATTATTATGGGTGGAGGTTACACTCAACAACCGAGCTAGGTTAATAATTGGCTCCTTTTACCGACCTCCCGACTCAGCAGCATTAGTGGCAGAACAACTGAGAGAAAATTTGGAATACATTTCACATAAATTTTCTCAGCATGTTATAGTCTTAGGTGGAGATTTCAATTTACCAGATATAGACTGGGACACTCAGATGTTTAGGACGGGTGGTAGGGACAGAGCATCGAGTGACATTATACTGAGTGCACTATCCGAAAATTACCTCGAGCAATTAAACAGAGAACCGACTTGTGGAGATAACATCTTGGACCTACTGTTAACAAACAGACCCGAACTTTTCGACTCTGTATGTACAGAACAGGGAATCAGTGATCATAAGGCCGTTGCAGCATCCCTGAATATGGAAGTTAGCAGGAACATAAAAAAAGGGAGGAAGGTTTATCTGTTAAGCAAGAGTAATAGAAGGCAGATTTCAGACTACCTAACAGATCAAAACGAAAATTTCTGTTCCGACATTGTCAATGTTGAGTGTTTATGGAAAAAGTTCAAGGCAATCGTAAAATGCGTTTTAGACAGGTACGTGCCGAGTAAAACTGTGAGGGACGGGAAAAACCCACCGTGGTACAACAACAAAGTTAGGAAACTACTGTGAAAGCAAAGAGAGCTTCACTCTAAGTTTAAACGCAGCCAAAACCTCTCAGACAAACAGAAGCTAAACGATGTCAAAGATAGCGTAAGGAGGGCTATGCGTGAAGCGTTCAGTGAATTCGAAAGTAAAATTCTATGTACCAACTTGACAGAAAATCCTAGGAAGTTCTGGTCTTACGTTAAATCAGTAAGTGGCTCGAAACAGCATATCCAGACACTCCGGGATGATGATGGCATTTAAACAGAGGATGACACGCGTAAAGCTGAAATACTAAACACCTTTTTCCAAAGCTGTTTCACAGAGGAAGACCGCACTGCAGTTCCTTCTCTAAATCCTCGCACAAACGAAAAAATGGCTGACATCGAAATAAGTGTCCAAGGAATAGAAAAGCAACTGGAATCACTCAACAGGAAAGTCCACTGGACCTGACGGGATACCAATTTGATTCTACACAGAGTATGCAAAAGAACTTGTCCCCCTTCTAACAGCCGTGTACCGCAAGTCTCTAGAGGAACGGAAGGTTCCAAATGATTGGAAAAGAGCACAGGTAGTCCCAGTCTTCAAGAAGGGTCATCGAGCAGATGCGCAAAACTATTGACCTATATCTCTGACGTCGATCTGTTGTAGAATTTTAGAACATGTTTTTTGCTCGAGTATCATGTCGTTTTTGGAAACCCAGAATCTACTATGTAGGAATCAACATGGATTCCAGAAACAGCGATCGTGTGAGACCCAACTCGCTTTATTTGTTCATGAGACCCAGAAAATATTAGATACAGGCTCCCAGGTAGATGCTATTTTTCTTGACTTCCGGAAGGCGTTCGATACAGTTCCGCACTGTCGCCTGATAAACAAAGTAAGAGCCTACGGAATATCAGACCAGCTGTGTGGCTGGACTGAAGAGTTTTTAGCAAACAGAACACAGCATGTTGTTATCAATGGAGAGATGTCTACAGACGTTAAAGTAACCTCTGGCGTGCCACAGGGGAGTGTTATGGGACCATTGCTTTTCACAATATATATAAATGACCTAGTAGATAGTATCGGAAGTCCCATGCGGCTTTTCGCGGATGATGCTGTACTATACAGTGAAGTTGCAGCATTAGAAAATTGCAGCGAAATGCAGGAAGATCTGCAGCGGATAGGCACTTGGTGCAGGGAGTGGCAACTGACCCTTAACATAGACAAATGTAATGTATTGCGAATACATAGAAAGAAGGATCCTTTATTGTATGATTATATGATAGCGGAACAAACACTGGTAGCAGTTACCTTTGTAAAATATCTGGGAGTATGCGTACGGAACGATTTGAAGTGGAATGATCATATAAAATTAATTGTTGGTAAGGCGGGTACCAGGTTGAGATTCATTGGGAGAGTCCTTAGAAAATGTAGTCCATCAACAAAGGAGGTGGCTTACAAAACACTCGTTCGACCTATACTTGAGTATTGCTCATCAGTGTGGGATCCGTACCAGGTCGGGTTGACGGAGGAGGTAGAGAAGATCCAAAGAAGAGCGGCGCGTTTCGTCACAGGGTTATTTGGTAACCGTGATAGCGTTATGGAGATGTTTAACGAACTCAAGTGGCAGACTCTGCAAGAGAGGCGCTCTGCATCGCGGTGTAGCTTGCTCGCCAGGTTTCGAGAGGGTGCATTTCTGGATGAGGTATCGAATATATTGCTTCCCCCTACTTATACCTCCCGAGGAGATCACGAATGTAAAATTAGAGAGATTAGAGCGCGCACGGAGGCTTTCAGACAGTCGTTCTTCCCGCGAACCATACGCGAATGGAACAGGAAAGGGAGGCAATGACAGTGGCACGTAAAGTGCCCTCTGCCACACACCGTTGGGTGGCTTGCGTAGTATAAATGTAGATGTAGATGTAGATTATAAAAGTTTTTGGTATGTCTTTGTCGGCTATCGGAATGTCTAGATATGTTTCGCAATCGATGATGCTGAAAATTGTTGCCCCGACCAAAGCATAGGAAAAATCATGCAAGTGCATAACACAGTAGCTGTCAACGATTGTATGGGTGTTGAGGTAGTGCTAGTCACTGTGTAGGCACCTTGTACCATTCTTTTAGGAACTAGGTTAATTGGTGTGGTCCAAGCACTGTCTGATGGTCTGACTATACCAGCTCGCAAAAGTTTATCCACCGCAGCTTAAGCCACTTTAAGTTTGTGGGGAACTAGCTGATAGGGGCGGTGACAGACAGGGGGACTTAGTGTGGTTGTAATGTGGTGGGCTGTACCGTCCCACATGGCACAGATTGTATGTGGTCTAATGGGGGAGCATGGAGTGAGTGCAGGAAGCGGGACATGATGTGTTTCGCCATCATTGTTAAAGTCAGATGGCACTGTCTGAGCAGCACACTTAAGTGGGGGTTGTGATGCACCACTAACCTAAGAACTGTCTACAGTAGAAGTGCCATGGTAGTGATTGGTATCGATGAAGGTCTTTGAGATGCTGTTGAACTGCATGTAGTGACAATGGTGGCATCCACGATTCGCCTCTGTAGTTGTTCGTTGGTGAGGCATGTGGCCTCATTGTCATGAAGCAATGATGAGTACTCGGATCCTTTAAGCATAATTAATTGAAAAGTGCTTTGTTTTGTAGCTTCAGGTATAGTGGCTTGTCGTGGTGTAGCAGCATGACACAACGGTGTTGAAGTGCTGGAAAGTAGTGTATCACTGACCACACCACGGATCGACTGCTGGCATCCCATTGTAGTAGGAGGTCACAATTTAAATCTGGCAGTAGCTGGTAGTGCCAGAGGCAGTTGGTTTCCAGGACTGGTTCAACTGTCTCTGCCACTAAGAATATCCAAGATGTTTGCATATCTGTGCCAAGGCTGAGTGACACATGTGCAATTCCAGCAATGTGATTACAGTGTCAGAGGCCATGCACAGTTGCAGTGGCAATGGAAACAATGTAACAGGTGCAAGAGCAGCAGTGGAGTGCTCACATCGGCACCAGTATTGATGAGGAAATATGTGTGCAAGTGAATGTCAAGGACAAATAGATGGAGACCATCTGTCCATTGATAGGCTGCATCAGTGCTGCTTTGTTGTGGTGTACAGAGGCATCTTTTTAATGGAGGGTGGCCTGGTACACCTACATCAGGTCGCTGTAGTAGTTTGGGTAGGTGCAGGGTTGTCTGCAGCACTGTGCATCCTGCCCAAATCTGGTGAGAAACCAGCAGTAGTATTTTTGTGTGTTGGACATAGAAGCAAGTGATGCACTTGGTTGGTGCAGCTTTTGTTTATAAATAGAGTTAGGATGGTATCTAGCTGGGAGGGCAACAACTTTAGCTGTCAAGTAGGTGACTGTTGTCTGCCAGAGCTGCGAAAGGCACTTGGGCTGGTAGAAGCAGGGAGCACAGCGTGGTTCGGATCAGTCCAGCCATTGTCGGGCAGTCTGTGGCAGCATGGAATGTTGGGGGACCTTGGTCGGGATGGTGCAAAATTGGTTTTGGTGCAGGTGTACTGGCCATCAGCTGCAGAGTAGTGCTGTTGGTTGTTGATTAGAATCTGGTGTTGTGATAATGTCTGCATTCTGTCTGCATGTCAAAGTTTAAACTCCAGTGGGGCCTTCTCATAAGCAAGCATCCATGTTTGGATGTTATCTGGAACTTTTAGAAGCCAAAGTTTCCATAGCTCACAATCAGGCAGGAGCATTGGGTCAATTAGAACTGACAGGTGGTCCCAGAGCAAAGATGGCATGTTGTTCCCCAAAGCAGTCTTGTTGATTAAAAGATGTAGCTGCTGCTCAGGCGTGCATGTTAGTCACTGTAGCAGTAGTGTCTTGGCAGTTCTGTATTTGTGAGAAGCCAGAACATTCAAAAGCAAGCTGCTAATATGGTCTGCATTGTCTCCGAGGTGGCTAAGAAGTATGGTGAACTTCTCATTGTTCCCAATAATACCACTGGCTGACATCAAACACTTTCTGAGGGAAAATCACATTGCAGGATAATCCATGCAGAACAATAGTAGTTTATGATGGTGCTGGATGGTACGATGGCTGTCAGTAGTTTGATTTAAAGGAATATCACGAGGTGGTCATGGCACAGTGCTGGAGAAGCGGGACGTGCAAGAGCACCGGTGCATGAGACATACAGGAAATGCGACTCAACATAGGGCATTGCAGTGCATGATGAGGTGGGTCATGTTGTGCTGTGAGTGGCAATGGTGTAACACAGGAATGTGCATGGAACTCAGGTGGCTGTCTGAAGAATGGCTGTGCACGGGAGTGAAGTTCCAGGGCCGATACGGTAGGTACAACTTTCCCCATGTCAGATGTCTAAGACGGGAGAAAATGTATGGGAGAATGCAATGAGGCCCTGGCACTGTAAAGAAGGAAGTCATAATCCACTTACTATCCAATGGCACTCTCTTATGGAGTTCGTGCAGATGTGCAGTCATTCACAGAACAGTTGATGTGGGCATGACAGCACTTGAACTGGGAGGTGGCAGTATCTGACCTTGCCAAGGAGAGGCTATGAGAAACACGTTCTCAGAGTCCATATTTGGTTTTGGTGCTAGATGCAGATGATGCAAATGCAAAGCACAGTGCTGTACCAGAAGCAACGCGATTGTGATGCCTTGCAAGGCTGGCGTGGCTAGGAAATGACTGACATCACAACTGTCTCATGGATCCTGTGTTTAGTCACAATGGCTGAAACAGGATTCGGAAAATCAGAATGCAATAGGTAATGTAAACCTTGATCCTGCAGTCTGTTTGCAGATGGATGATGGAACAGAACAATGTAGTGGTATGGCACAGGCCATTATTCAACCGTGACGGCACTGTGGGAGGCATCCACACACTCCAGTTCGTAAATGAAAGCATCATACTGCTCTTAATCACTATCATTGGAACACGCAATGTTTTGTCCTTTGTGAAAGTCGAAGAACTTTTGTTATGGAGGTCAGTGGCCATTGTTTATTGTGACACTCTGCTGCAGATTTGTTTGAAGTGCCAGGAGTAGATTCACGCAGTGTAAAATTTGGAATGTTTATCGTGAAGTCACTCAGTAAATTCAATACTCTCTGTGGCACATTTGCTTGACATTGGTGGCGATGCGAGGTTGGTCCAAAGATGTGGTGAATAACGAAGGCATTGTCGCTATGTTGTTCAGCACTGTAGTAGTGCACAAGTGTTTGTGGATATCCGGCGATTTTGCACACGGGATGTTCGTGAAATTCACAAGCACTTGTTGAGAGATATCGTCAATATTGCCAAAGAAACAAAATGGTGAGGTTGTACCATATGTAACAGCAGCATGACCGATGGCATTAACAGTGCGGCATATCTGCAACTTAATGCCAAAATTGTAGCACAACGTGGAAATTCGGGGTCACCACTGTGGGAAATGGTGTACCAATGGCATGATAGCAGAATAGTGATAAAGCATAGAGATACAATTCTCACACTATTTATTAGTAACCACATATACGTAACACATGTAAGCATTACAAGTGTACAGAGCATACTAAATCCTATTACCTCATGGGCAGGAATATTCATTAGAATGAAATTTTCACTCTACAGCGGAGTGTACGCTGATATGAAAATTCCTGGCAGATTAAAACTATGTGCTGGACTGCAATATCCTTTCTTCCAGGACTGCTAGTTCTGTAAGGTTCGCAGAGAGCTTCTGTGAAGTTTGGAAGATAGGAGACGAGGTACTAGCGGAATTAAAGCTGTGAGGTCAGGGCGTGAGTCGTGCTTGGGTTGGTAGAGCAGTTGCCTGCGAAAGGCAAAGGTCCCGAGTTCGAGTCTCAGTCCGGCACATGGTTTTAATCTGCCAGGAAGTTTCAGGAATCTTCATTTACAGAGTCAGAAATGTTATGCCGCAGCAAGTTTCATAAAACATTTTATCTTAGGCACTAATCATTGGCAGCTGAAAAATGTGAAGTATAAATTCACAGCTCGAGATGCAATACAGAATACAAGTGCAACAACACTGCAGATATTTTGTAAAAGTACTTCTAAATCAGCCTATTTCTGTGATAAATTTAAAGTTGTTTTTTATGAGAAATTCAATTATGTTCTTTAAGAAATTCAGTTATGTCTGAACACCTAATGCTGTTGCATTCCTAAAAGCTATGCTGACATACTAAGAATCAAGACTGTCACATGAAGATGGAACTGAGATACTGAAACACATCATCACTAATAGAGATACATTTTAGTGACTGGTTATCATCATCACTTCTAAAATTGATCGTCTAAGCTTCTGCTAGAGTACATGTTTAGACAATTTAAACATAACATAACATATGTGGGAAATTACGAACTGCTCCATAATTTATGTGCAGTTGTGACACTGCTCACAGAAAATTACACCATTTCCTTCAGTGTAGCTGGCCTAAATCAAGCCAGATGTTAACCTTTGCAGAAGAATGTTGGAACAGCATTCTTATTTCTCTCAATTTCCCATACCCATTACAGATAAGTACAGATGGGGCATACAGAGGCTCTTTGATTTCACAGGGAAAATTGCTGCACTGGCCCCCCTCAAAAACTGATTGTCTTATAGAATAGGTCTGCTTATTTCAGTCACAGGTCTTTGTGCAAAGACATCAGTCAGCCAAAAAATAAGATGTACTTCCTGAAACATTAGTGCAAATTATTTGAATGTGCAGTGTCTGTGCCTTCAAAAGAACAGAGACCACGCAGATCCAGCATCAGTGAAACACTTCAGTGCAAATGTACAAATACGTCTGACCTCCTGCAAGAATCTCTATGTGCGAACAGGATAGGGACTGCAGACAGGTGGCGCTAGATGGGAGTGTAGATTGGCTGCGAAGTGTACGGAGACAGTCCATGCAGTTGCACTGCCCCAGGTGGAACAGTAGTTACCGCATCTGCCTAGTAAGCAGGAGATCCCGGATTCGACTGTCGCCGCTGACTCCGCTTAATGTCCTACTGCAGTGGATAGTAGTGATCCCCCTTCAGTATACATATAATTAGTGCAAATGTTTTTCTTTAGCACATAAGTATGACACTACTTATTTTGTATGAAATTTTTGTTTTTATACATTTTCAGAAAGACTCTGTTGTTTAAAACTTCCAACTTCCGCCGACAGTGCACATATAACACATGCACAACAAATAACTGACACTTTAGAAAATGATACAGAATGTAGAGCCTATGAAATATTCCATAGAATGATTTAGCTATGTACAGTATGGGTAATGTGATTACCCCAACAGCTGAGACTAGTAATCCTCACTTCTTTCAACCACCCATGGTTGTTTATAGAATTGAACTATCACGTATAAAACAGCTTCAAATGTCAGATTACTTTACAAATGAGTTAAAGAGTTAAATATCTGGTGTTAAGCATATAACATGTGTATGACTGAAGAAGAAAAATCTTAATTATGTTGATTTTATTAATTTCACCCATATACTAATGAATACGTTTAGAAAAGGTTTGAAATTATGTTTAAAGTTTGTTGGATGTCACTGGGTGATATTATTGATTATGAATGTGTATTGTCTGGGTGATTTGTGATCTTTTTTTTTTAATAAAAAAAAAACAGCTAGTTTTTCATACACCTCTATGTTTATGGCGGCATATTTCCTAAACTGTGTGTCATCCAGTGACACAATATGCAGATACACTCAATGGTATCTGTAGAAACTATCTGAAAAATGTGTTAGGAATAGAATTAGCAGTAGAAATGTGATATCTTGCGAACCATGGATGAAGGGTATCAGACGGATGCCATATTCCTTGACTTCCGGAAAGCGTTTGACTCGGTGCCCCACTGCAGACTCCTAACTAAGGTACGAGCATATGGGATTGGCTCCCAAGTATGTAAATGGCTCGAAGACTTCTTAAGTAATAGAACCTAGTATGTTGTCCTCGATGGTGAGTGTATCATCTGGAGTGCCCCAGGGAAGTGAGGTAGGTCCGCTGTTGTTTTCTATCTACATAAATGATCTTTTGGATAGGGTGGATAGCAATGTGCAGCTGTTTGCTGATGATGCTGTGGTGTACGGGAAGGTGCCAGCTGAATAGGAAAAAGAATCCTGTAATGTTTGAATACTCCATTAGTAGTGTAGCACTTGACACAGTCACGTCGATTAAATATTTAGGTGTAACGTTGCAGAGCGATACGAAGTGGGACAAGCATGTAATGGCAGTTGTGAGGAAGGCGGATAGTCGTCTTCGGTTCATTGGTAGAATTTTGGGAAGATGTGGTTTATCAGTAAAGGAGACCGCTTATAAAACACTAATACGACCTATTCTTGAGTACTGCTCGAGCGTTTGGGATCCCTATCAGGTCGGATTGAGGGAGGACATAGAAGCAATTCAGAGGCGGGCTGCTATATTCGTTACTGGTAGGTTTGATCATCACGCGAGTGTTATGGAAATGCTTCAGGAACTCAGGTGGGAGTCTCTAGAGGAAAGGAGGCGTTCTTTTCGTGAATTGCTACTGAGGAAATTTAGAGAACCAGCATTTGAGGCTGACTGCAGCACAATTTTACTGCCGCGAACTTACATTTTGCGGAAAGACCACAAAGATAAGATAAGAGAGATTAGGGCTCGTACAGAGGCATATAGGCAGTCATTTTTCCCTCGTTCTGTTTGGGAGTGGAACAAGGAGAGAAGATTCTAGTTGTGCTACGAAGTACCCTCCGCCACGCACCGTATGGTGGATTGCGGAGTATGTATAAGATGTAGATGTAGATGAATAAATTAATGTCATGCCTGTTGCTGGAACTTTCCTGCAGGAACATCAAAAATGTAATAAGGGATAATTTTTTTCTTTTACTGTTTTGTGGGGTATGTCAATGAGATATAAAGTATGAAAAGATTTGAAATTATGTGCAAAGTCTGTTGGCAGTCACTAAGAGCTCTCTTCTGAAATACTGGAGGAATACATTCTGGGTGATTTGCACGGTGCACATACCTCAGGATATAAACACAGTTTCCAGCATGAAATTTTCTCTCTGCAGTAGTGTGTGCCGTGATATGAAACTTTCTGGCAGATTTAAAATTGTGTGTTGGGCCAGCCTTTGAACCCGGGACCTTTGTCTTTTCCATGCAAGTCCTCTAGTCCCGGCCCGGTATACACTTTTAATCTACCAGGAAGTTTCGTACACATGGTTTCTTGAGGTATTGTGTTAGACCTTTAACGTGAGATTTTATCTCTTAATAGTAGATTTATTTCTAAATAGTAGATTATAACAGCATTTTAAATTTGAAATTCTGTTAGTACTTACATGAAATACCAAAACTCAAACTTTTGTTTTCTGTGGAAGCCTTTACATAGAAAATGTGCAACTGGGACCATGTAACTGTTTTACTCATTTAGTAACATAGTAGATATGCCTTGTAGACAGCTCAGCAACAGTATGCTGAAGAAGGCAATAAGAGAAATCTGCATGACAAATCAGAGCAGTTTCATTCTCACATTCCTTTGTTACGCAGTACAGCAGCAAACTCAAAAACATGGAAGGAAGAATAACTCATAAAAGAAACAAACTTGTGCTCCATAATTGTGTGTCTCATTTTACCATTTCAAACCCCTTGCTAAGAGAAAAGAAGGTGTTCTTCACAACATTAACTGAAATTTCTATAAATTAAACTCATCTTTCTTACATCCACACTTAAAAAAGTCTAATAAATGCATAATGCCTGAGACCTTTGGAGCACTCCAAGCCTTAACAACAGAACATAACCTCCCCCCCATCCTTACCTCTCTCCTGAGTCTTGTGCATGTATTCTTTATGTATGGGATTCAGTTTCTGTATCTACTGCACTATAAGGAAAAAAATGTAGTCCTATGTGTGAAGATATAGAGTAAATTTACCTCCTATGAAGAGTAACCATCAACTTTAAAATCTGAAAGTAGTTACAGTAATCCTTTAAAGATTGAATAAACCAGCTGCATATACACTTATGCATGAAAGTATTCTAGTTTTAAAATAATTCACACATTTGTTGTTTAACTGCTTATTTTGAATTTCTGCACTCCTGATGGGTCACCAAATGTGCTTCTTCAAAATTGATGCCTCACTTTGTGGCCCCCTTCTCAGGTGATACACAAAGCAAGCTAAACTTCTAAATTACTGTAGGGCAGATTGCCATGAAAGAAGTAGTGGGATGAGCTTCATATGGGGAAGCACACCAGGCATTCAGTCAATCCCACTGGCTCCCACAGCCACAGAACACCTACCAATACCAGACAATGGTGCCTCCCAGCCAACCAATTTCATAACTTCTCATTTGTGTAATCAGAATACTCTTCCCGGTGGCTAGATTTAGCATAAAATAGAAATCTTTCAGACTGTTTGTGGTGTCATTTATTCAATACTGAAGTCATCTATGTGCTGCTATTCTTCTTTTTCTCAATAGGTAATTTAAGATAAGATTTCTCATTTTGATTAATAAACAGAAATTTCAGTTCCATATTTATCACATTAAAGATGAACAAACTGATTACAAAACACCACATCAAATTAATCATAAGCCCAACAGTCTGTTTTTAGTGTTCCCTACTTCAGACAGTAAAAATGGAACCCTTGTAGGATCACTATGTTGTCCATCTGTCTGTCTGTCCGACTGTGAAGAACCCTCTTTGTTAGAGAAGTTGAAATTTATGTCACATACTAGGTCTAGGGTCCCTTGGCAGTCTAAAAATTTTAAGCCTGTAAGTCGATGCAATCAGAGGATATGGCCATTTATGTCATATTTTGATACTCACGAACTCATTCATCAAACCCACCAACTTCCTGTTGACCTATGATCATGAAATTTGGCAAGAGGCAAGGTTTCACGGTAAAGTAAAGGGAAAAAAATCTGAAAATTGTTAAATTGTGATTATATCACATAGAAATTTTTTTGGTATTACAAACTTACATTGCACTTGCGATCTGTCAAAAATCTCAGCAACTAGTATAGGGATTCTGATCTGACTTTCAGTGATAGGTAGAGTTATTCACAAGGAAGATTTATCTGTATAAAATTTACAAACATTTCATGCTGCAAGAATGATAGCTTTGCCATATAGCCATGATAGGCATAAGTTTGCCCACAACCATGCTGACAGTCTATGCCTATGACATGTACAGCATCTGTAATGTTTCAAAGTAAATTAATACTGATTGATGCAATATTGCACTTGCATCATTTGGAATGAGGTTCCAATACCCCATAAAATGTCAACTGAAGTGCTCCACAGAACAATTCGACATCTGTGTAACAATAGTAGCTCCATGATCAGCTGTCGCATTTTCTTCTCTAGGGACTTCTTTACATGAGTAAATAACAAGTACAAGAGTGCATAAAGTCAGTACATCTGCAATTGCCAGCTAGCATGACCTTTTAATATAACTCCAAAACCAATAAAACAAATGAAAAATTATAAAAAAGTGAATGCAAATAGACATAAAATATTCAAACTTAAAGTTAAAACATAACATTAAATATGTAAACTTAAAAATTAAAACATTCTTGAAAGTCTTGAATCCCTGGGATCAATATCATGCTAGTATCAATATTGAAAATAGTAAAAAATCATCCAGATTTTCAATTCCTGGGCTGGATGAACTATCTACACTCCTGGAAATTGAAATAAGAACACCGTGAATTCATTGTCCCAGGAAGGGGAAACTTTATTGACACATTCCTGGGGTCAGATACATCACATGATCACACTGACAGAACCACAGGCACATAGACACAGGCAACAGAGCATGCACAATGTCGGCACTAGTATAGTGTATATCCACCTTTCGCAGCAATGCAGGCTGCTATTCTCCCATGGAGACGATCGTAGAGATGCTGGATGTAGTCCTGTGGAACGGCTTGCCATGCCATTTCCACCTGGCGCCTCAGTTGGACCAGCGTTCGTGCTGGACGTGCAGACCGCGTGAGACGACGCTTCATCCAGTCCCAAACATGCTCAGTGGGGGACAGATCCGGAGATCTTGCTGGCCAGGGTAGTTGACTTACACCTTCTAGAGCACGTTGGGTGGCACGGGATACATGCGGACGTGCATTGTCCTGTTGGAACAGCAAGTTCCCTTGCCGGTCTAGGAATGGTAGAACCATGGGTTCGATGACGGTTTGGATGTACCGTGCACTATTCAGTGTCCCCTCGACGAACACCAGTGGTGTACGGCCAGTGTAGGAGATCGCTCCCCACACCATGATGCCGGGTGTTGGCCCTGTGTGCCTCGGTCGTATGCAGTCCTGATTGTGGCGCTCACTTGAAGGCGCCAAACACGCATACGACCATCATTGGCACCAAGGCAGAAGCGACTCTCATCGCTGAAGACGACACGTCTCCATTCGTCCCTCCATTCACGCCTGTCGCGACACCACTGGAGGCGGGCTGCACGATGTTGGGGCGTGAGCGGAAGACGGCCTAACGGTGTGCGGGACCGTAGCCCAGCTTCATAGAGACGGTCGCGAATGGTCCTCGCCGATACCCCAGTAGCAACAGTGTCCCTAATTTGCTGGGAAGTGGCGGTGCGGTGCCCTACGGCACTGCGTAGGATCCTACGGTCTTGACGTGCATCCGTGCGTCGCTGCGGTCCAGTCCCAGGTCGACGGGCACGTGCACCTTCCGCCGACCACTGGCGACAACATCGATGTACTGTGGAGACCTCACGCCCCACGTGTTGAGCAATTCGGCGGTACGTCCACCCGGCCTCCCGCATGCCCACTATACGCCCTCGCTCAAAGTCCGTCATCTGCACATACGGTTCACGTCCACGCTGTCGCGGCATGCTACCAGTGTTAAAGACTGCGATGGAGCTCCGTATGCCACGGCAAACTGGCTGACACTGACGGCGGCGGTGCACAAATGCTGCGCAGCTAGCGCCATTCGACGGCCAACACCGCGGTTCCTGGTGTGTCCGCTGTGCCGTGCGTGTGATCATTGCTTGTACAGCCCTCTCGCAGTGTCCGGAGCAAGTATGGTGAGTCTGACACACCGGTGTCAATGTGTTCTTTTTTCCATTTCCAGGAGTGTATATACATAATACGGACACTCAGTGCGCACATTTTACTTGCATTTATCTGGATTTTTTGCTGTGGAGCTGAATACGCATCCACCTAGCAGTCACACACATAAGTAGAGCATATGTAATTTTTGCTAAAGTCACGAAAAATGGCATGAAACTTTTGTCAAGCTTGAAAATTTGTCATCTCTGTGAGTTGGCATTTCTCAAACTTGACTATTCTGCAACACCACTTAAATTTCAGATACATAATTACAAATTCTGCAATCTTCTGGCATAGTTGCAATGTGATTGGTGTGGGTTCCTGTTGTCCTGTCATAGTTCATGAACCACGGGCAATGTATGAGTGACCAAGTAAGTGGTCCTGACAGTCGGGATACCAGTTACTTTGGAGTAAGGCTGGGGATCTCGGACATATTCTGAGTCGTGGTCACCTTTGTGCTCAGACGGCAAAGACTACTAAATCCACCGTTTAGTCCCTTAACCGTTAGGGGTAAAACTCAATGGGACCTGGGGCAAGTAAGGCTAGCAACCTGCTTCCCTGGTACTTTAAATATGATGCTGGCAACAATCAGAGCAAAATGCCTTGAACCTTTGGAGGTGACGGAGTCCCACCTCTAATTGACAAACTAGGGACTCCTACGATACGACTCGGCAAACGAATGGTAACGAGATGGGGAGCTATTAATATCAATGGGGGCTACTCTGAGAAGAAGGTAGAGCTGGCAGAGGCTGCAAGTAAGATGGGGCTGGACGTTTTAGCTGTTAGTGACATTCGGGTAAGGGGTGAGAAAGAAGAGGAAGTGGGAGAACACAAGGTCTACCTGTCAGGAGTCAAAGCAGGAATAGCACAATAGGGTTTAGGGCTTTACATCAGGAAAGAAATGGAACTCAGTGTAGTTGCAATAAGGTATGTGAATGAACGACTGATGTGAATAGATTTGACAGTGTCTAGCAAGAAAATTAGGATTGTGTCAGTATATTCGCATTGTGAAGGGACAGATCAAGATAAGATGGATAGCTTTTATGACACACTCAGTGACGTAGTTGTTAGAGTAAAGGACAAGGACAGTGTTCTGCTCATGGGTGATTTCAATGCCAGGATTGGAAATCTAACAGAAGGGTACAAAAAGGTTATGGGCAAATTTGGAGAGGATATGGAGGCCAACAGGAACGGGAAACAACTCTTGGATTTCTGAGCCAGTATGGGCTTAGTAATCACAAACCCCTTTTTTAAACATAAGAACATTCACTGGTATACTTGGGAAGACAGGGGAACCAGATCTGTCATTGACTATATAATAACAGATCAGAAATTCAGGAAGGCTGTGAGGGACACACGTGTATTCAGGGGATTCTTTGATTATACTGATCACTATTTAATCTGCAGTGGAATTGGTATTATGAGGCCCAAAGTGCAGGAGGTCAGGTCCATATGTAGGAGGATAAGAGTGGAGAAACTTCAGGATAAGGAAATCAGGCACAAGAACATAACAGTGATCTCAGAAAGGTACCAGTTAGTTGAATGTAGTCAATTACAGTCACTGGAAAAGGAATGGACAAGGTACAGGGACACAGTACTAGAAGTGGCTAAAGAATGTCTTGCAACAGTAGTGTGTAAAGGTAGGATGAAGCAAACAGCTTGGTGGAATGACACAGTCAGGGCAGCCTGTAAAAGGAAAAAGAAGGCGTATCAGAAATGGCTACATACTAGAACTCAGGTAGACAGAGAAAGATATGTTGAAGAAAGAAACAAAGCCAAACAGATAATTGCAGCATCCAAGAAGAAATCCTGGGAAGACTTTGGAAACAGGTTGGAGACTTTGGGTCGAGCTGCTGGTAAACCATTCTGGAGTGTAATTAGCAGTCTTCGAAAGGGAGGTAAGAAGGAAATGACAAGTACTTTGGACAGGCCAGGAAAACTGCTGGTGAGTCCTGTTGATCCCTTGGGCCGATGGAGGGAATATTTTGAAGAGTTGCTCAATGTAGGTGAAAATATGATCAGTAATGTTTCAGATTCCGGTGTACAATGGGATAGGAATGATGATGGAAATAGGATCACATTTGAGGAAGTGGAGAAAATGGTCAATAGATTGCAGAGCAATAAAGCGGATGGGGTGGATGAAATTAAGTCGGAACTCATCAAATACAGTGGAACGTCAGGTCTTAAATGGCTACACAGGATAATTGAAATGGCGTGGGAGTCGGGACACGTTCCATCAGACTGGACAAAAGCAGTAATCACACCAATCTTTAAACATGGAAACAGAAAAGATTGTAACAACTACAGAGGTATCTCTTTAATCAGCATTGTGGGTAAAATCTTCTCAGGTATTGTTGAAAGGAAAGTGTGAGTATTAGTTGAGGACAAATTGGATGAAAATCAGTGTGGGTTTAGGCCTGTTAGAGGTTGTCAGGACCAGATCTTTAGCTTACAGCAAATAATGGAGAAGTGTTACGAGTGGAACAGGGAATTGTATCTATGCTTTATAGATCTAGAAAAGGCATTTGACCGGGTTCCTAGGAGGAAGTTATTGTCTGTTCTACGAGATTATGGAATAGGAGGCAAACTTTTGCAAGCAATTAAAGGTCTTTACATAGATAGCCAGGCAGCAGTTAGAGTTGAAGGTAAATTGAGTTCATGGTTCAGAGTAGTTTCAGGGGTAAGACAAGGCTGCAACCTGTCTCCACTGTTGTTCATATTATTTATGGATCATATGTTGAAAACAATAGACTGGCTGGGTGAGATTAAGATATGTGGACACAAAATAAGCAGTCTCGCATATGCTGATGACTTAGTTGTGATGGCAAATTCGATTGAAAGTTTGCCAAGTAATATTTCAGAGCTAGATCAGAAATGAAAGGCCTATGGTATGAAGACTAGCATCTCCAAAACGAAAGTAATGTCAGTGGGAAAGAGATATAAACGGATTGAGTGCCAAATAGGAAGAACAAAGTTAGAACAGGTGGACGTTTTCAAGTACTTAGGATGCATATTCTCACAGGATGGCAACATAGTGAATGAACTGGAAGCGAGGTGTAGCAAAGCTAATGCAGTGAGCGCTCAGCTACGATCTACTCTCTTCTACAAGAAGGAAGTCAGTACCAAGACTAAGTTATCTGTGCACCGTTCAATCTTTCGACCAACTTTGCTGTATGAGAGTGAAAGCTGGGTAGATTCAGGCTACCTCATCAATAAGGTTGAGGCTATGGATATGAAAGTAGCTAGGATGATTGCAGGTACTAGTAGATGGGAACAATGGCAGGAGGGTGTCCACAATGAGGAAATCAAAGAAAAACTAGGAATGAACTCTATAGATGTAGCAGTCAGGGCGAACAGGCTTAGATGGTGGGGTCATGTTACACGCATGGGAGAAGCAAGGTTACCCAAGAGACTCATGGGTTCAACAGTGGAGGGTAGGAGGAGTCGGGGTAGACCAAGGAGAAGGTACCTGGATTCGGTTAAGAATGATTTTGAAGTAATAGGCTTAACATCAGAAGAGACACCAATGTTAGCACTGAATAGGGGATCATGGAGGAATTTTATAAGGGGGACTATGCTCCAGACTGAACGCTGAAAGGCATAATCAGTCATAAATAATGATGATGATGATGAGTAAATGAAGATGATGATGATCTGGATGTTCCACATATTCATCCAGGTGAATACTATACCTGGGTTACATGTTACATAAGGGACAAAAATATATCTTCTGACATGAGTTTGTCAACCTTCATTTATTCCTGTCAATGTTACAAAACAGATGACATGTAGATTAAGCAGTAAATAATATCAATATAATGGAAGGAAACATTCCACGTGGGAAAAATTATATATAAAAACAAAGATGAGGTGACTTACCGAACAAAAGCGCTGGCAGGTCGATAGACACACAAACAAACACAAACATACACACAAAATTCAAGCTTTCGCAACAAACTGTTGCCTCATCAGGAAAGAGGGAAGGAGAGGGGAAGACGAAAGGAAGTGGGTTTTAAGGGAGAGGGTAAGGAGTCATTCCAATCCCGGGAGTGGAAAGACTTACCTTAGGGGGAAAAAAGGACAGGTGTGTGCGAGTGTATACCTGTCCTTTTTTCCCCCTAAGGTAAGTCTTTCCGCTCCCAGGATTGGAATGACTCCTTACCCTCTCCCTTAAAACCCACTTCCTTTCGTCTTCCCCTCTCCTTCCCTCTTTCCTGATGACGCAACAGTTTGTTGCGAAAGTTTGAATTTTGTGTGTATGTTTGTGTTTGTTTGTGTGTCTATCGACCTGCCAGCGCTTTTGTTCGGTAAGTCACCTCATCTTTGTTTTTATATATAATTAAGCAGTAAATACATACACATTAACAGGTACGGAACATTGTGGTGGTGGTGGTGGTGGTGGTTAGTGTTTAACGTCCCGTCGACAACGAGGTCATTAGAGACGGAGCGCAAGCTCGGGTTAGGGAAAGATTGGGAAGGAAATCGGCCGTGCCCTTTCAAAGGAACCATCTCAGCATTCGCCTGAAACAATTTAGGGAAATCACGGAAAACCTAAATCAGGATGGCCGGAGACGGGATTGAACCATCGTCCTCCCGAATGCGAGTCCAGTGTGCTAACCACTGCGCCACCTCGCTCGGTCGGAATATTGTAAACAGTTTTCTAGAAGACAGTGAAATTGAATAAGCACACTTTAAACTCTTTTCTGCTTTTACATTCTTGAGAATTCTTGGTCATAGAAAGTTTTGACTGATACATAAAATAAAGGAAAGGTTACCATACACCTATCGCTGACTGAAGTCTGGTGCACAGGCACATGCAAAAGGAAAATGTATTTATACTAGTTTTTGACCTGTTGTTACTTTTCTAGTAGAAGTACACACACAGATACCCAAATGAACTCACTAGTAGCCATGAGTCTCACCATGGCTACAGGCATGTGCATTTGGGTGACTATATGGTTGTGTGCGAGAACATGTGTACTTTTGTTAGAAAAAGAGCAAGAGTTCGAAAGCCAGTATTTTCTGTTGCATGTGTCTAAGAATCACCACCATCATCCAGCTATAGTTGAGTGGTTATCTTTCCTTTATTTTAAATGTTAGTCCATCCAGGAATTTCCATTGTTGTTATACACTTTTTGACTAGTTATTTTTGTTGAAATGAAATGTAGTGTGGCTAGGGCCTCCAGTCGGGTAGACCGTTTGCCTGGTGCAAGACTTTTGAGTTGACTAGCATGTCAATGAGGATGTGATGATAATAATTAGGACAACACAACACCCAGACCCTGAGTGGAGAAAATCTCCAACCCAGCCAGGAATCAAACCCGGGCTCCTTGGCATGACATTTTGTCATGCTGACCACTCAGCTACTGGGGCGGACAGCTATTTTTGTTGATACTCATTGGTCTCATTTTTTTTCCTATTTCAATGTTTCACATTTTAGTTACAACCTCATATTGGTATAAGAATAAAAATATGTTTAACAAAAATTTTACTGTTTTATTTCCTAACTTACGGATCATTTTCTTGTTTTGGTCTGCAGTTTGATGCTAGTCTATCCTAAGCAACCCTCTTCACCTATGAATAACAACTGCAACCTACATCCTGCTGTTTTTATTCACTACAGTTCCCCCCACTACCAAACTGATTGCTCCTGGATGCCTAAGGATGTTTTGTATCAACCATTCCCTTCTTTTAGTCAGGTTGTGCCATAAATTTCTTTTCTCCCCAACTCAATTCAGTATATCCTCATTAGTTACTCAATCTCATTGTCATCTTCAGACACTAACTGCAATTCCTAGATGGTCTTGGCATCCTTCTATGTTTCTCAACATCTTTGCTATCTGGTTGTAGTTACTGCAGTTCAGTCCACTAATGATGCTTTGTGATACGGATATTTTGAGCATGCCTCTTGATCTTTTCCCAAGAATTTTACCTTCCAAGATGTTTTTTGATATAGCTATTGTGTCAAATTAGGTGACCAATTAATTTAGTTTTTCTTCTCTGTATCATGTTGATCAAGTCCTCTTCTCTTTAATTTCTTCCAGTGTTTGTTCAATTATATTTCTTTCAGTTCAAGATATTTGTGTGTGGTTGTTCTCCATAACCCTACCTCTACTGCTTCTAATGTCTATTTTATTGTTTCCCATGAGTCCTCTCTTAAAATACTCCACATTAACATCTTGATGAATTTCTTTTTATTTCTATATTAAAGTGGCTGTTCATTAATAAATTACTCTTATTTCTGAATGTTTGTTTAGTCATCACAATTCTTCTTTTCAAAGCCATTATACAGCTGCTGTTATCTGTTACTATACTTTTCAAACAGCCAAAATCATTTACTTACATTAGCATTTTATTTTGCCCTTTCTTGTCTGCTGGATTTTACTACCTCCATTATTTTAGTCTTGTTTGTGGTTATCGAAGGGGTCAGATGAAATTTTTAACATGTAGCTCTTGTCCTTTTCAGAATCTGCTATTACTATAATATCAGCAAATCAAATACAGTGTATTTGTTTACCATTAATTTTGATCCCTTTCGTGCTGCTTTTCATTTTTTGTACTATATTTTCTGTAAATAAATTAGAAAGGAAAAAAGAGCCTTGTTAAACACCTCTTTGTCTAAGCCTCTTTCTTAGTGCCACTGACATCAATTTCTGTACTTCATTTTTCTGTTTCAATTGAGAATCAATCTTTCATCCCTTCCATCTATTCCAAGTTTATTCAATTTCCAAACAGTATCTTCCAGTCCACTCTATCAAAACCCTCACATAGGTCAATGACTGAGGCATATGCTTTCCTGTTCACATCAATTCTTCTTTCTAAGTTCATTCAAAGTGCCATTGTAGCTTACTCGGATTCTTTTACTTCCCTAAATCCAAACTAGTCTTTTCCTAAATTATGGTTAATTTTAGCTTCTAGTCATTCCTTAACAGTACTGAGTAGAATGTTTGGAATACAGCTTAATAATGCCAAGGTTCTATGATTTGAATAATAATTGGCAATCCCTTTCTTAAGTATGGAAACTGTTTTACTTTTTATTAATTCCACTGACAGTGCTCTGTCCTCATTGCAGACACACATAAATTTGTACAGCTGTTATTTTGTCTTATCTTTGGCATTCTTTAATAAATCAATGGGGATGTTATTTGGGCTAGTCACTTTGTCATTGTTCAGCACATTGTTGAATTCTGAACTGGGAACTTAAGGTATTATGAATACATTTTCCACTTTTTCCATTGCACTCATATAATCTGAAAAATCTTTGACATCTTCTCCAACAATGTATTTTCCCCCCATCTGCTATTTTTTCACTTAGCTTGTCTTCATTTGATTTTGCAACATTTCCTTCTACTTCCCTACTTATCTGTCTCATCCAGTTAACTTTCTCTATTTTTTTTTTTTTTTTTTTTTAAACTCAGTTGTTATTTCCTGTCTGATTTTTCTGTATCACACAAAATCTACTTTTCTCAATCTACTTCATCCTTTTATGAAATCCAGTATTACCTGTACCATTTATAGTTACATTGCTTCAGTTTCTTCTTCCCTAGTGCATTCTGTACTCCTCCAGTTTCTTCTTATTTCTTCCCAACTTACAATTTTCTGATCGATTTTCTATGTATCCACCCTAAATTTATCAGCTGTGTCTTCACTGTTCTATACGCCACTTAGTTCCACTGGACTTTGTTGCTCTAAGTATTATGTGGAGACGGTGCAAAAATTTTGAGATTTTAGTTTGGGAGATCCTCATTTATATTTTTTAAATTTAAAATTTCTGCACTCTTCGTTTTGATTGTGAATAGCTAAAATTAAACAATATTTTCATTTCGTAGACCAATGATTTATTTAAGGGACATGCACTGCATTACATTCCTGCTGGTATTTTACAATTTCTGTCCAAGGTATTTATTAGGCTTTGTGCAGAGTTGGGTGTGCAGTGCCCAATGATCTGATGTCAGCTCAGGTGTAGCAGAGGTATCTCAGTGGCATATGTTGCTCCAAAGAATGCTTCGAGCAGAATCCTTCCTTGGATCAACATAAACAATGTTACATAAAAAAGAGACAACTGGGTGGGGTAAGGAGGAGTCTGGAGCGGGGAGGGGGAGTGATTGCAGGGTAGGGGTGAGAGACAGTGAAGTGCTGCTGGGGAGCATGCAGGGACGAGATGGAGAGACGGTAGGGCAGCTAAATGCAGTCGGGAGAGAGATGGCGGGCGGGGGAGGGGGGGGGGGGGATGGAAAAGGAGAGTGGTAAAAAGACTGATTGTGTTGGTGGAGTAGAGGGCTGTGTAGTGCTGGAATGGGAACAGAGAAGGGGTTAGACGGGTGAGGACAATGACTAACAAAGGTTGAGTCCAAGAGGGTTACAGGAACGTAGAGAAACACACACCATTCATTCACACATGCAAGCACACCTCATGCACACATGACCGTCAACTCTGGCATTCTGGCTCAAGCTGTCAGAGTTGGCAGTCGTGTGTGTGTGTGTGTGTGTGTGTGTGTGTGTGTGTGTGTGTGTGTGTGTGGGTGGCATGCTTGCTTGTGTGAATGAATGGTGTGTGTTTTTCTTTTTCCAATGAAGGCTGTGGCCAAAAGCTCATGTGTAAGTGTCTACTGATTGTGTTTGTCTGCAACTTAGCGTGTTATCTTCATGATAAGTTGCAATCTATCTTTTGCTACACTGTTGATATTCTTATCTGGAGTTTCAATTGAATACTCCACATAGCTGGTCATATCAGAAGTTTGACTAGAATATAATGTATAATATATCTAGCACTATCTCTTGGTGCTTTGCACACACATCTTCTTCTGACAGGAACTATAAATCAAGTATTTGTTAGTACCATTTCATGATTTTCACAGAATTCTAATAGCATTTTTCCTCTACTATTCATGTTTTCTAGTCCAAATTTGTCAACCCATTTTGAACTGTGATGGCTGCTTATACATGCATTAAAAGTCAGTCATCGTCATTTTTACTTCTTACTTCTAGCAATGGTTCTATTTGACCATACATATCTTCAATTTCTTCATCTATCCAGTCTATCCATCTAATTATCAGTATTCTTCCATAGCAACTTATTGTGATGGATTGAATCGTACAATTTCTGATTATCAACTTAAAAAATGTATCACTCACATAATTATTTTTATAATACAAAAGTAACCTTCCTTCAAACATATTAAAGATATAATTATCAATTCTTTATGATACAAGTTTTCTGTCTCTCATACACAATTTAGTTCTTGTGCCTTTGATATATATGCAAACTTACCAACTCAGTTAAAAAAATCTGGATAACTGTGAATAGGACACACACTATGAGGGTCCGTACAAACTTAATTACATATGTAGATAATAATTTCTTGTGGCTCAATGGCCTGGTGCAAGTATTTCTACTGAATGCCACTTTAGCAACTTTAGTTTTCCTAACCCACACCAGTTATCAAACCACAGAAAGGGGACATGCAGTTCAACATGGAATCAAAAGCACATGATGTTTCTGGAGACTCCTTCCGTTATTGGTATGTCGAGGCTAGCTGTAAATGCAGACTGAAAAATCCGTGGCCTGACCAAGGTTCAATCCTGTTACCTCTCAGTTTTGAGGCACACACTTTATCGCTAGAACACCAGCCTTGACATGTATATAAATAGTTCATCTATAGGTTCTGATGAGTGGGTTTGTCAGTATCCACATACGTGACACATATGGCTGTAAATTTTGATTGCATCTACTTAGAGGCTTAAATTATTTACACTACTAACTGACTGTAAACCTTAGTTATTAACTTCAGCTTCATATCTACACCCATTCCTGAGGAAACTTTTGACTACACTGACTTAGAAGCTCAAATTTTTTACACCACAAAGGGACTGTAGACCTTAATACTTGATATAAAATTCAATGGGACACCTCTGTCTGTTCCTGAGAAAAAGTTACATGAACAGTCAGACAGACAGATGTACAACCAATGGGAAAAAAATTATGTGATATAATTACAAATTAACAATTTCCAGATTTTTTTTGTTACTTTTACTGTGAATGCTTGCTTCTTGGAAAATTTTATGATTCAGATTGCTGGGAAGCCCCCTACAAGTTTTGATGAATGAGTTTCCAAGTAACAAAATGTGTGACATAAGTGGCTTACTCTTTTGATTGCATTGACCTAAAAGGTTAAGCTTTGTACATTGCCGCGGTATCTTAGTAATAACTGCAATTTGATACCTCTAACTGTTACAGACAGACAGACAACTAAGTGAGCCTTTAAGAGTCCTGTTTTTTCATTTGAAGTACAGAACCGTAAAAATGGCTATTTCTGAGTCCCCCCCCCCCCCTCCCCCCCCTCAACCACCAACCGTCACCTTTCCACTCACTTTGGGTAAATATCTGTGGACATCCATGTTGGTCACAGAATAACTTTTGTTGCTTAAACAGCTTGAAATGGAAAGCTGAAGTCATAATATATTTTCCTAAAATGTTAATTACGTACCTTAACAGTTCTATAAATTTTGGGAATTTGTGGAATCCTGAAGACCAGACAACAGTTGGACATACTAAAACAGGATTGTAGTTCAAACAGAAATCTGGCATTTTAGGTAATATAGAAAAAACTAAAGAGAATGTACAGTGAGATCAGTGATTTTTATCATTGACAGCATGGTCAAATAAATTGAAGATGGGGCATTAATGGATAGATCCTTCATGATAATGCAAAGGATAAAGTAGCAGCATCATTTTTGAAGTGCCGTATTATGAGTATACAGAATAAATCTCTTCATTTCCCACAGCTACAAATTTAAAACTGCACCAACATTTACCTATTGTAAAAAAGCATAATTTGTGCGAATGCCTAATTCTAATCACAGTAGTGTGTGACAATTTATCATTTATAAATTTAAGCCAAACAACACCAGCAAGATTCCAGAGAATACAATACTATTTTAGTACTATTAAATCTTCCAATTTGAGAATCCATGTGGACAAGACACAACTGGCTTCTACTCACATTCAGGTCAGTTCATAAACGGAGTATAGGCAGAATCTTGTTCTATTCATATCAGTTGGAACCAATAGACGCAGCAGTGAAGAAAAGAAAAATGGAGAGCAGCTGTGAGACACATTTTTTCAAGAACAGATATTAGATCAGTGCTTTACAGGACATGGATAAGCCAATTCACATATCTTCCATTGCAAAATAGAGCTTATCAACAGACAAAAGAATTCTTGCCCTGTCTGCAACTGTAAACCATAAAATTATTTAAAATCACATTGAAGTAAAGAAGATTTGTTTATTTAGAGTACCACACACTGTGAAAGAGGAGCAAATGGAGAGCAGCTGTGAGACACATTTTTTCAAGAACTGATATTAGATCAGTGAGGACGTGGATAAGCCAATTCACATATCTTCCATTGCAAAACAGAGCTTATCAACAGACAAAAGAATTCTTGCCCTGTCTGCAACTGTAAACCATAAAATTATTTAAAATCACATTGAAGTAAAGAAGATTTGTTTATTTAGAGTACCACACACAGTGAAAGAGGAGCAAATGGAATATCATGTCTCATGGAGCAAAAAACTACTCAAAAGCTATTTGGAACTATGCATCTCCATAGTTGGGAGGCCAAAAACCTGGCTTCATTAATGTGACGTTCCAACAAATCACAAAAAAAATATGACAAAGTTTGAGGAAGTGGTTAGTCTTGTGGCTGTCACAATCTTAAAGCCCTTGGCTGCCAAAAGGAAAATAATAGCTTGAAATATTGCTACCTAAACAGTAATCCTCAACTTCAGTGATTTTCTACCATTTACATGTTTGAATCAATATCTGATATCAATAACCTTGTCTGCATACTTCCAACATAGTAAGATTGTCGTCACTCAGTTATGAGTTACTAGTAGTTCACTATGGTTAAGTATATTTTGTGCAAAAATGCATGTTTAATTACTTTCTCTTCCACAGGGATTTACTACAAGATTTCTATGAAAGGAGTGAGAACTAAACTTGAGTTCACGTAATATTTTCATTTCAGGTGAAGAGTAGTTGTTGGACAAAGGGAAGAATACACACTGTAGGTGGTCCTAAGTAAGAACAGCTGTAAAGGGATGTGGAACATTGAAGCAAAAATTTCAGGTGAGTGGGGTAAATAAATGGAACAACGAAGAAATTGTGAAAAGATGCTATAGATTGTCCTGAATAATAACTCATGTTTTGAGTTTGCATCTCAGCTTGGTACACAGTTTTAATCTGCCAGGAATATTTTCATATCAGCACACACTCCATTGCAGAGTGAAAGATTAATTCTGTAAATAACAGCTATTAATGGACAGTGTCACTAAGACTTGTGAACATTCAAAACAATGAGCCAGGTGACCTAACTTTAATTTTAAGTGGAACTATATATATATATATATATATATATATATATATATATATATATATATCTAAAAAGAAAGATGATGAAACTTACCAAACAAAAGCGCTGGCAGGTCGATAGACACACAAACAAACACAAACATACACACAAAATTCTAGCTTTCGCAACCAATGGTTGCCTCGTCAGGAAAGAGGGAAGGAGAAGGAAAGACAAAAGGATATGGGTTTTAAGGGAGAGGGTAAGGAGTCATTCCAATCCCGGGAGCGGAAAGACTTACCTTAGGGGGAAAAAAGGACAGGTATACACTCACACACACACACATATCCATCCACACATACACAGACACAAGCAGACATTTGTGTCTGTGTATGTGTGGATGGATGTGTGTGTGTGTGCGAGTGTATACCTGTCCTTTTTTCCCCCTAAGGTAAGTCTTTCCGCTCCCGGGATTGGAATGACTCCTTACCCTCTCCCTTAAAACCCATATCCTTTTGTCTTTCCTTCTCCTTCCCTCTTTCCTGACGAGGCAACCATTGGTTGCGAAAGCTAGAATTTTGTGTGTATGTTTGTGTTTGTTTGTGTGTCTATCGACCTGCCAGCGCTTTTGTTTGGTAAGTTTCATCATCTTTCTTTTTAGATATATTTTTCCCACGTGGAATGTTTCCCTCTATTATATATATATATATATATATATATATATATATATATATATATATATATAAACATGGATTAGTGACACACAGCGACTTTACGCAATTACAGCTGCAAGAATACCACATTAAATTCATAGTCCCTAAGAAAATACTTGTTGACATCATTGGGGAATCACAGTGATTGTTCTTAACATTTTAATAATAAAAAGCCGTCCAGATCACTGCAGTGTGTGACAGGCAGCAGTAGGTGCCACACAGCAGCTTCACGAACTGGCTCCTCATGTCCTCTGTATCCTTCAGTCTGAAGATGGTCATATAGGTGGAAACCAATTACCGGAATTAAAAAGAAGCAATAAATAAATAAACTGTTGTTATCTTGACTGCTTTTTGTTATTTAAAAATCTGGTAGTTTAAGGGTGTCCACTTGTATGATAAAACTAGCAAAAACATAAATGAACTCCATAAACCAATAATAAATTTTTATGCAAATCATTCTCATGTTAAATTAATTATTTATCTCTAGTAAATAGCATAATTTCCTCAAATGAACTCCCAGATTAAGCTGTTTCTGGAAAATGTCCTTACCTATTCCATAGAGACTAGCCATGTGTTACTATTCTCCAATCACATTTTTCAGGCCATATGCTGTTAATCAAGAACGCATTGTTACTGACTACATCCAAGATACACCACACAATCTTTATGCTAATAAGATGTATGTCATCAGCATGAGAGCAACTTAGGAAGTACACACCCACATACAAATATTTTTCAGCAGTCCATCTTGTTATGGACACTGGTGTATCATCTGAACAAAACACAGCCATGGCAAAGGTATCAAAGGTGCAAAGATGTGAGCTGATGCCAGTGTCATAGAGATTCGCCATTTGTGTAAGTTCCACCAGCACCACGGGCGGTGCTGAGGATGAAGATATCGACTTCGCCTCAGCCAACTGCTGGACGAGTACAATCCGCCAATGACTGGACGACAATGGATAGAAGCCTACTCAGAAGACAGAAGAGTAGTTCTCATCCACTTGGTTGAGGATCATCGTCCAGGGCTGACTTAGACAAGGAACGTCATTTAGTGAACTCTTAGAACTGAATAAACAGTTGTTGTAAATTCCATTTGCTATGTACTGTGAAGTTTACCGATGATTATTTGCACTTAGCCACTGAGGGCCTTTTCTTGTGTTACATTACAAGAAGTATTGCAGACTTCATTATTCAACAAGTCACAAATATAAGTAGACCTTTTTAACTCATTTGTGTGACTTTGTTACTAATTTGTTGGAGTGTTGTAGAGCCTTCATTTTCCTATCCTGTTACCTGGCCCTGAGGCTTAGCTGTGTAATAGTGGCAGGGAGAAACTGCTCAGCGGTGTACTGCACCAGATGCCATTTCACGAACTCACAAACTTGGCCTACCGTAACAATAGTGGCAACTTGGTCTCCACAGCAGTAGTGGCGAGGCCTTTACAAAACTGGTGACGAGGGTTTACAAAAAACACCACATGACTTCCAGTACTAATAAAGATAACAATAATAAAGATTATTATTATTGTTAATAACAATTATATGAAGTTCATAAAGATGATGGTGATGGTGATGATGACAATGATGATGATGATGATGATGACCATGACCATAACAATAACAACAATAATAGTTGCATATGTTGTTGCTGAACAAAATAAAATACATATGGCAGCAGTATCACATACACAAGATACAAAATAGCAGTAAATTGGCAGAGCTATTATTTGTACTCAGGTGATTCATGTGAAAAGGTTTCTAATGTGTCTATGGCATGATGGGAATTAACAGACTTCGAATGCAGAATGGTAGTTGGAGCTAGATACATGAGACATTCCATTTCAGAAATCATTGGGGAATTCAATATTCAGAGATACACAGTGTCAAGAGTATGCTGAGAACTCCAAATTTCAGGCATTACCTCTCACAATGAACAACAAAGAGGCTGACAGCCCTCACTTAACCACCAATGAATGTTTCCATTAGGACAGTGTGTAGAAATTTGGCATTAACAGGCTATAGCAGCAGATGACTGATATGAATGCCTTTGATAATACCACAACACTGCCTGCAGCCCCTATCCTAGGCTCTTGACCATATCAGTTGGACCCCAGATAACTGGAAAACAGTGGCCTAGTCAGTTGAGTCCCTACTTGTAAGAGTGATGGTAGAGTTCACATGTGCACAGACCACATAAAGCCATGGACCAAAGTTGCCATCAACCTTGTGGTGGCTCTATATTGATGTGGGCTGTGTTTACAAGGAATGGTCTGTGTCCTCTGTTCCAACTGAACTAATCATTAATTGGAAATGACAGCCATTTGTGGACTTCATGTTCCCAAATAACGATGGAATTTTTATGGGTGACAATGTGCCATGTCACCGGGCCACAATTGCTCGTGACTGGTTTGATGAACATTCCGGACACTTGAAGCGAATGGTCTGGCCATCCCAATCATCCAACATGAATCCCATCATATATTTATGGACATAATTGAGAAGTTAGTTCGTGAACAAAATTCTGCACCAGCAACACTTCCACGATTATGGACAGCTATAAAGGCAGCATGGCTCAGTATTTCTGCACAGAATTTCCAATGAGCTGATGCCTCCACACCATGTCAAGTTGCCGCACTATGCCAGGCAAAAGATCTGACATGATATTAGGAGGTATCCCATGACTTTTGTCACCTCAGTGTAAGGTTACAGTCTTTTACAAATAAGCCCTGTTCTCCAGAACATACTAAAACTTTTATCTATGTGCAAGGGGTAGTCATGACATTTTAATTATCATCTCAAAAAAATAAAGTTAGATAATTTAATTATTTGTTTGTTTGGTTGCAGATAAATGTCTGCAGACATGGTACACATGAAAGGCTCCACACCACAGTACTGAAGCATGCTACTACAGGAGCCACAACAAAATGGCTCCAAACACTAATAAGGTGGAGATGGGCAGTGCCAGTTCATTTTTATTCTTCCAGTGGAATGCTGCAATACTATGGTGCAGATATCTGTGTACCAGGACTGGAGGCGGATACCTGCAAACACACAAGCAATTGATTTTGTAAAAATCAAAAGTTTACATCCACCATCACATGTGCCAATCTTCTTTATACCTACAGCTCTCCACATTTTCTTACTTCTCCATAGTTCTTCTTTCAGCATGTTGTCTTCAATTTTTTCTTTTTTCTTTTTTTCATTATCCAGCATGTCACATATTAGCTGAAGAAGTCCACCTTTCACTGCTAATAGTTAATCAACTTGACTGTAACTTAAGTCTTTCCTGGTTTATCATGCTAATTCCACATCTTTAGAAAAGAAACTTTGTAATAATTCAGTTTTTCCTTTGCCAAACATACCATATTTTTACATACTCTCTTTCCATCCCTCCACACTTATACTTTTAAGCACAAAAAGTAAAAGCTTTTAATAACCTTTTTTTAGCTTTCTGATAGTTCTATCAAAGCTTACATTTTTAACTAGCAGTGTGCAGTTTGAAACTTTTTCAATATTTCTTTCTTTTATTGTAATACTCATTACATTTAATATGATCAAAGAATCAAAGGGAACAGTATCAACTTAAATTTGCTGAGCACTTGCAATATTATTATCAGTATTACCTATAATAGTCTTATCTAAATTCTTGTCTGGATTTACTTAATGTGATTTCTGTATATTAACATTCTTTGATGTAACATCCATTTAAATGTTTTATTCATTGGTTATGATAATTTATATAATTGCAATTACTCTATGAATGTAATTTCAAAAGTGATGTGCTGTAAAAAATATAAAAATTAAAACTTTAATTGTTAACACTGGTTCATGTGTCCGGAAAGCAAGTTTCTAATCATGAAAAACTTGAAAGTAAGCCCTCTGCAACAGAATTAGCTAGACTTGGATAGAAAAGGTGGATCTGGCAATCAAACTGCAAAGCTCCTTTGTGGTGTGAGTCAGTCGGTGGCTACCGGGCAAAGGTTGCACATCTGGTGAAATGGCAAACTGAAAGAGGTGAGAACTGCAAGATCACGTAATATAGCCTTGAATGCAGACGCAATTGGCTTTGGTTAGCTCTGTACTACGAAAATCCAGGGCTAAGAAGAGAATTTTCAGAAGATCCACACAGGAAGATCCACAGATAATTTTTCTACCTTTTTGGAATAGCACAGGAGATCAATGCTGCCATCACCTTCATCTCAAATTATCTGTCAAATATTGTATAACAGCACGGATCAGTAATGCGGATTCATTTTCAGTAATAATTTTGTATTCTGTAAACTGTGTATTGAGTCACCATATTTTATCCTTAGTGCTATGATAAATCCAAGTACCCTATTTTACTGAACTGAAAAGCCATTACCTCCCTTAACAAAAGTTAATAAACTTCATGGAATTGTAAAGTACATAATTATTTAATGAGCATAAGTTCTGAAATACTCCATGTAGTTTTCATAAGTGAACAGTTGAGGTTTCATCAAAGCACAATTACTAACAGAAGGTCTACGGTATTCAGCACAAAGATTTTTCTTATTGAAATAATTGTGTTCACAATTTCATGTGTTATGTAGTTAACAGTGTTTCCCATAATGTGTTGAGACTAAAGTGTTCAGTCTTGATCTGAGTCCACCGAGCGAGGTGGCGCAGTGGTTAGCACACTGGACTCGCATTCGGGAGGACGATGGTTCAATCCCGTCTCCGGCCATCCTGATTTAGGTTTTCCGTGATTTCCCTAAATCGTTTCAGGCGAATGCCGAGATGGTTCCTTTGAAAGGGCACGGCCGATTTCCTTCCCAATCCTTCCCTAACCCGAGCTTGGGCTCCGTCTCTACTGACCTTGTTGTCAACGGGACGTTAAACACTAACCACCACCACCTTGATCTGAGTCTAGCGATAGATTAGTTTTTCAGTCTCCAGGCCAGATATAAATGTTGTGTTACAATAACAGTAATCAAAAATCAGCAACTAGCTGTAAATACTCAAACTATACTAGATCCATGTATCACATGTTCCATTTGAGCTAAATGCCATATGGAAGTGAATATTCCATGAGAATGCAAATAATAATCAGTACAAAAGATACAGTTACTTCATAACTATTTCAATAGTGGTAATTTCTTATAATTAAACTGACAAGAGAATCTTTTGTCCAAGTCAGTAGTGCTCCACCATTAGTAATCATTTAACTATTATTATCATTATCTTGCTAATGTAATGTACAGACTGTAAGTGTTATTGACAGCCGGTTGTTGCCTAAATGTGTTAATACTCCTCCTAACTAATGCAGGTCAAATCACTGGTACATTATTTGCTAAACTGTGCTACTGTCTTGTATCTTATCAGCCAAACAGAAGTTCAGTATCAAGTCAGTCCCAATAGCTAACTTTCTTTACGAATCGTGCTAGGATTAGGTATAACTTTGCCTAATTAGGTTGGTGACTGTTTCCTTTTATTTGATTACAGTTTACTTGAGTACTAACAGAACATTGGTTTGACTCCCATTTATATTACTACTGTTTCCTTTCAATAGAAAAGTTCACAGAAATGAAACTAAGCTGATATCTTTTCATTACACATGATCATGGTCAAAGTAGTATCCTTTCATAGGAATAACATTACTGGCATATTATTAATTCAACAATAGCCAGTAGTGTTATACACTTACTGCAAGTGAATTTACAAGCTGGTACACTTTCAGAAAAAAATTAAATAATTAAAACACATTCATTATTTACAACGTACTTAAGAGTCTGCATCAATTGCTTTAACAATGATGATAGAATGCTATTCAATTAGATAAACATAAATATCTCTACTTTTTTTTTTAATTTTTCAGTGTTGATACTTAATGGAAGGAATATGTTCTGCAACAGTAAATATATTGAACTACAACATAACTGCAAACTAAGACAATTACATTTTATCTAAACTGCAACAGGTTAACACAATACTTACCCTAAGAGGAAAGAATTGGTTGTTTTCATGTCCAAGACCCAAACAACCACCCCTGTTTCGGCCCCACATGTACAAATCCCCGTAATTGGTAACAGCAGCCATATGGCTCATTCCAGCAGCAACACTAACAATTCTTGATTCTGTGCTGAATTCATTTCTACCAAAGAGTGTTGTTGGTATAAGAACTGGCTTTTTTGCATGGTCAACTGAGGGACCCACTCCAAGTATGCCATAACCCCAGACAAAAACATCACCTGCATCTGCAAATTATAAATCATCACATAATATACATATATTAATCTATTTATACAAAACAATCTTTGGAACACACATTTCATAAATAAAATACAATTAATTGTCTATCTTTTTTGAGAAGTCCATAATCATCATTGTAATTATATTAAGTATTTATAAATGTTGAAATTTAAACATTTTTGCATAGCTATGTAGAAGTGAATTTTCGTTTTTATGTTTGGTGTGGTATCTTTCACTTCATATGATCCAAGATCGGTTAGTACATTTATCTCACAATAATCAAGTTTATTACAACTGCCAGTGTTTGTTGTTCCAACTGAATGAAGGTAATGTTGACATGTGACTCACTTCATTGCTTGTGTTGACATGTGACTAACTTCATTGCTCTTATAGCATCAAGCTCAACTGTTTAATGTTCTTCACAGCCTGTCCACTCATGTATTATCAAACGTTTAGTGCTCATCATAGATTGGATTTCTGGTACAGTGCAATGGAAGTGTACTCAAAGCGGACTTGGAAGATTCCCATTTGCTTTACAGATTAGCAAATTGTAATGGCCATAGTACTCAATGTTTGTAACAGGAGAGATTTCCAGAATAACAGTACCCCAACAGGACAATATCTGAAGCAATTGAGCATCATCTCAAAGAGCACAGGACAGGGGACTTGGGAAAGCCTAAAAAGACAAGGAAACCACAATTCAAGGAGAAACTCTGTTGCATAGTTGACAACAACCCTAGTGTCAGCTTAAGACAGTTAGCAGCAACAGGTAATGTTGACCACATGGCTGTGTGATGGAATTTTGATGCTAGTATCACTGCTTACACAGTGTAGTGATTCGAGAATTTCTGTGTAAATTATAGAACCACTCAGCCTTCTACCACCTAGAACACACAATATTCTGGATATGAGTGTGGGATGGTAGAATCCTACCAACTGTGCATCACATGTTTGTATCTGCAGGTTTAAAATTAGTTGTGAGAAGAAAGTAGATGCGGCAGACAAACGGCACCAACAAGTACCTGTCAGGCAATCCATAGACATTTTAGTTAGTGTGTAAGGAAGAACAATTGAGTTTATATGCAGCTCTGTGCTTATTGTGTCATTGACTATTGTTATTAAAACAAGGACAGTTGAATAATAGCTCTTGAAAACTCTTGACGTAAGCTTGCTATAGGCAAGACTTTTTTCTGATTCATGTTACGAGAAGTTATGGTATCTAAGCCAACTTTCTTTTACTGTAACTCAATTTGTTTCTGGTGTTCGGCTGTATGAGGGACTTACAGGAACTTACATATTTATGTGGAAAGTGACAGTTTTACTGTGTATGGAGGTTAAATACATCGTTAACTGATGAAAAGTAAAGTTTGTATGTCTACTTATTTCATAAGTAAAAAGAGTCTAAAAATTTTTGTACCTAGTGTTATTCAATGGACAAGAAGTTAAGGGGGTTTCCAGCAACCAGCTAGCCAGTAAAGAAGAGTGGCTGCAAGTTCCAAGTAAGTCACCTCGTAAAGAAGTGGAAGGTGGTTTGTGGAAATTAACCGATATAGCCAAAACTCACACTCACACTTTGAGTCGTTATAACGTTAGAAGTGGAAATTTTGAACATTTTCTTCAGGAAAGTGTTTCATTCTGATACATTCTTTTCCTGCGTGTTTCCCATGATTAATATGTTAAAAAGTCATAGAAACTGAGCTCTAACATGGAAATAAAGCATTTCCAGATCCATGTCCATACAACAAAATTTCTTCCTCTAAATGTGAGGAATGTTCCCTGAAAGTTTTGCCATACCTTTTTGTTACATCCTGTATACACAGAACCATACATCCTGGCTACTGCTTCACAGCTCACTTAAACTTTAATTTAAGTTGTATATACATGCATTTTACAACTGACTAGAACTCTTCACATTCACGATGTTAACCATTTCTATAATAGTTTCATTTTGTACAATATCCCCATTCTTTAAAGCATCATTTTTAGCACATAAGGTGTATCTAGCGCATAGCACTTTCATAGGACACTTAATCGACTGAATAGTTCCACATCACTGTAATCATCAGCAATTATTTTCTCTTTGAGCAGCAGGCATGTAAAGAAATCAGAACAAGAACAACAGGAATTAATATACTATTTACTTACACTAATATTTTTTCGTTGTTGCCTTTTTTATACAAGTTCCTGTTTTCTGTCTCTACCATTTCTCTTCAATACACAATGCAAATGTGCAGAGTTTATTTTTTTGTTTCTTATTCTTAGCTTCTTATGAAAAACCCAAAGATTTCATAATTCTTAGTTTTACTTTCTTCATAATACTGCCATTTTTACTAACAACTGTTGTTGCTCCATGTACAGAACTTTTACCAAATTTTAGCTTTCTAGTTTTACACACACATTACAAATAATGTTATGCGACATCTACAAAAAGTGAAGCACCAAGAAGAAATGGTCAGATGTCAACATAACTATGTAAAAAGACACCCCCTGGTGGCTATGTATGTGGATTGACTGAAAAGTAATGCCTCCCCCTTTGTAATTCTTCAACAGTTGGCAGCATTGGTCAATGCAATTTAAGTAACGTGCAGTCACTGAACTCTTGACAGCAGAAGGTGTCACCCAAAGGAGATTCATCAGAGAATGAAAGCAGCTTATGGTGACTTTGTTGATGTGAGTACTGTGCATCACTGGGCAAGTAAGTTGAAAGATGTTGAGGTGGGAACATCTGACCTGGGTGACAAACAAAGATTTGGACGTCCTGTGACAGCTACCACCGAGCTTCACAAGCAAAATGTTGACAGATTTATTCAGGACGATCGTTGTATCGCTCAAAGAGAAACTGCAAGCACAACTGGCATTTCACAAGAAATTGAGAGTCACATTTATGCTTCGCTTGGCTATCAGAAGATCTGTGCATGATGGGTACCCCGGATGCTGACTCCTGAAATGAAAGTGCACAGACTTGAAATTTGCCAGGAACTCCTCTAACGTTACAAGAATGAAGGTGATGCCTTTATCCATTCAGATGTTACAGGAGATGAAACATGGGTACACCATTATGACCCGGAGATGAAACGTCAGTCTATGGAATATCGACACGCAGACTCGCCCCAGAAAAAGAAATCCAATACGCAGCCCTCAGCTGGAAAAATCATGGCTACAGCATTCTGGGATGCAGATGGTGTTATCCATGTTGATTTCCTTGATCGAGGAACAACAATAAATTCAGAGTGTTACATCACAACACTGTGAACTCTGAAACAATGCCTAACAATGGTCTGAGAGGGAAAATGTTTCCCTGCAGCATGACAATGCCAAATCACACACTTCACCTGCCACCACAGCGGAACTTCAGAGACTGAATTTCACCACCATATGGCATCCTCCGTACAGTCCAGATTTAGTACCATCTGACTTCCATCTGTTCCTGATAATGAAAGACGATCTGCAGGGACATCATTATGCTTCTGATGAAGACGTTGAGAGAACTGTGAGGCTGTGGTTGCATTAAAAGAGTGTCGACTTCTTCTGTGATGGCTTCAGAAAACTTAATCATTGTTGGCAGAGATGTATCCTATTGGATGGTGACTACACGGAAAAGAGAATACTGATAATTAAAGATCACATTCTAAGGACTATTTCCATATTTGATTTATTAAAATATTCCCATCCAAACCCCATTAACGAAGGTGGAGGCATTACTTTTCATTCAACCCTCGTAAATCATTATAGTTGCATCATTTCTTTGTGATGCGTAGAGTGGCCACCAGAGTGCATTATTGTTGTTCATGTTTAGTGTTGCTATCAGGCCTGCTAGGGTATACAAAAGGCGTCAACAGCATCAGGCATTGAGTGATCACTGTGAAGGAGACAAAGGTGCCATGTTCTCACATGAGATAGTGTTATCAGCACCAGACTCAATTTCAAAGGGGCCTCATTGTAAGTCTCCAGTTGGTCGCTGATTGAAGCAATATTCGGCTTTGTGGGATGTGACAGCTGCTCGATCCTGGCCTCCATGGAATGCAAGGGCAAGCATACTTGTCATAGGTTCTGATCCACCACATATGACTAATTACTAGCAAGGATAACTCCCATCTGCACAGTTCAGAGAAGCTGGTGGTGGAGGGAAGGATCGAGATGGCTTGGGTAGTGAAGCAGCCATTGAAATCAAGGGTATTACGTTCAGCTGCATGTTGTGCCACAGCCCATCCTGTCTGTCCTATCACCTCCTCCCCATTCTCATCTCCTACCCTGTTTATTTGCAGCCCTCTGCCAATGCATCCACTCGCTGTCCCTGCTCCTCTCTTTTATGATCCTTTTTTCCCCACCTTCCTGCCCCACAACCTTCCGATGATGTGCCTGTTGGCAGTCTAGTCCCTGCATACACCATCAGACAGTGTTCATCTCTCTCCCCATCTGAACACTACTATCTCTTCCCCTTCCCCTCCCTCATCCCTTCAAGACTGCTGCTCGCAACCTACGTGATGCTGCATTCCGGTCTGAGATGCTGGAGTTGGCGGTCGGGTGTGTGTGAGGTATGCTTGCTTGTGTGAATGTGGTGGTGGTGTGGTGTTGTGTGTGTGTGTGTGTGTGTGTGTGTGTGTGTGTGAGAGAGAGAGAGAGAGAGAGAGAGAGAGAGAGAGTGTCTGTCACTGATGAAGGCCTTGGCCGAAAGCTATATGTGAGTGTCTTTTAATTGTTCCTGTCTGCAACCTGACATGTCTTCTTTGGAGTAAGTAGCAATCTGTCTTTTCCTACATTGTTGATATTCTTACATGAAATTTCCATTTTTCAGTCACTAACAAGGATCACCAGACTGTGTGCCAAGCACATCATAACCCCATCACATCTGCACCTGCTATCTGAGAACAAGTAATGGGCTCCCTGCAACATTCTGTGTCATCCCATACCATTCAGTGGAGACTAGTAGCAGCTGAACTAAGGAATTACTGTCACATGCATGGGTTTCCATTTATGCCACAACAAATATGGCTGCATTGGAGTGACAAGGAAGCATGGACTGCTGATACATGGTGTCGCATTGCATTCAGCAATGTTTTGCGGTTCTGTACTACCCTGGATGACCACTGTTGTTGAGTATGTAAGCAACCTGAGAGAGACCCCACCCTTCCAATGTTTTGGAGAGACGCGGCGGCATTACTTACAGCGTCATGGTATGGGGAGCCATCAGGTATGACTTCAGGTCATGGCTGGGAGTGATTTAAAGAATGGTAATGGCACAATGGTATGTCACAGACATTCCATGTCCTTATGTGTTACTCTCATAGGACAGTATCGTAGAGCCATTTTTCAACAAGACAATGGATGTCCACACATGGCACGTGTCTCTGTGAACTGACTGTGTGATGCTGACATATTCATGTGACCAGCAAGATCCCAGACTCGGCCCTGATAGAAAATGTGTGGGGCCAGCTCATATGGCAACTCTGTCCCAGTGCCAGTACCAGGATCTAGAGTATCAAGGACTATTTACAACAGTTGTTGGCCACCTTACCTCAGGAGAGAATACAATGGTTTTATGACACCCTTCTCAATCAAATCAGAGCTTGGATACAGGCCAGCATATGTACAATGTCATATTGGTAAGTGGGCTCACAGTATCAAGTTCTTCAGCAATTTTACTAAGTTTTGTAATCACTGAAATAACATCACATAGCTCATGAAATTTCACCTTGCGTCCTTCTCCCCTTCTGGGTGCTTCACTTTTGCAGTCAAACAGTGTCTCTCTTGTGACAAAATGGGCAGATGCACAAGTAATGAATGCAATGAATAACACAGAAAATAGCTCTTTTTTATAATTAATGTTATCAGGAGAAAATGCACAATTCATTCTGATAGCTCTTCTTACCATTTACTACAAGACAGAAAGATCCTCCAGAAGCAATATCCAACACTTTGCCCACACCAGCAAGCTTGATGTGTCTCGGTGCATTCAGTTGTTGCAAGTCAGTTGGCAACAGAAGCTGTCCATATTCATTGTTTCCCCAACCAAAAACTTCACCCTTAGCTAAAAAAGCAAAAACATAAATAATAATGAAACATGTAAAGCATACATAGGTTACGTGATTACATAGCTGAGACAAAATTAAAACATATTTTAATAGAATATTACAACCAAATTCATATTTTGTACAGTATGGAATAGACTACGACTCTGATTTTGAATGATAATTTTAGGACAGTATGAGAATTAATGTTTCAGTACAGAAATACAGATTAAAACTGATTCAAAAAGTCACATAGGAAGCCTTGGAAATTAAAAGCATATGAAGTGACATACACACTACAGTCAGATAATGGTGTTTAATCTTTTAATAGGTAATACTGTTAACTAACTCATTTTCTTTATTCACTGTGATTTTTAATGTTGAATCATTAAAACAGCTTTATGTTATCCATTACATCAAAAACTGTTCATTACAAGGCAATTCACATAAATATATTTATCTAGAGCATGCCTACAAATGATGTGTACTATATATACTATATATAACTATATAAGATTGTAACAACCAGTTTTCAAACTCTGATAATATACCTCATAAAGTTTGTTATTTTTACTTTCCATGTGCCAAGATCTGGCAAACAAAGTGGAATGTGATATGTCCAGTTCCATGGAGATATCCACTACAGAGACAGGCAGTCACAATAACACTGTGATACATTTTCACTACAGTGGATAGCTGTTAATGGTTAGTTCTCTGGCACTTTCAGTGAGTCATGAGATTACAAATGCATGCATGGCACAACACCAGTAGGGAGTGCCCATTCCAGCAGACTGCAGTCTTAGGTCTGACTGAAAACCCCAAAGAAGAGACCATTAACAGCTACCCACAGTAGTGGATGCTACGCGCCACAGTGTTAACAAGTTTATTTCTTGAACACAACTTTAACAAAGTCTTCAATGCATTATGTAAGTATAGTATCTTCAAGTGTGAAATTAAACAAAGTTCTTCCCAAGTGAAAAACAAACAATAGTTTTCCAACAGCAAACAAAATTAAAGTTCTTTAATCAAAAAAATGATTAAATTCCTCAACACATGAAAATAATCAGTTGATAAGAGAGACTACAACACTCTTTAAAGGTGAGCAGTATCTTGAAGTCAGAATAAAGTTAAAAATCAATATAAAACAAGTTTCTTAAATCTTAGGTTTGAAAATAAATTAGGTCCGCACTCTACCTTAAATCACAGAAAAAACACTTTCAAAATATCTTACAGTCATTCTTCACAGGAGAAGTAGCCATGATCAAACAGCATAGAAAATTTCTACGTCCAGCAAGGACATAATCACAAAGCAAATTCTTGGCATATCTAGAAGGTGAATTAAAAACTGGAGAAATTATACCAAGTCCTAGGCAGTACTTCGCCACTGGAGGAGTGGGTGTGCTGTCATGGAAGATAGTGGCAGACTCCATAGGGAGATATTGCTGGAGTCTTCTTGCAGGTTGCCTGCTGTGATGGAACTGGCTTGCTGTGCTTGTTGGTGATCTAAATAGCTGCTTCGTGGTAGGATAAAAGTGGACCTATTTTTGACATGTGATATTGCGGATGCAGGAAATAGTGTGGTACATCAGCAACTTGTACTGCCGATGTGGATGCTGCTTGGTGGCCTGGCCAGAACACTGTCATCACTAGCTACTGGTCTAGCCATGGAGTTCCGGAACTCAGATTTCACCTGGCATCTGTTCCATAGGAGTGAATCTCGCGGTAACCCAAACTACTTAAACGTTGTGTGTGTTGCACCAGTGTCATCTCAGGCTGTATCCTAGATCATACAGACAAAAGTGTGACACCCACGAGCATCAAAACTGTTGGATGCAGTATGAAAGAAAGCCACTGTTCTGATTACCTATCATTTATGGTTCAAATGGTTCAAATGGCTCTGAGCACTATGGGACTTAACATCTGTGGTCATCAGTCCCCTAGAACTTAGAACTACTTAAACCTAACTAACCTAAGGACATCACACACATCCATGCCCGAGGCAGGATTCGAACCTGCGACCGTAGTAGTCGCGCGGTTCCGGACTGAGCGCCTGAACCGCTAGACCACCGCGGCCGGCCCTATCATTTATGGAAGCAGGTATTGCTCACCACAAACATGGGGTGGGTTGCCTGTCTGTTTCAGACATCAACGAGGGCAGAGTACAGCAACTTCTTTTAAGGAGTCTGACAAAATCAGTGTGTAAGGCACCCACAGAGTTGGAAATGCATCGCCCAACAGTGCACAAAGTATTGCTTAAGAGGGTATGTCTTTACACCTACAGCATGAAGCTGCTCTGGTCACTAAAACTGATGTATGGATCTCAGTGCTAAGAGTTGGCTGTGGATGTGCCAGCAAAGACTGATGCTAACAATGGGATTAGGAAAATATTTGTTTCTTTGATGAGTTAAGTTTTGATGTACTCAACAAACTGAGCTTCCATAACATTCATATATGGAGAGCAGAGGGCCTAATGCTACGCGTGAAATGGAAAACAATAGTCCCAGGTCAATGTGTAGTCCAGGCTCAGGCATAAGTTAATTGGATCTGTGGTCATTTCTTTTCCATCGAGTCTACAGACAACAGTGATTTTTACTTGGATATGTTACAAGAGTCAGCTGTGCCACAACTGGGACACCCAAAACTTGACATCATATTCCAGCAGGATGGGGTAACACTTCACTGGTCCCTACACTTCCATCAAATTATGGATTAAAAGTTTCCATAAGTAGACTGGATAAAATGGTATGATTTGGTGGTCATCGGGACCACCTGAACTCATTCCACTAGACTTTTTCCAACAGTCATTTTAAGGGATTGGGTGAAGTGAACTACGGTTATTGACCTACAGTACATCAAGACACACATTCACAATGTTTCACCATGGAGACCTTGGAGCATATACAGATACAAATAAGCATGCAAACATTGACGTGTTTGAATGAGGAAGCAAAACTTTATGAGCTATCTTGTCACATGCTGAAAGTTAGTTGTTATTATCTGATACAGTTTTAAAGCTGTTAAAATCTAAACTTGTAAGATTTCACTTTCAGTTGTAAAATAACTTTATTTAAACTGTGACCCATGCCTTCCAGTACCCACAGATCTATTTTCAGGTCCTTTGGCTCTTACAGCCTCTGCATATCTCTTTGAAGTGATTTATTGCTTCTGGTCTTAACAAAAAAAGTTGTTATATATAATACGTACAAAGAAAATGGAAGAAGATAGATCCTCAGCAATGTTGCACAGTTTAATTTAAATAAACATATTTTGTTACTGGAGGCACAATTTACATTTACATTCATTTCAAAAAAAGGTTCAATCAAACAAACAATAAAAGTTGAACACAAACTAAGCTGTTAGATGCATCTGTGCCTTAATGACTTGAAGTCAATAAGTTGTGTCTAATAAATTGCCACTTTTCCTATCACTTATTGTTTTGTTGTGACTGGAATAAATAAAGTGACTATAAAATACCTACCATTAAGTGCCAACACACAATCAGCTGCACACGAAACTTTTATGATATTCTCTCCTTCAACATCACCTTTCAACTTTGTAGGTGTATAAACTGTGTCATAAGTGCCTAATCCAGTTTGGCCATCAGCTCCCCAACCACATGCATATAGATCTCCATTTTTAGTGACAAAGATACTAGAACAAGAAATGTTTCAGATGTTTTAACCGCTATTTGATTTAACAAAAAACGTACATACACCAAATAAGAGTAAATCATGACGTAACAGAGCATTTTACAATAGAGGGTGCCATGTGGCCATACAATATTACTTGATACAAAACATCTGGTGCAAACATATTATAAATGCAGATGCTATACACTTACTTACAGTCATTCTTGCACAATATAATAATAATAATAATAATAATAATAATAATAATAATACTTACACGATCACAATGCCACAAATATAGAATACATCACATACATTCAGCAACAGAAAGATTCACATTAAGCAGAAAGGAAGGAGGAAGGGGATTTATCGATATAAAAAACCTACATTATGGACAGGTAGACAATTTAAGAAAATTCTTTCTAGAACGAGCAGAAACTAGCAAAATACACAAAGCAATCACTCATATAAATACATCGGCTACACCACTGCAATTTCATAACCACTTCTACAACCCTCTAGATCACATAACATCAACAGATATGAAGAAAGTAAATTGGAAAAAGAAAACACTACATGGCAAGCACCCGTATCATCTAACACAGCCACACATCGATCAAGACGCATCTAACACATGGCTAAGAAAAGGCAATATATACAGTGAGACGGAAGGATTCATGATTGCAATACAGGATCAAACAATAAACACCAGATATTACAGCAAGCATATTATTAAAGATCCCAATACCACAACAGATAAATGCAGACTTTGCAAACAACAAATAGAAACAGTAGATCACATCACAAGCGGATGTACAATACTAGCAAATACAGAATACCCCAGAAGACATGACAATGTAGCAAAAATAATACATCAACAGCTTGCCTTACAACATAAACTTATAAAACAACACATTCCCACATACAAGTATGCACCACAAAATGTACTGGAGAATGATGAATACAAATTATACTGGAACAGAACCATTATAACAGATAAAACAACACCACATAACAAACCTGACATCCTACTCACCAATAAAAATAAGAAATTAACACAACTAATCGAAATATCCATACCCAATACAACAAATATACAAAAGAAAACGGGAGAAAAAATTGAAAAATACATCCAACAGGCTGAGGAAGTCAAGGACATGTGGCACCAGGATAAAGTTGACATTATACCAATTATACTATCAACTACAGGAGTCATACTACACAATATCCACCAGTACATCAATGCAATACAGCTACATCCAAACTTATACATACAACTACAGAAATCCGTAATTATTGATACATGTTCAATTACCCGAAAGTTCCTAAATGCAATATAACATATACCGTACAGTTAAAAGGAAGTCACGCTTGATCAAGGTCCGCGTCACTTTCCATTTTTGACCAGACGTAACGTCTGAGAAAAGAAAGAGTAATAATAATAATAATAATAATAATAATATCACAATCATGCCAAGGGAATTGTGCACAGCTAAAATCTGCTTCTCCACAGTGTTCTGTTTCTTGCTCTCCTCTACCAGTCAGCCTGTATGCTGATCTTCAGTTGCTTAAATAGTCGATCCCTCCGTTGTTTTCTTGGCTTTCCTCAAGGTCTTTGCCTGTTAGATATAAAATTGACAATGTAGAAAAAGGGAAAGGGCTGCTTACCATAAAAAGACATGTTAAGTTGCAGACTGACACAATTAAAAGTAACTTACATAAAGCTTTCAGCCACAGCCTTCATCAGCAAAAAAGAAACACACACTATTCACACACACAAGCAAGCACAACTTATCCACACATGACCACCAACTGCAGAATCTCACGCCGGAATGCAGCTATCGCACAGAATGCAAGCAGCAATATTAGATTGCTGATGAAGGCAGTGGCCAAAAGCTTTCTGTAAGTGTCTTTTAATTTTACCTGTCTGCAACTTAACGTGTCTCCTTTGCAGTAAGTAGCAAACTGTCTTTCCCTGCATTGTTGATATTCCTACCTGGAGTTTCCAATGTTTGAGAAATAAAACTGCGCTGTTTTATAGATGGACAAGACCTGTCCAAACTTGACATTATAATCTCATCATGCATATAATATTTGGGTTGTTGTAAATTTCATTCAACTCATTACAGAATAGGATCCAGGATTTCCCACAAGCAATTTAGATGACTGTTGGCAGTACACAATATTCGTGTCTTCAGAGTATTTTGGATGTGACTCCTCTTGCAACTACAGTTTCTGCCCCTTTGCGACAACCATTTCTGTCTAACTGTAAACTGTTTTATAGTTATTCTCATGCTGGACCAATTATTGTAAATCATATCTCCTTCCTTTTTTTTCTCCTCCCCCCCCCCCCCCCCCCCAACAGTTCTGGACAGCAGTATGAAGGTTTTTTCAACTGCAGCCCAACACAGCTTCCAGCTCTTTGTAGACAGCAGTCACATATCTTACATCTGTACGTAACAAACACAGTTCCTAGGTATGTTAGCTAAATCATACTGGAAGAGACAAATTGCTACTTACCATAAAAAAGACATGTCAAGTTGCAGACAGGTGCAATTAAAAGACACTTACATATAGCTTTCAGCCACAGCCTTTATCAGTAAGAGAGATATTCCATTCACACACAAACAAGCACACCTCAGGTGCACACAATCGCCAACTCCAGCATCTCTGGCCAGAATGCAACATCACGTGGGATGCAAGTAGCAATTTGGAGGGGGCGGGGAAGGGGAAAGGATGGTGTAGACAAATGCTGTCTGGTGGACTGGTGGAGGGTGTAGTGACAAGAATGTCAACAGGCATAGCATTGACAGGTTGTGGGACAGGGAGGTGGGGAAAAAAAAGCAAAAAAGGAGAGGAGTGGGGAAAGATGAGCAGATGCATTGGCAGAGTGCTGTAAATAAACAGGGTGGGAGACGAGACTGTGGAAAGAGGGGGTGGAAACTGTTGGGTGGAGGGTGTGGGGATAGTACGTTACTGTAGGTTGAGGCTGGGATAATTATGGGAGCAGAGAATGTGTTTTAAGGATAACTCTCATCTGCACAGTTCATAAAAGTTGGTGGTTGAGGGAAGGTTCAGATGGCTTGGATAGTGAAGCAGCCACTGAAATCAAATGTTTTGTGTTGAGATGCATGTTGTGCCACAGGATGGTCTAATTTGCTCTAGGCCAAAGTAAAGCTAGTAAATGACATGGCTGCTCTCACAGGTGGCCTGAGCCCTGATGAGATAGAATAAACCTGTTAAACCTGTGACAGGACTGGAATAGGAAGTGCTCGATAGGTGATTGGGCAGATTTTGCACTTGGGTCATCCACATGGATAAGAAGCTTGTGACAAGGGGTTGGGATTGGGAGGGAGTGGCACAGGAATGCACTAGGATGTTATGAAGGTTGAGTGGGGGATGGAATACTACTTCAGGAGGGGTGGGAAGTATCTCAGGTAGGATGTCCCTCATTCCAGGGCATGATGATAGGTAATCAAAGCCCTGGTGAAGGACGTGGTTCAGTTATTCTAGTTCAGGGTGGTACTGGGTGATGAAGAGGACACTTCGTTGTGGCTGGTTCTTGGGGGTGGTGGGAGGATTGGGAATACGAGGGGAAAGGCACAGGAGATCTGTTTGCAGATTAAGTCTGGTAAATAGAGCCTTTCTGTGAAGGCCTTGGTGAGACCCTCAGCAGACTGAGATACACCGTCTGTGGGTGGCCATACAGTATGGGAAGGATTTTCTTGTGTGAAGGGAATGACAGCTATCAAAATGCAGATACTGTTGGTGGTTGGTGGGTTTAATGTGGACAGAAGTGTGCATGGAGCCATCAGAGAGGAGGAGGTCAACATCTAGGAAGGTGGCACGCTGGGTTGCAGAGGAACACATGGAGTGGATGGGAGAGGAGGTGATGAGTTTGTGAAGGAACAAAGATAAGGGTTTTGGCCCCGAGTCTAGATCATGAAGATACCATCAATGAAACTGAACCAGAGTAGGAATTTGGTGTTTTGGGAGGCTAGGAAGGTCTCCTCTAGATGGTCCATAAAAAGGCTGGCATAGGAGGGTGCCATGTGGGTGTCCATGGCTGTGCCACAGATTTGTTTATGTACCTTCCCTTCAAATGAGAAGTAGTTGTGGGTGAGGATTATGGTGTATGAGGAATGATGTAGTGGGTTTGGAGTATGAAGGTCATTGGGAAAGGTAGTGTTCAATAGCAGTAAGACCATGGGCATGTGGAATCTTGGTGTATAAGGAAGTGGTGGCAACAGTGATGAGTAGGGATCCAGGAGATAAAGGGGTGGGGATGGTGGAGAGTCGGTGAAGGAAGTGGGTGGTGTCTTTGATGTGGGAGGCTACATTACGGTCAACTGGCTGGAGATGTTGGTCAATGAGGGCCAAAACTCTTTCAGTGGCCTACAATATGGTATGACTCTGAAACAGCTGTCCACCGGGATGAATAACCATCGCCAAACTCTGGCCAAGAGCAAAGTAGACCATACTGTGGCACAACATGCAGCTGAACACAACAACGGCTGCTTCACTACCCGAACTATCTGGATTCTTCCCTCCACCACCAACTTATAGGAACTGCAAAGTTGGGAGTTACCTTTAAAACACATTCTCTGCTCCCGTAATTATTCCGGCCTTTACCTACGGTAATGTACTGTCCCCAAACCCTCCACCCAACAGTTTCCATCTCCTCTATCCCCATTCTCATCTCCCACCCTGTTTATTTGCAGCCCTCTGCCAATGAATCCGACTGTCTTCCCCTGCTTCTCTCCTTTTTTCCCCACTTCCCTGCACAACCTCCTGACATTGTGCCTGTTGATGTTCTAGTCCCTGCGCCCTCCATTCCAGCCCGAGATGGCGGTGTTGCTGTTCTTGTATGTGTGAGGTGTGCTTCCTGTGTGTGAATGGTTTGTGTCTCTCTTTTACTGGTGAAGGCTGGGGACAAAAGCTATACGTAAGTGTCTTTTAATTGTACATGTCTGCAAGTTGACGTGTCTTCTTCATGGTAAGTAGCAATCTGTATTTTTCTACATTGTTGGTATTCCTACTTGGAGTTTCTATTGTTTAAGTACCAATGTGAAAGAATAAAGACAATCTAAGGCTGTCTGGCCAAATAGTATAAAGAATCTAAAGATGTGAGATAATTATTATGGCGAAAGCTGACAGATTACCAGGATAATGTGACACTAGCACACAATTAGGCAAAGGAATTTATTAATCACTACTCAATGCAAACAGATAAACAGTTATGGTTAACCACTACTAAGAAGCACACAGTAAGGCAACTAAACATAATGCTCTATAAAAACTAAGTACAGCTACTGTTACCTGCCATGCACCGGTCTACATTACATATCTAAATTACATATCTTTCATGACAACTCTAACGAAGTATCTAACAAGTAAATGATCAGGCGAAGAGTTCTCGGGCTTCCAGCCGGGTGGCGGTTCTTCAAACTGCGACGTTTCAACGAGTGACATACTCATCATCTTCTGGCGAAGTGCCGAGACTTTGCGGATGCCGGTCCCTTTATACCTGCGGTGTGCCCCCCATCACCTGGCCGCGGGAGGCTGGGTCCAGAGGAGCCGGCGGGCGAGGTGGAGGGGGAAGCGGGTGCGCCGTTCGTGTCTCCGTCAGAGCATTCTGATCGCGTCTCGTGGGCTGGACGGTTCTTGTTACGTTCCTGGCGTATTGCGGCTAATGCTGGATTCCAGGCCGCGCTCAGTTGATAGCCTTCGTCCCTGTTCACAAGGTTCTCGTGGACCCGTATTTCTATTGATTCTTTAATGACGCTATCCCAATAGCTCCCGGCTTGGCATAGCACCCTGGTGTTTTCGAAGTCAAAGGTGTGGTTTTCTTTGATGCTATGTTCAGCTATAGCAGATTTCTCTATCTGTCCAAGTCGAACATGCCTGATGTGTTCCTCGCACCTTTTAGAGATGCAGCGCTGCGTTTGACCAATGTACTGCACACCACATTCGCAGGCAATGTTGTATATACCAGGTGTGTTTAGTTTGAGTGGGTCTTTAGCTGAGCCCAGCAGCTCTTTCGTCTTCGACGGTGGTCGGAAGACGGTATTTATGTTAGATTTTCTTAATAGCCTTCCGATTTTGGCTGATGTGGGCCCCAAATATGGAAGAAAGGCGAGTCTCTTGTTAACTTCCTCTTCCTCTTCCTGAACTTTGTCAGCCTGTCTCCTCTTGAAGGTCCTGCCAATCTGTGTTTCACTGTACCCGTTTTTCCGAAATACCTCTCTTAGGTGGTGTAATTCGTCTGAGAGGCTTTCTTTGTCACAAATGACTTGCGCCCTATGCACCAAGGTGGTCAGTACTGACTGGCGTTGCGCCGGATGGTGGCAGCTGGTTGCATGGAGGTACAGGTCTGTGTGCATCTTTTTTCTATATACTGAATGGCCCAGCGTGCCATCCGCTTTCTTCCTGATCCGTATGTCCAGGAATGGAATACAGCCATTCTCTTCTACTTCCATCGTGAAGGTGATATTCTCATGTATGCCGTTTAGGTGGTCCATAAACTTCGCCAGTGCCTGCCTGCCATGCTGCCAAATCACGAATGTGTCGTCCACATAGCGGAAGAAGTGCCTGGGTTTATGGTGAGCAGTTTGTAGTGCCACCTCCTCAAAGTGTTCCATACAAAGATTCGCGATCCCTGGAGCAAGGGGAGATCCCATGGCCACTCCATCCACTTGTTCATAATGCTCTCCATTGCACTTGAAGAAGGTGGTCGTAAGTGCATATTCAAAGAGCTTCACTGTTTCAGGCTCGAAGTGCCGATTAAGGAGCGCCAAGGCGTCTTGTAGCGGTACTTTTGTGAACAAGGAGGTGACGTCGAAGCTCACGAGTAGGTCATCACTCTGTATTTGGATGTCCTTCAGTATTCTAACGAAATCCGCGGAGTTTTTCACGTGATGACTGCAGTGTCCCACCAGTGGTTTCAATAGTGTCGCCAAGTATTTGGCCAGTCCATAACTGTGCGAGTTGATAGTGTCCAGAATCGGCTGTAGAGGCACCCCATCTTTGTGAATCTTGGGCAATCCATACAGGCGCGGTGTCGTTGGCGCTCTGGGATACAGCCATTTCTGCACTGCCTCTGGTAGATCTGAGTCCTTCAGTAGCGCCACGGTTTTCCTGGTCATCATCGATGTAGGGTCCTTGTTGAGTTTCCTGTAGGCTGGGTCTTGCGGCAGAGAGCAGATTTTCTGTTGGTAATCGACTGTGCGAATCAGCACCGTCGCATTTCCCTTGTCTGCTGGGAGGACCATGATGTCAGCGTCATCCCTCAGTGCGCGGATAGCCTCTCGCTTCGGCGCAGTAATGTAAGCTTTAGGGAGTCGTGACTTGTCGATGATCCTGCAGGTCTCCCTTCGGAGCTGCTCAGCTTCCTCCTTGGGTAGGCCCCGGATTGCTTCCTCTACGCTGCTGATGTTGTCCCATTTCAGCATTAGCCGCAATACGCCAGGAACGCAACAAGAACCGTCCAGCTCACGAGACGCGATCAGAATGCTCTGACGGAGACACGAACGGCGCATCCGCTTCCCCCTCCACCTCGCCCGTCGGCTCCTCTGGACCCAGCCTCCTGCGGCCAGGTGGTGGGGGGCACACCGCAGGTATAAAGGGACCGGCATCCGCAAAGTCTCGGCACTTCGCCAGAAGATGATGAGTATGTCACTCGTCGAAACGTCACAGTTTGAAGACACCGCAACCCGGCTGGAAGCCCGAGAACTCTTCGCCAGCTGTATACGCCGGGAAAGCATACATTCACAAGTAAATGATCAGTTAATACAGTTTAAAATATAGATGAAAGAAAGAGTGCATTAGGTTTTACAAAACAGTCCTAATTCAGTTAGGGATGCAACCTTTAAGCTTGAAATGCCATTCAAATATTTACACTGCAATATTCTGCAGTAGATGTAGCCTCAGCTGTTGTTCACTTATACTATGTGATCAAAAGTATCTGGACATCCCCTAAAACATACGTTTTTCATATTAGGTGCACTGTGCTGCCACCTACTGCCAGGTACTCCATATCAGTGACCGCAGTAGTCATTAGACATCATAAGAGAGCAGAATGGGGCATTCCACAGAATTCACGGACTTCGAATGTGGTCAGGTGATTGGGTGTCGCTTGCGTCATAAGTGAGATTTCGACACTCCTGAACATCCCCATGTCCACTGTTTCCAATGTCATAGTGAAGTGGAAACATGAAGGGACACATACCGAACAAAAGCGTACAGGCTGACCTCGCCTGTTGACTGACAGAGACCGCCGACAGTTGAAGATGGTTGTAATATATAAAAGGCAGACATCTATCCAGACCATCACAAGGGAATTCCAAACTGCATCAGGATCCACTGCAAGTACTATGACAGTTAGGGGGACGTGAGAAAACATGGAATTCATGGTCGAGTGGCTGCTCATAAGCCACACATCATGTCCGTATGTGCCAAACGATGCCTCGCTTAGTGCAAGGAGCATAAACATTGGATGATTGAACAGCGAAAAAACATTGTGTGGAGTGACAAATCACGGTACATGTTGTGGAAATCCAATGGTAGGGTGTGGGTATGACGAATGCACGGTGAACGTCATCTGCCAGTGTGTCCTGTGCCAACAGTAAAATTCAGAGGCGGTGGTGTTATGGTGTGGTCGTGTTTTTAATAGAGGGGGCTTGCATACCTTGTTGCTTTGCCTGACACTATCACAGCACAGGCCTACATTGATGATTTAAGCACCTTCTTGCTTCCCACTATTGAAGAGCAATTCAAGGATGGCGACTGCATCTTTCAACATGATAGAGCACCTGTTCATAATGCACGGCCTGTGGCGAAGTGGTTACCAACACAACTAAACTCCTCCCAAACAGGCCATGAAGGCTCAATGGACTGACCAGCCGCCGTGTCATCCTCAGCCCATAGGCATCACTGGATGCGGATATAAAGGGGCGTGTGGTCAGCACACCGCTCTCCAAGACGTATGCAATTTTCCGAGTCCAGAGCCGCTACTTCTCCATCAAGTAGCTCCTCAGTGTGCCTCACAAGGGCTGAGTGCACCCCATTGCCAACAGCGCCCGGCAGACCGGATGGTCACCCATCCAAGTGCTAGCCCAGCCTGGCAGCTCTTAACTTCGGTGATCTGACGGGAACCGGTGTTACCACTGCGGAAAGGCCGTTGGTGGTTACTAACAATAACATCCCTGTAATGGACTGCCCTGCACAGAGTCCTGACCTGAATCCTACAGAACACCTTTGGGATGTATTGGAACAGACTTCATGCCAGGCCTCACTGACTGACATTGATACCTCTCCTCAGTGCAGCACTCCATGAAGAATGGGCTTCCATTCCCCAAGTAACCTTCCAGCACCTGATTGAACGTATGCCTGCGAGAGTGGAAGCTATCATCAATTCTAAGGGTGGGCCAAGACCATATTGAATTCCAGTATTACCAATGGAGGGCGCCACGAACTTTTAAGTCATTTTTAGCCAGGTGTCTGGATACTTTTGCTCACATAGTGTAAATATGTTTCAAGTGCCCAGTGTAGTCTATGTGAGGCCTTTTTGAAATCCGTACTGCTAAATCACCCAATGTCTTCAGCTTTTCTTTACTTCCATATCAGAAAAATAAATTTACATAATTGCCTCCCCACAGAGCAAACTAATGCGTATATAATAGGAAAATGAAACAGCTTGGGATCAGGATTATCTTTAGGTGTCCCGTATTCATAAACAGGTACTATCTTACAAATAACTTCCGGGAATTCAGCCAGGTAACACTTTCAGCGACCGCCGATATTTCGGCGGGAGAACACCCCGCCATTTTCAAGGCAAACTGCAACGGACAGGCGGCGTACATGCAAATTTAATACCTCGGTTCTCGGACCCAAGCAGGAAAGATAACACACACACACTGAACACTAGTGCCACCAAAGATGGCCAAAGTCAGAGCTATCGATAGTGAGACTATGAATTCGCAGGTGAGGTAGCATTGAGTCTGTCCCTCTGTTTCTTGACAAGGGAGAGAGCCGGATTCCAAACAGAGTTTAAACAGAAACCTCCATCCCTGTTAACAAGGTTGCTCGCTAATTTAATCTCAACTGCCTCCCGAATCACACTGTCCCAATAGCTGGACGTGCATGCCAATATCTCGGTGTTATTATATAACATGGGGTGACCAGTATCCAAGCAATGTTCGGCAATAGCAGATCAATTTGGCTGCTGTAATCATGTGTGCCGTTTATGCTCAGTACATCTGTCCTCCACGGTCCTGATAGTTTGACCAATATATGCCATGCCGCAGCTACAAGGGACACGATATACACCCGCCTTACGCAGTCCAAGATCATCCTTGACGGAACTCAAAAGTGCTCTAATTTTAGATGGAGGTCGGAAAACACATTTCACATCGTATTTCCGTAAAATACGACCGATCTTATTGGACGTGTTTCCTACGTAAGGCAAGAAGGCAGTAGACTTAGGTGTTGACTCAGAATTATCATCAATCACCTGATGTACAGTTGGTCGATAGCGCAACGCACGTTCAATCTGTCTATCACTGTAACCATTTTGACGAAATGTAACTTTAAGATGGGACAGCTCAGCTTGCAAAGTCTCAGCGTCAGAAACGATATGTGCCCTGTGTACCAAGGTACGAAGTACCCCTTCACGCTGAGCCGAATGGTGACAACTATTAGCTTGTAAGTACAAGTCGGTGTGAGTACTTTTCCTGTAGACTGCATGTCCCAATGATCCATCATCCTTCCTCCTAACCAACACGTCGAGAAAGGGAAGGCAACCATCCTTTTCCACCTCCATCGTAAAACGAATGTTCGGGTGGATCGAGTTCAGATGTTCTAGGAAGACATTCAAATTCTCCCTACCGTGAGGCCAAACAACAAAGGTATCGTCAACGTATCTATAGAAACAGGCGGGTTTTAAAGGCGCCGACTCCAATGCACGTTCCTTGAAGTCTTCCATAAACAAATTTGCGATCACAGGAGACAACGGACTACCCATCGCAACTCCATCTGTCTGCTCGTAATACTGGTCATTAAATAAAAAGTAAGTGGATGTCAACACATGCCTAAAGAGATTAGTTAAATCAGCACCAAACCTGGCTTCAATTAACCACAACGAATCAGACAGAGGAACACGAGTGAAGAGAGAGACCATATCGTAACTCACTAAAATATCAGAGTCATTCAGCCTCAGTCCCTCCAAACGACGTGGCACTAGTGTTCAGTGTGTGTGTGTTATCTTTCCTGCTTGGGTCCGAGAACCGAGGTATTAAATTTGCATGTACGCCGCCTGTCCGTTGCAGTTTGCCTTGAAAATGGCGGGGTGTTCTCCCGCCGAAATATCGGCGGTCGCTGAAAGTGTTACCTGGCTGAATTCCCGAAAGTTATTTGAAAGTTGTATACGCCAGGAGAAACTCAGGTCTCACAGGTACTATCTTTTTCCAGTATGACCTTTTTCCTGTCTGAAATGGTATGTCAGGAAGCGTATTATTCCTTTTTTTGATAAAAGTATATTGTTTTTAATCTCTCTCCTACATATTGAGATACACCTCAGAGATGATTTTTATGCAGAGAGTGTCACTTCTTATAGCTGTTGACAGATCTAAAATTATATTGCTTATTCCAGATTCATTAAATGCATGAGTAGGTTGTTGGCATAAGCTATTTATTGTTCCAGAGCTGAATCATCTTGCTGTAAGGATATCAGCAATGGTTCCATTTTTAAATCTCAAAAGGGCCTACATACTGATCCCAAGCAGTTTTATAATTAATGCATCAGATAACGGCAGATTCACCTTTGTGTGCTTACGGTAATCTTCCAGAAAATAAAGGAGCACTTGTGGACACTGTACTCCTCAAAAGAGAGAGAACAGTAAAGGCCACCAGAAACTGCCAAAGGTCCCAAAAATATCAGCTACATATTTTTCTTCCACTAATTTACATCATCTATGTGAAATGTCACTTGTTCTTTCTTTACAATATATGATGACATGTGAGCCAGTGCAATGAAATTTTCTAATAATTTGCTCATTACATCTATTAAACAAATTGGACAGTACGATTAATGAAACACGATCCTTTCCTGGTTTCTTCAATAATATTTCCACTCCTGGACATTTTAAAATACTGGAAAATCTGTCTTGCATAAAAAATTCATAGAGAAGCCAATTTTACACAGGTTTTAATTTGAGTGATGATCTCTGTATAATTCGACAGAAATCTTGTCTGGACTGAGGACTTCCACTCCAAAGATAGTGTATAACATCTGCTAATTCCTCCACCAAAATGATGTAAACTCTTAAGCCATTCTCATATTAATCAATTAAGCTCTTTGCTGTGTGAGTTCGCACCTCAGGGTCCACGCAGACGGGGAGAAGCATATATATAACAATAGCTCAACTGTGTCTTCAGAGGTTCAGTTATTGTCCACTCATCCCCAACAGCAGAAAGAACTGTAGGTGATTTCATATTTTCTCTGACAACTTTTTGACAACCCAAATGTTTATATTTAGTTGATCCATTACCCAATCTGACAGCTAGTTAATACCATCCCCAAATTCTTGTTTGAACACACACACACACACACACACACACACACACACACACACACTAGTCCAATTCAGAGACAAAGACATAATCTTCAGCAGTCGAAGTCCACGAGGTCGGCATCCAGAGTGAACTGAACCTCGGGGCTGGTTCTAGCCCCTAAATCGCTGTCTCCAGCCAATCAGGTTTTGGTGTAGTGATACACCCTGCAGGCTGTGGCTTGAGCTCCCCCTGCAGGAAGTAGTGCTTGGAATGTCTGTTTTCATTATCTTGTATGTAAATAGCCGGTGTTTACCATGGTGCTTTTGGTACACCTTGGACATTGACAACCCTGTCTTCTGTGGTGTAATATGGGTTGATATGGGTTGCCGGCCCTCAGGGACTACCTTCCGTCCGGCATAATACCCCTCCCCCCTTTGGAAAAGCTGGTGCGGCACGGGCGATTGTGGATTGGGGGGGAGGGGGGGGGGGGAGGTACCAATAGTCCGGAGCCGCAGGCTGATCTGCAGCTAAGTCCTCCTGAAGGAGGCAGTGGAACCCGGCCACCAGAGAGTAGGGTGCCGCCTTCCGCAACAGGCGGCTGGAACGCCGAAGTAGTGGCAGTTGCGAGGCAATGTTGGGCTGTGCAAGCGGCACGTGGACGTCCACGCTGCCCAACCAAGTCAGCACTGAAGAGGGGCTGGGAGGAGGATTCAGGGGAAGGTCCGGAGCATGCGGGGGCCTTGGGCTAGCAGCCGGCATCTGCTATCTCTGGGAAGATCATCTACCAACCGAGGAGAGGGCATCAACATAGCCTCCCAGGAAGTGGCCAGCGATGGGAGAGAGAGAGGAGCCAGTGTTTGGGGTTACGGCTGCTTGAGGAAACAAGGACGCAGTTGGTTGCAGTGACATGAAACCACCCTGATGTCCAGGCGTACGTCGAACAGTTGTCAACCACGGGGCTGGATAACAACCCCCGGAAGCTATCTGGACTGGGCCCCAAAACCGCGAGCCAACACCTTGAAGCCGGATGAATATCGGGAACTGCCGGGCAGGGCGCGAGATCCACCCTGCGGCAGGAGGAGATGGAGTAGGGTCCGTGGCTGGCGACCATGGAGCAGTTTGGCTGGACTCTTGTCACCCACTGGCGTGGCCCTGTAGGTACTGAGAAATAACGTAAGAGCTTCTTCCGGAGAACAGTCCTCTGTGTACTTCTTCATCTGAGTTTTAAAAGTGTGAACTAAGGCGCTCTGCCTCTCCATTGGATTGGGGATGGAAAGGAAGGGTAAAGACGTGGTGGCTACCATTATCATGTCAGAATTTGGCAAACTCTTAACTGCGAAATGCGGGCCGTTGTCTGATACTAAAGTGATGGGAAGGCCTTCAATGGAAAATATCTTTGACAGGGCCATGATGGTATTCTCTGTGGTGATAGAGGAGCATCGGATAATGAAAGGGAAGTGGGAGCAGGCATCTGTGATGAGTAACCAGTAAGCGCTGAGGAAGGATCCCACAAAATCCACATGGATGCGTTCCCATGGGAGGGAAGCGGCCAGCCAGGATTGGAAGGAGTGACGCGGTGCAGGAAGGGCCTGGGTACACTGCTGACATCCCCGGACCATGCACTCCACATCTGCTATCATGCCTACCCAGAAGACATGGCGACGTGCGAGGGTTTTTGTCCGGGCGATACCCCAGTGACCTTGATGTAAGATGTGGAGTATCCGGGACCACAGGGAAGTTGGCACGATGACTCATGGATTGGCGTCATTTGCCACACGGAGGAGCACCCTATTGACAGCCACCAGTTGATGGCGGATGGAGTAGAAGAATCAGAGGTCAGCCTGAGCACGAAGTGGAGGAAGCTTTGGCCAGGCGCAACAGTTCTAGGAGCAGATCTGCGGTCATTACTGCGGCCACCCTCTCAGCTGTGACTGGGAATGCAGTGAACGCATCCTGTATGTTGTCATTGACCTGAAAAATGAGGAGGTCCAATGAATCAAATGCAGAATCCTGGCTGGAGGGGAGCCGAGACAAGACACCGGTGTTGGCATGCTGGGAGGTGGGCCGGAAATGGATGGTGTACCTAAAACATGAAAGGAATAGGTCCCATCACTGCAGGCAGTGGGAAGTCTTCGTAGGTAACTGGGCTGACAGAGAAAATAAGGTCACGATGGGCTTTTGGTCAGTGATTAAGCGAAGAGACATACCATAAAGGTACAGGAGGAACTTGGTATGGGCAACCACGATGGCTAGGGCCTCCTTCTCAATTTGGAAATATTTGCATTGGGCATCTGTAAGGGATTTAGATATGTACACCACCGGGCGTTCTGATCCATCTGGTAGAAGGTGAGAAAGGACAGGCCCAACACCATAGTCTGAGGTGTCCGTAGCCAAGAGGAGAGGAAGAGAGGGGTTATATGACATGAGACACGCTGCAGAGTGCAACCTCCGCTTTAAGGTTTGGAAAGCCGATTCACAAGTGGGGGACCAATGAAAAGGTACATTCTTTCGGCATAGGTGATGGAGGGGTACAGCAATGTGGGCAGCAGAGGGAATGAACTTTCAATAGAAAGCAATTTTACCCAGGAAAGACCGCAGTTGGTGGACGTCATGTGGATGGCAAAGGGCCGTTACAGCGGTGATGGCGATGTGGGAGGAGGTAGGTGATATGCCACCGCAGAAAATAATGTGACCCAGGTAGGAGATAGCAGATTGAAAAAAGGAGCATTTAGCAAGGTTGCATTTTAGGCCCGCAGTCCGCAGGCACAGGAACAATTGTCGCAGATGACTGAGATGTTCTTCCATGGTACGGTCGGTGACGATGATGTCACTGAGGTGGGTTATACAACCTGGCACATCCCACAGGAGCTGTTCCAAGTAATGCTGAAAGATGGTCGGTGCACTAGCGATGCCATACATGAGGTGGTTCGACCGGAACGGTCCAAACAGTGTGTTGACGACGGCCAAGGGAGTAGAAGGCTCATCGAAAGGTATTTGGAGGTAGGCCTCAGCAAGATCGATCTTCGAAAAAAATTGTCCCCCTGTGAGCTTGGAGAACGGGTCCTCAGGACACAGGAGGGGATAGTCTTCAACTTGTAGCTGAGGGTTAAGCGTAGCCTTGAAGTCACCACAAACTCGCAGACGCCAATCTGGTCTCTTGAGGACGACCAAGGGTGTCGCCCACAAACTGTAACGGATTGGAGTGACGACTCCCTCCATGGTGAGACGGTCCATTTCTTGTTGAAGAGGCTGCTTAAGGGCGTGGGGAACTTGCCAAGCCCGGAAGTACTTCGGGCGGGCAGACAGTTTCAGCTGGAGTGACGCATGAAAATCTTGAGCATAGCCGTCGCCTGGCGAGAAGAGGTCTTGGAATTATGTGCACAAGGTATCGACTGCCAGGAATGGAACCTGGGAAGACACCAGATGAACACTGTCGTCGATGGTGAAGCCAAAGACCTGGAAGGCATCCAACCCGAAGATATCCACCATGGCCACATTGTTGACCACAAGGAAGGTTAACTTCTCAGCGAACCGATTTATACAGGATGGAAGCCATGAACTAACCCAACAGGGCAATTGCTTGCTTATTATAAGTAAGGAGGCGCTTAGGTGTGGGCGCCAGGGGGAGGGGGGGGGGGGGGGGGAATCTTCGCATAAGAGAAATAGATGATCAGTGAGAACACTGCTCTGGTATCCACCTGCATCTGCAGTGGCCAACCATTGACCTGATCGTCAATCATCAGCTTGGAAGATCCCGAAGACTGCATCTGGTTGATATCCATGGGTACAGGCCCCCGATGGTCATTGGCCGGATTAGGAGGGGGTTGCCAAGATCAGCAGACCGAACTGACATGTCCGTTACAGGTACACACTGCACAATACGCCCACCTGTCAGGGCAGTCTTCCCGTGCATGGTTCTTAAGGCATCCAAGGCAGGATGGCAGCAGGAGGGGCAGGTGGCACTCGCAAGGGTGCAGGGGCCTCCGTGCACCGAAGGTCTGCACTGGACCATGGAGTCATCTGAGGGTGTGAATTCCTGGACAGGGCAGCTGCCCTGTCGACACTGTGCAGAACAGGATGGTTGACGCCGGTGACTGGAATGGGCGGTGGCAACATCTTCGACCTTCGTCAGTGATGCAACGGACTCCGAGGTGTCGTGGTTGCGGAGGGCTGCCACTTCTGCGCAGGATTCCAAATGCAAGACTTTGTACTTGAATGCTAGACCAATGATCTGGCCCAGGGTAGGATCATCGAGTCTAAGGGCATCGCGCCGGAAAGCCGCGTCAGGGGCGTCCTGGATGTGGTGGTCACGGACCATCTCATGCGCGTAGGATTCTTTGGAGAATTGTGTGGTGAAGTGACATTTCCAGCTGAGACCTTGCAGTTCCACTGCCCACTGTCGATAGGATTGGACAGCCTTCTTGCGACACTGGCAAAATTTGACACGGGCAGCCAACAGGTGGAACTGTCGTCGGTAGTAAGCTGCAAGAACCTCACAAATCTGGGAGAAAGTCAAAGAATCCGGAGGTCGAGGTTGGAGTTTCGTCAAGAGAATATACACTTTGGACTGGTTCCGGGACAAAAAGCAGTAATGACGAGCAGCCTCTTAGACAACTTGGTTGATTTGAGAGTGCTGTTGGAGCCGCTTCTTGTACATTTCCCAGTCTTCAGCACGCTCGTTGAAAGTGGGAAACGGCAGGGGTGGTGGAACCAGGTGGTTTTGCAAGAGTTCAATAAATAAACATTCCTGTGTATCCTGAGATTTCTTGCAAAACTGTTGAAAACCTTGTAGTAAGTCATGCACACTTTGGACCAGCTGCTGAAGTACAACTTCCGCCATGAGGAAGACACACGCAGGCACCAACTCTTCGCCACTTGTGTAGTGACTGACAATTCGCAATTTTTCAGAAACGCAACTTTTATTTATGTAAGTTTACAAGGTTGATGACTAACAACAACAGAAAGGTAAGAATAACGATGCCAGTAAAAGTCTCCTAATTGAGGCAAACAAAAAGTTCACTTCTAAATTTTCCACAAAGGTTTGTGGTAACACACACACACACACACACACACACACATTAGTAAAAGTCCAATTCAGAGACGAAGACATAATCTTCAGTGATCAAAGTCCACGAGGTCAGCATCTGGAGTGAACTGAACTTTGGGGCTGGTTCTAGCCCCTAAATAGCTGTGTCCAGCCAATCAGGTTTTGGCATAGTGATACTTCCTGCAGGCCGTGGCTCGATCTCCCCCTGCAGGAAGTAGTGCTCAGAATGTCTGTTTCCATTATCTTGTATGTAAATAGCTGGTGTTTATCATGGTGTTTTTGGTACGCCTTGGACATAGACAACTCCATCCTCTGTGGTGTAATATGGGTTGCTGGCCCTCAGAGGCTACCTTGGCTCCGGCATAACACCTTCTACAATTCCTCCAATATTTGGAGTACATGGAGAAAAAGTGGAATGCTCCTGGCAGCTTCACTGTGGGCAACATGAAAAGTAGGTTTCCCCCATTTGACAAAATACTTTACAGATCTACATCAGCTGTTTATTAACAGATTCTTGTGGTTGTAATCTCATCACTGTAGCAAGAACTGTCAGTGATCTGCTTAAATGTGTACTACCAATGCCAGGGTAAATTAATAAGGACTTTAATGTATGCAGAGAAGTCCAACACAGAATGTCATTAGTTAGTTCAACTCACATGTGAGTGAAGGGGAAAGTTCATTATTTGAAACTACAAACACCCAAAGGAAAGTAAGCACACTCTTGTGGAAATGCATTTACAAAATATCGGAAACCAGTTTCCATGCAAGAATATATGACAATCCAGCACCTAACAGTAATACTCTCTCTCCCAGCAATTTCACAATGATTTGTATACCAACAAAGTGTACACAAATACTGAAAATGAGTTTACAAAAAATAGGTTTACAAGTTGCTGTGAATATGCTAATTCATAACCCACATCTGTCTGTCAACAGTTAAAGAGTGGTTAAAGAATGTTATCTACACTAGGGATGATGGTCCTCGTACATGCTCTCTTGAATCAAACAATAATTAAATGAGCAAAAGAGGGAACCACAATGTTCTACAAAACATTACATACAGCATAAATTCATTGACATGCTGTCAACTAGAACTGCAGATAAATGAAAAGAACAAGTGAGCATAATGATAGTAAATTAATTGAAAATGTAATGCAAAATGACCAGACTGTTTGAAAAGCATGATTCAGGATCAAAATAGAACATGGCATGCAGGAAAGACTGGCCACAAAATGGTACATTGATGCATTGTTTCTGACATTATTTATTCACCTGTGATCTTGTCCACAAAAGACCTTTTCAATCACAGCTCCATCAAGGGAAGGAATACAATGGACTGTCTGGCTCCCAGAGTACTTCTCATCTTCAATTATCCTCCTGCCACACTGTCCATAAGCATTATTGCCAAGAGTAAAAGCTCCTTCTCTCTCTGATAATACAATAAGATGTGCACGCCCAGCAGCAACTTTCTTCACTCGACTGTGCACTGGCAACTCCACAGGGGCAGGTGCTAATACAAGCCCCAGGGGATGATCCCTACGTGGTGCATGGTACCCTTGAAACAAATATTGACAACAATGTACAAAAAAAGGATAAAGTTTGTATTGAGTGCACTCTTAAAGTGACAACAGATAGCAAAACACAATTCAGCTTCACACATACACAATAAAATGCTGCTGGGTATACTCTGAAATAACATGAAGATACACACACAAGTGAACAGAAATACCAATAAGCAGAAGGCACATGAAGGAAAAAATCACTAACGAAGACACTTTTAGAGACAGTGAAAATTAATCAGGCAGATTGCACTTCATGACAGTTTTGAACAAACCTTCTTCTCCTCACCTTCCTCTTACTCTTCCATCTGCTCTTCCATAACCTTTTGTTCCTTCTATAACAAAGAGGGAAACGGGCTAAGATTTCAATGTCCCTTTGGAAAAGTACTGTTACAGTGCAACAAAGATGAACAAAATCAAAGATCACACTGTTCAAATTGCTAGCAATGCTTCTCAAACTAGAGTTAAGACTGTGACATACTTCAAGTAGCATGAAAAGACATTTAGTAACCAGTTTCTTGATGCTGAGCACATAAGTGCAATTCAGTCATTTAGTCATACATGGTATGGTCTACATGTGGATGCCTGGAGCTAGATAAGTGAATTACTGCATGCTGGAAAGAAACAAGAGTCTAAAGATCACTTACTTAGTATACTCCATCAAAACACTTGTGCCAAGAGTCAATTGTAGGCTTGCTTGGAGGTTCTTTAGCATATCCTGTGTGAAATTTACACTGAACAGTTGATGTACAGTTCACTTCATGAAATAAAAACATACAGCAAGCATACTTCTCACCAACGAAAGTAGCCATTTTAACTGTGTGCTATACTGGTGCTCCTAGTGAGGAATGGGGTACTGATGCACTATGTGAATCAAACCTGAGACTGGTCGCTATAAAATGACACATCTACCGATTCTGTGAGCTATCTCAATAATTTTTTATATCATTTCACAGTAATAAAGTGCTTTTTGACTAACACTCTGTTTCTTTTTTTTTTTTATGTGAACATTTTTGGTTAGGTTTTACTGTGACTGTTATTGACATTAAAAGAAACAACAAGTTTACTGTTACCAGATGCTGTTTATTTATCTCCACAACACGTTTCAAAGATTTAAACCTCTTAATATGACATTTGTGTGTGTGTGTGTGTGTGTGTGTGTGTGTGTGTGTGTGTGTGTGTGTGTGTGTTTTGTGTTATGATTTTTTGGAGGAATTGTCGCACTGTCTAGTGGAGAAACAAAACACTATTTCAGAACATGGTTTTGGGTTTCTTTTGACAAAAAACTATATGTATATCTAACAGTAAAAATGAAATAAGTAAAACAGAGTACCTACAATGGTCACAGGTTCCTTTCATTGTTGTACACATCACATGTATACTGTCATATTTTTTAAACAAATATGGTGTCTGAAAACTATTAGGTGCAAGGATCGTATAGCAGAAGAGAAAACATTATCACAAAGTACAAAGAATATACACCGTAACAACATTATTACAGAATAAAGTTTTTATAGGATTTTTGAGATGTTTGTTTGAGGTGTCGAATGCATGCGTTGGAATAAATAATTCAGGTGGTATATAAATCCAATTTTGACAAGGTAATATAGCTTAAATTTCATACTCATACGTACAATAATTATGTTGGCTACATTGGTAAAATTATATACAATTAACCATTTTGGTTGGGATTCACAGATTCACAGATAGGCTGGAGGCAGAGGGAGAGGAAGAGAAAGAGAAAAGGAGAGGGGTGAGAGAGGGGGAGGGTGGAAGGAGTGATTGTATGAGAGCAAACTTTACAAAGCAGGGGGTCTTTAGATTATTTGTGTTACATGTAATAACTGCCTAAAGGTTGGGGTAATACATTGATTAATGCTTTAAAATATGCAGATGGATGAACAATTTGCACCAATAGTTGATGTACGTACAGTTTCAAGCTGACGGGGGGTACAAGCTGTTGGTGTGATGAGATATTTCTAAATGAGGTCAATCCCTTGAACATTTGGGGGCCGTCATGGTAAATATTAAGGTGTGTGTGTGTGTGTGTGTGTGTGTGTGTGTGTGTGTGTGTGTGTGTGTGTGTGTGTGTGGGTGGTTGGGTGGGTGGGTGGGTGGGTGGGCGCGTGCGCGCGCGCGTGCGCGTGCGCGAACTGCAAATTTTAATAATGTAGGCAGTTGCTGAAAACAGGGATGATACTATTGTAAATACTGTCATTTTTATCATTTAAGATGGATTCAGGTTGTTTTGTTTGATGTTTGTGTATTTGGAGTGTTTCAAGGATGTCTAGTTGGCAGCACTAAAAAACAAAAAATACCGCACATCAGCAATAGCCACAACTTGCATGAAACAAAATGCCATTTTAACAACACAAGCGTCAGCATCCTACACATCCAACCCAATGGCAAAAAACTAGATTATTATAAATGATGTCCTTACGAGGGGAGGCTTTCAGAGAACATATCAATGCTTAAATGCAACAAAATGAAATGCACAAAGTTTCTGACATAAAACTGTTGTAAAAGTGAAATTTTTATTGTCAGAGGGTGACCAAATAGTCAGTCAAGTAGGTCATTTTAAACTATTAAGACTGAGAGTAGACAGAAGACTTTATCTTGAAAGTATTACATTCAAGGGATGGGTGAACATAGGGTTGTCGTACTGGGATTGGATATTATAATCCCCAAATACTCCAAAAATAAATGAAAAATATACATATTCAAAAACGCAGAGAAAAATCCACTTGACTCCTTCCTGAGAGACAATCTCCACTCCTTCCAAATTAATAATGTAAGTGCAGAACAGATGTGGCTTGAATTCAAAGTAGTAGTATCAGCAGCAGTTGAGAGATTTATACCAAATAAATTAACAAGTGACAGAACTGATCCTCCTTGGCACACAAATTAGGTCAGAACATTGTTGCAGAAACAATGAAAAAAACATGCCAAATTTAAACAGACGCAAAATCTCCAAGTTTCGCGATCTTTCACAGAAGTTCGATATTTAGAGCAGACTTCAATGCGAGATGCTTACAATAGTTTCCACAATGAAACTTTGTCTCGAAACCTGGCAGAAAATCCAAAGAGATCCTGGTCATATGTGAAGTATGCAAATGGTGAGAGACAATCAAGGCCTTCTCTGCATGCAATGGAGATACTATTGAAGACAATGCTGCCAAAGCAGACATAGTAAACACAGATTTCCGAAATGCCTTCACAAAAGAAGACGAAGCAAATATTCCAGAATTCAAATCAAGAACGGCTACCAACATGAGTAACGTAGATGTAGATATCGTCAGAGTAGTGAAGCAATTTAAATCACATAATGAAAGCAAGTCTTCTGGTCCAAACTGTATACAAGTAGGTTCCTTTCAGAGTATACTGATGCAAGAGCTCCATACTTAACAATCATATACAACTGTTCGCTCAACAAAAGATCCAAACCCAAAGACTGGACAGTTGCACAGGGCACAGGTCACATGAATATTCAAGAAAGGTAGTAGGAGTAATCTGCTAAATCACAGGCCCATAACATTAACATCGATATGCAGCAGGATTTTGGAACATATATTGTGTTCGAAAAATTATGAATTACCACAAAGAAATCAGTCTATTGACACACAGTCAACACGGATTTAGGAAACACTGTTCTTGTGAAACACAACTAGCTCTTTACTCACATGAAGTGTTGAGTGATATTGACAAGGGATTTCTAATTGACTCCATATTTCTGGATTTCTGAAAGGCTTTTGACATTGCACCACACAAGCGGCTTCTAGTGAAACTGCGTGCCTATTGAATATTGTCCCAGTTATGTGACTGGATTCTTGATTTCTTGTCAGAGAGGTCACAGTTTGTAGCAATTGATGGCAAGTCATTGTGTAAAACAGAAGTGTTTTCTGGTGTTTTCTAAGGTAGTGTTTTAGGCCCTTTGCTGTCCCTTATCTATACACATGATTTAGGAGACAATCTCAGCAGCTGTCATTTATTGACTAGTAAAGTCACCAGAAGATCAAAACAAATTGCAAAATGATTTAGAAAAGATTTATGTATGATGCAAAAATTGGCAATTGACCATAAATAATGAAAAGTGTCAGGTCATCCACATGAGTGATAAAATGAATCTGTTAAACTTTGGTTAAATTACAATTACAAACAGCTTAAACTGGAAGGAACACACAGAAAATGTTGTGTGGAAGGCTAACCAAAGACTGTGATTTATTGGCAGGACACTTAGGAATGTAACAGTTCTACTAAAGAGACCGCCTAAACTAGAATTGTCTGTCCTCTTTTAGAATACTGCTGTGCGGTGTGGGATCCTTATCACACAGGATTGTGGAGTACATGGAAAAGTTCAAAGAAGGGCAGCATGTTTTGTATTATCGGGAAATAAAGGAGAGTGTGTCACTGAAATGATACAGGATTTGGGATGGACATCATTAAAACAAAAGCGTTTTTCGTTGCGGAGAAATTTTCTCGTGAAATTCCAATCACCAACTTTCTCGTCCGAATGCGAAAATACATTATTGATGCTGACCTACATAGGGAGAAATTATCATCATGATAAAATAAGGGAAATCAGAGCTTGTACAGAAAGATATAGGTGATTCAGAGTATCCATGTAGATGTAGATGTAGATGAAATGGACATGTTAACCTTTTCCAGTACTCATTTTATATGTGAAATACAAATTTAACAAAAATGTAAATATCTTTGTCTACCATACAACCATTCCAACAATGATTAATTAATTATTTGTATATTGAATAGGACTTGTCCTGAAAAAATTATTTCAGATAAGACTGATAATTTACTTTGCTACCTGCCAGGTATTTTGTATTATGGGCCATATGATCAAAGACTTCTGTGTTTCCATAATGTCCTCTTTTATGAGCTGCTGACAGCTTTACTACTGAATAAAGAAGGTCAATTTTTTTTGTTTTAATGTTGTAGCCTACAGTATTAATAGGTGAGGCTATTCTTAGTGTCTGTTTTTGTGCAAGCACCTAAATGTACACTGACAGTCATGGAAAAGGCCTCACCAGACGCTTACATGAGGGTATGCATTCAAAACATTCAGTTTTCATGAAAGTAAAGCCATCTGTCAAGTTAGATGTAGTGGTGGAAAATATAGCAACAGATACAAGCCAACTAAAAAACAATGATCACACCATTATTATTGGTGGCAGAAATGAAATGTATACAAACGAAAACAAGACTGCCCTGTGATGTTTCCAAAGCGTATTGCCAAAACTGTTTAATACAAATGTTGTCAACACAACTGGTCCAGTGGGATATGATCCGCCAATATGGTCGTGTGTAAATGAAAAATGAAACTGTATAATTCTGAGTTAAAAAAATTGTGTGAAAAATTTAACTACATACAATTGGTAGACCTTAGTGAAATGAACCGCAATGATCACACAAGCCATGGTCTACACCTACACAGAATAGGAAAGGCCAAGCTAGTTTCTCAGTTGAGTGAAATGTTCAACAAAACTAGCAAAGAACTGCTCTATATTACAAGCAAGAAGTTTTTTTTAGAATAGGGGGCCATCACACTAGTGTCCAGGGAAGTAGTATTTCCAGCATCCACAGCAAAAGCAGTGCAAACACAGCAACAGATCTTCTGCCAGTAGCATCAGCACCTGGACCCACATTAAGAAGCACCAAGAACAGGAAGCCCTCACAAAAGGACTGAAATTTTTGATACCCATAGGTAGGGAAAAAGACCAGTATAACAAGTAAAGCATAGATTCAAAGAAATTCAATTTAAAAATACTGCTTCAAAATGTTCAATATGCATCCAACAAATCAGAGGAAGCAGAAGTGTTATTAGCTGCTGAAGTGCCCAACATTTTCATAATGGCTGAACATGGTTTAAAGCAGAATAAATGAAAGGTCTTCAATATCATGGGATATAAAAACGTAGCGTATTACTGCAGAACCACACATAAAAGTGGTGGAGTAGCAATATGTGTAGACAGCAAAGTAACGAATTGCACTTCACAGAAAATCACAAACTGTACAGAATTTTGCTTTGAATCAACAGTACAAATAAATTTCCTGGTGGAAAAATGCCTTGTAATAGGAATATACTGACCCCCTAGCTCACGCACTGAAAGATTTTTACTGGAAATTGATGCACTCCTGCATAAAGTAACAAAGCAATACACTTACATAGTAATAGCTGGTGACTTAAATAATAGAATGCTTAAAGTCAGAGGCTGCACAATAAGTTTTCAAGACATTATAAGGACACACAATCTCTAGTTTCATGTAATAAATCCACCAACAAGACATACACAAACATCTAGCACATTAATAGATCATGTTCTATCAAATATACCTACTGACAGACAAATAATTCAGGTTATAAATACTGTTGATTCAGATCGTTTTGAACAAATGACTGTACTGCGAGCTCACAAAAAAACTGAGGAAAATGTAGTGGCTGAATTTAGACAAACACATCTAAGCAGGTTATAAATTTTGCTAAAAAAGAAAAGAAAAGTGGGATGATATGTACAGAGAGGACAGAGTAGAAAAGAGCTGGGAATCTTTCTGTGGTGTATTAAGAAACCACATAGTACAGCTTGTCCTAAAATATGCAGAACTGTTATGGGTAAACCAAACAAAAAATGGTTCATCACAGAAATTAAAAAGGCAAGAGATGAACTGATTGAACTTGTTGAAACATACCAGAAAGGAAAAGGTCAGGTCAGTCATCAGGCTTACAAGTGTAAAAGAAAGCATACACTAGGATGATAAGAAAAGCAGAGGCCAGCCACCAAAAATCTGAAATACAATCTTCCTGTAATGTATCTAAAACAGTCTGGAACTGTATAAATGAAAACAGAAAATAGTCACATGCCTTGAAAGATACAAATAGAGTGTTGACAAGGGAAGGAAAAGAAGTGAATGATGCACAACAAGTGTGCAATATTTTCAACCAGCACTATTTAGATATAGTGGAGAAACTTCTACAACAAAACATATTAGTGCCAAAAAGGATAGAAAGTCCCAAAAAAGTGGCTGAGAGTTTATACCTCCTCCCTAGAGATGAATTGGAAGTTCTTAAGAAAATTGGGGCACTAAAAAATAAAAATACAAAAGGTCTGGATGGTATCTCAGCAAAAATGGTCAAACACTGTGCCAGCTTGCTAAGCCTCTAGCATTCCTTGTAAATTTAGAAATGAAACAATGATATTTCCGAAATGCTTAAAAATAAGTAAAGTTGTGCCAGTATTCAAAGGAGGGGATAAAGGAGACCCCAAAAACTACAGGCCCATAACGATTATGCCTGTTCTGTCTAAAACAGTAGAAACAGTGATTAAAGATAGGTTTATAAACTTCATAGAGAAGCATAACATCTCGAATGAGGTACAACATGGATTTAGAGAGGGAAGATCCACCAAGACTGCAGTGACAAACTTCACAACACACATCAGTGAGGCATTGAATCATCAAAAGAAAGTATCAAATGTAAATTTAGACCTTTCAAAAGCTTTTCACTGTGCCTGCCATAAAACTTTTCTACAGAAACTGGACTGCGATGGCATAAGAGGGAAAGCTGCTGATATTATAAAAACCTTTGTTGAAAACAGACAACAGCGTGTTGAAATAAAACATAAATCTTGAAATACAGAGAGAAATGTCTACTCTGATTTTCTGCAGGTAAAATATGAAGTAGCTCAGGGTTCAGTACTAGGACCTCTGCTTTTTATCTTATATATAAATGATATGTCCACTGCTGTAAATGAAAAAGTGATCACTGCTGTAAATGAAAAAGTGATCATGTATGCCCATGACACAACTTTACTAGCATTTAGTGACTCAGTAAAGGAGGTGGAAAAAAGAGCCAGTGAGAACTTGCAAATGGCAGAACAGTATTTTACAGAAAATAACTTATTGATCAACAGGAAAAAAAACTGTGTGTACAAATTTCGAAACAAGCAGAACCATCAGAGCAGAGTAACTTACTCTGTGTATTGGGGATGTACTGGGCTGTAACAGGTTTCTGGGTATAGACGTGGACAAATTTCTGACATGAGAAAACCACAATGATAGAATCTGTTCCAAAATAACACAAATATATTTTTTATGAAAAAATGTGGTTACAGTGGACACAGAAAATTTGCTTGAAATTTACTAAAGGCAGAACAGTATTTTACAGAAAATAACTTATTGATCAACAGGAAAAAAACTGTGTGTACAAATTTCGAAACAAGCAGAACCATCAGAACAGAGTAACTTACTCTGTGTATTGGGGATGTACTGGGCTGTAACAGGTTTCTGGGTATAGACGTGGACAAATTTCTGACACGAGAAAACCACAATGATAGAATCTGTTCCAAAATAACACAAACATATTTTTTATGAAAAAATTTGGTTACAGTGGACACAGAAAATTTGCTTGAAATTTACTAAAGACTTATTTTTCCCAATATGGGACAGTGCAGCAGATGCACTTGTAGAAAGACTCCTAAGACTTCAAAAGAAAGCCAGTAGATGTATAGATATCCTAACATCTTAGGAATCCTGCAAAAACAAATTCAAGGAATTTAAAATATTAACTGTAGCAAGTTTATACATACATGAGACAATACTTCTTCTAATGGTAAATTGTACAGCATCTTTTACAGACTTTCATGACCACAACACAAGAACCAGAGAAAATTACCACATCTGCGGCAAAAGATTGAAAATGACAGACATGGACCCTACAATTGCAGGAAGCTTATTTTATAACAGTATACCATCTAGCCTCAAGAGAATAAAGGAACTGAACACCTTCAAAAGAAACCTCAAGGAACACCACATCTCTGGATGCTGGTATAAGGTGAAACTTGTTGGCAATACCATAGGACAAATGTAAGATGGAATGTCAAATTTTCCTGAAAGAAGGCTGCTGAAAATAGTAGTGTTTAAAATACAGAAGAAAACATACAGACTAAGATGTAGTGTCTAGGGGTAACCTTAGATGAGAAACTAACACGGACCTTTCACATTAAGGGTATCTGATCCAATGCGAAAGGTACTCTAGTGAGTACCAGAAGGGCTTGTGGTGAAAACTGGGGCCCAAGCCCCAGAGGTATGCACTGGATATACACCACAGTGGTTAGACCTAGGATATCCTACGGAGCCATAGTGTGGTGGAAGAAGGCAGAACAGCGGGTTGCAGCTAAGGAGCTTGCTAAGGTTCAGAGACTGGCCTGCTTAGCCATAGTAGGCGGAATTAGCAGCAAACCAACTTCTGGGACAGAACCCATGCTGTATATGCCTCCACTACACCTTTGGGTCAAGATGGGGGCAGCTCCTAGGGCATACAGACTTAAAACTGATAAAAACTGGATCTCACAGGGAAATCCAGAATCACACAATAAGGTTGTGAGTGAGGTAAATATAGGAATGGCTGGGGAAATGCCAGCCAACTATATAATAACTCCCAATTGCTTCAACAAGCCTTACAGTAAAATAATTGGAAGCAGGGAGCAGTGGGAAAAAACAGTTCAGCACCATATGGGGGACACTGTTTGGTCCACCAATGGGTCAAAATCAGACCAAGGCATTGGGGCAGGGGTGTACGGGGTTCAGCCAAGACTGGAAGGCATCATCTCTCTAGGCTGAAATTACTGCAATCAGGGCATGTGTAGAGGAGAATATGCATAGGTGCTACAAGGACTGTAGCATCTACGAGGAGTGCTTGAAAAGTCCGTGCAAAAATAAAAACTACTTACGTGTTTGGGGTAAACCTTTTTTATTTTTCGACATAATCTCCTTTTACACTTATACACTTCATCCAACGCTGTTCTAATTTGTTGATCCCTTCCGAATAATAGGAATTGTCCAAGTCTGCAAAATAGCTATTAGTTGCTGCAATCACCTCCTTGTCTGAATAAAATCTTCATCCCACCAGCCATTTCTTCAAACTGGGGAACTAATAGTAGTCCAAGGGAGCCAAGTCTGGAGAACAGGGGGGATGTGAAATGAGTTTGAATCCTATTTCCATTAATTTTGCGACCAGAACTGCTGAGGTGTGTGCTGGAGCATTGTCATGATGGAAAAGGACTTTTTTGCGGTCCAATCGCCGGCGTTTTGCTTGCAGCTTGGTTTTCAAACAGTCCAATAATGATGAATATTATGCACCTGTAATAGTTTTACCCTTTTCCAGATAGTTGATGAGGATTATTCCTTGCGAATCCCAAAAGACAGTGGCCATAACCTTTCCAGCCAAAGGAATGGTCTTTGCCCTTTTTGGTGCAGATTCTTCCTTGGTAACCCATTGTTTAGATTGTTCTTTGGTCTCAGGAGTATAGTAATGTATCCATGTTTCATCAACAGTAACGGAATGATGCTTAAAGTCCTGCGGATTCTCCATGAACAGCTGCAAACCATCCTTGCAACACTTCCCACGATTCAATTTTTGGTCAAGTGTGAGCAACAGCGGAACTCATCTTGTGGATAGCTTTCTCATGTCCAAATAATCATGCAAAATATTATGTACCCATTCATTCGAGATGCCCACAGCACTAGCAATCTCACGCACCGTAACTCTTCTGTCATCCATCACCATATCAAGGATTTTATCAACGCTTTCTGGAGTCATAACCTCCACAGGGCGTCTAGAACGTTCAGCATCACTTGTGCCCATATAGCCACTCCGAAAATTTTCAAACCACTTATAAACTGTTCTAATTGAAGGTGCAGAGTCACCATAATGTTTATCAAGCTTCTCTTTAGTCTCCTGAGGTGTTTTGCCTTTCATAAAGTAATGTTTAATCACCACATGAAATTCTTTTTCGTCTATTTTTTGACAATCGCTCGACTTCCTTGATTCACACAAATACCAATCACAAATAGACCAGTATGCCTGAAACTTGGTGTGCATTCTTTCCAAAGATGATACTAACCAAACATGACCTTGATACGTGCCGGTGGTGCCATTTCTCAGACTCTGTACGGACTTTTCAAACGCCCCTCGTACATCTATTCAGACAGCCAGGCAGCTCTGAAATCACTGGCAGCTCCTGCAGTGAGATCTAAGATCGTTAGAGAATGCCACAGGGCTCTGGTGGAGCTAGGCAGAAGCAATAAGGTAAACCTAGTGTGGGTCCTTGGCCACTCAGCCAATGAACAAGCCAACAGATTGGCCAAGATGGGGGCAATGACTCCATTTATTGGACCAGAACCTGTCCTGATTATCACCAAGGCTGTGATCAAACTAGAACTACAGAACTGACTTAGGAAACAGCACACAGAATATTGGACCAAGGTCCATATACAAAAACATGGCAAGCCATGTTTTAAAAGAAGTTCTGTAATCCTGGGATTGAACAGGAAAGAGATTAAACTCATAACTCGACTGATGACTGGCCATGGGAATTTCAAAAAAACACCTACACACAATGGGTATATTGGAAGAAGACCCTAAATGTAGGATCTGTGATGAGGGTGAAGAAACTGCATCACACCTAATCTTCGAATGCATGGCACTGTAGAGCAAAAGATACAGAATTTTCGGGACAACTAGACCTGTAGAAATTTAGTCTAACAAAAAAGTGGTAAACGGATTCCTTGCACTATTTAAGGGCATTGGCTGGCTTTACTAGATATACAGGGAGAGATACCGCACAATAAACTCGGTTTCGGTGTGAGCAGTGGTGGGTTAGACCAAAGCTGTTGTAGCTTCCCCGTCAAAATCAAATCAATTCAAATCAAATCAAGATGTAGAGCTTCAACAATGTATAAATGTCCTAATACTTCTACGCAGTGCGTTTAACATAGATGAACTAAAAAAATTAGTTTTCAGTTATTCTAAATGCATTATTTATTAATATTAGCAATACGAAAAAAAAGCAATTAGATTGTAGACTTTCCCTGTGTGTGCTAGACTGTTGCATAAATCAATGCAGGCTATCAAACACTGAGGAGCCAAAGAAACTGGTACACCTGCCTAATATCATGTAGGGTTCCCGTGAACATGCAGAAGTGCTGCAACACGACATGGCATGAACTTGACTAATGTCTGAACTAGTGCTGGAGGGAACTGACACCATGAATCCTGCAAGGCTGTCTGTAAATCTGTAAGAGTACGAGGGGCTGGAGATCTCTTCTGAACAGCATATTGCAAGGCATCCCAGATATGCTCAATAATGTTCATGTCTGGGGAGTTTGGTGGCCAGCAGAAGTGTCAGAACTCAGAAGAGTGTTCCTGGAGCCACTCTATAGCAATTCGGGATGTGTGGGAAGTCACATTGTCCTGCTGGAATTATCCATGTCCTGCTGGAATTATCCATGTCCATTGGAATGCACAATGGACATGAATGGATGCAGGTGATCAAACAGGATACCTACATACGTGTCACCTGTCAGAGCCATATCTAGACATATCAGGGGTCCCATATCACTCCAACTGCACATGCCTCCACCAGCTTAAACAGTCCCCTGCTGACATGCAAGATCCATGGATTCTTGAGGTTATCTCAATACACTTATACGTCCATCCACTAAATGTGATTTGAAATGAGACTTGTCTGACCAGCCAACATGTTTCCAGTCATCAACAGTCCAACGTCAGTGTTGATGGGCCCAGGCGAGGTGTAAAGCTTTGTGTCATGCAGGTCATCAAGCAGAAACAAGTGGGCCTTCGGCTCCGAAAGTCCATATCAATGATGTTTCATTGTATGGTTTGCACACCAACATTTGAAATCTGCAGCAATTTGTGGAAGGGTTGCACTTCTGTCACTTTGAACGATTCTCTTCAGTCATTGTTTCTCCCATTTTTGCAGGATCTTTTTCCAGCCGCAGCGATGTCGGAAATTTGATGTTTTACCGAATTCCTGATCTTCACAGTACACTCGTGAAATGGTCGTATGGGAAAATCCCCACTTTGTTGCTCTCCATGGCTCATGTGCTGACTGTAACACCACGTTCAAATTCACTTAAATCTTGATAACTTGCCATTGTAGCAGCAGTAACAGATTTAACAATTGCACCAGACATTTGCTGTCTTATATAGACGCTGCCAACCACGGCCCCATCTTCTGCCTGTTTACATATCCCTGTACTTAAAAACGCATATCTACACCAGTTTCTTTGGCACTTCAATGTATGTTTAATTTCGTTATCTTAATTACTTCTTTCAGATATTGCACAAAGAATTTTTTTTCAATTTTAGTCACTTTTTCTTCAGACAGCACCGCATTAGTCAGATTGACGCTTACTCTTACGTTAGTGTTGGCTATCCAATAAATTTGCTTTTGGATATTACTAGCCTTGAGCAAACACTATGTTTTCGTCTTTTTACCCAGACATGTTTTACTGAAGTTACAGCATCATCAGTGATGTTTTCATTTTCTTTCTTGTAACCACGTGTTATGGATTCGTGTACTTTGAATTATAGCTATCACATACTGTGAAATAAAGATAGCTAAACGCAAAATACAGAAATCCACAAAAACCACAGCATGTGGTATCAAAAATTAAAACAAAAGAAAACAGTGATGATGCTGTAACTTCAGCGAAATATGTCCAGGCAAAAAGAAGAAAACACTGTATTTGCTTGAGACAGTTCATATCCAAAAGCATCACTGTATTTCTTGTAAAATGCAATCAGCCCTGCTTCACCGTGACTGTCCTAACAATCTCAAACACTATGCCTTTTCTCGCCTATGATAATTGGATTATTTTTGTAATTTTTTTACAATTTTGTTGTCTTTAAGACGTCTTATGAGAACCATACTTGATTCTTTTCTTCAGAAAGCAGCTTAAATTAGCTGTTGGGGTTATTCCATATGTTGTAGGTACCTGAATACACTGTGTTTTTTAAAATTAAAAGGGAGTACAAATTGTCTGCTTGATATATGTAAAATTGTAGGTCACTCAAGTACATACAAAATATTAGTGTATCCAAAACTCAACCCTGTGGGACTTAAATTGCGATTTCTCTCCAGATACTAAAGTGTGCACTATTTGAATCATTCAGCATCATCTTTAGCATTTTTATTAAATGTGATTCAAATCAAAAGTACTGGAGAGCTATGAGAAATGCTTCATGATCTCATCCTCAATGAATGGAAAACCCCACCTACATCTCCTATTGGTGGGGAGCTTCACAACGCTTCAGGCAGCCAACGTACATGGAGACCAAATGTCTCCTAGAATCAAGGATTTAACCTCTATAAAGTGCCATCAGTCTCCTTGGAGAGCAGATGAGTAGACAGAAATAGGGCACCCCATTGCCCTTGGAATGGGAAATCAACCCTAAAGGCAGATGAGTCACCAAGGCCAACAGCATCAATAAGTAGAAAGCAATGGGAAATTACCACAGTAACAATACACTGGATATCCTGTGTGTAGCAACTAAGGCAGAATAAAATAATATATGTATCCTTACTGATCATGGATTTCAAAGCCCAATGTCTGGCATGAGCAGTGGTGAGGCTTCTCACTTCATCATTCCATGAAATCTGTGAAGAGAAGGAGCAGGAAGATGAAGATGACGATGATGAAGAAGAAGAAGAAAATGATAAATTTAACATTGGCACATGCAATGTGTGAATACACTTAAATCTTGGAAAATTGGAGAAAGTTAAATAGACTATGCAAAAGCGTCAACTGGACATTCTAGGACTACCTGAGACAAGATGGGCTGGAAATTGTGACTTTAGATACAAAGATTTCAGAATAATTGACAGTAAGAACCAATAGTCAGGGAACAGTGGAGTATCTATTGTATTAACAAAGTAATGGTTGCATACTGTAATATAAACATATACCATGTGAATGATAGGGTATAAATGATAAAGGGAAATGCTAGTCCAGTGGACATAACAATAACTCAAGTATACTTACCATTGACAAATAGTAACAATGAAGAAATAAAATAAAAAAAAAACATATGACTCCACTGAAGAACTAATGGAAATGGAACACCAAAGACAATGTTAGTCTTAGGGGGTCTTTTAATATGTCAATAGACATACAAAAGAACCAAAAATGTACTAGTAAGTTCAAGCTGGGAACAGTGAATTCAAGAGGTGAGAAATTATTAGAATTTGTGAACAATGTGAGATGGGCATAATAAACACATGTTATGAAGATCCAAAGAGAAGACACCTGTTGATAGTGGGAGATACATGACTGAACATGGAATAGTAAAGCTGAGGTGCAGGAACCAAGTGAAATCTAATCATAGATACCCAAGTGCTAATGCAGATAATGACTATACACTTGTTGTGGCAAAGTGCCATATCAAATTTATGAAACTCTATCTGAAATACTCAAAGAAATGGGCACTATATAAACTGAAGGATGCAGAGGTTCTGCAGGAATTCAAGACTGTGACAATAGCATCAAACAGAGAAGAAAGTAGTTGAGATGTTACTAAGTCAAATACAACAAATACAGTCACAGACCGATTAAGAATAAGGACGTTAGAGCCTAGGAAGCCTTGGGTGACCCAAGAAATGCTCAAACTTATTGACAAAAGAAATAGACTAAAAGAAAAAAGTCTTGATCAATACAAACAAAAAATATGATGACAACAAGGTGCCATCTACAGAAAAAGAAAAGACTCTGGAAAAAATTCCCAAAGAAATAGAAGCTGATTTTAAACATGGAAAATAAGATGAAGCTTTCTCCAAATTAAGCTGCTGGAACAAAAAGAGAGAATCAAGAGTAACATAGTAAGAGACAAAAATAGGAAACTGATATTTGGCACAGAAGTGATAAGTAACAGATAGGAATCGTATATTAAAGATTTGTGCAGTGGTGCTGAAACTGGACGTTCAGATGAGTATACTGAGGATGAAAAAATAATTGATTAAAACTATGAAGGATCATTGATAACAAAAGAAGAGTCCTTCTTTGTGCTGAATAGGTAATAATCAAATAAAACAACAGGTGTAGATGACTTCTCTGTAGAGCTCCTACAAGACAGCAGCGACAACATCAGAAGCAAATTATTTACTGCAGTATCTAAATGTTATAGAGAGGGTACCATATCACAAGACTTCACAACAAGTAGAAACATTGCATTAATGAAGGAGACAAATGCAAAGGACTGCACTAATTACAGAACACTAGCCCTTCTTTCACATGCATAAAAATATTTCTGTCAACAGTTAAAGAGAGAATTAGAAAGAACAAAGATTGTAACCAAGCCAATGACTGATTTTGCTTCAGAAGAGGGAAAGAAGCAAGAAAAGTAATATTGACACTATGTCAAATTTTGGAAAGAAGATTAGAAGTAAACAGAGAAACTTATATAGCATTTATCGACCTAGAAAAAGGATTTGACTTTGTTGACTGGCAGTTATTATTTAAAGCAATGTACAAAGTTCACCTTGACTGGAAGGGCAGGAAATTAATTTTGACTGAGTACATATAAGAAAGTCAAGGTAGTGAACTGAAAATTAATGATAGCAAGAAAGAAGCAAAAATCAGAATTGTAGTAAGACAAGGATGCTCTCTGTTACCTTACTTATTTAATATGTTCATCAAGGAGGCAACAACAACAATGAAAGAAAAGACAACTGAGAATAAAAATTAATGGTATTCATATTCACTGCATCAGAGTTTTCGATGACACTGTAATATGGGAAGGATCAGAGAAATAACTAAATAAACTCCTTAAGGTCTTAAATAAAGAGCTAACAATGGTGAAACTAAAAATAATTACCAATTAGACAAAAGTCATGGCTATAGACAAGAAAGGAGGTACAGTAGAACCCCTCTAATTCGTCACCTTCGGGATCGGGACCATGGTCGGAACGAAAAAAGGTCGGATTATCTGAAAAATCTAATATTTATTGCAAAAAACATAAAAAGACATTTAGTACAAAAAAATTAAACGATTTGAGAACTAAAAGGAATCTACAGTAATATAAAAAGATTTTTTTACACAGTGTTAAACAATATATTAACTAAAAAACTTCTTCCCGCACTATAATATGTATTGGTTTTAAAAGGAAAAATGACAAATATATTACAGTACTGTACTGTACTTAATAACGTATAAACGATATATACTGTAAACTAAAAAATGTTTATAGCAGTGTATATAAAAAGAAATTTTTTACAAAGAAATAAACTACTGTACGTATAAACTAAGAAATGATTATACTGTATGCGTTGTTTTTACAGTAAAAACGAAAACAAATTACTTCAAGAAAAGGTCAGTGATACATTTTTGTTTAGCAGATGTCATTCTAGATTTATCTGCAGTGTACCTCCATTTTTTTATTCACAAAACGTCCATTGGAGATGAAGTTGGATTCTGCTTGATGTATTGAAGGGCGATGTCAAAAGCGTTTTTTTGCATCGTTGTGTGAAATCCGGGTGGGGGGTTCGTCTTCACCATCCGAGTCCTCATTCAGAGTTTCCTGGCAAACAGCGACAACAATCTGGTTGTCATTGAATTCTTCAAAAGTGTCACAGTCTTTGTCACATTCGTTTATCCACTCTTCAGCTTCATTGGCAGGGACGTTTGGCTCCAAAGTTTGTAGCTCTTTAACGATTTCCAGTGCGTCGTTGTTTTGCTCATCTTCGGTATGCTCATTTTCAGTCATAACTTGTGGCCAAAGCTTACACCACGATTTCCGCAGTGTATCAGGTTTCAGTTCATTCCATGCTGCAGTGATTGTGTAGATAGCATCTTTGATATTCAGGGATTTCATTGCCTCAAATAAAATATGACCTCCTTCAGATTTTTCCAAGATTGAGGTGATATACTGTCTGCGGTATGGCCTTTTTAACCATTCGATAATGCACTGATCCATTGGATGGATGAGTGAGGTCACATTAGGAGGCAGAAAGAGAGCTTTTATGTCCCCTTTCACCAAATCTTCCTCAGATGGATGTGATGGTGCGTTATCCAACAGCAGTAGAGCACGAACAGGCAGATTTTTTTGCTTCAAGTCCTTTTCGACCGATGGCACAGACTCGTCGAAAAACCAGGATTTAAAAAGGTTGCAGCCCATCCAAGCATGTTTTTGAATTCGGTAATAAACCGGCAAGGAAGATAAGTTTATATTTTTGAATGCCCTTGGCTTCTTAGATTTGCCAATGACGAACAAGGGGAGCTTGGGGGTACCATCTGCGTTGCTACAAGAAATGACTGTTATTCTATCTTTTATAGGTTTCGTTCCTACCACGGATTCATTTGAAGTTGTGAGCGTTTTTGTTGGCAACATTTTAAAGTTCAGCCCTGTCTCATCTATGTTATACACTTGGTAGAGTAACAGTTCATTTTCTTCTACAATTTATTGAAATTTAACAGAAAACTGCTAGCAGCTGCAGCGTCGGCAGATACTTTTTCACCAGAAATAGAAACAAATCGGACACCAGGACGAGTTTTCCAACAATCAATCCAGCCTTCACTGGCAGCAAATTTACTTTCAGCTTCCAGTTTTTTTGTGCAAAACTCTCTCTTTTTCTTTGAGAATTGGCCCAGATATTGGAGTTCCTTTCATTCTTTCTTGACAAAACCACATCCACAATGCGTTATCAAGCAGTTGAAGTTTAGGCTTTTTTAATGTTTTGCGTTTCTTCAGAGTGTTTTTACCATCAATCGTAACTGTATAGGATTCAATGTCTTTCCGATTCTTCCTCCAATTCTTAATTGTAGTAACACCTACATTCAGTTCCTTTGCAATTTTTGGTGCCATTCTCCTTCGCCTAGTCTTTGTAGCCCTGCAAATTTTTCATTTACGTTTTCACGTTTGAATACAGACATGTTGAAAAAACAGACAACTGCACACACAATGAATTTACAGTAATCAGTACTGTACAGAACACAGAACAAAGCAAACGACGACGTTTTTTTAAAATCCCAACAAAGGATAAAACTGCACAATAACGTACAGTATAACAATATGCACAGCGATAGACACCCCAACAATGGCCCGACAGGCGTCCAGTCAGTAACAAGTCGGCACAGGCTTGCGAGCCTGAGCATGGTCGGACTAACCGGAGTGACGGACCATCCAAGGTCAGATTAGAGGGGTTCTACTATAGTGGTAAGACTGACATAAAAACTGCCAGTGAGCAGCTCAACAGAGTAACTGAATTTCACTGTCTCAGCAGCACTGTGGAGGAAAACAGTAGATGTCTCGAGGAAATCAAGATAATAATGACAATTTCCAAAATAAGAACATTCATATTCAACAAGTATATCAGCTTCTGCACATTTTTTAAAAAAGAAGAAGAAGAAGAAGAAGAAGAAGAAGATACTTTTAAAGACCTTTGGCCAGAGTGTCCTGGCATATGGATATGAAACCTGGACATTAACAAAACAGGAGAAAGCTTGCCTTGAAGCTAGAGAAATGTGTTTCTGGAGGAGAATTACAATAACTCGCTGAACTGACAAAAATGAGTGAGGTAGTTCTACAGCAAATGGAAAGGAAGAAAGAACTACTGAATGTTATAGGCTTGTGTGAAGCAAAACTCGTTGGACACTTAATTAGACACAATATTTTTCTACAAAACACTTTCGAAGGTAAGATCATAGAGAAGAAAATGAAGGGATGATCCAGAACATCCTATATACAAAAGATGATCAATGAAATGGGATGTTCTTCATACATGGAGATTAAGAGAACTGATGAAGAGAGGAAGCTGTAGTTGCAGAGGTTAGGAATAACCTTTTGAAAGCAGAAGATGATTCAAACAAATTGTTTGTAACACATTCAATTTCATGAAAGCAATGCTTTGTGCAGATCACAAAAAATACCAACTGTTGATATTTTGTTATGTAAGCTTTTTAATATCTGGTTAGTAACTGTATAAATGACATTCTCTCTTGCACAATAATTCTGTAACTTAAACTGTGATGTACTTACTAAATTCTTTGTACTTATGTGGGGAACTATATTCTTCAGATGGAGCACAGGAGAGATGTCAATAACTACCAATCTGTTTCACTGCTGACACCATTTTCCAAAATCCTGCAGAAGGTGATGTATTCCAGAATAATATCTCACCTTAGCAGCAGCAATGTCCTCAGCAAATCAAAGTTTGGGTTTCAGAAGAGTTGCTCTACTCAGAATGCCATTTCCATGTTCACTCACCACATTTCATAAGCAGTAAATAATAAAATACCACTTGCTGGTATTTTCCACATCCTATCTGAGGCATTCAACTCTGAGAACGACAGTACTCACCCAAATAAACTGAAGTTTTATGGGATTGATAGTATAGCCAACAAATGGATAATGCCATAGCTAACCAAAAGAAAGCAGAAAGTTGTACTTAGTAATCCAACAAAGGACATAATTCTGACGGGGGAGAAATCACATATGGGGTTTCTGAAGGCTCAGTCTTAGGTCTTCCATTGTTCCTCATATATGTAAACAATATTCTATCTAATACACAACAAGTAGAAATAATTCTTTTTGCAGATGGCAATAGCATTGTGATCAATCTTAGCGTACATATAGAAGCAAAAATGGTAACAACTTCTTAAAAGTATCATTGTCTGGTTTTCTTAATTTTAAAAATGCACACCATTTTCAGTTTTGCACATCTAGAGATATTACAGCAATGATAAATGTGACACTTGGTGAGGAAATAATAAATAGGGTGAAAACTTCAAAATTCTTAGGTGTCCATACTGATGAGAATTTAAACTGGAAAAAGCACATTTTGGAACTACTAAAACAACTTAGTTCAGACACTTTTGCACTTAGAATCAATGCAAACCTTTGGAAGAGAGAAACCAGTAAGTTTACATATTTTTATTCAATAATATTGTAGGGAATAATGTCCTAGGGTAATTCATCTTTAAGAAAGTCATCATTGCTCAGAAATGTGCTGTAAAAGTAATATGGGGTGCCTGTCTACAGTCATCTTGTAGCTCTGTTTAAGGAGCTGAGCATTTATTCACTCATGAAGTTTGTTGTAAATAATCCACTATAGTTCAAAAGGAAAACTACATTCATTACTCCACATTAAGGTTGTCTTGAGTACAAAATTGATGCAACTAAAATTTTTGATCCGTTACCCAGTGATATAAAAATATCCAACAGAGAGCAAAGCAAAATTTGCCTATCTCTGCCAGGAGGCCGTGCGGGACCTTTTATCACCATTTGCTGACTCCCAGCAACTGTCTCCTATCAGCCAGCCTGCCTCCTGAGCAGCCTCCAGAGATGGAGATGCCTTCACCACCATTCAGTGACCCTGTCCCTGCACCCAGAGCTGCACTTTCTAGGAGTTGTTGACACTTCCACTCAGGACACTTCTGGCTCTACAGTCCTATCCCTGCTGGCTGGCAGCTACTGCAGGCCATGGATGACCCAGCACTGGGGGACATCTTTGTGTGCCAGAGCAAATGGACATCACCCATATGTGGATCCAACAGCACTTCAATTGTCACCAGGGCCTGGGTCCCCATTCCACCCTTCTGGGGGGGAGGGGCATGGTGACTGCCACTTCAAATTAAAGCCCGATATGAGAAGCAAGCCAGTCTGAGCAGCGACAGCATTGTGTCTGACTATGACTTCCTCAACTGATCTGGCAAACAAATTAACAACAACAACACTAGCCACAGCATGCTGGGAAGACTCGCCAGCTGGCCAGACAGGCCACCTTTGATACGGGCGAAGAAAGCCTCAACTTTGGTCACCGCCATGCTCACACAGGCACAAAGACTAAGAGTGGCCTTATTTAAATGACCACACAAGTTGCTACAGCCAGTTCATCTCATTTCACTGTGCTAGGATCCTACCCATGCCAACGATCAAGAGTTATGACCACGCTTTGAATTCTGGACTAGCGTTTTGGTATACTCTATCATTCACTGTCTACATTGGCTGGAATACCTGAACACTGTTTATCTGAACAGACCTTGGCTTGTGAATTGGACTTTCATTTTTGTCGTATGAGTAATAAACATAGGTCAACAACTGATTCTGTGTTCTTTCAGTCGTAACACACAACATGCTCAATTTAAATGTCTGCTTCACAATCCTGGCCCTCCAACTCTCTGAACTGCACAGATACGAGTTGTCCTTGTAATTCATAATTCATTCTTGTAACCCTCCTGGCCCTAATCTCCATTAACCCTTCTTCTGTCCTATCATGCTCTCCCAATTCACATCTCCACATCAGCTTCAATGCGCACTGCTCCCCACTGTCTCCGGCACCCATGCATCACATGCCTAGCCTAGCCCATACTCCTCCCTCGTTCCCTGCTAGCAAACTGGCTGCCTCCCTCTAAGCCACTAGCTACTCATCCCCAACCCCTCTTCCTACCTCCCGTCTCTCTTCCACCCTCTACCCATCGCAACCAGCACAGACCCTGCCCCGTCATACAACTGCCAGACTGCAACCCTTACATTGTGAATTCAACTGGCACTATGTGGAAGCACAAGCATGTGTGCATACATGAGTATGTGTGTACTCTAGCTTGAAAAAGGATTTATTCTGAAGAAAGCTAGTGAGTTTTCCTTCTCTTTTGCATGTGACTGTCGACAACTTAAAGCTTCCTCTACAAATATCAAATTAAGTCTTTAAAAACCACAATTACTCCTGAAGCCTGATTGATAAAGAAACATATGATGTCTCAAATAAAAAATATTTGATTAAAACTCCATGTTGACACAACTGGCAATTTCAATATTAAGCATCCCTCAAATCTATATGTGAACAGGCAACTAATTGTGTTATAAGTATACGAGATATGATGACAGTATGTGATAAATCCACAGTATCCTTACCCCCACACAAGTAAAAGAATAAGTGCATGTTGTTTAAAACAATAACAATAAAAATTAGGCATAAGTCAAAATGGGTTCATCTAAAATTGCTCTAGTTTCATTTGTTACTTGTATTTATACAAAAAAGTGACAAACAGGAATACTGAAATCCATGATTACAATACAAGACAAAAATCAGACTTTCATATGGTGAGCAGACGATTGAATCTAACAACAAATACCCCATTCATTAACGGAGCACTATTTTATAATTCTCTGCCAAACAACCTGAAACAGCTTTCTGGTAGAATTTTTAAAAACGAGTTAAAAAAATGGCTTATATTGAAGTGCCCATACAGTATGGTGCTGACATGATTTGACCTCAGGAATGCTATGTTAAATATACTTAAATGATATTTTACTTAATAGCACGTAATCTACTTATATTGTGTATCAATAATGTAAATGTAATTATTATAACATTGCCCATGCATGTTAAATACATGTTTCGAGCTGTAAATAAATACACTCCTGGAAATGGAAAAAAGAACACATTGACACCGGTGTGTCAGACCCACCATACTTGCTCCGGACACTGCGAGAGGGCTGTACAAGCAATGATCACACGCACGGCACAGCGGACACACCAGGAACCGCGGTGTTGGCCGTCGAATGGCGCTAGCTGCGCAGCATTTGTGCACCGCCGCCGTCAGTGTCAGCCAGTTTGCCGTGGCATACGGAGCTCCATCGCAGTCTTTAATACTGGTTGCATGCCGCGACAGCGTGGACGTGAACCGTATGTGCAGTTGACGGACTTTGAGCGAGGGCGTATAGTGGGCATGCGGGAGGCCGGGTGGACGTACCGCCGAATTGCTCAACACGTGGGGCGTGAGGTCTCCACAGTACATCGATGTTGTCGCCAGTGGTCGGCGGAAGGTGCACGTGCCCGTCGACCTGGGACCGGACCGCAGCGACGCACGGATGCACGCCAAGACCGTAGGATCCTACGCAGTGCCGTAGGGGACCGCACCGCCACTTCTCAGCAAATTAGGGACACTGTTGCTCCTGGGGTATCGGCGAGGACCATTCGCAACCGTCTCCATGAAGCTGGGCTACGGTCCCGCACACCGTTAGGCCGTCTTCCGCTCACGCCCCAACATCGTGCAGCCCGCCTCCAGTGGTGTCGCGACAGGCGTGAATGGAGGGACGAATGGAGACGTGTCGTCTTCAGCGATGAGAGTCGCTTCTGCCTTGGTGCCAATGATGGTCGTATGCGTGTTTGGCGCCTTCAAGTGAGCGCCACAATCAGGACTGCATACGACCGAGGCACACAGGGCCAACACCCGGCATCATGGTGTGGGGAGCGATCTCCTACACTGGCCGTACACCACTGGTGATCGACGAGGGGACACTGAATAGTGCACGGTACATCCAAACCGTCATCGAACCCATTGTTCTACCATTCCTAGACCGGCAAGGGAACTTGCTGTTCCAACAGGACAATGCACGTCCGCATGTATCCCGTGCCACCCAACGTGCTCTAGAAGGTGTAAGTCAACTACCCTGGCCAGCAAGATCTCCGGATCTGTCCCCCATTGAGCATGTTTGGGACTGGATGAAGCGTCGTCTCACGCGGTCTGCACGTCCAGCACGAACGCTGGTCCAACTGAGGCGCCAGGTGGAAATGGCATGGCAAGCCGTTCCACAGGACTACATCCAGCATCTCTACGATCGTCTCCATGGGAGAATAGCAGCCTGCATTGCTGCGAAAGGTGGATATACACTGTACTAGTGCCGACATTGTGCATGCTCTGTTGCCTGTGTCTATGTGCCTGTGGTTCTGTCAGTGTGATCATGTGATGTATCTGACCCCAGGAATGTGTCAATAAAGTTTCCCCTTCCTGGGACAATGAATTCACGGTGTTCTTATTTCAATTTCCAGGAGTGTAAATAAATAAATATGTATTTTTGTAACGTATTTCACCTGCAATTATCATTCACATTTCTTGCTGTTAATGAGCACGACAAAAGGCATACATACAACTGTAATGTTTCAGAATGACTCACACTTATGGGTTCATCTCTTCACTTTTACATCAACATCTACATCTATATTCCACAAGCCACTTTACAGTGTTTGGCGGAGGGTACTTTCTGTACCAGAGTCACTTCCCCCACTTCCTGTTCCAATCATGAATGGTTCATGGGAAGAATGATTGCTGGTAAACTTCTGTGTGGGCTTGAATATTTCTAGTTTTATGTATGTGGTCTTTTCAAAAGATATACATAAGAAGGAACAATGTATTGTTTACTCTTCCACGACCGCAAGCTCTCAGAGTATTAACAGCAGTCCGCATCATGCCTCTCTTACAATGTCCGCTGAGAATCTCTCTGCCTTTATTACGCTTACTAAATGAACCTGTAACAAAATGTGCTCCTCTTTTTTGGATCTACTCTATTTCCTCTATCAATTGTATCTGGTATGGAGCCCAGACTGAGGAGCAATATTGGTCAAACGAGTGTATTGCAAGCTCCTTCCCTTGCGGACAGCCAACACTTCCTGAGCATTCTTCCAATGAATCTCAGCCCCACATCTGCCTGCCCCAAGGTTAATTTTATATGGTCATTCCACTTCAGGTCACTCCATACACGTACTCCCAAATATTTTATGGAAGTAACTGATTCTAGTGACTGTTTTGCAATTGGGTAATCAGACAGTGAACGGTCTCCCTGTCTACATATTCACAGTATGTTGCATTTGTTTATTTTGAGGGTCAACTATCACTCCATGCACCAAGTGTTGATTGTCTGCAGGTTTTCCTGCATTTCCTACAGTTTTCTAGAGTTGTGACTTCTCTGTATACAATAGCATCATCCACAAAAAGCCTCATAGAACTTCTGACACTGTCTACTAGGCCACTTATATATACTGTGAAAAGCAATTGTCCTATAACTCTTCCTTGGGGCATGCCTCAAGTTATTTTTTTATCGGAAAACTTTTCCCCACTGAGAATGTTATGCTGAGCTCTAGAATGAAACTTTCACTCTGCAGCAGAGTGTGCGCTGATTTGAAACTTCCTGGCAGATTGGGACCTTTTCCTTTCGCGGGCAAGTGCTCCACCAACTGAGCTACCCAAGCATGACTCATAACCTGTCCCCACAGCTTCAGTTGGAAGGTAGGAGACATGGCACTGGCAGAACTGAAGTTGTGAGGATGGGTCGTGAGTCATGCTTGGGTAGCTCAGTCAGTGGAGCACTTACCTGCGAAAGACAAAGGTCCTGAGGTTTGGTCCAGCACACAGTTTTAATCTGCCAGGAAGTTTCATGCTGTGCTCTGTTTGCTAGAAAGTCTTCAATCCAATCACACATCTGGTCTGGTATTCAGAATGCTTGTGTTTTGTTCATTATATGATAGTGTGGAACTTTACTGAACACCTTCTGAAAGTGAGGGTATACGGCATTTTCCTGTGTGCCTGTATCTACTGCTTTCTGGATATTGTGGACAAACTGAGCAAGCTGGGTTTCACATAATCTTTGTTTTCAAAACCCATGTTGATTCCTATGGAGGAGCTTTTCATTCTGCAGAAATCCCATAATATGTGGGCATAAAAAATGTTCCAAAATTCTACACCAGACTGGCATCAGAGATATAGGACTACAGTTCTGTGTGTCTGTTTGATGACCTTTGATGAAAATGGAAATGGCGTGTGGTTTTTTTCAATAATTAGGAATGCTTCACACCTCCAGAAACATGCAGTAAACTGCAGTTAGAAGAGATGAAAGTTCTTTTGCATACTCTATGTAGAATCAAGTTGGTATTTCATCAGGTCCAGTGGCCTTTCCTCTGTTGAACAATTTTAATTGTTTTTCTATTCTTTGGCCAGCTAATTCAATTGTCATTTTATAGTTTGTGTGACTAGTTAAAGGAGGTACTACCATGTCATCTTCCACTGTGAAATGGTTTTGGAAAAATATGTGCAGTATTATGGCCTTTTTTGTGTCATTCTTTGTTTCAATGCTATTATGGTCATTGAGTGTTTGGGTAGATAGTGACAATTTGTTTACCAATTTAATAAGTCCAAAATTTCTTAGTATTTTCTGTAAAGTCAGCAGAAAGAATTTTACTTTAGAATTTGTTGAATGCTTTGCACATGGCTCTCTTTACACTAAAAATGGCTGTGAGCACTATGGGACTTAACATCTGAGGTCATCAGTCCCTTACACTAAATTTGACTTCGTTTAGTATTCATTTGTCTGTGAAGCTTTGGTTAGGTTTAAATTTGTAATGAAGCTCTCACTGCTTTTGTAGCAACTTTCTAATACGGTTACCAAACCACAGCAGGTCATTTCCATCTCTCATAAATGTGCTCAGCTTTGTCCAATCATGCTCAACATTGTTAGTGTTGGAGATGGAATTTTCATGTTGAGCTGTCAGATAATCTGAAATCTCTTTCTTCTCACTTCTGCCAAACAGAAAGATCATCCTACCTTTCTTTAAATTCCTATTTACAGCCACATTCAGTGATGTTGTAATGACCTTACGATCACTGGTTTTCTGTTCTACACTGACTCGAAAAATTCAGGCCTGTTTGTCACCAGCAAGTCTAAGATGTTACTTTCATGAGTCAATTATCTGGTTAATTGCGCAATGTAATTTTCAGATAACAAACTTACAACAATTTCACATAATTCTCTACCCGTACTAATGATCCTAATCACTTGAGTCTTGTTATTCTATAGCTGGTAAGTTGAAATCTCCATCTAAAACTATAATATGGCCAGGAAATTTACATGAAATAGTTCCAGGTTTCCCATTAAATGTTCTGCAACTAACAGTGCTGAGGCAGGGGATATATAAAAATATGTTTGATCCACTATTAACACTTATCTTCATCCAAATTATTTTGTGTTCTCAATCTGTACCAATCTCACTAGATTTTATCATATTTTGTATGGCTGTAAACACACCTCCACAACCAGCATAAAAACTATCTTTGGGATATACATTGCAGTTGGTTTTGTACACTCCAGTTGGAGTTTAGAATTTCATTCCTGTTAAATTCTGTTTTTAGGCAGTTTTCTGTCCATTCTACTACAAGGGCATTTTTACCATTTATAAGCAAGGCTAGTTCTAGAGCCTTTCCGTAGATGTCCCTGCAGTTGTCTAATACTATATTAATGCTTTTTTTTTCTTTTTCTGTGATATGGTATGACAAATACTACCCTCTCTGGTGTCAGAACACATTTTGTTGGGCTTGCAGAAGAATTTCTCTATCCTAAAAAACCCACATGTGCATGCCATGAGCACTCTGCTATGCTAGTAACCTCTTCCTGCATATAGTGCATGCCTGACCTATTGAGAGGGTCCTATGCTTCTCCACCCAACAGCAGAGGTCAAGAAACCCACATATAAGATCATCACAGAGTCATCCGAGCCATTTATAAATTGTATTAGTTATATATTGGCTTCAAATAACTGGTCAGATTTATTATTTTTTCTAAGATAGTTGGGTGAAATCCAAGCTGGGAGATTGCTCCATTCTTAAAGGAATTGTACAAAAAGTGACCATGATCTTAGTGAATGTACTTCTGAGCTCACAGTATGTGGATCCTGAGTGACTTACCCCTCCTTTCTAACCTTCCCCAATCTACCCCCTGAACTGAAGAAGGAATCAACAGTACTGAAAGCCATGAAGAGTTTTTAAACCTTTAAATGTGTCTATCAATGCTGATAGAATTTGTGAATTTGTGAATTTCGAAATGTGGTGCTACAGAAGAATGCTGAAGATAAGGTGGGTAGATCACGTAACTAATGAGGAGGTATTGAATAGGATTGGGGAGAAGAGAAGTTTGTGGCACAACTTGACTAGAAGAAGGGATCGGTTGGCAGGACATGTTTTGAGGCATCAAGGGATTACAAATTTAGCATTGGAGGGCAGCGTGGAGGGTAAAAATTGTAGAGGGAGACCTAGAGATCAATACACTAAGCAGATTCAGAAGGATGTAGGTTGCAATAGGTACTGGGAGATGAAGAAGTTTGCACAGGATAGAGTAGCATGGAGAGCTGCATCAAACCAGTCTCAGGACTGAAGACCACAACAACAACAGAATTTGTTCCTGAAAATAAATACTGGCCAGCCATTCTGTCTCTTAGTAACTTTACATTTTTTAAGTTATTTGATAAAATACAATCAGTTTCATTTTTAGTTCTATTTCATTCTTGTCTATCTTTTTTGTTTTGTTTTTGTTGGCTTTTTTCTAGAAGAACATGTAGTCTTCTTAACAAATTTTATTAATGTATGAGCTCTGTCATTTCTGATATATCTGAAGCTCCTCACTGAAGAACTATTCTTTACTTCTTGCCCTACATTTGTATTAAAATCCCCCAATCATCTTAAAAACGGATACGCTGTTACTTACCAGCCTCCGTAACTCTTCTCATTCCTCAAAAAAATGTAAGACTGTGAGGTGCATACACTTTAACGGTTCACATGTAATACCTTTCTTTTATTCTTAAACCATGTCTTGATATTCTGTCTGAGATTCCTTCATTATTAGCAACAATATTTTCAATTTTCTAGAGGCAGAACCCTCATAAGCCTCTTCCCCATTGGTGTCATTGTGATTCGTTGATTTCTAATGTATCAGTGGCTTCTGGAAAGCCACACACTCACTCAGCATAAGCTCTTGTCCCTACTGCTTTGTATTGCACCTGCATGCAAACTATCTGGATCACTAGATGCACTACCCCCAGTATGGAACAGACGGCCATCTCCATACTGTCAGTTGTAAATCTTGGGGGAAGAATTGACCCTGTTCCTCCCATAAATGTCCAGGGATTGTGTATGAGCTTCAGACAGTTGTAATTCCGGGTGATCCTTCCACTACCAAGTTGTTTACTAACCCCACAACAGCGAATCAGGGTATCCATTTCCAGGTGGACATAGGAGCTACTGTTTCCTTGGTAAACTTGCAAATGAATAATTATATGGGTTCCAGTGAATTGGTACCACTGTCCTGTACATTAGTCACAAATGGTGACAATTCAGTTTCTCCCCAGAATCAATTCACAATCATAGCTACCTACAAAAAGATCACACAGTTGATGATGCAGTTCATTGTTGCTTGGCCAGGAACACTTACTAGGGTTGCCCAGAAAGTAATGCATCACAGTTTTTTCTCAGCCAAAAACAATGTTACGAATGCGACATGTTACATATGTATTATTTGAAGTCTCCTGTGTGGGTCACTTCCGACAGACAGCATAGCTGCAGGACTGTTTCAAAATGGTGTCTGTAAGTGACATATGTTACAAGCTGAATTTCTCACTGCAGAGAAAGAAACTGTGGGGAATATTCACAAACACTTGTGCAAAGCCTATGGAGCATTTGCTGCCAACAGTTACTGGGCACAGAGGGTAAGGTCATCAGAAGGTTGTTCGGTGGAGCTCCACAATTTGCAGTGGTCGGGGAAACAATCAACGGCTGTCACACCTGACTTGTTGCAGTGAGCTGATGTTGTCATTCGCAAGGACAGGCGCATTATGACCCAGCAGTTGGCACTGCATCTGTCAATCAGTAAAGGAAGTGGAGATGCACTTTTCTGCACTCTTGGGTATTCAAAAGTATTTGCAAGATGGGTCCTGCGATATCTAATGCTGGATCACAAATCGCACAGAAAAAAACAATTGTCCTGATTTGTTGCAACATTTTGAAGCTGAGGGGGAAGGGCTTCGTGTCCCAGACTGTGACAGGTGATGAAACCAGGTTCACCATTTTGAGCCTGAAACAAAATGAAAGTCGATGGAATGGCGCCATTCCCCCTCTCCACAGAAAAAGAAATTTAAACCAATTGCCTCCACCGGTAAGGTCATGATCACCATGTTCTGGGACTGTGAGGATGTGATTCTCAATGATGTAATGCCAAGAGGCAGTACCATTAACCCAGAAGCATTTGTCAACACATTAACAAAACTCAAGACGCACTTCTGGCGACTTTGGCACCACAGCAACCCAGGAGATGTTTTGCTGCAACAAAATAATGCTCAACCCCACACAAGTCTGAGGACTACTGAACACATTGCAAAACAGGGTTGGACAATGTTACCCCATCCACCCTACAGCCTTGGCCTGGCCCCCTCAGACTTCCACTTGTTTGGGCGATTAAAGGATCCCATTCATGGAAGATATTTTGAGGATGATGAGGAGGTGATTCACACAGTGAAGCACTGGCTCCGCCACCAGGACAAGGATTGCTACCGACAGGGCATACACACCCTTGTTTTGCGCTGGATCAAGGCCATAGTTCGGGATGGAGATTACGTGGAAAAATAGGGTGTATAGATAAAATACCATTCTTTTGTGTGTGTAATTCTCATTAAGTTCAATTAAGAATTGTTGAAGAAAAAAAATGCGGTGCATTACTTTCTGGGCAAACTTCATATTTCTGTCAGGATGGCTCCTCATTGTTTAGATTCTCCATCACTGAAGAGGTTCAGGTTGTCTATACCTGGGATGTGCCAAAGACTTTCCAGCCCATAGCTCTTTGCGTCCTGACACAGTGCCTCATTTCTGCCGGGCACAGCCTATTCTGGTTTTCTTATAGGCATTCATTATGCAGGAACTAGACTGTGTACATATGCTGGAGTGACTGAACCTGTTAAAACCAACATTTCGGCCACACACCTGGTAGTGGTCAAGAAAGCTGATGGCTCCCTGCAGCTATGTGGAGATTTTAAACTGACAACCAGACGGCCTCCTCATGAAGCTTGTTGGAGGTGAATATTTTTTTATGGCAGACCTTTTGGGATCTCTTCCACTTTGGCAGATACCTGGAACAGTTAATGATGTCCATTTCCATTTATACTATCTTGATGACTTAACTGTCATTGGCACTAAGTGTCAGGACCACCTGCGTAACCTTTGCACCTTCTTTATTATGTTCTGTGACACATGGCTCTATTGTCGCTTACACAAATGCCAGTTTTTTTCAGGAGCAATTGGAATATCTCAGACACTTGTGCAACAAAGAAGGGCTCCAGCTCACTGACCACAATGTCGCAGCAATTGACTCTCTAACCTATACCCAAAATTTGCAAGAGCTGCAGGCTTTTTTTCAGAAAGGTGAATTGTTATTCGAAGTTCATCTCACAAGGAGCCCATATTATGCATCCACTGAAACAGTTATGAAAGAAAGTTGTCAATACAGATGGACAGCTGCCTGCAAACAGACTTTCACACAGCTGAGTTGTCTGCTGCACTCGGCGCACTGCCTTACACTCTTTTACCCTAACACTGCCTCTGGTTTTGGCTGAGAGTGCCTCTCCCTATGGCACTGGTGCAGTCTTGAAGCATAGGGATGATGATGGTATTGAACAACCAATTTCCCACATGCTGAAGATGGTGACATCCACTCAATCAAATCACTTGCAGATAGAAAAGGAGCTTTAGTGAATATCTTTGCCACTAATGCCACTAAGAAGTCCCATGTTTACCTATTCGGGACCAAGTTTACAGATCACAAACTGCTGGTAGTGCTCTTTGGGCTGTGCTTCCAGCTTCCAGAGTGGATGGTACGATGTCTTCAGCATTGGATTCTTTCCTCAGCTCCTAGAATTATACCTTAAATACAAGCCCATGCACAACTGGCAAATGTGTATGATCTCTATATTCTACCTGCATACTCAGACCTGGCATTTTGCCAACAGAGAATCTTGTGTTTCCACACTGATGTGGAACAGCAACACAACACAGCTACTCAAATCGCTGCAGACATACACCATGACCCTATCTTTATCTTCCAAAGAACATCATTCCAGAGCTCCAGATCTGATTTTACCTCTCACCACCATTTGACAGACATCACAGTTGACTCCTGCTTGATGGAGAACTGTTTACTAACTGTGTTGTCATCCTACCTATGCTGCTTTTCCAAGTTTTCCAACTCCTCCTTCGCAGGCATTGGTGTATGTTATGGATGAAATGTGACATTCCTACTGTCCAGAACTGAATAAAGACTTGGAAGCTGAGGTGCACAACTGTTCTGCTTGCGCCTGGCACCACGCCATCTTTAGCTCCCTGGCCCACCTCCTCCATTGACTTCGAAACACATTATCTGGGCTTTGCTGGTTCCTTTCGAGGTTCAATGTGGCTCATTGTTGTGGACATTTATTCCTAAGTACACATATGTGGTCAGCATGCTGTCCACCACCACTGACACCACACTTAATAAATTCATTCAGGTTCCTGCCATCAACGGGGTTCCCTGAACCATTATGTTGGACAATGGACCCTAATTCACGGCAACGGCTTTGAAACAATCATACACCATGAATAGTATAAAACACCTGTTTAGTCCTCTGTTTCATGCATCCTCCAATGGTAGTGCAGAGCATATAGTATGGATGTTTAAACAACAAACATTACAAGTGGTGGGTGCTGCCGCCACCGCCTCCGCCACCGCCTCCACCACTGCCACCACCACAGTTGTGCTCATGGTGTCCACGACCTTAGCCCAGCAGAGCTCCTCCATGGGAGGCAGCTGTGTACTCTCCTCCACCTCCTGACGCCACAGACCCAGGAAACCCGGACCCAGTACATTGGGCACATTCCACCAGGAACAGTCACATGCGCAGCCACGCTAGTATGGGGCAAAAGACTCAAGGATGCCAGCTATGGTGATTACCACCCACTGGCAGCACCTTATGACAGTTGACACTGCCTGGGGTTTGGATACTGTCATACTGACCACTTCCATCTACCCCTCGTTATTAAACCGCCATCCTTGTTGATACCACCCCAGCATGGGTGAATACAGGCATGGAGGAAGAGGTTTTGCTGCAGCCTCCAACCCCTCAGTAATCATAATCCACACTGCCATGCCCCAGTATGTTGCCAGACATCCTGGGTTCCTCCTGCCAGCTAGTAGTCTTTATAATGCCATGATGTCAACCATACTACCAATTCACCTTCCAAAGCATTGTCTGGGCACCTCTGGCCATATGAAACCATTTCAGGGAGAAAAGATCAGGTATGCTCGCCCAGCGAGTTTGAAGGTCCGCTGGAATGCATGGACCTTGATGACAGCCATTAGACTGCGCTGAGGGCGCTGGCAACACTCCTGAAAGTGCTGGCTGTGGGGCCATGCCCATCTTGCCAACCTGTTAGCACCCCCAGCTGCCCTTTAAAGCTAGCACTGCAGCAGCTCAGTCTTCAGATGTAATTTCACTGTGATTTTGTACTGATCTCTCTACACATCATTGTTTTGTTCCTGGATTCAATATGTCTAGCTTTCACTCTTGGTTTACTTACTGGACTTGTTATTCAGCTCTACTGTCTCCATTGTCCTTCCTCTTGTTGTTGTCCTGTTGTTAACTCTTTGTGACTTCTTGTAGATGGCCCCTGGCAGGTCAGACAGTTTCAGTGGGCTCTCGAGTTGTTCCCAGTCTTGTCACATTCTGGTCACTATATAATAAAAAGTGTATTCCCTACAACTATGCTATCCTAGTGACAATCAGCAAAGCTCCCACAGGTAAATGGTAACCAAAAAAACCCATGTGCTCTCAAGAATTTTACCAACATACAACACACAGAAGCCCATAAGTAAATTGAGTTATTCTTCATCATAAGCCCACACGAATTAAGTCTCCCTCCCAGAACAAGACACACCCAAATCCAAATCAGTACATGATAACAACATATTCAAGTCCAATTGCAGCAAGTCAAATACCAAAAACACTGTCCCACTCCATGTATGTCAAGAGACAATTTTCAAGCCTCACATAAGCTGAATGACTCAGCAAAAAATAAGTCTCACGTAGAGATACTATGCATTATCAGAGTTTCACATATCCCCAAGGAAGTCTTGTGAACTGCCCTGCACATGCACTTAGACTGCTAATGCCATATGTGGAAGACTCTCTATGTACACCCTCTATCATGAAAGAGCCATTTGTCCCTAAGATGTGTTAGCAGATACATTTTTCATAAGCAAATAATTTCAACTGTATTTTAATCTGTTATTCAAATACTATAGGTTTACTCACACATGTAGGTTGCCTTTAACCTTTATTTGGCAATGTTGCTATTACACAACATCAAAGTTGTGAGCTGTTTTCTGTAATATGTTGTGAGTTTCGTCCTTGAAAGGCCAGTGCTGTTTGCATGCAATTTTTAAGCCTACTCTTACACAATGATATTCTGTTGTATCTGGTGAAAAATTTCTGAATAGTGCGCATCTTTAGCAGACACCATGCAATGTTATGTGACCATTAGTTACTGATGTAACAGTTTCTTTGTTGCTCTGTTTTTTCTTGTACAATGAAGACTGCTTACAGAAGTAAAGCGGAAGCCTTGAAATTGAGTTATTATACAAATATGTCCGCAAACTCTTCCCTGGGATGCTGCAAACTAACCTATCTTTTCTGGAAAGAGAAAAACTGACTTTGACTACTGGATGGATGATAATTCTAGAAGAAGAAGAAAAATAGACATCTTGTTCCGGTGAATGATATACAGTATGACAGTTTTGATCACTGGCCAGAATATGGGAAAAAAGGTAAGATGCAGGCATTGCCCTCAGGGGCATTCAACTTTAAAATGTGGAAACAGTGGAACTGTTCTGTATTTTGTAGCAAAAAGGAATTCAACTTTAAAATGTGGAACAGTGGAACTGTTCTGTATTTTGTAGCAAAAAGGAATTGTTTTAAGACATTTCAAATGAAATAGTGTACAATGCATCCACTATTTCAGCCACAGGAACAACGTTGTATGCAGCACCCATGTGCCTTTTGCAAGAAATAATACTTACAGGCAAGTTACTGTATTTAAAAAATCATGTAAATTGTTTACATGACCATATACATTTAATTTAAGTAACTTAATTATTTTTCATCACAACATTTCTGGGTGTGCCAGATACAGGGTTAAAACCAGTTATCTGTGCACAGTCAATTGGTGTAATTGGTTATGTCATAACTTCATTATACCACAAATTATGCAGTAACTGTTATATCCTAGCCAGTAATGCCACCCGAGCCCGCTGCCAAAAGGTTGGCAGCATCAAAGTCCGGATGCCGTCCGCATAAGCGGTGCCAGCGAGACAGCAAATCGCCGCAAGTCTGCGCGCGCCACCGCTGGCTTCTGGTTTCGTAAGCGCTGGAGTCGCGAGCGCTAGGACAGTTCTGTATTCGCCGCTCAGTTGTATACTCGCCACCGAACTGTGTACTTGCTAGCCAGTTGTGTGTTCATCGCAGTAGAGTTGTTGTTTGTCGTCAGCCGACGCTGACCAAGCCGCTCCGACTCGAACTAGACAGATTTCTGTAGACACGGAGTTCACTACGGTGTTTCTGTATCTTCGTTAATAAAGATAAGTACCGACTTTTATTTAATCAGAGTGTTTGGGTTTTCATCTTTCTGTTCACTGTTCCAGTGGACTGGTCGGCCCACTATTAAAAGTGTGGTGGTGACTTCATAAGCCGTTTCTACAGCGAATTGCTTGTCGCTACGAACGCCGCCACAAAAGTAACTAATGCGAAAGTACTTAATTCTTTATCACAGAAAATACCGGCAACGCTGACACATAAGCATACTGCTAAAATTTCCTGATGAGGAGGGCCGTCAAGGTGAAGTGTTATGAGATACTGTCCAGAGAGGGTGTTTTTGCTACATGACAAGCCCCCACCTCATTCTGCACAAGACACATTTACACATTTGTTTCTTTGGGCTATCAAATTTTGTCTCATCCCAATACTCTCCTGAAATGACACCAAGTGATTTTATCCTCTATCCTAATTGGAACAAACCACTCCATGGTAGACTTTTCAGGTTGCCAGTGAGTTGGTTTTCGGGGTGGAATATTTTCTGCAAAGCCAAAATGCAGGCTTCTACAACCACGGTCTTTGCCAAGTCATTTATTGTTGTGAAAAACGTGTTGCATTGAAGGGTGAATTTGTGAAGCAGGATTAACATCATCACCGAGTTTCTTAGTCACAACTGGATTTTTTTGAGATAATGTAATTAAGCTTGAATGGCTTCTAATAACCAGGCCATTATACTGCATGCATTCAGTATTATTTTCAGTGGTAATGCTGCTTTCAGTTTTTGCAAAGCTCCAGTGGCTAATTAATACATATATCCCTGAAATAATTTTAAGTCCCAGACATTTCACTGCTCTTTGTTTTCAGTTGGCCTGTAATAGCTGAAATTTCCAAGGTGCCTTGGCTAGTAGCATATTTATTCACTTCTTACCAGAAAATATGTGACTCACTCTGCACAGCTTTTCCTTGGAGGCTGCAAACCTACAGAGAATAAGTTCACATCATCTGCTGTAGTAAACTGTTAGGCTTGTTTACTTGTTTTTTTTGCTTTTCATTTAACAATCAGTTTTCGGACATTGTCATAGACTTTAGTCCATATGTACAAAGGTTTAATTAACACACATAAGTGCACACATTGATACAAATAGTTACGATCAGATAATATCATTTTTCGTGGCAAAAATAAACTTATGCCTGTATACACTGTTTTACAGAGAGACTTTACAATGTGAAATTAAAAGCTTACATTGATATAGTGTGTGAAGGCCAGAAATTATCATTTTTGTGTTGCAAAAACAAACTCCTGCTATATACACTGTTTTAAAAAGGGATATTACAACTTGAAATCTTCTACTGAATAACTGCTTTTCTCTGTTAATAAATGCTTAAGTTTATTCTTTAAAGTGTTTAAATCATCTGTCTTGAGGTCAGATGGGAGTCTGTTATAAAAGATGGTTACTATTATACGTGAACTATGGGCTGCAGCCTTTTTTTTTTATTTTTTATTTATTTATTTATTTTTTTTTTACTGCAATTCTGTGAAAATTTTCTCTTCCCTGTGTATTGTACTTATGTACATTACTATTTGTTACATTATACTCTGAGTTTTGTTTTACAAACATTATTGCCTGCAGGATGTCCATGCTTGTAATGTCATAACAGTAATAGAGTAAGAGAGCAGTATAAAATGGAGACAAAGCAGCTAAAGGAAAGAAAAAAAAGAGAAATCACTAATTATTGGTTGGTTGGTTGTGGGGACAGGACCAAACAGTGAGGTCATCAGTCCCATCGGATTTGGGAAGGAAGCCAGCCATGCCCTTTCAAAGGAACCATCCCCACATTTGTCTGAAGCGATTTAGGGAAATCACGGAAAACCTAAATCAGGATGGCCGGACATGGGTTTGAACTGTCATCCTTCCGAATGCGAGTCCAGTATGCTATTACTAATTATGAAAAACTAGATACTTAAATTAAATATGACTGGGGATGATAGCAGAACAAAGAGCTGGAGAGAAAGGAGGTTCCTCTCTATTAATTCCAGTGGAAGGAAAAAGTCTACACCGTGCTTATGGAAAAGCAAGTATTAAAGTCACACCCATTTAACTGAAGAGCATGCTATATCACAGACACTGATTTTACCAATGTTTACCCTCTTTCTGCATCCAATCATTCTTACTAACAGCTTAGTGGTTTCTATGTTGACACACAAACAAGAACAATGGATCCACTAGTATAATATAGATAATTTCAAATATGACTCTCCCTTCCATACACCTTAGCAGTGGTGTGTAGGGATCACGCAGTGTTAAGCAGAGGCTTAAAACAAGTCATCAGGCTGACAACCAAGTCACTAAGGTTGAATTGCTGGAAAATTGTTTCAGCATGACTGATATTTTTAAAGACATTGGATATCTCAATTAGCCAGTTTCTAGATGGGCAAACTTACATCCAAGGTACTTGTGTTGGTAATTATAATCCCAACCATGTACCTTCCGACACATGCCTTATTCACTCCATTCACGTAACACAAAACAGTTCATCCAAAAGTTATGAAAATTATTCAGGTTATCTATCACATAAGAAACTTGTGCTGAACACTAAATTTTATTCACTCCTTGATTGCAAATCACATTAACATGGCTTCTAACAGCACTCGCACTTCACTTGCATATACTCATCATTCATGATGTAAAATGATTTAACCCTGCCATCTTTTTCCTGTAGCCATCTTTTCAATATTAATCATTTTCATAACCAACAAACTAATATTTTTAACACATTTCCTGCAATAGCACTCTCATACATACTCATGTCTTGCTCATTTGATGGCTCTGGGTATTGCACACAAGTGACTGCTGCACTGCCAACCAATCTCTAGCACCAATTCGCACCTTCCAGAACTACGGGGCATCCTCCTTAGTGATGTCACAAAGAGGCATGCTGTGCTGCAGCAAAGAAGTGTAAGGGGCAAATTGATCCATCAAATACCGGATTGACATGTATACCATTACACAGTCAATAACTCCATACTCTACCACATCATAACTGCCATGCTTCAGTTTTGCACGTCTGCCTCTTACAATGAACATAGTGATAGCCTTTATTCAATTTTTCAAATGTGTTCTGTTCTCCATTGATGATTTACCTATTGCCATGTCCTGCTGTATCTGTTGATCAGTGGTTCTGAACAGGTTTTCTACTTAGTTCCTGAATAGGGCAGTTTCCTCCAACAATGTATTATTTTGACAAAGGAAGAAAAATATTGTCAAATAGACCAGCATATGTGCCACCTTTTTTGTCTATGACAACTACCACCTGAGAAGTAGAACTTTTATCCATTTTCACTTCCTTGCACTTTCATTTTGGAGATCCTTTTCATTAGCGAGAGGAATGAGCATTAAAATTATAGAGAATACTTGATACCAATATTTTACAAAAGTAAAATAAGCAATTGAAATGTTTCATTTACCTATCTGTGAATCTGTATTTATCCCACAGCCGAATACTTTGTATCCATCCTTGGCATCTACAGCAAATGCTGTAAAACCATATCCACATGCAATGTCCACTATCTGAAATACAAGAGTGGCTTGCTTGAACTCTCAAGAAATGACTAATTAATACAAAACAATGGAAACTCGAGGTAGGAATATCAACAATATAGAAAAAGATAGATTGCAACTTATTGTAAAGATAACATGCTGAATTGCAGACAGCACAATTAAAAGAGACACTTTCACATACGCTTTTGGCCTCAGCCTTCATCAGAGAAAAAGGAACACACAACAGTCATTCACACAAGTAAGCGCACATGACCTCCAACTCTGGCAGCTCAGATCAGAACGCAAGTGTCATGATGGACGGAAGCAGCAATCTGGAGGGGAAGGAGAAGGGACAGCAGTGTATGGGTGAGGGAAGAGAGAAGCACTGTCTGGCAGAGTGTGCATGGACTAAAATTCCAACATGTGCAGCACCAGGATGTTGTGCGGCAGAGACCTGGGGGAAAAGGAGCGAGAAAGGAAAGGAGCAGGAAAAGATGGGTGGGTATGTTGGCAGAGGGTGGCAAACAAAGAGGGTCGAAGACGAGGATAGGGAGGAGGTGATAGGACAGAGGGGGCTGAAACTGTTGGATGGAGGGTGTAGGGACAGTCTGTTATGGTAGGTTGAGGCTGGGATAATTATGGGAGCAAAGAATGTTTTGTAAGGATGACTCCCATCTGCCCAGTTCAGAAAAGCTGGTGGTAGAAGGGAGGATCCAGATGGCTTGGGTATTGAAGCAGCCATTGAAATCAAGCATATTATGTTCAGTTGCAAGTTGTGCCACAGAGTGCTCCACTTTCCTTTTGGTCACAGTGACCATTCATCCTCGTGGATAGCTGGTTGGCAGTCATGCTGTGCAATGATTACAGCAGAGCTGGTAAATGACATAGTTGCTGTCACAGGTGGCCCAACCACTGGCAGGGTAAGATAAATCTGTGACAGGACTGGAAGTGCTGGGTGGGTGGATTGGGCAGTCTTGCACCTGGGTCTCCCACAAGTATAAGATCCTTGCGGTAACGGGTTGGTGTTGGGAGTGACATAGCAATGGACTAGGATGTTGTGGAGATTTGGGTGGATGATAGAACACCACTTTAGGAGGGTGGGAAGGATCTTGGGTAGGATGTCCCTTATTTCAAGGCATGATGGTAGGCAATCAAAGCCCTGGCGAAGGACATGGTTCAGTTTTTCCAGTCCGTGGTGGTATTTGGTAATGAAGGAGGCACCCTTTGTGGTTGGTTCTTGAGGAGTAGTGGGAGGATTGGGGGTGTGAGGAGAAATGGCATGGGAGATCTGTTTGCGGACTAGGTCTGGGACATACTGCCTGTCTGTGAAGGCCTTGATGAGACCCTCAGCATACTGGGCAAGGGAGTTCTTGTCACTGCGGATATGCCATCCCTGGGTGGCTAGGTTGTATGGAAGGGAGTGTCTCGGGCCCTAAGCCCAGATCATGAAGATATCATCAATGAACCTGAAACAGGAAAGCAGTTTAGCATTTTCGGAGGCTAGGAAGGTATCCTCAGATGGCCCATAAACAGGTTAGCATAGGTGGGTGCCATATGGATGTCCACGGCTGTGACGCAGATTTATTTGTATACCTTCCCTTCAAAGAAGAAGTAATTGTGAGTTAGGATCTCGCCTTTTCACTTGCATAAACACGAAAAAATCGCAAGGTAACAAGCTGGGCAAATATGGCGGATGTGGGATGGCAATAACAGAATGTCTGGTCAAATACTCAGTAACAGATAAAGCAGTATATGGTCTTGCATTGTCATGCAGTAAGAACCAGTCCTGAGAATGCCACAAATCAGGTCAGTGATGCTGAATTGCTTGTTGCAAATGTTTCGTGCATTTGATGTACAGAGTTGGGTTCACTGTTTGACCTGGAGAAACATTCTCATGGTGAATTAATTCTTTACTATCAAAGAATGTGATCAACATTGTCTTTGTTCTCGAAGGTTGTCGTTTGACATTTTTAAACACTAGTGATCTAGGACTCTACCATTTAGCACTTTTGACACTTTGTGTGGGGGTCATACTGGTAGCACCAACTTTCATCCCCAGCAATAATCGTACACAGAAATGTGGGATCACATCTAGCTCTGTCCAGTAGTTCAGCAAAAATTCTTCGTCTTTCCTCTTTCTGTTTGTCTTTTAGTGTGTGAGGGACAAGTTTTGCATTGAGTTTCCATTTTCCTGAATCTTTGTGTAAAATATTATGACACACATCACAGTTCAAATTAAGTTCTTCTGATATTGCATGCACTGAATCTCTGCCTTCCTGAAACCTTTTGTGCCACTCAAAAACACAACTTCTTGAAAGTGCATCATCTGCAGATGCTTGCTTAATCACTGTCCCCACTTCACCAGGGGTTTTCCTGAGCTTAACGCAGAACTTAATGTTCACTCTTTGCTCACAATGAGCATCCATTGTGTCACCATAATTAAATGCACCAAGAATTTAAACAGTGCATTGCTAAGCACAACCCTCGCACCTAGAGAGTATGCACAGAAACATGGCCAAGATCATTTCAAGATGCAGATGTACCTGGTAACATAAAAACAATAATTGTTGCTTTTAGTATTGCAACCTCAGAGATAAAGAGAACTCATCCTAGAACTTTTCTGACAAAGGGAATACGTCCTGTGGAGTATCATCTCCTGCTCAAACTGTTCAGAAGGGAATTGACCAAAAAAGTATCTCATGTACCATTTTGACAGGAAGGGGTGTATAGTATGAAAAGCCAACCACAGAATAGCCATTTGTGGAGTTCTCTTAAGTATAATCATGCTATTTTGAAGCAGATGCCCACACAGTGTTGCCTACTTCAGAGGGCCAGCTGTCTAACCTCTTAAAATAGGATAAGGTTAGCCTTAAATGGTTCTGAGCACTATGGGACTTAACTGCTGAGGTCATCAGTCAAGGTTAGCCTTAGTTGAATGATATTGCCTCAGGTGGTGAACAAAGATCTACACAGTTTCTAGAACTCAAGTTAGTCATTGGTTTGTCACACGCTGCAATGTCTTACCTATGAAGCTTATAAGTGGTACATTGTGATAAGTACTTGGAAACTAAGGCACTTCTCTGGTTACAGAAGAAGCAGCGGATTATGTTTATGGTTGGCTGGTTGGTTGGTTTAAAGGTGGGAGAAGGGACCAAACTATGAGGACATCTGTCCCTTGTTCCTAATAAAACAATGCCACAAGTGTGAGAATAAAATGGACGAAACATATAACACAAAACGGAAAGAAAGGAAAAGCCACAAGAATGAAGGGAAAGCAACAAACACTAAAAGGAACAAAAGAGGACAAGAAAACCACAGAGAGACGCTAGAAACAGAAGAGAGTAAAACATGAAAGCAGATTACAGTAGCTGGCCAACCACGAGAATAAAAAGGGAAAGCCAGCCACTCTGCAACACATTAAAACCTCCACCCTAAAAGCACTAGGGTGGAGGACACGAAGGGACAAAGGACATGTGCTAAAACCTACATAGAAGTATAAAACCCACTCTCACAGATAAAATGTAAAACTAAAGCTGCTGTGGAGGCATTGCTGCTCAACATCGAAGGCAGGGTGTTGGGAAAGTTAAAAGTCTGCTGCACAGAGGCTAAAAGTGGACAGTCCAGCAAGAGGTGGACAACTGTCATTTGGGAGCCACAGCGACACTGAGGTGGGTCCTCGCAACGGAGTAGGTAACCATGTGTTAGCCACATATAGCCAATGTGGAGCCAGCAGAGGGCAACTGATTCGCTGCGAGAGGCCTGCATGGAAGACTTTCATACATTCATAGTCTCCTTGATGACACGCAGTTTGTTGTGCATGCTGTCATGCCATTCCGTCTCCCAAAGCTGGAAAACCATGTGGTGTAAGATAGAATGCAGGTCAGCTTTGGAGATGCTTATCTCCAGAAGCAGTTTCCACGTTGTCTGTTTGGCCAGCCTGTCGGCAAGTTCATAGCCGGGGATTCCGATGTGTCCTGGAGACCACACAGACACCACGGAATGGTGGGACTGTTCCAGGGCATAGATGGACTCCTGAATGGATGCTACCAGAGGGTGGGGAGGGTAGCAATGGTCGATAGCTTGTAGGCTGCTCAATGAGTCAGTACACAGGAGAAATGACTCACCAGGGCATGAGGGGATGTACTCAAGAGCATGAGATATGGCCGCCAGCTCTGCAGTGAAAACACTGCAGCGAACTGGCAAGGAGTGCTGCTCAATATGTCCTCCATGAACATATGCAAAGCCTAAGTGACCATCAGCCATTGAGCCGTCGGTGTAAACCACTTCAGAGCCCCGGAAGAGTCAAGAGGAAGTGACAGTGGAGAGCGATGGGATTAACAGAGTCCTTAGGGCCATGCAAAAGGTCCAGACGAAGCTGTGGCCGAGGCGTACGTGAACGGACCACAAGTAGAGGTGGTAAAGGGAAGAACTTCAGTTTGGAGAGAAGGTACCACACGCAAACCGCAATCGTTAGCCCCGATCTGGGCCACCGATGCGAGAGATGGACTGCCGCAGGCGGGGAAAGGAGATGGTAATTTGGATGCTCAGGGGAACTATGAATGTGTGCTGCGTAACTGGCAATCAGTTGCGCACGTCTGATCTGCAGTTGAGGGACACCAGCCTCCACCAGTACGCTGGTCACCGGACTTGTCCTTAAAGCTCCTGTTGCTAATTTAACCCCACAGTGGTGCACAGGGTCGAGTAAATGCAATGCTGAAGGCGCTGCTGAACCATAAACCACACTCCCATAGTCAATTCAGGATTGGACACGGGCTCTGTAGAGCTGCAGCAGCGTAGAGCGATCTGCACCCCCAATTGGTGTTGCTCAGGCAACGGAGCGCATTGAGGTGCTGCCAGCACTTCTACTTAAGATGACAAAGATGAGGGAGCCAAGTCAATCAAGCATCGAAAACCAGTCCTAGGAATTCATATGTCTCCACTACAGTGAGTGGATCATCATTAAGGTACAGTGCGGGTTCTGGATGAACAGTACGACGTCGACAAAAGTGCTGAAAACTGGAAGCCATGGGCTAGACCCCATGACTGCGCCTTGTGTATGGCTCCCTGGAGGCACAGCTCAGCAACAACAGTACTGGAGTAGCAGTACAAAATGCAGAAGTCGTCTGCATACAGAGAAGGTGAGATGGAGGGACCGACAGCTGCTGCTAGACCACTAATGGCCACTAAAAATAGAGAGACACTCAATACAGAGCCCTGAGGGACTCCATTCTCCTGGATATGGATGGAACTATGGGAGTCACCACTTGGACACGAAAAGTACAGAGTGACAGGAAGTTTTGGATAAAAATCGTGAGTGGTCCCTGGGGACCCCACTCATACAATGTGGCAAGGATATGATGTCGCCAAGTAGTGTCGTATGCTTTACGTAAGTCAAAAAAGTCGGCAACCAGGTGCTGCCGTCTGGAAAAGGCTGTTTGGATGGCAGACTCGATGGACACAAGATTATCAGTGGTAGAGCGACCCTGGCGGAAGCTGTCCTGTCATGGAGCCAGCAAGCCACGTGACTCCAGGACCCAACACAAGCGCCGACATACCATACGTTCCAGCAGCTTACAAAGAACGTTGGTGAGGCTGATGGGCCGATAGCTATCCACATCGAGTGGGTTTTTACCGGGTTTGAGCACCGGAATGATGGCGCTCTCCTGCCATTGTGATGGAAATATGCCATCGCACCAGATCCAGTTGAAGATGATGAGAAGATGTCACTTGTAGTCAGATGAGAGATGTTTAATCCTCTGACTGTGGATGCGATCAGGCCCAGGAGCTGTGTCAGGGCAATGTGCAAGGGCACTGAGGAACTCCCACTCTGTAAATAGGGCGTTATAGAATTCACTGGAGCATGCAGTGAATGAGAGGACATTCCCTTCCAGCTGCCATTTGAGTGTGCGAAAGGCTGGGGGGTAATTCTCCGACGCAGAGGCTCGAGCAAAGTGCTCGGCAATCGCGTTTGTGTTGGTACATAACTCGCCATTATACCACTGTAGAGCTCGCCAACACTCCTTAATTGCTTCAGCGACTTCTGGCGACCACCAAGGGACTGTCTTACACCTCAAGCAACCTAAAGAGCGAGGGATCGTGTTTTCAGCCGCAGAAACAATTGTGCTAGTCATCTGCTCAACCATCACATCGCTGTTATCATGTGGGGGAGATTCAGCAGTGACAGCAGAGATGAAAGTTCCCCAGTCCACCTAGATCAAAGCCCATCTGGGCTGGCTCCGGGCGCCTGATGCTAGGGCAGTGACAGGAAGATGGGGAAGTGGTCACTACCACTCAGGTCGTCTTGTGCTCTCCAGTGGATAGATGGGAGAAGTCCTGGGCTGCAAATTGATAAATCAATGGCCGAGTAACTACCATGAGCCACACTGAAATGTGTGGTGGCTCCAATATTTAAGAGGCAGAGGTCAAATTGCGACAGTAAAGTTTCAACATCTCTGCCTTGGCCAGTAAGCATGGTACCACCCCACAAGGGGTTATGGGCATTAAAATCTCCCAGAAGTAGGAAAGGTTTAGGGAGTTGATCAATCAGTGCAGCTAATACATTCAGGGGTACTGCACCATCTGGAGGAAGCTATACATTGCAGGCAGTTATTTCCTGCGTCGTCCTTATACTGACAGCCACAGCTTCAAGAGGGGTTTGCGTGGGCACAGTGTCACTACAGACTGAGTTTAGGACATAAACACAATCTCCACCTGACACTCGATTATAGTCGCTACGGTTCCTGTAATATCTCTTATAGCCGCGGAGGGCAATGCAGATAGCAGGTGTAAAGCTTAACAGTTGCCGTAGCTCAGCCAGGCGGTGGAAAAAACCACCGCAGTTCCTAGAGGATGACATCGTGAGACTGGGAAGGCATGGAACATTTAATGAGGCAGTTTACACCTCAGAGTCACCTGCTGCCACCGATTTATTGCCTGAGCAGTCTATATCCATTGTGGCTGAGGGTCTGGCGAAATCTAGGTCCTCAGCGGACGCCAAAATCTCCACCCCCATCCTCAGCTGCAGAGCTTGTAGGTAGCGGTGGTGTGGGTACCACTGCAATTTCCTTGGTCTTAGGGGTTTTCTTTTTGGATTTCTCTCACTGCTCCTTGGGTTTCTCTGGCTGGAAGGACTTCACTGGCTCAGTCTCTGGGACTGAGGATGAGCGTGAAGCCCTACGACCAGCTGCTTTTGGGCTTTTCAGCCACTGGCAGGTGTCGTCTTCCCCACTAGCAGAAACCTGGGAAGGGAGTGACCCAAGGGACCCCTTCCTGGTGAGAGAAGCTGAAGAAGACTTACGCTTATCCAGCTTAGAAGTGGGGACGGATGTCCCCGATTGTAGGGGGGGGGGGGGGGGGGTTGTTGCTCCCGAAGTAGGTGGTGTAGGAGCAACAGGGAGGGGAAGGCCCCCCCACCATCAAGGGTGCAGGTGTAGTCTTCTGGATCTGAGAGGTGACCTGGGTTGGCAGAGCTGATGGTACCAGTACTGGCGGCGTAAGACAATGTCATACACACGGGATGCAGGTGTTCAAATTTTCTCTTAGCCTCAGTGTAGGTCAGTCTGTCCAGGGTCTTGTACTCCATGATTTTCCTTTCTTTCTGGAGAATCCTGCAGTCAGGCAAGCAAAGCGAATAGTGTTCTCGGTCGTTGACACAGATGGGAGGCGGGCCACATGGGGTATTGGGATATGATGGGCATCCACAATCTCAGCATGTGATGCGGGAAGACATATGGCCGAACTTCCAGCACTTAAAGCACCACATTGGGGGAGGGATACAGGGCTTTACATCACACTGGTAGACCATCACCTTGACCTTCTTGGGCAATGTATCACCCTCAAAGGCCAAGATGAAGGCACTGGTGGCAACCTGATTATCCTTCGGACCCCGGTAGACAAGCTGGACGAAACGTACACCTCGCAACTCTAAATTGGTGTGCAGCTCATCATTGGATTTCAAAAGAAGGTCTCTGTGAAATATGATACCCTGGACCATATTTAAGCTCTTATGCGGTGTAATGGTTACAGAAACATCCCCCGAGATCGTCACAAGCGAGTAACTCCCATGACTGGGCAGAGCATGCTGTTTTGATCAAGACTGACCCAGATCTCATTTTGGACAAGCCCTCCACCTCCCCAAACTCGTCCCCTAATTACTCAACAAAAAACTGAGGTTTCATCGTCATGAAAGATTCCCCATCAGCTCTCGAACATACAAGGTACTGAGGCGAATAAGATCTGCTGCCATCCTTAGCCTGACATTCCTCCCATGGTGTGGCCAGAGAGGGGAACGATTTTGGGTCATACTTCTTTGCACTGAATTGAGCTCGTGATCACTTACAGACTGCTGGTGTTTCACCATCAGCAAGAGATGATGGACTACGCTTCATCGCGTGTCATCCGCCCTGATGCCACCCACTCCAACCAGGGGCCCTCCTCATGGGCACCACCCAGCCACAGCAAAGGCCATCTGGCAGGATGGCCATTGCCGGGAGTCCCGATGCCTCAGGGGGGTGGGCATCTACTCCTTGGCATACGTGGGGAGTTAACAGCACAGGCATCAGCAGAGCGATCCCTGAGTGGTCAGGGGGCTACAACCAACAGGGTACATGGCGGCCCCACCACAATGGACGGACTACCGTGATGGATATCAGGTGCCAAGAAGTCCATGGTCATTGTCGAAGCAGAAGTCAACACTGCATAGTACATGGTGGAAAATGCACCCAGGAAGGTATCCTCTCCCAAGAGATGGAGAACTGGCAGGACTGCAATGCGACGACGAGAAAGTGGGCTAAAGATCTCAATGCACGATGGACACGATGCACCATGTAAGGTGCCCTTCCCCAAATGGCTCGCTCTTCGGGAAAATGTTGAAGAATGAAGGTCAAAACCTACAGGGGACCATCACATAAAGGCCAAAACGTGTGAAACTTCTTTTAGTCGCCTCGTATGACGGGCAGGAACACCTCGGGCCTATTCTAACCCCCGGACCCGCAGGGGGGATTATGCTTACGTCATGTCTGCCAAATCTGATCAAAATACAAGACGAGAATTCCTTATCACTGATTATTAAGTTGTCACAGCTTGCTGTACTCAATTTGGTCACTAGATGGAGGCATGTCCTGAGCCTTATGCAGGCTGGAATCAGATTGCCACACAGAGAAACAACAACTGCACTCTTCTTCATAGTTGGAAGAGAAATTCCTGTTGCCCCTTTCCATGAAATCTTGGGGAAGGTAAAATGTTGGATCCATGCTACTTGTTGCAGTCACATCAGCATTAACATTCTTTCATTGCCTAGGTAATGTCTGCACTATCAATGTGTAAGCTCCATTGTGCAAGTACAGCTGTTACTGATGACAAGGATTGTGTCTTGGAAGTCCTCTGATAGCACCTCATATTTTTATGGAATTAGCACTTGAGCTTTTTCAGCATTGCCCACTTGTTTCTGACTACAGAGTGTCATTACACCAAAAGATAACCTTGCATGTGAATCCAGTGATGGAAGTGGTTGCTTGAATGAACAATGCCATCCACTTCCCACTGTTTACCTGAGAGATAGAAAGCATAATGACATGTGAATACAAAAAATGATCCCAAAGTAATGATGAAATAGGTCACATGTCTGGTATTGAGGAGGCATAAGTGCTTTCACTTGATAAGATTTAATGAGTGCTACTAACTTCTGGGTACACATTGTGACTGCCCCTGCTTGCAAATCAGTAGTGAAAAAGTGACAAGTAACACATTATACTTGTTACTGACAAACACAACAACATTCTCCTCAGCTCTCTCACCATGTGGCCATCATTCCTATGGAAGGAGTAATCCCTTTTCACAAATATGATGCTTATTAGTAACGGGTCTGGAGACAAGTGCAAATGCCTCTTAACTGTGTCAGTAGTTTTAATTACCCCAGAAGGGTCCCAATGTAAAATTTGGGCCATATTATTGGCGAGATTTAGCTCAGCATTTCTATTTCCTTTCTACCTACATGAGGAACCTGTGACAGTTGGCAAAGGAATTGAGAGACTTCTTGGTGATCTCTGGCAGATATCAACATTAATTCCACCGGTACCTGATGAGGTGTCTTCAGTACATGACAATATCAATCAACTGTAGTCGGACGATTTACAGCCTGTTCTCTTGGAAAATCTTTTCTTTCTCTATGAGTTTTAACTCATGATTAGAGGAAAGTGTGCTTTTAGATGACACAACACTGTTTTCGGTTTTATCTTCTTGTAGTGATGGATTAACCTCCATTTTAATTACCTTTAATGTATTCAACATATGCATAGAAGATACTGTGATTTTTTTTAACCTGCCTTCTTTTGCATGTGCTTGGTTTAGAAGAATTTTTCTGTGTTTTTGAATTTATATTGAAGGTCAAACTCTTGAGAACAGAGAAAAAAGATATTTAAAATGTTGACAGCTGTGTAGATTCAAAAATGGCTCTGAGCACTATGAGACTCAACTTCTGAGGTCATCAGTCCCCTAGAACTTAGAACTACTTAAACCTAACTAACCTAAGGACATCACACACACCCGCACGTGGTTCCAGACTGTAGTGCCTAGAACCGCTCGGCCATCCCAGCCGGCAGCTATGTAGGCCTTCTACAATTTCTTGCCAATGCAAATGGTACTCATTCTGTAATTTTTTTTTAAACTGCTATTTGGCAAACTCTCTACTCCACACTGGATGTTAGTTTGAACAGACGACACACGAGGAGTTACATTCTGTTCTAGCTTCATGTATACATTACATTTCTCACAGATAGACAGCTTATTATTAGACACGGTGTGACAGCCAGTTACATCAGTGTACAAGTTTACGACACCAATGGCCTTGCCATGGTGGGAACACCAGTTCCTATCAGATCACTATAGTTAAGCACTGTCAAATCTGGCCGGCTTGGCTAGCACTTGGATGGGTGACTGACTGGTCTACTGGGTGCTGTTGACAAGTGGAGAGCAATGAGCCCTTGTAAGGCCAATAAAGGAGCTACTTTCTGAGAATAGCAGCTCCATTCATGAAAACTGACAACAGCCAAGAGAGCAGTGTGCTGACAACATGCCCCTCCATATCTGCACCCAGTGATGCCTATCGGCTGAGGATGACACTGCGGTCAGTCAGTACCATTGAGTCTTATAAGGCATGTTCAGAAGCAGTTTATTCCCTCTTTCTCACAAGGTTAGGAACATGATGACCTACAATAACATGAAGAAATCCTACCTTATGCACTCTACTAACACTGGGAACTTGAACACAAGTATGCTTACAGCTATATTTTATAGTGCTTCATTATAGTTATTCATTTGTTCATTCATTCATTTATTCACACACACACCATGCTCTGTCAACCCTGCCATGGAGAAGGCCTTCAGGAGTGAGGAACGAGTCAAGTTTAAATGGCAATAGTTAAAAAGAAAACCATCTTTTGCATGCTGCATGTTACGTTTTTTATTTAACGTGTATACCCAGATGTGTTTCACCTTATTTACAAGGCATCTTCAGTGGGTGTTATGAAATATTACATGATTTTTTTGTTTTTGTTTGCATACATAGGTTATCGTTTGCACATATAGCTTACAGATTTAAATTTTATAATAAAATGGAAAGATACTTGCAGATCAGCGTCTAATTAATTATTTCTCTCATGTGACAATGCTGTGTGGTTCATAAATAATGAATTGGATATGATCTGTAAATACCTTTCCACCTTCCTATAAAAAAACAGCAGTGAACTGTTTTAAATCTGTAACCTGCACTATGTCATCAAAAGTATCCGGACACCTGGCTGAAAATGACTTACAAGTTCGTGGTGCCCTCCATTGGTAATGCTGGAATTCAATATGGCCCTGGCCCACTCTTAGCCTTGATGACAGATTCCACTCTCACAGGCATATGTTCAATCACATGCTGGAAGGTTTCTTGGGGAATGGAAGCCCATTCTTCATAGAGTGCTGCACTGTGGAGAGGTATCGATTTTGGTTGGTGAGGCCTGGCACGAAGTCGATGTTCCAAAACATTCCAAAGATGTTCTATAGGATTCAGGTCAGAACTCTGTGTAGGCCAGTCCATTACAGGGATGTTATTGTTAGTAACCACTTTGCCACAAGTCGTGCATTATGAACAGGTGCTCTATCGTGTTGAAAGATGCAATCACCATCCTCGAATTGCTGTTAAACAGTGTAGGCCTCTGCTGCAATAGTGCCACGCAAAACCACAAGGGGTGCAAGCCCCCTCCGTGAAAAACATGACCACACCATAACACCACCGCCTTCGAATTTTACTGTTGGCACTACACATGCCGCCAGATGATGTTCACCGGGCATTCACCATACCCACACCCTGCCATCGGATTGCCACAACATGTACCGTGAATCGTCACTCCACACAATGTTTTTCCACCATTCAGTTGTCCAATGTTTATGCTCCCTACACCAACCAAAGCATCATTTGGCATGTATCGGCGTGACGTGTGGCTTACGAGCAGCCACTCAGCCATGAAATACAAATTTTCTCACCTCCCAGTGTCACAGTGTCATAGTACCTGCAGTGGATCCTGACGCAGTTTGGAATACCTGTGTGATGTCTGCCTATTACGCATTATGACCCTCTTAAACTGTCAGTGGTCTCTGTCAGTCAACAGATGAGGTTGGCCTGTACGCTTTTGTGCTGTACATGTCCCTTCACGTTTCCACTTCACTATCACATTGGAAACAGTGGACCTAGGGATGTTTAGGAGTGTGGAAATCTCGTGTACAGACATATGACACAGGTGACACCCAATCACCTGACCACGTTCGAAGTCCAAGAGTTCCATGGAGTGTCCCATTCTACTCTCTCACGATGTCTAAGGACTACTGTAAGGACTACTGAGGTCGCTGATATGGAGTACCTGGCAATAGGTGGCAGCACAATGCAACTAATATGAAAAACATATGTTTTTGGGGGTGTCCAGATACTTTTGATCACATAGTGTATATTTGCAAATGAAAAAATCATGTCTTACTTCAGGACAGCCACTGAAGATGCCTTGCAAATAAGGCAAATGCCTCTAAGTGCAGAAGCTAAATAAAAAACTTAACGTGCAGCATGCAAAAGGCATTTTTCTGTTAAACTACTGCAATTTATATATAGCTTTTGTGAAAATGGCCACCACAAGAAAATTGAGTCAAGTTTACATTACCAGGCAGAAGCAACCAATGCTGGATACTTCCGTAAAGTACACTAATAACAAATTATGACTAGTGTTAATAAACTCAAACTGATAATTATGGTACCAACAATTACTTCTAGATTGCTTTATGTATGTGCATTACAATAAAAAGTTACTTTGGGGGAAAAGCCACTATTCCTTATCCTACTCTACTCACCTGTTACTTTGAGCTAGTACTTCAAGAAAAGCATTCATGTAGCTTTGCACAAACCACTATCAGCTGTCTACACCTACATCTACATCGTTACTCTGTGATTCACACTTAAGTGCCTGGCAGAGGGTTAATCGAACCATTTTCATACTACTTCTCTACCATTCCACTCCCGAATGGTGCATGGGAAAAAGGAACACCTAAATCTTTGCGTTTGAGCTCTGATTTCTCTTATTTTATTATGATGATCATTTCTCCCTATGTAGGCGGGTGTCAACAAAATATTTTTGCATTCAGAAGACAAAGTTGGTGATCGAAATTTCTTAAACAGATCTCGCCACAAAGAAAACTGCCTTTGTTTTAGTGACTGCCACCCCAACTCGTGTATCATATCAGTGACACTCTCACCCCTGTTGCGTGACAACACGAAACAAGCTGCCCTTCTTTGCACTATTTCTGTGTCCTCTGTCAATCCTACCTGGTAAGGAACCCACACCGCACAGCAGTATTCCAGCAGAGGACGGACAAGTGTAATGTAGGCTGACTCTTTAGTGGGTTTGTCGCATCTTCTAAGTGTTCTGCCAACAAAGCCCAATCTTTGTTTCACCTTCCCCACAATATTATCTATGTGGTCTTTCCAATTTAAGTTGGTCGTAATCGTAATTTCTACGTATTTAGTCGAATTGACAGCCCTTAGATTTGTGCGATTTATCATATATCCAAAATTTACTGGATTTCTTTTAGGACCCATGTGGATGACCTCGCACTTTTCTTTGTTTAGTGCCAATTGCCACTTTTCACACCATACAAAAAATTCTCTCTAGATCATTTAGTAATTGGAATTGATGGCCTGATGATTTTACTAGATGGTAGATTACAGTGTCATCTGCAAACAATCTAAGGAGCTGCTCAGATTATCACCTAGATCATTTATGTAAATCGGGAACAGCAGAGGGCCTATGACACTAACTTGCGGAACGCCAGATATCACTTTTGTTCCACCCGATAATTTTATAAACTGTAACCTCTCTGAGAGGAAATCACGAATCCAGTCACTCAACTGACATGATACTCCATATGCACACAATTTGATTAATAGTTGCTTGTGAGGAACAGTATCAAAAGCCTTCAGGAAATCTAGGAATATAGAATCGATCTGAGATCCCTTGTTGACACCACTCATTACTTCATGGGAATAAAGAGTAGCTGTGTTGCACAAGAATGATATTTTCTGGATCCATGTTGGTTATGTATCAATAAGTCATTTTCTTCAAGGTGATTCATCCAAAATCCTCCAGCAAATTGAGGTCAGTGATATGGGTCTGTTATTCAATGGGTTACTCCTATTTCCTTTCTTGAATATTGGTGTGATCTGTGCTACTTTCCAGTCTTTAGGAACAGACCTTTCGTCAAGTGAGCGGTTGTACATGATTGCTAAGAAAGGCGCTATTGTGTCTGCATATTCTGAAAGGAACCTGATTGGTATACCACATGGACTGGAAGACTTGCCTTTCTTAAGTCATTTGAGTTGTTTCACAACACCTAAGATATCTACTTTTATGTCACGCATACTAACAGCTGTTCTGATTTCGAATTCTGGGATATTTACTTTGTCTTCTTTTGTGAAGGAATTATGGAAAACTGTATTTAGTAACTCCGCTTAAGTGGCACCATCATCGGTAACATTTCCATCACTATCACGCAATGATGGCATTGACTGGTTTTTTGCCACTGGTGTACTTTAGATATGACCAGAATCTCTTTGGGTTTTCTACCATATTTTGAGACAATGTTTCATTGTGGAAACTATTAAAAGCACCTCGCATTGACATCTAAACCAAATTTTGAGCTTCTGTGAAACTTAGCCGGTCATGGTCTACATGCTCAAATATTGCAGTTATGTGAATTTACAATCCCCTGATGCCCAACAGTAACCTGCTAAAACAGGTCTTAGCAACAGGCTATAAATCTCCATTCTGATCCCTATAATGGATGCATAATCTTACTTCTCACTCTGTCCTCATCATCTCTGGACTGAAGCACAGTGTGTACCAATGTACTGTTTTTGACCTCTTACTCTCTCTGAGACTTCCCTCTTCCTCTTTGTATCCCCTCTATCCTCACAAGTGGGTCCCTCTCAATGAGTGATCCAAGAGATCTCCCCTTATTTTTTAACCTTCCCCAACCTATGTCTCTGTTCTCCCCATGAAAAGAACTAAAGTTCCAAAACCTAAGTCAGTTTCTTCTACTACGATCTTTTATATTGGTCTGTTGGCAGTACTAAAATTTTTGTCTCTTGAAGGCAAGTACTGGTCAGTGATCCTTTCTCATAATTTTATAGTTTCCTCAACTGAATTTTCCTTTTGATACAAAGCTTACAGTTACAATATTTACCTTGTGTTTCTCTGCAAAATGAAGTCTGTTTGGATGGCGAACACTTTTTAGAGGTGTCCTTTTACTTTTTGTGCATTCCAGTGCATTTCCCAATGCTCCATGCTCTGCCAAACCCCATACATAGACACGGCGAATACTCCTGGAGCTCACAGGATACTGAAACACTAAACACTAGTTTAAAATATGTAAACAGTTTATAAATAACATCAATCATTATACTATATTACAGTGGCACCAGTATTAATTGTAACAGCTACCTGGAAGTAACTTTGATTCTTCTTCATTTATAGGATATTTCCTCTTCACAAAGCATTGTACGCTTGTTGTAAAATTTCTCGTTGCTATGTAGGGCTGACTCAACTCTTTAGAAACTGATCTGATAAACACACTGACCCCTTTTAGAAACGATAAATCCATTTTTCTGAAAAAAAAAAAAAAAAATAAAATCATGCTTAGCTTAAATTTCTGAACACATATAAAAGCATATTCATATACCCGCATTAAATTTAAATTTTATTTGCAAAATTATATAGCTAATTCTGATATAAAGATTTTGGCATAGAATGTTAACAGGAATTTTGAACAGTGGTCCTCAGAATAGCTACTAATGCACAAAAATACCGGTTAAATGAGTATGTCTTAGGAACCTATCAAAGCTTTTGTACTAAAATAAGTGATTGCAAAATCAGAATGGACCCTTTAAGTTATCAACTGTTCTGAAAAATAACTGGCACATATTTATAATCTGTTACTTAATTAATTTTTATTTGATCCAGTACATCATTTTTTGTACAATGTTTGAAGATATGATACAGGACAAGTCAGGGGTAACACAATTAATTCATGATTATAGTAGTTATTAAGTAAGAGTACATGATCAACACAACCAAATAATAATATTAAATGACATGATAAAATTAACAATATTTGATACATAAGGTTTACTTGATTATGATGTTCCCAAATAAGAATTGTTTCAAATTTACATTACACGAATTTAATGTCGCTATGCATTTTTAACTAAGAAGGCACACAATTATACCACATAACTGCAGTATGACATATTCCTCTTTTATATAAATTTGTAACTACCATGTTTACGTGTAGGTTAAGCTTCTGCCTAGTTTCATATGAGCCTAACACATAGTTATGTTTGAAAATGTTTTCCTTTTTTTAAGATGTACCCTTTTGTAAAGATTTGTGTTTCATATACATAGAAACTGTGCAGAAGCTGTATTTTCAGACTTTTAAAAAGGGTCTACAGGAATGCCTGCATTTAGCTCACTTTTTAACTTGAATTTTAAAGTTCATTTCCCATTTAAAAACCTCGTGAATATGTATGCCATCATTAGATGTCAGATATATTTCGAATCAAAGAAATTCAAGAGTCAAATCATTATTAAGAAGTTATATGACTCATATAAATATTGAACTACAGACTTATAGCACTGCTATCACATTCTCTTAAAATATGGCAAAGATCTAGGAAGACTGTGGTCACCAAGATATACAGGGTGTATGGGTAATCAATGTAGAGAAATGAGAAGGCTGGTAGAGTGTGTCATATCATGCATATTTCACATAGCAACCCTTGTCTGCAGTCCTTAGCATATGGTGCCAGGCGTCATTGAACAGTATCATGTGTCACTATGAGGGTAGGCACATAACATGCCATTCGAACTGTCACGATAGCAGGTCTGAAGGACAATGATTTTATTACATTTGTGACATCAAGGTAAAAGAGATGTCAGGTTGAAGTTTTATGACCTTTATTTGCAAATGGTGTAGTCAACATAGTTGCAGATATTCCAGGCAGGAAAACACTATGGGTTTTCTGCCTCTTATTGGGACATGAACACATTGCTTGTGGCTGTGGAGATACCTGTTTGATAGGTGTTGCATAGAGGGTAACACCTGTGCACACTGTGGAGTTTGGTTTGCCATGTGTCACTTTGTCATCAAATGGGGACACTCTTGTGTTTGTTACTGTGTGAAGCACACAGGAAATGGAGCTCTATTCTTGGGAAGAATGGGCAGACATGCACTGTGCTTATGGAGCTGCAGATGTATGCTCACACTGCCCAATGTTTGAACATTTGGTGGTTTCCAAATCATCGAGTACCAGGTCCACACACATTTACTGTCATCCACAGGTCCTACGAGAGACGTATTCACTTGAGGTATGATTTCCACTGGCATGTTCTTGTAATGGCCTATTCTGAAAACTGGTGTATTCATTTTGTGTTACAGGTGTGAAGACCTGATAGACATGGTCGTCAATGCACAGTATTTACATGAGGACTTCAATAGGAGGCATTAGCAATGTTTGAAAATACAAGCTCTTGGTGTGTTGCACAGGAAATGGGTGTAAGCCAATCCACAATTTGGTGTGTGTGGCATGAAGATGATTTGCACCCCTGCCATGCCTTTGGAAGGTTGAAGCCCTTAACCAGATGATTTTCCACATAGACTGAATTCTGTCACTGGTTTTTGCAAAGGTTTGCCATTCAACCAGACTTTCTGGACCGTGTACTTTTTATGGATGAGGCATCGTTTACCAGAGAGGGTAAAGCTCTGCCAGCGTTGTCGGAACATGTCCTTCTCAACATGCGATGGTAAATGTGGTACTAACACAATAGTGCAATGCGCACTTCACACATGCAGTGTGAACACATTTGGATGAAACTTTTGGTGAGAACTGGATATGGCACAGTGGGCCAGTGGCATGGCCTGCACATTCCCCCTGACTTGACACCCACATATTTTTTTCTCCTGGCACCATCTGAAGTTTGTCGACTATGAAATACCTATTGAGACTGAAGAAGAGCTGATACTTCACATTAGGGCAGCCTCCTATGCAATTTAAATTTTGCCAGCAGTGTTTGAAAGAGCACAAGTCAGTCCAGCATCTTTGCATGGTGTGCATTCAAGCAGATGGGTATAATTTCGAGCACTTTTTGTAACTGTTTTCAAAAAACATCTGGACGATGTTGAAAGGTTGTTCCTTATATGAATAAATGAAAAGCAATTGCAAGGCAACACTATTAACAAGAACATCATTTGTGAGAAGGTGTGAATGATTTTCACTGACCTCATTAGGAAGGCATTAGGGCCATCAGTGCCCAGAAGTGTTTAAGGGAAGCCATGGGTGGTTTGAAAAGTTTAAGAGAAAGCTTCGTGAGGCATGGCGAAGCAGCCAGCTCTGACAAAGAGAACTTCATCAGCAACTTTAAGATGCTTGCAGATTATGAGGGTTATTTGACGCAACAGGTTTTTTTTTTTTTTTTAAATCAAAAAATTTTATAGCATATTTTACCCCTTTCCATGTCAAAGTAAAGGATAGTGTAGGTCTTTCTTTTTTCTGGTATTGTAATCTTGTAGCTGTTGATTTTAAACTGGTCTGTGTTGCTGAGAAAAAAATTCATTACTGAGTAAATGTACTGTGAAGCAGTTGTAAAAATTCCTAACCTTTTAAACAGATGCCTACAAGATGTGCGACTATGAACCCAACACATTATTCTAATTACTTTCCTTTGAGCAGTGAATACCTTTTACCTAAGTGTTGAGTTGCCCCAGAATATTATTCCGTATGACCTCAGAGAGTGGCAGTATGCAAAATATGTTAGCTTACTAATTTCTAAATCCTCAGAATTGGCAATTATTCTGATTGCAAAAGTTGCTGAACCTAGTCGCTTTAGAGATCAAAAATATGACTTTTCCAATTAAGATTCTCATCTGTATGTACACCCAAAAACTTAGTATGCTCTACCCTGGCTACTGACTTCTTTTGATGTGTTATGTTTATTGAAGGAATTATACTTTTTGCAGTAGAAAATTGGATGTACTGTGTTTTTTCAAAGTTCAGAACAAGCCCATTCGCAGAAAACGAATTAATGACTTTTCCGCAGACGTCATTTGTATAATTTTCTATTGGCCTTTCTTTTACTGGATTAATAATTATGCTTGTATCATCAGTGTCAGTTCAGCATCTTGTTTCACATAAGAAGTGAGGTCATTCATATATATCAAGAACAGGAGGGGATCCATGATCGAACCTTGTGGAACACCTAATGTAATTTCACCCCAGTTAGATGAAGTGGCAAACTCCTTTGAATCACTTGAAGCATATAAAGAGACTTTTTGCTTCCTGTTCTGTAGATATGACTTAAACCACTCATATACTGTTCCATTTATACCATATAATTATAATTTCTCTAACATAATATCATGGTTCACACAATCAAATGCATTGGATAAGTCACAGAATATTCCTACTGGTGACATTTTACTATTTAAAGACTCTATTATGTGGCCAGTGAAATTGTATATTGCTGTCTCAGTGGAACAGCATTTCTGAAATCCGAACTGTGATTTACCAAGAATCCCATTACTATTGAGATGGCTAACCACTCTTGAGTATATTACTTTCTCAAAAAAAAAAAAAAAAAATTGAAAATGCTGTAAGCAAGGATACTGGCTGGTAATTGTTGACATCTGTTGTTTCCCCCTTTTTGTAGAGAGGCCTGACAATGGCATATTTTAACCCTGAGTCAGTGATGCTTTACATATGTGACTCAAAACATCAGCTGTAATTGCTCCACATTGTTTTAATAACTTGTTAGGGATGTCATCTACTCCAACAGAACATCTATTTTTTAAAGATTTAATAATTTTCCTTGTTTCACAAGAGGTTGTTAGATGAAACTTAATCTGACTAAATTTTTTTTTTAAATTGACTCTTCCATATACTGCCTGGTTTTTCTTTTGAACTATTCTCGCAAATTTTTTCTCCTACACTTAAGAAGTGATTGGTAAATACATCGGCTACCTGTGCACTGTTGGTTAAGATGGTCTCATTCTCTTTAACAGTAATACTTCCTACCCCAGTGGTTACTTTTGCTGTCTCCCTTCTAACAACATTCCATATTGATTTGATTTTATTGCTGGAGTTGTTAATACATATTTCTTGATTTCCTTACAACTTTTCTCAGTATGTTACAATAATTTTTATAGCGTAAAACTACTTCTGGATTTTTACTATTCTTGCTGTCTCATACAGTATTCTTTTTCTTTCTGAAGACACTTTAATACCTGTAGTAATCCAAGGTTTCTTTGAAAAGTTTGTGGTGTTACATTTAGTAATTTTCTTTGGAAAACAATGTTCAAAAAGGGATATAAATTTATCAAGAAATATGCTGCATTTATCACTGTCATTTGGCTCATTATATACATCTTCCCAGTTTACATTTCCTAAACTTTCTCTGAAGTGATCTATAGATACCAGGTTGAGCACCCTCACACTTTCACTTATTGGTTTCTGAAGTGTACGCCCTGTTAGGTTTTGTTAGTTAATCAGTTGTGCATCATGGTCAGATAATCCATTTACCACAGGGAAAGCATATGTTTGTTCTATATCTTCTTGCTGTACAAATACATTATCTACTAGAGTACTACTGTCCTGAGCTATACGTGTAAGGAAATTGATCACTGATTCTAAGTTATATGTTGTTAACAACACTTCTAGTTCACTTTTCCTATCAGAATTGCTTAGAAAGTTAACACTGAAATCACCACAGATTAATAACTTCTTCTTTTTGTCTGACAGATAATATAATAGGGAGTCCAACTTTTTTATGAATAGCTCCCAATCTCCTAGTGGAGACCTATACACTGTTGCTAATATCAACACAACATTATCTAGCTGAAGTTCACATGCACAAACCTCAAAGTGCTGATCAACACAAAATTTGCTTACTTCAACAGTTCTGTATTTCTACCCTTGTTTTATGAAAATGGCAACTCCTCCTTTATCCATACTAGATTTACAAGTGTAAGATGCTAAATTATACCCATTTATACTGACATTTTCCATCTCCTCAGTTACATGGTGCTCAGACAAAGTATATCAATCTCATTCTTATTTTTGAGATCATCTAAACACATTATCAGCTCATCTACTTTATTTTTTATTCCCCTGATATTTTGGTGAAGTAAGTTGATATTGCCCAAATCATCGAGTACCAGGTCCACACACATTTACTGTGCATGAAGTTTCTTTTCTTCTATTTTCCTTGGTTGCTGTCTGTCTGGAATTTGGCTTTAACCTAAAAAAACCTGTCTGTCTGGTCCCAATAACCACAGGGATCACCCCTTGTGTGACTGTGGCCCCCCTTACTGTATCCGCTAATAGAGAAGCTAACTTATCTTTCCCCTTCCTATTAAGGTGCAGGCCATGTGTAGTGTAACCCCACCTACCAATAGCAACAGCTGGAACAACACGCATGTGAGACTTTGCCAGTGTCTGGAGCATCCCATTCAGCTCAGTGTTAATATGCCTTACAGAAGTGTTTACCCAGGGCTGAAGAGTAATGAGATATAACTTCTAACTAGAAATATAAAAGAAGGAGGGAAGTCTGATGAATATTTTGGTAATATGGTTTTATCATGGAAACAAGGAACACTGTCAGAAAAGGAAAAGAATAAATGATTTTTATGTGAAGATACTTTATTTTGGAGAATAAATATGGATTTAAAACATTGGAAGTTATGAATTCTTGAAATAGCAGTACAAGATCTGATTTGGTTTTTATATAAAGACTACAGACACTTTGGGATAAGGAAGTGTATCAAGTGTATGATGCAATTCTAGTATTTTAAGAATTTAAGAAGGGGATACAGAAAATTTTACAAACTTGTGAGCTGTATCAAAAAGTTAAAGAAGACAATAGACAGGTAACTTATAAAATGTGTCCAGTAACATCAAAAGTTCTAAACAATTTAACAGCAACCAATTTGTTTGGACTTTTGTGTAAGGGTAGATGCAGAGTTACACATGTATTTGTGGCAATAGAATGTTGGTAGAAGCATGTAAAACTATATCCCATAAAAGTGGCAAACATTGCTACTATAATGTCATTTATGAGAATACTTTGCAAGCATGGGAAAGCCCCAACTGTTTACTCACAGATAACGGAATGTAATTTGTAAGAAATTGCTTTAAAGAGCTTCTGGCATGAGAAGGTGTCAGACATGCCACTATTTTTAAGAATCATCCAAAATCTACAACATCAGAATGCATGTTGTTGTGGTCTTCAGTTGGAAGCTTGATTTGATGCAGCTCTCCATGCTACTCAATCCTGTGCGAGCCTCTTCATCTCCGAATAACTACTGCAATCTATGTTGTTGTTGTGGTCTTCAGTCCTGAGACTGGTTTGATGCAGCTCTCCATGCTACTCTATCCTGTGCAAGTTTCTTCATCTCCCAGTACCAACTGCAGCCTACACCCTTCTGAATCTGCTTAGTGTATTCATCTCTTGGTCTCCCTCTACGATTTTTACCCTCCACGCTGCCCTCCAATACTAAACTGGTGATCCCTCGATGTCTCAGAACATGTCCTACCAACCGATCCCTTCTTCTAGTCAAGTTGCGCCACAAACTCCTCTTCTCCCCAATTCTATTCATTACCTCCTCATCAGTTATGTGATCTACCCATCTAATCTTCAGCATTCTTCTGTAGCACCACATCTTCAGAAACACTTTCCTTGCCATTGCCAGTCTACATTTTATACCCTCTCTACTTCGACCATCATCAGTTATTTTGCTCCCCAAATAGCAAAACTCCTTTACTACTTTAAGTGTCTCATTTCCTAATCTAATTCCCTCAGCATCACCCGGCTTAATTCGACAACATCCCACTATCCTCGTTTTGCTTTTGTTGATGTTCATCTTATACCCTCCTTTCAAGACACTGCAATCTAAGTCCCTCTGAATCTGCTTACTGTATTCATTTCTTGGTCTTCGTCTAAGATTTTTACTCCCCTCCCCCCCCCCCCCCTCACTTCCCTCAAATGCTAAAGTGGTGATCCCTTGATATCTCAGAATGTGTTTGCAGGAGAGCTTCTGTGAAGTTTGGAAGGTAGGAGACAAGGTACTGGCAGAAGTACAGCTGAGGACAGGACATGAGTCATTCTTGGGTAGCTCAAATGGTAGAGCACCCGCCCGCAAAGTGCAAAGGTCCTGGGTTCGAGTCTTGGTCTGGCACACAGTTTTAAAAAATCTGTTTAATAATTGCATCAAACGTCTGTTTTTAGGTTTTTATGACCAGAGTCAATTTGCATAAAATTCTAAATTGTAGACTATCTCCTGAAAATGATGAAACAATGTTTCAGCGAATTTTGCCAGTGGCTTTCATCACAAAGACCACTTCAAGTAGCATCTGCAGCATTGGTTCCAATTTTACAAAGTGCTCTGAAACATCCCACTGTAGTTGGTTACTGTGAAAGAATCTCTGCTTCAACACCTCCAATGAACTGCTCATAGTCTAGCCTGCCATATAAAAGATACAAACTGCTTCCTTCACTGACTGAAAAATGCCTTCCTCTCCCCCCCCCCTTCCCCCCACCACTACCTGGATCCCAAGTTGTCACCGTTGATGCCGCCTCCCTAAACATTCCTCATGCTCCTGGCCAGCTTCAGCTGTCAGAGGCTACAGTCGTGTGTGTGTGTGTGTGTGTGTGTGTGTGTGTGTGTGTGTGTGTGTGAGGTTCATGACTTGCCCCAGCACATCCTACTCCAGTCTTGTCCAGGGTTATTCTATTCTATCAGAAGCCAGTTCACCTGTGAAACCAGATGTGTCATATACCTGCTCCACTGCAATTTCTGAACAGCATTTTATGTGGGCATGGCCACCAACCAACTGTCCAACTGTCCACCAGATTGAATGACTACTGCCAAACTGTGGGCATGAACAAAGTTGACCATGCATTTGCACAACACGTTGCTGATTGTAACACAAGAGTTCAATGGTGGCTTCACAATCTTTGCCATCTGGATCATTCCCTCCAACACCAGCTTTTCTGAACTATGTAGATGAGAGTTATTCTTGCACAACACTTCCTTTCCACAGTATTCCTACCCTCAGTCTCCACATAGCCCATTGTTCCCACACCTTCTACCCAACAACTTCCCCTTCCTTTGCCCTGTCACGCTCTCCCTATCCACACAATCTTCATCGTGCACCGCACAAATTGTCTGGCTCCAGAGGCCTTGTGTCACATGCCTTGCCCCTGCACGTGCCGCCCCTTCCACCCACATTCCTATCACTATATATGGACATCTACATCTATACTCTGCAAACCACTGTGAAGTGCATGGCAGAGGGTACATACCATTGTACCAGTTATTAGAGTTTCTTCCTGTTCCATTCACGTCCAGAGAGTGGGAAGAATGAGTGTCTGAATGCCTCTATGTGTGCAGTATTTATTCTAATCTTATCCTCACAATTCCTATGTGAGCAAGTAGGGGTTTGTAGTGTATTCATAGAGTAATCATTTGAATCCAGTTCCTGAAACTTTGTTAATAAAGTTTCTCAGGATGGTTTACATCTATCTTCATGAGTCTTCCAGTTCAGTTCCTTGAGTATCTCTATGGCACCCTCTCATAGATTGAACAAAACATGTAACCATTCGTGCTGGCCTTCTCTGTATACAGTGAATATCCCCTGTCAGTCCTATCTGGTACGGGTCCCACACACTTGAGCAATACTCTAGAACTGGTCACATCACATGAATGACTTGTAATCAATTTCCTTTGTAGACTGATTGCACTTCCCCAGTATTCTACCAATAAACTGAAGTCTACCACCTGCTTTACCCATGACTGAACCTATGAAATCATTCCATTTCATATCCCTATAAAGCATTACATTTGTATGAGTTGGCCAATTCCAACAAAGACTTATTGATATTACAGTCCCAGGATATTACATTTCTGAATATTTAGAGCAAGTTGCCAATATCCGCACCAAGTTCAAATCTTATAAAGATCTGACTGAATATTTATGCAGCTTCTTTCAGGTAGTATTTCATCATACATAACTGGATTGTCTGCAGAAGCCTGATTTTACTGTTAATATTGTCTGCAACATGAACAGCAACAGTGCCAACACACTTCCTTGGGGCACACCTAAAGTTACTTCTACATCTGATGATGACTCTCCACTCAAGATAACATGCTGTGTACTCCCAACCAAAAATCCTCAATCTGAAAAAAAGTTTCACTTGATGCCCCATATGATGTACTTTTGACAATAAGCTTAGATGTGGTACTGAGTCAATGCTTTATGGAAACCAAGAAATACTGCATGGACCCGATTAGGCAAAAGGCTGCCTTCCTGTCTTACGCCCAACTTAATCTAAGCACTTCATTTCTAGTCATCCGATCTTATTTTCCTTTCTTGGTTCTTGTACACACAGTGCATTGCCTGTCTTTCCATACAGCTTACTCCTGTTTTCCTCAAATTTCGAACATATTGCACCTTTTACATAGTCAATTGCTTTTTCTTGGTGAACAAGTCCTATAAGTGTGCCTTGATTTTTCTTGTCTTGCTTCCTTCGTCAAACCCAACATCAGAGGTAACAACACCTCTCTGGTGCCTTTACCTTTCCTAAAGCCAAACTAATTGCCATCTATCAGATCCTCAGTTTTTGTTTCCATTTTTCTGTATATTTTTCTCGCCAGAAGCTTGGATGCATGAGCTGTTAAGCTGCTTGTGCGATAGTTCTCACACTTACCTGCCCTTGCTTTCTTCGAAAATGCATGGAGGATATTTTTTGGAAAGTCTGATGGCTATGTCGCCAGTCTCATATATTCCACACACCAACTTAAATAGTTGTTTGGTTGCCATTCCCCCAATGGTTTCAGGGGTTCCAATGCCTTGGTGATATCAAGTCTTCCAGAGTTCTTTTAAATTTTGACTCTAATAACGGATTCCTTATGTCTTCGATGATAACTCCAATTTCTTCTTCTATCATTTTGTCAGACAAGTCCTCCATCTCAAAGAGGCATTCAGTGTATTCTTCTTACATATCTGCTCTCTCCACTGCTTTTTAACTGTGAAATTTCCATTGTACTTTTAATGTTGCCAACCTTGCTTTTAATTTTAAGGTTTTCTGATTTGTCCTTCAGCCATTTAGCCTTGGCTTCCCTGCACTTCTTATATTTATATTGTTATATTCCAGTTTTTTCCTGCGAATTTTTGTACTTCCTTCTTTTGTTGATCAATTAAAGTAGTTCTTTGGTTACCCAAGGTTTCCTCGCATTCACCTTCTTTATACCTATATTTGTCTGTCAGACACGTGTGATTGCCATTTTTATAGATGTCCACTCCTCTTCAACTGAAATGATATTTATTATCACGTATCCGTATCTTTAGCGAACTCCAAACACGTCTCATAATTCCTAAGTACTTCAGTATCCCATTCCCTTCCACACTCATTCTTCCGATGATCCTCTTAAACTTCAGTCTAATTTTCATCATTACTAAACTGTGATCTCAGTCTTTACCTGCTTCTTACAATCCAATACCTGATTTCAAACTCTCTGTCTGACCATGATGCAATCAAGCTGAAATTTTCCAGTGTTTCTGGTTTTTTCCATGCATACCTCCTCCTCTTATGATTCTTGAACAGCCATTACCATCTGAAATTTATTGCAGAGCTCAATTAAGTCTGCCTTTTACCTCACTCCTACTACCTAGACCATATTCTCCCATAGCCTTTCTCCTATTCCTTCCCCTACAACTGCATTCCAGTCCCTCAGATTTTCATTTTCCTTTATGTCCTAAATTATTCATTCAGTATCTTCATATACATTCTCTGTCTCTTCATCTTCTGCTTGAAACATCAGCATGTATGAGGGCTGTTCAAAAAGTAAGGTGACTTTTCAAATTGCATGGGATATGTACATTCGATTATCGATCTTTTTTCTTACATCTGTACATATGTCCCAAACACATGTTCACATTTTCAAGTGCACACCATACTTCATTTGTTTTCGACAGAAAGGTTAGACGTGTTTTAGCATGCCCAGCGACTTTTGATTATTATAAAAAATGGAGCAAAGAATTTGCATCAGATTTTGTGTGAAAAATGAAATCAAGTGCTCTAAAACACTTGAGATGTTGACTGTGGCATAAGGTGACTCTGTTCTAAGTTTAAAAAAAAAAAAAAAAAAAGTTTACAAATGATACAAGCTCTTCCAAGATGGCCGAGAAGATGCCAATGACGAAACTTGCTCTGGACGCCCCAGCACATCAACAACAGATGATAACGTCAAAGTTGTGAAGAAAATTGTTTTGGAAAAATCATAGAATTACCGTAAGAGAAGTTGGTGAGGATGTTGGCATATCGGTTGTCTTGTGTTATGCAATTTTTTCGGATGTTTTGGGAATGAGACATGTGTCAGGGAAGTTTGTTCCAAAACCTCTTTATTTTGATCAGAAGAACCGTTGCACGAGCATCACTCAGGAACTCTTCAATGACATCAATTATGAGCCCGATTTGCCCATAATGGTCATAACTGGTGATTTAACATGGGTTTACGGTTATGATGTCGAAGTCCAAGCCCAATCATCCCAATGGAAGCATCCTGGAGAGCCAAGACCGAAAAAAGCACGCCAAGTTTGATCAAGTGTCAAAGTTTTGCTTACTGATTTTCCCAATTACAATGGTGTAGGGCATCATGAATTTTTGCCTCTAGGTCATACAATCAATATAGAATATTACATTGATTTATGTGCTGTTTGCGAGAAGCAATACACAAAAAATGTCTGGAATTGTGGAAAAACAATTCATGGCTTTTGCATCATGACAATGCACCTGCTCATTCATTGTTGCTTGTGAGAGATTTTTTGGCCAAAAACAACACGACAATCATGTCTCAGCCACCATATTCACCAGATATGGCCCCATGCAACTTTTTCCTCCTCCCAAAACTGAAGAGACCTATGAAAGGATGAAGATTTTCAATGACTGAGGAAATACAAACGGCATCATTGGGAGTACTCAAAGCTGTACGAAAAAGTGCTTATGAGAAGTGCTTCGAGGATTGGAAGAAGCGTTGGCACAAGTGTGTTGTATCTGAGGGGATTACTTTGAAGGGGACAACTTGAATATTGATGAATAAATAAATATTCTTTCATGAAAGTATAAAGTCACCTTACTTTTTGAACACACCTCGTATACCTGAACTATAATTTTCGGGAATGGTTTGCTGCTGAATCTGATGAGAGCAACCCTATCATTGAACTGTTCACAGTAGCTCACTTTCTGCCCTCCTTTCCTCTTCATAACTAATCCTACTCCCATTAATCCATTTTCTGCTGCTGTTTATATTACTCCATATTCATATGGCCAGAAATCCTTATTTTATTTCCATTTCACTTCACCGACCCCAAACAATATAGATTGAGCATCTCCATTTTCCTTTTTAGATTTTCTAGCTTTCCTTCCATATCCAAACTTGTGACATTCCATGCTCTGACCCATGGAATGTTATTTCTTCATTGGTTACTCCACCTTTATCTCATGGTCGCCTCCCACTTGGCTGTCCCCTCCATGAGATCCGAATGGGGGCCTAATCAGGAATCTTTTGCCAATGACACTTTTTCAGTTACATAAAACTTATCTTGTGGATTCCGACTGTGTGTCTTTAATGCAGTGGTTTGCATTCCTTTCTGCATCCTCATGACATTCAGCACTGCTGATTCTCCTGTCTATTAGGGGTAGTTTCCCACACCAATGGTAAAAGTGTGCCCTGAACCTCTTTTGCTCTTCTGCCCTCTTTGACAAGGCTGCTGCCAGAATGAGGGTTATTTCTCATGCTGGAAGTCTTCAAACACCAATGCTGATGATTTTGATTCAAAATGTAATCTGTGGCTGGGTTTGAACCTGAGATCCTGGAAATTTTGATTACCGGTCAAGGACGCTACTCCTAGACCACTGAAATGCACCACAATATTACTCAAAACTATGAGAAAAGTATACGAAACTCTTCAGTGTACAGTACATAACAGGTATTTCGATAGACATTACAGATATGTAAGGGCTGTTGGAAAGCCTAAAATATCTATGAAAATATTCACAGACTGGAGATATACCCTTACTATGGAACTATAAACTGGTAAGTATTATAGAGTTTTTATACTTTTCTTATGATTAGCAGTAAACTTATTTTCTATGAGCTTTGTACTAGTGAAATTTATACCTTGGTTACTTTGCAGTGACATTTATGTAACCTTGATCAAGGTCAAGGTCAGTTACTTTACAAAGCTTAGTGGTTACTGATTCTTTATGGTCAGTCCACACATAATGATTATGTAATGGTATGACAATGTCATAATTAGACCGATGACCTCACTGTCTGGTCTCTTCCCTCAAAACAACCCCAACCCCAATGTCATAATTAATGAGGTTCAAAAATTGAATTTTATAAAAGAATAAAGTGGTATACAACTGCTATATGTTAACAGTTTCTACATTGCAAGGTTTGAAAGGTGGCACCATAAAGATGTGAGTTGTCACTATTTCCATTTGTGAATACAAAATGTTGTTCATAATTACAAATATTCTTTGTTTAGTTATGTGGTAGAGTTGTGATGGTGACACGATACACATAAGGGTGGGAATATGTGGTGCAAAATATCATTTTGGTAAAGTGATGTGATACCCAATGTCTACTTAGCCAATGACTGATGATCACCCCTATGAAAATAATTACTTTGGAGGCACAAATAGCTGGAAAAATTAATGTTATTTCTGCATTTACTTTGGATGGATGTCACAGCTCTTCCAGGCAATTTACACTACGCACTGCATTACCTGCCCGACCAGAGAAGTGAGGCACGCAATGAAACAGTGCCTTTCATGACAATGAGAGCAACACTATGGAAGACAAGAAGTGAAATTCTGTCTGTCAGATCAGGACAGAACTGTCAAATTTCAATGTTATACAGAACACATGTAATGTCATTGCTCATGTATGAATACACAATCTTTTTGAAGTATTACCTCATTGTATGTGAAAGAGCAGTATAATCCGATTTATTACGAAATAATTCCTATTAACTGGTAGAAAGTTAAAAATAGAATAGAGTTTTAAAATTTCTCTGCTATCAGGCTCTGTGAAATTTCAATGTCTGCTGGAAGAAATACGCATTAGATAGCTAGTACCACTGCAGAACTGTGCTCATATAGCGATTACATCCCCCGTCTCACCATGTGAATATGCTGGAAATGCTGTCCTGTCTGACAGTATAAATACAGCCACCCAGCAAATGGTTAGTCAGCTCTGTAATTGCATCTGATAGTACATCACTGTACTAATGGAGTATTCCACAACAAACTTGCTTGGTACTTGGTTGTTCTCTCTGGTCGCATTTTGGATTGTGTCTCTCTTTGCTCTTGGCCTGTTGACACTGTTGTGATGAAGGTTTTGGCTTGCACCTTGTTGTTGCACACGTTGCTTTGGGCTTGTCCTATTTGTTTCTTGTCCACTGTGTCAGCCACGTTTGGCCGACTACCATTTGGTTTTGTGTTCTCTTCTGCAAGATGTCCTTCTGCTCTCCTGGGTTCTGATGCATGTGCTGATATCTGGCTACTGGTGGATATACTAATTTCCAACAAAGATACAGTTGCAATGGAGAAGAACTACCAACATGGTTAGTCTGAACATTAAATCAGGAAGCGGGAATTCAGAATTACAAAGCAATGGTTATCATAATCTAAACACACTATTTCAGACAAGGTAACAATTCAAGTCTTACATACAGAATGTATTGGCCCTTTGTCACAAAGTGAATGTGAAAGTGATAAAATCGACAAAATATCACACTTTATGAAAGGAGTCACAGAAGACATGTGCCAAGCTCTTCTTGTAAAGGAAGTAACAACAGAGGAATTCATCAAGTGGTCGAGGAAATGTAACAGAAAACAGATGGATGAAAGAGGTACGACCAAATCCTGAATGTCCCCCTATGGCTGTTGTGGAAAACCACCATGACCTAGACTCTCTCAAATGCCAGGTAGTAATAGATCATATACAGCAGGTTATGGCAGCCAGAAATATCAAACCGAGTACACAAGAGACAGCAGCAATGAATGTTGATCCCATGTCAGGAGGCGGCAGGAAATGTTGAAGGAGAGGCATTTCAATGTTTAGCACCAATCTCCACCACCAGTCTAAAGCACCATGAAGAATGGACTTGGATAACAAAGGTTTATGGCGCCGCTGTCAAACATCAACCCAGCATCTGACCAACAAAGGTAAAACAAATTTCTCCACCAAGCATAAAGCAGCCCCACAGAGGAACAGACATTAGCAGCACAGACGAAAACATGTCAGTATGTTTCCACTGTAGATGTCCTGGATTCAATGTAGGCCTACACTACTCAAGAGAAAAAAGACAAGTGTTCGACAGCTATTATGCTGCAAAACATGAAACATCACAACAGTCCTATTGATGCCAGTCAATTGCAGATGATTATAGTCAACCTATGGAATGAATCTCATCACCGTACCTTGAATTACGTCACTCCCCAATATGTTTTAGGCATTCCCTGTTGCCATAAAGAGGTATCAGCCACTCACCTAACTGATGAATTCAAGAAAATTAAGCAAGGCTACCATGTATAGAGGTGACGCCACCACATATGAAAATCCTCCATGGACAACTGTCATCCAAGATGTCAGGAAACCTTATTGATATCATCGACAGCCAACCTACGTGAGCACTATTCAAATCCAGGGTTTCTTGTTCTGTAATGTTGAATGTCCAGTGAACAAGGACTTTGTTCCATGATATGGAAGTGATTGTTCTGAAAGTCACAAATGGGAAACAGATTAGCCAAAGGGAACATATGAAAGAATAACTATCAATAACAGATCAGAGGCCTTATAACTTGTTATTTTAACAGAATGCAGTCATTATGTTACTCTTGGATTCATTCTTTTGTAGGCAGTAGTAGACTGTGGAAGATCGAGGCTCCAGAATGACAAAGGGGTCATTCCATGTTAAAGAGACTTCGTGACAAAAAAATGAAAATGACAATATTACAAATATAACCTTAAAAATTCCAAGTTAAAAGTACATTTGTTCATTGCAAAATAATCATGAATATGAAAAAAATAAATTTCTACCTTCACTAAGCGTTTAAAGTGCACTACTCTATGGCACCACAGAGAGGTATGTTTTATGCTATTTCCAGATGAGTATTAGTTATGTTATCTATGGCTGATTGTTCTATTGTTGCAAAGAATATTGAAGTCAACATTGTTATAGCTCATAATATTTTGTTTTGTTGAAGTAAGATAATTGCATTTCTTTATTTTGTTAGTTTTACAATACACTCCTGGAAATTGAAATAAGAACACCATGAATTCATTGTCCCAGGAAGGGGAAACTTTATTGACACATTCCTGGGGTCAGATACATCACATGATCACACTGACAGAACCACAGGCACATAGACACAGGCAACAGAGCATGCACAATGTCGGCACTAGTACAGTGTATATCCACCTTTCGCAGCAATGCAGGCTGCTATTCTCCCATGGAGACGATCGTACAGATGCTGGATGTAGTCCTGTGGAATGGCTTGCCATGCCATTTCCACCTGGCGCCTCAGTTGGACCAGCGTTCGTGCTGGACGTGCAGACCGCGTGAGATGACGCTTCATCCAGTCCCAAACATGCTTAATGGGGGACAGATCCGGAAATCTTGCTGGCCAGGGTAGTTGACTTACACCTTCTAGAGCACGTTGGGTGGCACGGGATACATGCGGACGTGCATTGTCCTGTTGGAACAGCAAGTTCCCTTGCCGGTCTAGGAGTGGTAGAACGATGGGTTCGATGACGGTTTGGATGTACCGTGCACTATTCAGTGTCCCCTCGACGATCACCAGTGGTGTACGGCCAGTGTAGGAGATCGCTCCCCACACCATGATGCCGGGTGTTGGCCCTGTGTGCCTCCGTCGTATGCAGTCCTGATTGTGGCGCTCACCTGCACGGCGCCAAACACGCATACGACCATGATTGGCACCAAGGCAGAAGCGACTCTCATCGCTGAAGACGACACGTCTCCATTCGTCTCTCCATTCACGCCTGTCGCGACACCACTGGAGGCGGGCTGCACGATGTTGGGGCGTGAGCGGAAGACGGCCTAACGGTGTGCGGGACCGTAGCCCAGCTTCATGGAGACGGTTGCGAATGGTCCTCGCCGATACCCCAGGAGCAACAGTGTCCCTAATTTGCTGGGAAGTGGCGGTGCGGTCCCCTACGGCACTGCGTAGGATCCTACGGTCTTGGCGTGCATCCGTGCGTCGCTGCGGTCCGGTCCCAGGTCGACGGGCACGTGCACCTTCCGCCGACCACTGGCGACAACATCGATGTACTGTGGAGACCTCACGCCCCACGTGTTGAGCAATTCGGCGGTACGTCCACCCGGCCTCCCGCATGCCCACTATACGCCCTCGCTCAAAATCCGTCAACTGCACATACGGTTCACGTCCACGCTGTCGCGGCATGCTACCAGTGTTAAAGACTGCGATGGAGCTCCGTATGCCACGGCAAACTGGCTGACACTGACGGCGGCGGTGCACAAATGCTGCGCAGCTAGCGCCATTCGACGGCCAACACCGCGGTTCCTGGTGTGTCCGCTGTGCCGTGCGTGTGATCATTGCTTGTACAGCCCTCTCGCAGTGTCCGGAGCAAGTATGGTGGGTCTGACACACCGATGTCAATGTGTTCTTTTTTCCATTTCCAGGAGTGTATATATGCAGCTTGTAACACCCGTAACAAAAAAGATACAAAAGTTTAATTTGTTATCTAGTAAATTTGTTCTGTACAACACCTTTCTGTAAAAGTGATGTTATGCACAGGTTTTACAATATCATACCATTACATGGCATTTTGAAATCTTATTTTAACACTCTGAGAGCTGTTACGGGTGTTACTAATTTTTGTTTCGGGTGTTACTTAACACATGGTTACTTAACACCCGTAACTTGAATTGGAAGGTTTAATGCCACCTTCATCTTTAGTGGGCCTAGGCCCTACATTTAAATTATAACCAAAGGGTATTATTATGAATGAAAAAAGTTTTTTACCTATGTTTATTACATATGAAAACAGTTTTAAGCATGAAAACTAAAATTTTTATTCCTCTGCATACATTTGTTTAAGCACTACACCTACATTATAAAAGTTAATTAGAGCAATAACCTGACTCAACTGACATTCTCCTAAAAAGTTAATTAAGCCGAAAATTCTTTAGATTACATATAGTTTATGTTTTCCATTCTAACTTTTCCAAGAACAACAATATTTCTAACCTCAGTTTTAAATTTTATATAGGCCCAGTAAACTGCTTATTGAGGCACATTCTAGTCATTCATAAGAGCCTATGTTTAACAATGTACTGTGCTGGGCAGTTGAAAATTAAATATACTCTGTCCAATCTATGTTATTTTGAGAGAGACTTTGGACTGACAGTTGAGTGGAATTTTTTTGCCAGTTCACATGGTAAAGGAGCCATGGATGGCATTGGAGGTGCACTGAAGAGGAGCATGTGGACAGCTGTTAGATCTAGGAAAATTATTATTAACAAAACAATTGACTGTTATGACTACACTCGGAAGAATTTTTCTAAAATTAAGGTATTATGGGTTGATAACATAACAGTGGAGCATAACATTCCTATTTTGGATGAAAGGTGGAAAAATTTACAAGCGATTCCTCAAATTCAGGGCTGTCATCACTTTTGGCCTTATAACACAACTGATTTGCTGGTTTCAAAAACAGCAGAGTCATTAATGACAAGGGTGTCAGTATTTATTACTGAGGAGGTCAAAGTTAAAACATTACATGCAAAAAGATGCATAAACTTCTATGAAGTGTGCAGTTCTGATGATTCTGATCAGGAGACTGTTTCACTATCTGAATCACAAGGCAATATTGGAAGTGCTTGTGAGTTAAGCCTAACTAATAAAACTGAAAAGTCTGATTTAAAATTTGGGTTATTTGTCTTGGTTAACATTCCAAGTGACAAAAAGAAGCCAACCCTATACAAAATTCAATACTGTTACTTGGGAATCTGCCAGAGTGAGGTTGATGAAGAGGAGGATGTGAAAATAATGTTTCTGAAGCCAGCAGGAAAAAGTAAAACACTTTTTAAACTAGATGAAACTGATGTTTGTTTTGTGAAATTCAGTCCAGTACTATCTAAGGTAACAACACCAGAAATCAAACAACAAGGTAACCATTTGTACTATGACTTCAATTTTGAGTTAGATGTTGCTGAAAAAGATTATTAAAAAGTTTTTAAACCTATCAATAATAAGAAAACATTTTTGTCATAAATTTATTAGGCCTACAAAATGAGGTAAATGTAAGTAATGATATCTTGGCCTAGTTGTGTTTTAAAACTGTAACAAAATTTTTTGTGTAATAAATAGCTTTTTCCTTCAAATATGTTTTCTAAGTACGTACTTTTATTCCAAATAAACTATAATACTTCTTTTCTTTTAATGCAATTGTAAGAGGTAGATTTATTCCTTCAAGAATCAAATCTGATGCATCTATGTAACACCCGTAACATTTAATGTAACACCCGTAACAGCAAACAATATATATATACTGAGTTATGATGTCCAAAAAAATAAAAATTTATATTTCAAAATAAAATTTGGGGCAATACCTCTTAATAGTGGTTTTACAAGAATAAAAGCTTCATCAACTTTGCAGAAATTAGAGAATTCACTAACTCTTAACAGGGGCCAGGTCTACACCCGTAACACTGCTTTTTTGATTAATAACCAGGAGAACAATAAAACAATTCCAGTATCAACATTTCTAACATGAAATATAATGTAAGCCTTAAAAGTTCTCAATATTAAATCCAATAAATACAATAAATATTTTTTCTTAGATTATTTTTCCTGATTTTAAGGTGTGTACATGTAACACCCGTAACTATGGAATTGCCCAAAGCTATCCCAAGAATCACACATAATAGAGATTTCTCTAGGCAGTCGTTAGCTGCTGAAGATGTGGTTATCCCACCACCATCAATGAGATGAGTTTCTCCCATGAACCTAGATGCTCAGTTGAACTGAAAAATTTTTGTCAGCTCCAAAGCTTTTCAGCTTCGCAAAATAAGAAATCTACATACTAGTGATAATCATAAGCACTGCAAGAGGGCAAAGAGGACTTCAAATCACCAATCGATAAGAATTCAGAAATCATCCCTAAAGGAATGTGCTTGGGAACAGCCAAACCAGTCCAGGTTGGAAACTAAGTGCTACTGATGAAGAATCATGCTCTACTACCATTGTAGACAATACGGTGGATGTAGCTGCTATCAAGCTGCAAATAGGATCAGGCCTAACCTAGATGACAAGTGTTAGCCGTTATGTTGGTTCCACTGTGCTGAGAAATGTCATTTGAAAAATATGGTAACGATCTTGAGGTACACGGACTTTTTTTTCATACATTGTGTTGTCAAGCCTCTAATATCAATGACGGCCTTCAGGAATATGCAACTAGTACAGTATTTAAACATTGTTAGCAATGAGACGAATCTGAGCAATAGAAGGAGTGATGGAATCGCATTCTGCAGTGTGGGGTTCAGTAGTTGTAAAGCAAATGCTCCTGAATAATTTCTCATAACCACCTGATAGATAATATACAGCGGTTGATAACTGGGCAACTGACAGCTTCGACATCGTTTACGAGTCTCCTTTGTCCTTAGATTTACGAAACGGCATGTCTGTATTACTTTATCAATTAACCACCTAATGCTGACATGACAGTTCAAGTAGTTAAAACTGGTCTACGTATTTTCGCATACTAGTGCTTATATGGTCTTATCCTTAGGGGGGAAAAATCAAATAATTGCACTGTACTGTACGGCAGGTTATGATAAATGACTTTTTTGTGACATGTACCTACCTTACAAAAATAACACTATAACGTTAAATTACGCGTAAAACGACTGTAACAAACAGTTCCAGTTCCGTAGCTTCAAGGTGCCTTTTAGCAAATTCGTGACACATTTTTGAAATTTGTAATTTGTCAAATTGTGTTTGTAAACAAACATTCCGTTTAGAACTCTCACCAGAGATTTTGTAACATTGGCAGTGCTTTATTTTTAAAGCCATTGAACATTCAAATCTAGCGCTTACTTCTGTGAAATACATTGGAGTAACTTAATAAGTTACAAATTCAGTGTTCTTTTTCTACGCATACGTATATTAGTTTTTAATAAATTGACAAAAACAATTTGGTTATCGAAATTGTCGACTACTTAATTATTTTGATGAGTCTCTAGAGATATGCGAATACAAGTAACTGTGCTTTATGAAAATGTAAATAAAGGAAATTGTGTTCAACGTTATAATAATCGGCCGGATCAACAATAAATCGAATTGATTCAGGACATTGAAGTCCTTAAAGTTGGCAGCACTTTTGTTATCTGCGATAAGCTTCGGAAGGAAACGCTTCTGCTTTCGTGAAAGGTGTTGCATCGTTAGAATTTGGATTGTAGATTCACTTTCACTCTTCTTGTGAGTCGTGGCAAATTCGTAGCGGAGTGCGTAAGTATTGTAATTAACGTTGTAATTAATGTAGTAAGAATGTGCGTGAGAGAAGAAATGTATGATGATTCATAAGGTTGATGTAGGACATTGACACACTAGCTGCTACCATTAACTGTACGGCGTGCGCTGAGGTCTGTAGTAGCGGGATTTTTAATTGGAATTTGATCGTATGTTACAACCGTAACTTTTCACGATGAGTAATCTTATGTATGTTGCAATAAATTAACATGGTGTGACAGTTTTCAAAACCGAATACGTAAACATTGCTTAAATAGGTCTCTTGTCATTGTTCGTAAGCTATCGTAATTAAGATTGCATACATTACGTTCCATAAAGTATAACATGCTTTCTGTTTGTCGTAGTTTGCAATGGCACGAGGACAGCAGAAATTGCAGTCGCAGGCCAAAGCTGCCGAAAAGTTAGCTAAACAGAAAAAGCAGCAGGGTCACAATGCCAATACCCAGAAGAAGGCTGCACAAGCGGCGCTTGTGCATGTCTGTGTAGTGTGCAAGGTAAATGTGATGACTGTTACAAGAAAGCTCCGAAAATGCATTTTGTAAATTAATAACAAGGTTGAGGGCATGTTTTGTAGTTTTCCCTAACAGCTTTCCTATAGAAAAATTTGTGATGTAAATCTGTTCAGTGCATAATGGAGAATTCAAAGTCAGCTGTGTGGTTCTGTATTTGCAGCCAGGGCTAAATCATAGTATATATCAAGGTATAAAATTAAAACTTTTATTGAATATTTTGAAATGATGCTTCTATTCTACTTTTAATGTTGGCTTTGCATGCTGAAAGAAATTTGGATTTAGATCTGCTCATTGCAGTGCAGTGTTTTATCAGAGGTGAAAATGCAGGCTGCATGGTATTAATAGCTTTGTTTAAAAAATGGTTATAGGAAGTATTTGCACCCATGTAGTTTTATATTTTCTATCTTTCGTTTTCCTGTCTAACAGTATTTCATTTTTGGTCAGGTCAGGTAGATCTTACTAATTTACAGGCATGTCCCATCTAAGTTCTGATGTATGCAGACACTCTTGTGTTTAAATTTACTCATTTCAAGTTACTTTTGCGGATATGTTTGCTTCACTTTTCCATGTTTTTTTGTTGTTGCCTGACATTTGTGCCTAGCTTTTTTTTTTTTTTTTTTTTTTTTTTTTTTTTTTTTTTTTTTGCGGCTTTGAAAATTTTCTAAACAGCAAATTTTATGTTTGTGCTGTAACCAGTTTCACCGATTCCACACATCTCAAGTCCTGTTATTTACCCTTTGGCAATAATAAATTTCTTCAGTGCTAAACTCAGCCTAAAACTCTTTATTGCCACAATTAAAGACCTGACAGTGAGCTACTAATGGCTTATGATATATCATAAGCTCTGGCTAGTGTTACTGCCATCCACTCCTTCTGGAATCTTGGCTGTGGTAGCTTATCTGTAGCTTAGAGGTCTAGGTTAGATTGGACAGTGACAGCTTGGTTGATGGTGAAATAATTGTGATAAGAGATTGCTCTGTAGTATAGTCATTTAATGCAGTGTTATTTAATGCAACCATGAAATTAAAACAGGAAGTTAAATTCAGACTGTCTGTATTAGATAAGCCATATTGGAATATTTTAATACATACAGGGTATTTGTCTTTGCATCGAGTGTCTAGGGATGATGATTGTCATGGGGAACAACTTTTGTTAGAGCAAAAATGTTTGCTGGCTCTTCCCAGTTATGCTAATCATAATTTTTTATTATTACACAAGGCATTTTGCAGGAAGGAAAAATTGCCTTAGTAGATAACAAGAAGGATCATGTGCAGGGAAGACTTATTTTAGTTAATCTGAAAGTTCTGCACAAAATACTCCATAAAATACAGGGTGTTAATGTTTTTAATTTCTCCACAAGAGATAAATCTTGTCAAGGTTTTTTGGAACACAGGAACATGATCACTTAATGCATTTTTTGCCATTGCTACTAACACCTTTCTAATGACGAGACTTTAAACGCATGCAAATAGCAACCCTGTTGCTAAGGCAGCTCATGAAAATGTTGTTGGAGCAACTGAAAGTGGGGCAATATTAGACTTACAAATATGACAGTGGTGTATATATATGAGAGATTCCCAGGTATTACACAAATTTAAAGATTTTGAGATTAACTGCGTCCCTGCTGCTGACTGAAAAGTCCTTTCATGGCCCAGTAGGAAAGATGCTGTTCGGGTTTACTTCTCCAATTTCACATGTAAGCTGGATGTCTCATTACGAAGTCTTTATACACAGTTGTATAATGTGACAGAAAGTGCCATGAAAAGATTGTATATCCACATTTAAGTGAACTTATTGTTTTTTGATCAAGATGTCAAGGAAGATGTTACAGGCAAGATGGAATTAATTTTAATAACATTTTCCTTATGTACATTTGAATTTGACTCTGCATGCATACATACTAGTATGTATAAAAAGTTATTAAATATCTGATTTTTGCTTGCAGCTTTGTTCTGTCTCATTAAAGTTATTTCTAATTTACAGTAACAGAATGAGTATCACATTTTTGCACCCAAGCTCTTATAATGGTTTACACTGAAGACATTGAATAGTGAAATACATGTACATTAAGAAAAAGGTTTATAGTTTTCAGCTTTAACCTGTTTACAGTTCTGACATACAGGTCAACCACCAATATTCTGGAAACAATGTTTTAAAGAATACTCATGGTTTTTATTTACCATTGCCGTTAATTATATTCAGTTTTTGTTCCATAGACCCAAAAAAGATGATTTTTGTGGGTGTGGAACATGCCAGAAAGTATAACATAAAAACATAAAACATTTCAATGTAATACTTGCTATCCTGATCATTTGTCAGGAGACTGTCGAAATAGGTGAATACAATGCGGTAAACTGGAACAGTTAATCTTTACAGAATTAACATGCTGTCTGAATGAAACACTGTTATGCACTATTAATTAATTTATCATACACAAAATACATAATCTTGACTGTTGTGACAGTTCTGTCACAACTGAAATCTAACATACTTTTACTTAAGGTGGCTTAAGTCTAAGATATTCATCTATGGAGTTGTTGTGCTGAATTGGGTGGTATGTGTAAGACATTTTCATTTCATTTTTTGCCAATGAATAAACTGTGTTAAGTTCTCCTTAGCACCTAAGATTGCTGCCAGATATATTAACATTTCAGCAAAAAATAAAGTTGAGATTAAAGTGTCCACATGCACGCATGCACGAAGACTTTGAAGTTTATCAAATTTGACCTATCTCTGATGGAGTCATCCTTAAGTGAAAATAAGAAATATTTAGATGCCATATGCTTTCCAGTATTACTTATACTTAATAATAGGACTAACAAGTTGCAGTGCACAAGTAGAAGTTTTGACTGTTTCCTTGTACAGTTAACACTTCCTAAGAACATGTTAATGTAAAAAAATGTTGTGGAAAAATTGTTCCAACATTTTGCATTAAATCAGAATGATTTATTCTACTTTCAATACATTGTATCAACTTAATGTCTTACATAGGTCATAAAAACACAGGTCTGTAGGTCGTCTCAAAAGTAAGTAGTAAATCTCTAAAAATAGAGAAATTGGTGCCTGACCAGATACACACCCTTCAGCCTACAAACCTGAATTTATCAAAAATGGTTAGCTCAGGCAGTGCTATTTGGCAGTCTATTAAGACATGTAGGTATCCATGAAATGATCGCCTTACAATATGACAAAATGAGTGTTTACATGGCATGACCCTTGTTAGTTTGGTGAAATCTTGTCCCATGGTTGAAAAATTCAGTAGAAAGATGCCTAGCATTGCTGGGAAGCATTGGTGAATATTTTCTGTCTTAATGTTTTTCCCCATGTTGTGATGACACCTAGACTTCTACTTTGAAACACACAAATTCTTGTTTGTGCATTCATAAAATATGAAAAATAATCCTTATTTCTTTAATTTAGGGTAAACTATGAGCACTGCAGTTCTGTTTATTTTAAAGCATCATTTGAATTTTAGATTCAAGGTGGGAGAGTCAGCTTTGGCCTATTACTTAATGATGGGATACATTATGCCGTGCATTTGTAAACATGCAAGACACTGGCAATATTCACATTGCCTTTATTTTTTGGTATGTAGGTTGACAGCATTGCCTTAGGTGTAGCCTCTATTGGAGGATAATTCAGTTTGTGTGCGTGTGATGTCATGAGAATTTTAATTCTTGCTATCAATTGTAATTCATGTACATTGTGTTTGTGAGTGGTTTGTTGCCTATTTAGATATTGGGTCAAAGCAGAAATGGCTTAAACAGGTAAAATATTTCTTTACAGGTAGTGGTCACCTGTTCCATGGCAGTATTAACCAATGGGATGCCATAGTGTGAAACACATATTGACACATGCATTTTCATGTTTTTTGCAGCAAAATAGCTGCTAAATTGAATCCAGAGCAAGCAGCTGCATAAACTTTATTTCTAATATTTCAGTCTTTTTTTCCAAGTGAGCTGGCAGATTGAAGCTATAGCATTCACTCAGTTCTTTTAACAATTTGGGACTGGGCAGTTAAGGCATCTGTTAATGGTCTGAAATTCTTTGCATGACAAGAAAATTTTTGTCTTTCGTTTTGTAAATTGAGATGGGATTATAAATGGTTGCTACCAGAATTAATGGTATGAAAATGTAGATTTTTGTTAAAAATTGCTTAGTTTCTTAGCATGAATTCCCAAAGTGTTTTGGAAAACAGACCAACAGCACATTCCTCACAATTGCATCCAATACCTTGTTTTGCTACTTTCCAGATTTTGCCTAATTCCATTCTGCACAAATTGTGCATCTCCTCTAAGACCATTTGGACATTTTTGTAGCTGGAATCAATTCAGGAAAATGTCTTCCACCGCACCTGCTTAAAAGTGAACTATCTTGAGTGAAAGTTGATTCAACCAGGCCTCCTTTGTTCATCAAAGCTCCTCTCTGTTCAGAAACGAAGTCGAGAATATGTTGGCTAGTAGCCCTCGGCTAACGTACAAATTTACAATTGTGAAATGTAACATTCATTTCAATAGTATTAGTGTGACATTGTTCCACATTAGCCTTGCTTCTATTATACTTAAAGATGAAATAAAATTGTATTATCTCTATCATTCCTAATTTAGTTCTGACATTGCATTGGATGCAATCACTTTGTCTTGTTATCAAATGAAATACTTTCCTAGTGTATTTACAGTTCACAAACAGCAAATGGTCTTGCCTGCAATAGTTAATTTTTTCAACTTCTGGGCAATTAGATATTTAGCTATCCCGTTCTGTTTTTCAATACTGTACTGTAAGGTCCTCTTGGAAATTAAGTGTAGCAGACAACAATGAAAGTCCTTTACACTGTTTACGGCCTTGAGGAGCTGCACATAACAAGGCGAATGTGAATGTCACAAAGAAAATAACACATAGTATTGTCTATGTTCTTTTCTCCTGTCTTGCCTAGACAGAATTGCTGCTACATTTTTAGCTAAGTCACACATCTCCAGAGTGTTAAGCTTGCAAGTTGTAGTACGGTCCACATGGCTGCCTCACTTGGAATATAACCAAAAAGTACATGGCTGAAATATTAGAATAGTTATTGTGGCTGCTCTCGCGAAATGTAATGGAGTGCGTACCAAGCTTCATGTGAAGTTGCCAGTTTCACCCCTGCTGTGCCTGACACTATTCTTTGCATTAAACCATAATAGTTTATTCCCACAATAGTCATAAATGTTAATACCCTTTGTTACATTGCCATACCTTCATTTATTCAACCCGATAACATTTATCTTTTTACCAATGTATCTTTTTTGCTGTTCATCTGTTACCTTTAAACTGAGCTACATATAGGTCAATAAGTGAACTGTGGATTCCCCTCTTCAGATAACAAACTTTTAGGTAGGTAAAACTCAAATATATTGAATGGTACACAGTTCTTCGTTGCTTCAAACTAAAAATTACATTTACACAAAACTTAAAAATGTACATATCAGAAACCAGACACAAAGTAGTTTAAACTTTAATTGGGTGTCCTTCTGACAAAGGTTGTTATTGATATAAGGATTTCTGTAGTCTCTAAAATGAAAATAATCACTTTATTAATGAATATTAACTATTTGAGAAGGACCCATTTTGCCTGGTCACTTCTCTCATTTGTTTCCTGAATTGTAAAACTGTGTAACTAATCAACTTATTTGTGCAACATCTAACTTGAAGCTCAAGATACAGGGTGTCCCAAAATGTATGTCGAAACTTCAGTATTGTATAACTTGACTAAAAGTTATAGAGGAAAAAAGCAGTTTGTCTGATGCACCACCTCAATTTTGTAATGTAATATGACTAAATGTTTCACCTTTAAAAGTGACAAGAGCAATATAACTGAAACAAGGGATTTTCTTTGTACTGGGGCTAGAGCGCCATAAATAAATAGTCCGCACAGGAAAAGGTACATTGAGTGGCTTCATTTATTTAAAAAGAAGTCAGAAACAGATGAAATGCTCAGAGTATCTGGTTGGTGCACTGTTGTTAGAGGGATTCAGTTCTTTTGCTGCCTTATGAGCAGATGTAAGCTGTAAATACTGGAAATCATGTCTAATTTTGTCTCTTCTTCACTTCTCCTTCACGGTTGCCACAAGTTCTGGAAATTGAGAAATATCAAGGAATTTCAAATGTCAGAAATATCAGGGAAATTTGAAGAAAACACTGGAAAAATCTTGTTTTTTGTCTCAGTAGATGAAATTTGTTTACTGTGATGTCATGCATTGTCACTGGCTGCACACACCTGAGTATGTGCACTGCTATGCTACTCCATCACTCATGCTGCTTCTCCCCTTCCTACCATTCCCCTCAGCCTGCAGTCAGTGCTGCCACCACTTCTTGCCACTAGCCCAGCAGCTACCGATGAGAGGCAGGAAGGCGTGTAGGGGTTTTTTTTTTCCGGATGTGATTCTCAGATATTGTTGATGCAGCAGCCAGAGATGGTGGTAATGTGCACAAGGGTTGTCGAGTGATTGTGTGTTTGCTGTCCTTTTCTGACAAAGGCTACAGCCAAAATGTTAGTCGAGTGTGAGATTCTGTTCTACCTGTCTGTGGCTCAGCAATCATCTTTACGGTGGGTGAGTTGCTGCCTATCCTCATTGGTATTGATTGTCTGCACAAGTTATCTGTTGCATGGATTGATCACTGTGGTCTCATTTCATCAGCATGGTGTCTGTGACACATGAATAGCCAGTCACATTAGTGGACTTCCATGATGATGGATCAAAACTGCAGCTCATATCTGTGGGTATCTCTAACAGATTGGGCCTGCCGATCAGATGCCCATTGTTTCCCACTAATGTGCAAGGCCTGCCCTTAGGATCTAATCTCATCGATCTGCCTGCGGGCTTGATCTGTTTGTGTGTGAGATAATGTGTTGAATTTTCAGGGTTTATCCAATGACCCAGGACTGTGGTGCTCCTTGGCGGGCCAGAGGCCAGGTCCAATGGATTTCATGAATTGCTACTGTCTCACTGCAAGCACAGTGCAACATTTTATAGGCATTTATTCTAGTACCTTTTGCCACTTCGAAAATAATTTATATGTAAGAAACTATGGACAATAAGAAAATTGTGGCAGTCGCTGGCAGTTTGTGCGCTATGTACTTGAGAAATACACAAGAGAAAAATCATAAAATATCTGTGAAATAAGACAACACAGTGACTAATAGCCAGCATAAACAAACATAGTAGAACCAAAATTTTGTTGGTTGTAACTCGTAGTGTTGGTTTGCACAATTCCTCCTGCCTTATGAGGTGTGATTTTAAGCAAGTAGGCCTACTGTTTTGAAATTATAAAAAGATGTGCTAAGATATCTCAATTTTATTTTTGCATGAAAGCCTGTACCTTAATCTACGCACTGACGCCATTACAGTCTGATTATTCCTTGTTTACATTGTGTACCAAGTGTTTAAGATGTCTCTGATAATCGTGAATCCTGCTGACTGAAGTATGGGCTGTTAAGATTTCTTAGTGCTAAAGACCTAAAATTGATAGATATTCGTGAGATCTGTGCAGTTTACGGAGAAAACAGTGATGGAATGGTAAGAAAGTGGGTGAGAGCATTTAAAGATGGCAGCACAAATGTGCATGATAAACAATGGAGTGGGCATCCTTTGGTCGTTAATGAAAGTTTGGTGCAGGAAGTGGACAATAAGGTGAGAGAAAAGACGCTTTACAATTTCCTCCTTGCGGCATGACTGTCCTAGTGTTTCTCATAGTGTTTTGTTTGGCATTGTGACCATGCACTTGAATTACCGAAAATTGTGCGCACATTGGGTACCAAAAATGTTGACGGATGTGCACAAAACCAAATGTTTAGACAGTGACTTTCCTTGAGCGGTACCACAACGGGTGATGAAACATGGGTGGCCTACGTCACACCAGAATCGAAGCAACAGTCCATGGAAGTTGAGCAAGGGCATCGTTTTGCTGCAAGAAAATGCCTGTCCGCATGTGGCAAATCAGACCAAAGATCTCATCACATCTTTTTGATCTGAAACTCTGGATCATCCTCTGTACAGCCCTGATCTTGCACCCAGTGACTACCATCTGTTCCTGCACTTAAAGAAACACCAGGTGGTCGTCATCTTCAAGACGATGACGAAGTCAAAACAGTGGTGACGCAGTGATTAACAAGTCAGGCGGCAGACTTCTACGAGGAGGGTTTTCAAAAACTGGTACAACATTATGACAAGTTCCTCAATATTGATGGAAATTATGTAGAAAAGTAGATTAAGGTACAGGCTTTCATGTAAAAATAAAACTGAAATATCTTAGCACGTCTTTTCTAATTTCAAAACGGGACTTACTTAAACCTGCCTCGTACACATCTTTCAAGAGGTCTACTTTTTTCTGAGATTATTTCTGAAATCAGTGAAGATATTTTAAATATGTGTTGCGACACGGAGGAAATGCGTATTTTTGTCACAAAATGTATTATACAGGGGAGACATACAGAAGTCCTTAAAGTTGTCAACTTAAGTCTTTATGTACCCTTGAGTTCTCAAAATTTTGGGGAAAAATGCTAAAACTTTCCTGGAAATCAGGGAATTTCACTTGGAAAACTGGTAGCAACTCTGTCCTTGACCTGCCTGAGATGCCCCAGATTGACACTCCCGGTTTCCATGAATGTCCTGTGCCAGTATCTTATGGGTGGCTGAGAGAATGGTTTCTCATATCGTAATCTGAAAATTGCTCAACTTGGGTTCTGATTTGGTTTCAATAAACAAAGCCACACACTATGCCTTTTCCTGTTCAGACTCCATTCCTGATTCACTCACAGTACTCCTAACATCCTGCAGCAACAATGAAAATACTTCAGTTATGTTGCTCTTGTAGCCTGGAATGCCACAAAATTTATTGAATAACTTAAATTAAAAGTGAATTGGTGCATTAGACAAATTGAGCTTTTGTCACTTAATTAACGAGTAGTTAAAACTTTGATGTTGTAATGTACCTTTTGGGACACCTTGTATATCCATATAAACTGCATTTGGTGTTTTCTTTTGGGTGCAAGTTTTGTGGTTGTACAGCAGACATTCTATGTATAGTTCTCAATAGGAGAAACCTGACTATTTTAAGTTCACTCTGCAACATTGAGATATGTACTCCTGTGCTTTGACTTGCACAATATACTAATATTACTGGGAATTGTAGCCTTTCAAAACTAGTTGGTAAGTTGGTTGAAATGAGTTGAATATATGGTATGATAGCTGGAATGCCCCCCCCCCCCCCTCCCCTGCCACCCTACAGTTAATAAGTCTGCTTGTATAATGATTAGAAGCTGCTTTGTGAGGGCAAAGCAGGAATATGGAGTGAATTTGAGAATTCTACTGGACAGTTTGGTTTTTGTCTTGATAATTGTATCACTGCATTTAAATATTTATTATTCCCCTGATGTCATATTCTGTATGTATTGATTTGTTTGTTGAAGATCATTTTTGTTGTTAAAATTGTTCACTCATGCCTTTTGCTTGCATTGTTTCTCTCTACAAGTAGGTAAAATTCTTTGAGTTGTTAATGTCTTTATAACTTTGCACAACTTGTCAATTTAAAAGATTTTACCAGTGTGGATCAATGTAATATGTGTTTCCAAGTTGTTCTAGAATATTTTTACAAGCTCATGAACATTAAAAGAACATTGTGATTTTTTTTCCCCCTCCTTGAAAATATATTGAAGTGAAGATGATGTCCTTGTGACCATGATATGATTATCTTCTCTTCTCCACAACCATAATGGCTACTGCCATGCAACCTTCATAGTTCATGACAGGCAACCAAGGTCACACCAGACTCGAATAGGGAGTTGGTAATTTAAGAGGTACCTTCTTTGTTAACAAAAATTATGTATGTATTAATTTGGTTGCTATGCCTCTAAAAATCTTCAGGTTCTGGTGTTGATTCTGATAGATCCTAGTAGTTAGCCATTGCTTAAGTGCATTCACTTAAGTGGCTTGCAAAGTAGCAAAACATTTAAAATACTTTGTTACTGGTTGCATAGTCCTGTTTGCTGAACTTTGTTGATCAGTCATTTAGTTAAATGCTTTAAGGAAAATTATATTTTTTAGAAGATGGCAACACTCTTAAATCAATTAGTAAGAGATTGTGTATGTTAGTGAAGCTGGAAAGAAGTTTCTGTTACTGATATAGGAAACTAGACACCAATATGAAGGTTGGTCAAGGCACCAGAGCTTGACACAAACTCTGGCATCTGGTAAATGCCATGAAATCTCTTATTTCATAATGTCAGTCTTTTATCATTTGGCTTACTTTCTGTGAACAAGAGGGTGTTCAAAGCTTGTAGACTTCGATGATATGAATTATTTTTGGCAGAGTCCTGTATTGTGTTCCCTGTATTTTTTGTTGTGGTTAATTGTACTGTGCTGAAATTTTTTATGATGATGAATTGGCGTTAGAATTCCCTATGACTTAAGGTGCACTAGAAATTCGTACATGATTATCTACTCTAAAACTGATGAGATCTAAGAAGTTTGTGGCGTTCTTTGATGTTCTGCACTGGAACAAAATTATGAATACTATCTTCGCATTACGAAGACACTTCGTTTTTCTTGTCCGGTATTGTTTCTTGAAGAAATTTTCTTTTTTAACTTGGAAGACTGAAATGAAAATTTGCATTTAACTTGTATTCCAGCACAAAACACAAGCAGAAGCTTGTAACATGCAAGTCATAGATGAAATGTAATATTAGAACACATCCTAGTATGGACTATTGAAAGAAATATTTATATGGTATGACGTACGAATTGTTACATATTTCGTTGAGGTATGTTGACTTGCACACAGCTGCAAGGAATGATGGGAACTATAAAAGTGCTGACAACTGTTTGAAGAGGGCAATGATAATGTAGCAGGCAGGCTTTTTAGATGAAATGAAGCTAAACTTTCATATCTTAACTGATCAAAAACTGTGGAATATGATGTGAAGGCAGTTAAGAACCTGATGAAACTAGTATGGATGACAGTTTAATCTCTTTTATTTGAATCTAATCAAAACTTCATCGCTGGCAAATTTATCTGTGTACAGAAATTTGTGTGGAAATTTCAAAATTTAATGTAGTCAGTAGTACAAACGATCTTTCAAGAGTGGTGTTACCGAGGTTATAACCTTCCTACAGTCAGTCTTTTGAATCTTTATGTTCAGTGGCAGTGGCCAAACTTCTGATGGCACATTCGTTGGCCTCGCTCAATTCCAAACATTAAACACCTCAGGCTATGCTACAGATCCATTGTGTTGCTGCAACTTTCACGAATGTGATCAAAGTTTTTTATATTTTGTTAGTATGTCTTAATTTTGCAAATAAAAATATTTATGAAGCTGTAGAACACTGATACTACAATTAGATATGGCACTCATGATTCAAACTTAGATTATTGCTGCTATTGTGCAGGTAGTTATTAAATACAAAAACTAAATGATGGGATTCTGTTTTTGAACTTCACAAATGTTGAGGCTGGGAGGATTGCATTACTGTAACCATATTAACAGAACATTTAAGTAAATATGGTGACTGTACTGAATTTTTGAGTGTTCATGAAAATTGTTTAAATTCTTGAGTTTTCAAGTAAGGTTTTCGTACATTGTTACAGGCACAGATGCCAGATCCGAAGACATACAGGCAGCATTTTGAAAATAAGCATCCCAAAAATGAACTTCCACAAGATTTAAAGGATATTGCTCTATGATATAACAGTTGGCAATTCTGCCATAATGTATGTACTAATTTTTCTATGGGGAACAATAAACAGTGGACAGTAAACAACTGTGGTGCGAGTTCATCTTGACATATGCACAGTATTATTGAGTGTGCAAAAGGGGGGGATGAATTTTAGAACATTCTTCCATTTACATAACTAAGCTGTATCCTGTGAAACAATTTTTACAATTGCATTTCTGAAACTATAGCTAATTTTAGTGATTGCATGATACTCATTTGCACTATTTGAAAATAAATGAACTTGTAAAGTTTAAAAACTGAGCTCACAATGTTCTGTTAGTTCATTTAATATCTGTACCATAGTCTACTATAGATGTACGGTAACTACTAAATGTTTCACCTGTTCAGAAAAACTTTTTTAACAAATATTTCTTCATATGGTTAATGCCAAAATAAATATTTAAAAAAAGTTATGTAAACTGCACAGGCAGGAGTACTCAATATTTTGTTGACTGTTTCTTTGTATCACATCAAATATTTTACATTCCAGTTTACCTAAGATGGTGTAATCAGAGCATCAGTATCTTACTCATTTTTGTCATCAGTTCTTCTATTGTGAGAAATATTGAGTTATCCTTGTTTCTTTATGGCAGTACTGTGTATTATCGGTACAGTGGTTTTCATGTCCTTGTGCTGAAATGCATAATGCTTTCAAATTTTCCAACCCCAAATTTTGCATTAATTTGTTGGGAATATTGTCTTGTGAATGTTATGCAGTGTAGTAATCATTTTGTTAAAATATTCAATTTTATTGCTGTTTATTTGAAAGTGGACAAATTTGCTGAAAGATTTATGATCTCTACTTTTTAGTAATAGTAAAAAGTGTTGTGAAATATAGTCTATATAAAGTGTGATGCAAAAAATTTTAATATGTGAAGTTTGCAGAGAAAATCGTTATGGCTGCTAAATAACTTCGTTCTGCTGTGCTGTGAGGTACTTTTGTGTTTAAGTATGCTTTTGGATTTCTTCTTGCAAACAAATATAGCTTCAGGAGTTACATTACTTGGAAGTGAAATTTTCTGTAGCATTATGTACTATAAAATTTATTTATTCTATGTCTTGTCTTTATTGCTTTTACACCTGATGGTGTAATTAACATGTTAATTCAGTCTAAAAATGATCATGCTGGAAACTTCTGTTATCCTTATTGTGTGGAACCATGATGAGGGCTGTTGGTGCTGTGATGTCAGATCCAAGTAATTTAGGTCTTTGTGTTAATGGAATGCATGTGAACTTTTACTTTCCCCACATTATTTCAAATTGAATTCAGGTCATTAATTTTCAGCTTCAGTGTTATTGTTTGCACACACATTTTGAACTGCAGCTAGACAAGTAAACTGTTTTAGTGCAGTGGAAAAAGTGGGTTTTGTAAGATACTGCATTGTAATGCAAATCCATGGAAATTCATCTCTTAGTAGGGATAGGGACAGTATGTTGTTAATGTTTTAAAAAACGGTGTGGTTGTCTAGGTGCATGAATTTTTGAGTTCAAAGTGCAGTTTCTTTGTAAACTAATGTTTACATGGAGTAAAAATGGCAGATAATGCTTGCAGAAACACCCTGGTGGTCAGTTGTGTTTGTATCCAGAATAGTGTATTACCATTGATTTTTCATTTCAATTTTTTCTTGATTTGGTGTCCTCTGGTGTGCATATGCACTCTGTAGCAAAAAGTAAATATGCAGATGTGTCAGTTCCAGTCTTATGTTTGGTTAAGCCATTACATGGCTTACATATGTAATCTGGTTTGTTTTAAACATTTTTATCTTCTTTGACTCAAATATGTTATGAACTGAACTTGGCTAGGAAAAAGTAAGACTTCTTGCAAACATAATTTTTTATTATCTGTAGAAACAAAAGTAATGGGTTAGCATTTCATTGGATGAAGTTCTAAGCTGCCCTTCCCTTGACTTGTACCTCTTTTGTCTTTATTTAATATTGGTGCATATAACTATTTAGCTAAGCAATCACACCTACCCTAATTCTTTGAAGACTCACTCCCATGACAAAATAGAAAAGAACTATTAAATTAAAATGCAGTGCCTGATACTGAAGTTTCACTGCAAGAACAATGAAAATGAGGTAACTGGTAAACTTTCCTCCTTTCTTTGTGGTGGGTGTCAATGGCAAGTTTTGAAAAGGTTTGCATTTGCATAAAGTTTGTTGGCTGTCTGAAAGTACTTTATCTGAAATACTGGATAAAATAGTCTAGGTAGTCTGCACTGTGAGGTACGTTAATGCTATGTTAAGGCATGTACGCAGTTTCTAACTTTAATACTTAGTGTGAAAAATCTTTGTCAGATCTTGCACCTTAGAGTAGATAACAATTTTAAATTTGAACAGTGTATGAAATCCTGAAAACCAGATTTTTGATTCTCATGGAAGCCATTAGGTACCCTGAAACTGGGACTGGGTGACAAGCTGTTTAGTAACAACCATTGTGATTTAAACTTAAAATGCAGCATATATGAAAAAAGATATCTATACTAGGATTGTAGTATCAAGAATGACTGGTTAATGACAAGAAGTCATGACAGCTAGTGTATACTTAGCAATTTGGTGGCATTTTAATAGCTTTTCAGAATTGTATTGTTGGTCCTACTGTTACAATCACAGCTTTTCATGTGAGGCTGTATGGATGCCATGCAAAAGTTTTCGAATTCAGAAGCTTCTGAGGCTTGTAGCAGTTAAATCTGGATCTAACCTCACAATTCCACAACACAATGTTCTTGGCTCATGAGGCATACATAATGAGAAACTAGGTCTGGAGTTTCTGTGCTTTTCCCATTTATTTTCTGTGGCAGTCAGTTTGTGCATTGAATTGTGAAACTTTTTCAATTTGCAGTAAAGAGATTAGCTGTCAGTCTAACATACAGTGAGTATATAATAGAGGGAAACATTCCATGCGGAAAAAATATATTTAAAAACAAAGGTGATGTGACTTACCATAGTGAGTATACAAATACTTTCGATACATTGAGGTTTTTTGCATTCGTATTGGAATAACATGTCAGTCCTATCCCCCATGTGTGTAAATTGCTGCATGTGAGATGTATTCATAACATTAAATGTTAATGGAGCATGTTCATATTTCTGTATTGTGTACAGTAGTGCTGTGAAATAACTGTCCATCTGAAGTCAGAAAATGCTTTTGGATTATTGTTGGGATAAAAGATCTGGCCAATTGAAGCTAAATGACTCTTTTCAGTATAATGTAGGAAATTCACTGGGGAGAAACTTACACTTTAAAACTGTTGACAACCCAAAAAGACAGTTCTTAAAATATGAATTATATTGGATATTTCTATTCTGCCAAGTAAGTATATCAAAATTGATAAATTTGCAAAATTTGCTCAATTTTTGTGGTTGCCCGATGTGTGAATTCTTATTCAATGTGCTGCGTACTTTACCATCATTAAACTGCCCAGTGTCCCAATGCTATAAATTCAGATTTTTCCTTGTAGCTGGTGTAATTGGAAATTTCACTATCTGGGAACTAAAAAAAGAAACTGTTAAGTGATCAAAATATTTGCTTTCGTGGCACAGTTTTTAACTAGGCAGAAGTGTCAAGGATTTGTTAAGTCAAAAATATTAAGCTGTCTTCTGTTTCACGTGGGATCCTTCCATTTGGTGCAGTTCTCTCCCCTTTGAAAAAAAGACTGTAACATCCTGAAGATAAAGTTGAATGAGAAGTTTGTAGCACATCTGTAGAGTAAGTTTGAACACTGCACAAGTTTTTCTGTGAAAAAAATGAATTTCTTTTCGTTGTAGAGTCAATTTTTGAGAATACTTTGTGTTTACAAATACATTTATTTCCAGGTTTCAAATAACTTTTTGTAAATCCCTTTCAGCAGTTGTGAACAGTAGCAGTGTACACATGACTGTAGGGTTTTGTGTGTGTAAGCATTCACTTGTGGATCCATTATTTGGCTGTCACAGCACTGTGAAATTGGTTGACCACCACCTCCCAAAGTCCCTCACAGTTTAAAGTTTTATTGAATCCTTTTGAATTGATACATGTAATTTTTCTCCCTTATTTTTAGTGTTTCTGTATTTGTTGCATGATTGTATGGACCTGGTAAGCATTAAGCTTCATGCACAGCTATTACTTATGTACCAGGCTACTTTTCATTGTAACTTGCAAAATGTCTTGAATGTAAATGATCAAGCATAATAGCTGTACTAAAACAAGTAAAGTTGTAAACATTTCAAAACTAATGGGATTACTCTCTGATGTCTAATGTGCATGAACAGCTGAAGAGAATAGTGTAAGATGGATTTATTTGGAGACTGTTATAAGCAGTAAAAGTGAAAGAAATGGGAATTTAATCAGAAAGTTGTGTAGTCATCCACATACCTGAGCAAGATCATGTAATCATGGAATGGAAAAATTTGAGGTAACAGAAGCTTACACGACTCCTGCAGAAAGACATACTGGCTCCACCAGGAAATGTGTTGTCAAATTGCTTCACTGTCCCTACAGGACATAAAAATATTCTTGAAGAAATCTTATTCTAAAGAAATTGTATATGTAAAACAATCTTTACATTCCAGTACATGCTTTCAGACTGAAAGTAGGCTCCTTTGTTTTCCAGAGAGATACAAATGTTCTGCCTGCCTTATTCTTTGCCTTCAGACCGAGCTAGTTCTGCTACTTTGAAAATTAAGTTGCTAGTGAAGGTTGAGGTAGTACGGATGATACTGCAAAACTTCACTCCCAAGAAGGAGCAACAGCACCCACCTTAAGACAGACCTCTGTTAAGCAGTACAATGCAAGCAGTGATCGAAGGGATCGCATTGTTGTAAAGAAGTGTACAAATACCAGTGAATGTGGGGAGGCCCCTATTGTGATTCTAGAACAAGTGGGCTTCTTGCTGCAAGTTGGTAGGGGGCCCTGAAGATGATGTAATGCCAAAACCAGCAGTAAAATAGAATTGGAAGTACAGGCAGCTAAAGGTGTTTTAGATTTCTTAGTTCTGTTTGTTGTAGATTTACTGCTGTCCATTGCTGTGACCATTACAAATACAATTATTAGCATTATCACTGATATCACTATCAGTTGTCCACAATGCATCGGAATATTTGCTAATGCTGGGTCACTGGTGACTAAAGCTGATACTTCAAACATACTCAGTAATTTATAAGTAAAGCCAATCATTTTTGTTTACTATGCATAGCATCCAACTGTTTGACAGTATGGGATCTGTTAATACTCATACGATAAAACAAAGCCAAAATATAAATTAGCAGTCAGCTTTACAAGGTAAGTAGAACAGTGTTGAAATATCATAAGAATTAGTAACAAAAACTCTGAAGATGAAGTTGCTTAAAATGAAATTCGAAACACTGAACGGTATATTGTACCAGATTTTTCCTGTATAGTGGTGTGAATTAGACCTGTTAACTGCTGCACACAGTGATGGACGTTTTACTGCCAGGCCACACAATCATATTCGAGTCTCTGCTGTCACTGCTGGCTTGTGCAAGGTGGTAGGTGGAAGACTGCTGTGGTAACATTGTAGAAGTCAGTGTGTTGGAAAATACAGAATAATGCACAGTACTGCACTGTATACTGTATTAAACAGTGTGGCCACTGGTGGACATGTCAGGTGTGGGTCTCTGCAGTGGCTGAGAGTGTAGTAAGAACTCTCTTGATAAGAAAATTGAGTGCATGGTACATTCAGAAATAAGCTGAAAATTATCCTACTCAAAGCATAGAGGTCCGTGCTTCATTCACATGCTTTGAACATTGTTACCTTTGTAGGTAGACTAACATTGCAATCTGATAGGTGGCACACATGACTTACTTCCCTTATGTGACTTGTCAGGAAGGACATCTGGCAACTGTCTGCAGATCTACATTATACTCCACAGCCACCCAATGGTGTGTGGAGGAGTGTACTTTCGGTACTACTATCTGAACCCTCCAACTCTGTTCCACTCGTGAATAGTGTGTGGGAAAAATGATTGTCAGAATCAGTAAGCCTCTCTCTGTATTGGCTCTAATTTCTCAAACTTTCTCCTCATGGTCAGTACACGAGATGTATCTGGGGGAAGTAATACATTGTCAGGCTCCTGAAAAGTGCTGTCCCAAAATTTCAATAGTAAATCTCTGTGAGGCAAAATACCTCTCTTGTAACATCCGCCATGGGAGTTTTAGCGTCCCCGTAATGCCAGCTAAGCGACCCTGTGATGAAAAGACTCGCTCTACATTGGATCTTCTCTATCTCCTCTAGCGGTCCTACCTGATAGTGGTCGCAGATAGATGAACAAACTTAAGAATCGGGTGAACAAGTCCCTTATAAGCCACTTCTTTTATGGATGAGTTACATTAAGATTCTTCCAATGAAACCGAGTCTGGTGTCCGCTTTTCCCACTGTTTTATGTGGTCACTCCACTTAAGGTCACTCTGGATAGTTATGCCTGGATATTTTATGGCAGATGCTGTCTCGAGCTGTTTGTCATCTATAATGCAGCTGTACAGTAGTACATTTCTTTTCCTATTTATGCGCAATATGTTATGTATAGGGTCAACTGCCAGAGCCTCCACCATTCATAATTAATCTGCAGGTTGTTCTGCAAGTTCATACTATCTTGTGACATTGCTACTTTGGTATAGAAAACTGCATCACCTGTGAATAGCCTTGAAGATCATAAAACGCTTCCTACTAGATAATTTATATATATTGTAAACAGCAACAGTCCTATCACACTTCCCTGTGGTACTCTGGATATTACCTTTACATCTGTCGATTTAGTTACATTTAGAGCTATGTGTTCTATTTGCAAGAAAGTCTTGAATCCAGTCGCAGGTCTGCTAAATATTCCACGAGCCCGTATTTTTTCATTAAGTGGCAACGCGGAACGGTGTCAAATGTCTTACTGAAATTAAGGAACATGGCATCAACCTGAGTGTTGTTGTCCACTGCACCATGGATCTTGTGGAGGAACAGAGCGAGCTGAATTCCGCAGTATCTGTTTGTGGAATTCATATTGATTTTCATAGAGATGTTCAGTTTCCAAAAATTTCATAAGCCTAGAGCATAAAACATGCTCCATAATTCTGTAGCAGATTGTCAAAGATATAGGTCTATAATTCTGTGGATCTGTCTTACGGCCTTTAAGAAAGGTGGGAATGACCTGCACTTTTTCGCAGATGTTAGGTACCTTTCTTTGCTCAAGTGATCTATGATAAATTACTTCTAAAAGGGGAGCAAGTTCTTTCGCATAATCTTTATAGAATGTTATAGGTATCTCATCTGGTCTTGAAGTCTTTCCATTACTAAACGATTGTAGCTACTTTTCAATTCCGCGATCAGTTATCTCAATACCTGCCATTTCGATGTTCGTACGGCAACTGAAAGGAGGCAGTGTCAAACTACTGTAGGCTATTGTGAACTACCATAAATCTAGACTCAGTAGCTCTAGTAGCTTTGGTCAGTTAGTTGTACCTAAGTTCTTTATTTTGGGTACGTTGCATACCTATTGGGCATTACCTCATGATCACTTTATGTATGCAGTGAGTGTTACTGAATTCTCCTGAAAACCGGAAGCAGTGAACTGTTCACAAACTTAGTGAGGATATACAAAGGGCTGGGTAACCAACAGAACATTTTTTTTGTACAGTGTTATGCTCCTCTGTTAATTAATAATAAACAATGTTTATAGCAAAACTGAAATTGTCAATGAGTAATTCATATGTTATTCAAAAATTGATTTATAATGTGAAACAGAGGAATGTTGTAGTAAAAAGAAAATAATACGGATTTGTCATTTAGTGCCAGAAAATTCAATTTCATGAACAAAAAAGTAAACATTTCTTCAGTAGTTCATCGAATTTATATTCAACATGTTTCTGTGATTCACAAAAAAATCCTTTTGGCAATAACAAGGAACTCTTACCTTTGATCATGATGAATGTTCTATTGAGTACATTTTTTTTTTTTTTTTTTTTTTTTTTTTCATGTAAACTGTACTTGCAACAAAAGTAATTGCTTTGTTGACATAAGTGCAGAAGGTAGGCCAGCCGGGGTGGCCGAGCGGTTCTCGGCTCTATAGTCTGGAATCGCACGACTGCTACGGTCGCAGGTTTGAATCCTGCCTCGGGCATGGATGTCTGTGATGTCCTTAGGTTAGTTAGGTTTAAGTAGTTCTAAGTTCTAGGGGACTGATGACCTCAGAAGTTAAGTCCCATAGTGCTCAGAGCCACCTGCAGAAGGTAGGTGGTCAACTAATTTTTATTAATTATAAACTGCAATTTATATTACGGATATAGAATACACACTGGACTAATGCTGAATTGTATGTGGTCCCAATTGTATGTAAACAAAACAAAAAAAATTGTCAGCTTCAGTTTTCTCTTACACATTCGTTTCTTTCCCTATGATAACTACCTCTAGTCCTTTCATCTACTGTGTTATTTATGTAGAGTACCAAAGCTACCAAACTGTAGCCAACTCTGCCTGCAGCACACCTGTTTTTTTTACTACTGATATTTTGCTTTCAAACTGGTGTGTTAATGAAGAGGTGAGTAGAACTGACATTTTATCCAACGACCACAACTTTGAATTATGCTGTCATTCCAACAATGTTTGTAAACTGCCCACACGAACTTTCCAAGCATTACATTATGACTTATTAAAAAAATTGTTCAATGTGTATGGAAAAGGCCGTAACACAAAATGCATTCACATTAGAACCACGAAAATGTATCTTAGTTGAGCGTTTTCTTCATCCCGGATGTGTATGATATGACTCGCTTTGATATATGAAACAAAGCTGTCAAGTTATCTAAATACAAGTTTGCTTAGAAACACAACCAGGAAGTCTGTGCAAAGCTAGCCATTCCTGTAGTTCATTGCCTCCAGCAACCAAATCCACTAGAACTTCCTGTCAGGTTAAAGCTGTGTGCCAGACTGGGACTTGAACCAGGGACGTATGCCTTTAATTAGCAAATGCTCTACAGAATTGGCTATCCAAGTACAACTAGTGAACCTGCCCTCACAGCCCCACTTCAGTCAGTATCTCATGTCCTACCTTCCAGGAGCAGGTGACGAGTCATAATTGGATAGCTGAGTTGTTAAAGCACTTTCGTGGGAAAGGCAAAGGTCCCAGATCTAATCCCTGCCCAACACAGGTTTTATCTGCCAGAAAGTATCCAATCATTGCACGCTTTGCTGCAGACAAAATTCATTCTGGAAGCTCACTATAGTTTGACACACATTTACTTAAGGTGCCCATACTGTTTATTACTGTGATATCTGAAGTTGATGATTCTCATGTTAGGGATACTTTCGAAAGTAAGGGATGGTCAGTCACAAATGAAAACCAGTGAAAATGACAAAGCTTTGCACAGATGTGTTGGGCAGTGTCTCTGGTGTAGCCATAGGCAGCATCACGTCGTTCTTCTCATTTGTGAGCACCAAGTATGGATGCATGAATTCATGCAACCCCCACATAATGAAACCATCGTGCATTTCCTTCATTTCCCACACATTGCGGGGCCAATGAGGATGCTCCTGCAGTGTTCTCTATGGGAAAAACCACCATACAGCCCAGATGTGGATCCCTCTGATGTTCTTCTCTCAAGTGAACCTCTGGCAAAGATGGCATTTTGGCACAGACGAGCTGCTGTCAATCGCAGAAAATTGTCATAATAAAAAAAAAAAACACCAGGAGGCTGCCTTCTCTGAGGGCATTGGGAAGTTGGTACAGTGCTAGAACAGATGTCAAAGTCAGAGCAGACTGTGTAGAGAAGTAGCTGGAAGATGAAGCTGACTGTTGCGAATAGTTTTAATTTTTGCTGTGGTTTCCATGTTGCGACCAATCGTTCCTTACTTTCCGAATAGCCCTTGTACATTTGCTAAACTATGTTGTCCTTTGGAACTTCAGGATATCATCTGATATGAAATATCCAATGCATTAAAAAAATGCACAAATTATTACAATTCAAAGACAAAAAAATCCAACCACAGCGTTTGTGTATCTCCACAACCATTTTCTTTAGTGGTGCACAGCTACGTCACGGTGAGTGTAGAAAGTCTGAGTATAGCGAGGTTCTCTGACTGTAGCTGACACACAGCCGTTATTTGAGCCATGGGAGTTATGTAAGAATAACACTTCTTAACTTTACTTAGGACCACTAAAAGTAAAGCTGTCAAAAGTCCAAAGATTTTTTTGAACACAGTGGTGGTTTACTAGGTATGATGCTGTTGCCTTGCTCTGGCCGTTGAACTGACTGACTCAGCCAGTTATAGGGAGACATAGCATTTAACGTGAATTCCGAACAACAGTGCAACTCGGTCTTTTTCACATTAACAAATGTTTCCAGATGTGAAAGAAGTGATATGTGACAAAAATCCTGTATTAACCGCTAATCAAACCCGAGATCTTGGGTTCGTAGCATGGCACTTTGCCACCAAGCTGCCACTATTATAGTCGTTTTATCTGATTCTTCGTCATTTTTTTCGTTATTTGTACTGTGTGGCGTGTATCACATGACATGTCAAATTGTCGGTGAAACTTCAATTTCTTTTACTTTTTACTACAGAGGGCAGCCAGCCCTCTGACAGAACATGAGCTACTGTACCGGCAAAGGTGTTAGGTATTACTTACGAAGATACAAAAAGGTTTATGGAGCAGACTGGAGTGGTGGATGTAATTACAGCTGTAGTGCAAATGTATTGAAGGTAGGCGGTACCTGTAACAACGCATATGGATAGTACAGAAAGATGATGCTACAATACACGTAGGTCGCTGACCAAGATACAAAAAGGTTTATGGAGCAGACTGGAGTGGTGGATGTAATTACAGCTGTAGTGCAAATGTATTGAAGGTAGGCGGTACCTGTAACAACGCATATGGATAGTACAGAAAGATGATGCTACAATACACGTAGGTCGCTGACCAACTCACAAAATTTACAAGAGTGCAAGCAGGTTAAATTCGACTTTACGCTTTTGTACATACAACCCACAAATAACTATCAGAGGTGGATACATCAATTCTGTTGTTGGCACCTCAACACACAATCACGAAGCTGCTGGCGGACACAGCATACAGGGTGTAACGGGTACAAGTGCAGATATGTCTATTGGTGAAGGACATTGTACTGAACAACACTACATCAGTATTTGTCGTTTGCAGACTAATAATTATAGCTATTACAAATCGTAGGTTTTTAGGTTGGTTAGTACCTTGAAATGTGTGTGGCAAGAGCAAGCCATTAATTCTTTTGGGCAGCATGTCGTGTTGAAGTGTGGACACGAAACCCTTTGTCTAGACTGACAGGCGTAGTCCACTTAGTGGTGCAGAAAACATCAGGTCGTTAAGTCTGTGGAAAGACTGTTCGACACAGACAAAGAAAACAACTAACACAGTGATGTGTGTACATATTACGGTACCACGTATAAAAAAATGTGTACTTATAACCGTGACGCCCACTATAGTTCTCTACTGTGCGTTAACTTCTATTTCTTCATTTAGTTGACGCTGATGTACAGGAAATCAGGTACAAATCATCAAGGTTTTGAACTTTATTTTTTTACGTGTTATCAAAATGTGTACTGTACGAAACAGTGGAAGATTTGGCAGGCAGCTAACTCCGCTGTGTCCGCCGGCGGTCTCGTGGTAGTCACCGTGTTCAGTACAAGGACGATGAAAGAAGTGTCTAACGCTCTGCCCAATACCTACTTTCTCGACCGATAAGCCAAGTCCTACGTGTGCCGTGGCCACAAAAGCCTAGCATGAAGCTAATTGTGACGTTTCAGGACAAGAAGTGTACTTGCTAGTAGTCAGTATCTATTTACGTGTCTGGCTCTTTTTCAAACTGATATGTCTACGTCGCGGGGCAGGACGAGAATTATATTTGTGAAGATAATTTCTTCTCTGGTTTGTGTTCGTTGGGGGGGGGGGGGGGGGGGGTGCAGCTATCAATCTTCCCATGCGCACATCACCACCATTGCAAACTCCGATGCACACATTGCGCCAAGTTACAGACGAATGCAGGATAATGACCAAACGCCCCTCCAGATAATTGTCGCAGATGTTTTCTAAACCATCATACAAATCGCGTCAATGACATACCTAGCCAAATCCAGGTGGCCATCAATGACCTAGGAAGCGATAACATTCCCCGTTTTTGTCTGTCATGATATCCCAGATACGCAACCTACTGTTCGTTGTAAGCTGAATTTACAATTTGAATGTTATCAATGTTGTTGGCTTTTAGCTAGGCGATTTATGTTGATGATAAATCGCGGGTGGTTATAGTTCAAGTGCAGCTACTCACAGAGGCCCAATGTGGGCTGTAATTATCGTATGGCAGAGAAACTAGGTAGATTTGCTAATATTTTAATGCGGAACTGATATACACGCGAAAAAAATTATTTCCAATTTTGGCCACCAGGTGCAAATACGGTGGTGTGCAGCATGTCGCCGAGATCTCTGGTGCTCTTATTGAACCAATTGTGTAAGCAGCGTTTAATAATAAAATCAACATTATGCCTTTGTCACTTGTTTGACCTTTGCGTTCCTTGTCCAATACACATGGAAACATTTCTGTACATCTGTCTTTCCCGCATTCATAGTCAAATTTGCAGCTGGTGATCAAAATTGGAATTAACTTCTTTCAGTGTAAATCGGTTTCCACATTATCGCATTACAATACCTACCAAGTTTCACTGTCGTACAATACTTACAGGGCATACTGGACCACTGTGAGTAGCTGCACTTTAATTATAACCATCCAGTATATGCAGCTCATTTATTTGGAACAGTTTGCGATTGCAGAATCTCTATTTTCGAACGTCGAGTACGGATTCACGTAAGATAAGAGACAGACCTTTGTAGACACCTTTATCTACACATATAATTGTTTTATTATTCAGTCCACTGAGTAATTTTAAGAGGCGAATTATGTTCATTGTGCTGTTTATACTTCTGCACTCGGCGTTCTCTTAAAAGTTGTAAGGGCTCCAGACCCTAACAAAGAAAAACACCCCCATCCTGAAACACAGCCTTCTCCGTAGTTCACTGTTGGCATTGCATATGATAGTAGACAACGTTCTCCAGGCATTCGTCAAACCAAAACTCTTCCATTGGATTGCAACAGAGTATAGCTTGATTAATCACTCGTTTCCAGTGGCTTCGCTCTTCACGCCACCTCAAGTATCACCACAGAAGTGTGTGGTTTGTGAGGAACTGTTGGACCGCTGTACCCTATCCTTTTCAAATCCCTACGCAGTCATTGTGCTAGCGATACTAATGGTGACACTTTGGAACTAGGGAGTGATTCCTTCCGCTGATTTCATGCGATTTTCTACAACCATCGTCTACATTACTCGACTGTCCCTATTGGTCAGTACAAGAGGTCTATCTGGTCTTGCTTTAGCTCTGGTTATTTCTTCGCGTTTCCACACATTACCAACCATAGGCTTAGGTAGCATTTGTCACTTAATGATTCGAACCAGTTCCTTGTAGAGAGGACTTGCAGCGAACTGTTTTTAACCGTTACGTTGCCCTTACTACATATGTTCTTTAAACTGTACAGGTGCTGTAAATGTAAAGATAATGAAATGTTCCATCCCGGCCAGCAAGCGTTAACCGGCTGCAGGCCGACCCCGCAACGGTGCCTGGCGAAAGCGTCGACGCGGCCCAGATACTGGCGATGCTGTGGACCGTCTGGCGCTGCGGTGCCTTCACGCTCTCTCAGCTCTTCCGAGAACCGCAGAGGAGAAACCGTGGGAACGGCCGTTCGTCACCTTCATTTCTGCTTCGTAGCAGCTCCGAGGAGCGCCTCTATTTTGTTGCAATTTAACATTACCATAATCTGAGCAAGTAACGACCCTGTGAAGGAAGAGGAGAAGAATTGTTATTAGAAGTCCCTTTTACACGAGCGAATTCCTTGTTTCAGTCGACCAATCGTGGCAACTGAGTGTATTGCAGTGACCCTGGAGTACTGTTGTGGTGCTGAGACACGTCTGTGATGAGCGTCAGTTTTTTTGTTCACACCTTGGTGCCACCATTATAAGTGTTCATAGTGTTGCCTGCTGTACAGTTTGGCGCCTGGTGGGTGAAAGTAAGATTCTGAGGGGCCGTCGTTACAAAAAGACCGAATATAAGCACACCAGACCAAACATTAATCTGTTCCAGGAGACATCACTGATTAACACCGCTTAATAGCCTCGAAAATGGCCTCAATTTAACGAGGAAGAGATTTCCGTATACAGCTGAAGCCACCCATTGGTAATTAGATGCTGTAGAGCAGTAGTCATCAAACTTTTCTGCTCAAGACCTAATACCTCAAGCCGCACACTTGTACCGATCTTATTATGAATTGTTAGCCTATATAAGTTAGCATGTTATGAGTCCCCAGTAGACTAGCTATAGTAGGGGCGCGATAAGTTGGCCGCTGTCTCTCAAATACCGCTCTTTAAAAGTCGGCATTCGGACCACTTCGTGTCGACTGTTCTCTGTCTCAGGTTGCTGCCACCAAAACTGTGACAGTACAATTACCTGACGAAGGGTTATGGTGTCTGTGTAAGCGAATGATTAATTTCTTAATAAAGGTAATTGTTTCAGAATAAAATTCAGTCATCAGTTTCAAATATATTTTTATTTCGCTTTGGCGGTTTGACAAATTAATTTATTATCTTCAGAAGCCTACTAAATTAAGGATATAATAAATTTGTAGACAATGTCTATTACATTTATAGAAAGTATAACAAGTACATTACAGAAACTTACCTAGCACTGGTTTAGCAGATGTCAATATCTTCTTTGTAGAAGCATAATACCATGATAGGTCCAAAAATGAACATGTTGCTTGTGATTATTGTAGACACAGATTGATAATTCGTATTTGCCAACTGAGGACTCAATTTTATTCTAAAATATATACTACAGTTCTTGAAAATTAGACATGAATAAAATAAAACAGTAATTGTACTTACTTGTAGATGCATCATACATTGTGAGACCATAAACGTTTGCTAATGTATCAGGACACCACACATTTTTCAGGAGATATGACGTCATAAACACTGAGAAGCGTGAAAAACTTCCGAATTATGTATGTCGTTTACTTTTTTGTTAGTAACTCTATTAGCAACGTATGTCGCAGACACTATCCGCATATCGCTGAGTGTACCTACTCAAATATATCATCGTACTACACACATTTCAAGAGACATGACGTCATAAGTACTGAGATGCGTGAAAAAATGCATCATGCATGAAGCTTTAGATCCTTTATTCTTGACTATTAAGAAACTCCTACAGTCGAGTCAACAAGGAAATCCCAGACGCCTTCAAATGTGTGTGAATTCCTGAGGGGGCAAACTGCTCAGGTCATCGATCTCTAGATTTACACACAACTTAAACTGACTTATGCTAAGAACAAAACACACGCACACCCATGCCTGAGGGAGGACTCGTACCTCTGGCGGGAGAGGCCGCGCAAAAATGAATACCAGGGAAATGACTAGTTTCTCAGCTAGAATTATTAGAACATATGGCCTAGAATATCGGGCTTCTCGAATACCTGATTCGACCACTGCTGTAGAGCTACCAAACCGAGGGATTATTGATTGCTACTTTTATCCGCTGTTCCAAATAGACCAAGGCATCAAGGTCAGGTGATTTAGCGCGTTAGCTGAGGCGTGAGACCGTTAAACCATACTACGCCCCTTCGGTCACAGTTTGGTTTCTGCGTTGAAAAAAATTTGCAAGTCGTTCTTTTTTCAGTGGGGGTCGTCGAACAGACACACGAAACTATTGTTTTGTTATATTTCACTGACGCCAGTTTGTTGTGGGATTTTAGAACACATTTTATGCTCACTTAATATGATATTTGTGAATCTGAAAATCTCCTCAGTAGCAATCAATATAGAATCGACAAACAAACAATTATTGTGTGAAACCTAGCTCGCTCTCCTCACGCGCAAGATCCAAAAGGCAGTTGTTACGCTGTGGTCCTTGACTTCTGGAATGCGTTCGAAAAAACAACAACAAAAACACAAACAGCTGTTGTATTATCATTTAGTAGTACTACTAGTTTTACAACGTTAGAGTTGCGTCTTCAGGTTCGTCTAAATCAGTGGTCGTCAAACTGCGACCCGAGGGCAGCATGCGGCACAAATCAGGCATTCGTAGATTCCACGATTCTCAGCCGTATTTTATAATAATATGCACATAGTAACTAACACCCAATCTAATGACATCAACTAATGTTAAGAGCTTCTTAAGCGTAGTTTTCCTGCTCAGTAGCAAATAAAAATACATACAGAAACGCTAATATTTTAAGTATGTTTTTAATTTTAATTGACGTTAGGGAATTTCTTCGTGAGCTAAGTAAAGTTGGCAGTTTACCTCAGGGGCAGAGGGGTAATTAGCGTGGCCACTGCAAGGTCAGAGGATTGAGAGGGAAATAGTTTATTGATTGTGTCCAATATACGGGGGTACGCATGCTACGATACAAATTTTCACACGGAAGTAACGTGGATTCGTGTATACCCAATACAGAGACAGCCGTCTTCAAATGCGATACTTACTTGTAGAAAGGAACATTAAACTGATTACGGCTGTTGCAATACAACAAAATGAGCATAAGGATAATGGCATTCGAAATATTTAATAAACATTCGTGATTGTGTTTGGTATTGCACAATGCATTTAAATATAACTACTGTTGCCATTATTGACCAGTTAATCATCTCACACAGACAATACACAAAATTTTCGTCAGGCAGTTACAGTTCCACAGCTGTGGAGTCGCGGAATGTGGTAGCAATTTGAAACAGAACAGTGGACACGAAGTGTTTTGAATGGTGCTGACTTTGATTAGTACTTCCGGGCTGGCGGCCACCTTATCGCGCCCTTACTATATGCAGTCTATTGGAGGGTCATAACATAATAAATTAACCAATTAATAATGAGATCGGTACATATGCGGCTCGAGGTGCCTCCGCACAATGTAAATATTGGGTCTTGGGCAAAAAAATTTGACGATCACTGATCTAAATAGACAATAGCACTTGAGGGGATTAAGAATTTGAAAAGATTTCAAAATGGCAAAAATCTAGGGAGAAGAATATAACATCATATACGAAGGACGTAACTAGCAGAAGCAAATTTAAATATAGAAGTCGACTTACTTATTATCAGGTCGTTTACGGCAAAAATGGAATGTAAATTGAAGGTAGATCAGCGGCGACTAGCGGATATATGTACCGGACTGGGATTCGAACTTAGGATCACCTTCTTACTAGGCAGGTGCGCGGTAACCACTGCGCCATCCGGGACACTGGTGTTATCGCAACTGCACGGACTATTTCGGTACGCCTCACGTCCGAGCCACCTTTTCACCGAACAGACACGACGCATTCACATAATTGATTAGCCTGGCTGGGCAATGGATCCACTTCTTCAGTGCGATTGCACAAACACGTCCGACCTCCTGTGGGAATCTCTAAGTAGCGAATGGGAATATAAGCGGACAGGGACTGTGGACAGGATGTCGCTCGGTGGAAGGTAGATCGGCCGTGAGGCGTGCAGTTGCGATAACCCTTTCTCCCGGATAGCGCAGTGGGCACGGCACCGGCCTAGTAAGCGGGAGATCCCGGGTTCGAATCCCGGTCCGTTACACATTTTCGCTGATTCCGCTTAATGTTCCGCTACAGCTGACAGTTTTTCACAGCTGTGGGATGATAGTCGTGTCTGTTCTTGCGAAGGAACGGACACCACGAATTCAAATAAATGCTGAGTGCATTGAACGTCCCATCATTCCCAATCAGGATCATACAACAGCTGTTTGCTGTTATTTTTCAAGAATGCATATCTTCAGCTGCAGATCCCCATATTATAACGTTTGATGCAATGAAGTACAAACGTGCTGTATATCAGACTAATTTTATAATAAAAAGGCGCAAAAACTTGTTAGTCTCTGATTGCACGATTACTCATTAATCACTGGAAGCAGCCACATCTATTAACTATCTGGGAGTATGATTATGAAGCCATTTAAAGCGGAGTTACTACACAAAAGTAAACAGATAAGGTAGATACGACACATAAAAAAGCCCCGTTTCACTGATACCTAAATATTACTCGTCCGTCTGAGACCGGTACCAGAAAGAATCGATAGAGGAAACTGAGAAGATCCAAAGAAGAACAACACATTTCGTCACAGGTTCATTAAGTAAGCATGAAAGCATCACAGAGATGCTAATCCAAGTGCAGTGGCAGGTACAAGCCAGGCGACGTACTACATCGAGTGGTTTACTGTTTCAAAATTCCTAGAGCGCAGTCAGTATACTGCATTCTTCTACGTATATCGCTAAGATTAGAGAGATTCGAGACTAGACTGAGATTTTTCAATAATCGTTGTTCCAGCCCACCATTCGCGACTGCAAAAATAAAGGGATGTACCCTTTGTCGCACACCACAGATGGTTTGCGGAGCGTAGATGTAGAAATGTCCACCATGTGGAGGGGAACTATTATTTAAACCTCTTCAGCAAGCGCGATTTTCGCGTGCCAATCGACTACTCGGGCAGGTGAGTGTATTGCAGCTCCCCTGGCGCTTGACAGGATAATCGTTTGTATTCACACGCCAGCTTCAAAATTAAGTCTATTCTGAGTCCGGTCTCTCGCTCACTTTGGGGCCTGATCGCTGAAAATGAGGTTACAAGACAATGTCCAAACAAAGAGTCGGAAAATAACAACAGCATTAAGGAATATGCAATGATAGTAGAGTTTATTAATGACCAAAGCGAAATTCGTAGTGAATGTGCTTGACGAAGCTCGTATGATAAATTCACTGGCGAGAACGAAAGAATGGGAAAAGTGACGTCTAAAAATTTCAAAATATGAACATTTATTGACAAAAAACATCAAATAATATTTAGAAGATACAACAAACTTCCATTTTACTTTACCTTATGTGTACAAAACTGATTTTTTCCTTCAATACAGCTGGGCCTTTCTCTGTTGAAACAATTTCCATTAAAAAACTTTTCTCATCTATTTACGTTTCCATTTATGCACAGTGTAGACTTTTTCTTTGTTTAGGTATCATAAAACCTAAATAGCTTTTTGCTTGAACATAGTTTGTCTCTATTATCGATATCCCTTGACGGTACCTTTGGAATGTGTCTCGAAAACAAAGGAGGAGGAGGAGGAGGATATTAGTGTTTAACGTCCCGTCGACAACGAGGTCATTAGAGACGGAGCGCAAGCTCGGGTGAGGGAAGGATGGGGAAGGAAATCGGCCGTGTGCCCTTTCAAAGGAACCATCCCGGCATTTGCCTGAAGCGATTTAGGGAAATCACGGAAAACCTAAATCAGGATTGCTGGAGACTCGAAAACAAAGCAAACCATAAAATAGGCATTAATAAAACACAAAAAGCGCAAAGTCTATTACTTTAACATGAATGCGCATAGCGAGATCTGGTTAACTTGTAATCTTAGACGATAACGCCGCTCTCTCTTGTAACGCACATACTCAGTGATCAGCGCTCTCAATATTTTAGAACTCTAAACCCGGTACAATTAGTTGATCATTGGTCAACTTGCTACGTGCTTGGTGGCTGATTTATACGCTGGCAAGTGAGGCACAGTCACTACGAGTAGTCGATTTATACTGCGTAGACGATCGCGTAAAACACGCCTAATATCTCGTCAACATCGATATCGCTGGAGGCAAAATACTGGCTCAGTCTGACAAGGGTACAGGAGGGTATCTTGGTTGATCTTGTTTAAGAAGTCATTTTCTCGTGTACCTGAGATGCCCGAAGGAAACTACAGAAGAACTTAAATCAAGCATGCAAAAAGATCAGTATGTAACAGTTAGATGTGGTGTGTGTTCCAAGAACGGCGTAGCTATTCAGCGCTGCATAAGAGGCAAGAAAAAACCTGAGAGCAGACAAATTTGACTGCGCACCGCTCAAGGTAATGATTATTCGTCTCAGATGGATATCCTGTAATAACTACATTTGCACGTACAGAAGCACGCAAGGAACGAGAATATGCAAATAGTGTGTGAGCTGTGCAGCATGACGCAACATGCCTGAGCACCAACGAACCGAGCGTCTCACCGTCGTCGACCACAAAAGGAAAGTGCTGTAATTTTCTTTTTAAATTCATTTTGTAAAAGAGTGTCGATCAGTGTTTTTCTAGATTTTGACAATATATCACGTAATAAGTTCAACGTCTTTGATGGACTGCAAAATACCCTGTTATCCAAGTTCATATTTATATAACATAGTGTATGAAAAAATTTCGTTAAGTATTTGCTTCATTAACTGTACAGAGAAGTTCAGAATTTCCAGTACAGATTCACTGCTATGAAGTTTAATGTCTACAGCTAAGGATGTTAACTTTTATTGGTCTTATTAACTGAGCAAAACATTAAAGGCCTTCGGCGATTGCCGGCCAGGGTGGCCGAGCGGTTCTAGGCGCTACAGTCTGGAACCGCGCGACCGCTACGGTCGCAGGTTCGAATCCTACCTCGGGCATGGATGTGTGTGATGTCCTTAGGTTAGTTAGGTTTAAGTAGTTCTAAGTTCTATGGGACTGATGACCTCAGAAGTTAAGTCCCATAGTGCTCAGAGCCATTTGAAGCCTTTGGCGATTGATCGTTCAGACATCTTACTTAATTTCAGTAAAGAATAAGGAATCCGCTCCAGTTCGTATGATTTAGGATTTGGGACTTATATTGTTAGTAAATGAAATGTTTGTACTGTCTCAAGCCTTATTAGAAAATGACAACAGTCACATTTAAATCTGTTTTAACTTTCCAATACAGGCTTCCTTTATTTCCAAAATCATTAGACTTTAAGGTGGATTGCCTATTAGTAACTACTAGGTTCTACTGAGTAAGAGTTTAAGAAGACCATACAGGTAAGATCATCACCACTGTTTGATCGGCGAAGAGAAGTGGCTATCCGTTATGTCCCAGATATTAGATGGCCTGACAATGTGCTGGATTACATATTGTACCCATCATAAGCACACCTTAGAAAATAATTATCCTCCCCCCCCCCCCCCCCCTAGAAGAAGACACGCTAACGCTGCAGAATACCGCCTCTAGCTTTGATAATTATCTTGATTTATTGAGGAAGAGTGTACAAGTATCTTCAGGTATCCCATAGTCAATTAAGCACTCCCGTAGAGCTAACAAACTGTTGAGATATTGATCACTACGTCTCACCTTCTGTTCCAAATACTTCCAGATATTTTCTATGGGATCAGGTGACTACGTGGGCCAGTTAAGGTGCGACAGGTTGCCTCAGAATTTGCCCTTTGAACATGGCCATGGTCATTGTCGTCTTAGAAGACTGGAGTGTTCATATCACCCTCATCATGGAGATGTAAAAAGAAGGACCGCACTGGGTCAGCGAGCAAACTAAAATAAGCAACTTGGTCCTTGTTCATGATAAGCTTACGCCTGCACTCCCAGTTTTTATGCCCACACCCACTTTTGGTGTGGTCAATGCTCGACCTAAACGATTAGCTTGGATCGCTTCAGTGTCGTAACGGCTGTCTTAATGCCAGCACTCCGAAGCACATGCATTTACTAAATAACAAATCCTTACACCATTCTAATTTAGTTGGCAGGTAGCGAGATAATTTAATAATAAGCAGGCTGCATGGATAAGTACTGTGGGACTAATAATGTTGTCAAAGCAGGTCAATTATTAGAATAAATACATAATTATTACGATTATTTTGTGACCTCTCATTACAAAAACAATATAGTATTACATCAGTTATTAGCAAAATTCCTAAGTATACTGGCATTATACACTCCTGGAAATGGAAAAAAGAACACATTGACACCGGTGTGTCAGACCCACCATACTTGCTCCGGACACTGCGAGAGGGCTGTACAAGCAATGATCACACGCACGGCACAGCGGACACACCAGGAACCGCGGTGTTGGCCGTCGAATGGCGCTAGCTGCGCAGCATTTGTGCACCGCCGCCGTCAGTGTCAGCCAGTTTGCCGTGGCATACGGAGCTCCATCGCAGTCTTTAACACTGGTAGCATGCCGCGACAGCGTGGACGTGAACCGTATGTGCAGTTGACGGACTTTGAGCGAGGGCGTATAGTGGGCATGCGGGAGGCCGTGTGGACGTACCGCCGAATTGCTCAACACGTGGGGCGTGAGGTCTCCACAGTACATCGATGTTGTCGCCAGTGGTCGGCGGAAGGTGCACGTGCCCGTCGACCTGGGACCGGGCCGCAGCGACGCACGGATGCACGCCAAGACCGTAGGATCCTACGCAGTGCCGTAGGGGACCGCACCGCCACTTCCCAGCAAATTAGGGACACTGTTGCTCCTGGGGTACCGGCGAGGACCATTCGCAACCGTCTCCATGAAGCTGGGCTACGGTCCCGCACACCGTTAGGCCGTCTTCCGCTCACGCCCCAACATCGTGCAGCCCACCTCCAGTGGTGTCGCGACAGGCGTGAATGGAGGGACGAATGGAGACGTGTCGTCTTCAGCGATGAGAGTCGCTTCTGCCTTGGTGCCAATGATGGTCGTATGCGTGTTTGGCGCCGTGCAGGTGAGCGCCACAATCAGGACTGCATACGACCGAGGCACACAGGGCCAACACCCGGCATCACGGTGTGGGGAGCGATCTCCTACACTGGCCGTACAGCACTGGTGATCGTCGAGGGGACACTGAATAGTGCACGGTACATCCAAACCGTCATCGAACCCATCGTTCTACCATTCCTAGACCGGCAAGGGAACTTGCTGTTCCAACAGGACAATGCACGTCCGCATGTATCCCGTGCCACCCAACGTGCTCTAGAAGGTGTAAGTCAACTACCCTGGTCAGCAAGATCTCCGGATCTGTCCCCCATTGAGCATGTTTGGGACTGGATGAAGCGTCGTCTCACGCGGTCTGCACGTCCAGCACGAACGCTGGTCCAACTGAGGCGCCAGGTGGAAATGGCATGGCAAGCCGTTCCACAGGACTACATCCAGCATCTCTACGATCGTCTCCATGGGAGAATAGCAGCCTGCATTGCTGCGAAAGGTGGATATACACTGTACTAGTGCCGACATTGTGCATGCTCTGTTGTCTGTGTCTATGTGCCTGTAGTTCTGTCAGTGTGATCATGTGATGTATCTGACCCCAGGAATGTGTCAATAAAGTTTCCCCTTCCTGGGACAATGAGTTCACGGTGTTCTTATTTCAATTTCCAGGAGTGTATTTAAAAAAATGAAATAGTTATGCTAAATTACAAAACAGGCTTGAAGAAAGCACATACTTCTGCACTTTTTATACATGTCCTTTCATGTTTTATTTTTTTATTATTTGCTCTCCCATAGATTTTTAATGACCATTTACATAAATAATCATTTAGACTAAATCTAATAGCTAATTGTAGGAAGTTGTTATCTTGGGTGGCTATGCGAAGGAATAGGTGTGTGTGTGAATTCCTAAGGGACCAAACTGTTGAGGTCATCGGCCCCTCTAGGAATAGGTAACTCATGCTGCCTTCATATTACATGTAGCTTGTGGAAGATTTATCGCTGTGGCATATTTGCCGTTTTAACTTTTCTGAAATTATTTGTAGCTTTTGATACACATGCTGGATATGAAAAGTAGCCTATTACGGTATTTACTTACGTCGTTATCTTTCATCCGATTCTTCAGGTATGATGTGATCTCTCCGAATGTTTAATTGTTAATCGTAAATAGTTGGTATTCTTGAGACAGTTGGAGGCCATTGCTCACACGGCACACACAGCAGCTCGTCTCACTGCTTTGATTTTTATGACATGCTCCGTTTTATTGTGTCAGCTGTGCGAGGTCTGTACTTTCCCCGAGAATCCAATATCCATCCTACATTTCTTTGACTGCAGTCGTCAATGTGTCTTTTCCACACGCATTATCTATGCCAGCCTGTACTCAGTAGGGAATATTCCGCCCCAGAAGGTCACTCTGCATACTTTGGACCAGCCCAAGACAGCTGCCGCACCGTCAATTAACGCGAGTTCCACCAGCTCACACAGACTGGTAATGTCACAGCCTGAGTGAGGGGGCCTAAATGATGGTACAAAAACACCCCCAAAAATTCACAGAAGAACCTCTAGGTTGAAATACATCCTTCACACACTGCATGTTAAACGCCTCCTTGCGCTGTTGATGTACTAGATTCCTTGCATCATTTGAGAAGAGGTAGCACTGCGACTTGTCAGTCCAGAGTACAAGTCTTCAGTCAGCTACTGACCAATTTCGGTGTTTTTTGCCCTTTGAAGCCATGCATCTTTGTGTGCCGTGTGAGCAAAGGTCTTTTGTGAGGTACCCAACTCCAAATGTCGATATAATGCGGTTCCCTTTGCAAGCATGCTCGGAAACTGGTTGAGATGGACCTACATCACCGACAGCAGTAGTTCCTATTGGGTCTGAAACGGATTGCTATTGACAAGTCTTAACACTTGTCTCTGGTACCTGGTTGCCAGGATCTTTTAATGGTCGCTGTTCTTAGGCCATTTTACCTCCTGAGAGTGGTACATCATTTCTTGTAGACACGATGGACAGGCCGCACTGATACACCAACAAGAAGGGCTTCTTCAGTCACAGTGTGGCTACAGGCGTGCCGGAACACAGCGACTCTTTTCTGCCATTCTGTCACGTCTGCACCTCGACCCATCTTACTGTACTGATTCCGTACAACCAATTGACACATACTCACCACTTCAATGCGATAATATAGGTCTGTGGCGTAGCGTCACATATCTCTGTGTTACCAGTTTTACGCGGCCTACAGCACTCCAAGAGGATAGTTGACTCTTTTTAGGGGATTAGTAATATTTTGTCTGGTGAGCTCATGCCTTCCAGTCTGTTAATCCCATCCAGCAGGCGAGGATTTGGGATGATGACATCGGCACCCATTCGTCAGCCCGATACCTCCTCAACATTGGGAGAACAGTCAGTGTGTAGACATCGGATTTTGCTGTTTCCCTTACTTCTCATCATCATCATCATCATCATCACCATGGTATGAAAACATAGATCTACACATTATTATCATAATCAGCTCAAGTGTGGTGTAGTCCACGGCTCGTGGTCTCACTGTCGCATTCTCGCTTCCTGAGCACGGGGTCCCGGCTTCGATTCCTGGCAGGCTCAGGGATTTTCACCTGCCTCGAGATGACTGGGTGTTTGTGTTATCCTCATAATTTCATCATCATTCATGAAAGTGGCGAGACTGGACTGAACAAAGGTTGGGAATTTGTACGCGTGCTGATAATTGCGCAGTTGAGTGCCCCACAAACCAATCATCATCATCATCAATTGTGGTGCACATACACTGTCCAATCAATTTAGTGTGACCACCTGTCAAAAGCCTGAAGGACCATCTTTTGCAGCATGGACCACTGTGAGATGTACATGAAGAAACTCAGTGAGGTAATGGAAGGTATCACAGAAATGTGAAGGCATGCCAACTCCAATGCCATGGCCAGCTGTGCTAGGTTTCTCGGATGAGGATCCATGGCGCGAACAGCCTGATCGAGATGGTCCCACATATTATCGATTGGGTTTCAATCTGGCGAGTTTTGTGCACAGGGGAGTGCGGTAAGCACATCCTGGTCCTCTTTGAACCACGCATGTGCACTGCGAGCTGCGTGACACATTACCTTGTCCCACTGGTAGATGCCATCGGCCAAGGAAAAAGAAACTGCATGTAGGGATGGACATGGTTCCCAAGGATAGATGCATACTTGTGTTGATCCAGTGTGCCTTCCAGAATGATGAGATCACCCAGCGTATGAACTCTGACCTGGACCTTCCAGGGTGTTGGTTTTTAGATTTTTCATGCTGTACACGCCAATGACCATCTGTCTCGTAGTAGAGCATAAAACGTGATTCATCTGAAAAAGCCACCTGTCCCCACTCAGTGGACACCCAGTTGCAGTATTGGCGTGCAGATTCCAGCGTTCGTTGCCAATGAACAGCAGTCAGCATTGAACCAGGCACTTCCTGTGGAGGCCCACATGCAGCAACGTTCGCTGAAAAATCGTTCAAGAGACACTTTTGGCAGCCCTTTGGTTCATCTGGGTGATCAGTTGCTCAGCGGCTGCACATCTATTCGCCTGTACACATCTCCCTAGCCGTCGTTCACCCTTGTCATCTATGCACCGTGTGCACCACAGTTAGCTCAACGCTGAGTGCGGTGTACTTTAACCATGACGACATGCGAAAAGTTTACAAACTTAGCGGGCTCGGAAATGCTTCCAACCTTGAACCGAAAGCCAATGATCATGCCTTTTGAGCGTCATACAAATCGCTTCGTTTCCACATCACGACAATGCCCGCACTGTTTCCCGCACACCAAGAAGAAATGCAGATGATGAACGAGTATTCATTGGACAAATATATTATACTAGAACTGACATGTGATTACATTTGGGTGCATAGATCCTGAGAAATCAGTACCTAGAACAACCACCTCTGGCCGTAAAAACGGCCTTGATACGCCTGGGCATTGAGCCAAACAGAGCTTGGATGGCGTGTACAGGTACAGCTGCCCATGCAGCTTCAACAAGTTACCACAGTTCATCAAGAGTAGTGGCTGGCGTATTGTGACGAGCTAGTTGCTCGGCTACTATTGACCAGACGTTTTCATTTGGTGAGAGATCTGGAGAATGTTCTGGCCAGGGCAGCAGTCGAACATTTTCTGTATTCAGAAAGGCCCGTACAGGGATCGAATGAAGGGTAGAGCCACGGGTCGTAACGCATCTGAAATGTAACGTTCACTGTTCAAAGTACCGTCAATGCGAACAAGAGGTGACCGAGACGTGTAACCAATCGCACCCCATACCATCATGCCGGATGATACGCCAGTGTGGCGATGACCAATGCACGCTTCCATTGTGCGTTCACCGCGATGTCGCCAAACACGGATGCGACCATCATGATGCTGTAAACAGAACCTGGATTCATCCGAAAAAAAGACGTTTTGCCACTCGTGCACCCAGGTTCGTCGTTGAGTACACCATCGCAAGCGCTCCTGTCTGTGATGCAGCGTCAAGGGTAACCGCAGCCGTGGTCTCCGAGCTGATAGTCCATGCTACTGCAAACGTCGTCGAACTGTTCGTGCAGATGATTGTTGTGTTGCAAACGTCCCCATCTGTTGACTCAGGGATCGAGCCGTGCCTGCACGATCCGTTACAGCCATGCGGATAAGATGCCTGTCATCTCGACTGCTAGTGATACGAGGCCGTTGGGATCCAGCACGGCGTTCCATATTACCCTCCTGAACCCACCGATTCCATATTCTGCTAACAGTCATTGGATCTCGACCAACGCGAGCAGCAATGTCGCTATACAATAAACAGCAATCGCGATAGGCTACAATCCGACCTTTATCAAAGTCGGAAACGTGATGATACGCATTTCTCCTCCTTACACGTGGCATCATAACAACGTTTCACCAGACACCGCCGGTCAACTGCTGCTTGTGTATGAGATATCGGTTGGAAACTTTCCTCATGTCAGCACGTTGTAGGTATCGCCACCGGCGCCAGCCTTGTGTGAATGCTCTGAAAAGCTAATCATTTACATATCACAGCATCTTCTTCCTCTCGGTTAAATGTCGCGTCTGTAGCATGTCATCTTCGCGGTGTAGCAATTTTAATGGCCAGTAGTGTACTATGTGGTCAAAGCGAAAAGGATGTCGGCCTGACGCAGACATTGCATAGATATCCATAAAATTTTCGTTTTGCATGTTACAACATGATGTGCAATAACGTAAACCAAGTGTCAGTTTGATCAGGTAATTATTTTCTTCACACAGTTAAGTAGTCATGAAGTGGATCGCCGACATATACAGGATTACTCGTGAGTGTGTCCGAGGTTACTGAAGACAACAGTGAGAAAACTACAAGACATACAGAAAATAGGCACATATCTACATGACTACTCTGCAATTAATGTGTTGACATATGCTTCTGAATTAATGGTGCAGCCTCTTGGCATCACATCAATGAGAATCACACATTCACAGTCCCAGAACACGATGATCATGACCTTACCGGCGGAAGCAGTTGTTCTGAATTTTTTCTTCTGTGGAGAGTGGGATTGGTGCTATTCCATCTCCTCGTTTTCTTTCGGGCTCAAAACGGTGAACCCAGGTTGCATGACCTGTCAAAATCCAGAACAAGAAGGCCTTTCCCTCAGCTCAACCCGTTGGAACAAATCAAGACAAATGTTTTTTGCGTGCGATTTGTGAGCCACCGTTAGACACGACGGCACTCATCCTGCACACACTTTTGAATATCCAAGAGTGTGGATAAGTGCATCCACACTTCCTTTACTCATTGACAGATGCAGCGCCATCTGCAGAGTCGTAATGCGTCTGTCCTCGCGAATGGCAACATCAGCTCGCTGCAACGTGTCAGGTGCGGCAGCCGTGGATGGTCTCCGCGACCGCTGCAAATCGTGGAGCTCCGGGGAAGCGCTTCTGCTGACGTCACCCTCCGTGTCCAGCGACTAACTGTACTTCTGTCGACCGCAGATGCTCAGTAGACTTCGCAGAAGTGTTTGTGAATATTCCCCACTGTCTCTTTCTCTGCAGTGAGAAATTCAATGTCGGCACGTTGCTTGTAACGTACACCACCTATAGACGCCGTTTTGAAACCGACCTGCAGCTACGCTATCTGTCGGAAGTGACGAAAACTTGGCTCGCCCACTCAGGAGACTTCAAATAATACATACGTAACGTTTTGCATTCGTAGCATTATTTTCGGCTGAGAAATAAAATACAGTGCATTACTTTCTAGGCAACCCTCGTATGTTACCAGATGATTCTTTATGACAGCTGTACAGAAATATCACAGAAGTTACTTGTATTTCCATAAATTAATTTTATTGTACGTCTCTAAATATCTAGTTTCGCAGTTGCAACTGAAGTAGCCGTAAGATTACAGCTTAGCGCGTCTGATGGATTGGCCGATTATAAGAACGAGACTCTGGGGGTTCAAGTATAGCATGGGCGGCAAAGTTAAGAACGGGAAGAACAGATAACATTTCCGCTTTTATACAGTTTTCTGGCAATGTAAGGTCAGAAACTTGCCAGATTACTTTTTTTTTTTTTTTTTTTTTTTTTTTTTTTTTTTTTTTTACCAATTGTGTGGTAGATGCTCACTTCTTGGGCCACATTGATACTTGCTCTGAGCCGCAAGCGGCCCCTCGGGCAGCGTGTTGAACACCCCTTATGTAGGCAGTATCTTTAGTAGACAACTTGCATCTTCTCAGTGTTCTGCCAATAAATCGAAGTCTTTGATTTGCGTTCCTCACAATATTACCTAAGTGGTCCTCCTAATATAAGTTGTTGATAGTTTTGATTCCTAGGTACTTAATTCAGCTGACAGATTTTAGATTGGCGTGAATTAATGCAACCGAAATTTAACAGATTCCTTCTAGTACTCTTGTCAACGACCTCACAGTTCTCATTATTTAGGGCCAATTGTCACTTTTCGTACAATACGTATATCTAGTCTCAAACATTGCAGTTCTAGGCGCACATGCCGGAACCGCGCGACTGCTACGGTCGCAGGTTCGAATCCTGCCTCGGGCATGGATGTGTGTGATGTCCTTAGGTTAGTTAGGTTTAAGTAGTTCTAAGTTCTAGGGGACTGATGACCACAGTAGTTAAGTCCCATAGTGCTCAGAGCCATTTCAAACATTGCAATCGGTTTCGATCTTCTGATGACTTTACTAAACGGTAAATGACAGCATAATATGCAAACAATCTAAGATGGCTGCTCAGATGGTCTCCTATTTCACTTATATACAATAGAAACAGCAGAGGGCCTATAACACTTCTTGGGGAACGCCAGATGTCACTTCCGTTTTACTCGACGACTTTGCATCAGTTACTGCAAACTGTGACCTTTCTGACAGAAAATCACGAATCCAGTAGCACAACTGAGGCGATACTCCATAGGCACGCACTCTGATTGGATGCCGCTCGTCAGGAACGGTATCAGTAGATGAGCATCTTGCCAAGTTGTTGATTTGCAATACAGTGCTACGTTTGAGCGCCGCATGTGACGCGGCAAATCTCAATACACCGAGGTGAAAAAGTCATGGGATACTACCTAATATCGTGTCGGACCTCCTTCTACCCGGCGTAGTGCAGCACCTCGACGTGGCATGGACTCAACATGTCGTTGGAAGTTCCCTGCAGAAATATTGAGCCATGCTGCCTCTATTTTTATTTTATTTTATTAATTCCTTTAACTCCTTACGTGGAACATAGGGCTGCAACAAAGGATCGCCATCTTGTTCTGTCTTCTGCTAGTATCGTCATTTCTTCCCATCCTATTCCTTGCTGATGGCCGTCTGCTTCAACTGACCGTCTCCATGTCATTTTGGGCCGTCGTCCTTGCGGGATCCAGTCAAGCATGGGAGGATTTGGTGCACGAACTGACTATAATAATAATTAAATAAATAATTAATTAAAAGAAAAAAAAATAAAATAAAAGATAATAATTTCCTTTAAAAAGAGAAGACTGAGTTTCTATGGGCATGTCAAAAGAATGGCACCAGAAAGAACGGCAAAGAAAATCCTGGAATACATGGAAAGCAGAAAGACACAAATTAACTGGCTGAAAGAAGTAAAAGAAGACATTGCAGAAATGAACATTATACCAGAGACAGTTTACAACAGAATGGAATATAGGAATGCCATCAACAAAATACAGGGATTCAAAGACCGAACGCAATCAAAGAAGACGGGAACAACCTGGTCGCAAGAACGTAAAGAAGCCCACTCAGAAAAAATGAAGAAGTACTGGGAAGAACGCAAGAAAAAGCACAAGAAATGACTGATGCTTAGCGTAGTCCAAAGTTGACTGTAACGAATAATAATAATAATAATTAATTAAAAGGAAATCTAGTAAATGCAAAGTAAAATGAACCTAAATATTTCACACGCACACACACACACACACACACACACACACACACACACACACACACACACACACCACTTTCTTAATCTCTATAATGAAAATAATTTTTTGTCGGATGATGCACACTACGTAAAATAAATCACTTCACTCTTTAGTTCAAATGGTTCTGAGCACTAAGGGACTTGACATCTGAGGTCATCAGTCCCCTAGAACTTAGAACTACTTAAACCTAACTAACCTAAGGACATCACGCACATCCACGCCCGAGGCAGGATTCGAACCTGCGACCGTAGTAGTCGCGCGGTTCCGGTCTGAAGCGCCTAGAACCGCTTGGCCGCCACGGCCGGCACTCCTTAGTTAATTCTACTCTTTTTTACCGTTTTTTACTGTTTGAAGTGAAGGTCGATAGACTCGTGGCGTGTTGAAAAACGTTTAATTTGAGTTTGTATAATCTCAAGGGATTACTAACAGTCTTCTCGCCTCGCGAGAAAATTCAGAATAGTTTAATTTAATTTCTTGGGTATCGCAGGGGCAACGTAAGAAAAAATGTAGTAAAGCAAAATCTGTAACACTTATAAATTGGGGATTGATGATCGTTACTACGAAATGAAAGCATAAATGCCAAATTAAACAATTATTATTTAACGAAAGAAGCTTTTTATACAATCTGACATCTCGTGCATTAATCTCACAGTTTTGAACGCCATATTCGGCGAAAAACGTAAAAATTACAATAATCTTAGCCCGACTCTGGACCGAAAGAAAAAAAAGTATTCATAGTAAAGTCATATCAGTAATCGCAATTGGCGATAATAATGGTGAAATTAAACAAATTCCTAACAGGAATACAATTTCAGTTCATTTGAACAAAATGGAAGAAAATAAGAGTCTGACAGCGTGAGATGCTGTCGAAAAGGCGCGCGAAAGAGGTGGTTCTGCACAGAATCGGAGAGGAAAGCAATATGTGGAAAACACTGATAAGGAGAAGGGACAGGATGATAGGACATCTGTTAAGACATCAGGGAATGACTTCCATGGTACTAGAGGGAGCTGTAGAGGGCTAAAACCGCAGAGGAACTGAGGAATACAGAGATTGCAATACATGCAGGAAATAATTGAGGACGTAGGTCGAAAGTGCTACTCTGAGATGAAGAGCTTAGTTCAGGAGAGCAATTTGTGGCGGGCCGCATCAAAACCAGTCAGAAGACTGATGAAAAAAAAAATCTCAGTAGTGGTAATAACGGAACCCATATAGAATCACTTTGTTGTCCGTCTGGCTGTCTGTCCGACTCTTAAGAACCCTTTTTCTCGGGAATCAAGTTGAAATTTATGTCACACACCAATGACTACGGTCCCCTGGTGGTGTAAATAATTAAAACCTCTAAGTCAATGCAATCAACACATACGGTTAGATATATCACATATTTTGGTACTTGCAGACTCACTCATCAAAACCTATATGTGACCTTGCTGTATACATCTTGGTCCTGGTGGTCTAGTGGAAAAAACGCTTGTCTAGAAACCTAGAGATTGTGGGATAGAATTTTGCTCGCTTCTCGGGTCTTTCAGTCTTTGTTTCAACCGAGCCTTCACCTCTCAACGATCTGAGGAGTCACAAGAAAGAACACGTGATTGTTATTCCATCTTAAACTGTGTGTTCCGTTTCCCCAGTTGGATAACTGGGATAGCTTACGGACATGCAAGTCGGCGAAGTAGTGTCCAATAACAAGACTTACACAAGGCCAGTGAGCCACACGAAGTTATTATTATTCTCCATACATCCTCTTAAGACAAAAAAAGCCCCACGAAGGAATTACCCGAATGGGACGGAAATCAGTAGGTGTGATATACATGTACAGACAAAAAAGTGATTACACCTTCAGAAAATTTGTATGATTTATTCAAGATAAGACGATTCACAAACTGAGCAAGTCAATAATGCGTTGGTCCACCTGTGGCCTTATGTAACCAGTTATTCGGCTTGGAATTTATTGACAGAGTTGTTGCATTTCCTCCTGAGGGATATCGTGCCAAATTCTGTCCAATTGGCGCTTGAGATCTTCAAAATGTCGAGGTGGTTGAAAGGCCCTGCCGGTCATGCTCCAATCGTTCTCAACTGAGGAGAGACCAGGTGACCTTGCTGGCCAAGGTAGGGTTTGGAAATCGTGAAGACAAGGAGTAGAAATTCTCACTGCGTGCGGACGGGTATTATCTTGCTAAGATTTAAGCCCAGGATCGCTTGCCATGAGGGGCAACAACGCGGTGTAGAATATCGTTGATGTACCGTTGAGCTGGAAGGGTGCAGAGGATGACAACCAAAGGGTTCCTGCTACGAAAAGAAATGGCAGCACCGACCATCACTCCTGGTTGTTGGGCGATACGGTGGGCGGTAATCAGGTTAGTACTCCCCACTGTCTGGGGGATCTCCAGACATGTATTCGCTGGAAATCGGGTTTCAGTTTGGAGCAGTACTCGTCACTGAAGGCAACTCTTCTGCAGTAAATGAGATTCCATGCCGAAGACGTCTCTGGAGAAGCCCTGGATAGCAGTGGGATACCAACCGACTGTCACCCGCCATACGGTCCGACAATCTGGAGTGATGGTCTGGTGTGCCATTTTGTTTCATAGCAGGACCCATTCGGATAATTCCTTCTTTTTTTTTGTTTCTGGAACACTCAGAACGCGAGTCATACTCACACTTACGCGGTTTTTCTATATTTCTTGTAGTTTTCGCACACTACGAAAATCCCAGAGGTACTTGTGAATAACCGTGTAATTGAAAGCTAGCCGAAAGCAAATGGGAAAACGAACTTATCAGTAATGTTTGGACCGTTTTTCAACGAATTCAGCACACATTATGTGTCAATTTTATATTATGGGTTAGGCGTGGATGTACGCTTTCCATTAGACAAAACAACAGGTGCAGCAAGTGGTAGCCTATGGCGTTAAAAAAATTCGATTTTGTCTCACAGTATGATTTATGGCCAGTCTTTTTGAAGTACAAGAGTGACGATTCTTATTGATTATCTTGCAGTAAATATGGTAAGGCAATTACTGGCGAACACTAACAAATCGTTTCGAATGCAAAAGAAATGGGTGATAAGAGAGTTGCATTTCAGAATAAATAAACTAATCACTTTTGTAAAATTGTTGAGGCTTTTTCGGCCACTTCTTGATGTCTCGCCTGTTGACGCACATCTGAGGATCTTAGGCCAACGGTAGTTTAGTGGTTTCTTTTTATTTTCACCAGCACATGTGGCTAGCATTATCTGAGATTCAGTCTCCATTGTAGTGGGTTTGCCACCAGCAATGGAGGGTGAATCCTTGACAATGCTAGGCACTCGTGCTGCCGAAACGACAGAAGTACCACTAAATGACCGTTGGCTGAAGGTCCCATGACAAGCACCAACAGACATCACGACAAATTGTCTTAAATCAGAACACTGTGTTTGGCCACGAAGGTGCTGTGACAACAGGTGAACTGAGGGGTTTGAAGAATGAATCGTTAGAATGTACGCCACGTTGGCTGAATTAGGGACCATTCAACCTATACCCATACTTGAAGAAATTCATGAATGAAAAATATTTTCTCTCCAGTGAGAAGGTCATGGATGCCGTAGATGAAACATTTCCAGACCTTCCAGAACCTAAATTCAAAGTTATAACACATTCACTCGAAAAACGTGGGACAAAATGCATTATCCTAAGGGGCTATATTAGCAAACTAGTGATTTTTTTGGTTGTGAAGCACAGTATTTCATTTGCTAGACAGTCAAATTTTCACCTTGTCCTCGTATGGTGCAAATTTACGCTCATTAATATCTTACAGCATAATGTTCTGAGCAAGTCATCGTTTGGAATGAAACTCTTTATTAACCAAAAATGGGAATAATGGAGGTGCCACCCACGGTCACCTTGTTGATGGTTCTTCAAAGAGTTAGGCATTTCAACAGTACTTCACAATATATACTCGCTAATGAAATTCGTCATGAAAAATCCATTACCGTTAGAAAGAACAGTTATCTACACAGCCACAATATTATAACAAATGATCTGCATTACTTATCATTCAAGCAGTGTCCGTGGTTCTGTTTGATAGCACGGAAATCTTGAATACAACTGCATAAGATGTCTGTCAGGTAGAATAGTAAATTTTTTTCTAAGTGGAAAATGTACATCTGCATCTACATGGATACTCTGCAAATCACATTTAAGTGCCTGGCAGAGAGTTCATCGAACCACCTTCACAATTCTCTATTACTCCAATCTCGTATAGCCCGCGGAAAGAATGAACACCTATATCTTTCTGTATGAGCTCTTACTTCCCTTATTTTATCGTGGTGATAGTTCCTCCCTATGTAGGTCGGTGTCAACAAAATATTTTCGGATTCGGAGGAGAAAGTTGGTGATTGGAATTTCGCGAGAAGTGTCCGTCGCAACGAAAAACGCTTTTCTTTTAACGATTTCCAGTATCATTTCTGTGACACTCTCTCCCATATTTCGCGATAATACAAAACGTGCTGCCTTTCTTTGAACTTTTTCTATGTACTCCGTCAGTCCTATCTGGTAAGAATCCCACACCGCGCAGCAGTATTCTAAAAGAGGACGGACAAGCGTAGAGTAGGCAGTCTCCTTAGTAGGTCTGTTACATTTTCTAAGTGTCCTGCCAATAAAACGCAGTCTTTGGTTAGCCTTCCCCACAACATTTTCTATGTGTTCCTTCCAATTTAAGTTGTTCGTAATGGTAATACGTAGGTATTTACCGGCCGCGATGGCCGTGCGGTTCTAGGCGCTCCAGTCCGGAGCCGCGCTGCTGCTACGGTCGCAGGTTCGAATCCTGCCTCGGGCATGGGTGTGTGTGATGTCCTTAGGTTAGTTAGGTTTAAGTAGTTCTAAGTTCTAGGGGACTGATGACCACAGCAGTTGAGTCCCATAGTGCTCAGAACCATTTGAACCATTTTTTTAGGTATTTAGTTGAATTTACGGCTGTTAGATTAGACTGATTTATCGTGCAACCGAAGTTTAATGAGTTCCTTTTAGCACTCATGTGGATGGCCTCACACTTTTTTTATTCAGGGTCAACTGCCACTTTTCGCACCATTCAGATATTTTTTCTAAATCGTTTTGCATTTTGTTTTGATGTTCTGATGACTTTATTAGTCGATAAACGACAGCGTCATCTGCAAACAACCGAAGACGGCTGCTCAGATTGTGTCCCAGATCGTTTATATAGATAAGGAACAGCAAAGGGCCTATAACGTTACCTTGGGGAACGCCAGAAATGTTTGTTTTGAGCATCAGAAATACCCTAAACGTAGTCAGAAGGAAGGAAAGTGAGAGTTCAAATTTCCGTTATGACGTGGTTGTTAGAGGGAGAAGGAAATCAGCCCTGTCCTGTCCAAACGAAGTACTCCAGCATTCGCTTCAGTTGGTTTAGGGAACTCACGCAAAAACTAAACGGCCTGAGATAAAAGGGAAACACCCAGAATACATGGTCTGAAGACATTTTAATTTTATACATGTACACAGCGTGGTCGGATGTGCAAATGATTATCTTGCATTTTTCCGTGACAGGCAACATAGCCACCAGAATGCATTAGCAGTTGACCGTGTTTAGTGTTGTTACAAGGTCTGGTACGGTATATAATGGGCGTGAACAGCGTGAGATGTGAGTGATCACTGAGAAAATGACGGAGATATCGTATACCCGTGTGAGACAGCGTCATCAGAACTTTACAGAATTTGAAACGGGGCCACATCGTGGGTCTCCATTTGGAAGGCTGCTCGAATACTGCAATATTCAGATTTGGGGTACATTCGGATGTGACAGTTGCCAGATTTTGGGTTGCGTGGAAATGTGAAGGCGGGTGTACCGCTACTCGTCGTCGAGGTTACAGTCGACCAAAAGGGGGATTGGTGCATTGTGCACCAAGAAACATCGAAACTACTTCAGATCTCCGCCTGCCATCCAAGAAAAAGAAAAGGACGCCGTGCAACATTCTGTGGCATCCTGCCCCATTGGTAGGAGACAAGACTGGGGAATGACCATCCCATTCCTTGACTGCTGTAACACAACAACTGGCTGTGTTTGGCGTGGTGTCATGTCCGGGAAGCATGGAGTTTTAGATTGTGTTCAGTGATGAATCGTGTTTCTGCAGTGCCCCAGATGACCATCGTCGGTGAGTGTGGTGGCTTCGCCGTCCGTTGTGGCCGAGCAGTTCTAGGCGCTTCAGTCTGGAACCGCGCTACCGCTACGGTCCCAGGTTCGAATCCTGCCTCGGGCATGGATGTGTGTGATGTCCCTAAGTTTGTTTAAGTAGTTCTAGGGGACTGATAACCTCAGATGTTAAGTCCCTTAGTGCTCAGAGCCATTTGAACCTTTATTTTTTGTGGTGGCTTCCTGGGGAGAGGTTCCATCTTCCAACGTTTTAGAGAGGTACGGTTACGTTACTGCTGCGGGGAGCCATCGGGTATTACTTCAGGTTATGGTTGGTAGTTATTGAGGGAACTGATGGCACAATGGTACCTCACAAACGACCTTTGCTCTCCTGTGTTCCTTTACAAGCGACAGTCTTGTAGTGACATTTTTCAACATATGGCATGTGTCTCTATGAATTGCGAAAGTGATGTTGCATGCGAGATTCCCAGATCTGTCCCTGACAGAACATGTGTGGGACCAGCTCGGACGTCAACTCCATCCCAGTGCCAGTATCCACGATATCAGGGACCAATTAGAACAGTCGTGGGCCAGCTTGCCCAAGGAGAGGATGCAACGGCTATGTGGCACTTTCCCAAGCTAATCACTGCATGCGTCCAGACCGGATGGAGTGCAACACCTTACTGACAAGCGGGCTCAACTGCCTAGTTCTTGAAAATATGGTAATCACTGAAATACCATCAGATACCCTGTCAACGTGTGAAATATCTTTCGTTTCCTCCTTTCCTTCTGGGTGCTCCACTTTTCTTGTCACGCAGTGTACGAGACGTGCATGATGGGACGAGGAAATAAAGCCCATTGACACTGAATACTAGTTCAGGGTCCCTTGTTTGGATATTGTCGGGCACAGTAAGGTGCTGCGTTGACTAATCTTAGTATGCGTTTTTCCGCAACGTACTGGACGGATCTTACAGTTGCCTCGAGTTCCGCATCGATAACACTCAAAACTATTGGGGCTCTATGAAAGTTGCTACTAAATTAACACTGTCGCTACATGCAGTAAACCACAGTAAGTAACAGAGGGCTAATGCAGTGAATGGCTGAGCGAAGTTTGTCTACGAAGTTGATGAAATCTGTTTGTAGCACAGTCCACTGCGCAATACATTGGATTACTGTATTTTAATCTTTTTCCATTTCACCTAGCCTACACTTTGATTCTGAATGTCATGGATCTACCTATCCAGCATCATCGCAATGATTCTTAAAGTGGATATGGTTAAACTTCGTATTTAGGCCGTTTCTGTGAGTTGAATGACGGCCAGAACATTAACCTTAATGGAGAGTCATCAGTAGGCAGTTATCACCAATGGCCTGATGTAAGATAAGCTAATGGGCATGGAAATCGCTGTGTCCACAAGACGCCGTTTGTCATCACACATTTACGGTCATACGTTATACGAAAATGGAATTTGAAGGGAGAAGACAGTTGGATCTTATTGCTCCGCAGGAATCCAGGCTGTAATCCACCCCCTCCTTTCTGCTTGCAGCTATTGTCCACAATAAGCGAAGTCTTTTATGAAAAATTTGAGAGGAGCGAAGATTAGAACAAACTTTCTAGTTTACTTAGCTTATCGTATTGAGTTGGCTCCAGTTCTTCTTATCTAGGGGTCTGATTCGTGAAGCTGAAGTTCTCTCATTTTAGGTCCTCACGGTTGAACTGAACTAAATAAATTTGAAGATTGTTGATGAAATTTTTTTTTACGTAAATATATTTTGTCACATTTTAGTACATCCTATGTTCTTTTGGTTTTTCACGTTAACAAAGCCGAAATTACATTGTTCGCAGAAAAATACAAAAATACGTCCGACCACATCAGAGGCATGCTTACGACTCAGCGGAAATAACCGTTTTTCAAAGGGTTTGCAGTTTTTCTTAAATGAATTTCTACTAGTTTCTGTTACATTATTACTTTGGATTATTATTTCATAAGTGAATCCGGGAATAAACATAGAAACCAGTACAATATTGCGTAATTTATAATAGAAATTTTAAGTGTGCCAATAGTTCGTAATTTCAAATGTTTCTAAAAAAATAGTTTTTACTGTGCGTTCAGAACTAGTACTTACCGATTATAACATCGAGACCAAAACATTTAATAAAGTAATTCATTTTCATAAATTTTAACTTGAAATATAACATACTGTGTAGAAAATTATATGAAAGTTTTCAGAAAAACAACTGCGATAAAATTAACCTGTCCAAAATTCTAAAAATAATACTGGTACCGACAACTACTGTTGAGGAAAAGAAATGGTAGACCAGGATGTCCCGTTACAAGATGATGTATACGAATTACTAGCCTGCTTGTGAAAAAATGGCGAGGGGAATCGCCCAACAACTTCCTGCTTTTTACCTAAAAGTATTTATGGAGCTTTTTTCTGCGGAAGAATCCGGTGCATTAAAATTACGTAGTTGTCTTGACACAACAGCTTCGCTTACAAAAACCTTGGTGCTATTTAAGACAACCGTTTTCAGTATTTCATTTTACGTTTAAAGCATTCTTCATATGATCTTATCAATCTTTGCTTCCTCCTGTCAACCTTCCTTGCCCACTACAACCTCTTCCTCAACTCATCCCTCCCCGGTTTAAGCTCAGCTTCTTCCTGGGTACATTATAGGTTCCCACGTCTCGCCATGTGAGGATACGTCCAGAATTGTTGAACGTAATTGTTGTGGTGGTCGAGATGCTATGGTGTGGGGAGGCATAACATTGCATGGGCGTACTGAACACCAAATCTTTGTACGCGGAACAATCACCGTGCAACATTATGGTACTCCTTCACTATGTGCGTCCTTTCTCTGATGCACTGGGCCCTGACTTAATTTTTATGAGAGATAATGTGCGATCGGATCAAACAGGAGTTGTTAACCGCGATGGTGATTCAAAAAATGGTTCAAATGGCTCTCAGCACTATGGGACTTGACATCTTAGGTTATCAGTCCCCTAGAACTTACAACTACTTAAACCTAACTAACCTAGGGACATCGCACACATCCATGCCCGAGGCAGGATTCGAACCTGCGACCGTAGCGGTCGCGCGGTTCCAGACTGAAGCGCCTAGAACCGCACGGCCACACCGGCCGGCTTTAAAGCAAGTAATCATTGGAATAGGCTCATTAGGATGAAATAAGCAATAAATATAATTTCATAAATATACGTGCAATAGTTAAACATATGTGCACAAACAATATGTATGCAATGGCACTACACGTTGCACGAGATATTGACGACGGAATTCGAGCGAACTATGCTGTTAATTACGCATTAGGTTGAATCAGAGGGCGCGATAGTATTTACACGTGTACCATCGAGCACTACGTTCGGTTGCACATTGGGTGCAGTGTTGTCCTGCATTACAGAGCCTGTAAACATTCGAGGAAATTATACAGACTGCGACATGTTATTGCATTGTATTTCGAAAGCAGAGGCCCCAAGAAATAGCGCTCATTGCTCCGAAGTTAGAGTAACTGCTCCTAATTTTCTCATGCAGAGGACATGAACATAAACACTGCTTGTCAATATCACAATGTCTGCAAATGGTTCGTCACTTAAATGTTTGATGCTTTTGTTTCAGCTGCTATTCTTATCATAGAAACAATGATCTACTGAAGTTACACTACTGGCCATTAAAATTGCTACACTACGAAGATGACATGCTACAGACGCAAAATTTAACCGACGGAAAGAAGATGCTGTGATATGCAAATGATTAGCTTTTCAGAGTATTCACACAAGGCTGGCGCCGGTGGCGACACCTACAACGTGCTGACATGAGGAAAGTGTTCAACCAATTTCTCATACATGAACAGCTGTTGACCGGCTTTGCTTGGTGAAATATTGTTGTGATGCCTCGTGTAAGGAGGAGAAATGCGTACCATCAAGTTTCCGACTTTGATAAAGGTCGGATTGTAGCCTATCGCGATTGCGGTTTATCGTATCGCGACATTGATGCTCGCGTTGGTCGAGATCCAATGACTGTTAGCAGAATATGGAATCAGTGGGTTCAGGAGGGTAATACGGAACGCCGTGCTGGATCCCAACGGCCTCGTATCACTAGCAGTCGGGATGACAAGCATCTTATCCGCATGGCTGTAACGGATCGTGCAGCCACGTCTCGATCCCTGAGTCAACAGATAGGGACGTTTGCAAGACAACAACCATCTGCACGAACAGTTCGACGACGTTTGCAGCAGCATGGACTATCAGCTCGGAGACCATGGCTGCGGTTACACTTGACGCTGCATCACAGACAGGAGCGCCTGCGATGTTGTACTCAACGACGAACCTGGGCGCACGAATGGCAAAACGTCATTTTTTCGGATGAATCCAGGTTCTGTTTACAGCATCATGGTTCAAATGGTTCAAATGGCTCTGAGCACTATGGGACTCAACTGCTGAGGTCATTAGTCCCCTAGAACTTAGAACTAGTTAAACCTAACTAACCTAAGGACATCACAAACATCCATGCCCGAGGCAGGATTCGAACCTGCGACCTTAGCGGTCTTGCGGTTCCAGGCTGCAGCGCCTTTAACCGCACGGCCACTTCGGCCGGCTACAGCATCATGATGGTCGCATCCGTGTTTGGCGACATCGCGGTGAACGCACAATGGAAGCGTGTATTGGTCATCGCCATACTGGCGTATCACCCGGCATGTTGATATGGGGTGCCATTGGTTACACGTCTCGGTCACCTCTTGTTCGCATTGACGGCACTTTGAACAGTGGACGTAACATTTCAGAGGTGTTACGACCTGTGGCTCTACCCTTTATTCGATCCCTGCGAAACGCTACATTTCAGCAGGATAATGCACGACCGCATGTTGCAGGTCCTGTACGGGCCTTTCTGGATACAGAAAATGTTCGACTGCTGCCCTGGCCAGCACATTCTCCAGATCTCTCACCAACTGAAAACGTCTGGTCAATGGTGGCCGAGCAACTGGCTCGTCACAATACGCCAGTTACTACTCTTGATGAACTGTGGTATCTCTTGATGAACTGTGGTATCGTGTTGAAGCTGCATGGGCAGTTGTACCTGTACACGCCATCCAAGCTCTGTTTGACTCAATGCCCAGGAGTATCAAACCCGTTATTACGGCCAGAGGTGGTTGTTCTGGGTAGTGGTTTGTCAGGATCTATGCACCGAAATTGCGTGAAAATGTAATCACATGTCAATTCTAGTATAATATAGTTGTCCAATGAATACCCGTTTATCTTCTGCATTTCTTCTTGGTGTAGCAATTTTAATGGCCAGTAGTGTAGTTTGTTCTTATAAGCTACAGAATATCTTCTATGAAATTTGGTTACTTAGTTTCGGGTATTAAACGTCATAACATTGTTTTTCTACGAATGTGCGGAAAAACAAGCTTCCTAATTACGGAAATGATATTGAAAGTTAGACTTCTTGACTCCAGTACGAAATTTTTTCCCGAGCGCAATTTCTGCGTTCGCAGTTCTGATTTCCACATACATTTTCAATCAGAATTAGAATAGATTGCGGTAACTACAAGTTTAAGTTAATGTATTTGCAATTTGCTTTACATTTAAAAGCACTGACGGCTAACATTGCAAGATCACAGGTTAATGTAAGCATGAGATAAGCCACTGCAAATTTGAAATGCTGGTACATTAATAATCGGCCTAACCGCCTGAATAGTGAATGCAAGTATGCAGACGTGTATGCAGTGTGTTGTACAGGTGCCGGACGTCTGTTTGTCGGCTGGAGTGCCATGCCAGTTGCACTTGGAGGGCCAATAAAGGGACAGTTAATGCATTTTACGAATGACGCTAGAGTTGTCGTTCGATGATATCCCAGACTTGCTCGATTAGAGACAGATCTGCTGATCGAACTGGCCAAGGCATCTTGTCGACACTTTGTAGAACGCGCTGAGTTACAACAACGATGTGTGGACGGGCGTTATCCAGTTGGAAAACACATCCTGGTATGCTGTTCATGACTGGCAGCACAACAGGTCGAATCACCAGACTGACGTACAAATTCGCAGTCAGGTTGCGTGGGATAACCAAGAGAGTGTTCCTGCCGTGATATGAAATCATAACCCAAACCATAGCTCCAGGTATAGGTCTAGTGCGTCTATTACGCAGGCAGGTGGGTTGCTGGCCCTGTACTGACCTCCTCCTAACCAACACATGCCCATCACTGGCACGGAGCCAGAAGCAGCTTTCATCAAAAAACACAATAGACCTCCACTCTGCCCACCAATGAGCTCTCGCTTGACACCACTGAAGGCTCAAATGGCGGTGATTTGTGGCCAATGGAATGCAAACTGCAGGGCGTGTGGCTCAGCCGTGTCCTTGAAGTAACCGATTTCTGACAGTCATTGCGTCACTGGTGCCAACTGCTGCCCACTCTGCTGCTGCAGATTCAGTACGATTCGCCTGAGCCATACGCCGAACATGATGGTCTTCCTTCTCGGTAGTGCTGCGTGACCGTCTGTAGCCCGATCTCTTGCGACCGTACGTACTCTTGACCACCGCTGCCAGCAGTCATGTAAAGTGACTAGATTTCTGTCAAGTTTTTCTGCAGTATCGCAGAAGTAACATCCAGCTTCTTGTAGCCCTATTACACGACCTCGTTCTAACTCAGTAAGGTGTTGATAATGGCATCTCGGTCACCTGAAAGGTCTTGTCTAACAGAAATTCACCACGTCCATTATCAACGGTAGCTAACGCTCACGACCGTCACAACGTGTTCTTAAAGCAAATCTGATTTTCATCGTCATAGGGGTCCTATTAGCGTCGCTGTTATGCGAATGGTGCGAAATTTGAGTAAACGTCATGTTTCAGATGTAGAAGCACGGCTACCAACTTTCGTTTAAGACGCACAACTCCTTCTTGATGTTTCGATTTCTTTCATCTGCGTATAATAATTTCGTACTAAGGAAATAGTGATGTGCTATTGCTAAGATCGTGCTCTAAATTCCACACTCGTTTTGCTATAAAGTCCATCCAGCAAGAGTATTACAGTATACAGTTTTCCTTCATCCCAGTACTAGTTCAGAATGACGCACTACTGGCCATCGTTTTATTTACAAAAATGTTTAATTTCATACTCTCTACTATTTCAGAAAACTACAGATAGTTATTATGATACACCTTGTACATCGTTGTATGGCAATCACAATCATTTGGAATGTAGAGAAACAAAAAGTATCATAATCAGTGTTTCTAATTTCCCCTCTACGGCTTTGAAAGAACACACCAATCAGATGAATAGCGAATGAGTGTGCTAAGGTTAAATACGAGTATATAAAGAAAGTATATCAGTACCATGTCGCTTTCATGGAGCAGGAGATTGAAAGAATAGCAATAAATTCTGGTTTTAAAAGTAGTGGCGAAGGCAGTGATTAGAAAACTTTGAGTACCATAGCAAGGGACTTGGAAGATAGCTCGACCGAGACATGCCTGGCAAGAGAAAAACTGAACCGACTCATGAATTTCAAGCTTGACTTCTGATGCTACTCTATAACAAATTATTGTAAATTTATTTTTTGGATTGGTTCAATTTACTTTAGCTTCACTTTAAAGCAAATGGCTTTGTACATTCACGAAATGTCTGGTGCCTGTAACGCCGCGATATGGAGTGTTCTATCCCCGCTCGTTTCCTGGCATGTCACATTTCAGTAAATAGACATCGTCGCGCTCACATGTAAACCGAAATGAGTTTAGCAACGTGTAGAACACTATAATGTGATTGCCTATAACACTGCGAGTAGCGCTTTGCGAGCCTTTCATTCAGCAAATACTTGAATCATGGCATCAAAGTCTAGCTGCCTTGCCAAAATATATTCCGTTGCCAATATCCCCAAAACTGTGAGACGCTGTCAATGCATGGTTGATCTGACACAGTTTTTAATACAAGACAGTGTGCTGAATGACCTTTCTGCCTCATGCGCATAGCTATACATACTTTCGGAAATGAGCTTGAGATTTTATGCTCGTTCATCTTATTCGAGAGGTTTTAAAGCAAGTTGGTTCAAATGGCTCAAATGGCTCTGAGCACTATGGGACTTAACATCTGTGGTCATCAGTCCCCTAGAACTTAGAACTAGTTACACCTAACTAACCTAAGGACATCACACACAACCATGCCCGAGGCAGGATTCGAACATGCGACCGTAACGGTCACGCGGTTCCAGACTGAAGCGCCTAGAACCGCACGGCCACACCGGCCGGCTTTAAAGCAAGTAATCATTGGAATAGACTAATGAATACTTTTCAAATATTTAATTTCTTCTTCTAAATCTGTAGAGACATCATTACAGTATTCACTGATAAATAACTTACATGTCTCAGCGACTTGATCATCAGTCATCTTTTGTATTTCCATAAAAACCCAAATGTTTTATCTATAATCTTCACTGTTCCACATCAGGTTTTCAAACTAAACACTAGATTGTCAATTATGACACGAAAACCTTTTATCTTGAAAAAAATCTTCTGACTTTACACCTGTCACTTCATACCTGGTTTTATAATGAAATTATTTCCTCTTCTTACTGCTCACTTCCGGAAAATGAGGATCGGTATTAACTGCACTGGCAATAATTTTAGATTCCGGGAAAATTTTCATGAAGATATTTTAAGTCATTTAATGAGCTGTCATGATTTCTTACCTCAATATCGATGGTTAGTATTTCGAGCTTATAGTAATTTGATTCTGCGTTCATTTGGTACCAACAACTTTAGCCAAATTGATGCCACGGTTAAACACTTTTGAAATATCTCCCATAATCCAAAGAAACCTGACGAAAGAACGTGTTTAAGCTGACAAATTTAACTTATTGGGACAGAAGTGGCAATAAAAGGTTTTCAGAAATTACTGCAACCAGTCGCCATTTATGTAGATGTATTTTATTTAACCATGACCGGTTTCGAGCTGCCTAGCAACTCATCATCAGATGAGTGTGATGACTAATAATGCCTCTGGTCAACTTGAAATCTTTGATACTGTAGTTATATTGCAATCTTTGGCTTGTTTATAATGTGTAAATCCTGTATTCGTATCTGTGGCTAAGTGTGTTCAGCGATGTTTACGAAAAACAAGATATATGTTTCCAACAGTGCCTCATAAAAGTAATATACATCTAGTGAAAGTTTTAACTTGTGAAATTGTGAAAAACAAGACACAATGGTTTCAAAAATACGTCCTAAAAGAGATATATATATACCTGCAGAAAGATTTATCTGTAAGTAACACCTCAAAACGTAAATTAAACTGTAAATATTTCGTGTAACTGTACCACATGTAGTGATTATTTGTTCTTATACGTTAAACATAAATTATGCTGTAAATATTTCGTATTACTGTACCACATGTAGCGATTATTTGTTCTCGTTTCTGTCTAGCCACAGATACTCAACCACCCACACAATGGGTAAAAAAAAAAAAAAAAAAAAAAAGACACTAAATGTATATACCATCTGATGATGAGTTGCTAGGCAGCTCGAAACCGGTCATGGTTAAATAAAATACATCTACATAAATGGCGACTGGTTGCAGTAATTTCTGAAAACCTTTTCACACCACAGTCGCAGTGTTCCACATCCACAATGGATAAAAGTCTTATTTTGCTACCTAGCCAGGTAAAAGGAACAATGAACAAATACAGGAAGTGCAAAGTGAAACTAATGAAAACTATTCTTGCCATCAAATTTAATAAGCAATGTATCTTAGAGAATGTAACTCCTAATTACATAAGAGTTGTAGTTAAAGACCAGAGTGAATCTGCACAAGCAGCCAAGAGAAAATGTGAAATTGTATGGATCAAAAATGAAATTAGATCACATTACAAACGAAAAGACTTGTTAAACAGGGACATCTACATGCTGCACTTAGAGTTAAGCAACTATCTCACTCTAAGCCAAATTACGAATTTCTTAGATCTAACCCAACTAAATGTGAATAAAGAGATGTTGAAAATTGCACATAAACAAAAAGAAAAGCTCTCACTCCTGATTGCCAAAAAATCCCCCATTCCACCAAATGAATGCCCTCCCGTGCAACATAAATTCTTTGAGAGATTAGTTAACACAACAAGCATTAATTTCAATAGCACAGAATTAAATTTGTTAAATAAGGGACTTAAACATAATATTGCCACAAAACTTGATTACAACAGTGTTAAAGACCTAATAACTAACACCAAAATAGCATGTATAGCATCAAAACTAGATCAGAATGATCAAAATGCTCTAGCCCATGATGCAAACAAAATAATAAAGAAAACCATAGATGCACAAAAGCTCCACAGTAATAAACATGATGAATCTGCAACACTGAAACAAATTAACAAAAAGCTAACAAACAGTAGTGCCCTTGTTGTTAAATCTGACAAAGGCAGCACAGCCGTGATAATGTACGAGTCTGATTACATTAAGAAAACCCTAGAATTTTTCAAGAATAATAACATAACTGAGTTGAAATCTGACCCCACTCCCAAATACCAAGCTAAAATAAAAGACATGTTAAAAAATTGTAACTTCCTGCTGACATCCATTGAAGCCAAACAATGTGTTATAATGAACCCTACAGCACCAAAGCTTAGATCACAACCTAAAATTCATAAAGATGGACACCCGATACGCCCGATTGTGAATTCCATAAATAGCCCAGGGTACAAAGTGACTAAAAAACTGCATGAAATACTCAAGAAATATTATACATTCCCAACCAATTATTCCATAAAAAAACACCTATGATTTGATTGACAGTATCAGAGAAATTTCCATTCCCAATGCAGCTAACTTTGCATCCCTTGATATTATCAACCTGTACACAAACATACCTATAATAGACACACTTCGAATAATAAAAAATAACTTATTACAACATAAAAAGTTAAGTGACATGGAAATCTGTGAGCTGATGGATTTACTTGAATTAGTGCTGTCCCACAATTACTTCACCTTCAACAACAAAATATATATTCAACATGATGGTCTAGCAATGGGCAGTAGTCTAGCTGGCCTTCTTGCTGACATCTACATTAATGATCTCGAAATTAAATTCTTTAAAGCAAACCCAATAGAAACAGACAAAATAATTTATTATAAACGATATGTTGATGACACCCTGATATTATATGATGGGACAGCCACTGAAATTGAGGCCTTAGCTGGTAAACTTAATAATGTTCACCCCAAAATACAGTTCACAGTAGAACACCAAACCCAAAAAGGTATCTATTTTCTTGACCTAAACATAACACATCACAACAACAAACATAAATTTCAGATATATAGGAAACCCACCACTTCAGATGTCATAATAAACAATACATCATGCCACCCAAATCAGCATAAACTAGCTTTTTTCAAATCAGCACTTAACCGTATCAACAAGATTCAAGCTGATCCTACTGCAAAAATTAATGAAATCAATATATTAAAAACAATAGCATCAAACAATGCTTATGACCCAAGCATAATTGAAAAATTAGATAAAAACATTATATCTAACAAAGCAAAACCAGTAAGCCAGACCTCAGTAGCAGAAGAAACCAAATTCGTTTGTATGCCGTTTCTCGGCAATATCTCATACAAACTTGCTAAGCTATTCAAACCACATAATGTCAAAATAAGTTTTCACACTAACAACAAAATACAGAACAAAATAGTCCACAACACCAAAAGAGCCAGCACACCCTACCAAAAATCTGGTATATATAAATTAAGATGTGACAGCTGCTCCTGCTACTACATAGGGCAAACAGGTAGAAATTTTGAGATCCGATACAAAGAGCACACTGATGCACTTCGCCTAAACAACTTAAATAGATCCACTTTTGCTACCCATCTAGCAGATAATAAACATTCCATAACAGACATTAAAACTAACCTTCAAATCCTACACACTGTAGACAAGGGATTCAAGATGGATCTTCTCGAACAATTAGAGATTTTTACCCACAAACATAATTCCCCACATACCATTTTAAATGAGCAGACAGAATTGGCGAATAACTCCTTCTTTCAGAATTTTAAGGATTCTTTGAACTTAAAAAACTAAACAGTCATTCAGAAACAAAATGCCCCCCCCCCCTCTTCTCTCTCCACATCACCCTCTCAACCCCCCCCTCTCCTTTTTCCTATACACCCACCCCAACCCCCCCCCCCAACCCCCCCCCACCGCCAACTCCTTTTCCACACCCTTTCAAGTATCAGCATCACTTATTATTTCAAGTTAACCATCAACCTCTCATCCCAGACATCATATGCCAAGATCAGCCAATGGAAGGAGCAAGAAATTAGCTGTCATAATACTCTCAATACCTATTATCTTAAATGTAACTGAAATATAATGTAAAAAATCTAGTTTTTTATATACCTGTTAAAATTGCACAGTTAATTTATAAATAAACATTTTACTAGTTTAAGCTAATTTACATTTATTTTCTATGTAATAAAGACAAATCTCTTGTCAGTGTGTGTGATGACTAATAATGCCTCTGGTCAACTTGAAATCTTTGATACTGTAGTTATATTGCAATCTTTGGCTTGTTTATAATGTGTAAATCCTGTATTCGTATCTGTGGCTAAGTGTGTTCAGCGATGTTTACGAAAAACAAGATATATGTTTCCAACAGTGCCTCATAAAAGTAATATACATCTAGTGAAAGTTTTAACTTGTGAAATTGTGAAAAACAAGACACAATGGTTTCAAAAATACGTCCTAAAAGAGATATATATATACCTGCAGAAAGATTTATCTGCAAGTAACACCTCAAAACGTAAATTAAACTGTAAATATTTCGTGTAACTGTACCACATGTAGTGATTATTTGTTCTTATACGTTAAACATAAATTATGCTGTAAATATTTCGTATTACTGTACCACATGTAGCGATTATTTGTTCTCGTTTCTGTCTAGCCACAGATACTCAACCACACACACAATGGGTAAAAAAAAAAAAAAAAAAAAAAAAAAAAAAAAAAAAAAAAAAAAAAAAGCACTAAATGTATATACCATCTGATGATGAGTTGCTAGGCAGCTCGAAACCGGTCATGGTTAAATAAAATACATCTACATAAATGGCGACTGGTTGCAGTAATTTCTGAAAACCTTTTCACACCACAGTCGCAGTGTTCCACATCCACAATGGATAAAAGTCTTAGAAGTGGCAATCTTATCCATATCAGCAGCAATTGGTCTCACGGTGGCAAAGCGAGCACCGATGAGTACCAGACATGGAAGATGAAGAACTTTCAACATGGAGTTTCAGAATATCATTCATCGTTGTAGACTGCAAATGAAAGGATCGTAAAGAAATTGAATCACTCCAAGAAAAGTATCTGCTTCGTGACAACTCTCAGCTGCATGTACGTCGCATAAGGTGATGACAAGCGCCCAAAGGGAATTTTGCGAGAGGACTCCACTGAAGAAAACTTGTCTGAGCTCGCTTGTCCGCGTCATTCACTGATAGGAATTGAGTGTCTCAGAATTAAATGTGCAATAGGCACTCCTGTTTTCTGGTTGCAATCTACAAATTCCTAAGCCGTTCATTTATTTCATGTTTGTATTCGTAAAAATTTAACACAGAATGAATATTGTCTGTTCAGCATCTTTTGAATCAGGAACTGCATCAACAATACCGGTAACTGAATAATACGTATCATTTGCCTCTGTTCCAAGATGGCACGTAATGGGCACAACTAGGAATACGGTCATTCGGAGTATAACTTGTAACCGTTTCCAGCTTCTTGTCCATTTCTGACCTGGTAATGTATTTCGCGATACATGGAACGAGCTCAATAGCTCAAATATTCCGAGAAAATTTCAATGATGTGGATCTCCAGTTTTCTGAGATGAACCTCTGAAAGCCCAACTTCTTTGACAAAGGTAAAATGTCACTTCAAGTAAGATGAGGGTTCCCACGTAAGTTGGCGGTTCTATCGACGAACAAAAGAACATTACATCTTTATTTCCCACCATTAGCGTGGCCAATGCACCTCTTTCTTGTAATTTCATTTCTTCACTTTTTCGATTCTTCCAGAACATCTATATACGCATAATTATATTTTACTCGTATTTTGTGTTTATTCTTGAATGAAAACTATTTTATCTATATTTTGTGGAAAATCATATTGTAAGGGAATCAGGAGTGCCTTATCTTTGAATGTTGTTGGCAGTCCTACCGAACTACGAGTATAACGATGTTTAACAGCTGTTGCCGTGTGCATTTGTTAGGAAAATGTTTTAGTGGGTTTTCCAACAGAATTTAAAGCACGTTGTCTAAAGAAAAAGGTATGCATTCAAGATCACGCACGAAATAGAATTGTATGGAATTGACCTGTAAGATTCATAAAAAAGAAAAGCAAGAGATAGATTTGCTAGGCGCTGGTGTAATGTACTTTCATTTATTATATGATAAACATTGTTTTTCAATAACCCTCTTGGGGATCCGAACCCTTGAGAGACTTGAGCCTCCATGAGGCTTGGGCCGGGGGATTTGGCTCCCTCCCCCCCCCCCCCCCCCTTGATGACAATACTGGTTGCAGAGCATACATTACCGTCCGTGGTGATCACAGATTCTATTTAGAACTATGTCCTGTCTTTTGTAATGTCCAGGGGACGATCATGAATCGCAGTGGAGTCAGTGAATAATTTTCTTTGAATAAAAGTATTATTTATATCCGATTCATTGCGAATTTGTTTCAGTCGCCTTCTGTGCTATACTGTAGCAGTTCTTTTTATGTATGGCCTAAGTTTACGTTACTAGTCAGTGACACATCATGTGGAAATACTCTCGTCGTTAACTTTTGCATACCAGTGTATTTCAGCGTCTAGCTATTGTGATATTAACTAATGTTACCTAGTGCTAATGAGTGCTAACATAGACATTAACTAGGTCATGAGAGTGTAAAGGCATGACACGGGCCAGTACAGTTAACAAACGTAGAAATAAACAGAACAGTGTTATAACTGGCTTTTTCACTGACAGAATTAATGAAGGGCCTTGTCTGCATCTGTATGTCTCTACAATGCTAGACTCCTAAGGCCATACATTATTTACGATACCGTCTTAATATTTTGGGGTGTACTCAGCCTCGTGATGCCAATTGAGTGGCTACTCGATCGAATAGTAGCGGCTTCGGTCAAGGATACCACCATAGCGACCGGGAGAGCGGTGTGCTGACCCCACGCCCCTCCTATCCGCATCCTCCACGGAGGATGACAGGGCGGTCGGATGGTCTCGGTAGGCCACTCGTGGCCTGAAGACGGAGTGAGTGTGTGTGAGTGAGTTATTAGACAACATTATTTGTTTTGCGCTACGTAATTCACACCACACTGCCTTATCTTAATTATATTTGTTGTAACTTTTCTTTATGTAATTTATTCCCTTTGTACCATATATTTTTTAATGTTATTATGTATCTTTATCAAGTAACCAGTTGAAAAATGACGTTGGTGGCTGAAACGTTCGGGAATATTAGCCTATGTCGATGGCCCACCAATGGTAGCCACAAGAATTTTAACCGATACTCTCACTTCTCCAGCACAAACGCGGGAAACTCCCCTTTATAAGACAACGCGACACTGTTCTCTGACAGTGTTCTAGCAATAGTGGACACCGAAATATCCTGACGAATATTCCAGCAGAGGGGCCGAAACGTCGATCATTTTAGAAGGAAACATGATGTGGCCCAACAAACCAGAAGATTTTAACTTTAGTGACAACGGCCGCGAAAGCCTGCAGACTTGTATAGACAAAACTTTGCAATTGTTTCTGTTGTTTTGTTATTGAGCGAATCAAACTTCAGTAGCTTCTGTTGGACCCCGTCAGTTTCAGTAACATATTGAACAACGAAAATAAACATCTTTTCAGCCCTGTGGGTCGATGCGTCTGTGCCTATGCCGTAAAATTAAACGTCTTGCAATTATTTTGTGCATTCGGACACGGAGCGTGGTGCAAGAGTATTTTTAACAATCCCCGTAGATTTTCCCTGGCTGTAGACTGCTTTGCGGTGACTTTAGAGTAAAGATACATTGTGACTTTCAGTTTTACGGTACAGTCAAGATAACTGAAGGATTGATGATGCTTGACAACTTTGTAAGATATTGTTAGCTCTGCAACAGCAACGAGCTGGTTATCTGCTTTAATCTCGAATGCAGAAATAGGCTTTGATGTCGATGCTATCGCGAAACTAATACTATGAGTCTTGGTAGAAATGTGATGCCTCACATCTGCCTTATCTCCGTGAGTTACTGAAATTAAACAGCTTATAAATCTCACACAGCGCTTCCTGATTCGTACGCCCTTTCTTGATAAAAGACCACTCTTTTGCGTAATCGTCCGAAAAGTGACACTTTCTCTTTCCATCCTAGGCATTTTCATAAGCAGTGATAAGATAAGATTATAAGACGGAAAATAGTCGACAATAACACTTTAGTCATCGAACTACACGTCACTACACATTTCACGCCCTGCATACCCGCACTTGAGACATTACTAACTTGCAATCGTTGCTAGTATTACGTTTAGGAAGAATCGTCTTATCAGATCGCTATTCAAATGGGAACTGCCCGACTATTCCACGTGGCTCTGCTTAACACAGGAGAAATCTGCTTTCTCGAATGATGGCGCTATATCTGGAAGTGAAATTATGATTAACTCAATACCATTAGCTGCCGACAGGCGTTGATATAGATCAACGGGGACAGATGAAAATGTGTGCCCTGACCGGAACTCGAACCCGGGATCTCCTGCTTACATGGCAGACGATCGAACTATCTGAGCCACCGAGGGCACAGAGGATAGTGCGACTGCAGGGATTTATCGCCGGCACGCTCTCCGTTGAGACCAACATTCTCAACTTACAGTCCACACACTACATTCGTAGTGACCCTGCCATCATACCCATTACTCGCGGCAGACAATCCACCGAGTCCCGTAAGAGTTCAAGCAAATCGTGTGCATCCGCACTGAAGACGGTCATCAACCGGTTAGCCTTAAACGTCATGAAGATGGCATCTGTTATTTAGGACATGTCCGAAAGAACAGATGCCATCTTCATATTTGGAAGTGACTTGCATCGTAGGTCAGGATACGCAACACGCAACGCCATCTGTGAGACGACTTTGTCCACATAAACTTGGTGGCGTAAATAAAACTAACTGAGGGTGCATTTACATATTGCGTTTACTGATAGTGTTATTTCAGTACTTGGTCCAAGCTTGTAAGAGTATTTTGCAAAGTTGGGACATAATTGGGTCTTGTCGGGATGGTGGGACAAGAAGGTCTATAACTGTGACGGTCCCGATATATTGGGACGGATGGCAACCCTAACTACAGCGCAAGAAGTCAAGAGCGAACATAGTTTCATGAGCTAAACATTGACTCAGTATCTCCCCAGGTGGCAACAAGAAGCTCCAAATAAATTCAGTGGTCAAACTGATCGTGAGGAAAAGGAATTAAGTGCTGTAAAAGGGCGAATTGGCGATAAAACGTCACATACAACTCAAGCACATGGAGGCAGTGACCACTATCACAGTCCGATAACACAAAACAATGCGTGCGTTGATGACATATGCTGAGGTAGACATTTGCTCAAAATGGTTCAAATGGCTCTGAGAACTATGGGACTTAACTTCTGAGGCCATCACTCCCCTAGAACTTAGAACTACTTAAACCTAACTAACCTAAGGATATGACAGACATCCATACTCGAGGGAGGATTCGAACCTGCGACCGTAGCGGTCACGCGGTTCTAGACTGTAGCGCTTAGAACCGCTCGGCCACTCCGGCCGGCTAGACTATTGCCTCAAAACTATAATAGCAGTTTCTTGGATGGACAAAGGGTTCAAATGGCTCTGAGCACTATGGGACTTAACATCGATGGTCATCAGTCCCCTAGAACTTAGAACTACTTAAACCTAACTAACCTAAGGACATCACACAACACCCAGTCATCACGAGGCAGAGCAAATCCCTGACCCCGCCGGGTATCGAACCAGGGAACCCGGACGCGGGAAGCGAGAACGCTACCGCACGACCGCGAGCTGCGGACTCTTGGTAGGACACACCTTTATATCTGTCTTGTTGCAGGAAAGTCTCCTCAATCATAGACAATTCCAGGTGTTCATACCAGAAAAAAACGTGTACATCCTGTTATTTTCATTAAATCTTTTAGAAATATACTGCCTAAAACTTGGTCTGACCCATAAAAGATTCGGTTCATCACGTGCTTTGTCCATGTCGAGGCTGCCCTGTGCACTACCATGACTGCAGAGTGTTGTTAATCGTATTAACAATTCAAAAATTCCATTTCGGCAAAGTACTCGTCAAAATGCGCTCAAGAAAAAAATGTAAAAAGAACTCTCTAATCCAGAATTATTCAGTCCCAGGCAAGGAAGCCTAAGAAAGTATTTTCAGAAATATTTCAACAAGATTCACCTCTGGGATGAACTTGTACCAGATAAAGATGTGTTACATATTCTGCAAGGTCTGTTGTCAATTCACATTAGAGAAAAGTAGTGCAGATACCTGAATCCAGTTTGGTATACTTTTATCTTTACTAGACTCCATTGCTTTAATAAATGAAGATGCAAGCGCTAGTAATACTGGAATGAATCAGGCAACGCTGCTGCGCCAGCAGTACGGCAACAATCACGACTGGTCAGCTGAAGCTCGCGCCGGTTTTGTTGCCCCTCCGCCGGCGCCTCGGATGTCATCCGGGTTATCAAAATAATGGAGTACGCCCTTGGAGTGAATACAATAACGGTAATCAGTGGTATCCCAATGCTCAGAACACACCACAATTCAGTACAACGCAAAGTAATTCAAACAACCAGTGGCATTTCAGTCAGCAGAATCAGAAACCCCTTAACGAGACACTTATCCGCAACAGAATCCCAAAGTAACTCGCGATGCTGGCACTCCCTGATGTAATCAAAATTCCACAGCGAATATTGCCGACACCACAAATGAGTCTTGCCCTGTAGTGACTAGTCCAACAAACCAGTTCGGCCACATTAACCCCTCCTACCCCCCCCCCCCCCCCCTTGATTTGTTGGCCATAGGATGGAGTGGGTTAAAATGATCGACTGTTAAGGAATAATGAAGATGTAGATTTGAAAGACGGAATTAACGGATAATTTTTACACGTGTGGTGAGGGTTCGAGGGCAGTAGTGGACTCATAGAAACCACTTTAATGTTATCTTGCTCAACACTGTGACAATGATCAATGTTATGTCCAGAGTATTATTTGATGAAATAAGTAAAATTCGAAAGCTGCCAACTTACGCCGTTCACAACTGCACAATCGTTACTGCAATGGGTAATAATTCAAAACAAGTAAAAATCCAAACTCATGTTAACGTGATTGTAGAGAGCACAGACATAGAATGCATTTTTTTAGTAGTGGAAAATTTTATAGGAAGGTATACTTCTGGTATTGAGTTATTAAAGGAGAAGCATGTCAAAATTGACTTAGAGTTGGGTAAATGCTATCTTTGGGTTTATGAGAAGGAAGTCGCTGTTGATTTAATCAAAACACTTAAGCTTTACGATAAGTATTGTCAAAAAATTCGATTACAGGTTGTCAAAACGAAACAGTTACTTATTGATGATACGTTTCATCATTGGATAGTCTTAGAATCCACCGATATTACTCTCTAATTGCAGGAGCAGTTTACTGTCATAGTGCAGTATAATGGTGGATTTGACAAGAAGCCAGACGTAATTAAAACTTACGAATACTGCATGGAGGTCAAACTCCATGAAACTTTTTGCATCGACATCCGATCTTCCTGCTGGCAAATTTTGCTCTCAGAAGATTCGAGGAAATACACTGAATTTATCTGTGCTTGAAGATCTTACCAACACTGTGTGTCGCCCATTGGATTGATCGTTAGTTCAGGATTCATTATAGCCACGCCTGGCACAGAACTTGGCCCAGAATTATTGGATAAAATTAGTGTGTATCTCGATAACATCCTAATTGTCATTACTACCTGGCAAGACCACACTGAATTGTTAGAAAAAAAAACCTGCAGAAATTTTCATCTGCTGAAGCTACTGCAAACTTATCAAAACTCAAGTTTGTGCAAAGCAAGATAAAACTCCCAGGCCATGTAATTTCATCCGAGGGTGTAACACCTGATTCCAAGAAATTGAGTGCTATTAAGAAATTTCCGTTTCCAAGGAACACACAACTGAAAACCTTTATAGGGTTATGTTCATTTTTAGGCGGTTTGTGCCATATTAGCTGTCGAATAGCAATGCCTTATTAGCCCTTTTAAGGAATAGTCCGTGTTCGTGGACAGAGAGTTGGAGTGATGACTTTGAGACAATAAAGCATGCGTTAGTTCACTCCGACATGTTGGATCATCCCATCATGTCGAAAGAATTTGGCCTTGCGTCTGACGCCTCATTTTATGGACAGGGGGAATGTATCTTTCAGCTTATACCCAAAAAAGGAAAATAAATAAGGGTAATCAGCTTGGCCAGTAGTTCCTTATCCGAGTGCAAATGGAGATGTTCTGCAGCTGAACTAGAGAACTTGGCTGTTGTCTGGGCTTTTACAAAATTTAACCATTATTTGTTTAGAACACTTGTCAAGGCGTACTGTGATCACTGAGCCTTGGGTTTCTTACTGTTATATAAACTGCTACGCAATCGTCTTGCCCATTGGACAGTGTTTCTTCAGTCATATGATTTTGAGACCGTTTACATAAAAAGAAATTAGAATATCATTGCTGAAGCCTTATCACGATTGCCTCAGGGATTATACGAGTTTGAAGATCTGGTAGAACAAACCTCTGAATTCAAAATTATGCTGAGGAAAGATATATTTTCTATCCATGAATAAGAACATGAAGGAATGACAAAGTAACGACCCCAGGTGGAGTAAAGTGAAGCTTCTTCTTCAGCAAGGGAATAATCCCAAGATACAACAACATTACCAATTATACGACAGTGTTTAGCTCTACAGGAGAGATGTCCTATCAGAGAAGTGGTGTGTGTGTGTGTGTGTGTGTGTGTGTGTGTGTGTGTGTGTTCCCACTGCAAAGCAATTGTATGGCGGACTCATTGTGTTTGGCGGCATTGCAGCGCAAAAAAAAGGCAAAACTTTCGAACTTGGATAGTAAGACGGCGTTGGATCCGATATTACCTTAAAAAAACCTCTGAGTGTGTTTAGTACTGCCTTTCAGGTCCACTACCTTCTGCCATTGAGGGGGGAGGTTAAATATATTGTTGGCTTATATAATATCTTTTCTAAATATGTTAAGCTCTATGCAGTGAAATCAGCTTGCCACACCAGTCGTTAGGAGAATAATTAATAACTAGATTCCTATGGCAGGCAAGCCTGAATCGGTTTTGTCCAACAACACATCTAATTTCACTAGTCGCATATGGAGCGTGTCTTTGAAATAAAACTTACCCCCTATATTTCCTCAGAAAACATATTCATAAAACAATACTTACACAAAAAAACTATGCACAGTACTACTCCAACAAAAAACTGGTTGGTAATTGCAATTATTTCCTTTACTTTAAAGCTGAATACAGATCGACTATGTCTTCTACCATGCTTTCTCGTATCTTTTTTTAATAAAAAAATTCCTTTTATTCTTTGAATTAATTTAGGTCGTTCTACTTTCATGATAACAGAACCTTGCGACAATGAACCATTTACATCTGTCCCCTTCAGCTGAAACAATGTCTCCCTAAGTTTGACTGTGAGCTCAAGAACAAATACACGGTGTTCTTCCTTATCTTTAGTACTTATAAGAGGTTCGGCCATGACGTACCAACGTGCACATGAGCACGATGTAAGAGCAGCGTAGGGCCGTGGCTCGATCTATCTCGGCTTTGCTCGGTGTTCTCAAAAGTACTCTATACAGAGTGACATTTCGTATGGCATTGCGTTGTTTCATTTTTTGGTCGGCAAGACTTTCTTCTGTTCAGTAGAACCATGGTATTAGCGCTGTTTACCCTTCGCTTTATGAGGAGGAACAAGACTTTTGGTCAGGTGATTACAGGGTTATAAATACAAAATCAAATAGGGGTAATGCAGGAGTAGGTTTAATAATGAATAAAAAAATAGGAGTGCGGATTAGCTACTACAAACAGCATAGTGAACGCATTATTGTGGCCAAGATAGACACAAAGCCCATGCCTACTACAGTAGTACAAGTTTATATGCCAACTAGCTCTGCAGATGATGAAGAAATAGATGAAATGTATGACGAGATAAAAGAAATTATTCAGGTAGTGAAGGGAGACGAAAATTTAATAGTCATGGGTGACTGGAATTCGTCAGTAGGAAAAGGGAGAGAAGGAAACATAGTAGGTGAATATGGATTTGGGGGAAGAAATGAAAGAGGAAGCCGCCTTGTAGAATTTTGCACAGAGCATAACTTAATCATAGCTAACACTTGGTTCAAGAATCATAAAAGAAGGTTGTATACCTGGAAGAATCCTGGAGATACTAAAAGGTATCAGATAGATTATATAATGGTAAGACAGAGATTTAGGAACCAGGTTTTAAATTGTAAGACATTTCCAGGGGCAGATGTGGACTCTGACCACAATCTATTGGTTATGAACTGTAGATTAAAACTGAAGAAACTGCAAAAAGATGGGACTTTAAGGAGATGGGACCTGGATAAACTGAAAGAACCAGCGGTTGTAGAGGGTTTCAGGGAGAGCATAAAGGAACAATTGACAGGAATGGGGGAAAGAAATACAGTAGAAGAAGAATGGGTAGCTCTGAGAGATGAAGTAGTGAAGGCAGCAGACGATCAAGTAGGTAAAAAGGCGAGGGCTAATAGAAATCCTTGGGTAACAGAAGAAATATTGAATTTAATTGATGAAAGGAGAAAATATAAAAATGCAGTAAATGAAGCAGGCAAAAAGGAATACAAACGTCTCAAAAATGAGATCGACAGGAAGTGCAAAATGGCTAAGCAGGGATGGCTAGAGGACAAATGTAAGGATGTAGAGGCTTGTCTCAGTAGGGGTAAGATAGATAGAGCCTACAGGAAAATTAAAGAGACCTTTGGAGAGAAGAGAACCACTTGTATGAATATCAAGAGCTCAGATGGCAACCCAGTTCTAAGCAAAGAAGGGAAGGCAGAAAGGTGGAAGGAGTATATAGAGGGTTTATACAAGGGCGATGTACTTGAGGACAATATTATGGAAATGGAAGAGGATGTAGATGAAGACGAAATGGGAGATAAGATACTGCGTGAAGAGTTTGACAGAGCACTGAAAGACCTGAGTCGAAACAAGGCCCCGGGAGTAGACAACATTCCATTAGAACTACTGATGGCCTTGGGAGAGCCAGTCCTGACAAAACTCTACCATCTGGTGAGCAAGATGTATGAGACAGGCGAAATAGCCTCAGACTTCAAGAAGAATATAATAATTCCAATCCCAAAGAAAGCAGGTGTTGACAGATGTGAAAATTACCGAACTATCAGTTTAATAAGTCACAGCTGCAAAATACTAACGCGAATTCTTTACAGACGAATGGAAAAACTGGTAGAAGCGGACCTCGGGGAAGATCAGTTTGGATTCCGTAGAAATGTTGGAACACGTGAGGCAATACTAACCTTACGACTTATCTTAGATGAAAGATTAAGAAAAGGCAAACCTACGTTTCTTGCATTTGTAGACTTAGAGAAAGCTTTTGACAACGTTAACTGGAATACTCTCTTTCAAATTCTGAAGCTGGCAGGTATAAAATACAGGGAGCGAAAGGCTATTTACAATTTGTACAGAAATCAGATGGCAGTTATAAGAGTCGAGGGGCATGAAAGGGAAGCAGTGGTTGGGAAAGGAGTGAGACAGGGTTGTAGTAGCCTCTCCCCGATGTTATTCAATCTGTATATTGAGAAAGCAGTAAAGGAAACAAAAGAAAAATTCGGAGTAGGTATTAAAATTCATGGAGAAGAAGTAAAAACTTTGAGGTTCGCCGATGACATTGTAATTCTGTCAGAGACAGCAAAGGACTTGGAAGAGCAGTTGAACGGAATGGACAGTGTCTTGAAAGGAGGATATAAGATGAACGTCAACAAAAGCAAAACGAGGATAATGGAATGTAGTCAAATTAAATCGGGTGATGCTGAGGGAATTAGATTAGGAAATGAGACACTTAAATTAGTAAAGGAGTTTTGCTATTTAGGGAGTAAAATAACTGATGATGGTCGAAGTAGAGAGGATATAAGATGTAGACTGGCAATGGCAAGGAAATCGTTTCTGAAGAAGAGAAATTTGTTAACATCGAGTATAGATTGAAGTGTCAGGAAGTCGTTTCTGAAAGTATTTGTATGGAGTGTAGCCATGTATGGAAGTGAAACATGGACGATAACTAGTTTGGACAAGAAGAGAATAGAAGCTTTTGAAATGTGGTGCTACAGAAGAATGCTGAAGATAAGTTGGGTAGATCACGTAACTAATGAGGAGGTATTGAATAGGATTGGGGAGAAGAGAAGTTTGTGGGACAACTTGACTAGAAGAAGGGATCGGTTGGTAGGACATGTTCTGAGGCATCAAGGGGTCACAAATTTAGCATTGGAGGGCAGCATGGAGAGTAAAAATCGTAGAGGGAGACCAAGAGATGAATACACTAAGCAGATTCAGAAGGATGTAGGTTGCAGTAGGTACTGGGAGATGAAGAAGCTTGCACAGGATAGAGTAGCATGGACAGCTGCATCAAACCAGTCTCAGGACTGAAGACCACAACAACAACAACAACATTTGTTTATGGTATAAAAGAAGTTCACAAGTGCACAAAAAGAGGCAGTCTAGCGTTTTATCTCCACAAACCTTTAAAATGGATGGGAATGACAGGAGAGAAGGAGAAAATTTCTCAATATGTATACTGCCATATGCAGTTGCGTGATATGATCAGATAGATTAGATTAGATTCAGTTTTCGTTCGTAGACCCAAAAAATGAGAAGAATCTCGTGGGTGTGGAACATGTCAGAAAGTACAATATAAAGAACATAAAACATTTGAATATAATACTTGAATATAATCCTGGTCGTTTGTCAGGAGACTGTTAAAATAGGTGAATACGTGACAGTAAACTGCAGCTGCTAATATTTACAGAATTAATACGCTGTCAGAATAAAACATTGTTAACCACTTTTAATAAATTTATCATACACAAAATACCTAATCTTGACTGTTGTGACCAATTGCTGCCAAACTGAAATCTAAGAGACATTTTTACTTAAGCTGGTCTTACCGTCCTTGTTAAAATGTTCATCTATAGAATAGAAGGAGTTGCCTATAAAGAAAGTCTTTCAAACTCTGTTTGGCTATGGCTCTGAGCACTATGGTACTCAACTGCTGTGGTCATCAGTCCCCTAGAACTTAGAACTACTTAAACCTAACTAACCTAAGGACATCACACACATCCATGCCCGAGGCAGGATTCGAACCTGCGACCGTAGCAGTCGCACGGTCCCGGACTGCGCGCCTAGAACCGCGAGACCACTGCGGCCGGCAAACTCTGTTTGAACAGTGCTTTAACAGAAATCTAGTTTTTAATAGTGGCTGGCAGTTTATTGAAAATGTGTGCTCCTGATTATTGGATTCCTTTTTGGACCAAGGTAAGCGATTTTGGGTCTTTATGCAGATTGTTCTTATTCCTAGTATTGATACTATGCATTGAGCTATTAGTTGGAAATAGAGATATATTACGTGCAACAAATTTCCTCAAGGAATAAATATACTGAGAAGCAGTGGTCAGAATACAAAATTCCCATGTGACATAAGAGAATGAAAGTAAGCAGCGGAGCTGAACCGTGCTAGTGGTGACGAGCTGCTGAAACTCATGTCATCGTTGCAAAAGGAGCGGATCTAGCTTCTGTGCATTGATGCATCTGGAACGTTGTCTGCATTGTGATACATGGAGACGTATGGAAGAAGCGATGCTGTCACGCACTATAATTTCTTAAGGCGTTGTCAGTCTTTCGTACAACGTGTGGTCTTCACTAGAACTTTGTCCACAATTATACCATCAGTTCATGACCCCTCCTCCATATCTTTTTATTGCGCTGCTGCTCTTCTTTCCGCTTATCGAGATTACAGCTCTGAGAACATTTTTCATTGAATGGAGTAGCAACCGGACTGTCTGTAATAATACACCTTTTGTATAACAATTATTGCTTCTTCACATTACGACTGCTTCTTCAGACGCACTTGGTAGTGTCACTAGTAGTAATAAAATATTATCTCGTGCGTCTTTTAACAGTGGGCAGCCATATCCTAAATCGACAAAAGGCCTACGATTGCGTAACTGAAACAACAATACATGTGGTGTTATAGGCCCCATGTGAAAAGCGCTACTTTGCTTCGATCCCCAGATTCACTCGACAATTTCGCTACGATTCATTTCCTGTTGTTGTTGTTTTTTTTTTTTTTAAAAAAAGAAACATTAGGTAGAATAGTGACATTAATCGTTGTGCTCTTACTTCTTTTATGCACACTGTACTGCGTATTTAAGCACCCCCACAGAAGAAGGGCAAAGCGAATTCGGGAGAGTAAGCGATTCGCGACAAAACGGACTAATGTAGAATTTTAGATATCAGTATAAGGTAAGTGCAATACACCATAAAACATTGAAAATTCATTAGGTCATATAGAGCTTAGTACCAACATCCCCCTATTTTCCGTGCTTAAGAAGCTTGTCGATTGTTAACAGGTCCGCTGATAAGTTCCTAACTAGCTCAATGAAAACTGTGCAGCAGTTTTGACAGCTTATCGCTGCACATATCGAGGTTATATAGGCAATAGCCCGACCAAGAGATGAGTGTGTCTGCCAATCATACTGACATTGAACTGTGTTATGATAAAAAGGGAAACGTTCTTCAAATCTAGGAAAATCTTATCTAGAACACTGAGCATTATATTTCCTACTCTTTTATTCATATAAAAGTACTAAAAAACGAGCAACGAGATCGAGAATATTCAGTTGTGCTTCCAAGAAAATAGGCCTTTTCGTCGGACGATAATCTGCTTTCTTCTACCGGCTGAGCACTCGGTTTCCTTCAATCCAAGGAATGGAACTAATACAAAGCTACGAAGTAGGTCAAAGTGATAACAGTGACGCTTCGGATGGTCAGCGGAACGCGTCCAACTACGCACAGATTAATGTATCGCCTTGGAACACGGCAAAGAAGCTATAATGACAGTGTGGCGCTACAACTAGGAGCCCAAGACTGTTGCAAACTATTTCCGAACCTCTCATGCATTATTCCTTTTTGTCGGTGAAATTAGTAGTCCGTGCTGAGCAGAAGAACTTATATACGGAAACGTCTGAATCAGGAAGTCGAATGGAAAGGGGCATAAGCAGTCCTAAAATTACGTGTAATTTTACGTTAAGAAAGTAAAGTTAATTTTTACGCATTTGCAGTGTATGAGAACAGCGCAGTCGGCTGCGAGAAACATGTGTTAAAAGAGACAAACATGGCACTGCAGCAATAACATGTAGAGATGTTCAGATGGCTCTGAGCACCATGGGACTTAACTTCTGAGGTCATCAGTCCCCTAGAACTTAGAACTACTTAAACCTAACTAACCTAAGGACATCACACATATCCATGCCCGAGGCAGGATTCGAACCTGCGACCGTAGCGGTCGCGCGGTTCCAGACTGTAGCGCCTTGAACCGCTCGGCCACCCCGGCCGGCACATGTAGAGATGAATTAGTACACTGCTGGCAACTAAAACTGCAACATCAGGAAAGATAGCAATCAAAGAAATTTTACTTATTGTGTGTGTACAGTATGTTGTAAGAATTCATTGAAAATTTGTAGCTAATTTGGGTGAATCCATGGTCGTCCCATTCTATACTCGGTAGGTTAAAGTCTGCTCCAACGGATATCGCATGATCTAGGTATTTCTGTGCTACTGACCATGTACTTCCTTTGAATGGCTAAAATTGTCGCATCGGAATCTGGTGGCCGGTAAAAAATCCAAGAATTAACCTGATTCACCAAGAACTGTTATAAGCGACCGAACAACTTCACTGTCACACTCAAATGGTTCAAATGGCACTGAGCACTATGGGACTTAACTACTGAGGTCATCAGTACTTAGAACTACTTGAATCTAACTAACCTAAGGACATCAGACACATCCATGCCCGAGGCAGGATTCGAACCTGCGACCGTAGCAGTCTCGTGGTTCCAGACCGTAGCGCCTAGAACCGCTCGGCCACTACGGCCGGCCTGTCACTCTCAAATTCGATCTCAATAGAGACAATATTTTTGTCAAATGCAATGAACACTTTCCCTCCTAAGGCGTCTAAACTGTGTTTTCGATATACTTTTCATGTATCGCTAAATATCTCCGAACTTTCTAATTCGAGTTTCAACTAGCTCTCAGTCCCGAGAATAATTTGAGCGCGAGAACTTTCCTGGACGGCATTAAATTCGGGAAGTCTGTTACGAATATTTCGGCAGTTTAAAAATTTGTACAGTCGAAGTGTCATTACTCTGAATACGGTCTGGTTTCATTATCTGCGTGTCTTCTGGCGAGTGTTCGTCAGAGTACTGCAGGCTACTCTCATGTGCACTCCACAAGTACTCTGCTCCTGATTCCTTTGTTTAGTGCACTCCTGACATACCAAGGGGAGTCGTACAATTCACCACCCGACAACGCAGGCCCAGAAATCTGCAACCAAGACCGTCACAGAATCGACAAAACCCTCGGCTGACACCCTCCAATCACCTCCAAACCACAGGACCCAGATAAACCCTGGGAACAACGCTGCAAATTGTGAGCTCTGCCTGCACCCGAGCGCGAGACCAGCAGTCTTCAGTTCCGCCAGCTACTTGTACGAACTGAGGATGGGCTCAGAACCCAAGCGACAGCCATCATTGGTGCCGACATGATCCACAGCTTGCAGATAACTGCACCCTGCACGCTCTTCAGCTGCAGGCATGGCCTCATCCGTATCTCGCATGAGACTCCCTGGCCGACGTACCGAGTGCACTCTGGTTTTCTTTTTGGCCCTGAATTCTTTTTCCTTAAGGGGCTCCATTACGCATCTAGAGCTGGAGCTACTGATAACTAGCAAACATCTGCCCCCTTAGAGTTGCTGGCCATCGGGCCCGCACCGGCAGCATCCGCAGTATGTCGGGTCAACGACCGTTCTTGATGTAGCTGCCGCTGCATGAGCAATCTTGTCAACGCCGAGCCAAAACTTCAAGGTAAGCACACATCAGCACATAATGCCTCGTCTGACTGCTGGCGACCTGGGGAAGATGTGTATACTTGTGATTAATAAATGTGTATTCTGTTAGCAATGTTACATACGCACCTTCGGGTGCCCATCAGATCCTCACCCCTGCAGTCTGCACTACGCTATCCAGAAAATTGTAGAGATCATTGCCTCATCCTTCTATAGTTGTAAGCAAATTACATTTCAAAATATAGGAGGGGGTGTACATGCTATAGAAGACTGTAATGTTTATATTTGACGACGGTGAGCGCAGTACCAAATTGTGATACTGACAGTAATATTGTAGACTCTCTCTTGGTGGAATTCTATGTTACACTGCTTTGCTGGAGTGCTGACTACTCGTTGAAAGAAAATTGCATTTCAAAATCTGGAGGAGATGTAGATGCAGTAGAAGACTGTAGTTTTTTAATACTGGGTGATTATAATTAAACTTTCTCTATTTAACACGTTATAACACGGAAATAATAACCGTACGACTACCACACATGGTAGCATTAACATCCAGAGTATGGGATGCTGATTTCCATGCGTCACAAATGGCTCTTGAGCACTATGGGACTTAACATCTGTGGTCATCAGTCCCATAGAACTTACAACTACTTAAACCTAACTAACCTAAGGACATCACACACATCCATGCCCGAGGCAGGATTCGAACCATGCGTCACAGTGTAGTTTTTTAATACCGGGAGATTATAATTAAACTTTCTCTATTTACCACGTTATAACACGGAAACTAATAACCGTACGAGTACCACACTTTGTAGCTTTAATACCCAGAGCATGCGATGCATGTTTTCCGTGCGTCGCAGCGCCACCATCCAGTTCCAACTACAGCTACCAGGTGCCGTGATCAGTCATCGTGATTCATAGTCTCTCACCCTTGACCAGTCACACTGCACTTGTTGGGAGCTTGGACAAAAGGAGCAGGACATTGTTAGTGAAGCTCTATTATCAAAACAACAGTAATGTTGTAGCCGCACTTCGAGAATATCGCCAGCTGAATGGACTACGGAAAGGGTTCTCTTTCTTCACCTGCTGTGCGGAGCATGATGATGAAGTTCGAATTGGAGAATTGGAGAACTGGAGAATTGAGTCGCTCCGGGGAAAGGCCGACGACCGGTTGCTCCACAGGTGGTTGATGAAATCGCTGTTGCTATGGCAGACAACGCTGCGCTCGACTCCCGACGTCAGGCAGTGTGCTTGCTGTGTCACGACAATTGAATATCCCATTGTCCACTGTACGGAAGGTGCTTCGAACCATTCACAAATGGTATTCATACGAGATCCATATCGTACAGCAGCTTGCACCACAGGACGCACAACGACGTGTTGACTTCGCTCTGCACTTTCTCGCAAGAATTGAAGCTGACGAGGGCTGGCCCAGGACCATCCTATGGGCAGACGAAGCTCATTTTTCTCTGATGGGTGAGGTGAACACACAGAGTTGCCCTGTGTGGGGATCTGTACCTTCAGTCACCGTGCATGAAGTTCCTCTGCATGATGAACGTGTCACCGTAATGTGTGGCTTCACAGCTACGTTCATCATTGGCCCATTCTTTTTTGAACAAGTTGGCGCTCGAGGACCAAAGACGTGCAGTGTGACTGGCCAGTTTTACTGCGTATAGTGGGCATGCGGGAGGCCGGGTGGACGTACCGCCGAATTGCTCAACACGTGGGGCGTGAGGTCTCCACAGTACATCGATGTTGTCGCCAGTGGTCGGCGGAAGGTGCACGTGCCCGTCGACCTGGGACCGCAGCGACGCACGGATGCACGCCAAGACCGTAGGATCCTACGCAGTGCCGTAGGGGACCGCACCGCCACTTCCCAGCAAATTAGGGACACTGTTGCTCCTGGGGTATCGGCGAGGACCATTCGCAACCGTCTCCATGAAGCTGGGCTACGGTCCCGCACACCGTTAGGCCGTCTTCCGCTCACGCCCCAACATCGTGCAGCCCGCCTCCAGTGGTGTCGCGACAGGCGTGAATGGAGGGACGAATGGAGACGTGTCGTCTTCAGCGATGAGAGTCGCTTCTGCCTTGGTGCCAATGATGGTCGTATGCGTGTTTGGCGCCGTGCAGGTGAGCGCCACAATCAGGACTGCATACGACCGAGGCACACAGGGCCAACACCCGGCATCATGGTGTGGGGAGCGATCTCCTACACTGGCCGTACACCACTGGTGATCGTCGAGGGGACACTGAATAGTGCACGGTACATCCAAACCGTCATCGAACCCATCGTTCTACCATTCCTAGACCGGCAAGGGAACTTGCTGTTCCAACAGGACAATGCACGTCCGCATGTATCCCGTGCCACCCAACGTGCTCTAGAAGGTGTAAGTCAACTACCCTGGCCAGCAAGATCTCCGGATCTGTCCCCCATTGAGCATGTTTGGGACTGGATGAAGCGTCGTCTCACGCGGTCTGCACGTCCAGCACGAACGCTGGTCCAACTGAGGCGCCAGGTGGAAATGGCATGGCAAGCCGTTCCACAGGACTACATCCAGCATCTCTACGATCGTCTCCATGGGAGAATAGCAGCCTGCATTGCTGCGAAAGGTGGATATACACTGTACTAGTGCCGACATTGTGCATGCTCTGTTGCCTGTGTCTATGTGCCTGTGGTTCTGTCAGTGTGATCATGTGATGTATCTGACCCCAGGAATGTGTCAATAAAGTTTCCCCTTCCTGGGACAATGAATTCACGGTGTTCTTATTTCAATTTCCAGGAGTGTATAAGACGCTAACAGGAGAGGCAGCGTTCGTTGTAGGAGACAAAAATATTGTCTCGATTAACGTTGAAATTTAATGCAATGGTGAATATATGGTCGCGTACCATAGGTCTAGCTGAAATCGAGTTAAATGATGGATGTTTTTACCGGGCACCCAATTCCGTTGTGACAGTACACAAAGAAAGATAGTGTAATTTGTGCTCTGGACAAGTATGTGCCTAGTAAGTCGATTAAGAACGGAAAAGATCCACCGCAGTTTAGCAACGAAATTTGGAAACTGTTGAGGAAGCAAAGGCTGTTGTACTCTCGGTTCAAAAGAGAATGCACAAATGACAACAGGCAAAGGTTAGTAGAGATCAGTGCGTCTGCGAAAATGCCTATGCGCGAACAATTACCACTGTCATGCCTTAGCAAAAGATCTAGCTGAGAACCCGAGAAAATTCTGGTCCTATGTAAAATCGCTGAGTGGGTCTAAAGCTTCCGACTACTACTCATTGACCGGTCTAGTGTGGCAGCTGAAGGTACCAAAACGAAAGCCAAAGTTTTGAATTCCGCGTTTAAGAGATCGGTCACGCAGGAGAATCGTACAAACAGATCGTCGTTTGACCAACGAACAGACTCCCTTATGGAAAACACAATAATAGACATCCCTGTCGTAGAGCAACAACTGAAAGAGTTGACAACATCCCAGCCGGCCGGAGTGGCCGTGCGGTTCTAGGCACTACATCTGGAACCGAGCGACCGCTATGGTCGCAGGTTTGAATCCTGCCTCGGGCATGGATGTGTGTGATGTCCTTAGGTTAGTTAGGTTTAATTAGTTCTAAGTTGTAGGCGACTGATGACCTCAGCAGTTAAGTCGCATAGTGCTCAGAGCCATTTGAGCCAAGTTGACAACAAATAAGGCGCCGTGTCCGGATGGAACCCCAATTCGGTTTTACAAAGAGTACTCTACGGCCTTGGCGTCTTACTCAACTTGAATTTATCGCGAATCTCTCGCCCATTGCAAAGTCCCAAAGGGCTGGGAAAAAAAGCGCAGGTGACTGACTCCTGTATATAAGAAGGGTAAAAGAACGGACCCGCAGAATTAGTGACCAATATACTTAACAACGGTTTGTTGCAGAGCTCTTGAACATATTCTGAGTTCGAATATAATAAATGCCCTCGAGACGGAAGAGCTTCTGTCCAAAAATTAGAAGGGATATAGAAAGCGTCGCTCGTGCGAAACTCAGCTTGGCCTTTCGTCACATGATATACTGCGAACTGTTGGCGAAGACAACAGGCAGATTCCATATTTCTAGATTTCCGAAAAGCATTTGACACTGCATACAATTAACGAAAGTACTAGCATATGGAATAGGTTCCCAGATATGTGAGTGTCTCGAAAACGTCTCAAGTAATAGAACCCAGTTTGTTGTCTGCGACGGCGAGTGTTCATCACAGACATCGGTATTGTCAGGAGTGCCGCAGGGAAGTGTGATAGCGCCGCTGTTATTTTCTATACACACAAATGGTCTGGCAGACAGCATGAGCTGCAATCTGGGGTTGTTTGTTGATGATGCTGAGGCGTACGGAAAGGTGTCGAAGATGAGTAACTGTGGGCTGGTACAAGATGACATAGGCAAAATTTCTACTTGATGTGATGAATGGTAGCCGGTTCTAAAACTAGAAAAATATAAATTAAAGCGCATGAGTAGGAAAAACAAACCAGTAATGTTCGGGTACAGCATTAATAATATCCTGCTTCACACAGTCACATCGTTTAAATTTCTGGGCCTCACGTTGCAAAACAATGTGAAATGGAACGAGCGCGTGAAGATTGCGCTAAGGAAGTCGAATGGTCGACTTTGGTTTATCGGGAGAATTTTAGGAAAGTGTGTTTCATTTTTAAAGGAGACCGCATACGGGACGCTAGTGCGGCCTATTCTTGGGTACTACTTGAGTGTTTGGGATCCGCACCTGGTCGGATTTAAGGAAGACATCGAAGCAATTCAGAGGCGGCCTGCTACATTTGTTACCAGGAGGTTCGAACAACAAGCAAAGTGATGGAGATGCTTCGGGAACTCAAATGGCAATCCCTGGAGGGAAAGCCATATTCTTTGCGAAGAACACTACTGAAAAAATTTAGAGAACCAGCATTTGAAGCTGACTGCAGAACAATTCTACTGTTGCCAACATACATTTCGCATGGCATGTAGACAGTCGTTTCTCCCTCACTCTATTTGTGAGTGGATTAGGAAAGGAAATGACTAATTGAGGTACAGGGTACCCTCCACCACACAACGTACCGTGGCTTTGCAGGGATGTATACGTCGACTAAATCAATATTGGGTAGGATTGTAGTACTGAGTTAGCTGACACTGCTTTCTGCAATGGCTGTATTACTTGGGGGTATTCTTCTCCAAGTAGCCCAAGTAGCCATCAGAAAACTACACCAGATAGTCTCTAATTCCTGTGTGAGATCATAATCGCCGCATACATTGCAGATAGATTCGGATTTTGCAGTATGTGTCTGTTTACTATGCAACAATGCAATATACCTATGAACTATAATATAAGCGTCACGATAATACCTCTAAATCTCCATCCCGGGTTATGGCCTCTGCATTAGAGTTGCTGGAGAGGTTTACTATGGAGAAAAAGTTCCAAGAAAGTATGTAGCATTGATGTTTAACTTCCTTGCATATATGTGCCACGAAATAACAACCAAGAATTATGGATGTTTACCAGCAGTCGTTCTTCCCATGCGAATGGAGCGTATGAGTGTGTGTGAAATCTTATGGAACTTAACTGCTAAGGTCATCAGTCCCTAAGCTTACACACTACTTAACCTAAATTATCCTAAGGATAAACACACACCCATGCCCGAGGGAGGACTCAAACCTCCGCTGGGACCAGTCGCACAGTCCATGACTGCAGCGCCCTAGACCGCTCGGCTAATCCCGTGCGGCGCAAATGGAGCAGGATAGATGTTAATGTACTCTCTACCACACACTGTAAGGTGGCATCTGGATGTTACAAATCCTATTTTATCTGCAGAGTTTCCCTGTAGACACTAGGATCGTCTCGAAAAGCTGTTGTATTTTGAATGCCATTTCAACTCATAAAAAGAAACATATCTAGATCACAAATGTAGCTAAATTGAAAGAGTTCACACAGTGTCCATTTGGAGGGTGTGGAAAAATGGAGGGGAGGGGGGATGGTCAGTTGGTTGGTTGATTTTTTGGGGATTGGACCAAACAGCAAGGCTATCGGTCCCATCGAATTAGGGAAACATGGAGAAGGAAGTCAGCCGTGCCCTTTCAAAGGAACCATTCCAGCATTTGCCTGAAGCGATTTAGGAAAATTGCAGAAAACCTAAATGAGAATGGCTGGATGTGGGTTTGAACCATCGTTCTCCAAAATGTGAGTCCAGTATGCTAACCACTTCACCACCTTGCTCGGTGGGGAGAGAGGGCGGGGGGAATATAGTCTACTCTAGTCAAAGTCTGATATAATGCAGATACTGTACTTTGAGGTTACTGCAGCAGACGGAAGAGACATACCTACTCTATCCTAAATCCAGTGTCAAAGTCATTGACTCTCAAGTTGCACATGGAGTGTAATGCACTAAATCTTTACGTATCTTACTGTTGTGTGTATGAGACTGTCAATCAATACAGACCTCCCAATATTAATTCTTCTTTTTGCTTCACCTGTCCCTCTTATCTTCTTCCTATGACCTCAACGCGATACATACAATGGCTAGCACAGAATTATCACACAGACTACCTCAGATGCAAGTTCCCTAAATATTAGTCAGCAGAGTTTCATGAATAGTAGTGTCAGTCTTACATGGAACACTGTTTTTTTTTTTTACTGTGGACCTGGGAAACCAATCCAGGGATTGTATATGCATAAGTCTGAAAGTTATTAGTGTCAAAGTCTGTGAAACAGACAAATGCTCAAAAATCCTGCACACAGCCTTGTCAGTTGTGTTTTATTTTTTTAAATACAGCCTGCATTTTGACTGAAAGATGCATTCAATTGACTGGCAGATATTCATAAAAACGCTTTATACTTGTGTGTTGATGTCCACCTAGATAGGAAGAAATGATCATCATCATGGAGTGAGAGAAATGAGAGCTCATATGCAAAAAGATTTAAATTTTCTTCCCCCCCGCCCCCCCCCCCCCCAAATGTTGTTTGGGAGTGGAGCGGTAGAGAAATAGTCGGAAAGTGATTCAATGCACCCACTGTCAGGCACTTAATTATTAACTGTGGAAAGTCATGCACACATACATGTGGATGTGATCATGTTGCCACATCCAGTTATGGCTCCTGACTTTAGAGTACATATTGACACTACTGATATAATTGCTTTATGTGGTACCGAACGAGGTGGCGCAGTGGTTAAACACTGGACTCGCATTCGGGAGGACGACAGTTCAATCCCGCGTCCGGCTGTCCTGATTTAGGTTTTCCGTGATTTCCCTAAATCGCTCCAGGCAAATGCCGGGATGGTTCCTTTCAAAGGGCATGGCCGAGTTCCTTCCCCGTCCTTCCCTAATCCGATGAGACCAATGACCTCGCTGTCTGGTCTCCTTCCCCAAAAACAACAACAACTTTATGTGGTTACTGGTTCATGCTGCCTTCATCTGTTTCATAATGGTCGCCCCTCAGATCAGACAAGTGGTTGTTGAGGTTTGATCAGATGAGCTGGCGAAAATGTCGAGGGCTGGTGAGTGTTCCAGTCTTATGCACAAAGGTGTGAGTCACACAGCAGTACGTGTAATAACACTTTATTAACCTGATCACTACAGTGAATATTGCCTTCTCGGGCACTCATGAAATGAGCTGGGCAGCTCGCTCAGGCGTTAATGAGGAATGCTAGAAGCAGCACTCTGGCAGTTCTTGTAGCTTGCTGCATGTCAGGCACTCTACCTGACAGCAAGGCAGTGTGCGGTGCAGTAATGGGAGCCAATGAGGCTGTCTGTGGCTACGATAGGCCTCAGTGCTCTCAAAGATGGATTTTCACTTAGAACTGTACCTATAGCACCATCAGGATGGTGACTGTCATGAGGGCAGAAGGCCAGGGCTACTTCAGCATACACAGTATATTGTCAGGAAGGCAGTACACGTACAACCTAGGAGGCAACATCGGGTGCCCACTCAGCAAACAGATGTCAGCTTGTAGTCAGTCAGTTTGACCCATCACCATAGAAGGGCCTAGTAAGTCCACATTTTCTATCAGTCATGGCTTTGACTTGCCGGTAGTGGCAGCATTGAGTGTTGATGTCCAACCACAGCCAGCAGGCTACAGTCTCCTAGTTGAAGTCTACAAACAGGCAGCAAGTAGCACAACATGGTTTGCCAGCAGAGCTAACCTGTAACTAGTGAGACTGTCATTTCTGTCAGAATCAGTGATTCAGATAAAATGACTAGGCACTGAGTACAAGATGTCTGAAACAGGGGTATCTAAATCCAGACATGATTGAAGCAGGTCAGGTGGCCATTTGCTCTCGTTCAACCAGAGGTGTCAGCTGTTCTCTCTGCACCGCAATAAACTAGTAGTTGTTTTCATTGGTCCTAACAAATTTCTAAGTCCAAAGTGTCTTGCCAAAGATGGTCTACATCTAAATAGGTTGGGTTCAAAAATATTCAGTAAGATGTTCATAGCCGGCCGCGGTGGTCTAGCGGTTCAGGCGCTCAGTCCGGAACCGCACGACTGCTACGGTCGCAGGTTCGAATCCTGCCTCGGGCATGGATGTGTGTGATGTCCTTAGGTTAGTTAGGTTTAAATAGTTCTAAGTTCTAGGGGACTGATGACCACAGATGTTAAGTCCCATAGTGCTCAGAGCCATTTGAACCATTTTTTTAAGATGTTCATAGATACTTGCCAGATCATAAAAAATAAGGGAAACTTATAAGTAGTGATGGGGGTGAAAAAACTTATGTAGCATTAAGAAAGACAGAACCAAACCATTATCTGGCAGGAAATATGCTAAAGCCTGTAAGTGATAGTGAGAATAGGTATGTTATCCTCTGGAATATAAATGGCTTAAACACTGATGCTTCTAACAATAACAGCTCCAAAATAGATGAATTGGAAATCATTCTGTCAGAATATGCAAATATTAAAGTTGTTTGTTTAAATGAGCACTGGTTTAATGAAGACACAATTAAAATTCTAAACAAAATAGGGAACTTCAGATTAGCAAGTAGCGTTTGCAAAAGAAACAAGTCATGTGGAGGCTCATGCATACTTCTATATAGTGATATAAATTATGAGACTAGAAACTGTTTTAATTATTGAAATGAAGAATGTGTGTTTGAGAGCTGTTGTGTAGAAATAGTGGACTCACTAGCAAATATTGCAATAATCTCAATATACAGAATTCAAGGGACGTCAACAACAGAACTATTCTTATCTAAGTTTCAAATTATGCTAGGAGACTTTTGCAGAGAAAAAAAGAAAAAAGTTGTAATAGCTGCTGATTTTAATATCGATAACACATGTGGTAGTATCCATGCTTCAAGTTTCACTGACTTAGTAAAGAAATATGGTTTCAAATTGAATTTCTTTGAACCTATCAGAGACAATGGGCAATCAGCAACATGCATTGACAATGTTCTAACTAATTACGCATATGAAGATGTGTATAAATTTTGTCTAGATCTAGATATTTCAGATCATTGTGCAGTGTTCATTGAGTTGACAGAGACAGACAGGAACATTTCACGTATGAGAACCCATATGAGCAGGAACTTTAGCAAAGAAAATTTGCTTACATTTAGTGAGAAGCTAAGAGATAAAAAATGACCTTTTGATTATTGTAACTCAAGTGACGAAAAGTTTGAGAAATTGCTAGATAGTTTTCTTGGAGACTTTAATGAAACATTTCCACCTAGACTCTGCAGCAGTAAAATAACAAATACAGTAAAGTGGATTACCCAGGGCATAAAAATTTCCAGTGTAAGGAAAAGGCAACTGCACAGAGAACTAAAATATAATAAAGATATTGATTTCATTAAATACGTTAGACTCTATAAAACCGTATGTAAAAGAGTTGTCAAGGCAGAAAAACAACTGGCAAATAACAGCTAATTTTAAATCGTAAAAATAAGACTGTAGTAGCCACCAGAAAGATCGCGGGAGGCGCACATTGGCACGGCGCGTCACGGACGGTAGTTGCCGCAAGTAGAGTCCCGTCCACCAGAGGGCACGCGAGAATTCGGACACTACCTCTGCCGGCATGACAACAACAACAACAACAACTACTCCGGCAGCACGGGCTGTGCCCAGTCAGTCAAGATCGGGCGTGCCTAGGACACAGTCCCGGTCTACGCTAAGTGCAGTGCGACGTAAACGTGAACAGTGTTACTACACGATTGGCGACGAGTAGGGTCGTTCTTTCGCGTGTTGCGTCGTTGTTCCGGTTTCGCAGCTTCTCCACGGCATGGAGGATTTGGTGCGAGTTTTGGTTGCGCAGCAGACGGAACTCATGGCCACCATGAAACAAGTGCTTCCGGCGTTGCTCTCCACACCGTCTGCTCCGGCGCCATTCCCTCCTCCCTTTCCCCCGTATGACGAGACGGCGGAGGATTGGGACGGATATGAACATCGCCTTCGGCAGCATTTCCAGACGTTTCATGTTTCCGATGCGGAGGTATGTCGTGCTCTCTTCTTGTCTTGGATATCTCCCTCGCTGTATCAAGTTTTGCGGCAGCTAGCGCCGTTGCAGGAACCCTCGTCCTTGTCTTTTGACGCATTGTGTTCATTGCTGTCTTCATATTATCGCCGCCGCACGCATGTTGTGGCGGCTAGGGTCGAGTTCTATCAATGCAAGAAACAGCCCAATCAGTCTTACCGGGCGTGGGCCGCTACCCTGCACGGGCTTAGTCGCAAGTGTCATTTTGTCACGGAGCAGTCGCGAGAGTCGTACGCCCACGTTATGGTACGCGACGTCATTGTTCGTTCGGCCCCTGATAGGGTTAGAAAACCCTTCCCTCGAGGAAGTCCTGTCCATTGCTCAATCGTATGAAGTCTCTCACGCAGCAGGTCAACAGCTGGAGGCGTGGTGCGACGTCGCGGAGGTTCAGGGCGGCGCGGCCGCGTCCACTGTGTCGGGGATGGACGACGTGCGGGCGGTTCAATCCGGCCGTTACGGCCGCTCCCGCACGGCGCGTAAACAGAATTCCGGCCGCCGGCCCCTGTTGCCGTCCTGTGCGTCGTGCTACATACATCATGATCGGTCAGAGTGCCCCCAGCGTTGGGCCGTTTGTCGCAAATGTAATAGAAAAGGTCACGTTGCTAAAGTTTGCCGCTCAGCCTCAAAAGAATCGAAGGAAGCAGGTACAGAGGACATAGACGTTGACATTCAGGAAGTTTCATCGGGCCAGGCTCCCGACGCATTGGCACGCAAACTCTTTATCGAGGTGTCGGTTCGGTCGCGCCGGCTACAACTGCAAGTCGATACGGGCGCGGCAGTTTCGTTGTTGAATGCACAAACTTATTCCGACCTTGGATCGCCCCCGTTGGCGCCAGTTTACCGGCGTCTACGCGGTTATGGTAAACAGTTCATTACCCTACTGGGTCAATTCACTGCCGACGTGACTTACAAATCAGTCACTCGGCCTATTACTTTTATTGTTGTCAGTGATGCGAGCTCAGCTAACCTTTTTGGCCTGGATGCCTTTCAAGCTTTCGGTTTTTCTATCGCTGACACCATACAGTTGGTCTCCGAAGACGTTCCCTATCAATCATTGGAATCTTTGATCTCCAACTTTCCAGATATTTTTGAGGAGAGCCTAGGGCGTGTTTCAGATTTTGAAGCTCACTTAACGTTGAAGGCGTCGGCTCGCCCGCGTTTTCTACGCGCGAGGCAGATCCCCTTGGCTCTCCGCCCTCAGGTAAAGGAAGAGCTAGACCGGCTGACAGCCCTCGGGGTCGTTCTTCCCATTTCTTCCAGTGAGTGGGCTTCGCCCCTCGTTATTGTAAGGAAGCCCTCGGGAAAATTAGATCTTTGTGGCGATTTCAAGGCCACCATTAATTCCCAATTGGTGGTGGACACCTATCCTTTGCCTCGTGCTGATGAATTGTTCTCCTCCGTAGCGGGAGGCCAATATTTTTCGAAAATCGATCTGTCTGAGGCTTATCATCAGATACCACCTGATGAGGACTCCAAACGGTTGGCGGTCGTCAACACCCCGTTTGGCCTTTACCAATACCAGCGGTTGGCCTTTGGAATATCCAGTGCCCCGGCGATATTCCAGCGTTATCTTGAGAATGTCACGTCGACAATTCCTCATTGTATTAATTACCTGGATGACATTGTCACAGGCTGCAGCACGAAGGAACACTTGCACAACCTTCGCACCCTCTTTCTCAAATTCAGGTCTGTGGGCTTGCGTTGCAACCTGCATAAGTCAACCTTCTTTCAATCATCCATTGAGTATGTGGGCTACACCATCTCTCGGCACGGTATCCGGCCACTAGGAAGATTGGTCCAAAGTATCGTCAACCTTCCTCGGCCCGCTTCGCTGAAAGAGTTACAAGCTTTTTTAGGCAAGATAGCCTATTACCACCGGTTCATTCCCAGGGCTTCCACTATAGCCCACCCCCTGTACTGCCTTCTGCGCAAGGGTGTTCCTTTTGATTGGTCGCCTGCATGTGAGCGAGCGTTCACCTCGTTGAAGGGCCTCCTCACGTCCGCCCCTTGTTTGGCCACTTTTGATCCCCGTAAGCCGTTGGTCCTGGCTACAGACGCTTCGCAGTATGGGGTGAGGGCGGTCCTGGCCCATCGCAACGCAGATGGTTCCAAGCAACCACTGGCGTTTGCGTCTAAAACGCTTAGTCCCGCGCAGGCCCATTACTCCCAGATGGAAAAAGAGGCTTTGGCCATTGTCTACGTTGTTACCAAGTTTCACCCTTTCTTGTATGGCACGAAGTTTCAGTTAATCACTGACCATAAGCCGTTAATATCGTTATTTGGCCCCGCCTCTCAGACTACAGCGCTGGGCCTTGTTCCTCTCTAAGTACCATTATGAGATTCATTTTCGCCCTACAGGACAGCATGCCAACGCCAACGCTCTTTCCCGTCTTCCGGTGGGCCCGGATCCTACATTCAATCGAGAGGAGATTATGTGTTTTCATTTGGATGTGGCGTCCCGCCAAGCGGTTGATGGCTTCCCGATCACTAGTTCTCGAGTCGCCAGGGAAACGGCAGCTGACCCGGTTCTCCGGCAAGTAGTTCGCCTCATTCAGCAGGGGTGGTCATCCCGCCCTCCGGGCCGGGCCTCGGACCCTCTTCGTAATTATTTTCTTCTACGGGACTGCCTCTCGGTCTTGGAAGGCGTTCTCCTTCTGGCTACCGATGATACAGCTCCTCGCGTGGTTGTTCCTGCAAGTTTACGACGGGAGGTCCTCACGTTATTACATGCGGGGCACTGGGGTGTTTCCCGTACTAAAACCTTGGCTCGCAGACATGTGTACTGGCCCGGTATTGACAGAGAAATTGAGCACTTGGTGGCCGCCTGTTCCCAGTGTGCGAGCCAACAAGCATCTCCCACGGTGGCATTCTCTTCATGGCCACCGGCAACCCAAGCATGGGAACGTGTTCACATTGATTTTGCGGGCCCGTTTCTCAACGGTTTTTGGCTCATTGTCATTGATGCTTATTCCCGATTCCCATATGTTGTTCGCTGCTCTTCAACCACTTCCGAAGTTGCAATCCAGGCACTAGCAAAAATCTTTTCTGTGGAAGGTCTGCCAATCACCCTGGTCTCGGACAATGGACCACAGTTTATTTCGCAGACCTTCGAGGATTTTTGTAGGCGCTTCGGTATTCGGCACGTTTGCTCTCCCTCCTTCCATCCACAATCGAATGGGGAAGCCGAGCGCATGGTGCGCACATTTAAGACGCAGATGAAAAAGTATGTGCACGAATTTCCTGCGGAGGAAGCATTGACGTTTTTCTTGACGGCATACCGGACCACACCAATGGGAGATCGCAGCCCCGCAGAGCTCCTCCATGGGCGTCAACCTAGGACTCTGCTGCACCTCCTCCGGCCTGGTCCTCGCCAGTCTTCACACAACGGAGTACCTGGTTTTCCACTGGGTATGTCGGTCTGGGCCCGTGGGTTTGGTCGCAATCCACGTTGGCTACCAGCGGTGGTCCTGTGCCGAAATGGCCGCCGGCTCTATACCTTGCAGGTGGGGGACCGGGTGGTACGTCGTCACCAAAATCAGCTACGTCCACGTTCGGGCACCCACCCTCCGCCCTCTCGGACACCGGCTTCCCCATTGCCGGCACCTGTGTTGGTTTCGCAGGGGACGTTGCCTCCTCTCCCCGCTGTGCCTCTGCCGCACTGCGATGGTTCTCAGCCTTGGCTGCCTCCAGTAGCTCCAGCACCGGCATCGCCATCGTTCGAGATGCCCCAGCGAGAGCCGGCCCCCCTAGCGGGCCCGGTTTCTCAGGAGGTTGGTTCACCTGTGGTCGTCCCTTCCCCTTCGTCCCCGCCACTGGGTCTTGCCCCTCCCGGGGTGGAACAGGATCCGGAGTTCAACAGCTTGTCGCCCGTTCTGTCCCGGGCTCCGGTTGTGGGACGACGGGGGCCTCTTCGTGTGGGTCACTTCCAGCCGTATTCGAAGGTTCCAGCTCGAGGGTTGGCAAATCCCCTCGACTCCGGCCATCCAATGGATGTGGAGGTCATCGCTCCTGCCCGTCGCTCCACCTTCCGATGCAGTGGATCACAGTGGCTTCACCCCCCGAAGGAGGAGGAGTGTAGTAGCCACCAGAAAGATCGCGGGAGGCGCACATTGGCACGGCACGTCACGGATGGTAGTTGCCGCAAGTAGAGTCCCGTCCACCAGAGGGCACGCGAGAATTCGGACACGACCTCTGCCGGCATGACAACAACAACAACAACAACAACAACAACAACAACTCCGGCAGCACGGGCTGTGCCCAGTCAGTCAAGATCGGGCATGCCTAGGACACAGTCCCAGTCTACGCTAAGTGCAGTGCGACGTAAACGTGAACAGTGTTACTACAAAGACAAAGGCTGTGTGGTCAGTCATTAAATCTTAGTTAGGTGTTAAAGCCTGTAACCAAGAAATTCCAAAAGTTGACATTGAAGGAAATACTATTGTAAATCCAACTCAAATACCAGAGTACTTTAATGAATTCTTTATAGATGTAGCAAAGTCTGATGTAGATGCAACAGATTATCACAACAAAGTAAACCCCTTTGGCCTAGATGAAAACTCTGAAAACTTTACAAAATTCCCAAAAGTTTCTGTGGAGAATGTATAAAATGCTATTCTAACATTAAGAAACAAAAAATCTACAAGTTGGGATGGAATACCCACCAAAGTTATTAAAGCGGTACACAACAGAATTGCAAACCCACTAGCTCAGATAATAAATCAATGTTTTGAAGAGGGCTGTTTCCTAGAGGTACTGAAATATGCTGAGGTCTAACCACTCTTCAAGAAGGGATCAAGAGAGATCATGGGAAATTATTGTCCTATCCTGATTCTCCCAGTCCTATCTAAAATATTTGAAAAACTTGCTGTTGCACAAATCCAAAACTTTGTTGCAAAATATTCTGTTATTCTAAACAATCAATTTGGTTTTCAGCAGGGTAAAAACACCATCAATGGAGTGAACAGTTTCATTGAGAAAATAAGTACATCATTAGACAAGAGAAATAAGGTGGCAGGAATTTTCTGCGAACTCACAAAGGTGTTTGATTCTGTAAACCATGCATTGAATAGCAAGAGTGTGTTATCTCACCTGGAGACTGACAGATGTAGTCACTGGTGAGTATCTAAAGGTGGTATATTTTGGCCTCTTTCAGTCACACATTTCCTACAGCATATTGTTATGGGGACATTCTTGCTTTGTCAGTGAAATTCTGAAAATTAAAAAAAAAGCAATCAGAATAATGAGCAAAGTTAAGCCCAAGGAACACTGCCGCCCCCTCTTTATCAAGCACATGATATTAACTGTTGTGAATCTATACATCTACACAACACTGCTTTAAGTCAAAAGCAACTTAAATGAGTTCGAGACCAGAGAGAACATAGATCCCCACAACACCAGAGGCAAACTGGACTTCAACATACCAAGACACAGACTCACAAAGACTGCAAACTCACACAAAATAATGAGTTTAAAACTCTTCAATAAACTTCCAGCATCTGCTCAGTCACTGACCAGTAATATTTTCAAATGTAAGATTTATGACTGGTTGCTCAAACACCCATTTTATAAGATAATAGAATATTTTGAAATAATCATTGACATTAGTATATAAGAATATTCCTAAAAGAGAAGGAATCAAATTGTAAAAACTTTACTGTAAAGTTATTGTTAGTTGTATATTTAATGTTCAGACTGAAAGATCTAAGTTGAAACAAGGCCCAGGAGTGGACAACATTTCATTAGAACTACTGATAGCCTTGGGAGAGCTAGCTGTGACAAAACTCTTCCATCTGGTGAGCATGATGTATGAGACGGGTGAAATTCCCTCAGACTTCAAGAAGAATGTAATAATTCCAATCCCAAAGAAGGCAGGTGTTGACAGGTATGAAAATTAACAAACTATCAGTTGGATAAGTCACAGCTGCAAAATACAAACATGAATTCTTTACACATGAATGGAGAAACTAGGAGAAGCTGACCTCATGGAAGATTAGTTTGGATTCCTCAGAAATGATGGAACACATGAAGCAATACTGACACTATGACTTATCTTACAAGATAGATTAAGGAAAGGCAAATCTATGTTTCTAGAATTTGTAGACTTAGAGAAGGCTTTTGACAGTGTTGACTGAAATACTCTCTTTCAAATTCTGAAGGTGGCAGGGGTCAAATACAGGGAGCAAAAGGCTACGTACAATTTGTACAGAAACCAGATGGCAGTTATAAGAGTTGAGGAGCATGAAAGTGAAACAGTGGTAGAGAAGGGAGTGAGACAGGGTTGTAGACTATCCCTGATGTTATTCAATCTTTATAATGAGCAAGCAGTAAAGGAAACAAAAGAAAAATTTGGAATAGGAATTAAAATCCTTGGAGAAAAATAAAAACTTTGAGGTTTACTGATGACACTGTAATTCTGTCAGACAGCAAAGGACCTGGAAGAGCAGTTGAACAGAATGGACAGTGTCTTGAAAGGAGGATATAAGGTGAACATCAACAAAAGCAAAACAAGGATAATGGAATGGAATCAAATTAAATCAGGTGACGCTGAGGGAATTAGATTAGTAAATGAGACACTTAAAGTAGTAAAGGAGTTTTGCTATTTGGGGAGTGAAATAACTGATGGTCAAAATAGAGAGGATATAAAATGTAGACTGACAATGGCAAGGAAAGCGTTTCTGAAGAAAAGAAATTTGTTAACATCGAGTATAGATGTGTCAGGAAGTCGTTTCTGAAAGTATTTGTATGGAGTGTAGCCATGTATGGAAGTGAAATGTGGATGACAAATAGCTTAGACAAGAATAGAATAGAAGCTTTCGAAATGTGGTGCTACAGAAGAATGCTGAAGATTAGATGGGTAGATGACATAACTAATGAAGAGGTATTGAACAGAATTGGAGAGAAGAGAAATTTGTGGCACAACTTGACTAGAAGAAGGAATCGGTTGGTAGGGCATATTCTGAGGCATCAAGGGATCACCAATTTAGCATTGGAGGGCAGCATGGAGGGTAAAAATCATAGAGGGTGACCAAGAGATGAATACATTAAACAGATTAGAAGGATGTAGGTTGTAGTAGGTACTGGGAGATGAAGAAGCTTGCACAGGATAGACTAGCATGGAGAGCTGCATCAAACCAGTCTCTGGACTGAAGAGCAGAACAACAATCTCTATTCAAGGCAGATCATTGAAATTTTACAGTATGTTCTCAAAGTGATATTCTCAGGGACATTCAGAACTTTTTTGATTTCATTATCTGTTACTGAGATCTAGAAGTTCAGAATTACAATACTTATGCAGAAAACTGCAAAAATCAGGATTTAGCCACTTTTGCAACATGGGCTACAATTATCTACATAACTAACCATAGCAAATGACTCAGATTTTGAAGTACATTTTTTAGACATTCATCTAGAAATTCTATTTTCCTGTTTTCTAGCATAATTTGAAACTTAGATAAGAATAGTTCTGTTGTTGACGTCCCTGGAATTCTGTATATTGAGATTATTGCAATATTTGCTAGTGAGTCCACTATTTCTACACAACAGCTCTCAAACACACATTCTTCATTTAAATAATTAAAACAGTTTCTAGTCTCATAATTTATATCACTATGTAGAAGTATACATGAGCCTCCACATGACTTGTTTCTTTTGCAAACGCTACTTGCTAATCTGAAGTTCCCTATTTTGTTTAGAATTTTAATTGTGTCTTCATTAAACCAGTGCTCATTTAAACAAACAACTTTAATATTTGCAAGTCTGTGGGTGAGAAGTTGATGAACTATGTGAAAGTAAACAATAACTTATTTCCTCTCCAGAACAAAATAGCTTATCCAAGTGTTGTAAGAAGACCATTATTTGAAACACTTGATTCTTGTTATCTGAAACTAAATTACCCTCTACGTTTTGAGCATAAACAGTTGCTGGTGTAGTGTCATCTCTTCAACAGATCACTATGAACACTTTTCCTAAGAGGTGGTTAGGCATAACTGAGATAGGAAAAACATGAATCCTATTCTTGTAGGGTACTGTGAAGAAAGTAAAGCATACCACTTACTGGAACCTACTCATGACAATTATACACTGACAGAAAAAAAAAATCAAAACACCAAGAAGGAGTTGTGACATACGCAAAAGTTGGTAGGCATGTTTCTACATCTGAAAGATGATGTTGGATGGTTTGTGGAGGTTGAAGGGACCAGACTACAAAGGCCATCGGTCCAAAAAGAAGGTTTTTATTCAAATTTTGTGCCAGTTGCATAAGAGTAGCACTAGTTGTGCCATTATGATGACGCAAATCTGGTTTGCTTTAAATACGAATACATGCTCTAATGATCATGGGCATTAGTTACCTTTGAGATTGGATGTAGTGAGTTGGTGTTAATCAAGAATGACTTCAAGGGAACAAAGACACTATTATCAACATCTCACTGAGTTTGAATGGTCATGTAACAGGGGTACAAGAGCTGGATGTTCCTTCTGTGGTACTGCGGAAAGACTTGGCAGGAATGTGCCTCATATTGCATCTGCAGTAGCAATTTGAGCAGCAGTTGGCACCAAAGTGACAGAATGAACTATTACAAATCACCAGAGGTTGAAAATACTGCTACAGTTGTAAGGTTCTTTTTATTTAACACATGACCACTTTGAGCTCGAATACGCCCATCTTCAGGTGTCATAATGAAAACAGCAAGATTCAGATGGATTCAGATTCAGATTCTTTATTGGTCATTCAGCATTATTACATGCAATAGACTTCATCAGTTCACTTAACCTATTAATTTTACAAAATAAATTTTTATATATAAAAACAAAGATGAGGTGACTTACCGAACAAAAGCGCTGGCAGGTCGATAGACACACAAACACAAACATACACACAAAATTCAAGCTTTCGCAACAAACTGTTGCCTCATCAGGAAAGAGGGAAGGAGAGGGGAAGACGAAAGGAAGTGGGTCTTAAGGGAGAGGGTAAGGAGTCATTCCAATCCCGGGAGCGGAAAGACTTACCTTAGGGGGAAAAAAGGACAGGTATACACTCGCACACACGCACATATCCATCCACACATACAGACACAAGCAGACATATTTAAAGACAAAGAGTTTGGGCAGAGATGTCAGTCGAGGCAGAAGTGTAGAGGCAAAGAAGTTGTTAAAAGACAGGTGAGGTATGAGTGGCGGCAACTTGAAATTAGCGGAGATTGAGGTCTGGCGGATGACGAGAAGAGAGGATATACTGAAGGGCAAGTTCCCATCTCCGGAGTTCGGATAGGTTGGTGACTTGCCCTTCAGTATATCCTCTCTTCTCGTCATCCGCCAGGCCTCAATCTCCGCTAATTTCAAGTTGCCGCCACTCATACCTCACCTGTCTTTCAACAACTTCTTTGCCTCTACACTTCTGCCTCGACTGACATCTCTGCCCAAACTCTTTGTCTTTAAATATGTCTGCTTGTGTCTGTATGTGTGGATGGATATGTGCGTGTGTGCGAGTGTATACCTGTCCTTTTTTCCCCCTAAGGTAAGTCTTTCCGCTCCCGGGATTGGAATGACTCCTTACCCTCTCCCTTAAAACCCACTTCCTTTCGTCTTCCCCTCTCCTTCCCTCTTTCCTGATGAGGCAACAGTTTGTTGCGAAAGCTTGAATTTTGTGTGTATGTTTGTGTTTGTTTGTGTGTCTATCGACCTGCCAGCGCTTTTGTTCGGTAAGTCACCTCATCTTTGTTTTTATATATAATTTTTCCCACGTGGAATGTTTCCTTCCATTATATTGAAAATAAATTTTTACATATTTAAGTTGATATTGGGCAGTACCAAAAATTCTTCCAATGAATAGGATGGATTAGTTAACAAGAAATTATGAACATTTTCTTTAAATAATTTGTCAGGCTTGATTGACCCATTTTAGACAATTTGTTATGTATTTTAATTGCCATATACTTATGACTATTGTTAGTTTTAGCTAATCTATTTTGTGGCAATAGTAGAGAAGTACAGGTTCTTGTATAGTAGTCATGCCTTTGATTTGTTACACTTAAATTAGTTAGTTTAGCAAGTATGTAGTTAACACTGTCAAGAATATATAAATTAATAACTGTTAAAATTCTATATTTAATGAACAATGGTTTACAATGTGTTCTATTATCTACCTTAGCCATTACTCTGATTGCTTTCTTCTGGATCACCATATCATTTATTTTTCTGCTGTTTCCCCAGAGTATTAACCCATACCTTAAAACAGATTGAAAAAAGGTAAAGTACAGTGTCATTACGCACTCAAGTGTCACACAACACATCAGTCTCTTCAACAAATATATAACTCTTGACAATCTAACCACTATGTGATCAACATGAGAGTTCCATGTTAGACTGTTGTCAAGTACGATACCTAAAAACTTTGCCTTTTGTTGTTCTATTTTTGTAGTCTTTGACAGACTGAACCACGTATTTTGGATCTTTTCCTCATTTAATAGCAGACCATTGGCATTAAACCATGATGATGGCCCGCATCTCGTGGTCGTGCGGTAGCATTCTCGCTTCCCACGCCTGGGTGCGATTCCCGGCGGGGTCAGGGATTTTCTCTGCCTCGTGATGGCTGGGTGTTGTGTGATGTCCTTAGGTTAGTTAGGTTTAAGTAGTTCTAAGTTCTAGGGGACTGATGACCACAGATGTTAAGTCCCATGCTGCTCAGAGCCTTTTGAACCATGATGATGCATTTTCTTTTGCCAATTTCATATCACTTACAAGGTTATCAAGTACATGGTTTACAGATAGAAAAGTTGTGTCATTTGCATACATATATGTCTTTACATCTATATTTCCTGGTAAGTCATTTATGTGTACAGGGAAAAGAAGTGGACCCAATTTAGATCCCTGGGGCACTCCGTGTTGAGCCTCGAGTATGTTTGACAGATGACTTCCTGAACTCACCACCTGTTTCCTTTTATTGAGGTATGATTTGATGAGTTTTAAACTTTTATCACATATTCCATAGTACTGAAGTTCAGAGAGCAGAAGTGAGTGATGAACACAGTCAAAAGCTTTGCTCAGATCACATAAGGTTACCTGTGTGTGCGCATGGTCCTCAAATGCTGCTAGAATGTCTCTGACTAAGAGCTCTATGGCATGTATAGCTGACCTTCCTTTTCTGTAACCAAACTGTGATGCACTTAACATACCATTTAGTTCTAGGTACTCATACTTCTGCTGATATATTATGCCTTCAAGGACTTTTCCTAGTACTGGAATTAGTGAAATTGGTCTGTAGTTTGCAGGATCTGATTTGACACCCTTCTTTGGAGTTACCTTGGATAGTTTGAGAGGATCAGGAAAAAACCCTTCTATGAGACACAGGTTTATAGAATATGTTAATGGTGCAGCAATGTAATGTATGATTTCTTTCAATAGATTGTTTGACATATTAAAAATATCTGTAATGTATGAATTTTTCATTTCTTTGACTATTTTAAGAACTTCGTGTTGGTGTACTTCTTTAAAGTGTTTCAATGGTGATCTGGCCCTATTATGATTTAGGTTTGCTCTCTTAAGATAATCTGTACATGTTAAATTGGGTTTACTGATCAACTTTTTGATATCATCAACACAGCTTACAAAATATTTATTGAATGTATCTGCTGGTATTGGGACTGTCTTGTCAAAGTTTCTGACTTCACCTTTAACAGTGTTAATTACTGACCAGGCTGCTTTGCATTGGTTTTTACTATTTTTTATGAGATTTGTGTTGTATCTTTGTTTCGCCAATTGCAACTTTTTCTTATACAGTTTCTTAGTGATTTTTCGAGATCCTTAATTTCATTAGAATTGTTTACTTTGGCAAGGTGCTTGAACAGTAGAGCTTATTTTTTAGATTCTCCAGTTCTTTGGTGTACCAAAATTTACCCTTTCTTGTTTTATGTTATTTCTTTTGAACAAGATGGGCTTTTAAAGTACCTGTTAAGTAATTGTGGAATGTTTCAGAAACTGTTTGGGCACTGGAATCACAGTTTTGAAATAATCTGTCCCAGTTTGTTATGCTCAGCTGGTGTGTTAGTTTTATGAGATTGTATTTTGTAAATATTAAGGTATTGGATTTTGTTAACTTTTGTGCAGCCTTGCTCTCATCCCCTTTTATAAAATGTCTTAACTCTACTGTTAACAAAGAGTGGTCTGAGAAAACAAATTCCTTTACCTTGATGGAGTACATATCACAAGCACAGTGGACAAAAGCATTATCCAAGCACGCAAGAGATGAGAGATAATTTTTATACGCAGCAATACACATAAAAAACAAAAAAAAATACAAAGAAAATTTAAAAACATTTAAAAAAACCATCAGTCTGGCTAGGCACTGTGAAACCTAAATCAATGCCAATGTGATACCAGACAGTACTACAGACGACTGCCTGAGTAAAGAAATATGCAAAGAGTACCAGGACACTTACACTTGGTGTTGTGACCCTGTGCACTGCAGTGGATGTATACAAGATGCAGTGTGCTACCAGCAAGCACAGAACATGGAGTAGCAGACACAAAGGAGGAAGCAAACTGGTAAACCAGAGTGGCAAAAGTACTGCCATCAGTTGACAGGAAGAGTAATGCGGGGCCACTAGCCCAGCCGTTCACAATTTGAATTAGTGATTTACATTTAAAATTAGGATTAAAAAAGAAAAAATACATAAAAAGTTACATGAAAAATGTTAAAAGTGCATTAGGCATGGTAAAGGAACGAGTTGGACAGAGCAGTACAGGACTGTAGTAAAACTGAGTGGAAGCTGCGACATAAATTTTGTGTATAAACCATAAAATGAAATTAAACTTTTTCCCTTTAGAGGAGTGGATGCAAGTTTTTGATTTAGTAGGGATATATATGTGGCGACATGGAACAACACACCATAGTCATCAGTCAAAAGAACATACACTTGTGCCACTCCTATTTACAAGCATCTCGCTACTGACCAAAAGGGAAAATAGTGAAACCTTACAGTCCACACTGTCAGAAACTATTATGTCAATTAATTGCCAGCAGCAATAGCACTAAAGGGACACATTAAAAATGTGGTCAATTTAAAACCTGCTAACTAAAAGTCAACAACTAACTGACGCTTACGTGAGATAAGGCCTGAGATGCATTTTACATCATGAAAGACAGGTAAATTTTAAATTAGTGAGGACACAGATAATGAAACAGCACAATAATGCACTGTAGTCACAGGACATATGAAAAACGTGCAAACTTCTATTAAAGGAGGACAATTTTACAGCTACATAAAATGAACTGGGTGGACCTCGCAGACCTCACTATAGGAAACAGGCACAGGCTGTACAACTGTTAAGTCTAATTGAAGACCACAAAATTAATGGCAAAATACACTGACCCAGTTAAGAAATATACATGTATGGTGTACAATAATCAGAAACCAGAAAGAGAAGGAAGTGAGGCTCGGTGCTGCTTCAGAAAAGAAAAGTTATTCAGCAGGATTGCATGCTTAAGTGCAGATTGCTTGTTCAAAATGCCAGACGGATCACGGCAAATGCTGAAGATGATTTCTACTTCTTCTAATATTTTTAAAACTAGTTCCTTATGTTGAATATGTAGAATTCTGTAATTTGTGTTTATATTTCAAATGAAATGGTTATGATTCTTCAGGTAGTTAGTGAGAGCAGATTTGGAATTGCTAAGAACCTGATGCTCTCTGAACTGTATGTTAAAGAAGCAGCCAGTTTGGCCTATGTATGCGGAAGGACACTCACTACACTGGGTGCGATAGACACAAGATTGTGTGTGGCAATTATCTTCTCTTCTTCTGTGGTGCTTCGATAGGTGCCCAACCTTATGCAGAGTGTAGAAGGTGGGTATAACCCCTCTCTTTTCTAAGCCATTTGCTGATCCTGTCAGATATAACACCTACATATGCGATTCTGCAAAAAAAAATTTTAGAGTTATTATTATTAGTAGATGACAGGGTAGTCCCATACAGATAATTGGAAGTGGCATTTGATCGCATTTGCTGATGAAGAATATCAACAACATGTGACTGGTATACATTAGCATGTGGTATGAATGTAATGGTATCCAACTCTTGCTGGTAGTTTTGTTTTGAGAGAGAGACTCTGGCCACACAGTAGAGCATAGCACAAAGAGCTGCCATCTTTTGGTGCTTTGGATTAACTGAAGAGCAATGGATGATAAAACTAGTTGTAGTTGGTTTCATAAATATGTTAAAGTGAACTTTACTGTCCTGTAATGAAATTTCCAGATCTAAAAATGGAGTATAAAGCCAGAGTGGTATTCTGTCATACACTGAATCTTGTTCCACATTGCCACATATATATCCCCACTAAATTGAAAACTTGTATGCCACTCCCATAAAGAGAAAAGTTTTTTTGTGTTTTACAGTTTATACATAACTTATATGTTGCAGCTTCCACTCAATTTTAGTACAGTCCTGTACTGCTCTGTTCAGTATGTTCCCTTACCATGCATAATGCACTTTTAACATTTTTCATGTAACTTTTTATATAATATATATCTAAAAACAAAGATGATGTGACTTACCAAACGAAAGTGCTGGCAGGTCGATAGACACACACAAATGTCTGCTTTTGTCTGTGTATGTGCGGATGGATATGAGTGTGTGTGCGAGTGTATACCTGTCCTTTTTTCCCCCTAAGGTAAGTCTTTCCACTCCCGGGATTGGAATGACTCCTTACCCTCTCCCTTAAAACCCACATCCTTTCGTCTTTCCCTCTTTCCTGATGAAGCAACTGTTGGTTGCGAAAGCTTGAATTTTGTGTGTATGTTTGTGTTTGTTTGTGTGTTTATTGACCTGCCAGCACTTTCGTTTGGTAAGTCACATCATCTTTGTTTTTAGATATATTTTTCCCACGTGGAATATTTCCCTCTATTATATTTTTATATAATATGTCTTTCTTTATTTATTCCTCATTTTAAATGTAAATCACTAATTCAAATTGTGAACAGCTGGGCTAGTGGCCCCACATTCTTCTTCCTGTCAACTGATGGCATTACTTTTGCCACTCTGGTTTACCAGTTTGCTTCCTCCTTCGCATCCGCTATTCCATGCTTTGCGCTCATTGGGAGCACACTGTGTCTTGTACATGCCCACCGCAGTGTGCAGGGTCACAGCACCAAGTGTAAGTGTCCTGATATTCTTTGCATATTTCTTTACCCAGACAGTCGTCTGTAGTACTGTCTGGTGTCACGTTGGCATTTTTTAAATTTTCTATGGATTTTTTTGTTTCTTATGTGAATTGCTGCGAGTAAAAATTATCTCTTGTCTCTTGCTATTTTCAGTACAACACCTGAAGATGGGTATATAAGAGCCTGAAATGGTAATGTGTTAACTAAAAAGAACCTTAGAACTATAGCACTATTTTCAACCTCTGGTATAATGCTCAGTTGCAGATGTTCTTCTGACTGGATTGTTTGTGTTAAAAATCAGCTGCTTCTAGGACAGTCTGAGCCATATGTCCTGTAGCGTGCATTCCACTGATCCCAAAGGACCACTATTTGTGACTTCATGGTGTCAAGCAAGAGATCACTGGAGGACTACTTGGAGGTCTGTTATGTTTTCTAATGGAGGCTAGTTCTGCCTTGGTGTCAGTGATGGCCATGTGTTGGTTAGAAGGAAGCTAGCTGAGGACCTGCAACCAACCTGTTTGAGTGCTAGACACACTGGACCTACTCCTGGAGTTACAGTTGGGCTGCAATTTTGTATGACAGCAGGCGCATTCTCGGTGTTATTCCATCCACCTGATTGCAAATTTGTATGTGTATTTGGTGATTCAGCCTGTAGTTCTGTCATTCATGGACAGCATTCCAAGGCAGCCCTGCATCTATATTTCTGAACTGGGGCAAAAACTTGATAGTGGTGCCTCCTCCTCCCCCTTGAGAGCTTGAGATAGGACGTCAAAATTTAAAAAAAAATTGATTTTTCAAAAATATGTTCATTTTGGAATGCACATCTTTCTGAAGAGTTTGATGTGTAAAAAATATGTGTTTGAGGAAATGTATGACATGTTATTTGGTCTTCAGTTTGCCAAAGTGCAGTGCCACACCTCTTCCCACAGTATTCGTCTATTGCACGTCACTGTGTTTTACCCTGTGGAATTCAAACAAGTATAGATTGTAACAGAAGCCATCAAACCTACATTCAGGACAGTGTAAATTAAAATGTCCTGTGGTGCATCTCCTGCTCCCAGTTGGCTGGTTTGACATTCTAACCCCTTAAAAAAAAAAAAACTCACAATTAATACTGGGTGGGATTATTTGTGACCAGGAGAATAAGAACTCTTCAGACAACTTTCTCTCTTTATTGCCTATTAGCTAATAACTTTCTATTTTATGTGATATAAAACTGAATACAGGAAACATAAAAGCATTAAAGACAAGAGGCAAGCAAAATAGTGCATATTTCTTCAACCCTTGGGTCTGAGCATTTTTTCTCTCCAGTTTTGTTACAGCTTTACATGGCATACTATTGTTTCTGCAAAAGAATCTATTACCTCATCAAAGTTCATCAACTGTTTTGCTACATGAAAAATCAAAATGTTATTGTCTAATACTGAGAAAGCTGTTAATATGAGTAGTACCCAAGATTGGTCTGGTTTCTCTATTTGATTACATCAGTTTTGTCAGTGTCTGCTACACTGAACAAAATAGGCATTTCTAATATTGCAGCAACTGTAACACATCCAAATATATGAGATTTTTTTTGGCACAAATAGTCATTTTTATCTACCTCATTTACATAAATAACAAGACAGAATATAATTCATGAAGTATCAATATCAGATGCCTATTACACCAATTACAAGCAAAAAGTCTTATGTCAGAAATAGTTTCACATTTCTTTCGTATGCTCCAGTTTCTCATGCAAGAGATCAAATAGTAGTAGTATGGAATTTTTATATAAATTTGGAATCATCATATTCTTCTATATAATTTGTGTGATGTCCTTTTCTTCTCCTTCCTCATTCTTACAAACAATCTTGTCATCACATTTTCTGCTTGTGTCTGTATATGTGCGGATGGATATATATATATGTGTGTGTGTGTGTGTGTGCGTGTGCGAGTGCGAGTGCGAGTGCGAGTGCGAGTGTATACCTGTCCTTTTTCCCCCTAAGGTAAGTCTTTCCACTCCCGGGATTGGGATGACTCCTTACCCTCTCCCTTAAAACCCACATCCTTTCGTCTTTCCCTCTCCTTCCCTCTTTCCTGATGAAGCAACCATGGGTTGCGAAAGCTCGAATTTTGTGTGTGTGTTTGTGTTTGTTTGTGTGTCTATCAACATACCAATGCTTTCGTTTGGTAAGTTACATCATCTTTGTTTTTAGATATATTTTACCTGTTAGTCCTTTATTTCTACTCCAGTAGTCTGAATCTGTGGATTCCGCTAATAATTACAGCAATGCTAATCATTCACACACCTAATGAACCACATAAACAAACAGCTATTGGCATTCATTATCCATTCTGGTTTATTTGGATCAGCTTGTACAGCCCTTTCCCCTTTTGTTTACTGGAATGCTTTTATTTCTAGATGTGACATGGATTCTCCTCTGGCAGAAACATTATGTACACTATGCACACATTCAAAAATCAACTTATGATTTGTTCAGATATCGACTTAGAATATGTTCAAAAATCAACAGGGATATGTTTCAAAATCATATGAACAATCAATAGATCAACATGCACTGGAGGGTAGTTGCTTTGTGAAACCAGGTCTTTCTCTTCAAAAATATGAATTTGTCACCCCCTGAAATCAGTTGTCACAGGGGGTGTTTTCCAACAGGATAATGCTCACCCACAACCACTGTTGTAACCCAACATGCTCTACAGTGTGTCGGTATGTTGTCTTGTCCTGGACAATCACCAGACAAGTCTCCACTTGATCACATTTGAGATATCATAAGGTGACAACTTCAATATCATCCACAAAAAGTATTAATTGTCCCTGTATTGGCTGACAGACTGCAACAGGCATGGAACTCCATCCCACAAACTGTCATCTGGCACCTGTGCAACACAATGCATGCATGTTTGAATACTTGCATTCAACATTCTGACAGTCACACCAGTTATTAATGTACCAGCATTTCACATTTGCAATGATTTATGTCATGCTTACATCAAGTTGTGATCCTGTAATGTTAATCACTTAAATATGTTACTTGGACAAAAGTATTCCCAAAACTTCTTTATTCTGCATTAATTATTTTTCGCTGTTTTGATTTTGTTCCCCAGTCAGTGCACATTCAAGGGGTGTCATTTTCAGTGAGGAAATGGTTGACAAAAATCAACTAAAGTCAAATACTTCTAGGACTATAATCATAATTCCAATTATCTTCATTTTAATGTGAATAACCAAGTTGCTATAATGATTATTTACATCAAATTTCATCCATTACTTCTTGCAGTAAGTTAACCTTAAATGAATCTCTTATGATAAGAACATTAAAATTTTCCAGATTCAGAATCATTAGGTTGTATCCAGCAGGTAACCCAATGAGTAGAATGACTAAAATCCTTCACAAGAATGAAATGAAATATTTACCCCATTCAAATATGAAAAGGGTACTGATAAAAACAGAAACTGGAGCCAAAGAAAGTGAATCAAAACAAGTGACTATGGCCTGAATGAAAGCAGCACACAAGATTTCATTGTTTACGAATGTGTTGGGCCATCTCAGCAAATTTAGCCACTGATAAGATCTTCCAAAGTACCTAAATCTTACCAGATGCATGAGTATTTTATATAGCATTTACTCGCACTTTACTGCTGACAGTTAACTTGCCAATGTGATCAGTTTTGGAATGTTATGGATCCATTTTCATATGTCATCTGCCATGACATTATATGTCTACATCAATATTAAACAATGCAACACTGTATCAGCAACATTATATACCAGCACCATGTACTCAGAAAACAGGAGATGAAAATATGTCCGCTGAAACATGAGATTTAAAACCTCACAATAATTTACTGTTCAAACAACATAATATGGCAGTCTCTCTGGTAAACTCACCTAATGTGACAGCACTGCCAGTATTTTGCAATACCCATTACTGATAGAGAAAATAAGGAAAAAAACGATAAGTATTTTTCACATCACTCTAAAGATATGATTCACTATGACACATCAGTGCTGGAAGATTCTGACAAATGGCTACGTTCAACACACAAAGAATTACAGGCATTTAAAAAACTGAAATGTGGAAACAATATTATGAGAAAGAAAGTTGCTACTCACCATACAGCAGAAATGCTGTCACAGATAGGCACAACAAAAAGACTCTCACAATTAAAGTTTTTGGCCATTGGCCTTCATCAATAACAGACACACATATGCACACTTTCACACAAATGCAACTCACACACATGACTGCAGCCTCAGGCAACTGAAATCGAACTGCGAGCAGCAGCACCAGTGTATGATGGGAGTGGCAACTGGTTGTGGGTATGGAGGAGGCTGGGGCAGGGAGGGGGAGGGATACTATGTTGGGGGTGGCAGACAGTGAAGTACTGCATTTTAGGTGGGGCGGGGGAAAGTACCAGAAAAGGAGAGAGAGAGAAAAAAAAAGGCTGGGTGTGGTGGTGGAATGACAGCTGTGTAGTGCTGGAATGGGAACAGGGATGGGGCTGGGTGGGTGATGACAGTGACTAACGAAGTTTGAGGTGAGGAGGGTTATGGGAATATAGGATGTATTACAGGGAAAGTTCCTACCTGCGCAATTCAGAAAAGCTGGTGTTGGTGGGAAGGATCCATATGACACAGGCTGTGAAGCAGTCATTGAAATGAAGGATATTATGTTTGGCAGCATGTTCAGGTACAGGGTGATCCACTTGTTTCTTGGCCATAGTTTGTCAGTTTCCATTCATGTGGACAGACAGCTTGTTGGTTGCCATGCCTACATAGAATGCAGCACAGTGATTGCAACCTAGCATGTAGACCACATGACTGGCTTCACAGCAATTCTCCCCTGAAAAAAAAATAAAAAAAAAATTAAAAAAAAAAAAAACGCCATACTTATTTTCTAAGCAAATAAAGATTAACAAGGGTTTGTTGTGCATCATAAAGCAGTGTTTCTCAACCTAGATGTTATTACCAGTTTTGCAATGAATAATGGGCACTGGCTGAAGAGGGGTTCTGGGAGCTCTGGGTTGACCTTAATGTTGTTGTTTTTTAGGTACTAACAGACAAAAAGGAAATATGTGAATTCAATTTTCTAAATATTGGTATGAAACTACATGACTGCTAAGCTGATATCTACTTTTAAGATGATATTTTGTTTTACCAGTCAGTTCCATAAAAACTTATGAAGACATATAAATACAAAATACTTTCAAATACCATTTTGTAAGAATTAATACTTCAGTTTTCACTGTCATGCCAGCAGGAATTTAACTGTGCATACAGTTGGTGGAGTATGATAAAAAATCTGTCCATGTTCTAATGAAACTTGAAACATGGAAAACCACCACTGCAACTTATTTGTAAAAAAGCGTTTTCAAAAGAAGCTACAAAGCTATCAACATTAGGCAATAACCTTGGAAAATTGCATTCTGATGAGGTGGGTAAGCCAATTTCATCATTCAGAGCCTTAAAATCAAAGTGTCACTGGTGGACCCTTGATGTAGGGGTAGTGTCTTTGACTAGTAATCAGAATGGCTTTGTCCAGGGTTTGATCCCATTCACTCCTTAAATTATGATTAAAAATTGTCAGCAATGAAAACCAAAGACGTCTGAAATAAGGAGACACCATTATTCTGCCATCAGCCCTGTCAAAGAGGGCAAAGGAGTGCACAGAGGTTTGAGTCACCCTCTTGCCCTTGAGGGGACAAGGGGGGGGGGGGGGGGGGGGGGGGAACTGCCCATAAAATGTGGAATAATTGGCAGTGATCAATGGTGTGAGGATGCAGTAGGCAATGGAAACCACTGTATTAAAGACACACGACATGTATCCACAGGATATGCAATCTGTAACTGAAAAAATGTTATGATGACTTCTTTTTTGTTGGCAAAGGATTGTGGATTAGTCCACCATTTGTATCTCCAGGAGGGGACTTCCAGGGAAGAGATAACCACAAGAAAAAGTTTTAAAAACCAATGAAAGGGCAACGTTACATGAGACAGAGTGTGGAATGCCAGAAGTCTGAATGTTGTACAGAAGGTAAAAATTCTGAAAAGGGAACTGGAGATGGTAAATCTAGACATAGTAGGAGTCATCAAAGTGAAATGGATGGAAGATGAGGTATCTGCTCAGATGAACACAGGGTAATATTGACTACAGCAGAAAATGGTATAATAGGAACAGGATTCATTATGAATTGGAAGTTAGATCAGAGAGTAACTTACTTTGAACAGTTCAGTTGTAGGATTAATCTCATCAAAGTCTACAACAAACCAACTCCAACAACAATAATTCATGTATTCACACCAACATCACAAGCAGAAGATGATGAGATAGAGAGATTATACAAAAGCATTTAACAAATAACTCATCATATAACAGGAGAGAATATTGTAATAATTGTGGGGTATTGGAACACTGTGGTGGTGAGTTGAGGAGGGTGGGGGGAGTGTCATAAGTGTCTGCAAAGGCCACAAGGGGGGGAGGGGGCAAAAGAGTTCACTTGCCCCTCCTATATAGTACATATAAATAATATTTTTTGTGATGACTGGGTGTTGTGTGCTGTCCTTAGGTTAGTTAGGTTTAAGTAGTTCTAAGTTATAGGGGACTGATGACCATAGATGTTAAGTCCCATAGTGCTCAGAGCCATTTGAACCATTTTTTTGAATAATATTTTTTCTTCTGATTTTTTGATAAACTTGTGTAATTGATGTTCTGATTTCATTTCTTTTTTGTTTCATGTCATTATGTTAAGAAAACTGTAAACAAGTTTCAGTGTGAATATTAATGTTTATGTCAAATGTCAAGTAATATTGTAATAGAACTGAAATGTAACAAATGTTGAGACTGCCGTAAGATGTTTAAAATTGTAACTGTGCGTCTGATCCATACGTAGCGGTAAAAGGTGGACGGCAGGCGAGCGCGGGAAAATGTGCACGGGCACTGCACGGCACAACGGGCTCAGTAGTTAGTTGGAGTTTGGTACTGGTTTGAGCAACACCTTCTGGAGCGAGGAGGCTTTCCTGGAAGACGTAGCTTCACTGAGCCTCAGGTATGCCACTCCAACGCCCATACAGCATGGCAAAATTCCATAGGCACTAAATGGAAAAGTATTGCGATGCTAAGAAGAATTAAAGTGCCGATACGTCAAGAGCCATAGCTGTGGTTGTATGTGCGCTCTGTGCCTCGTCATCTCACCGCCCGCCAACCGCCGCATCGATACTAGCAGGTTGAAACTTCTAATACTGTATTCGTATGGATCAGAGAGTGAACTGTGCAATAATAACCTAAATTTTACCAGAACTTTCCCATCATTTAATTATCCTCACAACTAACCTAGACAGGGTCCTTTCCAAATGTTGTGCAATCTGAGTGTCCCAAAAAGGAAAATTAAAATTTGTGTTAATAATAATTATTTGCAGAACTAGCTATGTTAGAATGGTGTTTAAAGAAATGTTTTGTTAATGAACCAGTAAATTAATAACGAAGGTCTAACGAAGTTAGAAGATAACTTTAATATTGATATAGTAATGAAGTTTACTATTTCGAGACAGATATAAAGGTATTTAAATGAGCAGTAAATAAGATGAAAAGAGTAGTAACTTATATACTGGAAATCTTGAACACATAATAAATTCAGTAATCAATTTTTTTAATACAGTGATCATAACAGTTTCAGGGTCTCCCCCCCCCCCCCCCCTTTTCTTTTTTCATTTGAATTCTGAAGTGTTCTAAATTGGTTTGACCAGCAAAAGTTAAAGTCAATATAAAGGTCAAAATTTATCAGTGTTTTATCCTTATCAAAATTGACATTTTGTGTGTGGTACGAAAGGGATATTTCTAGGGTAAGCTATGCCTGATTTTAGTCAGATTATTAGACAGTATAAAGTTTAGTAGTATGCATTGCAGTGTAGTGTTATGTATTAATGGTTTTTACATATCAGTACAGAACGTGAGACTATCAGTTCAATAGATTTCCTGGTTCTAAAATTCTACTATATTATGCAGTGTTACTACTTGTTGTTTTGCATGAATATATACCAACTTGCACAGGGAAGAAACTCAGTTAATGCCTAATTAGGCTGGTGACCATATTATTAACAAATTGGTAGCATCTTCAAAGTTGCTTTTGGTCCATCCTGATGTGTAATTGCATTTCAAACTTACTTGACGTATCATTGTTATTACAGAGTGGATGTAAGTCTGATTTGCCACCATTCAGGCACACGCGGTTGATAACTATACGAAAATCCTTTCTCATAAGGTGAACCCCCGCTCACTTACCATAGCACAGGCTTTAACAAGTACTGTGTCACATGGAGGTTACAATAGTATTGACAGTAATTGAGAGATATATACCACATAAATTAATAAGTGATGGTACTGATCCCCCATGGTACACAAAACGGGTCAGATCACTGTTGCAGAAGCAGTGAAAAAAGCATGCCAAGATTGGCAAAGTTTTACAGAAGTTCGAAATATGGTGTGCACTTCAATGTGAGATGTTTTTAATAATTTTCACAACAAAATTCTGTCTCAAAATCTGGCAGAAAATCCAAAGAGATCCTGTCATACATAAAGCACACCAGTTGCTAGACGCAATCAATATCTTCATTGCGTAATAACAATGGTGAAGTCACTGATGACAGTGCCACTAAAGCAGAGTTATTAAACACTGTTTTCCAAAACTACTTCACCAAAGAAGACTAAGTAAATATTTCTGAATTCCAATCAAGAACAACTGCCAAGATGAGAAACATGGAAGTAGATATCCTCAGAGTAACAAAACAGCTTAAATCACTTAATAGAGGCAAGGCCTCCAGTCCAGATTGTATACCAGTCAGGTTCCTCTCAGAGTATGCTGATACAATAGCTCCATATTTAGCAATTATATACAACCACTCGCTCATAGAAAGATCCGTACGTAAAGACTGGTAAGTTGCTCAAGGGAAGTAGGAGTAATCCGCTGAATTACAGACCTATATCACTAACGTCGATTTGCAGTAGTATTTTGGAACATATACTGTATTCAAACACTATGAAGTACCTCAAACAAAACGATTTATTGACACACAGTCAGCACGGTTTCAGAAAAAATCGTTCTTGTGAAACACAACTAGCTCTTTATATTCATGAAGTAATAAGTGCTATCAACAGGGGATGTCAAATTGATTCTGTATTTTTAGATTTCCAGAAGGCTTTCGACACCATTCCTCATAAGCGTCTTCTAGCCAAACTGCGTGCTTATGGAGTATTGCCTCAGTTGTGTGACTGGATTCGTGATTTCCTGTCAGAAATGTCACAGTTCATAGTAATAGATGGAAAGTCATTGAGTAAAACAGAAGTAATATCCGGCGTTCTCCAAGGTAGTGTTATAGGCCCTTTATTGTTCCTGATCTATATTAATGACATAGGAGACAATCTGAATAGGTGTCAGATTGTTTGCAGATTTTGTTGTCATTTACCATCTTGTAAACTCATCAGATGATCAAAACGACTTGCAAAATAATTTAGATAAAATATCTGTATGGTGTGAAAAGTGACAATTGACCCTGAAAAAGGAAAAGTGTGAAGTTATTCACAAGAATACTAAAAGAAATCAGCTAAATTTCGATTACGTGATAAGTCACACAAATCTGAAGGCTGTAAATTCAAATAAATACTTAGGGATTACAATTACAAATAACCTAAATTGGAGCGATCATATAGATAATGTTGTGGGTACAGCAAACCAAAGACTGTGATTCATTGGCAGAACACTTAGAAGGTGCAACAGATCTACTAAAGAGACTGCTTACACCACGCTTGACTGCCCTGTTCTGGAGTATTGCTGTGCGGTGTGGGATCTGCATCAGGTGGGACTGACAGATGACATCAAAAAAGTACAAAGAAGGGCAGCTCATTTCATATTATCGTGAAATAGGAGAGATAGTGTCACAGACATGATACATGAATTGGAGTGGCAATCATTAAAACAAAGGCGTTTTTCGTGATGATGGCTTCTTCTCATGAAATTTCAATCACCAGTTTTCTCCTCAGATTGCGAAAACATTCTGTTGGCACCCACCTACACAGGGAGAAATGATTATCACGATAAAATAAGAGAAATCAGGGCTCGCACAGAAAAATTTAAGTGCTCATTTTTCCCGCATGCCGTTAGAGAGTGGAACTATAGAGAGATAGCTTGAAGCTGGTTCACTGAACCCTCTGCCAGGCACTTTATTGTGAATAGCAGAGTAATCAAGTAGATGTAGATGTTATTCATCATAGAATTCTCTCAGATTTCTAGCAATGATTGTCTGCAACACAACTAATTGCAGATTAACTGTTCTGCAGTCAACATGGATGTGAACATTTACTGAACAATGCAGAATCCATATCACCATTCTTTCCTCCACCTCTTTGTCATACAGCTTGTTTTAAGCTGCAGAAAGGGAGAATAAGTTTTCTGAAGTGCAGATTTCAGTACAACATAAGCATGACAGCAATATACATGCCTGTCATCAGTCCCCAACTTCCTCAAGAATGCCCCTACTCTTTCTGAACAACAGGATCTCAACAGTACATAATGTAGACAAATAACACACATAATGACTTGAAATTTCTTTATTCTTTCACACAGCAGATCTGTTGCAGTAATCACTGAAGAACAAAACCAACTGTACTTAATCTGAGAGCCCAAATGCTTCAGTCAAAACAGGAAACCTATTTTATGTGCTAGAAGAGAGAGAATAAGTGTAACATTTCAAGGTCAAAGAGATGTCCTCTCTAAGAAATGAAACCTTCTCAACTCTGTGGCATGGAACTCAACACCACATGCAGTGAAGTTGGTATAGCTGCAGATATAGTGTGACAAATTCAAGAGATAAGGATTGATTTGGTTTGGTCCCAGGTGGTTAGACATTGATTCTGTGTTCCAGTTTGAGGGTACTTTTGGAAATTGTCTACTTGGTGACAGGCCCTAGGCTACACTTTAAATAACCAAGCCAAACAAATGTAGTTTTTAAAATTGATTTTGTTTCATTTTTGTTATGCCAATCAACATAAAAAAACAGGAAGCATGAAAGTGATCAAATAAAACCATTTACCTGATATGGTATGTTTTTGTAAGGAAAGAAAGAGCTGTAAATGACTCAGATCTAATAAGTCTTTTTTCAGAGTTCACAGACCATTCCTCTACTTTGAGTAGTGTTAACATTAGTTATTTTTTGTTGCTATTAACAGAATTTGACTTGTTTTATGTCTGTGATTTTTAATTTTTTTCATACCATATTATGGGACAATAAATAATTATTTTGTAAATATTTTCTAGCTTTATGTCATAGCTTACTTCTTAGTTTATTTCACAGTTCCTGGGCCATAACACCTTCTGAAGCTAACTGAACCGGTTACACAAAAAACAAAAATTTCAGAATTTTGCACCCTCTTGGAAAAATTTCTGCAAACACCCATGTGGCGGGGGAAGAAATTGAAAATGACATTGCAGAAGAATACGGGCTTGTTACTTGGAATATGGGAAGAAAGAGTCTGTGTTCTGCCAAAAATTTCAGCTAGCAATAGCAAACACCTAGTTTAAGAAATTACTGTCACTGTAAGTATACTTCAGAAAGGCCTGGAGATAAGGAAAAATTCCAGTTGGGTTACATCATTGCCAGACAAAGAGTCTGAAATCAGATGTCAGATTGTAAGGTGTACCCAGGAGTAGATACAGACTCAATGATAATTTAGAAATGATGAAGAGCAGAGTGAAGGTTAAATGAATTGCCCAGAAAAATCAGTGTGGAAAGAAGCAGAGTTTGGAAGTACTGATAAATAATTATGTGTGTGTGAATTTTTCTGATTCTGTAGGTACTGTGTAGTGAATGTCACTACAGGCAATTCAGTAGATCACAGAAATTGGACAGACAAACATAGGTACAAGCAAGGAAACTGCTTCAGTAATGGGATAAATACTTCAGTTGAGCAATGAAAAAAGAAAGTATGAAAATGCTCAGGGAAATTCAGAGATACAGCAATATAAGCAATTTAGAAATGAAATAAACAGAAAGTGCAGGAAAGCTAAAGAGCAATAGCTACAGAAAAAATGTGAAGAAGTTGAAAAAGAAATAGTTGTCAGAGGGACACATTCAGCATACAGAAAAGTCAAAATAACCTTCAGTGAAATTAAGAGTAAAGATGTCAACATTAAGAGAACAGAGTAAATTCTGCTGTTAAACATAGAGCACAGACCAGGTAGTTGGAAAGAATACATCAAAGGTCTCTACTAGGGTGACAAAATGCAGGCAGAAATGGTACAAGAAGGAAAAGAAGTTGATTTTGTGGTGACATTACTCATTACTGCAGAGTGTACCACACCACAATTGATAAGATGCACTCAAAACACTCATAGTGAAGCAGCTGTATGGGTTGGTAGTATGAACTATACCTAGGTCCGCCAGGGATTGCAGCTGCCAACCCATGGACATCAGATGTGTGGATAATGATTGGTTAATGTCTTGTCAAATACTGAAGCACTGAGCTATTGCAGACAGTTCTCTTCAGAGCACCAAGTCATGTACAGTCTCCAGTTGCCATAGAGTCTACAAGCTGCAGTGTTCATCCATCGTCTCCAAGACTTAGGCCCTGTAGGTATCGTAAGTCAGCTCTCAAAGCCACAGTGAAACGACTTTAATATTTTAGAGTTCTTGTAATAATTTCAAATGTCTAATTGTGCTAGACATTTCACGAAAAGAAACATCATTTAATGAATTATTTAGAAAGAAAGACTACCATTCACCTAAAAGCTAGCAAAGCAAAGCCTAGTACCTTTTGTGAGTGTATCTGTCGACAATGCGGTGCTTCTGCCTTTAGGTGAGCCATCTCCTTTATTCGCAAATAATTTGTTATTCTCAACCAGAACTTTCTGTACATAACAAAGTATCATTTAAGTTGAGTATTTCTTAGTATTTGATAAATATCATTTTATTACTAATTGTTGGGAATCTTTCTGACTGAAAATAACTTACGCTGTCCTCCTGCATTCCCAACAGATTGGGAAGACCTAGGGGATCCAGTATTAGAATCAGAGTTTGCCAGAACTTTGGATGACTAGCAATAAATAAGAGGCAAAAGTTATAGATAACTTTTCTGTGGAATTTCTAAAATAACTGTGGGAAATGGCAACTAACCAACTTTTCCAAATGCGATCTATAATTCATACACATCCTTCTGGGTCTCAGAGCACCTGAAACATTCGTTTTTGCAATCTTCCACCTGCTTTAATTCCTTCTCTATAGGCTGTTTTTCTGTATTCGGTCCATGTGGTTCTTTTTTTCTTTTTACCTCATTTTCTAGTTACATTACTCAACAGTATATGTTTTGACTTTACAGATTCCTATCTACCTGTCTACTGCCTCAAGTGCTTCTATCTGGGCTTTCTTGAGGTCCTTGTTGGGGTCTGTGGTATATTCTTTAATACACTGACGGATGTCATAATGTTGCATGTGAGCCTGATTTCTGGCAGTCTTTGAACATGCCCATAAAATTTAAACCTTTATTTTGTAATGTTTGCTGCCAGGTTTGACTATCTCTGCTGCTTTACAGGATTTCAGAGTGCATCTATCTTTTGTTTTTTCTGGCCAAGAAGTGTGTAAATTCACTTTTCATTCCAGATGTCATGCATTCTCCTGAATGCTCTCTCGAGTCTCTGTAATTGAACTCTCTATGCTGCCTTGCGTAGCCCCTTGACCAAGATACTTGGGACTGTGACCCTTTTGATTTGCCCATACTTTGTATTTAATTTCTAAATCTTAAGTTTAGTGCAGATGAACTCAATTTCTTTTTTCAAAATAGGATTATACACCAGATTTATCAGCAATATTTTGTGAACTTCTGCTTGTTTGCTGTGATTTCACTGTCTGTCACTGTCATTACATTGTCTGCAAAAACTAAACAAGAGAACTTAAAGTCATTATTTGTTTCCCCTAGTGCACTAGTTTAGTTTTTTTCTCCCATTCCCCACAGTTAAAGAAACTGTCAGTACAATACTGGGACCTGATACATGAAGTGCCATGATGAAATCAGTTCATTTGAGAAATCTTTCAAGAAGATATACTGAGGTGGCATTTTATGCAGATGAAAAGCTTTATAATATCTTGAAGAACATAGAATCTATAAGGTGTTGTTGCTAGCTTACATTTTGTCCATTAATCAGAAAGATGAGGTAATGAGGGATTGTTGCTTTTTTTGCCAAAAATTTGACCACCAACATGAAAGGATGTTCTGTGTTTAGGAGACTGGAAGATTTTCTGAAAGAAAAATATATTCCCTCTGAAAATGCATGTGTATGTGCAACAGATGGACATACATCCATGACTAATTAATATTACGGATTTACAGCCCATTTAAATCCACTGTACCTGATGTTATGCTAATGTACGGTGTAATTCAGAGGGAGCAGTTTGTTGATGAAAAATTAAGTGAGATAAGGCATGAATCTCTGCACTATTTGATAATGCTGTTGGTACAATAGGATTAGTAGCAACGTGGGCTAAAGGGCAGAAATAACTTGGGGCTGTAGGGGCAAATACCTTTCTTATCAGGATTGTGGCAGTCTGCCTATCAGGAAGTGAACATTATAACTGATGTCAGTAAGTCAATTCATTTTCCCACCTTCCAAAACTCGAACATGCAACAAATCTTAAACCCAATGCAGGTGGAAACACCAACTGAATGGGTCTAAAATGAATCCCCTGAGAATGCATGATGATTAATAGTTGTTTTGATTCTGATGGATATGTTGTCATCTATCTGCATAGGATTTCAAGTTAAAAATTGTGACTGCTCACAACTGATAAAATTTCCAGTACTCATGGAGATTCTAGCATTTTCATGGAATAACTATATGTCATTTTCTGTAAACTGATTTAAGTAAAACTGCTCAATGGTAAACTTCATCAAATTACCATTGCAAAAGGTAGCCACTTCGTTACACACCAGGCTGTGAGTCAGAAGAGCACAAATACAGTCACAAGATCCTCATCCATTCTGGGAATACTATTTACACATGAAGTACCATAATATTCCCTGACTAATCTCCACCAGGTTCAGTTACAACCCAACAAAATAATCAGAGTAACCTTGGCCCAGTGCTTAAGTGTTTCACAAATACAACACATTACTTCTTTTTTTTTTTTTCATTATTCAGGAATAGTGTTTGTTGGTCGGGATTGTAGCCCTATCATCGCTACTCATCCATCTTGTTATCAGGTACTGTTAGCTCCCCTGATACATATGGATGCAGTGAGGCCTATCCTAATTTGCATAAAAAAATTTCTCTACCTGCAGTCCACTTGGCCTCTCACCAGCGAAGGTTATTAAAAACCTAATAACCTGATGATATACTCAAAGATTAAAATGAATATTGACAGTTGTACTCATCAAACTGTCACAGAATACACAGTTTATTAACAACAGAACAACAAAAACCATTTGCAACAAGTGATTCACTTCACTATAATATAGAAAATTAAAAGAAATCCTTAAGAAACTCACAAGAATAACAAATTTCAGTCATACAATGAAGGCCTTCATGACTGGATGTCTTATCTGCTGGTAAATATTCCTGGTTTTGTGGTTGTGATCCATTAAACTTTTCCACATCTTTGGATGAAATGTCAGGAATGGGAAGGTTTCATGGACCACACAAAAGCTGTAAGATTCACCAGCAGATAAGCAAATTTCAAGTCAGATAATTAGAAACAGTGCTAAAGGCTTGCCAAACAATGTAGAATAAAAATTAAAATCCAAAATGAAAGAACTCTATTCAGAGAATAACATGACAATACTAATAATACTAAAAACAAAATAATTATTATTTTACACTAAGCCAAACCAAAGAATTAAAATTTTCATCGACTAAATAAAATTTTGCAGTAGAAGATCAGTTTTCAAGGTACCAGACAAGCCAATTTAATTGTACTACAATGTAGCAGTCAAATGCCCAGAATACTTTGTGATGCTCACAAGTCTTGCAAAATGATGCAATGAAGTGAACATCAGAATTAACAACATAACCATCACTACTAATTTGGTCCCAAAAAAATTTGATCCTCCAGGTGAAAATACATCATTAAACAACATACATAAAAACTTGCTTCACCCAATATTGCTACAAGGACTGCAATAAATAATGTCAGCCATGAGATTCATAAGCAGGCATAACCAAACACATACAAAATCAGTTAAAGGCAGTGTAAGGACATGGTCAGCTTTGCACAAAGCAGCTGCCCTGAAATTCTATGCATCACTAGTACTGTTCTATTTCCAGTAAGCCAAGGTAAGTCATGTAGCAGGCTGACTTAAGATCTACTTGCTCTTGCCCATGTGAAAAGCCATATGTGAGACTCATGCATGGCCCAAAGTGCTGCCCCAGTCTGTGGTATTCAAGAGTAACAATGAACAGACACTAAGACATCACCACATATCCCATGCTCCTAAGCCTTGGGACTGCCCACAAGTGTTTTTAGTCACACCCAACACTTGGCTCCTCAGTTGCCTTTCCACGTCCAAGCTGTTCGGCTGCCTCACTATACACTTTCACTGACAACACTCAGATAGCATTGGCTGCCCTGACCTCCATCCATATGGGGCAACAATCACACATTGGCAGCAGCCATCCCTACTCACCTCCACTGACACATACTCAAAGACTGTGCGGCTCTGCTGCTGCCCCACACACTGTCAAACAGCAAGTCTGGTTGGCCCTTACAAACTTTACAGAAGCTCTCCTGCGAACCTTCGCAGGAGAGCTTCTGTAAAGTTTGGAAGGTAGGAGAAGAGATACTGGCAGAAGTACAGCTGTGAGTACCGGGTGTGAGTCGTGCTTCGGTAGCTCAGTTGGTAGAGCACTTGCCCGTGAAAGGCAAAGGTCCCGAGTTCGAGTCTCGGTCAGGCACACAGTTTTAATCTGCCAGGAAGTTTCATATCAGCGCACACTCCGCTGCAGAGTGAAAATCTCATTCTGGAAACAATATTGTTCTTTCTAATAACAGAAATTAGCTTACCAAACTAGATCAGCAAGAACCAGAAGTTAGAAGTTCCAGAGGTAATATTCATGACAAATATTATGATGTAGAAAATTTCAACTGAACAAGCATAGAACAATCATTTTTTAAAAACAAAAAAATATATGTTACATGCTGCCCATTTAGAGGTCTGTAAATGACTAATTATTTCTATTCAAGAACCCCTCTGTGGTATAGAAGGAGCTGTTAAGAAGAAACACCTTTAATCTGCATTTAAGACACTTCTTCTGTCTGTTATATACTATTTTATATCAATGGACAGATTTGTTTTGATTTCTAACAAGGAAGAATACAAGCCCCATTAATTAAATATAGTAGCATTCATCTTGACAGACAGGAGACAGAAGATACTGATATAATATTAGTTAACTGCAGGAACATCTATGGAAAGGTCTGCCACAAGTGTCTCTTATAAACAGTAACAATGCTCACATAGTACCAGGTAAAGAAAGCTGACTGAAGCCAGATATTAACAGCAACAAAATTCTAAATTCTGATTGGAATGTATATCACAAAGCTAAGTTGAACACCAGTGGTGGTGGCATGTTTATAGCCATAAAAATACAATAATATCTAGTAAGACTCTTATAGGTTCAGAAAGTGAAAGAACTTGGGTGAAGATAGGTGTTAAAGCAGATCAAACGTGTTCATGGAATGCTTTTATAGCCCCCTGCCTGTGGGGCACTAGTGGTGGAACATTTCAGGGGGAACTTGAGAGAATATTTTGCACAAATATCCTGGTTGTATTATTATAGTACTAAGTGGAGATCTCAACTTACCAACTATAGACTGAGAGACTCAAATGCTTAGAGTGGGTGGTAGGGACAGGGAATTATGTGAAATTGTTCTAAATGCAAACAATAGAAAGTCCAGGTTGGAATATCAGCAATTATGAAAAGGATAGATTGCTGCACGCCATAAAGATGACATGTTGAGTTGCAGACAAGCACAACAAAAAGACTGTTACACCTGAGCTTTTGGCCAAAGCCTTCTTCAGAAAAGTAAGGAAAATATACACATTCACACAAGCAGGCACATGTCACATGCACATGACCACTATCTCCAACTACTCTGGCCAGACTGCAACTGTTGCATTGAACAAAAGCAGATGTCCGCAGTGGGACAGGGTAGGGGGGGGGGGGGGGGGCGGGCATAGCAGGGCACAGTTGGAGGGAGAGAAGAATACTGTCTGGAAGAGAGTGCAGGGACTAGAAGGTGACATAACAAGGCTGCCAGACACAGTATTGGTAGGCTATGGAGGTTGGTGTGGGGGTGGTGATCAGAAAATTGGGGGAGCAGAGAGGGGAAAAGACTGTTGGATGCCTTGACAGAGAGCATTGCATAATGAGTGTGAAGGGACATGAGTTGGGAGGAGGTGATAGGACAGTAGGGGGTGAAACCATTGGGTGGCAGATGGGGACAGTAAGTTATTGCAGGTTGAGGCTGGGATAATTTCAGCAACAGAGAGTATGTTGCAAGGAGGATTCACATCTGCACAGTGCAGAAATGTTTGTGGTGGAGGGGAGGAACCAGATGGCCTGGGTTGTGAGGCAGCCATTGAAATCAAGCATTTCATGTTCAGCTACATATTGTTCCACAGGGTGGTCCATTTTGCTCTTCGCTACAGTTTGGCAATGGCCAATTGTCCTGTTGGACAGCTGGTTGGTTTTAAGCTGTGCAATGACTGGAGCAGAGCTTGTGTATGACATGGTTGCTTTCACAGGTGCCTGTGACAGGACTGGAATAGGGAGTGCTGGGTGGATGGATTGGGCAGGTCTCGCACATGTGGCAAGGGGCTGGGGTTTGGGAGTGGCATAGGGATGGACTAGGATATTTTGGAGTTTGGGTGGGTGATAGAACACCATTTTATAAGGGTTGGGAAGAATCTTGGATAGGATGTCCCTTTGTTTGGGGCATAGTGATACATAATTAAAGCCCTGACGAAGGATGTGGTTCAGTTGTTCCAGTTTGGGTTAAGTACTGGGTGATGAAGGGGACAATCCTTTGTAGGTGGTCCTCCTCCCACCACCTTCAAGAAACCTTACAAAGGGGCATCTCCTTCATCACCCAGTACTACTCCAGACTGGAACAGCTTAACCATATTCTTCATCAAGGCTTTGATTACCTATCACTACACCCCAAAGAGAGAAATACCACTCGGTGCTACCCCAGACTGGAACAGCTGAACCACATACTTCATCAAGACTTTGATTATCTTTCACCATGCACCAAAACGAGGGTCATCCTACCCAAGATCCTTCCCCACGCTGCTAAAGTGTTGTTCTATCACACACCTGAAACTCCAAAAAAATCCTAGTCCATCCATATACCACACCCAATGCCAGCCCCTTGCCAGCCCCTTGCAAGACCTGCCCAATCCATCCACGCAGCACTACCTATTTCATTCCTGTTATAGGCTTATCCCACCCCGTCAGAGGATGGGCCAACTGTGAAAGCAGCCACTTCATATACCAGCTCTGCTGCAATCATTTCATAGCTTTCTGTATTGGTATGACTACCAACCAGCTGTCTACCAGGATGAACGGCCACCACCAAACTGTGTCCAAGAGCAAAGTCAATAACCCTGTGGCACAACATGCAACTGAACATTTGATTTCATTGGCTGCTTCACAACCCAGGCCATTTGGGTCCTTCCCTCCACCACCAGCTTTTCTGTACTGCACGAATGGGAGTGATCCTTATAAAACATTGCCACTCTCAAAATTTTCCTGGCCTCAACATACAGTAACGTATTACATCCACACCCTCCACCCAACAATTTCCATATGCTCGGCCACACCACATCTTCCCAGTTCACATCTCTACAAACTCATTGTGCTCAGCTTTCTGCTAATGTACCAATCAGTCTTTTCCACTCTCTGTTCCTCCCCTTTTCTGCTTACCCCCCCCCCCCCCCTCATCACCACCCCTCCCCCTACTGGTAAAATACTATCTACTAATTTGACAGAGAATCCTAAGACGTTTTGGAGGTCTTGTTCTTGTGTGAATCAGTAAAGGGACAAAACCATATGACCAGATGCTTTGTGACCTTAATGGCATTGAAACAGTATGACACAGAGAATGCAAAAATATTAAATGTCTTTTTCTGAATCTGAGGAAGATTGCACTGTAGTTCCACCTCTAAATCATTGCATGAATGTCAAAATGATAGATATCAATAAATGCATAAAACTGTAGTCCTTTATCTCTTATGTCAGTCTTTTAGCAATTTGGAACATGTTTTATGCTCACATATAACAACATTTCTTGAGACCAAAAATCTCCTCTGTAGGAAGCAACATAGGTTTCAAAAACAACAATCATGTGAAAAACAGCTCATTTTGTTTGTCCACAGGACCTCAGAGGGCAGTAGATATTGGTACTCAGGTTGATGCCATGTTCCTTGACTTATTGAAGGCATTCAATACAGTTCCACATTACTACCTGATGAGCAAAATATGAGCATACAGAATATCAGACCAACTATGTGACATGACCGAAGATTTTTAGCAAATAGAATGCAGTATTTCAGCCTCAGCAGACAGTAAATAATCTTCAGATGTAAAAGTAACTTTGGGCATATCCCAAGGGAGCATTATAGGACCATTACTTCTGACAATGTACATACGACGACTGTTCAAAAAATTACAGAATATTCGAAATTCACGCCAATGATGTGTTGGAGTGAAATGGGGTTGGTATTCTTGCACATGACTCTGTGTAATGAGGAAGTTTTATTATTATATGTCTGTTAGTTTTTGTTCAGTGCTATATTAAGTAGAATATTGTGCCTCACAGTTTGCAAATTTCGAGATGGCAGAGTTAGAAATGCGTCTGCATTAAATTTTGCTTGAAACTCAATAAAACTTTCACAGAGACATGCCAAATGATGCAGAAACTTACAGTGATGAGTGCTTAAACCATTATTGGTATTACAAATGCTTCACACAATTTAAAAATGGCTGGATAGAAGTTAAAGATGACCCTTATTCATTATGCCCTTTGACATCTATCGACAACGCTCATGTCAGGAATGTCAATGAAATTGTGCATGCCAATTGAAGACCGACTGTCTGAGGGATTGCAGAAGAATGTAACATTTCAGTTGTATAATGTCATGAAATTCTGACACAGCCTCTTGGAATGCACTGTGTTGCTGCCAAGTTCATCCCAAGGCTCATGAGTCAAGGCCAGAAAGACTTTCACCTCGCAATCTGTAAAGAGCTTTTGGATCATGCAAATGAGAACGAGATGTTCCTTAAGAGACTCATAACTGGTGATGAGACTTGGGTCTATGGTTATGATATTGAGACCAATGGGTTGGGAAAGGTTTTCCAAGACCAAAAAAAGCTCATCAGGTCAGGTCAAATGTCAGTCATGCCAATAGTTTTCTTTGACTTCGAAGGATTAGCCCATCTTGAATTCATGCCACTGGGACTAACTGTTAATCAATGGTACTGTCAGGATGTGTTGCAACATCTGTGAGAAAATGTGAGAAGGAAACAGCCTGAAATGTGGCAAGACAATCTGTGGCTCTTGAACCATGATAATGCAACTGCACATTCATCCCCTCTAGTGTGTGTCTATTGATCAAAAAACGAAATCACTGCACTGCCTCACCCTCCTTACTCTCCAGACCTGGTCTCTGTGGACTTTTTTTTATTTCCAAAGTTGAAAACCCCATTGAAAGGATGAAGATTTGCGACGATAGACAAGATAAAACAAAACTCACAGACGGTGCTTCATGCAAATCAGCAAGAGGTGTACCAAGGCTGCTTCTAGAAGTGCAAAACGCATTGGGATCCGTGTATTAGTTGTGGAGGAGAGTATTTTGAAGGAGACCATGCACAGTAAGTAAAAGGTAAGCATAGTAAAATTTTGTGGACAAAGTTCTGAAGTTTATTGAAGAGACCTCGTATATGACCTAGTAGGTAACTGTGGCAATGATGAAATCGACACCAACATCAATATGCATTCATCTTTGGACTCTAAGCATTATCTTTGGCTGTTCCTCCATGTTCAAGTTAGTTCTTTGTGATCCTTGTATGTGTTAAAGTTAATAAGTGAACTATTGCTAAATGGGTGTGATTATTGGTGCAACCAACCCGGTAATCCTCCTCATAACGTTGGAAGTTCCATGGATTTTTTTGCAGATGTGTACAGAGAAGTCACAATGCTAGAAAATTCTAGCAAAATGCAGACACACCTGCAGGGGATTGACACTTGGAGAAAGGATCAGCAGTTGACCCTCATCACAAACAAATATAATATATTGCACAAAAATAGGTGGAAAGACCCATCATCATAAGACTATGAATGCAGAATAGTCACTGGTAGCAGTCAATTTCATATAATATCATGGAATATGCATACAGAGTGATTTAAAGGTGAACCACCACGTAAAACAAATTGCAAATAAGATAGATGTCAGACTGAGATTCACAGGAGGAATCCTCAGGAAGTGTAGTCCATCCACAAAGGAGGTAGCTTACAAAACTCTTGCTCAACCAGTACTTGAATATTGCTCATCAGTCTGGGATCCATTACAGATAGGAATGGTAGTGAAAACAGAGAGCCCCTGGAGGCACACTCCCCTGGAATACTACAGCAACAACAGCTCGATTCAGGCAGTGCCCCAACTAACTCAACTCAACCTGTTCTTCCAAACATTCTTCAATGCTTACCAACACTGCCGCCATTTAATCCCGACAGAGCAACAACCTGGTTCAAAATTGTGGCCGAAGTGTTCGACCATTACAAACTCGATGAGTCAACCAGGTTTCTGTGCCTTATCACCCACCTGCACGACCAGGACGACTTGATTGCTAACCTGGTCGATGCCCCAGACTCATCTTCCCGGTACACTCTAGCCAAAAAGACAGTTCTACATTGTCTTGCACGCTCAACTGAGGCAACAATACGGCAAGTGCTCAAAGTCAAGCAACTAGGCAACGACAAACCTTCCCAGCTCTGGAGATGACTATGTGCTCTGGTCAGTGCTGATCTACTCTCTGACCCAGCTCTCCTCACCGTCTGGTCAGATAAACTATCTCTTCACATCCGCTTTGCTCTGGCTCAAAGGTCTCCTGAACCTGTTGAGCAAAGAATGACAATTGCTGACAAGCTACACAATGCATCACTGCTCTATTTCGCCAGCCACTGCCAACCTGACAAGTCTCAGGTTCAGGCTCATCACCCTAAGTCCAGACGTGGCTGGGGCTGCACTGTACCGACCATTCTGGTCGCTCTGGGAAGCAGTAAACAAGCAACTGGGATGTCACTGGCACCGCCCATGGTCACGCCCCCTCCTGCAACTGAACCCGCTGCAGCCGCCGAACCTCGGCTACCGCCACTGGCAACGAACCTTCCACAAGATATGTAACCGCACTACCCATACTGTTACTTCCACACACAGTTTGGTGAGGCAACACGGAACTGCAGACCACCCTGCAACTTCCCAAAGCCCCTCACAGGTAGGTCCGGGTGCCACCTCTTGTGCACAACATGAAAGGCACCCCGCAGTGCTCCATTCTGTCCAGAAACAACCCGATAATTGTGGACGACTTTACATTAAAGACATTTCGTCAGGATACCTTTTCCTAGTGGACACAAACGCTGATGTTTTGCTGCTGCCTACATCCTTAGCATCGTCGAAAATTCGCCCTCATCATACTTCACTGCAAGCCGTGAATTCAACTAAACTACAATGCTCGGGTTCAACTTCCCATGTCGTCTCACTCTCTGCAAACTGCAAACTCGAGTGGACTTTTTTAGTGTGTGAAATTGATGAACCTATACTAGGCATTGAGTTCTTGCGACACCACAAACTTTCACCAGACCTAGTGCAAAACCCCGTGTTTCATCATCTGTCCAAGACTCACCTCCACTGTGCTCCGTCGAGCAACCCCCCCGTGACACACCGGTCCGGGCTCATCTCATCCGTGCATGCTCGTCTCTGTCGACGACGTTACAAGAAAACACACACAAGTGCCTTGTCGAGCTTGAACACGTCACTCGCCTATGCAAGGAAAACTTTGAGCTCTTCCTCCGGCTCCATGGAACACAGCTCCAGCTCTCTGATGCAGCAAAGGAATTACAGACACTACAGCAAGGACAAAGCAAGGTCAGTAAGTGTGCCGAATCTGCTTGCAATCCCAGCAATCGAGCCTCTGTGTGTTTACCTCCTGCTACCCCTCACAACTGTGCTGTCAAGACTGCTATAACGTGTACTGACAGTTCCAATCTCCAGTAAACCACGTCAACTTTGTCCTGAGAGCCTCTCCAACCTTAAAAATCAGATTTCTCAACTACTAAGCTCTGGCGTCATTGAACCCTCTGCCAGTAGCTGGTCTACACCCGTACATATGACACCCAAGAAAGACGGGTCCTGGCACATGTGCGGAGACTACCGTCGACTAAACGCACAAACAATTATGGACACCTACCCCATACCCAACATTGCCAACTTTACCAGTTCCCTCGCGACGACAGTACAGGCATGTTACACCCCCTCATCCCAACCTCGCTCCATCGAGCTGTCTTCAATGCATTGCATAATTTAGCCCACCCCGGTGTTCGTGCATCTGCCTGCCTCATAGCAGAGTGCTTTGTGTGGAGAAATGTCAACAAGGACTGCAGGCATTGGGCACGCTCCTGCTTCGCGTGCCAACACTGCAAAGTACACAAGCACACTTCACCCCCCCTTGGAGTGTTTTCGATCCCTCCTGGTCGTTTCCAGCATATTCATATTGACATTGTCGGCCCTCTCTCCTCCTCTAACAGCTTTCGTTATCTTCTCTCGTCTATCAACCGAACAACTCGCTGGGCCGACGCTGTCCCCCTCCCCAATATTACGGCAGAAACTGTTGCTCGAGCTTTCATCAATTCATTGGTATCGCATTTTTTCAGATGTCCAGCTATCATCATGACTGATTAGGGCAGACAATTTGAGTCGGCCCTGCTCAACTGGATTTGTAACATTTGCGGCATCCGGCGCATCCGTACCACAGCATATCACCCGCAAAGTAACGGGCTAGTTGAGCGCTGGCACCGCACTTTCAAGGCGGCTCTTCAATGCAACGACTCTCTATGGATGGAGGCCCTTATCCTTGTGCTACTTGGCATTCGTGCGTTCTATAAGGAAGACCTCAAAGGCACAATAGCCGAGTTTGTATACGGCCAGAACATTGTTCTCCCTGGCGAACTTGTGAGCCCTTCTGCTTCTCTCCCTCAGTCTGACTTACCTTCCTTCGTGGACTGCGTCAGATGCCACTTCATCAACCTCCATATCCCTCCACCCACCAGCCATTCCGCCCTAAGGTTCACGTCCCAAAATCTCTGGACAATTGCGATTACGTCATGCTCTGAGATGACACTGTCCATGCTCCCCTCCAACCTCCATATACCGGTCTGTACCGAGTTCTCTGGCACTCAGCCAACATCTATGACATCCAGATAAAAGATTCAGCTGTTACAGTCTCTCTCAACAGACTTAAGCCTGCTCATGTTGAGCCTTCTTCTACCCCCCCTTCAGGCCACAACCACGCCACTCACTGTCGTGGCTCACGACGCTTCGACCACTCCCTCCACATCAGACTTACACACTCGATCATGTGACTTCCAGCTCCAATCATCGAGCTCTCCTCCAACCTCGCCCTCTACACCGGTCTCACGCACTCCGTTGAGTGACCACATGCTCCCCACTTCGAGCTTACCTACGATCATGCCCTCGCCGCCGGACCCTTCGCCGGTCCCTTTGACCTCTCCACCATCGCCTGCCTCACCCTGTCGAGGTTTCTCACACACCCCCATCTTGAATGTGCCCTCGCTCAAGGTGTTTGTGCCTGCCCCCTTGGACATAATCCATGACATCTCAATAATACTGCGTGATTATACATTGTTCGTTGTGTGTTTCTCTTCATCCACTGCTCATGACACAACCTCCGCCATTCCCTGCCACCTGGTGAAATGTGTTCCCCTCCTGTCCTGCCCGACGTCGACCTGGACATGCTTTATGTGTTCGCCACGCCCACCGGAGACATCGTTGTCGTTGCTCCGTTCCACCTGCAAACCGCTGGCCTACCAGTCGCCGCACAACCAGCACGCCCAGTACGATGCCCAGCTTACTTCAACAACTTCCAGGTTTGGTGGCCGAACCGTCCTTCACAACATCTACCCACACAGCTCCCCGACGATGCTTTCAAGCTGACTGTGGTCCAGCTCCCGCGGACCACCCCTGCTGATGCCATAATCAGCCCCCGTCCAGCTTCTCAAGAGTACTCCGTACTGTGGGGGGGGGGGGGGGGGGTGACACCAACATCAATATCAATATGCGTTTACTTTTGGACACTAAGCATTATCTTTGGCTGTTCCGCCATGTTCAAGTTAGTTCTTTGTGATCCTTGTACGTGTTAAGGTTAATAAATGAACTATTGCTAAATGGGTGTGATTATTGGTGCAACCAACCCGGTAATCCTCCTCATAACGTTGGAAGTTCCATGGATTTTTTTGCAGATGTGTACAGAGAAGTCACAATGCTAGAAAATTCTAGCAAAATGCAGACACACCTGCAGGGGATTGACACTTGGAGAAAGGATCAGCAGTTGACCCTCATCACAAACAAATATAATATATTGCACAAAAATAGGTGGAAAGACCCATCATCATAAGACTATGAATGCAGAATAGTCACTGGTAGCAGTCAATTTCATATAATATCATGGAATATGCATACAGAGTGATTTAAAGGTGAACCACCACGTAAAACAAATTGCAAATAAGATAGATGTCAGACTGAGATTCACAGGAGGAATCCTCAGGAAGTGTAGTCCATCCACAAAGGAGGTAGCTTACAAAACTCTTGCTCAACCAGTACTTGAATATTGCTCATCAGTCTGGGATCCATTACAGATAGGAATGGTAGTGAAAACAGAGAGGATCCAAAAAAGAGCAGTGTATTTCATTACAGGTTTTTTTAATAAGTGCCAAAGCATCAAGGAAAGTTCAGCCAACACCTGTGTTAGACAATGCAAGAGAGCCATTGCTTTGAATCATGCTGTGGTTTACTGCTAAAATTTTAAGGCGTACGTTCCTAGAAGAGTCAACCACGATATTGCTTCCTCTGATGTACATTTCATGAAAAGACCATGAAGGTAAAAGTAGAGAGATTTGAACCCACACAGAGGCTTTTCTGGCTATTGTTCTTCCTGTGAATCATTTGAGACTAGAACAGGAAAAGTGTAAAGTGACAGTGGTACACAAGGTACCCTCCACTGTACATTATAAGGTAGCTTGTGAAATTGTAGATAGACAGTCAAAGAGTTTTATTTCTGTTTATTTCACCTCTTTCTATGTCAAAGTTAGATTTATTAAAGGCTAATGCAGATAGTTTTCCTTCTCATGTTGTACTTAAGAATATCACTATTGCTCTGAAATTCAGAGGAAGTTTTGACAGCAAATTTCGTAAGTAAGTAAATATACTGTAAGATTGGTGTTAATATTCCCAGTTGCTTTAAGAGTTACTTGCAATATACATATGTGTAAACTCCAGACACAATTCTAATTACTTTTTTTTCAATGATTACTGTCTGCCTAAGTCGGTATTTATCCCAGAATATTATCCTGTAAGACCATCCACAAAGAAAATATGCAAAATATGTTAATGTACTGACTTATATGTCCCCAAAATTAGCAATTATTGTATGTCAAAAGTAGGCTTCAACATTTTAGTAGCTCTGCTATATGACTTTTCCAGTTTTAAGTTTTCATCAGCTGGTACATGCCTAAGAACTTAAAACTTTCTTCCATGTTTATTATTTCTTGTTGGCAATACTAAGTTAATAGGATGTGTGATATTTTTGACAGCACAAAACCTAGATTTCATGTTTGCCATATACATTTTATTCTTGATGTAAAGCATAAATACATTACTTCTAACTTGCAGTAAACTATCGCCAGTGTATGCACCGAGACATGTAGCAAAGTTTGTTGTTAATTTACCCAGCAGAAGCACTTCTTTTAAAGTAACAATGTAGTTATGAAAACAGAAGCTCAACATTCATAAAGAATTCTATCAATTTCTGGCTTTTTATTTCCAAAGCTGACTTAAAGGTTCATGAAAATACTGGAGAAGTGATAACCTCTATCAAAATATGATTAATGTAACTTATCAGCATTCATGGAGATACCACAAACTCAAAAAGTAAGTGTAGAGACTGCACTTTTTGTGGCTGTTTTATCTGTTGGTTAAAAGTAAAACTAGAACATGCTTGCAAAGTCATATACATGTTTGACCAATCCTAGGCCATTTCTTGTCTTAGTGGAATTCTTGTCATTTCAAAATGAGTGAATACATCCAGAGGAGAAATGTGAAAGTTGGAAGGGTTTACTAGGTCAGCAAAAGTTTACTGCAGAGCTGCTTAATGAGCTCCTATGAAAGATGATTACAAGAAAAATATTGTGCTTAGTAATAAAAAGAAGTTTTAAATTTTACAATTTTAGAATTGTAGAAATATATCAGCCCTTATTTTAGAATGATTACTCAAATGTAGAAATAATAAATTTTGGGAAACAAGGGAGTATATACAGGAGAATAGTAAGAACAGCAACAGTTGGCATTAACACCAGATATACTGCTACACTGTGACTTTGGAGTTAAAGTGTAAATGCAAATGTAGAAACAGAAGAACTGTTACAACTGTCTCAAAGCCACTGTATCTCTTTAGAGCAGCAACTCATAGCTGCATGCTGTAGAAAAACAGAAGCCATTGACCTTTCCTTTGGTATCCAGTGTTTGTGAACTTCACAACAAACTTAAAAATCACAAATCAAACAATGGAAAATCCAGGACAGAATGCAACCATATTATGTATTATGAAAAGGAAAGTTAGTAATCAGCATAGAGCAGAGATGTTGAGTTGCAGATAGGCTCGACAAAAAGCTTGTATTTGCATGTATATGTACGTGTGTGTGTGTGTGTGTGTGTGTGTGTGTGTGTGTGTGTGTGTGTGTGTGAGTGAGAGAGAGAGAGAGAGAGAGAGAGAGAGAGATCTATTTTCAACAAAGGCTTTGATGGCTGAATGCTTATATTGCGAGAGTCTTTTTGCTGAGCCTATCTGTGACTCAGCATCTCCACCATATGGTGAGAGGCAACTTCCCTTTTCATAATATTGTTAAACATCACAAAGCCATTTATATTGATCATTTGGGAAAAAAATTGCATGGCATTTCAGAAACAAAATGAAAATACAAGAACTCACAACTTTATTTTGATTGTGCATTCACTTCTACAGTTGATAGCAGAAGCACATTAACAAAAACACCTTTTCACAATGCCCATAACACAAAAAACATTGATTATACAGGTCACGTTTGTTGAGAATAATTTCCATACACAGTGACACACAACATTCATCAACAACCAATGCAATATAGGGAGAAAGAAAGATAGAATGAACAAAAGAAATGAAAGAAAGAAGAAAGAATGAACAAAAATAATTAAAAAATTAAAAATTACTGACAATGTGATATGTACTTACAGGAACACGATTAAAATGAAATTACATCACAACACAAGCCATTCAGTTTAACTAATGTATGGTCATATTTTGTCTTGTGTGAAACACAATATAAAAACTGTGGTGTATGTAAGTTCTCTTATTTTACTGCCTTTTTATGAGTTGAGGAAATGTGTTTCTCTGATGAAAATTGATTAATAATGCATTCTTGAAGAGGCCAAATGTATTAAACATCAAGCAAACTGATGAGATTAACCCACTGATCTAATTGTTTGTGACAGCCTTAGTTTTAATAGAAGGATATTTAGACTAGCAGAAGAGCTATATTGTTGTAAAATATTTCAGCATATGCCTAGAGTCTGCTGTTACAGATCTTCATATTAACTATAAGGCAGACATTGGAGTGTGCAAGACAGTTACTCTCACAGTTATTTTTAAATTGTGCAGCTGACTTATGAAATATTTTATAAATAGGAAAACTGAACACGTAGTTATGAAAGGAAGGTTACAAACTACTTGAAGGTACATGGGAAAGCTGTATTCACTGTGAAAATGTGTACATGTACTCAAAAGCAGCAACAGGAGCATAATGACTGAAGTAGCTGAGGCTGTCAGATGTAGTCTTGTATGGTGTTGCTGATATTGGTATTTCAGCATAGCACTCACTCATCTTCAGGCAACAATTCCAGCTGCTGGAAGATCTATCATGGTATACCCTGCTAGTTCATGTCCTTTAATGATAGTAGATGATAAAGACACATACATTGTACCTAAATGACCAAGAAACCAAATTAATATCCACAAGGAATGTAGAAAATAATATACAGTACTTGAATCAATATAGAAAAGAAAAAAAATTTGTGATTCAACCAAACAAGTTCTGACAGTCAAACTCTGTCTTTCAACAAATCAAATGTGAATTAAGGACAATATGTGTTATTGCAGAGAAAACAGAGAACCAGGTCAACTCTGATGGTCTCATTTCATTCTTGCAGTTCTGTCCCTACCTTGTTGTCCTTTCTTACTGACAGGTTCTGTGTTCTGGAATTCTTTTGCTGTTCCTTCATTTTTCTTCTGCCATAGTCAACTTGCAGAATTTCAAAATTGACCTTTCATGTAAAATAACTGAAAGTTAAAGTTCTCTCGCTTTTAATTGCCATATGCAATAGTCATAAGTATATGGCAATTAAAATATATAACAAATTGTCTAAGAACATGCCAATCAAGCCTGATAAATTATTTAAAGAAAATGTACATAACTTCTTGTTAACTAATCCATTCTATTCATTAGAAGAATTTTTAGAAATGCCCAACATCAACTCTCTCTCTCTCTCTCTCTCTCTCTCTCTCTCTCTCTCTCTCTCTCTCTCTCTCTGTGTGTGTGTGTGTGTGTGTGTGTGTGGGGGGGGGGGGGGGGGGGGGGGGGGGTGGTAACTGAAAAGTGCTGTTTTACCTGTCCAAAACAGTCTTCAATTATAGCACATTCTTTGTGATATATTTGTGGTACAACATTTGGGCCACAGTTGTAACTCTTTAACACTGAAAATCAGTCTCTTTGTTAGATATTCATCTTCTGTTACACACTTTCAGTTGCAGCTCTTTATTGTATTGTTTCAACAACAAAGTAATCACTAAGCTATTTTACATGTTATTTTGTCAATAAAACACCATTACCAATTCTGTCATGACATTCCTCACTCGCCTGTGGTGAGACGCCACATGAGGTGGCTTAAGGAACTCCAAGCTGTGTCTCACCTTCATTAGTCACCATTAGGTTATATTAAAACCAATTATAACTCACATTTAAATTGCTGGAGGGGATGAACTGTTGCTTAAGCTGGAGCTCACATGACACTTGAGACAGACATATTTATTGGTATGAACTGAGCAGTGGCTAAGAAAAAGCAAGTTTCAAGCTGTAGCTCACTTTTTATTGATACTATCCATTAACAGGAAACAGTGGTCTTTGTAGGCTATTTCTGGAAAGTGTATTAAGTATGAGTAGTGTTAATTTAGTGACACTGGCAATTTTAAGAATTACTTGTAGAACAATTTATATTACACATATTAGCTACTTTGGAAACACCACCTGTTCCTCCTCTTACATTGTACATACTTTTTATCTACTAACTGCAAATAAAATATTTATATAACTTCATGCAGACCTAATAAATTACTCTTGTCTTGGTCACCAATATTTCTTTTTAGTTTTTACTCTTTACACACATTTTATACTCAGCATCATCAGATGCACGGTACAAAATACAGTCTGAGAAAAGTCGGAAAACAGTTTTCTGCACCATGATGCAGTATACAAACTGTAACAAATGATTAGGTGGAGAACACTTGTATGTACACAATGCAATGAGTTGAGTTACATACATGAATAAATACATAGTATCTAGTCCATTATAAACATTCTTACTTAATGTCAGTGGCCAAACTGATTCATGCCATATTGTAACAAAGTAGACGCCTTTTGCAACACAATGGCATTGTAGAAATCATCTCCAACACATCAAAAAATATCTGTTACATGCGAATGCTTAGTTACAAAACTGGTACACACTTAAAACTTTTAGATGCAACATACCAATTTTTTGCATGCTTATCTCCATACAACCATGAGAGATATACACAGCACACATTTGTTAGTTTTTATTCTTAGTTTCACTATTGTCACTGGTAAACGTAAATTATCATGTAGCCACAGGGTGACTATTTTGCTTCATACCACAAGAGATAAATTTTCATAGTGTTCTATGTAACTGACATTTTGTGTAACTGTTGGTTATCGTAGAAACTCCGGGCTAGAATATAAACAATATTAGGGAAAGGGTAGACTGCTGCTCACCCCGAAGAGGACACAATGAGATGCAGACAGTCATGATGAAAAGACTGTTTCTCATTTAGCTTTCAGCTAAAGCCTTCTTCAGAAAAGAAAGCATAGACACACGTGCATTCATACAAGCAAGCACACGTCACACATGCGCCAGCCATCTCCAGCAACTTGTACCAGAAATCCAAGCTGTCCGAGATAGTGGTTGTGTGTGTGTGTGTGTGTGTGTGTGTGTGTGTGTGTGTGTGTGTGTGTGTGTGTGTGAAGAAAGTTTAGCTGGAAGCTAAACAAGTAACCATCATTTCGTTATGCCTGTCTGCAACTCAACATGTCATCTTTACAGCAAGTAGCAGTCTATCCTTTCCTTAAAATTGTTGTTGGCTACTGTGGTTTAATTCTAGTGTACATATTCTTTATACGTGATTCTTCATTTTAGTTATGTTAAAAAACAACAGCTACAGCTATCACTAAGCTACCAACAACATATTTGTTACTAACTCATCAGTATATAATTTGTAAAAATTGTTTTGTCATAGTTTGTACATTTTTAATACTTGAAATTGAATATGGGATACATTTTCATTGCATTTCATTTAAAGAAATGGTGTCCCAATATAGCGATACAGCCTTCCCCAAAATTCATATGAAATGTCTGATACCACTTTTTAATATTCATTCGGATAGTTATCCGACAATTCAGTGCATCCTAAGGCCTTGTATGTGTGTTTTTATGTATGTGTGTTTACTTTTTAATATGCCAAGGTATCTGTGCCAGTTTGGTCATTTTTGCTAAGTAAGAATTTTTACAATTGACTAATTGTGTGCCCATTAAGGTACATAACTCATTAAGGTACATAACTCATCTCAAAAACTTGACATTCATTGCGAAGTGTATGGAATGTTCTAGAGGAACATATATTGTCATCATTATCAAGAGATTGTTGTCATTAACAAAATTACATACAAATGCTGGATTGAATGTATAATAAAGAAATTGAAGAGATAAATATTTGGCAGAAAATATTAAAATGCTGTGGAAGTGTTGGCATAGGTGGCCGGTGCCTCTAATTACCATAATTACAATCAAGTAACAAGTTAACACAAAGAACCTCATTATCTCGAGAAAGGGCTTGAAAGTTATTAGCAAGCGATGTATTTTCATTTGTTATTTATTTTTATGTCTTCCTCTGCAATTAATAGTCCTTGTAATTACATTTCTAATTAACTCTCCAACTGTTTACATCTCACAGTTTTGCAGTTTCAGAATTTGAGGCTTTATTTGTAACTTTCTCACATGCAGTCATATAAAGCACAAGATTTGTAATACCATTACATATTAATAACAAAATCCAAACTGTAATTAATTACAAAACTAAAATAATATAGGAGACATTATTGTAATTAAAGTTCAGAATGATTTTCTTATGGAAAACTAAAGATATTACTGGGAAAGATTGTTATTCATATATTGTATTTTATATCTTATTCGGATGTAACATCAGTTTCTTTACATTTTGTAAATTTTAATTGTAACATTGAAATTATACAAAACTAATAATGGAATATTTTGTGAGCAATTGTTAAAATTCTATATAAGGGAAAGCAGCGAGGCTGTGAGTCAGTTCTTGAGTTGTTGTTTTGTCAGTCAGTTTCGAAGTTACTTTTGGAAGTCAAAGAGATCAGTGATGTCTGTGAAGCGTTTTGTTTAAGCATGTCGAGAATGCAGTTCAGTTGTCAATAAATAATTAGAAGTTGCAAATTCATTTTCTTTCATCAAAATGAACTCCAGGAAAAAGTTAAGTAACCTTAAGTAACGATCAAGAAGAATGTAGCATTGTTACACCAGTAGTTTCACATTACTCATGTTGATACACATGATCATTTCCAAAGGTTGTTGTAATAAAGATTTCTGTCACCTTACTGTTTTGTTAACAATAAAGGTTGTTGTAATAAAGGTTCCTTCTTCTTTATATAAAACTGCTACTGTTGTATGTATTTATGTCTTGAAAAATCACAATTCTAAATACACAATTTGTATAGATTCATATGTACACATCTCAAAATATGTTTACTTTTTAATATGCCAAGGTATCTGTGCCAGTTTGGTCATTTTTGCTAAGTAAGAATTTTTACAATTGACTAATTGTTAAGGTACATAACTCATCTCATTGTGTCATGTACAGACAATTGTTCTCCATCTAGTCTCCATGTTACATTTTGTATATTGGTGTCATTGCACAGAAAATCGTTTTCAGTCTTTTCTCAGGTTATATTTTGTACAACAGATATGAGGATGCTGAGAGCAAAACGTATCAAACGGGACAGTATGGAGGCTGACGGATGACCGTGAACCCAAGGTGTTGGATTGTTGCAGACATCACTACACTTGTGTATGGTCTGGCATTGTCATGCTAACGGAGATGAATCTCTACGTGTGGACAAACTCTATGAATTCAAAACTTGATTACAGCATGCTGCTTGTCACACACTGACATAACTATGTTCCACACCACCTGTTACATGTTACAGTTCAGAGCCCTCTGGCAGCGTGGGCTGCATATATGTAAACATGAAGAGTAAAGATGTAGGCTGTTAATAACATGAGTTTTATTTAAAAAGCTGTGAGAGTTCACAAAAAAACCAAAGGCATCACTTTTCAGCACACCCTCATAATTAGTGCCAATCATAGTGACATATTCCCAAATGACCATCTTCGAAGTAATGATTTATGCAGACCACTGTCAGTGCCTATTTACTTACAAAGTCAAAATAAAAAATAAATTATAATGACACAGAACTTATGTCTTTGAATTCATACATCCTGATAAACTGTAAAAGGAGTGGCAAATGAAGTATTCTTTTAATATTGTTTTTTTAATATCTAAGGGTTTCAATCACTTCCACAATGTCTGCTGGCAAACTGCTTCACACTTCCGCATCAGGGTATAAAACTCCATTCGGAACCTGGTATATAGGCATGTAGTATATATGGAAATTATTTTTATTTCTAGTATTATGGGTGTGAATTACACACTTCATCAGAAATTCCCTCATCATTAACCACAAATATCATTAGAAAATATGTTATTAACAGGTAAGTATAAGATTCTGCAAGATGCTGAGTTATATTTACATAACTTTCTTACTGCGCACTACTAGAAAAAAGAAGAATTAGAGAATAAACAAAATTATTAAACAGTATTGAGGGGAATTATGTAAGGGATGATAGCAATTGTCTGTAAGTCAACATTATGGCAGAAATTTATAAGTGAACGGCAGGCATAGCACAACTTTCTCATCAACCTAGTCACATGCCGATGCCACCTCAGTTTACTATACATCTGGATACCTACGAACTTCACACATGAAGCTTCATTGAGTGTACACTCAATTATCTCTACTTCTGGTACAGAGAAGTCATAATTATTTGTTCACAACTGCACAACACGAGAGTGTTGTGACTCGCCGATCTTTCAAAGTGCCGCCGCGCAGCTACGCACGTCCTCTACATGCGGCGCTGTCTGCCAGCCATGCAGCAGCAGCACCACCTAAACGGCCAGCCAGCCAGCAGCCGCTAGACTCTGACTCAGTTATGATTTGACTGTTAAAGTGTACACACATCTTACTCTGTTTACTTGATCTGTGACTTTCATGTATTGTGTCTTCCTTGAAATATATTTGTTCAACTTGAAGTCATAACAATTAGCGATGAGGTAGTGATTTTTCTTTTCCATCATTGACCCACATGTTTCCATGGCTACTTTAGAGCAACTATTGCAAAGTCTCATAGAACAGCAAATGCTTCTCACAAATGCGATTCACGATTTTGTCGCGGCATCAAATGCGGGGCATCTCTCGTCATTGTCTCTACCTCCTTTTCCTCCTTACAATGAGACGGCGGAGGACTGGTCTGATTACGAAAAATGTCTTCGACAGCACTTCTTGGCATTTCATGTCACGCATGAACAAACATTGAAGTCTCTGTTCCTTTCATGGATTTCACCTCAAATGTATCGGTTGTCGTCGCAATTGACTCCTTTGAAAGATCCTGCGCCTTTGTCCTTTGCTGAAATGTGCTCACTTCTGTCCATCTATTTTCAAAAGCAAACGCATGTGGTAGGTAGCCTCTCGTGTTGCCTTTTTTTTTGGTCATCAGTCTACTGACTGGTTTGATGCGGCCCGCCACGAATTTCTTTCCTGTGCTAACCTCTTCATCTCAGAGTAGCACTTGCAACCTATGTCCTCAATTATTTGCTTGATGTATTCCACTCTCTGTCTTCCTCTACAGTTTTTGCCCTCTACAGCTCCCTCTAGTACCATGGAAGTCATTCCCTCATGTCTTAGCAGATGTCCTATCATCCTGTCCCTTCTCCTTATCAGTATTTTCCACATATTCCTTTCCTCTCCGATTCTGTGTAGAACCTCCTCATTCCTTACCTTATCAGTCCACCTAATTTTCAACATTCGTCTATAGCACCACATCTCAAATGCTTCGATTCTGTTCCAGTTTTCCCACAGTCCATGTTTCACTACCATACAATGCTGTACTCCAGACATACATCCTCAGAAATTTCTTCCTCAAATTAAGGCCGGTATATGATATTAGTAGACATCTCTTGGCCAGAAATGCCTTTTTTGCCATAGCGAGTCTGCTTTTGATGTCCTCCTTGCTCCGTCCGTCATTGGTTATTTTACTGCCTAGGTAGCAGAATTCCTTAACTTCATTGACTTCGTGACCATCAATCCTAATGTTAAGTTTCTCGCTGTTCTCATTTCTACTGCTTCTCATCACCTTCATCTTTCTCCGATTTACTCTCAAACCATACTGTGTACTCATTAGACTGTTCATTCCGTTCAGCAGATCATTTAATTCTTCTTCACTTTCACTCAGGATAGCAATGTCATCAGCGAATCATATCATTGGTATCCTTTCACCTTGTATTTTAATTCCACTCCTGAACCTTTCTTCTATTTCCATCATTGCTTCCTCGATGTACAGATTGAAGAGTAGGGGTGAAAGGCTACAGCCTTGTCTTACACCCTTCTTAATACGAGCACTTTGTTCTTTATCGTCCACTCTTATTATTCCCTCTTGGTTGTTGTACATATTGTATATCCCGTCTCTCCCTATAGCTTACCCCTACTTTTTTCAGAATCTCGAACAGCTTGCACCATTTTATATTGTCGAACGCTTTTTCCAGGTCGACAAATCCTATGAAAGTGTCTTGATTTTTCTTTAGCCTTGCTTCCATTATTAGCCGTAACGTCAGAATTGGCTCTCTCGTCCCTTTACTTTTCCTAAAGCCAAACTGATCGTCACCTAGCGCATTCTCAATTTTCTTTTCCATTCTTCTGTATCTTATTCTTGTAAGCAGCTTTGATGCATGAGCTGTTAAGCTGATTGTGCAATAATTCTCGCACTTGTCAGCTCTTGCTGTCTTCGGAATTGTGTGGATGATGCTTTTCCGAAAGTCAGATGGTATATCACCAGACTCATATATTCTACACACCAACGTGAATAGTCGTTTTGTTGCCACTTCCCCCAATGATTTTAGAAATTCTGATGGAATGTTATCTATCCCTTCTGCCTTATTTGACCGTAAGTCCTCCAAAGCTCTTTTAAATTCCCATTCTAATACTCGATCCCCTATCTCTTCTAAATCGACTCCTGTTTCTTCTTCTATCACATCAGACAAATCTTCACCCTCACAGAGGCTTTCAATGTATTCTTTCCACCTATCTGCTCTCTCCTCTGCATTTAACAGTGGAATTCCTGTTGCACTCTTAATGTTACCACCGTTGCTTTTAATGTCACCAAAGGTTGTTTTGACTTTCTTGTATGCTGAGTCTGTCCTTCCGACAATCATATCTTTTTCGATGTCTTCACATTTTTCCTGCAGCCATTTCATCTTAGCTTCCCTGCACTTCCTATTTATTTCATTCCTCAGCGACTTGTATTTCTGTATTCCTGATTTTCCCGGAACATGTTTGTACTTCCTCCTTTCATCAATCAACTGAAGTATTTCTTCTGTTACCCATGGTTTCTTCACAGCTACCTTCTTTGTACCTATGTTTTCCTTCCCAACTTCTGTGATGGCCCTTTTTAGAGATGTCCATTCCTCTTCAACTGTACTGCCTACTGCGCTATTCCTTATTGCTGTATCTATAGCGTTAGAGAACTTCAAACGTATCTAATCATTCCTAGTACTTCCGTGTCCCACTTCTTTGCGTATTGATTCTTCCTGACTAATGTCTTGAACTTCAGCCTACTCTTCATCACTACTATATTGTGATCTGAGTCTATATCTGCTCCTGGGTACGCCTTACAATCCAGTATCTGATTTTGGAATCTCTGTGTGACCATGATGTAATCTAATTGAAATCTTCCCGTATCACCCGGTCTTTTCCAAGTATACCTCCTCCTCTTGTGATTCTTGAACAGGGTATTCGCTATTACTAGCTGAAACTTGTTACAGAACTCAATTAGTCTTTCTCCTCTTTCATTCCTTGTCCCAAGCCCATATTCTCCTGTAACCTTTTCTTCTACTCCTTCCCCTACAACTGCATTCCAGTCGCCCATGACTATTAGATTTTCGTCCCCCTTTACATACTGCATTACCCTTTCAATATCCTCATACACTTTCTCTATCTGTTCATCTTCAGCTTGCGACGTCGGCATGTATACCTGAACTATCGTTGTCGGTGTTGGTCTGCTGTCGATTCTGATTAGAACAACCCGGTCACTGAACCGTTCACAGTAACACACCCTCTGCCCTACCTTCCTATTCATAACGAATCCTGCACCTGTTATACCATTTTCTGCTGCTGTTGATATTACACGATACTCATCTGACCAGAAATCCTTGTCTTCCTTCCACTTCACTTCACCGACCTCCTACTATATCTAGATTGAGCCTTTGCATTTCCATTTTCAGATTTTCTAGTTTCCCTACCACGTTCAAGCTTCTGACATTCCATGCCCCGACTCACAGAACATTATCCTTTCATTGTTTATTCAATCTTTTTCTCTTGGTAACCTCCCCCTTGGCAGTCCCCTTCTGGAGATCTGAATGGGGGACAATTCTGGAATCTTTTGCCAATGGAGAGATCATCATGACACGTCTTCAAATACAGGCCACATGTCCTGTGGATACAAGTTATGTGTCTTTAATGCAGTGGTTTCCATTGCCTTCTGCATCCTCATGTCGTTGATCATTGCTGATTCTTCCGCCTTTAGGGGCAATTTCCCACCCCTAGGACAAGAGAGTGCCCTGAACCTCCATCCGCTCATCCGCCCTCTTTGACAAGGCCATTGGCAGAATGAGGCTGACTTCTTATGCCGGAAGTCTTCGGCCGCCAATGCTGATTATATATGAAAATTTAGGCAGTGGCGGGGATCAAACCCGAGACCAAAGACATTTTGATTATGAATCAAAGACGCTACCACTAGACCACAGGTAATTTGTTTTTTAGCTTTTATCGTTGTCAAAAACAACCGAATCAATCCAATCGCGCTTGGGCTGCTGAACTTGACGGCCTCAGTAGAAAGTGTCAATTTGTTACTGAAGTTCACAAAGAATCCTACACCAATTCCACGGTACGGGATGCTATTATCCGATCAGCGCTCGACAAAGAAGTTAGGCAACGTGCCCTTCAGTTGGCAAATCTGATTCTAGATGAAGTCCTATCCGTCACTCAGTCTTTAGAAATTTCTCGCATCGCCGGAGCGCAAATAGAGGCATGGAGTGACATCGGGGAAATACAACCTCTGTGCGATGTTGACGAAGCGTGTGGCGTGTCCCCACCGGCCGATGTGGCTGCAGTACACTCCCAAGCACAGTATCGGCCTAATCATAAACAAACCTCTAAGAAACTGCAGCAAAACCCACGGCAACTTCCTTCATGCCCGCGGTGTTTTACGAAACATTCACGAGAAGATTGTCCACAATGTTGGGCCGTGCGTCACAAATGCAAAATAAAAGGGTCATGTGTCATCCGTTTGCAAATCCGACTGCACACATGATGTTCATGAACATGACGCTGATTCTGATTCTGTGTTGTCTGCCAATTGTACTTCTTCCCTTTCAGGGAAGTTATTCCTCACTGTCCAAATACTTGGTCGAGATGTTCGCATGCAGGCGGATACTGGTTCTGCTGCCACTATCATCAATTCTCAGACATATCTTCAGTTGGGTTCTCCAATCCTGTCACCTGTCACCAGGCAATTACGGACTTACAATAAACAGAAGAATTCTCTCTTGGGACAATTTCATGCTGAGGTATCTTACAAATCTGTCGTTTGCTCGTTTGCACTGTTCCTATATTTGTGGTCGACCATAGTAACACGGAGAATCTTTTTGGTTTCGATGCCTTTCATGTTTTTGGGTTCTCCATAGATGACTGTCAATATTGTCTCTGATGCTATTCCTTATGCTCAATTGGATTCCTTGTCGACGACATTTTCGTCCCTTTTTTCTCCTGCGTTAGGCCGTGCAGACGACTTTGAAGCTCATATCACGCTCAAACCCACTACTCAGCCAAAGTTTTTTTGGGCTCGGCCCATTTCTGTGGCCCTTCGTGATCAGATCAAATGGGAGCTGGATCGTCTCACTGGGTCTTGCTTCCTGTCACTTCCAGTGAGTGGTCCTCTCCTGTCGTTGTCGTTGCTAAGCGAAAAGGTGATATTCGTCTCTGAGGCGATTTCAAAGCCACTGTAAATGCTCAATGCCTTATCGACACTTACCCTATGCCTCGACCTGAAGAATTGTTCGCTAAACTTGCTGGAGGCCAGTATTTTTCTAAACTTGACCTGTCAGAGGCTTATCATCAACTTCCTCTCGACACTGCTTCCCGGCTGTTTCTGGTCCTTAGCACGCCTTTCGGCCTCTATCGATACCAACGATTGCCATTCGGGGTTGCCAGCGCCCCTGCTCTCTTTCAGCGGTTCTTGGAACAATTATTGCTCACTGTCCCTGGGTGTATAAATTACCAGGACGACATTGTTGTCACTGGCTCCACAACTGACGAACATCTCCAAAATCTCTGCACACTTTTTCATGTCTTGCAGACTCCCGGTCTTAAGTGTAATCTTCAGAAATCAAAATTTTTTCAGCCATCTATCACGTACTTGGGGGTTTCAACTCTCTTGGGATCGTATTTGTCTGCTTCAGCAAACTGTCGCTGCGATCGATGCCCTTCCTCACCCTACATCTGTTAAGGAACTGCAGGCCTTCTTGGGGAAAATAGCATACTATCACAGGTTTTTACCGTCTGCAGCTTTGGTGGCTCAGCCGTTGCATCGCCTGTTGCATAGAAACGCGCCTTTTCACTGGTCTGCGTCATGCGATGCAGCTTTCCAGAAATTGAAGACTATGCTGAAACAGGCCCCATGCCTGGCTACTTATTGACCTGGCCAACATCTTGTTCTTGCCACAGACGCCTCTCAATATGGGGTTGGTGCAGTCCTTGCGCACCTTTTTTCTGACGGTTCTGAACAACCCATTGCTTATACCTCCAAAATGCTCACAGATGTCCAACAAAAGTATTCTCAAATTGAAAAAGAAGCTTTGACCATTATTTATGCTCTTCATAAGTTTGGTGTTTTTCTCTATGGATCCAAATTTCATCTTGTTATGGATCACAAACCACTTGTTTCATCCATCAACGTCACATCCCGACAAGGCTGCCCACCGCCTCCAGCATTGGGCTCTTTACTTGTCTCATTTCAATTATGAGATTCATTTCCAGCTGACAGCTCAGCATGCGAATGCTGATGCACTGTCTCACCTTCCCATGGGTCCTGATCTGGCATGAGATAGGGACAAACTTTTCCACCTGGATGTTGCCAAGCAGTGGGTTGTGGACAGGTTCCCCATCACTGGGGACTGTCTGGCGGCTGCTACGGGTTCTGACCCTACCCTCTCCCGGATTTTACGCTGTATTCAGAAGGGTTAGCCAGATCATCTGTCTGCTAAGACTTCTGATCCATTGCGGAACTACTACGCTTTGCGTTACTCCCTCACGGCTAGGGATGGTGTTATCCTCGTTTCCACTAAAAATGCTTCACAGCGTGTTGTGGTACCTGCGTCTTTGCATGCTTCAGTCTTGCGCCTCCTTCACCAAGGGCACTGGGGTGTCTCTCGCACAAAATCTCTGGCACGCTGTCATGTGTACTGGCCTGGCATCTACTCTGAAATCACACATATGGTCACTGCCTGCGGCCCTTGTGCGTCACAGGCCGCTGCCCCGAAGTAATCTTTGTCACCGTGGCCTTTACCTGAGAAGCCCTGGGAGTGTATTCATACTGACTTCGCAGGACCTTTTTTAGGTACTTATTGGCTTCTCGTTATTGATGCCTACTCTAACTTTCCTTTCATTGTCCGTTGCATGTCACCTACCACTGCAGCAACCACCAATGCTCTAGCTCGCATTTTCTCTTTGGAAGGCCTTCCCTCTACTCTTGTTACTGATAATGGTCCGCAATTTGCCTCTTCTGATTTTGCGGATTTTTGTGCCTGTCACGACGTCATGAATGTCACGGCCCCTCCGTTCCATCCACAGTCAAACGGTGAGGCTGAACGACTGGTCCGTACATTAAAGGCTCAGATGCGGAAACTCCTGACTTCTTCTGCTGCTGATGATGCACTTCTCCAATTTCTGGCTTCTTACCGTTTCACCCCCATGGGCAACCACAGCCCAGCTGAGCTCTTTACATGGCCGACAGCCCCGCACATTACTTCATCTTCTGCAGCCTTCCACCTCACTGCCGCAGGTCCCTTCGCTTGTCTGGTTCACCGCCGACGACCTTGTATGGGCACAGGGATATGGCAGGTGGCCAAAATGGAGTCCTGGCTGCATCTTACGACACCGTGGCCAACGCCTGTATGAAATCCAGACGGATATGCATGTTGCAGTGCGTCATTCGGACCAGCTTTGGCCTCGCGTGCCGGCAACGCCTGTTCTGGATGCTTCTACACCACCTTTGGCTTTACCTCACGCTCAGTATACTGGAATCTCTCATTACTCACAATGCAGTCCTCTCACCATCATATCAGTGCCAGCACAAGAACTGACACCACCAGGAGACGTGACCATGCAGGAACCAGATGACCATCATCTGTCGGAGCAACTCTACCCGCCTCCTTCTCCCACGGACGCAGACACATTGCCCATGTCTACTGTTATAACAACCGGACTTGCCGCAACGGGTAGATTGGTGCATGAGGCCCCAGCAGATTCGACCCCCACGTCTCCTGTCATCTCGACCCGTTATCATCGGGGACACTTCCGTCCGTACAGGAAGCCTCCTCCTCGAGGCTTTACTGCCAGTCAAACAACACCTATGGACGTTAGCAATCTACAGGCCACCTCCATCAAGACCTGTGCAAAAACTTCAAAGGGGGGAAAAGTATTGTGACTCGCTGATCTTTCAAAGTGCCGCCATGCAGTTACGTGCGTTCCCTACATGCGGCGCTGTCTGCCAGCCATGCAGCAGCAGCACCACCTAAGCGGCCAGCCAGCCAGCGGCCGCTAGACTTGGACTCAGTTATGATTTGACTGTTAAAGTGTACACATGTCTTACTCTGTTTACTTGATCTGCGGCTTTCATGTATTGCGTCTTCCTTGAAATATATTTGTTCAACTTGAAGTTATAACAGAGAGTTTGTATGATTAAGGGTTACGATATTTGCTGCAAACCACCTGTTAGCCTGCTAGCCTGCTTTATTACTCCCCTGGCTAATTCTGGGTTTTTTTGTTTGCTCCCTTTACCAGTATACATACGTTATCAGCAACAATCACAGTCTATGAAGAAATGTCCCAAATTAATCGTTTATTGTATGTCAAGAACAGGAGTGGGTCAAGCACTGAACATTGTGGGAGACACTATTTTATGGCCCCCCCCCCCCCCCTTCCCTTCCTCACCCCACATCTGAATTTAGTCTTATTCCATTTGTTAACATTACCCTCATTTTCTATTTTTAAAATGCAACTCTATCCAAGCAAAGGGAACACTCTTAATGCCACAGTATTTTAGTTTGCTTAATACAACATTTTGATCCACACATCCTAAGGCCTTGACAAGATCACCGAAATAACAACACTGTATTTTTCTTCTTTACTGCTACAGCACTTGAATTTGTGACATCATATAATTTCTTTTTCCATAGAGAAAGCTATAAGTAACCAAAACTCAGCTGTTGTTGAAAGGTTATTCTCAGTAAAGTGGTTTGATATTGTAAACTATTTCTCTCTCTCTCTCTTTTTGAGAATGCAAGGACAAACATGAGCTTATAATTGGAGGTATGTTGCTCACCTCCACTTTTGTACACTGTTGTTACTACTGCATAATCCATTCATTCAGGATAAACACCATGATCATTGACTGGTCGCAAATGTAGCAAGAATAGTAATAAATTTTGTGATCTCTCTATAACATATGATTTGACAAAACTTATATCTGGTGGTGGAGTTTGTAAGGCCTGAGTAAGTAAATCTAAAGGAACTACTTTCAATGGACCTTTTTTTTGGTCCCCATGCTCTCAGCTACTGAGGAAGAATTTACAGAATGTAGTGGAAGATTATTTGAATTTAATATCATCTATTTAACTGCTACTGTCATCAGGGAGTTGAATATTATTTGCATTATCAAGATCATTAATTTTATGCCCAATAATGCTCAAAAATGCCTTGCTTGTTCTTGGAATTTCGAATTTTTTGTGCACAGTATATACATTTTGCCTTTTTGATGCCATTGTGAAGAATTTTAAGTCTTGATTGGAACCAATCCTCTGCATTGATGAAGCTCTCTCTTCCTGGCACAAGATACTTTCATTACAGGTGTTAGTTACCCTTCTTCTTGGCTTTCACTGTTACTGCCCCTTGCCTGTCATAAAGGAAAACTAAGTAGACAGCATTGAAAGAATATTGTTAGGAGAAAATAGGTAAAATTGTGATTTTCCTGTGTTACTGAAGGAGATTCTATATTGCTGTCATTTACCATCATGGTCAGATAAAACATTTATTATGGGGCTCACATCTATTTCACGAAATTCAGTTAGCCAGCCCTAAAGACCATTGTTCACACATTCATACTTATATTGCCCTAATAATTAACATCCTGCTGGGATCTTTCACAAGCAGTTGACATCAATGCCTCAAGATGATGAGCAAGTGCTTTGCCACGTATCACATGGTTGTGTCACCATGTAATGGCATGTGCAAGAGTCTCAGCAACATTTATTACAATTGGCAAGCCCTTTACTACTAATATTCCATACACAGTCCTTCCATTAGGTACATGGGTGAGGAAGAAAACAATTAATAATAGTTGTAGAAGACAGATACATTTTTTATTTTCTGTCTGCTTTACTGATTTGATTGTTGCTGCATGGTGTTTCCCATGTCCTTCCCTTTGGAAAGTATATTTTATGCATATGACACACTGCATGGCCACACACACAAACAAATACATGTGTAAGAAAATCAGTTCATGGAACTGTGACTGTTCCTGGAAAATATTTTATTAAATGTTTTAAATACACGATTTACAGAAATTAACAAAACTTTGATACAAATTAGCAAAATACCATAAAATTTGCTTTTACATTCTTGAGTAAATAGCTCACAATCTGTCTTTACCAGCTGATGTAATGCTGGAAGCTACAACTTGAATTTATCCAACTACATTTTTAAAATATATCTGATTAAATACAAGTATAACAGTCAGATGCTAAAACTACTATTTTGAAATTGTATTCATTCATACATAGAATTGCTAATGAACTTTTGTAGAGATTGTACTTGATACCATTTTTCACATATTTGCTAAAATGTGCACACACACACACACACACACACACACACACACACAATAAACCACTTTAACAGTCTTCTGCTGAAACATTTACTATAACAAACAATCAACAGGTTACACTATACATAATATACAGTTTTATTGCTGCAGAATTACTTCAAAATATATTACTACTTTTTATACTTCCTCATTTCTACAAAAGTGTTTACAGATCTTGGATTGAGTCTAATGAACTGAAGGTAACTACAAGAGAGGCACCTGATTGTTGCAGGAAGGTACATCAAATATGATAAATTGTTTCTGTTTGGAATAAAGAGTACAAAGTGCAATTTTATTTACTGCATTCATATTCACTTTCAAAAAGTTAAGAGATATCTGAGAAGTAAGTAGTAGTAACATAATATATTGTTATACAGTTATCTGAAAATTACCTGCATTGTAGAGAAGTAACATCAAATTTAACTCTGTGGCAGCAGTGAAATTCTACAAATAAGGTAATTGTTTTTAAGTGGTCATTTAATTACTTCTGTTACATGACCTGCAAAACTTTTATGGGCTTCATCTAGACATAAATATGTCATCAAATTACTAGAGTTTCTTATACAAGGGCATAATCTGACCAAATAAAATTAGGATTAGGAATTTTCTCACAAATTAAAGGACAAATACTACAGTTTAGTATGTTTTACATTGTCTGTCCAATAATTTTGTATCGTCATTGCTTCAAGACTATTTAAAAATGAATCATTATCCAGACTGTACATTTCTTCCGAGTTCTCCTGAAACAAGAAAGGAAAAAAGATCTTATTTCAAGTTTCAGTGAATCTACATAGCTGAAACATCAAAAAGTAAACTCACATTCAAACTAGCACTGGGAGTTACCTACAAAGACAAATTATTCCATATAATTAGCTAGGTACTTTCTAACAGTGGAATGCCCAGGATGGGATGTAACAATATTATGAAAAGGATAGTTGCTACTCACCATAGAGTGGAGATGCTGAGTCACAGATAGGCACAAGAAAAGGACTTCACAAAATAAGCTTCCAGCCAACAAGGCCTTTGCCAAAAATACATGACAGCCTGATACACATGCACAGCCAACAAGGCCTTTGTCAAGAATATACAACACACACACACACACACACACACACACACACACACACACACACACACACGGCCACAGCCTGGCTTCAGCTGCCAGAGACTGTTGTTGTCATGCGTGTGTGAGTTGTTAGAGAGAGAGACAGAGAGAGAGAGAGAAGGTGGGGGGTGCATATGTCATCTATTTTTGACAAAGGCCTTGTTGACCGAAAGCTCGTTTTGAGACAGTCTTTTCGTTGTGCGTATCTGCGACTCAACATCTCCACTACATGGTGGGTAGCAACCGTCCTTTTCATAATATTGCTAGTTACTTTCTATGACAAATACATCCATTTAATGTATTTCAACCTGGTTCTATAAATTCCTATCACTATAATACAAGTAAAAGAACTTGTCTGTATTCTGAACTGAAGATACATTGTTGCAATAAAAGATCGTTCATTTGAATTTTCAATGATATTATTTGTTTCCTCCACAAGAATGGAGCCAGGCAAATAGGCAAATACATATGTTGTGTGTCACTTATAACATAATGATAACAGCTATGATGAGTCTAGAGTGGTAAATTTCAAACTTGAGTTTACCATTAAAAATGTCCTCCGATTTTTAATATACGTTAGCTGAAAACACGTGAAGTCTTGAATTTTTAAATTTGTATACAACTTACATAACACAGCCTTATTTTGCTCAAAACACACACAGTCTCACAAAATATATTATACTTTTTGGCGGACATGTCTTTGTCACTATTCCCCACAAGAAATGGTTGTAGGAGGCAAGGTTAGGCAGGAAACCAGTCCATACTTGCCACTGTAAATGTGATATTACAACCAATGAAATTCAGTTTAAGAGAAGCCTAAAGGATTTATTGGTGGCCAACTCCTTCTACTCCATTGATGAATTTCTGAGGAAAACCAACTGATTTGTATATAAGTACAACATAACTTCTGCACAATTTCAGTGCAGTAATGTGTTCACTGAAAATTTGTGTGTGTGTGTGTGTGTGTGTGTGTGTGTGTGTGTAAGTATAATCTAACTTCTGCACCATTTCAGTGCAGTAATGTGTTCATTGTAAATAAGTATTACAGTAGTTGTATTACATGTTTCTTACCTTATAAATAAATATAAAACTTTTTTATTTTAAATTCAGTGCAATAGTATTTGTAAAATGACTCTTAGTGTTCATTAAAAAATGACGATCATTCCACTTGGGCCTGTGGAATGGTACATTAGCTTATTTGTTTTAGTTTAAATATTTGTCATGTATTGTTGTTTTTCTGACATGTTCCACATCCTGGAGGACCTCCTCACTACGGATCAATTGGAATGAAAGTAAATCTAATCTAATCTAATCTATAGCAGTGAATTGGTAACACTAGTATTCACAAAAAAGGTCAACATCAGCAGGGTTTGGTACAATCAGGCTCTCTCTTGTACAAACCATGACATGCTGGGTAAAACCTTCAGCATCCCATTCCCCACACAACAAAAGTGCCAGTAACGCCTTTTGGGAATACTGTAGCTAAAGAGTCAATTTTGTGAAATGTAGTGCCTATGTTTGATGCAAATGCAGATTTTCAGTACCTTAAGAATGCTAGATTTATATGTTTGTAAAATCCCCCAACAAAAATGTGTCTCATCCAGAAATGGAATATTACCACCATCAAATCTGTAACTACCAATCAAGGAAAGCTTCTGGCATTCCATAAAGTTAGTATTATAGGCCCTCTGCTGTTCTTTGTCTATATAAACAATTTGGGAGACAATATGAGCATCTGTCATAGGTTATTTGCAGGCGATGCTGTCATTTATTGTTTAATAAAGTCAGCAGAAGATCAAATTGCAAAAAGATTTCAAAAAGTTGTCAGTATGGTCCAAAAATTGGCAACTAACACAAAATAATGACAAAGTGTGAGGTCATCCATGTGTGTGCTAATGCTAAAAGGAATCCATTAAACTTTTGTTACATGCTAAATCAATCGAATCTAAAGGCCATAAATTCAACTAAATATATAGAAATTACAATTACAAACAACTTAAATTGGAAAGAGTACATCGATACTGCTGTGGGAAAGACAAACCAAAGACTGCGTTTTATTGGCAGAAAACTTACAAGATGCAATAAATCTACTAAAGAGACTGCCTACACAATGCTTGTCCATCCTCTGTGTGGTATGGGATCCTTGCCAGGTAATATCAACAGAGTACATAAGAAAGTTCAAAGAAGGGCAGACTTTTTGTATTATCAAGAAATAAGGGGGAGAGTGTCACAGAAATGATACAGGTTTCAGCATGGACATGGTTAAAACAAAGGTGTTTTCATAGTGACGGGAACTTCTCATGTAATTTCAATCTCCAGCTTCCTCCTCTGGATGAAAAATATTTGGTTGGCACAATCATCTTAACAAAACAAGGGAAATCAGGGCTCACACAGAAAGATATAGGCGTTTGTTTTTTCTATGTGTTGTTCTAAGAGTGGAATAATAGAGAATTATTGTTAAGTCAATTAAGTTTGACTTGCAGGGCAGTCATGTAGTTGTACATATAGACTCTCAAACTCTTCTCTTTATATATTGGCTGGAGACACTGCACCTTTTACAGATGCACATTTACATTATTTCATAGGATTCAGTAAGTACTGGTTAATGTTAACAGAGGCTCAGCTGCAAATGATCCACAGGATGTCCTCAGATTATCATGTATAACAACAGCAAGCACGGGGTTGAAGACCACAACTTGGATCACATCTTGCTAACATTTGTACCTAATGGTTAAACTTCTTTATCTAATTTTATGTTGTTTGCCATTTCTGGGTTACTTCATTTTAATATTGGGGAGTTCTTTGTGAACCATGCTACAGCAAAAATTCTCCAGGAATCCAGATCAAGGGAGATACAGAATAGAACAAGAGTAGAAGCAACAATAAAATCCTATAATTATACACTGATAAATCAGTCAACAGAAAGAAAATGTGCAATGCACAAAAACCATTTTAAATATTGTGCATACCATATTCAATCTGCATTTATCTCTCTCGGCACAAAAAAGATGCAGGCATACAATCTTGATTGAATTTAAAAAGAAATAAAACACTGTTGTTATGCTGCAGCATCTGTTCTGTAACAGCATATTATTGTTTTGAAAGATATGGCATATTCTCACTGGCAGAGTAATTATTGCACCTCAGTGACAAATGACATGTATTTTATGAAAAGTGATAGTTTCATGAAGCATATCTTATAGATCACGGCACTGAAGTAAATGGAGGCAAAAGATGCAGTACACAGTTTTTGGAATTAGGTTGCACACAAGATTATTTACCATATGACAAATAAATGGGTCCAGGAGAGGCACACATTTTTTACAAGATATTGGGAAATTAATGAAAAATTCTTAGTTCTGTGTGGGAAGACACTGAAGGGAGAGTTTATTTAGGGGCATAATTTATGGAAATTATAAGCCATATACAAACATCAAGTAAAGTTTTGGATCACCCCAGTTCCCTGAACTCCTGAAGATAGATGTTAACTGTGGATATTATATCACAGACACATTCCCTTTGACTGTTCAGAGGTCACTGAACCAGCCCAAAGATGTAAACAACCATGCCTCAGCAGCGTATATTAGATGGAGGGGATTGGACAGTCAATCAGTTCCAGTCATTTCACCAGGAAGGAGGAACACGGTTCGTATTGACGGTAGTTCAACCTTGACTAGACAGTCAATACTGTGGTTTGATCGTATCCGCATTGTTATTTTGTACCAGGAAGGGCTCTCAACAAGGGAGATGTCCAGGCGTCTCTGAGTGAACCAAAGCAATGTAGTTCGGACATGGAGGAGATAGAGAGAGACAGGAACTGTCGATAACATGCCTCTCTCTGGCCACCCAAGGGCTACTACTGCAGTGGATAACTGCTACCTATTGATTATGGCTTGGAGAAATCCTGACAGCAATGCCACCATGTTGAATAATGCTTTTTGTGCAACCACAGGACATCATGTTACGACTCAAACTGTGCGCAATAGGCTGCATGATGTGCAGCTTCACTTGTTACAGGTGGGTCCAACAACATGCCAAATGGACTGCTCAGGATTGGTATCACATTCTCTTCACTGATTAGTGTCGCATATGCCTTCAACCAGACAACTGTCGGAGACACGTTTGGAGGCAGCCCCGTCAGGCTGAACATCTTAGACACACTGTCCTGCAAGTGCAGCTGGGTGGAGGTTCCCTGCTGTTTTGGGGTGGCACTAAGTGGGGCCAACGTATGCCGCTGGTGGTCACGGAAGGCACCGTAATGGCTGTAGGATACGTGAATGCCATCCCCCGACCGATAGTGCAACCATATTGGCAGCATATTGGCAAGGCATTTGTCCTCATAGATGACAATTTGCACCACCATCATGCACATCTTGTGAATCACTTCCTTAAGGATAACGACATTGCTTGACTAGAGTGGCTAGCATGTTCTCCAGACATGAACCCTACTGAACATGCCTGGGATGAATTGAAAAGGGCTGTTTATGGATGACGTGACCCACCAACCACTCTGCAGGATCTATGCCAAATTGCTGTTGAGGAGCAGGACAATCTGGACCAACAGTGCCTTGATTAACTTGTGGATAGTATGCCACTACGAATACAGGTATGCACCAATGCAAGAGGATGTGCTACTGGGTATTGAAGGTACTGGTGTGTACAGCAATCTCGACCACCACCTCTGAAGGTCTCACTGTACGGTGGTAACAAAATGCAATGTGTGGTTTTCATTAGCAATAATAAGGGTGGAAATGATTTTTATGTTGATCGCTATTTCAATTTTCTGAACAGGTTCCGGAACTCTCGGAACCAAGGTTATGCAAAACTATTTTTGATGTTTGTAGCTAATATATTCTAGTTTAGAAAATTACTGTGTAACAAGACGAATACTCTTCTCATCTGAAGGATAAAGTGATTTTTGATTCATTGATTCTATACCAGAATAGGAAGCATACATTAGACCATCTACTTCATCAAAATGCCAGTGCATGTGTCTTAATGGTACCTTGTATGTCATAACTCTGTGACCCTTGCTGGAACTCACCCGTAGTGTACTGTCGTCAATGTAACCACTTGAATCAGGATTACTGCACTTGTCATTCAATGTCTGTGGCTTGTTCAGATATCGTCGTCGGTACATTACGAAGCTTACTGCTCCTGAAATCATTAATTTCACAAAGTAAAGTACTCTCTTGAGTAAAATTCCACATTTAAAAACTGTCAGCAGATAGCATTCAGCAATAGCAACTGAAGTACACAATTTCCAAATAGAGGTATGTGATCAATGCCAACATGTTCATCATAAATTTTACTTGCTAGTGTTCATCAAAGTTTACAAAATTGAAGTATAATCATATTAAATCATGTTAGTTCTCAATAAAGTAAATTAATGATATATACAAAGGTTTGTTAAAACATGAAATTGTAGCTGTAATGATGCTAAACTGCCTTCTAAATTATGAACAGTGTCAGGATTTGTGAAACAAAATCAATTTATCTCATAATACCACTAAAATGTCATGTTGCTTAAGACTGTATTAAAGAGCTTTCTGTTTGGAATTCCTTCTATTCTATTGAAGAGCACTTTCACATTACTAAAATTAATGTTTTGTGTTATGAGACAATTAATATTAGCATTTTAATACTGTAAACACTCAGAAATTTAAGTAATTTTAATCAACTGCACTTAAATTGTACATCTTTGACTTTTCAAATTCCCAGAAATACTTCTACACAATATCCATGATGTACAATTAATGAAAATTATACTGGCTGAATTTTGTTGTTGAGGGATATACATAAACCTCGTACATCCGATATCAAGAATGATATATAATTGTATACTCATTATAGAGAGACTAGCTGAAATGAAAACACAGCAAGTGAAGCAGGCAGAAGGGACTGCAAATGTTTAAAAAATGAGATTGACAGAAAGTGCAAAATGGCTTAGCAGAAATGGCTAGATGATTAATGTAAGGATTTAGAGGCATATTTCACTAGGGGAAAGATGGATACTGGATACAGGAAAATTAAAGAGGCTTTTGGGGAAAAAAGAAGTAGCTGTGTGAACATCAAGGGATCAGATAAAAAACTAGTCCTAAGGAAAGAAAGGAAAGCTGAAAGGTGGAAGGATTATATAGAAGGTCTATACAAGGGAAATGAATGTAGATGAAGATGAGATGGGAGATATGATACTGCAAGAAGAATTTGACAGAGCTCTGAAGGACCTAAGTCAAAATGAAGCCCTGGGAGCAGACTATATTCCATTGGAACTACTGATAGCCTTGGTAGAGCAGTCATGACAAAACTTTTCCATCTAGTGTGCAAGATGTGTGAGACAGGCGAAATATGCTCAGAATTCAAGAAGAATGTAATAATCCATTTTTCAAAGAAAGCAGGTGCTGACAAATGTGAATATTACCAAATTATCAGTTTAATAAATCATGGTTGCAAAATACCAACACACTCTTTACAGAAGAATGGAAAAACTGGTAAGCTGACCTCAGGCAATATGTAGCAGTATGTTAGGCAATACTGAGCCTATGCCTTACACTACAAGATAGTTTAAGGAAAGGCAAACCTACGTTTACAGCGTTTGTTAACTTAGAGAAAGATTTTGACACTGTTGACTGTAATACTCTGTTTAAAATTCTGAAGGTAACAGGGAGCGAAAGGCTATTTACAATTCATACAGAAACCAGACAGTAGTTGTAAGAGTCAAGGGGCACAAAAGGGAGGCAGTGGTTGAAAAGGAAGTGAGGCAGGGTTGCAGACTGTCCCCAATGTTATTCAATATCTATATTGCACAAGCAGTAAAGGAAACCAAAGAAAATTTTGATTTAGGAATTAAAGTTCTGGGAAAAGAAATAAAACCTTTGACATTTGCCAATGATACTCTAATTTGGAAGAGCAGCTGAATTGAATAGACAGTGTTTTGAAAGGAGGACAGAATATGAACATCAACAAAAGCAAAAGAAGGCTAACAGAAAGTAGTCAAATTAAATTAGGTGATGCTAAGGGATCAGGAAACAACACACTTAAAGGAGTAGTTGAGTTGTGTAATTTGGGCAACAAAATAACAGATAATGGTCGATGTAGGGAGGATATAAAATGCAGATTGGCAATGGCAAGAAAAGTGTTTCTGAAGAAGAGAAATTTGTTAACATTGAGTATAGATTTGAGCATCAGGAAGTCCTTTCTGAAAGTATTTGTATGGAATGTAGCCATGTGCCAATGTGAAATGTGGATGATAAACACTTCAGACAAAGTGAGAATAGAAGCTTTCAAAACATTGTACTACAGGAGAATGTTGAAATTTAGATGGGTAGATCACGTAACTAATGAGGAGGTACTGAATAGAATTGGGGAGACAAGAAATCTGTGGCACAACTTGGCCGGAAGAAGGGATCAGTTGACAGGACATGTTCTGAGATATAAAGGGATAATTAGTTTGGAGGGAAGTGTGGGGGGTAAAAAGTGTAGAGGGAGACCAAGAGATGAATACAGTAAGCGGATTCAGAAGGATGTAGGTAGCACTAGTTATTAGAGATGAAGAGGCTTACACAGAATGTAGTAGCATGGAGAGCTGCATCAAGCAAGTCTTTGGATTGCAGACCACAAGAACAACATTTAAAATGCTGGCTGGTCAGAAATTGTTGTGTCCCATCACCATGACAGTCATTGAAGACTGACTTGGTAGTATAAGACTGACATAGGTAAATGGCCTTAGCTTTATTGCAGAAACCATCCTTCTACCAACCAAAATGGTTTAGGGAGACAGTGGTTAAATTATATCAAACTGGTAAGAAGGACTTTGGTATCCCACTTTGAAAACAAGCCCAGTGTCAAAAAAATTGTACAATCTCATTCGTTTTCAAGGAAAATTTAGCTTTGCAACCTCATATACCAATTATGTTCCTTGTAATGCTTGTGTGTTTTGTAAATGAGAGGAGGCTGACTGCTAATACGGCTCCAGCTATATTCTGAGAATACACAGTTTGCTGTCAGCATAGAATGGTTGACTAGCTTATGGCAAGCATGTACACAATTTATTTTAATTTAATGTGGAGAATGAGAACTTTAAAAAGGAAGCACTGCAGCATCTAAATGCTGCTTGAAATCAAACAACATTAATCTTTCCCACACTTTGAACACAGGACTAAGAATGTTAGTAATTATTTTTCTTATGGAGATATTCTAATTTGCATCTCCCTTCGTCAAGAAGTCAACTAAATGTCATGACAAACAAACATTCATGACATGGTGGTAACAATGTTAAATCCAGCAGCAATGGAGCACTAGCTCATGAGCAGCATTATGGGAGAAAATGGCAGCTATGACCTTGTTAAAGGGTCATGCTTAATATTTGCCTGGCATGTTTTATAGAAACGTAAATCAGGGTAGCCGGAGAGTGATTTTAAGACAACCCCTACAGTGTGTGAAAAGGGAAGAACAATTTTGTTTGCCACCTCTGTTTTGGGTAGCGCAACACAGTGTTTAAGAGACATAATTTTAAGTTAGTTTCAGTACAGTTAAGGTGTACATGTGTTCAAGACATTCAATGTTGAAAGAATAGTATGTAAGAGTGAACACTACTGCGAGACACTGCATGGGGTGCCACAACAGAATTAAGTTAGATTGAGCATTACAAGTGTTTTATGGGTATACAATAATGCAGAATTTGATGTGGCAGAACGTAGTTGTTGTGGTCTTCAGTCCTAAGACTGGTTTGATGCAGCTCTCCATGCTACTCTATCCTGTGCAAGCTTCTTCATCTCCCAGTACCTACTGCAGCCTACATCCTTCTGAATCTGCTTAATGAACTCATCTCTTGGTCTCCCTCTACGATTTTTACCCTCCACGCTGCCCTCCAGTGCTAAATTGGTGATCCCTTGATGCCTCAGAACATGTCCTACCAACCGATCCCTTCTTCTAGTCAAGTTGTGCCACAAACATCTCTTCTCTCCAATTCTATTCAGTACCTCCTCATCAGTTATGTGATCTACCCACCTTATCTTCAGCATTCTTCTGTAGCACCACATTTCGAAAACTTCTATGCTCTTTTTGTCTAAACTATTTATCGTACACGTTTCACTTCCATACACTGCTACACACCATACAAATACTTTCAGAAACGACTTACTAACACTTAAATCAATACAAATGTTAACAAATTTCTCTTCTTCAGAAACGCTTTCTTTGCCATTGCCAGTATATATTTTATATCCTCTCTACTTCGACCATCATCAGTTATTTTGCTCCCTGAATAGCAAATCTCCTTTACTACTTTGTCTCATTTCCTAATCTAATCCCCTCAGCATCACCCGACTTAAATCGACTACATTCCATTATCCTTGTTTTGCTTTTGTTGATGTTCATCTTATACCCTCCTTTCAAGACACTGTCCATTCCGTTCAACTGCTCTTCCAAGTCCTTTGCTGTCTCTGACAGAATTACAATGTCATCAGTGAACCTCAAAGTTTTTATTTCTTCTCCATGGATTTTAATGCCTACTCCGAATTTTTCTTGTTTTTCCTTCACTGCTTGCTCAATATACAGATTGAATAACATAGGGGAGAGGCTACTACAACCCTGTCTCACTCCCTTCCCAATCACTGCTTCCCTTTCATATCCCTCGACTCTTGTAACTGCCATCTGGTTTCTGTACAAACTGTAAATAGCCTTTCGCTCCCTGTATTTTACCCCTGCCACCTTCAGAATTTGAAATAGAGTATTCCAGTCAACATTGTCAAAAGCTTTCTCTAAGTCTACAAATGCTACAAACGTAGGTTTGCCTTTCCTTAATCTAGCTTCTAAGATAAGTCGTAGGGTCAGTATTGCCTCATGTGTTCCAATACTTCTACGGAATCCAAACTGATCTTCCCCGAGGTCAGCTTCTACCAGTTTTTCCATTCGTCTGTAAAGAATTCACGTTAGTATTTTGCATCCGTGACTTATTAAACTGATTGTTTTGTAATTTTCACATCTGTCAGCGCCTGCTTTCTTTGTGATTGGAATTATTATATTCTTCTTAAAGTCTGAGGGTATTTCGCCTGTCTCATACATCTTGCTCACCAGATGGTAGAGATTTGTCAGGACTGGCTCTCCCAAGGCCATCAGTAGTTCTAATGGAATGTTGTCTACTCCTGGGGCCTTGTTTCAACTCAGTAAGGACAGTGACATATCTGTTTTAAAACTTAATCTCTCAATAACTAAATTATAGTAATTGCATTGGTCCCCCATTTTTATTGACGTTGCACCACAGATTTTACACGGACTGACAAAAAGTGTGAAGTACCCAGAAGACACCGTCAGACATCAATGTAACTTCAAACACATGGTATGTATGTAAATAATTTAGAGTTACAATTCTCTGCAACAGGTAAATGCTATCAGAGTGCATTGGTGTTTTTACCTGCCTGGTAGGGTATACAAGGGATGTGAAGAGTGTCAGATGTTGAGTGATCACTGTGAAGGGCACTATGGTGACGAATACACATGTGTGACAGCCTTACTGGTATGTGACCAAGTTTGAAAGGGGCTGCATTGTGGGTCTCCATTAGGTTGCCTGGGCAAAATGTACCATATCCAAATTTAAGGGGTTTTCAGATGTGACAGCAGGTCAGTATTGGATTCGACGGGAATGAGAGGGCAAGCATAATTGTCATCAAGATTCAGACGACCATGTCTGACCACCACTACAGATTATCACTGCATTGTGAGAACCAAGCACATTGTGGAGGAGCGCCACTTAACAAATGGCAGTGGCTAAAAAGGCAGTGCCCAATATGCAATCTAGTTAAAATGACCTCTTCGCAGTGGGATGGCCGAGAGGAGGTCGTCCAAGTCGGTGGGTGTGGCTTAATAACCCGGAGCTTATTCCCATGATGGGAGGACCAGTGACAATGACAAAGTGACACCACCTCCTGACAGATGGCAAAACAAAGACTATCAGAGGGAATATAAGAACTAGTGGGCTGAGGTACCAGGACTGCAGCCTTGGAAGCAGTGTCAGCAGCCTCGTTTCCTCTCAGACCGACATGGCCAGGAACCCACAAGAATATCACGGTGGCTCCGTCAAGAGTGAGCAAGTGACGGTTTTCCTGGACCCGTTGCACTGAAGGATGGGTTGTGTACAATATGCAGGGGCTTTGAAGGGAGCTGAGAGAGTCTCAGCAGATGACACAACTGAAAAGCCTGTGTTGCCAGAATGTACTCTGTGGCCTGATACAGAGCGAAGAGCTCTGCAGTAAATACTGAGCAGTGTGCCAGAAACCAATACTGAAAAACGTCAGCCCCAATGACAAAGGCACACCCGAAACCACAGTCGGTCCCAGATCCATCTGTGTACACAAAGGTACTATTGCAAAGTTCCATGCGAAGGTCGTGAAACTGAAGGCAATAGAGCGAGGCTGGAGCAGTGTCCTTATGCAGTGAATGAAGGCCAAGGTGAACACGGGCCAAGGTGCTGAAGGGTTCACACCCACCGGGAAAGTTGTAGGTAGTGTGAGGTGAAGCTGGCAAAGAAAGAGCCAAAAGTGAACTTCAGGATGTAACAGAAAAGAGGGAAGTGCCCCATACTGGTGAACAAAGGAGTCATCGAAGGAGGCGGCATAGGATGGGTGGCCATGCATGGCAGACAAACAGCATGCATACCAGCTGAGGAGAAAGTCACGGAGGTAGGAAAGCGGTAGCTCTGCAGCTTCTGCACACAGACTCTCGACTGGAGTAGTATAAAAGGCTCCAGTGGCCATACGGATGCCACAATGGTGGATAGTTTTGAGACAGTGTAAGAGGGACGGATGTGCAGGTGCATAAACAAGGAACCCATAGTCTAGTTTCGAACGGACAAGGAACCAGTACAAACGGAGGAGGGTGGTTCGATCTGCACCCCAGGAAATACCATTGAGGACACATAGGGCATTGAGAGACTGTGTGCAGCAGGCTGCCAAGTAAGACATGTGGGATGACCAAGAGTGTTTCCCATCAAGCAGGAGCCCCAGGAATTTCGTAGGTTTCAAAGAACAGAAGAGCAACATGCCCAAGATGTAAATATTTTTGGAGAAACCAATTGCACCGCCATATAGACTGCCATTAACACCACACAACAAACGCCGGCATCTGGAATGATGTTATGAAAGGGAAGGATGGACTGTTGATGAGTAGCATCACAGTGTGTTCCGCAGTGAACCGTGGTTCCGCACTACCCAGGACAACAGCCATTGGTGAGTATGGGGAAGAGACCCCACACTTCCGAGGTTTGGGACAGGTAGAGTGGTGTTACTCCTGGCATCATGGAGGAGCCATGTGTTACCTCTCATGCAGTAATACTGTGGTGACTTTTTTCAACAGGACAATGCTCATCCACAAATGGCACTTGTGTGTATGAACTGTTTGCACTATGTTAAGGTATTTCTGTGGCCAGCAGGATCCCCAGGTATGCCCCTACAGAACATGTGAGGACCAACTCAGACGTCAAATCCATCCCAGTGCCAGTATCCTGGATATCAAGGACGGGCTACAACTGCAAGCCAGCTTGCTTCAGGAGAGGATACAATGGCTTTATAGCACTGCCGAATCAGTGCACGCCTCTAGGCTAAAATGGGTGAAACGTCATACTGATAAATGAGCTCATACTGTCAACTTCTTTGAATATTGAGTTGAAAACGTCTGTTCATTCTTCAGTCGAACAATCCTATGTGACACAGTACCTTCAGATTTGCATCGCTAATACTACCAGACTAATAATGTGTAAGCAATGGTTGAGAAGACAATGGATAGATCAATTCCATAGGTGTTTGTTGTACAGTATTTGTTTTGCCTGTTACCTCAATGTACCAGTGCATAAGCGTGCTTGTTACGAATTAGCTTTGCATGAAGTTAAAACTGCTGTAGCATGGGAACGTGCTTAGCTACGTTGATTCGGGTGTCAATTTCAAGAGCTTCCGGAGCACTACGAGGATCCAAAGTGAGATTAGGTTAGGTTAGTGTTGTTTTAACGTCCCGTCGACAACGAGGTCATTAGAGACGGAGCGCAAGCTCGGGTTAGGGAAGGATGGGGAAGGAAATCGGCCGTGCCCTTTCAAAGGAACCATCCCGGCATTTGCCTGAAACGATTTAGGGAAATCACGGAAAACCTAAATCAGGATGGCTGGAGACGGGATTGAACCGTCGTCCTCCCGAATGCGAGTCCAGTGTGCTAACCACTGCGCCACCTCGCTCGGTCCAAAGTGAGACAATAAAAGTATTCGCCGCAATGGAAACCGGTATTCAACTGGAAATTACAAATTAATGGAAGATGTCATCTCATACGATTCGTAAATATGCTAAGAATTATAGAAAACCCAAGACATACGAAAGCTCGCGTCGAAAGGAATCCAAAACGCCCAAGAAGTCTAATGCACAGAGAATGTGAACGGTACATCAGCGTTGAAAAGGAAATGAAGAAAAAACTGCGCAATTGATTACATAACTGGCCCTCGAGCATGCAAGGGCAGCGACAGTTCAAACTTGTGATTTATCTATTCTGTAACCATTATACTACCCTGTCTAACCATTGTATTATAGAGACTTACAATTCAGTTACATATTAATACGGAACACTAGTTATGATTTTATCGCAAAGTTTTCACGAAAAATATAAGGCGCTGACCTGGACTGCGCACAAAATTTCTTCGATTCGATGTTGCAGCCACTGAAATAACATCACATCCCCTCTCATAACCGCAATGTTTCGTTTCGTTTGCTCCTCCCATTCCGGGCACAAGAAAAAACCTAGAAGCAATTTGCTTAAATTTCTAGACGTCTGAATCAGAACTTCAGATTCTGAAATTCATATTAGTTTCATTGTCAATGGCGAAAAGGTTCTGAGATTTCGCAAAATCTAGTGCTGGGTACACTTGCTACTATAGTCTGATTAAAATTGCTTGATAGTTGATGTCTGCCACTTGCCGCTACAATGTTGCCATAGCAGGTGCCGGCTACCGCTCAGTTGTAGGTACCATATAAACACGGTGGGTCACTTCAAAAATGCTGTTAATGTGTAACATGGTGCAGTGTTGGAAGCTGCGCTGCGAGGTATGTCGGAAATGCGAGATGCTTTGTGGACAGCTGATTTTAAGTGACCAACGGCTGAACTGCGGCAGGCGACGCGTTTTGTAGCCCTGTCCTAAGCTAATCACAACCTGTAAAGTGCAATGCATCCGACAAAAGATAAGTCAACAGTCTACAGCGGAAATGAAACCATGGTCGCTTTGTTCACGCTGACTAAAACTAACCTCTACGAGTAAATTCAAGACAGAAGAAATTCAGTTCCGGCGCCAAAAAGAAACTGTAATTTCTCTCTGTCATTGGTTACCTGAAACTATGTTCGCACTATAGAGCTACACAAGCTGACGCGCGCGTTTCGAACCGACGATCAGCCCTCGTTGGCACTTAATTGCATGTTATAGGCGACACGGGCGAATTCCAGACGAAAGAAGACTGATAGGAAGAAAAATAAGACCTAATAAAGAAGTCAATACGATGATGAAAGTGACGCAGCACAGAATTAGAAATAAAAAAGATTGCACTTCGAACAGTTAATTGAATAAACATAATAATTACTCTCTTTCGATTATATTTAAAAATAAAAAAAAATTGACAATTTTTGACGAGATTCGAACCTATCTTCTACACGTCAGGTTTATAGTCTTATCATTCTATAACGCGACAATACAGAGTTAAGTAGTTATACAGAGGGGTCCAAAAAAATGTATCCACTGTTTAAAAGTTCATAACTTGCAAACTAATTGACGAAGTTGTCTTATTTTTGGTGAAAGTATAGCTTAAAGTCCAACTTAAAGACATCACTATAGGTGTTCGAAATTGTCACCATTAGCATCCACACACAAACGATGCCGCCGAACTGCAGCACGAACTACTGAATGCAACGTGTTCAGTTGAACATTTGCACATGAATGTACGATGGATTCTCGAAGCTCATCCAGTGTGCGTGGCTTTACGGCCTATCCATCTTCCTGGTAGATTTTCGTCGAGATACGCCCTAACACGATTTTGGTAGTGGGCTGAGGCACCATCTTGTTGAAAGTAAACTCCTTCGTCTCCATACTAGTCTCGGATGGCAGGTAAAATGGATGTCTGAAGCTTCTGAAGGTACACCTCACCGATGTCATAGAAGAATGGACCAATCAAGCCCCAGTAAGACAGCTCACACCACACATTTACCCCTGGAAAATTCACGGCTTTTTCTACATGGAGGTTCGGATTTTCGGCGGCCCAGTAGATGCAATTGTGGCAATTTATTGTACCACTGAGCTCGAACTGTGCCTCATCAGACCACACAATCATCTCTACAAACTTCATCGTTGCGCACCATGTTAGCAAACCACTCGCAGTACTCCATTCTACGATCTGGGTCGTCCTCGTACATTGCGTGTAGCAATCGTGGGATGTAGCACTTCCAGTTTGCTGTCATCAAAATTCGCCGAACACTTGAGCGACTCACTCCAGTTTTACGGGCACACTGTCTCACATACTTCTGTGGTGAGCGAGTGAATTGTTTTAACAGACGACGGGAGTTAGCTGGATTTGTTACTGTTACAGGTCGTCCAGATCGTTGTTTGTGTACATCTTTAACACAGCCTTCGGCTTCAAATTTGTCTAGAATGCGACGAATCGTTAAACGTGTCGGTGGCTCTGTTTGATACTCATTTCGCCATTGCCGTTGAACCTCATCAATGTTTTCGTACTTAAAATATCACTTCAAAACTGACTTCCTTTCATCAAATGTAAACCTTGCGCCAGCCATGTTTACTCGAGTAACTAAGTGCAACTAAGAACAAAACACTGACTATCTGCCGACTGTCATCTGACAAAACAAAACAAAACAACGCAATACAACGCTTGTGTGGCGATTACCGGAACTACAAAGTACAAACTATTACACTATTGAAGATGAGACAACTTCCGTCAATTAGTTTGCCAGTTATGGACTTTTAAACAGTGGATACATTTTTTGTACCCCTCTATATTTATGATTGTGGTGACCTAGTCGCAAAGACGAATTGCAGCTTTGTCGAGTCAGTGCTGTGTATGAAAGGCGCGCGCGCGCTTATGTGTGCAGGCGTGTGATGAAATACGAAATAAAAGTGCCAGATCCATTACTCAGGATCGAGCATTAGCGGATCGAGTGTGATGTTGAACGCTCAGAGTGGAGAAAACCAGGTGCAATGCGTGAAGCGTCAAATACAAAGTAATTTCAATCGGAGTAGTCAGTAACGATTATATGTAGTAGCGTAGCAAACACAACTCGCGCCCGGAGCACGACACTTTTTGGCGTCCGCTCCCCTATCAGTGGCCAGGGCACAACATTTTACTGCCGCCATCGGCGCCCGAGACAACACTTGTCACCCGCCTCCTCAGCGCCAGGGATACCACGTTACATTTTGTTAACGTCCTCCTGTAATATTTCTGGCTTAGTCAGTCATCATATTAGGCTCCAAGAAGCTGTTCCCAGAGCAGTGGAGATGGAAGAAGTATATAGATGACGAAATGTGGTGTGAGGCACCTGTGACATGTTAGATTCGGTACCATTCCCGTGAGAAAGACCGCCTGCGTAATGTTACTGCTCTGTGATTGGCTGCTGTGTTCGGAGCAAGGGCGCCAAAACGTTTAAGTATAGTTGTCATTATTAGTTAAACTACTCACTGGAATGACTTCGCTTTTTAATATAAATATCTCTCAAGAGCTGACTATCATTCAGTCATTTTAGAATTATTAAAAACAATTTAAAAAAACAAAAGACTGACGAAATTGCAGACGAAGCACTTCGGAAGCGTTCGGGTTACGCCTTTTCTGGTATGGCGCGCGAAATGTCTCGGGCTGTTCGTCACTCTGGATTAGGCAGTCTAGAAGAACTGACATGTTGTCTGTCGTAGGATGTGTTTCCAATTTTTACTTAAGTTCCTGTTCGTCATTCTGGATTAGGCAGTCGAGATGTACAGTCATGTTGTCTGTGGCAGGAACCCGTTTGGCAGTATTCAGTATTAAAAGATTCACTTCGGTAGTCATGAGGCACAGACACGTGCCACAAATAGTGTAAAGATACATTTTCGTACACATTGTGTTTGATCATGTACTTTGCTGTATCAGAAGGTGTTGTATTAAGATCATGTAGTCTTCTCGTGTGGCTATATTACAATACGCGAGTGGCATCCCAAAGAAGTGATACATTATTTCAGAACAGAACCTCGCTAAGTCAGTTTCAGCCTCAAGATACAGAACCTAAGACCTGCGTGCTGTTTTCTGCGCTGGGGACATCAACTTGAAGACAGCAGGTTAGTAAACTATAACAGAACCTTCGTATTCCACACAGTGCAGTGGAAACAACTAGGCGCCTCGCGTGTACTGCATGCACAGAACAAATGTGCTCAGTGACACGTCATCTGCAGTAATGCAGAGGAGGTAAAGGTGGATCATCGTTATTAACACCAACAATCAATTCATTCTTCCTTTCTTGCCGCACTCCCCCTCAAGAAACACATACAGTAATATAATATACAGAATTTACTCTGTGATGATGATGATGATGATGATGGCGATGGTGATGGTGATGGTGATAATAATAATAATATTTTTCGAAATTATCTTGTTTGTCTGGAGACCATTTGGCGCCCTTTGCCCTCTTTTTACCACTGATTACACATTCCTCCCTTCTCTAAATTGTTACTGAATTTATACGTGTTTTTCGTGGTTGGGAGGCATCTAATTTATTTTGTGAAACTCATTATTGTCCCCCATCGAGTATTCCCTCGTCAGACACCAAGTTCGGGTGAAGGTAACCCCGCCCCCAATTAATGCACAGTGGGTCGGAGAAAAACGAGCGGAGTGCTCACCGACGAGGCTGGAGAAGACGACGATGCCGAGCGCGATGCCGGTGATGGAGGCGGCGTCCATGGCGGCGGTGGGCGGCGCGGCGGGCGCGACGCGGCCGCGGCTCACCGGCGCGTCCGCCTCCGCCGCCGGGACTTCCTCCTCGTCGGCCGCCTCGCGCTCCGCCGTGCGCGACCGTGGCGCCGCCTCCTCCTGCTGGCCCACCACGTCCACGTCGTCGTCGGCCGCCGCTGCCGCCGCCGCGGAGGCGTCGTACGCCGTCCAGGCGCTCTCTTCCTCCGGCGGCACGGAGGACGCGTCCGGGCCCGTCTCCGGCACTGTCTCCGCTGGTGCCGTGGCGTACGCGTCCTCTTCTGCCGGCTGGGGGCTGCCGGCTTCCGCCGAGGCAGCTACGCCGCCGGCCTGCGGCGCGTCGGAGCTGTCCTGCGGCGCGACCTCGGCCCGGGCCGTCGCGACGCCGCCCTGCGGCTCGGCGCTCTCGGGGGCGGCAGTGCTGCTCCCAGACGCGGCCGCCACCGGAGCTGACGTCGGCAGCCGGTCCCGCGCGGTGCCCGCCTTAGTCTCGGTATCCACGTTGTTATGCCCCGTCTCCGCCTTCAGAGGCTTCACAGGTGCCACAGAAACTGGCGCCACCGAAGAGCTGAAAGACTTGCTTTCTCTCGCGCCAGTCGTCACACTATCGCTACTAGAGTTACCGCGACTGCCCGAATTATTTGGCTGACTAGACGAAACTGCGTCGACGACTGTGGAGTTGGCCACCGACGGCGCAACATTCAGTACATCCCTGGTGGTCAGAGCCTTGGAGGCGGGCTGCTCTCCGGGTGCCCCGTTCCCTTCAGGTACGTCGGAGTTGCGAGCGGCGGCGCGGCTAGCAGCCACCTCGCGAGCGTATTCGGCGAGGATCTCGCCGTCCACGTCTGCGTCTTGCGGCACCAGCTCCTCCGGCGGTTCGTCGGGCGGGCGGCCCTCGAGCGGCAGCGCGCGCGGCCCCAGGAAGCCGTCCTCGTCGTCCTCTTCGTCCTCGTAGGGCGGCGGCCAGGAGTGCCAGTCGCGGGGGCCGGCGTGCGCCGAGCGCCCCCCTGCGGCCGACGGTGGCGACGTGGGGCCGGCCGTGGGGTGGCCGGTCGCCAGCGGCACCAGCAGCAGGGCTGCCACCACTGCAACAACACCACCACCACAGTCACAATCGACGACATCGTATTACTCGACAATGTGAACCGTAGATCGCCGTAGAGGAAACTGAGGTCTCACATTTGAAAAAATAAGGTATATGATATGTTCACATCGAGGTAATGGAGTCTATCTCCTCTGGTTCAAAGACTATGTAAGCTAGCCAGTATCGATTTTGTCTCGCGCTGGCTGGATATATATCGCATGTCTGAGGCAAGCAGTGTGCTATCCACCTCACTCCTACCCTCAAATACCTTGGCCTCACACTCGACCGCCACCTCATCTGGACTCCCCACCTCCTTACCAGCCAAAACAAAGCTCACAACCGCCTCCGCCTCCTGAAACTCCTGTCCGACAGGACGTGGGGTCTGCATCCTTCCACCATCCTTCACACCTACAAATCCTTGATCCGCCCCATCCTCTGTTATGCCAGCGTAGCTTGGATTTACGCCCCTCCCCGGTTCTATAAAGCCCTCCAAATCCTCGAACGCCATGCGCTCTGTCTCACCTTCTGCATCCGCCTTCCGTCCCCCACGTGCACCCTCTACGACCTCATCCCTTTCCCCCACCTTCTCCTTTTCCTTTTCCTTGAACACATCCGCACACTATATGTTGTCCGCCGCCTTGATCCCCCTCACCCCCTGGTGTCTCCTTTCCTCTCCACCCCCAACCAGTTGCCGTGCCTTTACCGTTGTGTCCCACCCTCTCTCCATCTCCACACTCTTCATCTCCTTTCCCAACGCAACTTCCACCGTCTACCCCTCCCGGTGATGAGCTTCGCCCTGACATCTACCCTTCCTACCAAATCTAACCCCATTTTCCTGCCTCGTCCTGAGGGCACCCTCTCCCTCCTCCTGAGCGGATTCCCCCTCCTACTCCCCCTCCATCTCTTGTGCCACCTTTCAGTGTCTCTGCACACCCTCCTGCCCTGTCTTCCCTCTTCATCTCCCGCCCCACGTGTCTCCCGCCTCTTCATGAACCCACTGATGCCCCTCCTCTCTTCATCCCACCGCTTCCCCTGCTGTCCCTTTTCCATCCTCTCTGCCCTTTCCCTCGGCAGGTCCCGCCTGGCACTTTAATTCTTCGTCGTATGTGCCCCAAGTGGGTTTTGAGTGTGTTGTTCCGGAGTGTTTTTACTACTGTGGCCGACTTTTAACGTGTGCATGTCCATTAAGTGCATTCTCTGAGTTTTGAAGAATCGCCAACTGTATTTTTTAACTTTCTGGTGACTTTTTTTTAACTGTCCTCTGTGAATGTCTCCGTGTTAGTCTATATTTTTTACCTCTATTTTCTCCCATTATTCTGTTTTAAGTTCCCCTTATGTATGTAACATTTTATTCTTATTTTAAGTTGTCATGCCACTCGGCTGAAGAGCGGCGGATTATGCCTCTGACAGCCCTCTCCTGCCCATATGGGGCAGGGGAATGAAATAAAAAACAATCAGTGTGGCTGACGGAACTGAGCGACCAGGAGGCGCAATTGTCGTGCGCTGCGACTGGAGCATAGTGTGCGAGAGGGGCCAGTGACGGCTGGACAGCCTTGGTGTTAACATTGGACGTTGATCTGCTCTCCGGCCCTCAGACGTTGGTTACAGGGCTCCATTTCCATCTGCTGGAGTTTCAGTCTTACCGATAATCTTTCTAGTGAGCATCATTCCAATGACAACTGTGGTTATCGCAAAAATTAAAGAATTGCGCGGGCTCGTTCGTCGTATAAAAACTTTCTCAGTTCAGATTCATATTATGATACTGGTGCTGCTCATTACTTGTCGTTAATTAATATTCGACTAAGCCGGGACATGCTAATTGGTTGCGAAAGAGGCATTTTGGTTTTCGTATGTGTATATCAGTGAATGTTCTTTTCATCAGTTAAAGAGAGATGTGTAATTGTTAAGGTTTTTTACTCGTAATTAAGTTGCGGGGTTGTTTTCTTGAATGTATGGCCACTATTTTATTGTGTTTTATTTGCATGTTAAAGACTGCAACGTATGTATAAGGCCGTGGGTAGAAATGTTTCTAATAGCAGATTTCTGTGTGTTCTAGAAGGCTTTCTTGTTCTAGTTTCAATGTTTATCTACCTTGGCCCAGAGGAGTACGCGGGTCGTGTGGGTCCGTTCGGAGAGCAAAAAGGGCATGTCTCCAGAGCAGGACTGTAAAATTCTACATTGTATTTTCTTCCTGTAATTTAGCAATCTTACTGAGCTACAATTGTCTGAGGAGCTTATGCTTAAATGTGTGGTTAATTAAGCTTGCAGAAATTTTGCTTTGTTCAAGGTTTGCTAAGATAATGTTGAACGTTCAATAATTTTATTAGTTGGGTAAATATTTTTTTAACGTTGAGTCTTTTAGTATATTTTATTTAAGGGAAAGGTAAACTTTAGCCTCGTTGTGAGATGAGTTTCTTTCTGAGTTCACTTCGAAAGCCTTTGCTTAAATTTTTGGTGTTACTGAAATGGTTTAAAGAGAATTTGATAGTGATCGTATTTATTTCAAAATCTGTTTGCTAAAGGATAAAGAGTGTAATGAATGTAAATTGTACAGTACATTTTTTTGAGTGCCAAGGAATGTGAACATGTTCTGAGGAACTACACTATAATAAAATTTATTATATGTGCAAACTTGGGCCTAGTCCTTCATTAACCCTTTCATGAGCCGTGGGAAACATGCTTCCCACTACAATGAACTCGCTCCTAGTCCCGTGGGATTCACAGTTCCCACCTCTGTACGGTGTTACCACCTAGTGAACAGTACAGGGTAATACTTCCAATCGGAAGTTCCCGCCGTTTTTGCTGTACCTTCGCGCAGAGGCATTGTATAGCTGAGTGTTGCTCTGTAGAGGAGCGTTTCAGTGCTGTTTGCGTGATATTTTGTGATTTTTTTTCCTCAAAGCTATAGTATAAGGTAAATACTTTTGATTTACCCAAATTTATGAAGGACCACGTAAAATTGGAACTTGGAGAATTCCAGTTTGAAACAAAAGGAGCCATTTCTGCAGTAAAATGGATGGATAACCATCCAGTCACTTTCCTGTCCTCAATTCATGACCCATGAGAAGCAGCCACAATGAAAAGGAAAAACAAGGATGGTACTAGTACAGAGATTTATTGTCCTGAAGTTGTGGCAGAATACAACAAAATAATGGGTGGTGTCGATAAGTTTGATCAATTACGAGAATGGTATGCTATTAGCAGACGTTCTGTAAAATGGTGGCACAGAATATTTTATTTCCTGGTGGATGTTGCTGCAGTGAACAGTTTTATCATGTGGAAAATTAGTAAAAGAGAAAGTGGACAGCATGATCAGCTCACATACAGGATCCATCTAGCCAGACATTGATCGCCGGCTTCTCATCCCAAAAAAGGCGTGGACAAAAACCTTTCTGGCAAAAAGGGGTAAAGTACCTGCAGATTTTCGTCGTATGGCTGTAGGGGAGCATCAACCCATTTTAGGAGAAACCTACTGGACGTGCCGTCATTGTAGTACCAAAGCTGCGGAAAAGAGCACTCGCTGTGTTTGTACATATCGTCAAATACCACTTTTCATGGACCCATGTTTCAGAAAATTTCATGGCAAGTAATTGTGAACAATCATTGTAACAAGAGAAGTAAATTTATCAAATAAATATGACATATATTGAAAAAGTTGTTTTTGTCATTTAACTCCAAGGAAAGGCAGCGGGAAGAATACTTCCCACCTTGCTGTATGACCTCAGTTTCACAGCTGGAGAAAATTTGATATTCTGTATGAGAAATATACCTACCTGTTAACTACCATCTGATCTCCATTCGTTAAAAAAAACTGCTCAATAATTTTGCCCACGGAAGTGTTAAACGAGTCAGCGGCTGTAAATGTAAGCCACTAAAGTGATCGGAATGCACTTCCTTACGGTCCCTAACTAGCCAGTAGAGGTACTTCGCCGCACACCCATCTACTGACAGAGCGAACACGTGCACGTGCCGACCGTCCACTGCACTCACATCAGGATGGCGTCTACTAGTCACCACCGATTTCGTCCAAATTTATACATTGAAGCGCCAAAGAAACTGGTACATGCATGCGAATTCAAATACAGAGATATGTAAACACTCAGAATACGCCGCTGCGGTCGGCAACGCCTATATAAAACACAACAAGTGTCTGGCGTTAGATCGGTTACTGCTGCTACAATAGCAGGTTATCAAGATTTAAGCGTGTTTGAACGTGGTGTTATTCTCGGCGAACGAGCGGTAGGACACAGTACCTCTGAGACAGCGATGAAATGTGGATTTTTCCGTACGACCGTTTCACGAGTGTACCGCGAATTTCAGGAATCCGGTAAAACATCAAAACTCCGACATCGCTGAGGTGGGAAAAAGATCCTGCAACAACGGGAGCAACGACGACTGAAGAGAACCGTTCAACGTGACAGAAGTGAAATTCTTCCGCAAATTGATGCAGATTTCTGTGCTGGGCCATCAACAAGTGTCAGCGTGCGAACCTTTCAACGAAACATCATCGATAGGGGCTTTCGGAGTAGAGGCCGACTCGTGTACCCTTTATGACTTCACGACACAAAGCTTTACTCCTCGCCTGGGCCCGTCAACACCGTCATTTAACTGTTGATGACTGGAAACATGTCGCCTGGACGGACGAGTCTCGTTTCAAATTGTATCGAGCGGATGGACGTGTACAGGTGTTGAGACAACCTCATGGATCCATGGACCCTGCTTGTCAGCAGGGGACTGTTCAAGCTCGTGAAGGCTCTGTAATGGTGTGGGGCGTGTGTAGTTCGAGTGATATGGGACCCCTGATACGTCTAGATATGACTCTGATAGGTGACACGTGCGTAATCATTCTGTCTGATCAACTACATCCATTCATGTCCATTGTGCACTCCGACGAACTTGGGCATTTCCTGCGCGACAATGTGACACCCCACACGTCCAGAATTGCTGCAGACTTGCTCCAGGAATACTCTTCTGTGTTTAAACACTTCCGCTGGCCGCCAAACTCCCCAGACATGATCATTATTGAGCATATCTGGGATGCCTCGCAACGTGCTTTTCAGAAGAGATCTGCAATCCTTCGTACTCTTACGGATTTATGGAGAGCGCCGCAGGATTCATGGTGTCAGTTCCCTCCAGCACCACTTCAAACATTAGTAGAGTCCATGGCACGTTGCCTTGCGGCACTTTTCCGTGCTCGCGGCGGCCCTTCACGATAGCAGGCAAGTTTACCTGTTTCTTTGGCTCTGCAGTGTAGTACAGGGCTATTGAAAAAAGAAGGAACAGATTTCAAAGATTTATTGCTTCCAAACTACAAAAGATAGAAACACAATTTTAACATTCCTGGAAAGCGAAATGTTCAGATTTTTAAGCACTCAATGAAATTCTCTAAGCACGTCCGACGTTACCTGAATGACACCATTCCAGGGCGTTGGACTGGAAGACGAGGAACAGAATTTGGTCTTCATCGTCGGTGGTCTCTCAGATCTCTAGACGCCCCACCATGTGACATATCTGCAGGGTTACGCGAAAGATAGCGTTTTTGTCCCCCTTTGTTTCTGTGAATTCGATACGAGAGACCAGCTGCTTCGTGTGTGGCAAGAAATGAGCCACAGTTTTGATATTTATCGTGCAACACATGGTACTCACACTGAACGCATAAAAATTGTAACTTTTGTCTTTCCAGGAACGTTGGAATTGTGTTTCTATCCTTTGTACTTTGGAAGTAATAAATGTCTGAAATCTTTTGCTTGGTTTTGAGTAGCCCTGTATATGCACTGCTTAGGCAGCAATGAAAGACAAGCGAGGGCTCCGGGTGGCCAAGTATTTAGAAAAAAAAAATAACGTTTTTGGCGCGGTTTGGGTGAGACATGGGCTATTAATGTTATTGCAATACCCAGGTAGCGGTTGGCGGAGCGGAAAGACTACACTTGCTGTTCTAAACTTCTCCTGACACACTTCTAGAACTTGTAGAGGGGAGTCAGTAGACAATATTTTGAAGTGGAACCCATGTCCTGAAAAGTACCGTTTCCATGCTACAGCTATTTGAATACATGTTTGCTCGGTAGCTATGCAACAGGATAGTCATGGTAGGGCGTGCTTACCTCAGATCTGTTTGTACCCTGATAATATCGGTAATATCGAAAGCCTTCAACGCTGTGTCCCAAGTGTGCAACAAGGTGGTGGTTAAGTGATCTTCTGGGGTAGCGTTACATGGGGCCACTGAACACCTTTTGTGGTTATCGATGCCAACCTCACCGCTCTACGTTACACGGACAAGATTTTGCAACCAATAGCTGGATCGTATCACCAAAATTTGGTGACTTTTCATCTTACTGGATGACAGCTCGCGTACGTGTCGTGCTGTTCTCGTGAACACGTTCCTTCAACATACTAGAATCACGTAATGGAGTGACCTTTTTTCCCCGGACATCAATCGAATATAACGTGTGGGATGTATTGAAACGAGCTGTTTTTGGACTTCGACAAGTACTCTGCGAGACTTAGACCTATCGCCACTGGAGAGTGGGAAAATTTGTTACTCTCATCCATGGTATGTCGCGACGGTTTCAAGTTGTATCCGAGAAAGGGGACGTTCCGGCACGTATCGGCTTGATGTGAGAAACACACGACTTTGTCGTCACACACTTTTCTTTACTAGGTGGTCTAGACAATTTGCAAATGAATATATACGCATGCATCAGAGTGAATTCTTTTCCTGTGCCATTACTTTCGAAATAATGGGGTGATGCAAAACTTTAGATGCGTTAGTACATGATTTGTCATTTCTTTGCTTAGAGTCGAGCCCCAAAATATGAAAGAACCGCTAATGGTTCCTAATTATTAATTATATCAAAATACATATCTACATAACTCACAAACGCCAACGATATGATGAACTTTCTTAACAGATTTGTGGACAGGTGAAATGAAATGAAATGTCGTGTGACTAGGGCCTCCCGTCGGGTAGACCGTTCGCCTGGTGCAGGTCTTTCGAGTTGACGCCACTTCGGCGACCTGCGCGTCGATGGGGATGAAATGATGATGATTAGGACAACACAACACCCAGTCCCTGAGCGGAAAAAATCTCCGACCCAGCTGGGAATCGAACCCGGGCCCTTAGGATTGACATTCAGTCACGCTGACCACTTTTTTTTTTTTTTTTTTTCGATTTTAATCTCATTTTGTTCTCTTTTGTTCGTTGCATCTGCTCGGGGCGGACGTCGTAAGACATCCGTTTAAGTTCGTTGTTGATCGATTAGCTCAGTTTTTTTTATTACAGAGGGCTACTAACCCTCTGACCGAACACGCTGAGCTACCGTGCCGGCTATCACTCAGCTACCGGGGGCGGACTTGTGGACAGGTATCAGAGGACCAGGAGACTGACCTAACAATAGCTGGATCTGTTCAAACTGCTTTTTTGAAAGACTGCTACTGAAAAAAAAATTATTACATTGTAGCGCCAAGAAGTTCAAGACTCGTAATAAGAAAACGCACTTGCTACACACTGTGAAGCAGATACGGAATTAAGCGAGAGAGAATACAGCATGGCATGCGTGTCAAAACGAATATTCCGTAGCTGATATCGATGAGAATGTAATTTTACTTGAGAAGGAAACGAAGACTTTATCAGAAAGGAAAGCGACACGTACCAACTACGATTTTCCTTCCATAGCGGCGGAATTCTCGTGTACAGCTGTACTGATAAGATGGAAAAACGACACTGGTGTTCCATTCAGAACTATGAATTTTCGTGAAAAGACAGCTTTCTTGTTCCAAATCTTTATCAATCTGAAATTGTAACCATGACGCAAAAAAGAGCGTTGCACCGTTAATATCAGTTCCGGCGTGCGATTACCGATGCTCCAAATTTCCATGCTGTCAAAATACAGTATCTTACGATCCCTTTGACATGACATACGGGCATCAATCACAAAGCAGTCATCTCTCCTTTCCCAATTATGTAGGGAGCTGAAAAGTAATTCTCTATTAAAATTTTGAGCTAATGGTGCGCTGAACTGACCTCCAAATTTTAGTCCAGCTATCGTGATCTACGTTTTAGGTGGTTTTCCATGTCATAGCAGGCAAGTTCTGATATGCAGAAGTTTGATGATGATTGGCTCCACAGCCTTCGTGAAATTTTTAAGTGAAATCATTCCGCTTTAGGGTGTTAAAACACTATTGCGATTGCAATTTCGATAGGTGGTCATTTCCAAGCATTGTAGGATGTTTCATTGCACTTAGTAATATAAAGCTCTGACATGCTGAGGAAGAAGAGTTGCATGAGGTTTTGTGAATTTATTTGCTGTTCCATATACCATACACATTAGAAAGCTGATGGAATAATGATATAGATACTCAACTTTAAATTTCATGTAGCAGGCTTACCGCTTTTGTCGTCCGTTTACACTACTACATGAAGGTTAATCTTAAGTGATAATTCCATTATTTCACCAGCTTTCTAAAGTGTATGGTATATGGAACAGCAGATAAATCCACAACACCAGATGCAACTGCTGTTACACAGAGTGTCACAGCTTTATTTTACTGAGTGCGTTACAACATCCCACAAAACTTGAAAATGACCACGCGTCGAAATTGAAATCGCAGTAAATATTGTTTTAATAGCGTAAATCGGAATGATTTCAGTCTGGAAACTCTGGTATAATTTCTAAATATTAAATTCATTGTCCAGTGCCCCTGTAAAACCCAAAACGCCCTCCGCAGCATCACGATGTGACTCGCACACCGTAATGTTGCGGAAAGCAGCGTAAAGGTGTACTTGAAAACGAAACTTGATGTTTTGCAAACGGTTGTGTTACAAAAAACCATAACTATAGTAGCTGTTACAAGTTCAGTATGTTCTCTGTGTTCAAAATCTTCCAGCTGCACGTCTTAAATGAGACGGAGAAAATAAAGCAAACACATAACGATTTTGCTCTCGTAGAGTGATTTGTGATCATTCTGAGGCAATGACGATCACACGTTGCAATCTCTTTCATCTAGCACGGTACTCGATATAATGAATACTCATGACAAGAAAAATTGCGAGCCAGACTGGTACGCCGTTTTACCTCGCGATGAATATTCAACAAAACGAATATATCTTTGAAAATAAAAGACCGCAAAACGTTGAAACGCACAGGCGATGAAGAACTAGTCTCACCGCAACATTCCCGTTCCATGGGCAGCAGTCCTGCAGGGTTAACAAGAGGGCTCCGTGGAGCTTGAATGGAGGGGGAGAGCTCGTGGCAGTTGCAGTTGATCTGAGGGGCACGAGCGGGTGCTCCAGTATCGGAAGAACACTGCCCATAAAAGGCAGGAGTCCGGGCTCCCAACTCCGTTCGCGGCGCACAGTTATCGTCACGATAACGCTGTCTGCGTAAATGTGGCAAGCGAAAGCTTCGTTTAGTGTTCACACCCCCAACTGAATTAATTTGAGTGGCATAAAATGAATGGAATTAATTTGTATTAAGTGAGTGAAGCTTAACTCTTAGAAGGATTTCTATATCATGATACCGAATTAGCACTATGGAGTGGCTTTTAAGCAACATTTCATAAGTAGTGAAGACTTCATTCCTAAAATATGAGTTCTCTCTCTCTATTGTTCCCCATGGCCTGTAATCGTCAGTGATTGTTAGATGTGCAATATGAGAATCCTGTGCTACTGTCTTAGTATATGCCATTACAGCTTGTCTTCCTCAAGTCTATCAATGAACTGTCCATCTCTATAGTGTGGATGAGTGTGATGAATACTTCCTTGCCGGCCGCTGTGGCCGAGCGGTTCTAGGCGCTTCAGTCCGGAACCGCGCGACTGCTACGGTCGCAGGTTCGAATCCTGCCTCGGGCATGGATGTGTGTGATGTCCTTAGGTTAGTTAGGTTTAAGTAGTTCTAAGTTCTAGGGGACTGATGACCACAGATGTTAAGTCCCATAGTGCTCAGAGCCATTTGAACCAATACTTCTCTAGTGCAGTGTTATTTCCTGAATACTAAAGGGGGTAAGGGGGTGGGAAAGAGAGAAGGAAAGAAAGAGCGAAGGAAAGAAAGAGCGAAGGAAAGAAAGAGCGAAGGAAAGAAAGAGCGAAGGAAAGAAAGAGCGAAGGAAAGAAAGAGCGAAGGAAAGAAAGAGCGAAGGAAAGAAAGAGCGAAGGAAAGAAAGAGCGAAGGAAAGAAAGAGCGAAGGAAAGAAAGAGCGAAGGAAAGAAAGAGCGAAGGAAAGAAAGAGCGAAGGAAAGAAAGAGCGAAGGAAAGAAAGAGCGAAGGAAAGAAAGAGCGAAGGAAAGAAAGAGCGAAGGAAAGAAAGAGCGAAGGAAAGAAAGAGCGAAGGAAAGAAAGAGCGAAGGAAAGAAAGAGCGAAGGAAAGAAAGAGCGAAGGAAAGAAAGAGCGAAGGAAAGAAAGAGCGAAGGAAAGAAAGAGAGAAGGAAAGAAAGAGAGAAGGAAAGAAGGAGAAAAGGAAAGAAAGAGAGAGAATAGCAGTGCCGCCACATAGATTACCTGTCTCATATTGTTCCAGGGAGGCACAGAACCTAACGTCCCCCAACCTACGGACGGAACACATTCAACAACCCTCATTCCATGACTATCGAAACCTCTGGAATGAAGCTCAGGACATTGGTACAGCGTCCAATGATCTGGAACTATAATTCACAACGCCCACAGCCGCTGCTTATAAAATTCCAGTGATCAAAGTTACTTTTAAAACCAACATTTCGAACCGGTTACCTCCGTCCGCCATCGTGCATTAGCGACCTCGGCTGCGGAAGCGCGTTCCATATGGCACTAGCAAATTAAAACAGGTAAAATTGATTTTATTCAATTCTCTCCTTTCTGAGACTTATGAAACGAAGAGGATAAGTTGCTTAACGTAACTGTTTAATACTCTCCAGAAAGTTTCCTACTTAAAATTCTCACCCAAATATACATCGAAAAATTTTGGACAAATTGTGGCGTAGACCTATCAGAAATTTACTGGATAGCATTATTTGTATTCAATACCCAGTAATGGGGTAGGGAGTCGAGCAAATTATAAGCGGCGAACAAGAAGTTATCGTTTGGGGGTGTTCCTGCAGCCTATATGCAACGTAGCACGACTCCAATGCTGGTATATAAGCACCAACTTGTAGGCGAGAGATTAGAGTGGCATTCGTGTTTTTCCAGCATGCGTGACGTAAATTCGGATACGTGAACTATGGCAACGTTATTACCAAACGCGTCCAAACAGCACCAACATGCTGTTATCTCTATTATTTTATTTTATTTTACTGTCGAAGGGCATACACCAGTAGACATTCATCGGAGAGTGAGGAATGTGTATGGGCAGCCAAAGGTGCTACTAGACACTACTAGCTAGGGCATAACCACCTATGACAAGCTAACACACACCAACATGCGACAAACGTCTCAAGCCCCTGCATATCAGCAAGATTGACTGGATATACCAGCTGCTATTAAAGCCGACGAACAGGTTACAGCAGGGAAACCGACGAGCTCAGCCATTGACGAAAAAAAAAGTCGCCAACATCACCCTACACTGCGCATCTGATGTATGACCTATTGGACACAAAACAATGATGAACCTAACTGTTACAGGTATGCTGAAGCTGACCGAGAGATCAACACCGGCACCCAGCGGCAGCCGCCGAATAAGAGCACCGCACGACGTCAAAGGTATCGACATGCACGATACCCACTACTAACAAAGCCTACCCTTGCATGACCTGTCGCAGGCAGCAAGACATCCGCTACTGCTCTTACTACCCGACCTAACTATCGCTACCCAAGCACGACTCACGCCCCGTCCTCACAGCTTTACTTCCGCCAGGACGCCCCGTACTCACAGCTTTACTTCCGCCAGTACCTCGTCTCCTACCTTCCAAACTCTACAGAAGCTCTCCTTCAAAACTCTACAGAAGCTTTCCTGCGAACCATGCAGGACTAGCACTCCTGAGACGAGGGGACGAGGTACTGGCGGAAGTAAAGCTGTGAGGACGGGGCGTGAGTCGTGCTTGGGTAGCTCAGTTGGTAGAGCACTTGCCCGCGAATGGCAAAAGTCCCGAGTTCGAGTCTCGGTCCGGCACAGTTTTAATCTGCCAGGAAGTTTCAAAGGTTTCCTGTTTTTATTAATAGGTGCACAAGTTGTTTATGGATAACAGAAACATGTTTTATAAAAGTTCGACGAAGTACTGAAGTGATGTTTGATATGTTTATGTTTCGAGTTTTTCATTTTACTTTTTTTAGGAAATTGCATTTTCTAGCGCTGTATGATAAATTTGTATTGTTTCCTTTTACAGGGTGTCCAGAAAAGGGCTCTCTGATTTCAAAATTAAATATCTCGAAAACAAAGATCGATACAGGAATGCAGTAAACGGTATGTTTATTGTGAAAGCTGTAAGACGTTTATACAGCAGTTTGAAATAATAGTTACAAAAGCTGCTAACAGATGGCGCTGTACGCTGTACAGCTCATATCAGCATACATAAGTGAAACAATCGTATGAAAACAATCTTTGCAAATAGTCACATCACAATGTTTTCAAAATGTTCACCATTGGCACTACAAAGGTGGCGCAAACGAAGAATGAAATTCGCCATCACATTTCGTAGTGTCTCAACCGAAATGGATTCACATGCCACAGAGATCGCCGATTCAAGCTCGTCCACCGTGGCGGGATGCTTCGGGTAGACCATGTCTTTCACTGTGCCCCACAAAAAAAAAGTCACAGGGAGTCAAATCCGGTGAATATGGAGGCCAATCCATGCCTGCACCAGTAAATTTGGGATATTCCAAAGCAATGACTCGATTCCCGAAGTATTCCTCAAGAAAGCGAAACACTTGTTCGGTCCGATGTGGTCGGGCTTCATCTTGCATAAACCATTCAGTACCTGGTCGATCCTCTAACGCTTGCTGTGTGGCGACAAATTGTTCCAAAATTGCAACGTAACGTACACCAGTGACCGTTTCTCGAATGAAAAAAGGGCCAATAATGCCTCTGCTGCACACTGCAGCCCAAACAGTAACTTTAGGAGAATACAGGGGTTTCGCTTCACACCAATATGGCTTTTCGGAACCCCAAAATCGCCAGTTCTGGTTATTCACGTATCCAATCAGGTGGAAGTGTGCTTCATCTGTAAACCAGATGCAGCCAACATCAAATCCTTCACTATCAATCATTGTGAGCATCTGATCAGCAAAGGCAACCCTTTGTTGCACAGCTCGTACGGGTATGGCCTGGTGCGTTTGAATTTTGAATGGAAACATGTGTAGGCTCTTTCTCAATATTTTCTGCGTGCTGGAACGCTTCAAACCAGCCTCAGATGCAATTCTACGGACGGATGACATTGGATTTCGCTGAATAATTCTAGAAACTGTGGCGATATTTTCAGGCGTAACTGCGGTTTGCTTGCGGCCAACATGCCCCACTAGATCATCAGTTACGCTGCCTGTTCGTTGAAATTTTGCGAAGAGCGTACGAATGGTTTTCGCATCGGGTCCTTTTGAAACATTAAATCGTGCTTGGAAACTTCGCCTTGTTGCCGTAGGACTCTCTTCTAACCTGTGGTACTCTAGCACCAGAAAAACGCGTTGTTCAATGGAGTACATGGTTTTAATCTCTTCCTTCGGTACGCTAATCTCCTTTCACTTTTCAATAGTGGAACTGATCGCTCTGGGCTTCGGATCACTATTTATACTAGGCATTACGTATGGCGATTACAGCGCTATCTGTTAGCAGCTTTTGTAACTGTTATTTCAAACTGCTGTATAAACTTCTTACAGCTTTCACAATAAACATACCGTTTACTGCATTCCTCTATCGATCTTTGTTTTCGAGCTATTTAATTTTGAAATCAGGGAGTCCTTTTCTGGACACCCTGTATTTTTACTACAGCATCCCTCTATTTCCAATTAAAAATGTTCAAATAAAACCGGAATTAAACATTGATCGTTTCAATTTCGCTATAAATACTGTTTATTTTTTTAAGTAACAGATGAGATGAAACTGTGTAGAACAAAAGTGTTCTGTAGACTATGTGGCCCTATGTACCCTCACTCAGTTTCTGGACGGTTGACTGCTTCCAGTCTCTAGGGGAACGGAATAAGACATTGACCGTGCGCAGAGACAGAGAGATTGAAATGGAGTAACGCCTGATAGATATGCAATACACCTAATGTACTGGTAACACGGTTGCGATATTAACTCACAAGGCTTCTAGGAAAACTACCGCACTCTACGCTTACTTCTGATAGCCTTTGGTAGCCTAAGGTAATTTTACAACTCTACGCCCTATAGTCCAAGTCTATCCCCATGCGATTATCATGCCTTCGGTCCCATAAAAAAAAGCCTTGAAGTGTCGCGATTCCTGTCGGACGAGGACGTGAAGCAGGCACTTACGGACTTCAAAAATGGCTCTGAGCACTATGGGACTTAACATCTGTGGTCATCAGTCCCCTAGAACTTAGAACTACTTAAACCTAACTAACCTAAGGACATCACACACATCCATGCCCGAGGCAGGATTCGAACCTGCGACCAGAGCGGTAACGCGGTTCCGGACTGAAGCGCCTAGACTGCACGGCCACACCGGCCGGCGGACTTCTTCACACAGCCGGGCACAGTGTTCTGTCAAACGGCTATCTTCAACTTGGTGAGTCGGTGGGATGATTGCCTCAATGCTAACGGCGAATTTGTCTGATTGGCATACCGATTATATATTGTAAGGCCTTCTAACGGAAACCTTTTGATTGCCCCTTACACATTGGTTCTACATAACCATAATATGCAATGTGTGTACAGTTGATATTTTTTACTGTTGTTAACAGGCTGCAGTTTAAAGCTTTTCTCGCCACTTGGATCATTCTATAAAAGGGTCGAGGAAAACAGAAAATTATTATGGGATGATCTGTTGTTCGAATCACCATTCGATAGTTTGCCAAAAGAAGACTGCAGTGATATAAACTGTAAATGTTCACAGTGATGTTTTGGAAAACTAGTCTGTAATTGTGCTAAAAATAATGCCGAAGTCTGCAACACAGCGGAATTTAAAGCTCGTTATTTGATGTTTACGTCACAGAGAACAGGAGGCAACGTTGGTGCGGCCCTCTTCAAACACGTATTTTCTGGCAATTCTTGCAAAACGTTTTACTCTGGACGTTGGCGTGAGTTCTACCTCCGTACTCATCTTCTCACGAGCTGAGAACTGGGCTTTTATTCGGCGGATAGCGGTTCAGATGTCCGTCCGACTATCCACCCTTAGGTTTCACGTAGATTACCCGAATCGCTACGGTTAATGCTAAGATGGTTCCTTTGAAAGAGTATGCCCGATTTCCTTTCTCGTCCTTTCCCTAACTGAGCTTTGTGCTTAAGACTAATGATGAAGACGACGGCAGGAAGTTAGACACTTATCTTCCTTTTCTTCCCGTGAACTATACCAAATGCCCTTAAAAAGTAGGGGAGACAGTGTACGTTAGAACACATGTTTTTTTGGAAGTACTTCAGTATAGTGACTTATTTTAGAATCACATGAAGAAACGCGGTATAGACCGCCCTATGCAGTTTCCGCCATTTTCTACAGTTTTGCTGCTGTTATACACGAGACTGTCTTTTCTGCAGCACTTGTAAATGTTACACATTTGAGTGATGTCTGATATATTAAAGCGATTTGGAATATATTGTTAATTCTTAAGGTACAGAATTTTACGGTGAGAAAAATTCTGTGTATTTTACAAACGTTTATATGACTTGTGAATAGTTAAACCGCTCTCCGCCTGTCGTGCACTATCTTGTACCTAGAAATCGAAGGAAAGTCTTCCGCTGTGTAACATGTGATACTTGAAAATTAACGGTTTTTCTTTAATGTGTTAATAATTTTACCTTTCTTGAAAATGGAAAATGGTTCTAGTTTGCAATAGCTTATATTTCAAAATGTATTTAACTTGTAAGGGTTTCTGATAGTGCTTCAGCTTAATTTGATGTCACTTACTGATTACTGGGGTGTAGCAGAGCAACGTGTGACAGATAGGCGGTTAAATACTGCACAATACTGACAAGATTTTTTCGCTTTCAACACTTCTAAATTTCAATACAATATTTATTCGTAGGTACATACAAATTTGGAAAAACTTTTTCCGGAGTAACTTCTGTAATTTCAGAAAAAGACTACAGCGCATAAAAAGTTAATGCCATCATTTAAAAATGGATTAAGAAAATACACTGATGGAAAAGAAGTCTCAACGCCACGGAGTAGTGCGGCATAAAAGAAAAGTTGATAGACGTCTTTCCACATCTGAAAGATGATGCCTATTTAAATCTCGCGCCAATTGCATAAGAGTAGTGCTATTAGCGCCACTATGAGGATGCAAATCAGGTTTGCTTTAAATTCACGCTGTAACAGCTGCGAATGTCTGTTACCTACGAGAATGAAGGTGGCAAAGACGCTTTTATCAACGCCTCAATGAGTTTGAAAGAGGTCATGTAATAGCGCTACGAGAAGTTAGATGTTAGTTCTGCGATATTGTAGAATGAATTGACGAGAATGTAGCCACTGTACGTGATTGCTCGCAGCAGTGGTCATGGGAATTTACGGTCGCAAGAAAACAGGGCTCCAGACCCACGCAGCGCTACCGATAGGGAAGACCATCGTGTTTCGCTGTGGCTGTGGCGCATCGTACGACTCTGGTGCATCGTGCTGCATCTGCAGCAGCAATTTGAGCAACAGTTGGCACCACAGTGAGACAACGGACTGTTACAAATCGGTTATTTCAAGCACAGTTCCGAGCCAAGACGCCCTGTACCGTGCATTCCGCTGACCCCAAACTGCGGCCATTTGCGACATCAGTTGTGTCAAGCGAGAGCTCATTGGAGAGCAGGGTGGAGATCGGTTGTGTTTTCTGATGAATGTTGGTTCTGCCTCGGTGCTAGGGATTGCCGTGTGTTGGTTAGAAAGAGCCCAGTTGAGGGCCTGCAAACAACTTGTCTGCGTGCTGGACACACTGGACATATACCTGGAGTTATGGTCTGGGGTGCGATTTCGTATGACAGCAGGAGCAGTCTCGCTGTTATCCCACGCATTCTTACTGCAAATCTGTACGTTAGTCTGGTGGTTCGACCTCTTCCAGGTGGTGTTTTCCAACAGGATAACGCTCGCCGATATACTGCCGTTGCAACCCAACATGCCCTATAGAGATGTCGACATGTTGTCTTGTCTTGGCGAATCGCCAGATCTGTCTCCACTCGAGCCCATTCGAGACATTACCAGGCAACAACTCCAGCGTCATCCACAAACAGCATTAGCCGTCCCTGTGTTGAGTGAACAAGTGCAACGGGCATGGAACTCCATTCCTCAAACTGACGTCCGGCACCTGTACCAGAGAATCCATGCACATTTGCATGTTGCACACAATATTCTGGCAGTTACACCGGTTATTAATGTACCAGCATTTCACATTTGCGATAGCTTATGTGATGCTTCCATTAACCTGTGATCTTGCAATGTTAATTACTTAAATATGTTACGTAGACAAATGTATTCCCAAATTCCATTATTTGACATTAATTATTTTTGGCGTTGCGATTTTTTTTTTTTTTTTGTCATTGTATATTAAACTTCTATTACAGCACTGGATAGAAGCGAAAGAGTACCAACGCAGAACACTCTTCCCTACACAGATTTAAAAACCAAAAGCTATATCTATAGATAAAAAGAGTTACGAAAATAAAGCCTACAGCAAATTGTTGGTTTCTTTGTGGACTGCCGAAACCTCATCATTGCATTTATGACAGGTACCGAATCGAATTGGGGAGAGAACAAATTTACGCCAAAACTGACTGGAAGAACGGATCGGTTAGTGGAACATATCCTGAGGCATTACTGATTAGTTTTGTAATGGAGGGAAATGCGAAGGGACAAAAGTCGTACAGGGGGAGCAAAGCTTGAGCACAGTGAGCAAGTTCAGCTGGATTTAGGTTCCACCAGCTACGTATAGATGAGACTTGTTCAGGATAGCAGGACAGACTAACGTAGAGACTGCATCAAATCATTCTTCGGACAGGAGCCCGCAATAACAGCATGGAGTATTAAAAGTTTCATTTCATGTGGGACAGTTTGTAAATGTTATACTTCTACTGAAGCTACTATCAGGTCGGTGTAAGATGTGCATCGGTACACAAGTACAAATAATTCTGTAAATTTACTCCGTATTCAGTAGACGGCCGCCGTCTTATTTCATTTCGTCCAGCACAGAGGTGTACGGAGTGAGGACAAGTGCAAGAGCAACGAGCAACAGATCGATAGGTGGCTGCTGATCCTCACCTAGGGCGACCAACATTTGATCATGCTTTTAACGAAGATGGGCACATCTGACAATGATTTTACGGTTAGTTTAAGGGAGATTTGGTTGCAATAAATTTCAGCTCCCAACTAGATCACATTATCTTGGAATGGGTGACAATGAAACCATAGATATTTTTTAAAAAAATTGGCATATTTTGCTTACTTTTACTCTATTATGTCTTACGGTATCATACTTTGGGGTAACTCCAGAAGCCGAGAGATATTTCTTAAGAGTGGAAAAGCGTGTAATAATACTCATTTGTGGTCTAAATTCAAGAACAGCATACCGAAACCCGTTCAAAGAGTTGGTTATACTAACTACTGCTTCTCAGTATATTCCTTCCTTAATGAAGTCTGTTTTAAGCAATACGTCTTCAATCCTACGAAGCTACTAATGTTTGGCACATCAGTTTCTTTGCGTTTTTATATCTTTGAAACTTTTACCCAACTTTCGTCTGTGTTTCTTGTTTCACTACGCCCATAGCACTTTCTGCACTAGAAATCTCTTCATATAGAATACCTTCATTTACAAAATTAGTAGCAAATTGTTGTACTATGATTTGTAATTGAAAGAATGTTGCCTGTAGTCGGTATTACTCCCACGAAAGACGCGGAAGTTACGCTGACGTAAAACGCAGTACGCTAGGTTACCGTTGGAGACAATCGATTTTAACCAAGGATATTGTTGCTTCCACTTATTCAATTAAACACATGACAGCGTTCAATCTTCTTGCTTCGTGGAGTTTTTACATCTTCATTTTCATTGCGAGAGCAATGAACAATTGATTCAGTTCAGAAGCGAGTGTACACACGCTTGAACGCTGAATAGTATAGTTGCTACAAACACGGAAAGAAGTATACGCAAATCAGAAAATTTCGTCTTGACTGTCCTAGAGTCAAAAAATGTTCAAATGTGTGTGAATTTCTAAGGGACCAAGCTGCTGAGGTCATCGGTCCCTAGACTTACACACTATTTAAACTAAGTTATGCTAAGAACAACACTCACACCCATGCCCGAAGGAGGACTCGAACCTCTGGCGGGAGAAATTTATAATGTAACGAGTTTGGTTAAACATGAACGTCTATACAATCCGATTTCCTGAGTTCTTATTACTTCCGTGTGTTATTTATACAGTATCGTAGGTGCTGATCGGTACGAGGCGAGTGCATCCGTTGGTTGCCAGTACTGAGCGAGAAACGAGTAAAAATTCCCCTCTCGCGACGTCTCTAGACGCGTAGGCTGTGTCATTCTTTCTCCGCTCCCAGCGTTCCCTTGAGGCAAACCTTCTTCTTTCCGTAGAAGCATGAGCAGAAAAAAGACTGTACGTTGACAACAATATCGTTTACTACACGTAAACTTTTCGATACCTGTCAATCAGGAGGTCTGAACTATCGATAGTAGACTACTTCCCGGGATTCTACTTGTAAGCGTGATCACTGACGAAATATACGGGGGAAAGAGGCAGTTAATAAAGGAATCGGGAGGACAGAAAAAAATTGGTGCTACACGGGAGATGCTGGGAAGTGCGGGGGAGCTGGTCACCCGACCCTCACCTGCTCCGTATCGCAGCTCCATGCGGCTGTGGGGGCGCGCGCGGACTCAGCGGCGGCCCGGGCCCCGCCACCGCGGCCGGCCGCAGAAGCCCCTCGCGGCGCCCTGCCGGGGATTACGGCTTACGTAAACAGCGTCACGCGCGCCCACACACCACACCACACCACACCGAGCCGTGGGGCGCCGCCCGGCGTTTAACGCCGCGCACTGCCCCGCCGAGTGTGGCAGGCGCTCTGCTGCGTCTCTTGCCAACTGCCCTAAGTCACCGCCTCCCACGCTTCCTTCCGCCCAACAGTGGGCTCACGTGGATGCTGCGAACAGCATCTGCACAACTACGAGTAAACAGAAAGGTCTAATCTCCTCCGTAACCTAACCCGCATCTTCAGGCCGAGATCTAGGCAGGTTGTTAAGATCAACTTACAACTGCTTCTTTTATTCCCCCTAAGATATAACTTAAAACGAAAGAGGGTGCATACAAGTGGATTCGTTCCTGAGACAAAATGGAACGAGGGGGGAAACCTTTCATTAATAATTGTTACAATATACATCAGCTGTATACGGCCATGCTTTGCTGTGGTCCAGTCTATTGAAATGGACAAGAAAGGAAAAAGAAAGCACACGTTTCTAATATATATGGTAACTGGATATACGTCCTACTCTCGTTCTCTCCCCCGTCTCCGTCCATCTCCCTTTCCCCCTTTCTTTGTCCATCTCCTCCTACTTCTCCCTGTCTCTGTCCATCAGCTTCCCCTTCTGTCTCTGTCCACCTTGTAATCCGCCCTCTCTCTCCATATCCTCCTGCCTCCACTCTCCCCTCTGCCTCTGTCCATCTCCTCCTTCCCGTTTTCTATGACCATTTCCTATTACCCCTCTCTGTCTATCTCCTCTTTTCCACTCTCTCTCACCATGAACCTTGTTTATTGCCACTGCAAATTCAGAGTCTTTTGTAATATTCTAATCATAAACTAATAATCCATAAACATGAGTACAACTTTCCAGTTTGTTAACAACGTTCCCCTGTTATTAAATTTACATAAATTTATGTATTACATATACTTGAAAATAGGTAAATAAAATACACGAGCGAATACCAATAGAATGTTGTGTCATTTCAAAGCAATCGGTCAAGAACTTTCGGAGATTAACGATTTTGAACGAAACAACATTTACATTTTTACAGAGTTTCCACTTTTATTACATATATACTAGATGGCGTTGCAGTAGGCCTATAAAAACTCGTAAGTATTCGAATGCAATGTTGTGCCAAAATTTCCAACCAATCCGTGAACAACTTTCGGAGATATGAAATTATGAACAAATATCTACTTTTGTAGTTATATAGAACCGTATTGTAATAAAGTCAGTCATTGTCACAGTGTAACACAACAGTCACGACACTTCTGCTTATTTTTGTTATCACTGCGACAGCAGGGCTCCAAGCGGACTCAAAGCTAATGTTCTGAACACGATGTCGGATGAGTGCGATCATTATCGTTTATATTGATTTGTAACATAGTTTTACGATAAGAGGCGTATCATGACATGAAAATCGGCAGCAACTAAAAATTACGCCATATTTGTCTTTCTTTAGTTTCTTGTGGATCCCAGCAGGTATGAAGCCGTACATTAGATGCAGTTTATTTACGATTCTCTTGTCATCTATATATCTAATGAAGGCTGCCTTTTCTTTTAAGAAGACGAAATGATTAGTACCTGGAAGAAGACCTGACCTTTTGCAGAAAGACGTCGTGTATGTCTAGTCAACAACGTGAAGTTTTCTTCATAACACTTCCAGCAACTTCAATGACTGTGGAACGTAGGAAACTAATGAAATGCAATACCTACTTTACTGAAAGTATCGAATGAGTTACCCCAGCTGCGGCTGAAGGGGAATCCACACAACGTGACAATAAAACGTCAGAAGCAATAAAACTCTTTCCCAACAACAGGAGAAACCGACTCCACAATTGTTGCTACATCTGACTACAAACGGCAAGGATCAGCACGTCGCTTTTGAAACAAAAATAATTACATTTACAAAAGTATTCGTGCATTAGAAACTCGATTGAAGTGTAAGAATGTGCGAATCATTAGATTCCGTACAAGGAAAGTGCCTATCGTAATAAGAACGGACAACATAAACATACGCACTTCTCCATGCATAAAATGTGTGTGTGTGTGTGTGTGTGTGTGTGTGTGTGTGTGTGTGTGTGTGTGTGTGTGTCCGCCTCTTAATTTCAGCGGGATAAGTTACAATTATAAGCCTATTCGAAAGTATTTCTTCGAGATTCAGCTGTTTTACTCGCCGCTAGAGGCGTGTCGCTCCACGGTAACAATTTTCATAACAGGGAACCACGATGAGGAAACGTCGCAACTGCATATATTAGACTGTAGTGGTTGCTCCGTATTCGAACTGAGCTGACAAATTTTAGTTCCGTCAGGCTAGAACTATTGCATGTACTGAGAAAATTAGAAGAGACAGCAAGACGCAGTGTTCAACTATTTTCCACTCCTACTGGTTTTGTATGTCAAGGAAATGTATGTGATCCGATGAGAAAGTGCGCTTGAAACAGTTACCTTTAATTTAATTTGACATAAATTTTTGAAGTGAAAAATTACAATCGGCGTTTACGACTCGAAACAATTGTTTATTCATTGGAATTCCCACTTTTAATTCAGCTGTTTGAAGAAACTCCACGCAGCGGCAAATATTTAAATGTCCCCTACAGACAGTCAATATTATTGCGCAATATTTCCATGCACAGTAATACTGAACATGTAGGAGCGAGACAGAGGTTGCGCAATAATATGTAGCACATCAAAAATTTCTGAAAAACTGTCAGCAGTATTGACAATATCGCTGGCAATCCATGTGCCAGTCTCTCGCGTGCAACAGTCTCTGGATATCTCTGTGTTCGCAGTTCGTTATTGTTGTATTGAAAATGAGTTCAAAACAATACGAAAGGGTTTTCTTATTAGAGTGCATCGAAATGTATAAATCTCTGCCGGCATTCTGGGAAGTTATGGCATTGGAGTACACAAACAGAAATATGAATCATATGATATGCTTCTTAGAAATACATAGAAAGGTACTCTACAGCCACGAAGGACGATATTTCCAAAAAAGGAAATAAAAAAATTAATACATGCGAAGTCCACGGGGCTAGAGAAAAAGACTCTAAAATTGGCATTTTGTACATAAATTCGTTGGTCGGTTTTGGGACGTCTTATGCCACAAAACCTAAATTTTATAGGTCACACAAAAAACTTGTTATCTCCCAGATAAATGATGGTTATCTGTAACAAGTAGATTTCTTTGGCACTTAAAACCAACAAACTAACGTACGTTATGCATCAATTGCTAAAGCCATAGTATTGCATCGCAGCCATCTGCCAAGTAGTGCTACATTTGGTTAACGACGACGTTTATCGGAACCATCGCTCAATTCTCTCCCTCATGAATGATCTTCAACGCTCCTTGAACCGAATTTCGATCCACCTTTTTCTTCGGCTTGCAACAAAGTAGTGCAATTATTAACAAAGCAGCAGCGTTTTTATCGTCCAACATTCCTAAACAGAATATTGTGGCATAATATTATCGATCGTCTAGAGAGTGCTTAACATTACGCAGTCAGATGCTTACTTAGAGTCACAGTGGCATACTTTATGCAGGCCAAAATAGTCTTTCCAGGGCGTTTTCCTTTCGATATTAGCGATTTTTTGTCCCATTCTTATCGCGTAGAGATCCTATTGCGCTTCTTTGGAACGCAATCGATGTTACTTTCCTTTTTGTTAAACATTGTCCTTCCATTATAAACTACTGATTTTTATTATCTGTGCCATTAATTGACTAAGAAATCACAATCCTTAACACATTTCGGGGGCTGATCTGACCTCGCGAAATCGGAGGGTCGGCAGCGCATCCGCGATTAGGGCAGACAACAGGTCCAGCGAGAGCAGGGTAAATAGTGTTACAGCCAGGTCGCCGAGTTTCGTAGACGACCTCTTGTCATTTTAGTGCAGGCGGATGTGATTCTACGGAGGTAGCTTTGCTGCAGTAATACCTAATCGATTACTGTTTCGTGCCAAGTCGAGCCTACGGTTGATTTAGCTCAAGTTGGTGTTGCTATTCGGCATCAGTTCTGCATTTACATCAGGGAACTAATAGCTATCTGAATGAGTTGTTAGTCGAACAAACGGACTTAACACATTTATCAAAGTACAAGTGAGTAGTTTTGTGCTCTTGGAAACTGGAATGTTTTCATGTGATGTTTCTGTCTTCAGGACTCTGAACCAATTCCAAAACTTCGATAATTAGTATCAAAGTGGTGCCTTCATAACCTTTGTCTTCTGGCAGTTATCTTCCGCGTTGTCCATCTTTACCGCCCTGATCTCAACTCGTATCTGCGTTTCAGCTATCAGATAGAAACGTTGTACGACGTAACACCTAAGTAGTTCGTTCTCATAAACTTCCGCACTTCGTAACAAAAACGCTGTCTTGACAATGCAAAATAACAAAATTACCGTCAAAGTTTTAAAAAACGTTGTGTATTCCTAACTTTATTCTCAACAACAGTAAGACAGATTTATGCGGGAAGAAGTAACGTTCCTTACCCCTGCTTAAAATACACGCACTCTCAATTTTAACAGTATACTTTTATGTAGTGCATGATGTTCTTCAGACTCACTGTCGGAGGACTGATGAACATTTCAGCCACGTTCTTCCATCGATTTAACAAACCCATGGTAAAATGTGCAGCACTTTGAATTCTCTTTCTTTCTTCCGTTAATTGATCTTGTTAAGTACTCCACATTAATCCAAGCCGGTTATCCTTTTCTTGCTTGATGCGTCTTCTATTTAATCCATCAGCTTATTTCTTTTAAGATCATGAGTAAGACACTGCAGTCATTCTAGAGACGTGTTGGGAGCTGTCAACTTTCGGCCTCATGACTTACCAGCAACTTTTGATCAAGGTTTACTTCCCCTAGCCTTTGGTAAGCCAGTCACCTAACTACAAGGAAGCAGACGCTTAATTTTGCTTCGTTTTTGTTTCCCTTGTGAATTCAACATTAGAGGACACTGTGTAAAAGATGGTTGGTTGGTTTAAAAGAGGGGGAAGGGCGCAAAATGAGTGTATACGATTTGCGCCAAAATAATAAATCGAGGTCTGCAAATTATTGCTGAAAATCTGTTATCTGATTAACAAAATGGTTTCAGAAAAGCGAGATTCTGCACTGGTGCTTTCACACTTAAACAAGTTATAGAGAAACAAAGAGTTCAAGAGGGAAACTCAACATCGCATTTATAGACTTAATACGCAAAAAACTGTTATGGAACATATTAGACAAGAAAGAATATTCTCCGTAAATGTACAAACATAATACAGACTAACCATGCTGCATCAGAAGACATACCTATAAATCAAGCGGTCCCGACAAGGGTTTAGTTATCACTCACACTTTTAATATATGTATATATGGTGACTATATGACTGAGGCATGAAACAATATCTTGGTCCAGGCTTGAGATTATCACTGTCATATTCTTTAATAAAATTCTTTTTGAAGTTGATCTTGTCGTCGTACAGGACAGCGAAATTTCGATACAAAGATCCATCCACAGGCTTAACCAGATGTCTAAGGAAAATAATAGGAAAATATCTATTCCAAAAATAAGAGTTACGGCTTTCAAAGGGGCAAAGACATTGAGGACTAAGATCACAATAGGAAACAAAACAATTGAACAAGTTAGTCACTTCAGTTACCTGGGAAATAATACAACCTACCAGAATGAACTCGACATGGACAACAAATTGAAGAAACATCAATTGATATGTCATCAATCACTAGAACATTGAGAAACATAGGAAACACAAAAGAATCTTTTTTATCAGGTGATGGCCGCCCCTACTTTGCTATTTGAACTTGGACAATCGCTAAAAAGCAATAAACTAGAATCTAAGCGACAGAAATCAAATTTCTAAGAGGACTTAAGGGCTGCACAAGATTAGATAGACTAAGGAACGAATGTAAAGTAGAGCTTGGGATGTATGCTATAAATGAGAAGATCAAGTCGTAACAACAAAGCTGGCTAGAACAACTACGTAAAATTTCAGATTCGAGACTATCAATACAAGCATTACATTTCAGAGCTTTAGGGACCAGATCCGTAGGAAGACCAAGAAAGAAATGGCTGGATATTTAGATGACGGAACTGACCTATGGCATAGACCATGATGGAAGAAGAAGAAGAAGAAGAAGAAGAAGAAGAAGACGACGACGAGGAGAAAGAAAAAGAATGGAAAATATTCAAGAAGAGATCTGATGGCAGTTTTGTTACCAACGTCTTCCGTCGATCAACTACGTTTAACAAGTACTCTTCAAGTGAATATCAGTCTAGTCCGCAACCAGATTCATGAAGTCATTCAGATTAAGTCGTTTGACATTGATATCGCTAAATATTTAACCGTTGCGATGATCCCATTTCTCAAACCGAAGGTTGGTTTGAACACTACAGTGCTTTACTACACATGGTCCTATAGGAGGTAGTATGGCCTTTCATTAGTCCGACGTTTGAACATTCTTACCCAGTGAGTTATGGAGGACGTACACTGAGGTGACAAAAGTCATGGGACAGCGAGAACCACATATACAGATGACGGTGGTGGTGATGATGTTGATTTGTGGGGCGCTAGACTCCGCAGTCATCAGCGCCCGTACAAAGTCCCAATTTTTTCACATTCCAAGATTTTTCACAGACCAATCTAGCCACTGTCACGAATGATGATGATGATGATGATGATGATGAAGACAACAGAGACACCCAGTCCCCAAGCAGAGAAAATCCCCAACCCTACCGGGAATCGAAGCTGGTACCCCATGATCCAGAGGTAGCAACGCAAGCCACTAGACCACGAGCTGCGGACAGATGACGGTAGTATCACGTACACAAGATATAAACGGGCAGTGCATTGGCCGAGCTGTCGTTTAGACTCAGGTGATTCACGTGAAATGGTTTCCGGTGTGATTACGGCCGCATGATGGGAATTAACAGTCTTTGAACGCGGAATGGTAGCTGCAGCTAGACTCAAAGGACATTCCATTTTGGAAATCGTACGGGAATTCAATATTCTGAGATCCACAGTGTCAAGAATGTGCCAAGAATACCAAATTTCAGGCATTACTTCTCACCAAAAACAACGCAGTGGCCGACGGCCTTCAGTTAACGACCGAGAGCAGCGACGTTTGCGTTGAGATGTCAGTGCTAACAGACAAGCAACACTGCGTCACTAACCGTAGAAATCAATATTAGAAGTAGGATGAATGTATACGTCAGTGCGGCGAAATTTGATGTTAATGGGCTTCTTCTGGGATCGTGTCCATTCGGGTGGACCCTAGACGATTGGAAAGATGAGTCCGGATTTTAAATAGTAAGAGCTCTTGGCAGGGTTCGAGTGTGGTGCAGACATCACGACACCATGGGCCCAAGATGTCAAACAAGACACGGTGCAAGCTGGTGGCGGCTCCATAATGGTGTGGGCTGTGTCTGTATGGAATGGACTGGGTCCCCTGGTCCATTCATTGTCTGGAAATGGTTATGTTCGGCTACTTGGACACTATTTGCAGCCATTCATGGACTTCATTTCCCAGACAACGACAGGAATTTTTATGGATGACAGTGTCCCTTGTCACCGAGTTACAATCGTTTGCGGTTTGTTTGAAGAAAATTTTGGACAGTTCGAGCGAATGATATGGCTACCCAAATCGCTCGACATGGATCCCATCGAACGTTTATGGGACATGTTCAGGAGGTCAATTCTTGCACAAAATCATGCAACGGTAACACTTTCGCAATTATAGACGTCGACAGAAGCAGCAATGACACAGTATTTTTGTAGGGGACTTCCAACAACTTGTTGAGTGCATGCCACGTCGAGTTGCTGGACTAAACCGGGCAAAAGGTCCGTCATAGCTTAACGAACCACGATGCAACCTACATTTTTCACACCGATTAATCATTGCTACTAGTGAAACAAGCGATAAGAGAAAATAAGCCTAGGACCGATCGACGATTGAACCTACGGTTTGTGCTGCTGAAACTTCCCCTTTGTGTGCAAAAACAAAAAAAAAAAAAAAAAAAACAAAAAAACAAAAATGACAGTGCTGGAAAAAAACTTAAGTTATTTGATTTTCAAACAGCAGAGCAAAACTGAACGTACTCAGACAGTTCTCTCTTTACTTATTCTGATCATCACTGAACTGACACACAATATTTTTAGTGCAACGGAATCTGACTTTCAATAATCCCTACAAAAGAATGCCCCTGACTAACAATAACCTATACCTTTCGTGAATCACTTACCTCACAAAAATCTTCGTTACTCAAACTACTGCAATACAGCGAGCTCCAATACTGCCAGCTAAATAAAAGATTCAAACTACTGAAGGCACTAACTACTGATAGGCATAGTTAGCAAATCAAAGATTTTGATAGAGAAAAAACAATGTATTTACCTTAATAGTGTTCAAAAGTGTATATATATCGGTTCATGATATCCTTTTTCTGGCGGACACACGTCCAGATCGTCCGCTCATAGTAACCTCTCAAAACTCTGGCATCTCTCTCCCCACATCCACGGCTCACATCCAACTGTCCAACGCTACACTAGCGAATATTCCAACAATGAGTCCAGCCAGCCACAGACTGTACACAGCGCAGTCAGCGATTTTCATACAGAGCACTACGTGGCGTTACCAACATAAAAACCTGAACAGCCTACCTACATAGTGACACATACGAACTTACTTACCAAGTGACATTTGTTTTTCTTGTTGGGTTTTATTCGCACATAAGCAGATTGGACTAAATTAAAAATGTTCCTTGAACGAAACTAGATATTCCTTCTTAAAACGACTACAACCCAAACGACCATGAACACCGCTGATCAGCTCTACTTTCGACATATTAATGGGGCGCGTGTCATTTACCGATAAGCATTATTCCGAGTTTCCTAAATTTGTTTTAAAAACCTCACGTATGGTAACATACGTGCTGTTCGTTTCAGGAAACATGCAGGGGGTTTTGTGATTGTTTTTGCTCTATTTTTAGCGTGGGAGCGCAGGGACAGAAGAGGGAAAGCAAAGGGTGCAACACGTGGCTCGTGTCGACTGTGGTGGTTTGCCTGTCTGCCTATTCACTAGTAACATCAAAATGGAACACAAAAAGTGATAAACAAACCACTTTTAATATCCAGCTAAATTCTACTTCCTGATCTTAATCTAAAATTGAACAGCTTTACTAAGAACATGGTGAAAGACATCGGTAAGACTGGCAAACATTACCGTATCTGCATAACAAATTTTCATCTCTCTGTAAAGCCAAATTAAAGGAAGGCTTATCGTTGTCCTGTGTATATTCAAATTGATCAAGGATTAAAACCTCAATAACATTGTAGTAAGTGATGAGAAATTTAGCTGCTGTTTCTCTGTGAATCCTTGTTAGATAATTACTATTGGACACTCATAAAGCATCTTTAGGAACAGCAATATCCTGTGATCATTGACCGATACATTATTCAGACGATTTGTAGCTTTTATTTCCCCATTTATAATAAATGACTTCCTTTATAATAAAAAAATGACCTGTTTCCTGTGTGCTGAATTATCATGGAAACTTGTTAACTCTGTATCAAGTTAGAAACATCAGCTGTGGACAATTACAGATTTAAAACATCTCCAATGAATTTTGTGGCAACTAAATAGATGGCTACAGTTAACTTTCTACGTAACTTCCACTGTTTTCTATTTACTTCAGCACAGGCTGAAAACAGCAACTGCTCTCAAAAAATGGATGAGCAGCAGCTAAGCATTGCAAGTGCAGTCTCGTAACTAGTGCAATAGTTCGCATATTTCGGGAATTAAGTATTGCAACGCAGTACAAACAGCGTACAAAATGGGAAAAAGAAATTTGTAGATGAAATGTCATTTTCAATAATTAACGTAGCGTTGACTATCCCTCAGTCTCACGTAAGAGAATTGCTGCTTTCCCAATGTAAGTAAATGATATTTGTCAGAGAGAAGATAGCTCACGATGCAATGTCGCACAGTCAACGAAAGTCCCAAAAGTTTTGATTGGCGCGTTACCAAGAAAGAAGTAACAGATGAGAAAGTTCACATATTAATCACGGCAACTGAAAATGGTATAAGATAAATGGCTACCTGGATCTTACAGCAAAAAATTAAAATCCCAGATATCACTGGCAGTCCACGTCGTACGAAAACTGCTATTCCACTGCCAGGTCACATCGAAATACGGCAACGAAAATAATAATAAAGGTTTAATCTTCCAACTTAACAGTTGATTCAATTTGGTTTGACCCCAATCTAAAATTTATTTGCTCTGAAACCTGTTGCTGTCCAACTTTATGTGACGATCCCATTACCCTGGCAATGCTCGGACATACTCGTAAGATATTTAATCTGATCCATCAAAGGCTTTGCGATGAAAAAAAAGTGACCAGCTACACAGTTACCTCCCCTGAAACGACGAATCAAATCCTCATCCGTCATCTTCCTGTCTAAATACATAATATCCGTTTTATCGGCAGTCACAAAACGACGCACAACAGTTCAGCTTATCAGTCGGGAGAGAACTAAGCAAATTTGGCTATTGTTATTAAGACGTTAAGACTGCAGGACCTGTGCTGCTACGTAAACTAAGATCGACCAAGACATGATATCTGCATTAGCGAACTACGAGGACGAGTGAAATGAAAACTATAAATCCGTAACACTGTTGGTCCCTAGCTCAAGTTGCTTACTTGGCAATCATTGATACGCTATACCTATGCCGGTATCTGTACATTTAGTCAACATCTCGAACACTGTTAGATACATGCATACCAACTTACAGGTTACTGGCAGCATCTTCGCTTGTTTTGTTATGCCTTTACAGTTTCCATTTTTTCAGTCTCTTATTTTCATAAAAACGTAATAGCAAATAATGCACCTCAGCTGAAAAATTATGCGACTTATCTTTGTGACTAGTCGTTTAGGTATCGTCCCAGCACGAAGCACCAGTACATTTGCGTCAAATATGAGCGAAAGCGTCGTTACTGAGATAGAGCTGGAAATAGTTTGTTAATCAATCGGAGTTATTTACAAATGCCACAGAATTCTTCAGTCACAATGACAGAACCGAGAACTGAAGGCATCTCCTTCCGAAAACGAGCCACTTTCTTTGTTACGCAGCATCTCGTTCCACATTGATCAGTATTTTACAAATCACATTACAGTTTGGGTCATAAGCGAATTTTTTGTATGTGTAGATACTTGTGGATATGTGGATGATGATCACTGACCACTAAAGTAAGATAAATGTGAGACGGTAGCGCTCGAAATTGCTATTTGTTAGGGTTTTGGACGTGGATGATTCTGTTTTAACGCTGGTATGGGATGATGTCACCTCTTGACTTCTTGAAAGAATAGTGGTTTCGTTCTCCTGAAATGAGTTCCGGGAAAAATAGTAAATGAACAACATTGGCCACATCAAAGTCAACATCTCTCATATTTAATCCCAGCAAGCTCGTATAGTAACGCCCCGAATTCTCAGTCATTTTGTGCTACATGTTGCAAAATTTGTTGTCACGGGCTTCCTGGGACGATAGCGACATACATGTGCTGTACATGTCGGGCGAGTCATCGGCTTCACTCCGTATACCCATTAACAAAGACACCTTCACATATAATAGCGTTACAGTTTTTTCTGGATATATTGCCCAAGAATTACACTAAAAGTAATTCCTATCCTGCAGTTCTGGTCAACGTCATCTAAATGTTTCCCTTGGTTGTAAAGCAAGTGCCGGACCTGCAAAGCCCTTCCTCAGTATCGCCATTACTACCCCGCCTGGTATTTGGTTGAAAGAAACCGGTACTCTGTAATGGGCCACGTCTCAAGTCGCTCTCAGCCACATCACTATCAGCCACAAAAGAACATCGACTTCCAAGTGAACCCTGTGTAGCTTGCACCCGTCGTTCTTCCTCTGTCAGTACCCAAGTAAAATAAATATACTGATATTAATCTCCATGAGATATAGTGCCGTCACAAAACAAAGAACAATAGACCTCTTATCAGTCGAAACGAAGAAATAATCCATGAACGTGCAAGTGGACGCTTTCGCTGCAGACCGCTGATGATTTTTATTTCAGTAAAACGAAGCGCTTTTGGTGGCAAAAACACGCGTTTTCTTGTAGTTGCAAAGACGGATTTAAATTACCCTCAATAATTGTGAAGCAACTACGTACAATATGGTCAATCAAATGAATTTAATCACATCAGCCATTGTGTAAAACAAACCGGAAGAAAGGAATATAAGATTGTACGCCCGTTGACGAGATGATTAGAGATTACAAACTCGCTGTGGACGAAGATGGAGGAAATAATTCGCCTGGGCCCTTTTCTACAGGACCACCTGGGCAGTTCGCCTTTCGTGATCCAGGAAAGCCACGGAAACCGTGGTCAGGAAGAGTGAACGGCCATTTGAAAGTAGCTCCTCTCAGCCGTTAGTGCAGTGCCTTAGGACTGCGCCACCTCACTCTCAGTGTAACACAACAAAAATTCAGTTTTCCTTCGAGGCATTTTAAAGATATGATACTGCCGCTTCGCAGTGTAAGTAGAAAAACATGTAAAGTGTGAAAATGCAGAAATATACTGACAGCAGCGACCAGAAGCTGCAGTGCTTTTTTCGTTAAGGAGTGTAAAAGAAATCGTCAGCAACTACTTCCAAAATCAGTTCCGTCTCTAACGACCTGGCTGTCGACGAGACGTTAAACACTCACCACCACCACCACCACCACCACCACCACCACCACCAAAATCAGTTGTTAATTTATAAAATCTTTTTGGTGCATTTATATTACAGTCACCCAAGAAACGGTTTATTCGCAGCACATACTTTTTTTCATCTAAACTGTTGCACTGATAGTCCTGTCTATTCCCCCAACTTCCGCCATACAATTTCAGCATCAAACAGAAGATGCCGTTTAACATTTTTAAAGCTGTTTAAAGGAAAATGTCATTTCCGCCCCTCTCCACACACACACACACACACACACACACACACACAAGAAATTTAAGCTTCGTCAATCTTAGCAGCAAGACCATCGCTGAGAGGCAAACTGGAATCTGGCGTTAATTGAAACAACAGTGTCTTAAATTTATCACTGTCGCAATTATGAAGGCTGTAGCCATTAAACCCACAGTGTCGTAAATGATCCAAGGAGAAGTATTTTAGTTGGACTGTTTAGTGGTATTTTCCACGGAAACGTTATTCAGATGCGTTTGATACGAGATCTAAATGCACTGCCTTCACGTCCAATTGCCGGGCAGGATACGCCTGCCAACGAGCAGTTATGCAATCTGCACAACCCCACTGCGTTGCAGACAGCATACGTGCAAGTACTGTATGTAATGCAAGTCAATCTGTTTCCTACGGATTAAACTCTTTCTGTTGGTCTTTATTTTGTTGTAACACAGACTTTGAAATGAAATATCTCAAATCTCTTAAACCTTGAATGCAAGTAACAAAATCGCCCTTGAACGTATTATCTCTCATTAATTCTTCACCGCAGTTCCTACTTTCACGAAAGAACGAAAGCCGAAATGAAAGATACTAAAATAAGTGATTGCGGGATAGAAAATAGCCGGAATCGTTCAGCAAAGGAAAGCAGCATGACCTGATGAGATAGCTGTACGATTCTAGATAGTTGCTTATCTCACATGAAGTCAAAGGTAACCAACGAGAAAGTACTTCAGTGTGTTTGTAAGACTCTCGATATCTTGACCTCCATTAAAGCCACAGAAACAGTCTTTTTATGCCCATCTTACTGAGCGAGAAATATAGCCTCATGCCACTTATCACTGAAGGAAACTAGGAAGCGAAAGTTTGACAAGGGCGGAGAAGAGGTTTTTAGTCGCTGAATCTCAAACACTGGACACGCGAAGAAGACATACCATCATCATGACTGGAACAACTGAAGACGGAGAAAGATCTTTCATTAATGTCACCAACATTCGGTGACAAGACGGCACCTACAGCAGTAATGGTGGTGTGGTGGTGGTGGTGGTGGTGGTGAAGAAGAAATGGAAGAACGAAATTTTCTTAGATACATTGATACTATCGTGCCGTTTACTTATGTTACATTTCTGTCAGAAAGTATGTTTACCGCACAGAAATACATATATGATATTTTGTGTCAGTTATACAAACTTGGCAGCAATCTGACCGTAGCTGTATAAGATTTAAGGATCATGTGAATTGATAGAAGTCCACGCGACCTCTCATTCCGGACTCTTCCTTGCTTTAGCGATGTTCTACAGAGATTTTTAAAAACAAAGATCAGATCTATTGCATAGTATGTATCGAATCTAATAAAATGATACAGTATCACTGAGATGTTCTCTTTGTTAAGCTGCTATAATTAATTTTCTCGAGTCCGCGATCGCTTAGCTCTTTCGTATAACAGTTTCCAAATAAAAGAATACAGAATATTTCGTTAATTTTCTGTTATCTTTGATTTTAATACAATTATTTCAACACGTCCTATTTCAGTTACATACTACCACCAATTGCCGCACATGTTTCTAGAATGAAAGGCTGTGGCTAAGCCATGTCTCCGCAATATCCTTTCTTCCAGGAGTGCTAGTTCTGCAAGGTTCGCAGGAGAGCTTCGGTGAAGTTTGGAAGGTAGGAGACGAGGTACTAGCGGAATTGAAGCTGTGAGAACGGGGCCTGAGTCATGCTTGGGTAGCTCAGTCGATAGAGCACTTGCCCGCGAAAGGCAAAGGTCTCGAGTTAGAGTCTCGGTCCGGCACACAGTTTTAATCTGCCAGGAAGTTTCTGTGCTGCATATGTCTTCGTTTCCCAGCGATATTAAATTTTGTCGATTTCTTTTTAAATAAATAACGTTTATTAAACTTTCCAGGCTACCACTCGCTCAAACCGATCGTGATTTAGGTAAGTTCGATTATCTGTAATCTTGTTTGATTTCACTGCAATAGAAAACTAAGGAAGTATTCTTTGGATTAAAGCGCAGGAAAAAATTAAGAACTATAGAAAGAGGAGGAATGGCGATTCTATTAGTGTTTAACGGAATAAAAATGCAATACAAAGGAGGAGACATTCTGGTAAGAAAAGAACCCAACAGCGGCGTATTTTCACTTCTATCTAGCGGAAAGGTACTCCATCAAAAAGAACAAATGCGAACTGAAGTGTTTTCTATACGCAGCGTGTAGAATATAATCGAAACGATTACACTGACGATTTTGATCCACTAACGGCCGTTATCTATGAGGGGCAGTCCAATGGAAAAAAAAAAAACCGAGCACTCGCCACAATGGGACCGTGGAACGCGCTTTAAGAAGATTATTCCGCTGGGAAACGAGACGAGCAGTCCCTGTTTCGTAGAAAGCGGTTGGCCGCTGACGGATCCGTCCCGCACCCACTTGCGCATTTCCTCGTCCGACTGAAACTGATGTTCATGACTGTCTTTCTTCAGGTCGCCAAAGACGTGAAAATCACACAGTGAAAGATTCGGGCTGTGCGGAGGATGTTGCAGTGATTCCCAACGAAATCGCTGAAGCGCAGCGCTTCACCGATTGGTAGGGTGTTATCGGGCAAAAGGATAATTTCGTCCAACAGCATTCCGGCAGCCCGAGGGCAAACGGCAAAGCGGGCAGTAGAAACATCTCACATCTCCTCCATCAAAGAAATCCAAAGCTGTTCACACAAATTCTGGGACGGTCATGGTGACCTCCTCTTTCGACTGTAAGGACCCTCTGCTCGTAGAGTTCCTCGAGCGTGGAACCACAATCAATGCGCAGCGCTACGTAGACGCTTTGCAGAAACTGCCACGAGCCATAAAATTTAAACGCCACGAATGCTGTCGGATAGAATCATGACGCACAATAAAGCCCTTCCCCACAATGCCAATCGGACGAAGGATACGTCTCAGCGATTTGGTTGGGAAACACTGCAACATCCGCCGTAGAGTCCGGATCTTTCACCGTGTGATTTTCAAATCTTCTGCAACCTGACGAATAACATGCGTTGGACAAGAAAGAGTACTAGCACGAGTGGGTGCGGTTGTGGATCCCTCAGCGGCCAACTGCTTTCTAGGAAACCGGAATTGCACGACTCGTCTCCCAGTGACATAAATGCCTTAACACGTGTGATCATTTTTGAGCGGAATCAGTCCATGGTCCCCTTGTGGCCGGTGTTCGGTTTTCATTTTGAAACAGGGAGATTCGAAAAGATACATCCGAATTCAGAAGATAATATCTTCAACATGAATGGAGAGAGAGAGAGAGAGAGAGAGAGAGAGAGAGAGAGAGAGAGAGAGAGAGAGAGCTGGTGTCGACCTTAACTTACGCATAGAAACAACAAGTTTACCTTGCCATCAGTTGCAAGTTGCCTGTTCATGTGGTTGTCGGTAGGGGTATCTCTTGTGCTAACTCACTCGTCCATTTCCTAATGTGCGTTGAGTTGATGCGGCAACGCACGTACGGATGAAGTTAGCGTTCTCCATTTCAACAGGTGCAACTGAGTTACAGTTACTGTGGCGTGAGTTTCGTCGTGAATACGGAATAGAGTCTCCTACAAGACCTAGAGCGTAGTGGGCATGTGGATCTTACACTGCACCTGACATTATCTCACGGTACGTGATTTTTTTTATTTTTGGTAGGAGTTTATGCAAGATTTCGTCTATTTGCCTCCCGTTCCAACTGTGAGTGAACTGCAAATTCATCAAGTAACAACAGTGAGTTCAATGAATCCAGACATCCCCGCAGAGCTATGGGACCAGTTTGAATATCGTGTAAATGTTCAACGCTCGTCCGGTAGAGGGCACACGGAACATTTGTGAAAGGAAAACTCTGATCTTTAATGTAAGTGTAAAGAACACACAAACATTGTATGTGTATGCGTGTAAAGGTTACATACGAGTAAAATCTGATGGATTTAAATAAATAAATAAATAAATAAATAAATAAAAATTCGTAGTCTTAAGCACAAGTTAAAATTTGCCCCAAATTTCTAAAGTCATGCATGTAGGAGATACAATCCTGTAAAATCATACAAATCTTTTTGATATATCCTGTTTAATAGTGATACGCAATAGTGGACCTAAGGAACCTATCTCCAGCACGAGGGTTGGAACTTTAATAGTGGCAAATATTTAATTACAGTTCGTACAAAAAGTTGTGTGTTAAACTTTCGAAATCGGCGACTGTGATCTTTGCAAATTTGAAACTGGTCTATGGGGAACATTCCTTATGAAGACACAAGGTTTTCGCTGCCAAAAGTCGCTTTTGGAAGGCCGAATGGTTCAAATGGCTCTGAGCACTACGGGACTTAACTTCTGAGGTCATCAATCCCCTAGAACGTAGAACTACTTAAACCTAACTAACCTAAGGACATCACACACATCCATGCCCGAGGCAGGATTCTAACATGCGACCGCAGCGGTCGCGCGGTTCCAGACTGTAGCGCCAAGAACCACTCGGCCACTCCGGCCGGATGGAAGGCCAGGAACACGTTGAAAATGAACCTCGCTGAAGAAGACCTTCAGCTTCAATAACCGACGAAAACGTCGAACATGCTCTTGTGGATCAGACTGACGTTAAACAATACGGATGGCGGTGACCCGTTTAACACTTTCACCGTACATCAAAATTTGACTAAAGTTTCGTACATGCGAAAGGTTTGTGCCAAAATGGCGCCGAAAAACTTCACAACTGAGTACAAGGATAGTCGAAGAAACGTGTGCGTTGATCTCCTTGAGAGGATTGCCAATGACCACGAATGATTCAGTGGTGTGATCACAGGTGATGAATCCTGGATTTTCAAGTACGATCCTGAGACAAAACGGTAAAATGGGAGTGACACCCTGAGACATCTCCTCGACCGAAACAAACTCGAATGAGTTAAGCAAAGACTAAAACAATGGTGATCTGCTTTCTGTCTGTTCCTCCAGCACAAACTGTCAACCAGTTGTTTTACAAAGATGTCTTTGAAAAGCTAAGAAAACGGTGAATCGAGTGAGACCGGACATTGCGCACAAGTGGATGCTGCATTATGACAACGCCCCAAGTACACGGTCACTTCCACCTCACAATTTTTGACCTCAAAAGCCATTGCTGGTGTTTCACAGCCTCCTCCCCCCCCCCCCCCCCCCCTCCCGTTTTCCTTATCTGAGTCCTTGTGACTCTTTTCTTTTCTCGAAACTGAAACATGTCTTAAAAGGATGTCATTTTGGGACTGTGGACAACATTCAAAAGAATGTGAAGAATGTGACCGACATGTTAAAGGCCCTACCAGCTGAGGCCTTTCAGCGCGGCTACCAAGACTGGGAACAACGACTCCGTCTGTGTACAGCTGCCGAAGGAAACAGCTTTGAAGTGGACAAGACTGTTGCATGAACAAAATAAAAATAATTGAGCCTCCTTCAGAAGATATCTACATCTGCATCTACATGATTACTCTGCAATTCACATTTAAGTGCTTGGCAGAGGGTTCATAGAACCACAATCATACTATCTCTCTACTATTCCACTCCCGAACAGCGCGCGGGAAAAACGAACACCTAAAACATTCTGTTCGAGCTCTGATTTCTCTTATTTTATTTTGATGATCACTCCTACCTATTGGGCTCAACAAAATATTTTCGCATTCATAAGAGAAAGTTGGTGACTGAAATTTCGCAAATAGATCTCGCCGCGACGAAAAACGTCTTTGCTTTAATGACTTCCATCCCAACTCGCATATTATATCTGCCACACTCTCTCCCCTATTACGTGATAATGCAAAACGAGCTGCCCTTTTTTGCACCCTTTCGATGTCCTCCGTCAATCCCACCTGGTAAGGATCCCACACCGCGCAGCAATATTCTAACAGGACGACGAACGAGTGTAGTGTAAGCTGTCTCTTTAGTGGACTTGTTGCATCTTCTAAGTGTCCTGCCAATGAAACGCAACCTTTGGCTCGCCTTCCCCACACTATTATCTATGTGGTCTTTCCAGCTGAAGTTGTTCGTAATTTTAACACCCAGGTACTTAGTTGAATTGACAGCCTTGAGAATTGTACTATTTATCGAGTAATCTAATTCCAACGGATTTCTTTTGGAACTCATGTGGATCACCTCATACTTTTCGTTATTTAGCGTCAACTGCCACCTGCCACACCATACAGCAATCTTTTATAAATCGCTTTGCAACTGATACTGGTCTTCGGATGACCTTACTAGACGGTAAATTACATCATCTGCGAACAACCTAAGAGAACTGCTCAGATTGTCACCCAGGTCATTTATATAGATCAGGAACGGCAGAGGTCCCAGGACGCTTCCCTGGGGAACACCTGATATCACTTCAGTTTTAGTCGATGATTTGCCGTCTATTACTACGAACTGCCACCTTCCTGACAGGAAATCGCGAATCCAGTCGCACAACTGAGACGATACCCCATAGGCCCGCAGCTTGATTAGAAGTCGCTTGTGAGGAACGGTGTCAAAAGCTTTCCGGAAATCTGGAAATACGGAATCAACTTGAGATCCCCTGTCGATAGCGGCCATTACTTCGTGCGAATAAAGATATACGTGAATCTATAATTTGTCTAAGAGGGCATGGTCTGGAAATAAAAGTAAAACAGCCTGACTACGCCTATTCAGGCTGTTTTAGTTTTATTTCTAGACCATGCCCTCTTAGACAAATTATAGATTCAGATATATCTTCTGAAGAAGGCTCAATTATTTGGGTCGAAACCTAGGTAAAGGTTGGTTTCATTACCGCAATCGAGGCTGATAGTTTCTTATATATTAGATTATCACGATTCCTGACTGGGCTGCAATGTTGGAAGTACAAAAACAAAATAAAAACTTTGGTAGACAAAACTTCAGTCTCGTTACTATTCTCACGCAGCTCTTATACCCTGCTGACAGTTGACTGTGGCAGTGAGCACGGCGGTCGCGGCCGGTGGCCGGGCTCCGCCTTGTGGCCAACAGAGCCGCCGCCGCCGGAAGCCCGACCGCTGTCAGCCATGTCCAGCCGCTTGTCGCGCCTGCTTTTATTGTGATTAATGCCGACCGGACCTTTTTGCATATTACGATTCTGACGGCGCTGAAGGTCTTCCCGCGCAAAGGCTTCTTTAATAGGCACTGCCGTTACGCAACGTAAAGGTTAATCTGTTTTTTTCCAACGCTGAGCGGACTGAAACAGCAAACACGAATTATAGAGCGGAAACAGATCGAAACGTGTCTTTGCCCTGATGAAAATGGGAATTATTTCTTCTTAGCGAGGTTTCTATGCACGGTGCAACGGCACGCAAACAAGCTTATCTATAAGTGTCTTGTGCGTAATCCGTCCCAATTCTGAAACAAATGTACTTGTGTATAAATAGAACACGCCGCCGTTTGTCGTACGCTGAAATGAAACTCACTACACCTGAGCATTCAGCTAAAAGCCACCTGTCTTATTACCGAGTCGCCTCCTTTCCTCTACAACGCACTTTACGCAGTGATGTGCTTGTTCGTTGTAGTAGCCCTCGCTTTTGTTTGGAGATATTCAGTACGAAAAAATCCTAGACTGTTGTCAAACAATAGAACGGAAAACGCTAACAAGTTATAACGTTTTAATCATATACGCCTTTGTGCTCTCAAAACTGAAAGATAGTTTTTTGGTTTGACTAGTTGCCTTATAAGTACATCATTGGTTTTCATACCCTGTTTGAAGCTACTGAAATAATGCGTTTTTCGTCTTCCATACGCGTTTCCTTTTTTTTGTGTAGTTTCCTCGTCTCTTCCCAGTGTGTACCGCAAAGAAAGGGCAAGAAAAAACAGACCTAGGGAAAAGAAATCTTGCAAAATCAGCACAGAGATAACACATCCACATCAAAAACAAGCGGAAACATATGAGGAAAGACCACCACTGCGAATGTTTTGCTCCAATAAGATGTAATGCGCATGGTAACACAACTCATTACTTTTGTAGCTGAATAAACGTTATCGAAATTAATATTCCGCAAGGCCTTCTCTGCGGCTACGGTGGATGGCACTTAGGGTACCGCTGTAGTTTCCCCGCTTTACCTATTGAACTCGCGGATGGTGCAAGGGAAAAACGATGGTCAGTAAGAATCCACATGGGCTCCGATTTATTTGATTTTTACAAATGGCTCTGAGCACTATGGGATGTAACATCTCCCCTAGAACTTAGAACGACTTAAACCTAACTAACCGAAGGACATCACACACATCCATGCCCAAGGCAGGATTCGAACCTGCGACCGTAGGGGTCGCGCGGTTCGAGACTGAAGCGCTTAGAACCGCTCGGCCACACCGGCCGGCATCTGATTTGTACGTTCATGGTCATGTCACGAGATGTGTGTGTGTCGGAGGAAGTAATATATTACTTGACTCCTAGAATGTCAACTCTCGAAATTTCAACAGTAAATCTCTCCGTAATGCACAACACCTGTCTTGTAGCGTCTGCCACTTGAATTTGATGCGAGTCTCCATAGCTCTCTCGTGCTTACTAAATAAACTCATGACGAAACGCGTCATTCGTCTTTGCATATTCTCTAATCTCTTCCACTAATCCTATATGGTAAGGGTCCCACACTGGCGACAACACTCGGTCAAGAGTGCGCTTTCTTTTTATGGATTTACATTTACTTAGGATGCTTCTAATGAATCTCAACTTGGTATCTCAAACACAAGGTTAATATTTTTAGCCATTGTTACAGTCAAATTTCTTACTTACACATGTATCTTGTTATGTTTCCACGATTTTCTCACTATAACCCTTTACGGGTGCGGTAAATTAAGACAAACCGCGCATATTCTGATTATATACGTTAATATATTCCTAGATTTGATGACCACTGTCTTAGGTTTAGCAGGAACAAGAAAATAAAGGAGTTGTTATCTGTTGACTAATCTGATGCAATGTCTTCACATTTCTGCTCCTATGGCTGCGTCCAGATGCCTGTTAACGGCCTAATTCGTTCTGAGTTCTACGACAATAGCTCATTTGTTACCACAAGGGCGGAGCGTTTTTTAGCATGTTCCATATTTTATACTAGCCCTTAACAGCGGCTGTAGTTTTGCTATGATGAGTAAGTAAGCTACTGTAAGTACGATAACATCAGCTGCCGTCACATGTCTGTGTGTTCGGGTAAGCATAGCTCGTCACGTGCGATCCGCATTACTCCCCTCCCAAGATGACCAAATCCACTATGGGTCGGCATGTACAGCCTCGCTGCGCAGCGTGGGCACATAGCGCGTATTAGGTATGCATCGTGCTAAGCTATACATTATACAACGTGTACATTATGCAATAAATAGTGCGGAGGTATGGATTAAACACACCGAAGATAGTATAACCATTATATTCATTACTGTTAATAGTACCACATAGCACATACCAACCAACAAATGCATTTTCAGCAATATGATAAAGATCAAAAGTCAAACAGTAAATAGCTATTTCAAAGAGTAAATATTTTCCCCTAATTCACGTAGTATCACAATTTAACGCAACAGTCGTGACAATCCCCCTGGGCCGGCCGCGGTGGTCTCGCGGTTCTAGGCGCTCAGTCCGGAACCGCGAGACTGCTACGGTCGCAGGTTCGAATCCTGCCTCGGGCATGGATGTGTGTGATGTCCTTAGGTTAGTTAGGTTTAAGTAGTTCTAAGTTCTAGGGGACTGAGGACCACAGATGTTAAGTCCCATAGTGCTCAGAGCCATTTGAGCCACTCCCCCTGGTTGCTGTTACCCATTTCGATAGCAGCGCGTCACGTGATACTTATTAGTACGATATCGGATGAGTGCGAACACTATCACTTATATAGTTTTTACAATAGGAAACGTACGCAGTGCCATAAAAATTGACAATAACTAAAAACTGACGTCACATTTGTCATTCCTTAGTTTCCAAAGGAAACTGTAGATTACAGGACACACTATCTATGAGTCTCATGTAAATGTAACGTGCTGATAATTACTGAAGAATATCTGTTTTCTTTAATAATATAAAATTTCCAGTAAACCTCAGAAAAGAAAACCTGACCTTTTGGCAGAAAGGCCTCTACACAACAATGCGAAGTTTTGTTCGCTACACTTCCAGCCAATCAGTGACTGTAGCCCACAGACGTCATAATTCAACGCCAAAAAACAAGACAGCTTTCGCAACACGGAAGAAACCAATCACACAATTGATGCAACACCAGAGTCACAGAAGACAGGGATCTTCAACGTATTAATTCTTGAAGCAAACGTAATTACATTTGCAAAAATATTCGTGTATCAGGAAGTCGAATGAAGTGTAAGAATAGGCGAAACTTTACAATCCATAAAAAATATTTTCATGTCAAGGAAAGTGCCGGTCATAATAGGAACAGACTACAAAAGAAACACATGATTCTTAGGCATGAAATGTGTATTTATATTACCTTGCTTTCAACGGAATAAGCTACAATTATTCGTATATTCGAAAGTATTTCTTAATCTTACTTTCAGCGGAATAAGCTACAATTATTCATATATTCGAAAGTATTTCTTAGTGAATAAGTTATAGCTTACATCACTGAATAAGTGAAATTCGTCTATTTTTACATTTACTGCACGATAATTCATGTACCGTGGCAATTTAGTAATGCATGGAACGCAAAAAAATAAAAATTATTTCGTTCATTAAGTAGAAAAATAAATAAAACATGCATTATCCTTGCAATACGTGCCACTGTCTGCATTCTCGTCACTTGGAGCGCTCATGTCGCTCCAGCTGCCAAACGGTAACAATTTTCACCCCAGAGAATGTGGCGTCTGTGTGTATTACATTGTGGTTATATTCTTCAAATCAATAAGTATCTTGTACTATACACTTCCTAGAGCAGCCTAAGTTTTTCCTCGGGATTAAAGCTATCTCCACAGCATATTTAATCGAAATAGGTTCACCGTGTTTGCCGTTACAGAGTTACTTTCGCATTTATAATTTAGTATGTATAAAACTTACAATTACGATTTTTTTTCATGACCTGATACTTACGAAACAAAGTCTTTACGGTGCCCCAAGGTATGCACAACTTACCTATGAAAACCTCATTAAGGGGCTTTGACACTGTTTGAAACCTTCCTTCCCACTCGCAGATGGCGTTTTCTCAGCAGGAGAATTGTCCTTGCCACAAGGCCGTAATAGTGGTGCAGTGGTTTGAGGAGCATGTTAGTGAAGTGATCTGATTCCTCCCAGATTCGCTTGACCTGAGTCCGAAGGGCATCGTCACTGACGTCACTGTTCGCCAGCTCTGTTCCCAGAAACCACCGGCACATAATCTGCGGGAACTGCGTGACCTGCGCGTAAACATCTGATGCCACATACTTTCGGAAAAATACGAGGGACTCTTCGAATCCGTGCTGCTCAGAAACGCTGCTATATTTTCTTTTAATAGTGCACCAAAACACTGTTAATCAGATAGCTGGTAAGTGTATGTCGTCTCACCTAATCATGAGTTCATGAGGCCCTTCTACCCACATTTTGCTTTTCTTCCTTTCTAGACTGGAAGAATTAACGTAATGAAGGTCCGGGTGCAGATCAACTACACGTACTGGCGATCTGAGTAACTGGTTCAGTTAACTTTGCAAGACAACCAAAGAGACAGGAAATCGTCACATTAACCGCTGGCCTTCACAACAGTTCTGTCACTTCAGAAAGAGGCGCAGTAAGACAATAAATCTTTATACAACAAATATGTGTTGCGCTTTGAGTGTAGATTGGAATCCCTGAATTATTACAGAGGGATGTTATTGACAGTTCCCTCATAGATAAATAACATTGGACGGATCTTCTACACTGCTGAATTGTTGACTGCTGCAGATCGCTCTTGATGAGCACTACTGCTAACAGAAATGATTTACGTCAATTTAGATAACCTAAGAAAAGCAGAGGAAAGCAATTATTTATCCAGAGATTGATTTTCGCATCGCAGGGTGTGCAGTGATGTTTCATTTGTGATGATTTTCCTTGTCTTCTAACTTGTGAACTATTTCATCCAGTCTGTCGTGTTAGGAACTACAATTTGAGAAGGAGTCCTAACAACATTCCTAACGCTAGTTAGCACGTTTCAAAAAGTTTAACCACTTACGAAAATCGATTTACATTTTCGTAAGTGTTACCTGACAGGCATTTCAGCTAGGGACACGTCATTGCGCTTAACCAGGCTACCAAGCTTGAAGGAAGAAGGAAGATCAGGTTTAACATCTCGTCGACATCGAAGTCATCAGAGACGGAGCACAAGCTCGGCTTGTTGCAAGGAAGGGGCCTGCCGTTGTGGCCGAGCGTTTCTAGGTGCTTCAGTCCGGAACCGCGTTGCTGCTAAGGTCGCAGGTTCGAATCCTGCCTCGGGCATGGATGTGTGTTATGTCCTTAGGTTAGTTAGGTTTAAGTAGTTCTAAGTATAGGGGACTGATAACCTCAGATGTTAAGTCCCATAGTGCTTAGAGCCATTTGAACCATTTTGCAAGGAAGGGGGAGGAAATCGGCCGTGCCGGTATTTGCGTGGAGCGATTTAGGGAAATCATGGAAAATGGTCGGACTCAAATTTGAACTGTCGTCCTCGCAAATGCGAGTCCAGTGTCCTAACCACTGCATCACCTCACTCGGTGAGCGTGTAAAAAAAATTAGTTTAAGAAACTGACAGGGAGAATAATACGTCTACAAGATATGTTTAAATTGTGCAAGGAGGACGGAAACGAGACAAAATGATTTGATGCACTATACATCCAGAAACTACCTTGACACTAACTGCCATGTAAACTGCCAATTTTTTTTCCGGCGCAACACCTAATGATTTTTCGAATACACAGAAGAGGCATAATGTCTATTTATTTTAATACATGACATGTGTCGTGGTGATCAGGCGCATCCTGGATAAATTTCAGTTACATATATAGTTGTGCAATGCACGTTAAGTAAGCTTCCGAAGCGACAGACATGTTAACCTGGGCATCAGCTGTTACATAACGTCTGTTGTCAGTGACTGTTTTAAGACTGGCGAAACCTTGTGAATTACTCCCAATCTTCGTATTACGTAAACACGAGAACGGGAGCTATGCACTCTCAGGGCGAGTGACTCGTGTGAAATCGAGCGATCAGAAACGTGAGTTTCCTCGGCGTGCGCTCCGTAGCTACAGTACGTGAAGTACTGCTGCCTTTCTTACAATCACCGTTCTCCCGGTTTCCGATTTTTGCCTTTGGCTCAGAACCAGCAGCAGAAGGAGAAAACGTGACCGATACTGAGCCGACGCACTCCAGAACAACAGAGTTGGACTACCACGCAATATTTATATGTTGTTACACTGAACAGGGATTTGATGTATCATTCCTTTGTCAACATGATCACTGCAGAGGTAAGACATATAAAATTATACCTCTTAGAACATGAGTAACAATGATATTTGTGCATAGATTATGTTGACAGCACAGAAGACGCTATAGATCTATGAGTACCCAGAATCATTATTCTTTTGGTGAATCGGTCATCTTCCTTCTCTCTTTTTCGGTATACAGGGTGTTACAAAAATGTACGGCCAAACTTTCATGAAACATTCCTCACACACAAATAAAGAAAAGATGTTATGTGGACATGTGTCCGGAAAAGCTTAATTTCCATGTTAGAGCTCATTTTAGTTTCGTCAGTATGTACTGTACTTCCTCGATTCACCGCCAGTTGGCCCAATTGAAGGAAAGTAACGTTGACTTCAGTGCTTGTGTTGACATGCGACTCATTGCTCTACAGTACTAGCATCAAGCACATCAGTACGTAGCATCAACAGGTTAGTGTTCATCACGAACGTGGTTTTGCAGTCAGTGCAATGTTTACAAATGCGGAGTTGGCAGTTGCCCATTTGATATATGGATTAGCACGGGGCAATAGCCGTGGCGCGGTACGTTTGTATCGAGACAGATTTCCAGAACGAAGGTGTCCCGACAGGAAGACGATCGAAGCAATTGATCGGCGTCTTAGGGAGCACGGAACATTCCAGCCTATGACTCGCGACTGGGGAAGACCTAGAACGACGAGGACACCTGCAATGGACGATGCAATTCTTCGTGCAGTTGACGATAACCCTAATGTCAGCGTCAGAGAAGTTGCTGCTGTACAAAGTAACGTTGACCACGTCACTGTATGGAGAGTGCTACGGGAGAACCAGTTGTTTCCGTACCATGTACAGCGTGTGCAGGCACTATCAGCAGCTGATTGGCCTCCACGGGTACACTTCTGCGAATGGTTCATCCAACAATGTGTCAATCCTCATTTCAGTGCAAATGTTCTCTTTACGGATGAGGCTTCTTTCCAATTCTGTGAACGTTTGGGCAGGCATTGTTGGTGATGTTCTTGATTGGGCCCCATGTTCTTCCACCTACGCTCAATGGAGCACGTTATCATGATTTCATACGGGATACTCTACCTGTGCTGCTAGAACGTCACATGTGGTTCATGCACGATGGAGCTCCTGCACATTTCAGTCGAAGTGTTCGTACGCTTCTCAACAACAGATTCGGTGACCGATGGATTGGTAGAGGCGGACCAATTCCATGGCCTCCACGCTCTCCTGACCTCAACCCTCTTGACTTTCATTTATGGGGGCATTCGAAAGCTCTTGTCTACGCAACCGCGGTACCAAATGTAGAGACTCTTCGTGCTCGTACTGTGGACGGCTGTGATACAATACGCCATTCTCCAGGGCTGCATCAGCGCATCAGGGATTCCATGCGACGGAGGGTGGATGCATGTATCCTCGCTAACGGCAGACATTTTGAACATTTCCTGTAACAAAGTGTTTGAAGTCACGCTGGTACGTTCTGTTGCTGTGTGTTTCCATTCCATGATTAATGTGATTTGAAGAGAAGTAATAAAATGAGCTCTAACATGGAAAGTAAGCGATTGCGGACACATGTCCAAATAACATATTTTCTTTCTTTGTGTGTGAGAAATGTTTTCTGAAAGTTTGGCCGTACCTTTTTGTAACACCCTGTACAATGGAACTCGATATGATACATTATCTGCAGAGAATATATTGAATGTGCAAACCGTAAAAATATATTTCAATTTATTATGGCATAATAGTAAAGCAAAAAATTCTCCGTGTTAAATTACAGGTGACGCACAATCTTGCTTATTCAAATTCAAATGGTTCAAATGGCTCTAAGCACTATGGGACTTAACATCTGAGGTCATCAGTCCCCTAGACTTAGAACTACATAAACCTAACGAACCTAAGGACATCACACACATCCATGCTCGAGACAGGATTCGAGCCTGCGACCGTAGCAGCCGCGCGCTTCCGGACTGAAGCGCCTAGAACCGCTAGGCCACAGCGGCCGGCCTCTTGCTTATTGACGGAAGTCTGTCCCCAAAGAGTCAAAGAAACTTCTTGTCGTAACAATTGACGGTTCCACAAAGCAATCCGGCACTAAGAACATACCAGTAAACGTACCATTCTGAAGACCTGAGTTAAGAATCCATCCCCCAGTTCCAATTATATTTCATTTATTACACACACACTAGTGCTTGACCAATTACAGCGAAGTAAATTATGAATAAAATTTTGATGATTAGGGGTTGCTAAAGAAGTGTCGACACGTGAGCACCTAAAGATTAAATTCACGAAACTGTAAAAGTGGAGCAAGGTGAATTAACTAGATCGTATAGGTGGAATGAGACGACGCACCGAATTCACAATCGGGAGGATCAAAGCCAATTCCCCGTCGATGCTTCCAGATATAGCTTTCCTGTGGTTCTCCTAAACAACTTAAAGCGAATTCTGGGATGGTTACTTAGAAGAGAACACAACAGATTTCTTTTCTGATCTTTAATCACTTCGAGGTTTTGCTCCGTCTCTATGGGCATCGTCGTCAGTGGGATGTTATATACTGATCATCTTTCCTGCTTAGACTTCAAAATATAAAGCACCTCCGTGGCGGTAGTGATCCCCGGGTCACACGCCTACTGACTAATCGCTGGTTCACGCAACATCTACAACTGAGTTACACGCGGCGTGTGGCGGAGAGTGCAGAGCGTACCAGAAGCACCTATTCGTGTTCCCACTCCCCTCGGACCGTACGTCGATCGTTTATTCTGTTCCATTCGCGGACGGCGAGCTGGAAGAATCATTTACGATACCTTTCTACACAAGTCCGAATTTGTAAAATTCTGTGTACTTGGGCATTACACGTTATAGAGGGTGTTACGGATTTAAATGCATATATTTCTGTTGATAAGTGACGACAATGTAGCGAACAACATAACATATTTACTTCATTTGGACTAGTTCAAATTCAAATGGCTATGAGCACTATGCGACTTAACTTCTGAGGTCATCAGTCGCCTAGAACTTAGAACTAATTAAACCTAACTAACCTAAGGACATGACACACATCCATGCCCGAGGCAGGATTCGAACCTGCGACCCTAGCGGTCACTCGGTTCCAGACTGTAGCGCCTAGAACCGCACGGCCACTCCGGCCGGATTTGGACTAGTAATTAAGGCTACTACGAGTAGTATGTTTTTAAGAGATAAGTCAATTATTATCCGCAAAGTAGTAATAAAATTTTATTGTAATCAGATAGGAAACTTACAAGAACATCATTTTTCGACATAGTCTCCTTGCGTGTCAACGCAATCGGTCCATCGTTATACAAGCTTCCTGATTACCTCATGAAAAAAGGTTCTCGGTTGAGCTGCGAGCTAAGAATGCACCGCTTCTTTCACTGCTTCATCCGAGGCAAATCTACGGCCCCTTAATGCCTGTTTGAGTGGACCAAACAAGTGACAGTCAGAAGGGGCAAGAGGGGACTATATGGAGGATGATCCAGTACTTCAAATTTGAGTTTCAGGAGCATTTCAGCAGTGTGGGCAGCAGTATGCGTACGGGAATTGTCGTGAAATAACACTTTTTGACAGCAATCCTCGGCATTTGCTACGAATTGCAGACTTTAGCCTGGCAGTAAGCATCTCACTGTAACGTACATTGTATATTGTTGTGCTCCTTTGTCCATAATGTTCCAGTACTGGACCTCGTGCGTCCCAAAAGAACCGTAAGCATCAGTTTTCCTGTGGACGGTTGGATCCTGAACGTTTTCTTGCACGGCGAATTTGGATGTTACCATTCCATACTCTGCCGTTTACTCTCCGGCTCGTAATGATGGATCCATGTTTCGTCACCAGTAATGATCCTGTCTAAGAAGTTGTCCCCTTCGTTACCATAGCGATCCAAATGTTTTTTGCACATGTCCAAGCGCGTTTGTTTATGGAACTGTGTGGGTTGTTTTGGGACACATCTTGCACAAACTTTATGAAACCCAAGTCTGCTGTGGGCGATTCCTAGGGAGAACCGTGACTAATTTGCAGACCATGTGCCACTTCGTCACTAGTTAATCGTCTGTCTAAGAGAATCATTTCACGTGGACGCTCAATGGTTTCTTCATTTATGGTGGTAAGCGGTCGTCCGGCTCCTTCATCGTGCGTAACATTTGTGCCATCATTTCGGAATTTTTCAGTCCATTCGTAGACATTCCGCAGTCGCAAAACACTGTTTCCGTACAGTACCAAAAGTCTTCGATGACATTCGGCCCCTGATACGCCTTCCGACCACAAAAACGGATCACTGAACGTTGCTCTTCTTTGGTGCAAATAGACAGAGGAGCAGCCATGATTAACAGCACGGCAGCGATAACCAGACTAATCTAGCAGCTTGAAAATTGCAATGATATAACAAAAAATAAAGTGTGCGTCATTAACGTAAAACGAAAGTACTACCAAAATAAACAAAAATATAACTAAATTCCGGATAATAACTGACTTACATTCGTAGTTTGGGTAATACCTCCAACTACCTCTGGCACAAGGAAACAATGTTCTCTTTACCCTGGGCAGCAGTATGGACGCATGGACGCAAAATGGAAAGTCTATACTGACAGTCGTAGTCCACTTCGTGGCGCAGTTACACCAGTTAGTAAATTATTTTTGCAGGAAGACTGTTAGACGCAGAGAAAAAACATATTAAGTTAACAGTTATCAAATATCTGTACCTATACCCCTAATACACAGTATATGTTGGAGACTGTAACATGTTTCTTAACTTTCATGCGAACAATAATTTCCTGAATTTTGAGAGGAAGGCTTGATGTGATACACACCGCCTTTGTTATTCTCTTTCTCTCCACTGTTCCTATCTGTGGTAAGGGTAAACCAATTACGTAAACTGAAGGTGGAAAGGGGTACGGGGGGGGGGGGGGGGGGAAGGAAAGAAAAGGAGAGGAGAGGAAAGAAAAGAAGAGGAGACGAAAGAAAAGAAGAGGAGACGAAAGGAGAGGAGAGGAGACGAAAGGAGAGGAGAGGAGAGGAGAGGAGAGGAAAGAAAAGGAGAGGAGAGGAAAGAAAAGGAGAGGAGAGGAGAGGAAAGAAAAGGAGAGGAGAGGAGAGGAAAGAAGAGGAGAGTAAAGAAAAGGAGAGGAGAGGAAAGAAAAGGAGAGGAGAGGAAAGAAAAGGAGAGGAGAGGAGAGGGAAGGAATTCGTAATGTCAGTTGTATCGGAGCTTTAGGTGGAGTCCGCGACTGTGAATGAAAAAGTGCCAGACTGGGATTCGGAACCGGGCTCTACTTACTAATCAGGTGCGTTAACCACTGCGCCACACGGGCACAGTGTTCATCGCAACCGCACGGACTATCTCGGCACTCCCCTCGTTGACCCACATTCCCACATAGCGCCACCTATTGGCAGTCTTCATCTATTTTCGTCGCCCCCATCCTCCTATGTTGAGTACTTTTACACTTGGAGAGATATATCCGGAGCTGTGTGTGTGTGTGTGTGTGTGTGTGTGAGAGAGAGAGAGAGAGAGAGAGAGAGAGAGAGAGAGAGAGAGAAATAGATACTTTTTCATCGTGTTTATAAGTTAAGAAAAAATATCTCCAATTTTCTAGAAAAGAAACCTGACTGGCAGCTGAAAAGCGTTGAGATGGCTGACTTGTGATGAAATTGAGCTACTTGGACACATATTCGAGAAATTAAATATCTTGAATTTTCAACTGCAAGGAGCAAATACACGTATGTGGGAAACGAGTGATAAAGTGATGGTTTGTTGAAAATTGGAGTTGTCGATCAGAAGAAAACCATAGAAGCGCTCGCAAATGTGGGTGACCGTTTTAAAACATATAAGGCCGAAGAAAAACATCTGAAATCTGTTTCTTCAACCACTGTAAATCATTTAAACATGCCAGAAAAGAATTTCAAAAAGTATTTTCTTGTGGGCAGCTACTTGGCAGCACGCTACGAATGGGTTAGGGATCCATATCAAAATTCTCCCGAAGGTCTCGCAACTGTAGAAGAAGAAATCTTTCCTCCATTTCACGGCAAGTGGCGAAATCTAAAGAAAATTTAGTAAAAAATAGCTCTTTGTATTTTGGACAGGGGTGGATAGTTATGGTCGTGCACCTATAACAAGAGCATTTCGTACACTATTACCATTTTCAATGTCCTACCTTTGCGAAACCGGCAAAATATAGATCTCAGCTAAGTATAGAAAAAGACCTGTGTCTTATTTCTAATAGTAAACCATCCTTCGAAAAATTTTGCTCTGCAAGCCATGCCAAAGGAGTCCGTAATAATTACTGAACTCGTTTTTGATTTATTGTGAATAGTTAATTATCAACTGCATCGTACAGTACTGATATAGTAACGATGTAGGAAAAGATAGTTTGCTACTTACCGTAAAGAAGACAAGTCAAGCTGCAGACAGGCACGATTAAAAGACACTCACGTGTAGCTTTCGGCCACAGCCTTCGTCAGTAAACACACACACACACACACACACACACACACACACACACACACACACACACGCACAAGCAATGCTGTGTGTGTGAATGTTCTGTGTGTGTTTCTCTTTCCTTACAAAGGCTGTGGCCGAAAGCTACATGTGAGTGTCTTTTAATCGTGCCTGTCTGCAGGTTGACTTGTCTTCTTTAGGGTAAGTAGCAAACTATCTTTTCCTACTTTGTTGATATTCCTACCTGGAGTACTGATATAGTCCTACTTAAAAGTGCATTATATCTTTGTAAATATGAATTTTAATTTTTTATTATGTCGGACCGTACTTTTCTTTTGTTTCAGCCAATTAATTAATTTTTAAATTTGTATTTGCTTCTGTTCAATACGCTCGCATCCCCATTTAGTGTTATAACACCTCTGTCGGGGGAGAAGGTGGCGGACGTTCTACCGTGTCTTCCTTCGTCGTCGGCGTTGTCGTTGTTGCCGTGAGGCACCGTTATACCAAGTGGGAAGGCGCGTCGATCTTAGAGCATGAGATATGGTAACCTTAAGTCATTGACAACACACAACGGTCACGGTAGCACCTGATTCCAGAATAGCTGCAGTAGTTAGGATCTACGAACTACACCCTCTTGACCAGGTCCTGAAAACTTAACTGGTAACGAGATCCCTTCGAAGCAATTTGTCACAACGATCATCTATAACGGCTTCCTACAACGATAAGAAATGTTACAGTTTATGGAATAATAACAGACACGACCAAACTGTCTTGTTTCTCCTGTTTTATTTAACGCAACTTTGTTCACAGTTTTATTTCGCATTCACCACTCATTTACACTCTGATGTGGAGTATAAAAAAAACGGTCTCAATACCGCGTCCCTCGTGAGATGCTTATAGATTTATCCGGGAATTGACCGGCCTGTAGGTGTACTCAATTTAATGACCACACTTCGCTATTCGCGATTTCGTGCAACTAAATATCCTTTTTTTACTCCGATCGTATACTGTAGTTATTTAAAACTTGCCCCTATATTTTTTTTCACTACGCACAATTAGCACTTCTTTACTTGTTTATTTCTAAGAGTAAACGAAAAAAATGACGCCGGATCATCGGCACCGTCGATATAAAGCAAAACACCTCAATATGCCCAATTTTATCTCTTCTTATAGGATCGGCTACCTTACTCATTATTTTACTACATATTATTTCCAATAACACTAAATAGGTATCGCCGTTATATTTTAATTGTATTCAAAAGCATGTTACAATTATTATCACCGAGCAAATAGCAACAAATCGCGTGGCGTGCGTTTTTAACGATAGCTTTACACTCGCCCAGCCTTTATTCAGGTAATATTATATATAAATATACAGACAGGACCGAAAGATCGATCTCTCTACCGTAACCAATAGAAGCAAATACGCTATTCAAGTTCCGTTACATCTATCTTGACTCGTATTGTTACTACGTCCCACAGGTTGAGAATTGCTGAGCTTGTCTAGTGGGGACTCATAGCATAGTAATTTATGTAGGTCACCAGTTAATAATAAGATCGGTAAGTATGCGGCTCGGGGAGCCGAGCCACAATGTCGGTATTGGCTCTTGAGCAACTGCGTTAACCGCTCCGCTGGGGTCACGCCGCAAGGAAGAACTGAAGTGGGTGCTGGGCACAGCAGGTTGTCGTATACTAGTCGCTGTGAACTAAAAACCAGCCTGGAGGGTCAGTGGGAGAGGGTCTGATACGCAGCTGAAGCCCGTGCACCGGACAGGGCGGCAGCGGCCGCAGCGGCTGATGCACCGCGGGCGGCGCGGCCCGTTGAGCACGCGCCGGCCTCTCCAGCGCACTCGACTCGACGCGCCGCTCTGGCGCTGTCTGCTGGCTCGCCCTTGTGTCCGCCCGCACTGCGCTGCCCTCCACTGCTGACTCTGTGCGGCGTCAGCTGCCCGTCACGTGCTGACTGCGGACGGCACTCTACCACCCACGCAAACACGGCTGACTTCATCGTGTTACTGCCCTGCATATCACCACAGGCACAACATTATAGTCATCGCAACGACAGTCTCGTATAACTGACATTGTGCTTGGTTACGGACAGTCTCGGTCTCAGGATCCCGTGGAATTTATAATTTCCTTCTGAACGCGGAAGTAACTACACTATTGGCCATTAAAATTGCTACACCACGAAGATGACGTGCTACAGACGCGAAATTTAACCGACAGGAAGAAGATGCTGTGATATGCAAACGATTAGCTTTTCAGAGCATTCACACAAGGTTGGCGCCGGTGGCGACACCCACAACGTGCTGACATGAGGAAAGTTTCCAACCGATTTCTCATACACAAACGGCAGTTGACACGCGTTGCCTGGTGAAACGTTGTTGTAATGCCTCGTGTAAGGAGGAGAAATGTATACCATCACGTTTCAGACGTTGATAAACGTCGGATTGTAGCCTATCGCGATTGTGGTTTATCGTATCGCGACATTGCTCCTCGCGTTGGTCGAGATCAAATAACTGTTGTAATACGGAACGCCATGCTGGATCCCAACGGACTAGTATCACTAGCAGTCGATATGACAGGCATCATATCTGCATGGCTGTAACGGATCGTGCAGCCACGTCTCGATCCCTGAGTCAACAGATGGGGACGTTTGCAAGACAACAACCATCTGCACGAACAGTTCGACGACGTTTGCAGCAGCATGGACTACAGATGGGAGACCATGGCTGCGGTTACCCTTGACGCTGCATCACAGACAGGAGCGCCTGCGATGGTGTACTCAACGATGAATCTGGGTGCACGAATGGCAAAACGTCGTTTTTTCGGATGACTCCAGGTTCTGTTTACAGCATCATGATGGTCGCATCCGCGTTTGGCGACATCATGGCGAGCGCACATTGGAAGCGTGTATTCGTCATCGCCATACTGGCGTATCACCCGGCGTGATGGTATGGGGTGCCATTGGTTACACGTCTCGGTCACCTCTTGTTCGCATTGACGGCATTTTCAACGGTGGACGTTACATTTCAGATGTGCTACGACCCGTGGCTCTACCCTTCATTCGATTCCTGCGAAATCCTACATTTCGGCAGGATAATGCACGACCGCATGTTGCAGGTCCTGTAGGGCCTTTCTGGATATAGAAAATGTTCGACTGCTACCCTGGCCAGCAAATTCTCCATATCTCTCATCAATTGAAAACGTCTGGTCAATGGTGGCCGAGCAACTGGCTCGTCACAATACGCCAGTCACTACTCTTGATGAACTGTGGTATCGTGTTGAAGCTGCATGGGCAGCTGTACCTGTACCCGCTATCAAAGCTCTGACTCAATGCCCAGGCGTATGAAGGCCGTTACCATGGCCAGAGGTGGTTGTTCTGGGTACTGATTTCTCAGGATCTATGCAGCCAAATTGCGTGCAAATGTAATCACATCTCAGTTCTAGTATAAAATATTTGTCCAATGAATAGGCGTTTATCATCTGTATTTCTTCTTGGTGTAGCAATTTTAATGGCCAGTAGTGTACGTCAACTGGTCTACCTGTACCATTATCGGACGCTGTTAGGTACATTGAAAAATGAGAACTCGAGAAATCAGCAGCTGCTAAGCGCTGTCTAACAAGGAAACACAGAATAATGTTTGAGAAATTAATATCTTGTCCCACCTTTCTACCTACTGCGATTCAGTTATCAAAGAAGGACTAAAATTAGAATGTGCGAGAACAGTTTCAATCCGGGCAGTGGCTGTAATCTTGATAGTGCGTGGAAGCGAGCTCCCCACGCTGAGAGGACACAGAGAAATGCACTGAATTTTTTATGATCCTACGAGAGCCCTGACACTACCAGTACCATGGAGGTATAACGGATGTAGTTTTCATGGGGTCGCATATGACTTCTTATTGCTTAGTCTTCATTCTATGCTCCCCTTGAATCTAAGCCAAAACGTTCGCAGATATACATGTGGTGCAAAATCTGAAAGATAACGCAGCTCAGTACCACTCATTTTTATATCAGAATAATACAAAACACGAGAATACTTAAGTAGTCAACTGAAACCGTGTGGGTGGAAAAAAGTAAGTAACCTATTTATAGTTTCAAAAGTAATCCCCATAACTGTAAACACAATTATCCCACTGTGAGACAACACTCTCAGTGCAACTGTGGTAAAAGATTTGATGTTGTTTAAGGGACCAAGATTGTACCGAGGCGTGCGAAGCAAATGGACGGCAATGAAGGTCTTTCTTCAGGACTTCAAAAACATGTAAATCGCATGGGAAGAGAACAGGTTTATATGGAGGATGTGTAATGATTTCCCAGCGAAACTTCTGCAGCGTATTCGAAACAACAGGCACACCAACTGCGGAAAAATATGATATTTTTCTCTGGCTGCAAGGGTCTGTTGCTCATTGACTTTCTGAGATACAGAACTCCAATTAACGCACAGCAGTATTTGAACACTTTGCAGAAACTGTAGCGCGTCGTGAAGTCCAAACGCTCAGGAATGTTGACGAACGGCATCATTTTGTTGCAGAATCCCTGCCCACATTTTGTCAGGGTTGTTTCGACTACGCTGCAGAAGTATCGCACATGCTCCACAAACTACCTACATCTCTCCAAGCGGTTTCTATATTTTTTAGAGGTCTGAAGAAAACGTTCGTGGCCGTCGTTGCTTCGGCTGAGCACGTGTGGGTACGGTCATGATTCCGTAGACAAACGCAAACATTTTCCCATGAAAGCATTGACGGTTTTGTCCCACAGAAAGATAAATGCATTAAGTGGACTGGCGATAACTTTTGAAGTAATAAACAGTTTCATTACCTGTTTCATCATTCATCTGACTGCCGCTTATAAGAAATAAAAGAAAATCCCAATCCATGCTAACTGACATCTATTATAATGAAAAGGCAATTGGAAGAAACTGTCATATAATTTTGTATACGGAACAATACACGAAAAACTACAAGAAAAGAAGACAAAGATTCATTAATGCTTGAAAACAGTGATATTTTAGTGCACGAGAAAGATTACTTCCCTTATACTAGATGACACAAGACTTTTGTAAGTGTCAAAAATTTGTGTAAATCGCGTCCAGCACAGGCTTCCCGCAAGTTCTTTGTACTCCAGGCAGGTACCGTATGCAAGACAATTCTGATCATCGGTCTGAAGCATGTCTACGATTACATGGAGAAATTAAAAGCAGAGATAGCTTGTATGTTTATATTTTTGATTAGTCCTAATATCAAATGACCGATTTACCGCACATATAAAACGATTTATCGCCCTGTTACTAATGCATCAGTTTTTACCGATGCGTCAGGCAGATGCGTAATTTCCTGAAGAGTGTAATGGACTTCGCAACGATGATGTAGCCGATCTCATGTACACACAGCCAAATTCTGTATTATTACGAACAGACATTATTTCGAATTATTCGTTTCCATTATAAAGAAACCTATTACTATCACAAGTTGAACAGAAAATTTGACACAAACAGCTTTGTAACTAATGGCGGTACGATGATATCTGTAAATTCATTAGCAAGTATCTCGTTCCTGTCGGGGACAGTTTCATGTGTAACTCGCAAGCCCGGAATAGAGGCGTCAAAAAAGTTCGTTTACAGCTGGTCAGAATTGATACAGAAAGTGTGCTAAGTGTTAGGAATTCATTTCTGAAAATATTTGTTTGGAGTGTAGCATGATGTGAACATAAAACGTGGACGATAAACAATACGGATAAGAAGAAAATGTGATCTTTTGAAATACGGAGCTACAGAAAAATGCTGTTGAGGATGAGTTGTGCGAGGAACTAAACAGTACTGAATGAAACTGAGGAAGAAAGATGTTTCTGGTACAATATAACTAAAACAAAAAGACAGGTTAGAAGGACATATCCTGAGAGATCTATGATTATTAATATGGTAAGGTAGGAAAGTGTGTGTGTGTGGAAGGAGGGGTGAATCGTTGAGGGTAAAGTCATTATTGTATCAAGGTAAAAATAAGCCGGTCCCAAGCCCGGGCCCATCTAAAAACAAGAGGATGGGGAAGTGTGGAGGGGGAGGAGTAACAACCTCGTAAAAAAACCAGGGTCCGTCCGGCTCCAGATGGTAGCACCCTGTCATAGGGCCCCTGCCTAGGGTTACTAGGTGAAACCCAGCCAACGGTCTCAATGGCGGAAGAGGAACAATTTCCCAACGGCAGAGAGAGCGGAAGAGCTAACTCCAGGGCTTACTACCTTGGTTTTAATTTCGGATTCGGGGCAACCCGATCCCCCAATTTATTATCCAACAATTACTGCAAAGCATGATGGGAACGTCGTCAAAGATAGACACTACTCCAAGAGGTAGACCGAATGGCAAATCCTCCGTTGTTCGTAGAAACAATGCAAAGGGGTCAAAGGATTTTGGAGGACCCCAACCAACATGTATGCAGCCCTCAACACTGAAATTTAAGAAAGCAACTATGTTTGCAACCCTAAATGTAAACTCTCTAATTAAAGTAGGAAAATTGAAATTATTGATTGAAAAGCTGAACCAGAAAGAAATTTTAATATGTGCATTACAAGAAACAAGGTTTTTAGATGAAACTGCTTTAGATTTTGAAAACTATCGTTTATTTAAAGGAAAACCAGGTAAAATCTTAATGAAACAAATGCCATACCTGGGAACAGCATTTCTCGTACATCACTCAATTTTAGATTCAGTTACTAACTTCTACTCGAGTTCTGAGAGACTATCCATTCTTGAGATTAAATGTAAAAACAAAGGATACTCTATTATCAACTGTCATGCACCCATAAACCAGGACAACAAAAATAACCCGGAGAAAGTTGAAGAATTTTGGGAGATACTTGAAATGGAACTGGATAGATGCTCAAAGAAGAACATAAAAATGTTAGTAGGCGATTTTAACGCACAAATAGGAAGGGAGAAAAAATACCATGGAACAGTAGGCCTCTTCCCAGGTCACAAAAGAACTTCAAAAAATGGAGAAAGGCTTATAGAGGTATGTAGGCATTTCAACTTGAAAATAATGACAACACATTTCAAAAAGCTGAGCCGAAAAACTAAAACATGGAGATCACCAAATCCACTTCTCGGAGAATTCCAAATTGACCATGTGGCTATCTCACTTCATTGTCAAGAAGAAATTCAAAACACTAAAGTGCTGAAAAGCCTTGATGTTGATTCAGACCACTATTTGACTACGATTAAATTCAGACCACTCCCATTTCGAAAAGAGAAGAAAACCTTTTACAAAATTCCAAAATATAACACAGAAACTTTAAAAAATGAAGAAATTAAACAACGGTTTCAAAGAGCATTGCACAAAGATAGCGATGGCATATCCACAATAAATAAGGAAGCGGGATGGGAGGAGATCAAAAACGAAATAGTTGAAATAGCAAAAGAAAATTGTCTCGTGAAAAGAGTAAGAAGACATCCATGGTGGGACAATGAATGTGATGAGAACCTGGAGAAGAGACAGAAATTGTGGCAGAAATGGAACTCCACAAAAGATCCTCAAGATCTTGACAATTTTAAAATCCAGAGAAGAGAAACAGCCAAGCTTTTCCGTAATAAAAAAAGAAGACAATTTCAGGATAACCTAGAACAGATGGAGGAAGACTTTAAAAGAAATAATTCTAGAGATTTCTACAAAACTTTTAGAAAACAGCTAACCAAATACCAATCCCCAAATTTATGTTTTAAAGATGAAGAGAACAAGCTAGGTTTGACAAACAAGACTAATTGTGAAATATTAGCAAAATATTTCGAGAATCTACTAAATTGTGAACCACCCAAAGATAAAATGAGTTTTGAAAACCACCGAAATACTAATACCGAGTCAAAACCTCCAGACGCTGAAGAAATAAAACACATAATGCACAGTCTAAAAAACAATAAAGCCCCAGGTGAAGACTCCATAGTACCAGAAATCCTAAAAATAATGGATACCAACCTCCCACAAGTTTTGGAACATATGTTTAAGAAGATCTGGGACGAAGAAAGAATTCCTGAAGACTGGCAGTGTGCCCTGATACACCCACTACACAAAAAGGGGGATAAGATGAATGTTAATAATTATAGAGGGATCTCGCTACTACCAGTAGGATACAAAATTTTGTCAAGGAAATTACTTCAAATCGTGGAGCCAGTTCTGGATAAAAAAATAGGTGAATATCAAGCAGGTTTTAGACAAGGTAGATCCTGTGTTGAACAAATATTTAACCTGAAAACACTAATTCGTTACAGAATCTCAAGAGGCCAGAGATTTGCAATAGTATTTGTAGATTTCAAAAAAGCATACGACTCGGTAGATAGAGAAACATTACTGAAAGTATTGGAAGAATTTGGGGTCGATAAGAAAACAATTCAAATTATCAAACAGACGCTAACAAACAGTAAGGCCAAAGTTAAATTTATGGGTGAAATTTCAAGGAAGTTCGAAATTAAAACAGGTGTTAGACAAGGTGATGGTTTATCCCCAATCCTCTTCAACTGCGTACTGGAAAAGATATTGAGAATATGGAAAGAAGAACTCAAAGGCACCAAGAATGACATCAGAATTGGAACAAAAAAAGAAAAAATAGAAGTGGACTGTTTAGCTTTTGCAGACGATCTGGCAATAGTTACAGAAAACGAAGAAATAGCTCAGAACTACCTGGAGAAACTACAAGAAGTTTCGGCCAGAGCTGGACTGCAGATTTCATTTGAAAAAACCGTGTATATGTCTAATCATAGAAATAACAAGAAAAATCTTATTACTAAATACGGCAATATTAAGAGAGTAGAAAAATTTAAGTATTTAGGTGAAATAACTCAAGTGAATGGTTTAGACAAGAGTGCAAACCAGGCGAGAGCAAGGAAAATGGAATTTGCTTTTCAAAAAACCAAAGACATATATAACAAAAAAAACATTTCGATTCAAGCTAAATTAAGACATTATAAAACTGTCATTAGACCAGAATGCCTGTATGCATCGGAGTGCCTAACTCTTAACAAAAAGGGGGAAATAGAAAACATGGAAAAGAAAGAAAGGAAAATTTTGAGAAAAATATTAGGACCGAGAAAGATTGGAGAAGAGTACAAGCTAAAGAGTAATAAGGAAATATACAAAACTATTGAGAAAGTGAGTGAGGCAATGCGTAAACGCAGACTAACGTTTTATGGTCACCTGTCGAGGATGGATGGAAACAGACTAACAAGAAAAGTGTTTGAACATAGTAACAGGAACGAAAAAACCAACAATAAATGGATACAGATGGTGAAAAAGGATTTGGCCTATTTTAATGTCACCCGTGAGTCAATCAGGGACAGGGAAAAGTTTAGACAAATAGTGAACGAAATTAAGTGTTTTCCAGAAGAAACGAAACTAAAGAATAATAACAGGAAATGGTCGGAAGAGCGGAGGAGGAACCACTCGAAAATGATGAGGAAATATTGGGAAGAGAGAAAAAAAGATCAAAAAGCCGGGCAAGTGAATTGTTGAACGTGGTCCAAAGATGGCCGAAATCGAAAGAAGAAGAAGAATGACATTACTGTGAGGATATTGCGTGGATGACCTTTTATAAATGTATTCCATGCAGTGAAGATCCTTGGTGTAGATTGTTCTGATAATGAAGGCATAACCATGAAAACACTTTAAATAAGTGCTTTTGCAATACAATAAGTGCTTTTGCAATACAGCAGCCACCTCACATCCAGTCATGAATAAATTCAGAGTTTTCTCTATTTTGGTAGTCTCGACGTTTTTGGAAACAAAACTACTTCAAAGCGTAATTAAATACATTCAAAGCAATTCAATGTCGTCAGTGCTATGGGGGAATGTCGCTGTAGCACACGAATCCCTGAATACTGACTAAGTCTATATCGAGAAACTGCCCCTCTAGCAACTGCACAGTCCTTGCAGTGGACGCGTACCACATGAGTGTTTGGTGAGTTCCACATGGCGGGCTTTAGAATGATTTAGTTAGCTCATTCAAAAGCGGAAGCAGACCGATTTTGAATCAAGACAAGAGTATTCGAATCACAATATTCCTTACAGCATCTACAGTTCTTTCGAGTTATCAAATTCTGGACCGCTGAAGATGCTCGTACCATCCGTCACAAAAGCTACCGTAAGTACTTCGAAATAATGCTTAGTAGGCAATCATTGGTGATTATTTCATTGTAGGAACCAGTTTGCTACTTGCTATTTCGTTTGACTTGTGCTCCGCGCTGGAACGTCAGCATGTTTTCCCTGAAATACTGAAGGACGTTCCCTGCAATTGATCAGCGGCATTTGGTAGGAGCACGAATGCGCTTCGACGCACATCGATCGCCTGACCTGCAGATATCTCGAGGACATCTTCAGAGAGCTATTGGAGGGAGACGCCCAGTCCCTGGCCTCCACGCTCCACTGACGTCATCCCACTCGACTTCTCCTATCGGATACGAGTGGGTTATTGTGCTCAGAGCAGTTGGCAGAAGAAGGTAGAAAGATCAGGGTTTAATGTCTCGTTGACACTGTATCACTCCCACCGGAATGGTGATATCACAACAATCCCCTTCTCCTGTTCCACTCTATCTCGTCGTTTCTCAGACAAACAGTAAACCCGCGATTCTTTAAAGAATCAAACTTCCACTTATAAAACAGCTTCAAACATTTTAATTTGCTTAAGATTTGACGTTAAGCGTCTAAGCGAGAAGAAGCTAAGAAAAGGTTTGAAATTATGCTTAACCTTTTTTGGAAGTAGCTAAGTGCTCTCGTTCTCAAGTACCGGATGAATGTAGTCCGCTTATTTGTGTGTCGTCAGTTACGCTGCTTCAAGAGAAACACACAGGTTATACCTGTTAATGGGTAGTTTATGACAGCATTTAAAAATTTTAAATCAGGTTAATAATCACGCAAAATTGAAAATCAAATTTTTGTTGCCCCTGGAAGCCTTTAGATAGGCAACCTGTGACTGGTGTCGGCTATTGGGTATCGGTTTAGTAATAGAGGTCAAAGTCTCTATTTTGCTTTAATACCGTCATGAAATGGTTTAAATGAGGATCAGCCGATGATGATATGTTATTATTTTTATTGTATTTTATGGTTTTATAGACAAGATTAGCGTGTATTCTTGGTTTTCATATGGCGTATTCAAATGTTCATTGAAACTAAACTCGTCTTGTGTGTGTTTTGTCGTGTGGTAATATGTTATTAAAGAGCTGTGACAGATTTCTTGTTGCGTGCTCTTGAGTCCGTTGAAAGCTGCCTTGTTAATTTGCATGTTTGTTTGCCGGTCTCCCCAGCGTATCTCCAAATTCACGTCGACGGAGTGTAGCTGAAATTTTCTATTGGAAGTGGAATGTCTAGAAAGTGCAATATTTACTTTAGAGTCTCACTTAATTATTTATCAGAGATAAAACACTCGCTTATTTCTATCTGGAGTACAACTTTTACTCTTACTATCGAGTTATAATACGTAATATTCACCAGTCATAAGATCCCTTAGTCTTAATAAAGGCGGAACAAAATATGAGTTATTAACATTACATTCAACAACGCAGATAATAAAGATCAGAGATAATGCAATGATAATGTTCGCGTTTCCCATTTTCTTCTGCAAAGAGCAACGTCTTTGGTTCCTACACACAGCACAGTATCGAACATAGTTATTTCTTTAATGAAATGTGATATTACAATATCCCCAACAAGGGCTGTCATTTGCCACAGTCAATCGCGAGCTCAAACTCCAAGTTTTTTTTTTTTCCTTGTTTGTTACACGAACACCAACAATGGAATTACATAATGTCTGAAATCGACTGTACGTCACAGCTTCTAGTACATTTTTTCACACTGAATCTTCAGCTCAGCCATTTTCCTACTTGACCGATTAATCTAGTACCGAGCACTACATATGAAACAATAATTAAACGAGATAATCGGACACGACACACATAGCCAAGCGTCCATGTATGACCGACTACTACTTCCTGACTAGAAATGCAAACGATACATCGACGAAGTGAAAACATCGAGGTTTCGTCCATAAACATCAGAATTAGCATCGATGTTTTCAATGACTATGCATAACCGAAGCATCGACGAGAAAATACAATGACATTGAGAGGATCATTCATTCCGTTCGTGGATGCTCAGCCGTTCACACGTCGAGTCTCTTTAATTGCTGATATGCTAGATTTATTGTTCTCCCCGTGATTTTCATGCTCTTGAAGTAGTAGGTAAAAGTAAAATACGAAGTTTACAATATTATCAATTACTTCAAATAGTGTCAACTGAACTATTCGCTGCAATCTCTGGGTATCATATAAGTGATGCACATTGTCGATTGCCAAGTTTGTACGTGTGCTTGTACGCCACAACATTTGGTGACTTTACGCCATAGTACACTGCCAGTCCGTTGTGTACGTGTCAGTTCAGTAAAAGGAGATAACAGTAAATAAAAATTTTACCAATTAGTTGGGGAAAATTTGTGTGTTGGTATAACTTTATATGTGTGTGTCGAATTTTAGAATCATGTTATTTCAAGTGATGGATATTTTTAGACTACAGAACATAGACGTACCCCGATTTAATTTTGATGGAAGAACGTTGTTTCACAAAAGGGCATGCTAAAAATGGAAAATACATAATTTGTGGGCATGACATTACTATTCACTTTCGAGACAAATCTCAACAGCTCAGCGAAACACTCGGTGTTTTAGGGCTGAAAAAACACCACATATCGTTGTACATCACTGAAAACTGAGATATTCCAGAATGAGATTTTCACTCTGCAGCGGAGTGTGCGCTGTTGTGATTAAAACTGTGTGCCGGACCGTGACTCGAACTCGGGACCATTGCCTTTCGCTGTACCAAACTTTTTCTATTGTTTGTTGATCTCATTTCGTTCAACATTGTTCGTTGAATTTGTTCGGGGGCATACGTCCGATGACACCCGTTTAGGGTCTTCGTTGACTCATTCACTCAGTTTTTTGTTACACAGGGTAGCCAACCCTCTGGCCGAACACGCAGAGCTATCGTGCCGGCCAAAACTGAGCAATCCAAGCACAACTCACGACCTGTCCTCACAGCTTTACTTCCGCTAGTACCTCGTCTCCTACTTTCCAAACTTCACAGAAGCCCTCCTGCGAAACTAGCAGAACTAGCACTCCTGGGAGAAAGGATATTGCGGAGACATGCCTTTGCCACAGCCTGGGGGATGTTTGCAGAATGAGATTTTCACTCAGGCTCTCAAAACTGTTAAGTGATTTCTTATTTAGCTTGCGGAAGACGTGAAAGGCTCGCCATCACAGAGAACCAAATCTGTAACGGTGAAGCTTGTTGGTTCTGCTCGGAACATCATCCCAAAATAATTCTTCACGTTTTGCATTTCAGTCAAGCCGCAGCACGTGTCCAAGCGGTGTCGACTTCGTTCGGGAGTCAAGATATGTGGGACAAACATTGCACACACTTTCTCTTCTTCCAAACATGCTAGAGAATGTCTTGAACACTTGATTTACAGATGTTTCTCCATTGCGATTTGTGACACAACTATGCTGGTGCACTACGACCGCACGTCCGCTGCTTAACACTATCTGCTCATAAGTGACCGGTCGAAAGAAGTTCTGGTCTATACAGTTGTCAGTTCAACTGCGACCGTACTTACTGCGCTACGTCGCTTATAAGCCAGGAAAAAGTCAGTGTCGGAATTTTCTGGACGGCCGATGTATATCGCTGCCCTTGAAGCCAAACGAACGTAATTCATATCAAATTACCAACGCCATTAGTGTCGAATCGCTGTACCTCGGAAACCGTGGCGATTAGAGTATACATTTACTGAAGGATTTTCCTTCATAATAGCGAATACAATCTATCATGTCCTAAGACATCTATGTCTATAACCCGCAAGCTACCTTAAGATTTTTGGCGGATAATGCTTCTGACCCCCTCTGCCCCTTTTGCGGTGTTCCATTCTCGAATTGCGCGTGGAAAGAATAGCTATTGAAACTTTCTGGCAGGTTAAGTCTGTGTGCAGGGCCGGGACTCGAACCTGGGACCCTTGCCTTCCTCGGGCAAGTGCTCTACCGATTGAGTTAGCCAACCATGACTCACGACCCGGTCTGACAGTTTCACCTGCACCAGTTCCTGATCTCCTACCTTCCAAACTTCACAGAAGTTTTCCTGCATACCTTGTGAGACTAGCGCTGCACGAGGAAAGGATAATACAGGGACATGGCTTAGCCATTGGAGCCAGGTACGAGTCCCAGTCCAGCACATAATTTTAATCTCTGACGGAGTTTCGAAACAGCACGCACTGCGCTGGAGAGTGAAAAATTCATTGTGGAAAGAATGACTGAGAACCGATAGAGGTACTCAAGGTACCCTCCGCCACACGCCGTCAGGTGGTTTGCGGAGTATGGATGTAGATGTGTGAATCTCCGTATGAGCTGCAAATTTACGTGATTTGCTAGTTACGGTTATTTCGCGAAGAAATATTTTGTTGCCCGACTTTTCTTCGAACATACGCTATCGGAGTTGCCACAGGAAACCTCTTCGTGATGTACAACGCCTCTTTTGTACCGTCTGTCACGGAAGTTTGTGGAATATCTAAGCAAAAATCTCATGTACTAAACGAATGAGGGTGAAACGTGCAGCCCCTCATTGGACCTTCACATCTGTTAGCAGTGTAAACGGCCCACAACGATTAGCAATACTCAAAAACTGATCGAAAAGTGTTTTGTTAGATTTTTATTTGGTGGACGTATTACATTTCCTTATCATTCTTCCAGGGAATCTCAAATTGGCATCTGCTTTTCCTGCAATTTGTTTAGTGTGGTCATCCCACTTTGAATCGCTCCAGGTGGTTACGCACAGATACTATACAGTAGATACTGTTCCCAGTGATTTTAGTGTTTTTTCGCAGATACTATAACTGAACGGTAGTGAATTTCTTCGCCTGTCTATGCGCAGTGCGTTATATTTACGTTCAGGATCAACTGCTAGTCCGTGCACTAATCATCGATTCCCTACAGTTCGCTAGAGTGTTCTGGTGTTGCTGCCGTATTATAGATAACTGCATCGTTGGTGTGCAGCCTCATGTAGCTTATGACGTTACCCATGGATCGTTAACGTATACAGGGTTAAATGTATTTAAACCGACAAACTCTGGGAGGTTGTAGGGGACATCGAAACAAATATTTTTCCCAATGTCATTTTTTCATATGAGGAGTATTTAAACCGGTAGAGGAATATTTCTCTGGTGGCAAATTAATTAAACTAAGAAACACTTTTCCATTTTTTTATGACCAAGAGACAACACATTAACACAACCCAATTTCAATTACAGCAAATTTTCAAAAATGCCTCCATTGACACGTAAACAAAGGTTACACTGTCGGATTATGTTCTGTCTGACACGGGCAAAAACCCCAGGAGTATCTTGAATTGTTTCTGCTGCTGCTGCTGCTGCTACTATCCGGGCAACCAGATCCTCTTCTGGTGCAACAGGAGTTGCGTAAACAAGGTTGAGCATCTCTCCTCACACAAAAAAGGGGACATATCTGGGGATCGAGCAGGCCTTGGTACAGGACCACCTCTGCCAATCCACGTTTCTGGGAACCGTCGGTCCAGGAATCGACGCACACGACGACTGAAATGTGCCGTCGTCCCATCATGTTGGAACCACATGCGTTGTCTTATAGGGAGCGGGACGTCTTCCAGGAATGATGGCAATGCTCTGGTGAGAAAATTGTAATAGTGCCTGCCATTTAATGGTCTAGGTAGCAGATGCGGCCCAATTAAACAGCCCCCAACAACACCGACCCACACACTAACGCAGAAGCGCACTTGATGAGCGCTAGTAACTGTGGCATGTGGGTTATCCTCACTCCAAACATGCGAATTGTGCATGTTGAAGATTCCATCACGCCCGAACGTTGCTTCATCGATAAACAACACAGAGGATGGAAATGTAGGATGCATTTCACACTGTTCCACGTACCACTGGGAAAACTGTGCTGTGGGTGGATAATCAACTTGTTCCAGGTTGTGTACACGCTGTAAGTGAAATGGACGTAGCAATTTCTCTCGAAGGACTGTTCTTACATTCGTCTGATTCGTCCCCATGTTACGTGCAATTGCACGAGTGCAGATTGAAGGATCCCGCTGCACATGCTGCAAGACAGCTTCTTCAAATTGCAGCGTTCTTACCGTACGACGGCGTCCCTGTCCAGGTAATCTGCTAAATGACCCGGTCTCACGCAGACGTTGGTACACACCAACAAAGATCGTATGATGCGGGATACGGCGATTAGGATATCGTTGTTGATAAACCCGCTGTGCAGCTCGTCCGTTGTGGTGCGCTACGTAGTACGCACCAACCATATCAGTATACTCACTCCAGGTGTATCGCTCCATTAGTAAACAGAGACAATGCACTACTACACTGGTGGACAGCAGTTCCCTACAACTGAAGAACGTAATACGCCCTCTAACAATTGAAGATTGCAATAGGGCCTCCACCGGTTTAAATAATCCTCATAGGAAAAAGTGACAAGGAAAAATATCTGTTTTGATGTTCCCTACAACCACCCAGAGTTTGTCGGTTTAAATACTTTTCACCCTGTATTTAAACAGTAACGGTCTTATCACATTTTCTACCTTGCTCCTGTGGCACGCTTTGCGGTGCTCTAAGAAGTGACGCCTGTTGCTAATGCGGCAACGATTTTGAGTTGTAGTTGGTGGTTGAAGAAATCTGCACGTGCTCCACGCATTCGAAGACATCGCCATGGAGAAAGGTGAAAAAGTTGTATTCTCCAGTAAGACGCAACTGGGAGCGTTTCTAGAGAAAAGAGAAACAAGATTTACCAGAGTGCTTCTAGCCACAACTTCGGTCATTTACTAAAAGGGTGAATCTGTGCGCTGGATTCAACAGGTCGAGGCTGCGAGACGGAGCCGGCAGTGCCTCCATTTAATCTCGGGGCCCGGCGTTTAGACAGGAAGGCCTCCGGCGGGATCGATGGCCGGCACGGAGGATGCTGCCGGCACAAAGCCCGGCCACAATGGCCCCGCGTCGCCGCTTCCGTGGCCGCCGCTGCCGCCTCCGCCGCCCCCGCTCGTCCACCAAACGAAGGGCGCCGAGGGCCAACAGCCCGCAACACACTACTCCTACCGTTCTTATGGCGGTCGCAGCTCATCATTCAGCAGCAGCTGCGAAACGTGTTCGCTTCGACCTTTGCAAAGCACCGGTGACCTACAAACCTTACGAAACTGCAGAATTCGCGGGCCTTGGACACAAATATTTGAACAGGTAAACTCTTTTAGCTTTACAGCAATCACCTGCTCTTAAAAAAAAAAAAAAGAATCAACGTCCAAAGAGAGGACGCGTAGTCTAGTAGTTGGCGATTACGTGTGCACTGCGTTTAAAGGAAGACGGCTGTAAATCGGAAAAGGGTTACATGTCCAAATAATTTATATCCAATACTGCGAATAATGCAGGCCTACGTGCCATTGTAGTATCTATTCGTCTCTAGAGCTAGTGCCGATTACTCATACAGATGCGAAGTGGTAATGTGACATGCTCGCACGCAGTATCCGCGTATTTAGGTCAGCTGGCGTAATGCGAGACTTCAGGCTGTATAGACACCTAAGACATAGGACCACCTTTCTTATTTCTGACTTTCTTTGAACAGATTATACAACGATGTCTAATAACAACGACTGTGGTATCGATAGCTACGATGCCACGACTTACGTTGGCACTACGACAGACACCGACAGCGCCTTCTAGCCGATGCTGTGGAGCTCTACGAGCTCCGCTCAAGATTCAGCCCATTTCATGAACAGTAGACAGCTGGGACACTTCGCTTCAGATTCGCACCTACGTACTAAGTTATGTATGCCTCTGTGAATGTTCATGCACCAGTAAACCACTTTTACTCACTCGCAGTACCGACGTGGTTTACCTCACCTGCTCCTACTCCTTACTCGCTTCCTTCATTCGGCCAACCTTTCAGTTTGCAGGAGCAGATCCACGCGCCGCCTTCCAGGCGGGACACAAAACCGACAGTTCACCATTTGAACTTCAGTTTTATAACATTAATACACACATCAAAAGAAGTTTTGCATCTCACTCGTTCCCAGAATTCTTGAAGATAGACGTTGACTGTGGATATTGTATCACAACACAGTCCCTCTGACTGTTCAGAGATGTCACTAAACCCGCCCAAGGATGTAAACAACCATGCATGAGCAGCACCTATTAGACGGATGGGGTCCGACAGCCGTTCAGTTCCAGTCATTCCACCAGGGAGGGGGTACATGGCTCTTGTTGTCTGTAGTTCAACCATGCCTAGACGGTCAATACCGCGGTTCGATCGCGTCCGCATTGTTACTTTGTGCCAGGAAGGGTTCTGCACAAAGGAAGTGTCCAGGGGTCTCGGAGTGAATCAAAGCGATGTTGTTCGGACAAGGAGGAGATACAGACAGACAGGAACTGTCGATGACAAGCTTCGCTCAGACCGCCCAAGGGCTACTACTGCAGTGGATGACCGCTGCCTACGGATTATGGCTCGAAGTAACAGTGACAGCAACGCCACCATGTTGAATAATGCTTTTTGCGCAGCCACAGGATGTCGTATTACGACTCAAACTGTGCGTAATAGGCTGCATGATGCGCAACTTCACTCCCGACATCCATGGCGAGGTCCATCTTTGCAACCACGACACCATGCAGCACGGTACAGATTGGCCCAGCAACATGCCGAATGGACCGCTCAGGATTCGCATCACGTTCTCTTCACTGATAAGTGTCGCATATGCCTTCAACCAGACAATCGTCAGAGACGTGTTTGGAGGCAACCTGGTCAAACTGAATGCCTTAGACATACTGTCCAGCGAGTGCAGCAAGGTGGAGGTTCCCTACTGTTTTGGGGTGGCATTATGTGGAGCCGACGTATGCCGCTGGTGGTCATCAAAGGCGCCGTAACGGCTGTACGATACGTTAATGTCATCCTCCGACCGATAGTGCAACCATATCGGCAGCGTATTGGCGAGGCACTCGTCTTCGGTCTTCATGGACGATAATTCGCGTCCCCATCGTGCACATCTTGTGAATGACTTCCTTCGGGATAACGACATCGTTCGACTAGAGTGGCCAGCATATTCTCCAGACATGAACCCTATCTAACACGTCTGGGATAGATTGAAAAGAGCTGTTTATGGACGACGTGACCCACCAACCACTCTGTGGGATCTACGCCGAATCGCCGTTGAGGAATGGGACAATCTGGATCAACAATGCCTTGATGAACTTGTGGATAGTATGCGACGACGAATACAGGCATCCATCAATGCAAGAGGACGTGCTACTGGGTATTAGAGTTATCGGTGTGTACAGCAATCTGGACCACTACCACTGGAGGTCCCGCTGTATGGTCGTACAACATGCATTGTGTGGCTTTCATGAGCAACAAAAAGCGCGGAAATGATTTTGTGTTGATCCGTATTCCAGTTTTCTGTACAGGTTGCGGAGCTCTCGGAACCGAGGTGATGCAGAACTTTTTCTGAAATGTATAGTTTATTACAAGTGGCTCTGAGCACTATGGGACTTAACATCTATGGTCATCAGTCCCCTAGAACTTAGAACTACTTAAACCTAACTAACCTAAAGACATCACACAACACCCAGCCATCACGAGGCAGAGAAAATCCCTGACCCCACCGGGAATCGAACCCGGGAACCCGGGCGTGGGAAGCGAGAACGCTACCGCACGACCACGAGATGCGGGCTAGTTTATTACATACAGAACATTACCTACAACTCAAAGTTTTCCCGCAGTAAGTAACAGTATATAGCATGTATATTTAAAGAACGTGTGTGAAGTGAATGAGAATTCCCCTCTGAGGACGAACCTTGAGATAGTGAGCAACTAAGAAAGTCCGAGTACGTCCAAAGTGTTGTCCAATAGTGGAATGGGTATCTATCATGAATGGAAGATACAATGTAAGAACAGCCAGTAATTACATCGGCAAAGTAGCATATTTACCCTGTTCTTAAAAATATGTAAATATGTGTTTGATTAATGTTCATTCAGTATTTTTGAGAATAAATTTTGGGTGAAAGCGTAAGCTTTATTTAAAACATGATTTGACATGTATGGGACTGACCTTGTTGTAGAGTAGCAGATACAACAACCCTGGCCACAGATAGGATCAATCAGAGGTGAGTGCGTTCCTAGATTCTGGAAGCCGGGTGATGTCTGCACAATATAAAGTATCGATAGTACTCTAGTCATCAGAGAGTGACAATGTGTCTGCCTTCGCCCTTATAATTTTGGTAATATATTGCAAAAGATGCGGTTTGGTGAGGAACTGTGAGATCTCGGATAGTATAGAGAAGGCATGCTCAATGATATCTGATTTGGATGGCGATTCTGAGAATTTATTTTGTTACAGCGTAACTTGTCTCTTACTAGTGTTGTAAACGCCGCGTGGCACCTTACCCAAATGTCGTTTGAGATATTAGATCGATACTAACAAATGAACTGTGTAGTATTTTTATGAACATAACGATCTATTGAACACCGTGGAAATTGAGACGCTTAGTAAACTGGCTCAATCATCATTTCTTAACGCAAGGCCGTCGGTTCGATTTGGATTCGGACTGTTAATGTGTGGTATGAATTTTCCGAAGAGGGAAATAATCGCTTAATATTAAATTGTATTTCATATTGTATTCCGTCATAAACATGTACTTGTAGTTAAAATGCAGACTTTCTTGTTACTATACTGTTTGAAAGTATTCATCAGTTGTTTTTCAAAGAACTTACATCAGCTAGTAGAGAATCTAATCCCGAGGTGTAGTAGGAGCATCCAACAAATTAATACTAAAAATGATGCAGTCTAGAAACCCAAGCAATGCAGTCTTCTACAGCTTTTCTTGGTTAAGGTACTTTGTCGCCCTAAGAACAGGCAGTGGAATATGTGGAGCTTAGTGAGATAACAAATAGTCTTGAAGGAGGAGGAGAGTGTTTAACGTCCCGTCGACAACGGGGTCATTAGAGGCGAGGGACAAGCTCGGATGAGGGAAGGACGCAGGCGGGAATGGGCCATGCCCTTTCAACGGAACCATCTTCGCACTTGCCTTAAGAGGTTTAGAGAAATCACGGAAGACCCAAATCTGAATGACCGGACGCAGGTTTGAATCGTCGTCCTCCCGAATGAGTCCATTGTCCTAACCACTGCGCCACCTCGCTCGGTAAAAATCTTGCAGGAATATTTTGCGAAGCAACTGGAAACCGTGTCGCCGCTTTGGTCTGATCCAAATTTGCCAACGTCTCTCTTGTTTCCTTCATATTACTCTGTGAAGAGGATTCCTTTTCCTTTATTTCAGACAATGTCACCGTATTAGCAACGCGTTTCTATCAACTATCAGCACCCACGTTGGATGGCAGTCTGTCACTCTAGGCTGACCACTGAAAGCTTTGGGGTCAAATTAAGGACAGATGTCACAATGAACGAGTACATGCGTTCCGTCACGAGCAATATATTGTGCTGCGGAACAAATGTTCTGAATACCGTATAACAATTACGTAGCCATTCAATGTACACACTAAATCTGGCTCTCTGTCATCGTAAACAGTACCAAAGCTTAAGGAAAATCTAGAGGAAAATTCACTTTCATCGCATAATGAAATAATAGTTGAAAAACAATGTTGTCAGCACCTGACAAAACTTACATTCAGTCACATCGAAATTTTAAGAGCACTGACGAGTGTCGGAGGAACTACGTGACGGTGTGTACTAGAAACGTACCCGATGTTTACTTCGACGGCAATCACAGAGCAACATATTCATGTAAAAGTCAATAGCATATTGTTCTACTCGCAGTTTTTAAGAGTCATTGCAGATTCATCATTCCTCATTCCGCCTGACTGAATATTTTATCAGCAATCACTTTTTCACTTGTAAATGAATTCAGATTGGTTTAACTTTGCAGCTAATAGCAGACGTCAGTTTTACGTTCTGGGGAAAATGAAAAGTTTGAAAATCATTTCTTGCTGCAGAGAACGGACAGCTGTAAACATAGCGGTTCATTTCCTCTGTCTTTGTTTTGCGAAGCGCCTGGCATCTGTTAAAATGCAGTGTAATCTGCTTCGAGCTACACATTCACCCGTCGGTGTGTTACATTGTCAGAACGCCGAGGCGCGTCGCTGCAGTCTGCGACAAAAGAAGCACGGCGGGCGATGGAGGGGCGGGGGCAGCACGCGTTGCTCTTTTGTTTGACGACTCCCGCGCTGCCGAGGCACCGATAAAGCGTGCCAGCCAAAAAGGACAAAGGCTGGCGGCGAAAAAACTGCAGCTCGCGCTCGTGAAAGGAGCAGAGTGATTTTTGTGTTCCCTATGGTGTACGTCCACATGCACAATGCGGTAATTAAAATATTCAACAAGGAGAACAGGACGAAACACAGTTGGAACCTTTCGTTGAGTGCAGTGCAGTGCAGTCTGAATAACACTCTTCAAGTTGTCGGTTTCGCGCTTTGAGTGCGAGTGTCCCATATTACAAAGCACAAAATAATTTGACAGTCTTCAGCAGTTAGTCTGTAGTTTTATTAACATTTTCCTGTAAGGAGTTTGAACATTTCAAGCACAAAAAAAGCCTAATTAGCCGAAACCAGTTATTACAGTAATAAATATGTGATCTAGACTGCTATGTTCATAAAGTCACACAGTACAAAAACAAACAACAACCATTTCGTCCTGAAATGACTATACATGCGAAATACGGGATGTTTTTAAGTTCTTGTGGCAAACGTCTACAGGTGATGGATCATGTCATGGGGAACTTTTGTTAGAAACAAAATGTTCGCTGAGGCTTCCCCTCAGAGGCAGCAGGATGCAAGCAGCCGGCAGTATTTATATGGAATACGTGTTGCCTATCATCCAGTCTGCTGCTGCGCGTGGAAGGCGGTAGGACGAGCAAAATTGATTCGCTTCTAAAATACAGGGTGATTCACCTAACGTTACCGCTGGATATATTTCGTAAATCACATCAAATACCAAGAGCTCAGATGGAAACCTAGTTCTAAGCAATGAAGGGAAAGCAGAAAGGTGGAAGGAGTATGTAGAGGGTCTATACAAGGGCGATGTACTTGAGGACAATGTTATAGAAATGGAAGAGGATGTAGATGAAGATGAAATGGGAGATATCATACTGCGTGAAGAGTTTGATAGAGCACTGAAAGACCTAAGTCGAAACAAGGCCCCGGGAGTAGACAACACTCCATTAGAACTACTGACAGCCTTAGGAGAGCCAGTCCTGACAAAACTCTACCATCTGGTGAGCAAAATGTATGAGACAGGCGAAATACCCTCAGACTTTAAGAAGAATATAATAATTCCAATCCCAAAGAAAGCAGGCGTTGACAGATGTGAAAATTACCGAACTATCAGTTTAATAAGTCACGGCTGCAAAATACTAACGCGAATTCTTTACAGACGAATGGAAAAACTGGTAGAAGCCGACCTCGGGGAAGATCAGATTGGATTCCGTAGAAATATGGGAACACGTGAGGCAAAACTGACCCTACGACTTATTTTAGAAGCTAGATTAAGAAAAGGCAAACCTACGTTTCTAGCATTTGTAGACTTGGAGAAAGCTTTTGACAATGTTGACTGGAATACTCTCTTTCAAATTCTGAAGGTGGCAGGTGTAAAATACAGGGAGCGAAAGGCTACTTACAATTTGTACAGAAACCAGATGGCAGTTACAAGAGTCGAGGGACATGAAAGGGAAGCACTGGTTAGGAAGGGAGTGAGACAGGGTTGTAGCCTCTCCCCGATGTTGTTCAATCTGTATATTGAGCAAGCAGTAAAAGAAACAAAAGAAAAATTCAGGGTTGGTATTAAAATCCATGGAGAAGAAATAAAAACTTTGAGGTTCGCCGATTAATTTGTAATTCTGTCAGAGACACCAAAGGACTTGGAAGAGCAGTTGAACGGAATGGACAGTGTCTTGAAAGGAGGATATAAGATGAACATCAACAAAAGCAAAACGAGGATAATGGAATGTAGTCGAACTAAGACGGGTGATGCTGAGGGAATTAGATTAGGAAATGAGACACTTAAAGTAGTAAAGGAGTTTTGCTATTTGGGGAGCAAAATAACTGATGATGGTCGAAGTAGAGAGGGTATAAAATGTAGACTGGCAATGGCAGGGAAAGCGTTTCTGAAGAAGAGAAATTTGTTAACATCAAGTATAGATTTAAGTGTCAGGAAGTCGTTTCTGAAAGTATTTGTATGGAGTGTAGCCATGTACGCAAGTGAAACATGGACGATAAATAGGTTGGACAAGAAGAGAATAGAAGCTTTCGAAATGTGGTGCTACAGAAGAATGCTGAAGATTAGACGGATAGATCACATAACTAATGAGGAGGTATTGAATGGAATTGGGGAGAAGAGGAGTTTGTGGCACAACTTGACTAGAAGAAGGGATCGGTTGGTAGGACATGTTCTGAGGCATCAAGGGATCACCAATTTAGCATTGGAGGGCAGAGTGGAGGGTAAAAATCGTAGAGGGAGACCAAGAGATGAATACACTAAGCAGATTCAGAAGGATGTAGCTTTCAGTACGTACTGGGAAATGAAGAAGCTTGCACAGGATAGAGTAGCGTGGAGAGCTGCATCAAACCAGTCTCAGGACTGAAGACCACAACATCAAATATTGACGAACCGATTCCACAGACCGAACGTGAGGAGAGGGGATAATGTAATTGGTTAATACAAACCATACAAAAATGCACGGAAATGTGTTTTTTAACAAAAACCTACGTTTTTTTAAATGGAACCCCGTTAGTTTTGTTAGCACATCTAAACATATAAACAATTACGTAATCAGTGCCGTTTGTTGCATTGTAAAATGTTAATTACATCCGGAGATATTGTAACCTAAAGTTGATGCTTGAGTACCACTCCTCCGCTGTTCGATGGTGTGTATCGGAGAGCACCGAATTACGTAGGGATCCAAAGGGAACGGTGATGGACCTTAGGTACAGAAGAGACTGGAACAGCACATTACGTCCACATGCTAACACTTATTTATTGGTCTTTTTCACTGACGCACATGTCCATTACCATGAGGGGTGAGGTACACGTACACACGTGGTTTCCGTTTTCAATTACGGAGTGGAATAGAGTGTGTCCCGACATGTCAGGCCAATAGATGTTCAATGTGGTGGCCATCATTTGCTGTACACAATTGCAATCTCTGGCGTAACGAATGTCGTACCAGCCGCAGTACATCTGGTGTAATGTCGCCGCAGGCTGCCATAATACGTTGCTTCATATCCTCTGGGGTTGTAGGCACATCACGGTACACATTCTCCTTTAACGTACCCCACAGAAAGAAGTCCAGAGGTGTAAGATCAGGAGAACGGGCTGGCCAATTTATGCGTCCTCCACGTCCTATGAAACGCCCGTCGAACATCCTGTCAAGGGTCAGCCTAGTGTTAATTGCGGAATGTGCAGGTGCACCATCATGCTGATACCACATACGTCGACGCGTTTCCAGTGGGACATTTTCGATCAACGTTGGCAGATTATTCTGTAGAAACGCGATGTATGTTGCAGTGCTCTTCGATGCACACGATCGAACAGCGGAGGAGTGGTACTCAAGCGTCAACTTTAGGTTACAATATCTCCGGATGTAATTAACATTTTACAATGCAACAAACGGAGCTGATTACGTATTTGTTTATATGTTCAGCTGTGCTAACAAAACTAACTTGGTTCCATTTAAAAAAACGTAGGTTTGTGTTAAAAAACATACTTCCGTGCATTTTTGTATGGTTTGTATTAAACAATTACACTAGCCCCTCTCCTCACGTTCGGTCCACGGAATCGGTTCTTCAGTATTTGATGTGGTTTACGAAATATATCCAGCGGTAACGTTAGGTGACTCACCCTGTATAGTTTCCCGATAAGATACTCTGATTCCTAAGGTTTTCTTCTTGAAAATCACTATCAGTTTATTGGGGTAGGTAGTATGCTGCACACCTGGTTGGTAGTTCGGTGAAATCTCGTCGTCCCAGCGCTGGCGAATACTAAAGGACGCCTAACATCGTCACTAGGAAGCGTCAGCGAACATTTTGTCTCTGGCAAAGGTCGTTCCCCATGCCTTGATTGGTCACCCCTAGACGTTTGTCACAAAGACTCTGAGGCACCCTGTACACTGCACATGATGTAACGCTGTTAGAGTTGTAAAACTACTGTAGGCTAGTGTAGACTATCAGAAGCGAGCGTAGACTACGGTAGTTACTCTAGTAGCTTTGTTCAGTCAAGATTGTAACCACATTACTTGTATGTTGGGCGTGTTGCATTTCTATAGGGCGTTACCTCATTTCAGTCGCTTTGTTTGCATATGTGATCAGTCTTGTAATAGATTCACCTATAAAACGAAAGTGGTGAACTGTCTAGGAACTCAGTGAGGATATATACAGGACCACATAACCTACAGAACATTTTTGTTCTGCGTAGCTATCCTCCTGCCTGTTACATAAACATTTTGATTTGTAACTTGGAACAGATGTATGTTGTAGCAAAAATAAAAAAAAGACAATACAAATTTATCACGTAACGCTAGAAAACGCAATTTCCTCATAAGAAGTAAAATTATTAAAAAGCAAAACAGAAACAGATCTAATAACAACTCAATATTGCGTTGAGTTTGTATAAAACATGTTGCTGTTCATAAAAACTTTCGCACATATCAGTAGTAACAGGAAAATCTTGCCTTTGATTGTGATGAATAACACTCCACTGGGTACAAAATAACAGCAATTATATATATTTTTATGTCTGTGCACATAAATTGTGCTTGCATCAAAAGTAATTGCATTGGTTGCACAAAAATGCGAAAGTTACTCGATAAACTAATTTTTATTACTTATAAAATACAATTTATATGATAAAATCATCTCGGGTTGACAGCCGAGTCAATGCGTCGTTCTCTGGCAACGTTCCAGCAAGTTTCTTCCTAGTCATCTTCAGGCGAAGCGAATTTATATTTTGCGATGACATAAAATGCACGATGGACTAAAACTGTGCGATGTGCGGTTCTAATTATGTAAGGAAAAAAAAAACACACAGAGAAGTCGTCGGCTTCCCCTACCAATGCAACCAATCCTACCACTTGCTACGTCATTTATGTACAGTACCGTAACTATCGAACCGTAGTTTTGGTGGAGCGGAACTCCAAACACCGTGAGAGAGAGAGAGAGAGAGAGAGAGAGAGAGAGAGAGAGAGAGAGAGAGAGAGAAATGACTAATATACGTACAATATGTATATAATAATTAATATTTCTGTTACTGTCATTCGATAAAGACATTCCTTGTACCACTACTGCTTTCGGGCATCTTCAGGATGGCTGCATTTGTTTATATTACGTGTTTCGCTGGTGAGTTAAAGGAAGAGCATTTTGCGATTATATTTGTGAAAAATTGCAAAACAACGAAGAGGACATTGCTAAATTTTCGTTGAAAGCCACTGTGAATAAAACTGTTAAGGTATTTTCATCGGTATTTTCAATCGATGTCCACAGGATAACTACCTCGAATTGAACAATTGTGTTTTGGAGAAGTCCCCTTTCAGGTTATGGATTTTGTCCGTCGTTTATAAGGGTCATTAGGTAGCAGATGAAAACGTTTTTTGTGCATTATCATCAGATTCCAATCGTTTCTACGATTGCCGTTTCGTTCCTGGAATGAAGCGCTGTACCCACAGCAACAAACCAATTATCAAATTTAGTTCGATTTTTTTTAATGTGTGATTGTATTTACTCTTGTCAACGTTCGATAAGTATATACCGATCTTAGCCAAAGTTTCCTCAAAGTTAATTCTTCCAGGAAAATATTCAAGGCTCGTTTTTCTAATATTCTTATGGCGTCAGTTATTTTACGCCCTTAATCGTCAACGTCTAACACAATTATATGCACTTTGTCACTGTTTTCTTCTATTCTCCTTCAAATAAATCGCCTTCAGTCTTCCATTTCTTAACTTAGCAATTTTCACAAGCTATTATTGGTATATGGAGTACCTTTATCTACCATTACAAGCAATTAACGATGTAACGTATCTTCTCCTGCAATACATTGGTCTTAAGTGTACTGTGTAACTGATCAATGTTCAAAAATGGCTCTGAGCACTATGGGACTCAACTGCTGTGGTCATCAGTCCCCTAGAACTTAGAACTACTTAAACCTAACTAATCTAAGGACATCACACACACCCATGCCCGAGGCAGGATTCGAACCTGCGACCGTAGCAGCAGAGCGGATCCGGACTGGAGCGCCTAGAACCACACGGCCACCGCGGCCGGCACTGATCAATGTGTTCCTATTCATATAAATTTGTTATTTTCACTGCCTGGAAGTGGGAACTGGAGACCTCTCTTCACTAAATAACATTTAATATTTTAGTAATGAAAAGTGCTGCGAGAAATGTTGAACGACGAACTTACTGGGTGAAACCGTGATATCAAAAGTGTACAACGAAAAAAATTGTAGTTCAAGACCAGATTTTGAAACAAGTTCAGCATTTCAATTACCTAGGAAGCTATATTAATTTTAACGAAGGCAAGGATATAGATATTACCAGGGTGAGTCAATAAAAAAGTCGCAAACGCCAGAATTTCGAATACCGTATTAAATTTCGCGCCTGTACGTATCTAGAAGGTGGCAGCACATGTCGCGTGGAAGGCAGCCGATGCACAGTATTCCGCGGCCAATGACTAATGCCCTGCAGTCAGGTCAAGACGGCAGGTCTGACATGAACTTGCACACGACTACAACAAAACTATTTTTGTGAGCCGATGGAATGTACGCAAATCACGACTGTAGCGAAATTCGCCAAGTACACTCCTGGAAATGGAAAAAAGAACACATTGACACCGGTGTGTCAGACCCACCATACTTGCTCCGGACACTGCGAGAGGGCTGTACAAGCAATGATCACACGCACGGCACAGCGGACACACCAGGAACCGCGGTGTTGGCGGTCGAATGGCGCTAGCTGCGCAGCATTTGTGCACCGCCGCCGTCAGTGTCAGCCAGTTTGCCGTGGCATACGGAGCTCCATCGCAGTCTTTAACACTGGTAGCATGCCGTGACAGCGTGGACGTGAACCGTATGTGCAGCTGACGGACTTTGAGCGAGGGCGTATAGTGGGCATGCGGGAGGCCGGGTGGACGTACCGCCGAATTGCTCAACACGTGGGGCGTGAGGTCTCCACAGTACATCGATGTTGTCGCCAGTGGTCGGCGGAAGGTGCACGTGCCCGTCGACCTGGGACCGGACCGCAGCGACGCACGGATGCACGCCAAGACCGTAGGATCCTACGCAGTGCCGTAGGGGACCGCACCGCCACTTCCCAGCAAATTAGGGACACTGTTGCTCCTGGGGTATCGGCGAGGACCATTCGCAACCGTCTCCATGAAGCTGGGCTACGGTCCCGCACACCGTTAGGCCGTCTTCCGCTCACGCCCCAACATCGTGCAGCCCGCCTCCAGTGGCGTCGCGACAGGCGTGAATGGAGGGACGAATGGAGACGTGTCGTCTTCAGCGATGAGAGTCGCTTCTGCCTTGGTGCCAAAGATGGTCGTATGCGTGTTTGGCGCCGTGCAGGTGAGCGCCACAATCAGGACTGCATACGACCGAGGCACACAGGGCCAACACCCGGCATCATGGTGATCATGTGATGTATCTGACCCCAGGAATGTGTCAATAAAGTTTCCCCTTCCTGGAACAATGAATTCACGGTGTTCTTATTTCAATTTCCAGGAGTGTATATGGTTTTAACTGTAGTTCATGGAAATTTTTGTGCAGCTGGATACAGCTACCCCACGACACATCGACCTTGTGGGTTCAGCATATTAAGGAACCAAATAAACTTAATGTTGAAAAGCAAAATAAATTTCAGACTTGTACACGCGGCTCGGATGTCTCTATCCCAGTTGCGACTTATTTACTGACTCACCCTCGTAAATTAAAGAGAGATCATAATATATACTGCAAGAACAACATTACAAAATACAGTAAGAAACACAAACATAAGTTCTGTAAGATGCTCGCTGTATAGATTCCATTGTACGGAAGTGAAACCTGGGTTATGAGGAGAAAAAAAGCTAGCAATGTTCAGGGGACTTGACTTAGTTGACTTATTTCCTGTTCCATCTGGTTCTATTGGCAGCCAAACATTTCACTTCACTCCATGTTTTACCAGCTTTCAGAGCTTATTCTTCGCCCGTTCTTTTTCCATGTCTTTTTCGGGAGGCCACGTCTACGTGTTCCTTGTGGGTTCCAATCCAGTGCTGCCTTTTCAACAGCACCTTGTTGTTTGCGTGTTGTGTGACTAATCCACCTCCATTTTCTTTCCTTTATTTATTCACGGACTGGTCGCTAGGTTGTCATCTACCACAATTCGTCATTTGATATAACATCTGGCCACCTCATTTATAATTTGCCGAAAACACGGGTTTATGAAGACTTGCAGCTGGTTTACAATCATGTTTCGCAACTATACAGGAGGACTGACTTTACGTTGCTATTGAACAAGGGCAGCTTGGTTCGTCTCGAGATGTTCTTATTACGACAGACAGGATACAGTTGTACAAAGGCTCCATTTGCCTTCCGTATCTGACCCTTTAGATCCTCCTCGGCCCCTCCATCTTTACAGACAGTGCTTCCTAGATATACAAAGGAGTCTACTTGTTCCAATTCCTTTCAATACACTGTTGCTTCGCTTGTTTTTCGGATCGAATTCTCATTTCCTTAGTTTTCTGGAGATTTATTTTAAGTCCTGCAATTTATGCTTCCTCTTTCAGTCTTTCCAACTTTTCTTCCATGTCACGCAATCTTTGCGAGAGCAGACAAGATATCGTCAGCAAAGTCAAGGTCTTCAAGCCTGCCTTGCATTCCCCACCGAATACCTATTTCTCCTACCATCAACAACACTTTTCATTACGCTGTCCAGTACCAAAGAGAACAAGGTAGGTGACAGAATACATCCCTGCATGTTCAGGGGGTTGGAGTAAAATTTTTACGAGCAGTCAAAGAGTGCACGAAGTTGGACAGGATCCCTAGTGAAAATATGGGACAAGAACTGAGTATTTTTGCAATAAATGACAAAATAGAACATAAACAAAAGTGGAAGGAACGCCTGGAACGGATGGAAGAAACGAGGATGCCAGAGATGGCCTTACAATACAAACCCAAAGGAAAGAGGAACGTGGAAAGGCCAGATAAAAGATGAAACAGAGGCCAGAACAGATCGATAGACCTAATCTGTGACAGTCAGGGAAAGATGAAGAAGGTAAAAAGCGAACAGAGCAAACTTACCAGTTGTGATCCAGAACCAATGCATCCACCAGTGAACTGTCATGGCGAGCGGTCCGACATCAACACGCCTTCAGCACTGCAACCAGTGGCAACGCATCTGCAATAGCCAGGACAGCAACAATAAGCAAACAAAGGGTAATTTGTCCCCGATGCTAATATAGATAAAAATAAAATGCATTTTAGTACGAAAGGTGACCTGTAAAACGACTCCACAATGCCTGTGCCGAACTATGATTTTCACCTGATGCAGCGTTTTAACTCAATAATTTTGTGCCGAAATCGGTTCATTTACTGGAAGGGGCGCACTACGGTAGCCTTACGATGACCGACGACATCTCTGGAAGGATGCTCACATGATGCCCCAGTCTTTGTTCTGCTTGGACGATCGCAGGCATAGAACCTCGTTCTCCCATACGCGTTGCCTAGTTTTCTGTCTCAATGCAGTCAGCCAAGAAGAGAGTACTACAGTTCTTGGCAGCTAAAGCTGTACCATTTGTCTCGTCTATGGCTCGAAGGTGCAACTTCGGTAGCAGAGAAGTTAATGAGGAACTTGAGGCGTCGTGGAGAAATCACATTGGCTCTACTCGATAAAAATCCATTGGAAGAATTTCAGAAATAATATTAAACTTAAAAATGTAATTCTCTACAATATGAACTGCTCTCCTGTTTGTCCTTTTAAACGAGCAACCGGCTAAATGTACACCAATTAAACTGTAATTCATACTGAAGTCACAACTAGGTGACTCATCCAAATCTGATACTGTTCAGGGTAACTCATTATGTGAGTCCTGCGAATGTACTTTACCGTAGTACATTCCTCGAGCGTGCAGGTTTGGTCTTCTTTCCACATGATACGTTAATCGCCTTGAATAGAGCTAATAAAATGGATTCTGCATCTTACCATGCCGAGGGGTACTACCGAAAATACAACTGAACCATATTTTCGACTGGAATGCGATGTTAGTGACAATTCGAAGATGAGTCACTCACAGAATAATTTGTAGGTCTACCCGAGGGACAAAAGTTGCATTACTGCGCGTCAAACTATACAGGGTGTCCAGGATAATCATATAACAATATAAAATGTAATAAACTGAGACGTAACTGAGATATTTACTGGTGGCTTGCTTCTACAAATATGGTAACTCAAAGTGTTTTCTGTGTTTGCTTGGCCGGTGTGGCCGTGCGGTTAAAGGCGCTTCAGTCTGGAACCGCGTGACCGCTACGGTCGCAGGTTCGAATCCAGCCTCGGGCATGGATATGTGTGATGTCCTTAGGTTAGTTAGGTTTAATTAGTTCTAAGTTCTAGGCGACTGATGACCTCAGAAGTTAAGTCGCATAGTGCTCAGAGCCATTTTGTGTTTGCTTGTGGCAGCTGGTACCACGTGCGCATTCGGGTAATTGCTTTCGTAGAAGCGTCTCAGTGGCCATGTAGTCTCCACAACAGACGGTGTTCTGTTTACTTCCTCTGGCAGGGCTAACGTCGGCTAAACTGTTCCGAGCCGCGCGAGGTGGCCGTGCGGTCAATGACGTCTTGTCACGGTTTGCGCGGCTCCCCCGTCGGAGGTTCGAGTCCTCCCTCGTGTGTGTGTGTGTGTGTGTGTGTGTGTGTGTGTGTGTGTGTGTGGCCCCTAGTGTAAGTTAGATTAAGTAGAGCGTAAGCCTAGGGACCGACGACCTCAGCAGTTTGAGTTTGGTCCCGTAGTCCTTACCACAAATTTCCAAATTTACACTGTTCCGACTTACTTAACAATCAAGAAATGAGACAAGAGTCTTCGGGAAACCGAAATTTTGCTTTCGATATTGGGCCATCACGCCAAGCACGCAGTTCAGAGGCTACTGCTGAATTAACCAATACGTCTTTCAGAGGAACCCTCAAAGTCAATCCGCCAAGCAAACAGGCAGTGACAGCTACGGTGTTAAACAGTGCACGATGTCGTCTACAAAAGATTGCGTCTACGGGCGCAAAAACTGCAGCTTCAGCAAATCAAGCCAAACGACAGGCCGCGACGGAAGGCATCCGCTGAGACGATTCTGGAAAAAATGGGTGACAACGAGGTATTCCTCGATTTCGTCTGTTTCTCGGACGAGGCTACACTCCACACTTGCGGCATCTGGGGAACTGAATCCCCCCACATAGAGACAGAGTACGAACGTGACCCTCCAAAAGTGAATGTTTGTTGTGGATTGTTGAAAGACAGAACTATATGTCCATTCTTCTTCGCGTAGACATGTTGGACCTGTAGCTGTGCTACAATTTCCTCGTGACATGATCTTTCAACAAGATGGCGCACCATGTTATTTTGCGAACATCGTGGGCGATGTCTTGGTTTGGGTAAGGTAGACCATCGATTGCTTGGCTCCCTAGAAGCCCAGACATTACGCTACTTGATTGTTTTTTCTGTAGGGGTTTATCAAGGATCGAGTGTACCAGAAGCAAGTTCGTGATTTACCAGATCTACGCTATCGTATCCGTGAAACTATCGCAAATGTTACGCCTGCAATGCTGCAAAACACTTTGAGAGAAGTGGAATACAGACTAGATGTCTATCGTGCCATTAACGGTGAGCATTTCGAAGTATAATAGGTGTGTAAAATATCTGAGTTACATATACCGTCAAAAAATCTCAATTACTTCTCAAGTTATTACATTTACATTATTATATGTTTAACACGAATACCCTGTACATTAATGGCTTTGGGGATTATTTAACTGCAGTCTCATGCTTTCCGCTGACAATCCCTTTCTTAGGATGAAGGTGTCACGTCGGAACCATAATCAGGTCCAAATCCGAAAGTATGGTCCTCAACGAAGCACAACGCTTAGAACTGAAAGCACGTTTATTGTGCACATCAGTGTATATCCAGGACAGAACTGACCTCCTGCACCTAATGTGCAGCTATTTGCACAAACACTGAATATTTCAGAATGCTGATATTTACACAAACATCAAATATTCCAGAATATACTAACATTACAAACATAAAATAGTACAAGAACCTTTGAGAAATGCAAATTGTAAATAACATTATTACCGGTGGTCGGGTTTGAACTGGTGACGCGCACTAACCACTACGGCACCACAGCTCGCAGCAATACATTAACCGAAAGCAATCTTGGAAATATTAGTAAAAGTATCAGTCTTGTACTAAGATGTCTTCATCTTCAATGCAGACAAATTTAAACTGAATGTTTCAAGAAACATAATAATGACCTAGACTTTGATTAATTCTGGTGAATTATCTGCATACCTGACCCATTTCTACAAATACTGAAAGAATATGAAACTGAACACAGTGGTATAGGTGCAGTCGTCGATATCAAGAACAGCGGGCGTTGGGTCACCGCTACGATACCGGGAAATTGTGGTTTGTCTATGAAAACGGTTGTTAGTGAAACGCTGTTACCCCTAAACGAGTGAAATCCATACCAACTTGACTAGCACATGGTATCATGTGTGTACTGAGAGGAGTGGCACGGTTAGCTACAAGATTGGCTGACTCGTCTGAGAGTATCACAGGGATATCAAGTGGTGCACAATGAAAGACACCTCATATCTTGACGGAACCTACTTTTATTATCGACGATCACCTTTTAGGGTAACATTTACAAATGTTCTTGAACACTGTATATGTAGTTACTGAAAGGTGTGGTGAAGAGAAAATTTATCTAATAATAGATAACAGAGAGGCATATAAGAATTTTTTCCCCTGCACGCATTATTAGTAAATGGGAAGGGAAGAAACAGCTTAATTCTTGTCACAGAAAAAAATACCTGTCCACTGTGCGTCCCGCTGTAATTTGTCTTATATTGACATCCATTAAAAAAATTAATCCATAATTTGATGTTGAAACAATTGATATGAACTATCTCCAAACCAATAAAAACGTTATTTATAAAGTGTGATAATGTAGTCAGATAAAACTTTGGACAGTAATGGTCCCAACAAATTAATAAACGACATGAAATACTGTAGAAGGAACAGCTGTTTGTAAGTAATCCCAAGCAAAATAACGACAATTGAAATTTTAATATATAAATGAATACAAAAAAAAAGATGTGAGTGTGTGGTTTGAGGTTTTCGGGCGCTAAACAGCGTGGTCATCAGCGCCCATAGATACCGAGATATGAAAAAGCAGTGCTTTGAACATATTTCTATACCCAGCCTACGCCTCAATAATAAAAGTTTATGTATACATATAACTTTAACCATCTCCGTAAACTAAATGGTGAGGAGATCTTTGAAAGTCAGATTGAGGAGGTGGCTTTCTGCGACAAAGGTCTGGTCCAAGCAATGATGGTGAAAAACATCTGAAATAATTATTATCCTTCAGATGTTTGGGGAGTCAAACTGTCTTACACAATAATACAGGGTGTTTCAAAAAATGACCGGTATATTTGAAACGGCAATAAAAACTAAACGAGCAGCGATAGAAATACACCGTTTGTTGCAATATGCTTGGGACAACAGTACATTTTCAGGCGGACAAACTTTCGAAATTGCAGTAGTTACAATTTTCAACAACAGATGGCGCTGCAAGTGATGTGAAAGATATAGAAGACAACGCAGTCTGTGGGTGCGCCATTCTGTACGTCGTCTTTCTGCTGTAAGCGTGTGCTGTTCACAACGTGCAAGTGTGCTGTAGACAACATGGTTTATTCCTTAGAACAGAGGATTTTCCTGGTGTTGGAATTCCACCGCCTAGAACACAGTGTTGTTGCAACAAGACGAAGTTTTCAACGGAGGTTTAATGTAACCAAAGGACCGAAAAGCGATACAATAAAGGATCTGTTTGAAAAATTTCAACGGACAGGGAACGTGACGGATGAACGTGCTGGAAAGGTAGGGCGACCGCGTACGGCAACCGCAGAGGGCAACGCGCAGCTAGTGCAGCAGGTGATCCAACAGCGGCCTCGGGTTTCCATTCGCCGTGTTGCAGCTGCGGTCCAAATGACGCCAACGTCCACGTATCGTCTCATGCGCCAGAGTTTACACCTCTATCCATACAAAATTCAAACGCGGCAACCCCTCAGCGCCGCTACCATTGCTGCACGAGAGACATTCGCTAACGATATAGTGCACAGGATTGATGACGGCGATATGCATGTGGGCAGCATTTGGTTTACTGACGAAGCTTATTTTTACCTGGACGGCTTCGTCAATAAACAGAACTGGCGCATATGGGGAACCGAAAAGCCCCATGTTGCAGTCCCATCGTCCCTGCATCCTCAAAAAGTACTGGTCTGGGCCGCCATTTCTTCCAAAGGAATCATTGGCCCATTTTTCAGATCCGAAACGATTACTGCATCACGCTATCTGGACATTCTTCGTGAATTTGTGGCGGTACAAACTGCCTTAGACGACACTGCGAACACCTCGTGGTTTATGCAAGATGGTGCCCGGCCACATCGCACGGCCGACGTCTTTAATTTCCTGAATGAATATTTCGATGATCGTGTGATTGCTTTGGGCTATCCGAAACATACAGGAGGCGGCGTGGATTGGCCTCCCTATTCGCCAGACATGAACCTCTGTGACTTCTTTCTGTGGGGACACTTGAAAGACCAGGTGTACCGCCAGAATCCAGAAACAATTGAACAGCTGAAGCAGTACATCTCATCTGCATGTGAAGCCATTCCGCCAGACACGTTGTCCAAGGTTTCGGGTAATTTCATTCAGAGACTACGCCATATTATTGCTACGCATGGTGGATATGTGGAAAATATCGTACTATAGAGTTTCCCAGACCGCAGCGCCATCTATTGTTGAAAATTGTAACTACTGTAATTTCGAAAGTTTGTCTGCCTGAAAATGTACTGTTGCCCCAAGCATATTGCAACAAACGGTGTATTTCTATCGCTGCTCGTTTAGTTTTTATTGCCGTTTCAAATATACCGGTCATTTTTTAAACACCCTGTAAGTATGGACATATCCAACTGGCTACGTCACAAGAACAATCTCTGACATGACTACCTTTTCTATGTTTTTTTCCCTTTTTCCTCTTTTCTCAAATGAAACATACTTCCAGTGCTTAGCAAAAATATTTTTAAGTGCAGGCCTGAAGTATCTGAGAACCACAACAGTTATGGAAGAGAAGACTACGTAATAAGAAAAGAAGCTACACATTGTATAAGCATATAAAATATGTGCTCTAGGGGTGAGTGTGTTCAAATAGCTGTCCTATTATGCAGTTTCAGAGTTTCTGTGGTTTCACGATATCGACGAAGGCGGATGAGGTCCGCTTTCCCTCCTCGTCATTATAAACCAGTAGAGCACATCTCAGAATACAGAAGAGGAGCTGCTCTTCCAGGGATTGCAGAAGTACAAGGGGAAGAAGTACTTTAAAGTGGGAAGGTAACCATTCAAGAACGAGATGAAATTAACGAATATAGATGTAGGAAAAAGAAAAGGTTAGACTATAGCGGCCAGTAGATGATGAGGTCATTAGCGACGGAACACAAGCTTGGACTGGGGCGGATGCGGAAGGAAACGGTGGAGACCTTTCAAATGAACTCACCAGTTATTCACGTAGAGAATTTTGGGGAAATCACGTCAAATCTAATTCTGGACGGCAGAACGAGATTTTGAACCACTGCCTGCCGAATACGAGACCATTATCTTACCACTGCCTCACCTCGCTCACTAACATACAGGGTGTCCCAGGAGAAGGAATGATCAATATTCGAGGATGTGACAGGAACGTGCATTGGAAGAAAAAAAGTCGTGTAAATATGGACTGTAAAACATACAGCAACACCTACTAGCGTTTGTTCATCTTAGCTACTGCGAAACACATCTCTTCTACTGAACAAGTGCTCATACATCTTAATGCATGCATTTTAGAGCCCACGTTTACAAGACTTTTGTTTTCCTTCCTTTTTTCTTTCCTTCTCCTGGGACACCCTGTAAATTTAATTATAAAGCGATTATATTAATGAAGTAATTCTTCGAGAATAGCGTTACCCATGTGCGGATGTGGGACTGTGTTCTGGGATGGTGTTATAAGTTTCCTTAATTTCTCCTGTCACCCCCACTGTAGTTTGTCAAGTGTTAAAAATGGGAGTGATAGCAGTGCCTGGGATTTTAATAACAATAAAATATATTGAAGTGTCTTAATTATTATTATTATTATTGGCGTTTTGTCCTTAAAGAGCGCAAAGTTGGACTAAACTACATGGCCAGTTCCTTTTACTGCCTTCCTTGCTGCCCAAACTTCCCTCTTTCGCTCACTGTGTTTCTGTTTCCGGTCCTCTGTCCATGCTTCTTGTCGGCTTAGTGTCTTCGGCTTCATCTTGATCGCCTTTTTGGTTACCCATATTTCTTTCATCTTCTGGCTGTGATCTTGCTTGCGTTCTTCGGTCCATTTTACGCCTGTTCGTTTGTCACAGTGTATCTCATGTAGTTTACTTTTCTTAATGATGTTTCTGAATTTTATTCTGTTGTTTATTGTGTCTGCTGTTATGTTGAGTTGGTTCAGGTCGTTTTTTACCTCTGCCACCCATTTGTTGTTTCTAGTGGCTACTCAGTTAAAGATCTGTTTGGTCAGTCTGTGTGATGGCATTCTGTATAGGTGGAAGTGTTTTAATATGATAATAATTTCGTCTTGATTAGTGTTTAGTACACTGCTTTAACATAACTTGCAAAAGCATTCGTCCCAGAATCTGACAAGTGATAGCAACTACTTTGAAAAGCCGTAATTTAAACAACAAAAAATCCAAGTGTGCACTCACCGTTATCAACACTTAACGTAGCTCTACGACTGTGAACACAAATCTGCAGACTATGGCTATATGAGCGTGGGGAATGCTGTTTGTCTCAGTTATTTATTTCTTCATCGAGGATGTTTGCCTCTCTGTATTGCTTTTCTGAACTTCTTGTGGTTTGTCGGTTCTGCCTTTGGGTGCTGTTGACGACGGGTATGGTCTACCTGGATGCCTTTGCCTAACTGGAAGGTTTCGATCAACGTTCCTATTCAAGTAATTTTCTAGAATCCCTTGCTATTCATGCACTGCTTTCAGGCTACGTTTTTCCTAATATTAGTCTGGAACTTAGGAATTTATGTGTAGAAACGTAAATACTTTGAGAGAAACGTTTTATGTTTTTTGCAGTGAATGGGAGGGGGAGGGGTCATCGCCCCATGTACGCCCCCTGGATCCGCGCATGGCGTCAGCACTACTAGGCCAAAGTGGAGAAATACAACGAAAGCTAACGTGATTCGTCCGTACAGCACGGAGAGGCCTCCTACTGCCACGAGGAGTGCACGCTTTGTTGACAAGTGAGGTTAGTGGCCCCAGAGCTGCGTGGGCGTTGTTTCGAAAGAGGAGGAAACGCGGCCTGCCCGCCAGGCTAGCGCGGAGGAGCGGAGAGCGCGCGCGACACCAGCTCTGATGTTAGTTACGAGCCGAAGAGTGGGGTGAGATGAGATGAGCGTAACTGCTGGACCCTGCAGCAGCCGGGAGCGCCAGTTTGCCAAGCTGCATTCGAATACCGGCGGGGCCGCTCGCTGTGCCCACGCACAGCCACGGCCAGTAACCTCTCGAGCAGCGCTCTGCGCTCGCATCTGCTGGCAGACATGGCCTGTGCCCTACCTCCGTCCCCATCTGGCACTCAGAGCGCATGTCACGGTATCATCACCACTGTCATCAGCGCTACGATGACCTCACGACGTCACCCAACTGGAAGCGTAAAAGCTCTCACTTCGGTTTGTTTCCTCTTGCAATAGTATTTGCACTCGATGAAGATATTTTCTAAGGCTAAATAGAAAGCTTCATGTTGCAGAAACACACTTGAAATTTGGCAAAGTACATGAGTACATGTCGTCGTCAATCTACAGGGTGGCGCACGAAATGTGTTACCAATTGTTTCTTTCACAGTTTACGACGCACATTAGATATCCCGCTGGGATCTCTACCGCAGTACCAGCAAAACTTGGAAAAACAAACGAGTTACGAAATGACGTGTAATTCACGATACTGCCGCTAGGAGACTAGTAAGCAGCAATGGCTGACAATGGAAGACTGACGACACAGCAACGATCGCCAATTGTGTTACTTTTTCATGAAGCGAAAAGCCTTGTTGTGACTCAGAGGCGTTTTCGACAACACACGATGGGTCCCTTGCAAGAAGACCATCCACAGGTTGTACGATAAATTTGTACAGGAAGGAACAGTATTGGAAGCGAAGCGACCTCGGCCGAAGCCTGTTTGTTCGCCGGAGAATATTGTAGCGGTACGAGTTGCTGTACAGAGAAGTCCCGGGAAATCGTGTAGAAAGGCAGCAGTGCAACTGGGAATATCCAGATGCTCCGTTCAATGCATTCTTAAAAGTGATCTCCATATGTACCTATACAAGATGACCTGTGCACAGAAGCTCACTGAAGAACACAAGAAGCAGAGACTACTGTTTGCTCAGTGGGCGGAGGATAGGGAAGAAACTCTCAACAACGTTTGGTTTTCAGACGAGGCGCATTTTCATTTAGACGGTGTGGTTAACAGACAAAATGTACGCTTTTGTGCCACTGAAAACCCACAAGTGCTTCATGAACGACAACATTATGCTCCGAGGATAACAGCGTGGGCAGCAATTTCCAGTCGCGGACTTATTGGACCCTTTTTCATTGAAGAAACTGAACAGCGAGCGTTATTTGAGCATGCTTCGCAATAGCTTCATTCCACAGCTTCTTACTACTACCTTGCCCTTCAACACGCAGTGGTTCGTGCAAGATGGAGCAAGGCCACATATTGCAAGCACTGTGTTGGAGTTTTTACACGAGCATTTCGACATGCGGATCATTTCACTCATGTTTCCAGGTCGCTTCAATGGCGGACAATATTGGCCCCCCAATAGTCAAGACCTCAATCCATGTGACTTTTTTCTTTGGGGATACCTAAAGGAAAAAATTTTCCCGAAACGTCCACGTTATTTAATGGAACTGAGAAGACATATTCTTCAAGCTTGCAGTGAAATTACGGAATACGTGTGCCGTAGGGTAATCACTAACTTCAGTGTTCGTTTGAAGGAAGTTAGGAAACGAAATGGTGGACATATTGAGCATGTGCTGAGTTAGAACAAATCTCCATGGACGACTCTTCATTGTAGTGTATGTTCCTTTCAGATTGTATTGACAATAAAGTTTATATTCAAAAACAAAATGGTAACACATTTCGTGCGCCACCCTGTATCACACATACAAGCTCAGGTGCACTGACAACATGTGGAGCTGAGTCTTAGCTCCACATGTTGTCAGTGCACCTGAGCTTGAATGTGTGTGAGATTATTAGAACGATGGTAACACTGACAGTTCAGTACACATTTAACAGCATTTTACGATGTAATAAGTGTCGTACTCATCGGATCTTGTGGGACTCTCACAGTCAAAAGGCTGCATTTTGACGACCACATGTACTCATGTCAGATAGTCTTATATTCTGACAGAATGTAACTTTTGCAATATTACTTGAAAATGGCCCTAAGGCCGAAATTGCAATCGTAATAATAAATATTTTATACAGTCAACGGCGACTATGATGTCTTTTAAGAAATATAATATGACTGTGAATCCCGACCATGAGAAGTTAATTTATTGAATACATTCCCAACTGTATCTACCCGTACAGCTCTTACCCTCCTGTTCCCTCTTCTTACCAATATTTTTCACATATTCCTTTCCGTGCTGATTCTGCGAAGCAGCTCATTTCTTACATTATCAATCCACTCAATTTTCAACATTCTTCTATAGAACCACATCTCAAATGCTTCGACTCTCTTCTCTTCCGGTTTTCCCACGGTCCACGATTCACTTCCACACATTGCCATCCTCCATGAGAAATTCTCAGACATCTCCTTTTAGGGAGATGTGTCCTCTTTGCCTGAGCTAGTCTACTTCACCCGTCACACTTAATTTTGCTTCACTTCGTCTACTTCGTGCCCCCTAATTTCTGTATGAATTTTGTCGCTAATCTCGTTCCTGCTAATCTTCACGACTTTCTTCTTTCTTCACTTCCCTCTGAATACATTTTCTGTGCTCATTAGAAGCTTCATTCCATTCAAAAAATCCTCTAGTTCTTTCACTGAGGGTAGCAATATCATTAGTAAATCTTATGACTGAGATCCCCCTTTCACCCTCAGTTTTGATCCCACTGATGAAGGTTTCTTTTATTTACTTCGTAGCTTCTTGCATGTACAATTTGAGCAGTAGTGTCCGCTATCGACGTGGGAGGTGGGAAAGACTGCGTCCCTGTTGTACATACTTTTTAATCCGAGCAGTGACATACGTATCCTACCGAATGTTTCCGTTACGTTGCTGTCCGATGAACGCAACATGTAGTGAAAACTAAACCATTTCCTAAACAGCAGCAGAGATAATTATTTATGTATGCCTCAGACTTTCAGTAATTACGAGTAACAACGACATTTTTCTGCGGAAATATTTAACAGTCAAAATTTGATGCTTTGACGATTCGTAAACTTACTACGTTACGGTATTTCTAATTCTAATTCTGTCAGTTCATTTAATTTGGATGATCATATTATTATTATTATTAGTAGTAGTAGTAGTAGTAGTAGTAGCAGTAGTAGTAGTATTTGTGATGTGATTTTATGCGCTGTTAAATGATCAAAGCATAATTTGTTAACATCACTTTACGGGCTCAAAATTTCTGCTATGTTTAGATTAGTACGCTATTTTTGGAAGGAGGCACCTCACTGAAAGCAACAGGAAGTTTCAGAAAGATTACCACGTACCGTAAAATTGTAAATGAAGTATAAACGTAAACGTAGTCAACAAGTTTCTTCACATATGCCATATCCAGTAAAATCTGTAATTGATGATTAAATCCCATAGCAACAAAATTATGAGGATTTCTATGTTTCAAATTTTGTTCCAAAGTGACCCAAACTTCTCCTGTTGGAAGATTGAATTGTCTAGTGGGCCAGAGCAAGTGTGATACTGTGCCAGAAGGCTCGTGCATCTCCTATGGGATTAAGACCGGATTGTCTGGAGAGCCAGACAAGGTGTGATACTGTGCCAGAAGGCTCGTAAAACCAGGAATGTGTGCGTGCAGCTATTAAAATAGATATTTTCATCTTAGAAGGAAGTGTCCACTGCCTGAAGATGTACGGGAAAGTGCAACTATTAGTCACTCAGAATGTTCACAGTAATCTAAACGATTGGGCCCAAGTCATAGTATGAAAAACACCCCCAAAACATCGCAGAAATGCCTCCGGCATCAGCTGCACTGTCCACACACTGCGGGTAAACGCCTTATAGAGCCGTCGCTATACTTGTCACCTTGTATCAATTGAAAAAAGGCAAAATCGTCATTCCTCAGATCACACACCCTACACGCCTCCGATTAGCACTGCCCAGTTTCTATGTCTCTTGGCCCATTGAAGACGTGCATTTTATTGACCTCCCAACTACAAATGTCGAATGCGTGCAATTTCCTTCGTAATGGTCGTTCGGGGACTGATTTAGATGGACCTATAATTGACAGCAGCAAATGTTGACGAGTTTGATAGCGACTGTCATCGATCAGGAGTGACTCTCATCTACGTTCCCTGTCGGTTAGGGTCTTTTTACGATTACTGTCCTCATACCAAGTTACGTAACTGCCGGTGTTCATTCACGGTGTGGTCACGGTCACGTTCAAACATGATAGTGCTTTAGTTCTTTTCTGCCCATCTCCAAATCGAGCAATCTTACAGTGGTGATTCCATACTACCGCCTGCACACAAACTGTGGTGTACTGAGCTACCGCACACACTAAGAGTTTACGACGGTTGGTTCCAGAAATACCGTGGACGTCTGCCCGCAGTAGGAACATCGCTGCCTGCAAATCATCATGCTGTTCGCGAGAATCACGCCCTCTGGAGCGGCAGCGCCACCAAGAAGAGAGACGCGCGCTCAAGTAAGCGTGGCACGAACACAGTTGTCAGTCTGAGTCTTACTGGGGAGTTCCTGCAGAACGTTCGTCGTGTCTTCAAGCCGTCTGAATGAGACAGAAGCAGTGGCCTGCATACAGACAGCGGTTAGTCTTCAGTAGAAACAGAACAGCGAATAGAATTATCGCATGTGGACAAAGACCACTTGCCTACAGATTTAACTGAGTACCGTTAGTACGGAACTGTTTTTCGAATAGCACATCAAACAGAAGATTAGTTTTCTTCCGACTTTAGTTCAGAGAACATTATTTAGCTTGTGCTTATGGAACTGTAGTCAAACGCAGCACAGATATGCGCGGAAAAACGGGCTAACCCTCAAATGTAAAGATATAGAGTTAAGTGCTGTCATCTGTTGCTGGGTAGGGGAACTATCAAAACTGGCATTGGTCTGACCCCTAAATATCACTTAGGGAGGAGACCAATGTCAATTTTGATAGTTCCCATACCCAGCAGCAGATGGAAACACTAATCTCTAAGTTTTTACACTTGGGGGTTAGCCCGTTTTGTCGTCACTGGCTGTCGCATGAAAGACGTGAAGAGCAGGAATTATCAGGGCTGTATCCCGCTACGCAATGCAAAAATAAAATTGCAAATCTCTACCCAAAACACCAGAGAAAATGTGCCTAGCGACTCTTAGGGGAGACACCCAGTATATGCTAATGAGTAATTACATCAGACAGGCCTCACTTACAGCCTATGGCCTTTCGCCATGATGATGGTGGTGGTGGCGATGTATCGGGGCATGAAAGCAATGGTAATGTCTTTGCAATGTGCTGTAGCTCAGCCGCAGTCCACAACTCTGGTAGGATCTCGATGGTGTCTCAGTTTTGCTACACACCGATGACGTCGGGCAATCTGAAGGACTCTGCAAGTGTCGCCATATCTGCGTAGTGTTCCTTAAACCATTCCAGTGGTGTATTTATTCTCTTGCTGCAGTTACAAGCCGCCTAAGGGGTGCAGTAGGCAAATGAACGGACGCAGCTGCTCAGACAGTAGGTTAGTACATAGTTTGCCCGTAGGAGACGATAGCGGACGCTACAAGGCCCCATTTCATTTCATGGAGACAGTCTCCGTACCTGTCTCTACGGTGCACTCTTAGCAAGCGGATGCATAGTCTCCTGTGCTTTTTGATGTACGTCCCCCTCCATTCGTAGTCATCGCGTAATACTGCGATTGACATTTAGAAAACAGAGTACTGCTAGGAGTACACCTACCCCTGTCTCTTTAGTGATGATCACTTATTGTGCTTCACTATTCTTCCGAGTATGATTCTTTTTGAATTGCTCAAACGTTAATGTCTGTCTTAATGAATCCACAATGGTTTCACGCGGCACAATAGACACATGTTTTTTGAATAAAAATCCGTCGACTACTTCTACCTTGCTTTTTTAGATTTTTATTTACGACACACATATCGGAGCGAAAGTTCCATCATCAGGGTTGCCATGATTTATTCGACGTTCTTGTCATGAGCTGGTGAGGCAGACGCACCTGATGGATACTCTATTAAAGGGGAAAAAAGAAGAAAAAACAGGCTCGTGTAAAAACCTGCATATCTGCTTCATTGGTGCTCCTAGTGAAATTCCTCTATGTTGTTTGGTATTCAAAGCACATACTTCGTCAAGAGACTGAAGTATGAAAACAATGAAAATAAACATCCTATGTGACCAAAGATATTCTCTTAAAGAAGCCCTCCTCTATAGACAGGTATACTACATTCTTAGAGTTAGGAGACATTATGTAGATTCTAATGGAAAGAGGTACAGAGTATTTTTACAGATCTTTTGTTACGAATTGACTTGCGACGGAGTAGAAGAAGATATAAATAAGAGCTCACAATGCGTTGTACACCTTGAGCCAAAGTTTTTTGAAAATACATAGATCTCCAATGAAGTCACTGTCTGTCTATTCGTTGAGTGTGTCATTGGGTGCGTATTTCTGTGCCTGAAAATTTCTGAATGTTATACGGAGTCCAGTTTTCGACTTTTGCTTTACACGTGTAGTATATTCCGGTCGTTCCAATACTGCCAGTAGTGTGTTCAGCTTGAAAGAAATGGGCAACCACTGCCGATTTCCTTGGACGTTGAAGGCGACGGGCTACACGATTTTCATTAGACATTTCTTAATTTCGTGCTACTTCAACCTACGTAGAAATTGTTGCAGTTAATGTATATTTCAGATATATTTCAGCTGGATTGATATGATGGGTCTGATTTCTTTTGATGAGTGAAACATGAAAATCAGCAGAGCGTTTCTGTACCGTAAGTAAGTTTTTGGGTAATTTCCGACAAGTGGCTATTTCCTCAAATGGAACAGATTTTCTTTCTGTCGCCATGTAACTCTCAGCGGTTTTAGGAATCGTTCGTTTTTCCTTAGCTACAGCAGCATCAGGTTCCATTACTGAAATCCCGTCCGTTGTCCTCTGTAATGAAGACAGCAGTAAAGCAGTGGTACTACCATTGACGTGGGGTGACGTGAGGACGACACGGCTATCACCGCTAAATGTGACACGCGGCTGTCGTACTCAGCCCGGGCGCATGCCTCGCTTAATTTCGCTGCCCGCTCGTGTGTGCCATATCTGCACTATAACGTATCGCTGCTCCTACTCCTGATTAACGCAAATGCCTGTGAACTCGTGCGGATAATTACTGCCACGTAGCGTAAAACATTGTAGCGCGATACGAGCGGAGGCTTTAATTACGAGAGCGCCCATTCATCACTATCTGACTGTGCGGAAACGAGCAGTTTGAGGTCAACACAAGTAATTAAATCTTCTGTAACTGCTCCACTGTATTCCACTTGCTCAATATCGTCTTAGCACGGAGTTTAACAATACAGGTTGGAGAAGTCGGTAAACATTATGCGCCCCAGCTAAGAAAGGTAGCACCGAACTGCTCGGTGTAATGCTTTTCGTTTCTGAGATAACCAATTACATCTCGGTGTATCAAGTAATTAGTATCTCCAAGATTCAACTTCGAAGGCAGGATAATTTGAGTATGAGGAGCAACCAAATGAAAACAAGATAGATGGGAAAAAAATATGCTAGCTGTTTATTGTTGCAAAACCCACTGTGACACAACACGCTCAATGCAATTATGGAAAAATGTTTGCGGGTGCCTACGGCATCGTGGCTGCAGTGCGGCGAATACCTCTTCGTCCGAAGTAAATCGGCGGACACAAATGTCTCTCTTCAGTGCTCCAAAAATACGGAAATCACATTGAGAGAGATCAGGAATCTACGGAGACTGTGTAAGGGCTTCCCAGAGGAAGTTCTGCAGTGTATCCAGAATGAGATTTTCACTCTGCAGCGGAGTGTGCGCTGATATGAAAATTCCTGATAGATTAAAACTGTGTGCCGAACCGAGACTCGAACTCTGGACCTTCGCCTTTCGCGGGCAAGTGCTCTGCCATCTGAGCTACCCATGCACGACTCACGCCCCGTCCTCACAGCTTTGCTTCTGACGAGGTACTGGCAGAAGTAAAGCTGTTAGGACGGGGCGTGAGTCGTGCTTGGGTAGCTCAGATGGTAGAGCACTCGCCCGCGAAAGGCAAAGGTCCTGAGTTCGAGTTTCGGCCCGGCACACAGTTTTAATCTGCAGTGTAGTCTAAACTAGCTTGGCAACATGTGGCTGGGCCTTATTCTGCAACAGAATGATGATGTCCGTCAAAATTCCTGGGCGTTTGAACTTGATGGCGCGCTTCAATCTTTGCAAAGTGTCCACATACTACTCTGCTTTAATCGTGGCGCCGCGTTCCAGGAAGTCAATGAGCGGCAGGCATTTGCAGTGAAAGAAAAAGGGCATCATAACTTTCCCGCAGCTGGCGTGCACGACTCTTATTTTTTCGGTGGGGGCGAATCCACGTGCCTTCATTGTTGTTTCTGATTCCAGCTCTCCAGTGTCGTTTCAGATGTTGCAGTGATGTCGACATCTGCTCGTTTTCAGGCTTTGTGGAACCCAATGCGCACAGATTTTCTGGAACTTCATAAGCTCAATCATGAAGGCGTGTGCGGTAGCACAGCGTCCGTTGTCGGCCAACAACGTCCACCGCAGATTTCAGAGAAGAGGTAACGACACGATGAGCCTCTCCTGGCCGACAGCTCCCTTTCAATGACAGCCGAAATCGTTTGTTCCACGCAAACAAGGGCGCGTATGGCATACTGACAGATGTTCTGGCATAAATTTTACTTCCTGCCGTACTTTCCGCAGTCAAAAACAGCACCGCGCCCGCTATTTCTCTTTTCTGGCCTTCACAGGAAGTTCGCACTGCTCATTCCTTTTCCCAGTGGAGGGCACTTCAACACACACATCGTTACCAGCGTCCGCGTCATGCTCAGTATATACTCTATCTAGTTTTCATTTGACCGCCCCCTTATACGCTACCGGCCATTAAAATTGCTACACCACGAAGATGACGTGCTACAGATGCGAAATTTAACCGACAGGAAGAAGATGCTGTGATATGCAAATGATTGGCTTTTGAGAGCATTCACACAAGGTTGGCGCCGGTGGCGACACCTACAACGTGCTGACATGAGGAAAGTTTCCAACCGATTTGTCATACATAAACAGCAGTTGACCGGCGTTGCTTGGTGAAACGTTGTTGTGATGCCTCGTGTAAGGAGGAGAAATGCGTACCATCACGTTTCCGACGTTGATAAAGGTCGGATTGTAGCCTATCGCGATTGCGGTTTCTCGTATTGCGACATTGCTGCTCGCTTTGGTCGAGATCCAATGACTGTTAGCAGAGTATGGAATCGGTGGGTTCAGGAGGGTAATACGGAACGCCGTGCTGGATCCCAACGGCCTCGTACCACTAGCAGTCGAGATGACAGGCATCTTAAGCGCATGGCTGTAACGGATCGTGCAGCCACGTCTCGATCCCTGAGTCAACAGATGGGGACGTTTGCAAGACAACAACCACCTGTACGAACAGTTCGACGACGTTTGCAGCAGCATGGACAATCAGCTCGGAGACCATGGCTGCGGTTACCCTTGACGCTGCAGCACAGACAGTAGCGCCTGCGATGGTGTACTCAACGACGAACCTGCGTGCACGAAGGCAAAACGTCATTTTTTCGGATGAATCCAGGTTCTGTTAACAGCATCATGATAGTTGCATCAGTGTTTGGCGACATCGCGGTGAACGCACATTGGAAGCGTGTATTCGTCATCGCCATACTGGCGTATCACCCGGGGTGATGGTATGAGATGCCGTTGGTTACACGTATCGGTCACCTCTTGTTCACATTGACGGCACTTTGAACAGCGAACGTTACATTTCAAATGTGTTACGACCCGTGGCTCTTCCCTACATTCGATCCCTGAGAAACCCTACATTTCAGCAGTATAATGCACGACCGCATGTTGCAGGTCCTGTACGGGCCTTTCTGGATACAGAAAATGTTCGACTGCTGCCCAGGCCAGCACATTCTCCAGATCTCTCACCAATTGAAAACGTCTGGTCAATGGTGGCCGAGCAACTGGCTCGTCACAATACGCCAGTCACTACTCTTGATGGACTGTGGTATCGTGTTGAAGCTACATGGGCAGCTGTATCTGTACACGCCATCCAAGCTCCGTTTGACTCGATGTCCAGTATAGAGATGGGCAAAACTGTTCTTTTCAGAGATCGGATCAGAACTGTTCACTCCCTGAAATGAATTAGCTCTTTTTCATGACTCACCACTCATTTACAATAGAAATAAATGGAAGGCACATTGCACTTTAAACTTGGTTTATTCCACTACTATACCTGTATTTTGATCTTATTTGATCCTATTTTGAAGTAACACAGATAATGAGTAAGAATTTTGTATTGTTTATTGAAATTTCCATGATATGACAAAGTTTTTGATTATTGATTTATTTTGCACTATCGTGGTTTTTTGGGTGATCGGAAAATGTTGTAACTTCAGATTTACATTAACAATATATTTGGCTACAATGTATTAAAATTTCATTAACCTCATACAAATACATCGCAAGCCATATATTTTTAAAGTGAACGTTTCCTTCCGAAGACGCCTAAAATCGCAAAATCCGTACCAGAATAAAAAAAAAAACTATAAATTTGACTGTAAAACGAAAGTGCTGCATATAGCCTTACGCAGAATAAAACAAGGAAAATATTGGTGTATCACATTTTGCGATACGTTTATCTGTTCGCTCGTAATTAAAGCGTAAATTCGAGTGTCCATAATAAAAATCCTGTAGTAAGAGGAGTCGTCAGGAACCTAATCTAATCAGTTTAAACAAATAAAAATAAAATAAAAACAAATGATGTATACATAACATAATAATGTAATATACGTAGCGGTATTACTACGAAGAACAATATCCAGTAGAGACGAACTCCGATGCAGAGCCGCTGAGTGGAGCAGGTCGAGCCGCGAGCTGTATTACTGCGTGAGCCGAGACCGCAGAGACCAGAGTGACACCTGAGTCGCTTTGCTCAACGCTCTGGCTAGAGTCGAGACGGTGGAGTGAGCGTTGAGCTGGCGAGTTCCGAGGGTGGGGGGAGCGGTGAACTCACCCGCTCCGAGACAAATCGTCTGTTCTCTTGCGAGCAGGTTGTTGCAAGTAGTTCCTATGTTATCCGCTAGGTGGCTCTCTGTCCTGTTGCTCGCATCAACTGCCCAGAGGGCAGGACGTGCGACTGAAACGATCGCCGACAGAGTGCGATGCGAAGTCAAGCTGCGGCAGACGACGCACAGAGACGGCACGGCATATGTGAAACACTAAATCCAATGGGGCACTGCACAATGCAGGCAGCCAAGGTAGAAGCAGGGCAGAGGCCGGCGCTGGCTGTGTTGTGTGGCGTGCACTGTGCTGTGACCAGCAGAGGCGCCGCTGATATGCTCCGTCTCTCTCTCTCTCTCTCTCTCTCTCTCTCTCTCTCTGCCGTCGGAAACGTTTGGAGCTACCGTTCTTTTTTTCTGAATCACTGATTGTTCACTCCTTTGAAAGATTCAACTCTATGAATTAGTTCAAGAGTGCATCCCTCATCTCTAATGTCCAGGCGTATCAAGGTCGTTATTACGGCCAGAGGTGGTTGTTCTGGGTACTGATTTCTCAGTATCTATGCACCCAAACTGCGTGAAAATGTAATCACATGTCAGTTCTAGTATAATATATTTGTCCAATGAATACCCGTTTATCATCTGCATTTCTTCTTGGTGTAGCAATTTTAATGGCCAGCAGTGTACATACATTTTGTGGTCGTTATCGTATATCAGTGTACTGTATGAACAATGAAATCTCGCGGACGACTGTTATGGAACAAGACAATGCTTACAGTGTTAGCTTATTCTACTGACATTTGGTCCGTAGGACCTTGCAGTTTGGTTATTGACAACTGCCCATTGTAAGTTTTAGTCCTAGTCTTCAGAACAAACGTCATTCATTGATTCCTCTCTACAAGTGTTAACACAAGTTAATGCAAAGATAATATGATAGGGACATTAAAACACTACAGAACATCAATCCACAAGGTTTTATAGCTGTAACTTAGTCACACTCAAATTTAAATAGTAAAATTGCTTTTCGATATCGGTTCACTGATTGCTTTAGGGTCATGCCTACTGAAGAGTGAAGTATTATTATATAGATACTGGGCATGTAACGAACTTAAAACTGCTGCAAGACTGTTTCTCTCACAGCTTCATACTGCCTGAGAATATCAGCTGGTTTGGGTGTCAGAGGGAATAATTGTGACAGTCAGAAAATGACGTTACATTAATGTTCATTCTGTACAGATGAAACGAAAAACATCCATGTCGAAATCTCATTTAGCTAACAGTGACGGTAGTTCATTTAGACAAATTACGATCTTTAGCCACGACTTGGTATTGGCAGGTTGTACGTCCGCATTATGCCTTCCCCAAACTAGTTTTTACACTTTCCATTCAGTAATTCGTCATTTCAGGGGTAGGTAATCAGCTCGGTGGTGGATTTTTAGGCCTTCATTTTGATACTAAGACAAGTATCATAAATAACAAACACGGTTTGCGTCCCTCGCTCCACACGGAAACCGACTGGTAGTTTTTCTCATTTTGCCTCCAAAATGTCGCCGCTAGTTCCACGCCCCATGCTTGTCCCATCCATTTGCGGGTTGTTATCCACCTACAGTGACCTCATCGTCAACTGAACTACAAAACTGTCCTATTCGTCGTCCAAACTAATCAGGGACAGTAACTTGTGCTACTCATACTAATAGCTTATTGACATGGTAGATAGTTATTTGTGATCTGAATCTTTTTGCAGGTAAAGCAGTTTTTTCTAGAAAATAATGATAGTTGGAGGTCTACTTTCTCAAATAGGAGATACACATTCTGCAGCCGATAAAATTTAAGTCAAGTACAAAGACTAATAACTACGTCTGAATGTACCAAAAATGAAGCCTTTTTCCAAACCAGAGGCCTACAATACTCTATTTTCGTACGTGTGCAAAAGTGTTGCGCATGAGAGAGATCGGCACCAGCAATCACGGACAGATTGGTGAAGAACAGCTGTGACAAATGTAGCACAGTCATGTTAACCTTCCTGTTACCAGACTTTTTCTTCTCTTACTGAGTACCACTGGGGTCACATAGACCACAACTAATGTACACCGCAAACATTGGCGTTATTTTAATGAACATAAAAACGTACAAAAGAAATTGTTCAGTGTAACAGTGATGATTCTGTTTTCGTAAATATTACGTTCAAAAAAACAAAAAGAATTTTAGTTTGGGGTCGTGCCGACTGCAGTGGTACTCAGTGCAAAAAACTGAATATATTTAATATCTTGTAAATATAAAACTGAACAAAACGTCATTTTATTCAACTGACTCAGAGAGAGAAAGTCTTTTTTTTTTTTCTTAAAAATACAGCTTTGAAAACAAGGGAAATATGATTTTTCAATGTGATTATAGGGTCATATTGACACAGTGGTACTAGGACCGTTAAAGGAACACAGTCAACCGATCCCATAAATGCACAGAACGTCTCTAAAACATTTATCCTGTAACACAAGACCGAAGACAAATTTGAACTGAATTTTAACTAACACAAGCGACTCCAAAGATTTTATTTTCGAAGGAATCATTCAGATTAGACGAGAGTAGAAGCTTTAGACACATGCACATACAGCTTTTGGGTGCTTCTTAGAATTACGTTCATGATCAATGTTTGTTTTCATTTAATCAAAGTTCAGCGCCAAACTCGTCCCCTACTTTTGCGAGAGTGTCTGGAGTTACTGCATTCACTCATTCACTGTTGTTACTATACAATGGTGCGTTGCAGTTTACAGAAAGTTGTTGGAAGGAACGTCAAAACACACACGCACACACACACACACACACACACACACACACACACACACACACACACACACACACACAGCAGTGTTGCATTACGAGAACCCATTACGAGAACCGTAAGACCCTTACGGCCTGTTTATCGAAGGCCAGTTGCCGTTTGCCTGCCTAACGGCTTCCATGGACAACAAATATTTCATTTTCATTATTTCTAATAATTATTGACCGGATTTAAAAATTCAAAACGCTGTCATTGTCACACATTTTAGAGACTGTATCCACTTACATCACTGAATTTACTAACAAAATATCATTTTACGAATCATAGTTCAGGAGATATCAGGTCATAAATGTTGACATGCGTGAAAAACGAATTTTTATTAAAACGGAGCCTAAATTACCCAGACTACATTCATTCAGTGTTTGATAATGAGGACACTTATCGACCCACATATATAACACGGTAAGTCCTTTGCTTCTTAAGAAATGCTCTTAGATGCAGGGGCCAGTGCGATGGTGCTCCATCTTCTTGAAAAATAAACATGTCGCGTTTTTCGCAATACAAAAATGACCTAAGCTATACAGCGCATTCAGTACTCTCTCGCTCTCTTACGTCACGGGCTTAGTCAGCTACTTCGTAAGCATTATTAATTTGATCTGCTCCGTGAGGTTAATGAAAGAAAAAATAATTTTGTAAACGTTACGCAAAAACTAATTACCTTTACAATTCGATCAAAACGTAAGCCTTACAAGCACAATAGTTTTGTAGTAAGGATACCAGACAAGGAAAACGATTTAATTGTTAATTATAAGCTGCTAGGTGTCACAATATTCAAGGACTAATGTAGGCAAAGTCTCGCGCGGCGCGCATCCGCTGTGGCCCTGGTGGCCTTTTATTTATTTTTTTGTTTTTGGTAGTTTGAGGTTATTTCACAGCGTGATAGATCCCAAGTGAAATACACAGCTATTTCTTAGTCTAGACTTCACCTGCTCCAGTGTTGTACGTTTCTCTCTCTCTCTCTCTCTCTCTCTCTCTCTCTCTCTCTCTCTCTCTCTCTCTCCCCCCCTTCCTCTTTCCTCTACATATACACCCCGATATCATATAATTTGTGTGTTTATTTCTTGATCTGCTGAAGAACTGAAATACAGGTAACCAGGTGAGAACTACTGCGTCAGTAAAGCGAATGCAGAAGTTGAGCGTATCACGAGACTGGGACTGCCGGCAGTGATTAGATTAGATTTACTTTCATTCCAATTGATCCGTAGTGAGGGGGTCCTCCAGAATGTAGAACATGTCAGAAAAACAACATACATGACAAATATTTACAACTCAAACAAATAAGCTAATTACCATTCCACAGGTCCCAAGTGGCATGGTCGTCATTTTTTAATGAACGATATATGAAAGAATTACTTTACAAATACTAATGCATTGAATTTAAAATAAAAAAGTTTTTTATTTATTTATAAGGTAATAAACGTGTAATACAACTATTAAATACTTATTTACAATGAACACATTACTGCACTGAAATTGTGCAGAAGTTATATTGTACTTTATATATATATACAAATCAGTTGGTTCCACTGAGAAATTCATCAATGGAGTAGGAGGAGTTGGCCACCAATAAATCCTTTAGGCTTCTCTTAAACTGAATTTCATTGGTTGTTAAGCTTTTTATGGCTGCTGGCAAGTTACTGAAAATGTGTGTTCCTGAATAATGCACACCAGACCACGAGCAGCGGATATGAGGTCATAAAAGCACTGTAGTTTCCACGTGTCACTGTCCTGAGGGTGTACTGCTGACGTCCCTAATGAACTACCGTGGGCAAGAACATGCCGATGGCGGATGCCGCCGCTGAAATTTTGGGGATCAGAACAGCTGGAAAGCGGGCCAGGCTGCAGCACATGACTCATCAATTCATTGCCGGACAACAGCAGCGGTGAGCAGCCATGCCACCCAGAACCAATGCATGCCTACGGAGTACAGAAGCCAACTCCGCCACACACCTGTGCTTAGCTACTACGTCACATGACACACATGTAGGATGTTCCAGGGGGAACAGGCAATGTTCAGGGACATGACAGGAACGCTCATTCGAAATAAAAAGCTTCTTATGGTCATATGCCCTATTGCGAATTGTTTCCAAGACGAACACATTTAATATCACTTTCTTACGTTTTCGAGTAAACCGAAAACGGTGGGCTTTAGCGAAAACATGTCTCAGTACAAAATTAAACTACATCAGATTTCCTAAAAAAAGGTTCTATTCATTTTTCTATAGCACTAATATTTTGCACGAAGAGAGCGAGAGAATATTGAAATTGTAGAGCGAAGCGCAAGCGCTGTAGCGTATATTTTTCTTTTAGGCCAATTTGAAATAGTTTCCCGACTTGATAGACCATAAGTGTCTCCCATAAAAATTTTCGACTCGACTTTCTCTACACCGCTGTGTAAAGTTGTAAACAATGATAACGTACTGAATACAACAGAAAATACACAACCATGTACATTAAACTGGTTCTATCTCGGAAACAATTCGGAATACGGCATACGAGATCCTTTTTTGCTTCGAATCATCGTTCCTGTCATGTCATTGAATAGTGAACATTCCTAATGAGGCAACCTGCATTAGCACCTTTGGACGGACGAAATATGGATAAAGGCCAACTATATTGAGGTGTCTCAGGTACACAGTCAAGGAAGCGCTGTCGAATAACTTGGAAGCGGCTGACGGTATTTGGTTCGTTTCACAATCACGCAAATTCAGCACCTGTCATTACAAAATTTCGTTGGCCTGCTATCTAAGCACAGAAATATAGCAGTAAAATCCTCATAACACACCTCGTCAGAAATTTTCTTCACGTGCGCCGTCAGAGAAACGTCAATGTCAAATCTACAAACACTTTCGCTATCAAAAAGCACGGACAGCAGGAACTGTGAAAGCTTTGATGTTCGCAGAAACAAAGAGAGCATGACTTGCGTTCTATTCCACGCAGGACGACCGTTGAACCTGATTTATTTCTCGCTGCAAAAAGGTCTGATATAAATACAAATTGATATAACAAACTAGCAGCCACATATAATGTTTTCTGCTGCTATGTAATGACGAAACATAAGGCACAGAAAGATCTACTTCAGCTGAAAAAGAATATAAAGGCGCCCGAGGCAATTTGCCGCCTTTTACGTCATTTGCTGCAAACGTTTCATATTTATTGATGTGAAAAATTTGCCGTAGGTGGAAGTGGAAAGACACTGTTACTCGCAATCCCTCTTCATTGAAAATGCACCAGCAAGTCTCATAAATATATGTAGGATACTGTGCATAAATCCTGTTGGCAGAAAGTGAAGAAGAATTGAGAACTCTTACTGAAGGTGAAAGACGAAAGTGAAAAGGCCGGTCTTATGCTGAATGTGAAGAAAACGAAAATTATGGCAACTACACCTACCAATTCGTGGGATATAGCAGGAGAAACCATGGAGGTAGTGACCACATTCAGTTATCTCGGTTCCCAGATCTCTGCTGACGGCGACTGCAGCCATGAAATCCGGAGACGCCTGTTGCTCGGTAGACAGGCGATGTCAAACCTTGACAAGGTTATAAGGTCCAGAGATATAACACTAGCAACAAAGATCCGTATTGTGAGGGCTATGGTCTTTCCAGTTGTGATGTATGGATGTGAGACCTGGACCATTAGAAAGGCTGAACGGCGAAGAATTGACTCCTTCGAATTGTGGTGTTGGAGGAAACTTCTTAGAGTTCCATGGACTGCAAAGAGAACCAACAGATCAATATTGGAGCAAATTAAACCAGATTTCTCCCTGGAAGGTCTAATATTAAAACAAAAGCTGACCTACTTTGGACACACAATGCGAAGGCATGCCTCGCTGGAAAAAACATTAATGCTGGGGAAGATTGAAGGAACTAGAAGAAGAGGACGTCAGAGGATGAGATGGATCGGTGGCATCACAGAAGCAATGTGTTACAACCTGGAAGGTCTACGGGAGAAAGTGCAAGACAGGAAAAAGTGGCGTGATTTGGTCCATGGGGTCACGAAGAGTCGGAACCGACTAAACGAATAGAGAGAGAGAGAGAGAGAGAGAGAGAGAGAGAGAGAGACTGTGCATAAATAAATCCATATACGCATTACTGTTCAACAACACCAGTAGCGATCGAATACTGGACACTATAAAATACCTAGTTTATGTGTCCGGAAAGTGGAACGACCACAATACTTTGTTTAGGAAAGATAGATGTCACACAAATTCGTTGGAAGACTCATAAGCTACATCTTTGGGGACTGAATAACATTTCGTTACAACACCCGGTTTAAGTATTCTTGAATATTACCCGTCACTCTGGTAATGAAGGACACAGGGAAGGTCAAAAGGAGAGCAGCGCGTTTCGCGACGAAATAATTTAGAAGCCCTAATAGCGACACGGAATGCGCACTGAACTCCAGTTGCAGACATTACAAGAGAGGCATCGTGCATCGCGGAAATATTGAGTTTTAAAATTTCAGAATTGAATCCTGGAAAAATCCGGTAACATTTGATCTCAACCATTCAAAAATGGTTCAAATGGTTCTGAGCACTATGGGCCGTAACTTCTAAGGTCATCAGTCCCCTAGAACTTATAACTATTTAAACCTAACTAAGGTAAGGACATCACACACATCCATGCCCGAGGCAGGATTCGAACCTGCGACCGTAACGGTCGCGCGGTTCCAGACTGTAGCGACTAGAACCGCTTGGCCACGCCGGCCGGCTCAACCATTCATCTCGCTAAACGACCTTGACGGAAAAATCAAAGATATTTGAGCTCATACAGACACTTGACGAGAATCATTTGTGAATGGAACACAAGAGGGGAACATGATAGCGACACCCAAAGTATCTTCGGTAACACAGTGCAAGGTGGCTTGCGGAACATAGGTGTAGACGTACAAGGTGTCCAAGTAGCGTGGACAGTCCTAATATTGCAGAATAAAAAAATCTTCAAGGAATAGCCTTCGTGTAAATACCTCAAAGTTCAAGAACAAAAGACTGAAATAGTAAAAGAATTCAAATATCTCTGATAATGGATTAGTTGGAATGCTGGGGAAACCAAAGCAATGAAATCCAGAAAAAATAAACTTGAATTGGCCTTCCAACTAACAAAAAATACATACAACAAAAAATCCCTTTCATGGGGGTCCAACAGACAGTGATTAAGCCAGAAGCACTGTATGCACCAGAAATACTAAACATGAATTTCAAAGGCCAAATGGAGAAACTTGAGCTAAAGGAAAGAAAAATTTTGAGGAAAATCATAGGACCAAAATTCCAAGACAATAAGATTGTTGTTGTTGTTGTGGTCTTCAGTCCTGAGACTGGTTTGATGCAGCTCTCCATGCTACTCTATCCTGTGCAAGCTTCTTCATCTCCCAGTACCTACTGCAACCTACATCCTTCTGAATCTGCTTGGACAATAAGATTATATACATCAAACATGAAACTCTCTGCAAGAAAATTGAAAAACGTTCAGATACTATGCGAAAAAGGAGGATACATTTTTATCTTCTCCGAATGAATTCCAACAGATCAACTAAACAAATTTTTGACTTTTTCCGTAACCGCAAAACGAAACCCAACTGGTTTAAAGAAACTGAGAAAGACCTAGTAGAATTAAAGATTTCAGAAAATTCACTTATTGATCGAACAGCTAAATTAATTACTAAAGATGAAAACATAAGTTTCCAAGACAAATCTACACAAAAGTCCAAACCCTGCATCTCGGAAGAAGAGAGGGGAAAGAAGATCAGAAAGAATGAAGAAATACTGGGCCCTAGAAAAAGAACAACGCGCAAAGAAATGATTGATCCAGCGTAGCCGAAAGAGGGTGAAACGTAAGAAGGGAAAAAGTATTCGAAGGGGCGAGTTATTTGATATATGGTAACACAATGAGTTCTTTATCTATTAAGATGCCAATACAACTTCTTCTACTCCTTCTTGAATGGAACTATGTACTTTTTAAACAGCATTCGATAACTGATAAAATCATCGTTTCGAGTAAAACTTTTCACACAACAGCCGAGAAAGGTATTCAATGTGAAGATAAGGGGCTTTCAAATCATTTTACGCAACAACGGAGTTGAAACTGCTCCGTATCGGCAGCCCTCATATTCGCATTTAGCAAACTACACGGTTATTTTCGAGAAATAGTTCCCTTAAACATGTCAAAAGTGTTACATAACTGTAACTCTCTTTTTCACGAGGTGTCTAACACCATTAGAAAACCTCGTCGTCCTTATTCTTTTTAACAGTTAATTCAATGTCTTTGAACACGGAAAATGAACAGTGGAAAAAAAGAGCAAAATATTCGTACCTTTTCGTGCTATTACTTACAGGAAAATTTTGCTGGGAACCTTGAAACACTTGTGAAATATCAACGGTGTCAATACAACATAAAACTCCATGCATAGTAATATGATCGCACGTGGCTAAGAATAACAAAGTGACAGCTAACTGGATGTACAAGAGAGCCATAGCAACAACAAACCAGGGAACGACCTTGGCGTCGCCCTCTGCTTTGTTCGCCCTTGTCATATCGCTCTGCGGACAAACGACTGCTAATGTAACTGCTGACAAGAGGCTCGTATTCGTCATGTGCTTTCTTTCTTCCTGCTAATTTTTTGTGACACGCAAAAGAATGTCTGCAGTTAACAGCGTAAAAGGGCAGCAGTTTCTTTACGATCCTTCAAGGTAAACTCAATATTCCAGGTTAACGGAAAAGAAGGAATTTAGGAATCTACCAGGAACACCCCCTTCCCTCCCGATTCTTTAAGAAATCGTACTCCGATGTATATAACAGCTTCAGATATCTGAATATTGTTAAGAATAGCTTAATGTGTTAAGTATTTGACGTTAAGCGTGTAAGTTAGAAAAAGTTTATAAAAGGTTTCAAATTATGTTTAAATGTTGCTAGAAGTTGCCAAGTGTTCTCATTCTCAAATACCGTATAAATATAGTCTGGGTAATTTGCCGCACCATCAGTTACGTTGTCTCAAGATATATGCACAGTTGCTAAGAATAATATTTGTACTACTGGGTTAAACCATTAACTTAAAAGTAGATTATGAAAACAATTTAAATTCGGTCAATAATCTACTGCGCCCCGCGATGTTACACGCGGTTAAACAGTTGTTTATAAAGAAATGTTAATGCGAAACTCCACATAGAAAGCTCTCTTTAAGGTATTGAGAAGCGAATCACTTGCAGACCAGCAAACCATGCATCTAAAAAATAAATAAATAAAACAAAAACACCAAATTTTGAGAAGATGGGAGAAGCTCACACAATATATGTCGTTCACAACGCATTCATTTACTTACCGAAAAATTTTTTGGGCAACCGAGTAGCGAATTAAAAAATGTGCCAGGAAGGGGAGCGAGTAATTTCACGATCAGTTGCGAAATGCCTAACACGGAAAAGATCATAACTGTTTTGGTTTGTATGGAGAGCCGGAAATCTACTGTAATATATCGCTATAAACAACGTTCCGAGACTTTTTCTTGACTGCATGTAAGTGCAGATTTCTGGCTCTCGATATACGTGAGCAGCCAACATAAGAGCTGTCCGTGCAAAAAATATGGTGTGGCCACATGAATACCAGCCACTTTTAACCTCGTCCTTGACTCTTATTTTAGTGTTCCCGATAATATCACAATCCAATACGCTTACGTAACATTCTATGCGCTGAGAGATATTTTCATGCGCATACGTTACATTTTATTGAGGTTAGTGATGATTTTATCCTACAGGAATTTTTCTGTTGTCCTGGATTTATTTACTTATTTCATTTTTCAAAATAGTTACAAGCTAATCTCTACGCTAAACTTAGTGCTTTTATTTGATAGTTAACTCTAAAGGACGAGTTTTTATTCACCTTACACATTCCACAGGAACAGAGCTACGCTAATTTTCCGATTAGAGAAGTAGGCAACATGACCATCCCAAAGGAACAGTGATTTTTTTCGGAATGAAAGGTACCCTGTGTGTTAATTCAGGGTATAAGCCATCTGCATTCTCCAGTTCATCCAAATTCGCCCAGCCACTTCAGCGTGAAGGAATAACAAACATATTAACTCGACGAAGAAACAAAATAAGCAATTTCTAGTTTGGTGCAACGCAATTTTGTACTAGTTTTAGGAGCAACACCGTCATTCGCTTTCAAGCACGCGCCTGTTACCAGCGGATACGCTAGCGTAATGTAATCGAATTCAGCCTCACCAAAAGCCTACCACGTTCTGGGTGTAAAGGCACGGCGTCTCTCCGTCGTACAGCGTTTAAATGACACCGTCGTTTTGGGTCTTCAAGCGTCTCAGAAGCCTGACGCTCGGTGGGTAAAATGCAAAGGGTTTATACTCAAATTTTGATTAAATAATTTGGAGATTGTATAAGGATTATATCCATTACGTTGATAGTATTATGTAGGACATATTAAACAATATAAGCATTTTCACAAACGTAAGTTTAAAAGTCAAAGAGTAAATAGCTATTCCTAAGAGTGATAACTGTTCCACTTCTCGCGTTATATTCTTCAAACCAGTAAGTATCTCGTACAACTCACTTTTAAAAGTAGCCTGTGTGTTAATTCAGCGTATAAGCTGTATTTCCATTCCAAATTTCTTCCTAACCCGTCCAGCCGTTTCAGCGTAAAGAAGTAACAAACATACGCGTTTATATACACTGAAGCGTCAAAGAAACTGGTATAAGCATACATGTTCAAATGAAAAGATATGTAAACAGGAATAATGCGGCATTGCGGCCGGCAACGCCTATATAAGACAACAAGTGTCTGGCGCAGTTGTTAGATCGGTTACTGCTGCTACGATGGTATCAAGATTTAAGCGAGTTTGAAGGTGGTGGTTGTGCAGTTGGCGCACGACATTGAATCGTTTATGACTGGAAACATATTGCGTAGTCAGACGAGTCTCATTTCAAATTGTTTCGAGCGGATGGAGACAGCGGGGAGACAGCCTCATGAATCCATGGACCCAGCGTCTCGGAAGGGGACTGCTCAAGCTGATGGAGGCTCTGTAATGGTGTGGGATGTGTGCACTTGGAGTGATATGGGACCCCTGATACGTCTGGATACGATTCTGACACGTGACACGTACGTAAGCATCCTGTCTGATCACCTGCATCCATTCATGTCCATTTTGCATTCCGACGGATTTGTGCAATTCCAGCAGGACAATGCGACACCCCACACGTCCAGAATTGCTACAGAGTGGCTCCAGAACACCCTTCTGAGTTTAAACACTTCCGCTGGCCACCGAAGTCCCAAAACATGGACATTATTGAGTACATCTGGGATGCCTTGCAACGCGCTCTTCAGAGGATATCTCCACCCCCTCATACTCTTACGGATTTTTGAACAGCCCTGAAGGATTCATGGCGTCAATTCCTTTCCGCACTGCTTCAGACGGTGTCGTGTGGTTTCCTATCGTGGGGTTTCCTACGACCAGTGGCACACTAAACCTGTCAGAGGCCCGGGCCGGCAAATCAAATTGAGGCTCCCCTTGCTGCCCCCTCCCACCCTCCTCACCACACAGGATTTCTCCGAGAGTTTCAAACGCAAACGGAAGGAAGTCCCACATTGCTTATCATCTTCATTTTGTGTCGTGATAATTTACAAGGTATAACATTATTTTACGTAACACTGAAAGTGACTGCTCTGGTAATCTCGTTACTATTATTTAATAGCTATGTTGCCCCTTATATGACAGAAATCATTTCATGATTTCTGTTGTTCGAATCTATTATTTATGTTTCGCAACTAAGTCGGCATAGAGCGAGCGGGGTGTATAAAAATGGATTCCTATTTCCCAAATCAAGAGGAAGGTCACTGTCTACATAAAACTTCGTTCAGTGCATGATGGAGGGTACTTTACTTAAGGATTTCAACAAAAGCCACAGTGTTGCTCCGATATTAATGAAATTTTATACATTTGATCTTCAAAGCAAGGGGAACCTCACCGTCTACGTGAAATTTCATACGGTGTATGGCGGAGGGTGCCTTACAACAGAATTACACAGCATTTGCGTGGTGAAGGCATTTCCACAAGCCAAAGTATGCTGGATGGCGGATGGTTGGCCTACCTTTAAATAAATTCAACATCGCCTCGTCAATCAGCATGAAAGTTGGTAGATATACGTATTTTTTCATAGACGGAGAAAGAGGAGATGGCATGACGGAGGCGGAAGAGGAGATATACAGAGAGAGAAGAACTTGATGGGGGCGGGGAGGGGGAGGAGGTGCATCCAGAGAAGTGAAAGAATCAGATTGAAAGAGAGAGGGAGCAGCAGGTAAAGAGAGAAAGGGGGAAGGTGATGAATGACTAATGGAACACTGTAATAAATGCATAAATTAGGGGTGTTATTGTGAATTTGATCTACTATTAGAAAAAGCGGAGGAGGAGGTGGACAGAGACGGGATGATGGATGGAGAAGGAGAGGAGGATGGAGGAGGATGGAGAGGAGGAGGAAGTGTTGTGAGAGAGGGGAGGGCAGATGGAGGAGATGGAAAGAGATATGGATGGGCGGAAGTAGGAGGTGGATAGAGAGACGAGATTGAACTAAATGGACAAGAGAGATGAGGGAAGAGGGGATGAACTGACATAAAACTGGGATGAATAAATATCCGGGCAACGCCGGTTTACAGTTAGAAATTAGATAAAGATTTACGCGACAATGGGCGTGTTCATCTGAAAGAAATTACAGAATATTTCCCTGTGGTTAGATGCGGCGTATAAAGTATCGATAACTAGAGTGTTGTTCTTGATGTCTACAGATGATAAAATTCGTTGCTTAATATAGATGACTCCACCAAAGTTCATCTAGCTGGAATTTCATCTTTATAAAATGAACTACATAATAATCAGCTGAAAAATGCTCCTGTTGGAGCACAATAAAGGCAAATATGATCGTGTTTAAAAGTCTCTGACAGAAAAGTGGGCAACCAGCTGTCTGATTCCTCATTCCGCCTTCCTCACCGAAAATTCTGGAAGCTTCACAGGGCAAGTGACCATGTTGTGTAAGAATTTACCAAGTAAAATTACAGTTTTGTTGAGATGAAAATTCAATAAATAGCAGATTGTGTATTAGAACTTTAGAAATACCGTTGAGGGCGTACTTTTGTGAATGAGATCCGACAAATACAAATAATTAGTTTCTATGACATATATGACGAAACTCAAGAATCGGCAAGTTAACTTTGCGAAATTATTGCTGCTGATCGACGACGACACTGTCTGAGAAACGGTGACAACACCTGCACTGAGGGTGAGCGACTGGTGTAGACAAGCAGTGGGGGAGGTTCAGTTCGCAAACACCTCGCTAGGGAACCGGTTGCTCTGGACAGCTTCGCTACCTGCTGCACCCTTGTAGGAAACCCCACGTAGCCCTTCAGACATTAGTCGAGTCCTTGCCACATCGTGTTGCGGCGCTTCTGAGTGGTCGCGGGGGCTCTACGCGATATTAGCAGGTGTTCCAATTTCTTTGGCTCCTCAGTGCGTGAGTGTGTTTGTTACTTTTTCACGCTAGAATGGCTGAACTGATTAGGAAGAAATTTGGAATGGAATTATAACTTATATTCTGAATTAACACATAGGCTACTTTTAAAAGTGTGTTGTACAAGATATTCATTCCAGAATGAGATTTTCACTCTGCAGCGGAGTGTGCGCTGATATGAAACTTCCTGACAGATTAAAACTGTGTGCCGGACCAAGACTCGAACTCGGGACCTTTGCCTTTCGCGGGAAAGTGTTCTACCGTCTGAACTACCCAAGCACAACTCACGCCCCGTCCTCACAGCTTTACTTCCGCCAGTACCTCGTCTCCTACCTTGAGATTAGATTAGTTTTTCGTTCCACAGATCCGTGTTGAGGAGATCCCCGTGGATGTGGAACATGTAAATTTTTTAATGCTGAAATAGCAATACTAATAGTATGAATATATACATCATTTGTTTCTATTAAAAAATTCATCACTGGAGTAGAAGGAGTTGGCCACTAGTAAGTCTTTCAGGCTCCTTTTAAACTGATCGTTATTTGTAATTAAATTTTTTATGTTTGCTGACAAATTATTGAAGATGAGTATTCCTGAGTAATGGACCCATTTTTGAACTAAAGTAAGTGCTTTTAAGTCCTTGTGCAGATCATTTTTGTTCCTGGTATTGTATGTATGAACTGAGCTGTTTGTTGGAAAAAGAGATATATTATTTAGGACAAATTTCATTAAGGAGTAAATATACCGAGAGGCAGTAGTTAGTATACCCAGTTCTTTGAAGAGGTTTCTACAGGAGGTCCTTGAATTTACTCCGCAAATAATACGTATTACACGATTTTGGACTCTGAAAACTTTTGTTTGACTTGACTTCCAACAGTTTTCATCTGCCAGGAAGCTTCAAGATATTCACTGATTTGAAAAGTATATCGCCAACAGTGGTACAGTAATTACTCTTAGAAGAAGCTATTTACTTTTTGAATTTTCAACTATATATTTGTGAAAATGCTTATACTGTTTAACGTAAACTGAGAACCAAATTTTGTCGTCCCCTGCAAACAGTTATACAGGCAACATGGAACTGACACTTGACCGTGCCCTGGTTAGCGCTTTAATATTCACAGCTGTTGCTGCCGCGGCCACATTTGTGTGCAGAATACTGCCAGTCGCCAATATCGCTCCTGTCCGTGTCTAAACTGTCCCTCTTATTCTTTATCCAGGTATAAGCGTGTCTAGGAAGTAAACGAATATTTGTTTTAGAGAAAATTATTGCTAGTGGTATCAATCACACTCCAGAGAGCAGTGTCCAGTCGCGTGGTGACGACACAGTGTCTCATTCCTCAAGGAGCAGGAACTGGACTTCTACTGCCGCAAAACTGTAGTAGGTTATGCAAGGGCTGGCTCACCTGCATCTGGAGACGACGGAGCCGCCTCCAGCGTTCCGGGTGGTCGCCAGCGGACTGGAGCAGAGACTGCCCGCAGGAAGGACGAACACCCAGAGCGAGAAGGGTGAGACAGGGCGTGCAGCAGAAATACCTAAGCTGCCCGGCCGCCTGGCTGTGCGCCGTCCAGGCGGAAAGGCAAAATAAACGGCGAGGCGGGCAGCGGACGAGGCCCACCTGCCGCGATTCACACGCTCCATCGCGCCGGCACAAGGAATGCCACAAAACCTGCAGCGGGTTACCGCAATGGACTGCTACGAACATACAACTCGGACATTCTTCTTGTCGACTCGGTCCGCGGTGTTCGTACAGCGGACCCTAACTGTCCAGTGATCAATTTGTGCCAGACCGCGACTCGGAGTATTTGCAGTTTATCCTGAGCAGTCACCCTAGCCTTTAGGCTATCTATGTATGCCACCAGGCCCGACTCAAATGTTCATAGTAACTCACATTTCCACCTACTATTTTCAAACACTTCTACTGGAGGTTGTTCCACGAAATAGGTAAGAATAGCACCATTCGTGGCACGGGTTTGATGAATGGCCATGCATTAGACTGCCTTAGGGATATGTACCGTTTAAATATTCGAAATGAAATGAGTGAATGAAATCAATAATACGAAATCAGTGGATTTAATTCAGTTTGTCTGCTGTGCATCTCTGCGCGAGGGTAAACTACGGTTCTCCACCAAACCCTATTACCGAGCGAGGTGAAGCAATGGTTAGCACACTGGACTCGCATTGGGGAGGATGACGGTTCAAACTGGCGTCCGGCCATCCTGATTTAGGTTTCCCGTGATTTTCCTAAATCGCTTCAGGCAAATGCCCGGATGGTTCCTTTGAAAGGTCACAGCCGACTTCCTTCCGTATCCGATGGGACGGATGATCTCGCTGTTTGGTCCCCTGACCCAAATCAAGCACGCAACCAAACCATATTCTTCCACTTGTGCTATTGTCACACTCACTCCCAGTGGGACAATCTCTGGTGGCATCCTTTGGGAACCTACCAACCTTCATTCTTTAAACAATAGTCCTCCGATCTATAAAACTGTTCCAAGCGCGTGATTGCTTTACAAATGAGTTACTGTGTTAAATATCTGACTATAATCGTGTAAGCGAGAAAATTTTTAGAAAAGGTTTGAAAGTTTGTTCTAAGTTTGTAGGAAGTCGCTAAGTGTTCCCACTGTCAAACAGGCCTACTGGATGAATACAGTCTGGGTAATTTGCGCTGTGTTTTAAGCAAAAGCTAGTTTTTCACACACCTCAAAGTTTATCATGTCACTCCACAATCACGTCACCAACAGTCGACTTGGGAAGCTTATGAGGGGTGAAGTATCGCTGATGGATTCGTTACTAAGAAGTCCAAGCTCTCCTGACCGAGCCGGCCGCGGTGGCCGAGCGGTTCTAGGCGCTTCAGTCCGAAACCGCGCGACTGCTACGGTCGCGGGTTCGAATCCTGCCTTGGGCATGGATGTGTGTGATGTCCTTAGGTTAGTTAAGTTTAAGTAGTCATAAGTTCTAGGGGCTGATGACCTCAGATGTTAAGTCCCATAGTGCTCAGAGCCATTGGAACCATCTCCTGACCGACTCATTCTGCTTCTCTGGTGGCAACACAGTACTCCTGCCTCCTTTTACACTGGCGTCGGCCTCTCTTGACAGCTAGTGGTCAAATTCACATTACACAAGAGGGTCCGAATACTTTCGATCAGGTATCAGCAAGTCACCTGTGCATGTGCTTCTTGCAGCTACTGACGCTTTCCGGATAGCGTTCCAATAAGAAGAAAATCTTTGTCGTTAATAACTGACTAAGGTAGAGGAAAAGAGAAAAAACATGGAGAGGAATTTTGGTCTGCACACTGTCTGCCCCTCCTGAAAGCAAAGTTACCGTACATATCGAACAGCCGCCCTTTATGAGGATGAGCGATGTAAATACAGATGCAGGCACCTGACTGTGGTCCCAAATCTAAAATGATAGAATGAAATACTTGTTATTTGTTGCGAATTCTGCCAAGAGTCTTAAAATTTACAAGTCTGTAGCACCGCCGAAAGCAACGCACAGTTTTTGGCGACGTGTGCACATAATGAAATGAGCGAAGCACATGTTTTCCTAGGTTACCAACGCTAAAGAAGAGGCCGTCAGTATAGAGGCGAATCAGGACGAATTGATCCACTTTTACAGTCAAAACGCGATCTGTGGCGTTTGAGAGCAGGCAGAGCAGTGAGTAGCGTATTTGCCGTGAGCAGCCTTGGACGGCAGGTGTGGGCGGCAGCGCGCAGAGACGTGGGCGTAACCGGCGCCGCAGTGGCAGCGGCCGCCGCTTTTAGCATTTTATGAGTTTACATCGAGTTCTTCGCACTCGCGGTACAGCTAAACATAGCGCGCACTGGCAAGCCTCAGTGCAGGCAGTTCGGTGGTAGCAAGGCTTTTTTCTATCCCTTTCTTATACAACTCCTGATGTGCTCGTCTCTCTGGGAATACTACATTTCTAATGGTATTGTACGGAAATTCACCAAGAATATGTATCGGAGACATACACAAACATCCGACGTCGCTTATCCTATGACACAGGTACACTGACTTTATGATTAGGAGCTATGACATTCCAGTCGAGCTCTAGCTTGGGCATTATTTTATTGAATTTATCTTATTCACGGGTTTTGTTGTCAGCAGTCTCAGGTGGCTCTGAGGTCTGCGCTTCAAATTCCTTTCCGGCCACCCAAATCTAGGTTTTCTGTGGTTTCCTTAAATTTTTTACTGCAAATGTTGCGATGGTTTCTTTGGAAAGGACAGCCGATTTGATTCCGCGCTCTTTTCCGAAATGAGCTAGTGCTCCGTCTCTAATGCACTAGCCGTTAACGGGACGTTAAACTCTGGTATTTCTTTCCCTTTCCTGCTCGGTGTCTGACGTTCGACCGCCAACTTCGGTTCTGAAAGCTGGAGTCACTGGTTTACTTCTTACAGCAGTTTCTATGCTATCCTCATAAATGTGAACAAATTCATTTCGAGACCTCTCCTTGCTAGTACGAGTCGAATGAGAGCCATTTCAGTCTTGACAAGCAATAATCAAGAACCACGTCAGTGGAATGAATCATTCCAATATTTGCTTGAAACGAATCGGTAAACTGCGAAGTCTGAAACAAAATGGATAGTGTAAAACGGAAACTTGTTTGCTTTCTGGTAATAGTCAAACACTCATTCAGTGGCTTACTTTGCCAGCTAGAGGTAAATTAAGCCAATTTAAACATTACTGTAGGATACGTTCGAATTACTGTCATCGTTCGCCTTGACACGCAAGCGGTCGTGAAGGAGATACACTCGAGTCAACTCTGTACAAAGCCATTAAAACAACACTCAGTCTACCAATACATCCTCGTTTAGACATCGAACTCTTGCACTGCTAACTTTGAATAGCACGCCTCTGTCAGAGATATTTTCAATGTGGAGAACGAGGAAAAAACAACGATGCCTACAGAATGAACGTCTCTTATCCTGGAGGTTTATCTTGGGTAATTTAGTCGCAAGATTTGCTAAACGTAGTCCAATACGCCCTTAAAATCCTAATGTGGTATGCTAGATTACTACTGTTCCAATACGCTTTGTGCAATGCGTAGACTGTAGACTGGAAGTGTGGCCACCGGCCAACCTCCTACATTTACATTACTAATTGGGTGATTTGATGAGTTCTTAGACTCAAATCCAAGTGTGTCCTTTTGATAGGTCATCATCATACTGGCATGCACAATATCGGCTGTGAAGCCATTTTCATAGCAGTAGAAACAAAATAAAAGGATGTTTCCAGCTATCCAGCTGCAATCAGTGTAGTAAAATAATATTATTCAGACAGTTTATAGTGGCTGCCAGTCTTACTTCACTTAAAATCTTGCTTTTATATTTTTGTTCGTATGCTGTCCCACAGGTCGTAAATATGTGGAGACCGTCCTTTTTTTCTGACACCACAAGCTACTAAGTAGTAAACCTTAATTTACTGTTAGTTTCAGGCTATTTGATCATCCACTAATCCTGACAGAGTCAAATCCGTTTTTTTATCTAATTTTCGAGCAACCTGTTTCGACTATGTATCTTATGACCAAAATGTTATTGAGATGTCAGCGCAGGACTCACTGAAATGGCAGTGGCCTATTCTGGGTACCAGTCAGCTGTCGAAACGATGCGCCATCTCATCAGCTAACAGAAAATTTCGCATTGCCCATCGCGTCATTACTGCTGTGGCGTCCATAATGAAAATAAAAGTCAAAGAGTAATTAAAGACATTAACTGCGAGTGAGTATTGATTTAAATCAATGGCGCAAGTTGAAAACTTGTGCCGGACCAGGATTTGAACCCGTGTCTCCTGCTTCCTAGGCAGATGAGCAGACCACTACGACACAGTGGTCACCACAACCGCACGGACTGCCCTAGCATGCCTCCCCTCGGACCCAAATTCTCAACCTATCCATACACTACTGACGTAGCCGGCCGCAGTGGTCTTGCGGATCTAGGCGCTGCAGTCCGGAACCGCGGGACTGTTACGGTCGCAGGTTCGAATCCTGCCTCGGGCATGGATGTGTGTGATGTCCCTAGGTTAGTTAGGTTTAAGTAGTTCTAAGTTCTAGGGGACTGATGACCACAGATGTTAAGTCCCATAGTGCTCAGAGTCATTTGAACCATTTGAACTGCCGAGTGCTGCAACATGAAACTAAATTAATCTTTTAACCCTACACATTTTAAATTACCTTTCGCGTTGACAGATATCTGAGATATTTCAGGCGCTTTGTGTTACTACTTGCTGTGTCACTTCCTTGTCCTTCGAATGCGTCGTTTATAAAACTTTTACCAAGGAAAGAAACGGCTACAAGTTGAATCAACACGTAAAACCTTTTGTTACCCTGCAAAACTATTATGTAGAAGTATTACAAAGACCTCTGCAATATACTTGACAATGCACTGCGTTGCTTTTATATCACATCATTTGTTCAGTCTGGAACGTGGTTCTAGTTGGTTTTTTTTTGGATAAGGTTGATCAATAATGTTTTGTAATACAGGCATAACTGCAACAAAACGTGGCTACGATGTCTAGACTTCGCTGAATGGTGCTCCCGTTGTGTTGCGGCTGGATACAAATAAAGTCATTGTAACCGTCCCTTTACTAGACTGTACAACAAACCCGCATAATTTCGCTAAATCCCGATTAGATGCGGAGCGTTGCTGCTGTATACATTACACCAGCGGTGAGACGGCGGACGTTGATCGGCCGTAACTCAATTTTCAGCAGACCAGTCCTAAATGCGCTTAATCAGTGTAACTCAATTAGCATTTACGGTAGCCTGCCCATCCGAGAGCGCCCATTTCCGATTCATCTGCTTCATTTTACAGTGAGAGCCATCTAGCGAGGGACGCAGTTATTCCGCTGCTAGCGCGAGCCTCTCGTGACGTCACGCATTGTGCACCAGCACAAGCGCGTCACCAATCTGGATTTTCGCGGCTTAGCGCCGACGCAGTAATAGGCTGCGCGCCCCGCACTTCCCGGACTGGCAGTCCGTGCCGGCTCGACGCCTGTGTACGCCGGCTAATCTCTCGCTGACAAATGCCCTCAACAGGCAGTCTGTATAGCCTCTGTGCACCGACATATACCGGAGAATGCAAGAGATAAATTTGTACCAAAATAACTCGCTTTCTTTGTTTAGTTTGTGCAGTTAGACACAGAAAACCTAATACATTTCCGATAGCTTACATACTAAAATATTAACAGTTTAATTAAAATCGCTTGTAACGAGAAACTTGAGACTTACACTCACACTTGGAGGGGGGTAAAAACGCGTGCTGTACTTTTGCGCTAACTTTTCAGTGCTTGCCCTTTAGTCTCAGTGTAACTTTCAGGAGTGTATCGCTGGTGTCATTTACCGTTTCAAAGACAAAATGCTTATCTTTCTTTGTTTCCACATTTTCTTGTTTGTATTTTCCTTGCCTTCTGTTGACTAACGGTGAACTACTCTGAACTTCATAGGATTGTGACATCGCCAAGTAAGATAAGTTTTGTGAATTCCTATCTTAGATGCCACACTGTAGTTTTTCAACTCAGGACCAATCATGGTTTTCTGCTGCGGAAGCAGAGGCATGTGTTACGCCAGAACCTCAGACATTTCTACAACTATCACTGATGAGTATTTACTGATATCTGCCATCGAGTGGAGAACTGTAGGAGCCTCCTGAATAGGCCACAGTTGCACCACTAACAGGACGAGGTTTTTCAAGTAACAGAATTTGTGTTGCACGTATATGTACATGCTTTTCTTTAGGTTAAGGATACCCATCACAACCCCCGATGACCAGTCTTGTGATATGCGCAAAGTGGTGTCCATCAATCACGTTGATTATAGAAAGTGAAATTCGACTTCGCAGAAAGAAAAAAAAAAATGTTAAAATGGTACTTGTAAACTGAAGGCACGTTTAGTATTACGTGTGGAACAAATAAATTTTTTCACAGTCTCAGTTACATGACATAAATGACTGATGACTATTTTCGAGCATTGTACGGTCATCTTTATCTCTGAATGTTCACAACTGGCGATAAGTCAGAATCAGTGTTCAGCTAGCAGTTATTTTGATAATCTCCAACGGTTAATATTCAGATGTGGAGGAAATCGATGAATGATCCAAACTAGTTTTCAGTCATTTATGCAATGCAACTGAGATAGTGAAAAATTTTTTTTCTTACAAATAGACATTTCCTGAATTCCCCAACAACGAAAGACCCAAGATTTTATCTCAGTTACAAAAAGACCAGTAAACACTCTCCCCCTCCCAAACCATTCAGATTCTTTAAAAAATCAAATCCTCATGTATAAAACACTTTCAACGTCTGATTACTTTATAAATGAGTTAATGTAATGCATATTTGACGTTAGAGTTGGCGAGAAAAAGTTCAGAAGAAGTTAGAAACTGCGTTTAAATTTGTGGGAAGCCGCTAAGTGCTCTCATTATCAAACACTGGATGAGAATATTCTGGGCAATACGCACTCTGTTTTAAGCAAAAGCTACTTTTTCACGCACCTGAAAGTTTATGACATCCAATCTCCCTGAACTGTGTGTCGTACAATAACATAATTTTGTAGGAACGTTCAGCGATATTTGTGGATACAGTCTGCAAAATGCTTTGCGAATAATGTTTGTAAAAAATAAGTAATAAATTAATACGTCATGCCTTAAGGGGGGTAGGACGTCAAACGGGCCGATTGGAGCAGGAGAGGCATCACAGAACATTTTAATTTTCAGTGTCTATACTTTTACAAATAAATTCATAAAACTTTGTCAGCATGACCAGGAAGGATTCAGGATTCACATTCATTGCAGTGGAAGTTCGAAAACATAACAAAATAATTTTTTTACGTGTGAAATTTCATCATTTTTTCACTTACTATTGGCTGCATACTTCGTAAGTAAGAGAGACTGTTCGATGAATTTTGCACAGCATACAAACCATACTTACAGGTGTCTGAAACTCTAGAATCTATTTAATTTATGAAAAAATGAATGAGCTCTTACGTTTTAAGCTTTATGTTTAGAAAAAAAATTGTTAATTATCTCAATTCTTACCATAGTTTTTAATAGATTTGGAAAATTCTAGAGTTTCATACACCTGTAAGTATGATTTGTATGCTGCGCAAAATTCATCAAAGAATCTCTCTTACTTGTGAAGAAAAATGTACCTATAGCAACAAATGAAGCCAATAGTAAGTGAAAAAATGATGAAATTTCACATGTAAAAAAAATATTTTTTTATGTTTTTGAACTTCCATTGCTATGAGTGTGAATCCTGAATCCTTCCTGGTCATGCTGACAAAGTTTTATGAATTTATTTGTAAAATTATAGGCACTGGAAATTAAAATCTCCTGTGGTGCCTCTCCTGCTCCAAGTCGGCCCGTTTGACGTCCTACCCTCCTTTAATGCAGCAGTTTTATTGCAAGGACAGCGAAAACGTAGCAAGCAATAAACTTTCTTCTCATCATTTTGTGAGGGGTATCAGGGAAAAAAAGCTTCGTGAAGGTTTAAAATTATGCGTATCATGTTTCCCGGAAGTCGCCAAATGTTCTCATTCTCAAACTGTGCATGGACATAGTATGGACAATTTGTGCGCCGTGAATTACGCACCTCAAGGCATATACAGAGTTTCTACCGATAATACTTTATTACAGCAATTATAAAATTATAACTCTTAATGAATGGGTTACAATAGAATTTTAAATTCTTAAACTCGGTCAGTATGTGGATGAAATATTGAAAAGCACATTTTTGTTGCTCTTAAAGGCCGTTAAACAGGTAATCTGCAACTGAACGTGTGGACCATGAACTGGGTTAGCCGTTTAATAATATAATATTATAAGATCACGACATGAATATGATTCTAGGAGCATGAAGGTAGCTGTAATCAATAGCAAACAGCAGCAAAATTCTAAATACCAAATGGAAGATTGCCATAAAGAACCCCCTATCTTGCAAAAGGCGGTAAGAACAGTCCTATTATAGTCGAGCTGACACCCAGCCTATTATGTTTAACGTATGTCCAAGGCGGCATTTTTCATATCAACAAACATGGCAGAGATGAAATAACGGTGAAGTGAAGTGAGATTAAAATCATACAACTGGCACGTGAAAGAAGCAGAGATCATTGGCTCTGTATTCTGATACTTTAGAGGAGTTATCACTGATTCTGAATAGGAAATAACTTGTGTGACGATAAACGCAAAAAAGAGAGAAAAGGACTGCAGTCAATTCTTTTATAGGCCACTTGCGTCATGTGCTGCTGATACAAGAGGCTCAAAGCAGAACTTGGGGAATATCTCAGGTACATTTCATGTTACAAGCTGTAAATCGAGCAACACAATTAAAGGATCATTGTTTTGAAGCTCCGCAGTTAGTTCCCATCGTAACGTATAAGTTCGAAATTTCGCTCAAAGATGGCTGCAGCCTTCCTCTGCAGTGGTGCAAAAGCGTGGCGCCTTGCTACTTCACCGTCGGGGTCGGCGACGCTTCAAACGATTGTGTGTCGACACATGCGGGAAAAAAAAAGAGGTCCGATATCAGAAGTTCATGTGAGATGTAAGGTGCGTTAATGTAACATTAGAACCACAATTCTGCCCAAAGCCACAGTGGACGTGTTTCACAATGGGAAAAGTCGTCGCATCCCCTCTTACCCACATTTCCCGCTTATTTTGACGCCTCCGCGATGCAGGTTGGAAACGTGACGACCAGCGTTGAAATCAGGCGGTTTTTTTGTTAGTGGCCGCGTAAAACGTTTCAGACACACCGCCGCTCCGAATCAACACGAAGAAGCCACAGAGGGTGGCTTAAAGGGCGTCAATAAAACCATCCTTTCCTTTGATGCATTGATTCCCTAACATTTTGCGGTCGAAAACGACAGTTCGCAGTGTGATAAGCTACAGGACGACGTTGTTGACAGTCTTTGACGCTGCTGACACCCCACGGACGTCTCACCCGTTCTCGAAGGACACCGTGGGCCAGCAGTCCCAACGAATGTGATCGGACCTTTTTGGAGTGCAATGCGGCTGCAGTTTTTGCTCGGGTATTGAAGCAGGAAAGGGTGCTTATGTTTATCCAGCTTTCCTGTTTTGCGCCCTCCTACGGAGTCATCAGAGCGGGCTATAACACTGACACATGCTGGAATAAAACGCTAAAAGGATCTCTTCAAGACCCCCCAGTTCGGCAATACTGTCACTGTTACTCGCTGACGTTTGTTGAGCACTTTAAAAATGCACACGTACAGAGCTACCCCGTGAGAGATTCCTGGCTGCCTGTTAGTAGGCGTGCCAGAACGGAGAGATGTCAAGTGGTTGGCTACGAGCAGGCGCCTAAATTATTCTGACCACAGAAACATATTTTTGGGACTCCATAATAAAGGAATCTGTGGAAATGTGTTTGGTGGAAAATCTAGTGAACCATGAGAGCGGCCACCAGTTGGACAGTGCGTGAGACCCTGTCATCTCCACGATTTGCTCTAATCGAAGACGACAGAGTAGGCCGACGGCTGGTCCAGGCGTCAACCCTGCGGACAGCTGAGTTCTGCGGTTCCACCAGTGCGGGCGCTCCCGCCAGGTAGTGTGTTCCGTCTATCAACTTTATTTTGAGGCATGTGCGGAATACTCTCAGTGCGCTATATATTGCGGCACGGAGGACTTCCTCCTCAGTCTTCGGTGGCTCACTTGAGGACGAATGGCAGGTGCCTAGAGTAGCTGACGACAGGTTGCAAGCCCGAAATTTGTTTGAACACTCACTTCGCCGAGTTTTTTTTAAATTTATTTTAATTTCACTTCCTGACACAGTACTCGCAAGTGTATTGTGATTGGACAAATGACCCCATTTAGAACAAACATAAAAATCGCTTACTGATGAACAAGGGAAAGTAATTATTCAACATTCCAGCACCTTTGTCATCATGGTCTTTAGGTGATATCCCAAATGACTGTACCGCGAACCCTGAAGCGTATGAGAGTATACTGATTTAGTTTATTATGATGTCGTGTCAGCAGCATCAGAAAATGTATCATCATGCATGGTAGTGTCCAGTATAGGAGATAGAGCTCTACTGATTAGCGTAGGATAGCCTCATCTTGGGAGCCACAGAACCGTTCCATTTACGATAAAGAGTCGAGAGGAGAATGGGCACAGAGGATGTCACTCTTAGCCGAAGTTCCTGTACATTAATCTCTGTCGGTTGTTGAAGCGCAGATGCCTTTGCTAACAAGATACAGCTTCTAAAATGGGGACAAATCTTTCTTCAAATACTGTGGTTCTTACCCTATTCCACGAATTTGTAACCAAATTTATGTGGTCTCCGTCACGTCGTGCTTCAGCTATGACAATCCACCCTCACATAAACCGAGGCAGCTGCATCTACCGGGGTTCCGGACTTTTCTATTTTATGTAATTTTACTTAGTCACTACAACCCCTGCCTAGTCTCTGTTGTCGGCAGCTCGTTAAACGCACAGAACGCCCCTGCATACCAACCCATTTCTGCACAAATTTCAATCATAGAACGCCCCTACATAGCAATCCATTTCTGCACAAATTTCAATCATGAATATGTTTTTATGTAAACAATGTTTAACATAAAATAATACGTGCGATAAAATGAAGTGATATCGGTACAACTCAACCCCCTACTAAAGGGAACTGAATGGTTTCGTGGCTCTCTCGAAGAAACTTAAGAGGCTTACGAAACTCTTGTGGTTACGTAAACTTCGCAAGCGTATTAACTTATGATATTTCTGTCGCATCTGCAACCGGATCACACAATCATCTAGAGACAGTATTTCAGCGGTGCACTTGGCCGCCATCTTCAGATGATAATGCTGTTTCCTAATTTCGCCAGCCCCTCGTCGTGCATTCGGAACTACATAACTGTACCTAACACATTCAGTATCCGGCTGTTCCTTGTTTCGGCACTACTCCGTGAGGATTGCCGCTACCCTAATTTCAAAATTAAATTCTACGCACATTTCCGATTACCTCATGAAAATGGCACTTACTTGCTGCTGACCTGTAATTCCGTTCATACCAGACACCTATCAAAATAAGATACATGGATTGTTGTGACTGGGATCCCTGCCGATGGGTTGTTGCCATCGTTGTTACGATTTTAGGTACAGTATTCACAATCATTTCACAAACACTTTTGACTGGATCTCTACCGCGATGGCGCACATCGAAGTTAATTTCTGCTTTCGACACCCTATGTGCAATTGTGTCCACTGAGTTTCATAGCTCTGTGGCTCTTAATCTGTTATTCTAATCTTCTGAAAGGACTTGTTTCCTAACGTCTGCCATCAGTGGACGAATTGATAGTTTGTGGTCGAAAGTCCCGACCAGTCGACAGTCACATATCTATGAGCGCCGTCTGCAATATTGAACAAATATTGCCGCTGTGGATCATCGCCGATGAGGAGGTGAAGAACGGACTCTTATTTAATGTGATTCCATTGAAGTCTAGCTTCAGTCTGTTCATCCACTCACGTTGCCACGCATTTATTTTTCTGAATTTTAGCCTACCCCAGACCGTGATAACGGACCGGAAGCTGTAATATCGTAGTGTCCTTGGTGAGCAGTTCTATTACGAGGAATAAGTTTCTTCTAATGTTTTTCTAATTTTCCATTTTAAATGTGTTTCATATGGGACATACGGTACTGCCTCTTTGGTAAGACAGTGGCTGAGCCTGGGTCCGCACAGTACCGGATGTTTTTCGTAACACACACGCTCACTCCACGTGAACATCGTCCCGCTGAAGTACCCGCTGCCGAACAAAGGGAGGACTGGGGGGCGGTCACGTGGGGCGCGAGGGACTGGTTGTTGAGAATGCGTCGGTATTGAGAACGCTCTCTTGCCTGCGGGATGGGCTAAACTGCGATTTTCCGATATCAGTGATTTCTGTGAATGCCACTTTTCAGTATCTGTTATTCTTAACTGTGATTTGTCGCAGTTAAGAGTCGCAGTTAAGGAACTTAAGTCGCGTATCCCTCCGCCACTGCTATTTCTGCTACTTCCGCGATGTCTGCGACTTCTGCGATTTCTGCTACTTCTGCGATTTCTGTGACTTCTGCTACTTCTGCGATTTCTGTGATTCCTGCGATTTCTGCGACGTACCACGGTATGAAAACGTTACGTCTGCCCACACAGAAAATTGCATCTCAACAAACCTGTCATTGGTAAGTATGTTTTACGTTTATTCTTCCGTTGGCTTTAATTTTGTATTAAAGAAACAACTGTGAAAATATTAATAGTGTGATTAATATGTAAGTAGCTGCACAGTACCGTAATAGTTCGTGTTTAGAAAATGAATTCTAACATGTTGTTATGTTCATAGGTACCTGAACTACATTTCAGACACTCAGTAAAGTGATAATTCAAAATATCATTGTCAACAGATCTGAAGAAATTGCCAGTCTTTAGACCGTTTTCGTCAGAGGAGAGGTTAGTTTCTAAGCGTTTTGATGGACTTAATTACTTCAGTGAGATCGTTCTTGCGAATGTGATATAGCAAATATTAGCAAATGTGTTATAGCAAATATTAGCAATCTACTCTGTCAATTATATTGCTAGTAATTAGTGACAGCAAAAATTGTTTAACAATCCTTGTGTTTTTGCAGACGCAGTTCTGACTGATTACTGGTTGCTGTACATATCTATCCACATCAAGGCTGTTGAGAGAGACTCATGAAGATTCAAGACAGCTCTTAGAGGATTTGCAGTTTAAAAGTGAAATAATTATGAAATAAGTGTGTGACTGATTAAAGCGTTTTATTGAAGTTGTTGTGCGATTTTAAAGGAATAATAAATGTTAAATACATTGAGTGAATAATAAAAATCTCATTTTCCACATGTTAAGCCGTCCTATACCCGTAATTTTCCGCCACTTATTTATTGGTAAACACTTGTTGGATACCGACGTGCCGCCCCCCCCCCCCTTTCTCACCAATCTTGGTGTGACACTGACCTGTAACATATCCCGAAGTCTACAATATGGATTTTGAGGCTGTTGATATGAAAGTGGGAAGTACAGATCTTCCAGTTAAATCAGGAATAGCTTAAGTGCATTACTTGAAAGTGACACAGGAAAAGCTTACTTATGTAGGTGGTAGTAGTGTCGGCAAAAAGTTCTTGTGTGTGAAGTTGCCATGTAGAACACCAGGTGTAAAACTTTTCTCCCGAGTCTTGAACTGTGTCAGAACAAAAGTGAGGCATTCATATGACTGTTTTCATTTCTCTACACTTATACAGATGTCTGAGTTCTGCTGTGTTAACATTGCAAAGTCCTGTAGGCATGTGGAGTATTAACCAAAACTGTCATTTTGGAAGCAGAATCAAACACATTTGTTACGTTACTTGATATTTTCAGGAGAAAAAGGCAATGTTGCTTCTTATTAATATAATACATTCAGCGTCACAGTAGTATTTGACCAATCATAACTGATGCTGAATGTGCATGTCGTCATATAACATGAAGGGCTTATTTCAATAGTGGTACAAGTCCATTACCTACACTTTTCTGTCTATAATGCTTCTGAAATTAGTGATCCAAACAAACATAAATAAAGGTTCATCTCTAGCAAGAAGCCATATGCTTGAATATTTCTGGTATCTCAACTGCAGATTTTTCAGCACTCATTTAACTTTACGACTCTATATCTCAAAATTAACAAAAATGGACTTGTACCACTTCATATGCACACACAGCACATCGATCTCCTGAGGCACAAGACTCTCATAACGAAGTACGTACGTCGGTCAACAGATGACACTAGGAAAAGTATGTTAACTGCGCTTTTTAGTTGCTACTTGCGACTCTTAGTTGCGATTTGTCACAGAAATCGCAGTTTGACTCGGTAGCGAATAGCGTAGTATGAACTTTGCTCAACAGATGGCAGTGCTAACTGCGCTTTTTAGTTGCTACTTGCGACTCTTAGTTGCGACTTGTCACGGAAATCGCAGTTAGACTCCATAGCGTACGGCAGAGATGGGCGTAGTACGAACTTTGACCCACAGATGGCACTGTTAACCGCGCTTTTTAGTTGCTACTTGCGACTCTTAGTTGCGACTTGTCACTGAAATCGCAGAAAGCAGTGCTAAATTCGACCAATAGATGGCTCACGTCTTTGAATGTGAAATACTACTTGCGACTGCTAACTGTGACTGAAATCGCAGTTAGATTCTGTAAAGTTGCTACTGTGATATCTGTGACTTCTCAGTCACTGCGATTTCTAACAGATACGCGATTTCCTGCCCACCACTATGCCTGCCGGTTCGGTCCGCGACCGCACGTGTCCACTAGTTCCTCCCTTTGGTGACGCAGTGCCTCTCAACTTAATTACGGCAGTCTCCTGTCACAGAAGCCAATTTTTGTTTAGTGTGCCCTTTAGGCATAGGCCTTTGGAGAAATAAAACGACCTCTGGTGACTGGAAACAGTCTCCAGAATGAGATTTTCACTATGCAGCGGAGTGTGCGCTGATATGAAACTTCCTGGCAGATTAAAACTGTGTGCCGGACCGAGACTCGAACTCGGAACCTTTGCCTTTCGCGGGCAAGTGCTCTACCTCCTCACAGCTTTACTTCTGCCAGTACCTCGTCTCCTACCTTCCAAACTTTACAGAAGCTCTCCTGCGAATCTCATTCTGGAAACATCCCCCAGGCTGTGGCTAAGCCATGTCGTCGCAATATCCTTTCTTTCAGGAGTGCTAGTTCTGCAAGGTTCGCAGGAGAGCTTCTGTAAAGTTTGGAAGGTAGGAGACGAGGTACTGGCAGAAGTAAAGCTGTGAGGATGGGGCGTGAGTCGTGCTTGGGTAGCTCAGTTGGTGGAAACAGTCTTTTCTTTCGAATGTTTTCTCCTAACGCCACCATACGCCACGCTTCCCGCTCCTTTTCCCATACTGACCAAGTTCCGCACGTACAGCAGACTATCTCGTTAGGAGCTTGTTGCCGTAACTCAAAGTTTCGTCGACGGTGCACACTTGTACGAATCACAAACTTGACTACAGCCGGTACTGCCTGAAAGTTCCTACAAGTATTGAAAGCACATTTCACTGCGCTCGTCTCATTATGGTGGTAGTAAACCGAAATCGATGTGCCCATACGGTCGCTTCAAAACTGACTACCGCATTACAACTGCTTCCTTATAACCAGTGACGAATAGATAGCGCTTTGGCACTGCTGTAGCTCTGCATCTTAAGTGAAGGTTAAACTAAGATCGTGCCAATATGCACTTGGTAGGTTCAAGGTATTTTCAATTGTCAAGGCGTGTTTCGAGCTTTATCAGCAACTCCCCTGGAGATGGACGATGCTTGTTTAGTGTTCGTTGTAATTATCTTTGCGACTTAATGAACAAAACAGCTGCATACAACTTGACTCGTGCTACCTCTTCTGTGGGCCACCCAGTAACCACTTGTACTGGCGTTTCTTATTTTCTTTTGTTTCTTTTTATTTTTAATATGACGTTATACACTGATGTGACAAAAGTAATAGGATATCGATATGCACATATACAGATGGCGGTAGTATCCCACACTCAAGGTATAAAAGCGCAATGCATTGATGGTTAGGTTAGGTTAGTGTTGTTTAACGTCCCGTCGACAACGAGGTCATTAGAGACGGAGCGCTAGCTCGGGTTAGGGAAGGATGAGGAAGGAAATCGGCCGTGCCCTTTGAAAGGAACCATCTCGGCATTTGCCTGAAACGATTTAGGGAAATCACGGAAAACCTAAATCAGGATGGCTGGAGACGGGATTGAACCGTCGTCCTCCCGAATGCGAGTCCAGTGTGCTACCCACTGCGCCACCTCGCTCGGTGCAATGCATTGATGGAGCTGTCATTTGCACTCAGCTCATTCATGTATAAAGATTTTCGACTTGATTATGGCCACACAACGGGAATTAACAGACTCTAAACGCAGAATAGTAGTCGGAGCCAGACGCATGGAACACTCCATTTCGGAAATTGGTTGAGAATTCAGTATTCCGAGATCCAGTGTCAAGAGTGTGCCGAGAATACCAAATTTCAGGCATTATCTCTCACCACGGAAAACGCAGTGGCCGACAGCCGACCGAAAGCAGAAGCGTTTGCATAGAGTTGTCAGTGCTAATAGACAAGCCACTTGGCGTGAAATAACCGTAAAAATCAATGTGGGACGTACGACGAACGTATCCGTTAGGACAGCGTGGCGAAACTTGGTGTTCATGGGCTACGGCAGCAGAGGACTAACGCGACCGCTTCTGCTAACACGACGACATCGTTTGCAGCGCCTCTCCTGGACTCTAGACGACAAGAACACTGTGGCCTGGTGAGATGAGTCCCAATTTCAGTTGGTAAGCGCTGATAGTAGGGTTTGAGTGTGGTGCAGACCCCACAAAGCCATGGACCCAAGTTGTCAACAAGGCACTGTGCAAGCTGGTGGTGGCTCCATAATGGTGTGGGCTGCGCTTACATGGAGTGGAGTGTGTCCCCTGGTCAAACTGAACCAATCATTGACTGGGACTGGTTATGTTCGACTACTTGGAGACCATCCGCAGCCGTTCATGGTCATCATCTTCACAAACAATGCTGTCATGTGACCGGGCCACAACTTTTTGCGACTGGTCTGGACCATCCGAGAGAATTTGGCCACCCAAATTGCCCTATATGAATCCCATCGAATATTTATGAGATATAATCGAGACGCCAGTTCGTGTCGAAGTCCTGCAACGGTAACGCTTTCGCATTTATGGACTGCTAAAGAGGCATCGTGGTTCAATATTTCTGCAGGGCACTCCCCACGTCGAGTTGCTGCACTATGCCGGGAAAAAAGAGGTCCGACACGATATTAGGTGGTATCCCATGACATTTGTCACCTCTGTGCATGTTTGATGATGATGTTTAGTTTGTGGAGCGCTCAACTGCGCGGTTATCAGCGCCCGTACAAATTCCCAACCTTTTCTCAGCCCAATCTCGCCACTTTCAGGAATGATGATGAAATTATGAGGACAGCACAAACACCCAGTCATCTCGAGGCAGGTGAAAATCCCTGACCCCGTCGGGAATCGAACCAAGGACCCCGTGCTCGGGAAACGAGAACGCGACCGAGAGACCACGAGCTGCGGACTCAGTGCATGTTTCTTATCTCTCTTTGCGTAAGCGTTAATTAACATTATACACAAAGAATTCTTAGCTCGTGTTATTCCCTACGATCAAATTACGGTCTCTAATGCAGTAATAAAGATTCTATAGAATTGTCTGTGATCTGTAGAGTGAGAACAAATACGAATATATTTTTGACTTACAGCTGCAGGTAAGCAATTCCATCATCACTTAATTCCGAAAGTATCTGATTAGCATCAATGAATTTACCGACCTTCCCGAGTTTACGATATGCTTTCCTAATACTCATTGTGTGCAGAAAATGGCGTGGACAGTGCTGATAACGACAAGGAAAACGGCACATAATTTCGATCTCGTAGAAACGCTGCGTTACAGATGTGAAACGCGGATGGTGTTTTTGTAGAGCCCCATTTTCACGGACGATGTGTCCGGCGTCCCAATTGCGCAGACGCGTGTGGAACAGCAGCTCTCTCATAATTATGGACGCCGCCGCGGCACACATCTTGCCCAACCTTGCGTGTCCTTCGTTTACAGCTTTTTTCCCCGCCAAGACTCAGAATTCAGGACTTTAAAAGTCTACTAAAGTAGAATCTATCTATGAAGGCGTGCTACTCCAAAGCGGCATTTAAGCAAGGGTTGTAATTACGTCTACTTCCTAACTTGCTGCTCAGAAAATGCAGGACATACATTCGGCCTCTTGTATTTAGCTTGACGTTATCCCAGATTACCTTTATCATTTCGAATGTATCTCGTTCCATAGCAGTTCATTGTGGTACTGTAAACTTTCAGCAGCTTATCTATAAATGAAATAATGTCATCTGACAAACATAATGGACGAATCCAGGAATAGCAAGAAAGAGTAAAATGTTTTACTTACTTCTGCAGATCGAAATTTTTCAGCCCAAAATTCGACTATATCCGATGCTTCCTTGTTTTCCTTCGCTAATTTATGGAGGGTACATTTATAGGGACAGTTAGGTCACTATCACACATTTTGTCATATAATGCCCTACTTGATCATGTTTCCCTTCACAGGTGTTCACCTGTTCTGATGCGTTTGCAAAAAAATGGTTCAAATGGCTCTGAGCACTATGGGACTTAACAGCTGTGGTCATCAGTCCCCTAGAACTTGGAACTACTTAAACCTAACTAACCTAAGGACATCACACACATCAATGCCCGAGGCAGGATTCGAACCTGCGACCGTGGCGGTCGCGCGGTTACAGACTGAAGCGCCTAGAACCGCTCGGCCACCGCGGGCGGCGATGCGTTTGCAGACTCCTTCAAATCTCCCACCTCATGTTCTCACCGCTGGGCATCTCCTGTCGTGTGGGTATGGTTTGAAGTTTCGGTAAGTTTTTTGTTCAAGAATATCTTCTGAAATTTGTCTTATAAGTCCACACGAAGCTCCAAATAAGGAGTGGCCTTCATCCAAGATATGCTTAAGCTTGTCAGTGTGCTTGTGACCGGATCTTCGGATATGTGAATCCGTTCGTTTTGTATAATTAATGGTGCGACGTGAGTTTCATGCAACGGGTTATTAGTCGGCATGTTTCATTTAAGCTTAAGTTGATCTTCTTGGAATATAGAGATCTGGATCAAATCAGGCAAGCATATTCCTGCGAGGAGCAACAAAGTGCCTGGACTGTGGCTCTCAACACCTTCAGTCCTGTCCCTCATATGCTATTAGCTTTCACTTTATTATTTTTTGCTGCGGCTTTATGACGGGTCTTCTCGCAGTGATGTTCGTACGTCTGTAACCGATCCAGTACGACACCCAGGTCGTCGGTTTGTCAGTGTGTCCGAGGGTTATATTATTCAAGTTTACATTCAGCTTCCGATTTGCATGAATAAAATGATTTAAAAATATATTATTAATGGAGTTGCTAGTAGCTTTAAAAAGACTTATTTTTCCGCATAACATCGGTATTCTCAAAATTTTATCCACTGATAAAATAGCCCAGTCGTAATTACATCTCCCATTCTATTTCGATCTTCGCTTCATTTGTTTGTTTTCCTTTTGTGATTCCCAGTAGACAACTCACCTGTTTGCTAAGAAGCTGTTAGTTTTGAATGACTATAGAATCAAAAGGTAATTTCTCATTGCCAAGCCGAAACTAGTAATACACATTGATTGTCAACCTTCCGTTTTCGTCATATTAGCCATCTGGTTTTTAATATTCAAATTTACCAGAACTACTACAGAGCATCTAGCCTGTTGCCGCCTCGAAGACACTGCTCTGTAAACGTTAAGGACGAGATAGATAAAGTTACGTAACATATTAACTTCTCAGTGGAAATAAATGAAAGTGCGGGAGCACATTGTCATTGATTTACCAGCTGTACACAGAAAATTCGACGTCACATGGGCTCGCAACACGAGGCAGTTGAGGGAACGGGAGAAGAAAGTGTGTGTAGATCAGCGAGCGCGTTGCATTTGTTCAAATGGCTCTGAGCACTATGGGACTTAACATCTGTAGTCATCAGTCCCCTAGAACTTAGAACTAATTAAACCTAACTAACCTAAGGACATCACACACATCCATGCCCGAGGCAGGATTCGAACCTGCGACCGTAGCGGTCGCGCGGTTCCAGACTGAAGCGCCTAGAACCGCTCGGCCACAAAGCCGGCCGCGTAGCATTGCGGTGGTATTCCGCACTACGACATGGCCCGGAGACATGATCTTGATAACTTCATACGGGGAAGGATCATCGGGGAACCGTAAAAAGGATGGTGGCCGTGCGGTTCTGGACGCTGCAGTCTGGAACCGCGAGACCGCTACGGTCGCAGGTTCGAATCCTGCCTGGGGCATGGATGTGTGTGATGTCCTTAGGTTAGTTAGGTTTAAGTAGTTCTAAGTTCTAGGGGACTGATGACCTCAGCAGTTAAGTCCCATAGTGCTCAGAGCCATTTGAACCATTTTAAAAAAGGATGAAGCGCCCTGGAGCCTGGTACTGTTTCACAAGCATGGGGAGTGGTCCGAGCCTCAGTCACTGCTGCCCGAAGGTGAGGAGCTGGTCGACCACGGCCAACTACAGCAGCAGATGACCGCTACGTCGTGCAACAGGAAAGTCTCGCGTCAAACAGCGGGTGCAACTGCTACCACATTGAAGAGGACGCAAGGAACGCAATGGCTCGCTCCGTAGTGACACGGTGACTGCGTGGGGTGGGCTGCTTTTCCCGTCATTAATACCTTGTGTTCCACTGACAACCGCACATCGGCGGCACCACCTGCAATGGTGCCAAGGGCATAGGGACCACACCAACGTTGAGTGGGGTCGCATGGTCTTCTGGGATGAGAGCAGATTCAGTGATTTTGGACGTACCCTGATATGGCGAGAGGTGGGAACAGGTAATACAGCGAGGAACATTGTGAACATGATCGTTTTGAAGATATTCCGGTGTGGAGAAGTATAATGTTGCACGGGCGTACTGATCGCCAAATTCTTGAATACGGTACTCACCGCTCAACGTTACTGTCACACTCTACTCATTGGATGGTTCAAATGGTTCAAATGGCTCTGAGCACTATGGGACTTAACAGCTGTGGTCATCAGTCCCCTAGAACTTAGAACTACTTAAACCTAACTAACCTAAGGACATCACACACATCCATGCCCGAGGCAGGATTCGAACCTGCGACCGTAGCAGTCGCACGGTTCCGGACTGCGCGCCTAGAACCACGAGATACTCATTGGACATGACTTCATTGTTATGGATGATAATTGGCGACACCATCGAACAGAGCAGGTGGAGCAGCTCTTGAAAGGAGAAGATATTCAGCGAGTAGACTGGTCTGTCTGTTCCCCATCTTAAATCCCATCGAGCACGTATGGGTTGCGGCAGGAAGACTTATTACAGCGCATCTACAGACACCAACTACGTTTTGTTTTAGTGCGCAAAAACAGCTAAGGTCATACGCGTCCATGTGAGAACCTGAGAACACTAAAACGAAAAAGGAATTAAAAGCGAGTACACGTTACGCTCAATCGATGGAAGGAAAGAGAGAGAAGAACAACGACTTTCTCTTTGAGAAAAGTCCACAAAATACGCCGTAAAGACAACGGAGGTCCCGAACTAAAGATTGAATGTCCTTCGCCATATTGCTACGACGGATAGAAAGTAAAACGCTGTCGACATCCCGCGCGTCTTTCGCTAAAACGGCCGGTAACTCAGACGACAAACATACATTAGAACGTAAATGATTACAAAAAGGGTAACCGACCGTCAAAGGCTGGTGACAATGGGTACAAAGCAGTGGCGGATAACCACTTAACAAATGGAGATGGCTAAAACGACAGTGCCCAATACGCCATCTGGCTAAAGTGATCTCGCGGCGAGAGGGCCGAGAGGGGTTCGGCCAAGCAGCTGGGACAGGTTTAATTCCGCGAAGTTTGTTCCCATGTAGGGAAGACTAGTGGTGAAACCAAAGCGATACCACCTGCTGACAGACGGCAACACGGAGATTACCAGATAGAATGGAAAAACTAGTGGGCCGAGGTATGAGTCTGTAGCCTTGGCACCAGCGTCAGCAGCCTCGTTCCCTATCAGATCGACGTGACCACCGACCCACATAAATCACAGTAGGTCCCTCAGGGCTGAGTAAGTGAAGGCTTTCTTGGACCCGTTGCACTAAGAGGTGGACCGTGTACAGAACACGGAGGCTCTGAAGAGCACTGAGAGAATCTGAGCAGATGGCACTACTGAAAAGCCTGACGTACTGCGTGGCCTGATACAGGGAGAAGAGCTCTACTGTAAATACTGAGCGGTGGTCCGGAAGCCGATACCGGAAGTGGTCGGTGCCAATGACGAAGGCACATCCGACACCACGGTCAGTCGGAGAGCCATCAGTGGACACAAAGGTACTATCGCTAAGTTGCGTGTGCAGGTCGAGAAACTTACAGCGATAGATTGAATCTGGTGTGGTTCCTTAGGAAGCGAATGAAGTCCAAGGTAAACACGGGCCGCCACACGAAGCCTAGATGGTGAAGAGTTCACAGACATCGCGAAAGTGGCAGGTAGCGTGAAGTTAAGCTGTCAGAGCAATAGCCGAAAGCAAACTCCAGGAGGTAACAGAGAAGAGGGACACGCCCCATACTGGCGGTCAAAGGAGTCATCGAAGAAGGAAGCGGCGTAGGATGGGTGGCCGAGCATGGCAGACAAACAGCGTGAGTACGCGCTGAGGAGAACTTCACGTCGGTATGACGGCGATAGTTCGGCATCTTCTGCTTAGACTCTCAACCGGGCTAGTATAAAAGGCGCCAGTGGCCAAACGGATTCCATGATGGTGGATTTTCTTTAGACGGCGTAAGACGGACGGAAGTGCAGATGCATAAACGAAACACCCACTGTCTAGTTTCTAACGGACAAGGGTTCGGTACAAACGGAGGAGGGTTATTCGATCGCGCTCCCCGGGAAGTAGCGCTGCGGATACGGAGGACGCTGAGGACTGGGTACAACGGGCGGCCAACTAAACGTGGGAGGACCAAGGAAGTTTCCTATCGAGCATGAGCCCCAGGAATTTCGTAGTTTCAGCGAACGGAAGAGCAACAGGCGCAAGACATGAAGACGATGAAAGAAACCGAATGCACCGCCAGAAACTCATAGAAACGGTTTTGCCAGCGGACAGGCAAAAGCCAGTGCCGATGCTCCACGAGTACAGACGGCCGAGACATCGCTGAAGACGCCGCTCAAGGTGACAAATCCGTAGAGAACCGCAATAGATCGCAAAATCGTCAACGAAAAGGGAGCCGGAGATCCCGAGCGAACCTTATTCGCTTGGCGCCGGCCCCTTGTCACCTTTCCGTCGATGACAAGCTTCGAACACATTGACTTTTGCGCGCTTTAATTTTCCGGAAGTCCTCTATTTGCCGTATCGTTCCACAAACTCGAATTTTCATTTCAAGTAACTTCTCTGCAAGTTCTACTCTGTTATAATAATTATCCATGCAGAGGTGATGCTATTTTCCATTAGAAGGTGTCAATAGTTCCACCACTGTTTTTGCTAAAGGCTGTCCAGCGCCGGAATATATCTTGAATGAGGAAATGTATCCCGTAATAGAATCACACAGCATCCGAATGAGTATCAAGCCTTGCTTTCTTTACAAATCCCACAAGGATAGCAAGCCCAAACCATTTTCTAAGTTCGGGTCCCGTAACGCCGACACATTTGGCATTTTATAAATCCAGTTTCCTTCTATTGCAATTCTGACTGTAGTACTTGTTGGTTTCGTTGCTAATATATTCAAATAGATAGTTCCCAATATATAATTCTACGATATCCTCGACGCTCTGTGTATCTTTGGGAAATATGTTCGGACCCGGGGATCCTTCAGATTCATTATTGGTCCTCGGTAAATCAAAGTCTGACCACTGTGAACTGCCTTCTTCGTCTGAGTTCTTCATCGACGTATTTCACTATCTTCCTACGACTCTGTTTCACTTTCATTTTTGTGATATCCAATGTCTTCTTCCCAGTCGGCCAAGTCATCCGGAACGTGAGACAAGACGTCCCCGCATTCATCGTAAATAATCCAATTGTCTGTTTCGTCCCCAATGATGAAAGGGCACAAGTACTTATAAAAACTAAAAACTTGTTGACGTGTGTAACTTATTGTTACCTAAACAAAACACCAACAGAATGCAAAAGATACTAAAGTGCTATCGCCGGCCACTGAGCGATACTATGCAGAAAACACCACTGTGATGTCGCCGGCCGTTGACCGCTATATCGCGGACGACACCACTGTGGTGTCACCGGACGGCATAGTGTTAACTGCTATGAGCAAAGAGGACGATGCTCAGGGCTGCCGTTCTTGGTGATCACACACCCTACTAAGGACCATTTCTCGACGTTTTTAATGTCCAGGTCAATGTCATTTCCTTTCGTCTCACTGAACTTTTTTTCGGTTACATTCTGTAGCATATTGTAGCACGTCTTTCTATGTACGGCCAAAGTTTCATCGAGCTATGTTACTTGGCAGTGACACAGCAAGCGAAAGTTACTTGCGTCCTTAATTTTTACACACCAGTGTACAAAAGCACGCAAATTTGTACGATTTTATATCTCATTAGGGTGTGTACGAAACCAGGGGTCTCCAATCTTTTTAGTCCGCGGGCCACACTGACTCCACGAAGTCTTAAGGGCCAAGATCTACCTAGTGGGATTAAAGCACCCTAGCACTCCATGATCACCATAATGCAAGGCTAAAGAAAAGATGAAATCGCATAAGTCTAAGGTTGTGGGAATAGCTAGCACTGAAACGAACTACGATTTTTATTTAATTACATAATTTTGATTGGTGGAGGTACCTCACCGAAATTCTGGCGTATTTTATTCTGGCGAATTTCACCGACAAGAAAGTATGTCACTGCACATTCTTCACGAAAGCGTCCTGCAAAGTCAACGAAATTTCAAAATCATTTTTAGCAACACTATTACTGCAAGACGTATTTTATAACGTAATCAAAAGAAAGTGAAACCTCGCTTACGAAGCATCTCCATAATGATTGATTACTAAGGCTAGTCGCCGAAGTGGCGTCCTTTTGAAAGACTTGCACCAGACTCGTGAGTAGAATATAATGCAAAGAATTTTTTTTTACTTTAAATGTTTTCGCCAAACTAGTCTGTTAACAGTTCTTTTTTATTTTTCACTATCGCACGGAGCATGGTCTGTCTGTTCATCGTGGATAGCCACAAGTTTAACCATGACCTTCCGCTTTGTAAAGATAGAGCTCCGACAATGTCGCGGTGTATTCGTCGCGATAGGCCTCGAAACTCAATTGTTGGCAGTATAGGTACCACCTCAAATATTTGGCAGGCCGGATACCGGGGATGTCCGGCCAGCTAACGCGGGCCGGTTTGCCGGCAATCGCGGACCGGTTTCGGCCCGCGAGCCGTAGTTCGGAGACCCCCTTAGTTTTGTCTGGTATCTCTACCAGTACTTTTACGAGGAAGTGACAGTTTGCACTGTGAGTGCTGGACGTAATCTAAGCACGAGCCGTGGTCGCAAGGCCGTTGTCACTTGCGCTGTTCCCACAGCGGGGAAAGCGACTTCCTGTGTTCTTCCTCGCGAAAAGGGGACCTCCCTTCCGGCGGCAGCTGGCGCCGACTGCCACTTTCTAAGGTCTCGCGCCTGGTCGACTGGCCGCCCTTCTTCACAATCGATAACAGGGTCACCGGCTGAACGGCGCGGCGTGACTAATATCTGGAGCGAGCGCGGCGCCCGTCCAACCTGTGTCGAGCCTGCCCGTGGCCGTGGCGGTATCGATCACGGTCGCTGACAGCAGCTGTAACCACACTCTGAGTGTGTCTTTCACCAACAGTCAACACCGTCGCTTTCAGATAACAAGCTGGTGCTCCGTTGAAATATTGCGAAATTTCAGCGAGACCATGAATCAGCGCCCAGAGAGTCACACAACAAGAGTAAACAGTATGAACTATGCGATTTTTTCAATAGAGGAGGAGACGTGAACCAGCTGTAAGACACAACAAAAATTCTTTATCCGAGCATTTGTTAACGCAGAAGTTTCGGTTCCAACATCGGAGTTGCTAGCAACTCGAAAGAATGAACTAGTATTAAATGTGACGTTCAACCACTTAAATGTGTGTGTTTTAACTATGTCAATCAACAGTGCATAAAATCTGTAGATTTCGTATAACGCTACGTTTTTTTTTTATTATTTACTGCAGAATTACTTCAGTAGTAGTTTCTAGTGCTGTCGTATTTTCATTATTTACTCATACCCTCGTTTTATTTTAAGTAGCAATTAACAAAGTGCCTGCCAGAATAGCCATTAAGAACGATACTATATGAATGTGACGGATGACTATATGGCGATGGCCAAATGCAAATAAGCGCAAAAAAAGGAAAAAAGGCAAACTGTAAATTTAGAAGCCATGCTATTTATTTCCAATGCGTAGTACTTGCGTTAAATTTAAGCAGCGGTCCATTTCTGAGGCCCAACAAGTATTCGTATTGACAGCATTTTGGTACTTGTGGAAATACGAAGGTAATCCAGGAACTAACAATAGTTTGGTTTTAACAAAGTAATAAAAAATTACCATAAAAAACCAAGTCACACAATTGAAGTTGACTTTATTTCTCTACATAACCACCTTCGTTATGCAAACATTTGTCTTATCTGAGGCAGTAGCCAGTCTGTCAAGTTCTCTCTATTCTTCATTTAGTTATTTCCAAAATGTTTTCCGCCCGTTAACTCTTTGAGCTTAGTGAATAGGTGTCTTGTACGATTTCGTTCCTCATTTGATTCATCAAATCGTATGAGTGAGTGACGGTCGTCCGGGTTAATCATCATCATGCAGATTTACTCGTCCATTGTTTAACATTTCACTCCACTTTCTCAAGTTTTTTTCCTTCATTACTGTAGCTCCGTACACTTACATCTATTGCTTGCCGGTAAAATTCTGAAGATTATAGAACCAAGCAATCAGAACCAGAGTACTGCGCATGACCGCACAGTCCGCGGGATTTGCTATCACTTTATTTTAAACAGTGAGAGAATGAACAACAGCAACAACAACAACAACGTGTGTCGACCGAAGCATAATGCTGAGGAAACCTTGCGATCTTGGTCGAAAGCCTCAGATCAGTCTCCACTGCGGGAATGCGCAATATGTCAGGCCTTTTCTGGATTAGCCTTGTACTCTGTGCTAAAATGAAATAAATGTATTACAGGGCATAAAAAACGTCCCATTTAAGTTCTGTGCAACCAACGCTCAGGCAAGACTGTAAATTCTAGATGGTCTAACGTTTATTCACAAAAAAGGCACCGCGAAGCAGAAAAAAACCACTGTCATTAATGTTTCTTGCACGTTCGTGAGACTTAATAATGGCGAGGATCAACAAGCTGGAGCTAACAGACGATGCGACGTGATCCCTCCCCGCTATCAGGAAAATACTGATCAAATGGAGTCTTTCTAACACGGGCAACCAGTCCACCTACTGAAAACCTGATTAATTCGCCACTCCGTGGCATTTTCCGCAGATAAACAAAAGATAAAGACAACATTGACATGGAGCTGCATTCTGTAGCTGGCAACACCTTTTTTTTTTGCTACTGTAGATAAACACTTACTGGACGAGGTAAAATGCACAACACGTTTTACAGATTCCACCTAATACGTGCTACAACATATGTTCAGCATATTTTGCATTTGGAGCCACGCATTATTGTAAGGGCAATGTGAAACTATTAATGTGCGGAAATGTGGTTTAGTCTTTTAATTTAGTTGTCTTTAATTACAGTGTCCGAAGAACACAAAGCCAAAATTGTTTAATTTTAAGAGAGAAAGGTTCCATTGGTACTGTAAAGAAGGAACAAAAACAAACCAACGAATAAAAAAATTCACGATACGACGAAATAGTTCTAACTAAGATTTAGGTTTTCTTCGTCATACAATAAAAACGTTGTGTGGAAAATCTTCAGTTGTAGGAATACGCGGATATTTTTCATTCAGAATACACTATTCTCGTTACCTTTCATTCCTTAGCAATAGTTATCGTGCTAATCACGATGCTTTTTAAAGCTTTTTTTCGTTATGAATTGCGTCAGGCTTAAGCTTTTATATTCTCAAGTCTGCACCAGCCACACTTGGTTGTTTCCGTTGAGAGACCGTGCTAGCGCGTATCTGATTGTCCTCATTCATAAAACCTTTCCCCTGAGGTTTCTTCGAGTAGGGGCAACCACGTAGTAAATGTTCGACCTTCAGCGTAAGACTTAAAGGGCATCGGCATTTCACAACTTTACTACTTAAACGAATCTCCCAGCAGCTCTTCACAGAGGTCAAGTGTGGGCTTGTTACTGTCGTGTGGCAGCGGAACTTGGTAGATATTCTAATGCGCCAATGCGGAACCGATTTACACTGGAAAAAATTAGTTTCAATTCTGGTCACGATGTGCAAATCTGGCGCTGCACAGCATCTCGTCGACGTCTCTGGTGCTTGCATTTAACAAATTGTGTGTCAGCTAATAATAACAACATCAACATTATACCTTTCTCATTTGTTTGACCTGTTCTGCCTATGTCCCGTTCCTATCCCATTACATATGGAAACTTTTCTAAACGTTTTCCTTGCAGTCACAGCACCATATTTTCACCTGGGGAAAAAAACCGGAACTATTTCTTAGCCAGCTTCCGCATTAACGTTTTAGAGTATCTACAGAGATGCGGTTCCATATGATAATTACAGCCGACGCTGGCCCTGTATGGGTAGTTGCATTTTAATTCTAACAAACGAGACTTCAAGGTTTCGAATTTCTAAGAACAATCCGCCTGTATGAATGCTGATGACGACGTTTTACGGACTTCGGTTTCCGATTGCTGGTTGTATCACCGCACCTCATTTTACTCCTGTCCTCATCGTCAGGTCCTCTACAGATATTTAAATTTCATTTTTGTTGTAACGTGATTGTGTAATACTTCCAGTATTCCTTCTACCGTTTGAACTTATATTGGAGGCTTTTAATCTTTTATAATACGGCCAACGAATTCGGGCTCCATATAAAAAATCTGTTTAGCCCTAGGGTAACGTCTAGTACCTTTACTCACTGCAATACATCATATATGACGTTTTCAGAATCCCTGGCAATGTTTCATTGCGAGGATAATGTTTTCATCGATCCGCTGGACGTCACAGTGTGTGACAAGAGTTTTAACACAATGTGGACGGATCCCGAGATTACTCGTGTTTCGAGCGCCATACATTATGGACGGATCTCGACACTACTCGTGCTTCCCACATATCGTCTGAAGATACCATCTGCTGTTATATTTTTTAACAACTTTGTCTGTGTAGGTGTTTTCACCAGTTGTCTATGCATTAGAATTGATTTTCCATTATTTTGGATTTTGATTGTATTTTGATATTTCAAATAGTTACTATTTTCGTCGTGACGTTTCTCCTGCTTTCAGAGGTGGCCCTATTCAGAAAACGGAAGGTAATGAACAAATCTGAAATGCTTTCGGTGGTTTTGACAATGATTATTGAGATGTTCCTAGCGGGAATGAAGGTCCAGATGACTGAATAGTTGTTTTCATGGTTCTGAAAACGATTCCGGTGACAGTTGCATCATTAGACCTGTAAAGAAGCATAGGACAGCGTTTTTTTTCTTTTTTTCAGGTGATTCCGTCAATAAAGATGAAGGTGATTCTGTTCTTGTAATTGATACGTTTTTTCACAATGTTTAACTCTTTCGAGGTGGCGCCCGAGTCTTACTCGGTCACTGGCTATGCACGAGCGAGACTAGGGCCCCGTCTCGAAAGTGTAAAGTTTTTCTCTCTGAAGCAGACGATTTACAACGTTCCAAAATCGCCTTAACTACTGCAAGTGCTTGACACTCGCGTCTGCGGTCCTAGAGCAGCCGGGGCCGGTCGTGGTATGAATGAGCAGTGCCCCTACTCCATTGGGGGGGAGGGGGGTCCGTGTCAGCTCTGAGAGCCCTCCAGGACACCGACTCAACGGCAGCGGGCCAGTGCGGCGCCTATGTGTGACTTAAAACAAACTGTCTCACTGTAGCGTAGCGGACGTTAGCAGACACCAATCACATACACAGAAGTAGCTACAAAACGGAGAAAATAACATCAGAAATCTGGCATTCTGGGACCCAATGTCAGTGTTGACTTTCTACAGTTCTTTATTTATTGCTATTTAGTGTACACTCTCAGATAAGTTGAGCCGTGTATCGACTCGTGCTACACCTTGTGTTTAGATTGCATTGGTTTTCCTTTTCTTCCCCTGACATATTTGTTTGATATGTTGTCTGTCATTAAGTGGCTGCTTGGTTGTCTTTTCCCTCTGCTATCGATATCTGCGTTTTTGCTTCCGGGAAACTGCTATGGAGGAAGTGAGATCTTTGACCGGTTGCAACCTCTTGGTGTGGTGGCACGGAAGTAGGGGAGGGCAGTGTGGCTCTCCAGCGCGAAACAGGCTTGGTCGGTTGTACCGAGTTGCCACGTGATGTATGTTGGTTGTGTGTAACGAGCGGGTCGAGTTGACAGAAGAGCTCCCCGCGTGTTGGTTGTATACAGAATCGCCCCACGAATAGTTGCCGTTCATTTCGCTTTAACAAGCTTCTTTAAATCCTCCGTTTCAACACTAGAGTTTAAAAGGAGACACCTAACATGAAGGAGCGGTCACTACCCGTCAACGTTGCAGAGAAGATGTGAACTCCGGTGACAGAGCGTGTTGTCGCGTGACCGTGGCGTGTTGGGTACGCTGGCGACGCGCGCGCGGTGCGCGGTCCGATGTGTGGATCCTTGCCATCGGAGGTCGTGTACTGCCTGTTCGAGCATAATTACAAGTTAAGTTCGTGGAAGGTTTAATCATTAAGTAATAATTTTGTGTAACCAGCGTCTCTTCTGCCTTGTGGCCCCCGGCGACCAGGTTTCCTGTCCCCGGCACCGATGTAATTGAAGACCGTGATCTTTCCTCCTCCTCTCGTTACTGTCCGATGGGAGGTGTAGTTTTCGCAGTTTAATTGTTTCGCTATTCTGTCGTGTGTAATGAGTAAATTCATGCTTCTTGTTGGTTGATCATGTGGCCACTCATTCAGGACTGTGTGGTGTAATGTTTCCTTGTACGAGGTTAGCTCTAATTCTGTCAGCAAGTTAAGCCATCTTATAACAAGTTTTCGCTGGCTAAAAGTCGGTGCGCCGGCCGCGGTGGTCTAGCGGTTCTAGGCGCGCAGTCCGGAACCGCGCGGCTGCTACGGTCGCAGGTTCGAATCCTGCCTCGGGCATGGGTGTGTGTGATGTCCTTAGGTTAGTTAGGTTTAAGTAGTTCTAAGTTCTAGGGGACTGCTGACCACAGATGTTAAGTCCCATAGTGCTCAGAGCCATTTGAACCATTTTTTTAAAAGTCGGTGCAGTGACCAGCCTGAGAGTGGCAATTGTGTTTACGGGCGTATTTAAATTGGTCAGTATTCTGTCTAGCCTGAGCATCCCTGAGTGGGTGATTTGTGGCCGCCTTACACGTGTCTGCCATATCTCTTATGTTCTAATGATATTCCAGGACACTTTTGTTTAAAAACTTTTTTAAGTTCCTCCAAGTTTGTAAATTCCTTTTATTGCCATTAATCGTGTGTTTGCTAAGACCTGTTTAATTTTTTTAATGGCGGTGTTGGTAGCTTCACTACCTCACCGTACTTTATTAACAAAGTTCTGTATTTACTTTAATAGCCTGTTTACTAATGTTCTTTAATTTTTTTAAATTGTTGTATTGCTATAAATTACTTTGATTGCCGTTAGCGGCGTGTTTAAAAGGCTGTTTATTGCCGTACTGCTAGTTTCTGTAATATACGAATAAAACATTTGTGAAAATCTCAACTCGACAGTAAACCACTAGAAATTTGGCCCCGTTTCCCAACTTGTGGTGTGGCTTGTAGTAACCGTAACCACTGTGTGTGTCATAAGTGATCTCTCTTTTCAAGAAAGGGAAACGTAATGACTAAAAAGTATCTTGGGATGAGTCTTCTAAACATTGGCTAGAAAATATACTCAATGATAATCAAAAATCCAATGAAGAATATCACAGAAGCTATTATTTCTGAAGAAAAATGTTGATTTAGACCAGGTCGTTCATGCACAGACAATGCTTTTGTAATTATAAACTTTATAGAAAAACACAGAGAATTTAATGTAGAAACCTATACGACCTTTATCGACCTTGAGAAGTCTTTTGAGCCGCGAGGGATTAGCCGAGCGGTCTTGGGCGCTGTAGTCACGGGCTGTGCGGCTCCTCCCGGCGGAGGTTCGAGTCCTCCCTCGGGCATGCGTGTGTGTTTGTCCCTAGGATAATTTAGGTTAAGTAGTGTGTAAGCTTAGGGACTGACGACCTTAGCAGTTAAGTCCCATAAGATTTCACACACATTTGAACATTTGAGAAATCTTTTGACCTTGTAAGCTGTGTTAGCCTATGGAAGATATCCTTACTATTTAATGGAGACAGTGAAAAGCCTTGACAAAAATATGCGCAATGTAATAAACGCAGGTAGGAATCGATTAAAAGTAATTATTAACCAATGCGTTACACAAGGGTGTCTACCCTTTTTTATTGTAAAGTGCACAAAGGATTTTCTCTGCTTCGTGATGACTGGGTGCTGTGTGATGTCCTTAGGTTAGTTAGGTTTAAGTAGTTCTAAGTTCTAGGGAACTGATGACCATAGATGTTAAGTCCAATAGTGCTCAGAGCCATTTGAACCATTTTTTTGAACGAAGGAAGTAAGATAATGAATGAGGAACACCTGAATGTACTTTTGTCTGCAGATCATACCGTTATTATTGAAAATCAGAATACCAGCTGAACGAAATACGCAAGAAATACAACTTTAAAACTTCATAAGGAAGACAAAGGGCTACACAAATCATCATTAGAAATTAAGATATTAGAACAGAATTAAATATTTTCAACATGAATCAAAAAACAGAAAACTATCGTGAAGACTGGATACAACGCCTTATGAGAATGGCAGGTCACAGAATTCCCCAGAGGATCCTGAACTACAATCTGAATGCGAAGAGAGATACTAGATGACCTGGGAACGGATGGGTAGGATGTTGTTTGTGAGTTCGGAACAGGGAACAGCCTAATCCTTGAAAGGACGAAGAAGAAGAAGAAGAAGAAGAAGAAGAAGATGGTATGTAGCCTCTGGATTATTTTAGTTATTTGCTCACGCCTTCAACTGTACAGAGTGCAACGGAAGTATGCAAACAAACTTTGAGAGGTTGTCTTGAGGAATAAGTTCAGTAAGAAATCTATGTCCGGAAGCCTCACCTACAACGCTACAGAACATTGAAAGTAAAATACCTGCCGTTGGGCTGCTCTTTCGACGGAAAACGTGAATTGTCAAGTTGACTCTTTGCTGTCTTAACGGCGTTATTAAGGAAGGCCTGGACGCAAGCGTTCGACGCCATACATGTCGCGTCAGGTCTATTACAAGGACTTCGCCCTACGGTCCGTCAGCGTTACAACTCAGGTTCGTTACCGAGGTGTTACCTTACCGGGATGATTTTGTCCTCTGTAGCTTCGACTCTTTGCAGCGTCGATGGATCACGTTTCCGGACGTGGATTCATGTCAACAATTTGTTCAAGACACACTCTACGGTACCTCGAAGTTTTTCGATGTTTTTGTGCTACACTCTGCAGCTTAATCGGCGTTCAAAGACATCCTTCCGCCACACGAAGCTACAGGGAAAGGCAGAATGATACTGTTTCAATCACACATTGGCATAAATAAAAGCGATCCGGGAATTCCCTAACGAACAGTAACATTAGCAATATGCAACGGCTGTTCATGCACTGATGGCGACTTAGCGATGCATAATGACGCACTGTTAGTTTCCTGAACTAGGTCTCATTTGAAGAGACGAAAAACTGAGGACTGAAATATCTGAATACCATTTCATTCCGATACAATCCGTAGGAAATTCGCATGTTGGTCTCAAAGCTTAAACTCACGGACTACAGAAAGTTTTTGGTATTGCTCTGACACAATGCTGTAATTCCCACTTGCACAGCTAGCCAGCGTTACCAATTCGAAGGACTTTGGCGCCGGCTGTTTTTCCCTTGAGCAACGTTTTGGGCAGTATTGTTTGAAATACAGGATACACAATTAGAACGCAGGAAGTATCTTTATCTTCTTGTTACAAAAGAACGTAATACAGTACGCAGGACAACGAGATGTTACAGGTTCCATCATTGATGATGTTCGGATACGTCTGATGTGTCGGAGCCCAGGGCTCAGGGTTGTAATCGCAAGTACAGCATGAATATTGGCGACGAAGAGTAGCTGAGAGAAATTACGTTATAAAGACGATAAAACAACGCAAAAACAACGTACAGATCAAATCAGGCTAGTGCTAACAAAGGCATCAACTTCAGCAAGGAAAGAAAAAAATCACAGCGATAACCCATAATAGTGGACTGTATGGAAATAAGAATTGAAATATATAGCACACTCGGTAATAACATACGACACTGACAGAACCATTCCAGAAAAGAACCGTGCTAACGCATATGTGTTATCAGGAATCTGCCAGCATAGCTCATATGCTAACCCCTACGTTATGCCTGCTCGCAGGGGGGCCAAAACTGGGTTGTAGAGAACGCTCGCAGCGGCACGGTGCTCCCCACAGACACTTCCCACACTGCACACTGCATACAGCATTCCCACGTCGCAAGAGTGCAGCTTAATTCTGCACGTGCACGAGAATTCGACTCTATTCCGCTTACACAACTTGTTCCCCTGAGCCATTCACTAAAAATTAAAACAGGCAGCGCGGACCAGGAGTATTCGTACCGATGGGAAAAATAATGAATAGAAAGGATTAAAGGAGGAAAACGAACTGTCACGAGACGTTTTGTCAAGGATACTGTGGCTGCCGCTTAATCGTGAAACGTAAACTTATAAATGAAGTGCATGGTGAAGTAAGCTAGATTTTCGTCACCGATGAACGCTGTATTATCTCGAAACCACTGACGCCATCTCGCCTTTCTAGGATGTCACATCAGTTACACTGGACTTCTGAGCCGTCCTACTTTGAAATCGCTGAAGTTTCACAGGAAAACGAAACAGAAAGAGAGGGGCCAGTTGGCGGGAAGACTGAAAAATAGGAAAGGGCTGTAGCCGAGTACTAACATTTGAAACACGTTTTAATTATCTGTTTATATGCTGTGTAGGGAAGTACACGACGGAAAAGTAAACGCTATCTAAACGCTATTTTAAAAATCTCTTGTCGAACGAAAATGAATTTGCAGACAACCTTGTAGGTGGGGCAACCACAGCTATGAGTATTCATCTTGGGTATTAATAACCGCTTCAGCTGTATTTGGTCCTTTATTACTGTATCACAATCGGTTTCGTGGCGCTACAAGCCACATCTTCAGGTTAACATATGATTAAAATATTAGAGTGGGAAATCTCGGAATCTTTTTTCCCATCATTCGTTGTCTGTCAAATCAGAACACCGCTAAAAGACGGTATATCATTTATTAAAAACTGCCAGATTCCATTGTAGTGGATGGGTCCAAACAAATCGTACCATAGTGCTCGCTTCTCCCTTGTACGCGGTTTGATATATATCGGAGAAGCGATCCCTATGGTCCGATTTGTTTTGGGCCCATCCACTACAATGGAATCTGGCAGTTTTTAATAAATGATATACCGTCTTTTAGCGGTGTTTTGTTCTGACGGACAACGAATGTTGGGAAACAAGATACCGAGCTTTTCCGCTTTAATGTTTTAATCATATTTTCATCTGCAGATGTGGCTTTTAGCGCCACGAAACCAGTAGTGATACAGTAATAAAGGACCAAATACAGCTGAAGCGGTTATTAATATCCAAGATGAAAATGAATTTGATGATGAGGACAGTGGCGCAATCGAGTGCGCGTTTCATTATAACTATTCTCTCTCTCTCTCTCTCTCTCTCTCTCTCTCTGTCCCTCGTCCAAATAAAACAAATGTTTCCTCATAAAGTTACGCTACAGAGTAATTTTGCATTTTATTGCGACCATATGCTACACAGCATTTTAGGTTCCAAAAGAATTAATGAAGTACTAGAATCAAATAAAAACTGAAACTACACATTTAACTGCAGTGGAGCATCGCATCAGTTGCCATAGCATTTAATCGCTGGTTGCTCTCAGTTAAGGCTTTTACGTTTCTATCATAGAATTTGTCAGCCTTTGTGACTGAGGGGTCACCGTGTGCGACTGGCACACACAGTAATAGGATCGAACGCTGATACTTACAAAGACTTTACCGTAGTGGGAGGCATGGAAGGGGCCACTCAGCCTAGTGACGATAGCGGAGTACGTACGTCAGGCAGCACGAGCGGCTCTGGCTTTTAAAGCCTATCTTAACGGCGGGATAAAACACTTGTCTGACCACAACACTAAGACATTCAAGGACGAAGTAGAGGCTGCGGTAGGGATCGAGCAGCAGGTCGTCGTCACAGATCTGAGTGTGAATTCTATTCTGTACGCACATGTCTCTCTTCTATCCGATATGGTATGTTTTATTCTGGTGGTCACCATACAGAATGCTGGCCGTTCCAATGGCGTCTACTGCGTACACATAATATAAAATCGCAGGCAAACTAATGGTAAAAAAAAATGCACCTAGAGGTAAACTGAGGATATTACTGAGAAATTAACAAAACGTAAATAAACATTTAATAAATATGAAACTTCCTGGTAGATTAAAATTGTGTGCCGGATCAGGACTTGAACCCGAGACCTCTGCCTTTCGCCTACCGACTGAACTACCCTAGCACGACTCATGTCCCGTCCTCACAGCTGCTTTAATAAACACAGGGCTAGTCAGAATGATGGAAAAGACTTCAGACGTTTATTGCTTCCAAACTACAAAAGATAGTAAAACAATACCAATGTCCCTAGAAAGAGGGAAGTTCAAATTTTTATGCATTCAGTGTGAGTTCCAAATGTTACACGACAAATATCAAAACGGTGGCTCATTTCCTGCTACACGGGAAGCAGCTGGTCTCTCTTTATCGAATTCACAGCTTCAGCAATGCGATGTCGCAGAATTTCAAGAGTGTCAGGCACAGGGGGGACAAAAACGCGGTATTTCACGTAAAGCCACAGAGAAATTCTCTAAGCACGCCCGACGTTACCTGAATGATGATGTCGTCCTACAACGTGACTTTGGTTTGGAAGAGGAGGAGCAGAAGATTAATTTCATCGCCCGTGGTGTCCCAGGTCTCCAGACCTCACACCTTGTGACTTACCTGTGGAGTCACGTAAAAGACTGCATTTTTGTCTTCCCCTATGCCTGACACTCTTGAAATTCTGCGACGTAGCATTGCTGAAGCTGTGAATTCGATAAAGAGAGACCAGCTGCTTCCCGTGTACCAAGAAATGAGCCACCGTTTTGATATTTCTCGTGTAACACTTGGCACTCACATTGCATGCATGAAAATTTGGACTTTTCTCTTTCTAGGGACATTGGGATTGTGTTTCTATCTCTTGTAGTTTGGAAGCAATAAATGTCTAAAATCTGTCCCTTCTTTCTGAATAGCCCTGTATGTCTTCATGGTGTAAAAGCAGAAATTTTCATGGAACTGAGCTGCTTGTGAAGCAGTCACACACGTTTTACATATAACGATACACACATCGCATGTGCTGGACATTAACGTGTCATTATACCCGTACGACAACTACATACAACTACAAAGATCGATATTTCACTATCTTCTAAGCACCCAATGCACTGTTGTTACAGCAAGATGCGCTTCTTCGTTAGACATTTCTTTTCTACCTTCAAAAAATCGGATGGTTGGTCTTGGGTATAAAGGGACCAAACTACAGGGTCATCAGTCCCTTTTTCCTGACGCTAGCAAGGCTCAAGGTACAAAAACACCCAACACCACACCTAAAAAGAAAGCGAATGGAACGAATAAAAAGAAACTCTGAAAACATACACCACAAGGAAAAGTAGAAGAAGGTATTAAAACCATAGAGCATATTGTCCGAGCTTGACGACCACAATATTAAAAGAGGATGAGCCAGCCTTTCTGCAACACATTCAAATGACCGCCCCAAAAAGACAAGGCGAGATGAACACATGTAGGGAAAAGACAACCCCCAAGACAAACAAACGCAAGTTAAAAATGGATGGAGGTTGGCGACCTCAGAGAGAAGGTTAAATGCCCACCCTTAGATGGTACGATAACCCCCCGCCCCCCCTCCCTCACGAATAAAACGTGAAACTAAATCTGCTGTTGTGACATTGTCGCCCGACACCGAAGGTAGGGTGCTGAGAAGGTTAAAAGTCCGCCGCAGAGCGGTTGAAAGTGGGCAGTCCAGCAAGTTGTGGACGACAGTCATATGTGAGCCACAGTGACACCGAGCTGGGTCCTCGCGACGGAGGAGGTAGCCATGTGTTAGCCACGTATGGCCAATGCGGAACCGACAGTGAACCACAGAGTCCCTGCGAGAGGCCCGCATGGAGGTCTTCCGCATATTTGTTGTCTCCTTAAGGGCACGCAGTTCGTTGTGCATACTGAGATTATGCCATTCCGTCTCCCAAAGCTGAAAAACCTTGCGGCGTAATAATGATCACAGGTCAGTTACAGGGATGCCGATCTCCAGAAGCAGTTTCCGTGTAGCCTGTTTTTGCCAGCCTGTCGGCAAGTTCATTTCCTTGGATTCCGACGTGGCCTGGGGTCCACATAAACACAACGGAACGACTGGACCGTTCCAGGGCATAAATGGACTCCTGGACCGTCGCTATCAAAGGATGGCGGGGGTGGCACTGGTCGATAGCTTGTAGGCTGCTCAAGTAGTCAGTACAGAGGAGAAACGACTCGCCAGGGCAGGAACGGATGCCCTCAAGAGCACGAGAAATGGCCGCCAGCTCTGCAGTGAAAACACTGCAGCCATCTGGCAATGAGTGCTCTTCAATAGGTCCTCCATCAACATACGCGAAGCCTACGTGACCATCAGCCATCGAGCCGTAATTGTAAACCACTTCATGGTCCCGGTACATGCCAAGAATCGAGATGAACTGACAGTGGAGAGCGGCGGGGTGAACTGAGTTCAAATGGTTCAAATGGCTCTGAGCACTATGGGACTCAACTGCTGTGGTCATAAGTCCCCTAGAACTTGGAACTACTTAAACCTAACTAACCTAAGGACATCACACACATCCATGCCCGAGGCAGGATTCGAACCTGCGACCGTAGCGGTCGTGCGGTTCTAGACTGTAGCGCCTTTAACCGCTCGGCCACTCCGGCCGGCGGGTGAACTGAGTCCTTAGGACCACGTGGAAGGTCCAGGCGAAGCTTCGGCCTAGATGTACACCATGGAGGTGTACGTGAATAGACCTCGATGATATGTGGTAAAGGCAAGGACTCCAGACAGAAGAGATTGGATGCGACCTGTAATCTTAAGCCCTGACCTGGGCCTGTGATAAGGGGGATGAACCGCTGTCGATGGGAAACGGAGACGGTAACTCGGATGCTCAGGGGAACTATGAATGTGTGCAAGATAACCGGCGAGCAGTTGTGCACGCCTAACCTTCAATGGAGGAACTCCGGCCTCCACCATGACGCTGGCCACCGGACTCGTCCTAAAAGCTCCTGTTGCCGGCCGAACGCCACGGTGTTGCACTGGGTCGAGTAAACACAACGATGAGGGCGCCGTCGAAGCATACACCAAACTCCCACAGTCAAGACAGGATTGAACTAGAACTCTGTAGAGTTGCAGCAGCGTAGAGTGATCTGCACCCCAGACAGGTGTTGCTCAGGCAGCGGAGGGCATTGTGGTGCTGCCAGCACTTCCGCTTCAGCTGATGAAGATGAGGAAGCCAAGTCAATCGGGCGTCGAAAACCAGTCCTAAGAATCGATATGTCTCCAAGGTAAACTTCCGGTTCTGGATGAACGGTACGACGACGATAGAAGCGCATGACACACGACTTTGCGGCTGAAAACCGGAAGCTGTCGCCTAGAGTCCCTGACTGCGCTTTGTGGATGGCTCTCTGTAGGCGCCGCTCGGTAACACCAGCACTGGTGGAACAGTGCGAAATGCAGATGTCGTATGCATACAGAGAAGGTGAGACCGACGGCCGGACAGCTGCTGCTAGACCGTTAACAGCCATTAAAAATAGACACATTCAATACAGAACCCTGCGGGACCTCACTCTCCTAGATATGGGGGGAACTACGGGAGGCACCAGCTTGGACACGGAAAGTACAGAGCGACAGGAAATTTTGGATAAAAATCGGAAGCTGGCCCAGCAGACCGCACTCATATAATGTGGCAAGGATATGATGTCGCCAGGTCGTCTTGTAAGCTTTTCGTAAATCAAAAAAGACGGCAATAAGGTGTTGTCTGGAAAAAGGCTGTTCGGATGGCAGACTCGAGGGATAATAGATTACGAATGGTACAGCGACCCTGGCGGAAACCGCCCTGGCATGGAGCCAGTAGGCCACGTGACTCCAGGATCCAACACAATCCCTGACTTACCATACGTTCTGACAGCTTACAAAGAACTTTGGTGAGGCTGATGGGCCTATAGCTATTCACATCAAGCGGGTTTTTGCCGGGTTTGAGCACTGGAATGACGGTGCTCTCACGCCACTGCGATGGAAAGACGCCATCGCACCAGATCCGGTTGAATATCACGAGGAGATGTCGCTTGTAGTCGGACGAGAGATGTTTGATCATCTGACTGTGGATCCGATCTCGCCCACGAGCTGTGTCGTAGCAATGTGCAAGGACTATGAGGAGCTCACACACTGTAAATGGAGCATTCTAGGGTTCACTGTGACGTTCAGTGAACGAGATTGCTTTCCTTTTCATCCGCCATTTGAGGGTGCGAAACGCTGGGGGGATATTTCTCTGATGCGGAGGCTCGAGCACAGTGGTCAGCAAAGTGCTCGACAATTGATTTTACGTCATTGATGTTGATGCCAGGGACACCTGTTGGATTCTGGTACCCACAAACACGTCTAATCTTCGTCCAGACTTGGGAAGGTGACGTATGGCACTCAATGGTCGAGACGTACCTCTCAACACGCATGTTTGTCTTTTATAAGGTGGCGAACGCGGGCACAGAGCCGTTTAAAAGCTATTAGGTACTCTACGGAAGGGTGCCGCTTATGTCGCTGTAGAGCTCGCCGGACGCTTTTCAATGGCTTCAGCGATTTCCGGCGACCACCAAGGTATTGAATTTCTCCAGTGGCACCCTAATGTACAAGGGATCGTGTTTTCCGCCGTAGAAACGATCGTTCTAGTGACCTGCTCAACTAGCACATCGATGGTACCATATGGGGGAGATTCAACGGTGACAGCAGAGGTGAAGGCTACCTGGTCTATCTTGTTTAAAGCCCATCTGGGTAGGCGTCCTTTGGTATGATACTGGGGGAGTGATAGGAAGATGGGGAACTGGTCACTACCACACAGGTCGTCATCTGCTCCCCAGTGGATAGATGGAAGATGTCCTGGGCGGCAAATTGATAAATCAATGGCCGAGTAACTACTATGAGCCTCACTGAAATGTGTGGCGGCCCCAGTATTTAAGAGGCGGAGGTCGTGTTGGGACAGTAAATTTTTGACATCTCTGCCACAGCCAGTAAGCATGGTGCTACTCCATAAGGGGTTAAAATATCCCATAAGTACGAAATGTTTAGGTAGTTGATCATACAGTGCGGCCAATATGTTGAGGGGTACCGCACCATCTGGAGGGGGATATACGTTGCAGACAGTTATTTCCTGCGTCGTCTGTATCCTGACAGCCACAGCTTCAAGAGGAGTTTGAAGGGGCACAGGTTCACTACATACCGAGTTGAGGACATAAACGCAAACTCCATCTGACACACTATCATATTCGCTATAGTTCTTGTAATATCCCCTATAGCCGCGAAGGGCAGGGGACCACAATGTCGGGAACCAGGTTTCCTGGAGGGCAATGCAGAAAGCAGGTGTAAGGCTTAACAGTTGCCGTAGCCCAGCCAGGTGGTGAAAAAAAAACGGCAGTAATTTCACTGGAGGATAACGTTATCGTGAGGCTGAGAAGGTATGAAGCATGCAAGGAGGTAGAGGTTACGCCTCAAGGTCACCTGCTGTCACCGATTGAGTATTTGTATCCATTCCTATTGTGGATGAGGCATTAGTGACATCCAGGTCCTAAGGGGACATTGATATCTCCACCTCATCTGCAGGTGCAGAACTGGTAGGGAGTGGTGGTGTTGGGGCCACCAGAGGGTCCTTTTTCTTAGACTTCTTTGTTTGCTTGCCCTCTCGCTTCTCTTTAGGGGCTTGCTGGGAGGACTTCTCTGAAGTAGCTTCAGGCATGGAGGAAGACTGTGAAGGTCTTCGTCCAGCAGCTTTTGGCTCCTTTAGCCACTGGAGAGTGTCCACTGTGGCATTAATGGAGAGGGTCCCAAGGGACCCATTCCGCATGAGAGGAGCCAGAGGAGGCTGTTGCTTCTCCGGCTGGGGGGACAGTACCGACGTCCCCTGCATTTGGGCGGGCGGGGGGGGGGGGGGGGCTTGCTCCCGAAGTAGGTATTTTGGGAGCAACGGAAGGAGATTTTCCCCTTATCATCAAGGGGGCAGATGTATTCTGGAGGCCCAGATGGCCCACTGTTTGCCGGCCGGTGTGGCCATGCGGTTCTAGGCGCTTCAGTCTGGAACCGCGTGACCGCTACGGTAGCAGGTTCGAATCCTGCCTCGAGCATGGATGTGTGTGATGTCCTTAGGTTAGTTAGGTTTAAGTAGTTCTAAGTTCTAGGGGACTGATGACCACAGATGTTAAGTCCTATAGTGCTCAGAGCCATTTGAACCAATTTGGCCCACTGTTTGTGGCACAGAGTGTGGTATGGTACTTGTGATGGCGATGGTAATGTAGCTGCAGCGTATGTGGACGTCAACCAAATGGGGTGTAATTGTTCAAATTTACGTTTAGCCTCTTGATAAGTCTACTAGTCCAGGGTCTTGTACTCCATGATTTTCCGCTCCTTTTGGAGTACTGTGCAGTCTGACGAGCGGGGGAGAGTGCTGATCTCCGCAGTTGATACCAGTGGGAGGAGACGCACAGGGAGTAGTTGGATGCAGCAGACGTCCGCTGTCTCGACATGTGGCGCTGGAAGTGTACCGGGAAGACATTTGCCGGAATTTCCAGCACTTAATGCGTATGTTTTAACGTCACAGTGATAAGCCGTCACCGTGAACTTTTCAGGCAATGAATCACCCTCAAAGGGGAAGATGAAGACACCAGTAGCAACCCTGTTGTTTTTGGGTGCGCTGCAAACGCGCCGGATGCAATGAACACCCCGCCGTTCAAGATTGGCGCGGAACTCGTCGTCAGACTGCAAGAGGAGGTCGCGATGGAAAATAATCCCCTGGACCTGTTGAGGCTTTTATGGGGAGTGACGGAAACAGAAATATCACCCAGCTGGTCACAAGCGAGTAACGCCCGGGATTGGGCTGGCGGATGCAGTCTGAATCAAGACTGCACCGCTTCTCATCTTGGACAGTGCTGTCACTTGGCCAAGCTTAACCTCAAGATGCTCAACAAAAAAATTAGATTTCATAGGTAGAAAGGAGTCCCCATCCATTCTACTACAGACTAAATACTCAGGCGAATATGGCTCTCTTCTTTCTGTAGCCCTACGTTCCTCCCATGGTGTAGCGAGGGAGGGAAACGATTAGGGTCATATCTGTCAGCATTGTACTCGATCTTTCTCTTCTTAGAGACTGCTGGCGCCGTACGGTCACCAGCAAGAGATGACTTAGCCCGCTTCATTGCGGATCATCCACCCTTATGCCACCCACTTCGACCGGGGACTCTCCTCCCGCGCGCCACCCAGCCACAGCAAAGGCCACCTGGCCTAATGGCGTTTGCCAGGAGACCTGACGCCCCAGGAAGACAGGCATCTACTCCTTGGCATACGTTGGGAATTTACAACTCGGTTATCAGCAGTGCGATCCCTGTGTTGTCAGGGGCTACCGCCACATGGGTACATGACAGCCCCACAACAACGGACTGGCTACCTTGCTGGATATTTGGCACAGAGAAATCCATTATTGTCATGAGGGTGAAAGAAGACAGCAGGCAACGGAAAAAGATGACACACCCTGGAAAGTGTCCTCGCCCAAATAGTTGAATTGCAGGTGGAGATGCAAAGCCACGACAAGAGGTTCAGGAGATCAAATCTAAGGGCACTATGGATAACTCGTGCACCACGTAAGGCGTCCTTACCCATAAGGCAGGTCAAACTATAAAATTGGACCTGAACTTATAGGGCCGAAAAGTGTGATACTCCTTTTAGTCACCTCTTATGACAGGCAGAGCTAACACACAGACCCACAGGGGGAGAAGTGAGTGACGAGTGGAAACTTGTAACAAGGTTGGGAATCGAACCCGGGTCTGCTGCTTACTGCGCAGGTGCGTTAACAATTAAGCCACTTTGGCACAGCGATTCCGTGTAGTTGTATGAAGCGCTGCGCCGAGGTGGCTTAGTCGCTAACGCACCTGTCTAGTAAGCAGGAGACCCGGGTTCGATTCCCAACCTTGGTACAAATTTCAACTCGCCATCTTCAGTCAAGATACATTAAATGATACCTATATGAGACCGGTAAAGTCTCTGAAACTGTGTCATTTCGTTTATTACTATTGACTTAATAGATAGCTGGGAAACGGAGTGCAAATACGAAGTTACAGCGCCGTTACCAGATGCTCAGTCCTAAACAAAAGCGTTAAACACTCTTTCAGAGCTTCAACGGTGCTTCATCACGCATAGCAGGCGTCGGAGTTTTTGTTTCTGGAGCGGCCGTTACAGGGTTGGCGGGGGGGGGCGCGGGGGGGGGGGGGGGGCGGCTGAGGTGGGGGGTAGAGAGAAGAGGAAATGGGATGGTTGTGAAGGCAGGAGTCCGCGACGCCAAGGGGTCCATCAGCGTCCCTTTGTTTGAATGCTGCTGCTTCCTCGCGACATTCCACTCTGATGGAAGGATTTGAGCCTTATCGCTGTCGTCTCGTTCCTTTCAGATGTTTACCTCACCGACCTCTATAGCAGGATAAAAGAGAGTTATGTCTCACGTTTTATGTTACCGGTATGTGGCGGAGGCGAGTCAAAGCACATCTGCGAAGCAGAGTTTCAACTGGATTTTCTCTACTGTCAGTGTTTAATGTTGCCGACTACTTCGCTCATTTGAATTTGCGCAGCTTTAAATTGTTACTCGTATACGTACACGCTGTTTGTCGAATATGCAAAATTTCAAAAAAACCTAATGTAAAAAAAAGCGTGAGCAATGTTTTCTCCTATTTTTCTTGATCCATCCCGCACATGAAAATATTTTTAATGGTCATTTATAAAACTTGCGGAATGGAAGGTTAATTTGTTAAGCTGGAAAAAACAGAGCACTCTAAAACAAAAAGATGACGAACCAAGGAGGACTTACGCAAACTGGTTACAAACTGATATTTATAAAGGTATCGACGGAAAATGCAAAACTTAACTTTGGCGGCTGATTGATGAATGTTCGACGCTGCAGCGCAATTTCACCGGGGCAGCATTCAAGAATAGAAAACAGGAGACATGCCGATATCAGGGCGAAAAGTCTTTGCGAATTTCATTCCGTGTTCTCAGCTGGACAATAACTATGCATTCTATTCGAAGATGGTGGCAGGAATGGGTGAACCATGGCCGAACACGGCGTCAAAAAGGGAGCGGTCGACCTAGGGAGACGACAGAACTAGAGGACTGAACAATGGTCAGAGAGGCACTCAGGGCCCAGGATTCATCATTGTCATCGACTCAACGTGCAACTGGTGTTTCAGTGACCACAGAGACCATTACTAGGTGGCTCACTGAAAAGTTGCTAAGCTCACGGCACCCCTTTTGTCGCCTACCATTGACCCCTGTACGCCAACAAGCGCGTTTGCAGTGATCTCGTGCACATTCGGCCTGGAATCTTATTGACTGGAGTAGAATTGTCTTCTGTGGTGAGTCCCACTTCTAACTGTGCCCGATGACCAGCGTGTCGGGAGGTGCTTCGGGCAGCGGTAGGATACCAACGTGAGTGTAGCCCACCTTACGGCCCGACAAACAGCAGTGATGATCTGGGATGCCATATCATTTCTTAGCAGGACCCCATTGGTCGTCATCCGTGGCATCCTTAGAGTACAGCTGTACGTCGACGATATTTACACTCCGCTTTGATACCCTTCAACGCAAGCCATAATCCTGGGCTTACATTTCGCCAAATGCTCACCTGCACACGGCAAGAGTTTCTACTGCTTGCCTTCGTACTTCCCAGATCCTACCTCGGCCAGCAAGGTCGCCGGATCTCTTCCCAACCGAGAACGTCTGAGCATTACGGGCAGGGCCTCCAACCAGCTCGGGATTTTGACGATCTAAGAGCCAGTTGGATAGAATTTGGCATATCCCTTAGGAGGACATCCAACAACTCTATCAATGCCAACAATGCCAAGCTAAATAACTGCTTGCATTTGGGCCAGAGGTGGACCAATGCGTTATTGACTTGCTCAATTAGTGAAGCTCTTTCTCTTGAATAAATCATCCAGTTTTTCTGAAATTGTGACCATTCGTTTGCCTGTAAATGTACATCACATCTACCGATTTCCGTCCCATTCTGGTAATTTCTTCGCGGTACGTCTATATTTGTAGATTATAGGCTATTTCGAAAATCTGATTTAAATCTGTATCTGTATAACTCAAAATGGTTCAAATGGCTCTAAGCGCTATAGGACTTAACATCTGATGTCATCAGTCCCCTAGACTTAAAACTACTTAAACCTGACTAACCTAAGGACATCACACACATCCATGCTCGTGGCAGGATTCGAACCTGCGACCGTAGCAGCCGCGTGGTTCCGGACTGAAGCGCCTAGACTCGCTCGGCTACAGCGGCCGGCTCTGTATAACTACGACGCCAATTGGTATTGTACTTTGATTACATGCTTGGTACTGGGCGCCGTTAATGAGAGTCTCTTTCTTCCTTTATTTACACCATGAACGACAACAGGCGTAGGTAGCCCTTATCGTGCCACGAATACTGTTCTAATGGTTGCTGCATAGCCCCTTCGTTGTTTTCATTGGAGCCTACTTCATTATCGCAAATTTTTTAAATTTTGTATATCCATACTTTAAACATTCCTTCGCTTCAAAGCCACGTGCAGTATCACAATTTCACGTACATTCGGCTCTTCCTGTTGTACTGGCACTCTCTCCGGCAAGTAAGACTGTTGTACCTTTGTCTTCCAGTTCTCAGGGAAAAGAAAAAAAGTACTCGCTTTAAAACTACTTGCAACAAAGCTAAGTCCATTTTGCAACGAGGCACTACAAACATCCCTCCATAAACAACGGCCTCCATAAACAACGGCCTCCAAGAACATTATCTTTTGGCACAGACCGTATCAAACCGTATGTTGTGAACTTGTAAAGCTCCATCCGGAATTACAATAATTCCTAGCTTTTGAATGCTGACATCTTCAGTTTTCTGTCGTATTAATTTGGTACAGGACACGCTATCTTGACAGTACTGGCGTGTAGCTTTCTTCTCAAGATACATGTATGACGGTAATCAAATTATTTTTGTGTGTCTAAGAGACAGAAGCCCTATCAAATTCTCACTCTCATTACACAACACAACTAAGCCCTTTGAAATCAGAACATTTATTACACTTTTAGCTTATAGTGCTTCGGCATTGACACCATCACACAACTTCACCCAAGTTTGCCAGTGCTGCGGTGGATCACCCCGGACGCTTCCGCACTTCGATGCGCAATTTTAGCACCCCGCGCTGGCCTGCCACTAGCTCTGCAGACTCCTTCGGACCAACTACCGGCTACTACCGGTTACTGACTGCCGCACGCCAATACGGCAGGACCCCAACCATGTACTTGGATGATGGGGTATCCCCGCGCCATCTGTGGGCACTGGTCCGCCAGAGGTGAGTAGCGGCGCTATTTGATGTGTAGGAACTTTATCGATATCTGTACCCTCACGCAATCTTATAAGTGTCCCTCTTCTTCCCTTTCTGATGACCCCTACAACAGCGAAGTGTTCAGAACGGAGTACTGATTTATAAATTTACTTGGGTCTTTCTTCTTATCACCTTGTCATGACACTGGCAGGTCTCCTCTCTTAAAAGATTGAAGGCAATATTTACACTCCTTCGCTGTCAGATCATACAGCGCCGCTGCCTCTAAGCGCATGAGGATTCTAGGTATGTAAAGCTGCCGGGAAATTTCTGTCATCAAATTATCAATTATCTTTTGCGAAGTATAAGTAGACACGACCACGCACACCAGACGAACGGCCAACATATTGGCCTTAATTGATAGGCAGCAATGGTATTCTCTAAATACAGCAGTCGGCGAGAGCTGGGAAAGACAGGGGAGATTATCATTAGCCATCGGAATCAGAATCTCAGTGATGAGATTTTGGACAAATTTCCGGTACCTCTTTCTACAGTGAATGATTTTTTAGTGGTCCGGAAACAGCAGGAAACTGTAAATCCTCTTCTTGGGAGGAGGGGGCTAAAAAACATTCGCAGCTTGTTGTCGACGTCGTAGACTTGTAGCAATGATGAACTTTTAGTTCTTGCGGAAACTGTGCCCCTATCTTATCTGTTGATATGTGCAAGAATCCTCAGTACGCTTTTTGTACCAGAGATGCTACCATTTTTATCTGTGTGGGAGGAGCATAACAAGTTAACCAAGGATTACAAAAAAAGTCTGCTGCCAATTGTGTTGGTGGAGACTCTGTGTAGGAAGTAGCGAAAGAGCAGCAAGCACAGCGCTTTCATGCGTAGCTGAGTGGTGTGCGCCGTATAACGATCCTGCCTTGGAGAAAGTTAAGTGAGAGATGTGTCTCAGAGCTGGAGAGTGACAGATGGTGACGCGAGACCGGACGCGCACGTAGTTTATGTATCAGCCGATAGAGGACAACATGGGACAGCGGGGCTGTGATTTTAGTTTCGATTGTGCCCAGTAGAGTGCACTAAAGTAATAGAATGTTTTTCATAAACTCTTTTTGTGTATGTAAAATGTTATAAATGTGTTTTATCAGTATGGATGATGCGTGAGTGTGGGTTAATGTTAATATGAAGATAATTGTTTAGGATTTAGTGAGGGAACATTTCGAAGAAGTATGGATATGAACAAAGGGGATTTTTGTAGAATAGATTTGTAAAGTAAGTTTATGGTAAAGGGAAAGTTAATTCAGGTATAAATAACAATAGTAAATAACTTTATGCATAAACAAAACTTCAGCATATTAGATAATTACGTCGGTAAAAGGTGCAGTCCTTAGATTTACTATTTTGCGATTGGTTACTGATGAAAAGCGCGGAATGACGCGGGAGAGTGTTGTTTTGCTATTGGCTGTTGAGTAAACTGACCAATGGTAAAGCAATATTCTTCGCGCGCCTTTCTCTGCTGGTAGAGAAGACAGATTATTCTAGGGAGGAGTCGAAGCCTAGCCATGAAACAGTTCCGATGGAAATGATAAGCTGCCGGATCTAGCAGTGTTTCATGCATCAAAAGTGTGGTAAAGTGACGGCATAATTATTCCTATGGGCGTGTAGAAATTTCGGAATTTTTAAGTGAATTTTGTCAAGAGAAAAGACTTATATTCTGCGTGGCGTATTGAGCAGGTCGGTGGCTAAAAACTGTGACTGCACTTGGTACCGACAGGTTTAATATTTGGCGAGCGTTCTCAATCAAAAACAATTAGTATTTTTGTAGCTATTACGTTTTCGGGAAATGCAACGCTATAAACTTGCTAACGTGAGTGAAAGGGATTGTGAGTGACTGTGTTAAGACTAGCACGGGCTTGGCAGTGATACTTGTCCACCTAAGTTTCAGAATATATTTATTGAGGACTAAATTTCGAAACTTTCATTTCGTGTTTCTCCCGAAACTTAGATTAGTGACTTAAATTGCAGCCTGGTTCACGTCAAAGTACATTAGGTTTCTCTCGTCTTTCATACTGATGATCTGCTGAGACAATGTTCACATGTAGGTGCAGGTTCGTCATAAAGGGACGGAAAGAACCGCGCCGCCGCACAAGTGCAAGTATATTGGGAAATATCAGTTTGGGTTCCGAAGAAATGGATGAACACGCGAGCAAATATTGGCCTTTCATCTTATCTTAGAAGGAAAACTGAAGAAAGGAAAGCACGTTTAGAGCATTTGTAGGTTATCTGAAAGCTTTTAACATTGTTAACTGGAATACTCTGACACTATTAATGTATCTGGGATATAATAAAGGGAGCCAGTGGTCATTCAATGTATACACTGGGCAAGTTTTGAAGAGAACCTAGGAGAAATTCGGAAATGGAGATAGGATTAAAGTTTAGAGAGAAAAAAATTGAAACTCTGATGTTTATACCGATGATATTGTAATTCCGTCAGGGACTTGCTTGGAAGCTCAGTTAACCGACGTCTGACGATTATAAAAGCTTCAACTTGATATGAAGACATTTACAGTTCTGAACTACTCAGACACACACTGACCTGTTAATATTCTGAAGAGAGTTAACTAAATGTTCAAGAAGTGTGGAAACAAATGGACAAAAATGTATCCATTCACGACGGCTAAAATTTATTGTGCTGTCCCCTCTTCCTAAATCATTTGCTCATTATCATTACCCGAGAAGTGTTCAGGGACTCGTGGCGTCGTGCTATCGCAGCGTTTTGGCGAATATCCTACTAGTCACCTTCAGACGATGTGAGCAGGAAACCCGTCGAGACGTTGCGACAGCACGCTGCCACATTTTGTCTGAAAATTCGAGAAGATTTCATCAATGAAATTCGATAAGAAAGGTTTCATTCCCATATAATTGTTAAAGGACTATAATATTTTAAAACGACCTATTTTATTCCGCAACGTAGTGTGCGCTGATCCAGAACTATTAAAGGAACAGGTGAGAGGTGCGTGGGACCATATTTCCAGTGTACCACAGTCAGCACTCTGTCGGTAAAATGTAAGAGGACGTGTATGCTCCGGGAGACGTCAGACTTCCCAAAACTCTGCGACATATAAGCTCCCCTTTTAAACATACAGACCATTGTTAAGTGCGTCCTTTCTCCCAAAGACGCTAACAGCCTTTGTTAGCAAGCACTCGCTGCCTCTAATCTCCGCAGTCCGTGGCGTTGCACTGGACCTTCATGTGTACTCCGACAGAGCAATGTTGAAGAACAGGTCCCGACTGTCACAGAAGCAGGCTTGGAGTGGCGAACTGACAGGGGGCCGTCATCTCTGTCCGGCTGGGCGATTCAAATGGTGATTACTGCACTGAACTGAAAAGTGCCAGGATATTCGTCTGTCTATTTATGTGGTTCCTATATCTTACAAAGCTTTGTACACTAGCAAAATAAGTGGCATAACGATTCCGGTTCATTGTTACAATTGTTATATGTAATAACTGGGTCGCTAATCTGGTTAACTGCTGAAATGACTGCAAGTGTGTACAAGTTACAGGACTAGGGATGCGACGTGTAGACAAACTCTAAAATGGTGGGCCCAGGGAACAGACTGCAAAGGCACGACGGCGAAAAGTCTGTTCCACCGGCAGTCGTACTAAATCAATGATCTCTCAAGGTTATTCAAGGACAATATCGCAAAGACACGAACTGCAACAAAAGCTATTCTCAGAGCCAGAGATGACGAAGAACCCTAGACAAATATCCATATTTTACAGATCAGTGCAGAAGGACTATCTAAAGACAAATGTGACTACTTGAGCAAACTGAGCATTGATCGTAACACCGATATCATAGCTCTTCAAGAATCCCATCCAAATGAAGATAATATAACAAAGCGTAAGGTTGTGAGATACAAAATGGCATGATACCTATCATCACCAGTACACAGCTCCACCACATATATAAGAAATAGCCTCCTTGATATTAAGGGAGTGTGGTGCCAAGAGATCAGTGGCACACACGTCATCACTCTGGAGCTGAGTGGGTCAACGTTATTTCAGTCTACAACCCACTGGACGTCCAGTGGCTCACTCGAGTCATATCATTTGTACAGCAGACGTGTATATATTTAGATGATTTCAACATCCACCACACAACCTAGGGTGGAATGGGAATGTCGTGTGACGAAGGCCTCCCGTCGGGTAGACCGTTCGCCTGGTGCAAGTCTTTCGATTTGACGCCACTTCGGCGACTTGCATGTCGATGGGGATGAAATGATGATGATTAGGACAATGCAACACCCAGTCCCTGAGCGGAGAAAATCTCCGATCCAGCCAGTAATCGAACCCGGGCCCTTTGGATTGACAGTCTGTCGCGCTGACCACTCAGCTACCGGGGGCGGACACAACCTAGGGTTAAAAGACAGTGATTAAAATGGAGAAAAACTATTAGAATGGGCAAACGGAGCAACCCTTCATCTTAGTTATGACGCCAACCAAATGAAAACCTACGCTCTGCCAGATGGCACACTTCTACCACTCCTGGGCTGTCCTTTCCCTCCTCTAATGAAAACACACTTCCTTTGAGACATAAAAGGAAAGTCCTAAAAAGCTTCCCAAGAAACCAGCACAGCCCCACAACACTCTTAGCATTCCTCGTCGGGATGACTCAATAGGAAACATGTACGTGGAGTGGCTCTGAGCACTATGGGACGTAACATCTTAGGTCATCAGTCCCCTAGAACTTAGAACTACTTAAACCTAACTAACCTAAGGACATCACACACATCCATGCCCGAGGCAGGATTCGAACCTGCGACCGTAGTAGTCCCGCGGTTCCGGACTGAAGTGCCTAGAACCGCACGGCCACCGGGGCCGGCTTGTACGTGGAATACCAACAAATTGAAAACCTTGACACTGGTAGAAGAATACTAGAAGTGCTAAACGAAGTGAAAAAGCAGAAATGTGTGGACTTAACTTCCAGCGTAAATTTCACTTATTCAACCACAAAAGCGTGGACGTTATTCAGGAAACTCGGCACTGCAACCAGGAACCGAAGATAATGCCATCAGAACTGGCATTAAATATAAAATCTGGGCTGAAAAAATCCCTGTAGGTTCAAATACCAAAGAAAAGATAATGAACGAACTGAATGAGACCGATAGCTTCCTATAGTATAAGAGATACAAATCACGCTATCAGAACACTGAAAATGAGGAAAACAGCAGGACTGGATGGCATATTCCCCGAAGTTATGAAACATATGGGGTAACATTGAAAAACGTGGCTGAAGAGGTTCTACAATGATATACTCGCAACCGTAAAAGTACAGCTGTTCAAGATTTCACATACACTAGCAATCCGGAAAACCAGTAGACGAGCCCTGAAGTTGCCACCCAATCGCATAGCTGAGTGTGTGCCTAATACCATTGGAACGACGCATCCTTAACAGAATTCAATGAATAATAAATAATGTAACTCCAACATACCAGGCTAGGTTCGGAAGCCAGTGAAGCTGCTCTGAACAGGTTCTAGCCTTGGCATTCTACACTGAGGCTGGATTCCGAAACACACTAAATAAATCGGTGGCACCCGTCGATCTGTCAGCAATATATAAATACTGTGTCGCTATATGGACTATTGCTGAAGTTAAAAAAGCACATTCCAAATAATAAACTGTCGACTCTGGGAGACACGTTAACTAACTGACACTGCAACGTTAGCGCGGGACAAAATCAGAGTAAGTTCCTTACCATAAAAGATGGATCTTCCAAGGATCAGTCCTAGCATCCTTTCTCTTCAGTCTCTACACCAGTGACATGCCACACACTAATAGCAAGAGGTTTTACTATGGCGATGAGCTTGCTGTAGCCACACAAAACAGCATACTCAAGGAATGAGAAAATATATTGTCTTGAGACTTAGAAAATCTCATCAGATATTGCAAAGCACAAAGACCCCAATCAAATGCAGCCAATACAGAAATCTGAGCACCTAAACAACAGAATTGCAGATCAACAGCTCAATGTTAACTTCTGTCAACAGAGGAGTAGACAATTTCCAGCACAAATACACTCCTGGAAATGGAAAAAAGAACACATTGACACCGGTGTGTCAGACCCACCATACTTGCTCCGGACACTGCGAGAGGGCTGTACAAGCAATGATCACACGCACGGCACAGCGGACACACCAGGAACCGCGGTGTTGGCCGTCGAATGGCGCTAGCTGCGGAGCATTTGTGCACCGCCGCCGTCAGTGTCAGCCAGTTTGCCGTGGCATACGGAGCTCCATCGCAGTCTTTAACACTGGTAGCATGCCGCGACAGCGTGGACGTGAACCGTATGTGCAGTTGACGGACTTTGAGCGAGGGCGTATAGTGGGCATGCGGGAGGCCGGGTGGACGTACCGCCGAATTGCTCAACACGTGGGGCGTGAGGTCTCCACAGTACATCGATGTTGTCGCCAGTGGTCGGCGGAAGGTGCACGTGCCCGTCGACCTGGGACCGGACCGCAGCGACGCACGGATGCACGCCAAGACCGTAGGATCCTACGCAGTGCCGTAGGGGACCGCACCGCCACTTCCCAGCAAATTAGGGACACTGTTGCTCCTGGGGTATCGGCGAGGACCATTCGCAACCGTCTCCATGAAGCTGGGCTACGGTCCCGCACACCGTTAGGCCGTCTTCCGCTCACGCCCCAACATCGTGCAGCCCGCCTCCAGTGGTGTCGCGACAGGCGTGAATGGAGGGACGAATGGAGACGTGTCGTCTTCAGCGATGAGAGTCGCTTCTGCCTTGGTGCCAATGATGGTCGTATGCGTGTTTGGCGCCGTGCAGGTGAGCGCCACAATCAGGACTGCATACGACCGAGGCACACAGGGCCAACACCCGGCATCATGGTGTGGGGAGCGATCTCCTACACTGGCCGTACACCACTGGTGATCGTCGAGGGGACACTGAATAGTGCACGGTACATCCAAACCGTCATCGAACCCATCGTTCTACCATTCCTAGACCGGCAAGGGAACTTGCTGTTCCAACAAAACAATGCACGTCCGCATGTATCCCGTGCCACCCAACGTGCTCTCGAAGGTGTAAGTCAACTACCCTGGCCAACAAGATCTCCGGCGAGATCTGGATGAAGCGTCATCTCACGCGGTCTGCACGTCCAGCACGAACGCTGGTCCAACTGAGGCGCCAGGTGGAAATGGCATGGCAAGCCGTTCCACAGGACTACATCCAGCATCTCTACGATCGTCTCCATGGGAGAATAGCAGCCTGCATTGCTGCGAAAGGTGGATATACACTGTACTAGTGCCGACATTGTGCATGCTCTGTTGCCTGTGTCTATGTGCCTGTGGTTCTGTCAGTGTGATCATGTGATGTATCTGACCCCAGGAATGTGTCAATAAAGTTTCCCCTTCTTGGGACAATGAATTCACGGTGTTCTTATTTCAATTTCCAGGAGTGTACTTTCGTGTCACACTGGATCGATCTTCGGCGTATGAAAGACACCCGGAAAATATCATCTAAAAGCTAAAGACCTGAAATAACATCGTAAAGAAACTGTCTGGCACAGCCTTGGGTAGTAAAACGTCATCCACTCTAAGGAGTGCAGCTCTGACTAGTATACCCAGCTAAAATTGTGCCCTAATATGGCAACAAGATGCTCGTACACGGACATGCATTGAACAAATCAATGAGAATTGTTACGGATACACTAACATCCACACCGATCCCGTGGCTGCACAAAAACAACAATATTCCACCACGTGAATTTAGACGCCAAGAAGCAGTTGCGTCGTCCCGACTATCCTCAAGACTTTCTAACTCCTACAGTCATAAATGACCCTCCCCCAGGCCGCTTGCTATGAAGCACTCCACTGTGGCATAATGGAAGAAACAACAAAGAGTTTGACGTTAAAAAAGAGTGGCGCAAGAAATGGAATGCTGCAACAATAAAACATCGGTATCCATCTAGCAGCCTACCAGGATACGACGTTAAGAGAACTGAGCGGACAGAACTGATCAAGATAAGTACCGGCCACACCAAGTGCAATGCTATGATGCACAAGTGGGGTCTCCGAAACTCTCCTGCCGTCCGGCGAGGCCGTGCGGTTCTAGGCGCTACAGTCTGGAGCCGCGAGACGGCTACGGTCGCAGGTTCGAATCCTGCCTCGGGGCAGTTCTAAGTTCTAGTGGACTAATGACCTCAGAAGTTGAGTCCCATAGTGCTCATAGCCATTTGAACCATTTGAAACTCTCCAGCCTGCGATTGAGGGGCCCGAGAATGTTCAGCATATTGTCCGCGATTGCCTTCTGAGAAAGTATGCAGGACCTTCCAGCGAGTTTATTATTGCTGCTCCTTCTACTGTCAATTGTCTTCATCACTAGATGCTGACCTTTGATTAAATGTATATTTTAATTAGCAGCCCTAGTTTTATGGTTTAAATGTTTTGCTTGTTACTATTATTAAATTATTAACTTTAAGAACTAAAGAGGTCCGCGTTTGGGGGCTAAGACCACGTACGAGGACTGGGCTGGTGTAGAGGGCAGGAGCGTGTGCGCTTCACACTCTCCCTTCTCACTCTCGTCATCATCAATCACACGATACACTACTGACAAACTGAGCTAGGTGGCGCATTCATCAATGGATTTGCATTCGTGAGGATGGCGGTTCAAATCATTGACGAGTCGTTTAGATTTAAGGTTTTCCATGGTTTTTTTCCTTTTGTCAAATGCTGGAATTGTTTCTTTAAAGAAAGATAAAGTCGATGTTCTTCACTATTCATCTCCCATCTGGGCTTGTACTACAACTCTAACGATCTCGTCGTCGATGGGACGTAAAAATCTAACTTTCCTTTCCCTTTTTTCTGCACAAATTCTCACTACAGTTAGGCAACGATATAGATACATAACTGATACATTACCTACTTCCGGAAGGAAGTCAATAGTATACCAACTTTACTAGACTGTTGACAAGAAAACAGTGTGGAATGTCCCGGTCTTTCGCCACACGTAGTATTAAGAATAGGAATTCAGGGCGTCAGATAGGCGATATTATGGTGTGGTTTAACTGCAGAAGAATTTGCCTATTACCGACTACAAATAAAAAAAAAAAAAATTCCACCAACATCCTCTTTGGCAGGCTTCCACCTTATTCTGAAAATAATGTTGGCGACTAACAATACGGATTTCGTCAAGGAAGATCTACTGCTAATCAGATATACAAGAAACGTTAAATACGAAAAAAGTAAGGAATTTTGGATCGATACACATCACCTCTTTATATATTTCAGAACAGCCTGTGACAATAATGACTGAATGATCTATATACAGCAATGGATGAGTTAGAGACTCCTAATAAACTGAACGTCCTAGTGACATTAAGATACAGAAAATGTTACCAACTACTGTACGTAAGAGTAATATTGGAGAGTAAAAATCACTTCAGATGCTGGCATAAGCAGATGACACTGATGTAATTGCGAGACCGCCAAGACTAATTGAAGAATCCCTTACAAATCTTGAAAGATCTGCCAAAAAGATGACTCTATAGATAAATGAATAGAACACTAAGTAGATGCTTGTAACTAAGAAAGATTATCGTAATGAATTATTCATAGGCGCTTACAGAGTGTCTACGGAGACTGACAGTGAAAAAAGCACGGTGAGTCGTTGGGCGAGGCGTCTATCATCATCGCAACAAGGTAACAAGGTTGCGCAAACACGTCACTCATGCAGTGTTGGAACGTGTGGACACGCTCATTCACAGAACATGGTACAGTAAGTCTGATGTGGGTAGTTTCACTTATGTTGAGTCTGAAGTCAGCAGTGATATCCGAAACCGTGTTACGCGGCCTCAGAAAACATCTGAAATCTATGTTCCTGTTGAAGAAAACTTAAGTTACGATGTACAAAGTTTTAGTGTGGACGATGCTAACAACTGCTGAAACCTGGATACTAACGAATTCGATGAAAAGTAGCTTGGCATATTTGAAAGAAATTCTCGGGATAGTGGAAGAAAATGGCGCCTGGTGGAGGAACTTCCACTATGAATTATAGATTTGTACAATGAACGAGACATTGTAAGTTGCATTGATATTAAAAGGCTGAAATGGTCAGGATGTGTACTGAGACCAAGTGAAAGAATGGTTAAGAAGATATTCAACGCTGTGCCTGAATGAGCCAGGACGGTTGGAACCAAAGCCAGTGTGGGAGGAAAGTGTCAGAGGGGACACAAGTAAAATTGGAATTTAGAATTGGAGGAACAGGCAAGAAGACCAAGGTTCACAAAGAGTTACCGTGCCTTTCATTATGACGGTGATGCTGATCCAGTAAGTCATTAATTTTTACACTGTAGGATTCAGTGCTGTTTACCTGTTGAACTTAACATAATAACACTATGGTGCTATTGGAATATGGTAGACTGCGAATAAGGGCAAGCCAGGCGAAGAATGGTATATTAAGACCTCATCCAAACGACCCTTTCTCCTCACTGATGCTGACTGCCCGCGAATCGGACGGGCTGCTAGTTCAGTGTTACTCGTTCTATTCTCATGCAAACGTTCCATTCGTTACCGAAGATTAAAAGTTGACATTGCATCCAGTAACAGCATCTCCTCCTGTGTGGCTCGTTCGCCCTGCAGCTTCCGTTAGATGGCGTCCTGTGGCGGTACACAAAGGACCGGGCCACGAGACAAAGGCAGAGCGCCGAGTTGTGCGGATTATCCCGTGAATGGGCGTGAAAATGGCGAGCTGCTGGCGTGCTCGCCGGCAATCACGGCGAGTATCGACCCAGGGCCCGTGGCCCGCCTGTAGCCACGGCCACGCGTCACCCACCCTGTGTGCGCTCTTCACGTCCACACGTGGGGGCCTCTATAGGAAAACTCTTCAAACCGCCACTTACTCTAGAGCCTTCTTTATTCGACATTTTGAAGAGATCGAGGGCATCCCAAATCAGGCACTTGTTCGAGATTGTGACACTCGTGCAGTGGAGCTATACAGTTTAAATTACGTAACTTTTGTGGAAAAGATACAGCGCATCTTGACGCAGTCCAATAAGTATTTCGCTTTTATGGTAAGAGAGGTGTTCCAAAGAAAAGATACGAAACAACACTATGGGTATAGCTGAAGCCTTTAGGTCAGAGGCCTGAGCACAATTATCCCATTGTTTGACGAGCCCCAGGATTCCCAGAAATCCTGTGGCTGTGACAGGAGCCAGTCGTCATACTCCTTAAGTTCGCCGTCCGAGCTGAAGCGCATACCTTTGAGGCTTTTTTTTAGTGGTCGAAACACATGATGTCGCATGGCGACATGTCTGCGCCGTAGGGCACACCCTCAAGCTGCTCCCACTTAAATTTGACCTTTACACTTTGTGTAACCCTGTAGACCCGTGGACGCGCACGTCATCAGGGAGCTGAGCACTCTCTCCGTGAGCGGCCCACGACTTGTGCTCTCGATGGACTTGCGTAGCCTACCAAGTGTTTCACAGCACACCTCACTGTTGATGGTTTTTTTTTTGTGCTAGAGGAATTCGATGAGTATCGGACCTCCACCGTCGAAAAAGACTATCATCTTGTCTGCTGATGGGACAGCTGTGAATATTTTTGGGGGAGGTGACGACGCATGATTCCCTTGCATGTATGTCTCACTACGTTATCCCAAAGCGGCATATGCAAATTTCAACCGGGTTGTTTGTTGCGACGTTTCGTACCTTTTCATCTGAACACCACTTATAATTTTAATTCTTCACTATGAGGAGTGTATAGTTGATGCCTAAGTTAATCTTCTAAGGCCATTTTTCAAATGACTCTTCAAAGATTCTGCTCCCTCTCTTGCATTCCTTTCAGCCAACAGCAGTCTATACAATTAATGTATGACTGATACAGACTTTCATTTTTCAGACAATGCTTGAGTATGAATAATTATGCGAACGCACATATCAGAGAGAGAGAGAGAGAGAGAGAGAGAGAGAGAGAGAGAGAGAGAGAGAGAGGTGGAGACGAAATACCAGACAGGACTTGATCGTTAGCTACGAAGAACAAGCTCCGTTTGGAGAAGCAATTCCATCTCGTCGTTTTCAAAGAAAACCAAATAATTCTTAAATCTAGAAAACCGAACGAACATTTGATCTGCCGTTCTCTCGAGCAGGCTCTAGTGTCCTAACTGATGTGCTACTCCGCACTACAATCTGCAGAGAAACTTACATTAAGATGAAGAGAGAATACGTAGAGCAATGATATTGTGTCAGAAGGGGCCTTATCCATTAGAACTGCAATATATAAAATATATAACACCAATCAGAATACTTCTGACTGGATCGGTGTGTTATCCTGGATGGTATTAGAGTGAGGTACCAGTCACCTCACGAGGACTGCAACTTTAACAGCAAATGAGAGGGAAAGCATCTGTACGACGCCTATTGTGCAAGTCAGAGCAACTTAACATGTTTAGCTATGTACTATCTACAAATGTACGATATCGTGTAGGACGAAAAGAAACAGTGTACTGATAATCGTGCACGCTGATAAATTATTCTTAGCCATAAAGTTATCTATGAATGTAGATAAATGTCGAAGATAAAAATTATAACATTGCAAGTTCTTTATACACTCTCTTCATCAGGGAATGTAATTTTGATATACAATGTTCAGAAAAATTAGCACAGCTACCGTCCGTGTCTTATATTGCGAGCAAACAGCTATCAGCTGAACAGAGAATTCAAAAGTGAGTGATATGTCACTAAATGCAAGTAGCCACAATGCCTACGTTATGGCAGGACTTCGATTATGAAAGCACAAATAATTTTCGGTGGAAGTTCAGTTTGCTTATAGAGAAATGCTAACAGCCACCATTAACTACCCCCAGTACGGTCATCTTCCCTTCGTTTCGGTCAGAAAAAACAGCACCAAGCTAAGTCTACTGAAAAGTCTAAATGTAATTGCCTGTGAAACTCTTTATTAAAGCGGACGCTTTCCTATAGTATTAGTGAAAGATAGCCTCATGTCGCATTCTAAATTAGTGTTAAAATACCGAATGAAAAAAAAGCACTGAAGTATGTATCGTGCGCGCCTTGTGAAATAATAACTAGTATCCAGTTCATATTACCGCAGAATTTTTTAGAAGCGTTTGCAGTCGTGAATAACTTTGTTGCTACAACAAATAAGTCGCTTACGCGGTTAAAATGTAAGAGGTTCTGCCTTAGGGAACAATGTTTAAATTTTAAAAAAAAACGGTGAAAATTCAAGTGGCAATATTCTGCAGTGAATATAGTAGCTATCTTGTGAGACAGACCATGAGGATAAAATCAGAGAGATCGGAGCCCACACAGAGGCATACCGACAATCTTTCTTTCCACGAACAATACGAGACTGGAATAGAAGGGAGAACCAACTCAAGGTACCCTCCGCCACACAACGTCAGGTGTATGCACGTAGATGTAGAGTAGAGACTTTCTGTATGTCACGTCTGGAAGTTTTGTTCAAGAATTTCAACCGCCTGAGATCAAAACGATGAAGTGTACGATCGTCGTTACCTTTCTTGTGGGAATATGAAATTGAACCGTTAAAGTATGAAAGAAGAGAGAGTGTAGAAAGTAACTGTCGTCAAGGCATGGATCCTGCGTATCTTACCAAGCAATAGTTATCGTCAATGATTACCGTATTGTTTGAACTCGACAGCGTCATATTACCTTCAATCTCGTATCCTCGTGGGAACTGGCAACATTCTGAACGTGCGGTAAACACCCCCCCCCCCCCTCCTATTCTAATCACGATTGATTCTAAGGAAGAACGATTGCTCCGTGTGAGCTCAAATCTACATTATTTTACTTACATGGTCTTTTCGCGATATATAAGTAGGAGAAAGCTACAGACTGTTTGGCTCTTTTAGGAACGTTCGCGCTTCGGAATTTTAACAGTAAGCCACACCCTGATGCCCGAACGCCTCTCTGGCAGCGTTTGCCACCTGTGTTGGCTGGGCATCTCCGTGTCGCTTTCGCGCTTATTAAGGGAACCCGTAAAGAAACGCGTTGCCCTTCTTTGAGTTTTTCCTCTAGCAATCCTGTCTGGTACAGATCCCAGGCTGAAGGGCGCTATTAAGTTACTGATCAAACGAAGCTTGTATGCTGCCTCATTTCTGGATGGCCAACATTTCCTGAGGATTCTTCCGATGAATCTGCCTACTCGGTTCGGAAAATCACAATTTACACTTCGTGACATGATATGTCGAGAAGGGTATAAACTGGTAACTGTGCTGTTTGAGGAGGAATTAGCTGTAACATAGTCAACTGCAACATTTTGAATTCTTCGGGGTCTGCAGCGGTATCGATGTGTCGTAAGGAAATTATATGTATAGTAAGCCAAAATGCTGCTACATTCAAACACTTTTTATTAAGATGTTATTCTCTGGTGTTATGCACCTATTTCGTTGCTTGTATTTCTGCATATCGTAAGTATACCGCAGACGAAATTGTTACTCTTTGTACATGTAACGCCTCGGAAGTGGAACTTATTGCTAAGCAATATTCGCTAAGACCCATTTAACAATTATTTGTAAGTTCGATGACTTCAGCTGACACCGAAGTCAACGATTTTGACGTAGGTGTTAATCGAAGCAGTAGTTATTCAGAGATGAAGAGGGTTACACAGCATAGAGTAGCATGGAGAGCTGCATCAAACCAGTCTTCGGACTGAAGACCACAACAACAAGAATTACAACAACAAAAATTTTGGGATTTTGTGGTAAGGACTATGGGGCCAAACTGCTGTGGTCATCCGTCCCTACGCACTACTTAATCTAACTTAAACTAACTTAGCTAAGGACAACATGCACACCCATGCCCGAGGGAGGACTCGAACCTCCGACGGGGGGAGCCGCGCGACACGCGACAAGACGCCTTAGAACGCACGGCTACGGCCAGCAACAACAATAGAAAGTCCTTGAATACAGCAGCGTTTTGACTTACTATACAAATATGCTCTCACGATGCATGGCACTTGAAGTAACGTGTGTGTCTTTTTTTTTTTTTTTCCCCACACACAACGTTTACGTACAGATATGGCCTTATAACAACTGGTGCCGAAAGACTAATAAAGACGCTAGGCTGACATTCTAGAGAAGCGAGAATCAAACCCTAACACGTTCTTCTACAGCCAAACCCAGAATTTATCAATATATTCCAATGAATTCCAGGAACACAGTGAACAGGGACAGAAGTGTCACTAAATTCATCCTGATCCTAATGAACTATGGAGACCGGAGTAGAAGTGACAAAGACCGATCAATTACATTAGCCGACGGCAAAATGAAACACAGAGCCTGGTTTATTTGCGCCATGAATCCTTGATCTTTGAGTGTCTGTTTCTAAACTTGTTGCCAGTGGATGGCTCCCTTGTTTGGAGTTACACGACACAAAGCTAAGTAAATGATCCATAGACAGCGCAATGAAGATCCTGTGTTCGTAGAGGACTGTCCCTTATTTGAAACAGAAATTTACATCACGATTTAAGAGTAATTGTGACAATCTGACAATTTGTAACATTTTGTTACTACTATGTAACTAGCATTCACCTTTGAACGAAGGTGCGACGTCTTGTACAAAATTATTCAGGAACAGGAACGCGAGTGCAACAATGAATCATGTATTTTGAAGATTAAACCTCCTACATCGTGTGATACATGTCTCGACTGGCAACGACATACGGGCTACTGCCAGATCAAAAGTTATAGCTTGTAAAGCCTATAGATCAGTGTCAGTTTCAGTAGAAACGACGCACAAGCAGGACGTTTCCATCTGTTGGTGGTGGTAGCTGAAACGTCGCTATAAGAAAAGAAATTTATAAGTGATGCAGACGGCCTTAATCACAAAAAAATACCAGAATGATCGCAAATATATTCAGGAAATTTATTTTCTTTATTAATGAAATAATCCTTTTACGTGATAGAGGTGTTTACTATTTAGGATAGTTATATGGCATACGAAATAAACTGCTTAATAAGGAAACCTCAATTTTATGACAATATTTGCTGTTGAGTTCGTTCCACAGTTTTCATCAACTTTTGAAAGGACATCAAGCACTATCATAAGATGCTCTTAATAATATTCTTTAATACGCAACCAGTATTCACCAAAGACTATTTTCCAGTACCCGTAGTAAAAACATAATGAATACAGCAATGTGGGTGAAAGAGTATGTTTCAAATTTTAGCAAAAATACAAGCAATATTTACAACTGCATTCCGATGTAATTTGCTATGAACCATAGCTCAGAGCACTGACTGCGGCCTATGTTTTAGACGAAATCCGATCGCGATTATTATTATTATTATTATTATTATTATTATTATTATTATTATTCAGACTATTTCCCTGCATTCACAGTTAAGGTAACATGGCTTCTCGTCACGAAGTTCTCTGCTTTCCAACAACTACTTGTCCCAAAGCTAATTCTTGCATGTGAATGAAAGTTAACTCACACGAGTGAAAATCATTTTATGCCGTAAGAAAAGATTAATAAAGCTAATACATTATTGCCAATTTTATAATTACATGTTTTCTTTTTTTTTATCAGTAATGTAAAGCACCCTTCATTCGATAACATATTACTTTCATGACCAAATTTAAAATAACAGAACACATCACGGGGAAGAAACGTCATACAGCACACTGGCTATCAAGGGCAGAAAATTGTTTGCCTCACAGACACAAACTAACCATGAACAGTCAAATAAAAATGGTTCAGGTACTTTTTAAACACAGAGGTGTATCTCTCTGTGGGCGTGGCTGCTTGGAATATGACTTCGATAACACGTAAGTGGAGGGTCGAGGCTTGCGCGCACTGCTGCGATACAGACTACGCTCCAAACAGCAGACTCACCACGGTTTTTTCGGGAAGCGGCGGTCACCAGGCGCTCACCTCCGCGTGTGTATTCGTGCAGTGGGTGCGACCGACTGGAACAACGGAGCGCGCGCGCCCACGACAGCCGCTATCTAATCAGCACCTCAGTCACAGGCCGATACACCGCTGTCTAATTAAACACCACACTATCTGCCGCTCCATCTTCTGCTCACACGGACACCAACGGGACATCCTTGTAACTTACACTGTGTCGCTGTTCAAAGGGCGAACAAGAAATTCGGCAGCTACACTTCGAAGCTATGTGCTATGCAACGCAAGTACAGAGTGTAACGATATGTTTGCCTCACTGCTTTTTTTTCCTTTGACTAATTCGTGCCTGATTTTATTCTGGCAAGCTCAGTAATGTATGTAAATACCGAAAATGTAAATGTGATTCAAAAAGTACTTAAAGTGAAGTGAAGCGCAGCTGGACAGCAAGAAACTCCTTAAGCGCGCAATCCCCGCAACGATAGTACAGGGTGGCGCGGGGAAACGGGAAATTTCGAAATAACGTCATTTCCATGAATAAATTCATAAAACTAGTAATTTATTAACGAAAGTGAATGTATTCAGTATGTCTTTACAATCAAAATGTCCAAAAGTGTCTCTCTACTTTTTAAAGATGACATCGGAAAGATGTGCTCCCATTCGGCGTTCACACTCTAACAGCCTGTTATGAAAACTCTGGAATGCGCGGTGTAGCAAATCTTGTGGAATGGCAGTGATTTCGTTTTCAATGTTCTCCTTCAGTTCATGGATTGTTGCAGGACGTGTACGGTACACCTTGCCTTTAAGATATCCCCACAGGAAGAAGTCGCACTAAGATCAGGGGATCTCGCAGGCCATGCAATGTCACCGTTACGTGAAATAATGCGTCTTCCAAACAATTGACTAACTGCTGCCATCGATTGTCGAGCAGTGTGACGTGGCTCCGTCCTGCTGAAACCACATGTTTTCAACGTTAAGAGTAAGCTCGCACAGTCTCGGTGCAAAGAATGTTTGAAGCATTTCAACATATCGAGCGGTTGTTACTGTCACTGCACTACCATCCTCAAGTTCAAAAAAATATCGGCCGATAACACTATGACATGATACAGCACACCATATTGTGACCTTGGCGCTATGTAGTGGTCGCTGGTGAAACTCACAAGGATTGTCCTGTGCCCAATAACGAAAATTCTGTTTGTTCACGAATCCGTTCAGGTGGAAATGGGCTTCGTCTGATATCCATAAGCTACCAAGGAAATTTGCGTCCTCGTTGATTTTAGCCAATATCTGGCTACTAAAATCCATACGTGACGCTGGGTCTCGTTCATGTAAGTGTTGCACAATCTGTAACTTATAGGGATGGAAATCTAATTCGTGCAGTATTCTTTGTAAGCTTCGTCGCTTAATCTCTAGCGAAGATGCATGCTGTCGAACGGAGCGGCGAGGACTTCTCTCGATTGCAGCTCTAGCAGCTGCAATGTTCTCTGGGGTACGTACCGTTGGAATGCCACCTGGAAGTTTCTTTTTCAAGGCAGATCCTGTTTCTTCAAAATGCGCACCCACGTTGTAATCGCATGCGCAGATGGGACACGTCCATGACGTCCAAGCTGGTAATGCGGCAGTCGCACTATCACCATTTTTATAAAACGCTCTCACAGCTACTGCACGTTCCGCACCAGTCCAATTCTCCATGATTACTAAATGGCAATGCGTTCACATCAATTGTGCAAAGTTTCGAACTTCTGCCGCCGCTACAGTGCTGCCAACTGTAACATTCAAAATCTCCCGTTCCCCTGCGCCACCCTGTATTAGAGAATCTTTGAGTATGGACTCAACCGTCGCTCAGAACGTATTGTTACATTTGATAAAAAATGATATTTTAGTGATAAAACCGAGTGAAGTATGATAAGAGTTGCAAAACATTTATGTATACAAATTTTCTGGAAGTGAAGAATAGAAATATCTTGTTTTTGGAAAAGGAGGTGAACTTCATTGTCGTCGCCGTCTATTAATTGACAGACTTGCAAGTGTACAAAGTTCACCAATTTTGATGTAGCACGACATGTAGTTTGAAGGAAGTTTGTGTGTCAAGCAATCTCCTTTTCTCACGAAAATCAGATTGCTGTTTGATCTTTCTTTCCTACAACAGTGGTCCCTTAGGTATGAAAAGCTACGAATACATGGGCTCAAAGCTATCCGCAATACGGCCAAGTAACTGACAGAGTCGTATTTTAAACCTTAAAGAACAATAATTTCCTCCAAATTGCAATACTTCAACAACTGGTGCAGAAGCTGATCATTCAAGAAGGCAGCAACCAAAATTCAGGTACCAGTTACGACTTCAAGTAAAGATCTCAATCAAAAATCAGTCTCTCTCTCTCTTCTTTCCTACAACAGTGGTCCCTTAGGTATGAAAAGCTACGAATACATGGGCTCAAAGCTATCCGCAATACGGCCAAGTAACTGACAGAGTCGTATTTTAAACCTTAAAGAACAATAATTTCCTCTAAATTGCAATACTTCAACAACTGGTGCAGAAGCTGATCATTCAAGAAGGCAGCAACCAAAATTCAGGTACCAGTTACGACTTCAAGTAAAAATCTCAATCAAAAATCAGTCTCTCTCTCTCTCTCTCTCTCTCTCTCTCTCTCTCTCTCTCTCCAAACACATATATAAATATAATATTATTTAAAAAAAGTCATTTTACATGAGACAGAGAAAGATATGACGGTAAGAACAATCGACACGGCTTACATGAACATAAAACGAATCTTCGAAGAAGTGCAGATGGAAAAGGTCTATAGAAGGCAGAAGAAATGGCAAATAGATGACAGTAGTAAATCGAAGGACTGTACGATGGATAGGGACAGTCCCAAAGTGTAATAGGAGGGAGAAATAGGTGATCCAGCAATGCGCTCACAATTTCACGGGGAATTGAATTATCTGACCTGAAACACGTACCAGGAGCCGACGACATATCTTCAGAGACGTAGGAGATTCAGTTAGTCTACATAATATACGAAATGGGTGACTTACCAACTGATCTCTAGAGGAACACTGTGATCACATTACCACAGAAGACGCGTGCGGATAAATGGGGAAGTAATCCGATGAATTATAGACCCGTATCACAAAAGTCAATTTGCAGTAGGCATTTGGAACGTATACTGTGTTCAAACATTATGAACTACCGCGAAGAGAATGATTTTTTGGCAAATAGCCAATACCAATAAGAAAATATCGTTCTTGTGAAACACAACTAGCGTTCTATTCGCACGAAGTAATGAGTGCTAACGACAGGTCAAACTGATTCCATATTTTTACATTTCCAGAAGGCTTTTGGCACGTTCCTCACAAGCGACTTCTGATCAAACTGCGCGCCTATGGAATATCGTCTCAGGTGTGTGACCGGATTCGTGATTTCCTATCAGAAAGGTCACAGTTCGTAATATCTGATGGAAAATCGAGTAAAACTGAAGGAATATCTGCCGTTCCCCATGGAGTGTTATAGGACTACTACTGTTCTCGGTCTACATAAACAATAGAGAAGACAATCTGAGCAGCTCCCCTTAGATTGTTTGCAGACAAAGCTCTCATTTACTGTCAAGTAAAGTCATAAGAAGATCAAAACTAACTGCAAAACGATTTAGACAAGATTTCTGTACGGTGCGAAAATTGGTATCTGCCTTTAAATAACGAAAAGTGTGAAGACATCCTCATGACCACAAAAAAAAACTAAATTTCGGTTACACCATAAATCACACAAATCTAATGGTTGTCAGTTGAATACCTAGGGATTACAGCTACAAACAACTTAAATTGGAGAACGAAATGGCTCCACGCACTATGGGACTTAACATCTGAGGTCATCAGTCCCCTAGAACTTAGAACTACTTAAACCTAACTAACCTAAGGACATCACACACATCCATGCCCGAGGCAGAATTCGAACCTGCGACCGTAGCAGCAACGCGGTTCCGGACTGAAGCGCCTAGAACCGCTCGGCCACACCGGCCGGCTAAATTGGAGACCGATCACACGCAACGGTGATAGTCGCCCACTACCAGGCGTTTCAGCTTTATGGTGGGCGGTGAGTGGTAGTGCTTTAAGAAACATTTTCCTTAGGTTTTCACAAAATTTTAACATAAAACGCTTGGCAGTTAATAATGATATGCCTTAACTCTCAGTAACACACATCATAAATTTTACACAGTAGAGTTACTTTCCTACTTTAAAAGTAATCATTATTTTACAGCAATGGGCTGTTAGAAAATGTTTCTGTTAACAGAGATGCAAAAGCGGAAGGTAGGAAAAAAGGTTGTCTACCCCTAACATAGATAAAGTGGTAGGGAACGCGAACCAAAGACTGCGTTTAGTTGGTAGAACAATTTTGAGATGCAACAGGTCCACTAAAGAGACTACCAATATTACGCTTGTCACTTTTCTTTTGGATTATTGCTGCGCGGTGTGGAATTCGCATCAGATAGGATTGACGGGAGACATCTAAAAAGTTCAGAAAATGGCGGCTCTTTCTCTATTATCGGGAAATAGCGGAGGTACAGATACGATACGCAAATAGGGGGTGGGGGGGCCAACCATCAAAACAAAGGTGTTTTTCGTTGCGGCAGGGTCTTTTCACGAAATTTCGATCACCAACTTTTTTCTCCGAATGCGAAAGTATTTTGTTGGTACCCACCTACATAGGGAGAAATGATCTTAGTAATAAAATAAGAGAATTCAGAGATCGCACAAAAAGATTTGCGTGTTCGCTTTTCCCGCGCTGTTCGAAGTGGAACGGTAGAGAAATAGCTTGAAGGTGATTCGATGTAACCTACGGCAGGCATTTAATTCTGAATTTCAGAATAGTCGTGCGGAAGTGGAAAAGGATGAGTATCGTGACAGGTGACGCTTGTAAACTGTTGACCAGAATAATACGCAGAAGAACAAAAGGAAAACTGAAGTACTGTAAATAAATCGGTTTGCAATCAGGAACGAAAAAGGTATCAGAGAAATAATTCTGCCGATGCACTTTGTAATGTTAGGTAGAATTAAGAAAAGTTAGGAACCTTCCGAACATTTGTGGACTTATAAAATGCCGTCGTCAACATAAATTTCGATAAGAGGGCAACAATAAGATTAGAAAGGAAGTACAATAGTCTCCAACTTCTTCAAACCCCGGGTGGAAGGTCATGAAAGAAGAGGTCATGTTAAAAAGGGTGCTGCAGCTATCCAACAGTGTTGCTCAATGTGTACGTCGAAGAAACAATGGAGAAAGTGAAAGGCAATTTATGAGAATAGTGCAAAGGAAACACAAAACAATGATACGCTTTACACACAAGATAATTTTCGTTGTGGGATGTATCGAAGGCTCAGATCTGCTGAAAGGGATGGAGAGCATACACAATATGGCTTAGGGAAAAGGCGAAGGTGATGAAAAGTACCAGAAGTGAAAATAAAAGTTTTCCTTAACGCCAATATCGGGAACGACAGTATAGCGGTAGAATTGAATCAAGGTTATACAGGATAAGCAAAGCAACGAAGACGTCAGAAGTAGATTGGCACAGGAGGAGAAAGATTTCTTCGATAAAAAAAAATTAGTAAATATATAAATCAGCACTCTTGGTTTTAGATGCTGACATGAAACTGAGGGGCTGTTCCTTGAAGTATTCGTCTGGGCCACATTATGATCAAAATGACGAACGTCAAAGACATATGATCACCAAGCGTCCATCATTAGGTCCTAACGTCGTGGACTTTCCTGAAGAAGTCATTTAGCAATAAAAACACTGCATAACTGAAGGCACAAGTACGTATTTCTACAAATTTATATTTCAAATACGAAGGTAACAAATTTTCACATCCAGAATTAATTTTCTCTCTGATTTGAAACTTCCAGGCAGATTTGTGTGCGGCACCGAGACTCGAACTTGGGACCTTTGGCTTTCGCGGGCAAGTGCTCTACAGGCTGACCTCCCAAACTAAGCTCACGACTCGCCCTCACAGCTTTATTTCCAGCAGTGCTACTAATCCCGTCGCGTGCGCGCTTGTGTATGTGTGTGTGTGTGTGTGTGTGTGTGTGTGTGTGTTGGGGGGGGGGGGGGGGAGGGGGGGAATTATGCTTCCTTGCAGCAAACAAACGTGTGAGCCCAGTTTTCAGTTAGTGTTACTCTATCCTGACCTGGAAGGGAGAAAACAGTAAGTTTGACACATTTGGCACAAAGGATGAGAGGGAATCCGGAAACTTCGGACCAATGATTTTAAAATGATCATACGTAACTATCTGGTTGGTTGTTTGGTTATATTGAGCTTGAATCGTGTGCTCTGTGGCCATTTTGATATTGTAAACAGATCAGCATCGAAATTCGCGATGGCTCTCCTCAAGTTAAATGGCTTCTCAGTCATGTTGGAGAAGAGAAAGTTGACGGAATTGTAGGGAAATATGGTCTAGGAGATAGAAACGAAAGAGGAAGCCGGCTAATTGAATTTTGTGCCAAAAACAAGTTGGTCATAGCGAACTCCCTTTTCAACCACCATAAAAGAAGAAGGTACACGTGGAAAGCCCCAGGAGATACTAGAAGACACCAAATCGACTATATATTAGTAAAATCGCGTTTTAAAAACCAAATCAAGGATTGCAGAAGCTACCCGTCTGCGGATATTAATAGTGATCACAACCTTGTAATGATGAAATGCTTACTCAAACTCAAGCGATTAGAGAGAAAAACGAACAAAGTATGGAACAGAGATAACCTAAAGTCTGAAGAACTAGTGATCCCTTATGCACGGAAAACTGATGAGATGGCATCAAACATTATTCCCGGGAGTACTAACGAGGAGTGGAAACAAATCAAAGAAGGCATACATAAAGCAGCAGAAGAATTTATTGGGAAAGCCAAACCTGTAAACAGGAAAGAGTGGATAACACCTGAAATAATTTGTCTAATGGAAGAAAGAAGACTATACAAAAATGCCTCTGACGAGCAAAGCGAAAACAAATATAGAAAGCTTAGAAACCAAATAAACAGAGAATCTAGGAAAGCAAAAGAAAATTACCTCAACAGCATTTGTAAAGAGGTGGAGGAAAACATGGTTAAAGGAAAAACTGACTTGGCCTACAGAACAATAAAACAAAACTTTGCTAAACGGAAAGTAAAATCTTCAGGAACTATAAAGAACAAAGAGGGCAAGGTACTATTTGGATATGACACGCTGAAGAGATGGCAAGAATACATTGAAGAGCTATATCAAGGAGACCCTCTAACAGATAATATGATAGAATTAAGCGAAGAAGTAGAGAAAGAAGAACTAGGGGACACAATTCTGAAAGATGAATTTGAAAAAGCACTAAAAGAACTACCAGATAAGAAAGCGGCAGGTGTTGATGATATACCTTCTGAACTAATTAAGAAATCAGGAGACAAAATGAAAGCTACATTACTGCAACTCATACAGAAAATATACAAAACAGGTGAAGTTCCTGAAGACTATCAGAAATGCATCATATTCCCCATACCTAAGAAAGCATCTACTATGGACTGTGAAAACCATCGAACACTCAGTCTTCTTTCACACGCATCAAAAATTCTAATAAGAATAATTTTGAAAAGAGTTGAAAACCAATTGAATAGCACTCTAAGTGAAGACCAATTCGGTTTTAGAAGCGGTGTAGGGACGAGGGAAGCAATCTTATCTTTAAGACTAATAATTGAGAAACAAATTTCCAAAAACAAACAAGTATTTATAGCCTTCGTAGACCTCGAAAAGGCATTTGACAATGTTGTATGGCCAGAAATGTTTAGAATTCTGAAGAAGGCTGGTCTGAAATATAATGATAGAAGGATAATCTTTAAAATATACCAAAATGAAACAGCCTTAGTTAAGAAGGAAAACAAAGAAGAAACAGCAAGAATAAGGAAAGGAGTGAGACAGGGATGCCCACTATCTCCAGTAATTTTCAACGCATATATCCAAGAAGCAATAGACAAAATAAGAGAGAATATTGAAGTAGGAATAAAACTTAACGGAATGAAAATAGATATGTTGCGATATGCAGATGATATCGCCATAATTACAGAAAGGAAAGAAGATTTAGAAGCCGCACTCAATGAAATGGAAAACACCTTAAAAGAACAGTATGGAATGAAAATAAATAAGAAAAAGACTAAAGTGATGGTGAGTGGCGCCCTGAACTACAATGAACCCATACGAATAACAATAAAGGGAGAGAAACTAGGGCAGGTTACAGAATTTAACTACTTAGGTAGCAAAATAACAGCAGATGGAAGGAGCAAAAGTGACATTAAAAACAGAATACAACTTGCCAAAATAGCATTCAATGGAAAAAGAAACTTACTGACGAGTAGAAATGTTAGTTTAGACGTAAGAAAGAGAGTCATGAAAACCTATGTGTGGAGTACAGCCCTTTACGGATGTGAAACTTGGACTAGTGGAAAAGAAGAAAAGAGAAGATTAGAGGCATTCGAAATGTGGTGCTACCGGAGAATGGAAAAAATCAGCTGGCGAGACAAGGCTACAAACGAAGATGTCCTCAGAAGAGTGAAAGAAAACAGATCTCTTTGGCGAAATATACAGAAAAGAAGAATAACCTTCATAGGTCACATTTTACGGCATAACAATTTCATTAAGAGAATATTAGAAGGAATCATTGAAGGAAGAACTCGCCGAGGACGACCTAGATTAAGCTACATTCAACAAGTAATAAATGACATCGGGTGCCAGACCTATGCAGATATGAAGAAGAAAGTTGACAAAAGAACGGAATGGCGTGCTGCTGCCAACCAACCTGTGGGTTGATAACCGAAGAAGAAGAGTCATGTGCAACTGGAGGCATACGTGCCATATTTGCCTTGGGATAGAACTCAGACATGTGACTGACTCACAAGAAAGAGCTTATCACAATCGGACCGTAAGGAACGCCTGATAGTACTTGTCTCTGTTCCCATTTACTAGTTCCAAAACTTACTCATTGTTTGTGGGACATCAGATACAAGCAAAGCCAATGTATTGTGTTTGGAGAAAAAAACGTTGTTGAGCTTGGTAAGTAAACTGTCGATTTCTACAACAAGGAACGTTTTGCTGAAATACAAAAAGCGCTTGATGGTCGGCTCTTGTCTGTCCATGATCAGCGTCAGGTTGTCTGCTACTTTTATTAATGCAGAAGTCTTTTTGAGATATTCTGAGATGTAAGTTATTCGTCGTTAATTAATCGGTAGCTTAGACATTCACAATCTATTCTAAGACGCTGTACAACATCACAAAGATATGAAAGGGCCGGTGGCCAGAATATGCAGTTGCAGACTTCTCGCTGATTTCACAGTTCCCCGTGGCAGTGAGATAGTCGGTCTATTACACGTTATTGGGGACGCTAGTGGGTGAACAATGAACTTGACCATGTGCACTGTTAACTCCATCGCCATCGCTATCAGTAGGTACGTGTGATGGAATTCTGAGAGATATTGTGCACTGATGACGCCTATGTATGGCGCAATGCCAATGGCATATGGATAAGGCGAGAGGCAGGTGGATAGTTGGCGTGACGCAAGTGAATCAGGTGCATGCGTCACGGCCGTCTCGTATGCGTAGGCGTCAACTGAGTCACGGCGATTCGTGATATGTGGACGTGTCTATCCCGGTATTAAGAGCTACTGGCTACGACCGGTCCAGCTGCACAGGAGTAAAGATGACGAGAGGGCTTCCTAATTTCGCGCTTAGTAACGGAAAGGAGAATTATGGAATAGTAGGATCTTCATGGAGTTTGAGGCCTTAGAGGAAGCAGTAAACAAAGTAAATGGAACAACACAGAGTGAAGATGAACTATAGAAGCAGACTGCTATCTCATCTCGAATCTCCTCATAATTACGAATATGTTCTCTAGTTCATATTTACACAAATTATGGAAGAAGATTCGTAAGTTAATACAGCTGCATACACAAATAATATTGATGAAAATTGGTTCTGGTGTTACTCTTAGATGAAGAGATTAACATAGAAGGGGAAATCGTGGCGGACCACATCAAACCGTGAGAATATTATGGGAAAAACCTGTGTAAACCATGTGAGGTTCAAATGGCTCTGAGCACTATGGAACTTAACATCTCAGGTCATCAGTCCCCTAAAACTTATAACTACTTAAACGAAACTAACCTAAGGACATCACACCGAACGTGGCGGTCGCGCAGTTCAGGACTGAAGCGCCTAGAACCGCTCGGCCACAGAAAACAAAAGTAGAGTATCAATAAATATGCTGACTAAAATTGCACGTGTTGCACTGTGAACGTTTCGAGCGAACGCTGCCACACACATATAAAGTATTACCACACTTATGGTGAAACGTGTTCTGACCAGATGAAACTACAATCGTCCGGTCACAATTGTCGGTTCTTTGAGAGGTCTGGGAGATGGTTCATTTGTAACTACAACAGATGAAACATTAGTACAATTTATTACATGAAAAGATTTACTTAACTTGAGACACTTCTTTGCCACAGTAGAAAGTAGAATATTTACAGCTGTCATTGACTATGAAAGCAGCATTTGATGCATACAATCACAAACTGTTCTCCTGAAGTACAATGTTCAAATTTAATTGAAGCACACCTTCATCTGAAACTTCATGATCGTTGTTCTTTCATGATTTTGTTGACTGCTGAGGCTGAGGTCTCAAACAGGGGTGAGCTCTTGCGTACTTGACACTATATTTGACCTCAGGGTGATGGCGCTACCACGCTGAGGGCAGGTGTGGTCTTCAGCAACACGTCCCATACACAATTGCGGATTGCAGCGAGCCCTCGCCAATGTCTGTGATATTGATTCGCGTTGCCGATTTTGGTGTGGCACCGCGACTTCTAGCTGATACCACAAAAGTTTCATCCATATTCGAGCTTATTTTCAGTACAGAAAACGACGGTTACTACAAACGAAGAATGGTGTGAGTACGGATGGCTTTTCTTTGTGTCTAACGTTACTCGAACTTTTTTGGTGCAGATTACAACACAGCATGCCCTGAGGGCATGCATGTACAGCTTATAACCATCGTCCAAACTTTGAGGAAGGTCCAACCATTGGCATGGAAAGGTAACTGGTTGTAGTGGTACAACAGCAGAATGTATGGTCACGAGATGGACTCAGGATGACAATGTAGTAACAAGGGAAGGCACAGGTCCTTCCAGAAGGACCACACCATGAGGAGATTGTATGATTATTCGATTGACTCTGACAAGTAGATTTATTACAGTAGCTGAAATCCAGAAAGAGATTACAGGCAGAGTGTCACCACAAACGGTTGGGAACAGATTACTGGCAGGTAGGTTGGGATATCAAGTTTCCATGAGTTGTTAACAAAAGCCCCATATCACAGACAACAGGAATATGCCTGGTATAGAGCTCGAGTCAGTTGGGACATCGAGTGGAATTCAGCGGTATTCAGCGCTGAATCTGGCTTTTGCTTGTGGTGATCAGATTGACGCCACTATGTCAGTTGACAACCTCGTAAAACGTCAGAGGGAGAGGCGACTGTCGACACTGTACAACACTTGGAATCTGAGATGGGGAGCTGCTGGATATGTTAACAGAACCGATTTAGTATCTACTGAAGAGAGACTGAATGTTCGCTAGTATCTGGCAAGAACGGGAATTCACGACCAGTGTACCAAATGACATATTTCAGTAGGATACTGCAACACTCCACACTGCAGTTGACAGCGCGAACACCTTGAGGAATGTACGGAACCTTGATTGATCTGCCTGATCCCTGATGTGTCTCTCCTGGGTCATATCGGGATTTCGATGGGAAGACGTATTCTTTCATACCAGCCAGCAATTTTCAAGAACTGACATAGCACGTGTTTCAAACATGGTAAGAAATTCCTGAAGATGTCACGCGGAAGCAGTTTCTTTCCAGGTCACAACGAATACGATCATGTACTAGAGCCTGTGGGGTCACACTTCACATCTTAATGAAAAAATTAGTTCCAAAATTAAGGTGTAATCGTTTAATATTCGCTATGTGAGGAACAGAAACAGTCTGATAAATCGGCCTGGTGATTCATGGTGTAACACTTTCTCCTTGTCAGTGTAAGATAATGATGATGATATTTGGTTTGTGCAGCGCTCAACTGCGTCGTCATCAGTGCCCGTACAGATTCCCAATCTTGTCACAGTCCAATCACACCAATTATCCCGAATGATGATGAAATGATGAGGACAACACAAATACCCAGTCTCCGGACGGAGAATATCCCCGACCCGGCCGAGAACAGAACTTGGGACCTCGTGATCCGGAGGCAGCAACGGTCAATGTACGACTTCGTGCTACATACGGTGTGAAAGTTGATAATTATAAGATGTTTAGTCCGCCTCGGTAGCTGCGGGATCAACGCGACAGATAGCTGACCGAAGAGGCCTGCGTTCGATTCCCAGGCGGGTCGGAGATTTCCTTCGCTCGAGGACTGGGTGTCGCGTTGTCCTTATCTTCATATCGTCATAACTGACACGAAAAATCGCCTACACAGGGTGTTACAAAAAGGTACGGCCAAACTTTCAGGAAACATTCTTCACACACAAATAAAGAAAAGATGTTATGTGGACATGTGTCCGGAAACGCTTGATTTCCATGTTAGAGCTCATTTTAGTTTCGTCAATGTGTACTGTACTTCCTCGATTCACCGCCAGTTGGCCCAATTGAAGGAAGGTAATGTTGACTTCGGTGCTTGTGTTGACATGCGACTCATTCCTCTACAGCAACAGCATCAAGCGCATCAGTACGTAGCATCAACAGGTTAGTGTTCATCACGAACGTGGTTTTGCAGTCAGTGCAATGTTTACAAATGCGGAGTTGGCAGATGCCCATTTGATGTATGGATTGGCACGGGGCAATAGCCGTGGCGCGGTACGTTTGTATCGAGACAGATTTCCAAAACGAAGGTGACCCTACAGGAAGACGTTCGAAGCAATTGATCGGCGTCTTAGGGAGCACGGAACATTCCAGCCTATGACTGGCGACTGGGGAAGACCTAGAACGACGAGGACACCGGCAATAGACGAGGCAATTCTTCGTGCAGTTGACGATAACCCTAATGTCAGCGTCAGAGAAGTTGCTGCTGTACAAGGTAACATTGACCACGTCACTGTATGGAGAGTGCTATGGGAGAACCAGTTGTTTCCGTACCATGTACAGCGTGTGCAGGCACTATCAGCAGCTGATTGGCCTCCACGGGTACACTTCTGCGAATGGTTCATCCAACAATGTGTCAATCCTCATTTCAGTGCAAATGTTCTCTTTATGGATGAGGCTTCATTCCAACGTGATCAAATTGTAAATTTGCACAATCAATATGTGTGGGCTGACGAGAATCCGCACGCAATTGTGCAATCACTTCATCAACACAGATTTTCTGTGAACGTTTGGACAGGCATTGTTGGTGATGTCTTGATTGGGCCCCACGTTCTTCCACCTACGCTCAATGGAGCACGTTATCATGATTTCATACGGGATACTGTACCTGTGCTGCTAGAACATGTGCCTTTACAAGTACGACACAACATGTGGTTCATGCACGATGGAGCTTCTGCACATTTCAGTCCAAGTGGTCGTACGCTTCTCAACAACAGATTCGGTGACCGATGGATTGGTACAGGCGGACCAATTCCATGGCCTCCACGCTCTCCTGACCTCAACCCTCTTGACTTTCATTCGTGGGGGCATTTGAAAGCTCTTGTCTACGCAACCCCGGTACCAAATGTAGAGACTCTTCATGCTCATATTGTGGACGGCTGTGATACAATACGCCATTCTCCAGGGCTGCATCAGCGCATCAGGGATTCCATGTGACGGAGGGTGGATGCATGTATCCTCGCTAACGGAGGACATTTTGAACATTTCCTGAAACAAAGCGTCTGAAGTCACGCTGGTACGTTCTGTTGCTGTGTGTTTCCATTCCATGATTAATGTGATTTGAAGAGAAGTGATAAAATGAGCTCGAACATAGAAAATAAGCGTTTCCGGACACATGTCCACATGACATACTTTCTTTCTTTGTGTGTGAGGAATGTTTCCTGAAAGTTTGGCCGTACCTTTTTGTAACACCCTGTATAACTTCGTACCAGGGTATGGCTTGACCCTCATGAATGTTATGAACTGTCGAAGCACACTATCGTACCATCTTTCCACTGTTATGATGGCTGTATGGGCACATACCGAAAGTCAATAAATTTAAAAAATGATATTAGAAAAAATGATATGATTAGAAAAAATGATATATTTAGGAAAAAAGGTATGATTAGAAAAAAATGGCTTGATTAGAAAAAAATGGTTTGATTGGAAAAAAATGGTTTGATTAGAAAAAAATGGTTTGATTAGAAAAAAATGGTTTGATTAGAAAAAAATGATATGATTAGAAAAAAATGATATGATTAGAAAAAAATGATATGATTAGAAAAAAATGATATGATTAGAAAAAAATGATATGATTAGAAAAAACGATATGATTAAAAAAACGATATGATTAAAAAACGATATGATTAAAAAAACGATATGATTAAAAAAACGATATGATTAAAAAAAAACGATATGATTAAAAAAAACGATATGATTAAAAAAAAACGATATGATTAAAAAAACGATATGATTAAAAAAACGATATGATTAAAAAACGATGATTAAAAAACGATGATTAAAAAACGATGATTAAAAAACGATGATTAAAAAATGATGATTAAAAAATGATGATTAAAAAATGATGATTAAAAAATGATATGATTAAAACATGATATGATTAAAAAATGATATGATTCGCAGATGAAGTTGTCTTTATTGCATGAAATAAAAATGATTAAATAATTTGGAGATTTTACCGAAAGCAGACCTCAGTTGACACTCAGGATAGCATCGAACAGAAGGGTGTTTTCACGTACAAAAATGTGTGTGATATCTTATGGGACTTCACTCCTAAGGTCATCAGTCCCTAAGCTTACACACTACTTAACCTAAATTATCGTAAGGACAAACACACACATCCATGCCCGAGGGAGGACTCGAACCTCTGCCTTATCACTGTAGTGCCCCTGACCGCTCGTCTAATCCCACGCGGCTTCACGTACAGAGTGGGTTGTAATCATTAGTGTGAGATTTTTAACTTTAATAATTTTTTCGAGGTCTTTGAAAATATGAACAAAAACATAAACATAAATGTAAAATTAAAAATACCTCCAGCGGTCACATGCTCCTTTTTCTGTCGTGCTGCATCACACACACTATCACACACTGTGAACACGGAAGAGAGCAAAGATGGCGTCTGGAATCTTATACGCGCAATGAAGATACAATACAATAATGTTGCCCACAATGGAAAAACAAAATACTATGTTGGATCAGGTCTCAAAGCATTGTAGAGATCTTTAGTAAAGCGCCCTCACCTCCTTTGGTTTCTAGCCGCCTCAATTAAAAAGTGGTTAACAAAACCGAGGTGCAGTTGCTAGCAAATGAACTATTGTCTTTGTTGCCTATATAAATATTTTTAATCCGCCTTGGGCTAATGTGTTTCCAGAGATAAAGTTGCTCTGCTGCCTTAGAGGGAAAGTAAGATCGCCGCGAGGAGCGCAACGCGGCTAACTGCTGGAGACAGAGGGGTAAGTGGATTAGCCGAGAGCTCCGTGCGCCGGCAGAGCCTCTTCCTCGCCTAAACGCTGCAGTTCGTTGGCGACACCTCGCGCCACTCCGGCTTAGCGCTGCACTAGCTAATGGGCGGAGAGGGGAAGGGGGGGGGCAGTATCTCCTGCCCGACTCCCACTGCCGTCTCCTCTGCAGGCACGCGCGCTTGTCGCTCCACAGTGAGATTTACGTTAGGCACAGTCCGCCAAGAAGCGAGGACTGCTTGCAAGTTTCCTACATCAATCAGTGCCGGAGCTCACCTTATGTGGTGGTGCGGTTGGCCATTTTCTGTGGAAGGGCGATACGACTATAAATTCAGTACTGCTATCCCAAAATTAGCGGCTTTCTTGCGCATGCTTTCTTATAGCTTCCTCCTCTACTTACCAAGCGAAGCGGTAGTGATACACACTAGCCTCGCATTCGACAGGACAGGAGTTAAAATCACAGCTCGACCATCAAGGATTAGATTTTCTTTGGTTACCCTAAATCGCTAAAACGAACTCCTAGAGGATTCCATTGAGAAAGAATACAGCATATTTCCTTCCCCCATCCTAAAATGTGCTCAGTCTCGTCATCGATCAGACAAACTATAAGCATCCTTCCTTTTAGATTTTTTTTTACGTCTCTCATCTTGCCACATTTCCGAAGGAAATGTTTCATCGGAATACTCTGATAAATTCTGAACTCCATCCGACTTCTGAGTCACCACTATCTTTGTGAAAGATAACAGGAAAGTGAAGATGGCAGTGTACTGCTAACGAGTACGCCGTATCCCAAGGAGCGTCTACTCATGGTTCGTGTTGCAAAGAAATTAATGTTTGCTCCGATCATCGGAATCGGTTAATGATTCATTCATTGGTCGCGTCTCCGCCAACACTGTATGCTGTGCCATACGAGATTAATCCCAAAAGTAAGGTCTCCTATTTTTTTATAAGTGCAGAACTCTGTTTGTGTGGCAGTTGGTCACACTGTTATAAAGAGTGCTTCACGCGCTGTGTGTAAACATGCGCACGCCGCGCTGAGGCGCTCAGTCTTGGCTTGGCAGCCGTTGAGAATGGAGCTCCCGCTGGATGTTCCCGCCAAGTGCGAATTGAGCGCAGTTACTCAGTTTTTGAACGCAAAGGCCACTGCGCCGATTGAAATCCATCGTCAATTAACGGAAGTGTAAGGTGTGTCGGGCACTGATGTAAAAAATGTTCTTAACTGGTGTAGAGAGTTTGTAGCTGGTCGGACCGAAATTCACGACGAACAAAGGAGCGGGAGACCGTCTTCTGAGGAGACAGTGTTGAAGGTTGAGCAAAGCATGCGTGAAGATCGGCGGATCACCCTGGATGATCTCTGCACGTTGGTTCCTGAGGTTTTCCCGAAGCACCACTCACAGAATTTTAACGGAAACCTTGAACTACCGGAAGATGTGCGCACGATTGGTGCCATGCATGCTGACTGAGGACCACATGCATCAGCGAGTTGATGCTTCCCGAACTTTTCTTCACCGCCTTGCAGCCGAACAGGACACATTTCTGGACTCAATTGTCACGGATGACGAAACCTGGGCATACCACTTTACACCTGAGACCAAGCAACAATCACACCAGTGGCGGTATTCTTCTTCGCAGCATGGCGGCGAGCTGATATGCCATGGGCATACAAAAACTGCCACAGTGTCTACAAAAATGCATCGATAGAAATGGTGATCATGTCGAAAAATAGCTAAATGTTCAACCTGTTAACTGATGTAAACCATTGTAAAAATAAACAGGTCTATTTACTTATAAAAAAATAAGAGACCTTACTTTTGGTATTAAATGGTTCAAATGGCTCTGAGCACTATGGGACTTAACAGCTATGGTCATCAGTCCCCTAGAACTTAGAATTACTTAAACCTAACTAACCTAAGGACAGCACACAACACCCAGTCATCACGAGGCAGAGAAAATCCCTGACCCTGCCGGGAATCGAACCCGGGAACCCGGGCGCGGATTTGGGATTACCCTCGTATATAGTGAAGAGGACGATTTAGTGATGTATAATACCGGTTTAATACTATAAAAAAAGAAAGAAAGAAAAAGTCATCCGTCTAGGAAAACATACCGCACTATAGAAGATATGGTGAGGCTAGCTTTCTACGACGACTCACTATGGAAATCACTTGCTTCCCCTTTATCACAAGCATGTTAGTCTTCGGTTGTGATATTCTGGAATAAATTGTTCAACTTGTATCGAAGAAAATACATATTTCAGAAAAGCCATACCAATGTAGCAGAAAACTCATTTCAGAGCTATCTAGGCTTACACTGTATTTCAAACAAACGCACACAGGGGTTGGACAGAAATACTGACACACCGCTAGAACTGCACACTTTAACATAAATGCAGATGCTAGACAAGCCTGCTGGTTGCGCTGTTGTATCTGACCAAGAGCAGCGGCTGTGCGATGCCCTTAATAATTTGCAAGTGTCAATCCTGGTCAGAACAAAGCTAAGTGAATTCGAACATGGGCAAATTGTTGTCACTCGTATGAGGGCTGCCGGGTGCTTCCACATCCAAAGTAGCCGAAGTGTTTGTGTATCAAGAGGTCCCGTATCGAAGATTTGTACCGTATACGCGAAAAGTGGAAAAACTTCCGCAAAGTCACAATGCGAGCGAAAGTGTGTGCTGTGTGAACAATACGAACGCTCGTAGAGCATTGTAACGAAAAATAAAGAGGACGACAGCTGCAAAAGTCACTGCAGGACCGAATGCTGCAATAGCGAACCCTGCCAGCACCAAAACGACAAGCAGGGAGCTCCTTAGCGGAAAACTGAAGGGCGAACTGGAATTCCAAAAACCACACGTCAGTGATGCAAATGCCCGTAATAGGAAAACGTGATGCCGAAATCACAAAATCTGGACTACAGTGCAATGGAAGAAATAAATTTGGTCGAATGAATCTTGTTTCACACTGTTTCCAAGTTCTGACCGAATTTACAAGAGGGAAACATGGCAGGGAGTCGGTGGTGATTTGGGAATATCGTGGTATTCCATGGCCTCCATTGTTAATGCTTGGTCCCTGATAGCCGGCCGTGGTGGCCGAGCGGTTCTAGGCGCTTCAGTCCGGAACCGCCTGACTGCTACGGTTGCAGGTTCGAATCCTGTGTGTGATGTCCTTAGGTTAGTTAGGTTTAAGTAGTTCTAAGTTCTAGGGGACTGACGACCTCAGATGTTAAGTCCCATAGTGCTCAGAGCCATTTGAGCCATTTTGGTCCCTGATAGCGATGTTGTGTTCCAAGACGACAGGGCCCCTGTTGACACAACTCAATCGTGCAGGACTGGATTTGTGAGCATGATCATGAATTGTCGCATCTCCCCTGGCCACCACACTCACCAGAATCATTGTTTTGAACCTTTAAGGTCTATTTTGGATAGTGAGCTGAGTGAAGCTGCATGTTATCTATCCATCTCCACAATCGTCACCATAACGTGTCACTATTTTGGAGGAAAAATGGTACAAGACTCCTTGTAATGGATAGATACAGGTCCTGTATCATTTTCAGAGACGGATGGAGGCTATTTTGAATGCAAACTGTTGTCCTAACCCGTATTAGGCATGGTAATCAGTCGTGTTTTTGAGTTTCTATATTTTTGTCTAATCTCTGTCTCTCTGCTTGGAGACCCAGGACGTCAACCACATATATTTTGACTATCCTAGATGCAGAAGAGTATCGGATTGGCTCAGTATCGAGGTGGTCAACACCAGTCGAGTATCTCCCTCGAGTGTGTTAATCTTGACATCAGTTATAAACCATTGATAAATTGCTTGCCGAATTCGTGTCGAAAGTAATAATTGTATTGTAATCGTTCAATTTGTGTGTGTGTGTGTGTGTGTGTGTGTGTGTGTGTGTGTGTGTGTGTGTGTGTAGCTGCTTAATTTACTCATACGGAAACCTGGCGAGTAATCTAAGAGGTCAATGTGCTAATCCACTATGTCATTGAAATTCACATTTTAAACACCTCAGGAAAGATCGACAAGTGGTAGTCAACCTGATCCCTACAGCCAACTATTGGGCGTTCTACCTTTCATGGTGGGCGGTAGGGATTTTTGACATTAAGTGCTTGCTAAACCATTACTATTATATACTATAACTCTATAAATTTAACAAAGTAAAGTCACTTCCCAACTTTATAAATCAGCACTATTGTGGAAACAATAGAGAGAAAATTTTACTACTATCAGAGATACAAAGGTGGGTGGCAGATAAAAAAAGGTTGACTACCCCTGACGCAAACTGATACCTCCAAAAGATAATTAGCCCTGTAGGTTTGCACTCGCCTTATTGGTGTATCCATAGCGCAGTTTGTGTGTGTGTGTGTGTGTGTGTGTGTGTGTGTGTGTGTGTGTGTGTGTGTGTTAGAGAGAGAGAGAGAGAGAGAGAGAGAGAGAGAGAGAGATAGAGAGAGAGAGACAGAGAGAGAGAGAGAGAGAGACAGAGAGAGAGAGAGAGAGAGACGTCAGTTTATGGGTACGCTGTGTACAATTAGTCAATCTTCCTCATCTAAAACAGCGATGCAGGATCATTTCCCAAGGCAGCATGGTTTAGTTCCAACATCATGTTTCTTTGAAGACGAACATAAACCAACGGTATAAATACCGGCAAAGGCCAAAGAGAGAGAGAATTTTATTTCTATTTGTATTCTGGGCTGCGTAACAGCCCTCAGTAATAATTTTGCCGCGTTGTAATTCCTCACGGACTTAAAATAATAATTTACAAAAGTATTACCAGTTTTAAGAGTTACTTATTTAACGGAACGCGCAACGTAACTTCTTTCTGAATGTATATGGAGACGCAACGTCTGCAGAAAATTCAGTTCGCGGCAGTGAGTTAAGAGCTGCTAGATGCCTCCAGTCTGGCAGGCGGAGCAGCGGGCGATCCCTTGGAGGAGTTCTCCGAGCCGCCGTGGACGTAATCTCCAGGGAAAGCTGCTTAAGGGCTGGGCCATCGCTCACGCTGGCTGCGAGCCGAGGTAGCGCCGAGGCGCGCCGCACGCCCTTATGAAATCCCGCAGATGCGACCTCAGAGCATAGGGAGGCCCTTCACCGACTTCTTGTCTCTAGGTCTGAGTGGAGCACGCGGCCCCGACACGAACTACACACATGCTTGATGGACCGCCTATCGTGCTGTAAAAGTATGACCCAGTGACAAACAAAATTTTAGAAACGAGATATTAAGCTGCCAAATATTTAAAAAATCATTTTTCTGGTGACAGTTAAAGAGCACCATCATTCTATCTATCGCCTTTTAACTTAAATAACTGTGGAAATGAGAACAGCGAGCAACGTAACATCAGGATTGATGGTCACGAAGTCAATGAAGTTAAGGAATTCTGCTACGTAGGCAGTAAAATAACCAATGACGGACGGAGCAAGGAGGACATCAAAAGCAGACTCGCTATGGCAAAAAAGGCATTTCTGGCCAAGAGAAGTCTACTAATATCAAATACCGGCCTTAATTTGAGGAAGAAATTTCTGAGAATGTACGTCTGGAGTACAGCATTGTATGGTAGTGAAACATGGACTGTGGGAAAACCGGAACAGAAGTGAATTGAAGCATTTGAGATGTGGTGCTATAGACGAATGTTGAAAATTAGGTGGACTGATAAGGTAAGGAATGAGGAGGTTCTACGCAGAATCGAAGAGGAAAGGAATATGTGGAAAACACTGATAAGGAGAAGGGACAGGATGATAGGACATCTGCTAAGACATGAGGGAATGACTTCCATGGTACTAGAGGGAGCTGTAGGGGGCAAAAACTGTAGAGGAAGACAGAGATTGGAATACGTCAAGCAAATAATTGAGGACGTAGGTTGCAAGTGCTACTATGAGATGAAGAGGTTAGCACAGGAAAGGAATTCGTCGCGGGCCGCATCAAACCAGTCAGTAGACTGATGACAAAAAAAAAAAAAAAAAAAAAAAAAACTGTCTCCTATATCAGTCAAAAACGTGTGCCTGGACAACGTACGCTGAGGTATGGCATAGCGATCTGCACATATACAGATGGCGGTAGTATCACGTACACAAGCGATAAAATGGCAGTGCATTGGCAGAGCTGGTGATGCATGTGAAATGGTTTCCGACGTGATTATGGCCGCACGACGAGAATTAACAGACTTTGAACGCGGAATGGTAGCTGGACGCATGGGACAGTCGATTACGGAAATTTTTAAGAAATTCAATATTACGGAATTCACAGTGTCAAGCAGTACCGAGAGTACCAGATATCCGGGATTACCTCTCACCACGGACAACTCAGTGGTCGACGACTTTTACTTAACGACCGAGAGAAACGGCGTATGCCTAGAGTTGTCAGTGCTATGATACAAGCAACATTGACTGATACAGCTGCTGAAATCTACGTGGGGCGTACGACGAACATATCCGTTAGGACAGTACTGTGAAATTTGGCGTTAATGGGCTATGGCAGCAGACAACCGACGGAGTGCCTTTGCTAGCAGCACGTCCTCGCCTGCAGCGCCTCTCCTGGGCTCGTGACCATATCGGTTGGACCCTAGACGACTGGAAAACCGTGGCCTAGCCAGATGAGTCCCGCTTTCACTTTTTGAGAGCTGATGGTAGGGTTCGGGTGTGACGCAGACCCCACGAAGCCATGGACCCAAGTTACCAACAAAGCACTGTGCAAGCTGGTGGTGGTGGCTCCATAACAGTCTGGGCTGTGTTTACATGGTGTGGGCTGGGTCCACTGGTCAAATTGAACCGGTCACTAACTGGAAATGGTTGTGTTTGGCTACTTGGAGACTATCTGAAACCATCCATGGACTTCATGATCCCAAGCAACGGTGGAATTTTTATGGGCGACAATGCGCCATGTCACCGGCCACAGTTGTTCCGGACTGGATGAAGAACATTCTGGACAGTTAGAACGAAAGGTTTGGCCACCCAGATCGCCCGATATGAAGCCCATAGAACATTTATGGGACATAACTGAGAGGTCAATTCGTTCACAAAATTACTGCACCGGCAACACTTCCACAATTATGGACGTCTGTAGAGGCAGCATGGTTCAGTATTCCTTCAGGGGACTTCTAGCGACCTCAAAGAGTCCATGCCATGACGAGCTGCTGCTCTACGCCGGGAAAAAGGAGGTCCGACACGATATTAGAAGGTATCCAATGTCTTTTTTCACATCGGTGTCAAGTATCCGAGTCCATGTCGGGAAATGCTGCCACAATGGAGATCCTTAAACGTACCATGAGGAATTCGACATTTGTTGGACGCCATTTCAAGTAGGATACATATGTATTAATCCACGCATTTAAACCAGAGCAGTAGACAGGTCGAAAGATCATAAATCAATACATATCAAAACTGACATACAGTTTTGAACCAAACGGCTCTTGGGTGTTGGCACACTGTCTTCCTGAAAAAACATACAGTTCGAGACGCTAATGTTTCCATCCACAGCTTCAAAACACAATAACTCTCAAATAAAAATCTTTAGTGACTTTTTCTTTACAAACGGGTTATGTCATGACATGACACACTTAGCAGTTGAAGACTCACAAGAAATTTTATTCTGGCGGCAACCGGGATGTTCTCTGAAGCTTGCATTTATCCAGTTGCTTTTGTCATCTGCTACGAAAATTTTTTCATAATAAAAGAATCCGATTCGTCCCACAGATTCATTTTTTATTGAACTGCAGCGACTGGCTCGGTTTGACCAAGCAGTCTCACTTTCGATGCGTAGGATTTATATCGAAGGTTCTTCTCGGCAAATGTACGTATTGTTGGTTCCTTCACACCAATAATATTCACGAATGGTCGCAATGATTGCTCTGGATTTTTTTAAAATAAGCGCCTGAGCTCTCGCCGCGTCATCAGCGAACCCAGCGATGCGGTCCATCGAGTGACGTTTCCTCGTCGACACACAGTAATCCTCGTTCGACTTTTCTGAAACTGAATATTTCACCACATCGCCATAAATAGGGGGTTTAGGATATTTAAAGAAGCAAATTACATCTATGCTGAGCGTGCAGCACGAAGGCCTTTCATACTCACTCCCCCTCTTTTTTATCATACCCTGCACCTCCTTTCAACATATTGGACATTTTGAAATTACGACTGTTTATTAGAAACAACCGGCAGGGTAAAAGGCCTACGATCACCATCGGTGGGAAAAATAATGCGACGGAAAATTTAAAAATGGTTCAAATGGCTCTGAGCACTATGGGACTTAACATCTGAGGTCATCAGTCCCCTAGAACTTAGAACTACTTAAACCTAACTAACCTAATGACATCACACACATCCATGCCCGAGACGGGATTCGAAACTGCGACCGTAGCAGTCGCGCGGTTCCGGACTGAGCGCCTAGAACCGCATGGCCACCGCGGCCGGCGGCAAATATAAATTTAACTTTGTCCGCATTCTGGTGGCACAACCTTTTCCTGTGAATAAATTGTCTGGAAGTGTCACGTCACCGCGCGTGATAGCGCCTGGCAGTGATTTGTACAGATGGTGGGCTGTGAGTGCCGAAACAGAGTCATACCACCTACAATAAGGCCACGCCGATCATCGGTTCAAAATGGCTCTGGGCACTATGGGACTTAACATCTGTGGTCATCAGTCCCCTAGAACTTAGAACTACTTAAACCTAACTAACCTAAGGACATCACACACATCCATGCCCGAAGCAGGATTCGAACCTGCGACCGTAGCAGTCGTGCGGTTCCGGACTGAGCGCCTGAACCGCTAGACCACCGCGGCCGGCGCCGATCATTGGAATCACAGTATTTGGTTCAAATGGCTCTGAGCACTATGGGACTTAACATCTATGGTCATCAGTCCCCTATAACTTAGAACTACTTAAACCTAACTAACCTAAGAACAGCACACAACACCCAGCCATCACGAGGCAGAGAAAATCCCTGACCCCGCCGGGAATCGAACCCGGGAACCCGGGCGTGGGAAGCGAGAACGCTACCGCACGACCACGAGATGCGGGCAATCACAGTATTTCATTCTAGATTGTGGTCCTTGTGTTCCTGTGATCTTCACCCAATGAGGCTTGCAAATGATATGCCAGTCATTGTAACGATAGCCGCTTACATAATGAATGGAGTCGCCGAGTTTAGCTTCATGTCCGAAGGTTTGCAGACAATAAATTGTAAACATGGCTACATGCCAATAAAACTCATTATACTCCCTTCACTTCTTTCGTGAATGAAACGACTTTTCACAGTACTGCGCTTCTGTTGACCCCGTGGAACCAGTGAATGAGATGCTATTGTGCCTGCAGTATGAAACGTAGGTCACTTAGATAAGACTCTTGTTTACAAAAACATACATTTTATGACAGTCATAAAAGATTTCATTTAGTTAAACAATCCTGTACGCATAGTGTACGCACAGCTCAGTCAATTTCCGGCGCTTCTGCATCCAGTTTGTTTCGTCGGATGCGCTGCGAACTACGTTCAATATAGCCGACTCAGGCAGCCTGCACATGCAATCGAAGGCCCTAAGACGACGACGACGACGACGAACACAACAACAACGATAATAATAATAATAATAATAATAATAATAATAATAATAGTAACAGTGTGCTCGAAGATGGTGCTGTCTCCGCCGTTACACGGCAGTCAGTAACTCCGTGAAAGTTTCGACTGCCGCCCAGGACTGTTACGTGGTTATTGTGGCAGATAACGTAACGGTTTCAGCAAATACGTGAACTCTCAGAACAGTCGACCGCAAAGTTCTGCAAATCCTCATCAGGAGTCTTTGCATTATGTCAAAACACGAATTATTGGACTAATCTTTTTCTCGCAATCATAATTCCTGATAGACATTTGAACAATATGCAATCTTTTATTCAGAGAACTAACGTATGGATCTTCGGTTATTGCAAGCAGGACAATGCAAGAGCGTATATTCAGTGCGCTTATAGTAGTATTACGAGGGGGGGGGGGGGGGGGTTTAATGTCAGAAACTGTCCTCGTAATACTCACACCATGCTCCAGGACCCTACAACAGACAAACGTCAGCTGTACTGGACTGTAATACCACGAATCCGTTTCTTTATCCTTTCCGCTATACTGGACTGTTACACCGAGAATCCGTTCCTTTATCCTTTCTGTGAACAATGTTTCCCAGTCGTGAGAGACTATTCGCTGTGCAACACATTCTCGCATACCGCGGCGTTTTTCATCGTGAAATCTACTTGGTAATCAGTCAGGGCTTAGTGGCTAGTTAACTTTGAGTAGTATTTACGATGCGTACTTCTGCACAAAACAGGCACTACAGTATCGTATCTGTCCGCAGACACCGGACATGCGACTTTCAATTAAAGTATCTCCCCTGTACGGGAACATACATAATGGATCGACAAGTACAGGTTGTAGGCACTTGGTTGACTGCATATGAAAGCTTGAGTCTGGACGTGAAGCGTGCTAGGATAGCCTAATGTTAAGACGAGCGCTCATTATGAGCGGGAAGTCCGGCTTCGAGGCCCGGTCGGGCACAAATTTCCACTGTCCCTTTCCGTTATACAGCTGATGGATGTCCATGTTCGCAATTGTGAACACATTTCGTGTTCTGAGTAGCACTGTTTGTCAATACCCAGGATTTCTATAACGATACTTCTCATTTGTGAGTGTGTGCGTCGGTTGAACGTTGGTGCGGTAATTGTCTCATGCATAAATACATTTTAAAATGCGGAATTATTTCTGCTTTCTATCTTACCTCTAGTTTCAACACGAGACTGGTCCAGAAGAGACTGAACGGAATGTATGGATCCGTTCACTGACCTTACATATGACCAGAACTTCCTAGGATTTTCCGATAGCTCTTTCGCCAAGATCCTCTGTGACAATTATTACAGGCTTCACGCGCAGCCATCCCTACGGATGTGGGAATTGCTATTAAATTTTCTGTCAGTTTACCAACAGTTTCACTTGTAGCGAGAGTGTCTACCTTTTCCGAGTGGTACTGTACCGTGGCAATGTTGTTTCATCACTCATTAAGAGTCAGAAATGTGTGCCTGTGAGGAAGCTATGCGGAGTTGTACCCGAGAGAACTGTACCCACGCTGCCCATGCGCTATCTGGTGTACAGTGTGTGTGTGTGTGTGTGTGTGTGTGTGTGTGTGTGTGTGTGTGTGTGTGTGTGTTTGTGTTTAAACAACAGCTTTCTTATATAACACTGTGCACACATCACAGAGAAAAATTTACGTAAATACATTGTCAAATAGTCAAAAGGTAGTCCTTAACGACAAAAAAAAAATGATGTGCTTCACAAATATTTTCGGGAAATTCTTTTTAGTTTCAAGTTGTTTTTGGTTGATAAAATGAAGTTACACTTTCAGAAAGTGTGATGGAGTGTATACTGAATTTTAAAATTGTAGGTAATGAACTATGAATGAGTGCTGAGTGGAGCCGGCCGAAGTGGCCGTGCGGTTAAAGGCGCTGCAGTCTGGAACCGCAAGACCGCTACGGTCGCAGGTTCGAATCCTGCCTCGGGCATGAATGTTTGTGATGTCCTTAGGTTAGTTAGGTTTAACTAGTTCTAAGTTCTAGGGGACTAATGACCTCAGCAGTTGAGTCCCATAGTGCTCAGAGCCATTTGAACCATTTTGCTGAGTGGATACCTAATTGTACAGTCATGTAATGAATTACGGCCACTGTATGAACTACGGTACGCAAAAATTTCTAGTATTTATACGGTTGAAGTATTTTTACTCCAGTCCTTCCACAACTTAAAAAATTTGTTAGTTAAAGTTTGCTCGCCTTCATATCTAAGGAGAAAAAGCGAGTTCATTAAAAAATGTGTCAAGTATGTGTACACGAGGGCAGCTCCAACTCTCATTGGCCATAGTCAGACAGAGAAGAGCGAAGAGCGCCCAGCGCCCCCCCCCCCCCCCCCCCTCCCAGGTTTTCTTCTGCCCGTAAGTCACAAGTCAAAAGTCAAAGAGTAGAAATTTTGGTAACATGGTTAGAAAAAGCATTTTGTTGACCAAGTGTGACGAAGGACATTATAAAGAAAACGGTATCATTAATATCCCATTTAGATGCTTTTTCTGAAAGTTTTGGTGGCTAAAGTGAAAACTGCCTTTTGTGCTGCACATCATAACACCACGAGCCACGTAAGGCAAACTTTTATTAGAGACACTAGTTCGCCGAGAAGTGAGGAACTGTGAAATATTTGCGCTAACAGAAATAGTTATTGATATTTTGAGAATATTTGTCTATTAGTTGTCATCGTTGACTCTACATGGGCTCTGTCAGTGAGAGTGTTTAGTGTGAGTGAACTGAACAGTGAAGGAATAGGCCGGCCGATGTGGCCGTGCGGTTAAAGGCGCTTCAGTCTGGAACCGCGTGACAGGTTCGAATCCTGCCTCGGGCATGGATGTGTGTGATGTCCTTAGGTTTAATTAGTTCTAAGTTCTAGGCGACTGATGACCTCAGAAGTTAAGTCGCATAGTGCTCAGAGCCATTTGAACCATTTTTTTTTGAAGGAATAGATAAGCATTAACTTTTGTACTATGAACTGTTATTTAGAAATGTGTACTACTTGTACAAGCAGACACTTGGTGGCGCCATTTGTGAGTTTTCTATTTGAAAATAGATCACAATTATGTTTCAAAGTAATTTAGGTGATATAGAGTGAACTAAGGCCTCATGTGTAGAATAAACTAACAGTAGATTAGCAACTACTGAATGTAGTCTAGGGACACATCTCTGGCGGCTAAGTTTTAGCAGCATTACTCGACTGAGTTACATTGTTATCTTGAATCAGGCAGCATATTTGTTGAGCTTGCTGATTTAAATGAGCAATGAACAAGAAGGCCACAGCGCCTCCGCAGTACCATTTAACCATGACGCGCGCTTGCTAGCACAGTGGTGTAAGTACACAGCAGTAGACAAGCGCGGCGCCCTGTGGGGCCCGCAGCTCACCTCGTTAGTCCAGAGCGGGGTGTGGTCGCCAAGCAGTAGTCAGCCACGCCTACCGCCCACCGCCGCCGTCGCAGTGTCGCGATCTCCTCTCTGCAGGCACAGCAAGAGAAACCCCTGTTGAGGCAATTTCGTCTTATTCTTACTGATAACAGTAAAATTATAAGCAAATAAGTAAAACTATAAGCAAATAACTATATACGCTGACGGAAAAAATCACAACACCCAAACATAATAGATGTAGAGCAACGAAATTTCGGGAACAAATTTGTCTATCCGGATCTCTCTGAAATCTTTCGGTCTATTCTTTCAGTTCTACTTGTTGAACATCACATACACCTTCAAACACCTTAACAGTACCCAAGAATTCATCAAGCAACAGCGTATTGTCCTTTTTTCTTTTTCTTTTTTTTTCGTTAAAGTTTTTCCTAGAATCTTTCCACTATATCCAACACTGTAACTAGTCGTATAGGAAACAACATTTTTTCTGCTATCGTGTAAGTGTTTCAAAGCACTACACTGGATTTATTCATATTTTAAAGAGATCATTCGCTAAATCCACTCTCAATTTCTTCGAACGTGTTCCCTATAATTTTATTAATATTTGGAAATTTGTGGTAAGGTCTTATGGGACCAAACTGCAGAGGTCATCGGTCCCTAAGCCTACACACTACTTAATCTAACTTAAACTAACTTACACTGCGGACAACACACACACACACACACCCATGCCAGAGGGAGGACTCGAACCTCCGACGGGGGGAGCCACACGGACCATGACAAGACTCCTAAGACCGCGCGGCTACCCCGCGCGGCAACGTTCACCAGTGATCCCTTCTCGTGCACCGTTCGTTATACTTTCGAAGCAAGTGAGTACGTAGAAAACTCAAACAGACAAATGAGTAACAGTAACAAACGTAAACGTAAACACCACTCATGGATTAGGCCTCAGGCCCGTTCCGACTTGCGGAATGCTGGTTACAACTGAGCAAAATTTAATCTAATTAAAAAGACCCTAATATAAATTCAAGCTGCCATTCCAGTGATGCGGCTATAAATGCTGTCGTTCAATAGTAGACTACTAACTATTATAACATTATGTTTGTTGGAAAAGGTAAAGTGTATAAATAGCTATAAAATTGAATAATTTGTGGTTTGATACTAGTGCTAGCTCGAAGAACTTACTAAAGAAGACCAGACCACACAAATGCGAGACTAACTATGTGTGCTTATCGAACAATTACGTTGAGAGAGAGAGAGAGAGAGAGAGAGAGAGAGAGAGAGAGAGAGAGAGACTATAATGAATAGTGTACACCGACGAACGAAAACATTATGACCACTTCCTTAATAGTTTGTCTGCCCGACTTCACATCACTGATTTTCCGTATCAGGGACCCGATAGTTTGTTGATAGGTATCTGGAGACATGTGGCGTTAGATGTCTGCGCACAAGACATGTAATTTGCGTAAATAACGGGCCGCTGATTCGCGTACGTGGTGATGGCGCCCGATAGCGTCCCAAATGGGTTCCATTGGATTTACATCAGGCGCATTTGGTCGTCGAGACATCAACGTGAGTTCACTATATTGGTCCTCGAACCACTGTAGCGCGGTTTTAGCTCCGAGCCACGGACAATTACTCTGCTGAAAGATGACATCGCCGTCGGGGAGGACGTCAGCACGAAGGGATGCAGGTGGTTAGCAGCTATCAGCGTGTCTTCGATTACTGCCACAGGTCGCACGCGAGCGCATGAGAATGTCTCTCATAGGATAATTCTGCTCCCACCAGCGTGCGTCCGTGGCGCGCTGCATGTTTCGAGCCACCGCTCACCTCCATGACAGAGTTTGCGGAGGCGACTATCAACCTAACGTAGCAAAAATGTGATTCACCCGAAGAGTCGACATGTCTCCACTGATCGACGATTTAATCCCGATGGTCCCGTGCCCACTGCAATCATAACTGGCGATGTCATCGTGTCAACATGTGAACACGTAGGGGTAGTCTGCTGCGGAACTTGATGTTCAACAATACGATGAACGGTGTTCTTCGAAGCACTTGTTCGTGCATCAGCATCGTGCTCTTTCGGCAGAGATCCACAGATCATCATCTGTCCTACTTTACAGAGCAATCAAGCCTCCGAACCCTACGTTCCGTGAAGAGCCGTGGACGGGCAACGATTTAGCTTCTACTGGTGATTTCACTGTACTTCTACCTCTTTCCGTAGATGCTCACGACAGTATCCCCTTAACATCCGACCAGCTTCGCCGTTTTGGAGATACTTGTTCACGGGCTCTGCGTAATAATAATCTGCCCTTTGTCAAAGTCTTATGTCTCAACGGCTTTCCCCATTTGCACCACATATCTTCGCTAGGAACATCCCCCGTGTGTGTGTGTGAAGTCTTATGGGACTTAACTGACATTCCCCGTCCGTGGCTGTTCCTCTTACATACTTTACTTGCAGCGTCACGTGCCCGCAACGCCACCAGGAGACATCCAACGTCGCAGTGGGGAGTGGTCATAATGTTTTGGTTTATTTGTGTAGTTATACACCGTGCCCTTCTCTCATAAGTATTTCTATCGTAGTTGTTAGAAGTAACAGAAAGATATGTCAGAAAGTAATATTTAGTTAGAAGACACGGTGCTGAATGCATTCAGAAGAACGATACCTTGCGAAACAGGAAACGGTGGTAACACACGTATCGAACGATAAGGAAGGGCATTTCTCATGCGGGAACTTGGGAACGCCAGTACGTCGAACATTGCGTTAGAAAGTCCAGTTACTGGAAGTGAGGTGCTCGCGAGCGTTCTGAGAAATTACCGAGAATAGTTGAAAGAGCATCGTCCGCAGTGCTGACGGCAGCGAGCGCGAACAGACTATCGCGTGACGCCTGGCGAGCGAAGAACTACGGCGATATTTTTAAGGCGAAGCGCCCACTGCTTTAGAATGATTCAACGGCCAGAGGGCACAAACAACTAACGAAGAAGGCACGGTTCACCTCATACTGACTGCAGCGTGCGACCCGGAGCGAAAGTCACGATCGTAAAGCGCCTTGAATTTATTCCTTCATAATAAAGAGAAATAATTTTTTAACCAAAAAAGCCACAAACAAGGAAGTTCACCATAAGAACCCGATTGTATAGCACAATTGGTGGAAAACTTCTGGCGCACACTATATGGTTTTAAATATTTACAGACATGCTAAGAAGCGATACGAAAAGACATCGGCATTAAAAATGAATGTAAATGTCGGCTGACTAGGGCCTCCCGTCGGGTAGACCGATCCCCGGGTGCAAGTCTTTCGATTTGACGCCACTTCGGCGACTTGCGCGTCGATGGGGATGAAAGGATGATGATTAGGACAACACAACACCCAGTCCCTGAGCGGAGAAAATCTTCGACCCAGCCACAAATCGAACCCGGGCCCTTAGGATTGACATTCTGTCGCGCTGGCCACTCATCTACCGGGGGCGGACATCGGCATTAAGAAAGCCAAATAGAAGACTCACATTTGTTGGAAGCGTTCTGAGGAAGTGAATGTACATCTAAATTGCAAAGAAGATGCTAATGCCACCAATTACACAGTATTATTGTAGTTTTTTGTGTGCTTGTGAAGTCAGCATGATGAAAGAAATCGATAGAATTCAGAGACGTGCGTGTAACATGTCCGTACTAGTCCACACGAAAGTGTAACAGACATGCTCGGAAATGTAAAAAAAAGCGACGTTCTTCTCGGGAAATTCAGGAGCGATAAATTTAGCGAACCGTTTCTGTCTTTATTCCAGTTATTGACCACAATATTTTTACAGCACAAAATTAATTTCGGTCTACGATGACCATCCTGAGGGCATGCGTACAAACAATTTTTCAATCACATAGAGCAACATACGTAAATATGGTACAGTCATAAAGTAATGAAGCCAATAAAGCTTCGTGGTTTTATGTAAAATAAATATAAGTAGCACTTACAATATATTCAAGGACGCATGTTGACTCTATACTCCATCTTAGCATACATATACATTAATGATACAAAACATTATAACCACTTGTTTAACAGCGTCTAGGACCACCACTGAAACGCAATAGAGAATAGAGCAGCGATTCTGCGTAGCATGGTTTCCATAAGTCTTTAAGTTTTCCGGAGGTATGTGGCACCGATGTCTACGGATAGGTCACGAAATTTCCGTAAACTGTGGCCGCGGAGCTGGAGCTCGAAAACGTTCCACATGTGTTCAGATCAGACGAATTTGGTAGCCGTGAATTCACAATCAAGCACCTCAAACCACTTAAGCACGATTCTGACCTTCCGACAAGCACAGTTACCCTATTGCAAAATGCCATCGCTTTCGTGGATGGCATCAACCGTCAAGGGTCGTAGGTGGTCCACAATGACCTTTCTTAGTCCACAGTTGTCAATGGGCCTTCGGTCACTTCTACAGATCACGTCCTATGGCAGCCCAGATGAACGATGTCCGCATCACAATACTGGCCCCGCCAGCCTATGTGCGTGATGCGATGCGTGTTTCGACCATTTGTTCGCCTAAATGACGGCGTATCCGGACAAGACCGTCGATAAGGTGTAAAAATGTTTTTCATCCGACCACGAAAGTCATTTCCATTGATCCACGGTCCAATTTCAGCGATCCCATGGCTATTGCAGTGTTGGTTGACAATGTGTTTGGGTCAACATGAGAACACACAGGAGTCGTAAGCTGCCGGACCCCAAGTTCAACATAATGCGCTGGAAGGTGTGCTCTGGATTACATGTGCCTGCACCAATATTGTGCTCTGTCGTCAGATCTGTCACAGATTGCCGCATATCCTGGTTTCTGGGCAATCCTTCTGTGATGAGGAGTGCGCGTCCAAGACCTTTTCGCTTACTAGTAGTTTCCCCGTCCGTGGAGCACTTTCCATAGATTCTCACGACAATAGCAGCCGAGATACCCGTTACGAGTTGCCGGCCCTCAACACTTTTCGTTCTGTCAAAGTTGCTTATCTCAGTCCACTTGCGACCCGTATGCAAGAATGATTTCCCATTCGTCACTGTACGGTTTTCGCACACTGCCGGGGCAAAGAAAAAAGCAACACCCTCAAAGGTTGTGTTCTGGGGCACCAGGTTATAACATGTATACACGGAGGAGCTATTGCGTTAGTGATGCATTTGTCACTGTCATCGCCGATCGGAGGTTACTCAGGAGACCAGTCTGTGCATCCTCTGTTTTGACTCTGCAGGCAGTAACTATTACAGTGATCACAATTTGTTATGAGTGATGAGTGGATGCATCGAATGTGGGTAATAAAGCTATCAGCAATAATACGGTTCATACGGTATCTACTGAACTATTTTTTTTGTATTTAGGATATGTATACTGTGGACATTCTTATGTATGTCGTCATACTTAAATGAATTTGAGATAATGCGTTAAAAGATATCACAGTTGTAGTTCCAAGTTACTGTATTATGTGCATAATATGTTTTTGGCTTCATTGTGGTATCTTCATTATCCCCCATTATGTGATCTACGTGAAAACCGTCTTTTATAAACAGTGGAGAATATTTTGTCTTTGAATTACACTGTGAATCACGATGGCTTATTTTTCATTGATGTTACCATGATTTTGACAGATGATGGCGCAAAGAATTTTATTATAACGTCCTTTATAACCTCTGGTATTTTCAGTTTACTTCACGATTGTTTTAGTACCAATGACTGTAGACTGTGTGAAACAGCGTTCCATCATATCACATTTGTATAACATTTTTTTCTTTTCTTTTTCAGCACTATTTAATAGGAAACGTATTATTTTATTCGTATTTCAATGGAATCTGTATAGATAGTATTGTTACGCTGTTATAATTTACATTGTATAGTTCTTAGTGGCGTACTTTGTGATTAAGGCAGGATGGAGTGAATTAATACGCTGATTAATTAAGGTGTTACGGATAGTTTATACAACTTTTTCCGCAAATCTGGTTATTCTCGGTGCTTAGTCGTGTGAATCTAGATATGTATATCTCATAAAATGCCCATTAATTTGGCCTTTGCAGACAATATGTAAAATAGTGACATTTCTCTCAGGAATTTCCTTGGAGTGTTTACTTTGTCTGAGATGCGTGCCGAAAACTGAAAGGTTATTTTTGCTTTATTTGTGTGTTCTTTGGGTCGTTTTAAAAGCTGTCTTTGTCAGTCCAACTTAGGCTTTATTACATTCGCTGCATTTGATTTTGTAAACACAGAATGATTCTATCGCTGTGTTTTTCTGTTTTGTGACTGATGTTTTCTCCTAATGTGTTGCTGGTATGGAACTGTATTTTGAGATTTGCTTTCTTTAGTGTATTATCTATTGTCTGATACATGTCCACAATACGGAAGTATTATAAATTTATCTTTCTTTCTTGTTGCAGTCTTTGTCAGGGTAATTTCGTCTTTAATGCTGTTCTGTTTTGTATTTAATTTCTTTTTATATAGTTTGTTTACTAGCTCTGGGCTACAGCCATTACTGAATGCTACTGATGTATATTTAGCCATGATTTAATATTTGCTATGGTATGAAATTTTAAAAATGTATTTTCTTCCATATTTGAAAGCTGCAAGACGCGTCGTGCTGAAAATCTTTATAAAATCGATAGCACAGTTTCTTCGTACATCAATATCTCAAACACAGCATATTGGAGCAGTAAAATTCTAATTATTCCTCGATGACTTCTCAACACTTGTTACCTTTATATGGGCTCTTGTCAGCAACATATCAAGACACGTACCGCTGTTTCGCAACAAGCTCACAAGTCATCGCGTGACACTAAATCACAATCTTTGCTGGTGCTCGCGCTTTTCTGCGTTCCAGAACCTAGAAAACGCGCGATTAGCACGAAAACATCTTTGGTACGTTATCCCTGTAGTTCCTGTACCGGTAGTTCGAATACAAGTCAGTGGACTCGAAAGCGCTATTTTGCGTATCTAAAGGCAGCTAATGTATCGTTCCGTACGTTGTTATGGAATGCTAACTGCGTTGATCAATGAGCCGACGGAATTTCGCTTGAACAAAGAACCAACTGATGGACGTGTATTTCCAAGGAAAGGCGGGAAGTATGTACGAGCTTTATGTCACGTCGATATTGAAACAGTATGCACGGACCAGCGGCTTCGATGGACAAGGACTGGGGAGACATACTGTTTCAATTCAGTATACAACACTGTCTTGTTTTGAGTAGTCACGCCTATGTTATTTGTTTTTGGTGCCGCGAGTGAAACTATAGTCAGGAAATATTTTTTCTAATCACACAGAGATAGCGGTATGACGGGTTCAGATAGCAGCATTCTAGTACGTACAAAGGTGAGTAACTTGAAATGAATAAATATTGTATGTATAAACGCAAAAATTTTATTCATAAACATAATAAGCAAACTTTAGGTATTAACCTTAGCTGTTCTTCTGATCTGATGCACACTGTTCATAAGTCCAGCTGATGTATGCATTACTACTACTTCACTGCCTAAATCACGCGTCTTTCAGTCGCAAACCATTAGCCTCCCACATAACATACGTTGGCAAAATGGTGAATTCAACACCAGATGACAGTTGAACTATGTTTGGATACGTTTGCTCTGCATGTAAATTGTTTATACGTTGCTACGGACCCTTTGTGACCTTATGTCGCTTGTAACTAAACAATACCTCAAACTCACGGATAAGTGTGAAGCATATGTATCAAGTCATGTATCAAGTCAGATATCAACTACTAATCGACTACATGGTCCTTCTTGCTAATATATCGAATGATGCTACCTTACTTCTATCAGTGATGTTTCTGAATATCTCTGAGTTACACTGAGTTTCACTCTAAACACACTTTGCAATATTTCAACTAGCCGTGGTTTATTAGTCCTGCATATCCTTGACTGATGTCGAAGTTACGAGTCGCGGCAGTTGCAATCCTCAGCTCTGCTCGGAAGAGACGGTGTCACGTCGACAGTGTGGATCGAAAATGCGTCTCCTCTAAATGAATAAAGAGACACAAACAAGGAGGAAGACCGGAGACACTGCTATGAGTGTTCTGCAGAGATCCACCTAAATCAGTCTCGGACAAATGTGGATGTTGTCTGGTGATATCTTTGTCGACTAGCAATTGCAGTACCTTGCGTGAATCAGGACTTACTCTGAACACCTCATTTGTACTGCCGCTAAACATTCATGTACACACTGGTGAGACGCAACATGACGACCAGTACCCACCACGTGACTGAGTGCCGTCTGTTGACGTTGCGGACACGTGGCACGATAATGAACGTACGCTAGCGGAAAAAAATGCAACGCGCTAAGGACAAGGTCATTAGATTGATAAGTAAAGTGACAGCCAATTCGTCAGGGTTGGAAATGTGGTACCAAATACAGACCAAATGAAACACCTGTCCCACAAAGGGTGCCCAAACAGTCACATCAGTACACTGTGTATATGCATGCATTTGCATATACAGGGTATTTCAAAAATGACCGGTATATTTGAAACGGCAATAAAAACTAAACGAGCAGCGATAGAAATACACCGTTTGTTGCAATATGCTTGGGACAACAGTACATTTTCAGGCAGACAAACTTTCGAAATTACAGTAGTTACAATTTTCAACAACAGATGGCGCTGCGGTCTGGTGGTGGTGGTTAGTGTTTAACGTCCCGTCGACAACGAGGTCATTAGAGACGGAGCGCAAGCTCGGGTTAGGGGAGGATTGGGAAGGAAATCGGCCGTGCCCTTTCAAAGGAACCATCCCGGCATTTGCCTGAAACGATTTAGGGAAATCACGGAAAACCTAAATCAGGATGGCTGGAGACGGGATTGAACCGTCGTCCTCCCGAAAGCGAGTCCAGTGTGCTAGCCACTGCGCGCTGCGGTCTGGGAAACTCTATAGTACGATATTTTCCACATATCCACCATGCGTAGCAATAATATGGCGTAGTCTCTGAATGAAATTACCCGAAACCTTTGACAACGTGTCTGGCGGAATGGCTTCACATGCAGATGAGATGTACTGCTTCAGCTGTTCAATTGTTTCTGGATTCTGGCGGTACACCTGGTCTTTCAAGTGTCCCCACAGAAAGAAGTCACAGGGGTTCATGTCTGGCGAATAGGGAGGCCAATCCACGCCGCCTCCTGTATGTTTCGGATAGCCCAAAGCAATCACACGATCATCGAAATATTTATTCAGGAAATTAAAGACGTCGGCCGTGCGATGTGGCCGGCACCATCTTGCATAAACCACGAGGTGTTCGCAGTGTCGTCTAAGGCAGTTCGTACCGCCACAAATTCACGAAGAATGTCCAGATAGCGTGATGCAGTAATCGTTTCGGATCTGAAAAATGGGCCAATGATTCCTTTGGAAGAAATGGTGGCCCAGACCAGTACTTTTTGAGGATGCAGGGACGATGGGACTGCAACATGGGGCTTTTCGGTTCCCCATATGCGCCAGATCTGTTTATTGACGAAGCCGTCCAGGTAAACAGAAGCTTCGTCAGTAAACCAAATGCTGCCCACATGCATATCGCCGTCATCAATCCTGTGCACTATATCGTTAGCGAATGTCTCTCGTGCAGCAATGGTAGTGGCGCTGAGGGGTTGCCGCGTTTGAATTTTGTATGGATAGAGGTGTAAACTCTGGCGCATGAGACGATATGTGGACGTTGGCGTCATTTGGACCACAGCTGCAACACGGCGAACGGAAACCCGAGGCCGCTGTTGTATCACCTGCTGCACTAGCTGCGCGTTGCCCTCTGTGGTTGCCGTACGCGGTCGCCCTACCTTTCCAGCACGTTCATCCGTCACGTTCCCAGTCCGTTGAAATTTTTCAAACAGATCCTTTATTGTATCGCTTTTCGGTCCTTTGGTTACATTAAACCTCCGTTGAAAACTTCGTCTTGTTGCAACAACACTGTGTTCTACGTGGTGGAATTCCAACACCAGAAAAATCCTCTGTTCTAAGGAATAAGCCATGTTGTCTACAGCACACTTGCACGTTGTGAACAGCACACGCTTACAGCAGAAAGACGACGTACAGAATGGCGCACCCACAGACTGCGTTGTCTTCTATATCTTTCACATCACTTGCAGCGCCATCTGTTGTTGAAAATTGTAACTACTGTAATTTCGAAAGTTTGTGCGCCTGAAAATGTACTGTTGTCCCAAGCATATTGCAACAAACGGTGTATTTCTATCGCTGCTCGTTTAGTTTTTATTGCCGTTTCAAATATACCGGTCATTTTTGAAACACCCTGTATATGCATGCATTTCCACCATCCGTCTTACTAGTCGTTACGCCACTCTACAGCAATTAGACTGGGCATCTTGTTGGGAGTAAAAACACTACCACATTATTAGCGGGACCTGCAAGCTTTTCTCGATGATCCTTTCGGGGAAACGGACAGGACTAACAGATACAAGTGAATTCCGTGTATTTAATAACCGATGGACTTTTACCAAAAAGGACTCCACAGTGCTGTGCCGCACAAAAACAGCTACACTGGCACATTTTTTGGGTAGAAACTGAAATGCCATGAGCCACAGTTAAAGTGGACTGTTTGATAGACATATCCCCAGTAGCAGTTAGCCGTTATAAGAAGCGTCTGAAGCCTAGCTGTGGACATTATAAGCAACCGTAGTAACTGTACAATTTGCACCATTTCATTACTGATGTACTAAGAGAGCTTTTTTCCTTGTGCTAGCATTCTTTAGTACCCACTGTATGTAGTAGGATTACTGACGTAATATGCAATACCCCAAAGGAAATATACTGGGTGATATCTTTATTGAGAAGACACACGCACGCACACGCACACACTAAGCCTGATCATTTACAAGCCGTGTCATACAGACGTTCGCTGTACCCGTAATTAATAATTACAAATCGAAGTGCCGGCCGCGGTGGTCTCGCTGTTCTAGGCGCGCAGTCCGGAACCGCGCGACTGCTACGGTCGCAGGTTCGAATCCTGCCTCGGGCACGGATGTGTGTGATGTCCTTAGGTTAGTTAGGGGACTGATGACCACAGCTGTTAAGTCCCATAGTGCTCAGAGCCATTTGAACCATTTTTGAACAAATCGAAGTTCACTTTTATATACGAATGCAATGAATTAAGTAAATAAAAACAGTTACTGTTCCATTTAGTTACCTGGAGCTGAGTTGCCTCTATAAAACAGTCTCCTTCGGAATGGGGAGAATCGTAGGACTGTCCCGTCCTCGATATCAGACAGCTCCTGCTGTGAAGCTAACTACACGAGAGAGCAGAGAGTGAAATGTGAAGAGTCCCTCATCTGCACGTTTCTGTTTGAAAGCAAACGATTCGTTACGTGCGGCACTTTGGTCACAGTAACAGGGCGTCCTGTCGGCGCACGTGTAAGATTAAAGGAAGCTTTGGAGAAACTTCAGTAGCCTAGATCAGTTCTCTTTCGATGTAACGTGCCATTTTGGGAACGTCACGGTAACTAGCTTCGCACTGACGCGTCGAGCTACAAAAGAGCAGTACCTGCTGTAATACTTGTTATTTTTCTGCTCCATGGTAATGCGATCCGCCTGTAATTTGTGTTGTAAGACTTATTTGTTTTGTAATGTTTCAAGCAAAAAGAAAACATCCAATAGAAAACGACGCGCCGTATAAGTGTGAGCGAAACAAAAGGTGGACCACGGAGACGACCGACGCACCATCCGGTACGCGGCGAACAAAACTAATGATCGTAGTAGCAGTAGCATTACAATGGAGTCCACGCATCCCAAGGACACAAACAAGAACTAGCCGCCTTAAGCCTGGAACCATAAATAATAATTTTTCGTATACGATTGTAATGAGAAGAATCATTCATTCCGTTCGCTAGTCCCTTTAAAGTCACAATAAGGAGATAATGCGTTTTGTCAGGGCTGTGACGATCTCACATTTTTTGCAAGAGACGAAGCCTACTGCTTTTGCTACTCAGGCAGCAAGGTTCTGTATGGTAATGCAATGAAAGTAAAACACGATTATTCTCGATTAGGTACAGATTGTTTCGAAATCTAGGAATATAATTAGTTTTGCAAAGACGCCAGTCGAAAACAGCGCACGCCTGAATTGGAGAAAAGAATTTTCTTTGGCAGTTGAATAGACGGATCTGAGTAGAATCTATTTTTTATTGTTTTCGAACTAAAGGTCAGTGTAGAGAATTCCAAGAAAAAGTATAGCAATATGGCTCATGCAGTTATTCTGCTGTAATTAATGGTGGAATAAATTTCTATGGAGACATGAAATTAAATTCAAAATTATTGCCATTTAACAGTGTCATGCCTGAGGTTTTAACTTACTGAAAACTGATTTTTGAAAGTTTGTTGAACACGACATTGCACTGAAGTCGTAGCTCTAAGTTTGTCTATTATTTCTGGCAAAGACAAAATAATGACTGTGGATGATAGTAGTTAACGTAGTACAAGAAAAGTCCACAATAATTTATTTTTTCTGGCAGCATATAACTATTTTTCCGGAAAAGAGGCAACTTAAATATTGCGATATTACTAAATTATACTCAGGTGGCGAACATATTTAACACATTATTCTCGCTGCTTCCGTCGGGAAAAAATATTTTGTACGCACAGCTTAGATGAAGAACGAGAAAAATAAAGTCTGGGAAACCAGAAAGAGAGCACGATGAAATCGTTGTTTTCAATGAAGTATTGTTTAGTAGATATTAGTTTTGCATTTGAAAATTGTAAGTTCTCTCTACATAATTTAAAAGACAATAATGTATTGAGTTAATAAAGCCAATTAAGAAAGCTTTGTCAATCAGATGAAGTTTTTGTGCATACAGGCTAGCTGGTTATAACATAGATCAGAAGCGCGATTTTCCTCTGAATTATTGATAGCTTTTACAGCAACAAATATATCGCACACCGGCAAGAAAAGTGACGAGTCAAAAAACGGCAATTTTCAGTTTTTGGTACCGAAAAAGACGTGTCAAGTGCCCCAACGTGCACGAAAAACGTCACCCCTTTATCTCTCAATTTGCACCCTTCAGGGTAGTTGTGTCAGTTTTGTTGAGGTTACTTCATGGTTCGCCACGGCAAGATCAGATTCACTTCAGCGTTGCTACTGGCAGGTGTGCATGGGTCATTCAACATAATTTTTAGTATCATTGATTATTACGATGTCTGTTTATGCTATGTCTATCTTGCAATGTCCTTCAGACACGTATGCGTCTCTAAAGGTATAGACAATATTTTCAGGGTTACAATTGTTGTAAATATTACGAAAATTCGTTCGTTGCAGCGTACATCAAAAAAATGGAAATTTCTGCTGTAAAGAAAGTTCACATTGTATACGGTACCTTCCCTTGCCGAAAAGTGTTTCCACAAGTTGTAAGCCCATTTATGATTATATGATTTCGTAAATTGTGTTCCTTAAATTTTACCTAATGCATGTTCATTATTAATTTTCATAAATCACAAATTTACGTGTTTTATTTTTCTAATACAAAAATTTCAACTTGTTTTTCATTTGTTATTTCAGCTTAGGTTCTAATTTTGCGTGATCGACGTTCGAATGTCATATTACATTAAAGTAAGTAAAAGTGGTTGAATTACTACACGAGCAGTCATTTAGAAAATCAAGAAGAGTAGCACAACTCAAAGAATTAATTAATAATTATCTGGCAACATCTCATATTGAACGAGTACAGAAATACATGTCCATATTACTGTTGTATAGTCCATAATGGATTTTACTGCCTAAACTTCTAAATAGAAATTAAAATGGCGCATATGCTGCTACAGTGTAAGTTTTATAGAATTCTTTAGGTCGGTTTTTCACAAGTACTGCACTTTTGAGTTGTGTCACTGTTCTCGCCGGGGTGCGATATATTTGCTGCTCAGTGCCGTATTAATTAAGCCGCACTACTCATCAGAATTACGGAACGTAACTGACGTAGTTATCATCGCCTCTTAATAGGGTTGCTAGCAGAAGCAGATGAAGTGTTAAATGCAACAGGAAGTGAAAGACAAGTAATTATATAAACTCATCAAAGTAAGAGTGCAATCGTTCAATTTCCCTTATGGCGTGGTCATTACTCTTCAATCTCCCAGTCTGATTTTGTCGAAAACGCAGGAAGAGATTAAGTACAATGAGGCTTTTACGGCAGGAACAGATAACCTTTCACATTCTGCAGGAGTATTCAGTGGCAGTTAAAAAGCTGACTCGTATTACTCTGCGCCATGCTCTTAGCCGCGGAAGCCAATGTGGGTTTACAAAGTGTCGGACCCACGTCGCTGCTGAATTCAAACACGCCAGCTGCACGTTAAATATTTACTTTGTCGAGGGGCCTAAAAGCGGAAAACTTCAGAGAAGTGAAATTTGGCCGCGCCCCTAGAGGCCATAATATTTTTCCTTCCCGTCCAAACTCTCCTGGCGAAGTGCCAGCGCCATCGAGCGGCACAATGCACAGCGCGGAAAGATATTCACGCTACGCCGCCTCCAACGGCCCCTCCGGCTCTTTTTGTACGGGAGAATTTTATTTGCCAGGGTCTCTTACGGCTGGAAATTTGTCCTCGACAGCGCGATGAACGCTTCTGGTTTAGACTTTGATGCTCTCAGGCATGGAAGACTGGGGAGGTGGATTAGGTTTACGTTGCGCTCCATTTAAGAATCGGAGGAGTCTGCAAAGGAATTTAAAATGTTCGCATATGAGCACGCGTATCATGAAACAAACAAATACATCACTTTCCACGTAAGGTTATAACCAAGCAATGTATTTAACAGTTTATGCATACATAACATTTCTAAAAATGACGGATTGTAGCAACAAGACAGTTTACTGCTTTTCTACGTATCAAATTAACCTTTATAGATAACAACAGCATTATAAACCCCCAATATAAAGACAATATATTATTGAGAAACATTGGTAGTGCGAATATAAAGACTGTGTGAAGTCAGTTGTTGTCATCGAGTTTTAAGCAAGAAAGACCATGAAGTACGAGGGGCATTTGAAAAGTCCGTGCAAAAATAAAAACTACTTACGTGTTTGGGGTAAACCTTTTTTTATTTTTCGACATAGTCTCCTTTTAGTCTTATACACTTCGTCCAACGCTGTTCTAATTTGTTGATCCCTTCCGAATAACAGGAATTGTCGAAGTCTGCAAAATTGCTATTAGTTGCTGCAATCACCACCTATTTGAATAAAATCTTTGTCCCACCAGCCATTTCTTCAATTTGGGGAACAAATAGCAGCCCGAGGGAACCAAGCCTGGAGAATAGGGGAGATGTGAAACGAATTGGAATCCTATTTCCATTAATTTTGCGACCACAACTGCTGAGGTGTGTGCTGGTGCATTGTCGTGATGGAAAAGGACTTTTGCGCTCCAATCGCCAGCGTTTTTCTTGCAGCTCGGTTTTCAAACGGTCCAATAACGATCAATAATATGCATCTGTAATAGTTTTACCCTTTTCCAGATAGTCGATGAAGATTATCCCTTGCGAATCCCAAAAGACAGTCGCCATAACCTTTCCGGCCGAAGGAATTGTCTTCGCCTTTTTTGGTGCAGATTCTCCTTGGTAACCCATTGTTTAGATTGTTGTTTGGTCTCAGGAGTGACGAAACGACGCTTAAAGTCCTGCGGATTCTTCCTGAACAGCTGCAAACCATCCTTGCAACACTTCACACAATTCCGTTTTCGGTCAAGCGTAAGCAATCGCGGAACCCATCTTGCAGATAGCGTTCTTATGTCCAAATGTTTACGCAAAATATTACGTACCAGTTCATTCGAGATGCCCACAGCACTAGCAATCTCACACACCTAAACTGTTCTGTCATCCATCACCATAAGATGGATTTTATCAAAGATTTCTGGAGTCGTAACCTCCACAGGGCGTCCAGAACGTTCAACATCACTTGTACCCATATGGCCACTCCGAAAATTTTGAAACCACTTACCAACTGTTCTAATCGAAGGTGCAAAGTCACCGTAATGTTTATCAAGCTTCTCTTTCGTCTCGTGAGGCGTTTTGCCTTTCATAAAGTAATGTTTAATCACCACACGAAATTCTTTTTCGTCCATTTTTTGACAATCACTCGACTTCTTTGATTCACACGAATGCCAAACACAAAGAAATACACCAATATGGCTGAAACTTGATGTGCGTTCTTTCCAAAGATGCTACTAACTAAACATGACCTCGATACACGGCGGTGGTACCACCTCTCGGACTTTGCACGCACTTTTCAAACGCCCCTCGTATCGCTCATTAGCGCAAAGCAGATTTAACAGTAGTATATGAAGGAAACTGTAACGTACCCTTCGTACATATTCTAGTATTTCAAAAAAAGGAGCCATAAGAATACTTCTAAGACATTTTACGGAGGCATCTGTATTGTTGTTCATTATTGTCAGCGCTCTATCGCATTACAGAACCTTCAAGGGCAAGTCTTCATTAAGTTTAAATCTACAAGTATTCAGCTGAAACTATTTATCAGAATCTCCAGTTTTCCTGATTCGGGAAAATAGCGCGTTTTTTCCTTTAAGAAACCGATTTAGGATATAGACCGATGTAAGTCTGAAATACGGCGTAATAAGCATAAAAATTGACGACTCCGTTTGATGATTTTGCTACCAAAGATGTCCAGTGTTTAATGCTAGTGCGAAGATTAAATTCATTTTTCTTATGGTGAAGAGAGGTTTCATACAGTTGTTTTAGGTGAAAGAAGAGGTTCATAATTTTCTGAACAGGATGGCGGCGAGCTGGTATGACATGGGCATACAAAAACTGCCACAATGTCTACAAAAATGCATCGACAGAAATGGTGACTATGTCGAAAATTAGCTAAATGCTCAAGCTGTAAACTGATTTAAACCATTGTAGAAATAGACAGGTCTATGTACGTAGAAAAAAATAGGAGACCTTACTTTTGGGATTACCCTCGTACATTACTAGCGACAAGTGAAATTATCACAAAAAGCTTTATTGAGACTGTAATTAAGGCAGATACCGTCTGGATCACTTTCATGTTTCTTCGAATTACCGATTTGGAACTTTGATAAGGTCATCTTTAGATTCAATATTGGTTCACCACGAATCCCAGTTCGTCATCAAAGCGAAGGTTCAGTTAAAACTGAGTTAGGGTTGAAATGTTCCAGTTATTATTTATTTAATCTATGCACATTTTGTATTTTAAACTGATCTCAATTTTCATTCACTACCCGAAGGCACCTCATGGTCTTTCACGAATGCTTTAACAATATTTACTTTGGTTCGAATGGCTCTGAGCACTATGGGACTTAACTTCTGAGGTCATCAGTCCCCTAGAACTTAGAACTACTTAAATCTAACTAACCTAAGGACATCGCACACATCCATGCCCGAGGCAGGATTCGAACCTGCGACCGGAGCAGTCGCGCGTTTCCGGACTGAAGCGCCTAGAACCGCTCGGCCACCGCGGCCGGCAATATTTACTTTCCGTTGCTGTGATTCGCTCCAACAGTGTGGCAATCAGGCTCCCGAGTCCTAGGGTACTCCTCTCTATCAAATAAAACCCGGTATATCTTGAGACAGGGTGTTCATGGGGAAAGCATTCTTCACAATCTACCTGAGCTTCGCACGGAACTTGTTTTTGAACGTCATGATCGTTAGCGGCCTCGACCCACGATGACGGCCGCAGCTTTATTAGGTTGTAATGCAGAGTAGATTTGGAAGAGCGCGTCAGCCGTAGCTGTGAGTACCGTGCGCCACCCAGTGCTGGAGCGCGACCGCAGTGACCCGCGGCTCGCGGCCCAATATACCGTGGCCGGCTGCGTGCCAGAGTCACGGGGGAGGGGGACGATCAATATTAACTGCCAGAGCCGGCCAGCGCTGCGTGCCCCGCGGACACCCGTCTACGTCGGCGCCTGCACCGCCTCTGACGTGGTGTGCATGCAAACAAAGCACTGTGCACACAAACAAAAATGACTCACTCAGTTACAAAGGGTCCGAGGGAAGTTCCGTACTTTGAGGCACCCGATGGACTGGTAGCTGTATTTGTCGGTGCATGTTTACATTTCGCCATGCTTGCACTGTAGCCAACAGCTCTATGCCCTCTTCGGTCACAATACACTGTTTGACAATTGCTAAGGAACAGAGACATTGTTGAACAGGAATAGCCGGCCGGCGCGGCCGAGCGGTTCTAGGCGCTACAGTCTGGAACCGCGCGACCTCTACGGTCGCAGGTTCGAATCCTGCCTCGGGCATGGATGTGTGTGATGTCCTTAGGTTAGTTAGGTTTAAGTAGTTCTAAGTTCTAGGGGACTGATGACCTCAGCAGTTAAGTCCCATAGTGCTCAGACCCATCTGAACCATTTTTTTAACAGGAATAATCACAGGCAATGGTGGACGGTATCAAACACAGTAGATACGTAATAGAGGTGGAGTGGTATAATTATAACGAAAAATGTTACAGCTCTTACCAGATGGGATAGCAGGTCAAAAGACATAAATAACGTTTGTGTCAGACACATGTCAAACACCCAACATAAAGGTCGATATCAGACTCTTAGTAAGGAATATGTCCATATTGGGCACTAATGGACATTTTGCATCTATTATTAATGCTGGCTACCTAACTGTTGAGTAGTCCTTGGTGGATATTGTCCTACTCCTCTCTCAAGGCGGTTTTCAGTTCTTGCAAGGTTCGAGGAGGGAGGTGTTCGTTGAGAAACACGTTTGACAAGGGCGTCGCAGGCATTTTCTACGCCGGCCGTTGTGGCCGAGCGCTTATAGGCGGTTCAGTCCGGAACCGCGTTGCTGCTACGGTCGCAGGTTCGAATCCTGCCTCGGGCATGGATGTGTGTGATGTCCTTTGGTTAGTTAGGCTTATGTAGTTCTAAGTCTAGGGCACTGATGATCTCAGATGTTAAGTCCCATAGTGCTCAGAGCCAATTGAACCATTTTGAGCATGTTCTACAGGATGTAAGTCCGTGGAGTACGCAAGATATTCCATACGTTCAGTATCTTCACTTTCCAGTGTGGCCGTCATGTCAGTGATCCTGTGGGGACGGACACTGCCGTCAACAAACAGAAACTCGGGACCTGCGCCTCCTCTAAACAGACTGACGGTACAGAATAATCTCCCTGAAATACAGCTGTGCTTTACGGTATCTGGCACAAAGATATGTAGCGGTATTCGGCGATTGTGGGCGATGCCTGCCTACACAATAACGCCTAGACTGTAACGATGGCATTCATGAACATTCTGTGGTTAGTAATGTGTTCCTCTCTCCTTCCATGCTAGTACTGGCCACAGTGAAGCGTGATTCGTCGTAGAACATCACTCTGGACCACTGTTGCTGACGCCAACCAACACGCCCCCTATACCAACGAACTCTCTCTCGACGATGGTTTGGTTGAATTGGGATGATTTTAACGGGCTTCCGAGCATACAAACCAGCCTGGTTTAATTGTTGCGAAATGGTTCTGGGGGAGGGACATGTTCCGGTAGAGGTTGCAAGGTCTGCAGCGATCTGCCCAGGGGTGAGTTGTCCGTGCCTTTTCGTGATTAGTGTTACGTGTCGATCCTCTTGCGGTGTAGTGGTCCGTTTACCACCACCGGCATGCTCTCGCATAGTATTTACACCTTCAGTGGCCCTTTTTTCGCGAGATGACACTTTTGGAAACACCCGTTACTGTGACCGTAGTAGTTACCCTTTGACCGGCTTCGAGCCCTTCAACTGCTCGTCTGCGATCGTAAGCACTCAGTCTCTTGCAGATCTGTTGCCGTACCACACGGAATGTCACACTATTGTCAAACACCGTGCTGCATGAACTACCGAATGCATGCAGAGCGTTCGTGAGCAGCATTCGCTGCAGTCAACACGTCCTGACCTCCACATTTCCCTTTACTGTTATTGGTCGGGTATTCCCTAGCAATTCCCGGTTCTTCTGCACCAAATGGCAGTTGTTCCTTTGCATATGTCAGTTGTTCCTTAGCAGTTGCCAAACACTGTACTAACTCTGACTGGCAGAATACAGCTATCAGGCTGTCATATTCTACAGCTCAAGTGCAGGGCGAGCCTGACCGGGATAATCATTGAGTGGACATAAGTCACGAGCGTTCAGTCTCAACGTTCACTTTTTTCGTGATGCAAAAGGTATTCTTTATATTTGGTTGTGTTGGTGAGCCCAGGTTAGGTTGAACGGCTGTCAGGCAGCCATGGCGGGGCTGAGAGGTGATCAAGTTAGGAAGGTATGTGTCCCATCGCGGATCTAGGTCCACGAAAGTGTTTCGAAGTTATCACGACCTATCTACTAGCTGGGTGCCGATGCGAGAGTGAACTTTTGGTTAGGGATAGCCCGCTTCAGCGGCGATAAGCAGTCAACACGTGATGGATTCCCCAAGTTCCCTGTTTGCTATACAAACCGAGTGCTTAGAGATCAGATTTTCAGCTACACTAGTTCTTAGGATGCTGCTGGGGCGCTGACCTTACTTGGCACATAGGCCAGATAGAATTATAATGCGATGATACAAGAAAATAATTTCAGAAAAACTTTGGTACAATAAGAGACTGCATCGAGAGCTGCATCAAACCAGTCTTTGGACTGAAGACCACAACAACAACAAATAATACACTTGCTAGACGGCCTGTACGCTATACGATGCTTCTATCTTCCAAGTTTACTCTCAGTTGCCTTCTAGAATACTATAAGGCCGTAAGGATTAATCAGTAGTGCCGTCTCTGCCGTAGTGGTTCAACAGACGAGAGCGGACACAGTCAACAAACCAAAGTGGCCGATCCCTCATCTTCCCTTAACAACTAAAACTGGTAAGTGGTTCTCTGTTTCTTACACGACACAACAATATCTTTCTCATCCAGGGAACAGGAATATCGATTCATCGGCGCAGGTAAGCCTCCGCAATGAACCCTGCTAGAATTCCGGGAATGTAGTGGACATAAAACCACTTTTCTGTCCACCACGAGTATATGGAGCATTAAATGACCTGCTTCAAAGCGTGTACTAAAATTTCGACAATGGCCAGCTTCTCACTGGCGATATTTTCCCGCTTATCGACTGACGATCACGCACCCCTACAGGTGTAGCTTAGCACGAAAGATCATATAATCTCCTTCAGAAACTCTTAAGGGATCTTAAAATTGGGAAGACATAAGCTTGAATTATTGCAACTGCTGATTCTAGATTTAGTCTTAGTATTTGTCCAATAATTATAGAGAAATAAAATTTATTCTTTTTGAAAGTCCTGTATTTTCTAATAACGTTAATAGTAAACATCAGCGATAACATTTACGGCTAATCAATGTAGTAGCAGTATACCACCGATGAATCCATATGGCTCTTTGTCCACGTTCCCAGCAAAACCACAACTATTCGATATGAAATTTCGACGTAGAGGGTGTAGAGATGTTTGTGTTCATGGTGTCAATCCAATCTAAGTAGGATGGTCACTGTTGGCTTAGATCTTGCAGGTTGCTCGAACCTTTACGACAGGCCACAATGAGTGACATCTTGCTATCTGTTGAGTACTTCTGCGGGGACACCACAGCCTCGAAAAACTTGAAGAACGACATAGTTTCCACCACACTGCTAATTTGAAATAGTACTTTATCAAGCACTGCTAGCTAATTTCGTGCCCTGCTCTTTCCGAAGTGCATACGTAGTACTCATTAAGTTGCATAAAACAGAAGTCCCATGCCATGCACAGCATATTTGTCAAAGTTCGCAGCTATTTGCACACGTAAAGGAACTTTAAACAGCTGTCTGTATGTCTAATTTGTACGAAGCGAGTGAGAAAGGTAATGAGACTGAGAACACTGAGAGCGAGCTGGTAACGCTGTGTTATCACTTGTGAAGATCGGTGTGTTCTTCCCTTCCAGATGCTCAGTCCGCGTTTCAGCTCCTTACAGCCATCACGTAATTTCTGACAGCGCTGTTAGTGAAGTTGTGTTTTTGTTCTGCGTTACGAAAATGGAACAGCGGAATTTAGAGCATGGTTATGCAGTCAAATTGTGTGTTAAACTTAGGGAATCTACGAGTATAAACTTCGAAAAGTTGAAACAGGTCTATGAGGAACAATCCTTATCAAGAACACAAATTTTTTCGCCGGTACAAATCATTTTTGGCAGGCTAAAAACACGTTGGAGAAGAACCTCACTCAGGGAGACATTCAAATGGTTCAAATGGCTCTAAGCACTATGGACTTAACATCTGAGGTCATCAGTCCCCTAGACGTAGTACTACTTAAACCCAACTAACCGAAGGACATCACACACATCCAAGACCGAAGCAGGATTCGAACCTCCTACCGTAGCAGCAGCGCGGTTCCGGACTGAAGCGCCTAGAACCGCTTGGTCACAGAGGCCGGCCGGAGACATTCAATTTCTAAAAGCGACGAAAACTTCGAACATATGCGTGCTCTTGTGAGATTAGACCTAATTTGTCTTTCCAGGACAAAGCCAACCAAGCGTTTACAAAGAGTTCCCTGAAAGGCTCAGGAAAAGAGTGAATCGAATGAGACCGGTCATTGGAGACAAGTGGATGCTACATCATGACAAAGCATCATGTCACTTCCATCAAGGAGATTTGTCCTAAAAGGCACTCGTGTTGTTCCACAGACCCCTATTCACCTTGCCTAATTCATTGCGACATTTTTCTTTTCACGAAAATAAAAAAAATGTCTTAAAAGGACATCATTTGGGACTCCGGAAAATTTGGCCGACACGTTGAAGGCCCTACCAGTTGAAGACTTTCAGCGCTGCTTCCAGGAGTGGGAACGACTCCGCCAGTGTATAACTGCCGAATAGAACAACTTTGAAGGGGGCAATATTGTTTGGAAAAATCAAAAACTTTGGTAGATAAAATCAGTCTCATTACTTTTCTCACACACCTCGTAGATCATTTTTCCGAGTTCTTGTACACTGATAATCATACTGTGCATACCTGTGAATAGCATGGGACTTTTGTTTTTCGCAGCTTAAGAGGATGATCTCCAGCAAAACGCTAAACTACATAGCACTGATTCATAAAGTACTATTTTTAAATAACTGTCTCGTGAAAAGATGTCATTCTGCCTTTCTAATCATCTACGTTGCGAGATGAGGCAGTCAAACAACTCGACCCATATTCACGCGGGACAGGCTTCAAATTCCACTGTCCTGATCTAAAATTCTAGTAGTTTTCTAAATAATCCGAGGAGAAAACTGCAATTGTTTGAAGTAAGATGCCACAGCCGACGCTTTCGCCCATTATTGACCGCCGTTGTTTTCTTTCCTAACCCTTCACCTCCGGTCCCTCTAGCCTCTAATGCGATCACCTGCGTTAAATTTATTCACTAGAAACGACGGAGAGGCTTCGTCCCGCATTATCCCTCAGTGGTTCATCCAACAACAGGCCACAGCAGTCCACCCGCCCCATTGCCGTCCCAAACCGAACCCAAGGTTATAGTGCGGCTCAGGACTCCCAGTGGACCACGCAAGTTTCCCGGTGGAACCGCTACACGCCACTTCACGTCACTACCTCTGCGGGCCCGAATGCTTTGTTACGTCTCATGCACAGATTGCGGAACCGGAATGTCTGAGTTCTCTGCCGTGCCTCTCTCATCATCTAGGCTAAATGGCGGAAAGAACGACAAAAATGTAGCCAAGCCTTATGACAAGATATGAGAAAAACTCGGAGGACTAGAACAGCACAGTAAGGATCCAGCGAGTGGAACCGTATCGTGAGGTGGTTGCCCGTTCGAGAAAGTCCGTCGTCTGTGAGTGCTCAACCGTTGCCGGATCCACGGCGCCTGGTTTGAATCCGTCGCTTATCAGGCAATGCCGGAAGGTGTGCGGTTGCGTGAGCCGCACGCCCATTGTTTTGAAAGGCTGCAGGCAGGAAGACGCACTCCGCTCCGAGGCGGCGGCGGCGGCGGCGGCGGCGGCGGCGGCGGCGGTCCCTAGGGCTCTGATGCAGCGGGGAGCTGCTATTGACGCAAGAAACGGCACCGCGTATGGGAATACATCGCGAGTGAAAGTCAAAGCCTCAAACGACCGAGAGCCCGCCGAACAATGGAACGGCGGGAAGCGGCGAGGCCAGGCGGGGCCGCAGCACCAAAGAGTCGGCCGTCGACGCCGCGGCAGCGGCTATACGCTATAGAGACCTGCCTGCTTTGTAAGCGGATGTCCCAAGTGTCGGGAGAATCCCGCTGTGTGTTAAGCACTTCCGGTCCCTCGCGCCATCTTGACGCATGCTACTGCCGCACAGACTTTACAACAAAAAATTGAGGAACGTTTTTCCAAAACTCGATATATGCAAAAAAAATTCTAAATTGAGTTGGCCTTTTATGTCAACCTATGAACCAAGTTTTTGCAAAAGCCGACTACTGCTGCGTTTATGAACACTCCAGATTGCAAGGTTTTACACGATATATGCATTCTTATAGTTACAGCAAACTATGCAAAGTAATTACTCTCTCGTACCTCGGCTCTCTTTGCTCAGCAAGCAGTTAACAAGAATGGTGCATACTGGTTGCTTCAGGTGATATTACTCATTGTAGTAACAGTATTTACTGGCAGGAATAGTGCTGCAACGAGACTGCATTGTTGGTTGGAACACCTGCAGCTTACTTTTAGACAAATATTCACTTGACGCTAGGCGGAAGCAGCATGGAAGACGAGTCTTGTGATTCTGAAAACGGCATACATGTCAAAGAATGTTCCGATGGGAGGAAATCCCGATTCAAGAAGATCTTACGTCGACCTGAAACGCAAAGAACAAATGTAAAAAGGAACCTACTACAAAATGCAATCATGGATTTGAGGTATTACCTTCAAAAGCTAAAGGAATGAGAGTGTGTAAAGCTGCTGAACTCTGCTACGAAGGTATTTCGTACTTCCACCACGTGTCATTAAATAAAATGGATCAAGGCAAGTTTCTGTTAAATTCCTTCGCCTCAGCGCAGAGTAGTGGACATCCAGAACGCAAAAAAGGAAGAAAACTGTGACAGTGTAATATACCAATAGAAAAAGGAATGCTGAAGTAGTGCCTGTTTTGTGCTGCCACTTCCCAAGGATTATCTGGAATGTAGGATAGGTTAACCTATCTAGCAAGCAGGTTCCATGAACGTGGAAGGTTGCCAAAGGAAAGGACAGGAGGCGACAGAACGGCAAAGCATCATAAGGAGGTAACCAATACCATTAAGAATGATATAAAAAAATATATAAATCAGAGTGAGTCACCTAGTAAGGTGGAGTCTACGAGAGGTTATTTGTCTTTAGATCTCACACTCAATCAAATGTTCAAGAGATTCCGTGAAGAAAGAAAAAAAAATTAGGACTGAAACAATGCTCCGTATCAAAATACAAGCATATATTTCACAAACATTTCATTCTATCATTCAGTGCATCTCATACCGACACCTGGTGCACTTGTAAGCTTTGTTTCATGGAAATAAAGGCAGAAACATTACTGCAGAAGAAAAGCGAATTACGAAATAGACGAAGATTAAATAAAATTCGTGCAAAGCGATTTTACGATGAAATGAAATAGGATAATCCTACAGTCATTAACATTTGCTTTGACACGCAGCAAAACCAGCCTACTCGGTCGGTGAGATTTTCTGCGTTAGAGGAGTATGGTTACACAATCTGCGCATCATGATCCCTAAGAAGGAGCAAACTTGGTTGGAGACAGAATCTTCAAGAGGATGCAGTCAACGTACTTCGGCTTTGCTGGACTTTCTTTCCGACTTGGATAAAAAAAGACACCAAATGGTAGCACCAGTACTATATATCTATTCTCAGATTCTTGCAGCAGCAAAAATAATAACAGCTGTATGATGGCGATGCTTACAGTGTTCTTGGAAAAGAGCGCAAAATTCAGTACTGTTCGTCACTTCATCCCATAGCTATATGCCTCCAGACCGAGCGTTTGGTGGAATTGAGAAAGAATATCACGATATTTTAGAAGAGCATGGCACTCTTAAAGTTCTTAACACAGATTGGACGGTTTTCAAAAATCTACAAGCTAGTGCAGAGAATGTACTAAAATCCAAGCTGCCATTCAAAATGAATGGGCAGTGTGTCATCTCATACAAGAAAGCAAAGAAAATTGTTAATGTGTCAGTAAGTGATACGTACTCTGGAGATACAGTAGAAGTTGACATCCTGAGACGAATGAAACCGTGTTATCCAATAGTACTAACATCCAACCTTTTATCAAAACAAAATATGGTAAGCAAAGAAAAGAAGAAAGATGTGTCTGCCTTGCTAAAGTATTTTGAAATTCCAGATGATACAAAGGAGTTTTAAAAAGATATCATAGACGAATGGTATATGAATATAAGAGGGAAAACTTGACAATAACAATGTGATTGTAACATGCAATACTTTTTGTGTTATTCATTTCGTACTTCATGTAGCACTGATAATAATGATATAAGCTAAACAGTTATGTTAAAATAGTTATCATTACTATTTTTGTTTTACGCCATTGTATTTTTCTTATTGATTGTATTCTCAGTTAAGTCAAAACTATAAATTAAAAAAATGCTATATATAAGAATATACGAGAAATACCCATTTGATAACAATGCAGGGCTGTAGTGTTTATTATATCATAAACACTGTAGTACATACAAAAGTTAATTGTGGGAAAAAAATCCACGGAATTGAGGGCAACGTAAGTGATACGAGCAATAATTATAAGCATTTATCGACTTCTGAAAACAACTGGTAAAACTCACACCTCAATGTACTGTTATAAAAAACAATTTAATACATTTCATTATAATATAAGGCTTTATCAATGTCAGTAAGATCTATAAGTCACGTAAAAATTCAAGTGCTCAAACATGTCTATGTAGGTGAAAACAGAACAGCTCATTTTATGAAAAACTTTATCTCTTGCATTTATCGAGTTTTGAAAAAACGCTCCTAAATTGTGTACAGTCTAAGGCACTGATGTATTTTGAGTTCTTGTGTATTAAACGTTTCGTTAATTTCAAAGACAAGAAAATAAACATAATAGACAAATTTAGCGAGAGCAGGCATTCCCTGCAGGAGAAACAGCTACTGCTAAAATTAAGTTTTCACGACAGCCTCAAGTCGCACTCAATATTTTTTTATTGAGCGGTTTCGCTCAATTTTACAACAGCATCATTTGTAACTGACGAATTTAAGTTAGAAGTATAAGGGTTGTCAAATGTAAACGACACAGATAAAAAGTAAGAATGGTTATTATTTCAAAATTAATCTTCAGAATTGTTAATTCATTTATCCCACTGTGAGACAAGACAGACAATGCCTCCATAGAAAAATGTCTGTGGTTGCCTATGAAACCATGATTGTGCCCAGGTATGAACCTCTTCGCCCGAAGCAAACCGACAGCCACGAATGTCTATCTTCAGGTCTCGAAAAAAGTGGAAGTCACACGAGGAGAGATCGGGACTGTACGGAGGCTGTATAAGGGCTTCCCCGTAAAACTTATGCAGCGTAGTCAAAACAATAGTCACGCCAGCTCCGGGAAAGTCATGATGACCTTTTTCTTTGATTGTAACGACCCGTTGCTCACCGAATTTTTGCAACAGGGCAACACAATTAACCTACAGCGGTATGTGGGCACTATGCAAAAAGTGAACCGCGGCAGTAAGTCCAAATGCCCAGGAATGTTGACGGACAGCATCATTCTGTTAAATGGTAACGCCCGTCGACACGATGCCAAGGTTGTTTCGACTACGCTCCAAATGTTTCGCTGGGAATCCCTTACACAGTTTCCATACAGCCTTGACTCCTCCCCATGCGATTTCCATATTTTTGGAGCCCTGGACAAAGAAATTTGTGGCAGTCGATTTCCTTCGGACGATACGCCTGGATACCATTGTGGTTCCGTAGGCAACCGCAAGCTTTTTTCCATAAGGGCATTGACGATCTTGTCTCTAAATGGGATGAATGCATTAACAGTTAAGGCGATTACTTTTTAAATAATAAACAGGTTACTTATGTCGTTTTCATTTGATTTCTGACGACGTTATTGTTAAACTGAGCGAATCCAGTCAATAACAAATATTAAGGGTGACTTGTAGCTGTCCTGCAAAACCGAACAAATTCAGTTTATATGATAGACAGTGCTATCTGGCAGTATACAGAGAACGACTTGTCACTGGGGTGTGAAGTATTTGAAAATACGAGGGTCGATCCTGTTTTTTTGGCGACACTGGATGTCCGCGCCAGATGTCTTTGGTGTCGCGCTAACGTTTGAACCTTCCTCTTTCATTTACAGGTGGTTCCGCTGTTCTGGGATAGTTGGCGCCAGCAAAGGAGTGTTCCAAAATGGAGTCTGTCATGGACGCACGTATATAACAGCGATGTGTGATCCATCGCTGAGGAAACTGCACCGATTGACATCCATCGACGCCTGCTAAATGTGCATGGAGACGTTACAATAGACGTGATCAGTGTGAGGCGATGAGTACGGCATTTTGAAGATGGTGTATTACAAACCACGGCCCTGTCGACCCTGCACAGCTGTCATCTCTCGCAGTCAAGAGCGTCTTAATCAATTCATCCATGGTGATCAACGGTAAATAAAAATAAAAAAAAGCTTCAAATGGCTCTGAGCACTTTGGGACTTAACTTCTGAGGTCATCAGTCCCCCAGAACTTAGAACTACTTAAACCTAACTAATCTAAGGACATCACACACATCTATGCTCGAGGCAGGATTCGAACCTGCGATCGTAGCGGTCGCGCGGTTCCACACTGAAGCGCCTAGAACCGCTCGGCCACAGACGGTTAACAACCAGAGAATTGTATTAAAAGCTGAATGTCGGGTGTAATGCCTTGAAAACAATGTTGGAACATCTTCGTTATAGCAAAGCCTGTGCAATATGGGTCCTGCGGATGCTTACGGAAGAAAAAAAAAAGCTCACTGAAAGGAAATTTGTCGGGACCTGCTGGACCAATATCAAGCTGAAAGTGACAATTTTCTGAATAGCATTGTCACTGGAGATGAGACGTGGTGTCACTACTACGAGCCGCAATCCAAAAGACAGTCAATGGAATGTCGACATGCGAGTTCTCTGTTACAGAAGAAATTCAACACACAGTCGTCTGCAGACAAAGTGATTTGAACAGTCTTCTGGGATAGCCAGGGTGTGGTTCTTTTGGATGTGCTGGAACCTGAAGAAACTGAGTTCAGCACGATACAAGACGACAGTAACTAAGCTGGAAGCCCGAATTTCCAGTGAAAGGTCAGAGAAGAAGACCAACTTTCACCTGTTGCATGATAATGCCAGGCCCCACACCAGTTTTGCGACCACGCAACTCAACTCATAGCAAAATTCAGCTGAACTGTCTTACTACATCCACCATACAGTCCTGATTTAGCGCCTAAAGACTTCCATCTCTCTGGGTCTCTGAAATGTGAACTACGTGGCGAACATTTTCAAGAGTCTGATGTTGTTGTCAACCTTGGTTCCGATTTTTACAAGCGCAGCATGCAGGCACTGGTTCGTCGTTGGCGAAAGTCCGTAACGAATGGTGGTGACTATGTGGAAAAACAGCCTGTAGCTGTGCTGTTGTGATTTATGTATCTCCTGTAGTTTCCATGAATAAAAATAGGCGGGATTACTTTCGGAACGACCCTCGTACAATAGACTGCGTGACCAGACTCATCCGAATCAGGGAACGGCTAACCTGGTTCATGATTCATGGTGCACGTTCCCAGTTGCAGGTTGCCCACCAAACGGCTTCCTAGGGAAACAAAAATTTGATTTTTATATAATTATGAAGCTAATTTAAAATTTCACAATGGTCTCATAATCTGCTCATTAAGAGGTATAATGTGAAGCTAAACGCTTATCACGCTAAGAAACGTATTGCAGTTAGAAACTGTGTGACTAGAGGCAGAGTGACTCATTATGTTTGAATCACGGCAACTGTACTGAGAAAGAAACTACTTAGCGACTTCCAACAAATTTTCTTCGTAACTTCAAACCTCGCTTATACGCTTAACGTAAAATATTGAATACATTAACTTATTGTAATCAGACGTGTGAAGCTATTTTGTAAATGGGTGTTCGCCTTCTTAAAGAATCGGGGGTTTATTGGTTCTTACCAAACTGAGGAACAGCACTTCCTCCCGCCGACCCCTTCCATTAAAGTCTGTAGAAAGCAAAAATTACACAAAATTGGAGATGGAAATGGGATAAAAGAAAGGGACTACTGCACGCGAAGGCAGTCTACCTAGATTACAGGCACCTAGTTTAGTGTTACAAAATATTTTCAAATACTTCAGGTTTGGAGTGCTGACCTGTAACTAAACCGAGGGAAGGAAGACTAGAATTTGACGTTCAATCGACAAAGAGTTCATTAGAGTCGGGGCACAATCTCAGAGTAGAGAAAGGGGGGGGGGGGCAAGAGGGGAGGAAATGGCCTTTGAAAGGGATCACACCGGCATTCGCCTTATGCGATTTAGGATAGTCACGAAGAACCAAGATTTCAATGTTCTGATGGGGACATGAACCGTTGCCCTTCCGAAAGCGACTCCAGGGTTCTGACCACTGCGCCACCTCGATGAACAAGAAGCACTGAAGATTATGATTTGACGTGTCTTCGACGACGAGGACGACGACGACCTCATTAGGGGCACAGCACAAAATGGGATCGAATCAAGGATGAGACGGAAACTGGCTGTGTCCTTTTCGAAGGAAGCCCTTATGCCGTTTGCTGAAAGTAATCTTAGGGATCCAGGGGAAGCCCAAACCTGGGTGGCCGGACAGAAATTAGAACCGCCGTCCTCATGGATGCGAGACAAGTTCCTAAACCGCTGTGCCACATCGCTTGTTTATGGAACGAAGAACAAGGGACAGGTTGGTTTGGTTGTTGGAGGTGAACTGTGAGGTCTTAGGATAGTTGGCGGAGAGGCGTGGCGGGGGGGAGACTGGTTTAGATAATTTGGCAATACATGGAGCTATAAGGAATGTTTCATGGAAATGCAAAGACTGTAGTATGTAGCACTGATTAATGGAGAGGTTACACGCGAAAGATTGTCACAGCGGAGAAGATTGACGTCGGCTAGACAGTAGTGAACGACTGCGAGGAACCAAATTAAAAAAAACTGTCGCTTAGAAACTGCAGAAGTAAGATAAGGAACGCCCCCGATCTTGGGCATCCCCATAAACTTATCAGGGCTTTTAATTGTATGGTATACCAAAAATGCTATGCTTACAGCTATTCAAAGATCATTAGAATGTAACATCATTCTCTTCACATTAGGCTAACTAAGCCATCGAAGTATCAGCTATGAAACATGTAGTGGTAAAATCTATGACTGCGTGAATGCAACTGCTCGTTGAGAACAAACATTCCTGTTATCCCTGCTAAATTACTGTTTGTTGCTACTGGTGAGAACCGATTCACAGTTTTGCACTAGGTCGCTAAATTGTGTAGCGTGAGCAAGGTTCTGAAATTTATTCTTCACCATACATTATTTCTACGTTTCAAGGAATAAAAAAGAAATTAAACAAGTAAAAGTAAACTTCCACGGTCGGAAATATCAAAACGTAATAAAATACTCCGCGCTATTATGCTGTGGTAGGATGAATTTCGTATTACAATAACAGTCCGGAATATTTCAACAGGTTATTGAAGTCCTCAGATCCTAGTGTGACAATAATTAGTATCACAATAATTTTTTCCAGTCATAGATAACGGTAAAAATCACAAAAACTGAAAAACACCACATAAATAAAGTTTGAAATTGACGGAAATCATACTTTACCAATGGATTACTTCTGCATATTGGGAGTAGAAAAAGTAGCTTTAACAAATTGTGCAGCAGAACCACAGATCGAAATTTTAGTGTTATCGCCAAAAGGTTGTCATTTTTCGCCATAGTACCCAAGTGCACCGAAGTTTGTCCGGTAAACCGACCGTAGTAAGTGTTTTAAACAGTGCAGTTTTGTTACGACTGCTCTGTCCAGTACAAGAAATCACAGAAAAATTATGTCTAATCTAACTACACTCGGATATGAATCTGAAATATACCCAGCTTCGATAGTACAGCTTAAGCAGCTATTTCAAACGAATGTATGACGTTTCTCGTAACAGATGTTGGCTAGAGAAGCTAGGATTTTGTTTGCATATGCGTGCGGACGTGACCGACGCTGTTTTGTGGATGTAGCTCCAGAATGATGGATACGTAAGTCCTACTTTTTTTTTTGCTTGACTGTATTTCCCTCTCCTATTCTGACCCAATTATCAAGAGTGTTTTTCCACACCCAGTACACCTGTATTATCTGTGATGTACCTGTACCTTGCCAGTAAGATGGGCAATGGTTTCCAGTCTGAACGCTCATCCGTGGGCATTAAGATCAAATCCCCGTTAGACGATTCTGATTTAAATTTTCGGTGGTTTTCCTAAATTTGATAAGCTGAATGCAGATATGCTAACTTTAAAAATGACAAGATTTATTTCCTTCCAAGTCATTGTCCAATTCGAGCTAATAGGCAGTCTATAAATACCTTCCCCCTTTATAAATAGATGTATTATTGTCTCTACAATGAACGTTCCGATGACAGTGGTGTGTACGAATGAGTTTTTACAGTGTCAGAGCCTTGACTTGCTGCAGTATCTCAGTTTCAAATGGTTCAAATGGCTCTGAGCACTAAGGGACTTAACATCTGAGGTCATCAGTCCCCTAGAACTTAAAACTACTTAAACCTAACCAACCTAAGAACATCACACACATCCATGCCCGAGGCAGGATTCGAACCTGCTGCAGTAGCGGTCGCGCGGTTCCAGACTGAAGCGCCTAGAACCGCGTGGCCACACTGGCCGGCTATCTCAGCTTCAGCTGTAGATCCACGTAATTATATAAAAACCAAAAAATGGTTCAAATGGCTCTGAGCACTATAGGACTTACCACCGGTGGTCGTTAGTCCCCTAGAACTTACAACTACTTAAACATAACTAATCTAAGGACATCACACACACCCATACCCGAGGCAGGATTCGAACCTGCGACCGTAGCAGTCGCGCGGTTCCGGACTGGAGCATCTAGAACCGCTCGGCCACCGCGGCCGGCATATAAAACCATAGTAACCTCTTTTTCTTTATTGACGAAACAAACATGAAGCATAGAATGGTTAACATAGTTATATGGAAGAGAACGTGCGGCATAGAATCACGTCTAGGCTGAATTTTATTTTGTTTTAATTGACGACTTTTCAGGCAACTGCAGATCCATATTTCAAGAGGACAATTCCCGGATAAAAAAAAGTGAAGACTATGCAGGTCTAAATCTAAGGAATACAGTACTTTCTGTTGAGTGCTTGTCGGCCTAACACGTCGCCCATCCGACATGGTTGGTCAGAAACTTGACTTGTCACGGCTCAAGCTTTGTGGGGTTGCAGGTGAACTGCGAGGAGGTTGAATCCCCAGGAAGACAAGCCGTTTCAAGTGGCTCATCCGATGTCACAAGACTGTATCTTCCACATAAATGAAATTATACATGGGATAAATTTTAACTTACGCATACGGCTACGAAGATTTTATTTTCGAAAGATCCATCTCTCTTTACAAAGTTATAGTTTTCACATGCAAGCAGTACAACTTTCTTCTTCTTCTTCTTCTTCTTCTTCTTCGTCTTCCTCCTCTTCTTTTTGTTGTGCCTTTGTCCCGCGTCTGAGCGGGATTGGCGTGGTTATGAACTGATTTGGCATGGTTCATTTAATGGGTGACCGGATTCCCTTCCTGTTGACCACGGCTGTAATGTGTCAACATTGTTTATCATAAATTGGGACAGAACAACAACTCTGAATCAAGTGTCCACCAAACTCTCCAGAATACAAAATTGTTGACGTTTTTGTGGCCACTTGTTATGTACTGCCTGTTGGCTATGACTTGGATTCTTCAGTCGATGATTTTTCTGACACGTTTCGCCGTCATGCGTGGCTTGCATTGTCAAAGCTTCACCCTCCAGTAATGGTGACGTCATCATTCTCCAGAATGTTCTGGATAACTACTGTTGAATGTCAAATAAATACTCTGTCTGGAGTGTGTTAATCTTTGTATTACGTATCTCTGACAAGTAAGTAAATAAAACTGTAAGAACGATATGTTACCTTGTCAGTTGTTATACGATACAGAAAATGGTGCTGAGACCCGGAATATCGTAACTGGTGGTAAAGGAACCAGATGCTGGACGGAAAAGGAAAGCAGAAAATGGCGTCCGCTTGTTTTACATCCTCGAAACGAGGTAAGAGCGGAGACAGCCTATAGCACGGCAGTCTGTAATCACGTTCATCTACTTCTACGTGATTACTTTGCTATTCACAATAAAGTGCCTGGCAGAGAGATAAATGAACCACCTTCAATTGCCTCTCTACCGTTCCACTCTCGAACGGCACGCGGAAAAAGGAGCACTTAAATTTTTCTATGCGAGCCCTGATGTCTCTTATTTTATCGTGATGATCATTTCTCCCTATGTACGTCGGTGCCAACAGAATGTTTTCGCAATCGCAGGATAAAACTGGTGATTGAAATTTCATGAGAAGATCCCGTCTCAACGAAAAACGCCTTTGTTTTAATGATTACCACTGAAATTCACGTATCATGTCTGTGACACTATCTCCCCTATTTCGCGATAATACAAAACGAGCTGACCTTCTTTGTACTTTTTCGATGTCATCCGTCAGTCCCACCTGATGCGGATTCCACACCGCTCAGAAATACTCCAGAATAAAGTGGACAAGCGTGGTGTAAGCAGTCTCTTTAGTAGACCTGTTGCACCTTCTAAGTGTTCTACCAATGAATCGCAGTCTTTCGTTTGCTCTACCCACAATATTATCTATGTGATCGTTCCAATTTAGGTTATCTGTAATTGTAATCCCTAAGTATTTAGTTGAATTTACAGCCTTCAGATTTGTGTGACTTATCGCGTAATCGAAATTTAGCTGATTTCTTTTAGTACTCATGTGAATAACTTCACACTTTTCCCTATTCAGGGTCAATTGCCACGTATCGCACCCCACAGATATCTTATCTAAATCATTTTGCACGTCGTTTTCATCATCTGATGACTTTACAAGACGGTAAATGACAGCATCATATGCAAACATTCTAAGACGGCTACTCAGATTGTCTCCTATGTCATTAATATAGATCAGGAATAATAGAGGGCCTATAACTCTTTCTTGGGGAACTTCGGATATTACTTCTGTTTTACTCGATGACTTTCCGTCTATTACTACGAACTGTGACATTTCTGACAGGAAATCACTGATACAGTCGCACAACTGAGGCGATACTCCGTAAGCACGCAGTTTGGTTAGAAAATGCTTGTGAGGAACGGTGTCGAAAGCCTTCTGTAAATCTAAAATATGGAATCAATTTGACATCCCGTGTCGATATCACTTATTACTTCATGAGTATAAAGAGCTGTTTGTGTTTCAAAAGAACGATATTTTCTGAAACTGTGCTCACTATGTGTCAATAAATCGTTCGTATACAGTATGTGTTCCAAAGCCCTACTACAAATCGACGTTAGTGATATAGACCTGTAACTCAGCGGATTACTCCTACTTCCCTTTTTCGGGTATTGGTGTAACTTGAGCAATTTTCCAGTCTTTAGGTACGGATCTTTCTGTGAGCGAGTGGTTGTATATAATTGCTAAATATGGAGCTATTTTATGACATACTGTGAGAGGAACCTGACTAGTATACAATCTGGACCGGAGGCCTTGTCTTTATTAAGTGATTTAAGCTGCTTCGTTACTCCGAGGGTATCTACTTCTATGTTTCTCATCTTGGCAGTTGTTCTTGATTGGAATTCAGGAATATTTACTTCGTCTTCTTTGGTGAAGGAATTTCGGAAAATCGTGTTTAATAACTCTGCTTTAGTGGCACTGTCATCAGTGACTTCACCATTGTTATCGCGCAGTGAAGGTATTAATTGCGTCTTGCCGCTCGTGTACTTTATGTATGACCAGAATCTCTTTGGGTTTTCTGCCAGATTTCGCGACAGAATTTCGTTGTGGAAATGATTAAAAGCATCTCGCATTGAAGTACGCGCTCTATTTCGAACTTCTGTAAAACTTTGCCAATTTTGGGTTTTTGCGTTCTTTTAAATGTGGCATGCTTTTTTCGTTGCTTCTGCATCAACGATCTGGCCCGTTTTGTGAACCATGGGAGATCAGTGCCATCACTTATTAATTTATGTGTTATATATGTCTCAATTGCTGTCCACACTATCTCTTTGAAAACATTACACAACTTTTCTACACTTACATGATCATATCGGAAGGAGTGAAGACTGTCTCTTTAAAAGGCGTTAAGAGCATTTTTAACTTTGCGTTTCCTTGTAATGGTTGTATGTGTTACGGTATTCAGCCTAGCAGCAACTGCATTTGAGTAGTACGTTCTTCCTGGCAGAAGCATATTAATGGACGTGCATATTAACTCATATTCAATAACAAGGAAGGATACTGAGTACTGTTGAGTAGTGACATTATGAGAGCAAACAGCGCCGTCGAATGTTTGTTGTACTACAATCTGAGAGAGCGCAGTATTTGCAGTTTCTTGTATGCATTCTGTGATTGTCTGTGTATGACATCAGTTCAAACTACGATGACGGAGACAGATAGAGAAAGACGTTTATGCAACTTGAAAAGGAAAAGAAAGACGGAAAGAACATTAGTAACAAGGTTCAGTACGGCAATTGATGCAGGAGATGCACGAGAAGATACAAATTATGAGTACTTTCGGACGCGACTGTAGACGTTAGATGTTTTGAGAGTGCTTGACGATGCAATTCAGGATCTGCTTTCCGATACAGACTATGACGCCGATGCCAGTAGGTGCGAGGAACGTGTAGACATCGCTAGGAAAGCAATTTTGAAGGCATCTAGAAGGGCTAAGGTTAGTTTGTCGTCGTCAAATCTGACACCAGCTTCAGCCGCGACAGGAACTCTGACGACTGTGATACGTAATGTAAAACGTCCCATCCAAACTTCTCCAATCAAAAGGGTAAAGCTTCCGCAGCTTGAATTACTAGCTGCCGTACAGGGTTCACGCCTTCTATTATATTTCCGCCAGCCTTCCGGATTCGACATCGCGAACATGATAATGCGGAAGGATTCCATGGTAGTATTTGGCACGAAATGAAGCGATCCAAATTGCTGGAATACGATTGTTGCTAATAGAATAACTAGAATCAATGACATTTTAACGCCATCGCAGTGGAGACACTGCCCTCCCACAGACAGTCCGGCAGATTTGCTATCACGTGGAACTTCGGTAGAAAGATTACTATCTTCCGTGCTATGGTGGCATGAGCCTTCATGGCTAATTTAGAAAACCTGAAACACCGCCTCAACAACAAGTCTGTTGTAACCCATTACCAGAAACACAAAAGATATGTAAGCAAGCCTTAACCATTAATGCATGCGAGTGTCCCATTGTCGCATCAAAATACAGTTCCTATTGGAAACGCACATAATGGCATGGATTCTCCGTTTCATCCATAATGTTACACGTCCAGTAAAGTCAAAAGATAAATTCACTGAACCAGCAAAACGAAGTTGAAAACCGATAGTCCAGCAGGGAACCTTTCCAGCGGAATACCACGCGCTTAAAAGCAAGACAGTTTCCGCCAAAATCAAAGATATAAAGTTACGACCCGTTCCATCAGGATGGACTCATGTGACTTGGAGGACGACTTCATTTTGCGGACTTGAATGTACTGGAAAAGCACCCATAATCTTACAACGTTCCAAACCATTTGTAGACTTACTTATTCGACAAACGCACCTATGCTTACACCACCTAGGAACTGTTATAGTAGTTGCTGAATTACGGGAACAACACTGGATTTTAAGGGGAAGACAAACAGTAAAAGGAGACGTACATACGTTTCCCCCTTGTAAGTTAGCCGGAAGTGCCCGAAGATTCGAGAGAGAACCTTCTCTACCATCTGACAGCATTAAATTCATAAGCCATTTGCAGTAACAGGCTGAAGTTTCGCAGGACCGCTTTTCGTCAAACTTGGCAACTTGTTACGAAAATGTTGTAGGTTACTATTTACAAGTGCTACTACAAGAGCTCTCCACCTCGAACTCGCATCAGATATGAGCACAGATGTATTTTTGATGGCCTTCAGAAGATTTACTGCAAGAAGAGGACTACCAAATACTCATCTTTTTGATTTGCAGCTCCTTGTATTGGCCGTGTTTGCAGTTAAAAATTTTTGGATGTGAGGTCCGCCAGTTACGCAAAACACCGTTTTTCTCAGTATCACGTATTTACTTACGTTTTCGTGTGGCAAGCACTCCCATTCTCCACATCATGCTGATATGTTGTGATGCATACGTAACTATAACAAGTATTTTCCTCAAATAACGCAGTAAAACACTTTTTCACTACACCAGAACACAGTGTGATTGTGGTTTGTTATGTTTAAGACCAGTTTTCCTTCTGCTATTGCCTTCTGTAAATGGAAGTTTTCCTCAATGGTCAGTTTAGTGTATTGGCTGTGGCTGGGTTTTAGTATTCTTAAGTCTGTTTCTATTGTGGTTGGGTGGTGATTGTTGGCTATAAGGTGGTCAGCAAATGTGCTATGGGAGCTGTTGCTACCAAATACTAATTATTCGCATTCAAGCAGCAAACGGAGAACTGGAAGACATCGTTTATTTCTTCGAAGGCGCAAGGATCAGCCAGTACTCCGCTCACCTATGTGTTTCTTAGATGTTTATTGTACCACGGGTGGCTTAGTGGCGAGGCTGGTGGAAACGCTTGATAGAAACTACGAAACGTTGCCTCCGGATGATTCGGGGACTTAGCAATTTATTAGTAGAAATAGAAGTCGTCATCAGCTCAAAAACAATCGCACTCGGAGATCAGATGCACTGACACCAAGCCCTAACTTAACGGGAGAACGGTTAACTACAACACCCACAGGTACTGAACCTAGTATGCAGAAGGATCTGCGAAGAGAAGCGAAGCTACGAGAAAAATTGCAAGACGATTTTGTGAAAAGATGAAAGAAAGCATATTTGTTAGAATTAAGACACTTTCATGAAACTCAGTGTCCTAACAAGACACCGGTTAAATGTAGAATGGGAGACATTGTGCTCTTACATGGGGATAAGCAACCAAGACATACGTGGAAGAAATCCCGCATTATGGAAACAAGAGATGGAATAGTGTGGGCTTTTATTCCTCGAACCCCAGATGGAATAAATATTACTCGGTCATTGCAACAGGTCATCCCACTGGAGATCGACCAGGGTGGGGAGAATGTTAAGGGTTAAATAAATACTCTGTTTGCAGTGTATTAATCTCTGTATTAGATACTCTGACTAGTAACGTAAATAAAACTGTAAAAACAATATATGCTGTACTGCCAGTTATTATACGATACGTAAAAACAGAAAAGTGCATGCAAAGTTTGCCTTGCGCACCTTTATTCTCTAGCAAAAACGACAACGCGTGGACACGTGTCGCGACTCGGCTGAAATGTAAACGCGGACAATTCTTTGGAACAAATTATCACGAGTGGCAAGACGTTGGTATTAGCAATACAAGCCTACGACAGAACAACAACGTACATAAATTCACATGAATGGTCAGCACTTTGACGATATAACCGACAGTCAAGGCAATGTGACGCGCGATTTGAACCATTCTAAACAACGACTTTTCTCGCAGTTTCATTTGGTTATGTAAACATTCCCGAATGAGATTTTCACTCTGCCACGGAGTGTGCGTTGATATGAAACTTCCTGGTAGATTAAAACTGTGTGCCGGACCGAGACTCGAACTCGGGACCTTTGCCTTTCGCAGGAGAGCTTCTGTAAAGTTTGGAAGGTATGAGACGAGGTACTGGCAGAAGTAAAGCCGTGAGGACGGAGCGTGAGTCGTGCTTGGGTAGCTCAGATGGAACGGGCCGGCACGGTAGCTCAGCGTGTTCGGTCAGAGAGCTGGCTGCCCTCTGTAATAAAAAAAAACTGAGTGAAAAGATCAACAACGAGCTTCGACGGATGTCATGTGACGTCCGCTACAACGAAATACAACGAACCATAACGAACAAAATGAAAAAATAAAAGTTGTTAGAGCCCCCGCCGGTCAACAATAAATGAATAAATATGGTAGAGCAAAGGTCCCGAGTTCTAGTCTCGGTCCGGCACAGTTTTAATCTGCCAGGAAGTTTCTTATGTAAACATTGTTGTACACAGGTCAGGGATGGAGCACGCTATGTGGAACGCTTGAAGCATTAAAACTACTATCTTAATTTTTCTGTTTTTTATTAATGCAGCTGGAAACTTTTAGGACTGGCAAGGGGGGGGGGGGGGGGGGGTATGTCCTTGAAGTTGTCTTCCTCATATACAGAGTAGTAATATGCACAGAATGAAACTGCTTGTCTGATGTACTCTTAACCAGAACCACTGACTGCCTTTTGCGAGCAGTTGTGGTACCGAATGAGGTGTCCAGGCTCATCTGTCGACCCGCCATCACAACTTTCAGGAGACAGATGCTGGTAGAAGTAAAGCTGTGAGGTCTGGTTTAAAAAGTGCGTGAATAACGCAGTCAGTAGAGCACTTGCCCACTGAAGGCAAGCTAGAGTCCCGATCCAACATTAAGTCCCAATTCGACACACAGTTTTGATCTACCACGAACTTTCAAATCAGTGCACACTTCACGCCATAAGCAGTCCTTAAAAAGAGTAGTTGCAAATGATAAAGACAGCTTATACCTTTAGCAACGAAGTAGACGAATCTATCTGTGCCATGACTTTCACACCTTCCAACTATTAGAAAGCCACTACTACCGCTGTGCAATCTAAGTGTTCATAAGACGTAAGTACTATCAGGAGTGCCCCAGCGAAGAGTGACAGGACCGCTCTTGTCTATTTGACGGATTGGGTAAGCAACAGTCTGCGACTGTTTGTTGATGATGCTGTAGCGTACGGAGTAGTGTCATCTTTGACAAAAACAAATGACGTGGATAGACTTCGTATTTGATGCGATAAATGTGGCAAAAAGTACGTTAATGCGGAAGATGAGGAAAAAACAATCCTGTGATGTTGGAATACAGAATTAATGGCGTGCTATTAGTGACAGTCACGTCGATTAAATATCTACGCGTTAAGTTGAAAAACAACATGAAATGGAACAAGCACGTAAGGTGGGCTGTAGGTAAGGCGAATGATCGACTTCGATTATTGCGAGAATTCTAGGAAACTGTAGCTCGTCTACGAGTATAAAGGAGATCGTGTGCAGAATACTTTCATGAAGCTTTCTAGAGTATGGTGGCTTGCGGTATATGCATGTAGACCTACATCCACCTAGATGTAGACCCAGTATGCAAAGAATACTTCCGTCTTGTCCCCTGGCGACTGGTTTCGCACCGTTGACACTAGAAGATCAGAGGAGTTCAGTGCAAGTATTGTGAGGGAAGAACAGTTGCAGACTGCAGCAGTTGGAGCATTTCTTCCGTATGGCGACCCGGCTCTCAGTGGTGGGCACGGGGGGCGGGAGAGAGGGTGTGTGGGTCAAGAGCAGCGACAGCAGCCGCCGGGAGATGCCCGTGGCCGTGGCAGCGGCAGCGGCCGTAGCCCCCTGTGCCGTATCGATTGCTGGCGGGCTGCCCAGAGAGCCCGCTGCTCGCCACTCAGTGCGCTCTCACGTGTCACCGACACCGACCCGTGCTCGCTGTGGACACATCACGAGTGGGCGTCCACTCTATACTCTTAATGGAGAAGCAGTGAAACACTGAGCGTCCAGCAGTGTGAAACTATACTTCCGTATACGTGCCTCAGGAACCGAACCATCCTAGAGGCTGGATTTTACTCTACTATCGAGACACTTCTCAGAGAAAACCTTCTCTCACACACGCATACGCTACGTTTACTTTTGATTGTTGATAACAGTTACGACTGGTACTTGACGAGCAGTAGACGCACAGTTCGCTACAACGCATAGGCACGACGTACATTGGTGGTAATGTAAAATGCCACACTATGCAGCACTAGTACGATATTTATCAAACTTTGAGAATATAAGTGTCGCACATCAGGCTACAAGTAGATTCTTCTATTCGTTGAAGCATGGAAGTAACGTCATCTTGAGAAATGTCTCGCGATGCTTCAAAACACCAGCTGTGTCAGTTCATGAATTTGGCTAGCTGGAGGCATCCTATGGCATCACAGCCATGCTCTACAGGTGACAAGGCATGGGGTTTGTCGCTTGGATTGCACTGAGAGTCTTGCAGTGTCCTGCTGGAAGATACTGGTGCCTTTTTCACCAACGGGATCACAATGGGATTTACCATACTTGCCATAGCTTGCTGCCTCCCTCAGGAATTACCGAATCAGTCCTGTTGTCATATCGCATACTTCGCCTCACCACGACCTCGAGTTGGACAGGTATGGTTGTACACAATCGCTGCCTCCTGCGACCTTCCACCAGGTCGTCTACAGACACCTTGGCGACCATCTAACCACCACAAACAGAATCTACATTCATCGCTGAACCCTACAGAATGTCACGACATATCGCAGCTGACTGTCTCTACACTGTGCAAGTTTCTGTTGCTTGTGGTATGGTGTTAGCGACAGACGACAATACCTCGAGGCCTCAATGCAGCCTCCTTAAATCTGTTCCCGACGGCTCAGAGAGACCCTGTCTGTAGCCTCTGTCCAGATATCAGTTCCTGTCATTCGTCTATTTGTCAGAGACAACCGAAACCCTACGATCTTATCGTTGTGTGATCCTTCTGAAACGACGGGTACCTACATTTCTTTTTGTACTGTTCATCTCGTGACCCCTAGCTCTCCACGGGAAATGGTTTGTGCAATCTGTCAGTATGCTGCTCTCATGTCCCTGTTGTCAATGATTCTCAGAGTCTGAAAGATGCCGGTAAACTGCATGCGTCCGTCCTCTGGGTGTGCCGTATTGCAATCTCCACATGGAACGTTACGCACACCCAATAGCTACCATGTATTCGCATCGTTCTTCGAGAGTAGAAATTATTTCTTGTACTAAAAACAAGGTTACACATCGAAGAAATTTTAATCAATATATCTCTCAGACAAAGAAATAGTGGAGTATCACTTTCGGCCAAGATGTTCACGGTGTAATATTTTGCACTTCAGTCATTTATCATTTCCTATCCGACGACTGTTTGGAAGAATAATTTTAAGTAGAGAGAGGTGTGATGTGTGCGTGTGCGTGTGGGTGTGTGCGCGCGCGTGCGCGAGCATACGAGGGTTGAATGAAAAGTAATGCCTCCACCTTCGTTATTTGGGTTTTGATTGATTTATTAAAATAAACCAATCGCAGAAATGATCGTTAGAATGTGATCTCAATATTCACTTTTCCACATAATCACCAGCCAACTGAGTACATTTCTGCCAACGATGAACCAGTTTTCTGAAGCCGTCATGGAAGAAGTCGACGCATTGTTCCGCAACCACAGTCACACAGTTCTCTCAACGTCTTCATGAAAGATATTTGAGCCTGTGACATATTACCTCATTCTGTTTTGAGTCATCAGTCTTCTGACTGGTTTGACGCGGCCCGTTACAAAATCTTCTCCTCTAACACGCTCTTCACGTCAGAGTACCACTTGCAACCTACGTCCTCAATTATTTGCTGGATGTACTCCAATCTCTGTCTTCTCCTACAGTTTTTGACCTCTGCAGCTGCCTCTAATACCAAGGAAGTTATTCCCTGATGTCTGAAGAGGTGTATACTCATAGTGTCCCTTCTTGTCAGTGTTTTCAATACATTGCTTCCCTCGCTAATTTCGCACAGTACTTCATCATTCCTTACCTTATCACCCCACCTAATTTTCAAAATTTTTCTGTAGTACCATATCTTAAATGCTTCGATTCTCTTCTGTTCCGATTTTCCCACAGTCCATGTTTCTCTATCATAAAGTTCTGTGCTCAAATGGTTCAAATGGCTCTGAGCACTATGGGACCTAACTTCTGAGGTCATCAGTCCCCTAGAACTTAGAACTACTTAAACCTAACTAACCTAAGGACATCACACACATCCATGCCCGAGGCAGGATTCGAACCTGCGACCGTAGCGGTCGCGCGGCTCCAGACTGTAGCGCCTAGCACCGCTCGGCTACTCCGGCCGGCGTTCTGTGCACCACACGTACATTTTCAAGAAAGTATTTAGGCCTATGTCTCGTATTAGTACACTTCTCCTGGTCAGTGCTAGTGTACTTTTTACGCACTCCTTGTCCTGTCCGTCATGGGTTATTTTGCTGCCTAGATAGCAGGCTTCCTTAAATTCATCTACTTCGTGATCACCAACCCTGATGTTAAGTTTCTCGCTACGTCTTATTACTTTCGTCTTCATTCGATTTACTCCATATTCTGTACTCATTAGACTGTCCATTCCGTTCAAAACGTTGTGTATTTCTTCTTCACTTTTACTCAAGGTAGCAATATCACCTGCCGATCTTATCATACCCTTTCAACCTAAATTTCAATCCTGCCCTTGAATCTTTCTTTTATTTCCGTCTTTGCTTCTTCGACGTATAGATTCAACAGTATGGGCGAAAGACTACATCCCTTTCTTACACCCCTTTTAATCCAAGCACTTCGTTCTTTGTTTCCCACTCGTATTGTTTCCCCTTGGTTCTTGTACATATTACACATTACCCCTACTCTTCTCAGAATTTCGAACATCACGCACCATTTTAGGTTGTGAGACCTGAGTTTCTCCTGGCGTATACAACTTTCAAATAACTTCCGGGAATTCAGCCAGGTAACACTTTCAGCGACCGCCGATATTTCGGCGGGAGAACACCCCGCCATTTTCAAGGCAAACTGCAACGGACAGGCGACGTACATGCAAATTTAATACCTCGGTTCTCGGACCCAAGCAGGAAAGATAACACACACACACTGAACACTAGTGCCACCAAAGATGGCCAAAGTCAGAGCTATCGATAGTGAGACTATGAATTCGCAGGTGAGGTAGCATTGAGTCTGTCCCTCTGTTTCTTGACAAGGGAGAGAGCCGGATTCCAAACAGAGTTTAAACAGAAACCTCCATCCCTGTTAACAAGGTTGCTCGCTAATTTAATCTCAACTGCCTCCCGAATCACACTGTCCCAATAGCTGGACGTGCATGCCAATATCTCGGTGTTATTATATAACATGGAGTGACCAGTATCCAAGCAATGTTCGGCAATAGCAGATCTATTTGGCTGCTGTAATCGTGTGTGCCGTTTATGCTCAGTACATCTGTCCTCCACGGTCCTGATAGTTTGACCAATATATGCCATGCCGCAGCTACAAGGGACACGATATACACCCGCCTTACGCAGTCCAAGATCATCCTTAACGGAACTCAAAAGTGCTCTAATTTTAGATGGAGGTCGGAAAACACATTTCACATCGTATTTCCGTAAAATACGACCGATCTTATTGGACGTGTTTCCTACGTAAGGCAAGAAGGCAGTAGACTTAGGTGTTGACTCAGAATTATCATCAATCACCTGATGTACAGTTGGTCGATAGCGCAACGCACGTTCAATCTGTCTATCACTGTAACCATTTTGACGAAATGTAACTTCAAGATGGGACAGCTCAGCTGGCAAAGTCTCAGCGTCAGAAACGATATGTGCCCTGTGTACCAAGGTACGAAGTACCCCTTCACGCTGAGCCGAATGGTGACAACTATTAGCTTGTAAGTACAAGTCGGTGTGAGTACGTTTCCTGTAGACTGCATGTCCCAATGATCCATCATCCTTCCTCCTAACCAACACGTCGAGAAAGGGAAGGCAACCATCCTTTTCCACCTCCATCGTAAAACGAATGTTCGGGTGGATCGAGTTCAGATGTTCTAGAAAGACATTCAAATTCTCCCTACCGTGAGGCCAAACAACGAAGGTATCGTCAACGTATCTATAGAAACAGGCGGGTTTTAAAGGCGCCGACTCCAATGCACGTTCCTCGAAGTCTTCCATAAACAAATTTGCGATCACAGGAGACAACGGACTACCCATCGCAACTCCATCTGTCTGCTCGTAATACTGGTCATTAAATAAAAAGTAAGTGGATGTCAACACATGCCTAAAGAGATTAGTTAAATCAGCACCAAACCTGGCTTCAATTAACCGCAACGAATCAGACAGAGGAACACGAGTGAAGAGAGAGACCACATCGAAACTCACTAAAATATCAGAGTCATTCAGCCTCAGTCCCTCCAAACGACGTAAAAAATCAGCTGAGTTCCTGATATGATGTTCACACCGTCCTACTTGTGGACTCAACAGAGATGCAAGATGCTTGGAAACACGATATGTCGGGGCGCCGATGTTACTCACTATAGGACGGAAAGGAACCCCTTCCTTATGAACCTTTGGAAGGCCATATAACCTAGGGGGAACCGCACTATAGGTGTTAAGGGGGTTCCTTTCCGTCCTATAGTGAGTTTTCGTTAAGTAGCGTAATTGATTACTTATGAGCCAGCGTTTCGCAGTTTTATTGTCCACGAAATGTTTATACCGCTTTAGATAACGTGCATACTTAGATTTTACGCAGGCCTTTACTCGGGAATTTACGAAGACATACTATGTACAGGTTGAGTCACTAACTATTGCCACCAAGAATAACTACGAAAGTATGATCGTTTGAACTTGTTTTGATTTTTCTTCGGCATAATTGCCTCTCTGACACCATTACTTTTTCTAAAGCCGAACTGATCGTCATCTAACAGATCCTCGATTTTCTTTTTCTTTTTTCTGTATATTATTCTTGTCAGAAACGTTGATGCATGAGCTGTTAAGCTGATAGTGCGATAATTCTCGCTCTTGTCGGCTCTTGCCATCTTCAGAATTTTGTGGATGATGTTTTTGCAGAACTCTGATAGTATTTCGGCAGTCTCTCACATTCTACACACCGATGTGAATAATCGTTTTGTCGCCACCTCCTCATTGATTTTATGAATTCCGATGGTATGTTATCTTTCCCTTCACCTTTATTTGATGTTAGATCGTCTAAAGTTCTTTTAAATTCTGATCCTAATACTGGATCCCCTATCTCTTCCCTACTGACTACTGTTTCTTCTTCTATCACATCATCAGACAAGTCCTCCCTCCTCCCTCCCACCTATCTGCTCTCTCCTGCATTTTTGACCGTAAAATTTCCAATGCAATTTTAATATTACAACTCTTGCATTTAATTTCACTGAAGGTTTTCTGACCTTTCTACACTCCTGGAAATTGAAATAAGAACACCGTGAATTCATTGTCCCAGGAAGGGGAAACTTTATTGACACATTCCTGGGGTCAGATACATCACATGATCACACTGACAGAACCACAGGCACATAGACACAGGCAACAGAGCATGCACAAAGTCGGCACTAGTACAGTGTATATCCACCTTTCGCAGCAATGCAGGTTGCTATTCTCCCATGGAGACGATCGTAGAGATGCTGGATGTAGTCCTGTGGAACGGCTTGCCCTGCCATTTCCACCTGGCGCCTCAGTTGGACCAGCGTTCGTGCTGGACGTGCAGACCGTGTGAGACGACGCTTCATCCAGTCCCAAACATGTTCAATGGGGGACAGATCCGGAGATCTTGCTGGCCAGGGTAGTTGACTTACACCTTCTAGAGCACGTTGGGTGGCACGGGATACATGCGGACGTGCATTGTCCTGTTGGAACAGCAAGTTCCCTTGCCGGTCTAGGAATGGTAGAACGATGGGTTCGATGACGGTTTGGATGTACCGTGCACTATTCAGTGTCCCCTCGACGATCACCAGTGGTGTACGGCCAGTGTAGGAGATCGCTCCCCACACCATGATGCCGGGTGTTGGCCCTGTGTGCCTCGGTCGTATGCAGTCCTGATTGTGGCGCTCACCTGCACGGCGCCAAACACGCATACGACCATCATTGGCACCAAGGCAGAAGCGACTCTCATCGCTGAAGACGACACGTCTCCATTCGTCCCTCCATTCACGCCTGTCGCGACACCACTGGAGGCGGGCTGCACGATGTTGGGGCGTGAGCGGAAGACGGCCTAACGGTGTGCGGGACCGTAGCCCAGCTTCATGGAGACGGTTGCGAATGGTCCTCGCCGATACCCCAGGAGCAACAGTGTCCCTAATTTGCTGGGAAGTGGCGGTGCGGTCCCCTACGGCACTGCGTAGGATCCTACGGTCTTGGCGTGCATCCGTGCGTCGCTGCGGTCCGGTCCCAGGTCGACAGGCACGTGCACCTTCCGCCGACCACTGGCGACAACATCGATGTACTGTGGAGTCCTCACGCCCCACGTGTTGAGTAATTCGGCGGTACGTCCACCCGGCCTCCCGCATGCCCACTATACGCCCTCGCTCAAAGTCCGTCAACTGCACATACGGTTCACGTCCACGCTGTCGCGGCATGCTACCAGTGTTAAAGACTGCGATGGAGCTCCGTATGCCACGGCAAACTGGCTGACACTGACGGCGGCGGTGCACAAATGCTGCGCTGCTAGCGCCATTCGACGGCCAACACCGCGGTTCCTGGTGTGTCCGCTGTGCCGTGCGTGTGATCATTGCTTGTACAGCCCTCTCGCAGTGTCCGGAGCAAGTATGGTGGGTCTGACACACCGGTGTCAATGTGTTCTTTTTTCCATTTCCAGGAGTGTATATACTGAATCAGTCCTTCCGACGACCATTTCTTTTTCGTTTTTTTTTCACATCTTTCTTGCAGCCATTTAGCGTTGGCTTCCCTGCACTTCCTATGTTCACTGATGAGCCAGAACATTACGACCACCTGCTTAACAGCTGGTTTGTCCGTCTTTGGAACGGAGTACAGCACTGATTCTGCATATCAGGGATCCGACAGTTTGTTGGTAGGTTAGTGGAAGAGTGTGGCATTAGAAATCTACGCACAGGTAATGTTATTTGTGTAAATAGCGGGCCGCTGATGTGCGTACGCGGTGATGGCGCCTGATAGCGACGTAGTTGGTTCCAGACGATTTGTATCAGGCGAAGTTGGTTGCTGAGACATCAACGTGAGTTCACCAAAATGCTCCTGAGACCACTATAACACTGTTCTAGCTCCGAGACACTGACGATTATACTGCTGAAAGATGACATCGCCGCCGGGGAGGACATCAGCATGAAGGGATGCAGGTGGTTAGCACATGTCAGCGAGTCTTCGATTACTGCCACAGGTCCCACGCGAGCGCAGGAGAATGTCTCCCATAGTTTAATACTGCTCCCACCAGCCTGAATCCGTGGTGCGGTGCAGGTTTCGAGCCGCCGTTCACCTCGATGACGGCGTTTGTGGAGACGACCGTCGACCTAGTGTAGCAAAAATGTTATTAACCCAAAGAGCTGACAAGTTTCCATTGATCGAGTGTCGAATCCCAATGGTCCCGTGCCCACTGCAATCGTAACTGGCGATATTGTTGTCAACATGTGAACACGTAATGGTGGTCTGCAGCGGAGCTCCATATTCAACAATATACGGTGAAAGGTCTGCTCCGAAACACTTAACACGTGCACTAGCATTGCGCTCTTTCGGCAGGTACGCCACAGATAACCATCCATCCTACTTTACAGAGCAGACAAACCTTCGAACCCCACTTCTGTGAAGAGTCGTGGACGTCCAACCATTTAGTGCGTAGTGGTAGCTTCAATGTCCTCCTACCTCTTTCCGTAATCGCTCACAACAGTAGCAGGTGAACATTCGACCAGCTTCGCCGTTTTCCAGATACTCATTCACCTCTGAGTAATGATAATCTCCCCTTAATCAAAATTGCTTATCGCAATGGATTTCCCCATAGGCAGTTAATATCTTGGCTAGAAGCTTTTATCATTCATCTTATTCTCGTATACGTTGGGGTTCAGCTCCTTCCATGAAGCTGGAGTTCCTTTCAGCAATTGTGTTGACAGGTCAGGTTAATGTGGAGCAGTGGTATGAATGTAGTAAGTTTTACTTTGCGTCGGGCCAGTTTCATCCACTTCGTCCCCGAGTAAAGAAGAGCGCGGAAGGCCGAAAGTTACTGTACCTGCGGCTTGGGCTGTTTCCAGAGGCAAAGTGTGTTTTCTACGGCGTTTACGATGGCATTTACGACACCGATATAGGGGGAACAGAGAAAGCGAGCGACATTGAACGCGAATTTCTATACTCAACTTTTGTTTGACCATGCAGGTATCATATTATTGAATCTCACTTAGCACCATAGCCAAGGTCCGACAGCCGAAGAATTTCTTGTCAATTAAAGGAAGAGGCAGTTTTGTGACATCTGGCACTTGGTGCATTATGGGGTCACAGTTTAAATATCCCAATTGTTAGCGGACATTACGATGTAAGTTGGATAATACAGCACTCTTCTAGTAACATTGACTGCATCATTGAATGAACGTGGCCACTGGTAACAGTTTCGTAGATTTTATCATTAGCTTACCATTTTAATTTGATTATACGACTTATTGCCCAAGGAATTCAGAAATTTCACCATTTTGTACAGTTGCAAGAAGAGGTGAATTGTGTGCGTCGTTTGGAATACGCCGCACGTGCACACATTCTGCGCTATTTTGTGCCCCTTGTCCAGCTGCTGCCGATATTTTGAGTTCATATAGTTTTACACGATTTCTAGCAGCAGCAGCTCACCATGAATGTTTCCTACACATATCCCATCGCATTGCTCTTGTTAACAGTGTGTTCTTTAAAGGCGTATTAAGAGCAGTAACCAATTTAATGGCTGACCCCACCACATACTGCAAATGCCTCCCTGCAGTCTCCAACGAAACGACAATCGCCTCCTAGTGGCAGAGGGTGTATTCGCCATTGAATATTTCATAAACATCTCAGTTCGACGCAACCCTTGTGCATCATAATGTAGTAGAATATTGTTCAAATTTTTCACCCTTTAAGGGCTATCCGTGCCACTATCTTCACGTACCCCTATCATTCCACAGTATCCAATTTCCTCGCCTACATTGACCTATCCTTTCCGACCTATGTTATCGCTGCTGAACTCAGGATATATAGTTACTTCCAAGACAAACACAACAAATGGCGTAAATTTATCACCTTCTCCCCTGACGATGAAAACTCTGATCCTCGCGATATAAATCTTGAAAGCAACTACGCACCTGCTGTAATAACATTGGCAAACCTTCTTGGATACATATATGCAAATTCTTTCTTAGAAATTGAAGCGTTAACGACGAATTCCAACTCTTATTTCTGACAGACAGTCCACAGCAACAAACCCAACGCAAGTTAAACAAGGTACCCCAAAATGGTATGACTATCGGGAGAATACGCATAACCAAATTGGATGACTCGCTGTTACGTTTCTGAAGAGATCTCCACTATTACTTTCACATTCTTAAACAACCCTTGACTAAAGCTTTAACTACACATATACCGAAACATTGCATCTACTTCTTACCATCATTCACGGCTTCTTTAAATTCTCTGAGGATCCTCCAGACTCTACAGCTCGTTCCTCCACACTGATGTTTCGAACACATTAAGATTCCGTTAAGAATTACAGACACATGCCAACGTGGATGAAAACAAAGCAGATAAATTTTAGCTACTACGTACTTAATTCGATACAATACCATTCATAAACTGAAATAAGTACCGTAAGGGTTCAACTAACTTCTTACAAACGACGGTCATGCTCCACATTACTCTCTCTTCCACAAGGCAGCCTACTTCTTCCAGACAAACTGCATACTGAACGTTTAATACTTATGTTGCACATCACGCACAGATATAAACAGATAAACACATTGCATGTAATAAAAGCCTGTAGTGCAAAAAAAATAAAACCTTCCCCGGTCAGGACTATCTTTTATCCTTGCTAGAAACATCTCTTAATCTACTACACGGAGATGTCGTCCCAAAATCATCCTCTCCCATGGAGCCACTTCAAAAATGGATACTCCTCAATCTTTCCTACTGTCTACGGACTGATAATATTCTCCATTCATATTAACAATCCATTCAATTCCATCTCAAAACTTTCACATCTTCAACACTGCAAAAATTCCAATGTTAACTGAAGGATAAAACATCCAGATGTTCCGTCTCCGAGACCACTGCCTCACTGTCTACGGCCGTCCAACGCATATAACGGAAACAGAAAGATCCGCAGGACAAAAAGTCGACCAAAAACGAACTTGGAATTCGCACTTATTTACCATGGAAGAAAGCTTGAAATTGACTGAGGCTACTTAGTCTGGGTGAAGTGTGGTACAAGAATATACAATCGTTGCAGTACACATGAACTAAAAAAAGTGTTCGTATTCTTTTGTCAAGTTAATCCTACAGCTGTAGAAACTTTGCATAAATTATCACGTCGTCAGAGATGACCAATACACATCGATACCCACCAGTTGATTATCAGACATCGGTAACTTGCCTTAAATATTCAGAAACATAAACTTGTACACTTCGTCATATGAAAAAATAAACCATAGTATTCAATGAGTGCAACACCAATGAGTCACAAGTGGAATCAGTGAACTCATATAAAGAGTTTGTGTAGGTATGGAATATAATGATCACGTAGACTCAGTCGTAGGTACGACGGTAGATTTCAGTCCACAGGTAGGGCACTGGGAAAACTACAAAGTCCATGCTTACAAAACACTAGTATCACCCAACCTAGAACATTGATGAAGTGTGTGGGACCCTTAACAAATACGACTAACAGGGCGTAAAGAAGCGCAGCAGGAGTGTGTGAACCCGCAGCAGAGCGCCAGGGAAATACTGGAAAAATTCGTATCTGGCAGGCGCTTCAAGACCAGCACCCAACATCCCGCAAAAGTCTTCTTGTGAAGAACTTTCAAGGACCATCATCAATGGAGGAAAACAGTAACATGGCAAACAATCCCTTGCATATCATTCACGTAGGGACCTCGAAGATTAGAGTAACTACATCGCACACAGAGGCATTCTTCATGCAATCAGTAGCAAGCCGATCGGGGAGAAACCCTAAAACGTGGTACAAAGGGAAATAGCCTCCACAATGGTTGGCATGATATAGATATAGATGTAGGTGTCACTGCAACATAACGAATTTAATAAAACAGCCCAGTTAAAAACTATACTGAAGGAGAGATCAGTACACAGAACAACTACCGTTTTGCTGCCGTGTTCATGCCAATGCGGCAACTTGGCTGAAACGCAGCTGACAGTCACACGCGGCCTATCTTGTGCATGACGCTCGTCGCTCTTAGCTGTGAATCGGCCGACTACTTACCACCTGCTCGATAACCGAGGGAAATTCATTCATAAGTCGGCTCCGTTACGTACAGACCCGACAAATATTTGTCCAACAAATAATACACGCGCGCGCGCGCATCACAGTGATGGACACTCACCTGAAGATGGCTGGAAGATTGCCCGCCAAAATATCGTGGCAAGAAGTCAACATGATCCGGCTGCAATCCCGAAACCTCATCGAAGGTGTACATGTTGTTTATGTGGTATAACTCATTTATTGCTATGATGTATTATCATTATTAATTTTTAAATGTAGTTTCCAATATTATATAATGATTATAGTTTATAAAAACTCGTACTTTTATGTCTACATCTATACTCTGCAACCCACTGTGAGGTGCACGACAGAGGACATGTCCCATTGTACCAGTTATTAGGATTTCTTCTTGTTCCATTCACGTATGGAGCGCTGGAAGAATGATTGTCTGAATGCCTCTGTGTGTGCAATGATTATTCTAATCTTATCCTCATGATCCCTCTGTGAGCCATACGTAGGAGATTGTGGTATATTCCTAGAGTCAACAATTAAAGCTGTTTCTTGAAACTTTGTTAACAGATTTTCTCGGGATAGTTTACGCCTACCTTCAAGAGTGTTCCAGTTCAGTTCCTTCAGTATCTCCGTGCGTATTAAAAAAACCTGTAACCATTCGTGCTGCCTGTTTTTATACGTTCAATATCCCCTGTTAGTGCTACTTGACACGGGTGCCACGCACCTGAGAAATATTCTAGGATGGGTCCCATGAATGATTTGTAGGCAATCTCCTTTGTAGAGTGATTGCACTTCCCCAGTATTCTACCAGTAAACCGAAGTCTTTCATCTGCTTTACCCACAAATGAGCCTATGTGATCATTCCATTTTATATCCCTACAGAGTGTTACACCCAGGTATTTGTATGAATTGGCCGATTACAACACGATATTTTAGTCATAGGATACTTAGTCTTCTCATTTTGTGAAGCGCACAATTTTATATTTCTGAACATTTAAAGCAAGTTTCCAGTCTTTGCACCACTTTGAAATCATATGAAGATCTGACTGAATATTTATGCAGCTTCTTTCAGATAGTACATCATAGATAACTCTATCATTTGCAAAAAGCCTGATTTTACTATTAACGTTGTCTGCAACGTCATTAATATACAATATAAACAGCAAGGATCCCAACGCATTTCCCTGCGGTACACCCCAAGTTAACTGACGATGACTCTCCACCCAAGATAACATGCTGTGTGCTCCCTACCAAAAAGTTTTCAATCCAGTCACATATTTCACTCGATGCCCCATATGTTCGAACTTTTGACAATAAGCATAGATGTGGTACTGAACCAAACGCTTTTCGGAAAGCAAGAAATACTGCATCTTCTGATTGTCTTGATCCAAAGTTTTCAGTATCTCGCGAAAAAAAAAAAAAAAGTGCGAGTTGGGTTTCACATAATCTATGTATTCGGAAACCATACTGCTAGGGAGTTGAGGTGGTCATTCTTTTCAAGATACGTCATGTATTAAGAGCATAATGTTTACATGTACGTCGAAACAATTTGTGCAGTGAATTATGTCGGAAAATAGTTACAAAACACAAAGTCCAATAGTGTAATGTTACTCAACAGTTCCGCAATTACACCAAGGATGCGAGTGAAGCTACAAGGTGATAAAATTGCCGTGATTTCATACATAACCAACAACAAGGAAAACCAACAGCAAACATCACTGACATCGATTTCTGGCCATCCACTGCCCCCCTCCCCCCCTCTGAATACCACACCTGCCACTACAGTAACGAACAATGGACAAAACGTACTAGGTTAATTTAGTATAAGACAATTTATTTTTAAGTAACATTTCTCTGTATGTATGTATGTATATATAAACGCCTGATGATGAACAGAACATGTTAGAAAAGCGTTGTATTACGTTGCATTAAGCATAAAGCAAAAAAAAAAAAAAAAAGTAACTGATAACAGAAATTACAAATAAATCCGTCATTACGTTTGAGCTGAGAAAATTTTCTAACATTCTACAACAAATTGATGTTTACGACATTGGACAGTAGTTCTGTGGTTTATTTCTACTACCCTTCTTATAAACGGGTGTGACCTGTGCTTATTTCCAAGAACTGGGCAGGGCTTTTTGTTAAAGAGACCTACGATAGATTACGATGGAGGTCTAATTCGGCCCCAAATTCAATACACGATGTGACAGGGATTCCACGGGTCCTCGAGCTTCGTTCAGTTTTATCGATTTCAGCTGTTTTTCAACACCACTGACACTAATACTTAGTAAGAGGACTGAAATGGGGCGATTCTCCTGGGTTTTCCTTTGTAAAGGATCATTTGAAAATGGAGTTAAGCGTTTCAGCTTTTGCTTTGCTAATCTCAATTTCACTTCCTGTCTCATTCATTCACTGGGGACTGGACACTAACTTTGGTGCCACTAACAGCATTTATATGGCAATATGCTGCTACGCTAGTCACTGAAGGTATCACGCACTGCTCTCTTGACAGCCAAAATGCGTTTCATTCAGCGTCTCTGTATCTACAGCCTACGCTTTGTTTTACACATATTACGCAGTAGTCTCTGTTTCTTTAGAAGTTCCTTTACAGTATCTGTATACTGGGATTCTGGAACATATGAATTACCTCGTAGAAAACGGTCTACTGACACACAGGCAACATGTTAACTTTTTACCTAATCACTTTTTTCATTTAAAACTGTCTAATTTGTTCTTTGAGCCACACTTTTTCACATACCTTTCTAGCTCGTTTTGCTGCTGTGGAGGCAGCTTTAATTTTCACGTTGATGTATTCTGGAAAAACTTCATTATTCTTGCACTGTTTGTTAAACTTTATTCATTCTGTTGTCTTTAGTAGTTTTATCTTCGTTCGTTGGTAGTTCAGCAACATCCCGTGTGCCTGCCTAGGCAAGAAATTAATTAACTTTTTATACCTGGGATCCATAGTCATGTAGAACTTTATAAAAGACATATTTACGGCAAGGACTGTAACACTTTCTTTATTTCACGATTGCAATTTCGGCTTTAGACCATTATCAAATGAAGCTGAAAAATACAGGATGTACGATGTATTAAAAATAGGTTACGTAAGATATTATAGTGGCACAACGAGGGCACACTCTATGCTTCCCAGTACAGTCGCTGAACGGCAATGGCGCTCCACACAGAGCAAAACAATATCTGTAATCCGTTTACGCGCCAGTAGCCTGTAAACAGTAATCTCCCGCTGCAGTTTAGTGATATATGACTAGTGATGGGCCATCGAACATGAGTGTCTACAGACTATGTTGTTGTATGACATATAGATATGTGTGCTCGCACAATGTAACAGCGCCACCAATGTATTTAATAGTAATTACAACGACATATAAATGTGTCAGCTCATTTTAGGTTGACATGGCCTAAAAGCCATAACATTTCAGTAACATGCTTACGCAATCGCATTTTTATCCTGTATAGACGGCAGAATATCAAGATACACACCGATTTTGTTGAATAATTTAGAAACATTCTGTATTTTTCAGATTCACTTGATAATGGCCTAAGGCCGAAATTGCAATCGTGAAATGAAGTGTTACAGTCACTGGCGTAAATATGATATCTTTTATAACAGTTAACATGGGTTTAGAAAACATCGGTTCTGTGAAACACAACTAGCTCTTTATTCGCATGAAGTGTTGAGTGCTATTGACAAGGGATTTCAGTTCCATTCCGTATTTCTGGATTTCCGTAAGGCTTTTGACACTATACTACACAAGCGGCTCATATTGAAATTGCGTGCTTATGGAATATCGTCTCAGTTACGTGACTGGATTTGTGACTTCCTGTCAGAGATCACAGTTCGTAGTAATTGACGGAAAGTCATCGAGTAGAACAGAAGTGATTTTTGGCGTTCCCCAAGGTAATGTTATACGCCCTTTGCTGCTCCTTATCTATGTAAACGATTTAGGAGACAATCTAAGCAGCCGTCTTAGGTTGTTTGCAGATGACGCTGCCGTTTATCGACTAATAAAGTCATCAGAGCATAAAAACAAATTGCAATACGATTTAGAAAAGACATCTGAATGTTGCGAAAATTGGCAGTTGACCCTAAATAACGAAAAGTGTGAGGTCATCCACATGAGTGCTAAAAGGAATTCGTTAAACTTCGGTTACACGATGAATCAGTCTAATCTAAAAGCCGTAAATTCAACTAAATACCTAGGCATTACAATTACGAAGAACTTAAATTGGAAGGAACACATAGAAAATGTTGTGGGGAAGGCTAACCAAAGACTGCGTTTTATTGGCAGGACACTTAGAAAAAGTAACATGTCTACTAACGAGACTGTCTACACTACGCTTGTCCGTCCTCTTCTTAGAATACTGCTGCGCGGTGTGGGATCCTTACCAGATAGGACTGACGGAGTACATCGAAAAAGTTCAAAGAAGGGCAGCACATTTTGTATTATCGCGAAATATGGGAGAGAGTGTCACTGAAATTATACAGAATTTGAGCAGGACATCATTAAAAGAAAGGCGACGGAATCGTCTCACGAAATTCCAATAACCAACTTTCTCCTCCGAATGCGAAAATATTTTGTTGACACCGACCTACATAGGGGGAAACGATCACCACGATAAAATAAGGGAAATCAGAGCTCGTACGGAAAGATATAGATCTTCGTTCTTTCCGCGCGCCATACGAGATTGGAAGAATAGAAAATTGGTGGTTCGATGAACCCTCTGCCAGGCACTTAAATGTGATGTAGATGTAGGTTCCTTCCCATTATGGACTGTTCTAATCAGTACATACAGCGAGCGAAGTGGCGCAGTGGTTAGCACACTGGACTCATATTCGGGTGGACGACGGTTCAAACCCACGTCCGGCGTGCCATCCTGATTTAGGTTTTTCGTGATTTCCCTAAACCGCTTCAGGCAAGTACCGGATGGTTCCTTTGAAAGGCCACGGCCGATTTCCTTCCCCATCCTTCCCCATTCCGATGAAACGCTGTTTGGTCTCCTCTCCCCAAATTAACCAAAAAAACAAGTGGGTACCTATCTATCCAGTGCGTAGTCAACTATTCTTTTAAACTTAAGCCATAGAGATCCTCTACATCCCTGTCCTGTGCGGAAAGTTTCAAGCTCCTTACTGAGATATGACACTACTGGTTTTTATCTAGTTTACTGAACATACATATCTTTCTGCTTGGTTTAATTGTCCTTTGTACTTGGATAATCATTGTTGCCACAACCGGGTTGATGGTCATTGGTACCAGTTTGGAAGTGTACATCCTCAAAGAAGTCAGGTCGGTCTGTTGCCATTAGATCCAATGTGTTCCCACTTCTAGACAGGCATTTAGTACTGTTTCACATGATCTCTCATTACGCCCACCACTAACAAAACTGTAATTTTCCCAATTAATTGTTGGATGATTGTCTCCACCAATGATTACAGTATGAGTGGGGAACTTCCGTACTACTGCATACGTTTCAATTTGTTGATTCATAGCGTGGAGAAACGTTTTATGTTCAAACCCGAAATTTTAAAATAAAAACGATGCCAAGTTGATGAGATGTAAATTTGTTTATGGTTACGTGAAAATACGAAACAGCTAGCCGAAAGAATACTGTTTTGTAAAGCCAAACGACTATAGCAGAAGGAGATTTTCGTCGTTTGGATTGTGTGCGTATCAGGCAGCACGCAATACCTGGCTACAGAGTCAAATCCCCGGCACGAATCCGCTCGGCGGATTAGTGTCGAGATACGGTGTGCCGGCCAGCCTGTGGGTGGTTTTTAAGGCGGTTTTCCATCTACCTCGGCAAAAGCGGGCTGGTTCCACTTATTCCGCCTCAGTTAACTGTGTCGGCGATTGAGACGTTCCCGAGGGAGGCTCCTCCTCATCGCTTACTGAGCCTTTCCGCTGGTTTGCTTGACATAGAACCAGAATCTCTTTGGACTTTCCACCACATTCCTAGAGAGTGTTTCGTTGTGAAAACTATTAAATGCATCTCGCATTTAAATCCGCACCAAATTTCAAGCCTCAGTAAAGCTTCGCAATCTTGGAGATTTTGCGTTCGTCTAAATTACACTTGCCCTTTTCGGTGCTCCTGCAGCAGCTTTCTGTTTTGTGTACTGTGGCGGATCAGTTCCGTCTCTTATTAATTTATTTGATGTGAATGTCTCGAGTTCTGTTGATACTATTTCTTTGAACTTAAGCCACTTAGTTTGGAAGGATTGGAGACTGTCTCTTAGAAAGACGTAAACCGAATTTTTAGTTGCTTTTGTAAATAGATACACTTCGCGTTTAATTTTGGTGAATTTCTTTGTTACGGAATTGAGCCTCACTGCGACTGTGTGTTCACCAATCCCTGTATCCGTCGTGATGCTCAGGATTATTTGTGGCTAAGAGGTCAAGTGTGTTTTCGTCACCGTTTAAAATTTGAATGGCCTCGTGAACTAATTCTTCAAAATAATTTTAAAAAAGCATTTAGAACAATTACGGAAGTTGTTTTCTATCTACAATAGGGTCTTTTTGTCAACATACGGGAGGTAGATTGAAGTAACTTCCAACTATAATTGTAGGAATAGGATATCTATTTGTGATGAGACTCAAGTTTTCTTTGAACTGTTCAGCAACTGTTTCATCTGAGACCGGGGGTCGGTAAAAGGAGCCAGTTATTAATTTATTCCGGTTGTCGAATATAACCTCTGCCCATACTAAGTCACAGGAACTATCTGCTTCAATGTTGCTTGTGAGCTGGATCACACATTACATTATTTTTCCTTAAGCTGTGCTTCTTGTTTCTGTTGTAGTGCAGATCATTACAATTACGGCTTTTCCCTCCAAAACCTAGGATGCTTTCTCTGTGACCCTGTAAATACCAGAGCTAAACAATGTAGAACAACAACGTACGTTACAAGCAGAGCATTCTGTTTTACTTCATTTCCTTATTTCTAACATTTTAAAATTGTACGTCGACTTTAGATGACATGTCAATCATACATGTTCTTATCTCTATTTACTGAACGTATTTTCAGTCATGTTTTGAACATTGTCCCACTACACTTTATTAACTAATGTTTCGTCGCAAGGATATCGCATTTTAGAGAGTAAATTAGTATGGAGTATGTCGTTCTTCTTTTTAAACATTCACATACCCATATACCCATTTCTTCCTTCCTTGTTGTCCTTTGGGCATGCAGTTGTAGTAATTAAAGTAGGCACAAATGTAGTGTCAAAAAGAAATGATTAGCGCACATTCGCATTCTCTTGTTGCTCCCATGGCGATGGACTGTTTCTATCGCAATCAGTAAGTGTGAAAGAAAGCTACCGTACAGACAGTGGAATCTATATTTATACTTGGCAGAACTAATCACATACTGACATAATCGTCGGTATTGCTTTCGCTTTCCAAAGGTTATAAATATTTCGATATCAGAAAAGAAGCTCTGTATTTGGCCAAGATGTCGAAGAAGAAGGTCCCTTACGTACTAGTTGTATCGACTAAGATGTGGAGACGGCGGTTTGAAAGCGGACGGAAGTAGTACGAGGAAGGGCGTCCCTTACCTGAGCGATCGCTACCTGGCGAAGGGGCAAGTGTGGCAAATGTCCGGCGTGGCAAATGTCCTGCTTTCGGTGGACTCATCTACCTAGCTGGGTAAATTATAGTTTTCTAAGATTCCTTTGATAAATTTAATCCTCGAAAACGCCTCTCCAAGGTTACATTTAATATGTCTTTCCACCCGAAAACGCTTCGAACAGATGTTTTCAGATATTTGGCGGGGAGGGTACCAAACAGCGAGGTCATTGGTCGCATCGTATTAGGGATAGATGGGGAAGGAAATCGGCCGTGCCCTTTCAAAGGAACCATCCCGCCAATCGCCTGAAGCGATATAGGGAAACCACGGAAAACCTAAATCAGGATGGCCGGACGCGGGGTTGAACCGTCATCCTCTCGAACGCGAGTCAAGTGTGTTAACCATTGCACCACCTCGCTCGGAAGCAAAATTATGCTAATAGTAAATTTGCTATTTGTAAGCAAACAAGGACAGAAGAGCTTCAGCCTCAAGATGAATACATCCAATAGCATGTAGGCGAATTAAAGCACGCGATGCTGAAGGCCACAAATCAGGAAGTGAGACAATAGTAGATGAGTTTTGCTCTTGGAGCACCAACATAAGTGATGGCAGAAGTGTATAGGATAAAAATGCAGACTGGCTATAGCAAGAAAAGCATTTCTGACAAAGAGGAATTTGTTAACATTTAATATAAATTTAAGTGATAGGAAGTCTTTTCTGAAGTTATTTGCCTGGAGTATAGCCTTGTACGAAAGGAAATGTGAGCGATAGGCAATTCAGGCAAGAAGTGAATAGAAGCTTTTGAAATATGACGCTATAGAAGAATGCTGCATATTAGACGGGTGGATCGCGTAACTAATTAGGAGTTATTGAATAAAATTGCGGGACATAGAAATTTATAGCACAACTTGACTAAAACAATGACTCGTGGATAATATACGTCTTGAAGGATGGATGAATCGTCATTTTGGTAGTGCACGGAATGTCTGATGAGTAAAACTGTAGAGGAAGACCATGTCATGAATTCAATAATCAAGTCCAAATGCATGTAGGTTTCTGTAGTTATTCATGAATGAAGAGGCTTGCACAGGGCCGGCCGTTGTGGCTGAGCGGTTCTAAGCGCTTCAGTCTGGAGCCGCGTGACCGCTACGGTCGCAGGTTCGAATCATGTCTCGGCCATGGATGTGTGTGATGTCCATAGGTTAGTTAGGTTTACGTAGTTCTAAGTCTAGGGGACTGATGACCTCAGATGTTAAGTCCCACAGTGCTCAGAGCCATTTTAAGCTTGCACAGGATAGACTAGCGAGGAGAGGCGCATCAGATCAGTCTGTGGGATGAAAACAACAACAACAACAACAATTCTATAGAGAACTGACGTCAATGAGATAGGACTGAATGGAATTACCTCTTTTTTTTCGATCATGTGGAAAGCTGTGTTGTTCTAGGCACCTATCAAATAGATACTTCGAGCCACTGATTGATCCTCGCAGGATCCAAACTTCTTAGAGGTTTACGCGTTTAACTGTGATTTAAGGCTGTTTTAGATATTGCTAAATGCTTTCCCTATTGTTCTAATGCCTTCCCCTGCCGCGAGTTGAATATTTGCTGTTCAGCAGAAATCATAGACGTCCGCCAGGAGGGCAAAGGGGGCACTTCGGAACCTGCGAATTCCCCCCTTCCCCCCCCCCCCCCCCCCCCCCCCCCCCGCCCTATGGAATCTAGAGCACAAAGTTTTTATTTACACATTCTGTGGATGACCGTCAATTCTCTAGGATATAATAAGTCTTTTGTGTCAGCTGTAAAAATTAGTTCTTGTGGCACGACATGTCTAGAAACTGACCAACTCACTCACACCAATATGACAATTTGAGTGTTTTGTCCCACTCTGGAAACATTTCTGCGGACGCCCATGACAGAAATAGCTTTTTATTTATCTTAACTTTTAGGGCAACAGCTGTGACTAATAGTGCTATAACTAAGTTAATCCATTCCTATCTCTACGTCCAGAGAATAGAAAAGTTCAGGTATGTTTATTGCCACCAGGTCTAATAAGTTTGAAAATACATTTAGTAGAATTCCTCAAGAATCTCTGTCCTTACCCGCCATTCAAAATGCGGTAGTGTCTTCTTGTAGTGCTGACCAATTTTTCTCTCTTCCTGTCACTACAGAATGACCAGGCATTTATGGGTAATAACTTTGAATCGTTCCACTAGCTCTATATATCAATCTTCCAAATCCTCCAAGCTTCTTCTAATACTAGCATTGATTTATCTACTACTAGCTGACAAACCTGGCATTGACTGGGTATTCATTTTGCCAGTTTTATACCAGAAATGAAAACAAGAAAATGAATTGCGTTTGTAACGTAATGTCGTAAAAAATTTGAACGCATGTATTCTTGAAGACATCTTTCAAATTATGAAACAGACGTACAAAGAAATGTGCATAATGTAACAAATGTACAAGTACAGTATCCAGAACAATTTCGATAGCTGAGTGCAGCGGCTCCGCGTGCGTACAACGCGATTGTGTAAACATCTCTAAGGCAACGTCTCTTCATAGCTCTATAAGCAGCTATTGTTTTCGCCTAAGGCCGTTCGCGTTTAGCAATTGAAAGCCGTCAAAAGCGCTGCGTTTCGCAACTGAAAGCTACCAAAAGCGCTGTCAGGAGTTAGGGAGATCCTTACGTTGAGTCTTCTGTAGGAGTTTATTAGTACTAAAGAATGAATGATGCGGCATTTTTTCACGCATCTTAATGTTCTTGACGTCATTGAGCCTTGCTATAAGGTTGATGCCGATACCTCACTCCCGACCTGCGAGTATATCCGTGGTGCTGCGATGTTAGGATCTCTTTGGCTTGCTTAGATAGAGCAGGCTGGAAGCAGCGGGCAGAGAGATAGAAATTTCCGTTGGTTGCCGTCGAAAAAGATGGCTGGCGGTCTGTTTTGGCTACGAGGCGCTCGGTACGAACGGACGCTGTTGTGGATGTCGATGGGCGAGTAAGGAGCAACAGCGTGAGCACGCCACGGAGGACGTTCCTGTACCGGGAACGCGCCGTGACCCGAGGACGTGCGGCCTGTAACAACTTATATTTTCCAGATCTCGCTGCTGGTGCTGGCTGATGCCAAGGGTGAAGCTTAGCTGCTCCTGGACTTGTTAGGACTGGGTGAGCAGCCTAATTATTCACGTGCGTTCGTGATTTTCCTCAGAGCCGGGCAGTGGAGTGTGTAGCACAGTTTTTGGAATATTATTCGGCAACCTGTTGTGGTGCATCACTTTCTGCCTCATTTAGTGTGCCTTGGTTGTGTTCGTGTCGATCTAGCACCGCTATGCTCAGCCCCCGTCTTGGATGTAATTTGTATTTATTCTTGCCTTCTATTGCCTAGCGTTTCTGTTGTGTTGTGTTCACCTGTTAAAGTGAAGTAGTGTGCGTGTGTGATGTTGGGTATTTTTACCGTTTGTATTGGGCTTTATATGTTATCATGTTTGGGCTAATGTACCCGCTGTAAGTTTATTTGAAGCATGCTTGGCTATTTGAGCCACCTTTTGCTATTTCATGCTTAAATTTGTTAAAAGTAGCAACCTTTCTCTAGGCACCCCTGTTTTTTTTTATTACGTTAAAAAAGGGGGGGGGGTTGTAATAAGCGTTTCCTCACTTGCCTTAACAATTTAAGCGTGTTACAGAAGTCAATTATAATCTGGCCCTCACGCCAGCTTAGGCGTGTGCCTGTGCGGCCTGGGCGGACCTTGTGCGTGCCTGTTTTGGTTGGCGTGGCGGCTGGGAGCCTTGCCGGTCTTGGAACACAATGTTGGTGATCACGCTTTACAAGCACCATTTCTGTCTATATTCTGCTCGTTATGTTTGGTATTTTTACCTTTTACCGTTTATAGTTTACTATTGTGTGTTCAAATGGTTCAAATGGCTCTGAGCACTATGGGACTCAACTTCTAAGGTCATCAGTCCCCTAGAACTCAGAACTAGTTAAACCTAACTAACCTAAGGACATCACACACATCCATTCCATGCCCGAGGCAGGATTCGAACCTGCGACCGTAGCGGTCGCGCGGTTCTAGACTGCAGCGCCTAGAGCCGCACGGCCACTTCGGCCGGGACTGTTGTGTGTGTGTGTGTGTGTGTGTGTGTGTGTGTGTGTGTGTGGGGGGGGGGGGGGGTACTTTTTCTTAATTGAAGAATCTTAAAACTTTTCATTAGGAAATTCGAATAAAACTTAAACGACTCTTGAAAGGACACCCAAATCTGTTACCAATCTTGGTTCAGTTTCACGTTTTTTTCTAATGAAATAGTGGTTCCCTTATTAAAATCACTTTAATTCATAATAATAATCTGGTGCTCAATTTGCATTTGTAATATCAATAATTTTATGCCCCAATACATTTAAAAATGTTATAAAACAATTCTCATTTTCCTCTAATGGTTCCACCATTCCTAATCCGTTGAGTCGAGCACACGCGGAGGTTCCCTAGTACTGCACACTAGTCATATCTGTGTGCCGTACAATGATATAGTTGGATAGGTGCATTCAGAGACAATATGTGGACACTGTCTGCCAAATACGTTGCGAATAGAGTTAGTAGCACAAAAGTAATAAATTTAAATGTCACACAGCTCACTGCTTACGATGTTATATTTCCGGATCTACCATAAGTCGGTGGTTCCTACCCTCACAGCCACTGTTGCCTGACGGTAAACGATATGTGTACCAAGTTTGGTTTAAACCGGTCCACTCGTTTTGGGGGTATGGGACATACACAAATCCATTTTTATGACACAGTCTAAGACAAAAAAGAATGCCCACCACGAAAGAATTATTCAAATGGAACGCAAATCGGCGGACTTGATGTACATATACAGACAAAGAAATATTTACAATTTAAAAAGATTGGTTCTTTGATTCAGGGGAAACAGCTTCACAAATTGAGCAATTCAATAATGCGTTGGTCCCCATCTGGCCCTTATGTAAGCAGTTATTCGGCTTAGCATTGATTAATAGATTTGTTGGATGTCCTCCTGAGCGGTATCGTGCCAAATTCTCAGCAATTGGTGTGTTAGAGCATCAAAATCCTGAGCTGGTTGGAACTCACGATGGTTTGCCAAGACGCGCAACAAGACGGGGCGTGGAATATCGTAGACGTACCGCTGCGTTATAAGGGTGCCGCAGATGACAACCAAAGGAGTCCTTCTGTGAAAAGAAATATCACCCAGACCATCACTCCCTTTTTTTTTGCGGGCTGTATAGCGGGCGACAGTCAGGTTGGTATCACACAGCCGTGCGGGGCGTTTCCAGACACGTTTGCGCTGGTCATCGCGCGACTCGAAGCGGGATTCATCACCCAAGAAAATCCTACTCCAGTCAATGAGATTCCAGGCCGAATACGTGTCTGGAGACAGCCCGGACAGCTGTGGGATACCAACCTGACTGTCACCCGCTATACAGCCCGACAAATTGGAGTGATGTTCTGGGATGACTTATTTTTATAGCAGAACCCTTTTGGTTGTCATACGCGGCACCCTTACTGCACAGCCGTACGCCAACAATATTCTACGCTCTGTTTTGTTGCCCTTAATGGCAAGCCATCCTGAGCTTACATTTCAGCAAGATAACGCCCGCCCGCACACGGCAGAGTTTCTACTGCTTGCATTCGCGCTTGCCAAAACCAACCTTCGACAGCAAGGTCGCGAGATCTCTCGTCAGTGGAGATCTTTTGGAACATTATAGGCAGGGCCCTCCAACCAGATAGGGAGAATAACGCGCCACTTTGATACATTCCCTCCGCAGGGCATCCAACAGCTCTGTCAGTCATTGTCAAGTCGAATAACTGCTTACGTAAAGGTCAGAGGTGGATTGGATTGATTTGGGGGAAGAGACCAAACAGCGAGATCATCAGTCTCATCGGATTAGGGAAGGACGGGGAAGGAAGTCGGCCGTGCCCTGTCAAAGGAACCATCCCGGCATTTGCCCGAAGCAATTTAGGGAAATCACGGAAAACCTAAATCAGGATGGCCGGACGCGGGACTGAATCGCCGTCCTCCCGAAAGCGAGTCCAGCGTGCTAACCACTGCGCCACCTTGCTCGGTCCAGACGTGTACCAACGCCTTATTGACTTGTTTAGATTGTGAAGCTCCTTCTCCCGAGTAAATAATGCAAATTTCCTCAAATTTTAATAATTTGTTTGCCTGTACATGTTCATCACATCTACCGATTTCCGTCCCATTCGGATAATTCCTTCGTGGTGTAATCATTTCTTGTCTTAAGAGCATATTTACGGGTTTCTATGGAGCTGTACAAACTTAAAAGACATGCTACCTTCACTGGGATATAAGAAAGCGACTTTATTAAAGAGTCTAAGACGACTTACAGCTTCGTTGCCTAAGTCGGTGACGTGATTCCTTTCTGTCCTTTCTTAGCGCGATCATGTACTCGACTTGGTTCTTCCTGTTTAAATAATTCTTAAGAGCTGCGCTCTACGTGCTTCTCATCGGAAATCGAATTATCCGAGGTGAGACGGGAAAGCGCCTTCTGAGCGCCAATTAGCTGATTGCCCGCTTGCGCAATTCCGGTGAAGCTCTGTACCTAATAACGAGTCCTCACAAAAGTGGAGTTCTCTAATTACTTCCGGAAGAAGGACTAAGAATAATTTCTGCTTACTGCTGAACTTTGTTCCAGCATTCCTCTCCATCTACGACAGACAACGAAGACGCTTCCCAAGTTTGCGTCTGCCGCGTTCCCACTTTCATGATGTAGCCTCGAGTTACTCACAATTTCAAGCGAGACAGGAACTGCCTCCTGTCTGAGGGGAGGGGGAGGGAGGAAAACAAATTACAATTTTATGCATCCGACCACAAACCTGCTAAGATCTTTACCATGTGGCAAGTAGTTTCGACAATTTATGTTATCATCTGGCAAATATAGACATAATCCATAATTATAGTACGCCATTTTCTGAAAGAAAACACATTTGTATTGCTATAATCGTATTATATAACTATATATTTACTTTAGCGTATGAAATGGCGTATACTCCTAGTTCAACATTTTAATGCGACCCGTACCTTATAAGCGCGATGTTAAATTTAACGAACATTTTCTTTTATGCCACACGCAATGTAAAGACTCTTTTTTAGAGTTAGATGGAGAGGACAGTGATAAGTCAAAACATTATGACCACTGCGTTGTGGCGTTCCGGGCACGTGACGCGGTAACAGAAGTATGTAAGCGGAGCAGACACGGCCAGGGGGATCACCCCAGCGCAGTTATGGTCTGCAAATGGGGAAATCCATTGAGATAAGCGACTTTGACAAAGGGCAGATTATTATTACGCAAAGCCTGTGAACGAGTATGTCGGGAAACTAGTCTAATGTTCACCTGCTACTGCCGTGAGTGTCTACGGAAAGATGTAGGCGGACAGCGAAACTACCACTAGGCGCTAAATAGTTGGACGTTCACCACTCTTCACAGAACGTGGGGTTCGGAGGCGTGTCTGCTCTGCGAAGTAGAACAGACGACGTTCTGGGCACCTCACACGAAAGAGCACAATGCTGACGCACGTAGAAGTGTTTCGGAGCAAACCGTTCATCGTACATTGTTGAACATGGAGCTCTGCAGCGAACTACCCTACGTGTTCACATGTTGACACAACGATATCGGCCGTTACGATTGCAGTGGCCTCGGGGCCATCGGGATTCGAGCGTCGATCAACGGAAACGTGCCAGCTCTTCAGGTGAATCACATTTTTTGCTACACTACGTCGATAGCCGTCTTCACAGACGCCGTCAACGAGGTGGACGGCGGCTCGAAACATGCACCGCACCACGGGTTCAGGCTGGTGGGAGCAGTATTGAGCTATAGGAGATATCCTCCCGCGCTCACGTAGGACCTGAGGTAGTAATCGAAGACATGCTGATAGCTGCTAACCACCTGCATCCCTTCATGCTTGGCCGGCCGGAGTGGCCGTGCGGTTCTAGGCGTACAGTCTGGAGGCGAGCGACCGCTACGGTCGCAGGTTCGAATCCTGCCTCGGGCATGGATGTGTATGATGTCCTTAGGTTAGTTAGGTTTAATTAGTTCTAGGCGACTGATGACCTCAGAAGTTAAGTCGCATAGTACTCAGAGCCATTTTGAACCTTCATGCTTCATGTCTTCCCCGACGGCGATGTCATCTATCAGCAGTATAATTGTCCGTGTCTCGGAGCTAGAAGTATGCTACAGTGTTCTGAGGAGCTTTATACTGGACTCATGTGGATGTCTCGACGACCAAATTCGCCTGATGTAAATCCCACGTAACCTATCTGGGTCGCTATCGGGAGCCATCACCGCGTACGCAAATAAGCGGCCTGTTATTTGCGCGAATTCATGACCTTGGCGTAGACATCTAATACCATGTACCTCAGCAAACCAACCAACAAACTGCCGGATCCCTGACACGCAGCATCAGTGAAATATTTCGTTCCAAAGACGGAAAAACAAGTTGTTAAATAGGTGGCCACAATTTTTTGACTTAATCAGTGTAGGCTAACGCTATTTATCGGAGGAACTTGAGTAGGCCCATTCTTCAGATTTTTTATAGCTCAGAAAATTAAAACAACTTTTTCACCAATATCTGTAGGTAATGAGCTTTTATTTTCACACACATACTGAACAGGCTATGATGTTATGTGGAAACTGATATGCTATACAAACAATGAAAATGTTTTGTCCTTATCTCGACCATTTCAGTTGAATATGTTCCTTATGTGGTAAGAAGTAAATTTGTCGGGACACTGTGTTTGTATTTACAACAACAGTTTATAGAGGTGTGTGTGTGTGTGTGTGTGTGTGTGTGTGTGTGTGTGTGTCTCCGAGTACTAGGAGCCATTTCATAAGTCGGTAGACAATTCTTGATGCACGCTTCTTTTTACAGCTTTCGTCTTTAGTCTAGCTCGCCCCTCCAGATCCTTCTGTTCCAGCAGTTCTCGTCTTCTCATTGCCGATGAATGACACAGCATTGATCAAGTTCTTTCCAGAGCAAGCGACGATACTTCTTACGTTGTCTGCGGCATTAGCTTCATTTACTCAAAAGTGTAGAGCATATAAATAGTAAAAAAGCTTTCAACATCACTTTAAAAAAGTAAAGTTACGCAGTTAATATTTTATTTGTTGACTGAGATATGTCAGCAGTCCTCGTACAATCAGAAATACGATTACCCTCGCCACAGTACCGCAGCACGCCGCTAAAGAAACCAGAAGTAAATGCCGCAACTCTATGACTGAGTGGAGCATCGTACGTTGACAAGCTTTCGACAGCAGTAGAAATGTTGCAGATTTGTCACGCCAGCCTACACAGCTAAGGAAGTTTTTTGCATTGTCCGGACACAGCTGCAACATGTGTTTTTTTCGTCTTCATCTCATATATAAAAGGCAATGGACTGACTGACTGACTGACTGACTGACTGGCTGGCTGGCTGGCTGGCTGACTATCGCCCAGCCCAAAACGCTATGGGGAGACACTTGAAATCTGAAGAGGGTGTGGGTGTTATGCTGTACTCGTCATTTAAGTAGGGATTTTTCGAAGTTCCAACTCTAAGGCGGTGAAATAGGGGCTTAAGGGTTCTGAAAAAGTCGTTATTAAGGCAGTTTTGAAGCTAGACCAAAGTAATATTTGGTTTCTCGGGCAGAAATAAAGAAATACGTGTTTCAGCATTTTTGGAAATTTAACCCTGTGGGGGTGAAAGAATGGCTGAAGGTTTTTTTGAAAATATATCATTATTAAAGAACTAGGAAAGCATTTTTAGTGGCAACAATAGTATCTCACTTCTCGGTTACAAATAAAAAAATACGTGTTTCAGTATTTTTGGAAATTGAACCCCTAAGGTGGTGACATAGGGATGAGATGTTTTTATGAAAATATTTTATTATGAAAGACTTTTTGAAGCTAAATCTATGAAAATTTGAATATGGCTACTCACTTAGAAATAAAACAAACGCATGTCACTATTTCTGGAAATTCAAACTTTAAGGGGTGAAATTTGATCAGACTGATTCACAAACTCATCATCGCGCAGCCCAAACCTCTAAGGATAGAAACTAGAAGTTTAGAGAGCGTATGGATCTTATACCATAGGCATAATTTTAGAAGGGATTATGCGAAATACCACTACTAAGGGGGTGAAATAGAGGATGAAAGCCTTTTTGAAAGTATGTCGCTGTTAGGGGAATTTTGAAGCTAGAACTACGGAAACTGGTACTTTCTCAGTCAGAAAATAGAAAAAAAAATACTTATTTCAACATTTATGAAAATTCCACCACTAAGGAGCTAAAATGATGGTTTTTTTAAGTAAATAACTAATAAAGAACTACTAAAGGATTTTTAAGGCTTGACGACTGGTATTTGACTTCTCAGTTACAAATAAAAAAAAATACGTGTTTCAGAGTTTCTGGAAATTCAACCCCTGAAGGAGTTCAGTAGGGGATGAACATTTTTCAGAAAATATTCCGTTACATTAAAAAAATTTTAAAGCTAAATTTATCAAAATTGGCATTACACTTTTTTGTTAGATATAAAAAATATTTGTTACTGGATGTATGAAAGTTGCTAAGGAAATAAATCCAGAACAACGCAAAAGGCATGATTAAAAAAAAAAAAAAAAAAAAAACCAACTTTGGACCCCAGCTAAGAATGGCTTTTTGGTCAGAAGTACATTCGAAAAAGACCATGCTTATATCGCCTTAATTAGCGTGAAAATATTACAAGGTGTTGCAATGTGTGCCGGCCGGTGTGGCCGTGCGGTTAAAGGCGCTTCAGTCTGGATCCGCGTGACCGCAACGGTCGCAGGTTCGAATCCTGCCTCGGGCATGGATGTGTGTGATGTCCTTAGGTTAGTTAGGTTTAAGTACTTCTAAGTTCTAGGGGACTGATGACCACAGCAGTTAAGTCCCATAGCGCTCAGAGCCATTTGTTGCAATGTGTGAGCAACATAAAAATTCGATTAAATAAAAAAACTCTGCATGCTATAAAGCCTACGCGAGCGAAAGAGTGGGCGCTCTCATACACGTGAGTCAAAACGAGCTTCCATGTATTGTGTTGCTGTCTAACGAATATGAATGGTAATGTAGAGTGCAGTGAGCGTATTTGTAAACATGAACAACAACAACATAAGTGCTGTTCGTTCGAAGGAAGATGACAGTTGAACGTCCCGTCGACATCGAGGTCATCATCGACGGAGCACAAGCTCAGTTTCTTTCAAGGATGGGTAAGGAAATAGACAGTGTCCTTTGAAAGGAACCATCCCGGTATATGTCTGGAGCGATTCAGGAAAATCACGGAAAACCGAAATCTGGATGGTCCTTCCGAATGTGAGCCTAGTGTGCTAACCACTGACCCACCTCGCTCGGTGTCGTTCCATAAAGATGATAATTCCTGGTTGTCATTTCACGCAACCTTATCTTCTAAGCAACGTCCACGTCTTCTGATGAAAGCATGTAAGTCGTCTGAAGACTAGTGTGTCGATTCGAAATTGATAACATTGCCATCTTTTTGATAAACTTAAAAAAAGTGTGGCCACTTGTTGCTTTGTACTATGGACTTGATTTAAACGTAAGAAAAATCATGTGTTACACACACTGGGTTTTTATAGGGTGAGTGTATTGGAAAATTTATCTGCGTCGCGTATCCAGCATATCTCTCTCTCTCTCTCTCTCTCTCTCTCTCTCTCTCTCTCTCTCTCTCTCTCTCTCCTTTTTCTCAGTCTCTGCTCGAAGTGGGCTGTTTGAGACGTGGCCCACTGTGCAGTCGTGGTACTCAGCGGGCTGGTGGTGGGACGGAAGGTTTTCCATTTGGGAATAAATGGGAGTGAAAAGCCACTTCAGCCATTCACCAAACGAAATTTATTCCAACAACCAAAGTAAACAGTGTATCAATTTGCTACTTCCAGATACCAGCCAGTACCACTATTGAATCACCGTGTAACATACTTACCGATTCAGCAACACATCGCGAGGCACTTGCAATCCTCCTTTTATTCACAAACGTCTTGATCGCATATCAACACCAACGTCTACACTCCGCAAGCCGCCTTATGGTACACACCGGAGGCCATTTCGAACGACTCATGTGGAAGAGATCTTGGAAAGACAGAATATTAGACCCTACCACAATTACTACTTAGCAACCTTGTGTCCAGGATGGGAACACGTTGCAGAGCATGCACTGCTGTTAGTGGTGATCGCACACCCTATAAAGATCTATGTTCCGCCTTTTATAATGTCCAGGGGACCATCAAAATTCATGGTGACTTCGGTGTAATTATTGTCTATGAATAAACGTCTCCTGTTATTCTCAATTCGTATTTGTTTCAGTTATTTTCTGTATTACACTGTAGCAGTTCTTTCTATGTATAGTCCAAGTTTATTCAAGCTATGTTACTCATCAACTTGGTAATGATATGCCTCAGTGAAACAAGTAGTAAGGTGAAGACGGAGAACCGACCAACAGGTGACTTTCAAATTGTGAAGCGTCTCAGGCAAGGAGACGGTTTATCTCTTATCCTCTTCAGTTTTGTCCTCGAGATTATCATACGTGAGACTTTTAAACAAAACTTTGAAGAAAGGCAAGTCGAAAGGAAGAATCTGATATATCTAGCCCTTGAAAAGCTTAATCAGCAGCTCTGAAGAGAAATTACAAGTGACCAGGTCACTGGAGATGGCTGCCTGCAAATTTGAGGTAATCATGAACGAAGCCACGACAGATTACCTCATTATGATTCGTAGACACGATCAGGATACCGAACAGCTTCAGTTACTGTGGGAGGGAGTCCGGTCCTACGAGAGAGCCTGCGAATTTTAATACCTGGGAGGGCTTTTCACGGAGAACTCGTCGTACGAAGAACAGGTCAACGTCACGATACAGGCAGAAAATAGACCCTTTTACAGCCTAACACAAATGCTTCGCTCCAGGTGTCTTTCGAGGCAGTTCCTGATTCGACTATATAATACCCTGATCCACATATAGTACTATACGGCTGTCAGACATGGAGTATCCGAAAGCAAGTCTTTCATAAACTTGTCGTATTTGAGAGAAAAGTGCTGTGGAAGATCTTTGGTCCGGTGTTGGAAGCAAACACCGGTGAATGGAGAATCAGACACAACCATGAACTAGACGAACTGTACCGAGATTCCAAAATAGCAGGAATCGTAAGATGCATGGGCTTGACATGTGGCTCGGGTGGAAGATGACGGGAGGTTCCTGGATTTCATCAGCACAGGTAGAAAACATCTGAGAAGACCAAGCAACAGTCAGCGATAGATGTGGACGGATGGTGGGTGACAGCGATGGATAGAAGACAAAGGAGAAGGAACTTGTATCAGCGCGAGGTCCGTTGGGCCTGATCGCGTAAATGTATGTATGTTACTTGGCAGTCACACACCATGCGAAAATTACTTTCATCCTCAAGTTTTGCACACCATTGTGTATTACTAAGCGACTAACCCGGGGCACGGAAACCTTGTCAATTGCCGGTTGCCTATCTAATGGCTTCCAGGGGCAATAACTGTTTTTCCATATTCTTCATACAATTACTGGCCTAGCTTAAATTTTTAATATGTTGTTATAATCTACTAATTAAGAGGTGCAATCATATAGTTTTACACAGTAAGACAATTATGAAAGTTAGAAACTGTGTGTATGTCTTGAGGAATCTTAACTCACGGCGCGCAAATCACCCAGACTATTAATCGACTATATGAGAATGAGAGCACTTAGTGACTTCCTACGAACTACACATTTTTTCAGGTCTTTTCTAAACTACTTCTCGCTGATATCCTCTACAATATAATGGATGCACGAAAAAGGGTCGTCGCTTACATCTTCGCTGTTCATGTAGTTAAAACTTCCGCATCGGGCATGATGTTTTAATTAATCACTTCTTTGGGACCAACCTAATTTGCAACACATTTTGCATACAGTATCCAAACATACCACTGAATCTGCCTGCACAATCATATCATTACATAACCCATATTTCAGAAGATATGACCTTATAAAAATACAGATGCGTTTTTGTACACGGGAGTTCGATTCTTTAAAGACTGGGGTTGAGTTACTAGTATAACACTAAAAGGGAGATTAGTCATTCATTATTTTTGTACAAATTAATAATCGCGTTAGTGACAGTAACTAACGGTTACTGCTGAGAGTTGTTGCTCTTCTAAACAGCATCCCATACCAGCAGACAAGTTGTATAGTTACCTAGGTTACTTTTATTTTAGGTACTTGGGATATGCACGGCTCTATTTAAAAAAGAATAGTTCGAAATAGTCACAGGGTCGATCCGCGCACATCTGCTTTCAAACCCCACAGCTAATTAGCTGCAAATAATAACCTGTAGCTATGCTTCTGCAGTCAAATAGACTATGCATTGGCTAGAATTGCGAGTTTTATGAAATACACAGAAATGCAAAACAAAAGTTAAATGAATAATTTAATAACGAGGGTTCGAGGCTAATGCCTGTAATTGATGTGTCGACAGAGAATTATGTTGAACATCGTTTATTCAGGAAAGGACATCTCAGAAATGGGCAGTGGTCCTACGATATTCAGTTAAAATACAGACAAAAAATATCCTTATCAAATGCAGGGAAGTTACCTTGAGAGCGTTACGAGAATGGTAACAAAACCCCAAACTAAACTGCAATCAAAGATACGTGAAAAACTAAGTCCATTTCGTAATCACAATACATGATACATGCACCTGTTCAAAACAGTTCAGAGTTCGGCATGATGATACACAAATTAACACATGCGATACAGAGAATAGCAGGTCATACTCTGTCTATCCTCAGTTCTGTAATGCACGCGGGAGAAAGTTAAGGGTCGTATTCTGGAGCACGTTCAGACCTCCCTTCAGAAGTCTCACGGCTGCCATTCACCATTCAGAAACCGTCACCCACTCCATCGAAACCCACACTACACCACAGGCATGTCTGCCTTAGTCCAGAACAAATATCCAAGTGTCCCCAGTCGCTCCTCTGAGCTATTCATTCGGAAACGTTCCAGTCGCCACTTGACACCTACTGTGTTCTGCAACTGTCTCCATTTCCATTGGTACTAAAAATACATCGTTCTTAATTTCTACACACTTGATTTGACTCATCTTGACTACTTTCTCGACTAAATAAAGAAATGTTATAAACATCTGGTCACACTCAGGCTTTTCACAATAAATATAAGCCAAAGTTTATACAGAAATAAATAAGCACGTACTCCTGCACAAGCGCACCTATCATAAATGACAACAGATTGTAGTTAAATATTGTTCAAAGAATTATTTGTGCCTTCTTCTCAGAATCGTCTTTTTGGTTCTCTCTTCAGTTGTGGAGTCCACTAACACACTGACTGACCACTTTTAAATTAGTATAGTTTTTAATAGCACTTGCAATCAATATTTAAATAAAGTAGCGGGTAAAATAGTAAACTCTTCATTAAATAAATGCACAAGTATGACAAAATGTGCGGTATTCATATATATTCGTTTGCTGCATAACTGTGGAGTTTACAATGTTCTGAAAAGCACTTGCATAATGAAACTGTTGTAAAAGATGTCATGAGTCACTATACAAAATACACACATCAAGAAAAGTTTAGTATCACCTCCGTTCCGGGAATTCCGAAACCTGTACAGAAAATCAGAATAGAGATCAACATAAATATTTCCGTCCTCATTACTGCTCATGAAAACCACACATTGGATGTTTTACCACCATACTGCGAGACCTTCAGAGGTGGTAGTCCAGATTTCTGTACACACCAGTACCTCTGATACCCAGCAGCACGTCCCCATCCATTGATGCATGCCTGTGTTTGTCGCGGCATACTATCCACAAGTTCATGAAGTCACTGTTGGTCCTAACTGTCCCACTCCACTACGGCAATTCGGCGTAGATCCCGGAGAGTGGTTGGTGGTTTTCAATCTATCCCAGCCGTGTTCGATAAGGTTCATGTCCGAAGAACACGCTGGCCACTCTAGTCGAGCGATATCGTTATCCTGAAGGAAGTCATTCACAAGATGTGCACGATGGGGGTGCGAATTGTCGTCCATGACGACGAATGCCTCCCCAATATGCTGCCGATATGGTTGCACGATTAGTCGAAGGACAGCATTCACATATCGTATAGCCGTTACGGCGCGTTCCATGACCACCAGCGGTGTATGTCAACCCCACACAATGGGACCCCAAAACATTAGGGAACCTCCACCTTGCTACACTCGCTGGACAGTGTGTCTAAGACGTTCAGCCTGATCGGGTTGCCTTCAAATAAGTCTCCGACGATTGTCTTGGTTTAAGGCATATGCGACACTCATCGGAGAAGAGAACGTGATGCCAATCCAGAGCGGTCCATTCAGCATGTTGTTGGACCCATCTGTACTGCGCTGCATGGTGCCGTGGTTGCAAAGATGGACCTCGCCAAGGACGTCGGGAGTGAAGTTGCGCATCATGCAGCCTATTGCGCACAGTTTTGAGTCGCAACACGACGTCCTGTGGCTGCACGAAAAGCATTATTCAACATGGTGGCGTTGCTGTCTGGGTTCCTCCGAGCCATAATCTGTAGGTAGCGGTCATCCACTGCAGTAGTAGCCCTTGGGCGGCATCAACGAGGTATGTCATCGACAGTTCCTCTCTCTCTGTATCTCCTCCATGTCCGAACAACATCGCTTTGGTTCACGCCCAGACGCCTGGACACTTCCCTCGTTTAGAGCCCTTCCTGGCACAAAGTAACCAAGCGGACGCGATCGCGCCGCGGTATGGACCGTCTAGACATGGTTGAACTACAGATAGCACGAGCCATATACCTCCTTCCTGATGGAATGACTGGAACTGATCGGCTGTCGGACCCCCTCCGTCTAATAGGCGCTGCTCATGCATGGTTGTTTACATCTTTGGGCGGGTTTAGTGACAGTCAGAGGGACTGTGTCTGTGGTACAATATCCACAGTCAACGTCTATCTTCAGGAGTTCTGGGAATCGATGAGATGCAAAACTTTTTTTGATGTGTGTAGATGCAGATGAGAGGAATTTCTGGGATGATAGCTATCGTGCAATGCTATCATCTGAGATACGGTATGTTGAAATCGCATGAAGCATTTAAAATTTGTTAATTCAGGGGCCGATTGTGAATACGTTTATTTGCTATAGAACATTAACTTCTGCAGTTCTCAAGATATTGAAATAGTGTCATGTCACTGAATGCGCTTCATTTTTATGAGATGGGAGATGCATTCAGATTCACTTTAATATTCAACCGTAAATTATTGTAGATTCTGAAATAGCTTTAAGAAGCCATCCTTCAGCTTGTATGATACTGCCATTTTTGGTGATCTCGTGCACAAAGGGAATGTGAGCTACAACCGTCCAAATTTCCAACTTTGGGATTTATCCATTTCCGGCGACATGCTTCTTGTCTCTGAAAACTGACCAAGAATTATCGAGTAAAACATATGTGATTTTCGGCGTTCCCGAAGATAGTGCTATAGGCCCTCCCCTGTTCCTTATCTCCATAAAAGATTTCGGAGACCATCTGAGCAGCCATCTTAGATCGTTTGCTGATAGTGCTGTCGTTTATCGTCTAGTAAATCATCAGAAGATTAAAACCAATTTCAAACCGATTTAGATAAGATATCCATATGGTTCGAAAATTGGCAGTTGACCCTAAATAATGGAAGTGTGAGGTCATCCACTTGAGTACAAAATGGGATCCGATCAAATTCGGCTACACGATAAATCAATCAAACCTAAAGGTGGTAAATTCAGTTAAATACATACGAATTACACTTACGAACAACTTAAATCGGAAAGGACATGTGGTGTCACCGCAAGGCCCCACACTTGCTAGGTTGTAGGCTTCAAATCGACCGCGCTCCGTCGGTACACATCGGACCCGCGAGTCGCCACTGTCGACGCTAGCAGACCGAGCGCCGCCACTCGGCTGATCTTACGAGACAAGCTAGCGCACCGGCCAGTTCTACAGCCGACTTTACTTGGAAAGGTTCACTTGTTACAGCTACAGAGATCTCATTAGCAGAGACGCTAGTTAGCATAGCCTTCAGCTAAGTCAGTGGCTACGACTTAGCCAGGCGTCACATACAGTTTTTGCATTGACTATTGATCGATGTGTGCGAAGCAGTCAGAATTGTAAAGAAGTATTCGCAGTTCAGTCTATAACTCTACTTTTAAATATTATTGTACAAAGTCAAGATCGACGTTCACGGCTGATGCTGAATTAAAGCTAAATATTTAATTGTATTCCTGGCTACTAATTTTCTTATCACCTAAGATGTTCCAGATACACCCCGTCAAGTATAGTTCATTGATCCTCACGAAACCCTACGTGATCAGCGCGTGCAATTATTGGTCACACCTTGTGATCAGACTAAGAGTCAAATTGGGTGACTCAGCCGTGTCACCATTTTTCCATGAGGCCCATAGTTCCGCCTCATACATAACAGGACACACAGAAAATGTTGTGGGGAAGGCTAACCAAAGACTGTTTTATTGGCAGAACAATTAGAAGATGCAACGGATCTCCTGAAGAGACTGCCTACACTACACTTCCCCGTCTTCTTTTGGAGTACTGCTGTGCGGTGTGGGATCCTTACCGTATAGGATTAACAGAGTACATTGAGAAAGTTCAAAGAAGAGCAGCAATTTTTCTATTATAGAGAAATAGGGGAGAGTGTGTCATGGACATGATACAGGATTTGTGGTGGGAATCATTAAAACAAAGGCGTTTGTCGTTGCAGTGGGATCTTCTCACAAAATTTCAATCGCCAACTTTCTCCTCCGAATGCAAAAATATTTTCCTGACGCCGACGTACATAGAGCGAAACGAATATCAACACTGTAGGAAAAGACAGATTACTACTTATCGTGAAGAAGACACATCATGTTGCAGACAGGCACAATTGAAAGACACTTACGTAAAGCTTTCGGCCACAGCTTTCATCAGTAAAAAAGAAACACTCAGCATTCACACACCCAAGCAAGCACACCTCACGCGCAAACGACCGCCAACTCCAGCATCTCGGCACGGAAAGACACATGTGCTGTTCTTTTTCCGCACCCTGTGAGAGAATGGAATAACAGAGAATTAGTGTCAAGGTGTTTCGATGAATCCTCTGCCAAGCAGTTAAGTATGATTTGCACAGCAACCATGTAGCTGTAGATGCACCTGAGCTCTAGTGAGGCGGCCCTGTGACGTCCTCGTCTCGCCGCCTCGCATCCAGGTCAGCAAGCAAATTCAGCTCTCTTCAGTATCAGCCCCAGGTGAACGAATAACTCGCTCACGCTTCCTGGAGCCGGTGCCCGGTTGCGGTGCATCCCTTGCACCTCTGGAGAGGCCCGTTTATGCTTCCTATGTCCTCCTTAATAGTCTGACAAGCATTACTTTGTTTCCGAAGTTAGCACAATTCCTTCACTTTGTCTGCTTTTGTACCTCCAATTCTCACGTGAAGTTTATCGCGTCTCTGCTCTGGTCTCTGTACTTCCATTGGTTTATTTTAGCCCATAATCTGAACATACTATAAAGTTCATTCCATTCAGTACGTCTTTAATTTTTTCTCGCTTTCAAATAGGACAGCAATTAATCAGCGAATCTTACCATTTGTATCCTTTCATCAAGAGTATTAATCGCGCTTATAAATCTTTCTTTCACTTCACTAACTGCTTCTTCAATGCATAGCTTAAACAACTGGCCAGAATGACTGGTCTTGTATTCTTACTGTTACCACTTTCATATGATGGGTGTAAATGAGAACAGTTTACAACATAACACAGTGGTATAGGCTAAGTCGAGTCGAACGAATTGATACAGGACACTTGGGGTCTATCAAGGCAGAAAGCAGCCCTAAAATTGGTCTACAGAAATCGCTACAGTGCACGCGCAAGATTTTGGGTAAAATTGTCCTTTATTATTAAAAACACGTTGGGCTTGCGCGTATAAAATGTGAAATTGACGTTTGTGTAAATTTTACCTTAAAATGTCATGCATCTGAAAATTAACAATTAAATAGTTTTATTTGTCTGGCCTTCTTACTACAAAAAATGTTCAAATGTGTGTGAATTCCGAAGGGACCAAACTGCTGAGGTCATTACTTAAACTAACTTATGTTAAGAACAACACACACACACACACACACACACACACACACACACACACACACACACACACACATGCCCGAGGGAGGACTCGAACCTCCGGCAGGAGGGGTCGCGCAATCCGTGACATAGCGCCTTAAACAGCGCGGCCACACAGCGCGGCTACTACAAACGTAATATGCTTGTAAGGGTTAAGTTTGGATCGAATTGTAAAATTAGTTAATTTTTCATGAATTTTCTGAGAGATTTTTTTTCTTTTAGTATCCTTACGGAAATTCTCCAGAATTAGAAAACCGTCCCTGTTGAAAATGATTTACAAATAATGACGCGTTTCGCGCGATTAGCAGATCTTCAGATTATCTGGAATAAGTAACAACAATCTTCTTACAAACTGAATGCCACCGAGTGGCAGCGCTGATAGTGAACAGGGATTGAAATAAAGTAAATGCTGAACAGAGCAAGTTAAAAATTGTGGGATTTACTTTATTTTAATCCCTGATTACTATCAGCGCCGCCAGTTGGCGCTTTCATTAAGTTTCGTTCTCACGTCAATCTACTGTGCTGCCCACAAAGCTTCAGCAGATACGGATACGTTGTCTAGGGCAGTATTTGTTTACCACTGTCATATATGGCTGTGATCGCTAACCTATCCTCGCATCGCATATTGTCTTGGTTTCCCGAGTTTCTTTCTTTGTTACCAATCCCACGCGGATTTGTTATTAATGTTGTAGTTTTGCGGCTTTAACTCACAGGTTTTCACTTGCCATTTCAGACTTCCCTGTGCCCATATTTGACGATTGCAGTTTTTGCTTTAACGCCATCAATCAATGGCTTTTAAATATGATCTCTGCCGTTCGAGGCAAGTGAATCACTTTACTACTCGCCTTGTCCTATGGGTCGGTGCTAGACATGTTCGCAAACTGTTACGTAACAAGATTGTTACTTATAACGCGTCAATACAACATTTGCAACAGAGACTTTTCTATTTTGGGAACATTGAACACTGATGCTGCATCATGCCAAAACGGGGTGGAGTAATGTGTATGTTACGAGAATGTTTAAATTAATGAATAATGTTAACGAAATAGCCAACTAAGCTGGTGGAGTAAGAAAGCGAGAGAAGATTGAAAACTTCGCGCGACGCGCTTGCGCTATACCTTAGTTGGCTTTTGCAGACCAATTTGTAGTTGTTTCCCGGGTTTATACAGCGCAAGAATGTCCTATACCAAACTGTACATCTCGTCTTCCTCTACTCCACTGTGGTACATTGCACACAGTTATCATTTATACCCTGTATCTAAGCGATCTTTCCCTATGTTGCACCAAGGAAAATATTTCACGACAGGACGGTAACGCTAGTTTAGACTGGCGCCATGCTATCGAATCGCATTGTATTTTATTAGGAAAGCACACAGGCGGTCTTTTAACTTGTGCTAATGTGCTACAGCACGTTGTAATCATCGACTAAAATTATGCCGCTACGCTAAGAAAGCGAGCGGAAATCGCTCTAAAATTACGCCTTTTCTCTTCGAATGCGTGCTTGTATGCAAATAAAATGGACGAAAATATGTTTTGCAGCGCTCTCTCCGCGATAACTAGAAACCTGTGCCGAGTGCTGAAATGACTTGTCAGCCGCGCTACGACCAACTCACAAGGGAACCTCCCCATCGCACCCCCCTCAGATTTAGTTATAAGTTGGCACAGTGGATAGGCCTTGAAAAACTGAACACAGATCGATCGAGAAAACAGGAAGAAGTTGTGTGGAACTATGAAAAAAATAAGCAAAATATGCACACTGAGTAGTCCATGCGCACGATAGGCAACATCAAGTAAAGCGTGTGCTCAGGAGCGCCGTGGTCCCGTGGTTAGCGTGAGCAGCTACGGAGCGAGAGGTGCTTGGTTCAAGTCTTACCTCGAGTGAAAACTTTAATATTTTATTTTCAGTTTATGTGACAAACTATGATTTCTTCACTTTTGTGGGAGTGATTATCACATCCACAAGAAAATCTAAATCGGGCAAGGTAGAAGAATCTTTTTACCCATTCGCCAAGTGTACAAGTTAGGTGGGTCGACAACATATTCCTGTCATGTGACGCACAAGCCGTCACCAGTGTGGTATAAAATATATCAGACGTGTTTTCCTGTGGAGGAATCGGTTGACCTATGACCTTGCGATCAAATGTTTTCGGTTCCCATTGGAGAGGCATGTCCTTTCGTCTACTAATCGCACGGTTTTGCGGTGCGGTCGCAAAACACAGACACTACACTTATTACAGTGAACAGAGACGTCAATGAACGAATGGACAGATCATAACTTTGCGAAAATAAAGAAACTAAGCTTTTCACTCGAGGGAAGGTTTGAACCCAGGCCCTCTCGGTCAGCAACTGCTCACTCTAACCAAGGGACCACGGCGCTCCTGAGCTTACGTTATCCTTGATGTTGCCTATCTTGCGCATTGACTACTCAGTTTGTATATTTTGCTTATTTTTTTCATAGTTCCACACAACTTCGACCTGTTTTCTCGATTGATCTGTGTTCAGTTTTTCAAGGCCTATCCACTGTGCCAACGTATAACTAAATCTGAGGGGGGTGCGATGGGGACGTTCCCTTGTCAGAAGCGACGCAGCATCTGTTTTCTAATGCGCATGCTGTTATGACGTCATCCCTTGAGGCGCTACCAGTTCTACGTTGCTCACAGCACCATGTAAATACTTTTCCTTGACATTGCGTGTAGAGTGCTGTGCAAGTGTACAGTATGACGGATTTTTAAAGCACTGACGTTATGATTCCTTTGTGAACGACTGGTCTGAAACATCCATTGGTAATTAGCGGACCAGGTTCCATTCCCACTGATACTTTTTTCCGTATTTTATTTTATTCTTTGGAATGTTAAGCAAATAATCATAAAATTTAAGTTCATGTGAACAGTTCAGTTTATATACGAGGCGTGTTTTTTAAGTAAGTACCGTTTTGAAATTGAAAAAAAGACGTGCTAAGATATCTCAATAATTTTATTTTTACATGTAAGCCTGTACCTTTATCTACGCACTGACGCCATTACAGTCTAATCCTTACTTGTTTACGTCGTGTACTGAGTGTTTAAAATGCCTCCGATAATCGTGAATCCCGCCGACTGTGAAGTACGGGCTAAGGCCTAAAATCGATCGATATTCATCGTGAGATCTGTGCAGTTTACGGAGAAAACATTATGAGTGATGGAATGGTAAGAACGTGTGAGAGCATTTAAAGATGGCCGCAGAAATGTGCATGATGAACAACGGAGTGGGCGTCCTTCGGTCGTTAATGAAAGTTTGGTGCAGGAAGTGGACAATAAGGTGAGAGAAAACAGACGCTTTACGATTTCCTCCTTGCGGGATGACTTTTCTAATGTTTCTCGTAGTGTTTTGTATGAAATTATGACCGAGCACTTGAATTACCGAAAATTGTGCGCACGTTGGGTACCGAGAGTGTTGACGGATGTGCACAAAACCAAACGTTTAGGCAGTGCATTGACTTTCCTTGAGCGGTACCACAACGACGGTGATGATTTCTTAAGCCAAATTGTTACGGCCGATGAAACACGTGTGGCCTACGTCACACCAGAATCAAAGCAACAGTCCATGGAAGTTGAGAAAGGGCATCGTTTTGCTGCAAGACAATGCCCGTCCGCATGTGGCGAATCAAACCAAAGATTTCATCACATCTTTTCGATGGGAAACTGTAAATCATCCTCCGTACATCCCCGAACTTGCGCCCAATGACTACCATCTGTTCCTGCACTTGAAGAAACACCTGGGCGGTCAGCATCTTCAAGACGATGAAGTCAAAACAGTGGTGATGCAGTGGTTAACAAGTCAGGCGGCAGACTTCTATGAGGAGGGTATTCAAAAACTGGTATAACGTTATGACAAGTGCCTCAATATTGACGGAAATTATTTAGAAAAGTAGATTAAGGTACATGCTTTCATGTAAAAATAAAATTATTGAGATATCTTAGCACGTCTTTTTAATTTCAAAACGGTACTTACTTAAAAAACAGGCCTCGTACATAAAACAAATATATTAAATTTAGTTATGTTAACCGGGGACCTAGAAACGACGGAGAGGCTCCGTCCCCGCCGCAGCCACAGTGGTCCGTAAGCCCACGACGACTATCGCAGTCCACTTCACCCCTCCGCCGCCCCACACCGAACCCAGGGTTATTGTGCGGTTCGGCCCCCGGTGGACCCCCAGGGAACGTCTCACACGAGACCTATGTTTGCGTGGGAGAGTAATGGTGGTGTACGCGTACGTGGAGAACTTGTTTGCGCAGCAATCGCCGACATAGAGTAGCTGAAGCGGAATAAGTGAAACCAGCCCGCATTCGCCGAGGCAGATGGAAAACCGCCTAAAAACCATCCCACAGACTGGCCGGCTCACCGGACCTCGACACAAATCCGCCGGGCGGATTCGTGCCGGGGACCGGCGCTCCTTCCCGTCCGGAAAGCAGTGCGTTAGACCGCACGGCCAACCGGGCGGACTAGTAACTGTTACTATCATCGTAAGTCAAAAGGCTGTGGTCACCACCATTGTAGCATCTTCGTATAATTTGAAACGAATCGCCACTGGAATAGCAATATCTGGAAAGCTGTCTGCTACGATTCTCTCCAGCCGGGAAAATATTCGATTCTGCAGAGAGTCGGCCAACTCAGCTGCACAATGCGCGCTCTGCGCTCGCTCTCGTATTTGCCGACCTTGCGCCAGGAGGCGGTGTTTTGAAAGGCAAATGTGAGCTGGCGCTCGCTGCGAAGGCGGGCGGCAGTGCACCTGCTCACGCGCCCCTGTTGCGTCACTGCGGCGACGGCAGGCGATAGGTAGGTCGCCGCCGACCTTGCCGCGACACTGACTCAGCGCCTGTCGCTCTGCGAACCGCTGTGCTGCGTCTCTGGCAATGCGACCCCACGCTGTGCAGATTAGTTCTGAATACATTACTGAATGCACTCCGCGTCACATCAGCCTGCACATCCTACAGCGTGCAAACACAGCCATCAATCATCATCCAACTCGTACTAATTACATGTGATGCCCCCCCAAGGTCCCAGCTTAGGTCCCTTCCTTTTCTTACGCTTATTAATCACCTTTCCTCATTAACATTACCACTCAGACTGTTTTGCTCGTACATGATACGAACAGAGTTTCAAGGCGCAAAATGTGTGTTAGTTTATGCATAAACTAGGTGGCTTCCAAGTTCTCTAATTCGAAAGATCCAATTGCTCTACGGAACTGTGAAAGCAATCCACAAGAGGGAAATAGTAGAGCACAATGGTTCCGAACAACGAAGCGTGTACAAGGTGGTGCACTATCTCCAAAAGTTCTCACTGCGCTCATGGATGTAATTATGGAAAAAATTAAAGTTAGATATTTGTTTTGTTACTGTTTGTAGGTGACGTTGCCATCTGGCGAGAGGGAGAGACGAGAGAGAGAGAGAGAGAGAGAGAGAGAGAGAGAGAAGTTCCGAGAAAATTAGATCGTTGAATTAACGAATTTAATAAGTAAAAGTTAACTGTAAAACGAAAACAGTAACAATAAAATTCAGCAGAACACCAAGCCAACAAACTCAAATTTCAAGGAGAAAGAACTGAATGTGTAGAAAGCTTCAGTTATCTTGGAAGTATCGTATCGAACAAGGGGTGTGCTAAATTCGAAGTCCAAAACACAGTGTCAAAAAATTCCTTGTTCCCCTACATTATGAAATCTGATTTGAGATAAGGCAGTGTAAGTAGCCTGTTTGTATATTGGCAGCGCTATAGACTGTGTTAATATCGCTGACAGCAAGAGATTCAGTGGTTGGAAGGACTAGCAGATAGCGGGTAGAGAAGTGTATGGACATGTTTTTCTTACGGAATACTCGTATGTTGGTAGGACATGGGTTGTAAAGTGAGACGCAAGGAAATGTAGGATGATGGATGTTGTTGATAGTATCTGACCAGTGGTATTGTTGACAACTACATAATTTTGAAACTGGTTGTCACATGAATAAGGTAAAATTCTCTAAATACATTGTTTGTGCTTCAATAACATCTTTCTTTTGCCAACCATAAGCCTCGTAGTAGTTAGAGTGTATAGTGGTTAGAATATTTTTATTAAGCTGGCTGTAGTTGCTGCTTGCTGTAATTGCTGTAGTTCGTTCAAAAAAATTGTTAAAATGGCTCTGAGCACTATGGGACTTAACATCTGAGGTCATCAGTTCCCTAGAACTTAGAACTACTTAAACCTAACTAACGTAAGGACAACACACACAACCATGCCCGAGGCAGGATTCGAAACTGCGACCGTAGCGGTCGTGCGGTTCCGGACTGAAGCACCTAGAGCCGCTCGGCTACAACGGCCAGCCTGTATTACGTGTTACGAAGATTTTCTGTGAGGTAAGTGACATATAAAAAAGAAAATAGGGCTCGTGATTGAAATGAGTTTAGACAATTAAGCGAGCTGGAGGTAGTTTCATATTTCTTTAATTTCATATTTTTTAGATTTTTATTATTGTTAGGATTTCTTGCAATTCTACATCTACATTTATACTCCGCAAGCCACCCAACGGTGTGTGGCGGAGGGCACTTCACGTGCCACTGTCATTACCTCTCTTTTCTGTTCCAGTCGCGTATGGTTCGCGGGGAGAACGACTGTCTGAAAGCCCCCGTGCACGCTTGAATCTCTCTAATTTTACATTCGTGATCTCCTCGGGAGGTATAGGTAGGGGGAAGCAATATATTCGATACCTCATCCAGAAACGCACTCTCGCGAAACCTGGACAGCAAGTTACACCGCGATGCAGAGCGCCTCTCTTGCAGAGTCTGCCACTTGAGTTTGCTAAACATCTCCGTGACGCTATCACGGTTACCAAATAACCCTGTGACGAAACGCGCCGCTCTTCTTTGGATCTTCTCTATCTCCTCCGTCAACCCGATCTGGTACGGATCCCACACTGATGAACAATACTCAAGAATAGGTCGAACGAGTGTTTTGTAAGCCACCTCCTTTGTTGATGGACTACATTTTCTATCGACTCTCCCAATGAATCTCAACCTGGTACTCGCCTTACCAACAATTAATTTTATATGATCATTCCATTTCAAATCGTTCCGCACGCATACTCCCAGATACTTTACAGAAGTAACTGCTACCAGTGTTTGTTCCGCTATCATATAATCATACAATAAAGGATCCTTCTTTCTATGTATTCGCAATACATTACATTTGTCTATGTTAAGGGTCAGTTGCCACTCCCCGCACCAAGCGCCTATCCGCTGCAGATCTTCCTGCATTTCGCTACAATTTTCTAATGCTGCAACTTCTCTGTATACTACATCATCATGGGCGAAAAGCCTCATGGAACTTCCGACACTATCTACTAGGTCATTTATATATATATTGTGAAAATCAAGAGTCCCATAACACTTCCCCGTGGCACGCCAGAGGTTACCTTAACGTCTGTAGGCATCTCTCCATTGAGAACAACATGCTGTGTTCTGTTTGCTAAAAACTCTTCAATCCAGCCACACAGCTGTTCTGATATTCCGTAGGCTCTTACTTTAAATTCAGGGCTATTCTTTTGTGTTAATTATTGGAAGGCATGTTGTCACTGTATAGCAGTCGGATTGCGTGGGGCTTGTATATTGTGGGTAATAAATGAATAGGTTAAGCTTGAGTTGTCCTTGTCAGGGAAAATTCGGTAGGTCAGTGTTTAAATGACAAAAATAAGTAAAGACTCAGCAGTTTCTGTAAAAGCAAAACTAACAATCAAATCATAACTTCTGTCAATCATGACATGCGGCTTGGAGACGTGATGATGTCGAAAACAGAAGTCACCAAACCAGAAGCATGAAACTTCCTGGCAGATTAAAACTGTGTGCCGGACCGAGACTCGGGACCCGGTCCCGAGTTCGAGTCTCGGTCCGGCACACAGTTTTAATCTGCAAGGAAGTTTCATATCAGCGCACACTCCGCTGCAGAGTGAAAAATCTCATTCCACAAGCATGAAAGATAAAATTTTTACGATCTGTTCCGCAGAAGACAAGACGAGACCAATTTAGAAACGACTGCATTAGGGGCGACATACAAGTGATCTGTACTATGAAATAAAGATCATGCACCGAAGGTAATTTAGACATGAAAAACGCTCCGTAGGCGTGTTTTATTTAAGAAAGAGCTGACGGAGAACTGAGTTCGAAAAGGGTGTCAATATACAGGGTGTTACAAAAAGGTACGGCCAAACTTTCAGGAAACATTCCTCACACACAAATAAAGAAAAGATGTTATGTGGACATGTGTCCGGAAGCACTTAATTTCCATGTTAGAGCTCATTTTAGTTTCGTCAGTATGTACTGTACTTCCTCGATTCACCGCCAGTAGGCCCAATTGAAGGAAGGTAATGCTGACTTCGGTGCTTGTGTTCACATGCGACTCATTGCTCTACAGTACTAGCATCAAGCACATCAGTACGTAGCATCAACAGGTTAGTGTTCATCACGAACGTGGTCAGTCAGTGCAGTGTTTACAAATGCGGAGTTGGCAGATGCCCATCTGATGTATGGATTAGCACGGGGCAATAGCCGTGGCGCGGTACGTTTGTATCGAGACAGATTTCTAGAACGAAGGTGTCCCGACAGGAAGACGTTCGAAGCAATTGATCGGCGTCTTAGGGAGCACGGAACATTCCCGCCTATGACTCGCGACTGGGGAAGACCTAGAACGACGAGGACACCTGCAATGGACGAGGCAATTCTTCGTGCAGTTGACGATAACCCTAATGTCAGCGTCAGAGAAGTTGCTGCTGTACAAGGTAACGTTGACCATGTCACTGTACGGAGAGTGCTACGGGAGAACCAGTTGTTTCCGTACCATGTACAGCCAATTCCATGGCCTCCACGCTCTCCTGACCTCAACCCTCTTGGCATTCATTTATGGGGACATTTGAAAGCTCTTGTCTACGCACCCTCGGTACCAAATGTAGAGACACTTCGTGCTCGTATTGTGGACGGCTGTGATACAATACGCCATCTCCAGGGCTGCATCAGCGCATCAGGGATTCCATGTGACGGATGGTGGATGCGTGTATCCTCGCTAACGGAAGACATTTTGAACATTTCCTGTAAAAAAGTGTTTGAAGTCACGCTGGTACGTTCTGTTGATGTGTGTTTCCATTCCATGATTAATGTGATTTGAAAAGAAGTAATAAAATGAGCTCTAACATGGAAAGTAAGCGTTTCCGGACACATGTCCACATAACATATTTTCTTTCTTTGTGTGTGAGGAATGTTTCCTGAAAGTTTGGCCGTACCTTTTTGTAACACCCTGTATAGGACCCCATTTCAGGGTTCCCATCTCCTATGTCACACGAGTTAAATGAGCCCGCATTCGCTGGTATTGAGAAGTGGAAACTTTGGGACGCACTACACTCAGTCATCGCTGTGACACATGTAACAAATCAACTGATTCTCCTGAACAGTTGGTTGGTTGGTTGTTTCGGGGAAGGAGACCAGACAGCAAGGTCATCGGTCTCATCGGATTAGGGAAGGACGGGGAAGGAAGTCGGCCGTGCCCTTTGAAAGGAACCATCCCGGCATTTGCCTGGAGCGATTTAGGGAAATCACGGAAAACCTAAATTAGGATGGCCGGACGCGGGATTGAACCGTCGTCCTCCCGAATGCGAGTCCAGTGTCTAACCACTGCGCCACCTCGCTCGGTCTCCTGAACAGTAAAACTGCTTTCGCACAGGAGCATCTTGCTCAGATACGACTTCTCTTCCCAACGATGTAAATAATGGTGAAGTGTAAGCTACATTTCACAACACGCACTAATTGTAGAAAGGTGTCAATGAGCGCCAATTACGACGCAAAAACTTAGAACTGCTTGCTTTTGGTCAATGAGCTACGAAACAACAGTCTCATGATGACCAATAATGAAACCTTATAACTGATGACATCTGAGCAAATCAGTGACAGGGGTCAGTGACAGAGTGGTCACGCTACACACACTAGATGTCACTAATCACACATAGAGTCCACGACGACCATTAATTAGTATGGTGACGTGAAGAGCTCATTTATTTTATTTATTTATTTTTTGTAGCAATAGAAGAACGTTTTATAGAGAGGTGTGTGACCAGATACGTAATTAGGACACCTAACGTCATTAGTGTGAGCAGCGGCACAGGACGATTCAATTGTTGAATTAACAAAGTACTATACCGCTAATACCTTTCTCTGTTAGGCTGGAAGACAGTGCAGCAGGACTTATTTGGATATTGCAAATACTTTAACACGGCGGAGCAGATGACAGTATACGGACTCTGAAGTAATGCGTAATCTGGAGTTCCTGGCTTGGACAACGGACGTCACGGGCGTACTCCTAGGCTTGGTAGGACACAAAGGGATCAGAGAGTCGTCACACACACGCTCTCGCCCGCCGCGAGCGAGTTCAGCTCTACAGTGAACAGATAAGGTGAAGAAATCGAAAAATCTTAAGTTAAGGGAACAAAGCGCGGACTCGAAAACCTGCATCACAAATTCAGAGACGATTGAGAAATTCCCCCTTCTCGAGGGTGTGATCCTAATGGTGGAGTTTTTTGCATTTCAGAATATGAAGGCAGCAGGGAAAGAGAGAGACCCTCCTGAAGCTGCCAGACGCCACCTAACACACCGTTCCCAGCTCGCCATTGCTTGTGGTGGCCTCCAGTTTCACCGAATGTGACAGACGTCGCCGGCCGCGGTGGCCGAGCGGTTCTAGGCGCTTCAGTCCGGAACCGCGCGACTGCTACGGTCGCAGGTTCGAATCCTGCCTCGGGCATGGATGTGTGTGATGTCCTTAGGTTAGTTAGGTTTAAGTAGTTCAAAGTTCTAAGGGACTGATGACCTCAGATGTTAAGTCCCATAGTGCTCAGAGCCATTTGAATCATTTTTTGACAGACGTCGCGCAGCGATCTAGCGAAAACAACAATCCCCATTTACAAGTAGGATCGTCGATCGGAAGCACACAGTTATAGGTCTATATCGCTGAAGTCAGTCTGTTGTAGAATTTAGAATGAATTTTATGCTTATATACTGCCTTTGACCTTTCTGGATACTGAAAAACTCCCTTGTAAGAATCCACGTGGATTTCACAGACAAATATGGCGTCAGATCTCGCTCGCTCTGGTCGTCCACCAGACCGAGAAGGCAGTAGACACCGGAGTTCAGGTTCCTGGCGCATTTCTTGACTTGTGCAAGACATCCGATGCAGTTATGTACTGTCATCTAATGAACAAAATACCAGCGTACGGAACACCAGAGTCGCTTTGTGAACTGGTTGAGAAGTTCCTAACAAAGTGAACACAGCTTGTCTTTCTCAACGGAGAGAACAATTGAGATGTGAAACTAACTTCGAGCGCACCATACGGGAATATTACAGGACCACAATTATTCACGATGTACGGGGCGTCCCAGAAAGGTTGCGGCAAACTTCTTGGGAAAGTGGGGCACATAATGACTGGGAACTGCATACCAATCCACTGCCGTAATCGTCAGGGGTAAGTGGTACCAGAGGTCAAAGATCAGAAAGGAACAAGAAAGTGATCCATTGAAACGTTTATTAGTCATAATGAGAACACCTGATGTAGATATCCTACATTCAGCTCTAATGTTACAACAGATGCTAGAAGTTTGCACCATCAGACGCTACGCATGCCCAACATCGATGGAACATTGACTGGCGGACACCCTCGAATAAGCCGGCCGTTGTGGCCGAGCGATTCTAGGCGCTTCAGTCTGGAACCACGCGACCGCTACGGTCGCAGGTTCGAATCCTGCCTCGGGCATGGATGTGTGTGATGTCCTTAGGTTAGTTAGGTTTAAGTAGTTCTAAGTTTTAGGGGACTGATGACCTCAGAAGGTAAGTCCCATAGTGCTCAGAGCTGTTTGAAAAACTAGACGTGTTGAAAGCAACCACACAATACATATATGAAACTACTTACAAATTCAAAATAATATTAAATTTCATAAATATAATACTAGAAACAGTAATTGACTTTTTTATTCAAAACTTCTTGTCTTATATAGAGACTAGTATAGCGGACGGCTATAAAAATGTTACACTGCCTCGCTTGTCAATAAAGGTCCCAACAAATTAGTTTCAATTTTATATTGTAATCTTTTTTTGCATGACAACTCCTTTTACTCTCCAAATATTTTTCTTAATAGATGCAGTTAGTAACTTTAATTGTAAATAAAAAGTCACGCAAAAGGCAGTCAAGTAAACGTAACCCTGCTCTCACTGAGAAAGTCGTTTTTGCAAACCAGATGCTTTGTTCCCGAACTCAATGACGTATCCCGGATATGATGGATGGATCGAGAGAGTAAATTACAGAAAACTAACTAGAATTTAAGAAATTTATGTTCTTACGTGAGACTAGCTTTTAATTTTCATTCTTGTCGTCTATGATCTCCCCTGTGAATTAGTTTACCTACTGGTGTTTCGTTGCACAGATTCCAGCCCACTAAATGTTGGTATATGACCACACCTTTAGTGATAATACAACAGTTCGTTGAAATACACAAAATGTATCAAATAATGAGTGTCAAGTCAACCTCGCCATATACCTATGCTCATTTTTGGTAAGAGCTCACTTTCCTAGCGAGATGAAGTCTAGACTCTAGAGCTATCTCATTTATTTCTTCTCTCACAGTTATTTTCTCGGAAATGTCTGTGGTATACTACTCTTCCTTGTATTAAACAGTAAAACACAATTTGGACAAGGACATATCTCAGCAAAAAAAACATAAAAATAAGCTAGTGACGTAGTCTTGTCCTTAGTAATAATTCGCCCGTGTGAAACATTCTGGTACGAAGTACAGGTATCCTAGAACAAAACAGATGAAAACGGAGGGCAAGAAGAGGTGATAATAGTATATACATTAACTACATTGTAAAATATAACTACACTGAATAACGTAACAGTAAATTCATTAAATGGATGTATCTGAATCTTAAACTATCCGGTCATCGTCAGTTGAATCAATTTCTACGAAAGTAATAGAAACAATCGAAAATAAATAATACCGAGTTTAGTAATTTGAGTCTAGCCAGAAAAAGTAGTTAGAGACCACAGAGAGCGTTCTATTGTGTCTACAACACTCCAAGGGCACTAACATTAGACATGCATCTTCAGTGTTCACATTCGCACCTCTGAATAGATATCATGTACCACGAACCATCACTCTGTAAGAAAATGTATTTTGACAGGCTTGGCAAACTTAGTATAACGTTTAAAAACACTGGTACAAGGGATCTACTGGTAGTACAAGTTGACATCAAGCTGGTATATTAAAAAATTTGTGTGTGAAAGATACAAATTTATATTAGATGACTGTGCTCGGTCACGAGTCAAAGTACAGAATCCGAAAAATATCAGTTTTGCTCATTATGAAATAAACATTAATGAATGAATGCATGGTTTCGCGGCGATATGAATTAATAAAATTTTCTCGGGCTATTGAAATAAAAACCCCTGAAAACACCATCAACAAGGACGGCGGTTTGCAGCTCAGCACAGCCTGGGACCCTGCCATCGCGAGATTAAAACGGCCGCGACGGACGCGGGATGAAAACATTACCATATATGGCGAGGAAGAGAGCACTAGAGACGTCATAGCCAGCAGTGCGGCTATATAACGACGCGGACACGGCGATACAGTCATTCTTACAAAGGAACCTCCCCATCGCACCCCCCTCAGATTTAGTTATAAGTTGGCACAGTGGATACGCCTTGAAAAACTGAACACAGATCAATCGAGAAAACAGGAAGAAGTTGTGTGAAACTATGAAAAAAAAGCAAAATATACAAACTGAGTAGTCCATGTGTAAGATAAGCAACATATAGGATACAGTGAGCAAAGGAGCGCCGTTGTCCCGTGGTTAGCGTGAGTAGCTGCGGATCGAGGGGTTCTTGGTTCAAGTCTTCCCTCGAGCGAAAATTTTTTCTTTATTTTCGCAAAGTTATGATCTGTCCATTCGTTCATTGACGTCTCTGTTCACTGTAATAAGTGTAGTGTCTGTGTTTTGCGACCGCACCGCAAAACCGTGCGATTAGTAGACGAAAGGACGTGCCTCTCCAATGGGAACCGAAAACATTTGATCGCAAGGTCATAGGTCAACCGATTCCTCACAGGAAAACACGTCTGATATATTCTATATGCCACTGGTGACGGCATGTGCGTCACATGACAGGAATATGTTGTCGACCCACCTAATTTGTACACTTGGCGAATGGCTAGAAGGATTCTTTACCTAGCCTGACTTAGGTTTTCTTGTGGATGTGATAATCACTCCCAAAAAAGTGATAAAAACATAAGTGTTTGTCACGTAAACTGAAAATAAAAAATTAAAATTTTCACTCGAGGAAAGGCTTGAACCCACGACCTCTCGTCCCGCAGCTGCTCACGCTAACCATGGGACCACGGCGCTCCTTTGATTACGGTTTCCTAGATGTTGCCTATATTGTGCATGGACTACTCAGTTTGTATATTTTGCTTATTTTTTTCATAGTTCCACACAACTTCTTCCTGTTTTCTCGATTGATCTGTTCAAAAAAATGGCTCTGAGCACTATGGGACTTAACATCTTAGGTCATCAGTCCCCTAGAACTTAGAACTAGTTAAACCTAACTAACGTAAGGACATCACACACATCCATGCCCGAGGCAGGATTCGAACCTGGGACCGTAGCAGTCGCGCGTTTCCGGACTGCGCGCCCAGAACCGCGAGACCACCGCGGCCGGCTCGATTGATCTATGTTCAGTTTTTCAAGGCCTACCCACTGTGCTAACTTATAACTAAATCTGAGGGGGGTGCGATGGGGAGGTTCCCTTGTTAGCACTTGACAATGACTGAGGAGAGCTCGGTCGAAAGCTCGTGGGATTTTAACCACCTGACGCGGCTGGAAGCTCGAGAAAATTTTATTAAAACATTAATGAAATTTACAACTGTGAAACAATATTTCCATTTTAACATCAAAATACTTGCTGCTGAATCCGATGTAGAAACAGTAGTACAGGAAAATATAAGAACCAGGAAAATTAATTAAATTTGACAGAACAGATCCACTCAGGGCTGTTACGAAGGATTGACTAACTTGAAAATACAGTGAAGACTGATAATTCAAAAATAAACATCAGTCAGGTATCGTTATAGCTATAGTCTGCAAGCTGTAGTCCGCAAGCCAGGTTGTGTAACGTTGTGCGTGGCAGAAGGCACTTTGGTACCACTGAGGCTGCCCCCGCCCCCCTTTCCCGCTCTCTCAAGCGATACCTCTTTCCCTTTCCAGTCTACAATGTTGCGCGGGAGAAACGATTGTTGGTAGGACTTCGTGTTATCTTGAATTTCTAATTTTGCCTTCATGGCCTTCCCGCGAGATATATTGTATGAGAATGAAACATATTGGTAGACTCTTCGAGAAAACAAACTGTCGGTATTTTAGTAGTAGACAACACCATTATGCGCAAAGCTGCTCTGGCAGCCTCTGCCTTTGGAGTTGGTTAGTCATCTCCGTGACGCTTTAGCTCTTACTTAATAATCTGTTTCGAAACGCGCTGCCTTTCTTTCGATATTCTCTATTTCCTTTATAAATCGTGCGCGGACTAGGCCCCAACCTGACGAGCAAATTTCAAGTATTGGTCGGACTACGCTTTTGCAAGCTACCTCCTTTGTTGGAGGATTATATTTCCTCTGAATTCCTCCAGTGAATCTCATTCTGGCATCTGGATATTCTGCGGTTAGTTTTATATAGTCGTTCGTCTTTAGATCTTTCAGTACGCACGTTTTAAGATCTTTAGTGGATGTGACAGCTTCCTGTGATGACAATCGTGCGATCATGGAACAGTGTGTCTTTCTTCTATTTGTGAGAAATACTTTAGACTTGTTTATTCTCAGGATTAATCGCCAAGGGTCGATCCTCGGCAGGGCTTCTTACACTTATTTACGACTTCCTGGCTTTGCGACTTTCAAATTTTGGTTATGATGTTGGTGTCGGCAGCAAGTAAAATAATTTATGCTTTATCGGTATAAGACAGGAGGTCGTTTAAACTGTAAATAACAAGAGTAGGAGTGGACCGAATACCGAGCAGTGCAGAATACCAGTGGTGGTATGTCGACATTCGCAATACGACTCAGCATGAAATCTGTCTGGGCTGCCTAGCATGTCTCTCTGTTTCCTATCAGTTGCTGAAAGTTTATAATGCGGAAACTTTTGAAGGCATGCAACACGCATGGCGCAGCCGCAACGGCTGTCCACGCAAGTCCCTCTCGCAAAGGGAGAGAGACAAAATTAATTTCATAATTCCAAACCATAGATTTGGGACGTCTACAAAATTCTGAGCTTATTTATAAAGATCTCAGCCTGAACCCAGTGGAAGGTTGGGTAACCAACCCTAGCGGGAAACTGGGTCAGCGAGCCGAGAGAATGTAGAGGACAGTAGAGGGCAACGGGAACCCACTACTGGAATTGCTTCCCTAGACGTTCATGGGATGGATCTATTTGTACAATATTCCGGAGGTAAAACTTCCCCTCAATCGGATCTACGGGAGGGGAATACAACGAGGACTCCAGAGGAATGGAAAAGTGAAATGGGAAGATAGAGTGAGGAATGAAGAAGTATTAAGAAGAGTTGGCGAAGAAAGAAACATGCTGAAAGTCATCAGCAAGAGAAAACGGGACTGGATTGGACATTGTTTGAGGAGGAACTGTTTATTGAAGGAAGGAATGGTGGAGGGAAAAAATGAGGCAATATCAAAGGAGACAAATATTCAGGAATGAAAAGACTCGCTATGAACAGACAAAAGTGGAAGAGGCTTAACCCACGACAAGACCTCCCGTAAGGCAGGATACCATACTACTACTACTACTACTACTACTACAGACTGAACACATTACTAATCCACAGAAAATTATAAAACCTAATTGATCAGTTTAAGCAATTAGATTAATTTTCCCTGGCCAACAAATACCACCGGTGAATTGCCTACATGGTCATCGAATGGAGGATGTAAAGTGCTCAAGATGACTGAATTGTTTAGATTTGAATTTAAGTTGAAGCCACGCGTGAGAGGAGGCACCCATTTCTTCCCTCGATCGGGAAACTGGCGCCGATCAGGCGTCCCAAATTGAGGGTCAAAGAGACCATGGCGCCCGCCGGATTAAGGCTGCACCAACTGTTTCTTTCTTCCCTGTGATGCTGCGGGGACCTATTGGTTAACTGTGGGCGCACGCTACGGTTCGGCGTCGAAGTTCACAAATAGCAGAGAGAGCCACTCTCCAGCTAATTCGGTTGCTGCTCTTGGACGAGTATACGTCACAGATAGTACGAGTGCGGCAGTTTCCTCTTTTGGTACGCAAGCGTTGCCTTCCACCACATAGGAAGCAGTTTTGTGTCAAGACCCCCTGGGTTTGGTCAGCATATACGCGACAGGAAACACGCATCAACTGCTGTAGTTGCTTTCGTGCGATCACGCCTTTTTTTGACCGCAACAATCCGACATTGCTTCTGCGCTGATCTCAATGTGGTAAGCTCTGCAGTTGGCTCCTGCTTCCCTTTTGGCAACAAAACCCTATCTTTCAACATAATCTCCGTTTGATGCGACGGCCTTGCGGCACCTTACGGGGAGGACCTGTATGCCTGCATGGCACCACTCTACTTGTCGACGTCCGAGCCAATGTCTTGTTGCATGAATAACCTCCCCATCACCCACGTACTGCTTCCCGCAGAGTTCATCCATCATTGGCCTAACAATGCAAGTTAGAAGGAGTGAGATCCGGTCTGTAGGGTGGATCAGAAAGAACAGCCCGATGAAGGTTTGTGAGCTCCTCTCGTGTGCGCAGACTTGTGTGAGGTCTTGCGTTGTCACGGAGGAGAAGTTCGTTTGCATTCTTGTTGCGACGAACACCTTGAAGTCGTTTCCTGAGGGTAGCACAGTACATTGTTGAACGTTGCACCCTGAGAGAGGACATTAAACAGAACAACCCCTTCAAAGTTCCGGAAGACCGTCGCCATGACATTACCAGCCGAGGGCCCAGCTCTCAATTTTTTCTTCGAAGGATGATAATGATGTTTAGTTTGTGGTGCGGTCAACTGCGCGGGTATCAGCACCTGTACAAATTCCCAATCTTTGCACAGTCCAATCTCGCCACTTTCATGAGTGATGCAAACACCCAGTCATCTCCCGGCCGGGAACTGAAACCGGGAACCCGTGCTCGGGAAGCGAGAACGCGACCGCGAAACCACGAGCCGCGGACTTCTTCGAACGAGAGGTGGTGTTGCGCCACTCCATGGATTGCCATTTTGCTTCCGGTTCGAAGTCATCAGCACATCTTTCATAGCCTGAGACGATGTTGGACAAAAAATTGTCAGGATTAGCCTCTTAACACGCAAGCAATTCGGCACACATGGTCTTCCGTTGCTCTCTATGGAGTTCTGTTAGGCGGGAAGGAACCCGGAGGACACACGCCTTTGGGTGCTCCAACCGGTGGACGTGTGTGTCAGCACTACCAACGGAGACATCCATTTGAGCAGCAAGGTGTTTGTGTGTGGTCCGTCGATGACCTCGACCGAGAGTGTCCGAACGTTCCCACATTGCAGGAGTCACAGCTGTGGGCAGCAGATCGGCACGCAGGAGATCGAACAGGTTTGGACCACTTGCGCGAATGACAGACGCCCCGCCCGTCAACTCGCCGAGATTTTGTTCACTGCCAGGTCTCCGTAGATATTCCGCAAGCGCCTATGAATATCTGCGATGCTCTGGTTTTCCGACAAAAGAAACGCAGCGGCAGGTTTCTGCTTGGAACGCGTTTCCGTTACAGACGCCATTTTGAACGCTACGTATAGCGCCGCCGCCACCTATCGGAACTTCATGAAAATATAGAGGCTGAAGCGGGAATAATCCACAGCCGCGCGGGGTGTCCGCGCGGTTTGAGGCGCGGCCCCTACCGCCGGAGGTTCGAGTCCTCCCTCAGACATGGGTATGTGTGTTGTTCTTAGGATGACTTAGTTTAAGTAGTGTGTAAGTCTAGGGACCGATGACCTCAGCAATCCACAAATTTGCCGAGGAAAAAAAAATGTGTTGCATTACTTGCTGTACGCCTCTCGTATATTCAAATTTATTTGCGTTTACTGGCTATCATTATTCTGTAGCTTTCTCACTATTCCTTTTTCTTTGAACTGAACTGTCAACTAGGCGCTGAAACTTATGCCAAAAGCAGCAGCCTGACGTCCGCATTGTACAGTGACAAAAGATTAGCGGATGAGTGCTGCAACCTGTCTTGGGAACTGGTGACAGGCAGTGGTTTCCCCAGTTTTATTGACATCATTCTTCATATCAGACCAGTTGCTAAAATTGTATATTCCCGGGTTCGATTCCCGGCGGGGTCAGGGATTTTCTCTGCCTCGTGATGGCTGGGTGTTGTGTGCTGTCCTTAGGTTAGTTAGGTTTAAGTAGTTCTAAGTTCTAGGGGACTGATGTCCTTAGAAGTTAAGTCCCATAGTGCTCAAAGCCATTTGAACCATTTGACTAACTACTCATCGTACCTTGAAGATCATAAACAACCAGTTTCTCCAAGAATTGAAAGAAGCCAAGTACGTGAAATTTTTTAAGTCAAATTATTTTAATGTACGACCAGTGAAATGCTATATAGCATATTCAGTGTAGAGGCTCTTCTGGAATTTAAGTTGAGGCGAACTCCTACATTTACAGATATTATATAACTCGCCTTTTCCATAAGTTTTTTTTTGAAATGTGTTAATAATGAAACAGGTAGATATAGTTGTTAATAAGCGTGGTAATACATTTCTTAGATGGAGGTCTCACAGTGCATACTTGTGGAAATATGCTTTGCGAAAGTGATTCGTTATACATGGGTTAGAAAAAGTTTAGGAAGCATGTAAGATTGTTGCTGGGGCGACAGTGCTTAGAAAAAAGAAAAAAAATCTATACGTCGGGCAGTTTCAGCGTTATTTAACACTGAAGTTACCCACTCAGTTAGCACAAATTCAAGAACTTGCATGCGCTAAAATGCGGTCATGCACAGACATCTGTGGGGTCCGTTAGTTACCACTTGTTGAAACGCTCATTACCAGTTAAAATGTGCGTTTTCGAAAGTGATACATTTATGCTAGGTGAGCAAAAGCTACGTTTGTTCGGTTTGAGGAAACCAAACGAAGGATGCCTTTGGTGACACCGCCTCAGTCAGGCGGCTTGAATCTGCGCGCACAGCGACCTGATTGGCTAACATTCAATGGTAAGTAACTCGGAAACGGCGCACCGTATCGAATTTTTTCTTAACAATTATTTCTCAGCATAACTCTCTTGAAACACACTTAAAAACTTTACAGATTGTTTCTGACCGCCCTGTATATATGACTGAAGGCAACAGGTGTATCGGGAAAACGTGCTTTTAATTGTTTAATTGCGATATTAGTAATCTAAATGCATTTTTACTTTTAAAATTAAATTAATTTCTGACTTACCAATAAACTGGAGTAGCATGATTGATGCTTGAGGCATTGATGCTGACAAACACTGCAATGCTTTTCATTTTGAGCTGATCTGACTGCGTTCCTCTGTTACGTTCAAATGGAAATTCTTGTAGAGATTTACTCTTAATCCTTGTGTTGCGGTATGACTTCTAACGGAGGCATGATGGTACGTGAGCGACGTGGCTTACGTTAGCTCAATGGTTCCTGAAGTCGCCACGCTGCGAACCCGAGTCGGTGACGACAAAACAGGTTTCTGACACGGCTCAGCGCCCTTCAGTTGTGCGGCGGTCGTTGTCAGAGAGTGTTCAATGGGCGTAAGAGACTGGCCGCGTCCACCGCGCAGCCGAGAAATATGAGGCTCTGTTGGCAGGAACGGGAAAAAAGGCTGGCGCATTGTTTTCTAGGTGATTTGGCACACCACAGTCTCGCGAACAGAACTAACCAAGTATCAGAATTTAGAGAGGATGTTCTCATCTGATTATATGTATATATTTTCTACATCTACATCTACATCTATACTCCGCGAGCCACCTTACGGTGTGTGGCGGAGGGTACTTATTGTACCACTATCTGATCCCCCATTCCCTGTTCCATTCACGAATTGTGCGTGGGAAGAACGACTGCTTGTAAGTCTCCGTATTTGCTCTAATTTCTCGGATCTTTTCGTTGTGATCATTACGCGAGATATATGTGGGCGGTAGTAATATGTTGCCCATCTCTTCCCGGAATGTGCTCTCTCGTAATTTCGATAATAAACCTCTCCGTATTGCGTAACGCCTTTCTTGAAGTGTCCGCCACTGGAGCTTGTTCAGCATCTCCGTAACGCTCTCGCGCTGACTAAATGTCCCCATGACGAATCGCGCTGCTTTTCGCTGGATCATGTCTATCTCTTCTATTAATCCAACCTGGTAAGGGTCCCATACTGATGAGCAATACTCAAGAATCGGACGAACAAGCGTTTTGTAAGCTACTTCTTTCGTCGATGAGTCACATTTTCTTAGAATTCTTCCTATGAATCTCAACCTGGCGCCTGCTTTTCCCACTATTTGTTTTATGTGATCATTCCACTTCAGATCGCTCCGGATAGTAACTCCTAAGTATTTTACGGTCGTTACCGCTTCCAATGATTTACCACCTATGGCATAATCGTACTGGAATGGATTTCTGCCCCTATGTATGCGCATTATATTACATTTATCTACGTTTAGGGAAAGCTGCCAGCTGTCGCACCATGCATTAATCCTCTGCAGGTCCTCCTGGAGTACGTACGAGTCTTCTGATGTTGCTACTTTCTTGTAGACAACCGTGTCATCTGCAAATAGCCTCACGGAGCTACCGATGTTGTCAACTAAGTCAATTGTCAACTAAGTCATTTATGTATATTGTAAACAATAAAGGTCTTATCACGCTTCCCTGCGGTACTCCCGAAATTACCTCTACATCTGCAGATTTTGAACCGTTAAGAATGACATGTTGTGTTCTTTCTTCTAGGAAATCCTGAATCCAATCACAAACCTGGTCCGATATTCCGTAAGCTCGTATTTTTTTCACTAAACGTAAGTGCGGAACCGTATCAAATGCCTTCCTGAAGTCCAGGAATACGGCATCAATCTGCTCGCCAGTGTCTACGGCACTGTGAATTTCTTGGGCAAATAGGGCGAGCTGAGTTTCACATGATCTCTGTTTGCGGAATCCATGTTGATTATGATGAAGGAGATTTGTATTATCTAAGAACGTCATAATACGAGAACACAAAACATGTTCCATTATTCTACAACAGATTGACGTAAGCGAAATAGGCCTATAATTATTCGCATCTGATTTATGACCCTTCTTGAAAATGGGAACCACCTGCGCTTTCTTCCAGTCGCTAGGTACTTTACGTTCTTCCAGCGACCTACGATAAATTGCTGATAGAAAGGGGGCAAGTTCTTTAGCATAATCACTGTAGAATCTTAAGGGTATCTCGTCTGGTCCGGATGCTTTTCCGCTACTAAGTGATAGCAGTTGTTTTTCAATTCCGATATCGTTTATTTCAATATTTTCCATTTTGGCGTCCGTGCGACGGCTGAAGTCAGGGACCGTGTTACGATTTTCCGCAGTGAAACAGTTTCGGAACACTGAATTCAGTATTTCTGCCTTTCTTCGGTCGTCCTCTGTTTCGGTGCCATCGTGGTCAACGAGTGACTGAATAGGGGATTTAGATCCGCTTACCGATTTTACATATGACCAAAACTTTTTAGGGTTCTTGTTTAGATTGTTTGCCAATGTTTTATGTTCGAATTCGTTGAATGCTTCTCTCATTGCTCTCTTTACGCTCTTTTTCGCTTCGTTCAGCATTTCCTTATCAGCTATGATTCGACTACTCTTAAACCTATGATGAAGCTTTCTTTGTTTCCGTAGTACCTTTCGTACATGATTGTTATACCACGGTGGATCTTTCCCCTCGCTTTGGACCTAAGTCGGTACGAACTTATCTAAGGCGTACTGGACGATGTTTCTGAATTTTTTCCATTTTTGTTCCACATCCTCTTCCTCAGAAATGAACGTTTGATGGTCGTCACTCAGATATTCTGCGATTTGTGCCCTATCACTCTTGTTAAGCAAATATATTTTCCTTCCTTTCTTGGCATTTCTTATTACACTTGTAGTCATTGATGCAACCACTGACTTATGATCACTGATACCCTCTTCTACATTCACGGAGTCGAAAAGTTCCGGTCTATTTGTTGCTATGAGGTCTAAAACGTTAGCTTCACGAGTTGGTTCTCTAACTATCTGCTCGAAGTAATTCTCGGACAAGGCAGTCAGGATAATGTCACAAGAGTCTCTGTCCCTGGCTCCAGTTCTGATTGTGTGACTATCTCATTCTATACCTGGTAGATTGAAGTCTCCCCCTATTACAATAGTATGATCACGAAACTTCTTCACGACGTTCTGCAGGTTCTCTCTGAGGCGCTCAACTACTACGGTTGCTGATGCAGGTGGTCTATAGAAGCATCCGACTATCATATCTGACCCACCTTTGATACTTAACCCAGATTATTTCACATTCGCATTCGCTAATAACTTCACTGGATATTATTGAATTCTTTACTGCTATAAATACTCCTCCACCATTGGCGTTTATCCTATCCTTGCGGTATATATTCCATTCTGTGTCTAGGATTTCGTTACTGTTCACTTCCGGTTTTAACCAACTTTCCGTTCCTAATACTATATGCGCACTATTTCCTTCAATAAGAGATACTAATTCAGGAACCTTGCCCTGGATACTCCTGCAGTTTACCAATATTACGTTAACTTTTCCTGTTTTTGGTCTCTGAGGACGGACGTTCTTTATCAACGATGATAATGTCCTCTCTGGTAAGCCGTCAGGTATTTTATCGTTTCGCCCAAGGGGGGGTCCCTCTAACCTAAAAAACCCCCGTGTGCACGCCACACGTACTCTGCTACCCTAGTAGCTGCTTCCGGTGTGTAGCGCACGCCTGACCTGTCTAGGGGGGCCCTACAGTTCTCCACCCAATAACGGAGGTCGATGAATTTGCAACCATTATAGTCGCAGAGTCGTCTGAGCCTCTGGTTTAGACCCTCCACACGGCTCCAAACCAGAGGACCGCGATCGACTCTGGGCACTATGCTGCAGATATTAAGCTCAGCTTGCACTCCGCGTGCGATGCTGGTTGTCTTCACCAAATCAGCCAGCCGCCGGAAGGAACCAAGGATGGCCTCAGAACCCAAGCGGCAGGCGTCATTCGTTCCGACATGTGCTACTATCTGCAGCCGGTCACACCCAGTGCGTTCAATAGATGCCGGAAGGGCCTCCTCCACATTACGGACGAGACCCCCCGGCAAGCACACCGAGTGCACACTGGCATTCTTCCCCGACCTACCCGCTATTTTCCTAAGGGGCTCCATAACCCGCCTAACGTTGGAGCTCCCTATAACTAATAGGCCCGCCCTCTGTGACTTTCGGGACCTTGCCGGAGAATCGGCCACTGGCCCAACAGGCGAGGCATCCTGTGGTGGCTCGGAAACGATGTCATCACCACTAGGAAGCACCCCGTACCTGTTGGAAAGGGGTAAGGCAGCTGCCACGCGGCCAGATCCCACCTTCGCCTTTCGGCCAGGCACGCGCGAGCCCACCACTGTCCGCCATTCACCCTGGAGTGATGGCTGACCGGTAAGATGCTCACTGCCGGAAGACGCAGCGACATCAGGGGTTCCATGTGATTCCAAGGCCACCGAAGTAGGCATAGGTCTCACCACAGTTGCCCCAACGCCACTACGAGCCGACGCCTGCGCCTCGAGCTCGATGAGCCTAACAGACAAAGCCTCCACCTGCCCCCGAAGAGTGGCCAATTCTCCTTGCGTCCGCTCACAACAACCACAGTCCCTACACATGACTATGTTTACCCTACTCTATACGGTGACAAATTCCCAAGATAATCTTCTGATGAGCTACTCTGATAATCAAGAAACACTCACTGAAATACGAGACGCGAAAACTACGCTAGGTTTTCCCAGAAAAACTATTTAAAAGCTAAGCGCAGCAAATAAGTACAAAAACGCTTTATACAAACAGTACTCGCTGTTGCTGGTGCTCTCGCTCTGGCTGTCACAAGACAACTGCTGATTCAAGTGACTAGTGGCTAACGGCCGCGAAACAAACAAAAGACGGTTTTAGGGCGCTTTCTGTTCTAAACGATCAAGAAAACACTAAGAAATCTAACACGAAAACTACGTAAAGTTTTATCAAGAACTGTTAGTTACTATGCAGAGCAGATAAACACAAATAGAATCCCTTCCTTAGTGGAAGGTCGTAAACAAAATGCAAAATAAACGCTTTATACAAACAGTACTCGCTGCTGCTGGTGCTCTCGCTCTGGCTGTCACAAGACAACTCGATTAAAGCTATATTTAGAATTTTTGTGACTGGAGCTAATCGCGATATTAATAAACAAAATGCACATATTGCTACTCTTATGGGAACATTACCAGATCAGCACAAAGAATCAAACACTTTTCAGTGACAAGAAAGTCAGTTTCGCCTTCAAGAGGTACACTATGTAATCAAAAGTATCTGGGGAGAGGGAGAAGGGAGTGAGAGGAGAGGGAAGCAGTTCCTCTCCACCACGAGGCAGTGACAACGATGCGGGGCTTATGGATAGACACAGAAAGTTATTCCAGCGTGTGGAAACTATTGCAGTTAATAGTGGCTCCTTGTGTATTAGGAAATCTGCAGTATAGTTACCTACAGGAAATTCACATACGAATGTTGAAAATCAAGTTAAGACACTGTCAGCATGTTGTAGGAATAATAGGTGGACCATCATCTTGATTTATAAAAAAAATTTACATTCATTATCTGAGTAATGTTTTCTAGCAGAATAACAGGTTTCGTCTATGAACACTATGTTTTACACTACTCATTAATGACGGTAGAAACCTTAAATAAAATATTTTATGATCCACAGAATATTGAACTTTCTAATTAGTGAGTTAATTAATAAACGCTATATGTCAAACGTAACATAAAAAATTTATCCACAAAATTAAAATTCAAAGATCAGAATCTGACAGTAATTTTAACATCGTTCGTAATTGAAGTTATCAATGGTCTACAGCTTTAATGTCAATCAGATCGGAAGATAATCAGTTTCAGACAGTCTTAGGTGCCTTACGGAAGACAGATATACTTTCAAATGATAGGCGTTAACATACCGAAGTATGTTTCATACCGATCACTAAATATGTAAGGTGAGACATTTAACCTTTTCAACTAAGAATACTTCTTAATTAACAAAGTTTGTGAGTTAACTAATTAGATAACTGCAACTACATTAACAAGTAGTATGTAATGACCAATGAAATTCAATAGAGCTAAGCTTATTTATGAACCTGAAACAACTGCACTTAACAAAGTTCAGGAAAAAATTTGTAAAATCTTCAAAAAACATAGCAGATGAGATGCTTCATCTCAGAGGGAATATTTTCTTCGAAATGCTGAAAGTAATAGGGATAAACACGGGCAGTGCAAGGGTATTTATGGCTTGTCCACAAACCAGACTGCAGTCGATGGGCATGAAAAGGAAGTTGAGATAGGAATGAGACAGGGTTGCAGCCTATCCCCGATGTTATTCAGTTGGTACATTGAACAAATTCTGAAGGAAACCAAGGAGAAATTTGGAAAGCGAAATAAAGGTCTGGGAGAAGAAATAAAAACTTTGACGTTTGCTGATGAGACTGTAATTGTCAGAAGTGGTAAAGGACTATGAAGGGCAGTTAAACGCAATGGACAGTGTCTTAAAAACAGTTTGTAAAATGAATATCAATGAAAGTGAAACAAAGGCAATGGAATGTAGTAGATTTAAATTAGGCTATTTTGAGGAAATTAGACTACGAAGTGCGACACTAAAAGTACTGGCTGAGTTTTGTTATTTGGATAGCGAAGAATGTTAACAATGGCCGACTTAGAGAGAATATAAAATACAGACAGGACATAGTAAGAAAAGCAGTTTTGAAAAAGTGAAATTTGTTAACAACGAATTCAGCTGTTAGGAATTCTTTTCTGAAGGTATTTATATTGAGTAGTCTTGTACGGACGTCAAACATTGAAGATAAAAAGTTGTAATAGGAAGAGAATGGAAGCTTTCGAAAGAAGAACGCTGAGCATCTCAGTAGATCGAATAACTAACGAGGAGATACTGAACAGAATTGTAGAGAAAAGAAACTTGTTACACATCTTGGCTAAAAAAAGGGACTGGTTCTGAGGCATCAAGGAATCTTCAGTTTTTAACGAATGCGTAGATTTGGGGGGGGGGGGGGGGCAGGCGAAAAAAGTGTAGAGGGAGACGAAGGTTTGAACACAATCATCAGCTTGAAATGGATGTAGGTTGCAGAAATTATACAGTGATGAAGAGGCTTGCACAGGACACATTAGCGTAGAGTGCTGCATCAGAACACTCTTTCGACTGAAAACAACCACTACCAAAACAGCAATAAATACTACAACTACACAATCACAACGTATGTGTTGCACGGAAAGCAAGGTTATCATAGTTTAACATTTTGGTGCAGCTTCTAAATTTGTAAAGCACAGTCAATTATTCAAATTCATTCACGGAGTACGCGCCTGAGATACAGAGGAGGCAGTGGTGGTGGTGTGGCAGCCCGCATGCTTAAAGCTACAGCAGCAGGAAGCAGCCTCGTATCGTATTCAGAGTGCAGTGTTCCGCGAGTGTGGGCGCGTTTCCCTCCATAAACAGGCTCACTTCCCTACTTTTCTGGCACAGGATGCCCTCTGGTTATTGACGAGCTGAATGTATATGTCAGCTAACTTGAGTCTACGTGCAGTTGCTGCTGGATTCAGGGCATGTCGCATTCTGTAATCGATGAAGATATACACTGATGAGGCAAAACATTATGACCACCTGCTTAATAGCTTATTTGTCCAACTTTGAAACGAAATATATCTCAGATTCTGAGTATCAGGAATACGAGGTTTGCTGGTAGGTTTGTGTAAGTATGTGGTATTAGATGTCTACACACTGCTCATGTAATTCGCGTAAATAACGGGCCGCTGATTTGCGTTCGCGGTGATGGCGCCCGATAGTGACCCAGATGGGTCGCATCGGATTTACATCAGGCGAATTTGGTAGCCGCAACATCAACTTGAGTTCACTATAACGCTCTTCACACGACCGTAGCGCGCCGGCCGCTGTTGTCGAGCGGTTCTAGGCGCTTCAATCCGGAACCACGCCGCTGCTACGGTCGCAGGTTCGAATCCTGCCTCGGACATGGATGTGTGTGATGTCCTTAGGTTGGTTAGGTTTAAGTAGTTCTAAGTCTAGGGTACTGATGACCTCAGACGTTAAGTCCCATAGTGCTTGGAGCCATTTTTTTGAAGCACCGTAGCACGGTTCTGGCTCCGACGCAAGGACAATTATACTGCTGAAAGATGACATCGCCGTCGACGAAGATATCAAGCATGAAAGGATGCAAGGGGTTCGCAGCTGTCAGCATGTCTTCGAATACTACCATAGATCCCATGCAAGCGCAAGAGAATGTTTCCCATAGCATGATACTGCTCCCACAAGCCTCTGTACCAGGCGCACTGCACGTTTCGAGCCACGTCCACCTCGGTGCGGCGTTTGTCGAGGCAACTATCGACCTAGTGTAGCAAGAACGTGATTCACTCGAAGAGCCGACATGTCTCCATCGATCGACGATCGAATCCCGATGGTCCCGTGCCCACTGCAATCGTAACTGGCGATGTCGTCGTGTCAACATGTGAACTCGTAGGGAGGTCTGCTGAAGAGCTCCATGTTCAACAATATGCGATGAACAGTGTGCTCCGAAACACTTGTGCGTGCATCAGCATCGTATTCTTTCGGTAGAGATGCCAGAGACTACCACCTATCCTACTTTACCAAGCAGATAAGCCTTCGAACCCCCACGTCCTGTGAAAAGTAGTGGATGTCCAACCATTTAGCGCCTAGTGGTAGTTTCACTGGCGTTTTACTTCTTCCCGCAGATGTTCAAGACAGTAGCACGTGAACATTCGACCAGCTTCGCCGTTTTCGAGATATTCGTTTACAGGCTCTGCATGATAATAATCTGCCCTTTGTCGAAGTCGATTATCTCAATGGATTTCCTCATTTGCGGCCCATATCTTCGCTAGGGTGATCCCCCGTCCTTGTCTGCTCTGCTTTCATACTTTTGTTACAGCGTTACTCGCGCGCCCGCAACGCCACCAGGGGACATCCAACGTCGCGGTGCGCAGTGATCATTAATGTTTTCGCTTATCAGTGTATTTAGATTAGAATACATAACTGAGAAAGTTTTTTCCCAATTGATCTTTAAATATTTTACAGTTATTAGAGTCCGATCTACATTACGGTTAAAAAGCTGCCGAAAGTTCCAGATAAATTCACAAATAAATTGCCGGCTCACAACTAAATTTCTGTTCTAATTTGTTCATAAGACATAGCTGGAGTTCAAAACTGTCTTCAAGTCTATTTTTTTCTATTAATATTTGCAGAGTACTTGTACGGGCTCCTTAAAGTAAATGCCAAACGCTACATGTGTGCAGTGCATTGCAGAATGTTGCGTCGACAATGACTTAAATATGCTTTCTACGACATGTCTAAGATCTCTCTAAAACTGAAAAAATGGGTAGAATATATGTTATAGGGCATATATGTACCATCTTCTATTTGCTGGTGCCATTCTGCTGTTTGCGTATAGAGCAGATGAGCTACAGCAACGAACAGAATAACGTAATGGAGCAAATTTGAGAATGGCCATAAAAGTCAATTAAAAAGTAAAATAATGCACAATCAGTGCAACGAAAGGAAGTTGTACTAATGTACAGTGCAGTCATAGAACCATTTTATGGGATTTTGTCTTTCGGAAAGTTCATAAAAATTGCAGAGTGGGCAATAAAACGAATAAACTGAGCAATAGAAATTGTATACCAAAAGCATTCCTGCCAGTTTTCGAAGTTAAGCTTCCGATGTACCTGAAAATGAATGTGCGGTACCATTGTTGACATGATAGTGAGAGGGTTTTAATGTAGAAACAATTCACAAATTGGGGCCTCGCCAGCGATTACTGGAGAGATTCATTATCACCTAAGTGTAATGTGGAAGTAACAAGTCACGAGAGGCGGACCCTCCATTTCAAACGGGGTCGGTCAGGAGTGCTCAGTATTTCGAAATTGTACAGAAACCAGATGGCAGTTTGGCACGAGGCACAAAAGGCAAGCAGTGGTTGAGACTGGAGTGAGACAGGGTTGTAGCCTACCCACGATGTTATTCAATCTGTACCTTGAGCAAGCAGTAAAGGAAACCACACAAAAACTTGGTAAGGAAAAGAAATAAAAACTTTGAGGGTTGCCGATAACATTGTAATTCTGTTAGAGACAACAAAAGACTTAAGAGAATCAGGCGGTGCTGAGGGTATTCGCTTAGAAAACGATACACTGAAGTACAAGAGCTTTGGTATTTCAACAGTAAAATAATTGATGATGACTGAAGTAGAGAGGATACAAAATGTAGAATGGTAATGGCAAGAAAACGTTTCTGAGCAAATTTGTTAACATTGTGTTGAGTGTTAGGGAGTCTTTTCTGAAAGTATTTGTGCGGAATGTAGAGTTGTATGGAAGCGAAACATGAACGATAAACTATTTTAACAAGAAGAAAATAGAAGGTTCTGGAACATGGTGCTACAGAAGAATGCTATGGATTAGGTGTGGAGCTCCTGTAACTAATGAAGACGTACTGAATAGAATTGTACAGAAAAGAAATTTCTGTTACAACTTGACTAAAAGGAGGGATCGGTTGATAGGACACATTCTGATACATAAGAGATCACTAATTTACTATCGGAGGGAAGTATGCGGGAAGGGTAAAAAAAATTCAAATGGCTCTAAGCACTATGGGACTTGACATCTGAGGTCATCAGTTCCCTAGAACTTAGAACTGCTTAAACCTAACTAACCTAAGGACATCACACACAGCCACGCCCGAGGCAGGATTCGAACCTGCGACCGTAGCAGCAGCGCGGTTCCGGCCACAACGGCCGGCGGGAGGGGTAAAAATCGTACAGGAAGGCCAAGAGATAAATACAGTAAGCACGTTCAAAACGATGTACGTTGCAGAAGTTATCTGGCGATGAAGAGGCTTGCACAGGATAGGGTAGCACGTAGGGCTGCATGAAAGCAGTCTTTAGATTGAAGAACATAAGAACAACATATTGGTTATACACTATTGATGTGTTACTATAATTCGTTTCAGGAGTGCTTTGAAACTTTCTCTATTTAGTTGTTCCATTCGCTGGGAAAGATTACTTGTGATAGCGGAAGCCCGTTTTAACTAAACCCCAAAACGAAAATGGTTACCATCTTCTTTTTGGGGTATGTTCAATTGATATGTATTTTATTCGTGTATTTAATACTGCCGACGAAGGTTCGTCCCACCTACAACTTACGGGATGAGGGTAAAATGAGACACATTCGTCCTCTTACAAAGATCTTGTTTGGAGTGTCGCCTATACGAATGCGAAACATGGACAACAGGAAAGTAGAGAAGAAGGGTAGATGTCTTTGAGATTTGGTGCTACAGAAGCATGAAGAAGATCAATTGCAGACAGTTACCCATGAAGAGATGCTGAGAGGAGTGCAGGAAAAGAGATTCTGTTGAGGCACATCCAGACAACAAGAGAGACATTTTAAGACATAATAACATTTTAATGACAGCAGAAGGTGCTATTGAGGGAAGGAATCGCCGAGAACGACCATCTATCAGACATGCTGTGAATTATGAATGATGTGAGATGCGCTACACATGCGGAAACGATGGGCGAGGCTGACAGAAGACGGTAATGGCGTACTGCTGTAAACCAACCTCAGGGTTGACCACTAAAGAAGAAGATGAGATCGACAGTAGTTCTTCCTGTGTCGCATTCGCAAGCGGAGAAGGATACATGGCGGTGGTGGGAATAACAATGGTACAAAACCCGTCCTCCACCATACATTGTGACGTCGGTTGCGGAGAATGTAGATCCGACACGGTGTGCCGGCCCCAGTGCCGCAGGAAGAGGCGCGGCGCGCAGTACGGTGGCACCGGCGGACGCGTGCCGCTCCGCTGCGGTCTCAGGTGGCCTACCAGTCGTCGTACACAGTAGTCGGTGTGGTTTCCTGCGGGACGGTCTTGCGACACGCCGCCTGTCCGACAGGCACGACGGCGCAACAAAACCTCCACGGCTGCGGCTAGCGGGCAAGGAAAACACGTCTCTGTTCAAATAATTTACGGGTTTGCTGCCGGGTGACGTCGTCGACCACCGCCGGATATTTCGGCAGGAGCACACCCTGCCATTCTCAAGGCGCAACTGCAAGGAGGGAGCAGTGTGCAAGGGAATTTGATACCTCGGTTCACAGAGGACATACAAGGAAGGTACCACACACAGAGCAAGTAACCGCAAAGTCAACACACAACCAAAGATAACCAACATCAGAATATCGATAGTGAATATTAGTCAACAGGTTGAGGTAGCCCTAATTCTGTCCCTCTGTTTTTTGATGAGAGACAGAGCCAGATTCCAAGCAGCATTAGACAAAATCCACCATCTCTGTTTATAAGGTTGCTTGATAGTTTGATTTCAACAGCTTCCTTAATGACACTATCCCAATAGCTGGACGTGCAAGCCAAAATCTCCGTGTTGTTGTATTCCATAGGATGACCGGTGTCAAGGCAATGTTCTGCAATAGCGAATTTGCTAGGCAGATGTAAGCGTGTGTGACGCTTATGTTCAATACACCGGTCTTCCACAGTCCTGATTGTCTGACCAATATATGACGTGCCTCAACTGCAAGGAATATGATAGACACCAACCTTACCCAAACCAAGATCATCTTTTACGCAGGCCAACAGGGCCTTAAGATTAGAAGGTGGTCGAAAAACACATTTCACATCATATTTCCGCAAAAGACGGCCAATCCTGTTGGAAATGCTTCCTGCGCAAGGCAAAAAGGCAGTAGACTTACGTGCCACTTTGTTGCTATCGTCACTCACCCGTTGCACAGAAGGCTGATAGCGCAACGCACGTTTGATCTGCCTCTCACTATAACCATTCTGACGAAAGGTGGCTTAGAGAAGTGATAGCTCAGCTGCCAAACTTTCAGGGTCTGAGATAACGTGGGACCTGTGAACCAAGATACGAGTACTCCTTCACGCTGAGCTGGTGACAACTATCAGCTCGCAGATGCAAGTCAGTGTGAGTAGGCTTCCTATAAACAGAATGTCCCAACGTACCATCAGTCTTCCTTCTGACCAACACATCAAGGAATGGAAGGCATCCATTCTTTTCCACCTCCATGGCGAACTGAATATTCGGGTGGATTGAATTCAGATGTTCCAAAAACCGGTTTAAATTCTCACTACCATGAGGCCACACAACAAAAGTATCGTATACATATCTGAAAAAACACGCAGGTTTGAAGGTCGTTGACTCCAATGCACGTTCCTCAAAAAAGATTGATTGGAGGACATTGCTGCGTTAATGCAGTAGCCTGTGCAGCAGCAGCAGTGTATTTCATTTTTAACAATTGACGTTGTGGATAGCTGTTATAATACATATTATGTAGTGAATTGTAGTAATTATAGAACAGTTTTAATCTGCCAGGAAGTTTCATATCAGCGCACACTCCGCTGCAGAGTGAAAATCTCATTCTGGAAACATCCCCCAGGCTGTGGCTAAGCCACGTCTCCGCAGTATCCTTTCTTTCAGGAGTGCTAGTTCTGCAAGGTTCGCAGGAGAGCTTCTGTAAAGTTTGGAAGGTAGGAGACGAGATACTGGCAGAAGTAAAGCTGTGAGGACCGGGCGTGAGTCGTGCTTCGGTAGCTCAGATGGTAGAGCACTTGCCCGCGAAAGGCAAAGGTCCCGAGTTCGAGTCTCGGTCGGGCACACAGTTTTAATCTGCCAGGAAGTTCCTCCATAAACAAATTGGCCACAATACGTGACAACGGGCTTCCCATTGCAACTCTATCAGTCTGTTCGTAGTACTGACCATTGAATAAAAAGTAAGTGGAAGTCACTTGCACATTGCTTCCTCCTTGCAGTTGTGCCTTGAGAATGGCAGGGTGTGCTCCTGCCGAAATATCCGGCGGTGGTCGACGAGGTCACCCGGCAGCAAACCTGTAAATTATTTGAACATTCAATTCGCAAGGAAAAGTTAAGGTTTCACAATACGTCTATGGCTTGTCGTGCATGACGGAGTTATGCGCACCGACTGGAAGATAGGATACCTCCTGGACCTGGAGACACGGTGCTATTCTCGTGTAATACTGCCCCTAACCTCGATGATGGCCTCAGTTCGGCGAGGTGTGTCATGTCAGACTGAAACCACTCAATGACGATTACAGCCCGTGCAGCTATCAAATCTGAGATGGAGGGGGTGGGGTGGGGATGTTGATTGCTATATTTCACCCGCTGCTCCAAATAGTCTCAAAAATCTATGAGATTAAGACTGGGTGATATAGCGGGTCAGCAGAAGTGCGGTAGGATGTCTCGATGTTCGTCAGACCGAGAATATAACAGTGCATCCCTGTGAACAAAGCTGATATCTTGGAAGACAAGAGCGTCTACACCTGCTAAACTGTACTGTCTATAATGAACGCTAAACAGCAGTTGCTACGTGCTTGTACAACGTGTAATGGACATTACATAGTTGATGCTACGTGCTTTATGCTGTAGAGCAGTGAAATGGGTCGCATGTCAGCATTACCTTCGTTCATTTGGAACAACCAACTGTGGTGGTGAACCTTAGAATTTAAACACTACTGGCCATTAAAATCGCTAAGAAATGTAGATGACAAACGAGTATTCATTGAACAACTATATAATACTAGAACTGACATGTGATTACATTTTCACGCAATTTGGGTGCATAGATCCTGAGAAATCAGTACCCAGAACAACCACCTCTGGCCGTAATAACGGCCTTGATATGCCTGGCCATTGAGTCAAACAGAGCTTGGATGGCGTGTACAGGTCCAGCTGCCCATGCAACTTTAACACGATACCACAGTTCATCAAGAGTAGTGACTGGCGTACTGTGACGAGCCAGTTGCTCGGCCACCATTGACCAGACGTTTTCAGTTGGTGAGAGATCTGGAGAATGTGCTTGCAAGGGCAGCAGTCGAACATTTTCTGTACCCAGAAAGGCCTGTAGAGGACCTGCAACATGCGGTCGTGCATTATCCTGCTGAAATGTAGGGTTTCGCTGGGATCGAATGAAGGGTAGAGCCACGCGTCGTAACACATCTGAAATGTAATGTCCACTGTTCAAAGTGACGTCAATGCGAACAAGAGGTGACCGAGACGTGTAACCAATGGCACCCCATACCATCACGCCATGTGAGACGCCAGTATGCCGATGACGAATACACGCATCCATTGTGCGTTACCGCGATGTTGCCAAACACTTATGCGACCATCATGGTGGTGTAAACAGAACCTGCATTCATCCGAAAAAGTGACGTTTTGCCATTCGTGCACCCAGGTTCGTCGTCGAGTACACCATCGCAGGTGTTCCTGTCTATAATGCAGCGTCAAGGGTAACCGCAGCCATGGTATCCGAACTGATAGTCCATGCTGCTGCTAACGTCGTCGAACTGTTCGGGCAAATGGTTGTTGTCTTGCAAACGTCCCCATCTGCTGACTCAGGGATCGAGACGTGGCTGCACGATCCGTTACAGCCATGCGGATAAGATGCCTGTCATCCCGACTGCTAGTGATACGAGGCCGATGGGATCCAGCACGGCGTTCCGTATTACCCTCCTGAACCCACTGATTCCAAATTCTGCTAACAGTCATTGGATCTCGACCAACGCGAGCAGCAATGTCGCGATACGATAAACCGCAATCGCGATAGGCTACAATCCGACCTTTATCAAAGTCGGAAACGTGATGGTACGCATTTCTCCTCCTTACACGAGGCATCACAACAACGTTTCACCAGGCAACGCCGGTCAACTGCTGTTTGTGTATGAGAAATCGGTTGGAATCTTCCCTCATGTCAGCACGTTGTAGGTGTCTCCACCGGCGCCAACCATGTGTGAATGCTCTGAAAAGCTAATTATTTGCATATCACAGCATCTTCTTCTGTCGGTTACATTTCGCGTCTGTAGCACGTCATCTTCGTGGCGTAGCTATTTAAATGGCCAGTAGTGTACTTACACTACATTCTGACCAAACGTAATCAGGGGGTGTTTTGAACATTTCATGTCAGAATATGTTTCATGTAATGCTGGTGCGATCTGTTTCTGTGTGCCTCCTATGATTGTGATTGTGAAGAGGTCTAAAAAATAAGCTCTAACATGGAAATAAAGCTATTCAGACTTGTGGACATATAACAGATTTTTTCCTCTAAGAGCCAAGAATGTTACCTGGAAGTTTGTCCAAACATTTCTGTTACACTAAGCGGCTATCCCGGAACACAGTTCCAGCTGCATGTGACCTGTCTATAGGCTTCCAGGGACGACAAAATTTCACACAGTTATTGACCGAATTTAAAAATTTACAATGCTGTCAATCTACTAATTATGTTACAAAAAGGTTCAAATAGCTCTAAGCAATATGGGACTTAACATCTGAGGTCATTACTCCCATAGACTTAGAACTACTTAAACATAACTAACCTAAGGATATCACACACATCCATGGCCAAGGCAGGATTCGAACCTGCGACCGTAGCAGCCACGTGGTTCCGGACTGAAGAGCCTAGAACCGCTCGACCACAGCGGCCGGCAATTATGTTAAAAGTTTAACACAATAAGACAAGTACTGCAATTAGAAACTGCGTGTTTGGCTTGAGGCGCGTAGCCGACGGCGCGGAAACACCTGGACATTATTCATACAGTATCTGAGAACGAGAGCACTTGCGACTTAGCAAACTTTGGAGCGCGTAACCCATTTGTGAAGTAATCAGACGTTTGAAGCTGTTTTGTAGATGGGAATTCTATTCTTTAAAAAATCAAGAGTTCATTGGTAACAAATTAACAGATTAAGAGAATTCCCTCAGAACTAGCTTGTGAGATGAACATGGCGTTTATTGTGGAGAGTCGTTTAAGTTGGGAACAGAAAACAGTACCTGCCTGGTAGTCTACTGTATTACTAAGGAGACTAGGACTTCAAACAGAGCTCAGCAGAGTCAGTAAGCCTCACGTTTCTTAGTGTCCTGGCGCAGTCAACACGAAACGTCCGCGTAGTCATTGGTCATCACAGGCGACCAATGTAGTAGTCCCCAATTGTGGCTGTAAGGCGTCCCACTCACAAAGGTACTGAGAGCCACAGAAAGTCTAAACATCAAATCAAAAACACTTTCAGCTACCTATATTTCAAAATTTATCTTAGTTACGGGACTAGTTTCGGCGTTTCACTATGCCATCCTCAGGTCCCCCTGACCGACGTGTAGGAAAAATCCGACCTTATGTGCAATTGAAATATAGGCCAGCAGTCAGTGACTGGTATGCGTAGACTACTTTTTTTAACAACGCGATCCCTTCATTCATCAATTGCAAACGAAGAAATAGCATTGTTAAAAAAATTAGTCTTCGGATACCAGTTACTGAATGCTGTTCCCTATTTCGATTGCACATCAGGTCAGATTGTTCCTACACGACGGTCAGGGTGTAACCTCCCCCTCACTTATCGACCTTAATGACAGTGAAAAATTAAACCGCGTGTACCTAATGGAAATTTGGGAAAAGCAATCGTCACCGAAGTTAATCTGTCGGTAAAGAGGGAGGAAAGGGTTACATCTAAATGAAAGGAAAAATGCAAATGAAACTGGTGGAAATTAATTTTGAAAAGGGGTAAATTTAATGAAGAAAGTAAATGTGCGGCCGTTACGTTAACAATTAACTAGCGGTAATTAGATATTTGAGATTTGGGGGAAATTACGGTCGCCAGTCCTAAGGACAACTACTATAGTAACTGAAAAAGAAAGGTAATTACATATATAATTAGCACTAGAAGCGTGGCAACTGAAGGTTGACACGTGTAGTGCGAAAACTGAAAGTTTGTCAGAAGTAATAACTTTCGCTGCACTCTGACTTAATTTAGCAAAAGAATTAATAAAACCGGAAAACTGAAAGTTAATTTAGTGACTGAAATTAATAAGAAGCTTTCTTTCTTAAGCACATCGAAATTCAGTAAAATACGGTTAGTCTTGGACTACCTCAACAATCATTTCAAAAGCTACTTGAATCTACGCAATTTAGAAATAAGAGATTTAGCTTTGAACTTGAATTAAATGATTCTGAACAATTAACAATAGTAAGATTTAGTAAGCTAAAATACGGTAACTAAACTCGCACTCTTAATTTGTGCTTGCGTTATCTAAATATTGTAGCCAGCTATGAATACTTAAACTGAACTTTGAAATTAAAGCAGTGAAATGGAATGATTGTACTTTAATGCTGGCATCTGAATTTCAACGACACTCGGGTTGATTTCGGAAAAGGAAGGGACCCTGCTTGGTAATGCAATTGGGACAATGAGCAACAAAGGTTCATGCTAAGTTGCTGTAATTTTGCGAGGCAAATGGAACAATTTGAAAAGCTGAGGTCTGCCATACAGTTCTAAAACTTTACGCGCTTCCAGTCTTCCTTGTTGGTTGATTGAAGGTTTGAAGCCGTCGATCGAGGAGGTGGCGACAGTCACTCATTGTCGGCCGTCGCTGTTGCAGTAGCTGGATGTTGGCGCGCCTTCTTCTCAACACGGTCACCAGACGAAACGGGCTCTTGATGTGCGCCAGCTAATGCTTCCCGTCCGCGACACCATGTCAGGAACTATTATCGCAAGTCGAGCGCAATTACATGCTGCCAAACCCCGAAAGCGCGGCAACTCGCGGTAGCTACACACAACACACCTGCTCCACTCGCTACTCCAGCCAGACTCCCTCTTGCTCTGCCCCGCGCTCCACGCGGCAGAGTTAACACTACCAAAGATCCTCCACACTTTGATTCTTCACACGACCTATCGATGTAATCGTTCGATAGCAGTTTTCCCTAGGCAAGACCCAGCGTAAAAATACAAATAATATTTACGAAACAAACCAATTATACATAGACATAAATGCATAAATATATATATACAAACAGTAAAACAATTACAATATATAAAGAGACAGAAATGTCATATCTTGAGGTAACAAAACAAGGAAAAAAAATAATAGTACAATAGATGGAAATAGGAGGATATGCATTTCCGGCGTTACAAGGGGGATTTGAAGGTGACGAATTGGAACGACGAAACTTGTCGCATAAGTAACATTAAAATTGAAATGAAGACGCCTGAAGGTGTCTTTGATTTGATATTCTATGTTGAACAGCCGAAGTCCCTCAACCATCCGTATAAAGATAGGTGACTGATGACCTCAGATGTTAAGTCCCATAGCTTACAGAGCTTTGAAAATCGAATATGATGTTTGCCATCCACGAGACGTGAATTATGTACGTGATCCACGCGATCGAAAGGTAAGCGCGGCCGCCGTCTCGATGACACGGCTAGATGGTACCGTCTACAAGCTGGTAACACGCCATCATACTCCACTGATGTTCCTCATTGTTAGTCTACATCTCCCTCCCTCGTCTCAATCACATGGCGTCCTCTAACCGTTAACTTTTAACTGGTGCTTCATCTAGTATGAATCCCGATATCAAATGCTAGTGCACTGTTTCCTTCCGATTTCAGTGTTGAATATTCGTTTTCCTGTTTCTAAATATTCAATGCACAATAAATTTCACTGAATGAGTCAAATTTTGGCCACACTCGTTTTTGTGTTGCGATACGGTCCGTTCTCTTGAGCTACATCCCTTTCATAAGCATTGAGTAATGACCGCTTGGTTTACATCTCTATGAGTTGTGTCTGTCTGTTCCTTCGGATATGTAGGTATATATTAGCCATCAAGGCTAATAGGATTATACAGTGCAGAGCACTCTTCGCCTGATATCGTGCAGGACTTCACATGTTACAATGAGCAAAAAAGAGGAAAAAGGGCTAAGAGACGCTACTTTGGTAGAGGGCGGCAAATGGTAATTTCGACTGAGGGGGAAGGAGTGCTTGGGTAGTCCGTGCAGTTGTGATTAACAACTGTGCCAAGGTGGCGTATATGGTTAACCCACCTGCATAGTAAGCAGAAGACTTGGGTTCGAATCCTGGCCTCGGCAAAAAATTTTCATTTGTCACCAATGAAATATTTCATTACCCGAATGCGGCAGAGATCGAAATTTCTGCTTTCAGATCATTTGTTTGATTTACGCCTGCATGTAGAATCGAGTTAGGTGGTCCCAAGATCACACGGCACAACATCACTAACACGGATTCCCCTTGCTAGCGGAAGTGGTGGGAAGGCGAGGTGTACCGCCAGAAGAAGCGTGAGTAACTGCCGGCAACGCCGCAGAACAAACGCAGCCACGGCAAGCAACATAGGACGTGGACTTTGCCTGTGCTGTGCTGTCCTACCTTGTGAGGAGGTTGCCCGAGCGCCCTTCCATGTTGGGCACGCGACGCCCGTCCCTATGCGGGGGCGTGCTTCGTTGCGTGGGCGACCGAGTCCTGCCCTAGACCTCATCGTTGCTGTCGTTGGCCAGAGTTTCCAGGTGACCGCTCACAGTTTTATTACATCAGTGTCCTCTAAAGACTGCATCGGGAGCTGTTTTGTTACTTGCCTTAAATGTCTGCTTTGCAAAACGTAATATCAGAACGCTTATGTCGACGTACTCACCGTATTCTAGGATAAGGCAGAGAAATAAAAAAAATTAGACGTTGTTTGTTGTGGTCCCTATGTCACAAGTGAAGGAAACAATAAGATATTTTTGTTTACGAAGAGAAGTAGGGAGAAGAGACAGTAGGGTGCGCACAATATATCGTGGCAGTTGGTCACGAGAGCTACGGCCAGCCGACGGAAGAGGGTCAAAGCCCCAACTCCTCGCACCCGAAAACCGTGTTCTGTGCTTCTGCGAAAGCAGATCTCATATACGGTCAAAGGAATTGCCAATTCCTTCTGATGTTGTGAGAGTCGTGTTCGAGCCCCGACGTGAACCAGGATTAACGCCCGCTCGGCCTGCCCGCTATCTGCCGATCGCTCGGGTCATAGTAAGCCAGAAGGTCTGTCGTGTGCACAGCAACTCAGCAGTTTAGTCGTGTGCTCGAACCTTCGCGAAAAGTATGCGTCGTATAACGTGTATTTCAGCGCAACGTTAGAAGCTGTGAAATAATAAACGTTTGGGCACAATCAGCAATTTTAACATGTCTGGGAGGTAAATATGATGGGTTCATCAGTGAACAAAAATGATTTATTGTTTGCCAGTGGATAACGTATCAGTACCAATTTGTAAATTAATACCAAGCTTAAATTAGTTATGTTTTGAGCACACAATTTGTAATTTGCAACTGTGTGATATTTTTCGAAACAATGCGGTACACGTAACGCAACTCGACAGTTTCTACATTCTCACATCGTTTTATTCCGTCTCGGAAAGTTACGACTGTATTCTCACTGGTATATCTCCGGCCGATAATGGCCCTCGTCTTTTATAAACTTGTGGTGTCACGTTTTCTAGTAACTAAAAAAAAAATGGTTCATATGGCTCCAAGCACTATGGGACTTAACATCTGAGGTCATCAGTCGCCTAGAACTTAGAACTATTAAACCTAACCAACCTAAGGACATAACACACATCCGAGGCAGGATTCGAAACTGCGACCGTAGCGGTCGCGTGGTTCCAGACTGAAGCGACTAGAACCGCTCGGCCATATAGGCCGGCAATAGTAATGTCGTGCGAGTTGTTAGCTGTTAGCCGTTGTGGCTGACGGCAGCTACACACTGGTCATCCAACGAGGAAATATCACCAACCTGACCTCACATTTTAAGAAGAAAAAAAGCACACTTGCAAGTTATTAGTCCTCAGCAATCGATCCTACCCAAAATTGTGGGCCATAAATCTGATAGAACGCTGTCCAGACCGTCTGACAGTATAGCTTTTAAGCTTTAGGGCGCGTCGCATGTTTCTCACTCGCTCCGCCCCACTGCAGCTGCCTACGGCCGGAGTGCGAATTGTTAAGCAGTGGAGATTTGAGAATTATTGTTTTGACTTTGTTAACATTCTTTGTTAATTATGTTACAATATGAGGTTTCTAACGTGTACAGCTACAACTACATCTACATTTATACTCCGCAAGCCACCCAACGGTGTGTGGCGGAGGGCACTTTACGTGTCACTGTCATTACCTCCCTTTTCTGTTCCAGTCGCGTATGGTTCGCGGGAAGAACGACTGTCTGAAAGCCTCCGTGCGCGCTCGAATCTCTCTAATTTTACATTCGTGATCTACTCGGGGGTTATAAGTAGGGGGAAGCAATATATTCGATACCTCATCAAGAAACGCACCCTCTCGAAACCTGGACAACAAGCTACACCGCGATGTAGAGCGCCTCTCTTGCAGAATCTGCCACTTGGGTTTGCTAAACATCTCTGTAACGCTATTATGGTTACCAAATAACCCTGTGACGAAACGCGCCGCTCTTCTTTGGATCTTCTCTATCTCCTCCGTCAACCCGATCTGGTACGGATCCCACACTGATGAACAATACTCAAGAATAGGTCGAACGAGTGTTTTGTAAGCCACCTCCTTTGTTGATGGACTACATTTTCTAAGGACTCTCCCAATGAATCTCAACCTGGTACCCGCCTTACCAACAATTAATTTTATATGATCATTCCACTTCAAATCGTTCCGCACGCATACTCCCAGATATTTTACAGAAGTAACTGCTACCAGTGTTTGTTCCGCTATCATATAATCATACAATAAAGTATCCTCCTTTCTATGTATTCGCAATACATTACATTTGTCTATGTTAAGGGTCAGTTGCCACTCCCTGCACCAAGTGCCTATCCGCTGCAGATCTTCCTGCATTTCGCTACAATTTTCTAATGCTGCAACTTCTCTGTATACTACAGCATCATCCGCGGAAAAGCCGCAGGGAACTTCCGACACTATCTGCTAGGTCATTTATATATATTGTGAAAAGCAATGGTCCCATAACACTCCCCTGTGGCACGTCAGAGGTTACCTTAACGTCTGTAGACGTCTCTCCATTGAGAACAACATGCTGTGTTCTGTTTGCTAAAAACTCTTCAATCCAGCCACACAGCTGGTCTGATATTCCGTAGGCTCTTACTTTGTTTATCAGGCGACAGTGCGGAACTGTATCGAACGCCTTCCGGAAGTCGAGGAAAATAGCATCTACCTGGGAGCCTACATCTAATATTTTCTGGGTTTCATAAACAAATAAAGCTAGTTGGGTCTCACACGATCGCTGTTTCCGGAATCCATATTGATTCCTACAGAGTAGATTCTGGGTTTCCAAAAACGACATGATACTCTAGCAAAAAACATGTTCTAAAATTCTACAACAGATCGACGTCAGAGATATGTTGTTGTTGGTGTGGTCTTCATTCCTGAGACTGGTTTGATGCAGCTCTCCACGCTACTCATCTGTGCAAGCTTCATCATCTCCCAGTACCTACTGCAACCTACATCCTTCTGAATCTGCTTAGTGTATTCATCTCTTGGTCTCCCTCTACGATTTTTACCCTCCACGCTGCCCTCCAATACTAAATTTGTGATCCCTTGATGCCTCAGAACATCTCCTACCAACCGATCCCTTCTTCTAGTCAGGTTGTGCCACAAACTCCTCTTCTCCCCAATCCTATTCAGTACCTCCTCATTCGTTATGTGATCTACCCATCTAATCTTCAGCATTCTTCTGCAGCGCCACACTTCGAAAGCTTCTATTCTCTTCTTGTCCAAACTATTTATCGTCCATGTTTCACTTCCATACATGGCTACACTTCATACATATACTTTCAGAAACGACTTCCTGACATTTAAATCTATACTCGATGTTAACAAATTTCTCTTCTTTAGAAACGCTTTCCTTGCCATTGGCAGACTACATTTTATATCCTCTCTACTTCGACCATCATCAGTTATTTTGCTCCCCAAAAGGCAAAACTCCTTTACTACTTTAAGTGTCTCATTTCCTAATCTAATTCCCTCAGCATCACCCGACTTAATTCGACTACATTCCATTACTCTCGTTTTGCTTTTGTTGATGTTCATCTTATATCCTCCTTTCAAGGCAATGTCCATTCCGTTCAACTGCTCTTCCAAGTCCTTTGCTGTCTCTGACAATTACAATGTCATCGGCGAACCTCAAAGTTTTTATTTCTTCTCCATGGATTTTAATACCTACTCCGAATTTTTCTCTTGTTTCCTTTACTGCTTGCTCAATGTACAGATTGAATAACATCGGGGAGAGGCTACAACCCTGTCTCACTCCCTTTCCAACCACCGCTTCCCTTTCATGTCCCTCGACTCTTATAACTGCCATCTGGTTTCTGTACAAATTGTAAATAGCCTTTCGCTACCTGTATTTTACTCCTGTCACCTTCAGAATTTGAAAGAGAGTATTCCAGTCAACATTGTCAAAAGCTTTCTCTAAGTCTACAAATGCTAGAAACGTAGGTTTGCCTTTTCTTAATCTAGCTTCTAAAATAAGTCGTAGGGTCAGTATTGCCTCATGTGTCCCCATATTTCTACGGAATCCAAACTGATCTTCCCCAAGGTCGGCTTCTACCAGTTTTTCCATTCGTCTGTAAAGAATTCGCGTTAGTATTTTGCAGCCGTGACTTATTAATCTGATAGTTCGGTAATTTTCACATCTGTCAACGCCTGCTTTCTTTGGGATTGGAATTATTATATTCTTCTTGAAGTCTGAGGATATTTCGCCTGTCTCATACATTTTGCTCACCAGATGGTACAGTTTTGTCAGGACTGGCTCTCCCAAGGCCGTCAGTAGTTCTAATGGAATGTTGTCTACTCCCGGGGCCTTGTTTCGACTCAGGTCTTTCAGTGCTCTATCAAACTCTTCACGCAGTATCATATTTCCCATTTCATCTTCGTCTACATCCATTTCCATAATATTGTCCTCAAGTACATCGCCCTTGAATAGACCCTCTATATACTCTTTCCACCTTTCTGTTTTCCCTTCTTTGCTTAGAACTGGGTTTCTATCTGAGCTCTTGAGATATAGGTCTATAGTTTTGCGCATCTGCTCGACGACCCTTCTTGAAGACTGAGACCACCTGTGCTCTTTTCCAATCATTTGGAATCCTCCGTTCCTCTAGAGACTTGCGGTACACGGCTGTTAGAAGGGGGGCAAGTTCTTTCGCGTACTCTGTGTAGAATCGAATTGGTATCCCGTCAGGTCCAGTGGACGTTCCTCTGTTGAGTGATTCCAGTTGCTTTTCTATTCCTTGGACACTTATTTCGATGTCAGCTATTTTTTCGTTTGTGCGAGGATTTAGAGAAGGAACTGCAGTGCGGTCTTCCTCTGTGAAACAGCTTTGGAAAAAGGTGTTTAGTATTTCAGCTTTACGCGTGTCATCCTCTGTTTCAATGCCATCATCATCCCAGAGTGTCTGGATATGCTGTTTCGAGCCACTTACTGATTTAACGTAAGACCAGAACTTCCTAGGATTTTCTGTCAAGTCGGTTCATAGAATTTTACTTTCGAATTCACTGAACGCTTCACGCTTAGCCCTCCTTACGCATAGCCCTCCTTACCTGTTGCCAAATACCTCCCTGTTTAGAACAGTTTTATGTTGCGATTCATGTGTGCAATGTAAATGAATGACACAAGTTAGTGTTTCATTAGCGACGTAGCGTGGCGCTAGAAGTGTAAATAAGTGAAACGAATTAGTGTGTCATTAACAAAGTAGCGTAGCGCTGTTCAATTACTAACATCGCTGTTATGCGTTACTTTCTTTGAATTTTAAAGTTGGCACTGCTAAGGTCAAGTACATTTGCAGAAGTTGCCCTATTCTTCAACGTCGCTAGAACGATTGAACTGTTAATCGAATATCATTAACTTAATTTCATAACAGTTCTTTAGTCTCTTAGGGTTATTCGTTTTGATTTTGAAAATATCAATACGAGGGTATTGTTAAAATACTACTGACATATCACATACCCATATCAGTAACTATTTTTCGCGCAGAAAAACGTGTCCTCGAACAAGAATTCAAAACACGTTGGGTGGATGTGACTATCTACCGTCTCCTATTCTCTCACCTTGAGCATCCCGCGACTAAGACGACTCTGGGTGTCAAAAAATGGTTCAAATTGCTCTGAGCACTATGGGACTTAACAACTGAGGTCATCAGTCCCCTAGAACTTAGAACTACTTAAACCTAACTAACCTAAGGACATCACCCACATCCATGGCCGAAGCAGGATTCGAACCTGCGAGGCTCGGCTGTGATTGACAATCACATCAAAGGACAGGTTGTAAGATATCATCCATCAACATGCACCGCTGGACAAAGGTTTCCTCCAGATTTCTCCACCCATTGTTGTCTCCACCTATCCACTTCCATTGAGCAACTGCACGTTTTCTAAAATAAGATGTGTTAACAATATGCATATGCGTGAATATTTCTGCGTTACTGTTCGTTCATCAGTTTGTCACTTCCGCAATTATTAGTAAACAAGATTGCTGCTCCTTTAGCGCAATGCGTAGTGCGCTAGTTTGCGGATGAAAATGGGGAGTCAGATCGAATATCAGAATCGGTCATTCTGTGAGTCGGGTAAGGGGGTGGGGAGGTGGGAGTTACCAACGTTTTTCTCAACTATTCATGCGGATTGCGCCCGGTTCTCTGTTTCCGACGGCACCCCAGAAAACAGTCCTCAAACGTTTAAATTAATATAATAGCCCTTGTAACGTCATGTATATTGTACGCAGAAAATGGGCGCAAACAGCTTTAGTAATTATTAAGGTAATTTTCTGGCGCCTCAAAAGCATCTGGTCACAGAAACACACTATATGCAAGGCCACTTGCAATCGAGACGGTGTACCTAGTCAGACAGAACTAGCTGAATAACAGGAAGTATTTTTCCAGAAAAAATTCCGACATCCCAGAGAAAGAAGTGTATTTTTGTTCTTTTCCAGCAATGCCTGCATCCTATCTGTTCGCTACTGTTTCTCGGATGACATGATAGCGTGTAACGATTTGAAGAAACAGAAAATACAAACAATAGGAAGTGGCAACGTCATTCCGACAATTACAACATCAGTTCCACCACTGTCAAGCCTTGTGTTGCTTAGACACCTAAATCATTCGTTTGCCAAGGATTTTATCGTGCAATAGGGTTCGTGGAACTGCCGTGAAGCAAAACTTCTGGCTGCTCTTTGCTTCTTTGTGACAGGTAACTGCTGTTTACCTCTTGCCTCACGCACCTTCGTGCGTTACACATTTCGCGTTTTAGATGTAATTAAATTAGTTTTAGAATGTTTTACTCGATAATTTTTCTGATTTGATTATATCACTCCTGATCAGCGTCATCTAGTAAATTGTATTGTTTTCTTGTACGCTGTAACGAGTTTAGTTTAGCTAAATACGGGAGAGCTGCAGGTTGTGAAAGACAGAAAAATTATTACCTTATTTCGTTACAATCGTATTCTGTAGAGAAAATCTGTACAACAGTCAATAAGACGAATGAAATAAACTAGCAGAAAAGATAATTAAAATGTAAAATTTGACAGAGAAAACTACATTTTTAAAAGAAGTCTCTTCTTTGTTTGTTTGCAGAAAACGAGCGCCCTGTAAAGTGCAGTTGGCCTGCAGTGGTACGTGACAGTGCTCTTACTACAAGCACTTGAAATTTTATATGTATTTGCCATGCCACCGCAATTGCAAAAGGAGAAACAAAACGTAACTAAAAACAATTTCTGCAAGTTCAGCGTGAGGAAGTTACAACATCCCTCTTGTTTATGTTCATTCCGACGTCATCTGTAGGTACGGATGGAAGCGAAAGAAATGGACTCTGCTGTCTGTGTAATTATGTTGCTGATGGGCGACTGTTACAAGCACTGCAGATCGATGCAAACACGTGCTGGTGGCTGAGTGTTGCCGGGCGTTGTGGTCGAGCGGTTCTAGGCGCTTCAGTCCGGAACTGCGCTGCTGCTACGGTCGCAGTTTCGAATCCTGCCTCGGGCATGGGTGTGTGTGATGTCCTTAGGTTAGTTAGGTTTAAGTAGTTCTAAGTCTAGGGGTCTGATGACCTCAGTTGTTAAGTCCCATAGTGCTTAGAGCCATTTGCACCATTTGGTTGAGTGTTAATGACACAATTGCCCGACAAAGCGTACCGTAGAACCGGCCGAAGCAGGAATTCCCTTGATCACGTGAATAGGTACAGCCACGTTGTCAATGCATTGAAGAAGTTGGCGTTCAAACATCTACGAATCCCTAAAATTGTCATAGTATTACATATAATCTCCACAGTATTTATGAATAGCAGTACAGACTCATTGTAAACAAACTGCACTTGCCCGAATGAAGAACTGCTCTTACGAAACTCTTCCTGAACTAGTAGACAAAAAAATTTGAGCTAATTTGTACGTTTGTTATCAACATACTTACGAGAGAAAAGAAAAATTCGAACAGTAAAATTTGGGGTTTTCTAAGACAATTCAATAGGCTTCATTGACGACACTCCTCTTCTTTTGCGAAGGGGTTCCTCGTGTTAATGTAGAGGTTCTGTCTGTCTGGTAGTAAAACATACTCAGTATTCCACTATGTTTACTTTTCTTCTTCAAGTTGAACGACAAAATTCGCGTTTTATGACGGAGCAGATGTAGTCCCAAAGAATCTGATAAAACAATTTTTTCCGATAAAGTTTGTTTTCCAGAATAAACATGCTACAACTGGCTTTACGTATTTGCAAACACGTTTCGAAGAACTACTTATTCAACTTAAGCGGCGATTAATTTTTTATTCACATCTATTGGAGCACTGTTTATTTGCATTTTCCAATTAGTTCTCCACAAATCATTTTCTGGAAAAACCAACGAGTGGGAGTGATGTAGTTTATGTTGTGATATTAACAGCAGTGAGAGGGAGGGTTGTGATCAGAGCCGCTCGTAAATCTTCACGCACAGCTGTCTTTCGGGTCGGAGATGTGATACAATCCTGGAACGAATCTTTGCGGCGCCTTAACGAGAGTGGGTCAGGTGCAAAGGAAAACCCAAGTATGGTGTCTTTTCGGTTTTCCACGCTTGTTTTGGCGCTCAATCTTCGCGTCAGAAAATACAATACCCAACCAGCACACCGTTTACACAACTCGCAGACGGTTTGCGCGCAGGACTTCTCCCTTAACATGCATTTCTTGCAACAGGGAAGGCATGTGACGTCATCGTTAAAATATATTTGCAAGACTTTGAAAATAGTCGATCCCGTGCGACAGAATAAACTCTAGATATAGGAGAGAGGAATGGTACCCGTGTTTCCAGCCCTGACCGGCCGCATGTAATCCTTGGTGGCTCTACGAATGAGGCTATGCTGTGCATTGCAGCGACGGATCGCGTCCAATAACCGCGCTCGCGGGGGACTCGCGAGGAATGCCGTCGCCTGGTGGCGGAGAATTGCCGGCCAAAATTAACCGCATAGCTGGCGGAATCCCGCGTGGCGGGCCTTCTTCGGGACTGCAGACACTGGGCTGTGGTGTGGGGAGGGCGGAACGCTTGGAATTTGGCCGCTGCGGCCGGGGGTTGACAGCCGCCGCCGCCTCCCAAAACCACACACGCGCGCGAGTCCTCTCGGCGATTTCGTCCTAGCCCTGAGCCACAGCTATAACGCAATACTCAGCCAGCGTAATACCATGTCAGGTGACCACGTGCTTCGCTATAGTTTGTAGTGGTTCTGGAGTTTGGGTTGACATTTACTAATTAGCATTTGATTTTATTTGCATCTCAGTGCGTAATTTGCACTGGGAGCGCCAACCGCAAGAAAGCAGTCAGATTGTCATGAACATTTATTCTGGCAAACTACAATGTAGAAACGACCACAGCTAAGAATGGTTTACAAATCAGTATTAAAGGGGTGGACCAGGGTAGAAATTTTTTTGACCCCTATTTTCTTGTTGGCTTAGATGTTTCTAAGAGAGACTATTTTTAAGATCCATTCATATGTAGTGTGCCATAAATGTTGAAATGTGTTAAAATATATTACAAGTGCGATTTACTGCATGGGGGTCTGGCGCATCTGAGCGCTCAAATGCAAGCGATATAATACTACTATAGTTACCGACGGAATAGGGGTCCTTTCAGTTTCGGACACTATCACAGACGGCATTCGTATCAACTAAAACACTATTCACAACAAGACTTGACTCTGTAATACGAGCCATTTACGGTTATCAGTTCATAAGCACGTGCTTCTCTCGCGTCTTTTTAAGTTGTCATTTTGCTTATTTTTATACGAAATAAAACCCGTGAGATTGAAAATTATAAACAAATGTATTTATACCGATAAAAAAAGTTTGAAAAGTAATCCCAATTGTGAAAAAATTGCTAAGATAGGGAAGCGGAAGCCAGTTAATCGATAAAATTTCGTTAAAATCAGAGTATTTCAAACACGGCGAAAAAAGGCCAATTCCACGGTTCTGGCTTTGCTGGTTAAAATTTTGTTCAGTTCCAATATTAAAAGATACACGTTGAAAATTTAAACGCTTGTTTTTTTTCCAAAACAACACTTTGCACCTTGGAAGGAGCTATACCTCATGAAATATACATGGAATTACGTTGTACCTCTTTGTAATGTATGAGTCCGCGTTTTTTCTATTGCAGTACGTAGGATTTTTTTGCAGCATATTATAATTTCAATTTTTGGTGTACGTTTTTTAACGACTTTTTTTGTAGAAAAAAATTACCTATTTCAGAGTGCCGCCATTTAGTTAAAATCATTTTTTTAATGTCCCTACGTACTACGTTAGACAGTATCATCAGTTTCAGAGCAGTTTTTGAAATTTTGATCTAGGTTGAAAATTGTGGCGTTTAGAGCTCCCACCAACCGACCTCGCACTCCGTGAAAGCCTTACGTCGATGTCGTGTAGTGGCCGGCCGGTGTGGCCGAGCGGTTCTAGGCACTTCAGTCTGGAACCGCGCGATGTGTGTGATGTCCTTAGGTTATTAGGTTTAAGTAGTTCTAAGTTCTAGGGGGCTGATGACCTCAGATGTTAAGTCCCATAGTGCTCAGAACCATTGAACCGTTGTCGTCTGGTGTCCTCTGGGTGCAAGCTTTTTTTTTTACTTTAAAAAATGCGTAACACAGTTTTGTAATCACCTTCTGAATGTTACAATTCTTCTTTCCGTGTTTGCTAATGAAATTGGAAGGGAATTTCGGCTTATGCAAAACACTTTTTAGTTTCTTTTTAACCCAGTTTTTTTTCGCTATCTTCAGTGGGTTTGTTTCGTCTGAAATGGTTCAAATGGCTCTGAGCGCTATGGAACTTAACATCTATGGTCATCAGTCCCCTAGAACTTAGAACTACTTAAACCTAACTAACCTAAGGACATCACACAACACCCAGTCATCACGAGGCAGAGAAAATCCCTGACCCCGCCGGGAATCGAACCCGGGAACCCGTGTTTCGTCTGAAAAATTGCTACATGTTACCCTTAAAGAAATTTCTGGTAAAAATATTTACATTAGTAAAATGAGTGATTTTGTCAAATACTTCAAATTGATTAGTGTACAGTACTGATTGAGAAACATATAAATGTGTTGAAGCATTCTACGTTGATTATTTACGATATATCTAAAGGTTGCAGTTTTTGTAGTACATCTGGAAGTAAAGTGGATGTATCCATTTGTTTACATTCCTCACAGGAAGCTATTGGATGTTTAGGCTGGTAGCTTTAGTTCTACTACGCAAGCTACAGCTTCTCATCTACAAACAGCAAAACGTTACGGTACATTTTTGTGCATTTCAGACCGAAAATCATTACGTATGTATGTATTAATTTTCGTGTTACTTACTGTTTCTGATGCTGTTGTGTTTTTACTTTGTGTCGAAGTAACACGCATATGTTTTTCTCTTTTACTTTATTTGCATTGGAATTGAGATTTATTAAACATACCACTATATGTAATCTATAAATGCTCATACTGCCCTCATAGCTTCACCTCTACAAAAACTCTCCCCTCTTTTCCCTTTCTCCGCGGTATCCCCGTTCCGGCAAGGTGTACAGAAAAGCTCCCAGAATTTGAACCACTGTCCCTCCAAATGCGAGTCCAGAATTTTACAGCTGTGCCAGCTCACTTGGTAACAGTTAGATAATACATAATCATCACCGATATTCTACTTCAGTCGCATCAGGATTCATTCAGTTATCCTATTTATATATTTTGCAGGATAGTTCGCCATTGTGTGTGTGTGTGTGTGTGTGTGTGTGTGTGTGTGTGTGTGTGTGTGTTTTAATCGTTAAGGGACCAACCTGCTGAGGTCATCGGTCCCTAGACTTACAGACTACTCTAACTTACGCTAAGGAGAACACATACACCCATGCCCGAGGGAGGACTCGAACCACAGGCGGGGGGGAGGGGGCAATCCATGACATGGCGCATCAAACCGCGAGTCACTCTGCGAGGCTTTTGTCTTTGGTGTTCAATACTGTACTCATTCTAATTACACTATTGGCCATTAAAATTGCTACACTGCGAAGATGACGTGCTACAGACGCGAAATTTAACCGACAGGAAGAAGATGCTGTCATATGCAAATGATTAGCTTTTCAGAGCATTCACACAAGGTTGGCGCCGGTGGAGACACCTAAAACGTACTGACATGAGGAAAGTTCCCGATTTCTCAAACACAAATAGCAACTGACCGGCGTTGCCTGGCGAAACGTTTTTGTGATGCCTCGTGTAGGGAGGAGAAATGCGTACCATCACGTTTCCGACTTTGATAAAGGTCGGATTGTGGCCTATCGCGATTGCGGTTTATCGTATCGCGACATTGCTGCTCGCCTTGGTCGAGATCCAATGACTGTTAGCAGAATATGGAATCGGTGGGTTCGGGAGGATGATACGGAACGCCGTGCTGGATCCCAACGGCCTCGTATCACAAGCAGTCGAGATGACAGGCATCTTATCCGCATGGCTGTAACGGATCGTGCAGCCACGTCTCGATCCCTGAGTCAACAGATGGGGACGTTTGCAAGACAACAACCGTCTGCACGAACAGTTCGACGTCGTTTGCAGCAACATGGACTAAATGGTTCAAATAGCTCTGAGCACTATGGGACTCAACTTCTGAGGTCATCAGTCCCCTAGAACTTAGAACTACTTAAACCTAACTAACCTAAGGATATCACACACATCCATGCCCGAAGCAGGATTCGAACCTGCGACCGTAGCGGTCACGCGGTTCCTGACTTAAGCGCCTAGAACCGCACGACCACACCGGGCGGCAACATGGACTATCAGCTCGGAGACCATGGCTGCGTTTACCCTTGAAGCTGCATCACAGACAGGAGCGCCTGCCATGGTGTACTCAACGACGAACGTGGCTGCACGAATGGCAAAACGTCATTTTTTCGGATGAACCCAGGTTCTGTTTACAACATCATGATGGTCGCATCCGTGTTTGGCGTCATCGCGGTGAACGCACTTTGCAAGCGTCTATTCGTCATCGCCTTACTGGCGTATCACCCGGCGTGATGGTATGGGGTGCCACTGGTTATACGTCTCGTTCGCACTGACGGCACTTTGAACAGTGGACGTTACATTTCAGATGTGTTACGACCCGTGGCTCTACCCTTCATTCGATCCCTGCGAAACCCTTCATTTCAGCAGGATAATGCGCGACCGCATGTTGCAGGTCCTGTACGGGCCTTTCTGGATACAGAAAATGTTCGACTGCTGCCCAGGCCAGCACATTCTCCAGATCTCTCAACAACTGAACACGTCTGGTCAAGGTTGGCCGAGCAACTGGCTCGTCACAACACGCCAGTCACTACTCTTGATGAACTGTGGTATCGTGTTGAAGTTGCATGGGCAGCTGTACCTGTACACGCCATCCAAGCTCTGACCCAATGCCCAGGCGTATCAAGGCCGTTACTATGGCCAGAGGTGGTTGTTCTGGGTACTGATTTCTCAGGATCTATGCACCAAAATTGCGTGAAAATGTAATCAAGAGTCAGTTCTAGTATAATATATTTGTCCAGTGAATACCCGTTCATCATCTGCATTTCTTCTTGGTGTAGCAATTTCAATGGCCGGTAGCGCATTTCGCGTATTCGGGTTAAATAATTTTAACCTTGTCTAATGCTGTGATATGCAATCTCGCGAATACCAACGATAATGCGATTCATGTTGTCAAAATAAAACGGAATGAACGTAAAAATGTCACCGCCTTAATACTCTGTGCAACTGTCCATTAAAAATTACGATTTTATGATCGCCAGTGTGAAGTGACTTTCATAGTTTCATAGGCCAATAGTTTTCCAGGAAACATCGGTATCTGAGGTGTTCGAACTACGATCACAGTATAGAGCAATTTCATCTGTTGTATGTCGGCTCTTGTTCATTTTTCCGTTTGGACAAGCAACAACCATCCATGAATTTTTTATGCCATTCATGAACCTGTTTCGAACGAGGCATTTGCCTGTTGAACGTTGCTGGCTTGGCATTGTTCTTGGGCGATGGCGCCCTTAACGACACAGTTAATCCTGTCTTTGTTCTTTATGTGAGGGCGCATTACTCCGAGAAATTCGGTAAGTGGGCCGCAGCACAACAGAGCCGGTGAGAAACAGCTTTCGGTTACATCCCAGCGCCGATGTGCACGCGGAAATGTACTACGCAAAGCTATAGCTTCTAAAGAAATAGGTTCACAATGTGTTGCAAATGGTCCTCTAGTCGAGAGTACTGAACTGGTAGTGGTACTGGTGAAGAAACCATGTCGGAGTTGAAACTTTATTGCTGCCAGATGTGATTCCCGTGCCTCAATGCTGGATGACCTAACTGCCTACATCTCAACACAAATGTGGTCTCTGAAACGGAGGAAGCAATTGCCAGTCTAGGTTACTTCCACTGTTGTTAACATCTTTCAATATCGTTATGATGTCTATACTGTTTTTAGATTAGCCATATGCCTTACCAACAATTTCTGTTCTAGCTCGTTTAACTCAGATACCTAAAATATTGCTTACTCTGAGGTAAAAGGAAGAAGACTGAATTTTCTGGTGCCCATAAACACGCTGTCCATTCAGAATTTCACACAATGCGAATTACCTTATGCGCAAACGTTTTTTTTGTAATTGTATTTTCTGACTTAATCTTGTCTCCGATTTCCAAGTAAGTATTTATTTCCAGAATTCTACTAACCTTCCTGAAAATGAAGCAGGATGATTCTGATCGATTTCCCAGTCTCGAAAAATTGTAATAGTAGATTTCTGGATGCATTTCTAGTAGCAGTCTCAGGCCATATTTTGTGCTATGTACTGCTAATATGCTGAAAACCATAATATTATTACAACGCTTTTACTAACAATTTTTTCCGTAGAACCTTCCCATGTACTCTGTGCAGTAGCACCAGGAAACAAACTTTATGCTGTATAGACATGTTTACTTGAGAATTCTAGTATGAATTGATCTCTCACTGGCGTCGTCTAGGACCTGAGCAGGAGCCAACTGAAAAGAAAATCAAGAAACGCTGTGTGTCTTTAAATCTTCATGCGACATTCCAAACTAAATTCTGAATCAAACGTCGTGATATTTAAAATTCGCTAAGTTACCACAGACCCTAGCTAACACAGTCGCGTGACGTCATACCTGTGGGCATGTATGTGCAACCATTCTGCAAAAATCAAAGAGGATTTATCTCTTAGAATGAACAGAGACTACTGAGGCCACATAATTTTGTACGTGGTTATCGCTGAAGCTGTTGAGTAGAAGCATGAGTGGCTGCAGGAATTTATCCAAGAGGGCGCAAAACTGTAAAACTGCCATTTTTGCTAAAACTGATTCGCTGAGTCTGAAAACGGTCGTGCCCCAAGCACTGATTTTCCCAGTAAATACACAAGGCTTACTATACCTCAAACTATTGATAATTATCCACATAGTCTTTTTAAGGTAAAATACTTTGACACTAAAGCGACTCGCATAGGCCACATATAGAAAATAGCACTCCGTCTTCAGGCCACAAGTGGCCCATCGGGACTATCCGACCGCCGTGTCATCCTCAGCTGTGGATGCGGATAGGAGGGGCGTGTGGTCAACACACCGCTCTGCCGATCGTTATGATGGTTTTCTTTGACGGGAGCCGCTACTATTCGGTCGAGTAGCTCCTCAGTTGGCATCACGAGGCTGAGGGCACCCCGAAAAATGGCAACAGCACATGGCGGCCCGGATGGTAACCCATCCAAGTGCCGGCCACGCCCGACAGCGCTGAACTTCGGTGTCATATAGAAAATAGTCTATGAAATCTTTTAATATTATTAATGTGAATGTGGATGCTATCCATTTTTCTTTCAACAATCTTAAATTATATTATCACGTGACTACATGCAGGGTAACCAATGAGCTGTGACTTATAGACAGAAAACATTTACAAAAAAAGTATTATACTTATGATAGACTGGGCGTGAAATTAAATACCTGAAAGTGCAAAAATTCAGAGCGACAGAGTAAATCCTACTGAACATCAAACCAAAATAACCAACAATAACTGCCACTTTACTGTTCCATGAAATGGACAAACTTAAACAAAACCTTCAAAACACAGTTACTCAACTTCGATGACATAAAAATTTGTTTCCTTACGAAACTTCACATCTGATCACGCTAATTGGTTTATTGGTTACTTGCAAGCTTTATATTTTTAATCTTGATTTGCATAGTTATAATTCAACAAAATACGTTTTGAAAGCAACAGTTTTTGAACTGACTGGTGGGCAATCTCTCAATCGGCAGTTTGTAACATTATTGTGAGGCCAGGTCAACTGGACTGCAGTATTCGTAGCTCTATGGATGCATTTGGCGCTGTGTTGCGTAGCACAGAGTTTGAGAGTGTCTCCATCCGTGGAGAGGACATCTTTTTGATCTCAATAATCCACACTTTTACGTCTCTTATAAAGTAGAAAATGGTATTACCTTTTTTCGGCTGACGTATTTTAGCTCCCAAGACTAACCAAGTTTTTCAGAAAGTACTACATACAGTTGTTCTGCGTGTGAAATAATGTATGTTCAGCAGACCATTACGAGTATTATTCCTCCACGGAAAACGGCATATTACTGATGTGATTGATTCCTTTATACAGCAAAGGGAGGGGGAGCGTCCTTACGGGAACTGGCGGACTGATGACGGGCACTTATCCTGCTGCCATGTTTATGTTGGTCTGGGAATCGGCGTCGGAATCGGCGCGCCAGGGAATAAGCAGTTCGATAAGCGCTGTTTGAGGAAGTAACAGGGGAAACATTGAGGACACTGTTTCGGGACGGGTCTAAAGCTGTGCTTTCACCTTGGCTGTAGAACCGATCTGAAACCGCCATCGAAACTAGGAATCGTCATAGTCTCCCGAACAGAGTTGCAACGAAAAAACAAAATCAAGATACTTTCCATTTTTTACATCCCTATGTTCAACTGTGATTCTACGTTATTCACAAACAACGGCTATTTGTAAGCTGTGTACACCTGTTATTTATTAAATATTTAAATTAATTATTTATTAAATATGAATAAGTCGCGCATAATGGTTGCAAAAGCTCATGTCTACAAAATATTTATCACTGAACACTGTCACTAAGAATGCTGATGTAAAAACCACGAAATGCTTACAGACTGCTTGTGGCACCTTCTCATAATCTGTCAGGTTACTAAAGAGCTCCTGTTAATTTTACAGTTTCATATGATTCTCTCATATTCTGTATTTGAATTTTCAGTTACTTATACTCAAAGTTTCCTTTAATTTACGTCAATGGACACAAACGTTTTGTTAACAGATTACCGGTTTCGGTCTATAATGACCATCATCAGTTCTGTTTTATAAAAACAAAGTCCTAAGCTTGTTTTGAACACTAGTGCTACTGACAACATGACTCGTGCATATGATGTTATTTATATATATTTGACAATGCTGGTGCTGATTCTACACTATGGCTGCAGTACATTAGGACTTTGTTTTTATAAAACAGATCTGATGATGGTCATTATAGACCGAAACCGTTAATCTGTTAACAAAAAGTTTGTGACCATAGACGTAAATTAAAGGAAACTTATTGTCACTGATTTATTTGCAACAATGTCGCTGCTTGCGATACTTATACTCAGTTACATAGAGCCATAGATACTGCATATGTTATTGGTGGTACTTTCAAATATATTATATAAAAGTTTCTATGCCCTGTGTGGCATGTATGAAACTGATTTGTAATTGTACGAAGTTTTCGTGTTCTCTCTTGCTACCGACACAATTTTTATTCCTACTGCTACAGTTTGTAAATTGGTCATCTTTTTCTTCCATGTATATTCCACCAATAGTGGTACCTAGCAGAACTATGCTTTCTTGTATGCCTTAAGGCATAGCACCGTTTCGTGTCTTGCTAGTTATGGTACGGGCATTTTCCTTCTTGTTAACCGATGCTACGTGTTACGGGTAGCTCATTCTGTGAACTGCAGTGTTCACACTGCGCTCAAGGGGTCTATGCAATACAACACTTGCACAGTGGATATGACCTCATATGATTTAGCGAAAATTATGTATTGGTTTCTGGCGCTACGTCTCCAGAGCGGCGTAATGTTTTAACTGTGACCTCACTTTGCACATGTGGAGATTATCTGATATAATGTTATCACAGAGTGGATACATCGATTTCTTAGTCTTGGTAAAAATTATGTGGTCTTCACTTTCCTTTGATGTGATTGAGCAAGCGTCATAATAGTTATTCATGATGTAAATACTTTTTTTAGTAACAATCATCTTGTCGTTGAAGCTCTTTTTTACTGTGTTTTCTTTAACAATACATATATTTCTGGATAGGGTGCGTCTTTAGCGAAACAAAATTATGTTTTTGAACCCAAACATGTTTCGCTGCAGTTGCAGCATCTTCAGTGGGCTTTTATTTTATGGCCGTTAAAGATAAAGAATGTTCTATACTGGTTGTCTACATGTAAATATTAGCTTTTAAGTCGTAATTACAGATATCTGAAAAAACTTAAAATTATGAATGCATACCTTTTTACCACATGGTGTGATTTTCCTGATGTATTACGTTTATACAGTGACTATTTTGTTTCACAGTTTGTCATCTGCAACCACTTATACCTTAAAGTAGACAAATTGTTTTGACTATGCCTGAAATTAATTAATTCTGTGTGTGCGTGTGGGGGGGGGGGGTGTTTACATTATGCTTCACTTACGTTTCCTTTTTCCTCATCTTCATCACTGTGAAACATTGTATATTGAGCTCTCACTTTTTCACTGTTTACCAGCTGTAAAAACAAACTGTCCGCCATGTTGTTTTTACAACGGGTAAACAGTAAACAGTGAAACAGTGACAGGGAAAGTTCAATACATAGTGTTTCACAGTGATGGAGATGAGGAAAAAGGAAACGTAAGTGAAACATAATGTAAACACACACACACAATAATTAATTTCAGGCATAGTCAAAACAATTTTCAAATCGTAATTTTGACTTAAATAATTTGTCTACTTTAAGGTGTAAGTGGTTGCAGATGGCCAACTGTGAAACAAACCAGTCACTGTACAAACATATCAGGAAAACCACACCATGTGGTAAAAAGGTATGAATTCATAATGTTGTGTGTTTTTTTTTTCAAATATATGTAATTACGATTTAACAGCTAATATTTACATGTAGACAAACAGTAAAGATCATTCTTTATCTTTAATCGCCATAAAATGAAAGCCCACTGAAGATGCTGCAACTGCAGTGAAACATGTTTGGGGCGAAAAACAAAATTGTGTTTTGCTAAAGGCGGACCCTATCCAAGAACTTCTTTTAGTGATTTCATGTTGTTTCATCGAGCTGTACTATAGGACTGAGCTACGCAGCTTACACAAAATTTATGTCGAAATTTGTGTCGAAGTATACAGAGAAAACACTTTTTCTTATCTTGTGGTAAGTATTTGCGTCGTGGAACTATTTTATATTGGCAGTTCGTATAATACCATTTCTCCTTATAGGCAATTTTCTACTTGATTACATATCTGAAGATGGCTAACAGCTATAGCCGAAACTAGTTATGAATGAAAATAATTAGTTGGACTGTGGAATAGTAAAGAATTTTTTTCTGAATGCGATAACTGCAAATACATATTGATGGCTTGAGTTACAGTTTTTCCCGTCGGGCTTAGCAGTGTTAAACCAGTAATTCAGTATAGTCGCTGTCGGTCATTGCTATAAATGTGAGAGAACTTTGTAATGAATAAAAAGCCTGTATTCAGATCCCACGAGAGGGTAAATGCCTCCGGGCGCCAACTGCTGTAGGAAATGTTACAACACGAATTTTTAATCGAAGGGCGAACGACTTGATTGGAGAAACTTTTTTTCCCACGAATCAACACGACACTAGAGGGAAACGATTAGGGAGTCAGAAACTATTAGTCGAGATGAGTGTTTGTTAGACAGTTCTTCGGGTGTGTAATTTGCTATTAAACACAGTAGCTTTCTTCTGAAAGTTCGAAAAGTTCTTAGTTAAAAGCGTCCAGCGCCTTTGTTTAGAATTTATGTACTGCGGAAAAACATTAAGGCTCTGCAGGTGATTCAACTGAATCTGAAATGAGGACAAAAATAACAACCTGTCCCAATGTCATTAGGGCGCACGGCACAGCAACGCAGCAGGTGACGCTGCAGAAACGAGCGCTCGAACACAAAGGAAAGGGAAACCAGAAACGGCGGGTAGCGGGGGCGCGGCTCCAGTGGGGACAGATAAGTAAGCGCCATTAGCGGCCGTAACGAGTCGGGTGGCGTTGTTTCGCTATCTGCAGGGCGCAGGGCATTAGCCGATGCGGCGCGCGCCCTGCTGGGCCGAACCAAACACGCAGCCAGCCAGCGGGGATCCCAGTCCGTCGCGTTCATCTTCACTAAGCAAAACTGCTGAAAACGTATATGTAGCTTCAGAAATGTAATAATATGTCTGACACTTGCGGGACTAGCAATCCTGGTAGAAGTACCTTAGCCACAGCTTAAAGAATGTTTGCTGAGTTAATTTTCACTAACAAGGGAACTTCCCCATCGCACCCTCTTCAGATTTAGTTATAAGTTGGCACAGTGGATAGGTCTTGAAAAACTGAACACAGTTCAATCGAGAAAACTGGAAGAGGTTGTGTGGAACTATGAAAAAATAAGGAAAATATACAAACTGAGTAGTCCATGCGCAAGATATGCAACAAAAAATGGTTCAAATGGCTCTGAGCACTATGGGACTCAACTGCTGAGGTCATTAGTCCCCTAGAACTTAGAACTAGTTAAACCTAACTAACCTAAGGACATCACAAACATCCATGCCCGAGGCAGGATTCGACCCTGCGACCGTAGCGGTCTTGCGGTTCCAGACTGCAGCGCCTTTAACCGCACGGCCACTTCGGTCGGCAAGATATGCAACATCAAGGAGAGTATGAGTGTAGGACCGCAGTGGTCCCGTGGTTAGCGTAAGCAGCTGCGGAACGAAAATTCCTTGGTTCAAGTATTTCCTCGAGTGAAAAGTTTTCTTTTTTGTTTTCAGACAATTATTATCTGTTCGTCCGTCCGGCTGATGCATATGTTTTGACAGAGCACAGGGAAAACTGTGCGACTGTGACACTGTTGCATTCATTTGTTGCAGTTTATGTGACGAACTCATGTTTTCATCACTTTTTTGGGAGTGATTATCACATCCACAAGAAAACCTAAATCGGGCAAGGTAGAAGAATCTTTTTACCCATTCACCAAGCGTACAAGTTAGGTAGGTCGACAACACATTCCTGTCATGTGACGCACATGCCGTCACCAGTGTCGTATAGAATATATCGGACGTGTTTTCCTGTGGAGGAATCGATTGACCTATGACCTTGCGATCAAATGTTTTCGGTTCCCATTGGAGAGGCATGTCCTTTCGTCTACTAATCGCACGGTTTTGCGGTGCGGTCGCAAAACACAGCCACTACACTTATTACAGTGAACACAGGCGTCAATGAACGAACGGACAGATCATAACTTTGCGAAAATAAAGAAAGTAAAATTTTCGCTCGAGTGAAAACTTGAACCGAAGACATCTCGTTCTGCAGCTGCTCACGCTAACCACGGGACCACGGCGCTCCTGACCTTGCACTATCCTTGATGTTGCCTATCTTGCACATGGACTATCAGTTCGAATATTTTGCTTATTTTTTTCATAGTTCCACATAACTTCTTCCTGTTTTCTCGATTGATCTGTGTTCAGTTTTTAAGGCCTATCCACTGTACCAACTTATAACTAAATCTGAGGGAGGTGCGATGGGGAGGTTCCCTTGTATGCAGCGGACCGTCCGCTGATCTAAAACTTCCTGGAAGATTAAAACTGTCGCATTCAGGTAAGCACACCAGGCTGTAATATGCACCCCCCCCCCTCTCCCACCTACAATAAATCACACTAATACCGTATAACGTCGTCTCTAGTCTGAATTCAGAGACGAAGAGAGTCCATAACCTTTTTTAAGGTATGCCGTATTCAGCTGGAGTAACTCATTCGTGATTAAATCCACTAGAGCTACCGAAGTGCGATTATGTCGATTACTACAAAACTAGCTATTAAAATTGCTACACCAAGAAGAAATGCAGATGATAAACGGGTATTCATTGGACAAATATATTATACTAGAACTGACATGTGATTACATTTTCACGCAATTTGGGTGCATAGATACTAAGAAATCAGTACCCAGAACTACCACCTCTGTCCGTAATAACGGCCTTGATACGCCTGGGAATTGAGTCAAACAGAGCTTGGATGGCGTGTGCAGATACAGCTGCCCATGCAGCCTCAACACGATACCACAGTTCATCAAGAGTTGTGACTGGCGTATTGTGACGAGCCAGTTGCTCGGCCACCATTGACCAGACGTTTTCAATTGGTGAGAGATCTGGAGAATGTGCTGGCCAGGGCAGCAGTCGAACATTTTCTGTATCCAGAAAGGCCCGTACAGGATCTGCAACATGCGGTCGTTCATTATCCTGCTGAAATGTAGGGTTTCGCAGGGATCGAATGAAGGGTAGAGCCACGTGTCGTAACACATCTGAAATGTAACATCCACTGTTCAATGTGCCGTCAATGCGAACAAGAGGTGACCAAGACGTGTAACCAATGGCACCCCATACCATTACGCCGTGTGATACGCCAGTATGGCGATGACGAATACACGCTTTCAAAGTGCGTTCACCGCGATGACGCCAAACACAGATGCCACCATCATGATGCTGTAAACGGAACCTGGATTCATCCGAAAAAAATGACGTTTTGCCATTCGTGCAGCCAGGTTCGTCGTTGAGTACACCATGGCAGGCACTCCTGTCGGTGATGGAGCGTCAAGGGTAAACGCAGCCATGGTCTCCGAGCTGATAGTCCATGTTGCTGCAAACGTCGTCGAACTGTTCGTGCAGATGGTTATTGTCTTGCAAACGTCCCCATCTGTTGACACAGGGATCGAGACATGGCTGCACGATCCGTTATAGCCATGCGGATAAGATGCCTGTTATCTCGACTGCTACGAGGCCGTTGGGATCCAGCACGGCGTTCCGTATTACCCTTCTGAACCCACCGATTCCATATTCTGCTAACAGCCATTGGATCTCGACCAACGCGAGCAGCAGTGTCGCGATACGATAAACCGCAATCGCGATAGGCTACAATCCGACCTTTATCAAAGTCGGAAACGTGATGGTACGCAGTTCTCCTCCTCACACTAGGCATCACAACAACGTTTCACCAGCCAACGCCGGTCAACTGCTCTTTCTGTATGAGAAACCGGTTGGAAACTTTTCTAATGTCAGCACGTTGTAGGTGTCGCCAGCGGCGCCAACCTTGTGTGAATGCTCTGAAATGCTAATCATTTGCATCTTCTTCCTGTTGGTTAAATTTCGCATCTGTAGCACGTCATCTTCGTGGTGTAGCAATTTTAATGGCCAGTAGTGTACATTTTACTCGTCGTTCCATTATTTTTAGATACTGTCTACGGGCAATGGTTTTCACTATTTTGTGTTTATACATGTCTGTATGTTACACTGCAACGTCCTTCTGACATGTATGCAGACAGTGTTTGACGTTTCACAACTGTTGTAACGATTAGGAAATGGATTTTGAGGTCAATCATGCATTTTATTAGAGACAGCTGAAAATTTGTGCCGGACCGGAACTCGAACCTGGATTTCACGCTTCTCGCTAGCAGTCGCGTTAACAATTTCTCGGCCACCCGTGCACGCCTCCTGGACCGACCCAAACTTCCATATGTCATGTTGCATCCGCAGTCTACGAATCCATTTCGTGATATTCACAACAGTTCTGAATAGCCAGTGTCTATTCCTTCTGACAGGCATGCGTGTCTGAAGAACATTGTAATGTAACATCCACAAACAGTACAAACACAGATCTTGTGAAAATCATTGGTATATATGCCTCGACGGGCAAAAATGACGATAAAAATTTGCGTCTCTCTGTGTGGGAGCCACAAAGTGCGCGCACAGGGGAGATGGACAGCTTGACATATGGAAGTGTGGGTCGGCCCGGAAGGCGTTCACGGATGGCCCACGTCGTTAAGGCGACGTCAAAACTTTTTTGCATTTCCTTAATCAATTTCGTAGTACTGTCTGTGGGACTAAGATCGGTCTATTTAGAGGGTCAGTCGAGGCCGATACGGTACTTTAGTTTCGTTAAACCAGCAACACATGCGTGCACGCCTGTGAACGTGGGTCTTGTCATCTCGGAAGACGAGTGAATTCACAGCATACTCTTCATGAGAATGTAGGAGAGAAGGCAGACTTGGGAACCGAGAATGTTGAAATACGAGTATACGTACTGAACTGTGTGTAGGCCCAAGTTATGGTACGAAAAGATACGCGCAAAACACCACAGAACCATCTGCAGCTTTAACTACACCATTTACACACTACGGATTAAGCTTCTCATCGGGCCATCGGCGCATTTGATGCCCCGTGTAATTTGAAAAAGAGGCAAAATGGCGACTCGTAGGATCACATTACCCAGTCAGCTGCTCTCCAATTTCCGTGTTGTCTGGCCCACAGAAGACGTGAAATTCATGTAGCGCAGCACACACTGGCCTTTTGAGAGGTAGCCGACTCCAGATTTTCATTACATGCAATTTCTCCCGCAATGTTCCCCGGAAACTGGCTGAGATGGACCTGCATTCGCTGACAGCGCCAATACCTGTCGGGTTGGAAACATGGTCATTTACAAGGTGTGACATCCGCCTACCGTCCTTGTCGGTTAAGATCTTTGTACAAGCAGTGTTATAACGGTTTGTTACAAGGCTGCAAGTGCTACACCCTTTCTCATAAACACGCTGGACAGTCCGTGCTAATACACCAATACATCGGAAGGCTACATTCACAGTGTGGTCACTAGCACGTCCAAACTCGATGGCTCCTTTGTGTCATTCTGACATATCTCCACGTCGACCCAATTTAGATTTCAATCAATCAACTTACAAGCCGTGAAGGGCTACACGTCCGCCTGGTACACGTGCAGCTACGTGACTGCTCTGCAATTCACACTAAAGTGAATCTGTCACTGACGTGCTGAAACTAAAACGACCAGGTCGCTCTCTCGGTTGTGACGTTTGGGGTCAGAAGGTTGTTACGGTGGGTATTACATGACTTTCATCCTTGGCGGTATCTCACGAGTATCGCGACAGTGAGGGCATCCGGGTGAAAAATTCAAATAATAGCAAATCATGTTTGGGCGATTCCCCGTCATTAGCAGATCCCACTAGACACAACAAACATTTAAAAAAATTAGAGGAGACATAGTTACAATGCAGCACATTCTAGTTCTTCGTTAAAACGTCGACTCCCTGCAACAATACCAAACTTCCCGAACACCAGAAATAGAGTTTTCCTGAAACGTGACAGTGGTGGCCACCACACTAAGTACAATGCTAAATAACCTTTTGGATGCCTTCTATATTCTCCATATCCCCAATCGACGTAGATACTCAGTAATCACGTAAGTCAAAACACTCCTCGCATCGAAGACCTAAATCCAGTAGCTACGTAACAGATCATAAAAAGTACAACTGGAGGCCAGGATACCAGTTCAGAGTCTTAACCAGTTGATCACTTGGTTAGGTTACTGCAACTAACACTCAATATAAATTAGCACAAAGAAGATTTAAATTAGTTACTGCTCCTTATACAATAATCTTGAACTAATCAAAAACCGACCAGCACCATGGTTATTACAGCGTCGTGGTTTTAGCTTGAATGGCACGACACTTTACAAATCTGCGTATATATCGATATCTATAGTCCACAGTGGCGGATGGCGGATGGTACTTTGTGTGAAATTGCCTTTTAATCCCTTCCCCGGCCCCCGCCCCCCCCCCTCCCCCTCTCCCGCCACCGTCATCGTCCTCCAGTTATGAATCTTGCGCGGGAAGAACGGTTGTTGGTAGGCCTATGTGTGAGCTCGAATTTTACCTTTGTAGTCTTTTGTAGAGAAGTACATAGGAGGCAGAAATATGTCGATTGACTGCTCTAAAAATGTATGCTCTCGGAATTTTAACAGTAAGTCACATCGTGATGCACACCGACACACTTATATCGTGTGCCACTGTAGTTGGAACAATATCTCCAAGGAGCTTTCGCGCTTGCTAAACGAACCTGTGACAAACGCATTGCTCTTCTTTGGATCCTCTGTACTTCCTCTATCACTAATACACTCCTGGAAATTGAAATAAGAACACCGTGAATTCATTGTCCCAGGAAGGGGAAACTTTATTGACACATTCCTGGGGTCAGATACATCACATGATCACACTGACAGAACCACAGGCACATAGACACAGGCAACAGAGCATGCACAATGTCGGCACTAGTACAGTGTATATCCACCTTTCGCAGCAATGCAGGCTGCTATTCTCCCATGGAGACGAGCGTAGAGATGCTGGATGTAGTCCTGTGGAACGGCTTGCCATGCCATTTCCACCTGGCACCTCAGTTGGACCAGCGTTCGTGCTGACGTGCAGACCGCGTGAGACGACGCTTCATCCAGTCCCAAACATGCTCAATGGGGGACAGGTCCGGAGATCTTGCTGGCCAGGGTAGTTGACTTACACCTTCTAGAGCACGTTGGGTGGCACGGGATACATGCGGACGTGCATTGTCCTGTTGGAACAGCAAGTTCCCTTGCCGGTCTAGGAATGGTAGAACGATGGGTTCGATGACGGTTTGGATGTACCGTGCACTATTCAGTGTCCCCTCGACGATCACCAGTGGTGTACGGCCAGTGTAGGAGATCGCTCCCCACACCATGATGCCGGGTGTTGGCCCTGTGTGCCTCGGTCGTATGCAGTCCTGATTGTGGCGCTCACCTACACGGCGGCAAACACGCATACGACCATCATTGGCACCAAGGCAGAAGCGACTCTCATCGCTGAAGACGACACGTCTCCATTCGTCCTTCCATTCACGCCTGTCGCGACACCACTGGAGGCGGGCTGCACGATGTTGGGGCGTGAGCGGAAGACGGCCTAACGGTGTGCGGGACCGTAGCCCAGCTTCATGGAGACGGTTGCGAATGGTCCTCGCCGATACCCCAGGAGCAACAGTGTCCCTAATTTGCTGGGAAGTGGCGGTGCGGTCCCCTACGGCACTGCGTAGGATCCTACGGTCTTGGCGTGCATCCGTGCGTCGCTGCGGTCCGGTCCCAGGTCGACGGGCACGTGCACCTTCCGCCGACCACTGGCGACAACATCGATGTACTGTGGAGACCTCACGCCCCACGTGTTGAGCAATTCGGCGGTACGTCCACCCGGCCTCCCGCATGCCCACTATACGCCCTCGCTCAAAGTCCGTCAACTGCACATACGGTTCACGTCCACGCTGTCGCGGCATGCTACCAGTGTTAAAGACTGCGATGGAGCTCCGTATGCCACGGCAAACTGGCTGACACTGACGGCGGCGGTGCACAAATGCTGCGCAGCTAGCGCCATTCGACGGCCAACACCGCGGTTCCTGGTGTGTCCGCTGTGCCGTGCGTGGGATCATTGCTTGTACAGCCCTCTCGCAGTGTCCGGAGCAAGTTTGGTGGGTCTCACACACCGGTGTCAATGTGTTCTTTTTTCCATTTCCAGGAGTGTATATGGTTAAGGTTCCAGTCCGACGAGCAATACCAAGGTATGGGTCGAACGTGAGTTTTGCAGTATATTTCCTTCGTCGGTGCGCTACACTGAGGATTCTCCTACTAAACTTCAGTCTGGCATCTGGATTCCCTACGATTAGTTTCGTTTGATCGTTCCACTTTAAAGCGTTCCGCATGCTTATTCCCAAATATTTATTGATATTGCTGCTTTCAGTGATTGATAGGCAGTCGTGTAATCATGGAATAACTGTTTCTGTGCAATACGTTCAGTTTGTTTATGTTGAGGTTCAGCTGCCAATAAAAGCACCAAGTCTCGATCCTCTGTAGATATTCCTGCATTTAGTAGCTACAATTTTACAGCGGTGTGACTTCTCTATATAGGGTGAGGCAGCTGAGGCCCAAACCTATCGAGAGGTGCGATTTTCGCAAAGTTATAGCGGACAATATGTCAAATTTACTGACGTTCGCAAGTAATTTTTGCCCTTCAAAAAATGGCTCTGAGCACTATGGGACTTAACATCTGCGGTCATCAGTCCCCTAGAACTTAGAACTACTTAAACCTAACTAACCTAATGACATCACATACATCCATGCCCGAGGCAGGATTCGAACCTGCGACCGTACTGGTCACGCGGTTCCAGACTAAAGCGCCTAGAACCGCACGGCCACACCGGCCGGCCCCTTTTGTCCTTTGTAGTCGCAAAATCTTTTATAGTCACCAAATTAAGACATCAAATTTGTTTATTCTAATGGAACTATATTCATTTTTCTGAGGCAGGTGAAAGAAGCTTCTAACAGATGTTTGACAACATAACAGTCAAATAGTATCACGATAAATAGAACCGCAAACGACTGTCCCGCCGTCAGGAGGAGAGGCTGCTCAAACATTTGCCCCGTTGTAACAAATGTAATGAAACACGCAACTCATTTATGGTTCTTGTGTTTACCTGTGCGCCTGAAGCCCATCAGTCTATGTTCTGCTGGTGCAGCTATCGGATAACTTGCTCGTAAAGCTATTAAGACATTCACAGTACATACAACAGTCGAAAAAGTGAATATCGTGTATGGCAATTGTTGCCAAACCACGGAGCAGCGGTGAGGTTATATGCTGAATAGTATTTGCAAACATTATAAAAAAAAGTTCTAGATTCTAGGAGCGTGGACAATAAAATATCCTAAGGACGACGAAAAGCAACTGATGAAAGAAATGAAGCTGCAGAAACACACAATACAAATGTCACTGAGAGGCATCTCCGTAGCCTACGAGAGGGATAAACCAAACGAATGTTCTGCGAACACTAAATTCCATCCCATTTGATAATCTTCACACTTCGCTGCATCTACAGCTTCATGGCAGTGACTTCCAGAATTGATTAGTTTTCCGAATGCTATCCACAAAACGCGCAAAGTGATGTGGCATGTCTATGAAGAACTTTGTTTAAAGAAAAAGCATCGTTTACAAACCACGGGAAAGTCAATCTTTGCAAAATGCACTAATCGTTAGTTGAAAATCCGCAATGACACAAAGAAGTGGATAGAAACAACGTTCTTGGTCGATCAGCGTTTGGTACTTATTGATGGGAATTTAAATACGCTCACGTATCTAGAATTCCTAAGATCTGATGCTGCAATTATTGTTGGATATCCCACTGCACGTAAGGCACTAAGTGTTATATCAACTTGACGGATGTCCCTCCCATTCCCCTCTTAAGAGAACAATTGCAGAGTATTGTAACGGTCATTTAGGAAACGCAAAACAGTCTGCACAGTCACCATATTTAACACTTGCATACTTTTTATCTATGGGGAAAATTAAAAGAGGCGGTCTATTAGGAAACACCGACTATTCCCGAAAGCATGAAATGCCTTATAACATGAGTGTGCGCTGCCAGTAACTCCAGATGAAATTCAACGTGCACTACCGTCTCCCCAGAATCACTTTATAGCGTGTATCAGTGCTCAAGGTCAACATTTTGTTATGACAGCCGCGCACAATAAAAAACCGACCTTACCTGGTTACGTGTTTGCTTACATTTGGTACAATAAGGCAGACCTTTGTGGACGCTCTTCTTCTGTTGGCGGGACTGTGGTTCGCAGGCTGTTATCAAGATAATATTTGACCAAGCCCCATACACGTTATGTCGATGTTCTCTTAGAAGCTTCTTTCAAAGACCTCAGAAGAAGTAAATAGTTGCATCACATAAACACAAACTCGGTGTCGTAATTCAGGTATGAACGATAAAAATTACTTACGAACGTCAGCACATTCGCCATATTGTCCGCTACAACTTTTGGCGAAAATCGTACCTCGCTATATTTAACAATTCTGGATATATCTGATGTGGCCTGTCTTAGCTGCCTCACCCAGTATACAGCAGCATCATCCGCGAACAGCCTTACGGAGTTTCGGACGTTATCCGCTGGGCATGAATTAGGAGAAGAATGAGTGATCCAAAAGCTTCAGAGAATTTTTGAGCGAAGAAAACTGCAAATCTTACCTACAGTACATGTACACACCGCAAACATGCATACAGAGAGCCAGCTGACATCAAATATTTTACTGACAGAATTAAGTAATTATCCGATCCCGTCATGTGGTCTTTTGAGAACTTTTGTGCGCGCGCATATACACACACACACACACACACACACACACACACACACACACACACACACACACACAAACTTGTGATTTTTGTCAGGGTATTCTCGCGCTTATTGCATGTTTGGTGATGAAAAGCTCAGTGCGAGAGACGAGAGAACAAAATAAGATCTCAGCAGGTACCCCGGCTTAGACCAACTGGTGAGGGTCCGTGCAGTTATGTAAACCGTGCGCGCGGTGTGTCGCAGCTCGTAGCATGCGAATAATACACGGTTTGCGGCTTGCCTGTTTCAGAGCGTGCACGTAACTCGTGGCGCAGGCGGCGCGGGCATTCAGCACAGACTTTTCTTCGTTTTGCGCTGGCAGGCGGTAAATACCGGCGTGTAGCGGCATTGTCGGTTTCCCCGCTGGTAATTTGTTGAGCATTTACCAAGGGGCCGACAGGACCTGAACGTACAGATTTGTCTGTTCACTGTTGTTCCGCACAAATTCCTTTCCTCTATACAGAAAAGTGGCTATCTGAGAATATGTTTCTGAAGTGAACAGAGGTCAGAATTCTGTTAATTGAGCCAATCATCCGAAACCTGAAAATAAATTTGAGGTTGTGTCACGAGGGACGAGAGAGAGAAAGATAAGAAGCTAAAAACCCAGTTTATCAAAAATATCTACGCCTTTCGTTTTTTGTTGTACTTTCAATGACTTTTCCACTATTTTTAAAGTAAGAGATCCACCTTATGACGAGCTAGAATCGGACACTAAGTTTACTTAAAAAGTGTGCACGCAAGTCCTACCTTCCGAATGACAAGAAAAGACCAAACGGGAAGCTTGAAACGAATTTTCTATATTTTATGAGGCCCTTAACAGTGTCGATGAGGAGTGACTAAGAAATCAAATGTTTACAATTACGCACAGTTGCCAAGACAGGAATGAGAGGTTACATAAGACTGAAAAGGTAGGATTAAAATGAAAAGATAGCTCAAACATTTCAAATCAGTACAACGGATGGCTTGAGGGAATAAGATAGATAGCCATAAATAGAATACTGGGACCATTGCCGACAAAGGAGGTTTAAAAATGTATGAATGCTGCTAAGCGCCGTTACTAATAGCAAAACGACATTCTAGAAGCAATGTCGGCTATGTAACTTGTTAGTTGTACGGCCGATTGACGATTACATATATTATTTCTCATGTTAACATCCCTTTTTCTCAACAAATACTAATGTTACAGGGAGGAATGAACTATCATTAGCAAAGATTTTTAACCTCTGCCATTGTATACCGATTTTGCGTAGAAGTTGAGTTTACTAAACGAATATACTTTCGGAAACAACAAATATATTTATCAATGTCGCCTTTAATTGTGATTAACCTATTGCGACGGCCTGGAAGTATCATAAATTCATGATTATTATTTCACGTAATTCGGTTCATTTTTAAACACGTCTTCTCTTCATTCCCACAACTACTCTTATCCCAAGGACTACACTTATTCCAAATATTGTCATTATTTAAAACCACAAGAATTCAGAAGTTTCGCACGGGTCTCTTGGTTTTATTAAATTGTCGATTGGCTTAGTACGGGATACGTGTTGTGTGCTGTCGTATTAATTCAGCACTGGATTATCTGTTCCTGGCATTATAGAACAACTGATTTCGGAAATGCATGCCCGTTTGCCTACATGACACGTGTCCTTTTAAGCTGCTACAGCACCGATCAATATAAGTAACATTAAAAGTACTGTGATAAAAGAGATCTTGATATTAAACAACTTATTTTTTTAAATTTTATACATATTTTGCAGCTTCAAACGTGACTGAATTCAGTACACTGGAGGTATGAATTAAAAAAAGTCGTCAGTCACAACTTTTCGTGTTTTATTAAATACAAGATGCATTTCGGACTCTGTGGGTCCATCATCAGGTGTAATTTGTCCTAATACCTGTTTTACTTCTTCTCTTGAATGAGGTGAAATGCATATTCCTGTCACGAAAAGGTTTAATGTTAGGTTATGAATTTCGTAAGTCGAGCGCGGAAAATATGTGCAAAATAGGGGAAAAGATGAACAGTGTAAACTTACCACATAATCCAAGAAAAGCGTTTTTAACATTTTAGCACCAGCAAACATTCTTTTCTCCGTCGTTTTCGTACATGTAACTTCATAGAAGAGGCACATTTGCAGTCTCTCATTCACATTAACGTAGCATCGATTCTCCTCGTGACAATTCTTTTTTTCGCTTATTTGTTCAGTACATTATGTCTATGATGTTTCTATAAGTTCTTTGTTATGTTGCATTGTTCAAGACTCGAACTTCCGAAACAGGCTAACTGCTCTTGTTGTTCGTCTAAGAAGTAAAAGGAGCGATGTCTTCGCTCAGAAACATACCACGGTCGCAAGTTATGGCTCAAACACGCAATTTCGTGAGTACTTTCACTTAATGTGTGCTTGAGTGCTGCATGAAATATTACCAAGATATGGTAGCGTAAAAACTGTGAAATACAGCACAAATCCTCACAGAGTACTCTCAGCTACCCCGACAATGCCTGCACAATTTTTCTTGCCAGAGAGCTAAAGCGAGCAACTCTCGGGAGATAGGTGTTGCCGTCTACACGAGAGGACTGATACAAGATTTTGCCCCGCTCTCAGCGCTGCCGACGGGTTGACTCTCGGCGCTGTTTACACGGCACATTACTTGCAAAACTTCTCTGACAGTGAAAACCTGTCAAGTGTATACAGTAATTACCAATGCCAACCCCGTAGAGAAACGGTAATGATGATTGGTTTGTGGATCGCTCAACGGGAAACGGTAAAAGGCGGAGGAGGAGGAAGAAGAAGAAGAAGAAGAAGTAGTAGTGGAGGTGGAGGAGGCCGCGCTCGGCTTTTTTCCTCCACTGTATGATCCGATCTGTTAAATACCTACGCGCCTCTTCTGCAGGCGCCCAAAAGCTTACACCAGCCCATAGCCGAGAGTTATCCCCCGCCACCTGTTTACAGCTGAGGCTGGTGAGGGTAAGATTCGATACATCGTTGCGCTATCGATATATGTATACTTCAAAACTGTAAATTGTAATATTTGTCACGTCGTTGTTGTGTTCAGTCGGGAGAAAGGTTTGGTGCATCCTCTGCACGTCACTCTACCCTGTACAAGCCTCTTCATCTCTGCATAACTACTTCAGCCTACATCAGTTATAACGAAACAATCACAATCGCAAAATGTCATTAACTTGAAATGAGCGGTTTAGGCACATAGAGTAGGCCATCTTCAGATTGATTGTACTTTAAAGGTTATAGAAGTGCATGGCAATTAGGGAAGTCAGCCTTGCATAAATTTACAAAGATTAAGCTAAAACGCCATGATGTTTTACCCATTTGCTGGAGTTGGCGTTTAGCGTTCGAAAACCTTTTGTACTGGTGCACTTGTATTTAAACTTTATTTCAAGTTAAGCAATTTTATTAACGACCTGCACTACTTATTTAAACAGCAGGACTTGTATAATGATATACATAAAACTGTACTGTTAGTTTTAGACTCAATTTGCACGTCATAAATATTTTTATTTTAAGCAAGTTCCCATTGACTGCAGCTGACGTAATGCATCAAATTGGCGCGCTATTTAAGGCGTAGCAGCACAGTCAGTAGCGGCAGTTATCGTCTTGGCAATGCACAGCTGCTCAGCACGTCGCCAGCTCCAGCAAATGGGTAAAACATCACACCTTTTTGGTTTAATCTTAGGATATTTATACGAGACTGACTACCCTAATTACCATGCGCACTTTTATAATCTTTACAGTGCAAGCAATCTGAAGGTGGCCTACTGCTCGTGTCGAAACCGGTTAGTTCAAATGAATGATATTTTGCGATCGTGACTGTTTCTTCATAAGCAATTATCACAAGTAAGATAGCTGACACTGCCCACCATGTTGATGACGACCTACATGTATTTCAACCTGTTTACTGAATTTAAGCCGTGGCCTACCTACACATTTTTTATACCCCACACTTACTTACTTCTGGTATCAAATAGACAATTCTTTGATGGCTCTGGATGTGTCACATCAACATATCTTCTTTTGGTCAAGTTTGAAAAAGATTTGTCTTATATCGACTCACTTCTCAGAGAATAATTTACGTTCAAATTCAAATGGCTCTGAGCACTATGGGACTTAACATCTGAGGTCATCAGTCCCCTAGACTTAGAACTATTTAAACCTAACTAACTTGAGGACATCACACACATCCATGCCCGAGGCAGGATTCGAACCTGCGACCGTAGCAGCAGCGTGATTCCGGACTGAAGCGCCTAGAACCGCTCGGCCACCACGGCCGGCAATAATTTACGTGACCTTGGTATATTTTAAGTAGCCTTTTTTCTTGTAGAACAAAACAAATGAACATATATGAGCGTCCTTCAGACTCGGCTTTCTTTCCTCGGATGTTTAACATTTAAGATGTCTATTGTAGTAGTCTTAAACTCAATCAAATAATTATCACAATATTCATGTATTGTGTGATGTGATTGAGACATACCTGACCTGCATCCTTGATTACTTATATGTACGGCTTTTATGCTTCTGCAGTTTATTATAGAAGTGAAGCAACAGCTGGGTGATGTGATGACGAAACGCCATCCGTTTAGAAGTACATGAATCACAGATTTTCTCATTTTACAACCTGTAGTCTTATTTGCGCTTGAAACGAAGTCCGAAATCCATTGCTGTGCATTGCGATGCATTTCGTCGTATTTTATTGCAATATTACACGGTCGTACATCACCCGAATTAATGCTGTCAAACAGCGCACTCCTTTCCCACGTATAATTCCTCGAGCACAAAGGGCAACAAGAAAAAGCGCAGAGCCGGCTGTGGAAGGAGTTAGCCCATTTAGCTTAGTCCACGTCTGTAAATGGCAGCGCTACTCTCACATCGCGTGTGATCAGCTCCGCAGTAGATTACCAAGTTAATAACTGTTGCAGAACACGAGTTTAGTCGAGATTGCGCCGACAGTACCGTCAAAAAAGCTGAAGTCGATAACGATGGAGTGCAGCGCACTCCGCCAGTGGCCACGCATATATCAGGCAAACAGCTCATAGCTATCAGGTTTCCTGTATGCGGACAGGGCAGGGCAATGCAAACAGCGCACTTCGACGCGTCCAGTGATTGGGACGCAGTGTGACGGTAATGAGCGTGAAACGCACACACATGCACATGCACACGCACACACACACACACACGTTTCCAATGCCACAGGTCAATAACGTCCACAACAGGGGTAGTTACCTGTTGAGCCTCAGTTAATGGCAATCAGAGAATACAATGGCTGGTGGGACGTGAATTCACATGTTTTAATCCTAGTTCACGTAATATGGTCTTGCGTGATCTGGGACTTAATTGTTGTCCTGACTTACTTCCATGCTTCGTTTCTTCTCCGAATCTATTACAGGGCGTTTGCTCGTTTTCATCATTGTTTGCAAGTATATCTAACACGTTAATAAAGTACCGGTTGGCACGAAGAATTTCTTCGCTCGTAGATTTACAGTCAGTTAATAATATTATATGTTGCCAGAGGCATGGGACCATTAGCGAAATTACACTCATTATCAATTTGAGCGGCGTTATCTTTCACATAACTGGAAGAGTACCTCTCGACCGCGACAGTCGGGCAGGCGTTGGGCTTTTTGTGAACCACCCTGTCAATAGCGTCTACCTCGACTCAGATATCAAGGTCAGCCCGCCAATGCATAACAAGGAGAGACACCAGATGCTACCACGTACTGTTACAGCGTACAGACAGACCGCTACGCAACAGATCACTTCCTATTACTTCTAGACAACAGTTACAATAATATCAGTGCTAAACTGTGCAGTAGAAAGCCAATGCGCACAGGAGAGTCTCTGTTAGCAGCACGTAATTTCTGAGATTAATATGGGGAAAGGAACAGCACCATTCGAGGCTGGTACTATAAATAAAACATGTTTTTAAAGGAATCATTATTTTGCACGCGCGGCTCTACAGTGAACATTAATTCTTAACTGTGACCAACCGTTTCTGCGTTTGCACCATTTCCAAACGCTTTGAGGGATCAAACACAAACGAGATTAAATGCCATGTCGTCGTATCTGCCATCTTATGCGATATGGGATACATAAAATTCAGATACGTTGAATGCGACGTTATTCAATCTTCCGTACAGATGTACCGACACTAACATTTTTAAACTATACAATCATTGTAAAAAGAATGCACTGAAATTGATGAAGGGTAAGTCGCCCGTGCTTGTACACTAATTCTCAGTCAATCCTGTAAAAATATGGATCAGGAACTTCTGGGAAGTCATAGACATACTAAATTAAACTGAAGGCGACAGACAGAAAGCTGATGTATTAAATTCTGCATTCAAAAATGCAAACACGCGTGAGGATGCTACAACACTTTTTTTTATCGTCGCACACACTCACAAATGAGATGTGGAAGAACAGTAAAGACTACTGAAGCTGAACAAGACGCCACTGCCTGACGGAAATACTGTTAGATTTCTCTCGGAATCACACCTTTCTTCCTAGCTCATACCTGTTCAGAACTCTCCCGCTGTGAGGTGTTCCGCGTGAAGGAGGGCGGAGGAGTGCGAATCATTCCTGTTAATTCAGAGGATAAAACAACAGATGCATAGAAATAAAGACCACGACTGCTAGCGCCCACTATCGCAGAATTTTGGAGCCTGTTTTAAGCTCTAACATTATGATGATCCGGAAGGAAAATATCTACTGAAGGAACTAGTACGGTTCAGGAGGAAACCGTTGTGTTTTGAAACACTTGCCTTGTTCACACATAGGAAATAAAGGTGTAGGGATAGATGCTTTTCTAGATTCCCAGAACACTGTCCCACACTGTCGACGAATAACAGAGATAGGATACTAACTAACTTTACAGATAAGTGATTGGTTCAGAAACAACCAAATCTAGTAATGGAATCCAATGTCATATAGTACGGCTAACGTTCAACATAAATAAAACTAAACTCAGGTGTTTCACAAGAAAGCGTAATAGAATCAAAACTTCTTAGTACGTACAAAAGATGTCAGATTGCACCAGCAGTACATTCAGATGTATCATTGGTGGTATCGGTGTTCCCTGCAGGAAAGAATACGATTTTAAGGAAACCAAGAAAGACTTGTGCAGCACTTTCAGTTGGTGTACTGAAAGTAATCTCTTCTTAAACGAGGGAAAATGTAAGATAACGTGATAACTAAAACAAGAACGCTGTAGTGTGTGGTTACAAGATATAAACACTGAGCTGAATACGTTAGTTACATCATTTGAACGATTCTTCTACCTAATTGATGTGGAAGTAGTCAGTTTACAAGATATATAGACATCATTAGTGTTAAAATTAATGAACACATTTTTCAGTTCTAATCATGCAACTACACTTACAAACTAGGATATTTTCACAGGCTACCAATTTTTAAACATAAATTCGTCCATGGAATAGAGGAAGTTATTCTGAAGAAATAATTTTAGCTAAGATTTAAAACTTGCTTTGGTACCTGCCAGACATTTTATTTTATTGAGCAAATGATCGAAAATTTTTTGTTGCTGTATACTGAACTCCTTTCTGAGTCACTGACATTTTAGTAATGGGTAATAAAGGTAATTTTTTCCTCTAGTGTCGTAGATACGGATATCACTGATTTTCCCAAATTATGATGGATGATTTTTGAAGAGAAGTTTCTGGAATTTCCCGAATCGTTTATATGTCTGGGGTAATGTTAGGAAACGGCACAAAATGAGACGAACACGTGAAGTCAGTAGTAGAGATGGAAAGTGGAAGACTAGGATTTCTTGGGAAAGTTCAGTGAAAATGCGATGCACTGTAAAGAAAACCGTTTAGCAGATTCTAGTGCCACCAGTTCTATGGTATAGGTCTAATGTTTACGGACCCTATTACGTAGCACGCAGTAGGCATCGAATTCAGGAATGCACTGGTAGAATCGTAAAACATTAGCACACCCTGTAGGAAAAGACAACGGTGACGCTCAGGAATCGTAGCTGGTAGTCAGAATGATGACGCTGTTCTTGTAAAGCGCTGTTGAGTAAACACAGAGAAACGGTGTTTAAAAAGGGCTGTAGAACAGATTTGGTGCCACCATTATACAGTATTTAACTAAATTCCGTTTACAGACGTTGAGGACTTTTAATGAGGAACTGGGCAGTTATGACTAGCACAGAGATTAATGTCTGGAAACGTACGGCTTTCCCGCTACACGCAAAATAGCACGACACACATTCAAACAGCCCGCATTTTCGGCGCCGCTGACTGAGGTATTAAGTAGACATTCACCGATCACCTGATATTCCATGCCCACTGCAGGGTTATTTACGTGCGATTCAGTTGAGTTTGTCATTTACACAAAGATGACTGTACCGGCTATACTGCTTGGGGGTCTTTGTTCATACTGTACTACAGTGCAGTAGTAATCGTTCACTACAATCCAGAATGCAAGCTATACGTACATTTCCGTTTTAGTATGATGCTGTTGATCATGGTGAACTACACGTTTGCGGAATACGCCGACATGATATTACTGAACGGCGAAGCTCGGTGTAGTGGGAGGGCTGCTCTTGACTGGTATGCGAGCGTTTTCCACACCGCCAGACACCTTGGCGCTCCCTCTTCGCTACGGTGCACCTCCGGACCACTGGAGACGGGCACATTCGCCACCGGCAGGGCCGACTGTGGTGGTCCATAGCGGCGCCGCACACCCGCTTTTGAAAAGGCTGTACTCCATGCCATGGAAGAGGATGCGACGACGAGTATCAGAAACATAGCAGGTACACTGAATGTGGACCACCGAAATGTCCGGCGTGATCTGCTTGAGCAGCTGTTACAGAAAGTAAAAGCAATGCAGTCACAGAATTTTGCGAGGCGAGCCCCAATTCAGCACGTGGTTCTTACAACGTTGCGTTGACGAGCCCTGCTTCGGCGGAGACTTTTCACGGACGAAGACAAGTACAGCACAGAAGATGTTCCAAATTCCCACAGCAGTCATTTGTGGGCTGAAGAAAACCTGCAAACTACGCATCCCCATGGGTTTCGGGAACGATAAGGTCTGAACATTTGGGAAGGGTTCCTAGACGGACGTGTGTGGGCCGTATCTTGTTCGGCGTACTTACGATTCCTTGACGGCGTATTGCATGGGCTCCTGGAAGACGTGCGACTGCATGAGAGTCGAAACATGTGGTTCGAGAATGATGGCGCAAAACCTCAATTCTCACGTGCGGCCTGATATCAGCTGGACTAATGGTTTGGCCAGAATAGGTCATGATGGCCCAACTGCCTGGCTTGCGTGTTCTCCAGACATGAACCCGCTATACTACTACCTGTGGGGTCACACGAAACCCTTGATTTACAAGACCCCTGTAGCATCCGATGAAGACCTACTGGCGCGGGTTATGGCTGCGGCGGATGCTACAGCATAAGGGATTGGTGTACCGGAATATGGTACAGAGGTACCGTATATCTGTTGACGTCTGTGATCATCACATCGAGCGCTACTTGTAAGTGGACCCAAACGACAAGCAGCACGTATTAGAGAGCAGCAAGTGATGTATTTTGCGCGTGTCGGTAAAACGGTACGTTACTAGACAAGAATGCTTATATTAAACTTAACCGTATTGATCTTCTCTACAAGTCCTCAAAGTCCGTCAACAGAACTTACACCAAGTTGTAAAACGATTCATCCAGTTTTAGAAGACTACATTTTCTAGATGAATGAAGGCGAATTTTAACTTACGGAAAGAACTACAAAATTTTTATTTTCAAAAGAACCAACAGAATATGTTATGCATGTACGCAGAACCTTGGGGTGCCTTTCACAGTTGCATTTAGGATCAAAATTTTCATTCACTTTTGGCCAAAGTCTTCAATTTGCTCCCCATCTGACGCTCGACAATATCTAGACTATAGTCAAACTGGTTCCGTCTTCCGCGCTCGTGTCTGAAGTTCCTGCGTCTACTGCGTTGCTTTTCGGCGTTACGGCTAACGTGGAGTTGTGGAAGCGCATATATGGAGTTTTTCACAAACACCCACCGAAAAGCACACATTGAGAGATGAGGTGACCTTGGAGGTCCATGCTGCAGTGCGAGATGTGTACGCTCCTTACGGCTGATCCACCGTTTAACCAGAGCAGGGCGTCCTGTGCTGCACTGCACTCGCGATAAAAACCAAGCCACACAATTCTAGCTGTAGATCGAAGTGAATCATACCTGTTGAAATGGAGGTCGCAAAACGCCTTTCATTGCTATGTCATCGCGCTGCCGACTCGACGCACAGTCGGTAATGAATAGGGCTGGACAAACGGTACTCGCGTCCGACCGAGCACGATACACTTTAACGAGCGCTGTCCCGGCAATCAGGTGGCGTTTGACTCACGCGTCGCGAGAGAAAGCGGTCCGAGAATTTACGAACCAGTCACAAAAATAAGGTCTGCTTGAAATCTGCCAGTTTCGTGTAAGACAGGGAGAAGCAGCAATAAATCCTAGCTCCATACAAACACTGATTGTATTTGAACAAATTTGCACTAATAGTTGTCATACGGTATTTATGGCTATATAAAAGTTCACGGTGATTTCAAGAAAATTCTAAGAGTCATATTCAAAAATATTAACCTGTCTCTGAACCCAATAAACCATTTTATTTGCTGAATAGACGACAACGATTTAGCAAGTGAGTGGGAGAAGAGCATGTCGATTGCAGTTCACACATACGAATAACGTGTAAAAAAGGTACCATCTTTGAATGAAGATGTTAAAACCGTAGAAAAATGTGAACTGAATGCCAAATACACGAAGTAAATCGTGTAAAACTGAGTGTACTTCCGATCGTGAGAATAAATGACAGCGGCAGCCAGAAGGGCTCGTCGTGGAGATAGTGCCGACATACGCCACTAGATCGAGGATTAGACTAAATTGCAATGAGTTACATTCTGTAAGAGAGTGCATCCGAGTTACAAGGTTATTTCTATTATTAAAATGCAGGATCATGATGAAGAAATCGTTTCGTGCTAAATATTTATTTATGAGCCAGCTAGTTTGATGGCGTTAGTCACATTTTCAGGACACTTGCATTTCACTTCATAACTTAGTTGAAGTGACAATCAGCAGACGAACCAGCATTCTTTGTCCAATTGCAATAAAAATGCTGAAGTGCCAAGAGGTCGGTATTACAACTGGGCAGAATATGTTGGGTAGTCTACTGGATATAGCTTGAAAATAGGTACGTATCCCTGAAGATGTGGCCCTAACGCCATAAATAAATATTTGTCATAGATCTGAAGTGGCGTGTTTCATCATGACACAATTTCACAGTTGTGGATGCCCAAGTACAAAATTGTCTGCAAAATCCATAATGAATTAATACTGCTAAGAGACCGTACGGCGATCGAAAGGTCGGGCTAAGCACGAAATTTCTCGAACTGTGACGTCAACTGCTCGAGCCATTCGAGCCGTGCACAAGCATAGCACTACAGTCCGATTCGCGAACGATGGTGGTTAGCACAGGTTTAGGCACGGACGAGGGTTGCATGTTGCCGGTTCCAAGTGACAGTTCCGGTACACGCATACATGTGCTCTGTGCCTGAAGAAAGCGCGTGTCCTGCAAATTTTGTGTCTCGCTTGCTCATGTAGAATTTGTCGCTTATTACCACCTGGAGCGAAAACAACTCGCAAGAAATGGAATAAGGATTCACTAAATAACTCGGACCGATCACGGTTAATGTTCGCATTGGCTTCAACAATCACAGCAGGGCGCTCAGAACACTGCTGACCCCATATTTGTAAAAATGAAGTGCTAACAAAATGTCAGTTTGGTTTTCCGAAAGGCTTTTCAACAGAAAATGCAGAAAATGCTTTCACTGATCAAATATTAAATGCAATGAATAACAAAACATCACCCATTGGGATATTTTGTGATCTCTCCAAGGCTTTTGATTGTGTGAATCATGAAATTCTTCTAGATAAGCTTAAGTATTGTGGTATGAGTGGGACAGTGCACAAATGGTTTAATTCATACTTAACTGGAAGAATGCAGAAGGTTGAAATTAACACTGAAATTAACAGTACAGATAGTCTACAAAAACCAGCAGAGTCCTCTAACTGGGAAGGTATCAAGAATGGTGTCCCACAGGGTTCAGTCTTGGGTCCCTTATTGTTAATATATATTAATGACTTGCCACTCTATATTCATGAAGATGCAAAGTTAGTTCTTTTTGATGATGATACAAGTATAGTAATTACACCCAAGAAGCAAGAATCAGCTGAGGAAATTGCAAATAATGTCTTTCATAAAATTATTGAGTGGTTCTCTGCAAATGAACTCACTAAATTTTGAGAAAACACAGTTTATACAATTGTGTACAGTAAATGGCATAACACCATTGATAAATATAGACTATGAACTGAAGTCTGTTGCTAAGGTAGAGTACTCAAAATTTCTGGGTGTGTGCACTGATGAGAAATTGAATTGGAAGAAACACATCGATGATCTGCTGAAACAGTTAGGTTCAGCTACTTATGCTATTAGGGTTATTGCAAATTTTGGTGATAAACATATCAGTAAATTGGCCTACTATGTCTATTTTCATTCACTGCTTGCATATGGCATCATATTTTGGGGCAATTCGTCATTAAGAGAGAAAGTAATCATTGCACAAAAGCGCGTAATCAGAATAATAGCCGGAGCCCACTCAAGATCACCTTGCAGACATTTATTTAAGGAACTCGGGATATTCACAGTACCTTCGCAATGCGTATATTCACTTATGAAATTTGTCATTAATAACCCATCCCAATTCAAAAATAACAGCGAAGTGTACAGCTACAACACTAGAAGAAATGATGATATTCACTACTCAGGATTAAATCTCACTTTGGCACAGAAAGGAGTGAATTATGCTGCCACAAAAATCTTTGGTCATTTGCCAAATAGTATTAAAAGTCTGACAGATAGCCAACCAACATTTGAAAGCAAATTAGAAGAATTTCTGGATGACAACTCCTCCTATTCAATAGATGAATTCTTAGATATGAAGTAGTAACCTTAAAAAAATTAATTAATTAATAATTTTGTGTAAATAAAACTTATGTTAAAGTGACACGTTCCACATCATTACGACATGTCGTATTCATGATCTATGGAACAAAGATTAATGCATGTATGTATGCACTGGCTGCCGGAGTACAAGCTTAAGCTCGATTCCAGTTACAGTAAAGAAAAAACGAGAGAGGGAGGAATGGAAGGAGCTAGTTGCACCAGGGAGATGTGTAGCTGCAACCACTTGATCCGGGAACTTATAGCTGGAGCAAACAAACTTTCAGTTTCTATGCGACAGTTACAATTTATCCCAGGTTTATACTTTCATTCAGGTCGGGCGACTCTTTTTGAAAGACCCTGTGTTACTGCAAGCACGAATCCAGCGCAGGTGATACGGTAACGACACGTACCTGTGGCGACGCAGGAGCACTCATCCGCACTCGCAGTCAGCTGGGCCCAGTTCGAGGCGACTGTTTACGCGGCCGCAGACAGCGCAGGTGGCCGCCCCCGCAATGCTATCAGGCGCGGCCCGCTTCCCAGCCACTGAGCCAACGCCTCACCTCAGTTCAGCTCACCTCACCTCCCACCGCTGTTACAACACGCGGGGCGCCCGACCCCCACTAGCCTTGACGCAGTTCGCATTCACACGGCTCACGTGCGACGCACGCTGCGAGCGAGAGTCGCAGCCAGCCGAGCATCCTTTTGTTCTCGTCTTACCGCTGCACGCGGCTGCGGGCTTCTTAAGAAGCCACGATATCCAGGAACGCATTCTGAAGGCAACACTCGTGCTGAAACCAGAGCACTCCCTCTTCATAACGGAGCCTAGTACTCCCCATTACATTATTAGAAACCATCTACATGTAACTGTACATACAAAGCGCGAATCATAAAATTTTCTCAGCGAACTGAGTAGGCTGTTCAGATTGATGGAGCTTCTTCACCGCCTCAGCTCCATTCCTAATATTCGGTTCTCGTTGGATATGGAAAAATATTGTTGTCTGCCTTTCTTGGCTATCTTGGTTAGACGAAAGAATGATGTCTCTCTGGGGCATTCAGTTTATCGCAAGCCTAGTCATATTGATTTGAATTTGCAAGCGTCAAGCTGACATGACCCATCCCAAACTATGAGTGTCTTACAACAATCGTACACACAGATGACACTGTCTCGGATCTAGGTAGTTTCTCCTAAAGAGCTCGTCCACCTCAACACAATGTTCAGAAAAAAATGAATTTTCCACACAGCTGATAAACAGAGCACTGTCCGTAACAACAAGAATCAAGAAGTGGATAAAGAGGAGAAAAAAAATGTTCAACTGTGTGTGAAATCTTATGAGACTTAACTGCTAAGGTCACCAGTCCCTAAGCTTACACACTACTTAACCTAAATTATCCTAAGGATAAACACACACACCCATGCCCGAGGGTGGACTCGAACCTCCGCCGGGACCAGCCGCACAATCCATGACTGCAGTGCGTAAGACCGCTCGGCTAATCCCGGGCGGCAAAGAGGAGAACAGGCCGGAAAAATCTTTAGCGGTTCGTCCTTTTGTGGGGAACATTCCATTTAAAACAGGAAGAATCCTCCCTAAATTTCAGTGACTGTCATTTTCCATCCGTCTAAGATTACAGACCTTTTGGGATCAGTGAGGGACGACTCTTTATTGTGGAAGGCCTATATTTACAAAATACCTTGTCAATTTAATTGTTGTGGTCTTGTGTCCGAAGACTGGTTTGGTGCAGCTCTCCATGCTACTCCATCCTTTGCAAGCTTGTTCCTTTCCGAATAACTACTGCAATCTACGTCCTTCTGAATCTGCTTACTGTTTTCCATTGTGCATCCAATGCAGTATGAGAGAACTATGATTTTTTTTTTTTGGGGGGGGGGGGCGTGGGGACTCCATTGTTATAGAGTTGGATTGTTTGGGGGAGGAGATCAGACAGCGAGGTCATCGGTCTCATTGGATTAAGGAAGGACGGGAAAGGGTCGTGCCCTTTCAAAGGAACCATCTCGGCATTTGCCTGGAGCGATTTAGGGAAATCGCGGAAAACCTAAATCAGGATGGCCGGACGCGGGATTGAACCGTCGTCCTCGCGAATCCGTGGAATCCGTGGAAATACGCCTGGTGGAAAATCTGATGAACCGCGACAGCGGCTACCAGTTGGACAGTCCATGGAACTCCATCTCCTCGATTTGTTCTCATCAGAGACGAAAGAGTGCGCTAACGGCCGCGGCGAACAGCAACACAGAGGAGAACAGCTGAGTTCCGCGGTTCCATCAGGGATTTCGCTGTCTTCGCGAAGTGTGGGCCGTCTGTCAACCTGATTTTGACGACTGCGTTTTATACTTGCAGCGCGCTGTATACTGCTGAACTGAGCTCGTCTTCATCAGTCTACGATGGCTCACCAGAAAATGACTGCAGCTGCCTAGCTGAAATATCGTGTGATGTACTCGCATTAAACGACTTGCTGCAAGCCCTCACTTTCTTTGAATATATACACATACGGGGTATTCCAAAAAGAAGGCCCGGACATTGAACAAGCGCTAACAGAAAATCTGTTCGATATAATGAAACGATTTAAATGCCAAGTTCTTCCATTTGTACCTTAATAAGTTTCGATGTTGGCTCCATCTGTTGTTCTGCAGCCATCAAAATGATATTCTGTTGCATGCCATGTGTTTTGCAGCATCTCTGGTGTAACAGTCGCGACGGCTGTCGAAATTCTCTCCTGCAGATGCCTCAAATTTCAAAGTTTCTTCTGCCTAGAAAATGTTCTTTACTTATCCCCACAAAAAGACGTCTAAAGAGGTAAGATCAGGACTTCTGGCTGCCTAGGGATAAGGCGCATCGCTGCCTACCCAACCATTTGGGAATTTGTTGTTTAGTATGTTGCGCACTTCGACATGGTGATGAGGCGGGGCGCTATCTTCTATGAAAATGGTACACTGTTTGTTCTTGAATTTCTGCCATTTGGGGAAAAATAAACAGTTGAAGCATACACACCCAACTCGTCAGTATATCTGGGGCATTTTTGGTATGCGTAGAGCTTATGTGTAAGATAGACGGTACACTGAATTAAAATATGTTTTCCAGTATTACATAGGAAACACTTCCTAACGTCAATTATTTAGTCAAAAACCAGCTTTCGGCCTCTTACGCGGTCTTCAGGTGACAGCCAGATATCAGCAACACAGATAAAACGATGTAAGAATTAAACAGATGTTATTTGCACAAAGATAACAAAAATGACGTAGTGTGTTTACATATATAAACATTACTTTTTGTCACATACAAATAATTATATTAACTACAAAAGGAAGATATGGGTGAGCTACAGATTACATTGGAAGGCCTAAGAAACAAAACTGACAAAAATCAGGAAACTCACAGACAAACAAACCAGACTGCAAACGAGAATCAAGAGACAGACAATAGGAAGGGTGATTTCCGATGAAGAAAGAAGGATGAGATCCGAGAGAATGAGGAAGTACTGGGCTGACAAGAAACTGAAAAATTCTTTGTATAAAGTTTGCTAGAGTGGTCGAATGAAGGCCATAAGAAGTAAATAATAATAATAAAGGGGACAACAAAGTACTTTTATGTAGAGACACACAGAACAAATGTAGTAGTAGTAGTAGTAGTAGTAGTAGCAGTAGTAGTAGCAGCAGCAGCAGCAGTTGACGAGGAAAAAGGGAACTGAGTGATTATTCAGTACTAAAGTCATATGTTTGTTGATTTCCAGTAGTGTTCTCTTTCTGCTTTTCTCAATAGAATGCAAAAGTTCAGAGTCTGCATCATATGAATGGTTTTCTGTTAGAAGATCATCGGCAAACGTATCTTTTTTCGTTAATCTCCAGCCCTTCTTATGTTCAGTGTTCAGGTAACTTTAGTGCCATAGTTATGTCTGTCTGACCGATACATAATTTTCCACGCTCTGTAAACGACAGGAATTACATTTGCTCGAAGCGAACAAAAGACTGTTACGGCTGAGAGTGAGGGAGGGAGGGGAAAGAGAGAGAGATAAGCTGTTTGTTGTTGTGCTTGCAGACTTTGCCAACATGACCACCAATAAATATGTTTAGTAAATTTCTTATACCCGATACAGTAAACAAGTGACTGGTACGACCTTCAGTTTCACGTGCCCTGCACAGTAACCTTGTACATAAACAAAGACGTTTCACATTACCGAAGAGGAGCGCGTCCTGTATCTCGTCTTAATTAAAATGAGTATCCTGCATCCGCCGTGCAGCCTTGCAATTACGAGCGAAACACGCTGATGAGCAGCGTGCGTCCTTCTCTCGGCTCACGTGCCGTCTAGGAACGGTCTTCAACAGAGGCGCAGGTAGCTCGAGAAGAAAGTGCTTGGTCGGATCTGAACCAGGCGCTTCGAAACGATTGACGGGAATCTTCCCACGGTATTGCGCAAGGACGTACAATGAATTCCTTCAATTATAAAAGAGTTTCCATTCATTGCCAAACATTCCATATGTCACCCACATAACTTTTTATGATCTGTTTCAAGCATGGATAAAATATCTTTGTTTCTTATTGTAATGCAAGGAACAACAAACACATGGCACGTTTTCTGCACATTAGTACACAAGATGTACGTTATATTCTATCATGACTGTATGTCCTAATAATACACATATGTATTGGCTTCATTTCTCAGAGGATTAACAAGAAGTTTCTGAAGTCTGTAGTTGATTCAAATGACTCTAAGCACTATGGGACTTAACATCTGAGGTCATCAGTCCCCTAGAATTTAGAACTACTTAAACTTAACTAACCTAAAACATCACACACATCCATGCCCGAGGCAGGATTCGAACCTGCGACCGTAGCAGCCGTGCGGTTCTGTATTTTACAGCATGTTTTGTCGAACTGTTGCTTGACTGACGGCAGTATTTCACAAGACAGCGAAATTTGTGAACAACTACTTGGTAGCAAATAGAAATAATTACTTTATATTTTTCAGCCACCAAACACAGGCTTATGTCACATATAATTCGTCAGATATCCTTCCACATACAATGGCAACCAAAACAATTAAGCCATTATTAACAGTACAAAGAAGATCATTTTTATATGTTTTATGTTATTGTGTGTCGTATAGCGATTAGACATCAGACTGGCGTACAGACGATTTCAGTTTGCTTCCCCAGGAAGGCAAGATTTCTGAGACTAAACACTCTCCATGCATCCCCTTCTTACTGGGATAGCTTAATTTCATCACACAGTCAATCGGCACCTTGATTGCACTTTATTACAGCTTATAAGTAACGCCTGGTGTTTACTGATATGTAATCTATCTTTCCTTATGAGCTACGCACTATTCACAAGTACTTGCAACCGCCCTATCTTTACACTACCTTTTTCCCGAATATAGAACAGGCCCAACGTTTATTTTGGTATATCTAGTTTCGTTGCTGTAACAAAATACGAATGCTATTCGGAAAATGAGGTCCGATCCGCCGCGAAATGGAAACCACAGTGGAAATAAAAAAGGTTTTATTTCCAACACTTTGATACACCTTCCAGCTATTTCTCCACATAGTCGGCGCTCCGACTTAAGACATCTGTTGTGTTGTACTAACTTTCCAACACCCTCGTCATAGAAGGCAGCCGTCTGTGCTTTCCGCCATTTCTCTACGCTGGTCTGCAGTTCTTTTTCTGAGACAAAATGTTGTCTTCATAGCCAACGGTTCATATGAGCAGAGGGAACAAGTTCGGCCTGTATAGTGGGTAATCAAACACCTCCCATCGAAAACAATGCCACTGCAGTGCGCGGCTGAGAATAGTCGTGAAGAAGAAAATGCATGATAGGTAAGTTATGTGGGGTTGCATGAAATCAGGCAAAATCTTGCAGCGGGCACCCACACTTGGTGGGAGACACTACTGTTCCAGGCATCTTTACGTGATCGCTGTGTGCTCAGAACTGAAAACAGCGGCGTGACGGGATCGACAGGCATAGTAGAGACACTACCCAACGCAACAGTGCAACTATCGTTTCCATTTCTCGACCTATCGGACGTTAATTTCCATATAGCCCTCGCACATAAAGACCTGTCCCTGTAATGAATTATATAATGGCCTAATATTCTTCATCTCTTATTTTTATACTAACAGCTCCGTCATTGTCTGCTATAATTCGGTCTATGGTCGACAATCTACATTCGGCATTTTCTCAGTGCTTTCCGCAATGAATAATGAAATAAACTTTCTTGTTTTCTTGTCAGTAATTATCTAATCGATGTAGAGTGTCTCTCATAGAGAATTATTTGCTCTCAGTCTATTTTAGACCATGGTCGCCTTTCTGTAAATAAGCCGAGTTGAAATAATTTATTTTGAAAGGAAATTTTAAGGAGTTATCTGTCATTAATTTTGAGGTAATGACACACACAAGAACTATATTAATCCATCTTTGCTCAACCACAACAACTCACTAGGTAACTACGGAAATACTTTACAATGTGCCTAGACCGTGACCTAGCTGTAATGTAGGTGGTCTGAATCCAAAAACCCCACACACTCTAAATTGGCCATCACGTAACACTTTACGTCCTACGTGCTTTTTAGTCTTCATCTACAAATTCCAAATTAGGGACAGTGCAGTTTAAGCACATCCAGCACACGTAAGATTGTACTTATCATTAAATGTTCCACCTACATTCCAGCAGAAGCGGTAAATCCGGGTTCGAGTTCCAGTCCAGCACAAAAATTTTTGCCATTGCATTTCCACAGTGCCCTGTACGACTCGAAGTCGCTAGTTTCCTACTCGCACTTTACTTCCCATTACTCTAGTTCGTACACAAAGCTAAAAAAACCTGTGTGTTTTCTTTGAATTGTGAAGTCTATCATAATCTGTTCAAAGAAGATAAATTTGCTTTTGGAAATGATTTCTAAAAATGTCTAAAAGGCATGAACTCTGTGCATTGTACACAAAGGTTATAATGACTTAAGGCGTGGGAACTTTATGTAATTGTGTTTTAACTTTAATAGTGTACTAAACGAAAGATGATGTATTTACTTTCATAACTTTTCATTAAGTATTCAAGTAAGGCACTAGATATATATTTGTAGTAAAGGAGTTTTGCTACTTGGGGAGCAAGTAGGTCGAAGTAGGGAGGATATAAAATGTAGACTGGCAATGGCAAGGAAAGCGTTTCTGAAGAAGAGGAATTTGTTAACATCGAGTATAGATTTAAGTGTCAGGAAGTCATTTCTGAAAGTATTTGTATGGAGTGTAGCCATGTATAGAAGTGAAACATGGACGATAAATAGTTTGGACAAGAAGAGAATAGAAGCTTTCGAAATGTGGTGCTACAGAAGAATGCTGAAGATTAGATGGGTAGACCACATATCCAATGATGAAGTATTGAACAGAATTGGGGAGAAGAGGAGTATGTGGCACAACTTGACAAAAAGAAGGGACCGGTTAGTAGGACATATTCTGAGGCATCAAGGGATCACAAATTTAGCATTGGAGGGCAGCGTGGAGGGTAAAAATCGTAGACGGAGACCAAGAGATGAATACACTAAGCAGAGTCAGAAGGATGTGGGTTGCAGTAAGTACTGGGAGATGAAGAAGCTTGCATAGGATAGGGTAACATGGAGAGCTGCATCAAACCAGTCTCAGGACTGAAGACCACAACAACAACAACAACAACAACAACAACATATATTTGTTGCTAAATTTTGTAAAGCTACAATAGTTTAAACTTCAAATGATGGTTGGTTGACTTAGGGGAGAGAACCTAACAGCGAGGTCATCGGTCCCATCGGATGAGGGAGGGATAGGGAAGGAAATCGGCCGTGCCCTTCCAAAGGAGCCATTCTGGTATTTGCCTGAAGAGATTTAGGCAAATCACGGAAAACCTAAATCAGGATGGTCGGACACGGGTTTGAACCGTCATCCTCCCGAATGTGAGTCCAGTGTGCTAACCATTGCGCCACCTCACTCGGTTTCAAATTTTGTCTCACTATGTTTTATGTGATACTAACTGAACCTCAGGAACAGACTGATCCATACTATAACTTGGATAGTACTGGCAGTTCAATGATCACTATACGAATCTAACCGAGCGTTTTCGCAGACTGTAAATTGTATGAGCTATATTTACTACTTGCTTTCTTAAAATAGTACTGTAGATCTTTAACTACTGTCTAATAAGACTTCTGTACATACTAACACCCTAAACAGCTAATGTATTTTCATATTTCTGTTAAACTGTGCAGTAATTTAGCTCACATACATTACCATTAACTATGTTTATTTACTTGTATTGTGTGAACGTTAAAATAACAGAAACAATTTTCAGACCCTAGTATGCAGGGTAAATGCGTAAGAGCTAATAACAAGTTAATTATCTGGACTTAACAAGGAACTTGGCTCTGTATTTTATTAATTTGTGTAGCTGAAGGCCCTAGTATGTGGAGCTTTCCTGTACTTTGTAAAGAACATCTACTCACTTCGTTCATTTGAGTTAACAGGTTGCTTTCATGAACGGAAAATACTAAACAGTTATATCCAGTTATTATTGAAACACAGTTTCATCAGAGACAAAAATCATGCCTATCATGCCTTTTCATGTGCGTGGTTGAATATTTTAGAGCTCTTATATTAAGTATTTTATTTAGTAGCTAAGTGTGCTTTTCTTCACGTGATAAGATAAGCTCATTCTTCTTGCTACAGAAATACCGAGCTTTTGAACTCCTACATTACACGAACTAAAATGTTAATTAGGTTGACAAACTATATTTAGAGTAAAAAAACCCATTCCTTATAATCTGCTCTATTTTTCTTCTGACCTCAATCCATTAGCAAGGCACACACTTATCACGATACACAACATTCTCCTTTGCACACGTAAATAACGCTTAATCCACACCATAATTACATGTAGCACTACTCAGTAGTTTACTGAGTCCTTGTGTAACACTTTTAATAAAATCAGACTGAACTTCGCTCACAGTCCTGCATTTCAAGTACGACCACTTGCAGTAGTTGTAAAGCAATTTTCGCCATATTACTACCTTATCTTATTCTTTCTTTTATAACCCGCGGCGGGCGCATACACTTTTGGCGCGCTTCACGTCATCAGTAACTCACGTCATAGATATTATACCATCGATACTATTTGGGTGAAACTTTACGTCAGTTTTTTTTCAATTTATGTTCAACATCATTAAACAAATGAACCCAATAAATTTGTTGCATAGAACATTTGCAAAACTACATTAATGTCTACATAGCCAAATACAAACAAAATAATTTCAAAGAAATTATAAAAAAAGTTTTCAAGGTATGTTACGGTATTTTAGGTAATGGATTCGTATTTATCCGTTACATACTAAATATCCGGAATATTCTAGCTACAGAAAGGCAAATTTAGTTTTCCATTATTCGTCGTATAGGTATCATACTGTACTCAATTTTTCAAGGATGAAGGATCAGAGGACATTTCAACCGTTTTAAAGTTTCTCAGGTCGACTGATGGTGATCTGACTGTAAAGTGGAATCCCGCAAGAACAACCATAACTATACCAAGCCCGGACAGACCTCATGTCATAACGGTCAGGGACCGTCGAGTATTGCATTGGGAAGCTGTAAGAAATACCACGAAATCAGCAGAAGGAATCAATCGTGAATTCCGAAGTGCTATCAGCTGCCCAGCTAGCATAATGACTGTGCGTTGCAGTTAAAAACAGTGAGGTACAATGGTAGTGCGGAGCCTCTTAAACCACAATGCAAAAGCGAAGTTTGAGGTAGTGTAAAGGGTGTCGCCACTGGACAATAGATAACCAGCAATGATTGATTTGGAATGAGGAATCACGCAATACCCCGCAGTAATTCAATGGAATGCTTGGAGAACGATTCCTGCCATCATGTACCAGCAGTGAAGTACGGAGAAGGCGGTGTTATGACGTGCGAGTATGTTTCGTGGTTAGGCCGTGGTCCCATTACAGTGCTTCAGAAAACACTACATGCGGAAGAATACGAATGTGATGTACAGCATTCGGACACGATAATTGATTATAGCAGCATGAAAGTGCGCTCTGTCGAAGTAGTATCTTTGAGGCAATGGTTTGTGGACAGTAACACACTTAAAAGGTTTGGCCTAGCCAGAGCCTCGGCCGGAACCCTATGGAACACCTTCGGGATGAGTCGGAACGACTTCGCCTCTGACAGCAACGTCCAACATCATTACTTTCTCTGATTTCCGCTCTTGAGGAAGATGGGCTGTCATATCTCCACAGCACCTCACTGAAAATGTTTCCAGCTGAATTAGTGGTACAAAAGTAGGGAAATGTTAAAGCCCAATACTAGTGGAAAAAGTGTGCAGCAATACCGAATTTTCATGTGACCAAAAATAACCATTCACCAAGGCAGATATGCAATTTTCAGAAGTCACTGTGGTAATATTGATTATGAAGGACGAAGTAAAATAATTAATAATGTGAAAAACTATGTGAAATTACTGTATTAATAATTAAAAGTACGGTACTATCATAAATATATAAATATATACATAGCAGAAACTGCTGAAAATGGCAATTTGATTTTTCGAGGCTCTTTGTCTCGTGCATTTCTCGAATAAATGGAAGTTAAAGTTAGATTCAAGTTTTATTTGTTGAAACGATGTGGACCCCTTCATCCTCATCGAAAGTAAGTATTCGAGTTTTTACATTGTAGAATTGCAACTGTTATACATATGGTGCCGTGATATTGGTGTGTTGGTGTTTAGTCCGAAGATCTGTTTGACGCAGCTCTCCATCTCCACATAACTTCTGCGGCCTACTTCCATTTGAACCTCTTTACTGGATTCATCTATTGGTTTCCCTCTGCAATTTTAACCCCCCCCCCCCCCCCACACACACACACTCCCCTCCCCTCCAATACTAAACTGACGATTCCCTGATGCCGCAGAACGTGTCCTATCAACCGATCCCTTCTTTTAGTTAAGTTATGCCTTAAAATTCTTTCCAGTACCACCTAATTAGCTACGCGATTTACTCATCTAATTTTCAGCATTCTTCTATAGCACATTAGAAAAGCTTCTATTCTCTCTTGGCAGAGCTGTTTATCGTCCACGTTTCGCTTCCGTTCAAGGCTGCAGCTAATACCTTTAGAAAAGACTTCGTAATACTTCAACTTATACCCGACGCTAGCAAATTTGCCGGTTTCCTTTCTTTGAAATCCTTTGTAAGGTAAGTCGTTGGGTCAGTGTTACACTTCGCGTTCCGCTATATTTCACCGGAAGCCAAACAGATCATCCCCTAAGTCGCTTTTTTTTCCTTCGTTCTTCTGCAAATAATTCTTGTCAGTATTTAGGAAGCACGACTTACTGAACTAAAGGTTCGGTAATATTCACACCTGTCAGTGACTGCCTTCTTCTAAACAGATATTATCACATTTTTCCTGAATTCTGAGTACATTTCACCTGTCCGTATGTCTCGGACCTGTTCCTCCATTACCCTTATTTGATTTTTTTAAACCTATATTCGCCCGACCAGAAGTCGTGTGTTTACTACTACCGTACTCCACTGACTCCTTCGGTATCTAACTTCAGCCTGTCCAGTTACCTTTTTAAAGTATCTTACCTTCCTGCTCGACTAAGGAGATTAATATAGTTAATAATTACGCGCCAAATTATTCTGTCTTGAATGATTTTATTAGCTGACAATGGTTGACGAGATGAGATTAAGTATTGCATAAAATCAATTTGCTGATTTACATACAATTTACATTTGAAAAAAAATATTTGATGGGGAATTTTCTAGGTTTTTACGGGATAAGGTTACCTATATTTGAAAATTACACAATTTGTTTCAAAATTAAAGTTATTTTGATGGAGGAAAGTCGCTTTGTTAGTTTTCGGATGATTTAGACGGGATGGAACGTGGTCCTCCCCCAGCCATGCGCCGCCTGCCCTTCCCTCCGCCGACAACTGCAGTGACTCACGGGACGGCCCGCCGCGACACGCCGAGGAGAAAGCGAGAGCGCGGAAAACAAAGGAGCGGCCGTCCGATCTTGACCTCAGGCAGACACCGCCGCTGCAACACGGCCAGCCCTCGGCTCTCGGCCCTCCCACACCCACGCCGCCTGCCCGTGATGAAGCTGTGGAGGCGCTCCGTGCCGGAAAACGGGCGCCGCGACCCACGCACGCACTCCCTCCACTCCTAATCGTCGCGGCCAAACCGGTTCCCTCGCCAAGCCAAACCAAACCGACAGCACTCCGTCTCCCGCACGTCGCCCGTACTGTACCTGCCAAGTAACAGCGCCTTTCTGTTCTGCCGGCTACGTCTACCGCCACAGCTTCATTCATGCACTGCGTATGTGGGTACCGCCTGGTAGAATTTTGCACAGAGCACAACTTAATCATAGCTGACACTTGGTTCAAGAATCATGAAAGATGGTTGTATACATGGAAGAATTCTGGAGACACTAGAAGGTATCAGATAGATTATATAATGGTAAGACAGAGATTTAGGAACCAGGTTTTAAATTGCAAGACATTTCCAGAGGCAGATGTGGACTCTGACCACAATCTATTGGTTATGACCTGTAGATTAAAACTGAAGAAACTGCAAAAAGGTGGGAATTTAAGGAGATGGGACCTGGATAAACTGAAAGAACCAGAGGTTGTACAGAGTTTCAGGGAGAGCATAAGGGAACAATTGTCAGGAATGGGGGAAAGAAATACAGTAGAAGAAGAATGGGCAGCTTTGAGGGATGAAGTAGTGAAGGCAGCAGACGATCAAGTAGGTAAAAAGACGAGGGCTAGTAGAAATCCTTCGGTAACAGAAGAAATATTGAATTTAATTGATGAAAGGAGAAAATATAAAAATTCAATAAATGAAGCAGGCAAAAAGGAATACAAACGTCTCAAAAATGAGATCGACAGGAAGTGCAAAATGGCTAAGCAGGGATGGCTAGAGGACAAATGTAAGGATGTAGAGGCGTATCTCACTAGGGGTAAGATAGATACTGCCTACAGGAAAATTAAAGAGACCTTTGGAGATACGAGAACCACTTGTATGAATATCAAGAGCTCAGATGGAAACCTAGTTCTAAGCAAAGAAGGGAAAGCAGAAAGGTGGAAGGAGTATATAGAGGCTCTATACAAGGGCGATGTACTTGAGGACAATATTATGGAAATTGAAGAAGATGTAGACGAAGATGAAATGGGAGATACGATACTGCGTGAAGAGTTTGACAGAGCACTGAAAGACCTGAGTCGAAACAAGGCCCCCGGAGTAGACAACATTCCATTGGAACTACTGACTGCCTTGGAAGAGCCAGTCCTGACAAAACTACCATATGGTGAGCAAGATGTATGAGACAGGCGAAATACCCTCAGACTTCAAGAAGAATATAATAATTCCAATCCCAAAAAAAGCAGTTGTTGACAGATGTGAAAATTACCGAACAATCAGTTTAATAAGCCACAGCTGCAAAATACTAACAGTAATTCTTTACAGACGAATGGAAAAACTGGTAGAAGCCGACCTTGGGGAAGATCAGTTTGGATTCCGTAGAAATGTTGCAACACGTGAGGCAATACTGACCTTACGACTTATCTTAGAAGAAAGATTAAGGAAAGGCAAACCTACGTTTCTAGCATTTGTAGACTTAGAGAAAGCTTTTGACAATGTTGACTGGAATACTCTCTTTCAAATTCTAAAGGTGGCAGGGGGAAAATACAGGGAGCGAAAGGGTATTTACAATTTGTACAGAAACCAGATGGCAGTTATAAGAGTCGAGGGACATGAAAGGGAAGCAGTGGTTGGGAAGGGTGTAAGACAGGGTTGTAGCCTCTCCCCGATGTTATTCAATCTGTATATTGAGCAAGCAGTAAAACAAAAGAAAAATTCGGAGTAGGTATTAAAATCCATGGAGAAGAAATAAAAACTTTGAGGTTCGCCGATGACATTGTAATTCTGTCAGAGACAGCGAAGGACTTGGAAGAGCAGTTGAATGGAATGGACAGTGTCTTGAACATAAGCAAAACGAGGATAATGAAATGTAGTCGAATTAAGTCGGGTGATGCTGAGGGAATTAGATAAGGAAATGAGACACTTAAAGTAGTAAAGGAGTTTTGCTATTTGGGGAGCAAAATAACTGATGATGGTCGAAGTAGAGAGGATATAAAATGTAGACTGGCAAAGGCAAGGAAAGTGTTTCTGAAGAAGAGAAATTTGTTAACATCGAGTATAGATTTAAGTGTCAGGTAGTCATTTCTGAAAGTATTTGAATGGAGTGTAGCCATGTATAGAAGTGAAACATGGACGATAAATAGTTTGAACAAGAAGAGAATAGAAGCTTTCGAAATGTGATGCTACAGAAGAATACTGAAGATTAGATGGGTAGATCACATAACTAATTAGGAAGTATTGAATAGGATTGGGGAGAAGAGAAGTTTGTGGCGCAACTTCATTAGAAGAAGGGATCGGTTGGTAGGACATGTTCTGAGGCATCAAGGGATCACCAATTTAGTATTGGAGGGCAGCGTGGAGGGTAAAAATCGTAGAGGGAGACCAAGAGATGAATACACTAAGCAGATTCAGAAGGATGTAGGTTGCAGTAGGTACTGGGAGATGAAGAAGCTTGCACAGGATAGAGTAGCATGGAGAGTTGCATCAAACCAGTCTCAGGACTGAAGACCACAACAACAAGAACAACAACATGTGGGTACCACACTAAAGCTAATTGCAGCGCACATCTAATACTAGGACACCGACATAATGCGACGTATTTCTTCATTTCATTCTTAAGCAGGAAACGCGAAACGCTGTGAAAGACCATCTCACTGCTTTCTTCCTCCTCTCTTTGATTCTGTTGCAGTTTCGTTCGGAGTTTCAAGCACACTTTTCCATACATTCTCGTCTTGCCTGAACAGCCGACAGGGGGTTCCAGCTGGCTGTCCTTTCGCAGTATATTTTCGTATGCTCATTGCTAAAACGTGTTTTCAGCTCATACGTATGCTTAGCCTAGAGCCAATGGACTACATAGTACAGGCAGACGGACGACGAATGAGTATTCGACCGGTGCCTGTTGGAATGTAATTGCCAGTATCAAATAGTACTGGAGAACACGACACGCATAACTTGCGTACAGCACAACACATACAAATCTTTCATTTTCATGATTTCCGTTTTGATTCTTTCCGTTGTTTTTAGCTTTGCACAACTATTGCTAAATTTTGATTAGTTTTCAGAGATTAATATCATGATCATGATGATAATAATGTATTTTGCCCTAGGGCAGTGCTTCACATGTAGCTCACCATCTACATATCCATCAAATCACATTTAAGGGCCTGGCAAAGGGTTCATCGAACCACCATCACAATTCTCTATTATTCCAATCTCGTATAGCGCGCGGGAAGAATCAACACCCATATCTTTCCGTACGAGCTCTGATTTCCCTTATTTTATCTTGGTGATCGTTCCTCCCTACCTAAGTCGGTGTCAACAAAATATTTTCGCATTCGCAGGAGAAAGTTGGTGATTGGAATTTCGTTAGAAGATTCCGTCGCAACGAAAAACGAATTTCTTTTAATGATGTCCATCCCAAACCCTGTATCATTTCTGTGACACTCTCCCCCATATTTCGCGATAATACAAAATGTGCTGCCTTTCTTTGAACTTTCTCGATGCACTCCGTCAATCCTGTCTGTTAAGGATCCCACACTGCGCAGCAGTATTCTAAAAGACGACGGACTAGCGTAGTGTAGACAGTCTCCTTAGTAGGTCTGCTACATTTTCTAAGTGTCCTCCCAATAAAACGCAGTCTCTGGTTAGCCTTACCCACAACATTTTCTGTGTGTTCCTTCCAATTTAAATTGTTCGGGCCGCGTGGGATTAGCCGAGCGGTCTGAGGCGCTACAATCATGGACTGTGCGGCTGGTCCCGGCGGAGGTTCGAATCCTCCCTCGGGCATGGGTGTCTGTGTTTGTCCTTAGGATAATTTAGTTAAGTAGTGTGTAAGCTTAGGGACTGATGACCTTAGCAGTTAAGTCCCATAAGATTTCACACACATTTGAAAATTTTTAAATTGTTCGTAATTGTAATACCTAGGTATTTAGTTGAATTTACGGCTTTTAGATTAGACTGATTTACCGTGTAACCGAAGTTTAACGCTTTCCTTTTAGTACTTATGTGGATGACCTCACACTTTTCGTTATTTAATATCAACTGCCACTTTTCGCACCATTCCGATATTTCTTGTAAATCGATTTGCAGTTTGTTTTGATCTTCTGATGACTTTATTAGTCGATAAACGACTGCGTCATCTGCAAACAACCAAAGACGGCTGCTCAGATTGTCTCCCAAATCGTTTATATAGATAAGGAACAGCAAAGGGCCTTTAACACTACCTTGGAGAACGCCAGAAATCACTTATGTTTTACTCGATGACTTTCCGTCAATTACTACGAGCTGTGACCTCTCTGACAGGAAATCACAGATCCAGTCACATAACTGAGACGATATTCCACAAGCACGCAATTTCACTACGGGCCGCTTGTGTGGTACAGTGTCAGAAGCCTTCGGGAAATCCAGAAATACTGAATCGATCTGAAATCCCTTGTCAATAGCACTTCATGTGAATAAAGAGCTAGTTGTGCTTCACAGGAACGATGTTTTCTAAACCAATGTTGACTGTGAGTCAATAGACCGTTTTCTTCGAGGTAATTATGTTCGAACACAATATGTGTTCTAAAATCCTGCTGCATATCGACGTTAACGATATGGGCCTGTAATTTAGTGGATTACTCCTACATGCAGTCCTGTCATTTGCTACCCTCTTCCTTTCATCATAGTTGTTTTCTGTCCTTACACTCTTTTCATCCAATGTCCAAGCCAACTGTGTTTCATTCTCCTGATTACATTTAAAATTTCTCTCTCCTCCCCCCACTCATCTCAACACCAAATTTCTCTCTTTCTCTACCCATTTTATCCTTTCCATGCTCCTACATCTACATCTACATCTACATTTATAATCCGCAAGCCACCCAACGGTGTGTGGCGGAGGGCACATTACGTGCCACTGTCATTACCTCCCTTTCCTGTTCCAGTCGCGTATGGTTCGCGGGAAGAACGACTGTCTGAAAGCCTCCGTGCGCGATCGAATCTCTCTAATTTTACATTCGTGATCTCCTCGGGAGGTATAAGTAGGGGGAAGCAATATATTCGATACCTCATCCAGAAACGCACCCCCTCGAAACCTGGCGAGCAAGCTACACCGCGATGCAGAGCGCCTCTCTTGCAGAGTCTGCCACTTGAGTTTGTTAAACATCTCCGTAACGCTATCACGGTTACCAAATAACCCTGCGAAGAAACGCGCCGCTCTTCTTTCGATCTTTTCTATGTCCTCCGTCAACCCGATCTGGTACGGATCCCACACTGATGAGCAATACTCAAGTGTAGGTCGAACGAGTGTTTTGTAAGCCACCTCCTTTGTTGATGGACTACATTTTCTAAGGACTCTCCCAATGAATCTCAACCTGGTACCCGCCTTACCAACAATTAATTTTATATGATCATTCAACTTCAAATCGTTCCGCACGCATACTCCCAGATATTTTACAGAGGTAACTGCTACCAGTGTTTGTTCCGCTATCATATAATCATACAATAAAGGATCCTTCTTTCTATGTATTCGCAATACATTACATTTGTCTATGTTAAGGGTCAGTTGTCACTCCCTGCACCAAGTGCCTATCCGCTGCAGATTTTCCTGCATTTCGCTACAATTTTCTAATGCTGCAACTTCACTGTATACTACGCATCATCCGCGAAAAGCCGCATGGAACTTCCGACACTATCTACTAGGTCATTTATATATATTGTGAAAAGCAATGGTCCCATAACACTCCCCTGTGGCACGTCAGAGGTTACCTTAACGTCTGTAGACGTCTCTCCATTGGTAACAACATGCTGTGTTCTGTTTGCTAAAAACTCTTCAATCCAGCCACACAGCTGGTCTGATATTCCGTAGGCTCTTACTTTGTTTATCAGGCGACAGTGCGGAACTGTATCGAACGCCTTCCGGAAGTCAAGAAAAATAGCATCTACCTGGGAGCCTGTATCTAATAGTTTCTGGGTCTCATGAACAAATAAAGCGAGTTGGGTCTCACACGATCGCTGTTTCCGGAATCCATGTTGATTCCTACATAGTAGATTCTGGGTTTCCAAAAACGACATGATACTCGAGCAAAAGACATGTTCTAAAATTCTACAACAGATCGACGTCAGAGATATAGGTCCATAGTTTTGCGCATCTGCTCGACGACCCTTCTTGAAGACTGGGACTACTTGTGCTCTTTTCCAATCATTTGGAACCTTCCGTTCCTCTAGAGACTTGCGGTACACGGCTGTTAGAAAGGGGCAAATTCTTTCGCGTACTCTGTGTAGAATCGAATTGGTATCCCGTCAGGTCCAGTGGACTTTCCTCTGTTGAGTGATTCCAGTTGCTTTTCTATTCCTTGGATACTTATTTCGATGTCAGACATTTTTTCGTTTGTGCGAGGATTTAGAGAAGGAACTGCAGTGCGGTCTTCCTCTGTGAAACAGCTTTGGAAAAAAGTGTTTAGTATTTCAGCTTTACGCGTGTCATCCTCTGTTTCAATGCCATCATCATCCCGGAGTGTCTGGATATGCTGTTTCGAGCCACTTACTGATTTAACGTAAGACCAGAACTTCCGAGGATTTTCTGTCAAGTCGGTACATAGAATTTTACTTTCGAATTCACTGAACGCTTCACGCATAGACCCTCCTTACGCTAACTTTGACATCGTTTAGCTTCTGTTTGTCTGAGAGGTTTTGGCTGCGTTTAAACTTGGAGTGAAGCTCTCTTTGCTTTCGCAGTAGTTTCCTAACTTTGTTGTTGTACCACGGTGGGTTTTTCCCGTCCCTCACAGTTTTACTCGGCACGTACCGGTCTAAAACGCATTTTACGATTGCCTTGAACTTTTTCCATAAACACTCAACATTGTCAGTGTCGGAACAGAAATTTTCGTTTTGATCTGTTAGGTAGTCTGAAATCTGCCTTCTATTACTCTTGCTAAACAGATAAACCTTCCTCCCTTTTTTTATATTCCTATTAACTTCCATATTCAAGGATGCTGCAACGACCTTATGACCACTGATTCCCAGTTCTGCACATACAGAGTCGAAAAGTTCGGGTCTGTTTGTTATCAGCAGGTCCAAGATGTTATCTCCACGAGTCGGTTCTCTGTTTAATTGCTCGAGGTAATATTTGGATAGTGCACTCAGTATAATGTCACTCGATGCTCTGTCCCTACCACCCGTCCTAATCATCTGAGTGTCCCAGTCTATATCTGGTAAATTGAAATCTCCACCTAAGACTATAACATGCTGAGAAAATTTATGTGAAATGTATTCCAAATTTTCTCTCAGTTGTTCTGCCACTAATGCTGCTGAGTCGGGAGGTCGGTAAAAGGAGCCAATTATTAACCTAGCTCGGTTGTTGAGTGTAACCTCCACCCATAATAATTCACAGGAACTATCCACTTCTACTTCACTACAGGATGAACTACTACTAACAGCGACGAACACTCCACCACCGGTTGCATGCAATCTATCCTTTCTAAACACCGTCTGTACCTTTGTAAAAACTTCGGCAGAATTTATCTCTGGCTTCAGCCAGCTTTCTGTACCTATAACGATTTCAGCTTCGGTGCCTTCTATCAGCGCTTGAAGTTCCGGTACTTTACCAACGCAGCTTCGACAGTTTACAATTACAATACCGATTGCTGCTTGGTCCCCGCATGTCCTGACTTTGCCCCGCACCCGTTGAGGCTGTTGCCCTTTCTGTACTTGCCCAAGGCCATCTAACCTAAAAAACCGCGCAGCCCAAGCCACACAACCCCTGCTACCCGTGTAGCCGCTTGTTGCGTGTAGTGGACTCCTCACCTATCCAGCGGAACCGGAAACCCCACCACCCTATGGCGCAAGTCGAGGAATCTGCAGGCCACACGGTCGTAGAACCGTCTCAGCCTCTGATTCAGACCCTCCACGGAGCTCTGTACCAAAGGTCCGCAGTCAGTCCTGTCGACGATGCTGCAGATGGTGAGCTCTGCTTTCATCCCGCTAGCGAGACTGGCAGTCTTCACCAAATCAGATAGCCGCCGGAAGCCAGAGAGGATTTCCTCCGATCCATAGCGACACACATCATTGGTGCCGACATGAGCGACCACCTGCAGATGGGTGCACCCTGTACCCTTCATGGCATCCGGAAGGACCCTTTCCACATCTGGAATGATTCCCCCCGGTATGCACACGGAGTGCACATTGGTTTTCTTCCCCTCTCTTGCTGCCATATCCCTAAGGGGCCCTATTACGCGCCTGACGCTGGAGCTCCCAACTACCAGTAAGCCCACCCTCTGCGACCGCTCGGATCTTGCAGACTGAGGGGCAACCTCTGGAACAGGACAAGCAGCCATGTCAGGCCGAAGGTCAGTATCAGCCTGAGACAGAGCCTGAAACCGGTTCGTCAGACAAACTGGAGAGGCCTTCCGTTCAGCCCTCCGGAATGTCTTTCGCCCCCTGCCACACCTTGAGACGATCTCCCACTCTACCACAGGTGAGGGATCAGCCTCAATGCGGGCAGTATCCCAGGCAACCACAGTCGTAGTCCGATCAGGGGATGCGTGGGACGAGCTGGCCGTCCCCGACAAACCCCCATCCGGACCCCCACAGTGAGGCCCATTGGCAACAGCCTCAAGCTGTGTGACCGAAGCCAACACTGCCTGAAGCTGGGCTCGAAGGGATGCCAACTCAGCCTGCATCCGAACACAGCAGTTGCAGTCCCTATCCATGCTAAAAGCTGTTGTGCAAAGAACGTCTGAACTAATCTACAGAGAGCGCAAACAAATCGACACAAAATTTAAACGGTTATTAAAATACAAGATTGCCTAGTAAATGCAGTAATGGTGCTACTTGCGCACTGCTGACACACTGCTCGGCGGCGGAAGGAGACTACGCGATTTTACACTATTCAGGTACTAAAACGCGATGCTACAACTCCCAAATACTATAACACGCCCGAAATTTATGAATTAAACAATGCAAGTACCAAAAACACGCAAAGAAATTAAGAATTACACTATGTAACAAATGAGTGAGCTAGGAGTATACGACTTGCTGCTGCAGCTGCTTATCCAACGGCGGCAGGGAGCCTCTGAATCCACATCTCAAATGCTTCCATTCATCTTTCTTCCTCTACCCTCAGTAGCCATATCTCAGTTCCGTATATTGGCACGGTCAACCAATAACATTCATAGATGGACTACGCAATGTTTCAGTCTACCCGCGTTATTTTTTTGCCGAAAATTCCAGTCCTGTAACAGCAATTAACGTTCGTAAACTGTTCACTATATGATCAAACCCGCATTCTCACCAGGACAACCCCTGGTACACGCAGTTTTTATCCGATTTCTTTTTATGGCGCGCCTACGTGGTATTGATATCAGATATATTATAAGTGGCTTATACGAACATATATTTCTTTCCCTCTATTATTAATAGCGTTGTTCAGGGCAGTCTCCGCTCTTCTTCTTCTTTCTTTCTTCCTTCCTTCCTTCGCTGTGGTTGCCGCTGTCATTCCCATGCTCTCACTGGGCAATGATGTTTCCCCATTCCCAATGCCGCTTCAGTCTACGCTCCTGTAATTGTTCAAGGTCAATTTACTCGTACGTCTTCTACAAGAGACTCGTGTAGGTGTAAGACGGGGCTGCAGCCTTTCGCATCTACTGTTCAATCTACACATCGAAGAAACAAAATGTAAACGCCAGTCTCGAATTAGGCCTTAGGCCAGTTCCGATTGGCTGACAGCTGCCTACAAGGCAGTGCGAGGAGATACTTGTGATCGTAGGACATGTGACCAGCAAGTCGCCATTCCTCCGGTCGTTATTGCCAATAGCTGAAACCTGCCGCTTCTTTATTTAAGCTGCTAAGTAGATTCGTTGATGACATTGCTGTCTTGAGTGAAAATGAGGAAGAACTGCAGGACCTGTTAAATGGAATGAAATTCGTAATGAGCACACACTAGAAACAGAGTGAACCGAAGAAAACTAAAAGTAAGGAAGAGTAGCAGAAATGGGACTAGCGATAAACTTAACTTTAAAATTAAGAACCAAAATGTAGACGTGAAGGAATTCAGGTACCTTCTGCTAACGGACGAACCAAAAGAGACTTTAAAGCAGATTAGTACAGGCAAAGAGCATTCTTGGGCAAAAGAAATCCACTAGTATCGAACAAGTCTGAGGAATGAATTTCTGAGAATATTCGTTTGGTGCAGAAGATTGTATGGTAGTGAATCAAGGACTGTGGGAAAACTGAAAAAGAAGCGAATCGGTTTGAGATGTGTTGCTGTAGAAAGATCTAACTAGTAATTGAAGTAGGGTGTAAAAACTACCTTGTGGTGAAGATCTTGGCTCAGGAGATGAATTAGGGTCGGGTCGCATCAAGCAACCAAAAAGACTGAGGGAGAAAAAGGAAAAAAAAAACCGCTTCATCGATTTATCTGTGTCGCTGTCCATGTCTCCCACCTCCTCTCCTCTCGCCATGCCACAGGGTAATAAACTACGAATAATTGATTCTCGGAGGCTCTCATGGTGTCAGACAAGCCTGAGTCAGAATTATATGCATCTTATGAATCAAATTATTTTTTTAAATTTAAGCTGATGGCCAGTTAGACGTATAATGCAATATACCTAAATGACTTTCGGGATCTCTTACAATTTGCCGATTCTATTCGCAAGCAAATGGTGTTTATAATAAACTGGTGCGAAAAACTTAATGACGAAACTAACTTTCGCATGATATGTCACTGCCTAGTAACACAGCTCAATGAAACATGGACCATATACAGACAGAGCTGCTGCAGTATGATACACAAGGTAACTAAAAGAAATAGGCAATGAGACGAACAGAACTGACTCTCTTATTCAAAGACAGTGATTACACTGAAGTCACCGCGCTTCATGACGCTCCCCTGCACATTACAAACGACTGCACATGGTTCTTAATAGTGTGTGTGAGCACCATGGACGGTTATGCGTACACTGCAATGTGCCCCCTGGTTGGTCACAAGGTTGGTAAGGAGTTCTTGTCGTGGGGAGTTCCATTCCTCAACCAGCTCGTTAACAGCTGTTGGATGGACGTTGGTGCAAGTGGAGCTCGGAAATACGTCTCCCCAACGCACCACACACGTGCCCGATGGGACTAAAGTCGGGGGAACGGGATAGGCCAGTCCATTTGCCGAATATCCTATAATATAACACCTGGACCATCAAAACGATCAATTCTCGGTTGATCCTACAATATCTCCTACCACTTACCGCTTTTTCCATATTTGGCAATGACTTGTATTATGAAAAAAGCCAAGGTGAATTATGTTTCGTAGTCCATCTCCCTCTGTAATTAATGGAATTGAGTCAGTTAGATCATCGGAAGTGCAGGAGCATTCTAGCTCTAACTTCTGGATTTTCTCTGACCATTACACGGAGTTAATGTTGTTTGAAACTAGTTTGACTTGAGATATCTTCTCTGTAATTTCCCTCTTATTGCTGCACATCCTCATTTCTATTACATTAATATATCTAAATATGTTTGAATTAATTTTTGTATTTAAAAAATACCGATAATGTATCTCCTGTGGAATTAAAGTGACTTTTACCTCCTTACAACATTATTAACTACCTTTAGGTTTCAGTACAATATTTTAGGACTAGACACCTAAATTCAAACATTTGTAACACTGTATTACAATTTCAACAAGAAGAAAACAGTATTTCTGTAGAAACTAAAATCTAAAGAAAATAAATCTGTTCCTTGAAAAGAAGCTGTGTGTCGTGATAAAAAAAAGAAAAAAGAAAAAGCTTTCTTTGAGGATGTCTTACTGCAACTTTTTATTATTTACTAACCACTTTTCGGATTCTGATTCCATCCTCAGATCACAACTGCACCGATCAGACTCTTGACTTGCATTCGGGACGAGTGCGTTTCAAATCCTCATCCAGTCTATCGCAAGTGCGCTTCCCGTAGCTTCCAAAAATCGATTGAGGCAAATACCAGGACGGTACCTTTGATTACAAGGACATAACCAGTGTCCTTCCCCTATGCGAACTTGGGCTGCAACTCTAATTACATCATCAATTGGACGCTAAATCCTAATCAACAAGCCTGTCACAACTTCAGCTAAAATAATCTGTCGGAAAGACGGAAGAATTAGGTAGCAAAAGGGTGCATGCGCATTTGTGTACAATTTATTTATTCAAGAATAAATTTTTAGATCGTAAAACAAATTTGATACTAGTGCTTTCATTATTTAATGTTCTCATGTACTAGGCTCGTTCAGTAAATGATGGACCAATAAAATTTTGCAGTCGTTAGTATTACACAGGAAAACGTACTTTTAAGTGGTTCAAATTTGATGCGCGAAGTTTCGAACAGGTTCGACAGGTGTCAGAGCCGCGGTGAACCAGCAAAATGGCGTCTACGCAAGACGTTCGTCACAAGGAAAGTGCTGTAATTGAATTCTCGGTTACGACGAAAGTAACAGTAGTGAACATCTACAAACGTTTGTGTACAGAGTACTGTAACGATGCAGTTAATAAAACTGTTGGGCGATCAATAAGGAGACATAATACGCCAGAAATTGCAGAAAATGAGCTCCATGCTCGACCACGTTTGAGGCGTCCTGTCACAGCCACTGCTCCAGACACGACAAACCGTGCTTTTACCATTATTCGCGCAGACCGGATCAATACAACTCGCCTTAAGGTTCTACACCTATCAGTGACGGTTGGAAGCGCTAGTGCAATGACAGACTATCATAATCAATAATAACATCCTCTCTTTCAGGAGTGCTAGTTCTGCAAGGTTCGCAGGAGAGCTTCTGTAAAGTTCGGAAGATAGGAGACGAGGTACTGGCGGAAGTAAAGCTGTGAGGACGGGGCGTGAGTCGTGCTTGGGTAGCTCAGTTGGTAGAGCACTTGCCCGCGAAAGGCAAAGGTCCACAGTTCGAGTCTCGGTCCGGCACACAGTTTTAATCTGCCAGGAAGTTTCATAATCAAAGGTGTGCTCAAGATTGATTACACGAATGCTCACGAGACACTGAGATATTCAAAGAAAAGCCACTTCATCTTAACTATTGGAGCAGTTTGAGGCCAATGGAGAGGTATTTCTGTCATGAATTGATACACGTGACGGAACCTGGTTCATCACTTCGAGTCTAAAAGAAGTGACACCACAGAACTTACAAGTACATGGCGAAATTAGGTTGGACACCACTGTGTCATCCGACATATAGCCCAGACCTGGCACTCTCTGATTTCTATCCGTCTGGACGACTACGTGACAATTTGAAGATTATGAGAGCGTAACTCATGCAGTGAAAATATGGCTACGAGCATAGAACAAGAGCTTTTACAAACAGGGAATACATGCTCTTTGTAACGCTGGCGTTTAGTTCTAGAACGTGACGTAGACTATGTATGTAGAAGAACAGTACATGTACATGAAATGTTGACTTACATCATCACCGAATTGTAACTCTCAAGAATAACTATGTTCTGAGAAAAAAATGTGGAGTATTATTTACTAAACGATCCTCCAATGAATAAATGTTGTTAAAGGTGACAACATAATGAAAAAAATTGGGTTATTAATCTGAAACTGATCTGAGATCCATAATGTGCCTAAAATTATTTAAAGAAACAACCGAAGTCATGAAACGAGCAACGTCGCACAGTCATTAAGAAATTACGCTGTTCTGGAGATGATGGTTCTAAAACTGTCCCCAGGCATCTAGATCTAGGTTTCTACCTCTTTCCCTAATTGCTTCGCATCTGTGATAGGAGAGCTGTCAACGAGACAAATGTCCACCACGCCCTTTTCTGACTTCCTGTATTGGGGGGGTGAGGGGCTAGACAGTCGAGAACGAGCCACCGAGCTCGTTAACAAGTGATACTCTTCGTTCAATTTCCTTGGGAGACACTCAAGCACAATTCTCAATTCTTTGTCATATATAAGGGGTACTCAAAAGAAAACGAGACCGATGGAGAAAAGTAAGTAAACTGTGTATTATTTATCCCACTGTGGAACAATACGGTCAGTGCTTTCATGGAAAAATGGTTGCTGGTGCCTGCGGAACCATGATTGTGCCCTGGCGTGTTCCTCTTCGTCCGAATCAAATCGATGACCACGAATGTCTTTCTTTAAGATTCCAAAAAAATGGAAATCGCATGGGGGAGAGATCGACACTGTATTGAGGATGTGTAAGGGCTTTCCAGCGAAACTTCTACAGTCGGGTGAATATTATCCTGCAACATTCCCATGCGTTTGGACTTTATGGTGCACCTAATTTTTTGTAGTGTCCCTGCACCGCTGTACATTACTTGTGGCGCTGTCCTTCAGAAAGTCAATGAGCACCTGGTTGATGAACGGCATCATGCTGTTGCAAGATAATGCGTACCCACATGTTGCCAAGGTTGTTTCGACTACGCTGCAGACATTTCGCTGCGAAAGCGTTACATATCCTCCATACGTCTTTGATCTCTTCCGAAGCTATTTCCATATTTTTGGAGTCGTCGGTTTGCTTCGGACGAAGTAGTGCAACCCAGGGTAGAACCACGGTTCCGTAGGCAATCACAAACATTTCCTCATGAAAGCATTGACGTCTTGTCTCACAGTAGGATAAATGTGCTAGAAGTTATGACAATAGCTTCTGAAATAATAATGTTTACTTACTTTTTGCCTACACGCCCCGTTATCGTTTGACTGTCGCCTATGCTAATAAGATAACCTTCCCATTTCTCCACTGCTGCTCAACAAGAAGAACTGCGTCTATTTTAACAAGCAAAATTAATTTCGAAGCTTTCTCAGTATGCAGTAATCCAGTCCACTGTTGTGTATACCGAACAAGACCAACCCTATAAAGTTAAAAATGTGTGTGAAATCTTATGGGACTTAACTGCTAAGGTCATCAGTCCCTAAGCTTACACACTACTTAAGCTAAATTATCCTAAGCACAAACACACACACACACACACACACACACACACACACACACACACACACACCCATGCCCGAGGGAGGACTCTAACCTCCGCCGGGACAAGCCGCACAGTCCATGACTGCAGCGCCTTAGACCGCTCGGCTCAACCCATTTAAGTTTACGACATAAAGGAATTACAGACATTGGCTGCGAGTGGGCATTGATTAGATCAGTTGGGAAGGTTGAAAATTTATACTGGATGGGGATTAAAACCCGGGTCTCCTGCTTACCAGGCAGATGCGCTGGCCACTGCGCCATCTGGACACAGCGGTCATCGCTACTGCACAGACTAACCTAGCTCGCCTCCCGTCACACCTAAATTCTCAACCTATTCACACGCTACGAGCGTAGTGTCCCTTGCCCATTACCCTCACTACTCGCGGCATTTCGCTGATTCCCGTAAGAGTTCGAGCCTGATGTGTATCCGCACTGAAGAGATCGTACATCATTTAAGTATCTCATTCTGATGGCGGTTGTTCTCCTCACTTGACTATGGTCAAGCTTGTTTGTACAGACAACTAATAACTAAAACGACTATTGCTGTCACTGTTTAAAATGAAACTGCGCACATTGCGGCAACTGTGATTTTAAAACTACAACTGCAGCTAACATTTAGAAATTTCGTTTGCACCAGAAACGTCCAGTCTTTAAGATGCTCCAATCGTCTGCCAGAGTGCGAATACGCAAGATCTGGGGCCACAGCTCTTATAGTGTATATGAATGAAGAAATGTCTCTGAGAGTAACTGTTAACATATATTCGAGTCATTAATTAGATTATGCAGCACCTTACGAGCTGTTCAGTCGTAAGTATCAGCTTGTAGAGTGGGAAAGACTGATAAATGAGTGGATGAATGAAACTCATCTAGAACGCTATTCAGTGTCTCTTGCACTGTCCTGTCTGAGATTTCCATTTCGAGTCTGTTCAGAAGCGCATGTGTAGTCAGAAAATACTGCTGTTCGTAAATGTTGCTGGCTATGCTCTCCATTTGGTTCTGAACATTGTTATGATCTTATTAGTGCATTTACGACTCCTTCAAAGTGCCACTTACCTACGTTAATGAATACGTGACGTCTCTTCTCGGAATTCAGCAGATGGCTATTCAGCATTTCAATGAACTTTTGATTGATGCCTCATTGCAAATCAATCTTCGGAAGGGCCCTGAAAAATGAGACGACATTATTATATTTTTTCTAATACAGCAAATATATAAACAGGAATGGGTGAAATATTCATCACAAGTTACAGCTATGGGAGCATAAATCTAGACGCTCCTCTCTGGTAGTCTGGGATACAGTTCTCAACTTTAATACTGATTCACGCTTCATACAGAAGCTTGCAATTTCAGTATGATCAACGCAGCGAATACATCAACCAAAGTAAAATGTTTTAAATCCACGAAATAGTTAATAACATTCATGAGGTTTGTTTTGTTTAGAATAACCGCAACTTTAATATCTCTTAATTTCATTCGTGTAGCCCAATTATGCAGTATCCAAATAACTTTATGAACGAAATTATACAAATAAGTGATCTTTTTCCAAGGACTTTGGGACAAGTAAATAACGGTCGGTAATGAATATTTAGCTTTCTTTTGACGTAAAGAATTTATACCTTATAGCAGCAACGGGTTTAGCTTATGGTATCTGTTCAAAGTGACGAAACCATATTCAGTTCTCATGGCGTCAAAAAAGCCTACGCCAGAACTGTACGCATCTTATGAATCAAAATTAACTTTCATACTATTTTAATTTAAGCTGATGGCCAATTAGATGTATAATTCAGCGTATCTAAATGATAGTCCCTCACAATTTGCCATTTTCGTTCGCATGCAGATCTTCCTCCCGAACAGGCCATGAAGGCCCAAAGGTACCGACCGGCCGCCGTGTCATCCTCAGACCACAGGTGTCACTGGATGCAGATATGGAGGGGCATGCGGTCAGCACACCGCTCTCCCGGCCGTATGCCAGTTTCCGAGACCGGAGCCGCTACTTCTTAACCAAGTAGCTCCTCAGTTTGCCTCACAAGGGCTGAGTGCATCCCGCTACCCAACAGCGCTCGGCAAATCGGATGGTCACCCATCCAAGTGCTAGCCCAGCCCGACAGCGCTCAACTTCGGTGATCTGACGGGAACCGGTGTTACCACTGCGGCAAGGCCGCTGACTTTCGCATGCAGATGGTGTTTATAATATACTGGCGTGTGAAACTTAAGATGAAAGTAATTTTTGCTTGATGTGCCTCTGCCAAGCAACATAGCTCGCTGAAATTTGGACCATGCACAGAAAACTGCTACAGTATAGTTAAGAAGGTAACTGAAGGAAATATGCACGACGACGTAGAGAAATTACACTTAACTCACCGTGATTCATGATGGTCCCTTGGACAGTACGAAAGGTGGTACATGTGTGATCACCACAAACGGCAGGGAATTCTCTACAACGTGCTAACATGCTGGCTACAAGACTGATGAGTTCTTGCAGTAGAGCATTTCATTTCTCCACCAGCGCGGTTGACAACTGCTGAATAGTCATTGGTGCATGTGGAGGTGCTGCTATATGTCTCCCCAACGCATATCAAATGTGCTCGACGGGGTTTAAGACGGAGAACGGACAGGCCAGTCCATTCGCCGAATATATTCTCATGCCAAGAGCTGCTCCACCTGCTCTGTTACGTGTGATAGCGGATTGTTGTTCACGAAAATGAAGTCAGGGCCGGATGCACCTCTGAAAACACGCACATGGGCAACGAGTACAGTGCCGCGATAACTTTGCAAGTGAGTGTAATGCGTTCAAATATGTTGAGGTCAGCACACTCATGCAGCATTATGCCTCCCCACAGCATACCACCTGGACCACCAAAACGATCATGTTTGACAGTGTTTCTGGGGGCATTACGTGTTCCACCTCTCGCCATATAAGGGTACGTTCAGTACGTGACCACGTTGCAGAGCATGCACTGCCGTTCTTGGTGATCACAAACCATAATTAAGAACATATCTCGCTTTTTCTAATGTCCAGAGTACTACCATGAATTGCGCGTAATTTTTTAAAATAAAGTGTCATTTCTATTCGTCCATTTGTGTATTTCTTACTATTACCTTCTTGTCACAGTTCTTTGTACGTATTGTTCAAATTTAATCGAGGTGTGATTACTTGGCAGTGACAAATCATGCATAAGTTACTTTCGTCCTTAAGTATTGCACACCACTGTTATGAACTGGGGTGAAAGAGGCTTAGACAAACAAAGCTCACCAGAAAAATGCCAAAATAAAAAAAACATGCAGTGTTATTATGATGTAAATCAAGCGATTCTATTTGATCACAGGATTACGGTACTCAAATTGTATTTTCTTTAGACGCAGTATTACGATAATTATAGATGAATCTTTATCGCTGTTTTCATCAACAACAATACTTCGTCATTTAAATGGAAGTGGTTATCGGAGTCGGGTTAATTTGACGGCTTTTATATATACAGCGTGGTCCATTGATAGTGACCGGGCCAAATATCTCATGAAATAAGCATCAAACGAAAAAACTACAACGAACGAAACTCGTCTAGTTGGAAGGGGGAAACCAGATGACGCTATGGTTGGCCCGCTAGATGGCGCCGCCATAGGTCAAACGGATATCAACTGCGTTTTTTTTTAAATAGGAGCCCCAATTTTTTATTACATATTCGTGTGGTACGGAAAGAAATATGAATGTTTCAGTTGGACCACTTTTTCGCTTTGTGATAGATGGCGCTGTAATAGTCACAAACATATGGCTCACAATTTTAGACGAACACTTGGTAACAGGTAGATTTTTTTAAATTAAAATACAGAACATAGGTACGTTTGAACATTTTATTTCGGTTGTTCCAGTCTGATACATGTACTTTTGTGAACTTACTATGTATGTGTGTGTGTGTGTGTGTGTGAGAGAGAGAGAGAGAGAGAGAGAGAGAGAGAGAGAGAGAGAATCAGGACTAGCAGTACTCTCACGTCCGGCCTAGTGGGATAGTTAATGGCAGACATGGTCCACGAAATTTATTACGTCCGATGTACAATACGTTAGCAAAGTGGGGTTAATTCGCAAAAGGGAAAACTCAATTCAAAAACTTGGACCACGGGGAGGGCAAATGATGAAGTAAATACAAGTAGGAATACCTGTATGGAAACGGACAGATAACTTCGAGCAATTTTACGTTGTGGGAAAGTGTGTGTTATGTTAATTCAGGTCTAACTTTTATCAAGTTAAAATTTAGGTTATTTTTTACAAAGCAGTTTTCGTCTGAAGAACTGCAATTGATTTTAGGCTGGCGAAGGGCGCAAATAATGCAAAAGAATTACGTCATACGCGGACGGAAATATCCTATGAGGGAGAAGGTAGGACGTTAAAAATACATCAAATGGGCCACATATTTCTCAGTTTCTACACAAGGTTCATTCCATGGTTACCGACTTAAAATATGAATAATTTACATTGAAGTATTATTATGTAAATAAAAAATAGATAGACCTAAATATGACACTACATACAGCGAAGGTCTATGATGGAGCTCTGTTGATTTGCCATAAAACAAAGGAACAGCGTGCTCACAGACGTAACAAAACCTTCATTTTTCATAGAATGACTAATAAATTTGTTGATACTATAGTTTTATACAGAAACAGTTTGTGTTGTGTGTACCATCTGTTTTGAACATCTAATAAACTATGTGTGACCCGTTGAAACAACCATCTTGGTCACACATACGTGTCAGCGATGGTTAGTCGCTATTGTTGCATCTGTTTTCACTTTCTGGGTATTATTTATTATCCAGTTTTACTCTATTGTTGTTCTACACAGGCGCAGATATTAACGACACTGATGTTGCAGTTGGGCAAAACGGGAATCACGGGATTATTTTAATCAATGAAGTAGTCTTAGAGGGAAGATGGTCCAGGTTTCTAGAACTTTCAGTACAGGGTTACGCCGTGGGAACCACCCAGGATGGTTTGAATGTGTCCCTATCGACTTGCAAGTCGCATATTTCTCATTCATCACTCATAGGTTAATTGATTAAAAATGACGAACTCACATGAGCACAACGTGAAGACGTTGTCGACAAACAGCCCCCCATTTCACCCCCCCTTCCCCTCCTCTCCACGGTTCTTCCCATGCCGGTACTGTGTGTGTAAATGTCAGCCAGGCACCTCCACGCGCCACTATAATACGGAGACTTTTTCAAAGCGCTCGCACTTTTTTACGGCTTTCGTGCGCAATGGTCGCGAGAAATGCTCGCAGCCTTTTTGTTCGTCGCTGCCTGTTTCAACAGCTCGCTGCGCAAGAGGTGAATGTGTGCGGGGCTCAGGACACAGAATGACTAACGCTCTGAAGCTACTCACCGACCTTTTCAATTTTCTCGAGCCACGTAATTTCTGCACATTTTAAACTCCGCTTTGGTTCTCATTATGACCAAATAGTACTGACGTAATTACGTATCACAAAATAACTGTAGCAGGATTTAAAGAACTATAGAAATACAACACACTGAAAACGGTAATTATACAGAAAAGAAAAAAAGGAAAGTATAGTGCGAGATTTCTTTAATATCATTTTGTAGTGGTATAATATCCGTTACGCTCAATGTTGAATCTTCCCAGCAGATAGATAAAATATTATTAATAATAATAATAATAATAAAATTTGTTGACTCACACTTCTGTACATGGTATCTATATAATAACAGTTTAAATAACAAGTTGTTATTAAGTTAACTATGTTGTTAAAGTACTCAAGAGTATCTTTCAGGTGCTCAGTAGAAGTGCCTTCTGCAGTTTCCAACAGAGCGCAGGATGTAGGTTTTAGGTCCCGTGAGTTCTCAACAAACAGTTTTCGGGTAACTCCTTCGTTCGATATTAGCTCAGAGACGACATGCGCAGACTTCTGTTTCAACATGGGTTCTACCTCATCTGTCAGAACCCTGCATTAGGCCACCTCATTACAGGTGGTTTGCACATTTTGGGCACTGAGTGACTTGGTCAGCTTTATTCACCACTTCCGTCAAGTCAATTACAGCGGATAGTTTCACTGATTATGGTGTTGCGATTCCAGCAAATTTTTAACTTTTCGTTTTCAGCAACAGTGATAGGATCGTTCCACTACTATGCAGAGAAGTCTTTCAGTAACTGATTCTGCTGTCAGGTACTTGTCGTGGCTTATTATGGCCACCTCATCACGGTTAGAAAACATTCCATAGGTTGCAATGTTTTATATCAAGATACAAACTGTGACACCATCTTCTAATGATCCCCACACGTTGTGCACCTATCGCCTATTCCTTCCTCTTTCAATGTATACTGCCATTATCTCCTCGTTGCAATGACTTATTATTGTTATACTAATAATAATAATAATAATAATAATAATAATAACAACTTCTGGAGCAACACATGGTCAAACCCGGTACAACATAACAGGCATGCACGGTGGATACAAGCAGAAACAGATACATACAAGATGATACCACAAATGCCTGAATTGATAATTTTGCAACATGAAGTCACCCAAGCAATTAATTCTACTCACAATTGGAAAGCTCCTGGGAAAGATAAAATAGCAAATTTCTGGCTAAAGAAGTTCACCTCAACACATTCACATCTAAATTATTTAACAGTTACATTGCAGACCCATACACATTCCCTGATACACTTACACATAGAATAACTTATCTGAAACCTAAAGATCAAGCAGACACAGCAAATCCAGCTAAATATCGCCCCATAACATGCCTACCAACAATATACAAAATATTAACTTCAGTCATTACACAGAAATTAATGACACATACAACACAGAACAAAATTATAAATGAAGAACAAAAAGGCTGTTGCAAAGGAGCACGAAGATGTAAAGAGCAACTGGTAATAGATGCAGAGGTGACATATCAAGCTAAAACTAAACAAAGGTCGCTACACTATGCATACATTGATTACCAAAAAGCTTTTGATAGTGTACCCCACTCATGGTTACTACAAATATTGGAAATATACAAAGTAGATCCTAAATTGATACAGTTCCTAAACATAGTAATGAAAAATTGGAAAACCACACTTAATACCAAACAAATTCAAATAATATCACATCACAGCCAACACAGATTAAGCGTGGAATATACCAAGGAGACTCATTAAGTCCTTTCTGGTTCTGCCTTGCTCTGAACCCACTTTCCAACATGCTAAATAATACAAATTATGGATACAATATTACTGGAACATACCCACACAAAATCACACATCTGCTATACATGGATGATCTAAAACTACTGGCAGCAACCAATCAACAACTCAACCAATTACTAAAGATAACAGAAGTATTCAGCAATGATATAAATATGGCTTTTGGAGCAGACAAATGTAAGAAAAATAGCATAGTCAAGGGAAAACACACTAAACAAGAAGATTACATATTGGATAACCACAGCGACTGCATAGAAGCGATGGAAAAAACAGATGCCTATAAATATCTAGGATACATACAAAAAATAGGAATAGATAATACAAATATTAAAGAAGAACTAAAAGAAAAATATAGACAAAGACTAACAAAAATACTGAAAACAGAATTGACAACAAGAAACAAGACAAAAGCAATAAATACTTATGCTATACCAATATTGACCTACTCATTTGGAGTAGTGAAATGGAGTAACACAGACCTAGAAGCACTCAATACACTTACACGATCACAATGCCACAAATATAGGATACATCACATACATTCAGCAACAGAAAGATTCACATTAAGCAGAAAGGAAGGAGGAAGGGGATTTATCGACATAAAAAAACCTACATTATGGACAGGTAGACAATTTAAGAAAATTCTTCATAGAACGAGCAGAAACTAGCAAAATACACAAAGCAATCACTCATGTAAATACATCGGCTACACCACTGAAATTTCATAACCACTTCTACAATCCTTTAGATCACATAACAACAACAGATACGAAGAAAGTAAATTGGAAAAAGAAAACACCCATATCATCTAACACAGCCACACATCGATCAAGACGCATCCAACACATGGCTAAGAAAAAGCAATATATACAGTGAGACGGAAGGATTCATGATTGCAATACAGGATCAAACAATAAACACCAGATATTACAGCAAGCATATTATTAAAGATCCCAATACCACAACAGATAAATGCAGACTTGGCAAACAACAAATAGAAACAGTAGATTACATCACAAACAGATGTACAATACTAGTAAATACAGAATACCCCAGAAGACATGACAATGTAGCAAAAATAATACATCAACAGCTTGCCTTACAACATAAACTTATAAAACAACATGTTCCCACATACAAGTATGCACCACAAAATGTACTGGAGAACGATGAATACCAATTATACTGGTACAGAACCATTATAACACACAAAACAACACCACATAACGAACCTGACATCATACTCACCAATAAAAAGAAAAAATTAACACAACTAATCGAAATATCCATACCCAATACAACAAATATACAAAAGAAAACGGGAGAAAAAATTGAAAAATACATCCAACTGGCTGAGGAAGTCAAGGACATGTGGCACCAGGATAAAGTTGACATTATACCAATTATACTATCAACTACAGGAGTCATACCACACAATATCCACCAGTACATCAATGCAATACAGCTACATCCAAACTTATATATACAACTACAGAAATCTGTAATTATTGACACTTGTTCAATTACCTGAAAGTTCCTAAATGCAATATAACATATACCGTACAGTTAAAAGGAAGTCACGCTTGATCAAGGTCCGCGTCACCTTCCATTTTTAACCAGACATAACGTCTGAGACAAGAAAGAAATAATAATAATAATAAATTATTATTACAGTTTCACGAATTGTAGCTATTCTCCGTACAGCACTGTCACAGTAGTTTGGTTGTAATTACGCATACGGCATCATTACTGAAAACAGAGTGGTCCAAGAGACAAGCAATGTTTTAACTTGTTTGCCGTTTTGGCTTTATTCTGGTTTTCTTTAAACAAGTGATGTCAAAATAAGTTCAAAAATGGTTCAAATGGCTCTGAGCACTATGGGACTTAACATCTGAGGTCACCAGTCCCCTAGAACTTAGAACTACTTAAACCTAACCAACCCAAGGATATCACACACATCCATGCCCGAGGCAGGATTCGAACCTGCGACCGTAGCGGTCGCGCGGTTCCAGACTGAAGCGCCTAGAACCGCTCGGTAAAAATAAGTGACGTTTCAAAAGTCAAATTAAATCCAAAGACAAGTTCTAACAAATTGTCCTGACAATGTCCAGTGCCAAGCGTGATCTAAAAAGATTAGCATTTAAGAGATCCTTGGATTCCTTAGATGTGACTTGTAGACTGCATATTACTGATTTATTTCCGAGTATTTGTGCTTGGTGCTGCAAACAGAAGAAACAGTAATGCAGCAGAAAGAGCAGATCTCTGTCTTCTTTCGCAGTACGTGAGTCGAACCCTCCCTCTTTGCTGCGGAGCGCATACTGACAACGGTTAATAGCAATGCGATAGGATATTGCAGTGATATCCAAAGGAACAGTACATCGTAATTCGGAATAACAAAGGCACTGTGGTATCATACTTATCAGCCAACACCGGACAAGCGACTTTCGAGCTCGGATAGCCAAATGGTAAGGCGACTGCTCGCGATAACCAGTAAATCTGGCACGGAGTTCCGGTACGGCACAAATTTTCATAGTCATTCCATTGTACAGCTGATGGTAGTCCATATTCACAATTGCGAATACATTTCATGTAATTAATAGCAAAGTCTTCTGGACAGAGAAGCAAACATATTCCGCCGAAAGCGAATGTGGCGGTTCCCAACATGCTCACCCCAGAGGCGCTGATTATGCAACCCGCGCAGCGTACTCTCATCTATGCGTCTTTGCAACCAGTTTAGTGGACCAGCCAAAATTGGAGAAATATAAAACGCGTAAACCTGATTGATAACATTTCTGCTTCAAGCAGTCAGCTACGTCAGATTGTGGTAACTGGAATGTAAGTATCGTGCTCTCTTATGGCATGAAAAACTAACACCCTTGGGAAAAAAGGATGGTATTTGGGACAGATTTTTTACGTTTTATTTACTTGAACTGTCATTTATTTTGTTTAGTTCGAACAGCTCAGAAAAGCCGTCGACTATTAGTCATCAGCGACGAACTACTATATGAATGTTGGTACAGATACGAGCATGCCAGAGCACTGTCTTCGCAATAGCTGGCTCGTACACACGCATTAATGACCTCTTGAAAGAACTTCCACAGTCAACAAGACTTTTGCAAACAACTCAGGCGGATCTTGCATGACTGATGGCACCCACGGTGTTTGCACTTTGTCTAGACAATTTGTTAGAGCCTGCGAATGTATCTGTCATTAGCCGTCGACTTCACCTGTAGTCTGCTCTCACGGTAAATCAGAGACGTAACTGCTGCTCAGCCCGTGGACAAACACTGAACTACTACTCAGCCTCTCTCTCATAGACCCGCTTTCAATCGTAAATTCATGGAAAAAATGATGCCTGCTAAACGTTTCCACTATTCGTACTTGTAATTAACCTCTCAAGTAATTTTTGTCACGAAACAGCGTTTATAAATATTGCGTGGAGTGTTTCTTAAGTCACGGCATCCCAGCAAGGGGAACACACACTTGATGTAACAATTGATTCATCACAACTTATTATTTTATATGGAGGTATACACTAGATTACTTCCTCGAAACTCTCTTCTGTTTTACGAAACATTTTTCTCGATTTTAGCAACAAATTACGCAAGTTGCAGCACCGTGAAAGGATCTTCACAAATGAATGTCATTTAGCTCACATAAGAACTGCAATGGTATAAAGGTGTGGTTAACTATACTCAGCAGCAAAATAAAACTGCATGAGAAAATCTGAATGTAGTGAAGCAGATACGTACTGTGGTGGTATTCTTGCATATCGAACCAAACACTTCTTTGTGTGTCCTAGAAGAAACGAGTCTCGATGATGTCTACCTCAGTCCGGAATTCAGATGCACTGGCTACTCGAAGAACGCTTGCGAGAAACGGATCATTGAATTATGATCGCGCCAGTATAGCAACGCTGTCTGCGGTGCAAGAAAGCCTTTCACACATATTCCAATAGTTGGATGTACGTTATGACGTTTAGCACTTCAGGAACTCAATGAACGATGGGTAGCAATGCCGGCTCTGACAGCCGCCTGATGTCGCGGTCGCTACTGAGGCTGGGTCGCGCAAGGCAAGGCACCCAAGCTGGTGACGTAGGGCACATCCCACGGACTACGAGTCACTGTGTACACACCTGACACTATCGTTCAGAAAGTGGTAGTCGACTCGCGCATTGGCTACCTCCATATGAATCTAGTCGCTTCATGGTTGCTTAGTTTGACGGCAGTGGTGAGTTATGCTATCTCAACGGAAAAGAATTAACGAGAGAGCAAGAGCTTATTCGCAACAAACATGCAGGAAGAGTCGCAAAACGTCTAAAAAGTATGTAATTTACAGAGACTAGGCATACTGCTTCTGTAGGGAAACACACTGGCCGTCGTGTAACAATTTATTTTAATTGTACATAACTCCATGGCAACTCGAAAGTAAAATAAATATGTAAATAATTTTTTTTTACTGTAACACCTTTTAAAGTGGACCAATACGTATAAAATAATTTCTCTTAGTCCCACACAGATTCCTCACACAATACAGATAGCACCGAAAATTTGTGACTGTGAATGTTTAATAGCTATGAGAATACTTGTAAAATTTAAAACGAAAATCGTGGATCGCACGAAATAGAGAACTGATGCATGAATACTTCACCTGAGTCAGTAACAATTTTATTGAACTGCAGACGATATGAATTTTTCTGTGATTTTTCTCAACGACCGCTACTCTCCACACTACTTACGAAACACACAAAAAAAATCTGCATCACTTCGGTTCCCAGAACTCCTGAAGGTAAACGTTTACTGTGGATATTGTATCCGAGACACAGTCCCTTTGACTGTTCAGAGATATCACTAGACCCACCCAAAGATGTAAACAACCATGCATGAGCAGCGCCTATTAGACGGAGGGGTCCGGCAGCTGATCAGTTCCTGTAATTCCTCCAGGAAGGAGGAACACGGCTCATGTTGTCTGTAGTTCAACCATGCCTAAACGGTCAATACCGCGCTTCGATCGCGTCCGCATTGTTACCTTGTGTCAGGAAGGGCTTTCAACGAGGGAAGTGTCCAGGCGTCTCGGCGGGAACCAAAGCGATGTTGTTCGGACATGGAGGAGATACAGAGAGACAGGAACTGTCGATGACGTACTTCGCTGAGGCCGCCCAACGGCTACTACTGCAGTGGATGACCGCTACCTACGGATTATGGCTCGGAGGAACCCTGACAGCTATACCAAGAAGTTGAATAATGCTTTTCGTGCAGCCATAGGACGACGTGTTACTACTCAAGCGCAACTTCACTCCCGACGTCCATGACGTGGTCCATCTTTGCAGCCACGACACCACGCAGCGCGGTACAGATGGGGCCAATAACATGCCGAACGGGCTGCTCAGGATTGGCATCATGTTCTCTTTAGCGATGAGTTTCGAATATGCTTCAATCAGATAATCGTCGGAGACGTGTTTGGAGGTAACCCGCTCAGGCTGAACGCCTTAGACACACTGTCCAGGGAGAGAAGCTAGCTAGAGATTTCCTGCTGCTTTAGGGTGGCATTATGTGCGGCCCACCTACGCCGCTGGTGGTCATCGAAGGCGCTGTAACAGCAGTACGATACGTGAATGCCAACCTCCAACAGAGAGTGCAACCATATCGGCAGCATATTGGCGAGGCATTCGTCTTCATGGACGACAATTCGCAACCCCATCGTGCACATCTTGTGAATGACTTCCTTCAGGATAACGACATCGCTTGGCTAGAGCAACCTGCATGTTTTCGAGACATGAATCCTATCGAACATGCCTAGGATAGATGGAAAAGGGCTGTTTATGGACGACGTGACTCACCAACCACTCTGCGGGATCTACGCCGAATCGCCGTTCAGGAGTGGGACAATCTGGACCAACAGTGTCTTGATGAACTTGTGGATAGTATGCCACGACGAATACAGGCATGCATCAATGCAAGAGGGCGTGCTACTGGGTATTAGAGGTACCGGTGTCTACAGCAATCTGGACCACCACCTCGCGAAAGTCTCGCTGTGTGGTGGTACAACGCGCAATGTGTTGTTTTCATAAGTAATAAAAAAAGGCGGAAATGATGTTTATATTGATTTCTATTCCAATTCTCTGTAATAGTTCCGGAACTCTCGGAACCGAAATGTTGCAAAACCTTTTTTGATATGTGTATTATCTGTTGCATGTGTTCCAAGTTTATCGTTTTAAAATTTACAAGAATTTTCTTGACTAACAAAAATTCACATGCACAAATTACCAGGACTATCTGTGTAGGGTTAGGAATACATAAGGAGCCAGGAGAAATTATTTTGTAATATTTAGTTCGTTATACAAATGTGTTACATTAAAACGCTTTTTAATCAAACAATCAATGCCTTCTCCAAGCGATAGCAATGGAGATACTATAGAAGACAGTGCTTCCAAAGCAGAGTTACTAAACACAGTCACCCGAAATGCCTTCACAAAAGACGAGGAAGTAAATATTTCAGAATTCGAATCGAGAACAGCTGCCAACATGAGTAACGTAGAAGTAAATATCCTCAGAGTAGTGAAGCAACTCAAATCACTTAATAAAAGCAAGTCTTCTGGTCCAGACTGTATACCAATTAGGTTCCTTTCGGAGTATGCTGATGCATTAGCTCCATACTTAACAATCAAACAATCGTTCGCTCGACAAAAGATCGGTACCTAAAGAGTGGAAAGTTGCACAGGTCACACCAATATTCAAGAAAGGTAGTAGGAGTACTACTAAATTACAAGCCCATATCGTTTACGTCGATATGCAGCAGGATTTTGGAACATATATTATGTTCAAACATTATGAATTACCTCGAAGAAAACGGTCTGGCTCAAATGGCTCTGAGCATTATGGGACTTAACTTCTGAGGTCATCAGTCGCCTAGAACTTAGAACTACTTAAACCAAACTAACCTAAGGACATCACACACCCATGCCCGAGGCAAGATTCGAACCTGCGATCGTAGCGGTCGCGCGTTTCCAGACTGTAGCGCCCAGAACCGCTCGGCCACCCCGGCCGGCGGAAACGGTCTATTGACACACAGTTAACATTGGTTTAGAAAACATCGTTCCTGTGAAACACAACCAGCTCTTTATTCACATGAAGTGTTGAGTGCTATTGACAAGGGATTTCAGATCGATTCAGTATTTCTGGATTTCCGCAAGACTTTTGACACTGTACCACACAAGCGGCTCGTAGTGAAATTGCATGCTTATGGAATACCGTCCCAGTTATGTGACTGGATTTGTGATTCCCTGCCAGAGAGATCACAGTTCGTAGTAATTGACGGAAAGTCATCGAGCAAAACAGAAGTGATTTCTGGTGTTCTCCAAGGTAGTGTTATAAGCCCTTTGCTGTTCCTGATCTATATAAACGATTTGGGAGACAATCTGAATAGCCGTCTTAGGTTGGTTGCGAATGACGCTGTCGTTTATCGACTAATAAAGTCATCAGAAGATCAAAACAAATTGCAAAACGATTTAGAAAAGATATCTGAATGGTGCGAAGAGTGGCAGGTCATCCACATGAGTGCTAAAAGGAATTCGTTAAACTTCGGTTACACGATAAATCAGTCTAATCTAAAAGCCGTAAATTCAACTAAATACAACTAAATACCAAGGTATTACACTTACGAACAACTTAAATTGGAAGGAACACATAGAAAATGTTGTGGGAAAGACTAACCAAAGACTGCGTTTTATTGGCAGGAAACTTAGAAAATGTAACAGACCTACTAAGGAGCCTGCCTACACTACGCTTGTCCGTCCTCTTTTAGAATACTGCTGCGCGGTGTGGGATCCTTACCAGATAGGACTGACGGAGTACATGGAAAAAGTTCAAAGAAAGGCAGCACGTTTTGTATTATCGCGAAATATGGGAGAGAGTGTCACAGAAATGATACAGGATTTGGGCCGGACATCATTAAAAGAAAGGCCTTTTTCGTTGCGACGGAATCTTCTCACGAAATCCCAATCATCAACTTTCTCCTCCGAATACAAAAATATTTTGTTGACACCGACATACATAGGGAGAAACGATCAGCACGATAAAATAAGGGAAATCAGAGCTCGTACTGAAAGATATAGGTGTTCGTTCTTTCCGCGCGCTATACAAGATTGGAATAACAGAGAATTGTGAAGGTGGTTCGATGAACCCTCTGCCAGACACTTAAATGTGATTTGCAGAGTATCCATGTAGATGTAGAAATGAATATTTTCTGCTTTTCAGTCTTGCGTGTGCGAAATTTTTCAATTCGCTTCAACCTTTTTGTTGAGATTACAACAGAGACATGTGGTAAATTTCAGATTTATTTCAGTTTCTCACTACCAGAGTTAAGCAATATACTGTTACCTACTAAGCATTTCTCGCGGAAGACCCTGAATATAAAAATTAGAGAGGAAGGACATCAGGCGCAGCCTTACCAGCAATCATTCTTACTGCGACACATTCGCGACTGAAGCAGGAAAAGGGGAAAATAGCAGTGGTAAACAAAGTACCCTTCAACACACACCAGACAAAAAAGCGAGTTAATATTGCAGTGTCATCCATCTGCGAGCTAAATTGAAAGTTTCAAGTCTCTATCTAATCGGGTAGTTACTTTAAAATCAATTGCGGTCTTTGTATCGAACAGAGGGACAGACAAGAAAGCGACAAATGAAAACATGTTAAAAAAGAGGAAGGAAGATTAAGCTTGACGAACTTAAAAGCGTCAGTCGGTATAGAAGCCGTTCCGGTATCTCTGTATTACGCGGAAACTCTTTCACCAATTGATGTTTCCACCCAATGCTACAATTCAAATATTCATGGTGCCTGTACCTCCTTACAGCTTTCCGAACTCCAGACACTCTCCTGTATACCTTGCGGGACTAGCATTTCTGGAAAAAAATTTAAACACCAGCACAACGAAGTACCTTTTGAGATCATGGTGCCTCCTGAATAGCGCAATTCGTAACGAAGTTGCCTATGGAAGCCAAGGGCGCGGGTTCGTTTCTCGGGCGCGCGCGCGCGCGCGCACGCACAGCTCTTGATCTGTCTGAGAATTTCATTACTGTGTACTGGTGGCTGCAGAATGAGAGGTTCACTCTCATAAATCTGCTAAAACACTGTCTGCATAACGGGGACCTGTCGACGTAGTTAGATGATCATGTTTACCATCTATTCACACGAATATAAATCCACCCTAGCAGCATGTATCATGTTTAAGACGGTACGCTTGATACATTTTCTGATGGCTAAAATCAGACTCTACGTGCATCCGGAAAGAATATATGATTCCTCAGCTTGTAAGAAGAGTCTGTTGCATGATTAACAGCGTATGACCATCGCCTTCAGTACGCACATAACGGTACTACGCACTAACCAGCACTTTATACGTGGTCACTGACGGTAACGCCGAGCAACGACTAGGAAGCGGAAATGATAGCGTTGATGGCCAGAGGGTACTGCGAAGTGAACACAGCGGGTGGTTGGTCGGTCTCTCTCTCTCTTTTCATTTCCTATTACCTTATTACCGAATAACCAACTTTTTCAATGATATTCTGCGTTGCGACAGTTGTCGAAAGCCCTATCCTTTTCATTCAGAACCACGTTTAATATCAATAACTGAGGAGTCAAGAGCATCATCAACTTCAAAAAGTCGATCTCAATTCAGGCGGTATTGGTCAGTTTGTTAAATTATAGTGCCCCTGTGGTTTCGTGGAATATGGCCACAAGTTATACCCGCGGATTCGACATGGAGATGGTACAGCCAATGCGAAGGATGTCTGAAGTCAACAATGTGCACCAATTTTCGCTATTTGCTGGTACGTAGTCGATGGAACAGAACCGCGATCCCATACAAACTGTTCTCGACGCCTGCCAGAGAAAGGCGTCATTGAGGACCCAAGGGCTCGTGAAAGTGGTATGTATGCTCGCCGTTCTTCATAACAACGGGTGACTGCAAAAGGCACTGCAGAAAGTGCTCACAGCTGCTGGTTCCAGTGCTATAATGTGGGACACAACCCTACACGGGTACCGATACTTATATCTCTGCCGTCACATGGCACAAATTATTTGTGATTGACATCGGAGTAACGCCGAAATTGCAATACACAGGGCGTTCCGAAACTATTGGTTCGAATCAATACAGGAGGTAAAGAGCATCAAAACAATACATTTAGTCATTGTACATGTATCGCTGACGGCAATTTCTGATGCTAGGAACGATTTACCCACAAGGCAGTTCTTGCATGCTAATTAAAAAAGTAGTAGCATTCACAGAAACTGCTCGAATGCACGACCATTGGCGTGTATGCACGCAGTACATCGTTGGACCATCGACTGTCATGTCCGTTCGAGGATTCTGGCACGTCCGTGATGGTACCAGCAGCGACAGCAATACTAGAACAAGGTCGTCTTTTGTTTTCACAAAGGTTTCGTACACCAGCTGCTTCATAAGCTCCCAGAGGAATAAATTCCGACACGTGACGTCAGGTGACCCGTGTGGCCACACCAAGGGTCACCTCGGCCGATCCATCGATTTCCGAAGATGGCTCTCTTATGATTCCTCACAGTAACACTGAAATGAGCTGGCGCCCCATTGTGCAGGATGTACATCCTTTGTCTAACATTTAGAGGCACATCCTCCAGCAGTTCTCGCAACAAATTTTCCACGAAGATGTGATATCGCCATCCGTTGAGGCGGAATGGAAGAAGGTATAGTCCAATTAATCTGCCGGAGAGAGTGCAGTTTATTAGCACGAAGTCGCGTACTCGTGAATTCACATGTACCCAAACATGCGAACTGTGGATATTTGAATGTCACTACACATTCCCAATCAGCGACACCGACAACAGCTTACGTCAGCACCACCAACAAAATGCTATACTGCGGTTCCTGTGTTATTCTGAATACGATGCGAAGTTCCTTTGGACGTCCATCCATGTTCAAAGGAACAAGCACTGCGGCAACTACAGCCGTTATTAAATGCATTAAATGTATTCGCAAATGCGAATAAGGAAAACCATCAGCTGTAGAACAGAATGATGACAATGAAAATTTGTGCTGTACCGGGACTCGAACCTGGATTTCCCGCTCATCACGAGCGGTCTTCTTACCATTTGACTATCCAACCACGACTCACGGCCAGGCCTGAGCTTCCATATGTCGCCAAACGTTCTTCTACAACGTGCACTTTTTCATCCGTTATGCATATACGTACAGGTGAAAGTCGCTTCCCCGGTGTCGGCGGATAAACATGATACTGCATTGCCTGAGTCATTCTGAATACGATGCAATAATGTTGACATTATTATCAACCGCCGCTTACACTATTTGTTTAACGCAAGCGTCGGAGACGTCGACGAGATGCCGCATCCGTAAAACGGCGTAATCGACAGTTGCTCGCAGCAGTTCCGGTGGAATGTGAACGTGTTCCTGTGTACTGGCCTTCAAGATCAGGTAGAGACAACCGAATGTGGTCCTGGCAAATGCGTTCTTTTAGATATCCCCAGAACCAAAAATCACACTGGTTCAGGTCAGGTCATCTTGCAGGCCATGGATCTGGAAAACCTCTGGATACAATACGTTCGTGGATGGTAGCGTTAAGCAGCTATTTCAGTGGGCAAACAACATGAGGTATTGCCCATGCTGTATGAGAACAATGGTTTCCACACAGTTGCGCTCTCCAAAGCAAGAATTGCATGCTGTACAGGGTCGTCTCGATAACGTGCAGACGCCACCGTACCTCTGACAGACCCTTTGGGGGCGTTCTCTTCAAAGAAGAACGGACCGAGAATAAAGTGTTTGTGCATCCACACCACAGTAACATACCGCAATGGCTCCTCGTGTACAACACGGCTTAACAGTATCCCAAATTCGGCAGTTCTGTGTGCTCGCTGCAGCCTGTTGTCTAAAATGTGACTCGTCATTCTATAGTACATTGCCCGGTCACAGGTCACCAAATTCGATCCGTACCAGAAACCGAAGAGCAAATTCAGACTTTGCTGCGGCTCATGAAGTTTCGCTTCTGCACCTTCTGGATGTTCCGTGCGTGTATACCCGTTTAAAACAGCCCGCTAAACTTTCCGTAACGTTGACTATGTGATGGACAATTCTCGTGATATTGGACGAACACTAGCACTACCCGGGGTACGAGCTGCATCGTCAGTTACAGTAACAGCAACCTCGTAAATAACTGCCACCGAGATAGGACGCCTTCCTCTTCCAGGTGCCACACTAAACTCACCCGTGTTTCCTAATTTCATCAACATCATCATCATCACCATCATCATCATCATTTAATGAAATCGGGCCTCTCCTCAGACCTTTCAGTCGGCGATACTCTCTCAATGCAGCACTGTAATTGTTACCGTTCACATATACACTGAAGCGCCAAAGAAACTAGTATAGGCATGCGTATTCAGAGATATGCAAATAGAATACGCCGCTTCGGTCGGCAACACCTGTATAAGACAAGTGTGTGGCGCAATTGTTAGATCGGTTACTGCTGCTACGATGACAGGTTATCAGGATTTAAGTGAGTTTGAATGTAGTGCTATAGTCGGCGCACGAGCGATAGGACACAGCATCTCCGAAGTAGCAATGAAGTGGGAATTTTTCCGTACAACCATTTCACAAGAGCACCGTGAGTGTCAGGAATCCGGTAAAACAGAAAATCGCCGTGACCGGAAAAAAGATACGGTAAGAACGGGACTAATGGCGACTGAAGAGAATCGTTCAACGCGACAGAAGTGCAACCCTTCCGCAAACTGCTGCGCCATCAGCAAGTGTCAGCGTACGAACTATTCAACGAAACATCATCGATATGAGGTTTAGGAGCCGAAGGCCCACTCATGTAGCCTTGATGGCTGCACGACACAAAGCTTTACTCCTCGCCTGGCCCTGTCAACGCCGACATTGGACTGCTGGTGACTGGAAACATGTTGTCTGGTCGGACGAGTCTCGTTTCAAATTGCATCGAGCGGATGGATGTGTTCGCGTATGGAGACGACCTCATGAATCCATGGATCCTGCATGTCAGCAGGGGACGGATCAAACTGGTTGAGGCTCTGTAAAGGTGCATGGCGTGTGCATTTGGAGTGATATGGGACCAGTGATACGTGTAGATACAACTCTGACAGTTGATACGTACGTAAGCATCCTGTCTGATCAGCTGCATCCATTCACGTCCATTGTTCATTCCGACGGTGTTGGGCAATTCCAGCAGGACAACGCGACACCCCACGCGTCCAGAATTGCTACAGAGTGGCTCCAGGAACGCTCTTCTGAGTTAAAACACTTCCGGTGGCTGCCCGATTCGTCAGACATGAACATTATTAAGCATCTCTGGGATGCCTTGCAACGTGCTATTCACAAGAGATCTCCACCCCCTCGAACTCTAGCGAATTTATGGATAGTCCTGCAAGATTCATGGTGTGAGTTCCCCGCATCACTACTTCAGACATTCATGCAATTTTGTCATATGATGGCATGATGGAGACCGTGGCTGTTGTTTGAAGACAAATGTTGATGGTGTTAGGACAGCAACCAGCCACAAATTTACTTTCAGTTCCTTTATTCAAAGGATAACGTTACAGGTTTCAAATCGTTGTGATTCATCCTCAGACGGTTTACACGCTTTCTTTATGATATGTGGTGTGTTTTTACAGATTAATTGTCGTGAAACGTCGGTTTCGAGTGTTTGTTTTCATAACATTCGTCCAACAGATGTAAATGCATTCCCACTGCATCCTCGTTGTTGCACACGTAAATAGTTCTCACTGAACCCTTTAGATTTGTCGCTGAGATCATTTCTACCACGCACCACATGTTTTGATACGTACAAAGAGTTTACAAATTAGGTTAATTTTATGTTTCTTGAAAGCATGTATATTTCTCATTACCTGGCGAGGTAAGCTTAACGCAATTTTGTCATATGATGACATGATGGAGACCGTGGCTGTTATTTGAAGACAAATGTTGATGGTGTTAGGACAGTAACCAGCCACAAATTTACTTTCAGTTCCTTTATTCAAAGGATACCGTTACCGGTTTCGAATCGTTGTAAGCTCTTTGTATGTATCAAAACATGTGGTTCGTGGTAGAAATGATCTCAGCGACAAATCTAAAGTGTTCAGTGAGAGCTATTTACGTGTGCAACAACGAGGATACAGTGGGAATGCATTTATATCTGTTGGTCGAATGTTATAAAAACAAACACTCGAAACCGACGTTACACGACAACTAATCTGTAAAAGCACACCACATATCATAAACAAAGCGTGCAAACCGTCTGAGGATGAATCACAACGATTCGAAACCGGTAACGGTATCCTTTGAATAAAGGAACTGAAAGTAAATTTGTGGCTGGTTGCTGTCCTAACACCATCAACATTTGACTTGAGACATTAGTCGAGTCCATGCCACGTCGTAGTGCGGTACTTGTGCGTGCTCGCGGGAGTCCTACACGATATTAGGCAGGTGTCCCAGTTTCTTTGGCACTTCAAGGTGCGTGGTTTCTCTTCTCGATAGTCATACTGCTATTTACAGCGTGGATGTCATACCGTCATATAAACGGCATACAACGCTAGATTTGCATCTAGTGGCCAAAATTGGAACTAATTGTTTTGTAGTGTAAATCTATTCCGCATTATTTCATCTATCAAGTTTCGCAGAATACGATAATTACGGCCCACACTGTACCTCCGCGAGTAGCTGCACTTTAATTATAACCACCTGGTGCAACGAATTTCCTCGTGTCCGTTCTTCGGCCCTCTCGGTTCGCAGCAGCGGGAAGTGAGGTGCGCAACCGCTCCAGATTCCGCGACCCCGTGGTTCCGCCGTATGGCGAGTCGGCCTCCGGTCTCTGGGGCGGATGGGCGGCCGTCAGCCCCGGCGCGCCGCCCCACGGCACGTCACGTCACGCTACGGTCGGGAGCACCGACAAAGCGCCACCAGAGCTGCAGGCCCGCCGTTACTCCTTTGTCCGCGGCCGTCACAGTCTGTCTGCCGCGCGCAGCCACTGGTGCCGTACCGGTGCCCACCAGCCAAACAAAACGCCGAGCGCCAACCACTAGCTTCTAGGACGCCTCTCGCATTACCAACTGACCTTGTTTCTCAAACAGCTTTTCAGTATAGATGGTCTGCCGAAAAGGTCGCGCGCATTTTATTTGAAGCGCTTCTCTTCAAAGAACGTGCTACTGCGCGAGACGCGTTTGTGCTGAGAACCTGGGTAGGTACTGGTGGCAGTTCAACCACACTGTCGAGAGATGTGCTAAATTCATGAACTTAGGAGAGACTTGGTGTTTGAAGCTTCATCAGCAATTCGCGACACTTTCACTTTTGAAGGGACTAAGCGTTGGGAGTGATACTAGGATCAATACTCTAAAAATTGTTCGCATTTGCCGGCCGGAGTGGCCGAGCGGTTCTAAGCGCTACAGTCTGGAAGCGCGACCGCTACGGTCGCAGGTTCGAATCCTGCCTTGGGCATGGGTGTGTGTGATGTCCTTAGGTTAGTTAGGTTTATTAAGTTCTCAGTTCTAGGGGACTGATGACCTCAGCAGTTAAGTCCCATAGGGCTCAGAGCCATTTGAACCATTTTGTTCGCATTTAGAGTAATCGGCTGGTGGTTACAATTTAACTTCAGTGAGTCGGTTAACTCCAACTGCTCTTACGAAGAACGACTCTGTGCATGTATGTCGGAGACTACAGTAATTTGAAATCATCCCTAAACATTATTACGATATTGCAGTGCCTGTGTTTTTCCAAGGTACGATGCAGTATTTACTCGTACACTACTGCACGCACTTCATAACGGCTGTAGTCGCGCTCATCAGTTCCTTGGGACATGCACGCATGTCCGAAGAAATATTGTATCGCACTTCGGAACAACACAAGCAATGCAATATCGTGTTTATCAACCGACACCAAGCAAGAGACTTTCAATTAAAGTGTCTCTCCTGTACGAGATATACACTCCTGGAAATGGAAAAAAGAACACATTGACACCGGTGTGTCAGACCCACCATACTTGCTCCGGACACTGCGAGAGGGCTGTACAAGCAATGATCACACGCACGGCACAGCGGACACACCAGGAACCGCGGTGTTGGCCGTCGAATGGCGCTAGCTGCGCAGCATTTGTGCACCGCCGCCGTCAGTGTCAGCCAGTTTGCCGTGGCATACGGAGCTCCATCGCAGTCTTTAACACTGGTAGCATGCCGCGACAGCGTGGACGTGAACTGTATGTGCAGTTGACGGACTTTGAGCGAGGGCGTATAGTGGGCATGCGGGAGGCCGGTTGGACGTACCGCCGAATTGCTCAACACGTGGGGCGTGAGGTCTCCACAGTACACCGATGTTGTCGCCAGTGGTCGGCGGAAGGTGCACGTGCCCGTCGACCTGGGACCGGACCGCAGCGACGCACAGATGCACGCCAAGACCGTAGGATCCTACGCAGTGCCGTAGGGGACCGCACCGCCACTTCCCAGCAAATTAGGGACACTGTTGCTCCTGGGGTATCGGCGAGGACCATTCGCAACCGTCTCCATGAAGCTGGGCTACGGTCCCGCACACCGTTAGGCCGTCTTCCGCTCACGCCCCAACATCGTGCAGCCCACCTCCAGTGGTGTCGCGACAGGCGTGAATGGAGGGACGAATGGAGACGTGTCGTCTTCAGCGATGAGAGTCGCTTCTGCCTTGGTGCCAATGATGGTCGTATGCGTGTTTGGCGCCGTGCAGGTGAGCGCCACAATCAGGACTGCATACGACCGAGGCACACAGGGCCAACAGCCGGCATCGTGGTGTGGGGAGCGATCTCCTACACTGGCCGTACACCACTGGTGATCGTCGAGGGGACACTGAATAGTGCACGGTACATCCAAACCGTCATCGAACCCATCGTTCTACCATTCCTAGACCGGCAAGGGAACTTGCTGTTCCAACAGGACAATGCACGTCCGCATGTATCCCGTGCCACCCAACGTGCTCTAGAAGGTGTAAGTCAACTACCCTGGCCAGCAAGATCTCCGGATCTGTCCCCCATTGAGCATGTTTGGGACTGGATGAAGCGTCGTCTCACGCGGTCTGCACGTCCAGCACGAACGCTGGTCCAACTGAGGCGCCAGGTGGAAATGGCATGGCAAGCCGTTCCACAGGACTACATCCAGCATCTCTACGATCGTCTCCATGGGAGAATAGCAGCCTGCATTGCTGCGAAAGGTGGATATACACTGTACTAGTGCCGACATTGTGCATGCTCTGTTGCCTGTGTCTATGTGCCTGTGGTTCTGTCAGTGTGATCATGTGATGTATCTGACCCCAGGAATGTGTCAATAAAGTTTCCCCTTCCTGGGACAATGAATTCACGGTGTTCTTATTTCAATTTCCAGGAGTGTACATAATGGATGTACGAGTACAGGCTGTGGACACATGTTTGACGACATATGAAGGGCTTATTTCAATAGTGGTACAAGACGATTTTTGTTGATTCTGAGATACAGAGTCCTAAAGATAAATGAGCGCTGAAAAATCTGCAGTTGAGATACCAGAAATATTCAAGTATACTTTAGGACTCTGTATCTCAGAATGAACAAAAATGGACTTGTACCACTATTGAAATAAGCCCTTCCTATGGAAGTTTGGGTCTGCCCGTAAGTCGTGGTCGGATAACCTAATGGTAAGGTGACCGCTCGCGATAAGCGAGAAATCCGGGTTCGAGTCCCAGTCTGGCGCAAATTTTCACTGTTGCCATTCGATTATACATGTCCACTTCGTAACAGCGAATACATTTCATGCTAAACATTATTATTTAGAAATATTTGCAGCTATTTTCTACGAACAATATTTTCAGGAACATAATGCGACAGTACACAGCTAAAGCATAAAACTTAAATAGTTATCTTTACCTAGCGTTGCACTAGTGCGGTGATGTATTCGACATTAACAAGCAATGTTTTGAAACCCCATGCAGCAGCAACAGCGTCGCAATTGAGAATTTGCTGACAAGCAGGACGCAGTACGCTGTCCTACACTGCTGACCATAAAAATTTCCGCATCGTGGAGGCCTCATGCAAGAAACGTCGAACTGGCACGAAGTGAGCTACATTCTTTGATAGTCAAATGATCAGCATTTCAGTAGAACCGCGCCGACAACTAACACCCTACACATTCTGTACGGTCTGGATTCCTCATTCAGAAATTGCATTTGGATATTTGTTCATTCCTAGAAGGTGGCGTTATGCCTCGTCTAAGAAGCAGAAACGTCTACCATCATGTGTCAGAATTAGAGAGCGGCAGCATCATGGCATGTCCAGACTGCAGTCTCTGGTTCGCAATAATGCTGTTCGAATTGGTAGGGATCCAACGTCCGTAAACCGAATATGGAATCAACGGGTTTCGTGAGTTACACTCAACGTCACAAAGGATGTCAATGCCAACACGCGACTAGCGCCCGAGAGGACAGACATTGTTAACTGTGCAGGATTATACAGCTACCTAACGTACTTCGCGCCCCGGAATGTTCTATTTTTTTAGCAAAACAAGTATACCCACGGACAGTGCGAAACACCATGGTCTATCAGCACGGCGATCATTGATGCAGCTACCCGTGACGTGGCAGCAGAGAAAAGCGCACTGGCGCTGGTACGCCCAACAGTACTGGACACAAGTTTGCCAACAAATCTTACTTTTTAGTACGAAATAACAGTCAAGGTTGCAAAGTCAGCAGAAGCTGTACTGAAGCGTGTCACCTTTTTGAGGCAACTTCAGAATTTATTTAGGAACTGGGGGCAACGCATTAGTCGTAAGTAGCCAAAACTTTTGGTGTGCGCCTTCGGCGAATGCGTGCAACTGTGCTTAGATAGGGCCACCCTTCTAACCATGACACAGAGATTGTAGTTACCGTGAATACATGACCGCATGTGTGCACATGCAGTCACGTATTAACGGCTATTATATTTTCTATGTGAAGATTAGAATGGTGGCCCTATCTTAGCGTAGCTGCATGCCCTCGCCGAAGGTGCACACCAAAAATTTTTGGCTACTTACGACTAATGCGTTACCTGCAGTTCCTAAACAAATTCTGAAGATGCCTCAAAAAGATGAAACCCGTCAATAAAGCTCCCGTTGACACTGTAACCTAGACTGATTTTTTCCTACTCAAAATTTATCACGGTTGCTGCAACATGGCCATAGAGTAGTAGGATTAAATTTTTTTTTTCTTTTACTAGTCCCGGTTTTGCACGCAGCACCACGATGAAAGTGTGTGTCACCAGATCGCATTCGTTATCGTCAAACCAATTCAGCACCTACCGTAATAATGTGTGTTCCCATTAGATACACAATTTGCCACCGCCAGTTCGCATGGATGGTAATTTGAACATAAACCGATGCATTTTTCAAGTGTTCAGGCCAACAGCTGAGCACTGCCTCTGATGTCCCTGTCAAGTTATCTACCAACAAAATAATGCAAGACTGTAGGTTGCCTGCGCTGTCCCGACCCACGTCGATGCGGAGTATGTTAGACTGTTGCCCCGTCATTCTCTTTCTCCATATCTGGCACCTACTGCTAACACCTGTTCATGGCTTACCGAGGGACCAGCACACACCACTCACCAGCCACTACGATGAATAAAGTCTACGACAGAGTTGAAGCACCACGGGATGATTCGCGTGTAACTGTCCTCCAAGCTCAGCTCTACTCTATGCCCTACTGCATTAGACCCGTTGGTTCCTGCCGGAGGTGGCAGCTCTGTATACTACATTTTCCAACTTGCATACCCCAAATCAGGATGCCACCGTAGCCGAGTGGTCAGTGTAGGTGGCTGCCACATGGGGAGCCCAGCTTCAATTCCCGGTACTGATAATGATTTGTCCTTGGTAGGAGGAGTTGTACGGGGTGCTCTCAGCCTCCCGAAGCCTGCTGAGCAGCTACTAGAATGGGAAGTAGCGGCTCCACGGTCTGGAAAGTCGGCCAAACGGCCGGGAGAGCGGTTGCTGACCAGACGCCACTCCATACCGCATGCGCAAGACTCAAAGTCTGAGGATGGTACGATGGTTGGTCTACATCCCTCGGGCCTTCAAGACCAGGACACGAGAAGCTCGTTTTATACCCCAGATCACCTACAAACTTAATTATCTATTCTTCCGACTACATTGTGTACGCACGACAAGTAAAATTATGTTACTTGTTATTCTTCCTGCTGTAGCAGCTTTAATGGACGCCACTGTAGAGGAAATGCATAATGGCCTCAGTTTTCTATACAAGTGTAAAATGACCTTTGCCGTTAAATACATGAAACTGTATCCGCAAATGCGAATATGGACAACCTTCAGTTACACAATAGAATGACGACATTACGACATTGAAAATTTGAGCCGGACGTGACTCTAGCCCGAGTTTCCCGCCTGTCTGAATGGTCGCCATAACAACTCATGGTATCCGAGCCAGCTTCACAGCTAGATCCATACTTCCATATGCCGTAGGCTGTGTGTCTACAATCTTCACTCGTACGTTCATTACGTGTATTCCCGTACAGAGGAGACATTTTAATTGAAAGTGGCGTGCCCGGTATTGGCGGATAAGTACAATGTTTCAGTGCATGCATCCTGAATGAACAGGCATAGCGGCAACTACAGCTGTTACGAAATACATTCATACATTGCAGTATCTTATTTATCCGCCAATATTGCGCAAGCGACTTTCAATTAAAAAGTCTCCCCTGTGCGGGAATATACATAATGAATCTACTAGTGGACGTTCAAGACACATGCTCAACGACATAAAATTGTGGAAGTCTGAGTCTGGCCGCGAATCATGTTCCAGATAACTTAAGTGGTTAAGGCGAACGCTCGCGACAAGCACCCACGGCACAGCTGAAGGTTGTCCATATTCGCATCTGCGAATACACTTAATGTAATTCATAATAGCTGTAGTCACACCGCAGCGCCTGTTCCTTCGGAGATGTATGCACTGCACTATCGTTGTTGTCTCATGCTTTTTGCAGGTGATACAATTACCTAGGCGGAATTCTATCTACTAAGAAGCGTAGCAATATCGAGATAGATTTCCACAAATTATCAATCCGGTGCGAAAACTGTCAGCTTGCACCTAACGTAGAGGGGCTAAGTTGTGTTCTCGGAACAACGAGGTATCATTGAGTCACAGCTGGAGTTGGCAATGACAGAAATATTTGATACTAACGATATACGACGTGTAATGCTCAGTTGTACTTAAAGGAAATTGTAGATTACGATTCATTCGTATTCTACTAGGAAAGTAACGTTCGTCTACGTAAGAGATTGCACACAGAACGGCCCTTAACTGCATACTGCTCAAGTGTACGAAACCCGTATATGGTCAGAACACGCATCGAGTGTACCCAAAGAAGATCGGTGTGAATGATCAGAGACTTGCTTGAGTAACGAAAGTATGTAACAAAATACTGAACAATCTTAAGTGATAGAGGCACCGAAAGACGTGTCGTGCATCTCTGAGGAAACCTGAAACCCGTTAAGCAGGGCAACCACTATTAATATTCTTCATTTCCCCACAGCATCTAACCGGTAGAGATCGTGCAGATAAAATTGGGCAAATAGCAGCGTACAAGCAGTCTTTCTTCCCACGCTCCATCTCTGAACAGGTGGGAGGGAGCCTTAATATGTGGCTCTACTACAAATTTAACGACGACTCACAGAGCGTACGTAAGATGCAGTTGTAATCTCTCCAGTTCTCTTTGATGCATGCAAGCTATTTACCTGCAGGTTGTTTCAGATGAGATGTTTTACTCTGTAACTTACAAAACAGCTAGTGAAAGGAATTAATATTTAGGTAGGTATACCTAAGAACTGTTAGACTTTTGTGTAGTAACGAACACAGTTTATTTAGCTATTTTCCAAGGAGTTACAGCAACTAGTTCAATTTGTCACACAGAACATTATTTTTTCCCACCGTGTAGTTGGTGTACTTCAACGGACTGTGTACAAATCAATTCTAATCAAATTTCAATCAATTTCAGTTTGAGAGCTCGAAGAAGCTTGTCGCCCTGTGGCACTAGCAACTTCACCTCTCATCTCCAGATCGTTTAGAAGGCGCACTGAGTTGTGCGTTAATGAATACTGGCCGTCGTTCGAACTCCTCACTTTAATGAACATTCCGCCATCAGTTTATCAAATGAGCGCCCATTTTCCTGGATGCACGACGAGCTGGGAAGCTGTTGGTGTCACGCAGTGACGCTGCTTCCAGCTCCGAAACTAAAATCGACAATCATTTGAATACAAGTGATTTGTATACAGTTGGTTTAAATACATAGATTACACAACAGAAAAAATAATTTTCTATTTAAGAATTATAACTCGCTGCTGTAAGATTCTGGAAAATGACTAAATGAAATGTGTTCATAACTCCGCAGAAGGGGTAACACTTCTTACGTGTACTTATCAAAATGTTGATTCCTTTAACTTTTTTATAAGTTACATAGAAAAAAGCCTTATCACACTGTAACAGATGTTAAAGTACGCGCCAATACTTTATACGACGTCACCTGCATCATTTCAAGTCTCCACTACTAAACTAGGCCTGGCATTGGGTAGTGTATGAGTAGCCTTCGGAGCTGTCCCGTGGGACACCATGGGCAAAGCGACATGGAACCACATCATTAGCAATCAGTGGTCCGAATCGGTGTGCTGGACAGGAAACAATTTCAGCTGCGTAATTGTGTTCGATTTAACTACCAGAAAGGCGTTTGCACAATGACTGCCCCAAGGCTGTGGTAAGTCAAACTTCCCGCCATATCCTTTCTCTGTTAGCCTCTCGGCACCGTCGTAGAATCCATGCACAACTACAAGGACAAGTGTTCGGATGGTAGTAGCGTACTGTCGCTGAAAGTCCCGTGATCCTACACAGTTTTAATTTATCTCGCACAGTTATTGCACCTTATATACCAGGCATCAAATGGTTCAAATGGTTCGAACCTGCGACCGTAGCGGTCTCGCGGTTCCAGACTGCAGCGCCAGAACCGCGCGGCCACTTCGGCCGGCTACCAGGCATCGAATAACGGAATTCATTCTCAGAATAACATTTATCTCAGTTATGACCAACACCTATACAGATGCACCACATTATAGCTTTAGAACTTCCACAAACTAGCGGATGCTATTGCGAACAACTATTTCCGTAGGAGCAGAGATTTGAAATTCTACGGAAGAAACCACGCCATTGTGGCTACCATTCGTCTCGTAAGAACTGCGGTCCATTTAGCGACATAACGACGCAGTAACGTATCTGGTAAAATTTACTAAAGACTAGCCTATTGCTCGCTGCTTCGTTCGCGTAGACTGTATGGTCTGCACACTTTTTTTATTTTTTTTAATTTTTTAATTTTTTTGTAACGAAATATTTTCATAAAAGTTTACATCCCCTATTACAACCCCGTCAGGGGTTAGATTTCCAAAAATTCTGAAATAAGTATCTTTTTTATTTCTAACCGACAAAGCAAATCCAATTTTCGTAGTTCTAGCTTCAAAATTGCCCTGATAGTATTATATTTTCAAAACACCTTTCATCCTCTATTTTAAGTTTCGGAAAGTCCCTTCTTAAAGACGCCTACACCCTCTCTAAATTTCAAGTTTCTATCCTTAGCGGATTGGGCTTGGCGGTGATGAGTAATTTCCTTTTATCTATAGAGAAGAAGTTAATATAAACTTGTTGCGAAACTAGGACTCCCATCCACTGGTAGCAAATCGACTGTATTCGTTCAACGAGTGTAGCGTGAGGCTCAAATGGCTCTGAGCACTATGGGACCCAACATCCATGGTCATCAGTCCCCTAGAACTTAGAACTACTTAAACCTAAGGACAGCACACAACACCCAGCCATCACGAGGCAGAGAAAATCCCTGACCCCGCCGGGAATCGAACCCGGGAACCCGGGCGTGGGAAGCGAGAACGCTACCGCACGACCACGAGATGCGGGCTGTAGCGTGAGGCATCGATGTTTTGATTACATCATACTGCATTTTGGTTATTGGACACACAAGATAGCATGGCAGTGGGAGAAGCGTAATATCATCTACGTAGGAATGAAGACTGGGTCATAAGGTTTCGTCGACGACGAGCTACTGGAGACCGGGGCAACATCTGATAAGATTCGAAAGGGTAAAAATGTAGAAAAAATCGGGCATGGCATTTTGAAGGGAACCATCCCGACATTCTCCTTAATGTAAGGCAACCATAAAAATCTCAGTCCGATGACCGAATGGGGATCTGAACCTTGTTGCCGCGGAATACCAGACCAGTACCATCCACGACAGAGACTGCACCGAGGTGTGGGAAGCTCAGCAGGAACTGCTACTTCAGGGAAGTTTTGATGGCTAAAGTAGTGTCCTTCCTTCTCAATACAGAAACAACCTATTCCGTCTCCGTCCATCTGTTTGGTACATACGTCGCCTGCTTGACAAGTGTCGCCTATTGACAGTTACCAACTAGTCCGTCATTCTCCAACAACCACCCCAGTCCCCGACCCGGCACTTACGGGCATGTGTAGAGTCGCACCGAAAACTATATCAGGGGCACAGGTCCACAGAAGATTAAACGCTTCCTCGATTCGATGACGTCAATTGTACGAAGATTTCAAATGGCTTTCTGTCGTCGTCAGTCCTCAGTCCCCTAACTGGTATGTTGCAGCTCCCCAAGCTGTCCGACTACCCTTCACCTGCTGCAACCTAACTTCCATTTCACCTTGCTTAATCCAATCAAGCCTTGGTGTCCCAATACAATTTGTACTCCATCCTCCCCCCACTCCTCCCACACCACCAAATAATTTCTTGATGTTTTACGAGGCGTCCTATCATCCGACCCTTGCCTCTTCAGAAACGCTTTTACTGCTTTCTTTTTTAATTAAACCGTCATTTGATTTTGTATTACTGTATTGATCGTCTGTACTATCTAGATTTCGGCCTTTATGTCATTATCAAGCACAAGGCCGTAATCCAGATAGTATAGAAGATAAATGTAGTAATACGCACTCAAATGTCGGTTTAGTCTTTAAAAAATATTGCGTGACTCTGGCTCAACAGCAGCGAAAACATTTTGCTTTTATTGCTATTGCCATACCCCTAATATGGCACTTCATCTCGCTTCCCAACAATATGAGAAATATAAAAACTCATAAACTGCTGCACTAAGCTACAGACTGTGAATTACCTGTAAGGTATTCCCCTAGTATACCTTCTGCGGAGAGAGGCTAGCGTCGTTGCAACAGTGGAGACCCAACGCCTCGTCACGGCAGCGATGTCGTCAATCAGCGCGTGACGCTGCTTTACAAACAGTCTCAGTGTTCCCGCAGCCCCCCCCCCCCCTCCACATCCACCCACTCCTTACACTTTATTCTTCCTTTCGTAGAGGAACGCGTTTTACAACTTGCTGCCTCTCTCTGTGTACCGCTAACAGGCAATGAAGGTCATTATTGACGTTAAGACTTATCCAATGCGAAACAGAAGACTCACCAAATCCCACGGAAAGGAAGGACAGTAAGTCAGGCTTTAAGATCTGGATAGTTAAGACAAGTCACGGAAGCTCGCTCAAAGAACTGTGCCAACAGTCGCTTGCAATGATTTAAGGAAACGAGGATACTTTGAAGATGATTTTAAATCTTTTTATGATCCACGCTACTTGGCAAACACTCAAAGCGCAGTCTTCCCTGTGCTGTTGATATGCACCGGACCGTCAACATAGGTAGTGGCAAATTACAAAAAATTTGCCAGAAAAAGCTTCACAGATATTGCTCTCTCCAGGTGTCCAGATTTTGGGAAACGTTTATCTTGGCATAATTCATCAGCCGTTATATCCCTTACGTGAGCTACAACACACTGCTTTCTCTTACACAACCTCTATTTATGTGGGTTCATCCGAACTGAGTACGCCCAGTTCCAGAGGTCACATCCCAGAAAAAATCCAGAATTACACAGAGTCAAAACAACACTATTACCATTAGTACTAGACATCTGCAGTCTTCAGGTTTTACTGCTATTATAAAGAGGAAGGATGAAAATAAATTTCAAGAAAACCAGCTCAGCATATTCATTTTCCCGTGTTAAGTTCACGGCACTGCCTGTATACCAAAGTCCCCTTGTGAATGACGTGATGTCAAACAGCTCAAGTGACGTGTTGGTGATAAACGTTACTGTGTAGGCCAGTGCTGGGCCAATCACGAATTTTACAATCGCAAACGTGTAAATTCTGATTAATTATGTGTGTAACATTGCAGTAACGATCCAAGGACACTACTGTCACTGTGCGGCTAGTCCCGGCGGAGGTTCGAGTCCTCCCTCAGGCATGGGTATGTGTGTTTGTCCTTAGGATAATTTAGTTTACGTAGTGTGTAAATTTAGGTACTGATGACCATAGCAATTAAGTCCCATAAGATTTCACACACATTTGAACATTTTTTGAACACTACTGTCCAACTTGCATTTATTCTGAAGTGTTTGAGTCTGCACGCAACTAAAAGGTTTGCTTGCTTCTCCGCATAATTTTCTTATACAAGGAAACACCAACCAGCCACTTTCAATAATGTTATTTATTCACATTAATAGCGCCGTCACCGGTTTCAAACCAACACGGACATTGTCAGACGACTGTTAAAGTTAAGACACATATTTTTTGTTCTTGTCATTGGTTCTCACTTTTTATTCCCCTTGTGATGAAAAATTCTTGGGGTGGGGTACCCAGCAACCAAAACACGATGTGAGAAATGGACTATGTAACTGTAACTGTACCTAATAACGATTGAAAACAATGTAAACAAATCATTAAAGTGGATCTGTTGTAGTTTTAATGATTTCTTTACATTGTTTTCAATCATTATTAGGTATAATTACAGTTAAATAGGCCGTTTCTCACATCGTGTTTTGGTTGTAGGGCACCACCACCCAAGAATTTTTCAACACAATGAGGAATAAAAACTGAAAACTAACGCGAAGAACAAAAGGTGCGCATCATAACGTGCACAGCCGTGTGAACAACCTGTCGGTTCGAAACCGGCAATGGCGCTATTGCTGAGGATAAATAAAGTGGCTAGTTGCTGTTTTCTTCTCTGCAAGAATCAACCTGTATTTTGCACACAGCCACGGCCTCAAAATATCAGTTTTGGACAAAATAGCACAAAGTGTTGCTGCTCGTACCCGGTTAATTAGCTACGTGGTTTTTCGAGAATACATTGTCTGACTGCAAGCAAAGGAGATTTCTTGCATCACTAAAAACCTGTTTGCCGTGGTGTAACAACGCGCAACTGTTTATTGACTTTAGACTGTGTCCTTACGCTTTGAGATGCTTCAAATCAACTCAGAGAAAGTGGATGAGCAGTTTACTACAGACGTTTTACTGCTCCGTCGGAAAATGTGAATGACGTCCGTCACGAAACAAACGAGACTAATGCTGTTAATTTGCATACTTAACAATCTGTTGAGTTACTGCTACCGCCTTAAAGGTAGAGCCCACGCAAGTCCACATATATTTAAATTCGTTCCCTCCACTGATCAAACTTTTTCTGCGTGTCTTTTTCCGCGAGGCCTCTGAGGAGTTGTGCCTTTTTTCCTTACCGGCGGATCGCAAAAACACGTCTACAGTAAACTATTCGTCCACTGCCGTAGAGATTATTCATTCAGATGATACCTCTGTAACAGCCTAAGCGAACAGCTCATGTTATGAAGATGACGAACCGTTCGTCACTAACGCGAAAAGTGTCGTTCTTTTACTGTCAGCTTCCGTAATTTCTGGTAAACTGTCGCAAGTCCTGTGTTGAATGTGGCGGAGAGGGACCATTGCGCTGTGCACCACTTGTGGGAAGCTGGTGAGTGGTCGAGGAATAGAATGGCCTACCTGTGTTTCCGAAGCCTTGTAAACTTAATTCCACGAAGTATAAATGCTATAACCAGGATGAAGGCTGAAGCTACTTGCTAATAAAGAGGTGCGTGAAACTCAGTTGCTCGTACTTTTGAATGTCAGAGCAGTTTCTTGGTGCAAAATACGTCGAGGAGATTGTTAACTAAACGCCGCTAAGTTGTTTGCCTTACGCTGGGCTAGTACGCTCACTGTCCAGAAGTATCTCGACAACCCTAAATGATTAGGAATTGACTACTAGACGTCACAAGAAGCGGACCCGCCAGTATAAAAGGAGGCGCGGAGTACTGCGTTGTCAACAGAGAAGCAGTAAGAGCGGAGTGGGTTCGTCAGAAGAGTTCAGTCACTTTGAACGTGGACTGCTCATTGGATATCATCTGAGTAACAAAACTGCCAGAGACATTTCAAGCCTTCTAAAACATCTCAATTCGAATGTTGGTGGTGCGACTGTTAAAGTGGAAACGCAAAGGAACAACCATAGCTAAACCGGGACCAGGCAGACCTCCTGTATTGACGGACGGGGACAGTCGAGCATTACGGGGGACGGTCGTAAATATCGAATGTGGAAGGTATAACTCTTGAGTTTCAGAGTCTTAGCACAATGACTAGGCCTAGGTAGTTAAGAATACGGGGTACAATGATCGAGCAACTCCTCAGAAACCACCAATTTCTGTGATCAATGCTAAGCGAAGCTTGAGGTACTGTAAAGAGCGGCGCCAATGGATGAATTAATGACAGGAAACGAGTCGTGTTGAGTTATTTACCATCCATGACAATTCGATGGAAAGGATTGTATTTGGCGAATAGGTGGTAAACGTTATATGCCTTCACGTGTAGTGCCAACAGTGTGGTACGGAGGAAGTGGTGTTAAGCTATGGAGGCGTTTTTCGTGTTCAGAGTGTGGTATCCTTACTACACATAAGAAAACATTAAATGTGGAAGGATTTTACAGCACAGTGTCCTGCGTACAGTAGAGTAGCAATTCGGGAACTATGACTGTTTCAGCATAAAAGTGCATCCTGTCATAAAGCAGCGTCAGTGAGGCAATTGTTTCTGGTAAATAGCATTCCTAAAATGAACTAGCTCGACCAGACTTCCAACTTAACCCAATGGAACTCTTTCAGAATGAATTAGAGCGACAGTTTCGCTGCAGACTCCAACGTCCTCCTTTGATTTCGAATTTTGAGGAAGAAAGGGCTGCCATTCCTCCACAGACATTCAGACACCTCACTGAAAGTGTCCCCAGTTCAAGCCGTCATAAAGCCGAATGGTAGACACAGCCCCTTTTAAGGTCCACTAACAGATCTCCGTATACTTTCGATCAGATAGTGTACGTAACACTGATACTCGCCTCACCGTATTTTGTTTCCTTCGAAGACTCTTTCCACCTTAATCTTCCTAATGTTCAAGCTACAAGTGTTTCTGGCTTGCACATAAATACAATTAGAGCACCGACAGCGTGTTTCTGCTCTCCCGGCAGGTAATTACGAAAGCAGCCTCCGACGCCCGCGGCAGTGACGTGTGCTGCGGGACTTTCCGTAGGCAGAGCAGGTGACGCGGTCGGTTTTCTGTGCCTTGCAAGAAGCGGGCCGGATTTCCTTCGCACGCGCCCTTTATTAGACTGCCAGTTCTCACCTGCTGGCCACCGCGAAATGTGTCTCAGTTGCAGAAACTACAGCTTCCCCTGAGTCAGTACAATGCCAGATTTCACCTACTGGTCACCGGTAAATGTGTCTCAGTTTCAGCAGCTAGAGTTTTACGTAAACCAGCACTAAGACACTCTCAGAAGCGAAGCATACAACCAAAGAGTCGCCCATCTTGTCTATCTTTCGAGCTGCCTGTAGTATATGCGTAGATGTAACGAATGCTGCGCTAGTACGATGCGATTCTCAACCGTTTAACAGAAATCGAAATTAAGAGTTTTACGATTCTTTTGAACACCGCCAACCGTCAAGCAGTGACGTTGCCTCAAGCGGGTGAGGCGATAGACTTTAAATCTGCACTTACTGCATTCGAATCGTAAAATTTTCTTGCTTTTTCTAATCTTCCATCAAACACAATCTATCGCTGCAATGCCTCATGTGTCTTCGGAAAGTAGTTCAAAATGGCTCTGAGCACTATGCGACTTAACTTCTGAGGTCATTAGTCGCCTAGAACTTAGAACTAATTAAACCTAACTAACCTAAGGACATCACAAACATCCATGCCCGAGGCAGGATTCGAACCTGCGACCGTGGCGGTCGCTCGACTCCAGACTGTAGCGCCTAGAACCGCACGGCCACTCCGGCCGGCGGAAAGTAGTGATGGCGGTGATAGTATCATCATCATCATCATCATCATCATCATCGTGGTCTATATGTGCCGAGGTATAATTAGGATTCGTGGTGAGGTGAACATTTACTTATCGTTACATTCATGCGCGTATTGTAAATATAGTTTAGGTCATTCAAAGCAGGCAGGTTTGAATTCACTACGATACGTGCATGAAGGTATTTATAAACATGATGAAAGAGAAATACTGACGTCAGCCGCATTAGGGCAGTGATATAATTCAATGGCCGCAAATGAAAATTTGTGCCACACCCGGCTTTCCTACGTTACGGAAGCGGTCGCTTTATGCGTTTTCGGCTATCCGAACACGCTTTCCGTCCAACCCAAAATCCCAGCTTGCCGTACATTACGCCCATAACGCCCACTTGACCACCATCCTCATTGCCTGCAGCATTTATCGTGATTCTCGAAGGAGGTCAGACGTTACTGCAGACTTCTAGTTTACTTCCGTAGCCGCTTGCGCTATCACCGCCTTTCTATGAAAATGTTATGCGAAGCCGGCACGGTAGCTCAGCGTGTTTGGTCAGAGGGTAAGCTGCCCTCTGTAACAAAAAAAACCTGACTTAATCGATCAACAACGAACTTAAACAGATGTCTTACGACGTCCGCCACGAGCAGATTCAACGAACAAAAGCGAACAAAATGAGATAAAAAAAAAAAAAGATAGCTGAGTGGTCAGAGTGACGGACTGCCGTCCTAAGGGGCCCGGGTTCGATTCCCAGATGGGTCGGGGATTTTCTCCGCTCAGGAACTGGGTGTTGTGTTGTCTTCATCATCATTTTATCCCCATACGGCGCGCAGGTCACCCAGTGTGGCGTCGAATGCAATAAGACCTGCACCAAGGCGGCCGGACCTGCCCCGCAAGGGGCCTCCCGACCAATGACGCCAAACGCTCATTTCCATTTCTTACAACACATCCTAGAGTACCGTTCCAGTATGCGAAATACTAATCACATCCAGTGGCTAATCAGATAGCGAATGTATCTCCCTTTTCAAGCAGTAACATATTTGGTTCTCCTTTGTAACAAAATCCCGTAATGAAGCTAAGCGTCGATTACAATTCTCAATTAAGAAAATGATGGAAGAAAGACGTAACTCTAGTTATGGCATTATTCGTTTCATTGCACCACTGCGTTTTCTGGGGCTAAATTTATGTAAACGGCAGTACATTATCACCGATAGATAACATGCTATAGCTGTTTTAAATTACACTATTGCAAAAAATATCGCGTTAGCTCACTCTTAGGGCGACTGAGAACCCATAATGGCAAGTGTTGCAGGATTTGAGCCATCATATTTTTATGATTTGTCACTGAAGGAAAAAATGTTGCGTATCAAGCGGATGTTCATACGCTCTTCCGCAAAATTATTTAAACAAGGGTGGAGAAAGTTACGACGAACTCAAAGTCCGATCTCAGTTTTACCGACAAATAACGTCAAACTTGTTTGTATCTAATGTCCAGCACATTTGTAATGATTTGTTGTGTTTTACAGTAGTTAGTAAAGGTTAGCAATAAATATTTAAATCCCGCAAGTTATAGTTCTTAGGAATAAGATGTGTGTTCATATATGGCATTATCATAAGTTGGCCGGCCGCGGTGGCCGAGCGATTCAAGGCGCTTCAGTCCGGAACCGCGCGACTGCTACGGTCGCAGGTTCGAATCCTGCCTCGGGTATGGATGTGTGTGATGTCCTTAGGTTAGTGAGGCTTAAGTAGTTCTAGGTTATAGAGAACTGATGACCTCAGATGTTAAGTCCCATAGTGCTCAGAGCCATTATCGTAAGTTGTAAATTCAGTAAATATCTTTCCGTTGTTTCCCTTGCCCAAGCATATCGAATTACACATTAATATGACCCGTGAAGCTATATCTGAAACTAATCTCGGTCCCTTACATGGGCATTAACGAACGGTAACTGAAGACCCCAATTTTTTGGAAGAAAAGTAACGTGTGGTATGAAAAATTTTTAGTAGTCTCACTGTGAATTCTGAAGAGAGTAACTCTTGAACATAATTATTCATTTGTAAAACCACTGTACAGGTTTTGATTTACGACATTAAAGTCGCTATTTGCATAAAAAACTCAAGGACGTCGAATAAACTCATAACTTTAAAAAAAGGCGCTCAAAAGCACATCTTAAAAAAACAGTCTAACTGATATTCACAAAGTATTGCTACGACGGATAAAAAGTGTAACACAGTCGACAGCCCGCGAGTCGTTTGCTAAAACGGCCGATAACTCGGACGGTAAACATACACTGGAACGTATGCGGTTAAAAAAAAAAAGGGCACTGGGTCAGGAAATGGAGAACCACCAAAAGTTGATGACAATGAGCACAAAATGGTGGGGTATCACCACGTAACAAATGCCGATGGCTGAATGGCAGTTCCCAATACGCAACGAGAGGGCCGGGAGGAGATCGGCCACGCCGTTGGGAGAGGTTTAGTTCCCCGTAACTTGTTCCCGTGAATAAAAGACCAGTGGTTATGCCCAAGTGACACCAGCTGCCGACAGACGGCAACACGGAGATCATCCGAACGAGTGGAAGAGCTAGCAGCAAGACTGCCAGAACTATATACTTATACGGATCTTTCGGACATGTCCGAAAGAACAGACACCATATCCATACAAGTAAATGGTTCTGGCAATACCGGCCATGACCTTCCTCTTCTGTGCGGATGTACACATATTACCCGAACTCTTACGGGACTTGGTAAGAATGTCTTCCACGAGTAATGAGTGTGTTGGGTAGGCACACTACGAATGTAGTGTGTGGACATATAAGGTGAGAATGTGGGTCTCGCGGGAGGCGTGCGCGAGATAGTCCTGGAGTCGCACTATCCTCTGTGCCCTCGGTGGCTCAGATGGATAGAGTGTCTACCATGTAATCGGGAGATCCAAGGTTTGAGTCCCGGTCGGGGCAAACATTTTCACCTGTCCCCGTTGATATATATCAACGCCCGTCAGCAGCTGAAGGTATTAATATATAATTCTAACGCCATTCGTAGCCGCTGAGGAGAAAATCATGTCGATATGACAGTGGTAGTTCGGCAGCTTCTGTATAGACACTGTCAACCGGACTAGTGCACAAGGCGCCAGTGGCCAAAGGTATTCTACACTGGTGGATTGTGTTGAGAAGGCGTAAGACGGACGGACGTGCAGATGAATAAACGAAACACCCATATTCTAGTTCGAACGGAGAAGTGATCGGTATAAATAGAGTCCTATTCAAATGTGTAACGAGTACACGCGACACTAGTATTTGTACTGTTGTACTGTTGTCAGGGTTAATAAAGATGCTTAGACGCATCCTCATTTTAAAAAGCGACACGCAAATTGGCTGCGGAAGTGCGCCTGTACGTGAAGAGCGACACTAGCGCCTTCGAAATTTTCCTGGTGCTGTCAGCTATGTTAACCTCCAGTTTTATTTTGACTTGGTAAGAGGCGTGTGGATTGTGGCATTCATTCTGCAAACATTTGTAAAGCATGTGTTGCCACTTTGATTTTTGTTATTAAGATCAGGTACTGTCAGTGCAGGTATATTTATATTCTAATAACTAATTTCTATTACATTTGAACTTTGTGTTCTAATACCATATTTGTATTCACTGTTCACTGACAATTATGTACTGCTTTTTGTAGCCTCAGTATACCTGGTTTGAAAACGAACATGTAAGGTTCGAAATTGCACCTGTTGACAATCATTAATGAACGCTTTAAGGCAATCAATCAATGTACCTCATTCTTTTCGCAAATGATGTAGGTATGTGTAATGGAGTACTCTCTGAAAAATGCTGCACAAATCTCCATGCAGATTTCAAAATGGTGGAAATAGCGACAACTTACTTTAAATGTTCAAAAACGTAATAAGTGTGAACATCATAAAACGGAAAAACTTAGTGTCGTTTGACTACAGTATCAACAAGTCATTGTTGTTCCTACAATTACTTGGCTGTAACACTGTCCAGGAGTACAAAATGAAACGCTGAAATAGGCTCATTCGTAGGTAAGGGAAGTGGCAGAATTTGCTTTGTTGGTAAAATACTACGTAAACGAAGGAAGATTAGAGTTCAACATCCCCTCGACATCGCGGTCTTTATGGACGGATTACGAAGAAAGGATAGGGGAAGGAAATCGACCGTGTTATTTTAAAGGAACCATCCTGGCATTTGTTTGGAGCGATTTAGGGAAATCACTGAAAGCCTAAATTTGTATTGCAAGACAGGGATTTGAACCGTCGTCCTCCCGAATGCTAATACATTGCGCTAACCACTGCACCGTCTCATACAGTAGAATACTTAGGAAATGCAGTCAGTCTACAAAGAATACTGCTTCCAAGTCGGCGACCTATTCTAGAATACTACTCAAGTGCATGGTACCTATAACAAACAGGACTAATAGGCGATATTGAATGTAATCAGAAAGAGGCAGCACGAAAGGACAAAGGTTTGTTTGGCCTGCGGGAGGGTGTCATGGGTAGATGCTGAAGACACTGAACTGTCAGATTCTTGAAGGTAGATGTAAAGTATCCCGACAAAGCCTGCTTGAATATACTAGGGAATTCCTTTTAAATGATGACTACAGAAATATAGTACAAATTCCTACGTATCGCTCCCGTAGGGACCGTGTGGACAGGATTATTAACTACAGCACGCTCAGACAGAGTTGAACATCTACATCTATGCTCCGCAAGCCACCTTGCGGTTTGTGGAGGATGTTACTTTGCGTATCAGTCTTATTTCCTCCTTATCCTGTTCCAGTCGCGTATCGTTTGAGGGAAGAACGATTACCGGTAAGCCTGTGTGTGGGCTCGCATTTCTGTATAATTTTATCTTCGTGGTCTTTTAGCGAGATATACGTAGGAGGAAGCAACATATTGGTTGACCCTTCTAGCAAAGTACTCTCTTAGAACTTTAAGAGTAGACCATTTCGTGATGCAAAACTCCTCTCTCGCAGCGTCTCAAGTGGATTGGCCGAGCATCTCCGTGAAGGTTTCGCGCTTGTTAAATCAACGCGTATCAAAACGTACTGCTCTTCTTTGGAACCACTACGTACTACGCAACTACTTGGATCTGAAGATGATCCAGAGAGATCGAAACATGTAATCTAATCAAAAATGTGCACCTGAGATGGAAAAATAGACGAGAATTGTCTCACCTCCTAAACATTTTATCGAAGTAACTGCTTCCTGTGATTTTTCTGCTATGGCGTAATCATACACAAAGGCATCTTTCTGTCTATTTATTCGCGATACGGTACATTTGTTTATGCTGGGAGTCAATTGCCACTCTCTCCACCACGCGTAGCTTCTCTGCAGATCTTCCTACTCTTTCCTACAATTTTCTAGGTCGCTGCGAGTTGTCTATGTACAACAGCATAATCCCCGAAATGTCCGCCCCTGGTAGCTGAGTGGTCAGCGCGACGGAATGTCATACCTAACGGCCCGGGTTCGATTCCCGGCTGGGTCGGAGATTTTCTCGGCTCAAGGCCTAGGTATTGTGTTGTCCTAATCATCATTTCATCCCCATCGACACGCAAGTGGCGTCCACTCGAAAGACTCGCACCAGGCGAACGGTCTACCCGACCGGAGGCCCTAGCCACACAGCATTTCCATCCCCGGCAAGCCTTACGGAGCTTCTGACGTTATCTGCTGGGTCACTTATAAATATCGTGAAAAGTAATGGTCCTTTAACACTCCCTTGGGCCACGCGCGAAGTTACTTTTGCGTCTGAAGACTTCTCTCTGGTCAGTGTGAAATGCTGTATTCTGTTTGCTAGGAACTCTTCAGTGCAATCACACATTTGGTCTGATATTTTGTACGCTCGCATTTTGTTCAGCAGACGGCAGTGCACAAGTGTGTCGAATGCTATCAAGTCAAGGAACCTGAGATCTACCTGGGAGCCTTTATCTACTGTTTTCTGGGTCTCGTGAACGAAGAGAGCGAGCTGGGTATCACACTAAGTTATCCTCCACACGTGAATGGAAGGGGGAAGAAGCCCTAATAACTGTTGTAGTGGGAAGCATTCTCTGCCATGTACTTCACAGTGGTTTGCAGATTGTGGATACAGATGTACAGCGTGGTTATAATTAAACTTTGGCTACTTGAGAGAGCCACCATGAAAATCTAAGGACAACAGTAAAGACATGAAGAAGAGGAATAACGAATGTACCATCGAAAGAAACACATTTTAATTTCTGCATTAAAGGTTACGATGTTTATGTTCCAGGTTACAAACGTAGCTCAATATGACGAGTGTCTTGCATTCACGACACACTGGAACTGAACTAGAGATACTGTATCACAATTGTTCGCAGCAATTTTCAAACTGTGGGTCGTGCAAGGTTCTGCTGTCGAGACATAGCTCGTCCACGGTTTTAAGATCGCACATTGCGTTCAGCATTCTCAGCCATGGCCAGTTAATTCGAACTTTCGAGTCACGTTCTTCAAACCCGGAGCGGAAAGACTACCTCTCCAGAGGGCTTTAATGCGTTGATACTAGCGAATAACAGCAGCACTGTTGCTGTTGTTTTGGTAAAACCGCTTTATGAGTGAAGCCCTGCTAGACCCACGTTGACTGACTGTAACTCTGAAGCACAATGATGTTTGTGTTTCAACCCTACGTCGCAGTACTAGTACCGACGCCTAGCGGCAAGTCATGACAGTTCGGCTAGGGATGGGAAAAACCGACTGGTTAAAACCGATACCCGTATTTTAGTTCTGAGTAACCGGTATTTTTTCGTATTTATCTGGTCTCTTTTATAACAGGTGTTTTTTATTTTTTACTAATAACTGGGGAATAACCCGAAGTAACAATTAGCCATAGCAGCAGAGCTAAAATTTTCATTTTTAAATAAACTTGTTTTGAAAGAGCGAGTAATTTTTTATTCGTAAAATATCCATTGCTCTGAAATACTGCATTGTATTAGTAAATGGGAAAAGCGATCAATGCTGTTTTAATAATAATGCCAATAGGAACGAACAACAAACACATGGCGTAAGAACTGGTACAACATTGCTGAGATGACAATGCACCTGCTACCATGTGGCATGGCCTATTGTATAATATGCGTGTACATGTAGTATGAGAAATTTGTCCCACCTGCTGTATATATTTGTTTCACGCTATAGTCGTCGGGCATTAGTTCTATTACAGAATGGCATCATCGCTGGTCTGGAAGTATTTTAGGAAATGCGGTATCAACGAAGTGCAATGTCCCATTTGCTTTCAAATATTAAGAAAGGGAGGAGCCACAACAAATTTGCGACATCGCGTAAGTAGAAAACTTGAAACTTCACAATTCATTCACACTTTACAATAAAAACAGAAAGTAGCTGTTTTGCTGCCCGTGTCTATATAAACGTCTTTATTTGCTTGTAGCTTTTGAAAACGGACAAACGAAGTGCAATGTCCCATTTGCTTTCAAAAATTAAGAAAAGGGAGGAGCCACAGCAAATCTGCGATATCATATAAGTAGAAAACTTGAAACTTGACAATTCATTCACACTTTACAATAAAAACAGAAAGTAGCTGATTTGCTGCCTGTGTCTATATAATATGCTTTTATTTGCTTGTAGCCTTTGAAAACGGACAGCTTTCACCCTTGAGCACTGACTATTCGTAGTGCTCAGTTAGTGATATGATATAGATTGGGAAATGATTCTTGAGCACAGTTTCTAAAAATTTTGAATAAATAGGAAAATACTAGTGATTTTTTTGTAGTACTCAGTCACTTGGCACATTTCGAGAAAAGCAGCGAATGATGGAATGACTAAGTTTCCTTTTATTTGCACATCTAATTTAATATTTTGATTGTATGTACCTTGAAACAGACAGAGTCAACATTTTTCACTCTTTGTTCGATTTATAAGTTTATTACAGGAAATAATGAGAATAAAAAACCAAAAACGGTTATTTCAAAAACCGGTTGTTTGAGAGGTTTTAATACTCAGGGTAAACTGAGAAAAAAAATCGATGTAACGGAAAAACGGTTGTTTCAGCGATAACTGCCACCCCTAACTTAAGACTACCGACAACGTAAATCCTGCAGCGCACAATCTGAGAATCATTCCTATAAAGTTGGGTTCCCATAGGGTAACATCTGCACTAGTTCAAGTAGTGAAAGTTTAACTACGTGAAAATTTTTTACTCGTATAACCAACGTGTAGAAGTATTACCGCAACTGAAGACGGGTGAAAGCCCGAAACATGATTTGGCATAAATTAAGCTATACGCAATGAGGCTGGTCGCTGTATTTCTCCACAAAACGCAGTGTGAAATCTAGAGATTACGACAGTCCAGTCTTTTTTATTCCAGTTTCGGAATTGCAGTTGGAACGGATGACCGCTCACGACGTCCAGTGCGACGCTGGAGAGCGCTAGCCGAGTCCAGAGCAGGTGGCCGGTTACCTCTGTAATGACCGCGCGCAGCTCCGGTCAACGGCTGTCCAGGTGGTTCGGACCGGCACGGCGCGGCGTGGGCGCCGGAGCGTGTCAAGGCCGGCGGCATGCACGAGGGGCGCATGCGAGGCGCCACCGCACGCGCTGCCTCCCCCACCGGCAGCGGCGGCGTGCGACGCGCTTTGTGCGCGGCGGATGCAGCGGGCGCGGCTTCCTGCTCACCGCGGCTGGCGGGCCGGTTCCGCGCGGCCGGTTCGGCCGGGCTCTGCCGTGCTGTGAGGCTGCGCGCCGCACATCACACACAACTGGTCGCGCTGCCTTTTTTGTCAGGAAACTAGCTTTTCTGCTGGCTCATCGACCCTGATGAGGGCGTCATCTCCATTCGTATATACAAGTCTACTACGGCTGGCCAGAAGTTTGTGACGCCACATTTGTTTCGATAGAAACAAACTTTCCCTCCAGATTTGCTGTGTGTCTCAGAAACGAGAGTGCGCCTGAATATCCCCTCTGTACTAGAGTAACTTTGGACCAGGTTAATTTTAATGCAAAGACTTCAAAAAATCTGTACTTGCTGGTGGCCACCAAGATGGCACTGACCGTCAGAGAGGGTCCTTGGTCTGAAGGACGCCAGGAGCCCACGTATACTCGTACCTTCCTAGAATCTACTAGTCGTTTAGGACCAGCCAGCCACGTAATTGCAACGTAACAGATTTGGAGAGTCCACTCAGAATTCACTTGTGAGGCGATATGGCCATTTCTAGGAACGGTCGTTTATGGTGGCAGTAGGAAACTGTGCCTGCGCTGGCAGTCTGCTGTATTACTGCTGGGACCGAGTTTTAAAAAGGACCCAGCAGAGCCGCTCAGGCCCATTTTTGTCAGTGTCCTGGAGGAATCAACAGGTAGTGTAGTAGTCCCTCACAGTTACGTTCAAATGTGTGTGAAATCTTATGGGAATTAACTGCTAAGGTCATCAGTCCCTGAGCTTACACACTACTTAACCTAAATTATCCTAAGGACAAACACACACACCCATGCCCGAGGGAGGACTCGAACCTCCGCCGGGACCAGCCGCACAGTCCATGACTGCAGCGCCCTCACAGTGACTACGTAAAGACCGCAAAAGATATACATATGTGGAAATAATTCAAAAGCCAAGACCGCTTAAATACTGTTTACTAGATGACCGGTTTCAACATACTAAAGGTGCCATCATCGGATCTGAATGTAGCTTAACATGTGTAAGTCATTCAGATCCAATGATGACACCTTTAATGTGTTGAAACAGGTCATCTAGTAAACAGTATTTAAGCGATCTTGGCTTTTGAATTATTTCTACAACAGGGTGATCGCCCCACAACACACTGTGTGTTCACTGCAAGATACACATATGTTTCACAAACACTCACTTGATTTAACAAGTACAATTACATCAAAGTATTCTCAAAAGAACGGAGTCCTACAAGCGCCCGCCCTCTACTTTCTGGCGGAGAATGAAAGTAAAAAAAAAATAAAAAATTCAAGGACAATTGGTGAGGTGGGAGCCACCATCAGGTCAGTGGCGGGCCGCATACGGCTTGCGGGCCGCGGTCTGCGCATCCCTGCTGTAAGGCCTCCTCGATCACTTACATAACACAGCCAGTTGCTGCTACTGACAGGCAAGGTAACATCCCATCATGCTTCTCATTGTTAATATCTCTCTCTGTCACTCGTCTCGAACTTGTAATGTCTTCCTTGATGTCATTCTGTAACTTGATTTTTAATTGGTGCTTGATCACATCTGAAATCCAGTATCAAATACTAGTGCACTCTTTCATCTAGATTTCATTGCTTAATATTTCAATTAATGAGTCAAATTTAGCTACTTCCACTGTTTTGATCGAGACATGGCCCCTCCTTTTCAAACTGACTGACTGACTGATTCACGCCTTCAGGAGGGTCCAGTCAGGCCTTGTCGCCCAGCGTGAAAGCTTATGTCTGGAAAGCAAGAGTTCGCATGATCCAATTTTGGCCGAACCACGGGGGCTTTGCCTGTCTTTAAACTATTATTCTCTTCTCAACGATGTGTGTGAGGAGTCGCCCGAAATGGCTAGAACTTCACATTAAACTCTTGGTACTTTTTCCAGATCCTCTTTGGATAACTGGGGGAGGTGAGGGAAGCACTAGTCGCCGAAGTGGCGTCCAGTTGAAAAACTTGCACCCGCAATTACTACTACTACTACTACTACTACTACTACTACTATTATTATTATTATTATTATTATTATTACGGTAGAGTCGACCCAGGTGCTTGAAGGCCACATGGTACGGCGTCACCCTCTTAGGGTTCCACTTGTTACAAAAAGTAGTGGCAGATGCGGGAAGAGGAGGGGGCAGGCGAGGTGTACCACATCCCAAGTTCCTCGCCTCTTGTACAAGTCGTGCTTTGAGGCGAATACCGCAATTTCTTTCCGATGTAGTCCCCTTTAATGTCAGAGCATTTTGCCAAATCTTTATCCAGTGGGTAGATTCCGTTCCTGAGCCGCAATTGTGCGTAAGTTTAGACAATGCTCTTACCCTAGTACTATGTGATCAAGTTCTACACACGTAGTGCCGTCGAAGGCCTCTTCAAAGGTTTTTTCCAGTGCCATGGAATAAATGTATTTAGTTAACTTTTTTTAAAGTCGGTATCGGTATTCAGCAGCTGTTGTTGTTTTCAGTCCGAAGACTAGTTTGATGCAGTCCTCCACACTACTCTGTACTGTGCAAGCCTCTTCATCTCCGAATAACTATTGCAACCTACACCCTTCTGAATCTGTTTACTCTTGCTCTCCCGTTCGATTTTTACCTTCAGCACTTCCCTCCAATACGGAATTGATGATCCCCTGATATGTCTGAGAATGTATCCTGTCAACCCATCCCTTCTTCTAGTCGCGACCGCTACGGTCGCAGGTTCGAATCCTGCCTCGGGCATGGATGTGTGTGGTGTCCTTAGGTTAGTTAGGTTTAAGTAGTTCTAAGTTCTAGGGGACTGATGACCTCCGATGACAAGTCCCATAGTGCTCAGAGCCATTTCAACCTACTTCTAGTCAAGTTGTGCAAAAATTCCTTTTCCTAGATTCTATTCAGTACCTTCTTTATTAGTTACGTGATCCACCCAACTAATCTTCAGCAGTCTTCTGCAGCACCACATTTCAAAAGCTTTTATTCTCTTCTTGTCTGTACTGTTTATTGTCCATGTTTCACTTCCGTACATAGCTACACTCAATACAAACATACTGTCGAGAAAAAATTTAATATACCCTTTCAGAGGTTTTCAATTCACTCAGGAGTTATTGTTAAAATAGTGCATACGGAGCACCTGAAATGATTACATTTACAGATCAACAGCACGAGCGGCTCTTAGGTACCAGGTATTGACTCATGCGTCATGCCACGCCTGCTCGACCTGTTTGCATAGTCCTTTAAGAGTTGTTGGCTGACGAGTCGCTCGAGTCACTTCTCATATCCGACACGTCTTCGATTGGAGACATGTCCGGATATTGTGCTGGCCAGGGAAGTTGCTGCACGTCTCGCTGTACAGATTGAGACTCAAGGGCAATGTTTGGACGAGCGTTATCCTATTGGAACACTACATCAGCTTCCTTTTGCAAGAATGGCAAAAGAACATTGTGCACTTTCCAAGGGCTGATTAGCGTCTCCTCCAGAAACACTAATGATGAACGAGAGTTGTAGCTTATCGCACCCCAGACCGTAAGGCCTGGAGTGGGGACTAGTGCATCTTAGACGAATGCACTCTATGAGGCAGCAGTCAGCAGCTGTCCGTCGTACGCACAAACGACCATCACTTGTGTGCAGGCAGAATCTGCTTTCATCGCTGAAGACCACGGCGAGCCATTCCATCTTCCAAGTGAGCCTCTGACGCACCATTCGAGCCGTGTACGTCGATTCTGTAGCGTGACTGGAAGGTGTGCGAGCCTGCAGCCCCACCGCTAATAACGGGTTCGTCACAGTTCATGTTGAGACGCCTGGGCTCACAAGCCCTCTTACCTGTACTGTGGTAGCTGTACGATCTGCCACTGCTGCCCTTACAATACGACGATCCTGGCGGACGTCTTTGCTGTGTGGACGTTCATAACGTCGTCCACGGGTGTGAGAATGTTCACGTGACCACTGATAACAGCACCATTGCACAACCGACGCAGCTCGTCCGAATTGTGTCGGAGTTCTCGGAAATCCCGCCACTCGGAAGGCCACAATTTCAACGAAACCCTTCAAACTCGCTTACTTGGCTGCAGGAACCACGAGTGCGGCTCCGTGACACGGTTGCCTGCTTGCTTCACACGTCTGCACCAGACAGCTTTCCGGATGTGAGCAATCCCTGTTAAAGGATAGAGAGACGCGGCGCTCTGACAGCTGTGCCACTACTCTATCAGTTGGTGGACGACGCTCAAACTATTATCGATACATCTACTATCCCCTAGGTGGCATAGGCCGTCTTCGGATCAAAATCGACGTCGTCTTTCAAGGTGCACTAAATTTTTTTCAGCAGTGAACGTTCAGAAGAGACTTCTTGACATATAAACCTATTAAACGAAACAAGAAGTTTACTGTTACCAGTTACCGTTTTATTTATCTCCACGACGCGTTTCAAAGGTTTAAACCTCCATCATCAGGTGGATTTTACATTAGTTAGTGCGATATTTGTGTGTATGCTGTGTTACGGTTTTTTTGGAGGAACTTGTGGCACTGTCTAGTAACACCACACACACACACACACACACACACACACACACACACACACACACACACACACACACACACAAACAAATGTCATACTAACTAATGTAAATCCACCTCATATGGAGGTTTAAACCTTTAAAACGCGTCGTGGAGATAAATAAAACGATGACTGGTAACAGTAAACTTGTTGTTTCATTTAATGTCAATAACAGTCACGGTAAAGCCTATCCTAAAATGGTCGCATTTAAAAATATAAATTTATATTCGGCGTTAAATTTCTCTTCTTCAGAAAGGCTTTTTTTGCTGTTACCATTCTACGTATTACATCCTTTCTACTTCGGCCACCATCAGTCGTTTTGTAGCCCAAACAGCAAAACTCATCTACAACTTTCAGGGTCTCGCTCTTTAATCTAATTCCCTTGGCATTACCTAATTTAATTCGATTACATTCCATTATCCTTGTCCGCAGCTCGTGGTCGTGCGGTAGCGTTCTCGCTTCCCGCGCCCGGGTTCCTGGGTTCGATTCCCGGTGGGGTCAGGGATTTTCTCTGCCTCGTGATGACTGGGTGTTGTGTGATGTCCGTAGGTTAGTTAGGTTTAAGTAGTTCTAAGTTCTAGGGGACTGATGACCATAGATGTTAAGTCCCATAGTGCTCAGAGCCATTTGAACCATTTTTTTCCATTATCCTTGTTTTGTTTATGTTCCCTTCAAGACAATGTCCAAGCCGTTCAACTGCTCTTCCAAGCCCTTTGCTATTTCTAACAGAATTACATTGTTATCCGCAAACCTCGAAATTTTTATTTCTTCTCCCTGGATTAATTACTACTGCTAATTTTTATTTGGTTTCCTTTAATGCTTGCTCAATGTACAGATTGAATAACATCGCCGATAGGTTATGACTCCGTCTCACTCCTTTCTCAGCCACTGCTTCCCTTTCATGTGTCTCGACTCTTGTAACTGCCTTCTGGTTTATGTACAAGTTGTTAAAAGCCTTTCGCTCAACGCATGTTACCATTGTTACCTTTAGAAGTTCAAAGAGAGTATTCCAGTCAAAAGCTCTGAGTCTACGGACAATAGCAAGGTTCGTGGCTCAAGGGGGGAGAGGATCGGGTAGCTACAAACGTTAAAAATTAGTTGCGTACGTCGGAAAATTCGTCACATTGTCTGCTAAAGCTTAGCGAAAATCGCAGCTAGATTTCAAAAAATTATTCAAATGGCTCTGAGCGCTATGGGACTTAACATCTGAGGTCATCAGTCTCCTAGAACTTTGAACTACTTGAACCTAACTAACCTAAGGACATCACACACAGCCATGTCCGAGGCAAGATTCGAACCTGCGACCGTAGCGGTCGCGCGGTTCTAGACTGAAGCGCCTGAACCGCTCGTCACAGCGGCCGGCCAGTGCGATTTAGTTACTCGTTCTGGATACGTCTGGGGTAACCTATCTTAACTGCCGTAACCAGTATGTAAAGCTAACTTCCATGGTAAAGCCTTGATCCGAACACTGAAACGAAGCTGTATACAAGAGGATGCATCTGTGCACCTACTGAATTTCGGTGACTGCACTATACACTCTAGATCAACTGAATTAACGCATTGTAGTCATCGCTTTCGCTGAAATTATGACGACGAAACTTCGAAGCATGGACTCCATTGGACACCGAAAGCACGGTCTACGTTATCGCCAGATCTTTCGTGATTTTCTGATGGTACGCCGTGGTTGCATAGAAGCTGCTCTGAGCCCCAGAGACTTTGAACCAGTAATCTTTATACTATAGTGTAGACATCATTGCTCTGGACCTTAGTCAAAGATGTTACTTTGGCGCATAGACACGTAACCAAAAACCAGAAAGTGGAAAAGGGACAAGGCAGAGGGCTGATTGGCTCCATCCCTGCCCTCAGAATTTCCTGACCGCTGTACATAGAACAGTTTTCTCCTATAAGTGCAACAGATTAATTGTACCTAATTAAAAAGAAATTTAAGTTATTGTTAAAAACATTGTGATTAATTTTAGAATGTTAGAACGTGTGTAACTTGTAAATCTGTAGTGTTTAGGAGAACAACATTCTGTGATACTGTTGTTGTGCTACAAGTTGCGTGCGTTTGTAAGGAACCCTCACAAACCGTTCTGCACATCACGTTGACAGCATGTATGGTGTCCTTGTGTTCGAGTGGTGACCTCGTAAATGGAAAGTATGTCTTTTCTATAGTACTTTGGACTTTGGTTTTCCTTAGCTCATTGTGAACGAATTAGCTTGTGAGCTCCAGTTACAGCGACCATTTTATTACGTGATTTATATGTTTTGCAATAAGCCTCGGTGCCAGCAATATCGCGTGTTCGGTCATGTCTGGTTTACTGATTAAAATCCGAAACGCTTTTACGGAAGAAATTTTGCCTTCGCCATGTGGAACGCTGTGATGTTTGATCATCGTGGACACGTGGTGATCCCAGTAAACAAGATGATGCATGGGCAGTCCTCATAACTGCAATAAAATAATGATTTCGACCGTGATTTCCCTCAGCTTTGTACAGGTATCTGTACAATCTTCAAGTTTTAGGGAAAATATTTCAGTACTACCAGGAGTAGCTACTGACGTAAACCTTTACTACCGTTTCCTGATCATGAAACCAATGATGAAATTCGCAAATGCTACAGAATAGCTCCTGTAGTTGAGAAGACGAGGAAACGCCGTCTACAGTGACATTGACAAGTACTTCTAGCAGGTCAAGAAATAATAGCAAAACGTAGATTTTCGTTCAAAGCTGATGATAAACGACCTATAGGGAGACCAAGCCAACTTTGGCTAGATAGCCTCCATATTGAACTCAAGATGGCGCTGCTCCATCTTGATCAAGCACAAAATTGCGCAAAGCGTTCACAGAGAGCCAAAATGGTGCAGCCTCCTATATTGTGGGATCAACTGATCATCCTCACCCATAAAAGTCTTTACATCGGTCCGTACGACAGCTTCCTTATCATGGAGTGAAAAACAAATAAATAATGTTTCAGTGACGCTTAATAGTTGCTTGCAATTTTATTTTGGACATCACAGTATGTATGTTGCCATACAGGCTGATTTAAATAATTTTTACGGTACTTGATGATCAGTGTATCGAAACTGATAGTGATGGTTTATTTCACCGCCACTTCTTGATGGCTCTGAAATACGGCCTTTAGCGAAATATTTATGAACTGAACAGGTCTGTGGGGCACCACCTGCACAAAATTTAGTTACAACTAAATATTTGGTATACACAGAGGACAATGTAGCGCTATAATTAGTCAGCCCTCCTGATTCCTAACCGATAAATCGCCGATTACAGCTAATGGAGGTAGGGAGCGGTGTCCAAGATGCTAACGTCTTTCTCACTGGCGTCACAATGTGCAAGCTGTGACTGAGGTCAAGTCCCACCTCAGTGCCACACAAGCACTCTCAATGTCCATGCAGTGTTCGACAAACCACTATGACACAGTTCGGGCTCGATGGAGTGACGTCTTACAGGTCGCTTCCAGGTTGTTGTAGGTGAACAAATGGATACACAATGTCGGGAAGTAAGTTCCGGTATTGTTTTCCAGAGAGAGACAATGGTGAACGTACAGAAGGTACCACAATATCCCAAATGAAAATCGTCCATACTAGAATAACTGCAGCAGTTGCCTGCAGCGCACTGGCAAACGTTTCGTGTCGTTTTCGGTGTAACAGCACTCTATCACTTACGTGTACCTCTCAGTCCTGACGGCACTTTTCCATGTACTCAGCTTTGAATGTTGGGGTCCCTGCGTCCAAGCTAATCGATTCCCCTAACGATGTTCGGTGAGCACAGGTACAGATGTGGGGTGATGTCTGCTGTACCGCCTAAGTAGTGTGACTGCTCAACGGTAGTGTTGAACAGTACTGAATTGACCAGTTACTTGCTTAGTGCCCCGTTCATCCGCTGTTACAATTCACGATTTTCTACAACAGTGACTGCTCACCGCAACTGACTAAGCGCTGGCGCCACACTTTTCAAAATGTATCACAAGAAAATCTCAATACCTGCATCATCTCTGAGACGGAGTGTCTCGTGCGTCATGCAGCAGCTATGCTGATACCGCAAATCTTGTCAGTCCTGCGTTCAACTGCTTTTTTTTGGCGCCTTTCCACTCACACGAGATCAGTCATTATTATACTCAAGAGTGTGTACATGACTGGAATTATACTTGTTCTAAACAAATTAATGCGCAAAACCAAAGGAGTAAGTATTGACCAAGTGCCGTCCGGGGTGACCGACCGGTTCTAGGCGCTACAGTCTGGAACCGCGGGGCCGCTACGGTCGCAGGTTCGAATCCTGCCTCGGGTGTGAATGTGTGTGATGTCCTTAGGTTAGTTAGGTTTAAGTAGTTCTAAGTCCTAGGGGACTGATGACCTCAGATGTTAAGTCCCATAGTGCTCACAAGGGAACCTCCCCATCGCACCCCCCTCAGATTTAGTTATAAATTGGCACAGTGGATAGGCCTTGAAAAACTGAACACAGATCAATTGAGAAAACAGGAAGAAGTTGTGTGGAACTGTGAAAAAATAAGCAAAATATGCAAACTGAGTACTTCATGGGAAGATATGCAATGTCAAGGACGCTGGGAAAGCAGGAGCGCCGTGGTCTCGTGGTAACGAGCAGCTGCGAAACGAAAGGTCCTTGGTTCAAATCTTCCATCGAGTGAGAAGTTTAATTTTTTATTTTCAGTTTATGTGACAAACTCATCACTTTTTTGGGAGTGATTATCACATCCACAAGAAAACCTAAATCGGGCAAGGTAGAAGAATCTTTTTACCCATTCGTCAAGTGTACAAGTTAGGTGGGTCGACAACATATTCCTGTCATGTGACACACATGCCGTCACCAGTGTCGTATAGAATATGTCAGATGTGTTTTCCTGTGGAGGAATCGGTTGACCTATGACCTTGCGATCAAATGTTTTCTGTTCCCATTGGAGAGGCAAGTCCTTTCGTCTACTAATCGCACGGTTTTGCGATGCGGTCGCAAAACACAGACACTAAACGTATTACAGTGAACAGAGACGTCAATGAACGAACGGACAGATAATAACTATGCAAAAATGAAGAAAGTAAAATTTTCACTCGAGGTAAGACTTGAACCAAGGACCTCTCGTTCGGAAAGTAAAATTTTCACTCGAGGTAAGACTTGAACCAAGGACCTCTCGTTCGGCAGCTGCTCACGCTACCACGGGACCACGGCGCACCTGAGCTCACGTTGTCCATGATGTTGCCTATCTTACACATGGACTACTCAGTTTGTATATTTTGCTTATTTTTCCACAGTTCCACACAACTTCTTCCTGTTTTCTCAATTGATCTATGTTCAGTTTATCAAGGCCTATCCACCGTGCCAACTTATAACTAAATCTGAGGGGGGTGCGATGGGGAGGTTCCCTTGTCAGAGCCATTTGAACCATTTTTTTATTGACCAAGAGTGTGGAGACCCTTACCAAATAGGAGTAACAGAGAATGCTGAAGGTACACAAAATACGGGCTGCACCAGTGGTTACAAGTTTGTTTGATCCATAAGAGAGCATCAGTGAGATGCTGAAATACCTGAGCTGGCAGACGCTTAAAGGCAGACGCAAACTACCCCGTCAAAGATTAAACAGTTCCAAGAAACAGTATAAAGTGATAAATTTAGGGATATACTACAACTCAATACGTATCGCCCCTGTAGCAAGCTCGAAGACAAGGTTAGACTACTTACAGCGCGCACAGAAGCAGTTACGCAATCATTCTTCCCGCGCTCCATAAACGAATGGAACTGGAAGAAAATCTCTATGTGGTACAATTGCAAGTACCCTTTATCATGCACTTCAGTGATTTCCAAAGTACAGACTACATGTGGAGGCAGATTATCTGATAACAAATATATGTTTATGGTCAAAGTAAAAACGTGAATAAAACCGCAACTGAAGCGCTACATTCATTACAGCCTCCTCATCAACTGTGAAACTGCGATGGAAGCTCGTGAGCGTCCGGGTCTACCATTAGGGCCTGTAGTTAACAACAGAATGAGCCCGAGAAAGGGACGCTGTAACACGCTGTTTCCCACATGTAGACAATGTGGACTCACGCAGCTAATTACGGCTGCGCGAATCTTCGCCGATCTCTTTTCTGTTACGAATATGCAGACCAATCCGAATTAGCTGCGACTCTCAGCAGTATTGTATATTTGTGGTTGCTAAGACAGTTTACGACACGAATAAATACAACTTTTTTGTTCAAAGGAACCTTACATTCTGACATAAAATGTTTCACCATTGCCCTCTGGGAATTTGGCATATTAAACAGCGAGAAAGACACGTATTTTTCTTTAGTCATTGCAGCAAGTGGGTAGGAAAGAAAATAAAACGCTGAATTTTGAATCTGCCTTAAAACGACTTGCTAAACTTTTACAATATTTATTGGTAAAGAGTGTCTGTATTTAAATTAATAACTGGTAATGCGGTGGAGTGGGGAGAGGAGGAGGGGGGGTTACTAAGAGAATATGTCTTCTGCATATCACGACAATGAAAGTATCTTTTGTAGCGCACAGCATGCTTACTACCATGCACATGCAAGTAAAACGGAAAATTAACGATGTTTTCTGTAACTGAAAGTTAAAAGACCATCCAGTCAACTTGTTGTTTGTATTTAAATTACGGGAAATTCATCACTTATGGAAAAAATCAAATAAATTTCGCACAACAAAATATTCCAGAAGTGTTAACAAAAAAATTAACAGCGTGCAACGCCTCAGTACATCAACACACTGTTGAGTGGGTGAAGTACGGGGAAAGGAGCTGCTTAGCAGGAGTTGAAGGAATATTTCTGAAGAAAACTTTTGGCTATGGTCTTCTACACTATAAATCCAATGAAATCCTGGTCAAAAAGATTAATATCACACTTTTAACACATTCCCTTCCACAAAACAGATAAAACGAACTACATCATCATTAAACCAATGGCACCTTTCAGACTGAAATGACAAATTCTGAACTACCTATCCAGTCCAAAGAGATTCAACACAACTGCAATAATAATAATAATAATAATAATAATAATAATAATAATAATAATAATAATTATTATTATTATTAAAAAAGACTGTTCCCTGCCAAGTACTATAGATTAAAACAGAGCTTGTCAAAATAATGATATATGCTTCATTTCGATTGATTCTCTTAATTTTGTCCATTAGCTTTGAAAGCAAAAACTAAAAACATGAAATATAATGTTAGTAAACTTATGTTCGTGTGTACTAATCCTAATTTTTTTTAATTTAATTTAATTTAAAATTTTTAATTTAATTTTAATGTGTACATATTTACTTACTTAGTATTAAAATCCTGGCAATCACAGCTCATTACTGTACAACAGCAAAACACATTTCACAGAATATATACGTAATGAAAATAAATTAGTTGTTCTGGGTTGAAGTAGGAATACACGTAAGTTACCTTTGCACATATATACACTAAGGCTGATATTTTGTCTTTATTTATTCGAAATAGACGATTATTTCCAATTCACTCTTATACTACTTTCTGAACTACACTACTGGCCATTAAAATTGCTACACCAAGAAGAAATGCAGATGATACACGGGTATTCATTGGACAAATATATTATACTAGAACTGACATGTGATTACATTTTCACGCAATTTGGGTGCATAGATACTGAGAAATCAGTACCCAGAACAGCCACCTCTGGCCATAATAACGGCCTTGATACGCCTGGGAATTGAGTCAAACATAGCTTGGATGGCGTGTACAGGTACAGCTGCCCATGCACCTTCAACACGATACCACAGTTCATCAAGAGTGGTGACTGGCGTATTGTGACGAGCCAGTTGCTCGGCCACCATTGACCAGACGTTTTCAATTGGTGAGAGATCTGGAGAATGTGCTGGCCAGGGCAGCAGTCGAACATTTTCTGTATCCAGAAAGGCCCGTACAGGATCTGCAACATTCGTTCGTGCATTATCCTGCTGAAATGTAGGGTTTCGCAGGGATCGAATGAAGGGTAGAGCCACGGGTCGTAACACATCTGAAATGTAACGTCCACTGTTCAAAGTGCCGTCAATGCAAACAAGAGGTGACCGAGACGTGTAACCAATGGCACCCCATACCATCACGCCGGGTGATACGCCAGTATGGCGATGACGAATACACGCTTCCAATGTGTGTTCACCGCGATGTCGCCAAACACGGATGCGACCATCATGATGCTGTAAATAGAACCTAGATTCATCCGAAAAAATGACGTTTTGCCATTCGTGCACCCAGGTTCGTCGTTGAGTACACCATCGCAGGCGCTCCTGTCGGTGATGCAGCGTCAAGGGTAACCGCAACCATGGTCTCCGAGCTGATAATCCATGCTGCTGCAAACGTCGTCGAACTGTTGGTGCACATGGTTGTTATCATGCAAACGTCTCTGTCTGTTGACTCAGGGATCGAAACGTGGCTGCACGATCCGTTACAGCCATGCGGATAAGATGCCTGTCATCTCGACTGCTGGTGATACGAAGCCCTTGGGATCCAGCATGGCGTTCCGTGTTACCCTCCTGAACCCATTCCATATTCTGCTAACAGTCATCGCGATAGGGTACAATCCGACCTCTATCAAAGTCGGAAACGTGATGGTACGCATTTCTCCTCCTTATACGTGGCATCACAACAACGTTTCACCAGGCAACGCCGGTCAACTGCTGTTTGTGTATGAGAAATCGGTTGGAAACTTTCCTCCTGTCAGCACGTTGTAGGTGTCGCCACCGGCGCCAACCTTGTGTGAATGCTCTGAAAAGCTAATCATTTGCATATCACAGCATCTTCTTCCTGTCGGTTTAATCTCGCGTCTGTAGTACGTCATCTTCGTGGTGCAGCAATTTTAATGGCCAGTAGTGTACATCTAACAAGAAAAAAATATTTACTCGCTTCCCTTCTTTAAGCTGCGTTCATTGTTTCCATATTCTTTTAACGTGATTTTCTAATTTATCTTTTACATAAATTTTGCTCTTTTTCTACACATTCAAAGTATTGTACGATCCTGTTTTATGCCCGTGACACTGGCAAAAAGTTTAGTTGTACTTTTTCTAAGCGCACTATTTGCCTCAGCCAGGAGCAAAGTACACTTTCGTCGGTAATGGCGTTATGGTGCATAAAAGGTAAAACTATAATTTCAACAGTATGGACACCAAAACTACGAGCCATAGTTGAGAACAAATTCTAAAGGTGTCGTGAAACTTGACTTCAGCTGTTGTTAGTCAATAGTAGTACATACACACAAGTAGTCAGTAGTAGTACTTACACACAAGTAGTCAGTAGTAGTACATACACACAAAAATGGCTTTAACCGTGATCGTATTGGCTCTGGCAGACGGTTATTGTCAGAAGCAAATATCACCAACCGAAAAGTAATTAAACTGTGGTAATTTACTGGTAGGGAGTTTGCAACTTCCATGCTCACGATCGATCGAAGGTCGTTAAAATAATCACATTGTTCAATCTAAATCAACGTAGTTATTCACTGTCGTCGTAATTAAAGTTAAGATTATTTTTCACGCATAAAAAGCACTCCTATTTTTCGTGCTATTAGTTACTAAAAGCCTAGTTGCGATACCGTGAAGGATATATTCTAACATACAAGATTTGTTCTAGTTTCAAGGGGCCATCATTAACAGTTTATATCTTTGAAACAAAATTAAATGCAATTACCTGTCTTGAGTGACAGTTTAATGGTTGGTTGGTTGATTTGTGGGAAGGGACCAAAAAGCGAGGTCATCGGTGTCATCGGATTAGGGAAGGAGGGGGAATGAAGTTGGCCGTGCCCTATCATAGGAATCATCCCGACATTTGCCTGAAGTGGTTTAGGAAAATCACGGAAAACCTAAATCAGGATGGTCGGGCACGGGTTTGAACCATCGTCCTCCCTCCAAAAATGCGAGACCAGTGTGCTAACGACTGCGGTAGTGTAGCGTAATGATTTTTGAATCGATGACGGTCATATGAATATAAAGAAAGTCTGTATTGAAGTAGGTCTGGAAGCACGGAAACATTAAAAGTTTGAACGATTTTGTAGCCCGGATTAGAAGTAAGGCAGAAAAACTGCCAGTATTGTCGATAAAGCGTAAGTCGATAGTACGGTTCACGGTGTTGAACGAGAAAATAACTGTATCTGAAAGACCACGAGTACAAACGCGTCCAGCTGCTGGTGCTGCAGCGTTTAAAAACTTTACATGATCACCGCAAACGTCTGTTTAATGTCCCGTGAATGTCTAGTAGGCTAATCAAGTGAGCGATGAATTGTGTGTTTCCGGTACTGCTCTTCGTACCGATACTGACCCAGTTGCAGTACTGAGAGTGTTTAAAGGCATGTTTCGAAAAGATGAATTTTCTAATTTGACGAGTCACAATTTAAGGTTGAAAATAAACTGCTACAACTGATGTTTTTGTATCCTGAAAACACTATTTTCCGGAGGACAACGAAATGAATGTGTGGTGAAATCCATCATCGTGCTGTTTGATTAGTCTGTTCTTTTTTCCTAAGTACTGCACCTTGATATGTTTTAATCGTCTCCTTTTCCCTGCCACTCAACAGTTGCATGTAGATGACTGACTTTACGCGTAACACTATGATTCTCGACCTGTCCGTCATTGATTTTTTTGTGCGCACTTGGTAACATTTCTGCTGGGCGATAGACAGGTCGACGAACAGTTAATGAGGTAACCTTCATCGTCTTCAAACATAAAATAACACAACTTCTGTCTATGGTGGTAGAGCGAGGGGAGGGGCTGAAGGAGGGAAGCACGAAGATTTGTGGAAAACAGTAGCCGTCATTCCAACCACCATTTCCGTCATTCCGACAATCATTTCGTAGTGGATAAACTGGATGTAAACTTGCCTTGCAAAAGTTGGCGCTTAGGTGATGACTACTGATTCATAGTCACTAGCAAAAGACTCGACCATTCACTCACCCGAAAATAAAAGAATAATTCATTTCAGTGATTCCGACCGAACACAATACTTAGGTAACGCAGCGTAAATAGGGATTTGCCCCAAAGTTTGTTACATGTATGAGCTCGTACTGTTACCGAGAATGACCACCAGTAACACCACACGAAATTTATTGCTACTTTCTTCTTACCTTCTATTTGACACATGTCAAGACAAGATCATCATCAACAAACACCCTGCCAGCGAGGTAACGCTCACACACTATCATCAAGCACATCTACCATCAAGCGTAGCTATACTAAACACACAAAACAAGAACCATTCCTCAGAGATATCATTTGTTCGCTACTACATGCAGACATCGAGGAACGATGCTGATTTATGAGACTTTAAAAAAAGAGTGGATTACGGCGGCCCACCTGTTTGGTTGACGGCGCACTCAGTAAAGCACAATACACGCCTGCCTATGCTGAAAGTCACAGAATAGGAAATCATCTGGGAATGGCACTTCTCATAAACACAAGTTACTGACAAATATAAAAGAAGCAATAACAGACAGAAGAAAATCTTAGGACCGAGTGAGAACGAAATCCCGAAAATATGATATCAGGTTGTTTACAACTAACATTCGTACAAGTTTACACGTATTGTGCTGTTCATTTAGATGTAGAATCTCTACCTCCTGCAAGGAAACAAGGAAGACGGGACAGATTATTAGGGATTCATGATGCAGGGTTTGTTTACTTGAGGTTCGTGCAAAGGATTATACCTGAGTTGTCGGAGAACGTACCCTTGACTGTTCATCAGAGGCTGTGGATACAACAGAACGGTGCACCGCCTTAATTCAGTGTGGATATCGGCAACCATCTCCTTGATTTTTTCCAAGGGGATATTTAAAGTAACTTGTGTGTGAGTCCCAAGTGGATACGGAGATGGAATTAGTTGCCAGAATGGTAGCACCAGGCGTATTTGTCAGGGTGTCTCATAATCTTGTTCGCCGATGTAATGCTTGCATTGAGGTTGATGGCCGTCAGTTTCAGCACATTTTGGAAGATACAGTGAGATACAGTGCAAATAGTGCGTTCATTGTGTCGGTGATGGCATTTGTAGTTAACTTTAACTAACACATAAAAAAGTACACAGTAATGTGATTTTATTCCTACTATCTCCTAAGTTGGCTTCTCCGACCCCAGGTTCCCTGCCTCAAATCGTTCAGTGGAGCATCCTCTATGCCTTGTTAAATTTTTGCACGCTCTTACAGAAACACCCTGTACAATGTGCGTCTGAAAATATCAGTGACTGGTCTCAAAAAATAAAGGAAACCATACTAGCAAACAAAATACCTTTACTGACATTCAAAGAAATCACCATAGGCTACAACACACTTCAGACATCTGTAGTAGAGCTTTTGGTAACTGTTAGCAAACGCTTCTCATGGAATCGTTCGAAGCACCGTGATCACGCAAAAAATGGTTCAAATGGCTCTGAGCACTATGGGACTCTACTGCTGAGGTCATTAGTCCCCTAGAACTTAGAACTAGTTAAACCCAACTAACCTACGGACATCACAAACATCCATGCCCGAGGCAGGATTCGAACCTGCGACCGTAGCGGTCTTGCGGTTCCAGACTGCAGCGCCTGTAACCGCACGGCCACTTCGGCCGGCGTGATCACGCATTATTGGATATCCGCATCATTGCAGGAGAATGACACCTGGACTAACCAATGTGATCCTGCTTAAGACACTGTCAATGGCACGGCGTTAATCGTCTCCCCACCTCCATCGGGTAGAAATTTATGATGGATCAAGCCCTTGCTGTTGAAAAACGTAATGAGCATCATCTTAATCTTTAACATTGTTAGCTGATTTTCTTTGGGAGCCGGGGAAGGCGATTAATACCATACAGTTGACATCACTTCGTCTCCATATCGTACTTGTATCAATTGGACTCTTCTCCTGTAATGAGCGAATATCCAGCAACGCGTAATCTTGGTGGGTCGAGCAATTCCACAAGAAGCGTCAGCTGACAAGTTTCCAACCGTTTCACAACCTATGCCAGAAGAGTGCTGTAGCTCATGGTGATTACTCTGACGGCCAGCAAAGGTGTTTTGTTAGTAACACTATTTTCCTTTATCTTCTGAGACCATTCACTCAACTTCTCAGACGAACCTTGCACTAAGAAACATGGTTGATAAAGTCAGAGTATTGGGTGCCTAAATGAACTTGAAGCTGCATTTCCCCGACTCTCCACTCATCTAGTTTCTATAAAATGCAGATACTATGACAGATAAACAGGGAGAGTGATTCCACCGATATATTATAAAACGGAACGGAGGTGCCAGGGCCGGCCGCGGTGGTCTAGCGGTTCTGGCGCTGCAGTCCGGAACCGCGGGACTGCTACGGTCGCAGGTTCGAATCCTGCCTCGGGCATGGGTGTGTGTGTGATGTCCTTAGGTTAGTTAGGTTTAAGTAGTTCTAAGTTCTAGGGGACTTATGACCTAAGATGTTGAGTCCCGTAGTGCTCAGAGCCATTTGAACCATTTGAATTTATTTGGAGGTGCCAGGACTCACGGGCCGTCAGCATGATAGCTGATTATTAATGGTTGCTGCAGCAGAAGTGTCCTCAGGCAGTGTACAAAAGAGTGTAATTACAAACGAAGTTCTGATAGGTTAAGAAGGGATCGTAAGATACATGACTTTGTATTACTACTGAAGAAAACAATACATCATTATAATGTTAGGAGTGTCTTATTCAGCCATGTTTTTTGAATAAAGAGTTTTCGGAGCTTAACAGCTCATGCACCAAGTTGTTGAAAAGAATAATGTACTGAAGAATGGAAAAGAAAACTAAGGATGTGTTAGCTGACGATAAGTCTGCCGCCAGTGAGACAGCTCTCACGTTGCAGTTGATAATGGAAGCAAGTCTAAGGAAAAATCAAGACACGTAGATAGGATTTGTCGACCTCGAAAAAGCGTTCGAGGACGTAAAATGGTGTAAGGTGTTCGAAATTATGAGGGAAATGGTAGTAAACTGTAGGAAAAAAAGGTAATGTACAACATGTACAAAAAACAAAAGGGGGGGAGGGGGACAATAAGAGTGGAATACCAAGAACGAAGTGCTCGGATTAAAAAGGGTGTAAGGCAAGGGTGTAATCTTTCGCCCCTACAGTTCAATCTGTACAGCAATGAAGCAATGACGTGAATAAAATAAAGATTCAAGAGTGGAATTAAAATTTAAAGTGAAAGGATACCAATAGGATTCGCTGATGACGTTCCTATCCTCAATGAAAGTGAAGAAGAATTCCAAGATCTGTTAAGTGGAATGAAAACTCTAATGAGTACAGAATATCGATTAAGAGTAAATCGAAGAAAGACGAAAGAATGAGAAGCAGAAGAATTGAAAACAGTGAGAAACTTATCAGAAAGGGGATCACGGAGTAGACGAAGTAAAGGAATTCTGCTTCCTAGGCAACAAAACAACCCATGATGGACGGAGCAAGGACAACATAAGAAACAAACTAGCACTGGCAGAAAGGGCATTCCCGGCCAAGAGAAGTCTACCAGTGTCAAACACTGGCCTTAATTTGAGGAAGAAATTTCTCAGAATGAATATTTGGAGCACAAAATTGTAGGGTATGGAAACATGGACTGTGGAAAAATCAGAAAATCGAATCATCTGAGATGTGGTGCTACAGAAGAATGCTGAAAATTAGGTGGAATGATAAGGTAAGAAAGGAGGAGATTCTCTGAGTTGACGAGGAAAGGAGTATATGGAAAACACTGACAAGAAGTACGGACAGGATGGTAGGACATCACGGAATAATTTCCTCGGTGCTGGAGGGAGCTATAGGGAGTAAAACCTGTAGATGAAGACAGAGTTTGGAATATATCCAGAAAATGAGTGAGGATGTAGGTTGCAATGCTACTCTGAGGTAAAGAGGTTGGCGTAGGAGAGGAACTCGTGGAGGGCCGCATCGTATCTCCCATACTACATCTAATTTAATTATATGTTTCTTCTCCTACCCTGTATATTAATTATGTGAACAACATTTCGTTTTTTGTTATCGTTCCTGGTGTTGCAATTTAACTGTTGCTTGGTGTCCAGCTGTACTTAACATCACAAGCTGACATCTTTCACGAGCTAGAGTAGCAAGAATATCTTCACGATTCGCATTTACAAATTGAGGGTTAGCATGATAAAGTGCCGAGGAAGTTATTCAGGTAATCTTCATGTGTAACATTAGTGAATTTGTGCTGTGCGTTACTCGAACAAATATTTGCAGCAAGTCTTGTTAGTTTGTCCAGAAACTGAATCTACATTTATGCAGAACCCAACTGCGCAGCACTTTTAAAACGTAAGGAAATACACGCTAACAACAGCTGCCGCTGCGGGCAAGTGGCGTGGGAGCTCGCAGAGGACTCTGGGCGCAGCGTCCGCGGTTCAGGACGAGAGCCCGGCAGGCGTGGCCGGTCTCACTCTGATGAACAGCGCGGCCCCCCACCCCCCTCTCTCTTTTCATTGAGTAGATGTTGTGATTTGCTTTTATGCAGCAACATTTTCGTCTCCTCAAAGCGATTCATAAGGATATCTTTTTCAGCATACTTCAATATTTGGAAATGGTCTTCAATGCTTTTACTCCATCTCTTCGGACCGAGCGAGGTGGCGCAGTGATTAGCACACTAGATTAGATTAGTTTTTCGTTCCATAGATCCGTGCTAAGGAGATCCTCGTGGATGTGGAACATGTCAATTTGTTATTAAAAAAAAGCTGAAATAACGATACTAATAGTATGAATATATACAATACATAATTTGTTTCTATTAAAAAATTCATCAATGGAGTAGAAGGAATTTGCCACTAGTAAGTCTTTCAGGCTCCTTTTAAACTGATCTTTATTTGTAACTAAATTTTTTATGTTTGCTGGCAAATTATTGGAGATGAGTGTTCCTGAGTAGTGGACCCTTTTTTAACTAAAGTAGGTGCTTATAAGTCCTTGTGCAGATCATTTTTGCTCCTGGTATTGTATGTATAAACTGACCTGTTTGTTGGAGAAAGAGTTATATTATTTAGGACAAATTTCATTAAGGAGTAAATATACTGAGAGGCAGTAGTTAGTATACCCAGTTCTTTGAAGATGTTTCTACAGGATGTCTGTGAATTTACTCCACAAATAATACGTATTACACGCTTTTGGACTCTGAAAACTATTGTTTGACTTGAAGAGTTACCCCAAAATACTATACCATATGACATTATAGAATGAAAGCAGGCAAAGTATGCATGCTTTTTCGTTTTTATGTCGCCTATGTCAGCTAACACTCGAATTGCAAACACAGATTTGTTAAGGCGTTTCTGCAGTTCTGTGGTGTGCTCCTCCCAACTAATTTATTATCAAGTTGTAATCACAGGAATTTAAGACTGTCAACCTCTTCTATCTGCTCTTCTTCATACTAACACTTGACACACATTCGGGAGGACTGCTGTTCAAACCCGTGTCTGGCCATCCGGATTTAGATTTTCCGTTATTTCCCTAAATCGCTCGATGTAAATGTAAGGATGGCTCCTTTGAAAGGGCACTGCCGATTTTCTTCCCTATCCTTGCCAGAATTCCGAACTTATGCTCCGTCTCTGATGACCTCGATGTCGACGGGTCGCTAAACCCAGTCTCTCTTCCTTTCCATTCATCTTTGCTGAAAGGTGTGAGCTTTTCAAATGCCGATTTTGATGTGTTTTTCGTATGTATGGCGTCTACGCGTTATTTGAATCGAATCCTGTAATTTCTTCCGGTTTGACCTACATAACGGGAGTGTCATCTTTGACAACTAAGTTTATGAGCCGTGTGTCGATTTTGGAGGCAAACTGCAGTGTTATTTCCTAATGAAAATAAATTCCGCAATACACTGTACCGTACGTAACAGGAAACAGTTTATACACCAACGGACACATTTATTTTCATCCTTTAACATGCCTGCTTGCGCACACGCACACGCACACGCACACACACAAATACGTACATAACTACACGCATAATTAAATGTACACAGTTTATATTCTGTATAAGCTGTAACATGTCTACAAGAACTGACTTATACTTTTTTGTTGCAAAATGGCATTTCTATACTGGTCTATTTTGCTGCATCATACCATACTGTTCATATGTGATAATAAGACCTCATTACAAAATGTTCCGGGCAGAACTTTAGAGAATACTACAAACAATTAATAACAGCGCAGTCCTGACACTGTTTGATACCACAATCACTATTTCCTTCCAGTAATAGTGATTCTAGTACGCTGATGAAATTCGCTAACAGTTTGCTGTGTCACACATCCACAGGTCTGCTGGGCATAAATGAACACGACCTTAAAAACTGGCGAAGATCCCTGGTGATAAGCAGCTCAATAAAGTTTCATTATTAATACTTAGTCACGTAACGTATCCTGCGGTATCTCCAAAAAAAAATTGATTTCTAATGCAATCTTGAAGCCTGCATACAAAAAGTTTATATTTCAACAAGTCTATACTGCTTGAAAACGTAGACGTCTCTTGATGTATTTGGTGGTTGGTGGGGGTTTATTTCTGTGCGAATATGCTTCCCATTTCAGGACTTCTGAATTTCAGGTTCTTGAAATATAGCTCCACCGTTTTGCCATGTCCAAGAGTCAAGTAACAATACTGTGTTGTGTTTGAAACTTGTAATTAAAATATTTTTTAACCACCGGATAATATGGTTCCGCATAAGTTAAGCAGAGGTGCTGGCATCAACAAATATGTTAAATGTTACTTCCGTGTTATCAGCTGTCTCATCCTTGGTCCTAACTGTACATGTTGTTCTTGAAAACAAATGCAGGCCTACATCTTTGGAAGAAGACATCCTGCAGATGACATACGAAGGTCGACAGTATAATGATGTGCTACAGATGAAACAGATTTCAGTACAGCGTATGTGAGCTTTTCTGCTACATTCGATAAAGTTCGTTCACTTCCCATTTCATATTCAAATCGTGATTGGACTGTATTGAAAATGCTGTTACCACTAAACGCTTCTCCTGTTATTAACGGGTTAACCATGCGTACAAATGCGGCAGCATACTCCATTATGTCTTTTCCGTCTTTTATTTCTTCCGTAAAAACAGGTCTTGAATGCGGTTTTTCTTTTATATCCGTCTACAAAAGTTTTCGACGTAAGGCATTTACAGTTCCGTTTCTTAGCAGAAATAATACGATTTTGTAAACAGCAATCATGAACAATCAGATCACGTTCCCTGTACTCTTCAAATTTTTCAGACATTTCCTTTTTTATTAAAGAATACTTACATGATTTTGGAGGGGTTCTGCAGAATCTTTCCGCTTTATTTGTATTTGTTATACAATTTGCCGTCATTGATACATAGTCTCTATTAAGCTTCTTTTTTAATTATTTTACGTTATGTATACATTTTCTTATACCTCTCTGTAGCGGTTTCTGTCAATTCGTTTATATATATTCAGTTCCATCTTCTATCACTTTGCGATAAACTGTTGACTGTGCCACGTAGTTCCGTAAAACATCCACGACATAAATTGAACTGATGTGATGCATGCTGGGTGAAAAACAGAAGTTTATAATATTTATGTGAAAACTTTTGAACAGAAGAATAAATGTCCTTATAGTATGATCGTAAAGTCATCGCGATTACACTTTAAACATACTTGAATATTTAACAGTAATAAGCTAGTATGATCTAGGACGTGTAAATACACACTAGCGTATTACCTTTAGTTCCATCTACACGGCAGCAGCAATGGGAACTGCCTGAATGAATGTACCGTAAAGGACCCATCTCTCAATACCATAAAGCACGCAGTACACGTGCTGTGGTGTAGTTGTGCGCAACAATGACATAGTTCGCAAATCATATTTCTTTATAATTCTAAAACCAAGCATTCCCTCAAGAAGGGACTACCACCCCTGCAGTCAGTGACACACAACCAATCACATACGTATGTTTCACCCAAATACTACTCGAAGTTGAAACGCCTTTTCAGCGTTTCTAGAGGGTTTTGGCCAATTACTTTCTACTATGAAACATAAGTAAACACCACTCACAATGATAGTAATAAAACTCAGACTTTTCTGTCTCCTAAAATATAACAGCCAGCTAATTCATTAAACACATTTTCATAAATTAACACACGAATTAAATTAATCTAGGCTTACCGAAAGCTGTCACAACGTAGATATAGTACCCACTATAATAACAGCTATATACGTAAAACTTTGTGTGTTCTCAAGCCTATTATACAATAACTATAAAAATGCAAAATACTAGCAAACAGCAATAATATCTAACACTATATGTGTGTACCGGTTTCTCACACTTTTTGTATTTCACAAAACTTAGTAGAATTTCTGTTTCCATAATTTTTATGAAGAACGGACTTTGCTTACATTAGATATAATCAGTGCCCATTCATTGTACACTGCATTTGCTACAACACCTATGCTCTGTGAATTTTCTGTCGCATCATCTGTGGACCTATTGAAACTTCTCTAAGAGACAGTTTTTGGCACAGTTGTTTTTTTGTACAGCACCATCTTTCTATACAAACATCCGTGTGGTCGAACTATTTATACGTGTATGTGGAGGGAGAGAAGTGGGTCGCTCTACACTACCTGCTATCTATGTCTTTAGAGCTCAGGAAATTATTAAATCTCTGCTGGTATTCGGTGGAATATGTACTACTTCGAAAGCAGTACACAACACAAAACTAATTCAGTTCATATCTTAGTAAGTTGTTTACGTTGTTATAATTCATTGTTAGATCCATTTTCTATAGGCCTTTTTTCTTACATTGTTTTTTGCTGTAGGGAACCACCACTCTAAGGAACTTTCGCCACCATCAGCGAACATCACATGTACGGCATAGTATAATTTATATGTGAACTGTCCCCTGATGAAGAAGTTGACCGTTCGAAATTTGTAACAGTGCTATTTGGCTTTAATACACGGCATTATTAACAGTGGCTGGTTGTTGTTTTTATACTGTAATAATAACCCAAATTTAGACCCAGCCACAGCCTCTCCATCTCAGTTTTCGATAAAACGGCATTAAAGAGAATATTTGCGTCCATAAGAGAGAAGAATAATATGGATTGGAGAATACTACACACGGATGAAGTTTGTAACGTATAAAAAGAATCAGATATGGTAACAAAATTCAAAGCCAAATTATTACGGTGGTTAGGAAATATAATTAGGGTGTACCACCAAATAAGTATACCGAAAGAATTACAGATCATCCCACAAGAAAACATCATCTTGGACGTCCGCTTAAAAGATACCTCGATAGTATTTAAAGTGATATGGAACAATTAAAACGAACTGGGAAAAAGGAAGATTATTTATAAAAAAATAAGCCAAATGGATCAAAACTGTCATTCTACAGCTAAGAGATTTCATGATTTGCTGAAGTTTATGAAGATGGAAAATTGTTAAGGCTTTCGTGACCACTTGTTGACAAACTGCCTATTGGCTTCTGTCTCAGTTTCTTCGGCCGATCTTCATCTAATGATTTTACTGACGTTTCGCCAGCACGAGTGGCTGGCATTGTCAAAGCTTCACCCTTCATTGCCGTTGGTGAACTGGAGCCGACCTCGCGGCCGCAGGCTATATGTACCTGGCGCGCCAACGTCCGTGGGCTTCTCTGCGGTCATTTCCGGTGCGGTTCTCCTCTTGCTACCTGCGACGGTCGTTCGCTGCAGTACGGGAAGCCAGGATCCGTTTACCTTAAGGCTTTCCTCTTTCCTGTTGATACTGTTCGCGTGTTTTTGATTTCTACCGTTTCTCTGAACAAGCGCGTGAGATAGTGCTTATGAATATGCTGCTGTTGCTCCCACCGATGATGACGATGACGTTAAAATATGTATAATTATATATACATAGTGTAAATAAAAACTGTGTCGAAACTTCGCCGAAAGCAAGGTCACTTTTACGGATGAATCGCTCTTGCAGTTACAGGACGACGAATGCAAATTACCCTCAGAATACACCTAAATAAAGATAAGATGAATGGTTTCGAAGCAGTTAGAGCTGCAGTGGTGTACTGGAACTTATTCTATGAAAACAGAGAACAAATTGATCGTTAGTACTGCAAAATTTCCTTAAGGCCCTTCGCAGTGCTCCCTTGCGGATGGCTGCAGTAATCCGACCTGCCCTGTACACTCCTGAACGGCGAACAAGGCGCACGGTCTAGAGCTTAACGTAGTGTGGTCGGTAACCAAACACACAGGCAGGCGGAGTGCGCACGCCGCGGTCCGTGCAGATGACCGGAGCGATACCGGAGGGATGTGTCTGGCCGCGAAACGCGAGACGTGCGGACGGGCCCGGGGTCGCGTTACAGCCGCGTGTTCCAGCTGAGCGGGGACACCCGACACGAGCCCTGGTCTAGCCTAGTTCTGGATAGCGGCCCTTCCGTCAACACCGGCACACAGCGCTCCAAAGTCTACCTTCTTAATCTAGCAGCTCTCCTCTTTCACCTTCTCAGGCTGTTTTAAGTGGTGCATTTTCGTTACTACACGCGTATTGCACGAAACTGTAAATACTGATCAGGTCATCCCTAATAAAGTGCCGGTTTACCATCGCGGGGCCCGCAGCACCTATTCAGCAATAGGAGTACGCACTCGTTTTTTTAACGTGCTGTACATCCACATGATATGTGAAGGTAATGTCTAATAACATATTGTTGCATTTGGCACTACCACAGGATGCTATGCAATTCGCTCTCTGAGCAACGTGAAACACCGTACGCGAAACCACTAAAACCACTCCTCAAAGTTTGCTTTATTAGCTCAGTTCACACATCAAAGAGAAACCACTGTTTTAGCCGATTAAATTTTTAAATGTATTTTCGTCCCTTCCCATTACGAACGTTGTTAACCCGCTTAGGTGACTCCGCAGTCATGTGACTAGGGCCTCCCGTCGGGTAGACCGTTCGCCGGGTGCAAATCTATCGATTTGACATCACTTCAGCGACTTGCGCGTCGGTGGGGATGAAATGATGATTAGGAATCACTTGGTTCAAGAAACATAAAAGAAGGTTGTATACATGGAAGAAGCCTGGAGATACTGGAAGGTCTCAGATAGATTATATAATGGTAAGACAGAGATTCAGGAACCAGGTTTTAAATTTTAAGACATTTCCAGGGGCAGATGTGGACTCTGACCACAATCTACTAGATATGAAATGTAGATTAAAACTGAATAAACTGCGAAAAGGTGGGAATTTGAGGAGATGGGACCTGGATAAACTGAAAGAACCAGAGGTTGTACAGGGTTTCAGGGAGAGCATAACGGAACAATTGACAGGAATGGGAGAGAAAAACACACTAGAAGAAGAATGGGTAGCTTTGAGGGATGAAATAGCGAAGCAGCAGAGGATCAAATAGGTAAAAAGACGAGGGCTAGTAGAAATCCTTGGGTAACAAAAGAAATATTGAACTTAATTGATGAAAGGAGAAAATATAAAAATGCGGTAAATGAAGCAGGTAAAAAGGAATACAAATGTCTCAAAAATGAGATTGACAGGAAATGCAAAAGGGCTAAGCAGGGATGGCTAGAGGACAAATGTAAGGATGTAGAGGCGTATCTCACTAGGGGTAAGATAGATACTGCCTACAGGAAAATTAAAGAAACCTTTGGAGGAAGGAGAACCACTTGCATGAATATCAAGAGCTTTGATGGAAACCCAGTTCTAAGCAAAGAAGGGAAAGCAGAAAGGTGGAAGGAGTATATAGAGGGTCTGTACAAGGGCGATGTACTTGAAGGCAATATTATGGAAATGGAAGAGGATGTAGATGAAGATGAAATGGGAGATACGATACTGCGTGAAGAGTTTGACAGAGCACTGAAAGACCTGAGTCGAAACAAGGCCCCGGGAGGAGACAACATTCCATTAGAACTACTGACAGCCTTGGGAGAGCCAGGCCTAACAAAACTCTACCATCTAGCGAGCAAGATGTATGAGACAGGCGAAATACCCTCATACTTCAAGGAGAATATGATTACAATCCTAAAGATACTCTCTTTCAAATTCTGAAGATGGCTGGGGTAAAACACAGGGAGCGAAAGGCTATTTACAATTTGTACAGAAACTAGATGGCAGTTATATGAGTCGAGGGGCATGAAAGGGAACCAGTGGTTGGTAAGGGAGTGAGACAGGCTACAAACCTATCCCCAAAGTTATTCAATCTGTATACTGAGCGAACAGTAAAGGAAACAAAAGAAAAATTCGGAGTAGGAATTGAAATCCATGGAGAAGAAATAAAAACTTTGAGGTTCGCCGATGAGATTGTAATCCTGTCAGACAGCAAAGGACCTGGAAGAGCAGCTGAACGGAAAGGACAGTGTCTTGAAAGGAGGATATAAGATGAACATTAACAAAAGCAAAACGAGGATAACGGAATGTAGTCGAATTAAATCGACTGATGCTGCGGGAACTAGATTAGGAAATGAGACGCTTAAAGTAGTAAATGTGTTTTGCTATATGGGGAGCAAAATAACTGATGATGGTCGAAGTGGAGAGGATATAAAGTGTAGTCCAGCAATGGCAAGGATAGCGTTTCTGAAGAAGAGAAATTTGTTAACATCGAGTTTAGATTTAAATGTCAGGAAGTCGGTTCTGAAAGTATTTGTACAGAGTGCACCGATGTATGGAAGTGAAACGTGGACGATAAATAGTTTAGACAAGAAGAGAATAGAAGCTTTCGAAATGTGGTGCTACAGAAGAATGCTGAAGATTAGATGGGTAGATCACAGAACTAATGAGAAGGTATTGAATAGGATTGGGGAGAAGAGGAGTTTGTGGCACAACTTGACTAGAAGAAGGAATCGGTTGGTAGGGCATATTCTGAGGCATCAAGGGATCACCAGTTTAGTATTGGAGGGCAGCGTGGAGGGTAAAAATCGTAGGATACCATGAGATGAATACACTACGCAGATTCAGAAGGACGTAGGTTGCAGTAGGTACTGGGAGATGAAGGAGCTTGCACAGGATAGAGTAGCATGGAGCGCTGCATCAAACCAGTCTCTGGACTGAAGACCACAACAACATCGAAGGAATTCTGAGGCGTGCTTCTAGATTTGTCACTGGTAGATTCGATCAACGGGCGAGTGTTAGTGAGATGCTTCGTGAGCTCAAATGCAAATCCCTGGAGTAAGTAGCGCAACACTGTTGAGAAAATTTAGAGAACAGCCATTTTCAGAACGATCGTACTGCCGCCAATCTACAGTGCGTGTAAGGACCACGAAGACAAGCTAAGGAAAACTAGAGCACGAACGGATGCATATAGATAGCCGTTTTTCTCTTGTTCTATTGGCAAGTGGCACAGGAAAGGAATGGGGCTAGGGGGTAGTGATACATGGGATCCTCCACCATAGGTGGCTTGCAGAATACATTTGCAGATGTGGAAATTCTGCGAAATTTGCAAGTTAAGAGAGAGGTACCGCCGGAATTAAAGCTGTGAGGGTGTAGCTTGAGGGTGTATCACTCTGAGCTTTTGCCCGGAAAAAGCGGCGGTCCCAGCTTCGAGCCCAGGTCCGCCCACAGTTTTAATATGCCCGGAAATTTGAAATCAGCGCACACTCCGGCGCAGACTGAAATTTCGTTCGGCCGGCCGTGATGGCCGAGCGGTTCAAGGCGCCTTGAACCGCTACGGTCGCAGGTTCGAATCCTGCTTCGGGCATGGATGTGTGTGATGTCCTTAGGTTGGTTAGGTTTAAGTAGTTCCTAAATTCTAGGGGACTGATGACCTTAGAAGTTCAGTCCCATTGTGCTCAGAGCCATTTTTTTTTTTTTTTTTTTAATTTCGTTCTGTTTAATATCATGGAGACAGTGCACCACACACTGAAAATGACACACATATGTATTAGGGGCATTTAAAATAATGACTGCACATCATTCAACTTTTCAACGGAAAATATCTAGTAAACACATTTATACGATGAGAGCGAGTTGGGTTACTTCAGTCGAAGTTCTGTTTTCTTACTAGGCCCGCCTGGACAAGCCAATAGCCAACATATGCAACGAACCTCGAATCCGAACCGCTTATTAACCTTGACAGTTCTGTTGGTGTGTAGCTACGTTCACGTGAGAATGAATGGCGTTAAGTTTCAGCTTCGCAGCTTTTGATTTCAAATCAGTACAACAAATCAGCCACGTATAGCGCCAGCAGAAACAGTGGAGACAAATTGTGGCGGCGAAAATTAACAGGGCTGTTCCCCAGTTCTAAAGGATGCACAAATGTGTTACGGAAAACACGAAGACTGCTAGGGCTATCCACAGCGCTGCTATTACGCTTTAAGATCGATACGTGGTAATAACGGTCTCATTGACGGTCTATGCGATTATGCACGAACATCTGGAAAAGTTTGCGAACCAGAAAAAAATTACTGCATTGTATTTAGTAGTAAAGTGGCATTTCAATCAAACTGCCGGAATTCAAAAGGCTGTACAACAAAGACAACTCTTAGAAGAGTTTTCCCGCAGGGAGCAATGCCTTGTAGCGTAGGACGTTAATCAATACGCCAGAAATAATTTTCCTTTGTGCCCTATTAAACTGTTGAAAGTTAGAATGCTCTCTTTTACTGAAAGTTTAATATAGCATAGTAAATGTCAGAAAAAGTATCGCCTGCTCGTACACCAGTTGTGTAACAAAGGCAGTAAAAGTTCACTGGTTCGGACTACATGTGATGTGAAGGTTATTTTATTTCTTTTCTTTTATCGATTCCCCTTATTTCAAATCAGAAGTACCTTTCCTTAGATGAACTAAATCTTCTTCGCTCGTATAACAAACTTTTGGATACTTGAAATCGTGGTGAGATAAAACTGCAACGTGAGCCGATTAACTTTAAAAAAGTGTGCGTCTAATAGCCCCTAGGCAAGATTACGACGATATTGCATACAGTACATTGAGCATACCAGCACGGGAGTTCAAATACCATGGGTAAATTTAACCCTTTGAAGAGATACTCCGATTCGATACAGTCTAGTGATGTATGATGGTTGTAGAAAAGGAGAAAAACTGTTAGTCTGGAAACTCTACAAAGCAATCGGAATACAACCAAGTTACGGAGCAATGCATCTAGCAGGGGTTGTGGATATAAAAGGAACTAAGAAAAAGAATGTTTATGACGCCTGTGCGAATAAAAATACTCTGTTCTAAGTTTCTGCATCACTCTCTTTAGAGGATAAAAAAAGAGGAGAATTTAAATACAACAAGAGTTTGAGGAGGTAGGTTATATTTTCGGAATGGTGAAAATAGACAGCTATCTTTAAATTTAGAAAAAACAGGAATAATTCCGGAAAACGTAGCAACTGACAGCGAAGCTGAGTGTATTCAGCTTGCTGACAGGACGACTAAGCATCATCTGCTGGCTGAACTGAAGTGGAAGAAGACTGACAGATTGCAGACAGGTAGACTGAAACAAATGACCACATAAGTGTTCACAGACTATGTAACTTAAGCACTGTGTCAGTACGCAAATGGTTTAGCCGTCGACGCCTGAGAGCAACATCGCGCGTTCTTCACAGAATATGACCGCGATTCAATCCCAACTAGGGTTTGTCCTTGCTGCAGTTAGCAGAACCGTGATGTCATCGAGTATCGTGCGCGGGTGTCTTCCTTAAGGTGATGTTTGTCGGAGACGAGTTGCCCTTTGTGTACCGTGGCACAAGAGGGAGCCTCTGCAACATCAGCACTGTGCTGCATATCAATGCAGGACAGTTCACTTCACGGATGAGTTCCAGTTTATCTTACAACTAACTGATTACTCGGCATCGACTGGTCACTTATTTAGTCTAATCTTATATTAGTCAGAAAAAAGAATGAAATCGTCTCCTCTATAAAAGTAATTAGTTAACGTACATATTTTAAAATTATTCATAAAGTATGAAGAATAAAATAAAATAGTCCCTAATTCAATGTAATATTCCTTTTACAAGAAAGTTGATTATATGAAATACTTTGTTTTCCCTTCAAGTGCAAAAACTACGATACACGCACTCTTCAGCGAACGTAAGTTGTCCATGGGATAAAATGACGATAAATGTATGAGGGAAGTGAGAGTTGTGTGAAAGTGGGGAGGAAACGTGCTGCATGGTTCAAGCTGGAAAATGGGCTGCGACAGGGAAGTGCACTTTCGCCTTTATTGTTAATTATTGTTATGGATGAAATCCTACAGCAAGTATCAGATGCAATTGGAGATCATAAAATGAAAGCAGTGCTTTTTGCCGATGACCTGATGTTATGGGGAAATTGCGAGAAGGAGGTGCAAGAGCAGTTAGATGTATCGGAGGCAATGGCAGCACAATATGGAATGCATTTCTCTGCAAAGAAAAGTGAAATAACTGTCACAACAAGGAAGAAGAATAGGCCAAATGTGGATATAACTTGTGGAGGGGAAAAACTACAAGTGGTAGAGAACTTCAAGTACCTGGGAAGCATGATTGAAAGTAAGGGGGGGAAGCGCAATGGAAATAAATGAAAGGTGCAGAAAAGCAGGGCAGTTCTTCAAATGCATTAGGGGGCTTATTTGGAGCAAGGAGGTGCCACAGAAATCCAAGGGAATTATATACCGAACCTACTTTGTCCCCATATTGGCATACGGAAGTGAGACATGGGTAATGCACAAAAGCGACAAAAGTAGAATACAAGCTAGTGAAATGAAGTTCCAGAGGAGCAGGTTGAGTGTAACAAGACGAGACAGATTGCGAAATGTGTATGTGAGGGAAAGACTAAAGGAGGAACCAGTACAGGACAGGATAGAAAAATCAAGACTGCAGTGGTATGGACACATGAAGAGAATGGATGAGGGAAGAATTCCAAAGAGGATGTTTGATCTGCAAATGGAGGGGAAGAGGCCCAGGGGAAGACCAAGACATAGATGGGTGAAGGGAGTGAAGGAATGTGTGACGAGAAGAGGAGAGAACTGGACGAAGGTGGAAGAGGGGGAATGGTGGAAAGACAGAACACGATGGAGAGGCTTGTGTTCCCGACAGACCCAGCCAGTGGCTGGAAACTGTCCAAGATGATCGTCGCAAGAATGATTCCCTATGCTCTGTGTTCCGCTTGCTTACCGCGCTTGAAGGAGTACCAAGTTTGCCTGAAAGGCTCCAGGCGCAATAGCATCAGATGAACACCTGGAATGATTCTTATCTTTGTGTTGTAGTACCAACTAGCTTTCACAGTGTTCTAGAAGTACCCATAGCTGCGTACTTGTTTACCGTTTTCAGCTAAGCTTAAATACTGGTTGGCATGGCACACAATACGATTTAACTTTTATACGAAGAATGTAATGAACTGGTTTTCCATAGTAGAGCATCACCTGTGATACAGAGACGTGGCTGGTACGACATGCCGAAAAAATAGTTCAAATGGCTCCGAGCACTATGGGACTTAATATCTGAGGTCATCAGTCCCCGAGGCTCAAATGGCTCAAATGGCTCTGAGCACTATACGACTTAACTTCTGAGGTCATCAGTCGCCTAGAACTTAGAACTAATTAAACCTAACTAACCTAAAGACATCTCACACATCCATGCCCGAGGCAGGATTCTAACCTGCGACCGTAGGGATCGCGCGGTTCCAGACTATAGCGCCTAGAACCGCTCGGTCACGCCGGCCGGCTACGACATGCTGAGAGAAAAGCGGATATTACTGTTAGATTAGTGTTGATGCGCTTGTAAGGAGGGAGGGGTGCAAGAGATCACAAAGGAGAACTGCAATGATCCAAAACGCGAAACGAAAACAACAAAGGAGCATCAAATGGAGTAAAGCATCAAATGGAGTAATTATACTAATCTGTGGACATCCTGTGGTTGGATGCAAATTGTGCAGTTGCAGGGAAAATATGACATTGTGTTTAGACAGTTTACGTTTTCCCGTTATTTGGTCCAGATTACTCGGCACTAATTTCACAACTCACATCAGCTAAATTTTATGAACCAACTCCCACTGAGAAAAAAGTTAGGATTTTTTTTGTTTTTCATATCAGATACTACAAAACCGCGACTGAAAACACAAAGCCCGTGACACAACTAGCATCCTCCCTCTACACGTCAGTGTTTATTTAACATTACTGTACAGAGACTGAATTTTGAAGTAGTTCAATAGCTTTTAACCTTTGTTTTCTCTTACGGCCAGTCTCTATGTAGAGCCATAACCTCACAGATGAAATCGAATTTAAAATGATCCAGATATTAGCTGCAAATATTCTGCAGCCGAAAACAAACGCTTCATTCATATGCCCATAAATCTGGTCTCATCCAGCTTGCCTTTCAATTATAGGGAGCCGCGCGGGATTAGCCGAGTGGTCTTAGGCGCTGCAGTCATGGGCTGTGCGGCTGATCCCGGCGGAGGTTCGAGTCCTCCCTCGGTCATGGGTGTGTGTGTTTGGCCTGAAGATAATTTAGGTTAAGTAGTGTGTAAGATTTCACACACATTTGGACATTTTTTTGATTACAGGGAGATTGTGCCTTCGAGAAGTATTTATGCTCGTTGCTTTGTAGCCAGCACTAAGTGCCGCGACACGGGCTTTGCGTAAAACGAAACGGATACTGATACAGTGAAGTGAGCGCCACGTATGAATCACGCTCTCATCTAGGTACACAAAGAGACATCAGAGGAAAGAGTACTATGTGACTCACTCGCTCACAAGTATCTGCGGTGTGAAACAAGAGCACAGGTTCTAGACATGGACTCAACCGCAGAGAGATCTCTGATGCTACAATCAGAAATCAATCTCACTGTTTATATTCACGATACTTACAAAAGAACTGTTGGACTTTGTATACTATTATTTGAGAAAGAATATAATGTAAATCGAGACTCATGTTTCTCCGGAGAAACCGTGAAATAATGGTAATTTGTCTTCCTTTCGCCAAACGGCACACATCCATGCAGAAGTCGATTTATTTCTGCACAGGTTGCAACATGTCCCTAGCGATCGGCGTAAGCGATTATTCTGACCTATTTATTAACTTCAACAGTCCGCCTCTGTAACTGGTCAGCCTAGACGGTTATCATGTGGAGGACCCGGGTTCGATTCCTGTTATTGCCAAGGATTTTTCCTTGGTAGGAGGACTGGTATGGGATGCACTCAGTCTAGTGATACTATTTAAGGAGCTACTTCATTGAAATTCGGCAAAACGCCTGAGAGAGCGGTGTGTTGAACGATGTCCATCTACTACCGCATCCGCATGACGCCGCGAGACAGAGGATGACACGGCGACAGGTCGGCATCACTTGTGCCTTACACGCTGGACGAAGAGCTCGATTATAAACTTCACCAAAGCATGCCATTCTCATCATACACCCCAATGAATGATATGTGAGTCCCTCACTCACGTAGCGCCACACTTAACTATACCAACGAGGTAGAAACTCGCATTTATGGGCAATGAAATTGTTTGGGTCGCCTTTTAAATTCTGAGACAGCCACCGTTGCGACATTTCAAGATTAGGTACAGCACCGACAATTTTCTTTTTGGCAAACAGTCATATATTCAATATTGGCCATTAAAACTGCAACACCAGGAAGGATAGGGAAAAAGTTCTCTTTTGCGCGTACACAGTACAGTAGGAAAAGCTTATGCTTAAATTTGTAGGTGATTTGGGGTGCAGACAATGCGAAATTTAGTACACACAACCGCCATCTCTGCCATCAACAACGGCTCAATGCCGGAGTTCACCAGTCGTGATTCCTCGCGATTGGTCCAGTGACAGATTTCGACAATCAGTCTCTACATATAAAAGACAGTGTCCCAGCTCACTGACTCATCACCACCCAGCCCAAACCACCAAGAATAGATACTTGAGACTTGCAGAGGGTGCTGATCTTATGCTGTAGACCTCGTTAAGAAGTGATTTTTCGAAATGCCACCACCTAAGGGGGTGAAATAGGGAATGAAAGAGTTCTTGAAAACACGACACTATCAGGGAAATTTCGAAGCTAGACCTCTCTGTCAGAAATAAAATTTGTTTTTCAGTGCTTTTCGAAATTTAACTGCTATGGGTGTGGAATAGTGGGTGAAAGTTTTTGTTGAAAATAAATCATTATTGAATAACCACTAAAATATTTTTAAAGCAACATCTACAAAAATTGCTATTTGACTTCTCAGTTGCAAATAAAAAAAATACGTGTTCACTGTTTTTGGAAATCCATCCCCAAGGGGGTGATATGTACTATGAAAATATTTCATTGTGGAAGCATTTCTATAGCTAAACCTACGAAAATTTGTATTTGGCTAGTCGGTAATAAATAAAAAAATGTTTCACTCTATTTGGAAATTTAACCCCTTAGGGGAAGAAATTGAGGATGGAAGTTTTTAAGAAAATATTTCGTTGTATTAAAAAAATTTTTGAAGTCAGGTGTATTGGGAGATGAAAGTTTCTAAGGAAAAACACTACAAAACGCAAAAGACATGATTAGACTCTGAACTCCAGCTCAGTTGACTTTAGGCATGTGAGATGGTGTGATCGTGTGGCTTCGCGCGCGTGATGTGGCAGTTTGTGTATGAGTGTAACTCTATAGATTTCCTCCTCACTGCAGACAACAATTTCAGAGATTTCACCAACATTCTTTTGTTTTAACGGCTGTCAGAGCGCTGAGAACCTCGTCGCGTTACGCCCATAAGTTCCAAACACACCCTCACTCACACTCCAACTACCAGAATCGCTTTTTGGTCAGAAGTACATTCGGAGAAATCCAGTCTTCTATGAACTTGACTAGCGTGGAAAGTTTAGATGATGTTGCTATTTATGATGAACATAAAAGTTCGATTAACGAAAAAGAAAAATATCTGTGCAGACAACAAAGTATACATGAGTGAAGCAGCGGATGCTAGGCTAGTAGCCACGTGTTTTCAACGGCTGTGATATCTGGAGAACAACAACAGTCGAATACAATCTCTATCGAGGAAGGTCACGACAGCTCGGATAACATGCGATCTTGTGTTACCTGGTTGAAAGATAGCGTCACTGATATCTCTAAGATAGGGCATAGTCATCAACCTTAAGATTTCAGAAATGTGACATCTGCGGTCCAAATTATCAGCTACGTGAGCCAAAGGCGATCGTATTGTTCGCCCAGTGACATTCCATACCCATTGCTGCACCTGCATGAGAATGATGAAAGCAATCTGGCAACGTCCGTTCTTCTCAGAGCCTTCTCACAGGAATACGTCCAACATGATGCTGTACGCCGAACTGAGATTCGTCTGGAACGGCATCACGGTGACACTGCTGTGTCCAGAGCAACACTACCAGCGCACCCCTCTCTGCTACGGCGTCGATGGAAGCCACCTTGCTGACAGTCCATGGAGCTCAAGATAGTGTTGAACTGTCCATGTGAATATTTGCTTTGCTGCAAGCAAAGCCAATTCCAACTCAAGTTACGTGACATTGCAGTGCAATCCCTCGCTACCGAGCGAACAATATGTCTGTCCTCTTGGGCGCTAGTCGTCTGGGACCTTAGAGATGCTGTATGGCGTTACAGCTCTCCTGAACACATCAATGCATTCGCTTGCCTGCCATAAAATCCTGACAAGCGCGAAGCCCAAACTTGCGAAATGTTAAACCACACTCTCCACAGACCACGATAATGGCATTTTCGAATTGAGACACACGCTACTAGATGTTTCTACATCTTACTTGACACACAGCCTACATAACGATCAAACATACAATATTCACATATGACATGAGAAACCTGCTGTGTAATCTTACCTTAAACACAAAATGAACATGGTATCCACCAGATGGGGTTACTCCTACCTGCTTTGTGCGATTGCGCTAAAATGCTAATCATTTATCTTGTGCGGCGATTTGAGTTTTTTTTTTTTGCATGCTGCTTTCACGGTGCTGCAATTTTCGTGACTAACAGTGTTTTTTCTGAATTCTTCTATAACACGTTTAGTTCGTCAATATCTCATTCCCGTTCCACAGGGACTTGGGGGCTTTCTGTGACCCGTCATCAGAAGGAAGAGCACGGTTTAACATCTGAATAAAGATGCCACTGGAGATGTAGCATAAACACTGATTAGGGACGGATAGAGAAGGTCATGTACTTTTCGAAGGAATCACTCTCGGCTATTGCCTTCAGCCATATTGGGAAATCATGGGGATTTGAACCTCCATCCACCTGAATGATAGCGCAGCGTCCACTGCCCCTACTCGAATTTTGTAGTAGTACAACTTTCTATTCCGTCAAATATTGTCTCTTTACCAAATGAACAACTGTGGCGACTTTGTCGATTGCTTCCTGCATAGGACAGCAAAATTCGATTATGATGTCATTATCGGTAGGTTGCAAACGTTGCAGTAACTGCACTGAAGCGCCGAAGAAACTGGTATAGGCAAGCGTATTCAAATACAGAGATACGTTAACAGACAGAATACGTCGCTGCGGTCAGCAACGCCTATATAAGACAAAAAGTGTCTGGCGGAGTTGTTAGATCGATTAATGATGCTATAATGACAGGTTATCAAAGTTTAAGCGAGTTTCAACGTGGTGTTATAGTCAGCGCACGAGCGATGCAACACAGCATGTCCGATGTAGCGATCAACTGGGGATTTTCCCATACGATCATTTCACGAGTGTACCTTGAATATCAGGAATCAGGTGAAACATCAAATCTCCGACCTCGCTGCGGCCGAAAAATGATCCTGCAAGAACGGGACCAACGACGACTGAAGAGAATCGTTAAACGCGACAGAAGTGCAATCCTTCCGCAAATTGCTGCAGATTTCAATGCTGGGCCATCAACAAGTGTCAGCGTTCGAACCATTCATTGAAACGCCATCGATATGAGCTTTCAGAGCCGAAAGCCCACTCGCGTACTCTTGCTGGATGCACGACAAGAAGCTTTACTTCTCGCCTGGGCCCGTGACCACCGACACTGGACGGCTGATGACTAAAAACATGTTGCCTGGTAGGACGAATCTCGTTTCAAATGGCATCGAGCGGATGGACATGCACGGGTATGGAGACAACCTCATGAATCCACAGACCCTGCATGTCAGCAGGGGACTGTTCAACCTGGTGGAGGCTCTGTAATGGTGTGGGGCGTGTGCAGTTGGAGTGATATGGGGGGACCCATGATACGTCTAGATAAGACTCTGACAGGTGACACGTATGTAAGCATCGTGTCTGGTCACCTGCATCCATTCATGTTCACTGCGCGTTCAGACGTACTTGGGCAATTCCAGCAGGGCAATGCGACACCCCACATCTCCAGAATTGCTACAGAGTGGCTCCAGGAACACTCATCTGAGTTTAAACACTTCCGCTGGCCACTAAACTCCCCTGACATGGACATCATTGATCATATCTGGGATGTCTTGCAACCTGCTGTTCAGAAGAGATCTGCATCCCCTCGTACTCTTACAGATTTATGGACATCCCTGCAAGGTTCATGGTGTAAGTTCCCTCCAGCACTACTTCAGACATTAGTCGAGTCCATGTCACGTCGAGTTGCGGCACTTTTGCGTGCTAGCGGGGGTTCTACACGATTTTAGGCAGATGTACCAGTTTCTTTGGCTCTTCAGAGTACATGTAATATAGTTCCTACCGTCGTGAAATGTTTCAGAAATTTGCTGCGAAATTCCTATATCAGGTCTATATTCCTTTATTTTATTTCTTACTTATCATGTTTCCTCCGCCGCTACACTTGATCGTCCGATTATGAGTGTTTACACAAGAACCGCCTGTTACAGGTGCTCAGACTCATGACAGACAGTTCCGATGGCCTAATGATTTTCTTATGTACTGAGTTCAGAATGTGTGCAACATGAAAATTAACGATGAAGACTTCTTGTACCCTGTGATATAGTTTGTAACTTAAGGTCACATTGCCATCTGGTACATTGTAAGTAAATCCGTTAGGGCCAATATCAAGATCTGTGATGAGCTCTTTGGATATGTTATGAGAAAAAGGAGTGCAGTAACTATCTTGAGAGTATAAGATCCTCATACTTGACTAATATTTCGTAGTTACTTTGTGTAAACTGTGTAGTTCTTTTCTCTCCTGTTCTGTTCCTCCTTTCTGCTCATCTGAATATTTGGAAGCAGCGTTCTCCGCTTGGCATGGCTTGATTTTTAGTATCGCGTCGACATCGTGATCATTAGAGGCGGAGCAATAGTTTGGTTGGAAACCCGCGGTGAAGGGTCACACGTTTTGAAGTTATCATTCTGATATTTGCCTGGACTGATTTACGGGAACCACACAAAAAAATCTAAACTGAGATGGTGTCAGGGCTACCTGAATCCGGCTCCTCCCACACACTGGTCCTAACTCAACCACAGCGTCTTCTTTTTCGATGGATGTGCATATGAAATTTGCTGGTTTAAGTACTGCTGCTTTATAATTCATTACTGTAACAATTACTGTGAACTTAAACTTCGTGTATGAACAAATTACTCCGTGACTGTAACAAATTATCTGAAGATGGACAATTTTATTTGAAAATATACGGAAGCGATCTGCAGACTGTGAAATTTGACAGTTTTGTCCGTAATAGGAATTGTGAAACGCCCTGTATTTGCTGACAATATTGATGTATGAATTCTTGCAGCACGTTTGAACAAAATTCGTATGAACACAGACAGCATATGAAATCTATTGAGTGAGTCTAAACTAAAGAACTTCTCCATGGTTCACTCCTCCTACTCAGTTGGGCAGTTCCTGGATAAAAATTAAGCAGATTCATGTGTTATATTGTTTATTATGCTTCCCTCAACCGAATTTACGGGGTAGCTTCATTTGACGTCGCATTTCAACGTTACACCTAGATATTTAAGATTTCCCAAGGACATGCGCCTCTACTGTATGGAATAGCGTGGAAAGCTGCATCGAATCAGCAACTTCATTCTCAGGATGTTACATTAAAGTCTTCAACACCCATCTCGCAATCAGTTCCTGCAGCACTATGTTACTACGTACGCCGATCATCCAGATACATCGTCACCTGGCAAGGAACGACTGCTAGTCAGATGGTGCATGAACTATCAGTGAGCGTGCTGCCCATGTGTAGAATGGGGAAGGCGCACGATCCATCTGAGTTTGACCGAGTGCAGCTTGTGATGGCCCGGAAGCTCGGGCCGAGCATTTCGAAAATTGTGACTTGTTAGGTTTTCGAAGAGAGCTGTGGTGAGTGTCTCCAACACATAGTGAAACCACGCCCAGATATCGTGGGGTTGGGCGGCCACCCCTGGTAAAACAGGGGAGGTGGCGAACTGTGGCGATACGAACATCATACTTTAACGCTGGGGAGAATACAAGTGGGTGTGAACACATAGTGCAGGGAACACTGCTGACGATGGGCCTCCGCAGCCGACGACCCATGCATGTGCCAACGTTAACACCATGACATCGGCAACTACGACGGAAAAGAGCATGTGACCATCGGCACTGGACGTTAGATCAGTAGCAGAGCATTGCACGGTCTGATGAATCCCGATACCTTCATCATCATGCCGATGGGAGGGAGCAAACCCGTCGCCTTTCAGGGGTACAGCTCCTCGACACCTGTGCTGCGGGGCGGAGACAAGCTGGCGACGGATGCATTATGCTCAAGAGATCATTCACGTGAACATCCACGTGGATCCCTTCATGACGATCATGATTCCCGACGTCAGTGGCGTTTAGCAAGAAGATAATGCGCCATGTCAAAAGGCCAGGATTGTGATGGAGTGGTTCGAGGATCAGAGTGGCGCATTCCAATTGATTTGCAGGCCTCCCAACTCACCAGATCTGAATCGGATCGAACACATCTGGGATGTGATTGAACGTGGCGTCAGAGGTCATCGTCCCCTTCCCCCCCCCCCCCCCGGTCCCCCCAGGATTTAAGGAAATTAGGTGACGTGTGTATGCAGATGAGGTGCCAACTTCCTCCAGAGACGTACCAAGGTCTCATTGCTTCCATGCCACGAGGTGTCGCCGCTGCTATCCTTGACAAAGGAGAGATCAGTCTCTTCGAACAGTCATTTACTGCACATAACCTAACTTGGAAGAAACACTATTCAAGAAGTAGTGTAATACGAAGTGTCTTTTGATCCTCAGATACAACAAATCTATTTGTCTGGCAGGCCGATGGCGTAGCAGCGCCAACGAGTCACGCGACAGATATTTCGTGTCGATGTGTTTAGCAACGGAGTGCTCAAAGGCGCTTCACACGCAGTGCGCAAGTACGTTATCGCCTCTCAAGGTTTTTGTCTACAACTACAAGGCGGACGACTGACCTGCTGACATGGTCAAATCTTCCTTCGTGGCTCCAATAATCGAGCAGCGAGACACACGAGTAGCCGTAAGGCATCAGTCATTACGAATGAAGTTCCGGTAATGGCGTAGTGGTTGCAGATCTGAAGTGCGACGGAACTCCCAAGCTGAACAGGTGCCTCGACGGAAAGAGAAATTGCCCCCACTAGAGGGGGTGACGCGGTTGGAACCTTGCGGGCCTCTGAGAACCTCTCGCGAACGTGACGAAAGTGCAATCGCCGCGCCGCGGCCTTCATTGCCGAGACGCCGACAGAATAATACCGCGCCGACGCGGCCGACGCAGCACGGCGGCTACGCGCCAGAATCTTAAACACTGCAGCCGCGGTACCGCTCGTTAACGACTTCACTGTCACCCAAACGGTACCGCTGCCTGCAAGTACACTGGTGGCTATCAAAACTGCCAACTCCATGAAGGAGCCGTGTAACAACCATCAAACTGCCTGGCATTAAGCGTTCTACAAGCTCGGAAATGCAAATGATTAGCCTTTGGGGGCAACCACTCAAATTATTACGCGGGCCGTATAGTTATGTCTTTTCTGTGCATATTGTTATTAATTTGTCATTTATTAACTCAATGTGTACTTCACAGTCGTACCAAAGACATTTTAAGGTTACAGTGACTTGTTTATTCGTAAATAATTCAACCTTTTTTTGCAGTTTATGGTGACATGGCCAGCAAAATACCAGAAGAGCTACTTATCCGTCATTGAATGCTTTTTCAGCTTCGCAAAGATAGTAACGCAACAGTTGCTACCAAAACTTTTGCTCTATTTATCGAAGTGCGTTAGACGTTCTTAAACGCCAAAGCTGGTTTTTAAGTTCAAATCCGTTACTGATCTTTCCAGCCCTTGTTGATTAGGACGAACAACAATTTTAGACAATGGCATGTTACGGACGGAAGTAGAAGCAAGTCCATGTCAGGCAATCGAGGAACTATCACTCTTCACTAATCTCGGTCGATCATCCAAGAACAGCTGCAACAGACTGATAAAGTCAAACAAAGCTAATCGATCCACCACATGCAACTTACAGCTTCAGCGGCGCAATATAGAAGAATTTTTGATTGCCTGATCACTAGAGATGAAGAAAGGGTACTCTACGATAATTCAAATTGCTAAAGGCAGTGTTTCTCTCCGAATGAATCGCCATGAAATGCAGCTAATCCAGGTGTACACCCCAAAAAGACGCCGTGTGTTTTTGGTGGACTATTCGTGGGGTCGTTCATTTTGTAGTTCTGAAACCTGAACAGACAGTCATTTACTGTGAACAGTTAGATCGAGTAATTCTTTAATTCAAAAACGCTCGGCGATTGTCAACAGAAAAGGCGTTGTTCTGCAACACAACAATGGAAGACCGCGCTGCACAAGACAAACTATGGTAAAAATTAATGAATTTGGGGTGGGATGTATTGCCTCACCCAACATACTCGCCCAATAGTACGCCTTAGAAATTCCATTTATTGCGACAGCTACAAGATTTTTTAAGCGGCAAAAATTTTGAAAACGTGGATGACGTCCAAAATTCCATCTACAGATATTTTGTTCAAAAACCAATTGATTTTTATCGATCCAGCATTTAAAATTTGCACATTAGATGGCAAAAGGTTGTTGATAATGAAAGTGATTGCATCACTGATTAAAAATAATATCTTATTAACAATTTATTGAATTTAATATAAGGAAACATTACTTTCCAGTCGCCCTAATAGTAAGAGCAATGCCATCTATATTATGTTTAAAACGAAAGATTTCGCAACGGGTTTCTCCATTTGAAATCTCGTTTCAGTGTCGTTTGTTTGCGAGGAAATCGTGTTATGCCTCGTACATTAAGGAGAAGCAGAACGTGACAGTGGCATAGTCATGACTCACCGAGACAGCCTTTTATTGTTCCGCGATGCTGGCGCAAGGGTTTGTCGGGGTCTCGCAACAGTAATCTGAGTACTACGAATACTACATATACGTTTCGGCATCGCGCCACGATTGCAGGCCAATGAGGGGCAGTATTACGCAATGGGGGACATTCACCTGAACTTCAATGGCATGTACTTTGTAAAAAACTAAGTATTCGCAGTCGACCATTAGCTTATTATCTCTATATGCTCTCTTTACGACTCTTTATCAGCTGTATAATTCTGATGCTGCAGGTAAGTGCAAGTGGTCTTCTCTCTTTCGTGCCATCCCTTGTCCCAAACCCCACGTTTCAGTGATCTGCTGGTGCTGGCACAAATGTTGTAGCACAACGTACAGTAACACTGCTGGACACAGCTCCACAGCAGATGACCCCCTAAGTGCGCCCTTGTTGACCCAACGAGTTTGCAAATTAAAATTGCTCTGAGCAACGGATCATCGAGATACGACTGTGTATCAGTGGAATTGAGCAGCCTGGTGGAATGACTCGCGTCACTTCGTACTCTACCTCATTAGTCGCGTCCGGGATCGAAGTCATCCAGGGGAACGGCTGCTCTAAACATGTATCAGGCCATGGACACAGGCCGGTGGGGTGAGTACTATGCTATGGGGGACATTAACCCGGGCTTTCATTGGACCCAGGCACCGTAACGGCTGTGGACTAAGTGAACATTATTGCTGATCAACAGTACACCGTGACGCTTCAAGTCTTCTCCAACGGCGATGGCCGGCAGCTGTCGCCGAGCGGTTCTAGGCGCTTCAGTCCGGATCCGCGCTGCTGCTACGGTCGCAGGTTCGAATCCTGCCTCGGGAATGGATGTGTGTGATGTCCTTAGGTTAGTTAGGTTTAAGTAGTTCTAAGTTCTAGGGGGCTGATGACCTCACAAGTTAAGTCCCATAGTGCTCAGAGCCATTTTTTGTGAACCCAAACACTGAGTGTGTAAATTTATAAACTGCATAAAACCACCTGAAGCCGATCATAAGCCCGAAATAGGCCCTGTAAAAAAGTTTCAATTGTGACTGCTAATGTATTTTTGCGGTGAACTGATCGTTTGAGTGTCAACACTCGCTATCTCTAAAATTTTAATAGTTGTCATATCGCTTGACATCTTCTTCTTCTTCTTCTTCTTCTTCTTCTTCCTGGCCTTATCTCGTATCTTCAAAGGGTCGGATAGTTAATCTGTATTTGGCAATATTGGTGATAGTGTAGCCAGATGTCCTAACTATTGCCACCCCTGACCCCCCACCCCCTCTCCACATGGAGTGGAATTGTGTGTAATCTCAATCTGCTGCGTCTAGTGTAATCTCTTGTGCAAGTGTGAGAATGTGTTCGAAATGTTTGCGAATCGTGTAACTGAGAGGGGACGTAGTCACCTAGTCGGATGTGGGAAACCGCATAAAAACTATATCCAGGCTGGCTGGCCCGCACATAGGTCCTTGTTATTAACTTGACAGGCGGTTTCTGTCCTGGGTCGGTGCACCTCTTCAGATCCCAGAAGCGGCGTGCTTGTAAGCGCAGCTACCCGAGCGGGAGTCATTTCGCTTGATATGATACGAAGAAAAATGTGTAGCTCAAGAAATTAAATATTGTGGTAACTGCAATGTGCTTTATTTACTTACCGCTTAGTAGACTACACGGAGATTTAATTAATTCCATTAGGTCGTGGCATTTATTACCTTTGTAAGAGAGTCCACACCGCATACTTTTTCATCTGTATACAGTCTGAGAGTAGTTTGGGTACTAGTATTTTTTCCCTCCTTTCCAGTTAGTTTCATGAATGTGTGTGGAACGCGAGTGGTTGTCGATAAAGCTTCGTATAAACTGGAAGTTCTCTGATTTCCTCGTCGTAACCAATTCGCGAGACATACATGGGAGGAAGTAATGTAAGTGCGTTGTCCGACTCTTCTTGGAACGCACGCTCTCAGAATTTCAACTGCAAACCTCTCCGAGATGCACAACGTGATGCAACACATTTTGACTGCAAAGACACACCAACGTGCCAGCAGCATAGCGACGCCGTTCCACGCTAACCCTGACCACCATCTCCTGCTGGAAACGTTATGAAGTTCCCACTACACACAGATGATTACCGATTTGCGTTTCTTTTCCGGATTGCTTCTAGCTCTGAAGGGAATCATTATGGATCGGGTCCGCTCGCTTTTTTCTGTAGCCAGTACCGCGGTTCGCCTACAGCTCTGCCTCGGGCAACCTCATGATGGACGAAAAAGGAAAACAGTTACACCAATAAAGCGAGACAACCAATCCGAGACTGCAACGCAACACCACTGCAAAGTTAATTTTATGCATAACGGACGTTGCTGAGCTGTGAGCCTTTAAAGAGCAAGGTTAAAGAAAATCAACTGTCAGTCATAACTGGACGCTGTATATTTAAATGACTATCGGTTTTGGCTTTATACTCATCTTCAGGTGGTTAATTCAATATTGTCTTTAGAAGTTCAATGTCTGAGTTCACTCTTTGTTTAAGCACGTTGAACGCAGTGACTTCACGTTTTATCCACAGTTTATAGGATTTTACGAGGAATAATTAGTATTTACTATATGAACATTGTGTTACAGATGACTACTTCGCAGTCAAATATGCAAGAAGCATTTCGATTGTCGATGTAAGTAGATTAGTATACTGAACTCGCGTCACTTTGTCACTTTCAGTGCTTTAATGTAACGTCTCCTTATCCAACATGATATAATTTGCCTTTTATGTTAAACAATGAACTCCAACATTGAGCGTGTAAATTTATAAACTGCATGAAACCACATGAAGATGATTATAAGCCCGAAATATGTCCTCTAAGAAAGCTTCAACTGCGATTGCTAATGTATTTTTAACGTCCTTAAGCAAAGCATTTATTTTGTGACTCGTAGTTCATGATCAGCTTATAATTACTGTCGGTGGTGTGATCACCACCTAAGAACAACTTATAATTGAAAGATACTAACCAAAAACTACTCTTAGTCATTTTCGACCCGTACAATAGATATCTATTGTCCAAGAACACAAGCCGACCTCGATGAGAATCATAATAAACGACAAAGGAAAAGAAAATACGTCAAACAGGCCCCGTACACAGAAACAACCACTGCCTAGAAACTGGTGATACTATCGTGGAAAACTTTGAGCTGTAAGAGGTGCAGTGTTGGATTCTTGACGAAAGTCACGACGCGCACAGTTGTAACTGAATTGCACCTGTTAAAACCGAGAAAGCGAGAAGCTTTTTGTTGCCTTTTTCATCGCCTTCTCGAATTGCCGCACAATGAGCAGGGAAACCTCTGCCGATAACAACACGAACCGGCAACTTACAACTGGCATTTCGATGCATACGTTTACTTCTTTCACGTAGAAGAAATAGTCTTGTGAGATCTGATGACTCGTTTAGAAACACCTTGTATTATGAGACAGCTCGGGGCATCTACAATCACGTTTGAGCGAGAGTTGGCCACTAAAGGTACATTCAATGGGCCATAAAAATTGTATATTGCCGACAATGAAGCCCAACAATGTTGTCCGGCAACATGAATTGCAGCCACATTTGCCACAACATTATTGACCATTATAGCGGACAATGTTTGAGGTAATATATTTTCGAGCTAGAAGTGTTTACAAAGTGCTACACTACTGCCACAAATTGGACGAATGCGAACTAATGGAAGTGAGTGCGGCTACTGCTTTCACAACACGTAAGGAATCGAGTTAGAAAGAACAAGAGCACTCGGGCTTTGTGGCAGCGTTCTTTTTTAAGTAAGCGGAATGTTTCAGAAGACTTAATTAGTGAAGTGATGCTGGATACATATCTTTTATACAATATTACCAGAATGTCGAAACACGATTTCTAATATCTCCTACAGGCAATTAATTGGTCTGAAAATTGGTAAAATCTGTACAACCCACAACACAATTGGCGATCACCCTGCGGCTTTTAACTACTGGTGATTCGCACAGACGTTTAATGTTCAAATACCTATTTGAATTTCACTATTAATCAATAAGCCTCATGGCACCAATGCTTTTGTAGAAGGACTAAAAGATTCCACTAAGGGAGGGCTTGAAATAAAAATACAATTTTTATTTTATTTTTGTTCACCAGCATACACCTCTGTTTACACCATCACTTACTGCTTCAGGTACAGCACATGATAATATGAAGCTCATAGCATCAAATACAATCACGTTGATGGAGAGCCACTTGCGCTACCACTCTCAGTATGCAATTTTTTTTTGTCTCGTATCCACATAGGTACGAAGACTTCGGAATGCTTTATCAAACGTCATTCCGAGCTCATCGGCAACACCTCACCTGCTGTTTGTTTGTTTGTTTTTCTTCTTCAGATTCCGATCTTCCTTTCGACAACCCGTAGCACTGGTCGAACGTGAATTGCATTTATAGAACTCATACAGTTGTTTTCTCGTTTGTCCACTTTTCCATTGTTGTACACAACAAAAAACTACAAAACATGTGGCTATAAGTATGCGCGCAAATTTTCGACGAAAGCGAAACAGTATTGTAGTAGCTCAGGCACTTGACTGCAGCGCTGTCGCTGAGAGAAGCAGGAAACAAAGGTCAGAGCGAGAGAGATGCATTTAAAGCCAAGTGCAGAAATACGTAGTGCCTCGCAATACGAAATGTTCCCCAGCCATTGTGAACAACACCGGTGATACGTCAGTAACTACCTGAAACAGCGATACCGTCCAGCCATACTTCAAATTTGCCGTCTGTTGCGCCCACAGTGCAGCACTGACGACGACGCTATTGCATCCAAATATTGCCGTAAAATATGGCCTATTTAAGTGAATCTTAAGTAATGTTAGCATCAGCCCGATGGTTGGTTTGAACACCACAGTGTTTTAGCAGACGTGCTCCTAAAGCAGGCAGAATGCCGTTTTCTTCCTCCGACCTGAGAACCAAGCAGGTAGCTACTTCCAAAAGGATATACAGTTTAAAGTGAAATCAGAATTACAGCGCAACTTTTTTTTTCCACATGCGTAAACCACTGGCCTATGTGGATGCCACAGTCAGTGCCAGGAAAATCTTGGGAAACTTGAATTTTTTTGTATACAATGATCTACAAAACCCCTGAGGGAGGGAGGAATGGATCAAGTTGACGAGGAGGGTTCCATGGGAGACAGAGTGCATCATCATACTGGAGTTCGGCCAAGCGTGAAATTAGCCTTTTTTTTTAAAAAAAAAAAAAAAAAAGGGAAAAAGACAATGCGACACTTGCTTGCAGTGGTTTAAGGTCGGCATGAAAAACCTAAATGTGGATGGCTGTACGGAGATTTCGTCCCTTTCCTCCCGAAACGATTCCAGTGTGGCTATCTCACTCGGCATTTCCATCAAGATATGAGGTCTGCTATACTGGTGGATATTGGGCCTGTAAGCGATTTCAAGGAGGTTAGCCACACCCTTTTTCCTGAAACTGGGCCAGATGTCCAGTTTTCATAAACTCACTAATGTTTTTGTTTTTTTTTTTTATTCTGGGATGACGAACAACATCGACCTAGAAATAAAAACAGTTCCATTACCCCAATTCACGAAGAGATTTTTGGGTAGTTTCTCTTGGTTCCAAGGAAAACGCCGAAACTGCTAATTCCCTACCATTTTTTCCCAATTGGGGACCTCTGCCCAACAAAAAGCTTCCCCAGTAGCTGGTTGAAAAGAACTGCCACTGTGTTTTAAATGGAGCTCTATCATCCCGCTCTACTCCTTGGAGTAGAGAATGAAAAGCAGAAAAATAAACACAGAATTTATTTATTTATTTATTTATTTATTGTTCCGTGGGACCAAATTAAGGAGAAGTCTCCATGGTCATGGAACGAGTCAATACATGAAATTATGACACGATATTAGAAACAGATAAAATGAAATATAAAAAAAACATATTCAGGTGACAAGTCGTAAGTTTAAATTAAGAAAATCAACAATGTAACACTGGAATTTGCTTAATTTTTTAGCTCTTCCAGGAGCTCCTCGACAGAATAGAAGGAGTGAGCCATGAGGAAACTCTTCAGTTTAGACTTAAAAGAGTTTGGGCTACTGCTAAGATTTTTGAGTTCTTGTGGTAGCTTATTGAAAATGGATGCAGCAGAATACTGTACTCCTTTCTTCACAAGAGTCAAGGAAGTGCATTCTACATGCAGATTTGATTTCTGCCTAGTATTAACTGAGTGAAAGCTGCTAACTCTTGGGAATAGGCTAATATTGCTAACAACAAACGACATTAAAGAAAATATATACTGTGAGGGCAATGTCAGAATTCTCAGGTTTTTGAATAGGGGTCGACAAGACGTTCTCGAACTTACACCACATATAGCTCGAACAGCCCGTTTTTGAGCCAAAAATACCCTTTTTGAATCAGAAGAATTACCCCAAAAAATAATACCATACGACATAAGTGTATGAAAATATGCGAAGTAGACTACTTTTCGTGTTGAAGTGTCACTTATTTCAGATACTGTTCTAATGGTAAATAAAGCAGCATTTAGCTTCTGAACAAGATCCTGGACATGGGCTTTCCACAACAGCTTACTATCTATCCGAACGCCTAGGAACTTGAACTGTTCTGTCTCGCTTACAATATGCCTATTCTGTCTGATCAAAATATCGGTTCTTGTTGAATTGTGAGTTAGAAACTGTAAAAACTGAGTCTTACTGTGATTTAGCATCAAATTATTTTCCACAAGCCACGAACTTATTTCATGAACTACATTATTTGTTACAGTTTCAATATTACACACAAGATCCTTCACTATCAAGCTGGTGTCATCAGCAAACAGAAATATTTTTGAATCACCTGTAATACTAGAAGGCATATCATTTATATAAATAAGAAACAGCAGTGGCCCCAGCGCCGACCCTTGGGGAACGCCCCACTTAACATTGCCCCATTGGGACTGAACATCACTACCACTCTGAATATTGCGGAGAATTACCCTCTGCTTTCTGTTCTTAAAGTAAAAGGCGAACCAATTGTAAGGTACTCCCCTTACTCCATAATGTTCCAACTTCTGCAGTAATATTTTGTGGTCAACACAGTCAAAAGCCTTCGTTAAATCAAAGAAAACACCTAGCGTTCGCAACCTTTTATTTAATCCGTCCAAAACCTCACAGAGAAAAGAGAATATAGCATTTTCAGTTGTTAAACCGTTTCTAAAACCAAACTGAACATTTGACAGCAAATTATGTGAATTTAAATGCTCCAGTAACCTTGTATATACAACCTTCTCGATAACTTTAGCAAACACCGATGGCATAGAAATAGGTCTAAAATTGTCAACATTATGAATGTCTCCCTTTTTATGAAGTGGCTTCACTACCGAGTACTTTAATCGGTCAGGAAACAGACCACTCCTAAAGGAAAAGTTGCAGATATGGCTGAGAACTGGGCTAACATACATAGAACAATACTTCAGTATTCTGCTAGATACCCCGTCATATCCATGAGAGTTCTTGGTATTTAGTGATTTAATTATTAACTCAATCTCCCTCTTGTCAGTATCATGGATGAGCATTTCAGGTAATAGTCTCGGAACACTTTTTTCTAAGAGCGCTATATGATTCCCTGTTGGGACTAGGTTTCTATTTAGTTCACCTGCTATATTCAGAAAATGATTATTAAATACTGTACATATATGCGACTTATCAGTAACACGGACATTCCCACTACGCACTCATTCTACATCCTCGACCTGTCTCTGCAGACCAGCAACTTCCTTTACGACTGACCATAAGGTTTTAATTTTATCCTGGGACTTAGCTATTCTATCTGCATACCACATACTTTTTGACTTCCTAATATTTTTAAGCACCTTACAATACTGTTTGTAATGGGCTGCTGCATTTAGATTTTGACTGTTTCTAACGTTTTCATATAATTGCCACTTTGTTCTACAAGATATTCTTATCCCTCTAGTCAGCCACCCAGGCTGAATATTCGGTCGTCTACAAGGAAAGGTTGTCAGTATATATGAAGGGCTTATTTCAATAGTGGTACAAGTCCATTTTTGTTCATTGTGAGATACAGAGTCCGAAAGTTAAATGAGCGCTGAAAAATCTGCAGTTGAGATACCAGAAATATCCAAGCCTATGGTTTCTTGCTAGAGATGAACCTTTCTTTCTGTTTGTTTGGATCATTAATTGCAGAAGCATTATAGGCAGAAAAGTGGAGGTAATGGACTTGTGCCACTATTGAAATAAGCCCTTCATATGATGAACACACTGGCCACGTACGAACAACGTTACATGACCAAAGAACATAGATAAATTAGACGATAAAAATATTATACATAAGGAGTGATTTTTCAGGAGAGGCAGTTTCATACATTAATATACCAGGCGTTTCAAAAACAATTACCTGATTTCGAAACTCCATGTTTACTAATAAAAACATACTACACACCTGAGGCGACTTGCAATATACTGACAAAATCTTACAGTTTTAGCTATGCTACTAGAAGTATTCTGTGTTTCCATCAGCAGTAGCACGAATATCATCTAGACGATGCTAAATTCACCATAAACTTTACACAGCCTATCTGCTTTTACAGAAGTTATGGCAGTTGTTATTCTGGTCTTCACTTCTATGTCACGAGGTAAAGCGGAGATGTTTACACTTTCCTTCACGTATCCCTACAAGAAAAAATCTCATGGGGTCATTTGTGGCGATCCTGGAGGCCAAAAATGCAGGGCATTGTTTCTCGGGTTCCCGTGTGCCTTATCAAGCGTTGAGGCAGAATGTCATTCAGAAACTAGTGTGCGTTGTTGCGATAGTGTGGTGGAGATCCATCCTGTTGGAAAATGAAATCGTCAGGGTCTTCCTGAAGGTGAGGAAAAAGTCAATTTTTTAGCGTTTGAAGACAGCTAAGTCTAGCCACTGTTTTCCTCAAAAAAGAAGGGACCGTACACTTCTTCAGGAGTAATCTTACAAATGGGTCACTTTAGGTGAGTCTCATCCACGATCAACAATGTCATGATGATCCTGGAGTACCCATACGCGCATTTTTTGACGGTTTACTTTACGGCTAATATGAGATGTTGCTTCACCACTGAAAATTAGCTGTGGTAAAAATGTATCGCCTTCCACTTCCTGCAACAGAGCATTGCTGAAGCCACCAACCAGAAGAGCTTACACTAACTCTATCTGTATGGTTTATAACTCAAACGACGCCTTAACACACGCCAGACAGCCGTATGAGGCACAATCAGTGCTCTGCTTGCACGGCGAAGAGACCTTCGTGGACTCCGCTCAAACGTTTGCCGAATTTTTTTCACCGTGTCATCAGAAGCGCGAGTTCGATCTGCACTATTCACTTTGCACAAGTATCCAGTCTCTTCAAATTGTCGGTACCAACGACGAATGTTTTCGGATTCAGGAGGATCAATGCCAAAACGCCGACGAAAAGCACGGCGAATTAAAATCATTGCTTTGCATTTTAGTACCTTAGTCAACAAACAAACCAACCGACCAACCAAACAACCTCACTCTGCAAACGGCAGCACACAGAACGCATTCCGTTGAGCGGACGCCATCTTACTTCTGACTGGCTGCAAACTGAGAAGACGTAATAACTGACCTGTAACGGCGATTTTCTGAAACATTGTGAACTGTTGTGCTTTATCACAGAGACGTTATTTTTAGTCACTAGTATGCAAGCTGTTTGCTGTAAATAACTCGTCTGTTGTGGTGCAGAGTTATTGAGTTTGTTGCAAACTTTAGCTTAGTGAAATTCATGAAGTTGGAGTTTTCCAGTACATCAGTGTCATTTAAATATTATTAAGAGTTCTTTATCCACAGTTATAATCACAAGCCTTAAATCTTATTTGAAGCTTAATGTTCTAATGTTCTTTGTTTTAAAGATTTTTTATTATCTAGAGCTAAACTCAAAGGTTTCATTATTTAAGGTCTTGTTGAAAGGAATCCTTAGAATTTCGCTATCTGGGTTATTTGTGGTCGATTCTGGCTGGCCTTAAGACTTTATGTTCTGCATCTTTTACAATGTACCCTATCTCTGTTTTACTTGTGTCTTACCTGTCCAAGAGGCCAAGCTGAGAATACCCTGCGCGTCGGAACCGCATCATTGGAAAATTAAATTAAAAGTGTTATTCCTGTTACGGAACGCTAAATTTGATAATGAGATGTTGCTCTCTTCGTTCACTGATTCATTTGTGCTGGGTGTATTAAATATTCTCAAGGATCAAAAAGAGATTGTTGAGTTTTGTTAAATATTTTCGTGGACTATACGCTTACCGCTCAACCCAAACCCTCACTTCACACCACAGTATAAATAAAGAATTTTTTTTAAAAAAGGGCGAACGACCAGTATTAATGCGCCTTAGTAGCCAGCGAGCAGACGCCCGTTTTAAATACATGAACTTCATGCAAGCTATTTAACATGCGGTCTCGTACGGAGTATGGTGGTGCCTATGCTCATTTTGGGGCCCCTCTTGATTGTGCGCTTCAGCAGAGTAAACAATGTTCCATTATGGTTTGTCCTGTTTACGTTATCCCCCTATTCAATTACCAAGCGCCATCACTGGAGATTACTGCGGAGAATGTAAGCCTGTTTCCAAGTAAACTGCAGAGCTATCCTACGCCCTGACTACGCCTATTACTCAGAATTCACAACTCAATATATTGATGAAACCTCAGTCATTCAGTTTAAAGAAATTTACACACTTTTTGACCCACGGATGTTAGCTTCCTTATCTCTATATAAACAATTGGTTCTCATCCCATAACGAATTTTCATTTGTTAGAGGTGTCTGAGCCATTCACACATGTAGTCTTGGCATGAATTTCACTAATATGTCTGTTGAAGAAATTATTTCATCGATACACTTCATTTATCGCCTACTTCGGTATTGGTCTTTCGATACACCAAGATCTTTCGCGTATATTAGAATTGTCACCCACATTCATCTGCAAAGCATTTGGCTCTTCTCATTTATTTTATTGAGGCTTTTGAAGGGGCGCTTTACACTAGTTTTTAAGTGGCTTCTACACTTTGGCAGAGACAGAAAATACTAATGTATACGCCTATCATCAAAATGTACCTATTGACAAAGCCCTCTGACCTATCAGGGTCAAGTACATGAATGTGATTCTTATGCTCCTACCACAGATGCCTAAACCTTTCGGACAGACAAACTGTGCACACAGAGGAGAAAAAACGGAGTCTGCGAAAAATAGAAGAAAGGAAGGAAGGAAGGAAGATTAAAGATTAACGCCCAACATCGACTTCGACATTACGAAAAGCGCAAGCGCCCGTAATGCAAGGAGAGGTAAGGAAATCGGCCATGTGCCCTCCAAAGGAATCAACCCGTCATTCATCTTATTTTATTTATGAAATCAACAGAATACCTAAATCTGGATGGAATTAGAACCTCGTTCTTCTTATTAGACCTAAGATTTGAGTCATGCCGTACGGCTTGCTTTGATTATTTAGAGGAAGATGGGGGCGTTAAATACTCATGTTCATCTGATGACGAGGTCATGAAAAACAATCTGATTGTTTAGCTGGCACAGAGCACTGTTTGTGTAAGTCCAAGAACGGTAATCGCTTTGGTTAATTACTGTGACAGTTTAACCATAGCGCACTAACTTGGTAATTGCGTTTACTCACTTTCTCGATTTCCATGGGGCCACCTGACTCAGGATTACTCGTTCAAGGTACGATTCACTGCCTATACAGTTACTAGAATGCTGATATGAAACGTCCTGACAGATGAAAACCGTGTGCCGGACCGGGACTCGAAGCTGAGACCTTTGCCCTTCGCGGGCAAGGGCTTTACCGACAGAGCTATCCAAGCTCTACTCGCAACCCACGGCTCGCCGTTACAGCTTCACTTCTGTCAGTGCCTCATCTCCCAGCTTCAGAACTTCACACAATATCTGCCGCATACCTTGCGCGACTAACATTCCTGGATGGAAGGATGTAAGCTTGGAAGGTAGGAAATTAAGTACGGGCGAAGGCAAAGGTCCCCGATTCGAGTCTCGGTTTAGCACATGGTTTTAATCTGCCAGAAAGTTCCAAATCAGCGCAGACATCGGTCCAGACTGAAAATTAATTCCAGAATTCTAATTTAATTGTTGAAAAAGGGACCCAAAAACAAGAGATCTTTGTACGTACATTAAGATACAGCAATCCTCACTGCCGGGACTGTACAGATCATTTGACACATACTGGCTGACTATCTTTCAGTGTGCTTTTACAGATTTCTGCAAAAAGAAAAATCGCCACAACACAAATGTAAAATACGACACGCTCCGAGAATTGTATCAGAAGTTATGAATTCCGTAAAATGTTCTTACACCCTGTTTCGTCATTAATGCTAAATCAACAGCATTCACAAGTTAGGTTGCTACATCGGCGTGAAATACAGATCAAAGAGCTGAAGTAGCTAATACGAAGGAAGAAATGTTAGAATTTAACGCAGTATCGGCGCTAACTTCACTGTAGGCGATTCTCGTATCAGGTCTGATTTATTTCGCTTCTTATCCGTCACAATACTCCTCGTCTTTTATCGCGCCGCGGAACAGCTATTTCACGTAAACCGACCTTCAATATACAGGGTGATTCAAAAAGAATACCACAACTTTAGGAATTTAAAACTCTGCAATGACAAAAGGCAGAGCTAAGCACTATCTGTCGGCGAATTAAGGGAGCTATAAAGTTTCATTTAGTTGTACATTTGTTCGCTTGAGGCGCTGTTGACTAGGCGTCAGTGTCAGTTGATGCTAAGACGGCGACCGCTCAACAGAAAGCTTTTAGTGTTATTGAGTACGGCAGAAGTGAATCGACGACAGTTGTTCAGCGTGCATTTCGAACGAAGTATGGTGTTAAACCTCCTGATAGGTGGTGTATTAAACGTTGGTATAAACAGTTTACAGAGAATGGGTGTTTGTGCAAAGGGAAAAGTTCTGGACGGCCGAGAACGAGTGATGAAAATGTAGCACGCATCCAGCAAGCATTTGTTCGCAGCCCAGGAAAATCGACTCGCAGAGCTAGCAGAGAGCTGCAAATTCCACAATCAACTGTATGGAAAGTCCTACGAAAAAGGTTAGTTATGAAACCTTATCCCGAGGCGATGGATCGGCCGCCAGGCAGCCCGTGACAGAGCACTTCATCACTGGCCTCCAAGAAGCCCTGATCTTACCCCCTGCGATTTTTTCTTATGGGGGTGTGTTAAGGATATGGTGTTTCGGCCACCTCTCCCAGCCACCATTGATGATTTGAAACGAGAAATAACAGCAGCTATCCAAATTGTTACGCCTGATATGCTACAGAGAGTGTGGAACGAGTTGGAGTATCGGGTTGATATTGCTCGAGTGTCTGGAGGGGGCCATATTGAACATCTCTGAACTTGTTTTTGAATGAAAAAAAACCTTTTTAAATACTCTTTGTAATGATGTATAACAGAAGGTTATATTATGTTTCTTTCATTAAATACACATTTTTAAAGTTGTGGTATTCTTTTTGAATCACCCTGTACTTCTACCACTGAAGCCTTTTTTTCCGCGATTAACAGAAGCTTCCTGTCTTACACTTTGTTGCCTGGCATATTTCCTTTTTACATCCTCGAAATGACAATTGAAATTATGTTCGCTTTGGGTGAAGTATTTCTAAGACCATCTATTTTTCAGTTTCTTTGCAGGCATCTCTCCCTCACTACCATGTTTACGCCATTTCATTTCCTGTTGATTTAATTTTTACGTGGCGTGCTTTGATTGATTTGCTTTCTGTTCCTCCCCTTGCAGTCCCATATTTTCTTGTTTCACTAATAAGCTGGAGTATTCCTCGCGTTATTCACGACTCTTAAGTCTCTGATCCGTGGTGTACTTATAATGGCCACCCTTGCTTTACTAAATGGATATGCGCATGGCAATACCCTTCACAAAGAGGAAGAACCTGGTAATACGGGTGCCTGGAGCACTAGCAGTCTCTGATTTATACAATGTAATTTAGTTCAGTTTCTGTTTGGACGTTTTTCTGTAAAGAAGTGAATCATAAAGTAAAATAATGTTTACCACCTTCTCCAGACTTTATGTAAACCTCAGTGCATTACCTGTGTGTGAGAGCTAACTTTCTGGTGTAGTATAAGCTAGAATAACGTAGCAGCAGAACTTAGATTCCACCCTGCGACTTCTTGGGTTACAGCTAAGTAATTGTGATGTAGAAAAAAAATGATTACAAATGGATAGGGACTGTGCCTGTTGTGTGTCGATGCAGGGGAAATTGGCCAACGCCCGTAAACAGCTGGAATCTGTGTTGGTAGCGGTCGACAGGCTTCAAAGCTGCTGCCCTGGGTTTGTGGTGTTGGGGCACCTGAGTCGAATGCTTTGGCACCTCTGGAGACTACAGCATTGTCAGGGATCCCTGATTCCGTTATGCCTTTAGATTCACACGTTCCGGCCGACTAAAGCTCAGATGACGGTGATTGAGGAACAGTGGCGACGGTGCGAATTACAGGGCGGAAGGTGAAAGTGGGTGCCTGGCACACAGCTGTCCCCTCACGGCTCAAAATGATGCCTGAGGTATTGCTCACTGATAGAAATTGAAATGCCGTGTAGCTAGGGCCTCCTGTCGAGTAGACCGGTCGCCTGGTGCAAGTCTTTCAAGTTGGCGCCACTTCGGCGACTTGTGTGTCGATGGGGATGAAATGATGATGATTAGGACAACACAACACCCAGTCCCTGAGCGGAGAAAATCTCCGACCCAGCCGGAAATCAAACACGGGCCGTTAGCTATGACATTCCGTCGCGCTGACCACTCAGCTACCAGGGGCGGACGCCCACTGATGAAAGTACATCTGAGCCAGTACAGGCTGCCTCACCTGTTGGGATTGTGTCCGATCTTCCTGTGTCGTCCGGGCAAGTGCAGACGTGAGACTGCTTGTCATTGGGAATTCCAACGTTAGGCAGGAGATGGAGACCCTCGGGGAAATATCGGCCAGATCAGGAAAGATGTCCAGTAACTACTCTGCCTGCTTGCTGGGCGGAGGGATCTCGTTCGAAACGTGGAGAAGGCACCGCGGACAGCGATCGAGCACGCTGCGTTCACCCGGCTGCAAATCGTGGCTCATGTCAGCACGAATGACGCCTCTCACCTGGGTTCAGAGGCCGTCATCGGTTCCTGCAGGCTGTTGGCTGGCTTACAGGGTAGATGCAGAACTATCGTTTTGTAGCATCGTTCTCAGAGGCGGTAGCGGTGTTCTGATTTCTGGTTTGTAGTCGAGTGGAAGGCTTATACCAGAGGTTTTTGATGCGGATTTCTCGATCTCCGCTATCGGGTGTAAAAGTGTACGACCCCTTTAATAGGTCAGGCGTGCACTACACCTCGGGAGAAGCTACTAGGGTAGTGGAGTACGTGAGGCGTGTACATGTGGGCTTTCTACGAGAGAGAAATCCCTCCATAGACCCGAAAAGACGTCCTGAGTCCATACACGATAGAATTCCTCATAGCAGATCGGAGAAAGAAAATATTAATACAGAATTAATTAACTGCAGGAGCATCTATGGAGAGGTCCTGGAACTAATCTTGTTTATAAACGGTAGCAATGCTAATACAGTACTAGGGACAGAAAGTTGGCTGAAGCCAAATGTCAATAGCACCCAAGTTCGAAACTCTGACTGGAACGTATATTCTAAAGATAGGTTGAATGCTGGTAGTGGAGGCGTGTTTATTGCAACAGAAGTGACGATAATATCTAGTGAGATTAGTACAGATTCAGAATGTGAAATTATTTGGCCGAAGATAAGTGTTAAATGTGGATCAAACATGGTCGTCGGATGGTTTTACGGTTCCCCTTTCTCAGCAATTGTACTGGCGAAGCATCTGGGGGAAGGGGGGGGGGATTGGGGAATATTTCGCGTAAATTTCCTGGTCATGTTATAACTTAGGTGGAGATTTCAACTTACCAGCTACGGATTACAATACGCAAGTGATCAGGACGTGTCATAGACACAGGAAATCGTGTGAAATTGTTCTGAGTGGTTTATCTGAAAATCAAAGAACCGACCCGTGAAGGTAATATTTTGACCCTGCTGGTCATAAACGGGCCCAAACTTTTCTACTCAGCAGAGAACAAGGAATCGGTGATCATAATGTTGTCTTCGTTTAGCAAGAGCGACAAGCAACAGATTTCAGATTACCTGACAGGTCAACATGAAAACTTCACATTCAGCACTGACATTGTTAATTATCAATGGATGAAGTTTAACAGAATTGTACAATACCTTTTACACTGGTACGGGTTGAGGAGAGTTGTGGGAAATGGAAAAGAACCACAATGGTTCGACAACCCTCCTTGAAAGCTGCTACAAAAGCAAAGAGAGCTTCAGTGTAAATTTAAACGTAGCCAAACCCTCACAGACAAATAATAACTAAGCCAACATTACCGTAGTGACCGATATGCTTGAAGCATTCAATGAATTCGAAAGTAAAATCCTATCCACCGACTTGACAGAAAATCCTAAGGAGTTTTGCTCTCATCGTTGGCATCTGGACGGAAGAAGCGTTCCTAATAACTGAGAAAAAAAGAAAAGCACAAGTCTTTCCCGTTTTCAAGAAGGGGCGTCGACCAGACGCACGAAACTATAGGCCTATATTTCTGACGTCCGTCTGTTGTAGAATTTTGGAATACTTTTTATGCTCGCAATTTACGACATTTCTGGAGACCGAAAATCTCCCCGGCAGGAATCAATATGGGTTCCGAAAACGACAAAGTGAAACCACATCTCTGTTCGTTCACGAGACCCAGGAAGCAGTAGATACAGTCGCCCAGGTAGATGCCCTGTCCCTCAACTTCCGGAAGACATTCGTACAGTTCCACGCTGCCCCACAACGAACAAAATACGAGCATGTGGAGTGTCAGACCAATTGTGTAATTGGATTGAAGATATCCTAGCAAACATAACACAGCATGTCTTTCGCAACGTAGATAAGTCTTTAGATGTAAAAGTAATTTCGGGCGGGGTCCATCGAAGTATTACAAGACCACTTCTTTACACAGTATACATAAATGACGTAGTAGATAACGTCGGAAGTTTCGCGAAGTTTTCCACGGATGATGCTGTTATACGCAGAGAAGTCGCAACGCTAGGAAATTGAAGCAAAATACCAGATGATCTCCAGAGGATCGACACTTGGTGGAGGGAGAGTCATTTGACGTTCAACGTAAACATATGTTAAGTGTTGCTAATACCTGCACAGGAAAGTCTTTAGCTGTATGATTTTTTTTAAAAAAAATTCTTTATTCAACCAAGATATTCATACATAATAACCCATCACCTTATACATTAGTGGGTCTTAATTACTACAGTACAGTTATTTACATTGCAGCATTATTACAATTACAAGTTTTCTATCTTGCTACAGGATGTGAGAATGTTTGTTTGCCATGGGTAAGTCTATATTCTACTTTCTACTTTATCTACTCTACTGTCCTAACAAGCTACTCCAGCAGCGTCACAGATATGTCAGATGATCTACAAACCTACAACTTTTGGCCGTGCCCACCGACCTAACCCCAGTGGGCGTGGCCCTGGCACTGGGCTGGCCTTAACCTTTAAATCGCTGCAGGTACTGCTAATGGGTGTCCGAAATCTACAGTCTACTTAAATAACTACCTACCTACAAGGAGTCATTACCGGTGTGCATAAGTCAAATCCGGGATTTTTCGCATCTTCCCCCTACTCCAAGACGTTGGAGAGTTCCGACCGTCAAGGAGATCGGCTAGTCCACGCCCCGGCGGAATGGGATAGGTTCGGGTATGTCATATTTTGATCACGATTTATAGATGTTCCCGACGATATTCTTGCAGGACCTTTGCCGATACCTCGCTGGCAACACTATCGATGATCTTGAATGTGGTTAGGTCTGTAATCAGATGGAATGTGTCGTTATTGGGTAATTGGCGTCTTAAATCGGTGGCTATGTCATCGAAAATGGGACACTCGTATATCACGTGGTCCGGAGTGCCAATTTCAGCACCACAGTCACACGAGGGGGTAGCCCTCTTTCCGAACCAGCAAAGATATGCAGGGTACGGGCCATGACCTGTAAGGAATTGCAGCAATTCCTTGCCCGGTTTGAAGTGCGAGAGTTGAAGTCGTTCCTTAATATTTGGCAGCAGCTGGTATGTCGTCCTTCCTATCTCTTCTCTGTCCCAGAATTCCTGCCGCAGTTCTTCCCCTCTCCTTCTAATTGCGAATTTGTCCCCCATGCGCATCCCCAGAATGTGTTCGGTTTTTTCAAGTTCTCCTCTTTTAACCCAATATCAGGCTGCTTGTTCCTTGATTTTGATGTCCAAGGGGCGTAATCCCATGAGAATTAACAGTGCCCCCCCCCCCCCCCCAGGAGATGTTCTGTAAGCACCGATCGCGCGTAAAAGCATATTGCGCTGCACCCTCATCACAGCCATAGCAGGCACGACCCTAAGTGTACGATTATACGGTTGCAGAACACTCACTCGAAGCAGTTACTCCCATAAAATGTCTAGAAGTATGTTTACTAAGCGATGTGAAAAATTAATCGCGAGTAAGGCGGAAGCCAGCCAGATTCACAGGAAGAATCCTCAGGAAATGTAGTCCATTTACAAAAGAATTAGCTTATGAAATATTCGCTCGAGCGATAATTGAATATTGCCCGTCAGTACGGGATCCGCAGCAGATGCGATTGCTAGAGGAAATGGAGAAGTTCCACAGAAAAGCAAAACGTTTCGTTACAGGTTCGTTTAGAAAGCACTGAAGAGTTACAACTCCAGTGGCAGACGCTGAAAGAGAGGTGTTCAGCATCACGGTGTAGTTTACTGTTAATATTCCGAGAGCGCACGTACCTAAAATAGTCACCCAATATACTGCTCCCTCCGAGGTGTATCTCCCGTAAAATGGCTTGCGGTATGTAAATGTAAAAAGTCAGTAGCAGATTTCAGGTGCGTGTCACTTAACTTAAAATATCAACAAATATGAAATTTTGCATAATAATCACTTGGTTGCTTTTGTAAATAATTTATTGGTCCTTGTGAAGCTGTGGGATGTATCACGGAACTTGATGGCAATCGTCACAGAGTTAAACACACTGTGATTGATGTTGACAAGAAACATGTTAAGGAAGCAAATGTACTATGAGACTGTTGTCCACAGTACCAAATGTACTAAACAGCTGTCTATAAGAGTTTCTAGAATGGGCACTACATATTATCTTTAATACTTACTCTTGGGTAATAAACACTTCCATTTTATGTATATAGACTGAAGCAGCGAGTGAATCTGTAGCGAAGCCAGGAATCGAACCCGGGTCTCCTGCTTACTAGACAAGTGCGTTAACCACTATGCCACCTTGGCACAGCGGTTCACACAACTGCACGAGTTACCCTGCCAAGCCTCCCTCCTCGATCCAGATTCTCACTACCGCCCCAGTCTACTTTAAATTCCCTCTTACACACGAACAGAATTGCAGAGGCTTTCCATGTTCTGGAACAGCACATCAGCATCGAACGTAAAAGTGAAAATTTGTACCATTGCTGGGAGTAGAACTCTGGTCTTCTGCTTCCTGGGCAGGTGCATTAGCCACTAATCCACCTTGGCACAGGAATACACGCAATGGAGAATTTGGATCGAGGAGAGGAGCGTGCCACGGCAATTCATGCCGTTGTGTGAACCGCTTGCCAAGGTGGCTTAGTGGCTAACGCACCTGCCAAGCAAGCAGGAGACCCGTCTTCGATTCCGGGCCTTGGTACAAATTTTCACTCGCCCCTTCAGTCTGTATACGTAAAATCATATCTGTACGAGATCAGTAAAGTCTCTGAAACCGTATCATTTAGTTTGTAAAAACTTCCATCCTTAATGAATAGTTTATTGAGAATATGATGTCATAAGATGTTACTGAGTGACAACAGGAGAAGTATACTATTTAACCAGATTATATGGCTTCTAGGCAACGAAACCGATCGTTAAATAAATTATTTACAAGATCAGCCCAAGTGGTTACTATTCAAGACGCCTACTTATGGCTGCGCATACAAGACAGTGCGTAAATATGAAAATGGAAGAACACGCGAAATTAGTAAGAAGAATAGCAAATGGAAGTCAATTTCTTGGGAGCGGTGTTTATTTGAACTGCTTCTCTTAGAACAGGCTACTTGAGATTATCACCGAGCATTTTCTTTGAAAATCTACACTGATGGCCATTAAAATTGCTACACCAAGAAGAAATTCAGACGATAAACGGATATTAATTGGACAAATATACTAGAACTGACATGTCGTTACATTTTCACGAAATTTGGGTGCATACATCCTGACAAATCAGTACCCAGAACAACCACCTCTGACCGCAACAACGGCCTTGATACGCCTGCGCATGGAGTCAAACAGAGCTTGCATGGCGTGTACAGGTACAGCTGCCCATGCAGCTTCAACACGATACCACAGTTCATCAGGAGTAGTGACTGGCGTATTGTGACGAGACAGTTGCTCGGCCAACATTGACCAGACGTTTTCAATTGGTGAGAATGTACTGGTCAGGGCAGCAGTCGAACATTTTCTGTATCCAGAAAGGCCCGTACAGGACCTGCAACATGCGGTCGTGCATTATCCTGCTGAAATGTAGGGTATCACAGGGATCGAATGAAGGGTAGAGCCACGGGTCGTAACACATCTGAAATGTAACATCCACTGTTCAAATTGCCGTCAATGCGAACAAGAGGTGACCGAGACGTGTAACCAATGGCACCCCATACCATCACACCGGGTGATGCACCAATATGGCGACGACGAATACACGCTTCCAATGTGCGTTCACCGCTATGTCGCCAAACACGGATGCGACCATCATGATGCTGTAGAGAGAACCTGGATTCATCTGAAAAAATGACGTTTTGCCATTCGTGCACCATCGCAGGCGCTCCTGTTCGTGATGCAGCGTCAAGCGTAACCGCAGCCATGCTCTCCGAGCTGATAGTCCATGCTGCTGCAAACGTTGTCTAACTGTTCGTGCAGGTGGTTGTCGTCTTGCAAACGTCCCCATCTATTGACTCAGGGATCGAGACGTGGCAGCACGATCCGTTACAGCCATGCGGATAAGATGCCTGTCATCTCGACTGCTAGTGATACGAGGCCGTTGGGATCCAGCACGGGGTTCCGTTTTACCTTCCTGAACACACCGATTCCATATTCTGCTAACAGTCATTGGATCTCGACCAATGCGAGCAGCAATGTCGCGATACGATAAACCGCAATCGCGATAGGCTACAATCCGACCTTTATCATAGTCGGAAACGTGATGGTACGCATTTCTCCTCCCTACACGAGGCATCACAACAACGTTTCACCAGGCAACCCCGGTCAACTGCTGTTTGTGTATGAGAAATCGGTTGGAAACTTTCCTCATGTCAGCACGTTTTAGGTCTCGCCACCGGCGCCAATCTTGTGTGAATGCTCTGAAAAGCTAATCATTTGCATATCACAGCATCATCTTCCTGTCGGTTAAATTTCGCGTCTGTAGCATGTGATCGAGGCGTAGCAATTTTAATGGGCTGTAGTGTATACATACACGCCGCGTTTTTCTGTCTGTATGTGAAGGCTAGTTCAAGAACAACTGAAAGGATTTTGGTGTGGTTGCCACTGACAGATATACTGATTCACGAGGAAGCTTTGCGTACATGATTTGCAATTCCTGACAATAATGAAGCACCCCACATGACATGATAGGATGTAAATGTACACTCATGCTCATAAATTAAGGGTAATGCTAATACATGGTGAAATAACGCTCTGGTGGGCGGTTTGCGGGTTTAAATCACCTCGGGGTATGACCACGCGGTGCATTTGACCTGCGGTCGTCGCACTGTGGCGCTGGCAGCAGTCCACATACGCAGAGGTGTTTTGTGCATGTCAGAGCAAGGTGCAGCGAGTAAGTTTGCAGACGTGCTAATGGTAACTGTGTGTTGAAAATGGCTCAAAAACACATATTGATGACGTTTTGAGGGGTAGAATACTAGGACGACTGGAGGCTGGTCAAACACAGGAGGTCTAGCACGGGCCCTCCGTGTGCCACGAAGTGTGATCTCAAGATTATGGCAACGATTCCGGCAGCCAGAAAACGTGTCCAGGCGCTACATTACGGGACGCCCACAGTGTACAACACCACAAGACGACCGACATCTCACCATCAGTGCTCGCAGACGGCCACGGAGTACTGTAGGTACTGTAGTACTGTTTGTATAAAGCGTTTTTGTACTTATTTGCTGCGCTTAGCTTTTAAATAGTTTTTCTGGGAAAACCTAGCGTAGTTTTCGCGTCTCGTATTTCAGTGAGTGTTTCTTGATTATCAGAGTAGCTCATCAGAAGATTATCTTGGGAATTTGTCACCGTATAGAGTAGGGTAAACATAGTCATGTGTAGGGACTGTGGTTGTTGTGAGCGGACGCAAGGAGAATTGGCCACTCTTCGGGGGCAGGTGGAGGCTTTGTCTGTTAGGCTCATCGAGCTCGAGGAGCAGGCGTCGGCTCGTAGTGGCGTTGGGGCAACTGTGGTGAGACCTATGCCTACTTCGGTGGCCTTGGAATCACATGGAACCCCTGATGTCGCTGCGTCTTCCGGCAGTGAGCATCTTACCGGTCAGCGGGCAGTGGTGGGCTCGCGCGTGCCTGGCCGAAAGGCGAAGGTGGGATCTGGCCGCGTGGCAGCTGCCTTACCCCTTTCCAACAGGTACGGGGTGCTTCCTAGTGGTGATGACATCGTTTCCGAGCCACCACAGGATGCCTCGCCTGTTGGGCCAGTGGCCGATTCTCCGGCAAGGTCCCGACAGTCACAGAGGGCGGGCCTATTAGTTATAGGGAGCTCCAACGTTAGGCGGGTTATGGAGCCCCTCAGGAAAATAGCGGGTAGGTCGGGGAAGAATGCCAGTGTGCACTCGGTGTGCTTGCCGGGGGGTCTCGTCCGTAATGTGGAGGAGGCCCTTCCGGCAGCTATTGAACGCACTGGGTGTGACCGGCTGCAGATAGTAGCACATGTCGGAACGAATGACGCCTGCCGCTTGGGTTCTGAGGCCATCCTTGGTTCCTTCCGGCGGCTGGCTGATTTGGTGAAGACAACCAGCATCGAACGCGGAGTGCAAGCTGAGCTTAATATCTGCAGCATAGTGCCCAGAGTCGATCGCGGTCCTCTGGTTTGGAGCCGTGTGGAGGGTCTAAACCAGAGGCTCAGACGACTCTGCGACTATAATGGTTGCAAATTCATCGACCTCCGTTATTGGGTGGCGTGCACACGGGGGTTTTTTAGGTTAGAGGGACCCCCTTGGGCGAAACGATAAAATATCTGACGGCTTACCAGAGAGGACATTATCATCGTTGATAAAGAACGTCCGTCCTCAGAGACCAAAAACAGGAAAAGTTAACGTAATATTGGTAAACTGCAGGAGTATCCAGGGCAAGGTTCCTGAATTAGTATCTCTTATTGAAGGAAATAGTGCGCATATAGTATTAGGAACGGAAAGTTGGTTAAAACCGGAAGTGAACAGTAACGAAATCCTAGACACAGAATGGAATATACACCGCAAGGATAGGATAAACGCCAATGGTGGAGGAGTATTTATAGCAGTAAAGAATTCAATAATATCCAGTGAAATTATTAGCGAATGCGAATGTGAAATAATCTGGGTTAAGTTAAGTATCAAAGGTGGGTCAGATATGATAGTCGGATGCTTCTATAGACCACCTGCATCAGCAACCGTAGTAGTTGAGCGCCTCAGAGAGAACCTGCAGAACGTCGTGAAGAAGTTTCGTGATCATACTATTGTAATAGGGGGAGACTTCAATCTACCAGGTATAGAATGGGATAGTCACACAATCAGAACTGGAGCCAGGGACAGAGACTCTTGTGACATTATCCTGACTGCCTTGTCCGAGAATTACTTCGAGCAGATAGTTAGAGAACCAACTCGTGAAGCTAACGTTTTAGACCTCATAGCAACAAATAGACCGGAACTTTTCGACTCCGTGAATGTAGAAGAGGGTATCAGTGATCATAAGTCAGTGGTTGCATCAATGACTACAAGTGTAATAAGAAATGCCAAGAAAGGAAGGAAAATATATTTGCTTAACAAGGGTGATAGGGCACAAATCGCAGAATATCTGAGTGACCACCATCAAACGTTCATTTCTGAGGAAGAGGATGTGGAACAAAAATGGAAAAAATTCAGAAACATCGTCCAGTACACCTTAGATAAGTTCGTACCGACTAAGGTCCAAAGCGAGGGGAAAGATCCACCGTGGTATAACAATCATGTACGAAAGGTACTACGGAAACAAAGAAAGCTTCATCATAGGTTTAAGAGTAGTTGAATCATAGCTGATAAGGAAAAGCTGAACGAAGCGAAAAAGAACGTAAAGAGAGCAATGAGAGAAGCATTCAACGAATTCGAACATAAAACATTGGCAAACAATCTAAACAAGAACCCTAAAAAGTTTTGGTCATATGTAAAATCGGTAAGCGGATCTAAATCCCCTATTCAGTCACTCGTTGACCACAATGGCACCGAAACAGAGGACGACCGAAGAAAGGCAGAAATACTGAATTCAGTGTTCCGAAACTGTTTCACTGCGGAAAATCGTAACACGGTCCCTGACTTCAGCCGTCGCACGGACGCCAAAATGGAAAATATTGAAATAAACGATATCGGAATTGAAAAACAACTGCTATCACTTAGTAGCGGAAAAGCATCCGGACCAGACGAGATACCCTTAAGATTCTACAGTGATTATGCTAAAGAACTTGCCCCCTTTCTATCAGCAATTTATCGTAGATCGCTGGAAGAACGTAAAGTACCTAGCGACTGGAAGAAAGCGCAGGTCGTTCCCATTTTCAAGAAGGGTCATAAATCAGATGCGAATAATTATAGGCCTATTTCGCTTACGTCAATCTGTTGTAGAATAATGGAACATGTTTTGTGTTCTCGTATTATGACGTTCTTAGATAATACAAATCTCCTTCATCATAACCAACATGGATTCCGCAAACAGAGATCATGTGAAACTCAGCTCGCCCTATTTGCCCAAGAAATTCACAGTGCCGTAGACACTGGCGAGCAGATTGATGCCGTATTCCTGGACTTCAGGAAGGCATTTGATACGGTTCCGCACTTACGTTTAGTGAAAAAAATACGAGCTTACGGAATATCGGACCAGGTTTGTGATTGGATTCAGGATTTCCTAGAAGAAAGAACACAACATGTCATTCTTAACGGTTCAAAATCTGCAGATGTAGAGGTAATTTCGGGAGTACCGCAGGGAAGCGTGATAGGACCTTTATTGTTTACAATATACATAAATGACTTAGTTGACAACATCGGTAGCTCCGTGAGGCTATTTGCAGATGACACGGTTGTCTACAAGAAAGTAGCAACATCAGAAGACTCGTACGTACTCCAGGAGGACCTGCAGAGGATTAATGCATGGTGCGACAGCTGGCAGCTTTCCCTAAACGTAGATAAATGTAATATAATGCGCATACATAGGGGCAGAAATCCATTCCAGTACGATTATGCCATAGGTGGTAAATCATTGGAAGCGGTAACGACCGTAAAATACTTAGGAGTTACTATCCGGAGCGATCTGAAGTGGAATGATCACATAAAACAAATAGTGGGAAAAGCAGGCGCCAGGTTGAGATTCATAGGAAGAATTCTAAGAAAATGTGACTCATCGACGAAAGAAGTAGCTTACAAAACGCTTGTTCGTCCGATTCTTGAGTATTGCTCATCAGTATGGGACCCTTACCAGGTTGGATTAATAGAAGAGATAGACATGATCCAGCGAAAAGCAGCGCGATTCGTCATGGGGACATTTAGTCAGCGCGAGAGCGTTACGGAGATGCTGAACAAGCTCTAGTGGCGGACACTTCAAGAAAGGCGTTACGCAATACGGAGAGGTTTATTATCGAAATTACGAGAGAGCACATTCCGGGAAGAGATGGGCAACATATTACTACCGCCCACATATATCTCGCGTAATGATCACAACGAAAAGATCCGAGAAATTAGAGCAAATACGGAGACTTACAAGCAGTCGTTCTTCCCACGCACAATTCGTGAATGGAACAGGGAAGGGGGGATCAGATAGTGGTACAATAAGTACCCTCCGCCACACACCGTAAGGTGGCTCGCGGAGTGTAGATGTAGATGTAGCCTTGCTCGAGACCTTACCGCAGCCACTGGAACAGTTGTTTCCAGACACAGTGTCTACAGACGACTGAACAGACATGGTTTATTCAGCCGGAGACCAGCAAGGTGGATTCCACTGACCCCTGGTCACAGGAGAGTCCGTAAAGCCCGGTGTCAAGAATACAGTACATGGCCATTGGAACAGTGGTCTCAGGTTATGTTCACGGACGAGTCCAGGTATAGTCTGAACAGTGATTCTCGCCGGGTTTTCATCTGGCGTGAATCAGAAACCAGATACCAACCCCTTGATGTCCTTGAATGGGACCTGTATGGAGGTTGTGGTTTGATGGTGTGGGGTGGGATTATGATTGGTGCACGTACACCCCTGCATGCCTTTGACATAGGAACTGTAACAGTTCAGGTGTATCAGGACGTCATTTTGCATGCCTTTTCAGGCGTGCAGTGGGTCCCACCTTCCTCCTGATGGATGATAACGCACGGCCCCACCGAGCTGACATCGTGGAGGAGTACCTTGAAACAGAAGATATCAGGTGAATGGAGTGACCTGCCTGTTCTCCAGACCTAAACGCCATCGAGCACGTCTGGGATGCTCTCGGTCGACGTATCGCTGCACGTCTTCAAACCCCTAGGACACTTCAGGAGCTCCGACAGGCACTGGTGCTAGAATGGGAGGCCTATATCCCAGCAGCTGCTCGACCACCTGGTCCACAGTATGCCAACCCGTTGTGCGGCCTGTGTACATGTGCATGGTGATCATATCCCATATTGACGTCGATGTACATGCGCAGGAAACAGTGGCGTTTTGTAGCACATGTGTTTCGGAACGGTTTTCTCAACTTATCACCAATACTATGGACTTACAGATCTGTGTCGTGTGGGTTCCCTATGTGCCTATGCTATTAGCTCCACTTTTGTGTAGTGCCACGTTGTGTGGCACCACATTCTGCAATTATCCTTAATTTATGAGCATTAGTGTAACTTCCTACACGTACTCACAATCCATGGATATGCAGATGATTAGAGTTGCACATCGTTGCGACATGTAGAACGGCGACCAGATTGCAATAATGTTGTTCGTGTTTAGTGTTTTTACCAGGGCTGGTGAATATATAAGGCGTGAGAACGGTTTTACATATTGAGTGATCTCTGTGAAGAACGCGGAAATGCTACGTACTCGTGAGAGACAGCGTTATCAGCGGCTGTCAGAGTTTGAAAATGGTCTAATTGTGGATTTCCATTTGGCCGACTGGTCGAAACTTGCAATATCCAGATTTGTGGGACATTAGGAAGTGACATTAAACCGATGTTGGAGTGCATGGCAACTCGAGGGCTGGCAGATTCGCCATCAAGATTCCGGTCTATCACGTCTGATCATCACAAGGGAGGATCACCGTAACGTGCCCCCAAGCACATGGTAAGCCCTTCACATCTGCTCCTGTGATCCGAGGACAAGTAATGGACTCCATGTAAGATTCTTTCTCATCCTGCACCGCTGATCGGGGACGAACAGCAGCTAGCCTAGGAAATTACCGTCCCATACGTAGGCTGCCATTGACAAAACAACGCAAACAATTGTGATTGAAGTGTGCCGTAACCAGGGAGCATGGTCTGCTGAAGAATGGCGTCCCAACGTGTTCAGCGATGAATCGCGGTTCTGCACTATCCAGGATAACCATCAAAAATGGCTCTGAGCACTATGGGACTTAACATCTGGGGTCATCAGTCCCCTAGAACTTAGAACTACTTAAACCTAACTAACCTAAGGAAATCACACACATCCATGCCGGACGCAGGATTCGAACCTGCGACCGTAGCGGTCGCGCGGGTTCCAGACTGAAGCGCCTAGAACCACTCGGCCACAACGGCCGGCGGACGGATAACCATCGTCAGTGAGTATGGTGGCGACCTGACGAGAAGCCTCGTTCTTACAGTGGTAGGAGCGGCACCGCGTGTTACTCCCAGTATTCTCTCCCACGCAACAGTATCGTAGTGCCTTTTTTTTTTAACAGGATAATGCTCTAAGAACGTAGGCTTCCGCGGTCGGTGTCATAGTGATTAAAATTCTTCTGGGTATTATGCCGCGTCATTGCTAAAAACTAACAACAATAATGAACTAAAACCGACGTTTCGGCCGAATTGCAGCGGCCTTCCTCAGGGCACGACTGGATTTGCATGGGGATAGGTGCTTCTATTTATTACAGACTATCGATGTCTGACGTCACTGTTGTAAAACTTTTAATTGGCCCTCTAATATGATTGGCTAGTCATGACGTAAGGGAAGATGGAAGGAAAGAGGCTATTCGTGGATGTCTATGTCGTCAACGATTGGTAGCTGTCCGCCAATCAGCGTTCGGCTTCTAGTCGGCAAGTTTTCCTCCTGTTGTGCGCGGAAGTGGACTGACAGTTGCTCTACAGCGGTTTGTGCAGATAGTTTACGAACCACGGAGTGAGTGCGGAGCTGCCTACATAGGAGAAATAGGGAGACCTGTCAGCTTACGAGTAGCAGAACACGAACGCTATGTACGATTACAACAACATAAGAAATCGGCGCTAGCGGAACACCTACTTGACTGTGGACAGCCTGTCAGGTTCCAGGAAGTCCGAATACTGGCGAAAGAATCGTGGATGCGAGAACGCAAAATACTGGAGGCGGTCGAAATTATTAAGCAACCTGAAAACATCAACAGAGAAGATGGCTACAAACTCCCGGCGTCCTGGCTGCCGGCCATTCCAGTCCAACGGGCCACGAGCCGTCGCGGGGCAGAAGCTACACAGGATACGGACGTATCTGCACAAACAGCTGTAGAGCAACTGTCAATCCACTTCCGCGCGCAACAGGAGGAAAACTTGCCGACTAGAAGCCGAACGCTGATTGGCGGACAGCTACCAATCGTTGACGACATAGACATCCACGAATAGCCTCTTTCCTTCCATCTTCCCTTACGTCATGACTAGCCAATCATATTAGAGGGCCAATTAAAAGTTTTACAACAGTGACGTCAGACATCGATAGTCTGTAATAAATAGAAGCACCTATCCCCATGCAAAACAAGTCGTGCCCTGAGAAAGGCCGCTGCAATTCGGCCGAAACGTCGGTTTTAGTTTATTATTGTTGTTAGTTTTTAGCAATGATGCGGCATAATACCCAGAACAATTTTAATCACTAGGATAGTGCTCGTCCACATGTGGCACATGTGTCTATGAACTGCGTGTTTGATGTTGAGGTGCTCTCCCTTGGCCAGCACCATCCGCAGTTCTGTCCGCGATAGAATGTGTGTGGGTCCAGTTTAGATGTCAACTCCGTCCCAGTGCCATTATCCCGGATATCAAGCATCAGTTACAACCGCTGTGGGCCAGCTTGCCTCAGCAGAGGCTACGGCGGTTTGGTGAGCTGCTTTCCAACCCAATCAGTGGGGTTTAAGGGCGCTCAACTACTGAGGTCATTAGCGCCCAGTCACAATTGTTAGAGCACATAGAATCTAGTAAAACTCAAGGGGAGGGGGGGGGGGGACCCAGAAAGTCCTTACAAAGATGCAGATAAAATAAGTAAAAGAGTTAGATGTCTTTGGACAAGCCAGTCAAAGTTATAAAACGAAAAACACGAGCAGCTGCTCGAGCGTCATCAGCTAAAATATCCGGTAAAGTAGATGGCAGGGACAGGACAACACGAGATTGACTAAAGCGGGGACACGACAATAAAACATGGCGCACTGTTAATGCTTGACCACAAGGGCACTGCGGGGCTGGGTCACCGGAGAGCAGGTAGCGGTGGCTAAACCGGCAATGCCCAATCCGCAACCTGGTCAGAAGGACCTCTTCTCGCCGAGATGGTCGGGAGGAGGTTGTCCAAGCAGTTGGGAACGGTTTTACTGCCCGGAGCTTGTTTCCTTGAAGGGATGACCAAGCATCCCACCACAACGACACAAGCCTCTTACAAACAACCCCACTAACGTCAGATGATGGGACACAATGGGAGGCTGGCTGAGGCAGGAGGACTGCAGCCTTGGCTTCAGCATCAGCAGCCTCATTCCCAGGCACTCCTACATGTCCGGGAACCCACAGAAAGCTGACAGGAGAGCCATCGTCAGCGAAAGAATGGAGGGACTGCTGGATCCGTTGCACCAAGGGATGGACCGGATAGGGAGCTCCAAGGCTCTGAAGAGCACTGAGTGAATCGGAGCAGAGTACATACGATGAATGGCGGTGGCGGCGGGCATACTGAACGGCCTGATGGAGAGCAAAAAGCTCGGCCGTAAAGCTGGAACATTGGTCGAGGAGCCGGTATTTAAACGTGACGGCCCCGACGACAAAGGCACAGCCGACACCTTCGGCAGTTTTGGAGCCATCGGTGTAAATAAAGGTGTGACTGGCAAGTCGCGCACGAAGTTCGACAAACCGTGAGCAATACACTGCAGCCGGAGTACCCTCCTTCGGGAGCGATCTGAGGTCGAGATAAATATGAACCGGAGCCTGGAGCCAAGGTGGTGTCGGGCTCTCACCCTCTCTGAAGGTGGTAGGGAGGGCAAAATCCAATTGTCGAAGCAGGCGACGGAAGCGGACTCCAGGGGGCAGCAGGGCAGACACATACAACCCGTACTGACAGTCGAGAGAATCGGCGAAGAAGGACTGATAAGAGGGGTGGTCGGGCATTGACAACAGCCGGCAGGCATACCGACACCGCAGTACGTCGCGCCGGTAAGTCAATGGTAATTCGGCAGCTTCAGCATAAAGACTCTCGACGGGACTAGTGTAGAAGGCTCCGGTCGCAAGACGTAACCCCCGATGGTGGATGGAGTTGAGATGGCGTAAGAGGGATGGCCGAGCAGACGAGTAGACGAAGCTCCCATAATCCAGCTTCGATCGGACTATGGACCGATACAAGCGAAGCAGGACAGTGCGATCCGCTCCCCAAGATGAACCACTAAGAACTCTGAGGACATTAAGGGAACGGGTGCAACGGGCCGCCAAATAAGAGATGTGTGGAGACCAACAAAGTTTCCTGTCCAATGTGAGCCCTAGAAACTTAGTTGTTTCCACGAATGGGAGAACAATGGGACCGAGATGTAAGGATGGCGGAAGGAACGCTTTATATCGCCAAAAGTTGATACAAACCGTCTTCTCTTCAGAGAACTGGAAGCCATTTGCCACGCTCCATGAGTATAGGCTGTCTAGACAACGCTGAAGGCAGCGCTCCAGGAGGCATGTTCTCTGGGCACTGCAGTAGATCGCGAAGTCATCGACAAAGAGAGAGCCTGAGACATTAGGGGGAATGCAATCCATAATTGGATTGATCGCGATGGCAAAAAGGGCTACGCTCAAGACGGAGCCCTGAGGCACTCCATTCTCCTGGAGGAAGACGTCGGACAATACGGAACCCACACGTACCCTAAACTTTCGATCTGTTAAAAAGGAATCAATAAAAAGGGGCAGGCGACCGCGTAGACCCCACCTGTGCATAGTGCGGAGGATACCTCCTCTCCAACAGGTATCATAAGCCTTCTCCAAATCAAAGAACACGGCTACCGGTTGGCGCTTTCGCAAAAATTTGTTCATGATGAATGTCGACAAGGTCACAAGGTGGTCAACAGCGGAACGTCGGCGACGAAAGCCGCATTGAACATTGATAAGTAGCCGTCGAGATTCAAGAATCCAGACTAACCGAGTGTTAACCATGCGCTCCATCACCTTACAGACACAGCTTGTAAGAGAAATGGGGCGGTAACTAGAAGGAAGGTGTCTATCCTTCCCAGGTTTGGGTATAGGAACAACGACAGCGTCACGCCAACGCATGGGGACCTGACCTTCGGTCCAGACGCGATTGTAGGTACGAAGAAGGAAGCTTTTGCCCGCCGGAGAAAGGTGTGCCAGCATCTGAAGGTGAATGGCATCTGGCCCCGGAGCAGAGGACCGGGACAGTGCAAGCGCACGTTCGAGTTCCCGCATAGTAAAGGGGGCATTATAAGTTTCCAGATTCAGCGAGTGGAAGGAAGGTCGCCGAGCCTCTTCTGCCTCTTTCTTGGGAAGGAAGGCGGGGTGGTAATGGGCGGAGCTTGAAACCTCCGCGAAAAGGCGGCCGAAGGCGTTGGAGACGGCCACAGGATCAACAAGGACCTCATTACCTGAGGTCAGGCCAGGTACCGAGGAGTGGGCCTTAATGCCCGACAGCCGGCGCAGGCCACCCCAAACGACAGAAGAGGGAGTAAAACTGTTAAAGGAGCTGGTGAAAGAGGCCCAACAAGCTTTTTTGCTGTCTTTGATGACTCTATGGCATTGCGCTCTGAGTCGTTTGTATCCAATACAATTCGCCAACGTAGGATGGCGGCGAAAGGCGTGTAAGGCACGTCGTCGAGCACGGATAGCGTCTCTACAAGCCTCATTCCACCAGGGGACGGAAACGCGACGTGAAGAAGAGGTAGTATGAGGAATGGAACTTTCGGCAGCATTGATAACAGCCGTGAGGTATTCGACCTGACTGTCACAACTGAGAAAATCGTGGTCCGGAAAGGTCGCCAGGGAGGAGCAAAGTCCCCAGTCAGCTTTCGGTATGTTCCAGCTCGAAGGACGTGGGGATGGAGTGTGGTGCAGGAGACGAACGACACAGGGGAAGTGGTCGCTCGAATAGGCGTCAGAAAGGACATACCACTCGAACCGACGGGCAACAGTGGTAGAACAGATCGAAAGGTCCAAGTGGGAGTAGGTATGAGTAGAGTCCGAGAGGAAAGTCGGGGCGCCAGTATTGAGGCAGACAAGATTGAGATGGTTGAGGACATCCGCCAAGAGGGAGCCTCTTTGACAGGATGCAGGAGAGCCCCAAAGGGGATGATGGGCATTGAAGTCGCCAAACAATAAAAACGGCGGAGGAAGCTGAACAATCAGGTGCATCATGTCAGCCCGACTAAATGCGGATGACGATGAAGTGTAGACGGTACAAACGGAAAAAGTAAAGGCAGAAAGAGTAATATGGACAGCTATTGCTTGGAGTGAGGTGGTCAATGGGATGGGATGGTAATAGACATCGTCCCGAACGAGCAACATGACCCCACCATGAGCTGGAATACCGTCCACAGGGGTGAGGTCATACCGCTCCGAGGTATAGTGGGTAAAGGCAATACAGTCAGTTGGGCGCAACTTGGTTTCCTGGAGATCAAGGACGAGCGGACAGTGCAGGCGGAGGAGCAGTTGCAATTCCTCCCGATTAGATCGAATACCTCTTATGTTCCAATGTAACAAGGCCATCGCTAGTCAGAAAAAAGGGGGGAACGAGACGGGGGAAGAGCTGGTCACCTCGACGGCCGCGGAGGGCCAGGTTTCGAGGGAACAACGCTAGAACCGGCGAGAGGCGGATCCTCTTCCATCGAGTCGTCGCCAGCTGCGGCCGCTGTCCCGGGTTTCGTAGGAGGGGCAGCATCATTTGCCGACGAGAGGCCAGCTGAGCGCCTGGCAGCAGAGCGTCCCGGCGAAACTGAGGACGGCCGGGAGCAGCGACTCACGGATGGAGCGTCGGACGAAACGCGCTGGGGTGGAGAGGGGGATAGAGACTTCTTCTTGGAGGCCTTCTTGGAAGGCCGAGGAGGCACAGGGATGGTGGGCTGGACCCAAAGGAGGTCGTCACGTGCGGGGTCCGTTTTGGAACGCCGGACCTCGGAAGCCGGGGTCCGGAACGTTTCCCCGATGGATGCCTGAGAAGAGGATCGCTTGTCAGGCGGCGGCGGGGGGGGGAGGGGGGGAGGAGGAGGAAGGGTGGCCCCTGGGGCAGAGGGGGCGGGGGCCGCGGGGGAGGAGGATTTGTAAGGGAGGTGTTTGGCAGGCAGAGGCATAGACCCCGGAAGGGGGGAGGAGGTGGAGGGGGGACAGGAGAAGGGTGAGGATACTGTGGAAGGAGTGGACACGACTGAGGCAAACGAAGTTGTCAACGTCACGGGATGGAGGCGGTCATAATTCTTCCTGGCCTCAGAATAAGAGAGACAATCCAAAGTTTTGAGTTCTTGAATCTTCTTCTCCTTCTGATACGTGGGGCAGTCTAAAGATCTAGGCGAGTGGATGCCAGGACAATTAACGCACCGAGGTGGTGGGGTGCATGTATGTTCCTCACGAAGAGGATGTCCACAATCGTCACAAAGGGGCTCAGCCCCACACCGTGACGACATGTGCCCAAAGCGCGAAGACCGAAAGCAGCGCATAGAAGGCGGGATGTAAGGTCGCACGTCGCACCGGTAGCACATCACCTTTACCTTCTCCGGGAGAACGTCCCCCTCGAAGGCGAGGATAAAGGCCCCGGTGTCGATGCGACGGTCTTTGGGGCCGCGCTGGACTCGCCGGACGAAATGCACGCCTCGGCGCTCCAGGTTGGCCCTGAGCTCCTCATCAGATTGCAGCAGGAGAACCCGATGAAAAATAACCCCCTGCGTCCAATTCAGTGCCAGATGCGGGACAATGGACACTGGGATGTCCCCTAGTCGGTCGCATGCCTGGAGCGCCGCCGACTGTGTGGCGGAGGTGGTCTTTATAAGAGCGGACCCCGAACGCATTTTACTGAGAGCCTCGATTTCCCCGAAGATGTCCTCGATGTGCTGAACAAAGAACATGGGCTTGGAGGTGGCGAACGTCCCCCCATCGGTCTGAGAACAGACCAAATAGCGGGGGCAGTACTTCGCCCCAAGCCGGCGGGCCTGTCCTTCCTCCCAGGGAGTGGCCAAGGGGGAAAGGGCAGGAGAACCAGATTCAGAGACAGTACCTTTCTTTTTAAAAGACTCGGCCGCAGAGCGACCTGATACATGTTGACGTTTCATCTACGAAACGTCCGCCCCGATACCACCCACTCCGACCAGGGGCTCTCCCCACGGGCGCCACCCAGCCTCACCAAGGGCCACCTGGCAGGATGACCATTGCCGGGAGTCCTGATGCCACAAGGAGAGGGGCATCTACTCCTTGGCCGACGTGGGGAGGGTGCAGCTCAGGTATCGGCAGTACGATCCCTGTGTTGTCAGGGGGCTACAACCTAGAGGGTACATGACGACCCCACCACAACGGGCTGGCTACCGTGCTGGATTTCGGGTGCCATGGAAAGTCCATCATGATCGTAGGTGCAGATGGGGACGCACTATGGGCGTAACTTGTACAACCCATCAGGCGTTTAGGCCCAAGTTGAGGAACAGTGGGTATGGTTACAACGCCGTTACAATGCTGAGTACCAAGGTCTTAGTGCACGGAGGACCAGTGATACACCACGTAAGGCGTCCTTCCCCAAAAGGCTCGTACTTCTGCAGAATTTTGAAAAATGGAGGTCAAACCCCAAGGGGGACCATCACATGGAAGGCCGAAACGGTTGAAACTCCTTTTAGTCGCCTCTTACGACAGGCAGGAATAACTCGGGCCTATTCGTACCCCGAACCCGCAGGGGGACACATCCGAGCCAGAGGGGGCGCAACGTCATACTGATAAGCAGGCTCGTATTGCCACGTTCTTGGAAGATTCGATTCGATTTTTTAATAGCTGAACTAACGTGACATACCACTTCAGTCCGACAAGTTTCATTTCATTTCCTCCTTCCCTCCTAGGTACTCCACTCTCTTGTCAGGAAATGTATTACTGGTTTGCTAAAAATGTCGTCCGTGTATAGCCACTTAGTGCTGCTCGTGTGAAGCAGGACCGTGTCGCCAGTTAAGTTGTAATTTATAAGGGGGCGATGAAAAAGTTTCCGTTTGAGAGCGCTGCTCCAGCGTATATGCAACGTAGCGTGTCTCTGATACGAGTTTATGAGCACCGAGGTATGGGCGAGGGACAGTGAGGCATTCGTATCTTTCCGATGTGCGTGTGGTAAATGCGGAAACGTGATCTACGGCGACGATATTATCAAATGTATCCAAACAGGACCAACATACTATTTTTCTTTTCTTTGCTTCCAAAAGAAAAAGACACTCAATAGAGAACGAAGAACACGTATAGGGGCAGCATGTCCGTCGAAAACCGCCGTTGTCAAATGGTGGACCAAGTGCCGTGATGGTCGCGATTCGACACAAAACGTCGGCCGATCTGGGAACACAGCCTCATCCACAGGACACAGTGTTTTTAATCAAACGGGTATCTGTAACCTAGTGCGTCAGTGTGACGATTGCCTAGATGCCTACGACGATTTTGCCTGATGGCATACCGATTATGAATTGTACGGCCTTTGAACAAAAAGTTTTGATCGCCTCCGGATTTTGTGTGTCTCCCCAAGGAGAGAATGAGACAGGAATTACAGATTACTCTGCACGGGAGTAATTTTGGGCCAGGTTAACTTTAACGCAACGGCTTTGAAAATGTAATTAGCGGTGATCAGCAAGATGACATTCACCGTCAGAGAGGATCCTTGGTTTGAAAAAAGAGACTGGGAGCTCAGGAGCACTTGCCTGGGGCGATGTTGGCGGTTACGACCAACCAGGTAATAGCAACCTAACGGATCTGCAGAGTTCCCCCAGAACTCGTTAAAAACGAGCATAGCTTTTGCAGGAACGGCCGTTTAAATGTACTTACTACAACAGTCTGCTGTTTTCTTGCTGGAACTTAGTTTTTAAACAGGACCCAGCAGGATCAACAGCCTCATCTTTGTCGGCGTCCTAGAACAGTCAACATGTAGCGTCCTCGTAGGCAGTGTTGATGACAGAGGACCTCTTGGTACGCGCCTTAATGGCGAAAGTCCGACTGTCAGGTCTCCTGCAGTTGTAGAGGTAGTGAGAGCCTGTTGAAAATCACGTATGTGTTTCCCGAGACGTAAACAATATACGTAATTCAAGTGATTCGAAAAAAAAACGAAAACAATCGCTGATTGCCGTCTGCATAATACGGCGAGATGCTACGGGTTAGGTAAACGCTATCATGCTGTGTGTGTGTGTGTGTGTGTGTGTGTGTGTGTGTGTGTTCTATCGAATACTAGTGCATTCTTTATTCCAGATTTCGGTGCTTAATATTTGTTTCCTGTTTGGCTGTAAATCTTACATGTTGAACAACTTCATTGCTGCGATTGTGTTTATGGCCCTTCGTGTTCACATACACTCCATGATAAGCTTTGATGCGGTGTGCCGAAAACGACACTGCCGTCTGGGTGCATAATATGTAACGTTCCCGTAGATGTTTTCTTCGAGGTGTAGGCTATGTGACGCCTCTGGTTTGCACTCTGACCTCTCTCTCCATTACGTGTTTACTTGGGCCTCGGCAATACAACGGTCTTCTGAAGTCAATGACTACATGGATCCTGTATTCTTACACTATTTTGGAGAAATTCGAGTGCATGATTTCTTTACTGGTACAGTCGATAAATACTGACATTTTAGAAGACGTACTTGCCAAAAAATAAAAAAAGCAAAAGACGTATTACCGATAAATACGCCGATGACCTAAAAAATTATGACCACCTGCTTCAAAGTGAGCTGGTCCACCTTAGAACGCTATACGGCAGTGATTCTGTGCGTCATAGATTCGGCAAACCTCGGTAGGTTTCCGGAGGTGTGAGACATCAGATGTCTATTCACAGTCCACGCAGTTCCCGTAAATTACGGGCTGGTGGTTTGTGGGCGCTGAGTTGGCGCACGGTTGCGTCTCAGGTGTGTTCAGATCAGGCGAATTTTTCTGCCAAGACATCAACGTTAGTTCACTATCGTACTCCTTCAAGCACAGTAGCACGATCCTGGCCTTGTGACAAGGACAGTTACCCCGCTGGAAAATGTCATCGCCGCTGTGAAAGACATCAAGAGATGTGTGTATGGACTCTGCCATCGAACTGTTTTAACAAGAAACGTGATCCATTGGATGTGGCGACGCATTTCAATTGATTTAAGGTCCAATCTCTATTGTCGCGTGCCCACTGCAATCGTAACTGTCAACATGGGAACATGTAGGAGTCGTCTGCTGCGAAGCCCTATGTTCAACAATGTGGGCTGCACCAGCACTGCACGCTATCGTCAGATCTGCCACAGATCCAGATCTGCCTGTGCTGATTAACAGCGCGAGCATACTCCGACATCCACATTCTGCGATGAGGCCAATAACTTGTCGCCTACTCGTGGTTTCAGCGTTCTTCAACATCTTTCCATAGGTACTCACAACAGTAGCACACAAACAACCGACCAGCTTTGCCATTTCTGAGATTACCGTTCCCAGGCGCCGTGCCATAATCTACCTTTTGTCAAAGTCACTTGTATCAGTGGATTTCTCCATTTTCGGTCGGTATAGTCGCTAGAATGATTCCCCATTCCCCTCTGCTCCGGTAATTAACATACTTTTCTTGCCGCTTACGTGCCGGCAACGCCACCAGACGATACTCAGTCTCGCTGTGGGCAGTGATGTTTTGGATCGTTAGTTTGTGTCATACGAATGGCATGACCTAACTATTCACACAATACTTTTCTACTCTTAATGTCAGGTACTGTCCTGTTGTAATTAGATTCGTTGCGAACGGCGCATTCTGACTTTAGCTTAATGATATCGTTGGCAAGTTTGGAACGAGAAGCGAGTGTTTTAATGTGTGATACCGCAGCATGTCAGAGTAACAAAACAAACTTTGGCCTGTTAAGATGATAACGGTGAAAGTTTTCTTCTAGGAGAATCTTGAAGCGTATGGTGTTCCAATAACAAACCTCTAACAAGTTAACGCTACGCTAAACAATGCAGTATCGAGACTACGAGGTGTTTAGAAACATCCGTTACAGATATATAACTGCCAGCTGTTTCTTTCAGCGCTATAGCGGCTCACCACATCGATATGTCAGAATCTTTATTAACTATTTAACTGCAGCGGCCTTCAAACTTCTTGAGTATCCTCCCTTAGCTCAGATCATGCCTCATCTGATTTTTGCCTTATTGCCACAAGCAACAACTCATGTAAAAGAATGATGACTCACTGCAGAGCTTTTGCATATTTAAGACGATGACTATACGCAGCTCCCGTTAGACACTTTGAGTGAAAATGATCTGACAAGTGGGATTGAAGGACGGAGAGATATAATTAGTGTAGGGGAAACTATATTGAGAATATAAGAAAAGGGACTGAGGTGTCAAATCTTCCATCCCATCTTTTTCTTACAACCCCCCCCCCCCTCCTCCTCCTCGCATCATCTTCCCCCTCTTCTTTTTGGCATAGCCCACACTATCATTTGTCTATATGGGTTTGTTTTTTGTTGGTTTCTTTTAAGCTACTCATCGAGGCAGAAAAGGTTCTCTGTTCATTGAATGAAGGAAATGGGTTGCCCTACTGTAAGCCCACTCAGACAATTGTGGGGAGACCTATAGAAAACGGCCGTGACGGTTTCCTCGCTTCTGTATTGAGTAACGACTGTTCCGCGTTTGCGGTTTCACTGCAAAACTATTTTATTGCCTGTACTCGAGAAGCTTTATTTCTTTAGTTTTGGTTGCAGGAGTCGAGCAGAAATTCAGATATGCTTGCGAGCTAAGAAAAATGCTGCGTCGGCTACAGCGTCAGCTCCTATTCTCTTCGCGGAATCCATAAAACCATACAATACGCCACTGAACGTGTGATACACCCAGGACAACCTTTCAGATCATCAGCCTTTCATGTATGTACACATTACAATTGTGCAGTATCTACATCTGACAGTGTCTGTATAGTTCGACGCAAGGTTCCTTCGGAAATGTATGCATGGGGGTATGTCCGAACGAACATACACTGCTGATGATCGATAGCCATATTAAATCATGAAATCTATTCGCAGATTGGGAATACAGTACCTCAGCAGCTATACAATTTACTGGAAACGTACGAAAATTTAGGCCTAACCGGGACTAGGACATGTGTTGATTTGAGTCGGCCCTGGAAGCATGCTCGGATAGCCGAAGTTGTTAAGACGACCGTTCGCAACAAGCGGGAAATCAGGGTTCGAGGCCCGGTATGACGACAAGTATCTGGACCCTTATAAGTTGACAGTAAAATGGGGCATGCCCCGACATTCGCCTTTATGACGAATTTAAGTCTGCTGGGGACACTTTTAATTAGGTGTCTCAATGTCTGTGGAACCCATTTTTCCTCACAAGCCGAAACCAGATAAGAACGCTGGAGTCTTGAGTGAAATCGACGTTCTGACGCATCCCAAAGGTGTTCCATCGGGTGAAGGTCGGGACTCTGTGGTCAGGCCAGTCCATTTCAGGGATGTTATTTTCCACAAAGCATTGTCTCACAGATGCTGCTTTATGACAGCGTGCGTTCTCACGCCGATACAAACAATCATCGTCATCGTATCTGAATAGTTCCTCTACTCTATGCAGTACACAATGCTGTGAAATGTCTTCTTATCCGTCCGCATTCAGCGTTTTCTTAAGGGGCTCCGAAAGGCTCAAAATCATGAAAAAGGTCAATTTTTACTTTTTTTGCGTTTTCTGAATCTGCAGACTATTACCTTTTAATAGATATATAATTTATTCAATTCCGAAGACTACAACTATTTTTAAATTTTTTTTTGAAATGTGTTCTACATGGGCGTGACCCACTGTGGCGCTGTTAAACTGCTGTCAAATGGTGTTATTATTAACGTCCGTGTTCATCAGGTACATTTTAGTGATGTGAGATAAAGTATGTGTTGTGGCTAACCTGTGATGGTTCAATATATATCGCTGGTGTGATTGTCGATTGTTTCATGTTTATTTACTCTGTCGTTATCTCGAAAATATTCGTAATTAATTCTGTTTCTTGAGTCTCTGTTTTGTTGAAGTATAATAATGAGTAAAAATAAAGTTATTAGAAATCCTCTGAAGGCTTTTAAGAAAAGGAGAAATGTTGGAAAGCCAAAGGTATGTGTTATTACTGTAAACAATAAAGACGATAACCAAGTGAGTGAACCTAACCTCTCAAGTACACCTGCCCATAGTAGTCAAAGTGGGAAAGAAAATACTTCACAGAAGAAGCTTGGTTCAATGAGTGAAAACTATGAATGTTTTATGGGCGAATCGGATGTGAATGAAATATTTGATATGTCGATTCTCAAAGGAATTTTTTCAAACTGTGTAAGATGTATTCATTGTAGTGAAGTTGGTCTGGAACTCTCCATAATAAAGCACGTAGGACTTGCTAGTGAAATACAACTGAAATGTGACAAGTGTTCATACATGACCACCTTTTGGAACAGTGTTGCAGTAACTGCAACTGAAGACAATGGTAGCAAAATCTACGAACACAACAACGAGCGATGCTTGCTTTAGACAAGGAACGCCTTCGGGCTGCAGACAGGGCTGTAAAGAGTCTAGAAATACTAGCAAGAGTAAACAGGAGGAGGAACAAGAGGAAGCTGGAGGAGGAGTTTGCAGAGGATGAAGATAATCCATCCTATGGACCTGGAATGCACTAAAAAGTTAATCCAATCTTTGTCGCTCGATTCCCAAAACTTTTATTTTCTCATACTAATTACATGTTTTCTAAGGATCTTCCAAACATATTTGTTTCAAACTTTCAGTAAATGTTACACAGTACCATCTGCATTATTTAACACAGCCTTTTTCCAAAAAACTGTATTTTTGAATATATAATTAAAAAATTGCAAAAAATGTTGTGAATTTTCATTACAATTGAAAAAAATCATCTTTAATAACTGAACTAAAATTTTGTAAAATCCCTGTGTTAAGTTGTAGCCCATATTCCAATAAATAATCTGTAAAAAGTTCAACTTCCTACCTCAAATACTTTGTGAGGAAAGATGTAATTTATAAGCGTTATTTTAACATTGCAAGTATAGGGCGTTCCGGAGCCCCTTAAATGTAATAAGCGGTCCACATATTAACTAGAACAAACACCTTCATACAGTAATACCACGTCTTGCGTGCTTCACTATTGATACCACAAATGATGGCAGGTACTGTTGTCTAGGCATTCGCCTAACCCAAACGTGGCGACCAGATACCTTTAATCACATAGTGTATTCTAAAAACCACTCATGTATATGACAGAATGTACTGTTCACTGCAAAATACTTAAAGTGTTCTCCTCTCTCCATTCACTCAAAACAGTTTCAGAGACATACGGTGGAGCTTCAAGTTGCAAATATGCATTGAAACTTATTTATTTAAATGAGCGTGTCTGTACTTAAATTGCAGAATGACCGAGAAGAAGAAACTTCTACGTTGTTTGATTCTGAAACAGCAGAGTAAATCTGAACGTACTGAGCCTACTCTCTCTTTACCTTTTCTTATCATGTCAGCACTGTCCCACAATATTCTAGCGCAACGCAATCTGACTGCTCAAAGAAATTACAACCTGACTTCAAATAATTAATTCAAAAGAATGGCGCTGACTAAAAAATCTTAACAATAACCTATACATTTCATTAAGCAATTATCTCACAAAGATCTTCATTACGCGAACTACTGCAATACAGAAGGCGTCGATACTGCCAGCTAAATAAAAGATTCTAACTAGTAAAGCCACTAACTACTAATAGGCATGTGGTTAGCAAAGGAAAGATTTTGTTGCGAACCAAATAATGTATTTTTTACCTTAATAATGTGACATCCAGTTCAGACACGAATGTAGCCGGCCGTTGTGACCGAGCGGTTCTAGGCGCTTCAGTCCGGAACCGCGCTGCTGCTACGGTCGCAGGTTCGAATCTTGCCTCGGGCATGGTTGTGGGTGATGTCCTTAGGTTAAGTTAGGTTTAAGTACTTCTAAGTCTAGGGGACTGATGACCTCAGATGTTAAGTCTCATAGTGCTTACAGCTATTTGAACCACGAATATAAATCGTCATTGACATTCAGTACAAAGGTATATAATCATGAATAATATTCAATCTCCAAGTCGAACATGTACAGATCGTTAGCCTAAGCTAACACTTCAGACCTCTACCCTCCATCAATGATAACTTCTCACATCTAACATCCATCACTGCTGGCAGTTCACCTCCAACTGCCCAACAGTACTTCCATCACTGCTGGCGGCTAACTTCCAACTGCCGAAAGAGTTGTGGCGATTCGTGAATCTGTCGTTCATTTGAACGACTCTAAATAAGGAATCGTAAGAATCGAATCGTGATAGGGACGAATCGTCGTTCAAAAAAATCGTAAGAACGATTGCGTGTTTCCGAGTCGTGACGATTCCAAGTTCCAACGATTCATCAATTCTTCGTACGCTATACTTCGAAGGCAACTTTCGAGTCGTGCCGAATGATTACGACCGCCAGATGGCAGTCAAGTGGAGGATGCGTGTGAACAAAGGAAGCTCGGAACGAACAAACGAAGTTCGTGGGCCGTAATATTACTCGTGAAAACCAAGCGGACACCTGGCGGTGGCTGACGGGAACGAGCGTAAAGGCATTTCCCATTTACTATCGCTACCATCAGCCATCGCAGACTAGAATGAATCGTGAACGAATCGTAGGAATCGATTCGCAAAGTGAGATTGAATCGTAGGAATCGAATCGAGAAAAAGAATCGTGTTTAACAACTCTACTGCCCAACACTACTGGCGATTAACTTCCAACGAGTCCAACCACCCACAGATTCTCCTACAAAGAATGTGTAGTCAGAGATCCAATGCGAAGCACTACACAGCGCTGTCAACACAGAAGCAGCCCACTTACAGCATACGTTTAAACGCAAGCAAATCCGCAGCCTATTCCACAGTCACTACCTCTTAAATTAATTTATAAGCACATAAATAATTCTTAAAGACAGTTTTCTCGTATATTAGATGAAACTCTTACGCATATTTCACCTCTGTTCAAGTTATGAGCTTGTAATTTCCTCGACAAATGTAGGCAATGAGCCTGAGGAAGAGGAGATTAGTGTTTAACGTCCCGTCGACAGCGAGGTCATTACAGACGGAGCTCGGATTATGGAAGAACAGGGAGGAAAATCGGCAGTGTCCTTTCAAAGGAACCATCCGGCATTTGCCTGAAGCGATTTACGGAAACACAGAAAACCTAAATCAGGATGGCCGGACGCAGGCTTCAACCGTCGTCCTCCAGAATGCTAGTCCAGTGTGCTGACCACGGCGCCGCCTTGCTCGGTGGCATTGAAACTGAGACTCTTCAAATGAGAATACCGTGCATTCTAACAAACCGGATATATAAAACACCATACAAACTTTTGCTGTTGACATATCTATCCGACGGCCGTAACGAAGAGACTGAAGTTTACCGATGGAGTTCTATATGAACTGAAATAACTTGATAAGATTGGAAAATAAGAGCCAACCAGTTTTCCAGTCTTGTCAAGTGTGCACCATTGCTGAGGCGCAGCCATGTTTAAAATTTTGGATTGAAAGAATGGAATTTTGCTCATAAGCTTATGAGTTTATAAGGTCACGAACCTTTCCTTTTTATCAAGGAAACTAATACGAACACGATTTCTGGAAAATTAAAAGAATGCGCGATCGTGTTAAGCATTACTTCCGCTTAGAATTAAAAGTTTCCTAAACAATGCATATCTGTGTAACAGAATGAATAGTTACTCCGTTGATGTCCAAGTCATTAAAAACAGAGGGCAAGTTGGGATCGGACAACAGTAGGGAAATAAATCAGCCGTGGCCTTCTAATTCGCATCCGAGTTTCGTTTAAAATGAAGTCAGAGTGCTAATCATGGTGTCATCTCAGGACCTTCCAAGTTATAAAGAAAAAGTAGTGAAAAATCTCAGTAATTCATCATTTCGATCGCTTTTTTCTCCGTGACAAGGCAGGAGTATCCTATTAGCTGCCTCAGAAGCTTTTCAGACCACGAATAATCTGAAATTGGTGCATCGCTGCCTACGTTAATTTAACAGGATTATCACCGTCATCCACAATAGCACGCTTCAGAGCAGTTTTTTTTTTTTTTTTTTTTTCACATGATACCACGTTCACATACATCGCCGGAAAATGTTTATGTAGTTCATAAACAGCGTTCGGTTTTTTAGAGGTTCAAATCCCGTGGCAGATGTAAACTCTGAGTGCATGCATAAAAACAACTACAAAAAGCTCGTTATAATAAAACAAATAACACGTTGTAGAGCAAAACTGGAACCAACACAAAAAGTTTTTGTCGGCATTTACAGATAACTGTCTACGATACGTAAAAGCTTACTGGAGTGCTCTCTGATCGACAAGAGCAGTAAATTTCATCGAGTTTGGTGGACTTTGTTCCCATGTATTCTGAACAAAACTCACGGTGTACAGGAACCATGAAATAAACCTGTATGCTCGATTTACTGATTACGTTTTGAACTGAGGTCTGTTGTTACAAGATCCTGATGTTGAATTTTAAGATGTATTGGTGATTTCATAAGTAGGAGCAGAAAATTGTAAGATAATTTAAAAGAAATTACAAGATATACTTATAAAGTGGAAGAGAGAGAGAGAGAGAGAGAGAGAGAGAGAGAGAGAGAATACGGCATCGATGAATTTCGGTTAGAGGCGCCATGTCACTGACTGCGCGGCCTTCCCGCCGGAGGTTCGAGTCCGCCATCAGACGTGTGTCGGTTCGAGTCCTCCATCAGACGTGTGTGTGTGTGTGTGTGTGTGTGTGTGTGTGTGTGTGTTTGTTTTGTTCTTAGCATAAGTTAGTTTAAATTAGTTCAAGTAGTGTGTAAGTCTAGGGACCGATCGTTAAGAACACACACACACACACACACACACACACACACACACAATTTCGGAGGTACAGGGTGTCAAGATGACCCAGGTCTTAATTCTCGTTCGGATGCCTTCAATTAAGTTTCCCGTGGTTTCTTGAGTAATTTTTGGCTAATTGTGCCATGGTTCCTTAAAGCAAGGCCACGGCTAATTGCTTTCCCTACTATTGTCCAATCCGGTTTCATGCACTGTCTCTAAAACGACTTCAACATCAACGCAACATTAAGCTGCAATCTTCCTTTCATCATTTCCGTCATCCATGTATGAACTGTTCGGGCAACACTGCAATTCTAAGCGAAGGTAATTCTTGGTACTACCTCGGATACTACAGGCGTCCAGAAATGGAAATCCTGTTACAGTTTACAAAGGTGAATGGTTACGTAACACTAGTGCAACCTATCACTGAATATTGTCCAAGTGTGACATACACATACCACCACCACCACCACATGTTTTGCCCATTGGCGTGTTTCTGACACGTTTCCGCCTCCACCTAATCCGCTTCGCAGTCTGGTATGACCCATTATTCGCTTTACCCAGCATTTTTATTCTCTTCCACTCTATCTCGTTCTGTCCTTCCACTGTACCTTCGATAGCTGTTTTTTAGAATTCCTTGTCCTCGCTGTACATGTTCCATACAGTCAGCTTTCGCTTTCTTGACAAGATTCAGGGGAGTCTTTCCGGTACTTCACCGTTCTTCACTTCATACACCTACTTCATTTGCTCCATGCTCTTCCAAAACCACATCTCAAATGCTTCAATTTTGGTTTCTCTCTCTCTCTCTCTCTCTCTCTCTCTCTCTCTCTCTCTATATATATATATATATATATATATATATATATATCCACCCTACACATTTTTAGTACGAAACTTGTTCAGTTTGACTCTTGACATAGAATGTTAGAAGCAAACTAAGAAGGGCATCACGAATGGTCACAGCTTCCTTTGGCTTTGAGTGAGTGTCACGGGTATCCTGAAAATTCTGAACGGCAGATACCTGAAGATGGACGTCAACTATCCCGCGAAACCCTACTTGTAAAGTTTCTAGAGCTAGCTTTAAATGGTGAATCTTGGAATGCATTACAGCCTGGTATCGCTCGCCTAGGGACCGCGTGGACAAGTCAAAACTACAGCGCGCACAGGTGCATTTAACCAATCATTCTTTCCCCCCTCCATAAGAGAATGGAACAGGTGTACAGCAGCAACCAGCCAAAAACTGGTTTTAAGTTACTTTATCCAAAAAAAGTTCCATTACCGGTTTTCAATTAATAAAATTCATCGTCTGGCGGCTTCCATGATTTCGTCAAAACGCATGGTTTCCTGCTCAGATATCCTAAAATGTACTATAATTTAGTTACAAACGTATATCAAACATGGTTGCGCTACAGACTTGTGTTCGAATGAAAGTTACGTGAAATGTCCGCCTGAAGTTTTTCTTCTACGAATCGTATTCATGATATTTGTATTTTCGCACACTCACACGTTGGTCTTCGTTAATAAACACATGCGTTAGGCTACAAAACAAATATTACTAACGCGCACCACGTGTCTGACATACAACATATGAAAAGAAATGCAGTTTGTTTACAAGGTACACGAGTGTCAAAGATACTGCGGTACAATATCTTTCAAAGATATTGCCTTTGGGGAAAGGAAGCGCGTATTTCTACTATATTAAATTGAAAATGTATTTTATATTAAATTTAGATCAATGAACGCACAGAAAGAAATGGGATTTAGTGAATTACAGCACTGCAAAATTAATCAACAAAATGGTACAAAAATGAAAGTGGGCAAGAAGGTATGTGAAAACCATACGAGCTATTTGAAAAGTGTTGACGATTACTTTAAAAATTTTTGTGCTATGAAAATTATTAATTATTGGAGAAACACATAATATTTATATACTTGATCTGCAGATGGGTGGAGAAAATTATTGATATTTGAGTGTTTTCAGGGAACCTTCCAGTAAATAATTCCTACATTCCAGTATAAATAAAATTTCTCCATCTATCTGCAGATTAAGAAACAAATCTTGTAATGTTACATGTATCTACAATAGCCAATAATTTTCATGGCACTAAATACTAATAAATTTTATTGTACAGTCATCAACACTGTCCAAATAGCACATGAGGCTTTTAACATTAATATAATCGATACCTGAGCTGAGCGGAGAATCCGAATCACCATTGGATACTAAACAGCGTACGGCAAGTGAAAGGGAGGGAGAGAGAGATAGCAAGAGGGATTTACGTGTGAATGACCAGTTCCTTCCCTCGAGAATTTCCCTACTTCGTACCTTCTCAGTGTTACCACAGATGACGTGTCACGGATCTCATTTCTACTAAGTAGGCAATAAACGCGAGGTGCCTAGTTGCTCCCATCGCCCTGAGTGGAATGTATGAAAAGTTCCGAATAATGTTCACAACCCTGCAGTATTCTATAGTTGCCCCTCGCGCAAGAAACAGCACGTAGGTCGTGGGTCCGTATCTTGAGGCTGTAATAAACTATTGGCGAGGAACTGGTATTGTGTAAATAATTAAATTTTGAACTGGTTTCTTTGAATGGCACGCCACCCGTTTTTTATTAGCAGAATACGAGAAACTGCACAATTATATTCCACTTTATGAATCACAAATAAGTTCCATTGTTCACACTTTAATAGAAAGTAAACAAAATAATGAACTGCATGTTAGCGTAACTGCTATCAAACTGTTCACAATTACATGTCCACATAATCAGAGATTGCTAATTAAGTTCTTAACCGACACCGATCAAGGCAGACAACATGTCTGTCCACCGAGACTGCCGAACCATCTCTACTCTTACAGCCGAACCACTTCACCCACCATCCACGTTAGGCACGAACCGAAGTGCTGGTGCTGGTAATTAACATTTTTGAAATAATGGAATGATAGCCTGCTACTGTGAGATGATTTTATATGAAAGGCATGTAAATTCACAGTTTAGTTTTTCTAATATTAATAACAAAAGTTTGTCATTTTGGCGCGCTACTTCCGAACGCAGCAGCCAATCGCGCAGAAGGACTACAATTTAGGCGGTGTTTCTCACTGTACCCGTACCGAATAAACCATCTGTCCTACAGTCACTCAGCGACGACAGTTTACGAGGAAACTTCCTGACAGATTAAAACTGTGTGCTGGACCGAGACTCGAACTCGGGACCTTGCTTGGGTAGCTCAGTTAGTAGAGCACTTGCCCGCGAAAGGCCAAGGTCCCGAGTTCGAGTCTCGGTCCGACACACAGTTTTAATCTGCCAGGAAGTTTCAGATCAGCGCACACTCCACTGCAGAGTGAAAATCTCATTCCAGTTTACAAGGATCTTACACATCATCATGATCAGTAGAGTTTCGGACAGCTGCCCATCCTGTCCGACATGTCGTTTATGTGCGTGGAGAACAATAGCAGTTCTGTCTCACTACTCAGGGTGCACCCTGGACGTTAGTTTTGCCTCTGTCGAACACTCGCAGTCCCAGAGAAGTATTAGGTACCGTCGCTCAGAAGTTCCGCACGTTCGAAAATTTTGTGTATCACTTCACGATCTGCCAAGAAGCGACCAGGCACAGCCGGCCATTCGACATTCAATCCCTGCTGCTTACCACGGGGTTCTCTTTCCCACACGCCAGCGACGTTAACTACTGGAGGCTGGCAAAGTTCAGTCACTAGTAGTGAGGCGCCAACTGAAGAACACGCACCAAGCCGTGCCAGACGACGTTCTTTCAACTGTTAGAGATGCGAGAAACACTGTTGGTTATTCAAATAACTTACGGGAATGCAACCAGGTCACATCGTCGACTACCGCCGATATTTCGACAGGTGGCCACCCTGTCATTTTCAAGACAAAGCAAGTAAGCGATGTGCAAGTGAATTTAAAACCTCGATTATCACAGCAAACGGGCACACAAGCACGCACACGCACGCGCGGACACACACACACACACACACACACACACACACACACACACACACACAAAACACTAGCGCCACCACAGAACCTAAACTGCTTCCTTAGTAACACTATCCCAACAGCTGGAAGTGCATGACAGAATATACGTGTTGTCGTGTGCCATAGGATGGCCAGTGCCAAGGCAGTGTTCTGCAGTAGCATATTTACTCGGCTGTTGTAGCATGCGTGGCGATTGCGCTCAGTACAGCTGCCCTGCACAGTTCTGATAGTGTGACCAATATATGACATGCCACAACTGCAAAGAATACGGTAGACAGCCGCCTTACTCAGACTAAAATCATCCTTAACGGGATATAAAAGAACCCTAATCTTAGATGGACAGCGGATAACATAGTATCTCCGCAAAATACGACATATATTGTTGGAGGTGCTCCCTGGTGCCAACTCGTTTTATCATCGCTCACGCGATGCACAGTTAGTAGATAGCTCAACGCACCTCTGCTCTTTCACTATATCCATTCTGACTGAAGGTGACCTCAAGATGAGTTAACTCATCTTGTAAACTCTCAGAGTCTGAAATGACGTCGACCCTGTGGACTAAGTAACGAAGTACCCTTCCACGCTGAGCCAGATGGTGACAACTATCAGCCTATCAGTGTGAGTAGGCTCCCTATAAACAGCATACCAACGTACAATAAACCTGCCTCCTGACCAAATCATGGAAGTTTTTCATCTCCATCGTGAAACGAATATTCGGTTGGATTGGATTCATGTGTAGTGAAAAGTCCTTTAAACTCCCACTGACATGAGACCAGACAACAAAACTATCGTCTACATATCTGAAAAGAAAAGAAGAAAAACAAAAAAGAACACGCAAGTTTCAAAGCCGCCGACTCTAAGGCACATTCCATAAGGAAATTTGCAATAATTGGCGACAACGCGATTCCCATCACAACTCCATCTGTTTGCTCATAGCGCTGGCGCTGGTTGTTGAATAAAAAGTGGAAGTCAATTAGTGTCAAATGGCTTTTTCAGTTCAACATCAAACCTAATCTCAATTAACCGTCACGTATCAGACAGAGGAACACAGGTGACGAGAAAGACTGCATCAAAAGTTGCTTACATGGAGGTTTTTGCTTAAATTCTGCGTGGAAGCCTGCTCTCCACCTTATCAAAAAACAGGACAGAGTCAATGTTACTTCGCCAGGTGTTTAGTAATTTTCACTACCAGTACCTTCTGGTTGAGTGATGGTGATAGTTTTACAATGTGTGCGCACGCGCGCACACACACGTGTGTGTGTGTGTGTGTGTGTGTGTGTGTGTGTGTGTGTGTGTGTGGGCGCGCGCATTCTCGTAACATATTTGATAATTATATATGCCGGGAGAAATTCAGGTCCGAAACAGTGATGCTACGCAGACCAGCAAATACCATACTGGAGAAGCTCTGGCCATTGTAGTGTGTGGAGCTGCAGCCTACCTCTGACGCCTGTCGGAGGACAATGAATTGTGCAGAGCAAGTCCAGAAGATTGTGCAATCCATTACGTCACTGTTCCTGCAAAATCGAAGGGTTGTGTTCTTAGCAGGAGAATGCCAGAGTGCGCATTTTCCGCGTTACCCAACGCACTGCCCTGGCTAGCACGAAGATGTGGCACATGCTTCAGTTCTCATTTCTGCACGGTCAGCGGCATTCCTTGGAGGCCAGCTGCAACCATCTGTGGGGGTAGCGTAGAATGACATCTGACGGTTCTATGAATGTTTGTAGGCTTCTGCGGCAGGTCTCAGATACATAAAATTCTTCATCATATCATATCGTAAAAAGTTGAAGCAACGTTTCGACAACTGTTGCACCGACCCAAATGTTGGTTCAACTTTCTGCAGTATCTAAGACAAACAAGAATGTTATCCAACGTTATGGCCGTCTCGTTGAACGAGTGCAAGACTGCACTACAAGCGAACGTGGCTACACACGAGATGCAGTAGTTATTGTCCAAGAGAATCTGTCCATGGATGTATGATTCAGTGATAATCCGTAAAACTAGTATAACATGAGAGCAAATCGTCATTTGCTTGAGATCGTTGCTGAAGAGATTTCATTTTTCATTGCCCAGTAGAATATTAGTATTTAGCCTGTATGTACCCAAGTCGATCCGTCGACAATGATGTAATTTACATATTTATTTTTGGTCATCCAAGACCCATGTCAGAATGACACAGGGATTGTCATAGTAACACAATCAACAGGTCAAAATACAGATATACACAGAATACGTCAAGTATGCTCTATGACAGTAGGGCAGGAAATTTCCACGAAAACCTAAAAGTCCTATGGAACACCACCCGATAGTTAGCAATCGACGCAGTGAGACCGAAGTCTTTTCCTGGCGGATATCTTGAAGGAAAAATTTTCGGCTGTCATCAAGCCGGGTGTGTCAACATGGTACGATGCTTCGACACATCAGGTGCGATACCCGAAAAGTTTTCCTTCAATCGACATGGAGACTGGCAATGCTGTCTAACTAAACAAATTCAATATAATGCACGCGAAAACCAAAATCTCATACACTGAGTGTGTTAAGAGAATCTCATTTAAATACATTAGTTCGAGAACCAACACTGGGCGACCATACGTCTGTTGTGCTGAAGACGAGGTTCAAGACTGTTTCCAATCAGAAACGTTCAGTCGAAATTAGTCATAGAGAGTGAACCACTGCTGAATACTGTCCACTGGAGGCCACAAGAAATGAGAATCACAGATGTAGTTGAAAAACTCGTAAGAATAGCTGCAAGATTTATGATATTTTTCTCGGCACAAGAACATAAAAATGTGCTCAATCTGTAGATGAAGCTTGCAAGGAAGGGGTTCTCACACACACTGATGGGCAAATTTTTAAACTCTAAACAGTTGCTATGCAGAATATCTATGAACAGAACAGCACTGTGATAAACTAATGAAAATTATGAAATATACTGCAGCTAACAGACTTGGATTTTCCTCCGCAATATCCGCGAATTTGTCAGTCTAGAACTATAATAAAACCAATGGTAGATAAGACTTTGCACTCGCATTTGACTGAAGTTGGATTCAAATTCTCGTCTGGCCACCATAATTTAGGTTTTCCACCATTTCCCCAAACGTATTAAGACAAATGCTGGGAGGATTTCTTCCAGACATGGTCGTTTTGTTTCCCAATTTTTGTATAATCCGAGCTTGTGCTCCACTTCTGAAGAAACCTGGTAAGCGACGGATGTTAACCCCTAATTTTACGTTTTGGTTTGAGAGATTTCAGGTAGCTGAAAAAAAAAAGAGCAACGATTAACGAAGAGGAACCGACTCTCTGGCCAGTGTCTCAAAAGCAGACAAGGCCGTAAGCGGATAATCAGTCCGAGACGCGGATTTCCATTCTCTAGAGAACAAACACATCGATCTTCGTTGTTACAACAACAATATGAATTTTTTCTCGCCATGTGAATATCTGGCAAGCGTACTGAGTAAACTATTCAAGAAATAATTCTGTCGCACATAAGAGGGGCAAAGACCTGTGGAGATCCTTAACACTGGCTGTGAAACGAAATGACGATTAAAATCATTCACGCCACCTGCATTTTTCGCCTTCCATTAGTCGCACAGCTGTTGGCACAAATCACAAAGAAAAAGTAAATGATTATACGGGTAACTGCGTACGCCTAATGCAGGGTAAGGGACATTGTCTAGAGACCAACTGCAATAACAAGCACTGACTGTGATAAAATCAGCCAATCAAATGGATTAGTCATCTTCCACGTAAAATTCTGCAGTGAAAATGTTTCTCTTATTATGATCGTTGCCAAAAGCTTTCGGACTATTAGTATATGACGACAGTCTATTACACGATTTTCCCGCTAGAGACAAGTCTTGTTAGATATTTTCTTCCCAAGACGCTCCTAGGAGAAATCTGTCTGGTAAGTCTGCTTGTGTTACTGGAAGAGTCGGAGAAAAACAGAACTGATTATCTGAACGTGAAAGAACAGACGTCACGCGTTCACATATATAATTCGCCTTGATGGACAATGAATCCACAATCTTCATTGCAGATGCACACTTCGTTGGACTTTTTGCGGTAATCTAAAAATCAGCGAGTATGGAGGGCATGGACGGTGACAGCAGACAAGTGGCCCTAGGTGGGAACATGGTCGGGTGGGAAGCGTGCAGAGATAGTTGCGCATTTGCGATAAGCACTGTGCCCGGATGGCGCAATGGTTAACGCAACTGCGTAGTAAGTAGGAGATCCCGTGTTCGAGTCCCGGCCCGGCACATATTTTCACTCGTCCCGCTGATTCCCAAATATAATATTACAGAACTGTACTAGCTGCAACATGATGGGATCACTGCATACTTTAATGTTCGTTTGAAGATCAATCGAGACTATATTTGAGACAGTTCTTGTTTTGACAATCGTGAGCCACTGCCCAGTTCTTCATGATTCCTCGAGCTGAATATCTGTGAACATCTTTTAGTGACGTTGAAGATGGCGTGATAACTAGCTAAACTCCTGGCTGTTATAATGGAGTTAGTCGTTAATAAGCGCTTGTGGTAAAGGATAAGAATTTCAGCAACTTTCAAAGTAGCATGCAGAGCACAATGGTGTTGTAAGCATCAATCCGAAAAGTGGTTTGATGCAGCTCTCTACTCCACTGAGTAGTGGTCCATGTTCTCGGGAAATATAACGGCTGTACTTTTCCTTGATTTTTGCCATGTCGAGGCAACGATGGTTAATATTAACAAGCAATATCAGTCAACGTTCTAGACTGCTGCTTCAGAAACTGCAGGAAAGGCTCATCTCCCTCTTGAGGAGCCATACGTTAGTTCCAACATGGTTGCGATACGAAGAAACAGTGCAAAACTATTATCGTATTATAACTTACCTTGTACAAATTATGTGTGAACAAAAGAACATTATACAAAAGAGACCAACCGAATAAGGCAGTGCAGTCGTTAAGATGCTGGCCTCATACGCAGGAGGATGGAATTTTTTTTTCTCTGTCCGTCCAGCCTTCCTTACGTTTTCCTAAAACGTTTCAGGGAGGTACTGGGATGCGTCCTTCATCAAGGCCACGGCCCATCTCCTGTCATATCCTGAAAGCATACTTATGCACTCGTATGCGATATGAATGTATTTATTTTCATTGTATTTTGATGACAAATCCTATATCGCTGTTAGATGATCCCCGGATGAATAAATGAAATGGTTACACCTATCGTTCAGCTTTCTGCTTCGATCAGGACCACAAATCACCCTATCGAGACGCTGTTCACCTCAGCGACGGGGAGGGAGGGTTCAGTACATCATATCGCGGAACATCATTTACCAGACTTAGTCAGATTTTTGTCAAAAAGTTTTCTTTACCCTCTTTGCATATGTACTGCGGGCAAGAACTTTTAGCAGCACATTAAAATTAGAAAACGAGTGCTGACGCTACTGGAAGCACAGTTAGACAAACTAAAATGACGTTCCAAGTACTCAGGACAATGTATGTCAATGATACACTGGTCTTTGCTGAGAAAAACATACAAATAATGTATGTAATGAAGTTAAAAAATTTGTTAAGAGTATGGAATTCTGACGAACACAGTTTCGACTGATCCAGTGTTGGTGCACTCAACACAGGTCAACGGACAGAAAGAAGTATTAGATCAGTTTTCAAATTTTTTTATTCGATTCTCAAGATAAAGCAGCACTAGATAATCATAAAAAGCGTTTGCTATAGTTATATCATTCGTAATTTCAGTTTTGTGCGTTTTTTCCCCTACATACAGGCTGATGCGTACCACAAACGCAGTAACCAGATCCGTTTTCTAATCTTCCCGCATGGAGTGTGACGCATCTGTATAGAGTTCCGTCATTATCGACGTGCACCAACACGCCGTTAACGATTACTAAAATATTCAGTCTAGATATCGACGGGGGCACGTTTATTTTCAGACATGGTTACGTCGTACAGCCAAAGATGGAGCGCAGAGGAACAACAAGAATGTTCCACAATAACATAGATGCTGCTAAAGATGATTAAGATTTGCAATGCTAACAAAATCCCGTAAGTTATTTGGCTGGTCAGCAGAAGCCATAAACTCGGATGTCGGTTGTTTCCGCTGTTTTTCCTCCATCCGTCATATACACACTGAGTATTGCAAAGGAAGAAATGTGGTGTGTGTGTGTGTGTGTGTGAGAGAGAGAGAGAGAGAGAGAGAGAGAGAGAGAGAGAGAGAGAGAGAGAGAGAGAGAGAGATATTAACAGTCAGATGAATCTTTGGTGATTCAATTTGTTGGGAACGTGTCATACATTAGTTTGATGTTCCAACAAAGTTTTGAAACTCGAAATGTGCATCTGAAGGCGAATGTGGCCGTTTCAAAGTCTTGGCCCACCGACGAGTGGGTGACCACAGCTTACTTCAGAGTAATCTTTTAAATGTGTTGTGTCCACTATCAAATACCGTTCACGAATCAAAGTTACGCTAAACAATGTATGTCAAAGCGCTGCTTTCTTTAATCACGACAGCCTTCTTTCGCGATCGTCAAGTCAAAAGTTCGGCTTCTTTCCACAAGTAAAAACACGATTGAAATTATATTGAATTAACGTACTGCGGATGAAAACCTCTTGCAGTCTTATGATAACGAATGTGCGCAGTCCTTAAAAGACACCTAGGAAATAGTAATCGGATACAAGAATTTGAAGGACGCAGAGATGCTCTGAGTGCACGGGGAAATAAATTGAACAAAAATGATCCTAGGATAAACATCACTCACTTCAATAAATCAGATGGAAGGTGGCTAGGGGGAAGGTTAAGAGTTTTCCACCCGCTCGGAGCTTGTACTTTAGAAAAAGTCGATTAGTTTTGTTCGGGTAGCCTATTGTCGTTTGGCCAGTTCCGTGTTTAAAGATCGTATGCACATCGAAGAAAATTATTTCGAACGTACAACTAAACAAAAATTGTTTACACTTTTATGAGTAATGCAACCTTCCATAGTTCTGTGAATGAACGCTTATTTCGGTCAAGTACGATTAGTAGGAAGAAATGAAGTATGCACTTATCTAAAAAATCATATTCGTATACACCTTCAGACATTAATGGAAACCGCGGTGGTGACTGGAAGTGCATCCAGGCAAGGAAGTAAAGAAAAATAACAGCTAAACATTTGATGAGTTAAGTCTGGCATTAGTGAACTCTGCTAGAGAAGGGACAAAAAATGATGAAATAACAAGAATGAATCGACAGGACACTAAATAAAAGTGGCTGAACGCTAATTTGAGCATACCTCCATAGAAGCCAATAAAATGTGCCTCATTTCCCAGAAGTGTTTAATGATCTCAAAGGGGAAATAATGCAAAATTAGGAAGACATAAAAACAGAAGTCACCAGTGTTCCTGTCCAAGCAATTTGACGGAAACTCCAGGGACTAGACAAGCATTCTAACAAAGACCATCCCGAAAGTAAATACTGAAAGGCGAGGAAAATTAAAATCAAAAGAACGAACACAACTTTCTTGTTCTTACTTCCAAATTGCCAAGAAAGTAGAGGTTGACGCAACTGTATCATTTAAAACTTTATTTTAAGGTTAAAAAGAAAAGTATACGGAAGCTGTTCAAGCCGTCTCCAATCAGATTTAGCCACTTTGTGTCGTACGTAACAAGTTTATTTAGCCAAACCGTGCTTAGTAAAAGAAATATTATTTATGAAATTTTTCCTCGATCCTTTGAACAATGAAAATGTGTGCATAACGACTTAGATTACTAGCAAGATGCAGAAAGTAGCGCGGCATTCCACACAAAAGTGCACATTATATATTATTTTCAGCAACAGACGATAATATGTCTAGCGAAAGTCCTCCTTTCTGTCTCAATCTGCTCTTGGAGCAAAATATGTTCCCTACGTGTGCAACAAATTTGCTTTGAATACGTAGTTTAGTCTACAAGGCACTTTTTCTAATAAATAAAAAGGAACCATAGCAAGCAAATATAATTTTACGACCGCAATTTAAACTACGCGGTTCTTCATTGCTGTTTTTACATACAAAACTGGTTCTGCAACTCTGAAGCTGCATAGCACGCTAAAATTATGAAAGCCATTTTTAACGCAATAGTAATTTACATATATTTTAAGACAAAGCGATTAGCCACTCACAAAAATGAATGAACACAACTGACAACATTTCAAAAGCCGCCGCGCTCCTGCAGCAAACAACAGCACCTGTTCGGCGTTTACCAGCTTTAGTGTTTTATTTGCTTCAAAACAAGTTGCTACAATATTTTAGTGAGATAAACAAAGTAAATATACAGCGACTCACCGCCAAAAAGAATGCTCCTCATGTAAACAAACGCGATGATACGAGAGCACCACAGCCCGATGGTTTAAACCTGTAGCACTTGACAACAAACACTACACCAATGACAGGTAAACGCGAAATGTATCCGAACTTGCCGCCAGGTCGCAGCAGCTGCAATTGCAGCTTTTCCGGCATTCGTCAGTGAACTCGCCATCTAGCGGCAATGCGGCAGACTAGGTAGGATTATTTGTCGTATTGGCAGGACAGCTCGCTGAAGGCTTCGCGGATAGAGGAAAAGGTGGCGGTGTTCTAATACTATTGGAAAGTCTATAAACATTTTGCCATCGGATGATCCTTTGCATTAATCTTTTCGTACATCTGTTCTATGCCGTTTATCTGTAGGCCGTAAAACTATTAAAATATTATGTTATAAGGCCTGTTTCCATAACAAAATGTAGATTTTTGCCATAATGACAAGATCCCTTTTTATCATAGGTAACGTAAACAGGACAGAAACGAAAAGATACAAGATTGTTGAGCTTTGTTGATACGAAACGCAGACACTGTTACAAGTAATCAAAAGTTGAACCGAACAGGGGTGTCAAAAACTAACATAATACTATATTATAAAAGTGAAAAGAGTTGCCAGTATTTTTTTTCCGGGGGGAAGGAAATTTGTATCATGTAAATGATGAAAAGGATGAAAATAAATGAAATGAAATAGAGACTATTGTAGTGGCCGACAAAATCCTATGAACATTCGTCGATGTACATGAAGTGCAAAAGGGTACAGGGGTGTCTACCATCAAAAGGTAAACGAAACACACATGTTAACGTAAAGCGCACCTCGAGGCCGTGTTATTGTGATTAGATGGATAATTTGCGCGCTGCACATAAAGAACATAACTTCAGTTGGACTCTGCGTCAATGGAAAGAGACATCGGAAAAACGGTGATAGAGCAGATTTTTCGGTACCGGTACGTTTTGCCAAACGTTATTGTAAGGCTTCAGCAAGTGGCATGGCAACAACAAATGTGCACTTCAGAGTTTCGACCAGTACAAAATCAGTAAGCAGTAAAAACATGATCCTACAACCGATATTTCACGTAAATTACAAAACGAAATCAAATTATTATTACTAATTGATGATCCCTGGAGATAGCTGGAGTGAAGACATTACAACACGTGCAATTGAACAGAATACTGTTTCTACAAGAGAGAGTTTCTGTGATGCACTTATCATAAAAAAATATCTCACTTGTCATGTCTGATATATATCGCTAATCACAACACAAGAAACAACAAAACGCCTTTAGAAACAGAAAACGAAATCAAAAGTAACAGAGCGCAGTCCATATACCAGTGGCTTAATGCGGTACAACAGATTGCCAGAATCAATACGAATACATACGGTACTGGAGATTCATTTGAAATGAGATTCAAAAAATATTTTTTTAGAAATAAATAAATGTTTATAGCCTATTCACTGAAAGAATTATAACCTCTACATATTACATATTAACCTTTTTAGTTGAGTACCTACTAGGTAGTTTTAGGGAAGGCATTTAGTACTATTTCATAGGATGTCTTACCATGCCCACCACTAACAAAACTGCAATTGTCCTGGTTAATTGTTGGATGATTACAGTATGATTGGGGAACTTATGTACAAGTGAACTGAGGTTTTCTCTACAGTTTTTAGTTACATCAGGAGATGAGTCTGCTGGGTGATAGAAGGATCCAGTTATCATTTTACGCCCACCACTGATACTGAGTCTAACTCAGACAGTCTCACATGTAGCTTCAGTTTCTACCTCACTGCTATCACTTTTAGGTTTCAGCCAGATTTCTGTACGTAGTATTATGTGGGCTTCACTACTTTTCATAAGCACTTCAAATTCTGGCACTTTGTTGTGAATGCTTCTGCAGTTTACCATTAGGATTTTAATACACGCACCTGTGAGAGGCATTTCTTTTGATCTTACGCTGGGTTTCGTGCAGCTCTGATTATTTGGATTGGATGGAGACTCACCTAACCCAATTTGCAGTACAGCCAGTATGGTTTCCTTGTTGGGAGGACAGTAATGGTGTACAATCAACCCTGTAATGCCAGTTGAGGAGTAAGAAGTAGTTGGTCCAAGATCAAGAAAGCCAACAATATATGAGAGAGCGGTGTGTTGGTTCCACATGCATCCATACTGCATCCTTGATGCAGTGGCAGAGGATGACATAGAGGTCAGTCAGTCTTGATTGGCCCATCGGGGCCAGAATGTGGAACTTCGATTAGTTCATAGGACCAATTTTGGCACTTGAATCTATAAACATAAAGTGAATTATACCCTACAGCAAAACAACCAAACTACAAATACACGAAAAACACTTAAATTACTTCTGCTTAACTATATAATGGGAATCCTAGAGGGGACTGATGACCTCAGATGTTAAGTCCCATAGTGCTCAGAGCCATTTGAATCATATCTAGAGCAACAAATAAAATAGACCACTTAACATGAGTCATTTTTGTTAAAAAATTGTTTCATGCATGCAGAAACAGTACATAAAAAGTACAAGCATTTAAATGTGGAAAGGAAATTGTGCTCCTCTTAAATTAGCCAAAAGAATGGAAAACATCTCGAGTTTTTCACTGTCATTAAGCAGTATTCCCTTCCACATGAACCATGGACCTTGCTGTAGGTGGGGAGGCTTGCGTGCCTCAGCGATACAGATGGTCTTACCGTAGGTGCAACCACAACGGAGGGGTATCTGTTGAGAGGCCAGACAAACATGTGGTTCCTGAAGAGGGGCAGGAGCGTTTTCAGTAGTTGCAGGGGCAAAAGTCTGGATGATTGACTGACCTGGCCTTGCAACATTAACCAAAATGGCCTTGCTGTGCTGGTACTGCGAACGGCTGAAAGCAAGGGGAAACTACGGCCATAATTTTTCCTGAAGCTTTACTGTATGGATAAATGATGATGGCGTCCTCTTGGGTAAAATATTCCGGAGGTAAAATAGTCCCCCATTCGGATCTCCGGGCGGGGACTACTCAGGAGGACGTCGTTATCAAGAGAAAGAAAACTGGCATTCTACGGATCGGAGTGTGGAATGTCAGATCCCTTAACCGGGTAGGTAGATTAGAAAATTTAAAAAGGGAAATGGATAGGTTAAAGTTAGATATAGTGGGAATTAGTGAAGTTCGGTGGCAGGAGGAACAAGACTTTTGGTCAGGTGAATACAGGGTTATAAACACAAAATCAAATAGGGGTAATGCAGGAGTAGGTTTAATAATGAATAAAAAAATAGGAGTGCGGGTAAGCTACTACAAACAGCATAGTGAACGCATTATTGTGGCCAAGATAGACATGAAGCCCACACCTACTACAGTAGTACAAGTTTATATGCCAACTAGCTCTGCAGATGATGAAGAAATTGAAGAAATGTATGATGAGATAAAAGAAATTATTCAGGTAGTGAAGGGAGATGAAAATTTAATAGTCATGGGTGACTGGAATTCGAGAGTAGGTAAAGGGAGAGAAGGAAACATAGTAGGTGAATATGGATTGGGGCTAAGAAATGAAAGAGCTGCCTGGTAGAGTTTTGCACAGAGCATAACTTAATCATAGCTAACACTTGGTTCAAGAATCATGAAAGAAGGTTGTATACATGGAAGAATCCTGGAGATACTAGAAGGTATCAGATAGATTATATAATAGTAAGACAGAGATTTAGGAACCAGGTTTTAAATTGTAAGACATTTCCAGGGGCAGATGTGGACTCTGACCACAATCTATGGGTTATGAACTGTAGATTAAAACTGAGGAAACTGCAAAAAGGTGGGAATTTAAGGAGATGGGACCTGGATAAATTGAAAGAACCAGAGGTTGTACAGAGTTTCAGGGAGAGCATAAGGGAACAATTGACAGGAATTGGGGAAAGAAGTACAGTAGAAGAAGAATGGGTAGCTCTGAGGGGTGAAGTAGTGAAGGCAGCAGAGGAACAAGTAGGTAAAAAGATGAGGGCTAGTAAAACTCCTTGGGTAACAGAAGAAATATTGAACTTAATTGATGAAAGGAGAAAATATAAAAATGCAGTAAATAAAGCAGGCAAAAAGGAATACAAACGTCTCAAAAATGAGATCGACAGGAAGTGCAAAATGGCTAAGCAGGGATGGCTAGAGGACAAATGTAAGGATGTTGAGGCTTATCTCACTAGGGGTAAGATAGATATTGCCTACAGGAAAATTAAAGAGACCTGTGGAGAAAAGAGAGCCACTTGTATGAATATCAAGAGCTCAGATGGAAACCCAGTTCTAAGCAAAGAAGGGAAAGCAGAAAGGTGGAAGGAGTATATAGAGGGTCTATACAAGGGTGATGTACTTGAGGACAATATTATGGAAATGGAAGAGGATGTAGATGAAGATGAAATGGGAGATAAGATACTGCGTGAAGAGTTTGACAGAGCACTGAAAGACCTGAGTCGAAACAAGGCCCCGGGAGTAGACAACATTCCATTAGAACTACTGATGCCCTTGGGAGAGCCAGCCCTGACAAAAGTCTACCATCTGGTGAGCAAGATGTATGAGACACGCGAAATACTCTCAGATTTCAAGAAGAATATAATAATTCCAATTCCAAAGAAAGCAGGTGTTGACAGATGTGAAAATTACTGAACTATCAGTTTAATAAGTCACAGCTGCAAAATACTAACACGAATTCTTTACAGACGAATGGAAAAACTGATAGAAATATTGGAACACGTGAGGCAATACTGACCATACAACTTATCTTAGAAGAAAGATTAAGGACAGGCAAACCTACGTTTCTAGCATTTGTAGACTTAGAGAAAGCTTTTGACAATGTTGACTGGAATATTCTCTTTCAAATTCTAAAGGTGGCAGGGGTAAAATACAGGGAGCGCAAGGCTATTTACAATTTGTACAGAAACCAGATGGCAGTTATAAGAGTCGAGGGGCATGAAAGGGAAGCAGTGGTTGGGAAGGGAGTGAGACAGGGTTGTAGCCTCTCCCCGATGTTATTCAATCTGTATATTGAGCAAGCAGTAAAGGAAACAAAAGAAAAATTCGGAGTAGGTATTAAAATCCATGGAGAAGAAATAAAAACTTTGAGGTTCGCCGATGACATTGTAATTCTATCAGAGTCAGCAAAGAGCAGTTGAACGGAATGGACAGTGTCTTGAAAGGAGGATATAAGATGAACATCAACAAAAGCAAAACGAGGATAATGGAATGTAGTCGAATTAAGTCGGGTGATGCTGAGGGAATTAGATTAGAAAATGAGACGCTTAAAGTATTTGGGGAGCAAAATAACTGATGATGGTCGAAGTAGAGAGGATATAAAATGTAGACTGGCAATGGCAAGGAAAGCGTTTCTGAAGAAGAGAAATTTGTTAACATCGAGTATAGATTTGAGTGTCAGGAAGTCGTTTCTGAAAGTATTTGTATGGAGTGTAGCCATGTATGGATGTGAAACTTGGACGATAAATAGTTTGGACAAGAAGAGAATAGAAGCTTTCAAAATGTGGTGCTACAGAAGAATGCTGAAGATTAGATGGGTAGATCATATAACTAATGATGAAGTATTGAATAGAATTGGGGAGAAGAGGAGTATGTGGCTCAGCTTGACAAAAAGAAGGGACCGGTTAGTAGGACATGTTCTGAGGCATCAAGGGATCACAAATTTAGCATTGGAGGGCAGCATGGAGGGTAAAAATCGTAGAGGGAGACCAAGAGATGAATACACTAAGCAGATTCAGAAGGATATGGGTTGCAGTAAGTACTGGTAGATGAAGAAGCTTGCACAGGATAGGGTAGCATGGAGAGCTGCATCAAACCAGTCTCAGGACTGAAGACCACATCAACAACAAGTAGTATTCATCGCGATACTGTTTAGGCTCAGTATTAATAATATGTGTTACATTTGTTTGAAATGCGAGGTGAGCCTTGGGAGAGCTTTGCTATAGTACTTTGTGTAATGTGTTTGTACCAAAGCCAATAGTGACTTTATGGTTCCAACTGCTCTCCAGTGGTATTTCAACTAATGCCCCTAACTAATTACATTCATTTGCAGGGAGCATTTGTGCAGAATTTCACATAGAATTAGAATGGCATTTAGTCAAAAAAGTGTCTTGTACCAGTGTGGAGTCACAAAATCTGTCAGTTGTCAAGTATAGGGATATCCACAACCAGTTCCACATATCACCTCAGAAATTAGACTTGAAAGATTACTGCACTGAAGGGAACATATCCTCCACACAGGGTTGCCTTTAGCGACCAGCCAGCAATAACACAATCCCAGACAGAATTTTCACTCTGCAGCAGATTGTGTACTGATATGAAACTTCCTGGCAGATTGAAACTGTGTGCAAGTCTTTTGTGTCACGTTCTCTAGCAACTGAGCAACCTGAGCATGATTCACAGCAAGTCCTTATCGCTTTACTTATGCCAATGACTCATCTCCTTCCTTCCAGACTTAACACTACTTCTCCTGTGGAACTCATAGGACTAGCACTCCTGCTCCATTGGTAGAGCACTTGCCTATGAGTAATACATTTATCTGTCAGTGCACTTGGAGGACCAAGTGGAGGTGGGTCCTATGAAGCATCTATCTGCACAGTGAGTGTTGACCAAGAATTCGAGCTGGCAAGAACCATCCACTGACAAGCGGAGAAGACTCCACGACATTAGACAAGTTGTTTTACCAACAACACTTACACAATAAATCAGTTGAGTTTCTGATCTACTGCTGTACAATTCCCAGACTTACTGGAAGACGTTGAGAGATTAGATTAGGTTAGATTCAGATTTTGTTCCATAGACCCAAAAAATAAGATGATTCTTGTGGGTGTGAAGCATGTCAGAAATTATAACATAAAAACATTAAAAAATGAATATAATACTTACTACCCTCATCATTTGTCAGGAGATTGTCAAACTAAGTGAATATAATACAGTAAACTGGCTAATATTTACAGAATTAATACACTGTCAGAATGAATCATTGTTATGCACTATTAATAAATTTATCATACACAAAATATCTAATCTTGACTGTTCTGACAAAGTGCTGTCAAAACTGAAATCTAACAGACATTTTTACTTAAGCTGTCCTAACAGTCTGTTAAGATATTCATCTATAGAGTAGAATGAGTTGCCTATCAAAAAGTGTTTCAAACCCTGTTTAAATCTTGCTGTATATGGCTGCAAGACTGAATATGCAGTTCATGCAAGATAGCATTCCGTTTCATTTTTAATGAGACACCACATTAACACTAATCTGCAGCATTACCACCATGCTCTCCATTTCTAGACTTGTTCATCTGATTTTTATGGGGGCACTTAAGAAGATTAGTCAATAGCAGGTATCAATTGCAGTGATAGATAAGCATTAGCTGTAGTTCATTATAGTACAGAGGTATTCCATTGTGTTTGTGTGCATCTTCAGTGGGGAGAGTGGAAGCCTGTCTTCAGGCTGGAGAGAAGAAGCTCAAAGAGTTTTTATGAAAGTTTACTTAGATTTGAGTGTACTTTGGTTCCTTGCTGCCCAAAATAGGAGCCATTTTTGGCTATATTGTGTCATCAGCATACTCTGCATTCTTATCATCAAGAAAAAAGTATCAGTGAAGGTAAGTGAAGTTACTGCAAAGCAAGTAATAGCACTCATGTCATTATCAACAGTACCTGGCAGCAATGGGTAACAATATTTGTTACTAAGTCATTAGTAGACAAAATTTTGGGCCTTCTGCATCCACTAATGGTTGTACCACATGCGTTCCAACCATCGTTAAGAGTGAGTTACAGTGTGCTGCTGTCATTCTCATATTGTCTTTAAAACTCTATCAGTGTCACAGTGATTTCTGTTTTACCTAGGTGTAGAACTCTGATCTTGTAGCATAGAACTTCAGCACACCTGCAGATTGCTGATGTCTGCAACATCCAATGTACCATAGTTAGGTAAAAAGTTTCCATTGTTCTGTGTGTGACCAAGACTTATTTACTTGAATTATTTTATTTTTCACATAATCTACAAATTTTACAATCTTTCTTGTGATTTTGTTCTTGCATATAGTACCCAAAAAATATAGTGCTCCAAAAAAACTTCATATCTTCTGTATCCTCACTCATTGTGTTCAGAAGAAAATTGATAAGCATTTGTAACATTATTCCTCAAACAGATTGTCTGCAACCTTGTCTGTTGCCAAAATAGACCACATGCAGTATTCGGAAGTGAAGATAATTTCCTTGAAAACTTAATATTTAATGTCCCATTGAGAGAAATATCATTCTTCATTTGCAGTGCATGTCTTCATGACACTGAGTGGCAGCATAAATGCTGCTAGGGAATGCATCACTTCAGATTCCAAGTATGTAATTTATTAACGAAATTGAGAAGTAGGTACCCTTGCACATTTCACTCGCTATTTTTGTCATCAGTAGTGGTATGTCTGAGCAAACAATGTCAACTTTGATCAAGAGGTGTCTGGATAATTTACAACGCCTGATTTTTTGAATTATACATAGGCTACTAATGGGGTTTGGTAAATATAGTGCCTGGCTTATCAACATCTGCTGCACCTCACGGTGTTTGCACAAGAGACTGTATGAATAAAGGACAAATTAAATAAAGCACAATCAATTTTCTAATCTGCCATTCAATGTCTGGATCTCACTAAATTTTTCAAAAGATACAGCAGACCTATTGACAGTGCTGAAACAGTTCATTTTGTTGTTCTCCAGAAATCTGGAGCATATTGTTCTCCAGAAAGAGCATATGATGTAATAGTCTTATATGGTTGAGTAGTCAAAAAATATTATGTTTTGCATTCTAGTGACACTTTGGGGGCACTCTGAAATGACATTCAAGCATGCTAAAGGATACAAACTTTTCTAAGTGATGTTAGTTTGCTGATTTGAATATTCTCCTAAAAAGGACTTTAAAAATATATAAATATTGGACAAACAGTAAGTAGGAGATAATCTGTCTCTCAGTGTAAGTTTCAGTGGCACATTAGTATCTGTAGAAAGTTATCTGCATCCATAAGACCAGAGGGTGTTTTGAAGCTGTAAGAGCAGAAACTCATTCTCCATCTTGTTACAGAAGACATGTGAGATTTGGTTTTTCCAGTTATAGAATCTTTGAGAGAATAGAAGGTACAGGACCATTTGTGTAGAGTGCCCCAAACTCAGTGCAAATATTAAATTTTTGCTACAGTAGCTGTTCATACAGTCTTGAGGGTAAAAATACAATTTTTATTGATATATTGTAGCTGTCTCTAACATTCCACACAACAATAACAAATTGGAACTTGGTGCAACAAGTGCACACTTATATTCCTGACATTGTCAGTCTAGGGGTGATCTCAATGTGTGATAACTGAAGAAAAGTTATGTGAAGTTTGAAAGGTAGGAGATAAGGTACTGGAGAAAGTAAGGCTGTGAGGACAAGTTGTGGTATCACGTAACATTCCGCCAGTGCCAACGGTATTTGCTTTGAGATACATTACCCGTGTTAAAATGTACCGTTTACCAATTGCGGAAAAGGTTGATATCCTGTTGATGTATGGCTATTGTGATCAAAATTCCCAATGGGCATGTGCTATGTATGCTGCTCGGTATCCTGGACGACATCATCCAAGTGCCCGGACCGTTTGCTGGATAGTTACGTTATTTAAGGAAACAGGAAGTGCTCAGCCACATGTGAAACGTCAACCACGACCTGCAACAAATGATGATGTCCAAGTAGGTGTTTTAGCTGCTGTCGTGGCTAATCCACACATCAGTAGCAGACAAATTGCGCGGGAATCGGGAATCACAAAAATGTCGGTGTTGAGAATGCTACATCAACATCAGTTGCACCCGTACCATATTTCTAGGCACCAGGAATTGCATGGCGACGACTTTGAATGTCGTGTACAGTTCTGCCACTGGGCACAAGAGAAATTACGGGATGATGACAGATTTTTTTGCGTGCATTCTATTTAGTGACAAAACGTCATTCACCAACAGTGGTAACGTAAACCAGCATAATATGCGCTCTTGGGCAACGGAAAATCCATGATGGCTGCGACAAGTGGAACATCAGCGACCTTGACGGGTTAATGTATGGTGTGGCATTATGGGAAGAAGGATAATTGGCCCCCATTTTATCTATGGCAATCTAAATGGTGCAATGTATGCTGACTTCCTACGTAATGTTCTACCAATGTTACTACAAGATGTTTTACTGCATGACAGAATGGCGATGTACGTCCAACATGATGGATGTCCGGCACGTAGCTCATGTGCAGTTGAAGTGGTATTGAATAGCATATTTCATGACAGGTGGATTGGTCATCGAAGCACCATACCATGGCCCGCACGTTGACCAGATCTGACTTCCCTGGATGATCCACCGACAACGCCTGACAAAATGCGTCAGCGCAGTGCATTGTCAATGCATGTGCAAACATTACAGAAGGTGAACTACTCACTGTTGAGAGGAATGTCGTTACACACATTGCCAAATGCATTGAGGTTGACGGACATCATTTTGAGTATTTATTGCGTTAATGTGGTATTTACAGGTGATCACGCTGTAACAGCATGCGTTCTTAGACATGATAAGTTCACAAAGGTAAATGTATCACATTGGAACAACCGAAATAAAATGTTCAAACTTACCTATGTTCTGTATTTTAATTTAAAAAGCTTACCTGTTACCAACTGTTCATCTAAAATTGTGAGCCATATGTTTGTCACTATTACAGCGCCATCTATCACAAAGTGAAAAAAGTGGTCCAACTAAAACATTCATATTTTTTAACATACTACATGAATATGTAATAAAAAATGGGGGTTCCTATTTTAAAAAACACAGTTGATATCAGTTTGACCTTTGGCAGCGCCATCTGGGCCAACCATAGCGCCATCTGGTTTCCTCCATCAAGCTAGACAAGTTTTGTTCTTTGTAGTTTTTTCATTTGTTGCTTATTTTGTGAGATATTTGGCCCAGTCATGAATAATGGACCACCCTGTATAGTAGCACTGAAGCCAGGTTGATGGTATCTGTATACAGCTGTTTTCTGTGCACGCCACCTTACGATTTGTGGCAGGAGTTACATTGGGTACAATTATCATTTTTCCCTTATTCCTATTCCACTCATGAATTGTGCACAAGATGAACGATTATGATTATTGGTAAGGCTGCATATGAGCTCAAATTTCTCCAGTTTTACTGCAATGGTTTTTCACGAGATGTATGTGGAAAGAAATAATACGCTGCTTGAGTCCTCATGGAATGACACAGCTGCATAGCCCACCAACTGACACCACTGAAGTCCTCTGCCTTGACTTACAGCTCTGTCTGGAATCCACCATGCTGAACATTCTAGGTGAAATGGAAAATCAAATCACTGTCATATTTTAAAACTTGTTAGGGCTCTCCAGTCATCATGAACTTAATTCTTCCAGTGGCTTACAAGAATGGAACTTGTCCTCTGCTATGAATTAGTCGAGCTGTCCTTCAAGTTTTGTCTGCCCATGCTGCCAGACAAAACTTGAAGGACAACTCGACTATCTCATAGCAGAGGAGAAGTTCCACACTTGTAAGTCACCAGAAGCAAACATGTGAATACAGTGATTAGAGGTGGAAAATGCGTCTCCACGGAAAAAGCAGCCGGCCGGAGTGGCCGAGTGGTTCTAGGCGCTACAGTCTGGCACCGCGCGACCGCTACGGTTGCAGGTTCGAATCCTGCCTCGGGAATGGATGTGTGTGATGTCCTTAGGTTAGTTAGGTTTAAGTAGTTCTAAGGTCTAGGGGACTGATGACCTCAGAAGTTAAGTCCCATAGTGCTCAGAGCCATTTGTACCATTTGAACAGAAAAAGCAGCAGCATCAAGGAGTCTCATCCATCTGTTGCATTAGCTGAAGGGAAAAACAGGTGCCTCATTGTGGCGAAGGTACAATAGGCGAAATCGTGACAAGCCATGATACTTGTAAGCTCCCACTTTCTTGGTGTTCGTTCCTTGTGTCCTGCACATTTAAGAATTAATATGTTTCAGGTCTGGAAGGAACCTTGTTGTCAGATTAGAGGATGGGCACAAGCTACAGTTGTGTAGAGATACCAGTCATAGCAGTCAACATGTTGAGTAATAAATTTATTTTCATGAAGCACTCAGTTACACAAACATTCACATTCTTTAGAAACAAAAAGACACCATGTGCTATGACAGCTGCTCATGCTGTTTTTCCAGAAACTTCCTCCATTCCATTTTAATTTAACTTGACAGGTACACAGGCATGCACATGTCTCATTGATGTGGCAAGGAGCTAGAGAGACTCTGCTTTCTACAGTTTATACAATACTAGATCCAGCCACCACAGCACTGTGTATTGTTATATCACAAATGTCACTCGCTCTACACCAGATCCACTAACAAGCAGGATACCAAGCAAGTACAGAAACTCCTCATCAGAGAGATTAGCTCTCATATGGATCTTTTAAGGATTAGACAAATCAGAATGCCTATAAATGCAATCATAATGGAAACTGTGTCCCAAAAAGACACTAAAAGCTTCCAGGTAAAAAAATATGAAAGGTGTTATGAGCCTAAAAAGAGAAATTTCTTGATCACAATTTATCAGTTACCGGACTCTGCAGCAGAGGACTGAAATGGAGGAAAATTATAAATTAAAACTGACTGTGGTCATCAGTAAACATGAATTTAAAAGCTAGATCAAAGCTAGATTCAAAATGGGATCTAGGTGTAAGCAAATCATGCTACTGAGATAAGCCTGTCGTTTGACCACTCACTAAGGTCACCCAGTGAAATTCCATGACAGAATAATGTGTGAAGCTTAGAGACAAAAGTTACCAAAAAAGGGGCTGTAAAAAAATGAGAGTAAGGTGAGGTACATACCATGTGCGATGCGTAGGTGTCAGTATAACAGAAAGAGAATGTGAAATGTGCCAGCAGCTGCCTAAGTGGAGTACAATTAGTAAATTATGTGTGGATTTCAATGCAAGAGAAATGCCAGAATATAATGTAGCTTCTCCTAGTAATTTTGTGCCTGGTACACAACTGAGAAGAACAGGAAAAACAAATCCCACTGCACCTGAGACCATAGATGACTGTGCACCATTACGTAACAGTGAGCCACTGCCACGCAGTGACAGCTGATGCTTCTCCAGCAGGACAGAGTGATTGATAAAAATGCACTGCAGTCTGTGTTTGAGATGGAAGTGGTATACACACATCCCTAATAGAAATGGACACGACCTATAGTAGCGATGACACATTGAGCCCACAGTTGCTGAATGCATTAAGCACTGACTGCTTGCAGGCCGGTTTCCAACCGCAGTTCCTTTCACATATGAAGGAGCTGGAAGGTAAACTGCTTGAACAGGAGACAGCTAAGGAAATGGGTGTGGGTATCCACAAAGCTATTCAAATGGCTTTCTTCCAAGATGAGAAAAATCATCAACAGTGATTTGTACAACTGTATGTGGCACTCCTGAAAGTGAGAAAGTGGTGAAATCAGTCTGCTACATTTCAGTAAGAGTAATATACCCAAAAAATCTGATATTAGGTAAATATAATTGGCTCTAGCAACCCAAAGAGCCAATATGGAAAAGTTGATAGTACACTTTCAATTAGTAGAGTCTTCAGTAGCAAGGATAATCTTGGAGACGAGACCTTATAACTCAAAAACTGCAACCAGTAATCCTACAAAGATTTATACAAAGAATTTAAACTTAACAGCGTAGTGAACAAAATTACCTTACAACAATACAAAGGCTATTAACAAGACTGACATACAACAGAACAAATGGGTCAAATGGTCCTTCAGTCTGATAAACTGCCAATAAATTCCCAAGAACTTAGTGAATTGCTTAGTCATATACACATGTGGTGATTTGAAGAATTGAATCTCAACAAGGTATATAGGTATTTAGTGAGAGCCATGGAACAGTGTACTTTTACACCTCACAGGCAGCTCTGAAATGCTACACATTTACAAGGAACATCTAGTGAGAAATTACTATAAATAATTGCTGTAAGGAGCATACTAGTCTCTGCAGAGCTGAGAAGAATGTTCCAGGAGCTGAGAGTGGAAAAATTGTGTCTTCAAGAACCCTAAGTCCATTACTATCAACTGTAGTCTTTTCCGCCTAGTGTTGGAGTCATAAAAAGTTGTTGTAATGCTAAGGTGCCAGTTGCTGTAACCAACCCAAAACGGGCTATCCTAAGTACTGAATACATGGCCACACTGGCAATAGGTGACTCCTTTACCAAACTTACAGTTTCTTCATACCTCAGGATGTGTCCCATCAATCAATCCCTTCTTTTAGTTGATTTGCACCAATTGACTTCAGTACCCCCCTCATTAGTTAACCTAGTCACCTATTCTTCAGCATACTTTTGTAGCACCACACCTCAAAATCTTCTATTCTCTTCTTGTGTCAACTGCTTACCCTCCGCATTTCACTTCCATAAAAAGCTACACACCAGTCAATTACCTTCATAAAAGATGTAATAACACTTACATTTATATTACTAGAAATATTTCAGCTTTTGGACAAAGTCAGTCCTTAGAAATAGAACTCTCACACATTCACACAACAACAACAACTCGCATTCACATGGCTGATGTCTCTGGGCATTGAGGCATTATTGTTTTATGAATGTATGACAGTTATACTTTTGTCAAAATGCTTAAATATTTCTAGTATTCTTTTTTGTTGTGCCTTTCTGTGACTCAATGCCTCCTCTATGTGGTGGGTACCAATCTATCCTTTTCCTATTGTTCTGGTAGAATGTAAATATTTTAGAAGTAAAGGAGACCACTCACCAAAAAGCACAAGAGTTGAATCGTGGGCAGCCACACACATAAATGAAAGAAAACTTTCTAGCTTTTTGAGTAATCCTTTCTCGAGCTAGAGTGCAAATACACACAAAAAATACACACACACAAAAACAAGCACACATACGCATGCCTGTGCCCTTACATGGTGATAGCTGGATGCACGCTATTGCTACATTTTGGCAGGTGGACTAGGTTGGGGGTTGGGGTTGTGTTCAGTAGGGTGTGTGTAAGGGGAGAGAGTTGGGGGACAGAGAGGGGTTGGGAATGGGTGGCTATTGACTCGCAGGGTGGCTGCTGGTTTATCAGCTCAGGATGTGAGAGGGATGGTTGTCAGGTGCACGGGTTGGGCATGTAATGCATGATGTGCCGAAGCCAACGGGGAGTGGCACACACTGAAGGTGACATGGGGATGTGAATTGGGAGGTGGTGATAGGTTAAAGGAGGGGGAAACTGTTGGCTTGAGGTTGTGGTTACTGGATAATGAGTCCAGGACTGTTAAGAGAGGAGAGGATATTTTGCAAGCATAACTCTCATCTGTGCATTTCAGAAAAGCTGGTGGTGGAGGAAAGTATCCAGGCAACCCAGGCTGTGAAGCAGCTGTTTAAATTGAGCATGTTATTCTCAGCTGTATGTTGTACTACTGTGTGGTCAACTTTATTCTTGGCAACAGTTTGGCAGTGGCCATTATCCAGGTGGACAGCTGGTTGGTAGTCATCCCGGCATAAAAAACTGTGCACTGTTCACAGCAGAATTGGTATATGACATGGCTGCATTCACAGGTGGCCAGCCTCTAATGGGGTAGGATAAGCATGTGACAGGAATAGAATAGGAAGTACTCAGTGGATGGATTTGGCAAGTCTTGTTTGTATTCTAGCTCAAAAAAGGATTACTCCACAAGCTAGAGAATTTTCCTTCCTTTTGTGTGTTCTTATTGGTGGCAACACTTCTGCTTTATGGTAAGTTGTCTCCTTTACTCCTAAAGTGTTTACTTTTAATTTTATTGTTAGTCTATCCTGAATATTCCATAGTTTCAGTTTATATCAGGTGTTACCAAATTTCTCCTTTTCAAAAAATGCTGTTTGTGATGCAACCAGTGTACATTTTATGTCCTCTCTTGTGAATAACCTCTCACACTCTGTGTTTTATCCCTGTTACCTTCAAAATTTCAAAGAATGCATTCCAGTCCATATTGTCAAATGCCTTCTCTAAATCTACAAAAGTGATAAATGAGTTTGCCTTTCTTCAGTCTATCTCCTAAGACAGGTCATAGAGGCAGTATTGCCTCATGCAGTTTTACATTTTTTCCAAATTCCCCAACAGATTTTCTCCGTGGTTGGCTTCTGTAAGTTTTTCTATTCTTCTGTAAATCATTCATGTCAGTATTTTGCAAGCATGAGCTATTGAACTGATGCTTCAGTTAGGCTTACACCTCTCAGCACCTGCTTTCTTTGGAACTGGAATTATTACATTATTCTTGAAGTCTGAAGGTATTTCTCCTGCCTCATATATCATGTGGAATATCTCTGTCATGGCTGGATCTCCCAAGGACCTCAATAATTCTAGACAATGTTGTCTGCACCAGGTGCCTTGTTTTCACTGAGATATTTCAGTGTTCTGCCAAATTCTTGTCATAGTATCATTTTTTATCAACTCTTCGTCAGATCTCTGGCCTACCTAACAGATTACAGAATTTAACACTTGCCACTCTGACTCATAGAAATCCAGTTACGTTTATCCACATAATGAAACCTTCCTAAGTAGTCCTAGCCCAGAGAACCAAACGGGTAACTACTTTACCTCTGGAATATTTTACCAAAGAGAATGTCATCATCATTTAGCCAGCAGAGACGTATGCACTTGTGAAAAATATCAGCTGTAGTTTCCCCTTGCTTTCAGCTATTTGCTGTAGCAGTGTAACAGGTCCACGCTGGCTAATGTTACAAGGCCAGATCAGTCAATCATCCAGACTGTTGCCCCTATAACTATTGAAAAGGCCGCTGCTTCTCGTCAGGAACCAGGTGTTTGTCTGGCCTCTCCACAATGCCCCTCTGTTGTGGTTGTAACTATGGTATGGCTACCTGTATTGTTGAGGAACACAAGCCATCCAACACAGCACAGTCTATGGTTCATAATTGTAATGTAAAATGTAACTAAACACCATAATTTATGTGATTTTATTACTGCAGCTGTGATTGTTCATTGTGTTATTAATGGAATCTACAGTTTGACACAGTGTGTAGATGGCAACCATAAAGGTTGTGCAAAAAATAAATAAACCTTTCAAGAAGTTTACACCCTCAGAATTTTAACAGCAAGCCTCTCCTTGATGCCTAACAATTCTTTTGAGCTTTTGTCACTGGAATTTAATGAGCTTATGAAATGGACCCATACTGAAACAAGCCATTCTCCTTTGGTTCACCTTCATTAATCCTACCTGATGAGAGCCCTTCAGTAATGAACAATACTCAAGAACTGATCAAATTAGCATTCTGTGAGCTACCCCTTTTGTTGGTGATCTACATCTTATTAAGATTCTGCCAGTGAATCTATTTTTGTACATCCCTTAGTTCCACTTAGTCATTTTAGACACAGACTCATAGATATTTTGTGGTTTTTATCATTTCTAGTGATTAAACATCTGTCATATAATTTAAAAATAATAGGTCTTTCTGCCCTTTATATACAATATGTTGCATTTGTATCTGCTGAGGCTCAACTACACCAAGTGTCAATCTTCTACAGCTCTCCATGCCAATACCTCAACTTTCCAGCAATGCAACTTCCATATATTCAACAGTATAATTCATTACAGCGTCACAGAGCTACCAACATTATCCAACAGAAATGGTCTGATACCTTTACCATGGGTACATCAGAAGTTACTTTCACATCTGATGATTTCGCGCTGTTAAAAATGACATATCATCAGCTTAGAATGAAAACCTCATACCTGAAAAGTAAAACAAAAATATTTTTATTGCATTATCGGGAAGAAGACCTTGCACTTCAGCCACAAGTAAGCCAACAGGAGATTGCCTGCACTCAGGTGTGGGAATAGAGAAACCACATGCACTGCTGGGCAACCATAATAAGAGAGAAAACCACGCATAGCTTTTCTGAGAGATGAGATTTTCATCATGAGCTCACAGTATGGGTTCTAACTGCTTGGGGATCCTGGATCCACTCACAAAGCTGGTCCAATATTTCATGCACTCCATTTTGTTCACTAAGCAACAGTGCAGAACTATGTCAAATATCTACCTGAAATCGATGAACATGGCACCAATCTGGCTGCTCCTATATTGGTCTTATAGGTGGATGGATGGGCTGAGTTTCATGTGGTCATTGTTGACGGAATTTGTGTTGATTGCTACATAGGAGATTTTTGGTCTCGGCTGAGGTCATAATACGCAAACATAAAACATGTTTCATAATTATGCAGCAGAATGACATCAGCTCTCTAGGCCTATAGTTATGCACATCAGTCTGCGACCCTACTGAAAACAGAAATGACCAGCACCTTTTCGAATTGCTCAGAATGCTTCATTGCTCCAGCATCCTACAAAAACTGCTGCTATGAGAAAAGGAAGTTCCTTTATGAAATCAATACAGAATTATACAGATAACACATTAGGTCCAGTTACCACCCTCTGCTGATTGAGCTTGGTTCATTCTTTCTTCTGGTGAGACTCGAATTCTAAAAGAAAAGTTTCACAGCCCAAAAGAGAATTGCATGAAACATGGAAAGGGCAGCTCTTAGAAGCTTGTGCAAGCCTTTATTCAAAAAACTACAAGTCCTTCCATTGCCTTGGTTATATGTTTTGCAAGTAATACTTGACGATAGATGATAATAGCCAACCTGTAGTTAGAAACCAGGGTATTCACTCACATAACACAAGAAGAAACTAGGATATACATATCCAGTATTCAAATACAACACTGAAACAAAGTGGACCACTTCAAGAAGTAAGCAAGCTGTAAAACAAAATACCTTGTGAGACCAAAACAATCAAAAATATCTCAGCATTTAAAGCAGCTGTTCATAGTACCTATGTACTGCAGAACTGGGATCTGTCCACAACTATTTCCTCAGTAAATGTTCTTACAGTATAAATAAATATTTGTTAGAATAAATAACTACAATATCATACAACATATTTTCATCATGACGTCATATACATTTGAATCATTTTTGTATTAGTCCCAGTGCCATTTTTACGATGTCCTTGTATCCATTTCAGTACATCATCTTCTAGTTTTGGTCATTTTGCAATCAGTCCTCCAGTTGCAAATTTAGTCTTCCTCATTTTGTTCACTTTTTCTTCACTAGCCTGCCAATCTTAAATTTTTTTTTTTTTTTTTTTTTTTTTTTTTTTTTTTTTTTTTTTTTTTTTTTTTTTTTTGGGGGTTGGTGGAGCGCCGAAGTGCCACTCAGCTGCTCTGTTTCCATGTCCTTTTGCATATGGTATTACTTTAAATTTATAGTCTACCTCATACAAATATCTTTTATTTTCTTCCATTATGAAACTGGCTACTAACAAAAATATTGTACCCTTACCGATAACACAAATCACTTTCAGTTCAAGTTCATTGGCATTGTAGACAGCAATCATGCATCACAGGCTAGACAGAGTGCTGGGTTTGTGATGGGTGGGCAGGAGGGAGACAGTGTTAGAAAACTTGTGAATTCCTGCAACTCATGTTCATCACCTTGGTGCACTGTTGCTGCCAACTGAATCTAAAGTTGCCAGATAGAGATAGGTTTCCTGCAGCATTGAATATGTGGCCATTTTTAACACTAGTGGAAATTTTAAATCAAACCTAGGACTTTTTATATTAATTTTGAATATAATAATTAAACTGGATAGATAAAAAATCCACTCACCGAGCAGTGGCAGAACACACATGTAAAAGACGGTTTTAATTGGCAAACTTTTGGAGCCACTGGGTCCTTCTTCTGGAAGAAGGGTTGAAGGGGAAAGAAGAAGGGTGAAGGAAAAGGACTAAGAGGTTTAGAAAAAGGGGTCACGCAAAAAGTGTTTCAGTTTTAAGGTAAATGAATTTCGTGTCAGTATGCATTTTAAGTAAGAAGATGTGAGAACTCTGTGATTCCAAAGATCGCCAATGGTGATTGACCAAGGCCATAAGTGTGATCTTTGACAGTCAGTCAGCTTACTTGCTTTGGTTGCCTTTTGCCTGTAAGCTTCTTGCAGAAGAAAAAGGGTGTTATATCTGACTCATATTGCGTTATTATACATCTGTTATTATGCATCTACCACACTGGAAACATAGTGTAGCTCTACATTGCTGACCTCCGATGACCGTGTTTGAGCTTATTTCAAACATTTATCATTATTATGCAATTAGAATGCTGCTGACAATTCATGCTTTTGAACAATGTTTCTCATGCTTCAGTATCAGGTGCTACGGATAACACACTCTTCTTTTCGGTGCTCTGATTGTGAACAGTGGTGCCAAACAATTTAGCGCATCCAAAATTTACTCTGTGATCTTTCAATGAATTCCATTTCACTCACAAAGTAGGCTATGTCCAAACAACCAGTTGGATTCATGTCCACTCACTTTAGGTGAGGGATCATCCACACCACAGGTGAATATACGAGGGTAAGTCAATTATTATCCGCAATTTAGTTATATTTTTATTTATTTTGGTAGTACTGCCATTTTACGTTGATAATGCATGCTTTGTTTATTTGTTGTTATGTCTTTGCAGTTTTAAAGCTGCTAGGTTAGTTTCGTTATTGCTGCTGTGCTGTTAATCAAGACTGCTCCACTGTCTATTTGAACCAAAGAAGTTTTTTGTGGTCAGAAGATGTATCAGGGGCGGAAATTCATCAAAGACTTTTGTTACAGTACATGAACAGTGTTTGGCACAGCAGATTGTCTATGACTGGATTGAAAAATTCTGAAATGGTCACACAAGTGTTACACACGATGAGGAGCTGGAAGACTGTTTACCGCCGCAAATGAAGAAACCATTGATCATTCACATGAAATGATTCTCTTAGACAGTCGATTAACTATTGACGAAGTGGCACAGTGTGAGCAAATTAGTCACAGTTCTGCCTACAAAATCATCCACAACAGAATTGGGTTTCATAAAGTTTGTGCAACTCACACAGTTGCATAAACAAATGCGCTTGAACATCCGCAAAAACATTTGGATCACTATGGTAATGAATGGGACAACTTCTTAGACAGGATCATTACTGGTGACGAAACATGGATCAGTCATTATGAGATGGAGAGTAAATGGCAGAGTATGGAATGGAAACATCCAAATTTGCCGTGCAAGAAAAAGTTCAAGAACCAACCCTCTGCAGGAAAACTGATGCTTACAGTTTTTTGAGATGCACAATGTCCAGTACTAGAACATTATGGGGATAGGGGCACAACAATAAACAGTGTATGTTACAGTGAGGTGCCTACTGCCAGGCTAAAGACTGCAATTCGAAGCAAACACCAAGGATTGCTGACAAAAGGTGTTGTGTTGTTACACAACAATGCCTATCCACATACTGCTGCCCACACTGCTGAAACTCTCCAGAAACTCAAATTTGAAGTACTGGTTCATCCTCCACATAGTCACGATCATGTCCCTTCTGACCATCACTTGTCGATTTGCCTCGGACGAAGCAATGAGAGAAGCGGTGCATTCCTGGCTCGCAGCTCAACCAAGAATCTTCTTTAATGAGGGCATCAGGAAGCTTGTACAACAATGGACCAAGTGTGTTGAAATCCAAGGAGACTATGTTGAAAAATGATGTTCTTGGAAGTTTCCTATTTGATTACAATAAATTATAATAATTGACTTACCCTCACAGCTGCTCTGGGCCTCATAAAGTGGCTGCATTGTCTTCTGTCCCACCTAATGCACATCTGGTCATGCTGTGCATGGACTCTAATTGCTCTCCTGCTCTCCCCCTACAGTTGTCACCCTGGCACCCTTTCAGACAGGAACAATTCTAAGCTACCACTTTTACGGCCAGGTCAGCCAAACCTTTGGTTTACCATTGTGGACAGCAGTTTTACTTCAAGTAACATCATCTGTGACAGCACAAAATTCATCTCTGCAGTTAGTCACTTCAGGGACCATGCAGATATGATAAGCAATATCATCCTTGCCACCCCTGCAGACAAAATATGAGACTGTGAAAGTTGCATTACTTTGCTGCATCATCCACTCCCCAGAAGAACAATTACAATGTGTCATATATGACTGAGATTTTAAGAACAAGAATCCATCAAAGCTATGGTACTGGCTACATATACAAATTGATTTGACTTCATGCCTGATGACAGATTATGGACGTTATGGGTTGTCAAGCTTCTCCTGCAAGTTCAGATGCCCACAGTTTCTCATAAGCATGTGGCACTGGACTCATGACTTAAACTTGTGGATAGAATATTCTCCGCCATTCAACATTGACACTGTATAAATAATTCAGATAATAATGGCAGCCAGCATGATATGCAACTGCAGCAGGAGTACAACCACTCTCTTGCTCACCATGGTCTTAGCCGATCTTACCTTACACTGCAGCCATTCCCATGCAGATCGCTCCCAACTGTGCCACACCTACACCTGCCCAGAACATCATCAACTGCATTGCACCTGCACAGAACTGCTTCTGCTGATGCCATGACCAAATTGGTGAATCTGCTCACAACTGCCATTTTCCATGTAACTTCCCATACTTGACATGGTTTACAAGAGGTGCACTAAACTGTGCAGGGTATTTAAGTTCCCAAGGCACCCAGAATGATGACACTGGCCCCTTCAGCATTGCTCTTGTTTCAAAAATAGACTCATCATACCTGATCACATCAGTGGATGGCACTTCCTCATTGACTCTGGCTTGGAAGTCAGTACTTCGCTGCATTCATCATCTTCTCCAATGCATACCTGCTCACCCAGTCAGCTTTGTGCAGCAAACAACTCAACAATCTGAGTCTAAAGATCCTATACATGTACAGTGAACTTAGGATTTGACAATGCCTTCACCTGGACAGGTTGCTGTTGTCAGTGAACTTCCTCTGCCACTTCTGCTTGGTCCCTGACCTGAAAAATGGTGTCTCAACTCACACTGCTAGCAGCCACTCTGCCAGAAGTGTCCCTCGGCAAGATCCCACAGTGACTCAGCACAACAATGTGGCTCACTTTATGCAGCAGTTCCGGACACTCTCGGAAATACCCAATGGCCATTGGTTCTTTCCAGACTGCCTCCACACTGCTGACTACATCCAAAAAGTAATACAGCTCTACTTGGGCATGTGCATGTTGAACTCCGCCTGCAATATGACAACAATGCTATCTGCCACAGAATTTGTGACACTGAGACAGAACTCCAGCAGAGCAGCACAATGGTACCTTGATGGGCTACTCCATCAGCATCCTCTTGATCCTGTAGCCACACTGATCTCTTCATATTGCATGGATCCAACAGTCCTTCCAGTACTTGTAGACACACTCGCAGCACTTTCTCCGCTTATCGACACAAAGGTCATTACTAGACTTTTTGCTAACCCACGTCCTACAGTGTCTTTGATTGCTTCTCAGCAGTGTGCCATTAAGAATTAAATGCTCCATAAGACTGCACTATGCCTGGTCCCCCAGCGTGCTACAGACTGCGCCAACTACTGCTGCATTTACTTCAAACTACTAAAACAGCAGTAGACAATCGTTTACTCACTGGCACTGTTCAACCCTTGACAGTGCCTGGGGTTTACCCATCAAACTGGTCCCCAAAAAAAGACAGTTTTTGTCAGGTTGTGTGGCAGAGTTCTCAAACCTCATACTGTCCTGGACAACTACCCAGTTCTGAACATTCAGGACTTCACTCATTATCAGGAGAATTCCTCAGTGTGCAGTATTGTTGACCGCAAGAAAGCATACCTGCAAATCCCATTGAACCCAGACAATGTTCACAAAACAACTATTGTCACACTTTTGGCCTGTTCAAGTTTACATTTATGCTGTTCAGACTTAAGGAAGTAGCACAAACATGGAATGCTATATTGATGGTGAATATTCACATTTCCATTCTCTTATGCCTACCTTGACAATATCCTTATTTATTCACCAGACGGTCACTCCCACGACACACATCTAAAACTAGTTTTTGACAGTAGTGCCACCAGTAATAAAGAGAAATGTCAACTCTTGACTCAAAGAAGTCATCTTTCCTGATCACGTAGTAAACAATTCTGGCATCCACCTTTCACCACAGTTTACAGAAATCATTCAACAACTCTTGTGACCACAGGATTATCAAGAATTATGCCAGTTCTTAGTCGTAGTAAACTCTTATTGAAGACACTTTTCACAGGAAGCTTCCCTTCAGGCACCACTCACTCAAGCCCTCGTCAGCAAATTCTAGTGGGCAATAGAGATGCAATCTGCCTTTGGACACATTAAAGACTGCTTCATCCAAATCAGTTGATAATAACAGCAGATGCGAGTGACTCTGCTGTCAGAATTGCCCTGCATCTAGAGATATGGGGTGTTCAAAGGCCACTTTTTTTTCAAATAAGCTCTGTTACAACACAGAACAGTAAGTGGCAGAAATTAGAAAATTTTTATTAAAACTCACTCCCATTGCCAAAGGCAAAATCAAGTCATTCCAGAAACTGAGGCAGAAGTAGAAAGCAAGCCAGTATGTCGCAAGTGGGTCAGCTTGTCAACACATTATGGCACTATCTGCCATGTGAGAATACACATTCAGTATAAAGGAGACTGACAGACAACCAAAGGAAATGAGACAAGCATATTCTTTAGCTCATAAGACATGTTGCAAGAAACTCTACCTCTTTCACAAGACTACATGTTGAGGAACTGACACAGCAGTTGGCAGCCCGTCAAGTGAATACAGCAGAATAAAGAGGACACGTGTAGTCATTATGAACTAAGCCTCACATTATAGCCTCATGCCAGCTCCTTTTAAATACTCCAACTCTCGTCATGAGTTGATTGTTGTGGTCAATGTTGTTTACAGTAATAGTACTCAGTTCCATGATACCATACTGAGTCTATGTCCTAGATGCTCCAGCAATGAACTAGCTGACGATGTATTCAAGATGATAGCCTTCACCTCATGAACTTCATGCTGCTCAGCATCTACTGATGGAACAACTGACTGTCTTCCAACAACATCACATCACAGGGTGATGAACTTCAATGTGGAAGTCAGCAACAGGACCTCTTGGGCTCCATGCTACTGTTGAACATTCACGCACCTCAGGGTGCTGAAACCTACCAGGGGTAGGGAGGAAATCCATCAGCCACACGTCTGCCGACACCAGATACATCACAGATTGGTCATCAAGGTACAGTGTTGAATTTGGATACTCCAGCAGCCAGCCCAAGACCACTTTGTGCTGGGCAATGGCTGCACCTGTTTGCCAGCAACCTGCCACAGCACCAGGATCACTAAGCCTTGCATGAGCGTGCAACCATGAAGTTGACTGGACAAAAGTCAGCTAGAATCCAACATGCAGCTGAATGACCTACAGCCAGCACTGGTGTGGAAGAATGATGACTTTTTAACCATGAGAATAAATGACTGAACTGAGCAATTAATGATATTTTACTAATGTCACTGATGCTTCACAGGTTGCGATTAACCCTCCTGACTTCATGCAGAGGTGTCTCACCCAACCTTCTGTAGCTCTTGCCCTGACAGTGAAAGTGGTCAGCATATGATCGGCAACTACTGGCACTTTATGAAGCAGTATGCTACTTCTGGCAAGATATGGAAGCACACCCTCTGATCATTTACATGGATCATCGTTCACTCGCTGACTATCCATAACTCACCCAAGGACACTTGCCCATGCTTTTGACAACATTGCTCAGTTCATGACAGACATCCATCAACTGAAAGATACAAAACACATTATCACATATTATTTCTCGCACATTAGCACCATGTCATCTTATTTCGATGATGAACAGTTGACAGTAACACAACAACTAGACCAGTAGATACAGGACTTGCTGGACAATGCCTCTACAAACCTACGTATCAAACTTTGACCTATCCTGGGCATGAATCATATGATCAGCTGTCATGTTTTGCAAAATCAGTCAGATGCCCTCATTCCTCAATCTTTTCATCATGTCATGTTTCACCAATTAAATAGCTTGGCACCCCAGCCTATGTCCAATTACACACTCATGACAGACAGTTTCTATGACCAAACATAAAGAAGGATTGCAAACCTGGACTCATGCATGAGTTCCATGCCAAAAGATTAACATTTCATGTCACTTGGAAGTCCAAAAAAACATTTTCACTTGCATACTTGACCTTGTGGGACCCCTTCCCATCTCTGATGGCTATCACTATGTTCTGTCGGTGATCAATCACATCATGCAATTGACTGAAGCAGTGCTGCTTAAGGATTAACAGTCGAGTCCACCACTGAAATCTTTATTGACATGTGGATCTTGCACTTCGGGTGTCCCAAGTCGATCACAAGTGACCATGGTTGGCAATCTGAATGCACCTTCTTCCTTGAACTGCACAACATGGTCAGAATTCTGCATATCACCTGCAGGGTAATGGTCTCATTGAATGATGGCACTGTACAGTAAAAGCAGCTGTCAAGTGCCATGAAGGACTACAGCCTGAGGCATTTCTGTGGGTACTTCTTGGAATCCATAAGGCCCACAATCATGACCTGAGAGACTTGTTAATTGAGATCCCATAGGATGGGCCACTTTGAAGTCCCAAAAAGACATTTTCACTTGTGTACTTGACCTTGCAGGACCCCTTCCCATCTCTGATGGCTATCACTATGTTCTGTCAGTGATCAATCACATCATGCAATGGACTGAAGAAGTGCTGCTTAAGGATTAACAGTCGAGTCCACCACTGAAATCTTTATTGACATGTGGATCATGCACTTCGGCTCTCCCACGTCGATCACAAGTGACCATGGTTGGTAATTTGAATGCACCTTCTTCCTTGAACTGCACAACATGGTCAGAATTCTGCATATCACCTGCAGGGTAATGGTCTCATTGAACAATGGCACTGCACAGTAAAAGCAGCTGTCAAGTGCCATGAAGGACTACAGCCTGAGGCATTGCTGTGGGTACTTCTTGGAATCCATAAGGCCCACAGTCATGACCTGAGAGACTTGTTAATTGAGATCCTATAGGGTGAAGGCACACCCTGCAGGTGGTCTTTGTGCTCCAATAATCTCCAATTACAACTCCAGACCTGCCTGAACTAGTCTCACATGTTAAGCAACATATCGCTCACCATCAAGTAACCCTCCCCTCTCCCATACAAGATGCCTAAAGCCTTTATTCACAAGGCCCTCAAAGACTGTGTTTGTCAAGAAGTTGAGTCACAACACAGTACCACCAGCATTGCACCTCCACACTCCCCCCCCCCCCCTCCCGGAATTTGTCAAGTGATTTAAGCCAGTGTGGACACTGCAAGAGGTTCTTCCAGATGTTGATTCCTTCCGAGCTTACACACTTTCTTCCTTTGATGTCTCAGCTATTGCTGCTGGTGCACCTCTGACCTTCAACTTGTGAATTGATGTCCACAACTTCCTGCCTGGAGCCTGGTAGATACTGAAATCTTCATTGAAGGGTAGCATCCAGATCATCAGACCACGGTTGGCTCTGTCGCCCGCTGCTTTCGCAAAACAGTCAAATTCTCACACAATGTTGACACTGCTGCCCTCACCTCTTGCTTCTTGGTCAATGGTATCCTCATGATGCTTGCACCCACCACACCGTGTCTTGCCACCAGCATCATCCAACCCCAGCTATGACTATGTCCTGCTCCTGACCAGATGCCATTTTGCACTCTCGCTTCAGCCCCCCCCCCCCCCCCCCTTGTGCTTGCCCACCTCCATGATTTATCACCTGTATGCCATGTGCTGTACATTGCCGCTCAACATTGACTCCACAGCTGGCAACATGCTATCTATCACACCCAGACACTGCATGGACTAACAGTCCCCCTCCACAGTGGCTTGACACCATCCCACCCCATTTGCCTTCCCTCTCAGTGGTTTCCACTAGAGGGAAATGGGGTGTGTTCTCTGTGGGAACTCTGAAGATCATCACTGATGGGGCAACCAAGGCCATACAAGCCGTCTTTGACAGTCAGTAAGCTTAATAGCTTTGGTGTATTTGGTTGCCTTTTACTGCATACTTCTTCTCGGAATAAAACGTGTCTTATATCTAACTTGCGTCATTTTATTATATGTCTACCTCACTGTCACCTAGTGCAGCTCTACATATGCATACGGTTTTATAACATAAATCCACTATAGTATACTCCTCTTTTGCATAAGTTTGTACTTACCGTGTTACATGCAGGTTAAGTTGCTGCTTGTCATATGTTTGTAAATCATAGTTATGCTTAAAAACGTGCTGATTTTTAAAGATGCTCCCTTTTGTTAAAAATCAGTATTTATTATTTACACAAGCAAGGAAAAGGCAGTATTTTCAGACTTTTGAAAGGGGGTCCACAGGAATTCCTTTGTTAGGTTCCTCTATCACCCCGATAATCTTTTTTTTTTTTAAATGGTTTTTAAGATGCAGAATTCCACCAAAAAATTATTCCTTAGATCAGAAGTGATGGCATACTAATATGGTAAACTTTTTTTACAGTATAAATTGGATAGATAAAAATCTACTCACCAAGTGGCGGCAGGAGAACACCTTTTTTTATATGTGTGTTCTCCTGCTGCCGCTTGGTGAGCACTTTTTTATTTAGATTGTTTAAGAGGATCACCCACTTCAAGTCCTCCTGAATATGTATACCTAAAAACTTTCTGTAACTCACATTTGAGATATTGAAAACAGGGTCTGCAGGATGCAAATTTTGTGTGGTGCAGAAGTTAAATGTGACGCTTTTTTCAGAGTTTGTGATGAAGTTGTTGGTTGTGAACCACTGTGCTAAACTATACATGAGCAATGTTGCAATTTCTTGCAGATTTTCGTGTCTGTGTGACTTACTTAGAATATTAGTGTCATCTCCAAAGAGTTTTGTTGTTCCATCATTAATTTTATCAGTCAGTTACATCAGAAATAGCATAAGTCCCAAAACTGACCCTTGTGGGACTGTATACTTGAAATTATTACTGTAAAAACTAGAATTTTTTGGTTCACTGTCTTTGTATTTTGTTTCTGTAATCTGTTTGAATACACTTTTCAGTCTGCCTTGAAATCCATAGTTGCCGGCCGAAGTGGCCGTCCGGTAAATGGCACTGCAGGCTGGAACCGCAAGACCGCTATGGTCGTAGGTTCGAATCCTGCCTCGGGCATGGATGTTTGTGATGTCCTTAGGTTAGTTAGGTTTAACTAGTTCTAAGTTCTAGGGACTAATGACCTCAGCAGTTGAGTCCCATAGTGCTCAGAGCCATTTGAACCATTTGAAATCCATAGTTACTTAACTTATGCAAGAGAATGTCATGATGATTAATATCAAAGACATTATTAAGATCAAGAAATGTCCCAGATACATGTTGTATCATCATCTCTTGCAGTAATTTATTTAAAAAGGCAAGAACTGCTGAATTGGTTGACTTTACAGCTCTGAACCCACGTTGTGAGTCATTTACTTAGCGTTTCTTTATTTAAGAAGGCTGTTAATCTTATAAGGAACATTTTTCCATAATTTTGCTGAAGCCTGGAAAAACTGGCCTATAATAAGCAATTTCACATTTTCAGCTTTCTTATGCAGAGGGGTTACTTTTGCAGTTTTAAAACTGGAAATACACCTCTCTCCTACTAGTGGTTCTACAATAGGTATTGCATTAGCTTCGATGATAGCATCTGGTATCTCATCAGCACCCACTGGACCAGCACCCACTGAATGAGGTGGTGCACTATCACCTCATTTAATCTGCTTGATGTATTAATAAGAAGTATTGGTGTGCCAGCCAGTCCGGATGAGGCTTTTAGGTAATTTCCCACATCCCACTAGGTGAAAACTGGCCTGGTACACAAGTACAGCTTCAAATAAACGATTTGAAAACATTTTGAAAAACTTTATCTCACTTTTATATGAATAACACTACATGCAGACAGTTGGGGTACACGTATTGCATTTGGGGGGAGGTTAACATGATGGTGACAGGAAGTGCAACTGACCATCTCTTAAACTAACCATATCAAACTGTTAATAACCATGGTGACCCTGCGACAATGCGGAATGAAGGCACAAGAAAAAGAAACCCTTTACAATTTTAGACAGTCCCTCAGGTGTTGCTGGATACATGAATAATGTATTTGCATGAATTTTTTTATATGACTGTACTCTCTTCTTGTCTGGCTACTTGTCATGATGTGCATTTCCTACTGCATAGCTATGTTTGAGAAATAATCTTTAAAGCTCTAGCTACCAATCTGGAGTCAGTTAGTTTATTGTTATTCTTAATCAATCTTATCTTGCTGCGGTTAACTGAACTAGCACCTATTTCCCCTCTTATAATGTGCTACACTGCTTTAGTTCCATTCTTGGAATAACACAATAGATTGTCACTTTTAAGTTTCTTTGTTTCTGATGTAACTTGGGTTAGTATCCATTTGTATCATTTGAAGTAAGTAATAAAATCGAGACTAGTATGTTACTTAGAATACTAATACAATATCCTCCTATTTTGGCATGATTTCTTTATTCCTTTTGTGATTTGCTTGTTTGTTTTTCGAACAGAGTTCAATGTAGTTGTTTTGAAGGGAAAATCTATTTCAAAATTTTTTTAATCTTTACATATAAAAAGCAATGTACTGATGGATTGACTCACTCACTGACTCATCTTCGTCCTGCCCAAACTGCTAAGGATAGAAACTTTAAGTTTGGAGAAGATGTTGATCTTATACTGTAGGCATTGTTTAAGAAAGGATTTAAAAAAATTCCAGCCCTATTGTGGTTAAATAGGACACGAAAGGGTTTTGAAAATATGTTGCTATTAAGGCAATTTTAAAGTTAAACCTAAGAAACTGGTATTTGGATTCTCTGTCAGAAATAAAGAAATACATGTTTCAGCAGTTTTTGTAAATTTAACATCTGTAGGGGTGATATAGTGGGTGAAAGTCTTTTTGAGAATAAATCACTATTAAAGAACTACTAAAGTATTTTTAAAATTGCAGCTATGAAAAATGGTTACAAAAGAAAGAAACACATGTTTCAGTGTTTTTGGAAATCCAGTCTCTATGGGGGTGAAATAGGGAATGAAATGTTTTATGAAATATTTCATTGTGGAAGCATTTTTAACACTAAGCCTATGGAAAATTGCATTTGGCATCTCATTATTTAAAAAAAAAAAAAAAAAAAAAAAAAAAAAAAAAAAAAAAAAAACAGATGTTGCACTGCTTTTTTTTTTTTTTTTTTTTTTTTTTTTTTTTTTTTTTTTTTTTTTTTTTTTTTTTTTTTTTTTTTTTTTTTTTTTTTTGCAAATTCAGCCGTTATCGGGGGGGGGGGGGGGGGGCGGGGGAGAGATAGAGGATGGAAATTTTAACAGAAACATTTCATTATGCAAGAATTATTGAACCTAATCTGTGAAATTTTGTATTTGGCGTCCCCGTTAAAAACAAAAACTCATTTCACTATTTTTGGAATTTAACCCCTTAGGGGGATGGAATGTTTTATGAAAAAATTTCACTGTGAAAGCGTTTTTGAAGCTAAATATGAAAACTGATATTTGGCTTTTCAGTTAGAAATAAAATAAATTCATGTTCTGGTGTTTTTGGAAATTCAACCCATAAGGGAGTGAAATAGAGGATCATACGTTTTATGAAATTAGTTCATTATGAAAGCATTTTCAAAGCTAAGTCTATGTAAATCTGTGTTTCGCTTCTTGGTTAGAAATAAAAAAAAATTTTTTTTCACTGTTTTTGGAAATTCATCCCCTAAGGGGGTGAAATAGTGGCTTTACATTTTTAAGAAATATTTCATTATCTTAAAGAACCTAAGAACATATTTCATTATATTAAAGAAACTTGAAAGCTAAATCTATGAAAACTGGTATTTTGCTTCTCAGGTAGATGTAAAGAAGTAAGTGTTAGTGGATGAAAGTTCTAGAGAAATATCACCACAAGAACACAAACGGCATGGTTAACAGAAACCTTGGACTCTAGCTACCAGAATCAGTTTTTGATCAGAAGTATATTCATAAACGACTGGCTTATATGGCCTTAACTATTGTGAAAAGTTTAGAAAGTGTTGCAATTTGTGAAGAACACAAAAATTAAAAAACAATAAAAATAAAAAAATAAAAAAGGAAAATAGAAACCTTTGTAGACCATGCATTCTGTTTGAACAAAGTAGCAGGCACTAAGCTAGTGTGCTGATAAACTTGCCATTATTTTATCATTCTAATTTTCATTCTTCAGGAGAAAACTAAAATATTCAAATTTTTTAATTTTGAATTTTTTTACTGTCCACCTTACTTCATGGAGTTTTGAGTGTACTCCTACATTCATTATACAATTTGAGCCTAGTGACCACTAAAATCTGTGTTTACCACTTGTACCAAAAACTGGTCAATGATAGATTCAGAAGTTGCTGTTTTCTTTGTTGCTTCAGGTACAACTGAGCTTATGTTGGGTGACTGTAGTAAATTTATATCCTCTTTGAACTGATTAGATTTTGAGAAATCAGTATTAACATCACCAAAGACAATTATATTTCTCTTGGGGGAGTTACTTTCTTCCAAAAGTTCCTTCACATGATTACAAAACACTTTTTTGTCTTAATGTGGTGAAGTGTACATACAAATAATAATTGTATTTCACCTAGAAATTCAACTACAAAGTATTCATGTCTTTCACTGTACAGGTTATGATATTTAATTACACTGTTGAATTCCATATTTTCTTTGATATAACCTGATATTTTCCTTCAGTACATCTTGTTTAAGCTTAATGTAGCAATTTAAAATTATGTGTCATTTATTTCTTGATCACTTACCTCACACTTTGCACTAGTGTCTATAGTGGGAAAAAAATCACATTTCTGCCAATGGTGGGATTGAAGGTGTTTGACTTTTGGCTTATTGGTTCACTGGATGTGGGATTCTGCCTTTCTTCTGTTGACATGTTTCCAATTTCCACTATATTACAGTCTTTTTTCACCCATCTATCCATTAATTAAGTTGGTTTGAAATCCAGCTCGGTAGGCGTATTGCAGCTTCTTTCTTTTTTTGTTGTTGTTTTGTCATTTGAGTCACCAATAATAATTAATGTATTATTCACTGAGAAGTTATTAGTTAATTTGTCCATGTTTTTAACAGGTTCCTTGATTGATGCATCAGTTTTTATAATACTTTGCACAGTGAAATGATTACCCAATTTGTCTTCCAGTATCTTCCCCCGGTTTCTTCCTTGACTATCACTTATGAAAAGTACTTCATTTCATTGATTATTTACTGTCAGTGCACTAGACTTTTCTTTTCCAATTCTCAGTGAATGATTTAGTTCTGGATCATCACATAAATTAGTTTGCACTTCAAATTTACTGTTTATTGTGACTTGTTATCTAGTATCTTTAATAGCACTTTTTTTTAGGCTTAACAGGCCACATGTTTTACGTGCATCACACCTTGGTCTTTTCATTACAGCTTGTTCATAGTAATCTACTTTTATTTACAAATCCCCGTTTTAAGCTTCATAACACTGTTTTCTTCCTGCAGCAGGTTGTTAACTTTATTGTTGTGTTTCACTTCAGACCCATTATCAGAACAAAGGAAATGTTTCTGGTAGATTTTTCAGCTTCTTTCTCAGTCATACACATTTTGCTGCTTTAAGTTTATTAATATCTATTTTCAGTGCACTGGTATTAAATTGCGGACTTGACACATGTTTCTTTCAGTTCTGAAACCTCATTCTTACAATTTGCACATGCTTGATTTTGACTTGTAAAAAATTCTTTTATGTTGGCCATCATCTTAAGAAGAGAAAAGAATCAGTGAATAACCCGGTAGTGCTGCTTACCCCGTTTATAATTTATTTATGTATACTGAGAATAGTAGAGGTTCTATCATACTTTCTTGGGGCACACCCAACATTCCTTTTGTTTGTGTTGAACATATGCCCTTCAGTATCAGTTGACACTGTGGTAGTGTATCCAGTGTCATTTGGTAAGCTAGCAAAATAGAATCTACTTGTTCATCTGCATTAACTGTTTTCAAGGTATCACTTATGAATAATGTGAGCTGTTTTTCACACTAGTTGGTTTTCCTCCATGATCATTCTTTGAGGGTGGTTCTTTTCATCCACAAACGTTATAGTGTTTTGAGTTTAGAATGTTCTCAATGACCATGGACATCAGTGATATTGGTTGTTAATTCAGTGCATCCACTTTTTCCCTTCTTGTACAGGGGAATGACTTGTGGTCCTTTTCCAGTATGCAAACCTGTTTGCTATGCAAGAGATCAACAATATATATGATTTAGGAAATGCACTAATGTTGCCTTCTGTTCCATATAAAATCTAATTGGAATTTTGTCAAGGCTTCGTGCCATGTTCATTTTGAGTAGTGTTAATGAGTGAAAAAATGGTTAACAATTACAGTCACATCATTACTGAATACTGCCTACAAATATGTGTATCTGAAATGAAATCAAAATTGCAACCAGTTGGAGAAAACATACTATAGGGTGTACAATGTTGATTCAGGAAGAGAAGGTTATGTACAGGTATAAGATTTATGACTACACTGTTAATGGAAGAAACATAGAAAATATATCTTCTGTTCTTATCTATCCATATTAGGAGAATGTTTATGGTAGGGTTAGTTTCTATATAATGCTTGTGAGAAATACTGGAAGAATACAGATCTATATATTTAGTAAATGCCGTAACACAGTCAAAATCATAACAACTCTACTTAAAAACTAATCACGGTCTTAAACAAGGATGTGGAATTTCTCATAGAAAAAGGACAAATCTGGACAACAGTAAACAATGTCTGTTCACTGATGAATGTATACTATTATGTGTGATGCAAAAGACAAAAAGGTAACAAAATGTTATAAAGCTTCCATGTGACAAGTTCAGTAAATAAAAGCAAAGTTATGTCAACAATATGTAAACACAAGTTTGTTCACAAATTTGGATTGTTAAATATCCAAAAGCACAAACATTTGGAAGATGGAAAGAAACATACAAAAATATATCATGATAAAGGGGCACACAAATAAATCCATTGAGTAACTGTTGATGGGGCATTAACATCCCCACCCCCTTTCCCTGTTGGGTGACATACTGGATGAAGACAACATGACACTATTTATAATCCTTACTGATGTCTGGTTCTTGAATCTTATAAAAGTAATTTTTCACACAAAACACGATTTTACACTTTCAATGTTTCTCACTCAAGCACATTCTTGTACTATCAATCAAACATATTTCAGAATTTAAAAGTTCTTTTTTGAGCACTCTAAACTGAAATCTTGCATCATTATGCTGCTGCAAGTAAGTATAAGGATGTAAGGTGTTCCTAGCAATAACTAACTGCAATATTTCTAAAGAAATACTTTTAATGATTAATTTAATGAAATGTAATATGTCAAAATAGGTAAAATTACAGAATACAATATGAGATTTTTCATTTAATACATAAAAAGATCACTATATTCAGTCATTTGTACTCTTTCCTTGGTCAAACACAGAAGTCTTCAGTCCCAACAAAGTGTTCATAATTGTCCAGTAAAGGGATTTCTCTCATCTTCAACTACCAGGAATCTAAACTGAAAGGCAAAAATATTAGTTACGACATAGTTCTGGCATCCTTTAAATTAACAGCAGTAATATTCCATTAGTAACACTTATTTTTATAACAACTGAGTGGTATTTTAATTAATACAGGATGGCCAAGTTACTGAATTCTTTTGTGGTTAAACAAATTTATTACATAATAGTAAGAGGAGTGTGGAAATGATCTTAAGTTATTATGTCATGTCAGGACTGCTGCACAGACAATTGGGTGGGTTATTTTAATGTTTGTTAGAGTGGCTGAGTCATATTTTTTTAGACGCTCACCTGTCCAGCCATTTGTATCAGTTTTACAATATTGACTGTGTGATGAAATATAACCACCTTTGCCAGCTTGTAATGTATTACAAACAATGGAAATTCCAGGATGGAATGTAATATTATTGTGAAAAGGAAACTTGCTACTCACTATATTGTGGAGAGGCTGAATCACAGGAAGGCACAACATGAAGACTGTCACAAATATAGCTTTCGGCCAGTAAGGCCTTTGTCCAAATTAGACAACAAAGGCCTTACTGGTCGAAAGCTATATTTGTGACAGTCTTTTGGTTGTGCCTATCAGCAACTCAGCATCTCCACTATATGGTGAGTAGCAATTTTCCTTCTCACAATATCATTACATTCCATTCCTGGATTTTTCATTGTTCGATTTTTGCTTGACGGCTTTTCTTCAATCCTCAACCAGTGCTGTTTTCCTTTCTTACTATTTTCTCTATACTCAATGCCCATTCTTCTTTCTCTTCTTTCCTTTGTTTCTCTTGGCAGTGTGGCCTCAGTTGCCTGAGACTGTAGTCATGTGTATGTGCGTGACTGTGTAGGCCTTACTGGTCGAAAGACATATTTGTGACAGTCTTTTTGTTGTGCCTATCTGCGACTCAGCATCTCTGCTATATGGTGTGCAGCAACTTTCCTCTTCACAATATTGTAATGTATTATTCGTATCTTTTCATATTTGTATTTGCAGAAGATGCTTCATTCCACTACGATGAGTTGTTTTAATGTGTTCTGTGTATTTTATATTTATTTTGTGGTAGTTTCAGTTTTTGTAACATGCTACATTTCATTAATAGTTGACCATTAATACAAGATATGCATTTTTCCAGTAGCCTTTAATTAAATTTCTAGGTTCAGTAAGAAACATATGGGAAAAAATTACACATGTAATGTTAGTACTAAATTGTAAATTACTTATACAAAATCTAGAGTTGTAAATTTACAAATTTTATGTATTTCATTGATTATTTATGGATATTCACAGGCAGTTGCATTTTTGAATATTAAGGTTAAAGCACACAAAAACAGTATAAGAAGTTGCAACACTTCATAAATTAACAGTCTTAATTATAATTACATTTTAAAAAAGTAAGACATTTATTAACTGTTGAAAGATTATAAACATGATTGTGGCTGTGACAGCATGTCCCTGTATTGGCTTAGTATCTTTGGGGGTTTTTGTCTCCACTGTAGTTTGGATTTTTGTTACAAACTGAGTGGTATGATGGGCTGTGGTGAAACATTTTCTAAGTCATTGTGAAAGTTTGAGGGGAACTGAAACAGAATTATACTTACATCTTTAATCATGCACCAAGTTCCCAGGGTCCAAATCATCCCTAGTCTGATTTGTGTAAAATATGTACTCTGTGGTGTCTATATATAACTGTGCCACTCTGCATGTAAGTTAAACCACTACATTAGCAGTTCCATCAATATAGCTAAAAAGTGCTTGGATTTGAAATGTAAACTCTAAAACTTGTGTTTAGGACAATAGTCAGCATGTTATAGCATCCATTTCTCTTTTAATATATCTTGTTAAACTGTGGTTTCTACCTAAGCATTTTAACATTAATGTATAGAACTGTTAACCGTCATTTACTTAATCTCAATATTGACTGGTTCTTTCCCCATTTTTATTAGTGGACAGCCAGCCGCATGTACTAGGGAATAACATTTGGCATTTATCTGAGCTAATTCTCATTTTATTTATCATTTTGTATCATGATTTCATTACAGGCTTTATTTGAGTGTGAAAAAAGACCATGAATATGACTGTAGACATGCACGTGCCCATGCATGATTTTTATTATCAAGTTTAATGTATTGATAAGCAATCACTTTCTGCATTGTCATTGCCAAACTTTTTTATCAGTCTCCAACATGTGTGCAATGGCCATTGTCTCAAGAAGAGTGCTTACGAGGAAAGTTTTTTTTTTTTTTTTTTGCTGACACACAATCCTATAACTTGTCAAAGTATACATAAAAAATAAAGAAGCTTGAAGAACAGCCACAATTTCTAATTTTATTATATACAAATATACATTAAAGTCCCCTACTACAGTTTGAGCATATATGTTTGGACTAACATCAGGAACTACGGTAAGATTTTGATACAGTTTCCACTAATGGTCAGACTGATTCACGAGGAAGGTTTGTGTATATAGTACCTACAGACAAACATTACTTCTGACTTGTTGCCATTGGGGTCAGTGTCCTGAAAGTACCTACAGATGAACATTACTTTCGACTTGTCTCCAAGGGGAGCAGTGTCCTGAAAGTAACTACAGATAGACGTGGTTGCCTCACTGTGGTCCATGGTACTTAAGTAAATATATGTTTTATACCAGGAGCAAAACTTGTTTTTCATGGCTCTAACACTCCTGTTGATCCAATCAGCATTCAGAAGGGAATGGTAACATTTTTTAAGAATTTTATAGTTAATGTGTTGTGCTGCCCTTAATGGAAGAATGCTGCCTTATAGTAATGGATGATTTTTTAGCCATCAATCCATGCTAGTTGACGTACAATATTACCCAGGCTTAAAGCAACCACTGCAGACTGGTTACATTCTCCCTTCCCATATCTAGGGATGCTCCTTTATCCAACCACCATGTAAAAGGATAAATGAAAATATAAGAACTGGAATATAATCGACTGAGCTGATATATGTCAAAGTAAAAAGGAATGTCGCAAACAGGAATACATCCTTTAAGTTTGCTGGTGTTCCACGCTTTACCGATGAAGCTCTGGAACATTTTACAGAAAAAGATTTGAATGTTATGTTAAAGACTGTTCAGAAGAAGTGAGAAAGAGATTACTTCAAACAGAGCATTAGGAACACAGCAGTGAATATTAATACAGTGAAAGAACTGACTGTGAACTTGATATGCACTCAGAAGATGAGCAAACTTAAGTGAGAATGGAACCTCAAATAACAGACTACTTATTTTAAGCAACAATTAGCTACAGTAATCCATGCGTTTTTTCCTGTAGGGTATACCGTGTAGTTTCTGAGCACTATGAGATTTTCCTGTAGTGATAATTTAGGTACATTTCTCATCAAATTGTTTATAGAAGTCACACTTTAGAGTCTGTACAATTATACTTGTTTCACATTCACATGTTTTGCAGTGTGTCAGTATGAAGAGCAATGAATGAAGAGATATGGAGTTTGTAAAAGCTGGAAATGTTGGGAGATAAGGAATACTTCCTCTTTTTTTATGGCAACCCATTGTAAGAAGTTTTCTGACCAATAGTGTGCAAGTAGTCACTCAGCACCTACCCTATCTGTTTCAACAATTTGCAATGAAACCTCCAGAAACACTTCTTTGCTGTCTCTTACACCAAGCTTCATGCGTAAATAAAGAAATTATTCGAACAAATAGAAAATTTAGAAAGATCTGTAGCAGTTTCGCCAATGTAACATTTATTGATGCAACAAGCTCTCAGAGAGATCATTTTACAAAGCATGGGTTGCACAGAAACAATTTTGGTAAAACAATTCTGTGCAAAGAAATATTAGAAAAAATTGACAAACCACAAGAACAGATACATCCACCCATAACACTGCCAGTGAAGGAAGAAAAGGAAGAGTCACCACTTTGCCCTATAAAGGAAAAATCAGTGTTATTACCAGCAGAAGAACCAGTGTTGTCACCTCCAGAAGAAGAAGTTGTGACACCACCAGCTGAAGAAGAAGCACCACCTTCAGAGATCCTGCAGCCAAGATATGGGAGAGGAGAGAGAAGAAAGAAACAGCTAAAGGACCAGGATTTTGTATACAATGAAGCCAGCAGCAGCCGACCAATTCACAAGAGGCAACCACCTGCGAGAAGTCAGGATTTTTGTTGGCCCCAGATCAGCAACAGCACACCATAACAGACATGGGGATCAACAATCTGACAAGCACACCACTCGTAGGTAATGTAAAAAATATAAACTGTGATTCAAAGTCAAACTGTATCCAGATAAACAAAAAGGGAGATAATATGCTGACATTACTTCAAGTTAATATTTGTTGTATTAGAAATAAGATGTTAGAATTGGAACATTTCTGTAAGATTAAGAATGTTGATGTAATATGTGTATGTGAGCATTGGTTAGTTGCAAATGAGGTAGATATGTTTGTACCTCAATGATACGTCACTGCAGACATAATGTGCAGAAAGCAGAGGCGAAATGGTGGGGCTGGGATCTTTATCAGAGATAATTTCAACTTTACAAAAATAGATGTATCATCTTACTGTACAGAGTTAGATGCAGAATTTAGTTGTATAAAAATGACTGATGAAAATATAATAATTGTAAGCCTATACAGATCTCCCAATGGCAACATTGATACATTTTTTGAAAGATTTGAACTACTGGTTAGAAAAATACTAATGCATAAAACAAAGATTGCCATATGTGGTGATCTTAATACAGAAATGGTAAACACAAGTAATGAGCCCTCAAGAACTTTTCTTAATTTATTAAGGTCCCTTAATCTGTACTGTACCATCCAGTGTCCAACACGTAAAAATTCATGCATAGACAATATTATTGTGAATTTTCCCCGTGGCAGCTACACTGTTAGCCTTGCAAATGGGTGCTTTGCAGACCACGACCCATTGCTTCTCAATCTCTTTAGTAAGCAACCAAATTCCACTAGTGTGCACAATATGACATGGGTAAGAAGACAAAAAGAAGAATACATTATGTCATTTATTCGTATACTAGAGGATGCAAGTTGGGACTTTGTCTATAAGTGTTCATCTGAGAAGTCTGATGTTGAAACTACCTTTGAAAACTTCCTTAAAAATTATACAGAATTATGGTATTCATGCTCACCACTAATTAAAACCAACTCTTCTGGAACATATAAAAATAAAAAGCTGGAATGGTACACAGACGAACTGGTCCAGATAAGAAAAAACATGCTCGTACTATACACAGCATATAAAAATGCATGTAAACAAAGATCAGAGCAGGAGGGCACCTTCTATGCAGCATACCAAAAATGTAAAAAATTCTACAAACTTAAGCTGATACAGACAAAAAAGGCTGCTTATGAAGGGTACATAGAAGGTGCAACAAACAAGTGCAAGGCAGCATGGCAGATTGTAGCACAAGAAAATCCCACACGTCACACACATGAAACTCAGCTCACTCCAAGGGAACTAAATGACTACTTCATTAGCTCAATTAAAGAAATTGAAAGTAAGATAGAAAAAACAGATACATCTGCAAGCGATTTACTTAATGCCCTTCCACCAGTAGATCATGTCTTTAACTGGTATAGTATCACACCTGCTCAGATTAAAAGAACAGTCACAAAATTTTCAAATTCTAAAAGTATGGACTGCTACTGGCTCTCCAATTACATAGTAAAAAAAACTGTAGACTCGATCGCTAAACCATTGGCATTCATATTTAATAAATGTTTACAGTCAGGAGTGTTTCCCGACTCCCACAAAATTTCCAAAGTTATTCCAGTGTTTAAAAAGGGTGACAAACATCTTCCTAAAAGTTATCGCCCAATCTCAATTGTGCCAATATTTTCTAAAGTATTTGAGTCACTTATGTACACTCAATTAAGTAGCTATTTTGAGACACACAACCTTTTGAGCAATAGTCAGTTCGGATTCCGACAGGGCAGAAATACCACTGCGGCCATCCTGGAAATTGTTGACCAGACATTAACAGCCTTTGAAGACCGGAATATGGTGTCACTGGTCTTGTGTGATCTGAGCAAAGCTTTTGACTGCATTCCCTTTGGCACCCTGGTTGCAAAACTAGAATTTTATGGTGTATGTAACCCAGCATTAGCAGTAATAGAGTCATATCTTCATAATAGAAGACAGTTTGTCTCAGTTAAAAATAATTACTCCCCTGTAGCAGCAGTTAGTACTGGTGTACCACAGGGCTCGGTTCTGGGACCCTTCTTCTTCATCATAGCCATCAATGACCTACCTCATCACATAAATAGTACTACCATATGCTATGCAGATGACACAACCCTCCTCACCTCACATCAGAACATCTCAGCTTTGGACAATAACACACAGGAATCACTCAAATCAGCCATCCACTGGTTCACATCCAATAAATTACTGTGTAACTCAGAGAAAACACAACAGCTTCTCTTAGGGTTACCCAAAACCATAGAAAACAAAACTGTAAAACTATTAGGAATGCATATTGATTCCAAACTTAATTGGGAAGAACACGTAAATCAGGTTTGCAAAAAGCTTTCAAGAGTCTCCTATCTCCTTTGGAAACTTAGGGACATGATTAGCATGAACTTTCTGAGAACAATGTACTGTGGACTCTTCCAGTCACATATTACATATGGCCTTCTCATATGGGGGCACAGCTCTCACAGTAACAAAATTTTGTTGATGCAGAAAAGAATGCTGCGCATAATGTGTAAAGTCGGTCCCACGGAGCACTGTCGTCCTCTCTTTATAAGGCTAAGACTGTTGACCATTGTAAACTTGTATATTTATATCTGTGTGTTACACATTAAAAACAATGGTATGGAAGGTGTTGTCAGGGAAGAAATTCATAACTACAACACTAGAAGGAAGGCAGATTATGATATACCAAGACACAGACTAACAAAAAGTAGTAACTCACACAAAGTGAATACCTTAAAAATATTCAACAAACTACCGCAATCTGCTCGGGACATGCCCACAAAAATTCTTAAACAAAATTTGTACAATTGGTTATCTGACAATCCATTTTATTCTATGCAAGAATATTATGATCTGAGTAGCACAGAGATAAACCTGTAATTGCATAATTAACTTAATTAACTACTATATATACTGTCACAAAATATTTCATATCTAATACCTTTGTATTTCAACTGTGTTAGGTAACTACTTTATTTGCCAGTGTTATGATGTGTTACGTAACTACTGTGTTTGCTACTACAATGTAACTCATTTTTGGTACCTTTGTATGTATCTGAAACAAGAATATGTATTAAGCATTGTAGTCACCTGCTTAAGGTTTATGTTATTTGTAAGTTACTCATATGCTAATTATATCTATGCCTTATATATAGTGTCTGTAATATTAATATTATTTTATGTACTGACGAAGCCTATTTCATCTTGCATGATCAATGGCTAATAAAGAATCTTGAATCTTGAATCTTTGGAACCTCAGTATGTAATCGTGCGCCGCAGGCATCTGCTCTGGTGGTTACTCAACCACATTACTCATCAGTTGTAGTATCACCTGTAAAGCTGCATTGCTTGCCCATCAGTTAATAGCAGGAACACTACTTTGTCAGCTGTGTTTCTATGCTGATGTAGCATTAAGATATTTATTGGAAAGTGAACAAGTCAGAAGAAATCAGGAACTTCAAAGAAAAAGAAAAAAATGGCGTGATGCATGAAAATATTTAGATGGCTACGAAATATGTCAGTGCACAGTGCATTTATTGTTTATCAGGATACTGAGAAGGCAAAGGAAGCTACACACATAAATTTCAGGCTTCATATATTAACTGGTTGCTAGAAACACATGGGAAGATACTGCAGTGCAGGACTTTTGTTTTGAAATTTGTTACCAAATATACCACACTGAGCTTTAGTTTTCATTGATCATGTATGTTTCAAATGTAACAGAGGTCTATTGTTAACTGTTCCTGAAATTTTATTGTTTTTCAATAAATGAATTCTTGCACTATAGCAATTTAAACAAAATGTTGCATTCTTGTACCAACTGGCCATATAAACTACCACCAACATGCTAGGCATGTTGGCAGCTATTTGCTTGAAGGGTTATTGTAATAATTCAAACTGACACTCTTAATGTTGTGTAGTCACCAAACTTGTAAGCTCCTTTCTGTTTCATGGGACATAAATAGGAAATAGGATTTCACAAATAGCACTTCTGAAATGTTGTTTTCTTTACACAGCAAGTGACATTCTGTCATAGAAGAGGAACAAAATCTTTCTGTATACTGTAGGAAGAAACCACTTAAATTCTCAGCTTCATACTTGGCAAGAGAGTCTGCTTTTAAGTAAATACGGATGCCACTGCCAGACATCAATTTTCAAACATATTTATAACTAGGGGCAACCATACTACTTCTAACAGTTTGATGGTTGGTAACTTATAATAAGCAATACATTCCATTGATAGGTCAATTTACCATGGAAGGTCAATTTACCATGGAAGCCCTGAACAAAAATTTAACCAGGGACATAACTTACTTAATCATAAACAGTACTGACACTGAGCACCTTTTCAGTCTGGACGCACTGAAGTCTTTTGGATTTTCCACCAATGATACAGTAACTCTGATCACTGAGAATAGTCCTTATCCACAACTGGACATGCTCTGCACCAAATTTCCTGAACTTTTTCTTGTGGTCTACAAAAAGCGAATCATTTTAAAGCTCACATTTCGCTGAAAACCTATGATACTGCCTTACTTTTTTTGACCCTGGCCATTTCCTCTGGCACTCTAGAACCAGGTCAATGATGAATCAAACAGGTTGCAGGGACTGGATGTAATAGAATGTATATCACTGAGTCAATGTGATACTCCCCTTGATGTTGCCAAGAAACCATCTGACAAACTCAAGACTTTGTGGGGACTTTAAGTCACCTTGAATGCTCAAGCTGATGTGGACATGTTCCACATTCCAGAGCCTGAGGAACTACATGCAGAGCTAGAGGGTGGACACTTCTTCTTAAAATTGACCTTGCCATAGTGTACTTACAGTTCCCGTTAGACAAATGTTCACGAAAGATATTGTTGATTAATACACCACATGGCTTACACAAATAGAAATGGTTGAATTTTGGGGTCTCCAGTGCCCTCGCGATTTTCTACAGACTCCTGGAAGAGCTGCTTTACAACATGCTGGGTTTCATTAACTGTTTGGAAGGCATTTTTTTCTTGTGGGAATTTCCACCAAGTGACTTTTAGCCACCATGAACTCTCTCATTTTCATTTTTTAGAAGGCAGGATTAAAATGGAATTTCAGCCAAGTTTAGACCACATACTTTCTCATGAAGGTATATCACCAGTCCAGAAACACATCAAAGCAAGTACAACCAAGCCTTGGCTGGTGAATCTCAGCAGCTCAAGGCATTTCTGGGAAATATTACATATTGTGGAAAATTAATTCCAGCAGCATCTCAAATAACTCATCCATTACATTACTTGAGTAAGAAAGGAGTGATTTTCATGTGTTTGGCAGCATGTGAAATGGCATTCTGTGAGCTCAAACAGTGTCTACACTCAGCACTTTGTTTAGCAATGTTCCAACCCAGGAAGCAGACAGTGGTTGTGATGCATGCATTGGAGCATGGGGTGGGGGATGTCCTGGCTCACTGAGAGGTTTATGGTTCAGAACACCCCATCACATATGCTTCAAAAACCCTCCCCTTTGCACAAATGAAATACCCTCAAATAGAGAAGGAAAAACTGGCAATGACACCCACTTTGAAGAAATTTCATGTCTTTCTTTATGACACCAAGGTCCACCTGGCAATGGACCATAAGGCTTTGATCACGGTGTTCAACACAACAGCTCATGTCCCAAATCATAGTGCTCCTACATCAGTTTTTCTCCTTGGCCAACAACCATCAAACCTTGGAAACGAATGCATCTCGATTTTGCAGTTTTGTTCCTGAATACTACATGACTCACTATCATTGACACTTTTTCCAGATTCCCAAGTATTGTTGACTGCCATACAACCAAAGTGGGATACACAGTGAAATACACAGTGAGGGTGCTGTTAAAAAATTTTGCCACTGACGGCCTGCCACAGACATTAGTGAGAGACAATGGTCCACAATTTCGAGCAGAGGTCTTTGAGGATTTGTATGCTAAAAGTGGAATGAAGCACGTCTCTTCACCTCCTTTTCATCCCCAATCGAAGGAAAGGCAGAGAGGTTCACCCAAACAGCAGATAAATAAATACATACAAGATGCTTCCAGGCAAGTTTCACTGACATTTTTTAAAAGTTCATATTGGGCAACACCATTTGGTGATAAGTGCCCATCAGAGTTCTTATATGGGTGTCAACCCCATTCTGTCCTGCATTTACTGCTGCCCACTCCCAGCACACTGGTTCCTGCTACCTCCTGAAAGTCCTGGCCTGGCATACGTTTGTGGGCCTGTGGCTTAGGCCAACAAGATCATTGGTTCCAAGCTAACATTCATCAGCAATGGGGCTAACAGGCTTTTATTCTCGATACTGTAGACTGGACCATCACCCACCACTGGAACCAGCTCTGGTTACGTGACTGCCTCCCCATCTTTTTCTCCCCATCCCTTACACCGCAGTCCATTTTCCCACCCTTCAGCAGAAGAAGAGATCATGCTGGAGCCCACTCGCCCCATCCTCCTTCACCAAACTCCTCTAATTCTAATTTTAGTTATTTCAGGCCACCACAGCCCCAGGATGTGAGTCTGGTCTCAAAACTGGCTTCCCTGCCCCAGGGCAGACCAACACTTCAGACTGAGTTACCACAATGGGGGACATCCGCAGTGGTTGTACCAGCAGAGCAGATGACACACTGGAGCCCGAATGTCATCACAATGTCACCTCCAGTGTCTGCCACCTAACCAGTGTTCCCACCACTGCCCACCCAGCACAGCCACCATTGGCCAGGTCACTTTCAGCCTTACAACTGAGTGCACACAGACCAGAAGCACCTGGAGCCTAAACTGTTGGAGGGGGGGGGGGGGGAGGCAGTGGGTTGCAGAAGGGATGAATGGATGTCTTACACCTCACTCTCCACATGGCATGGGGGCTGGCCACAGTGCACAGTGCAGTCCCCCCCCCCCCCCCCCCCCGCCACTATCTGGTAGGGAAAGGGTGTTGTAAAACCACAGCTATATTGCTAGCTTTCACCATCTACCTTGCTCCAGATCCATAAGCTGTGCTGGCAGTGCCTGCAAATGGGCATGCTGGCTCATCACAGATGTTACTTGATGCACTGATCTATGGCTTGCTAGCCATGGATGTGCAGATCAACATCAGAGACTCCATCATCAGCCTCCAGCATGAGCCTACAACACTGGCTGCATGTCCCAACTCAAAACTAGCACCACCACTACCAGTGATGTCTATGCTTGCCTGCATCATGGCTGACATGAGCCTACTGCGTCGTGCTGTCAACTGTTACTGATTGTGCAGCCCTCAAGATTTGGACGTTGTTATGCTATTGGCCTTGTATTGTCTCCAGTCAGTTTCACGCTATTCTGCATTATGCCTTAGTGTGTTGTAGCCTACCAAACACATTAAAAAACTAGTATTTGTTCATGTTGTGTTGCAACAAAATCCACAGCAGTACATGAATATCTCTACACAACCTTAAAATCATTAGATAATAAGGAAATTATTGCTGCTATTTGTTGAAAGCCTTTATGATACTAATCACACCATACTCCTAAGAAAGCTACCAGGTAAAGCTATGATTGGTATTGATAACCAATGGTTAGAATTACATCTGTCAAACAGATTACAGAAAATAACATAATGCTAGTTAGATATAGTGTACCATACAGCAAAATCTTGGGTCTCATACTGTTTTTGTTATATATTGATGACATAAACACAAAGCTTACTGCAGGGTATACTACACTATTTGCTGATGATACAAGTATTTTGATAACAGTCACTGACAAAGTTGATCATGACCAAGAGATTAAACAGTTTATGTCATCAGTGAGTGAATGGTTCATTGAGAACAATCTCACTGTAAATGTACAAATCCATTATCAGTTGCACCATCTCAACTCAAAAACAAGTAATTCCAAGGCTGTTCCTAAGAACCAAGAGCTGTCTAACATAAGTACTGCCAGTTTCTGTGTATAAGGCTTGAAGAAAATCTTAAATGGAATACCGATGTCAACTATATCTAAATTTAGCTGTCAATTAATTATATTCTAAAAGTACTCAGCAAATCATTCCCAATTCAGTTCTATTACAAATAAAATATTCTTACTTTCACTTCATGTTATAGTACGGAATCGGCTTGAGGGGAAACTAACCATGCAGCACAGATATCTTAAAAAAGGCAGGTTGTACAACGTTCAGTCTGGGAAAAATGAGTCATGTAGACAACATTTCAGGAAATTTAGCATTTTGACTCTAACATCTGTATATATTTACAATACTAATCGTTTCTTAAGACGTAACTATTAAACAAAAACAGCTCACTCATTTAATTGGAACCATCCATAATTATGAGACCACACAGCAAGCCATGAGACTGAGCACAACCTATTACCAGAAAAGTGTGTTGCATGTTGGGACCACTTTAGTTACATGCCTATTCATTGAATGAAGTCTCAGCCAACTGCTTCTCCTTTTCCCACTCACCCTGTGCATATATTCACACGTGTCTGCACGTGTTTTCCTTGTAATAAGCTGACAAATCCCACATCATTGTAAAATGATCATCCTTTGATGAATAAATTACTACAGCTAAGTAGCACACTTTTTTCCATGAGAGCCTTTATCATGATAACTATTATTTGTTGTCAAAATCTCAGCAAAATTTTATTTACATGGGTCTTAGCACACTGGCTATCATATTTATGTAGCAGTATGTATTTATTGGCTTACAGAATTAAAAGTACGAGGGCAGTTCAATAAGTAATGCAACACATTTTTTTCTGAAACAGGGGTTGTTTTATTCAGCATTGAAATACACCAGGTTATTCCCCAATCTTTTAGCTACACAACACTATTTTTCAACGTAATCTCCATTCAATGCTACGGTCTTACGCCACCTTGAAATGAGGGCCTGTATGCCTGCACGGTACCATTCCACTGGTTGATGTCGGAGCCAACGTCATACTGCATCAATAACTTCTCCATCATCCGCGTAGTGCCTCCCACGGATTGCGTCCTTCATTGGGCCAAACATATGGAAATCCGACGGTGCGAGATCGGGGCTGTAGGGTGCATGAGGAAGAACAGTCTACTGAAGTTTTGTGAGCTCCTCTCGGGTGCGAAGACTTGTGTGAGGTCTTGCGTTGTCATGAAGAAGGAGAAGGTCGTTCAGATTTTTGTGCCTACGAACACGCTGAAGTCGTTTCTTCAATTTCTGAAGAGTAGCACAATACACTTCAGAGTTGATCGTTTGACCATGGGGAAGGACATCGAACAGAATAACCCCTTCAGCGTCCCAGAAGACTGTGACCATGACTTTACCGGCTGAGGGTATGGCTTTAAACTTTTTCTTGGTAGGGGAGTGGGTGTGGCGCCACTCCATTGATTGCCGTTTTGTTTCAGGTTCGAAGTGATGAACCCATGTTTCATCGCCTGTAACAATCTTTGACAAGAAATTGTCACCCTCAGCCACATGACGAGCAAGCAATTCTGCACAGATGGTTCTCCTTTGCTCTTTATGGTGTTCAGTTAGACAACGAGGGACCCAGCGGGAACAAACCTTTGAATATCCCAACTGGTGAACAATTGTGATAGCACTACCAACAGAGATGTCAAGTTGAGCACTGAGTTGTTTGATGGTGATCCGTCGATCATCTTGAACGAGTGTGTTCGCACGCTCCGCCATTGCAGGAGTCACAGCTGTGCACGGCCGGCCCGCACGCGGGAGATCAGACAGTCTTGCTTGACCTTGCGGCGATGATGACACACGCTTTGCCCAACGACTCACCGTGCTATTGTCCACTGCCAGATCACCGTAGACATTCTGCAAGTGCCTATGAATATCTGAGATGCCCTGGTTTTCCGCCAAAAGAAACTCGATCACTGCCCGTTGTTTGCAACGCACATCCATTACAGACGCCATTTTAACAGCTCCGTACAGCGCTGCCACCTGTCGGAAGTCAATGAAACTATACGAGACGAAGCGGGAATGTTTGAAAATATTCCACAAGAAATTTTCGGTTTTTTCAACCAAAATTGGCCGAGAAAAAAAATGTGTAGCATTACTTATTGAACTGCCCTCGTAATTTCAAAGTTGAACTTCTAAAATTGATACCATTTGCTTACATAAACATTAAAAGTGTGATTAAGTTCTTTCAGGATATGGAATTCTTCAGCATTTCTCACCCTTTCAGTTTCTAAACATTGTTTTTCTGTGAATTTACGAATGAAAATTGCTGCTTTATGTTTCACTTCCAACTTTCCTTCATTCTGTTTGTGTGTATGTGTGTGTGTGTGTGTAAAGGAACTGCTAGTTATGTTGACTTGTAATGTGACAAGTAGTTTGTAACTAAAGCGAACATTCTCAATCTACACAAAAAGAAATCTGAAAAGAATTAAATACATATGCATTACCTGTAACTAGTGGAACCTTAATATAAAGCAGTCCAGTTTTTCCACCATCTTTGGTCTACTAAACAGACATCTAAAATCTGTCATCTGAAAATGAGAAGAACCATTATTTTTGATTTCTCGAACATTATGGTCAGAGGAAGAGCACATCAGACTTTATATCAGATGGAAGTACTTTACGAAGCCAAATCAAATCTTATGCATTAGTGTCTTTTTATAAAATTAGCTTCAGGCAAATGTAAAACCACACATGACACACAGTAACAAAATAATTGTCAACAGAAGTGACTTCCTTCTTCCATTTTAACAAAGCTAAATTGTGAAGCTGAAAGATAGTTAATGAAGCTGAAAGATAATTAATGATCTTCACAACTTTCGGAACAGAATTTTATTGGTGGAACAATAGCTGACAAAAGTATTTATTTGGAAATAGATGTTTCACAGTTATATTTTATTTATGATTTTTTTGTTCTTTGCTTTTAGTTTTGGGGTTGCACCCCTACTCTCAAGCAGTCATTCCTGTCATAAGCCAAGCTGTTAGGGGGGGGGGGGGGGGGGGGCGGACAGGCAATTTAGTTTGGCAGTGACTATTGGTCATGAGGATTCCAGCTTTACAGTTTGGATGACGACAGGTGATTGCTGGAGAATGGGCTCCTGACCCTGAAAATACTAGCAAAGAACAAAAGATAAATACAATAAAAATGAACTGCAGCTGTGGAACATCTATTTCAAAAATAAATTGTAATTTGTTCTATGTTAAAATACGACTTGGCACATTAAAACTGAAGATAATTACACAGCCTGCTTTCTTGTTTCTCTTATTTTAGGAAGAACCAAAAACATGCATGAAGAAATCAATATCAAGTAAAAATATTACTACTTTTTTAATTTAATTTCTTTCTTTAGATTTGCTTCTGTTACTATTTCATTTTCAGAATAGCGTATGAGAAGAAACAATAATGTAATGGAAAAACTATTTACAAATAATAGTAATTAAGGTTACAAGGAATTAAAAAGCAGGAAGTTTTCCAGGAAGCAAGTCTGCCTATAACTGAGAATGCCACAAATTAATTGCATGTCTAACATCTGTCATGGCAGTTGTGCCTATTCTATTTATGCTCATTAATTTGAAGGAAAAAAAATGTAGCTACAGTGGAGATAACCAAATTTTATTTGCTTTCTTCTCGTGTAAAACACACATTTTGATGCAACATAACACTAAAATAGTTTTCAGAGTTGCTTTACTTACAGTTTCTATTAAATAATATATAATAGCTCTCCTATAGTTTGGTATGTTTGACATTTTCTGTCCAGTAGTTCTGGATAGTCATGGCTTCTAGACTATTCAAGAAAGAATCATTATCTAAACTATACATTTCCTCTGAGTCATCCTGAAAATAAAAAGAATGATGCCAATCAGTTATACATCGATATCTACTGATAATACTGTCATCTATCCAAACACAGATGTTCAAGTGAAAAACTGAATATCATTTTAATGGCTATGAAAATATTGTAAGTAACATTATCTACTTGTCCCAACTGGTTTAGCCATGAGCATGTTCAGTGTGTGAGTACTTGCTATGTCTTAGTAGAAAAGGCATTTGCTTTATCAGTTCAGATACTGAACAACATAGCCAAGTAACAAAATGCTGGGCTACAGTGGTGGTTATGGCCAAATATGTGCTCCATTCATATTACATTATATTTGCTGTTTTACATACTTCACTTCTGCCAGTGCCATTTTTTTTACATGATGTCATGCCTAACAAGTTCATCAGAATTTTAAAATTCAGCAAATACTTTCGCACTATTCCCCTCAATTCCTGAAGTACAATTTTTCATGAAAACTGTAGTCCCTTGATCTTTAAAACATATTCTTAATACATACAAAATATTTTTACTAGAATGTATTTTACATGGATATTAAAAATTTGAACCATAAATTATATGCAACTTTGTTCCATTTCTGTGTCTTACACCAAATAAGCATACTGCCTTAGGAGAACTCAGTGACTGACTTACAAACAGATTTCTTTTATTGTTTAACGGTGTACTTCCAGGTGTTCTGCCAAGCAGCTTCCATTTTATGAACAATATTTCAACAACTGACCCAGCCATCTTCTTCAGGTGCTGCAAGTTTTGCTGTTATGTGTACTTGCTGATTACATTTCACCTGTACTGGGCACTATTGTTGGTCTCACATTGGTATTTATATCCAAGTTCAACTTACAATGTCCACTACACCCAGTCATACACTGTAGGCTTTCACGACTGATATTGTCTTCACTTAAAACTTCTGGGCTGGTAGGCCATGGTCAATGTATAGAACTCTCCCCTGACGTTTCGTCTCCAACTGCAGGAAACATTCTCTGAGGTAAAGAGATGAACAGTTTGCTGCTTTACCTCATAGTATGCCTCCCGCAGTTGGAGATGAAACGTCAGGGAAGAGTTTTATACATAAACCATGGCCTATCAACCCGGAAGTTGTAAGTGAAGCCTGCTATGCCGTTTGATGCTTTTTTGTTTTTGAGAGCTCACATTGGAAATGGAAATGAGCGTTTGGCATCATTGGCCAGGAGGCCCCTTATGGGGCAGGTCCGGCTGCCTTGGTGCAGGTCTTATTACATTTGATGCCACATTGGGCGATCTGCGTGCCGGATAGGGATGAAATGATGATGAAGACAACACAACACCCAGTCCCTGAATGGAGAAATCACCGACCCAGCCGGGAATCGAACCCGGGCCTGTAGGACGGCAATCCGTCACGCTGACCACTCAGCTGTTGAGGCGGACATAGCTCACGTTGAAATTCCATGTAACACAAATTCTATCAGTGTTTTCCACCTCAGTGGATGTGATTTTTGGCAATATCTCCAAAAAATGAGTGCGAGACCCCAAGCGTTACTTAAACTGAAATCTCCAACCAAGTTTATTAGGGTTCTGACATCTTTATTCCCACAGACTCATTATTTATCCTGTGCCAGACACTTGGCATTTGCACCATGATACTAGTCTCATCGTATTTCATTCCGTGATTATATTTGAGGCAGTGCTTGGTGACAGCTGATTTGCTTGGTTGTTTTACTTGGGTGTTATCACTGAATGTTCTTTTCGTATCTCCTTGATTATCCTGATAGTCTGCCCCACATAAGATTGTCAGATTTGTAGGGAATGCAATAAACATCTGGCTTTCAGACACCCAGATCATCTTTAGTGTTGCAAAGAATACTTTTTATCTTAGCTGAAGGGCTTGCAAATGTGGCATGTCATATATTGGACAAACTATCAGAACAGTTGACGACAGATACAAGGAGGGTCAGAGACACACCCGACAAAAACAAACAACTATCCAGCTATCACCAAGCACTGCCTCAAATATAGTCATGAAATGAAATACAATGAGACAGGTATCATGGTGCAAAAACCAAGTTTGTGGGACTGCATACTTAAAGAATCTATTGAAATAAAGATAGAAAACCAAATAAACAGGGGTAGAGGTTTCAATTTGATCAAGGATTGGGTTCCAGCATTCAATTTATTGAAACCTTACCCGCAATCACATCCACCAAATCTGGAAAATGCTGAGAGAATTTCTGTTTCACAGAATATCAGTGTGAACAAATGAGTATCAAAGGGCATAGTGGGCATCTGGAGTTGAATTCAGCTATAAACAGTGGCAGGAGACAAACAATAGTTCACAGTCAGGCAGTGAATACATATAATAGCAAAATTCACAGCACCTGAAGAAGACAGCAAGGTGGGTCATTGAAACAACAACTCAGCAAAACACCTGGATGCACACCTTTAATGAAATGTGCTGAGAAAACCTGAGGGATAAAAATCCTTTTACTGTGGTTTTCAGTTTGGGTTAGATGAATGGTAAACTTGTTTCAACTTCAAGAATGAGATTTTCACTCTGCAGCGGAGTGTGCGCTGGAAGATTAAAACTGTGTGCCAGACCGAGACTCGAACTCAGGACCTTTGCCTTTCGTGGGCAAGTGCTCTACCATCTGAGCTACCCAAGCACGACTCATGCCCCGTCCTCACAGCTTTACTTCTGCTAGTAGTTTGTTTCGACTTATTTGTAAGTTGTCATCATAAAAGAAATTAGTTGTGTGTCTGTTTACTCTGGTGTGAAACAGTCACACACTGTCGATTCCAAGTATAGTTTCCACTGAATCATTACACATTCTAAACTTCATTTCCTAGGGTGCATTTCTTGTTCATACTCATGCATTCAAAAGAAATGTGTGTAGAAATCATTTAAAATTTCTGGAAGTTATTTGATTCATAAGTTTTTCTGCTCAAGTAATGAAAGGATGACAAAATTTCTTACGGAAAATAACTGAAAAAGTGCACAGAAATGGCTACAAAAGTATGAGAGAATTACAAAATAGCATTACCAATAGCAGTGATTGTCCTTATTTCCTCAATAACTATAAATACTAGCACAGTGTTCTCATTTTCATAACTGGATTATAAGTTGATCAGAAATTAAAAGAAAAACTTGGGTGATAGTCAATGAATAGCATCTGACAAAGCACGCAACTACAAAACAAATACCAAGGATTGCACCCAAGTATTTGAAAGTGGCATTAATGCTGACATTGTCAGTCACACACTGAATTTTGCATCTCATATTTTCATGCCCTAATTAACTCATACCCTTACAGAGCTTTCTTCGATGTATACACTGGAATCAGGGTTGCTGCTTTTGTCACTCAGCGTCTGTGGTTTGTTTTGGTTCCTCCGCTTATAAAGAATGAAGCACATGGCACCTGAAATGAATCAAGGTAATTCATATCAATATGATGCTTTAGAGTTGCGTTCTGATAACAGAAGTGAGTGAATAATTGGATAAAATTCAGGAACTGATTTTTCCCAGCCATTGGGGAAGGGGGGGAAGGGTAGAGGATAGTGTCTGTGGATGAGATAAGTGGTAGAGAATATCAGGTGATCTAGAAGACTCAGCTCAGTTGCCTCTTAGCCTTAGAACATGTAGATGATGTTGAAAATGAATGTCTGTTAATGCTTGCACTGTGAGCCAAGATGCTGTAAACCAGTGAGCCATAAAATTTTCTAATAAACTGAACATATCTGCTATAGAAACTTTTAAAATTATCTGTGTAGGTTGCAAGGATGAAGTCTTGATCAGAACACACATTGTTTTGTGTAAGATGAAAAATTTAAAGATGAATAGGAACACCGAAGGCAGAAAATGCCCAGGATCTCTGACATCTAACCAAAATTACAAAAATGTGGCTAGAATGTGGGAATGTCTGAACTGTGATCACCAATTAAAGAGTCCATTTAATAGCGTAGAAGTTAGATTAACTGAAATCAACTGTTCATTCAACAGTTATCACTAATTTGCAAATGCAAAAGTGGTGCACAAAGGTGACACCAATAACCCCGATAATTTTTGTCAGGTGATCATAAAAAGCACCGTATGACATCTCAGCAGCATCAGTCCTTGTTGTGAATATTTGCAGATAATAAAAAAAGCATGTATTAAAAAAATCAAGAGTAAATTTCATGCTCATTGCATCCTTCACTGAAAAACGTGTGATTCATAAGGAGTTTGTGCCTGCTGGACATTCAGTGCACAGAAAAATTTATACTGAAGTGTTCAAACATTTAAAGATTAGGGCCCACTTTCTCTAACAGAAGAACATACCTTGTTTGTTGATACAACAATGAACAGAGACACACTTTACTAACTATGAGGGAGGAACTGGCTATGTACAATGTGGCAGAGCTAACTCAGCCATATACAGTCCAGATTGGCCTTCTTCAACTTCATTTTGTTCCTTCAGATCAACCAGAAACATAAGGGAAATTGTTTCAGTATGACTGAGATTGTCCAAGTGGTTTTGATGGGCTTTTGAAGGGCATATGAAAACTGGAAAAAGCGATAACATCATATTGGATGTATGAAGGTTATATTTTGATGAATATTAACTTACTTAATTCATATAGTCAATCAGTTTATTTTTATTTCTGAAGCAATGTTATTTATTGGACCAGCCTAATAGTAACAAGAAAGTTAAAACAGCAAAAGAGATTCCTGTAAAAAGTGAAAACAGTACAATAAACACATATTTTACAGTTATTTCATTGTGGAATGAGTTAGTGCTTAGTTTACAGAAGGCTGATTAGAAAATTTATGAACAAAAGAATTAAGGAATCAATAAAAGATGAAAAAGAATTATGAGAGAGTGTAAAAATAAATAACATGTCGCAGAGAAAAGTTTTTAACTACTATGAGGAACTAACACACAGAACTGGAGTATGCAAACTGACACCACAGATACGTCTACTGACCTTTCCTGAGCTAAAAATATTCCTGGAAATGAACATGAGCAGTGAATCAACTTCCACTGATTCATAAAGACTATAACTCAAAACTCTGTAAATAAAAATGGAATTATGTGAATTAAAGTAAAAGATGAAAACTGTTTTATCTTGACTTAAACAACTGTCTTTGGCTTGGCTGGCAGAGGCATATACTCTGCAGTGATTCATCATTTCTGCCAGGTTTCACCAGTGAGGTGCTGTACCTTCACTTTGTATTAAGAGGCAGAGCAATAGTTTCTCTCACTGGTGCTTTGGTTCTCCATGTATAAAAGTCCCACTGTTCATTGTAGGAATCAGTTCAGGTGAGATTTTCCAAAAAAATTTCTCACCTGAAGATAGTGGCCAGTTAAAATGCTGAAAATATTGTGTCAATATTACTGTGTGATCCAGCTGCAACCCAACAAGAATATAATTAATTTATATGCTGGTAATTTATACATGGTCACAAGTGTCTGTGTGGGAAGGAAATGGTTTAACCTGTACATTAAGTTTGATAAACTTTATAAACACCAAAATGGCCATTATTATGAGAATCATGCTAATTTTGCCCCAGTAAGGGAGCTATAACATTTATGTTATGGAAAAGGTATCTAGGACTTCACAAGCTTGTGCAATACTGTGCAAAATGTGATACTGTGCAAAGCCTACTGTCTGCCTAGAGGTACAATATGATATATGAATGATGTGGATGTTACAAGGCACCTTGATGATGTGGACTAGCATCACCCAAGTCAGAAGCTTACTACTAGTTGAGCAAGTTATATGCAATAACACAAAATTTTCATGGCTGGGACTGGCTGAAATGACTGACACAGAAGAGCTCCTATGTCAACAGGAACTCGAAGGTCAGGGCTGTAGCAGGGCCCACAGTGAGCAGTTGTATCAGTGGAGGCACTTGCCAGTTAGGCTAATCATTACATTGTAAAAGCAGTCTACGAGCAGAGTCCACAGTGTACAGTTGCATCTGTAGTGGCTCTCATCAGCTGTTAAGATTTATCATTAAAATGTCATTTATGATTGCATAGGTGCAGGCCGATCTATAGTGCTGTACCATATGGGTGCTGGAAGTAATTAAACTGCCATCTGCCCATAATTGCAGACTTATTGATAACAACTATCTTGTGCAATGCATTAAGTGCACAGTGAACTGTGATGTTAAACTGTGTGCTGTTTACTGCAGGGCAAGTAGTTAAGGATATCCTCTAAATACCACCACTACAGAGCTACATCTACCACTTCTGTACAAGACCATGACTGAGCACCTCCACTGCAGTGAAGGGACATCTCTGAAGACACAAGGTTAGTGGATTTACGAAAAACTGCAAGATGTGATGGATTTGCACATTTTAAATGACAACCTGGAATATACATTTACACTACTACACTGAAAAGCCGAGGTACGTCTTTCCAGCACAAGGAATGTGTTGTAGAGCACATTCGTTTTGTTCATACACAACTCGATGTTATTCTTAAAGATTTGTTTTACTTGTACTTGGAGGTTTTGTCTCCACTGTCAGCAGCATCTTGTGAATGTGTGGGTTGTTCTATCTAATAGAGTGACAGGAGCATCGCTACTAGGTAATCTTCAAATTTTCGTCACATTTGTTCTCGACCCTCAACATCAGGTGACTACACCCATCAACAGCCCCTGGTAACCTCATGAGTAAAGATACTGATGATGACATGCTTTGAATTTTGGGGAAGAAATCAGACATGAGTTTACTCATACAATGAGGTAGGCTCCTCCTAGTTAGCTAATATCACCTCTGTCATAAGGACAGCAATCTGATCCAGATTTATTAACTGTACCAGAGGAAGAAGGTAATGCAACAGTTCTCCTTTCATTAGATGTGTATTAATTAATAATTAATAACAGAGCTAGTTATGCTTAAAATGTACTTTGTCACTGCTCTTTTGTTCAAACTAGTCTGATAGAACTTTACGGTTTCGGTATTTAAACTTGTGTTGGAACCTCATAACTATGATAAGCCTCATACTTTTAAGCTGCATGGAAACATAATTCATCCAAGTATTATCACAGGTAGTACCTCATTATCAACAAAGGAATAATATCTCATCTACTCACATTAACAGCAGATAAAGAGTTTACTTGATTTTAATATCCAGAGAAGGTGTTCATAATCTGTTTCATGGTTTTTTTGCAGTGCTAGTAAGGACAGCACTATGGTAATTGCTTCAGAAGCTTCAGTCCTTTGCAGGAGGAAAATTAAAATTACTTATTTCATAAGTTGGGAAACTATTCTATTTCCATGCCAATTTAAAAATGTTTGAGGGAGTTTATTTAGTTGCCCCTGTGATATGACGCCAAATGAATTCTGCCATGACTGGGAGCTGTATCGCAGATGGATAAGTGTGTAGCATGTAAGTGGCTTCACCTGCCATAGACTGCCGTTGTGTGTGTGAGTTGCATTTGCTGTTGCTTGCAATGTGGCTTCAGCTGCTAGAGTGTGCAGTTGTGTGTGTGTGTGTGTGTGTGTGTGTGTGTGTGTGTGTGAGGTGTATTTGCATGAGAGTGTGTGTGTGTGTGTGTGTGTGTGTGTGTGTGTGTGTGTGTGTGTGTGACTGTTGTCTATTTTCGACAAAAGCCTCATTGACCGAAAGATTATTTGTGACAATCTTTTTGTTATGCCTATCTGCGACTCACCATCTCTGCTGTATGGTGAGTAGCAACTTTCATAATCACCTGGATTTTCCATTGCTTGATTGAACACACAATTGTAAATTTAATGACTGACATATTAAAAAGTATCACCCTAGAGATTGAGTTTTGTACAGAATAAGGTAAAGTACATAGTAAACAATAGAAATACACGCAAAATGTGGCAGACACAGTAAAATAACTACTAAAATACAATGACATTCCTCTAATTATCTTAACTCATTCTGTAGTCATTTCTTTTCCTGTTCTGGCATTTTCTCTTGACTCCCACTAACCTCATATTTCCTGGGCCACTTGGTTTCTTCAGTCTGCTAATCTCTAAAGTTTATCTTTTTCACTGGCTTGGTTCACCAGTACTCTTGTACATGTGCTCAATATTTTTTTCCATTTTCTGATTTTCCTGCTACCTGTCACTTCCTTTCTTACCCTTCTTTCTTATTTTTCTTTTTTCAACACCTTAGTTCACCATTTTAATTTATATTGACACTATCAATGTTTATACACGAAAATGCTTCTGCTTCCAATTTTTCTCATTTATTTATTCTCGCCTTAGTGGTTAGCCTCTTGAAAATGTATTTATTACAACTGTTGGCGCTGTCACATGCATTCACATTACATTTCACTTATGTCTGCTTGTTAACTTCTTTATAATTTTCTCTTTGTATACAGTGCCCCCACAGATACGCAAACAGGCAAACGAGAGTGTGTATATACTAGGCCTATGAAAATCTCTTGACCTGTCTTAAATACCAATGTTTTTCGTGTTCCACTAATGAATAAATACGATGTTCTAAGTGCAGACAGTTCAGAATCACGGACAAAAAATCTCAGTGTAACAGGTAACTGCTCGGAATGATCTGTTGAACAAAAAAGTGCCAGCAGAAACACATTACCATCAAATACCATTAAACGAAAAAATCGTGTGAGAGCAACTTGTAATAAAACTGAATACGAGACAAAAAAGGAAACAGAGAAGAAGAAGGAAGAAATATACATATTATTGAAGAGTCATGGCAAGGGACTGGCTACAAACATGTCTGATATGCAGTCCGAATATAAAGTGACTGGAATTTCGAAACCTGGTGCTCCTCTACGGGAAGTGCTGAAAAACTGTGAAAGTTCTGTGAAAAGCGACGTCAACTGCGTCATAATCAGAGGGGGAAATGATGTCTATAAAAATGAAAGCAGCCTTGCTATAAGAACACTGAAAGAATCGCTAGGAAAAATTTCACAGGCGAAGGTATTTGTTGTAAACATTCCCTACAGACACGACTTAATGGAAGACTCGTGTGTAAACAGAGAAATCATCGCAACAAATCGGAAATTCAGGAAGATTTGTAGCGGTTTTGTGCACACAACTTTCACTGAAGCAATGAATTCAGTAAGAGAGCGTTTTACTAGACATGGACTGCACAGAAACAACCTAGGCAAGAAAGTGCTGGCCAAAGAAATTCTCCAGGTGATAAAGACAGCAGGAGTGGATGCCTATGTAAAAATAGCACTACCTGCAACAGGTTTTCTGCCAATGACAACAGAAAAGAAAAGTGCACCAACAGCATATGAGGAAGAAACATCTGCAGATACACCCTACGATGAAAAAATTACAACTGTGCAAACATGTAAAGCGTCACAGTCACCAGTGGCATTATCAGTAGCAGCAGTGGAAAAGGAAGTAACAGTAGCATCAACAGCAGAAGTTTCACCAGCAACAGTAACTATAGTGCCTCTAAAAGGAGAAATGAGAATTGCAGCAGGAGAAGCAGCATCAAGTGTTACGGGTAGACGGAAAACAGCACCTCCTGTCCGTCTAAATGATTTTTTAGTGGAAGGCAGCAAGATGAAGAAGCCCACGAGATAAGTAGTGTAACAAATTTCATAACACCTCACCAAAACGTTCAATCTAAAATAAACAACAATTATGATCTTAAAATTTGTTATCTGAATGTTCAAGGACTAATAAATAAAGAATTTATTGTAAACAGTTTTGGACTACATAACAAATTTGATATTTTCTGTCTGAGTTAACATTGGGTTACTGAGAGTGTACTTACAGTTGTCAAACTTGTTAACTATAATGTAGCAAATAGTTACTGTAGAAAACTGCATATAAGAGGTGGTGTGGCAATATATATTAATCAGTCATTCAGAAGCTCCATTGTTAAGTCGGACCTAGATTATTTATGTGAGGAACAGAACTTTGAAGCCACTGGTATAGTTATGGACAATCTTAAGTTAGTAATAGTATCCCTTTACAGGTCACCTAAGGGTATCATCAATGTATTTCTAGAAAAATTGGACGTGCTGTTAGATGTACTAAGAGGGACGAGATGGTTGCATTATGACGTAGTAATTGGTGGAGATCTGAATGCAGATTTTGATATAACAACACATAAACGTACTGTGACTGAGCTGAAAAACCTTCTAAGACAGTGCAATTTGCACTCAATCAATAACAGGCCCACAAGAGATAAAGCATGTCTTGACAATATTTTTGTCAACTTTAAAACTACAGAAGAATCATGTGCTGTTACAGCGTTTCCATTTTCAGATCATGACTCTGTATCTTTAAACTATACAAGTAGGTTCTGTATTGATAATAGTAATATTCCTAAGCCTGTCCCAAAAGTTATAATCACCAGACCTGTCACAGATGACAAAATTGTTCAGCTCTGTAAGTCCCTTGCTGAAAGAGACTGGTTCAACCAATGTCATGGTGACACAAGTTATAGTCTTAGTGCTGATTTGTTAGGGAAACTATTATTTGAGAGATTTTTTAAAACATTTCTGACACAATTTAATGACAGCATCCCCATAAAGAAATGCAAATTAACTGACAAAGGCTTTACAAACAGGGCTACAAACAGACAAAATTCATAGTTCACTAAACAATTATCAAATATGAAAAACCAAGTTATGGTGTTGCACAATATATGTAGCAATCAGAAAACAGAATATGCCAGATTAGCCTATATAAAATGCAGGAATGAGTATAAAAAAGCCATCGTGGAAGCCAAAAAAGCACATAATTTCAATACCATTGATAATTCCACAAATAAGTGCAAAGCTGCATGGAAATTAATAAATAGTGTTGCTAAAGATGTAAGAAGCAAAACAATTAATATAAGTCCCCAAAAATTCAATGATTTCTTTATTAAATCTGTTGAAAATGTAGGAAATACTATAATCAAACCCGATATCAGTTCATCAGAGTTACTTTCTAAAAATGTTTGCAGAACACCAACAGACACAGGTACGTTTAGGTTCTCCGAGGTCTCACCTAGTCAAGTCCTAAGCATTGTAAAACGGAAGAAATCTTCAGACAGTATAGATATATATGACATATCCTGTAATTTACTAAAGAAAGTAATAGACTATATTGTGTACCCCTTAACATTCTGTATAAATAAATGCATATCTGAAGGATATTTTCCCGAAGAACTCAAAGTGGCTAGGGTAATTCCAATATATAAAAAGGGAGATAAGGACTTACCTTCCAGTTACAGACCAATCTCCATAGTCCCAGCTTTTTCTAAAATACTGGAATGTGTAATTTACCGACAGCTATCTGTCTATTTTGAAAAATTAGGAATAATTAGTGAATCTCAGTATGGTTTTAGGAAAAAGTTGTCTACTGTGGATGCTATAGACTTTTTAGTCAAATACTTACATCAAGTGTTTGAGGATAAGGGCTATGCTCAACTCACATCTTGTCATCTAAGCAAAGCTTTTGACTGTGTAAAGCATAAGCCACTCCTAGAAAAACTGGAATTCTATGGCATTAGACATAACAGCCTTAAATTAATAAAATCATATCTTCAGAATCGTAAGCAAGTTGTTTGTGTAGGGAGAGAAATGTCGAGTATAGAGCAAGTCAAGGTAGGTGTTCCGCAGGGATCTGTGCTGGGCCCCATTTTGTTCCTGATAATGATAAATGATCTGCCGTCATTTATCAAGTCCACCACTGTGTTGTATGCAGATGATACAACATTTCTTCATGCTAGTGAGGATTTCAATAGCCTTAAAACTTGTGCAGCAAAGACAATTGACCAAGCATCCTATTGGTTCAAGGCAAATGGATTCCTGCTGAATGAAAACAAAACACAGCAGATGGTCTGTAGTCTTAGAGACAAGCTTCTGTCAGATGATCCAAGTTATGTCAAATTTTTGGGGTATACATTGATGATAAATTATCTTGGGGTCAACATGTACAATATATTAGTGGTAAATTGTCAAGAGTTATTTACCTGTTAAGGCGACTTATGGATTGTGTTCCTGAAAAATATGTTAGAACATCCTATTTTTCATTCTTTCAAAGTATAATAACATATGGAATTATTTTGTGGGGGAACTCTAGCTGTGTACATGACATATTAATACTGCAGAAAAAAGCTATTAGGATAATTACTGGTTCTGCATGTAAGGCACACTGTAAACCATTGTTCTGTGAACAGAAAATCATGACTGTTATAAACTATATTCTAATTTATACGAAGAAGAAATTACCAGAAACAAAAACCAGAGAAAATGTACACAGCCACAATACAAGAAGGAATAGGTGCCTCTATATTCCTTACCACAGATTGTCAAAGTCACTCAACAGCTACGAAATCATGGGGTACAAATTATTTAATAATCTTCCTCAATCTGTTCAAGAATTACCTGAACAATTATTCAAACAAACAATTCATGACTGGCTAGTCCTCCACCCATTCTATGACATAAGAGAATTTATCAACTGTAATATAATACTATAATGTTAACAAGAAACCTGTTGTTTCTTTCAAACTATTAATTTATTTTAGTATGTATATGACGTTGTCTATTGCTGCAATGGCCGAATGACAATAAAATTATTATTATTTATTATTATAGTGCCTCTATCACAAAACACTCTTCAGTTTCTCTGAATCCATTCTTCCAAGCCTATTTATTTGACCATTAAGAATCAATGCATCACATTTATTGCTATTTCCTTTGTCATTCAATTATCGAACAAAGAAAAATGGATTATTCAAACTTTAATAATAATTTTGAAAGCTCAGGTATCAAATTTTGGTTATTAGTATGTTTACTTTCTATACTACTGCATTACAGCTTCTGGTTTTGTCCTGGCAGTATACAAGATATGAGCACATACATGTACTAAGATGCAATTTTTTTTACATGGTATTTCATCATGAATATGAAAACAGATGGTCATCAAAACTTACCTACTATGCCAAGGAAGACAACTAATCCCACAGTAATTCCTGTTATTGATGCAGCATCCAGACCTTCAGGAGGGATGGTTGTAGCTGATAATCTTCCAGCTGACTTCACACTGGGGATCGAGTATGATATGTTTATTGATCTGCTTGCAGTGGCACTGGTTTCACTGCTGTTCCCTGAAGGTGGTTGATGTTTCTGAGAAGAATCAATAGTTGATGGTGATCTGTAACCCATACTGCTATCTGTAATATCAACTAACTTCTTTTTTTGAAATGGCAATGTCAGTCTTGATTGCGAAAACATGCTGAAGTCTTTCACGCTTTTACGATTTCTGTCACTGGAAGTATTGTTCAGCTGAATATTACTTGCAGTTCTGCTGGAATCATCACTGCCAGGCACAAAGTTAAACCTACCATCATTTCCACAAGTGCTATTTACTGATGATCTGTTCACACAGTCCGCTGTCTGTACAGTTTCTGAATCCCCAAGGGTAATGACAGACCTCTTGTTCTTCTTCAAACTATGAGAATTTTTGTTTTGGAAACCATACTGAAATTCACTGTCCACTTTGTTAAAACTTTCACTTTTTGTGTTTGAATTTATGTTGTACAAAAATACACTTTTGTCTCCAACTTTCTTTAATACTGGGGCATTTGCACTTGTTTCAAACACATTCTTCCATATGGCTGCAGTATTTACAACTTGTAAACTTGGATGTTCCTTATTTGGGTTCAATAGTTTGTCTGGGTCAGCAGAAAGTGGAGTAGTGAATTGTTCATGGAAGACACTTGCTTTCCTACTGAAATCACTGCGACTGTGCCCATTATTAGACTGTACAGAATTAAGCTCTAATAGATCCAGTTCACCACTTGAAATAGCTCTTTTATGGACAAATGTAACTCCTGGTCGATTTACAATAGCAACAGAATTCTCTTTCTTCACAGCCTTTGGATCTTGGTAACTGGATATGGCTTGTACATGCTTTTTCAAGAACGTCTGACTAGATGGTAGTAAGACTTTGTACACATCTTCCTCTTCTGTCTCCTTGGTTCCAGATGTTACATTCAGCAACGGTAAAAAGAGCAGCAACAGCATAACTGCAAACAGTAAAAATATTAGTAACTACAGAAGAAAAAAATTAGTTTCAATAAAGCACAAGAGCAGAAATAAATTCTGCCACTCTAGCACAACCCTATTGAAAATCTTTAATGTTACACACAAAATCAAGTTAACATAACACTACACAAAGTTACAAATTCTTTTCATTGCAAATGCCTCAAATGGTTCTTTAGCATGGAAGGAAATCGGACAACAAACATGAATATTTTTAAATTAGGGCTACCAGAGAGTACCAAATATAAATTAATGAAGAATACATAATGTTTTTATGTCTTCATATATGCAAATGGTGTATCTGAATGCACAACCCAATCTATGCTATGTTCCTACTTTATAAGCTTAGGAGTAATGTCAGCCAAAACTTACTGCTGCATTCCTATTTTGCTTATACCCACCCCCATCTTTCATATGGTATTCTGCTCTGGGGAAATTCTCCCAATTCAATATCAATTTTCAGATGGCAAAAAAAAGCTCTTCAATGTATAGTGGGTTTATCTCCTAGTGATACATGCAGGGAACATTTCAAAAAACTTAACATCATGACAGTTCCTTATTTGTACATCTATTATTGCTTACTACACGTAAAAGAAAACATAGCTCAATATCCCCTTAGGTCATCTGTCCACACCCACAATACAAGACGAAACCACACAATTGATCTGCCATACTCTAGACTGTCTGAGATACATTATAGTTATAAATTTGTAGGCCTCGAACTGTTTAATATGCTACCTAAAATTGTACAAACAGTATCTAAAAGTAAATTTAAGACAACATTGGGTCAATGGCTCAAAGGTAAACCATTTTACTCAGCTGATGAATTTAAAGATTGTAATATGGCAGATTTGCTGTTTTAACATAGAGAAAGGTACCTCTGCCTGTAGTAGGACCTAAATTTGTATCAATAGCTTACGATAATGACATAGTGTCATCAACATGAATACTCCCTGCTTAATATGAATCTGTATAATGTTTTCCTTTTTATTGTAAAATTAATAATATATAAAATTCCAAATGTGTGCTATTGCACTACACTAAATTTCATATGATTTATATATACATTGTTATGAGAATATAACCATCTTCATACTGTAATTGAACTTACTGACGAAGCCCATTGTATATGAAAATCCTGAACGGCTAATAAAGATTCTTATTCTTATTAAGGTTGTTATGTTTTGTAGCTCTAAGTTCTTCCTCCTTTTCACACGCACACTGTTGTTTAGTGAGACTCATGTGACTAAAACAACTTATGAGTGTCAGGTAATTTTCTGTTTTGTGACAAATGTTTAAATACTGTACTTTTTTAAACAAAGAAAGTATCTAACATACATAAGAAGACGAAGAAAACATTACATCCAACAAGACAACGACTAGAACATTGGTAACCCACATGCACAACTAAGATTCATTCATCAAGTTCTGCACATTCTATTATGAAGTAGAACTTTCAAGGATGTTAAAGTAAACAGAATGTATGATAGCAAAGTGATGTATTAGATGAATTAGACATTTGGTGCCACAGAACTGACATGTTGTTTTTTTAACAATGAGGTATTCAGTGACTAATATTTGAATGGATGGATATGGCGAAACAGTTTCAAATGTCACCAGTGTACTTATAGGTGAATAACTGTCACTGTATATAAGGAAGGAACCAGACAAATTCTAAATAGTCGGCAACTACTGGTTTTGATGTGAACCGTAAGTTTTATGTCTATTCTTCAAGCACCGATTTACCTGCAGTATTGTTAAAGCAACTAGGAATATCAGAGTATTTGGACCAAATGAAGTAAATGAACAAATCATGCAATTTTAAAGAGTGGAATTGACTTTGCTTTGATCAGTGATATATATGCTGCTCTGTTATAAGTACTGTACTTAAGCATAAAATTTTCCACGAAGTTATCATACTCAGTTTGTACAATACCACCAAATAAATATGAGAGTGTATTACAAACTTAGCTAAAATACAGCAAATTCTATTCAACTGAAGATTTCCTAGAAAAAAATCTTTATAATATATGTGTTTCACAAGTATTAAAGAGAATCTTAAAATTCTTAACTAAGCTAGTTATTTTCTGTGTATGTAGTTGATTATTGTATAAAACTTGACTATAATGTAAACTTTGGTAAAGTCAATTGTTTGGACAGTTCTGATAGGTGAATAATGATTTATTCTGTTCTATTCTGGTCAGAACTTTGTCAGTGTTTTGGTGGCTTTTATTTACTAGTTATTCTTAAATATTAATGAAACACTGAACGATCATGAATGTTGCACTCTACTACATGAACCATATTTATGAGTTAAGTGTCCTAGACTGTCACAACAAATCATGTTTTAGTGTTTCACAACTTAATGAAACAATGAATGATCATGTTTGCTGCACTCTACTAGATAGAAAGTGTTTATAAGTTAAGCATCTCAAACTGGCTAGAAGAAATCAAGTTTCAGTGTTTCACAACCTCACTAAGATCCATGTGCCTCATGTATAATTCACATCAGTAGACATACTCTTCTATATAATACGTCTTTAGACCTCTGATTAATTGATTACAACACTTTAAGGTACATGAGAATGCTGGCTTTCTCAGCAAATCTTGATGATAAAATCTTCTCGAGTTGACAGTCACGTCAATACATCATTCTCCAGCAACGTTTCAGCAAATTTCTTACTTGCCATCTTCAGGCAATGTGTTGGGTTCATGAATCATCTGGGTCTTTATAACTACTGGGTCATGGGCTTCTTGCATCCTTGGCATTGGTCAGACTAATCAGGTGTGAGTGGAATCAGCGTAGCAGCGTGTGGTAGGTGGGAGCCGTGGGTGGTGGGTTCCACTGTCTTGTCTCGGTGCGGCCTGTTTCTTCCGTCAGTTGCCCCTGTCCTGCCTCCATGGATTTGCTCTCATTTTATTCTTGCTAATTTGTGTCCCAAGCAGTGCTAAGTTCAAAGCCACTATCCCTACTGACCAGGTTATCTCTAATGCCTCTTTAATAATTGAGTCCCAGAAACCATTCGCTCTACACAGCATCTAGGTTTGTTCCATTTGAAACATGTATTCTTCACGGAGGCTGTTCTCCGCTACCGCAGATTTTTCCTTTTGTCTGAGGCAAACACTTCTCATATGCTCGGAGATGCATTGTGTGATGTAAGGCTGCATCGGTCCAGTATACTATGTTCCATATTCAGAGGAAATGCTGTAGACACCCAGTGTTCTGAGACTCAAGTTATCCTTCATTGAGACCAGCATGTTCCTGATTTCTGATGGAAGATGGTTTTGATCTTGATCGTCTGGCAATCTTTGCCGTGGGCAGCCCCACGTATGGAAGCAATGCCAGGCCCTTGTTGTCCTCGACGTACTGTAGGTCATCTTTCTTCTTGCTAATTTTGAGGGCATGTCTAATCTGCATTCCAGTGTAGCCATTTTTCTGAAAGGCTCTCAGTAGGTAGATTGTCCTTGTTGCGTGTCATGCACTCTGTGGACAAGGGCAGTGAGCATGGATTTCCATTGTGCTGGGTGGTGGAAGCTGTGGGTGTTGAGGTACAGGTTCTTGTGTGTTTTCTTTCAGTAGACCAAGTGTCTCAGCGTGCCATCTGTTTTCTTCTTTATTAGGATATTGAGGAAGGTTAGGCACTCATTTTCTTCTAATTTCATTGTGAACTTGATGTTCTCATGTATGCTGTTCAGATGGTTGAGAAATCCTTTTAGGGTGTCCTCTCGCTGTGTGGCTTTTTGCTTTCTTACAGATAAATCTCTGCAGTCTTGGTACACTTGAAATCCCCATGCCACAGTACCTTAGCAAGCCGTTAGAGGAACCAAAACAAAACAACATAGCCCATTTATAAAGTTGAGTATTATGCTTGCTGTAGCCAGACACAGAGAATGAGACATGTTCTCACTGCCGCAATTAGTGCACATACTTGCAGCAAGTAGGAAGTACACAGCAATGGGCCAGAGATAAACCCTCTTCTATGATGCCATGTCACATGCTGTGATACCGTCATCTCTGGAGCAGGATAAAGTTCCATGCACAGAGACAACTCATTCTGGCATTCTTCCCTACATGCTCATCAAATATGCACTGGTTATTGCACTATCAACAAATTGCACTGTGAACCTGGATTATATTTGTTATTTGTCTCTGGCTGAGATTCACACAGCATTACAACAGACTTGAGCCTAACATAAGGAGCCGGCCGCAGTGGTCTCGCGGTTCTAGGCGCGCAGTCCGGAACCGCGCGACTGCTACGGTTGCAGGTTCCAATCCTGCCTCGGGCATGGATGTGTGTGATGTCCTTAGGTAGTTAGGTTTAAGTAGGGGACTGATGACCACAGCTGTTAAGTCCCACAGTGCTCAGAGCCATTTTTGAACATAAGGACTTGCAAAATTTCAGTGTTGATCCTTTATGTAAGTGCAACCAGCAAGAAGCTTCTGCTGCGCACCGAATTCTTTAATCCGGACAGAATTTGTAACTAAAGTTTTTATTCAAATAAAGGGAATAGATAGACTGTTCCAACAGTATGGTGGCATTTGAAGTGTACAATGCTGCAGCAATCCATACTGGGTTGGTGGGAGTGTACGGCAACAATGCAACATCATATGACACTCGTTAGGTGGCACAGATGGTCTTAGGTTCCATTGTGCTCAAACAAGTCTGAATGACAAAGAACATTGTGGTTGACCATTTCTCTGTGACGAACCAGGAATTGTAAGGGGATGCCCCAGTGCTCGAAGACTGGTACCTCACAAATGAAGTGATAAAACGCCTCATTTCCTGGCTGCCTATTTGTGCTAGACCTGTTTACTATTGTAGTCACCTTGGCCTGTTTCCACTTGCAGGGGACAGGTATTTTAGTTCAGTCTAAAGACAATGAGCCCATCTTCCCATAATCCTCCAAAATTGGTGGCAGTAGGTGTTAACTAGGCTGACTGTAAGGATGAATAATTTCCCCATGATAGTCCAAGAAGCAGTACCTTACAGAAGCTCTATCAGCAAACACATGAAAATGCCTACATTCTGCCTCTGCTTCAAATTGGCTGGAGGCCTGAATGTTAAATAATTTTGTGAAGTCGTCTGGAGTTCACAAGATTGAGGAGCCGGCTGGCTCCCTTTGTCTAGTGAAGCAGTGTTGTGGCCCCTGGGGTGGATGTAGTGTATTTCAGAAGTTGGGAGCAGGTGATCCATGGTCATCAATCAAGTTATTTCTTGCTATTTTGGGAAATTTACAGATTCTGTGATTGTGTCCTTGTGCACAGGTGTGTTTAGTGAATGAGACAGACTTGGCAAGGTTTTCATTCACACCAATAAGTTCTATGTCTGAACGTGCTTTCTTTTCAAGTTGATGGCGTAGCCGAAGCTGGTAGCCCAATAAAATAAAAATTTGGAAATTTAGACAGTTGAAATGTGTTTAATTTGACATTCCGTACTGCTAGACGTTTCTTCACTTTACACAAGGCATGGAATCACCTTCTCGAAATAACCAACATTCAAATGCCATTTCTGAATGAGGAACCGTTACATACAAAATGTACGTAGCGTTACTCATCTCACTTACTGAACTGACATCATTTGGTTCCAGTAATTTGGACATAGAGGAATTATGGGCAAGGTGTAAAGAGACTGTAAATCGTGCTCTAGAGAACGATGTGCCAAGTAAAGTGGATTACGGATGGAAAACACCCACCGCGGTTCAATAACGAAATTTAGAAAATGCTGAGGAAGCAATGACCGTTGCATTCCCGGTTCAAACAAGAACGCGGTAATGACAACAGGCAAAATTTAACAGTATTCTTGCATCTGAAAAAATATCGATGCTACCGTCATATCTTAGCAATAGATCTTGCCAAGAAGCCGAGATAATTCTGGTCCTTTGTAAAACCGCGAAGTGCGACTGAGGCTTGTCGCAATTGCTTTGGCAATAGAAGATAGCGAAAATAAAGCCGAAGTTTTAAATTTCGCATTTACGAAATCGTTAACGCAGGAGAATCGCACAAGCATACCGTCGTTTGACAATTGAACGTGCTCCCCTATGGACGACAGAGTAATAAGCATCCCTGGCGCAGAGAAAGAACTGAAAGCAAATAAGTCGCCAGGTCCGGATGAAATCCCAATTCGGTTTTACAAAGAGTCCTTTACGGCATTAGCTTGCATTTATCACAATCTCTCGCCAGCGCAAAATCTCAAGTTACTGGAAAAATCGCAGGCGACTCCTGTATACAAGGGTTGGAACTTTAATAGTGGCAACTATTTATTTACAGCTCGTACAAAATAAATACGTTTTCCAAAATTTTACTGACCTTCAGAGTAATTACCAGCATTGTGCACAACCCGTTGCCAGCGATGTGGAAGTCGTAGGATACTCTTAGCAGTCCTGTTGAGTTGATAGTTCGAGCGGTGCGGTCTATTGCCCGGCGAATTTGTAGCAGTTCTGAAGCGAATGCCATGAAGTGTTCCCTTCAGTTTAGAAATCGAGTTGAACTTACGAGGGTCAGGGAAGTGCAGTAGGTGGTATAGCACTTAGCATCCCCATCAGTCAAACAAATCAGCAACAGCTTGCTCTGTACGTGCTTTAGCATTGTCCTGCAAAACGATGGTCAGCTCCGGCAGAAAGTGTCATCACTTCTGTCTCAATGCTGTTCATTTTTGGAACACAACCTACGACCAGCTTAGAGGAAGACGTGCTGACACTTTCTGTAGGACCTGACCATAATTTTGCAGGACAATGCTTAAGCACGTCCAGTGCAAGCTGATACCGATTTGTTTGACTGATGGGGATGTTAAGTGCTATACCACCTACTGCACTCCCCTGACTTAAGCACTCGTGAGTTCAACTCGATTTCTAAACTGGAGGAAACACTTCAAGGCATTCGCTTCAGAACTGCTACAAATTCGTCGGCCAATAGACCGCGCCGCTCGAACTGTCAACACGACTGGACTGCTAAGAGTATCCTACGACTTCCACATAGGTGGCAACGGGTTATACACAATGCTGGTGACTACTATGAAGGTCAGTAAAACTTTGAAACACGTATGTATTTTGTACGAGCTGCAAATAAATAGTTACCACTTTTAAAGTTCCAACCCTCGTATAGGGAAGGTACAAGACGGGCCCGCAAAATCACAGACCAATATCCGTAACATCGATCTGCTGCAGAATCCTTGGAATATATTCTTAGTTGCAATACAATAAGTTTTTTGAGACCGAGAAGGTTACGTGCGCGAATCATCATGGTTTTAGAAAACATGGCTAGTGCGAAACTCAGCTTGACCTTTCCTCACATGTGATGCTGCGAACCAAGACGGAGGGCAAACAGGTAGAGCCCCTGTCTCTAGACTTCTGGAAAGCTTCTGACACGGCACCCCACTGCAGATTGTTAGTGAAGGTACGAGTATAAGGAATAGGTTCCCAGATACGTGAGTGGCTCGAAGAGTTCTTGAGTAATAGAACCCAGTATGTTGTCCTCGACGGCGAGTGTTCACTAGAGATAAGGGTATCTTTTCGACGATCACTATAGGGAATACTTAGAGAACCAGCATTTGAAGCTGACAGCACTGCCACCAACGTACATATCGCGTAAGGATCACGAAGGTAAGGTAGGGGAAATTAGGGCTCATAAGGAGGCGTACAGACAGTCGTTTTTCCCTAGCTCTATTTGCGAGTCAGACATGAAAGGAAATGACTAGTAGTGGTACAAACCCTCCGCCACACACAGTACGGTTGCTTCTGGACTATGTATGCATGTAGATGTTTCTGTACCTGCTTCATGCTGGTGCGCTTTGCCGGTATAGTTAATCATTTGCATATCCAAGTATATTGTACACCTCATGCTAATGTGATATTTGTTGCGTGCAAGTTGGCTACACGGTGTTGGATTTTAAACTGCCAACATTGTAAAGTAATTCCAAATGCAAACAGGCCTTTTGTGTGCCTAGCCTTCATCGCTTAGGCGAGTACCACCAAACAAACTTTAAGGTTTCGAGTCCCATTGCAATGTATGTTCGTCGTCTTCCGGCAGTAGCCAGGGACGATGATTATCGTAAAACAGGTATCTAAAGCCTAATGTTTCCAAATTCGAGTCCAGTACCTTAACAGTTGAGTCACCCGCTTGGTTTCGAGGAGTTGGTAACAATGTAGTGCGAAGAGCAATTGACAGCATAGCAGATGAAGTACACTACTGGCCATTAAAATTGCTACACCACGAAGATGACGTGCTAAAGACGCGAAATTTAACCGACAGGAAGAAAAATGCTGTGATATGCAAATGATTAGCTTTTCAGAGCATTCACAGAAGGTTGGCGCCAGCGGCGACACCTACAACGTGCTGACATGAGGAAAGTTTCCAACCGATTTCTCATACGCAAACAGCAGTTGACCGGCGTTGCCTGGTGAAACATTGTTGTGATGCCTCGTGTAAGGAGGAGAAATGTGTACCATCACGTTTCCGACTCTGATAAAGGTCGGATTGTAGCCCATCGCAATTGCAGTTTATCGTATCATCTACATCTACATCTACATCTACATGACTACTCTGCAATTCACATTTAAGTGCTTGGCAATGGGTTCATCGAACCACAATCATACTATCTCTCTACCATTCCACTCCCGAACAGCGCGCGGGAAAAACGAACACCTAAACCTTTCTGTCGAGCTCTGATTTCTCTTATTTTATTTTGATGATCATTCCTACCTATGTAGATTGGGCTCAACAAAATATTTTCGCATTCGGAAGAGAAAGTTGGTGACTGAAATTTCGTAAATAGATCTCGCCGCGACGAAAAACGTCTTTGCTTTAATGACTTCCATCCCAACTCGCGTATCATATCTGCCACACTCTCTCCCCTATTACGTGATAATACGAAACGAGCTGCCCTTTTTTTGCACCCTTTCGATGTCCTCCGTCAATCCCACCTGGTAAGGACCCCACACCGCGCAGCAATATTCTAACAGAGGACGAACGAGTGTAGTGTAAGCTGTCTCTTTAGTGGACTTGTTGCATCTTCTAAGTGTCCTGCCAATGAAACGCAACCTTTGGCTCGCCTTCCCCACAATATTATCTATGTGGTCTTTCCAACTGAAGATGTTCGTGATTTTAACACCCAAGTACTTGGTTGAATTGACAGCCTTGAGAATTGTACTATTTATCGAGTAATCGAATTCCAACGGATTTCTTTTGGAACTCATGTGGATCACCTCACACTTTTCGTTATTTAGCGTCAACTGCCACCTGCCACGCCATACAGCAATCTTTTCTAAATCGCTTTGCAACTGATACTGGTCTTCGGATGACCTTACTAGACGGTAAATTACAGCATCATCTGCGAACAACCTAAGAGAACTGCTCAGATTGTCACCCAGGTCATTTATATAGATCAGGAACAGCAGAGGTCCCAGGACGCTTCCCTGGGGAACACCTGATATCACTTCAGTTTTACTCGATCATTTGCCGTCTATTACTACGAACTGCGACCTACCTGACAGGAAATCACAAATCCAGTCGCACAACTGAGACGATATCCCATAGGCCCGCAGCTTGATTAGAAGTCGCTTGAGAGGAACGGTGTCAAAAGCTTTCCGGAAATCCAGAAATACGGAATCAACCTGAGATCCCCTGTCGATAGCGGCCATTACTTCGTGCGAATAAAGAGCTAGCTGCGTTGCACAAGAACGATGTTTTCTGAAACCATGCTGATTACGTAGCAATAGATCGCTCCTTTCGAGGTGATTCATAATGTTTGAATACAGTATATGCTCCAAAACCCTACTGCAAACCGACGTCAATGATATAGGTCTGTAGTTCGATGGATTACTCCTACTACCCTTCTTAAAAATTGATGCGACCTGCGCAATTTTCCCATCTGTAGGTACAGAGCTATCGGTGAGCGAGCGGTTGTATATGATTGCTAAGTAGGGAGCTATTGTATCAGCGTAATCTGAAAGGAACCAAATCGGTATACAATCTGGACTTGAAGACTTGCCCGTATCAAGTGATTTGAGTTGCTTCGCAACCCCTAAGGTATCTACTTCTAATAACTCATGCTAGCAGCTGTTCGTGTTTCAAATTCTGGAATATTCCATTCGTCTTCCCTGGTGAAGGAATTTCGGAAAACTGCGTTCAATAACTCCGCTTTAGCGGCACAGTCGTCGGTAACAGTACCATCGGCACTGCGCAGCGAAGGTGTTGACTGCGTCTTTCCGCTTGTGTACTTTACATACGACCAGAATTTATTCGGATTTTCTACCACATTTCGAGACAATGTTTCGTTGTGGAACCCATTAAAGGCATCTCGCATTGAAGTCCGTGCCAAATTTCGCGCGTCTGTAAATTTTAGCCAATCTTCGGGATTTCGCGTTCTACTGAACTTCGCATGCTTTTTCCGTTGCCTCTGCAACAGCGTTCGGACCTGTTCTGTGTACCATGGGGGATTAGTTCCATCTCTTTCCAATTTATGAGGTATGAATCTCTCAATTGCTGTTGTTACTATATCTTTGAATTTGAGCCACATCTCGTCTACATTTGCATAGTCAGTTCGGAAGGAATGGAGATTGTCTCTTAGGAAGGCTTCTAGTGACACTTTATCCGCTTTTTTAAATAAAATTATTTTGTGTTTGTTTCTGGTGGATTTGGAAGAAACGGTATTGAGCCTAGCTACAACGACCTTGTGATCACTAATCCCTGTATCAGTCATGATGCTGTCTATTAGCTCTGGATTGTTTGTGGCTAAGAGGTCAAGTGTGTTTTCGCAACCATTTACAATTCGCGTGGGTTCGTGGACTAACTGCTCGAAATAATTTTCTGAGAAAGCATTTAGGACAATCTCGGAAGATGTTTTCTGCCTACCACCGGTTTTGAACAAGTATTTTTGCCAACATATCGAGGGAAGGTTGAAGTCCCCACCAACTATAACCGTATGAGTGGGGTATTTATTTGTTACCAATTCGCACTGAGTATCTACTTCGACTTCACTACAAGATAAACCACTACTGACAGACACAAACACTCCACCACCAATTCTGCCTAATCTATCTTTCCTGAACACCGCCTGAGACTTCGTAAAAACTTCTGCAGAACTTATTTCAGGCTTTATCCAGCTTTCTGTACCTATAACGATTTCAGATTCTGTGCTTTCTATTAGCGCTTGTAGCTCAGGGACTTTCCCAGCACAACTACAACAATTTACAACTACAATTCCGACTGTACCTTGATCCAAGCACGTCCTGTATTTGCCATGCACCCTTTGAGATTGCAGCCCACCCCGCACTTTCCCGAGGCCTTCTAACCTAAAAAACCGCCCAGTCCACGCCACACAGCCTCCGCTACCCGTGTAGCCGCCAGCTGAGTGTAGTGAACTCCTGACCTATTCAGCGGAACCCGAAACCGCACCTCCCTATGGCGCAAGTCAAGGAATCTGCAGCCAACACGGTCGCAAAACCGTCTGAGCCTCTGATTCAGACCCTCGACCCGGCTCTGCACCAAAGGTCCGCAGTCGGTTCTGTCAACGATGCTGCAGATGGTGAGCTCTGCCTTCATCTCGTAAGCAAGACCGGCAGCCTTCACCAAATCAGATAGCCGCTGGAATCCAGAGAGAATTTCCTCAGATCCAAAGCGACACACGTCATTAGTGCCGACATGTGCCACCACCTGCAGCTGGCTGGCTTCATGGCATCCGGAAGGACCCTTTCCACATCAGGAATGACTACACCCGGAATGCACACGGAGTGCACACTGGATTTCTTCCCCTCCTTAGCCGCCATATCCCTAAGGGGGCCCATTACGCGCCTAACATTGGAGCTCCCAACTACCAGTAAGCCCACCCTCCTTGCGATTGCCCGGACCTTGAAGGCTGAGAATGAACCTCTGAAACAGGGCAGGCAGCTGCATCTGGCTCAGCCAGAGACAGTGCCTGAAACCTGTTTTGTCAGACGCACCGGGGAGGCTTTCTGATCAGCCTCCGGGGACGTCTTTCGTTGGCTGCTACGCCTTGGAACGACCTCCCAATCAACCACAGGCGAGAGCTCAGCCCCACTGCGGGCAGCAACCGGGGCAACCACAGCGGCACACCGATCTGGGGACAGACGGGACGAGGTTGACATCCCCGTGATACCCAAGTCCGGCTCCCCACAGTGGTGCCCATTGGCAACAGCCTCAAGCTGCGCGACCGAAGTCAGCGCCGCTTGCAGCTGTGAGCGAAGGGATGTCAACTCTTGTCCTCATCCGAACACAGCAAATCACAGTCCCTGTCCCTGCTCGCGTTGGTCGAGATCCAATGACTGTTGCAGAATATGGAATCGGTGGGATCAGGAGGGTGATACGGAACGCCGTGCTGGATCCCAACGGCCTCGTATCACTAGCAGTCGAGATGACAGGCATCTTATCCGCATGGCTGTAACAGATCGTGCAGCCACGTCTCGATCCCTGAGTCAACAGATGGGGACGTTTGCAAGACAACAACCATCTGCACGAACAGTTCGACAACGTTTGCAGCAGCATGGACTATCAGCTCGGAGACCATGGCTGCGCTTACCCTTGACGCTGCATCACAGACAGGAGCGCCTGCGATGGTGTACTCAACGACGAACCTGGGTGCACGAATGGCAAAACGTCATTTTTTCGGATGAATCCAGGTTCTGTTTACAGCAACATGATGGTCGCATCCGTGTTTGGCGACATCGAGGTGAACGCACATTGGAAGCGTCTATTCGTCATCGCCATACTGGCGTATCACCCGGCGTGATGGTATGGGGTGCCATTGGTTAAACGTCTCGTTCACCTCTTGTTCGCATTGACGGCGCTTTGAACAGTGGACGTTACTTTTCAGATGTGTTACTACCCGTGGCTCTACCCTTCATTCGATCCCTGCGTAACCCTACATTTCAGCAGGGTTATGCACCACCGCATGTTGCAGGTCCTGTACGGGCCTTTCTGGATACAGAAAATGTTCGACTGCTGCTCTGGTCAGCACATTCTCCAGATCTCTCACCAATTGAAAACGTCTGGTCAATGGTGGCCGAGCAACTGGCTCGTCACAAGACGCCAGTCACTACTGTTGATGAACCGTGGTATCGTGTTGAAGCTGCATGGGCAGCTGTACCTGTAAACGCCATCCAAGCTCTGTTTGACTCAATGCCCAGGCGTATGCCCAGGCGTATGAAGGCCGTTATTACGGCCAGAGGTGGTTGTTCTGGGTACTGATTTCTCAGCATCTATGCACCAAAACTGCGTGATAATGTAATCACATGTCAGTTCTAGTATAATATATTTGTCCAATGAACACCCATTTATCATCTGCATTTCTTCTTGGTGTAGGAATTTTAATGTCCAGTAGTGTAATTAACAGTGTTATGTGTATATTAGGCGAGAACATGCCTTTAGAGTAGAAGCCAGTTTGGCTAGTGGAGTAGATAACAGGGTGTCGCTCGTAGCACGTAAAGCGCGACCGCGGCACGGTGTGCGGGCGTAGAGCCAGTATCGATTGCGCAGCCTCCCCCGGGGCGGACAAGGCGCGAAGCGACTATGCGCGCTTCGCGGTGCTTAGACTGCACAGCGTTTGCCGCATGTCCGTCTTGGTCCGCTAGCAAACGAGGCACACCGGTAACTACTGGTTAGTGTTTTGCGCATTAAACAACTGACAAATCCGTCACTTTCGTCGTAATAATTCAGGTTCTTTCAAAAAGATTCACCCAACTTCACACGACGAGTCTGACTATCGTCAGAATTACTGTCGTGCGCCTGGTGGTGGGGCAGATGTAAATGAAAACTTCGATCCCCAACGTAATTGTAAAAAGTACCTCAAGATTGCACGTGAACGCATGTAAAAGATATATTCTGGTGTTATCAGATGGTTTCTTTGAAAATAAAAACGTCGGAATCCAATGCGTAAGCCAAAATTTACCCCAAGTTTATATCTTCATTAATGTCGGAGATAGTTTCGTGAAATCGAATTACTCTGTTAGGAACAGACTCTATGAACCCCCTTACTTAGAATATACAGTCAGTTTAATTTTTCCTTGTCTGTTTCCCACTTCCTTTAGTATTTCTCACTCGCATGCACGTGACGTGATAGGTGACGAAGCGGAAGGTATGCCGACGTATCAGTCTGCTTAAACACTACAATATTCCTTGCCGGGTCGCTATAACATCCCAAAAGGGCTTATTAGCTTATTTCAACAATTATTGTTGCTCGCTTTTCGCGCGAGGTCAGGGTAGTAGTTTATTATCAGTGAGAGTCATAGACGCTTCTGGTTCATAATTTTTACATGGCCGCAGTTCAACTGTCCACTACTTCTCGTAAAGGAATATTATTAAGAAAAAAGAGCTCTTGCTTATATTATGTCGACAGGAGAAAGAGAGACGTTTTGTTCTCGGTTTCATGACATTGCATCGTACCAGAGTTACTGGACGTTCAATAAATTTGTAATTTACTCTTCTCATTATGTAGTTATACTTAGTTACTGATAAACATATTGTATGGAAATTTCGCATATGGTGGGATGGCAAAACGTTTAGCAGATTGATTGTTGTGCGCATTGAGCCTGCAATTATCGTGTGATAGGTTTTTCACAGCCTAATTAAAAATAAATAATGGTGCTAACAGTCAGTCCGATAAATAGTACACCGCACTGCACATCGCTGGAATACGTTGCCAACCACAATAAGAAGGCAGGAAAAATAACTAAAAAATTAAAAATAAATATCGTAGACATGAAATCTCAGTAAATAATGTAAGTAGCTCTCTAAGACAATTCGCAGGAGAAGGTGTAATTCGTTTAGAAATAGTTTCTGAGAACCCTGTAGTTTTGGGAAGACTTATTAATGGCTGGTGCAATGGCCTATACCCAACCTCTACGTAAAACAATGCAACGTCACACAAGTCCAACCTCTACGTAAAAAAATGCAACGACACACAAGTAACTAGTTGAAAGCCTCTAGGGTTGTTAAAAACGTCAATAAAAACCAATCACACTTGCCGCGTATCTCGCACTGATCATACAATGTGAAACAAATAAATAAATAAATAAAAATGAAGCGACAAAGCGGTATTATAATAGGAGAGCGAAATTGAAAATCTTAATTTTTCGAGAGAAATTCGAGGCAATATAATCTACGAAAGAGTCATAATGGCCACAAGGAAATTTATGAGCATGCTGCAGCATTCGTTTCAGGTTTGTTTAGTTTGCACGAGTGCCAAAGTGCATTCCATTAGCTAAATGAGAAACAGGAAATGTTGGCCTCCGACAAATTGTCTAGGTAGACAAAATAAACAACATATTCTCCCTAAACATATATCATACGTTAACTATGTTCATAATATTAGAGAAAATTCACCAAACGTCAAGATTTCGTAGGCAAGTGATTTAGCCGAAATCTGACTGCCGGTGGAACCGGAAGCGTGCCACGTAATCTACTGTCGAGCGCCCCTGTCATACATCATAGGCAGCTTTTGAGTGCACTAGCCAGTGGGCGAATGCCAAAAGTAGTAAAGAGAAGCAATAAGCAGTGTATTATTGGTCTCCATTCGCCAAACAAACATGAATCTCTGTGGTGCGAAGTCGGCTCTAATGCGCAACAGGATACTACGGTTGTAAAACGCGAGAAATGTGTTAGATCGATAACCATTTAAATCCTTTGCTCTACAATAACTACGACAAACTATGATGAGGGCTCATGACTCCACAACAGAAAGACATGGAAGTATGACCTGTTTGAAGCACCTGTTACTCTAGAAACTCAGGATGAATTTTAACTTACGCATCGAAACTAAACTGTTCACCTCGGCGTCAGTTGTATATTGCAGGTTCATGTGATTTCGCATTTGCAAGTGAGTCTGTTTTTTATTGCTGGTGAGCAGTATTCAAGTCAGAGTCATTTATGTATCCATCGTACCTCTAAATTATTTCACAATAATGACTGGATGGTTCCTTCAATTACATTACGAACGATTTGTCCCTAATTTTTTTCGGTTTCGTCACTCCTACATCTTTAAGGTGTTATACGACGACAAGAGGTTAAACAACAAATCTCGTACCAAGCAAGAGTGTGCAGAAGTTAAGCTACTGGGCTCACATCCAGGAGGAGTGGGCTTCAATCCCCGTACAGTCTTCCTGATTGTGTTTTTCTGTTATTTCCGTAAAGTGGTTTTAAATGATATCGGATAGTCTCTTTAAAACGGTCTCGGTTGAGTCAGCCCCACGAACTTCTTCAGTTGATCTAATGCTACGTCTTTAATGATCTACATGTAGACGTGATTGTAAACCCCGACCTTCTTTCCTTCTGAACTTTTTTTTTTCCCTTCCACGCAGCGCATATATATTTTCTTTTTGTCATTTAATCAGACGTCACGTGTTCTATTTTCCAATACTATTACTCTCTCTGTAAATAACAGTACTACTCAATTTTTCCATGTTTTGACACAGTATAAATCAACTTTGCGTTCTGACTTACGGCAGGACTGGTCATGGGGGAAGATTCACCCCCACAAACTTCTTCAGCTGATCTAATGCTACGTTTCTAATGACCTAGATGTGGACGTGATTTTAAATCCCGACCTTCTTTCCTTCTGAATCCTTTTTTCCCTTCCACGCAACTCATTTAAATTTTCCTTTTTTTATTTAATCGTCTTTACCGGCTCTGGTTTCCTGTACTAATCTCTCTCTGTTATAATGGTATTGCTTAATTTTTCCATGTTTTGACACAGTTAAATGATCGTAATTTGTTTAAACGAGCAACAAGCGACGATGGGAAAAGAATGAAGGTACACACAATCAACACACAGCACACACTGTAATGCATTTTTCAACATGGTAAGTCTTTACGTTGGAGAATGAATAGTCCTATTGACATAAAGAAAAATAGAAAAAAGGGGAGACACGTTTTAAGAAAAATCTTGGGGCAAGTGGGAACAAAGAAAGACAAGTTTAGATACTGAGAGTCTAAGATTTCTAGAAGAATTAAGAAAGTGAATAAATGTTTGAAAGAGCAAGAAAACACTGGCTTACGTTCCTTGAACGAAGAGTGAGGATGGACAACAGTAGACTAACCAAAGAATTCAACCAATAAAAAAATTTCGTCTGTGTTCCAAAAGTAGGAAAAGTAATCAGAAAATACGATACAAAACTATATTTAGAAATCTGGTACAGATTTTTAAGGTTTTCAGAGAGGAGGGACAGAAACGACTGTTGCCGAGAGTAAGGCGGAAAAAGTTAGATGATGAAGAACTCTTAGAAAGCGAGAAACAAGCTGAAAAACGGGAAACAGTGAATGCATTTCATTATTTTACGTCGTCTCTATAAACCCAAAACAGAAAGAAGGAAAAGCAACATACATCCTGTTTTAAGCTCCTTTCCTTTAATGACTACACAAATAGTAAACTTTTTTTTTTACAAATTATGCAAGATATAGCACTGAATTAACAATTAAGTAAAAAGTAACCTTTATTTCTTGTTGTAGAAGCACAAGCACTTACGTTCCTACAAATTGCAAATATGACGGTTTTTAATTTAAAAAATACATCCCCCAATTTGAAAATGTAGGGAAATTGTCGGTCTTACTGTACTGCTAGGGTCACATACCCACGAACACAGGCCTGCTAGTAACGCCAGAAAGTTTACTCATTTTCGGGGTTTCCATACGATGCTCTTACGTCTGATGCTGGTTTTCTTATTGGCGCTAAACTTTTTAGCGGCATCGCTACACAACGTCTACGATAATAATTGAACTGTTGGGATATGAAACGTTGTTTATTTTTTTAGTCTCATTGCATTCGCAGTAGCCGAGGACGTTCTGTACGATGGAATGGGCGAAGAAACGTCAGCTGAGACACGCTACATTCAGAAACGGACCTCTGTTGACGTCGTTCTCGTACTATGTTTGAGTAATTATATCTTGAATCTACGAGTAAAAGACTACTACTGTTACAAGATACATGTTTAGGAGAGTGTGTCCCGTCTATGAAGATAATCGGCAAAATTGTGTCATGAGTTTAGAAGAGAAAGGCAATTTCTAAGATAATACCCTTTCTGGACCTCAACAGCAATTGACGCAAAAACAAGAAAATATAGCGCTGTGAAACGTGGTGGTGGTGGTTAGTGTTTAACGTCCCGTCGACAACGAGGTCAGAGACGGAGCACAATCTCGGGTTAGGGAAGGATTGGGAAGGAAATCGGCCGTGCCCTTTCAAAGGAACCATCCCGGCATTTGCCTGAAACGATTTAGGGAAATCACGGAAAACCTAAATCAGGATGGCCGGAGACGGGATTGAACCGGGGGTCCGCTGGTTCTTTCTAGGGGGTCCGCGGCCACCTTTCACCAAATCGCGTAAAATAATGAGTAAAATTATTGAATAAAAATGTGAAAATCAAATTCTCACTATTTTTTTCTCGTGCGAAAAACATTTGTACTTTTACTTCAGGTCGTATTCCCAAGCAGCCTCTGCGGTTCCTAAGTGAGAACGCATACACAGTTTAGTGCAGGAGAATGCGGCTTCTCTGATGGACTGTTTCGCAACAATATGGGGGTTGTTTGTGCGCCGGCTCACGGCGCTAGATTCGCTGAAACCTTTTACGCATGCGCGGAGCGAGCATTGTCGACCAATCACAGCGCTCGCTGGCACGTAAACGGCCGCAGGCATCATTAAATGTTAAACTTGCTTTGGCAGTGCACTACCTATTTCATAAGTCGATTTTTGACCAGTTTATTACTTCTAACGTGGATCGGTGGCTGAAGTCAGGATCATTGAAGAAGGGTGCAGTTTCTCCGTAGCCTTCACGACAAAGGAAGTTTCCAGTTGAAATGAAGGAGGACGACCAAAGGAAGAACAATCACAAGAAGCTCCACAGCCGGATTTATTATGTGAAAACGCTGCAAGTACTCCATTGGTTGCAATATCCTGTGGAAGTAGGATAACCAAGAAGCGTAAGTATAATGAAAGCTATTTAGAAATGGGCTTTATGAGACAAAGGAGGGTAAAGCTCAGTGTGTAATTTGTGCGCGAGTCCTTCCGAACAGTTCAATGGTTCCAGTTAAATTGCGCCGTCATTGCGAAGGTACTTACCCGGATTTCCCTGCTAAAGACATTGGTTTTTTCAAAAGGAAGAGTGCTGAACTAGCTGCTTCTCAGCATTGCATGAAAACTCATGCAAAAACAATTAATGAAAATTCATTAAAATCTTCTTTCTTGCTTAGTTATCGAGTGGCAAAACAGGCAAAGTTCATACCATTGAAGAAAGTCTCATAATTGGATCGTTAATTTCAGGTTGCTCTCTAAACCAAAGACTATTGATACTTCTGGAGGGGAGGGGGGGGGGGGGGGGGGGGAAGGGGAGCTCATTAGGAACATGGCATTTGCAGTAAGAAGCTTTCAGTTCCCATGGGTTTCGCTCTGAAATTTAAAGTTACTGTGCTCTTGACTGACTAGGGGTCCGCCATGGATTTTCTACTGAAGAAAGGGTCCACCAGCTGGAAAGGTTGGGAAGGCCTGCCCCCCTTTCCTAGTAAGATACATGACTATACCCTAACAAATCAGAAGCAGTATGACACATCACTATTTGCTGTATTCCTAGTAACGCAGACCCATTAGGATTTAGACGAAACGCAGCTTGAAAGGCTACTAACAATTTCCTTTTATGCGCTTTTAATGAAAATTGTTATTTCGTAAAAGATTAATGCACATTATAATCAAAACTCAAATTCCAGATACCGAATCAGCCCACTGTTTCATTTACTTTCCCTACTATTCGAACTATGGGACTGGAGGAGATGCAATTTTTGTTAATTTTTGTTCTAGGAAACAGAATTTCATATAAGAAGAATAAATAATAGACTTGAGAAAGGTTATGCTAATGTCCCTTCCGCAGATGGTAAGTGAAATTATCCTCATGGATGTGAAATAAGTCAAAAATCTTAAACATATTTCCATTTGAAAGGTATTAACAAAATTGTCACAAAACGTGTAAATGTATGATACACTGATGTGCATACGATATACGTACGATAGTTTTTAGGCTACTGTAGTGCCGCATTATCAGAGAGAAATCAATCAACGCTAAGGTGACAAAAGTCGTGGGATACCTCCTAATATCGTGTTGGACCTCCTTTTGCCTGAATTAGTGTAGCAACTCGACGTGAGATAGAATGAAAAGTCGTTGGAAGTCCCTTGTAGAAATATTGACCCCTGCTATTTCTACAACCGTCTTCAATTGCGAAAGTGTTGCCAATGCAGTATTTTGTGCACGAATAGACTTTTCGATTATGTCCCATAAATGTCCGATTTAATTCATGTCGGGCAATCTGAGAGGCCAAATTATTTACTCGAATTGTCCAGAATTTTCTTCAAACCAATTGCGAACAATTCTGGCCCGGTGACATAAGGTCCATAAAAATGCCAACGTTGTTTGGGGAACAACAGCTACCTCAAAAACAGAAGTCAACAAGTCATTTGTGGGTCAGAGAAGTCATCATGGAGAAACGTGCGCTCTGGAGTTCCCCAAGGCTCCGTTCTTGGTCCATTACTCTTCTCACTGTACATTAATAATATTTCTTCAGTGATTCACTCCTGCAACTACCATCTAACTGTACATAAGTGCAAGCCCCAAGAACATTGCTGACGCAGTAGCGAGTATGAACGCGGATCTCTGCTCTGTTTCTCGATGGGCACAGAACCTAGGTCTGAAACTAAACCCCAAGAAATCCCAGGTCATTCTAATATCTCATCCAAAGTTTATCAGTCGGTACTTTCGCGAAACAGTCCCTCAAATACTCCTCAATGGTACCCAACTACCATACCAAAAAACAGTAAAAGACCTTGGAATAATCTTGGATGAACACCTAAACTGGGAAGAACAAACAGTCACAGCTTGCCGGAAATAGCTCTCCTCCCTACATAAAATCCAAAAATTCAGAAAAATATTTCCAATCCATGTTAAACAAGAATTAGCCCAAACACTAGTCTTGCCCAATCTTTACTACAGTGATGTAGTTCAACACGGCACAAATAGTGAAAATTCGAGATGCCTCGAGCTAGTAATGAATGCTTGCGTTAGATACGTGTGCAATATACGGCTGTATAATCATATCAGTCCTTCATACTCCCAGCTAGGTTGGATACGTCCACATAAGGTAAGCGATCTCCACACGATGTGCTTACTTCATCGATTTCTTAGTCACTGGTGCCCCCAATACTTATCTTCTCACATTAAACATCTATCATCATTCCACAACCGCAATACCAGATCGGATACGTCTAGCATCTTGGCTGTACCTTTACATAACACAAAATCTTTCTCCGTGTCATTCTTCATCTCAGCCATACGACTATGGAACGCGTTCCCCTGTGATCCGCGTCTTATCGAGAACCACTCAACATTCAAGAGGGAACTCAAAACTTACTATTAGGGACGGTATAGCCACCATTGTTGTGCCCCTCTCATCTCTTTCTTTCTCCTCTCCATCATAGCTTCGAATTTTACCATTCTATTTCTCTTCCTCTAACCTAGCTACCTCTTCTATATCTCTTTCACCCCATTCTATCGTCTTATGTCTCTGCTCGATGTGAATAACTCTCAGGCTGCAAGAACATAACGAGAAAATTCCCAACTAGCAATAGGACTGACATTCATAATAGAAAAATATGTTTACTTTCATATACATAGTCATTACTGTGCTACAGAAGAATGCTGAAGGTTAGATGGGTAGATCACATAACCTGCTACAGAAGAATGCTGAAGGTTAGATGGGTAGATCACATAACTAATGAGGAGGTACTGAATAGGATTGGGGAGAAGAGAGGTTTGTGGCACAACTTGACTAGAAGAAGGGATCGGTTGGTGGGACATGTTCTGAGGCATCAAGGGATCACCCATTTAGTATTGGAGGGCGGCGTGGAGGGTAGAAAATCGTAGAGGGAGACCAAGAGATGAATACACTAAGCAGATTCAGAAGGATGTAGGTTGCAGTAGGTACTGAGAGATGAAGAAGCTTGCACAGGATAGAGTAGCATGGAGAGCTGCATCAAGCCACTCTCAGGACTGAAGACCACAACAACAACAACTATTATTATTATTATTCTTGATTGTTATAATTATTTTTTGATTGTTATAATTATCCTTGTACTACTGTTATAATCTCTATTTTTTTTCTTTAACGTTAATACTGTATAACACGTGGTATGTCCATAATATTCTGTACAAACTGAAATTCGTTCAATCTGAGTATGCCTGGTTAGGTGTAAGAGAGGGTCTGAGGGCCCTAATCTTGCCAGGTAAAATAAATGCATAAATAAATAAATGTAGATCATATATGACTGAAATTGGCCTCGACGTAGCCGAACATAACGATATCCTGTAAATGATCGGTTCCGTTGGACCAGAGAACCCTGTCCATTCCATATAAACACAGCCCACACCATTATGGAGCCATCACCAGCTTGCACAGTGCCTTGTTGACAACTTGGGTCCATGGCGTCGTGAGGTCTGCGCCACACTATAACCTACCATCAGCTCTTGCCAACTGAAATTGGAACTCATTTGACCAGGGCACGGTTTCCCAGTCGTCTAGGGTCCAGCCCATAAGGTTGCGAGCCCATGAGATGGGCTGCATTCGATATCGTGCTGTTACCAAAGGCACTCGCGTCGGTCGTCTGCTGCCATAGCCCATTAACGCCAAATTTCGCCGCACTGTCCTGACAGATATGTTCGTCGTACGTCCCGTATTAATTTCTGCAGTTATTTCGCGCAATGTTGCTTGTCTGTCAGCACTGACAACTTTAGGCAAACACCGCTGCTATAAGTCGTTAAGTGAAGGCTACGGGCCCCTGAATTGCCCGTGGTGAGAGGTAATGACTGAAATTTGGTATTCTCTGCACACTCTTGACACTGTGGATCGCGGAATATTGAATTCCCTAGTGATTTCCAAAAGGGGATGTCCATGAGTCTAGCTCGAATTATTATCCCGCGTACTAAGTTTGTTCATTACCGACGTGCGGTCACAATTACGTCAGAAAACTTTCCACATGAATCATCTTAGTGCAAATGACAGCTCCGCCAATGCTCTACCCTTTTATACCTTATGTACGTGATACTGACACCACTGTCTATGTACATAACACTATCCCACGACTTTTGTCACCTCAGTATAAAACACTTATTTACGTTGATTACATTACTGCTCTGGAGACCTCAGGGGTCAGATTTTACCTAACATAGAAGTTATTTGTCACTACTAATAATATAAACGTCAATTGATTCAACTAACAAATTCATCGTTGAAGTAGAAGAAGTTGCTCACTGATTCTCTCAAGCCATTCGCAGATGGGGTTCGAAGGGAACGAGGTCTAAGAAAAGTTATCGCCTTTTGTACGACGAAAATGTACCAGGGCTTTACAATGACGAGAAGCGTCGACCTTTTGCGAAAAGAAAAGACACGAGTGTTGCTTTACCCACATTATGCATGTGATCTGATACCCTATAAATTCTTCAAGTTTCCAGTGCCGTAAAAAATGACACATTGGCCTAAACGAAAGCAGTACTTTCCTTCGTCAAGTGACGTCAGTATATTAACTAAAATTCCTCTAGAAGTATTAACTAACAGTTTTTGCAGATAGTTTGAAACTATGTAGACTACAGACGATGAAACAATAAGAGAGCTAAGAAGCTATTACTTTGCGCCCACTGATACGGCTGCCCACACGGAGACGTATTTCTTTCGCCTTTTAACAAAGCGGGCTTTTACCGGAGTGCTAGAGCTTTACTGCTTGAGGGAAGTGAATAGAGTTTCTGCACGACAGTTACCATCCTGCCAGGATATATGTCTAGTCGACACCTTCGTCTGATGGTTATGAGTAAGTGCCCCGTCAAAATATTGCAAAGTTTTAGCGACGCCATCTGTCGAAACTCCCGATAACCTTGGCAAGCTGCTAAGGTGTAGTGAAACTGTCATGAGCCCGAATGTTGATTTGAACATTGCAGTGCCTTACTAGACATTGTCCTATTGGAAGTGATATGCCCTTGCGTTTCTGTGGTCTTAGAAATGATGACCAGTGACAGCTGACTCAACAGTTTCAGGTGGACTCCGAAACATAGGGCAATTTGACAGTTCTCGCATACACAAACCATAGCCAGAGGCAAAAGAACAGATGAATAAAGAAAGAAATCTTATCATCGAATGAAGATTGAATACAGAGCCTATGGATTTTTATTATTATTTTTTAGTTTGATGCAGGCCTCCACGACTTCCTCTCCTGCGCCGACATCTTCATGTCCAAGTTTGCACTAACATGCCATGTCTTCAATTATTTGTTGGACAGATTCCAATCTCAGTCTTCCCCTACAGTTTTTCCCCTCTACGACTACATCTAGTACCATGGAAGTTATTCCCTGATGTCTTAACACGTATCCTATCATCCCGTCCCTGATTATAATCGATTTTTACATTTATACCTTTCCCCGCCGATTCTGCAAAGAACCTTCTCATTTCATATCTAAGACCATATAGTTTTCAGCACACAAAGATGGCTCTACCCGGCGGTGAACTGCATCCAAGCACCGACTCCAGGAGAATGCATAAGTCAGAACACACAAATATGGGTAATAGATCCGTTCTATATGAGTGGCTGGCTTCTGAAGACGTGTGGTTCACATATTTAAATGGGTCCTCCTTTAGCAATTCCGACCTGTAAATATCCTGCAGTCGTGGGTATGGCTCTATTTTGCTGTGGAGAGCGTAGCAAACGTCATTTGGTACGGGGCAGCCGACTTAGCACACGATGAACTTACTTGAGTTGTTATCACTTTAGATTTTATTAAGTCTTGTACAAAGAAAGCTGAGATAAAGCAATTTTTCCCGTTTTTCCCTATAATAGACGCAAATGGGCAGAGGCTAACTACATTTACATTTGATTTTTCATCGTCGTATAACACTGCTTCACAAGATACGCGTGGTCAAGGCTATAATAACGGCTAGAAAATTAGAGGTAAAGAGAGAAACGAGTGCTAGACCTTAACCCACGTGCATTTCACATCCCTATCCCTAAAACATCAGAGTCTCAATTTACAAATAAAGAACGCCACTAGAAGTTCTGTAGAAATAACAGACATTTTCTGTAGTTCAAGAAACGTCGATAATTTCTTTCGCCATGCATCGGCAAGTTCGTAATTACTTAGTGTAATGCCTACTTTGAGTCTAAACCCGTAGTCCACCGCTCGGTGTGACGGCTGAGTACAGGTGTTAAAAACATCTCGTTTCAACTTAGGAACGATGTATGATGTTTCACATAAAATTTGCTGTGATGAAAATAGGGGCACTGAAACAAATAACATGGTCAGTTCATCAACGGTGAAGTTAAAGTCGTTCAAATTAATCAGCTCCATAAGTCTTTGGTACGGTGTTCTGTTGAAAATTAATACTATGAGCAAAGATTTAAAAAAAAAAACCACCGTTGTTCTATCAGTCGCTGTCTAAATGACATCTCAAGCGAAAGAAAAATTAGTTGAAATTCGAATTGAATCTGCGTTCAGAGAGAGAAAAAAAGAAAAGAATGAAATGTGCGTATAGCATTATTGGCCGTAAGACCGCATCTTGAATGTTCGCGCGTGCACTCGCACAGACTACCGAGCACCGAAAATCCAAAACCCGGCCGGGAATCGAACCCATGGCCCTGTGATTGATGGTCAGCAACACTAACCACAAGACCACGAGCTCCTGGGTGCGGTCAAAGAAATGATCAGTGGCGCAAAAGAATTGAATAAAGAGGTTAATTCCCCCACCGACCGATCCTCCGTCCAGGAAAAAAAGAAAAAAAAAAAAAAAAACGAGATTACAAACGAGCCGAAGAATGACCAACAAACATATCTGAAATTAAATTGTTACTATTACTTTCTGGTTACCGTTATAACATAACTCCACAAATTATTTCGATTTTTTAAATGAAGCTGTACAGATTTTCCTGTCTACCAAACTTGAAGAAAGGCCCGCGAAAAATTTTCAAATAGAGTGAGCAGCGGCGTAAACTGTGATACTGATCTCAACCTATAGCGCCTGCGGATAAAAGTGAAACCCTCAGGAGTGGAGGAGAAGCGGAAACGAAACTGCAGAAGTTAAGAAGGTACGAGATATTATTTCAGTGATTATAAAATCGAGTCAGATTTACGAAGATCTACGCAACATGAGCCCACGTATAATGCTGCACCTCTTCTGCCCTGGGCGCAAGCACTGATGTTGGCAAGGGTTTCATAAAGATGTTGTACCCCCTCCTGAGGCAAAATGGCCCACAAATGTTGTAACTGGTCCTTAATATCCTGGATACTAACAATGCGACAGGGTTGACGTCCGAGCGTGTCGCACTCATGTTCCAACGGAGACAGATCTGGGTATCTTACTGACCACGCGAATACCTCAACATCACGGAGACAGTTCATAAAGACCCGTGCCATGTGTGGATGAGCATTGTCCTGTTGAAAAATGGCACTACGATGATGTCGCATAAGAGGCAACACATGAGGAGTCAGGAGTCCCCGGGGTAATGCTGTGGCGTCAGAATTCCCTCAGTCACTAATGGTCGTGAGCTGAAGTCACACCATGACGATAGGAGAAGCACCGCAGTGCCTCACCAAAACCAATGAATCCGGCCTCTCCCCAGGTCACAGTCATGATCGACGACGAAGGTCATCCGGGCTGAAGACAATTTTACGACATTCATCAGCAATGCATGCTTCCAGATCATGACACCACTTCAAACGCAGCTGCATGTGCGTGGTGTTAACATTAGCCTACACACCGGACGATAACACCCAAAGGTGTTCTACAGGATTCAGGCCAGAACTCTGTGCAGGTCAGTCCATTACAGGGATATTATTGTCGTGTAACCATCCCACCACAGGCCGTGCAATATGAACAGACGCTCGATCGTGTTGAAAGATGCAATCGCCATCCCCGAATTGCTCTTCAACAGTGGGAAGCAAGAAGGTGCTTAGAACATAAATGTAGGCCAGTGCTGTGATAGTGATTCCCTAGTCTGATTGCTGCTAGTCTACGACCAAAGATGCGGGATTATACAGAATGTTGCAACGGGTCCATTACTCGTTCTCCACTGGCAAGCGCATATACACTAAGTGATCAAAAGTATCCGGATACCTGGCTGAAAATGACTTAAAAATTCGTGGCGCCCTCCATCGGTAACGCTGGAATTCAACATGGTGTTGGCCCACCCTTAGCCTTGATTATAGCTTCCACTCTCGCAGGCATACGTTCAGTCAGGTGCTTGAAGGTTTCTTGGAGAATGGCAGCCATTCTTCACGGAGTGCTGCACTAAGGAGAGGTATCGATGTCGGTCGTTGAGGCCTGGCACGAAGTCGGCGTTCCAAAACACCCCAAAGGTGTTCTATAAGATTCAGGTCAGGACTCTGTACAGGTCAGTCCGTTACAGGGATGTTATTGTCGTGTAACCATCCCGCCACAAGCCGTGCAATGTGAACAGATGCTGGATCGAGTTGAAAGATGCAATCGCGATCGACGAATTGCTCTTCAACAGTGGGAAGCAAGAAAGTGCTTAAAACATCAATGTAGGCCTGTGCTGTGATAGTGCCACGAACAACAACAAACGGTGCAAGCCCCTCCACGAAAAACACGACCACACCATAACACCACAGCCTCCGAATTTTACTGTAGGCACTACACACTCTGGCCGATGACGTTCACCGGGCATTCGCCATGCCCACACCCTGCCATCGGATCGCCACGTTGTGTACCGTAATTCGTCACTCCACACAACGTGTTTCCACTGTTCAATCGTCAAATGTTTACGCTCCTTACACCAAGCGAGGCGTCGTTTGGCATTTACCGGCGTGATGCGTGGCTTATGATCACCCGCTCGACCATGAAATCCAAGTTTTCTCACCTCCCGCCTAAATTTCATAGTACTTGCAGTGGATCATGATGCAGTTTGGAATTCCTGTGTGATGGTCTGGATAGATGTCTGCCTATTACACATTACGATCCTCGTCAACAGTCGGCGGTCTCCGTCAGTCAAAAGACGAGGTCGGCCTGTACGCTTTTGTGCTGTACGTATCCCTTCACGTTTCCACTTCACTGTCACACCGGAAACAGTGGACCTAGGGATGTTTAGGAGTGTGGAAATTTCGGGTACAGACGTATGACACAAGTGACACCCAACTACCTGACCACGCTCGAAGTCCGTGAGTTCCGCGAAGCGCCCCATACTGCTCTCTCACGGTGTCTAATGACTACTGAGGTCGCTGATATGAGTACCTGGCAGTAGGTGGCAACACAATGCACCTAATATGAAAAACGTATGTTTTTGGGGGCGTCCGGATACTTTTTATCACATAATGTATGAGTGGATTACAATATCCTCGGTGCACAATGCGGTGAATATCCCTAGAGGTGGTCAGTCGTGGGGCCACTGTCATCACCGAATTCCCCATAAATCTTGATATTGCAAGATTCGGCTAGAAGGTCAAATGGAGATGAGCCATGAGGCCCCTTTCAAACTGTGTTAGGCGCTGATAACACTGTTTCTCTGACATATCTCCCATCTCCGTGTCCTTCACAACTATCGCACGGTTTTTAACGCTTCTCACGCTCCTTATATACCCTAGCAGGCCTGATAACAACACTAAGCACGAAAAACACTAACGTTCTCTGGTGGCCGTTCTACCAGTCACAGACAATTGCAGTTTTCATCATTTAAATATCCCGCAATACCTGGAAGAGCAGCTGAGCGGATTGGACACTGTCTTGAAAGAGGATATAAGATGAACATCAACAAAAGCAAAACGAGGATAATGGAATGTAGTCGAATTAAATCAGGCAATGCTGAGAGTATTAGATTAGGAAATCAGAAACTTAACACTTACGGTGCTAGTCTTGCACACAGCTGCCATTAACTATGGTCAGGCTAAAATATGTGGCTCTGGGAAGAAATAACTCGAGTGTACAAATATGTAGTTCGAATTTCCGAGCATTTTTAGGTTTATTGGGCTTTCTATTTTAAATATACATATTTTCTCGATGCTTATGTTAAATCTGAGTCCACAGGTAAAAGTTCAAATTAATACTAATTATCGCATAAAAATAATTAAAAAGGTGTCTTCGTATTCAAATACATACCCTAGTAAGTAAACAAGTGATCTATATGTTTAAATTTCTGTTACAGTCCTTTTAATCCTAAAGGAAGACAAAAAACTCAAGAAGAAAGCAAAGATTCAACAAGAAAATTAAAGAAATTAGATCTCATAAGGAGCTTTAGCAGCGATCAATTCTTCACGAGCCTCATTCGTTAATAGAATAAGAATTAGGGTGTAAGACAGTGTGGTGGTGGTGGTGGTTAGTGTTTAACGTCCCGTCGACAACGAGGTCATTAGAGACGGAGCGCTAGCTCGGGTTAGGGAAGGATTGGGAAGGAAATCGGCCGTGCCCTTCCAAAGGAACCATCCCGGCATTTGCCTGAAACGATTTAGGGAAATCACGGAAAACCTAAATCTGAATGGCCGGAGACGGGATTGAACCGTCGTCCTTCTGAATGCGAGTCCAGTGTGCTAACCACTGCGCCACCTCGCTCGGTTGTGTAAGACAGTGGTACATCTACATGCTACTCTGCAATTCACAGTTAAGTTCTTGCTTGGCAGAGTGTTCATCGAAAGTACAGTGTGATACAAACATTACACTCACTAGAATGATACACTGCATTGATATCCTGATTTACCTGCAGAGAATTCCTACATAACAATACAATCTGTGAAAATAGCACGAGAAACGTGTAAGCTGAATTGTCATCAAATACTCCGTTCCTAACATCTTCAGATTCGTCAGAGGCTTCATAAATAATTTGCTCCAGTCGTTTCTTCTCTTCATTGCAAGTTTTGAACACAGAATCAACACAAAAGCATGCAACACGCACGAAAGAGAGAGAACCTGAACGTAAGCAACCGCCTACGAGAGACGATAACAAAGGTTTCAAAAACGACGAATTTTTCCAGTCATACCACTCTTACCAAACAGCAAAAACTACGAAAACAGCAGACATGAGACACGTTTGCGGGAGCCGTAAATGTAAGTTTGACACCGCTGAAAATCACCATAACTTAAGTGACGTAGTGTGACATCCGTCGCACATTCCCGTCTCCCGCCAGCGCAGTAATATTACGTCAGCCGCACAGTAAGTGTTAAAAGAAGTAAATGAATTATGTTATTTGGGGAGCAAAATAACTCATGATGGTCGGAGTAGAAAGGATATAAAATGTAGACTGGCTGCGGCAAGGAAAGCGTTTCTGGCGAAGAGAAATTTGTTAACATCGAGTATAGATTTAAGTGTCAGGAAGTCGTTTCTGAAAGTATTTGTATGGAAGTTAAACGTGGACGATAAATAGTTTAGGCAAGAAGAGAATAGAAGCTTTCGAAACGTGGTGCTACAGAAGAATGCTGAAGATTAGATGGGTACGTAGATCACGTAACTAGTGAGGAGGTACTGAACAGAATTGGGGAGAAGAGGAATTTGTGGCACAACTCGACAAGACGAAGGGATCGGTTGGTAGGACACATTCTGAGGCAGCAAGAATTTACCAATTTAGTACTGGAGGGAAGCGTGGAGGATAAAAATCGTAGAGGGAGACCAATAAATGAATACGCTAAGCAGATTCAGAAGCGTGTAAGTTGCGGTAGTTATTCGGAGATGAAGAGGCTTGCACAGGATAGAGTAGCATGGAGAGCTGCATCAAACCATATGTGAAGGTTGGCTTTCCCGGTGTATACTGCTGATGAAATCTCTTTGGGATTCGCCGGAACGTCGCGGATTTTCGACGCAGCTACCCGTATGGAAGTCCGTGAAGATTTAATCTGCATCAAACCAGTCTCTGAACTGAAGACCACCACCAAAACAACAACAACAACAACCCGCCAATGGTGTGTCCGTGTGAAGTGACACTGACATCCAACCGTGTCTTCTAGGTGCTTAAGTTTTTTGTCAGGCAATGTATTTAATGAAACAAATTTTTTACGTATCTTGCTTGTTGATTACACGACCTAGTTACACATGCTGAATTATTTAATTTCTACATGTTAATTTCTGCAATTCTGAATTTATCGATAGCAGTTATAATTTACGTCCGCCTCCGTAGCTGCGTGGTCAGTGTAGGTTGCTGCAATGTGGAGGGCCCGGGTTCAGTTCGCAGTATCGCCAAGGAAGGTATGGTATGGGATGCACTCAGCCTCGTGATGCCAACTGAGGAGCTGCTTGAATGAGAAGTCTTGGAAAGTCGGCAGATCACATGACCACCTATACCGCATCCGCGTGACGCTGCAAGGCAAAGGATAACACGGCGGCTGGTCGATATCCCTTCGACCAACAAGGCCTGGACGATAAGCACGTTAGAATTTAGCTAACATCAGCAGTCACAGAAGCTCACAGTGAAATATGTTTTTATAAATAACAGTACGATGTTACCACAAAGTAGAATAATTAATTTATCTTTGATTAGTACTCAACAAGATATTCATATTAAAATTAGTGACGTCGTTATAAATTTTCTGGATAACAAAGCACGCAAAGCAGATGTGCTGTAAATATTTTTGTTATTTTTAAAACTGAATGACTAATTTTATATTTAGTATTGTATGAGTATATGGTGTATGAAGCTTATACGGAATGTGTTTTTGTGTTACTCCTAAAACAAAATCAATATGCCCGTAGCTGGTCAATATAATTTCAATATCAGCTGGATGGTAGAAGGGGGAGGGGGAAGGGCAATACTGCTGTTCTTCCATCGACAGATAGACTAGGCGTGTTCCTGTCAGCATCTTCACGCAACAACACGTCTCAGATGCTTCGATTACCTTAGTTCTCCTGCAATCCACATAAAGTAATTACGAGGATCGTTCAATAAATAATGCAATAATTTTCTCGGCCAATTTAGATTGAAAAAATGCAGAATTACGTATGGGATATCGTAGAATATTCCCACTTCAGCCCCTATAGCTTTATAAAGTTATGATATGTGGCGGCGCTATACGAGCCTTCAAAATGGCGTCCGTAACGGAGGTGCGTTCCAAGCAGAGAGCTGTCCCCGAGTTTCTTTTGGCAGAAAACCATAGCATCGCAGATATTCATAGGCGCTTGTCAAATGCCTACGGAGGCCTGGCAGCGAATAAAAGGACGGTGAGCCGGTGGGCAAGGCGTATGTTGTAATCACTACAAGGATGCGCAAACCTGTCCCGACCGCACAGATCTATGACTCCAGCAATGTTGGAACGTGCAGCCACTTTCATTCGAGGTGATCGACGGATCACAATCAAACACCTCAATGCACAACAGGACTTCTCTGTTGCTAATGCTGACACGATCGTCCACCAGTTGGGGTACTCAAAGGTGTGTGCCCGCTGAGTTTCTCGCCGCCTAACAAAAGACCATAAAGAGCAATGAAGGGCAATCTGTGCGGAAATGTTTGCGCGATACGAGGGAAGTTATTGCAACAGCAAGACCTTGGCTCCGACGTCGACTAGTGGAGTGGTACCACGCGGGCATACTGGTCCTCCCAGTAAGGTGGCGTAAGGCCGTCGCACTGAACAGAGATTTTGTTCAAAAATACAGTTTTGTAGCCAAAAGGGTGGGGAATAATTTGACGTATTGGGATCCTGAATAAAACCAATTTGATTTCAGAAAAAATGTGTTGCACTACTTATATAAATGTAAATTAATGCAGATGTATAGGAAAAAGAATCCCGTAATGTTTGAATACTCCATTAGTAGTGTAGCGCTTGACGCAGTCACGTCGATTAAATATTTGGGCGTAACATTGCAGAGCGATATGAAGTGGGACAAGCATGTAATGGCAGTTGTGGGGAAGGCGGATAGTCGTCTTCGGTTCATTGGTAGAATTTTGGGAAGATGTGGTTCATCTGTAAAGGAGACCGCTTATAAAACACTAATACGACCTATTCTTGAGTACTGCTCGAGCGTTTGGGATCCCTATCAGGTATCAGGTCGGATTGAGGGAGGACATAGAAGCAATTCAGAGGCGGGCTGCTAGATTTGTTACTGGTAGGTTTGATCATCACGGCGAGTGTTAAGGAAATTCTTCAGGAACTCTGGTGGGAGTCTCTGGAGGAAAGGAGGCGTTCTTTTCGTGAATCACTACTGAGGAAATTTAGAGAACCAGCATTTGAGGCTGAGTGCAGTACAATTTTACTGCCGCCAACTTATATTTCGCGGAAAGATCACAAAGATAAGAGAGATTAGGGCTCGTACAGAGGCATATAGGCAGTCACTTTTCCCTCGTTAGGTTTGGGAGTGGAACGTGGAGAGAAGATGCTAGTTGTGGTAAGAGGTACCCTCCGCCACGCACAGTATGGTGGATTGCGGAGTATGTAGATATAGATGTTATTGAACGCCCCTCGTACATAGATGTAAAGCGTAAACTAGAACCGTTTGCAGCTGCTTTTGGCACTCGTCGAGATTAAAAAGAGACGACAGCGTCGGCTAACGAATACACACGCGCGCAGGCAGCGGCACCAACTTGTATGGAGACGGCTGACGCAAGCGCTCTCTGCTAAATACAGAGGGGAATGTTTTGCCCCGGGACTGCGAGGACTGCCGCCACACCCCGGCCGCCGCCCTTCGCCTGAGCCGGCAAATTACTGCCGACCGGACCAAAGTGCCGGCGTCCCCTGCGGCTATTCACAGGATATTGCGACGCACAAGCAGAGGCGCGCCTCGCACGGGAAATGAAGCAATCGCGGCCGCTGCAGCTCCACAGCTCAGGCTCAAACATCTGCCGCCACGGCTCCTCCTCTGCGCTTGTTACATACAGGCAATATGTCGTGAATACCGTTCGCGTGCTATGCGCTCTGAAAGTATACCATCTGATCAAAAGTATTCGCTCGCTCTGTCCGGGGCATGCCGTTCCCGCCAGCACACCACCGTTTCACAGCGCAACATCTGGCAGGAACTTATAAAATCCGCTCATCTTCTGTAAAGGAAAACACATTGGTCATCATCAGCAATGACCAGTGCACTGGAGATGGTCGCCAGCAAATCTGGGGCACTCATAAACGAAGTCAAGAAGGGTCATGATACCGCACAACTACAGCCACTGTGGGTGGGAGACCAGTCCTACAAATGAGTTAGCGAACTGGGAGCGGTCTTCACGGAGAACTCATTATGCGAGGTAGAGATCAACGCCAGGATTCAGGCAGGAGAGCGATCGTTCTACTGCCGGACACAACTCTCTAGTTTCGGTTCAAGATTCGATTGTATAAAACCCAGATCCAACCTGTGGTGCCACGTAGGTGTGGTACGCAGCGTATCCGAAAGCAGGGCTTTCAGGAACTTATCGTACGAGGGTGAGTCAAATGAAAACCTTGAATTTGTAATAACAAATCGAAATTTCGCGCAGTTATCCTGTAAGTTGGTAAGCGTGCTACAAACAGCGTGCAGAATGGCCTGTAGGTGGCAGCATAGGTCAGATGCACACATACCATCGCAGTATCAGTACAAAGATGGCAGCCCTACTTGCGACTTGCACCAGGGAAGGACAGCGTTCTATTAATCGGTTTTTGCGTAATGAACGTGTGAAACCTATTGAAATTCATCGACGAATGAAGGTTCAGTACGGTGATGCATGTTTGTCACAGCAGCAAGTCTACGAATGGAGTAGGAAGTTCGCAAACGATATGACTTCAATGGAAGATGCTCCTCGTCCAGTTCAGATGCGAGTTGTCACTCCACAGAACATTCAGCAGTTGAAGCCATAGTGAAGGAAAACCGCCGAGTGACACTGAATGACATTGTAGCATGTTTACAGATTAGTCATGGGTCAGCACACCACATTGTGCATGATAAGCTCCAGTTTCACAAAGTGTCTGCAAGATGGGAGGCATGGCAGCTGACTCCTGAAATGAGAGAACAACGTTTTGATGCTTAGCAGCAAGTCTACGAATGGAGTAGGAAGTTCGCAAATGGTGTGACTTCAGTGGAAGATGCTCCTCGTCCAGTTCAGACACGATTTGTCACTCCACAGAACATTGCAGCAGTTGAAGTCATAGTGAAAGAAAACCGCCGAGTGACACTGAATGACATTGTAGCATGTTTACAGATTAGTCATGGGTCAGCACACCACATTGTGCATGATAAGCTCCAGTTTCACAAAGTGTCTGCAAGATGGGTGCCATGGCAGTTGACTCCTGAAATGAGAGAACGACGTTTTGATGCTTAGCAGCAAGTCTACGAATGGAGTAGGAAGTTCGCAAATGGTGTGACTTCAGTGGAAGATGCTCCTCGTCCAGTTCAGACACGATTTGTCACTCCACAGAACATTGCAGCAGTTGAAGTCATAGTGAAAGAAAACCGCCGAGTGACACTGAATGACATTGTAGCATGTTTACAGATTAGTCAAGGGTCAGCACACCACATTGTGCATGATAAGCTCCAGTTTCACAAAGTGTCTGCAAGATGGGTGCCACGGCAGCTGACTCCTGAAATGAGAGAACGACGTTTTGATGCTTGTGAAGAACTTCTTCGGCGCTTTGAACGAGAAGGTGATGCCTTCCTTGCAAAAATCGTTACTGGGGACGAAACCTGGGTTCACTTCCACCAACCGTAAATGAAGAGAGTGAGCAAGGAATGGCACCATTCATCATTACCAAAACCAAAGAATTTTCGAACAGAACCATCAGCAGGGAAGGTTATGCTGACTCTCTTTTGGGACGAAAAAGGCGTCATTTTGGAGCACAACATGCCTAGAGGGACCACTGTCACCAGTGCATGATAGACAGATCTCCTAAAAAAATCATCTGCGGCCTGCAATCAAATCAAATCGACGTGGATTGCTGTCAGCAGGTGTCCATTTGCAACATGACAATGCAAGGCCCCACACTGCCCGTACAACAGTTGCAACAATCACAGACGTGCATTTTTAGTGTCTTCCTCATCCACCATACTCACCAGACCTTGCTCCAAGTGATTTCCATACGTTTGGACCACTCAAAGACGCAATGGGAGGAAAGAAGTTCCGTTCTGATGAAGAGGTACGCCACGTGGTGCATGAGTGGTTGCGCCGACTACCAAAAGAATTTTTTTATAAAGGGATTTATGCACTTTGTAAGCGCTGGAGGACTTGCATTGAGCGTGGGGGAGATTATGCTTTGTACCACTTCTGCACAATAAAAAATATTTAAAAAAATATTTAAGGTTTTCATTTGACTCACCCTCGTATTTGAGAGGAAAGTGGAAGCAAGAGACATGTGGTCATTTGAAAGACAACAGATGGCCATGGCAGCTCCTGGATTTCACCCGCATAGCTGGGAGACCCTCAGAAATGTCAAGGAAGGTATGGAGGGATGTCCACAATGAAGACCTGCAATACTCACCAATAGATGTGGATGGAAGGCAAATGGCAACGGTGGATAGAAGGCGATAGAGAAAGAAACTTGTAGCAGAGTGCTGTCTGTTGGGCGTGATCGCGTAAAAGTAAAGTAAGGAATCTACTTGGGCACTCTTACACTATCTGAGCAAACGTATCCTGACACCCCAATGTAATGCGTAATTGATCACGAGTGGAGGACCCCCCTCCCCCCAAAGAATTGTACTGTCATTACAGACGCAGTTAAAGTAAAATGAGTCGGTCAAGAGAAATCATTTACTTCGAACGTGGACTAGTCATTTCTACATCTACATCTACGTGATTACTCTGCTATTCACAATAAAGTGCCTGGTACAGGGTTCAATGAACCACCTTCAAGCTGTCTCTCTACTGTTTCACTCTCGAACGGCACGCGGGAAACACGAGCACTGATTTCTCTTATTTCATCGTGATGATCATTTCTTCATATGTAGGTGGGTGCCAACAGAATGTTTTCGCAATCGGAGGAGAAAACTGGTGATTGAAATTTCATGAGAAGATCCCATCGCAACGAAAAACGGCTTTGTTTTAATGATTGCTACTCCAATTCACGTATCATGTCTGTGACACTATCTCCCCTATTTCGCGATAATACAAAGCGAGGTGCCCTTCTTTGTACTTTTTCGATGTCTTCCGTCAGTCCCATCTGACGCGGATCCCACACCGTACAGTAATACTACAGAATAGGGCAGAAAAGCGTGGTGTAAGCAGTCTCTTTAGTAGACCTGTTGCACTTTCTAAGTGTTCTGCCAATGAATCGCAGTCTTTGGTTTGCTCTACCCATAATATTATCTACGTGATCGTTGCAATTTAGGTTATTTGTAATTGTAATCCCTAAGCATTTAGCTGAATTTACAGCCTTCAGATTTGTCTGACTTATCGCGTAATCGGAATTTAGCTGATTTCTTTTAGTACTCAAGTGAATAACTTCACACTTTTCTTTATTCAGGATCAATTGCCACTTTTCGCACCATACAGATATCTTATCTAAATCATTTTGCAAGTCGTTTTGATCATCTGATGACTTTACAAAACGGTAAATGACAGCATCATCTGCAAACAATCTAAGACGGCTACTCAGATTGTCTCCTATGTCGTTAATATAGATCAGGAACAATAGAGAGCCTATAACACTTCCTTGGGGAACGCCGGATATTACTTCTGTTTTACTCGATGACTTTCCGTCTATTACTAGGAACTGTGACCTTTCTGACAAGAAATCATGAATCCAGTCGCACAACTGAGGCGATACTCCGTAGGCAGGCAGTTTGGTAAGAAGACGCTTGTGAGGAACGGTGTCGAAAGCCTTATGGAAATCTGGACGTCACCTGAGTAACAAATCCAGCTGCCCAAGCCGAATTTTGGTGATGTCACTGTGAAGTGGAAGGCGAAGGAACTACGACATAGCTGTGCGGGGTAGCCGCGCGGTCTTTGGCGCCTTGTCACGGTCCGCTCGACTCCCCCCGTCGGAGGTTCCAGTCCTCCCTCGAGCATGGGTGTGTGTGTTGTCCTTAGCGTAAGATAGATTAAGTAGTGTGAAAGCCTATGGACCGATGACCTCAGCAGTTTGGTCCCACAGAACTTACCACAAATTTCCAATTTCCGAACTACCACAGATAAACCAAGACCAGCCAGACCCCATGTACTGATGGAGAGGGAGTGTTGAGAAACACGGAGAATGGTTGTAAAAAATAGCATGAAATCAGCGGAAAGAATCCCTCGTGAGTGCCAAAGTCCTACCAGCACTCCAGCTAGCACAATGACTGTGCATAGCGCATGAAAAACAAAGGAGTATGGTGGTCGAGCAGCTCCTCATAAGCGACACATTTCTACGCTAAGCGATGGTTGAGGTGATGCAAAGAGCAACACCACTAGTCAGTGGATGGCTAGACACGAGTGATTTGGAGCGATGAATCAGGCTACACCCCGTATGGAAATTTGATGGAAGGGTTTGGGTTAGGCGAATTCCTGGAGAACGTTACCTTCTATCAGGTATAGTGCCAACAGTGAACTGCAGAGATGATGGTGCTATGATATGGGGGTGTTTTCCGTGGTTAGGGCGTGGTCCTATTATTATGTTTAAGAACACGTTAAATGTTGAAGGGCATGAACACACTTTACAGCACTGTGTACCGTATACACTAGAATAACAGTTCGGAGACAATAATTAATTGCAACAGCATGACACTACAACATGTCATAAATAAGCGTCTGCGAGGCAATAGTTTATGGACAGTTAACATTCATATCACGTCTACAAGTATATTTGATATGTCATGGTGTTACAGATCAAGGGAAAAAGGAAAATACATATCTATCAGCATTTCTGTACTTGGAGCAAGTAGTTGGCCGTGTGGAATCTACAAGGGGCCTTCACGAAATAAATCAAATAGTGTTTTGGCAGGATAAATGGATTACGAGATATTCCTCAACTGTTTCCTTTTTTGAAAAAGTGTATTACAAAAGTCACAGTCGCAAGCAGTCAAATGGCTCTAAGCACTATGGGACTTAACATCTGAGGTCATCAGTCCCCTAGACTTAGAACTACTTAAACCTAACTCACCGAAGGACATCACACACATCCATGCCCGAGGCAGGATTCGAACCTGTGACCGTAGCAGCAGCGCGGTTTCGGACTGAAGCGCCTAGAACCGCTAGGCCACAGTGGCCGGCGCAGATAGTCACACTTGATAATTAGCTCCCGCCATAAGTAACGATCATTTTAAGATTTAAAATAAAATAAAACATTAACAAATAACTATTTCTGAAGTGACATAAAATGAAATTACTTAGAATTTTAAACATTTTATAACTGAACCTGAACATGCAGATAACGTAGACTCACAATATTTAAAATTTAATACTCTCAAAAATTGTACCTGACTAATCACGAGATGTGAAAAGTTAATATTCTTCAAAATAACATAGAGAAATCTCTAAAATAATATGTCATCTACAGAAATAGTTATTAATTAATATCTTTTTTAGATCACAAATGATCGTTACTTATGATCGAAACAAGTCATCAAGTGTGACCATTTGGAACTGACTGTTAGAAGAAATATTTTGAACAACAAGTAATTTTTATTGGATGCTGCACTACACTTCAAAGTGAGGAAGATACATAACACCTTGTATAAACATAGTCGCCGAGTCTCTGTAAACAACGATCGGGAAAAAATGGCTCTGAGCACTATGGGACTTAACATCTCAGGTCATCAGTCCCCTAGAACTTAGAACTACTTAAACCTAACTAACCTAAGGACATCACACACATCCATGCCCGAGGCAGGATTCGAACCTACGACCGTAGCAGTCCCGCGGTTCCGGACTGCAGCGCCAGAACCGCACGGCCACCGCGGCCGGCAAACAACGATCGGGACATTGTACCAATCGTCGTCCAGCAGATGTGCAAAACTATAGGCCTATATCTCTGACATCGATCTGTCGTAGAATTTTAGAATATGTTTTTTGCTCGCGTATCATGTCATTCCTGGAAACCCAGAATCTACTCTGTAAGAGTCAACATGGATTCTGGAGACAGCGATCGTATGACACCCAACTCGCTTTATTTATTCATGAGATCCAGAAAATATTAGATACAGGCTCCCAGGTAGATGCCATTTTCCTTGACTTCCGGAAGGCGTTCGATACAGTTCCGCACTGTCGCCTAGTAAACAAAGTAACAGCCTGCGGAATATCAGACCAGCTGTGTGGCTGGGTTGAACAGTTTTTAGCAAACAGAACACAGCATGTCGTTATCAATGGAGAGACGTCTACAGACGTTAAAGTAACCTCTGGCGTGCCACAGGGGAGTGCTATGGGACCATTGCTTTTCACAATATATATAAATCACCTAGTAGATAGTGTCGGAAGTTCCATGCGGCTTTTCGCAGATGATGCTGTAGTATACAGAGAAGTTGCAGCATTAGAAAATTGCAGCGAAACGCAGGAAGATATGCAGCGGATAGGTGCTTGGTGCAGGGAGTGGCAATTGACCCTTAACATAGACAAATGTAATGTATTGCGAATGCATAGAAAGTAGGATCCTTTATTGTACGATTATATGATAGCGGAACAGACATTGGTAGCAGTTACGTCTGTAAAATATCTGGGAGTATGCGTACGGAACGATTTGAAGTGGAATGGTCATATAAAATTAATTGTTGGTAAGGCGGGTACCAAGTTGAGATTCATTGGGAGAGTCCTTAGAAAATGTAGTCCATCAACAAAGGAGGTGCCTTACAAAACACTCGTTCGACCTATACTTGAGTATCGCTCATCAGTGTGGGATCCATACCAGGTCGGGTTGACAAAGGAGATAGAGAAGATCCAAAGAAGAGCGGCGCGTTTCGTCCCAGGGTTATTTGGTAAGCGTGATAGCGTTACGGAGATGTTTAGCAAACTCAAGTGGCAGACTCTGCAAGAGAGGCGCTCTGCATCGCGGTGTAGCTTGCTGTCCAGGTTTCGAGAGGGTGCGTTTCTGGATGAGGTATCGAATATATTGCTTCCTCCTACTTATACCTCCCGAGGAGATCACGAATGTAAAATTAGAGAGATTCGAGGGCGCACGGGTGCTTTCCGGCAGTCGTTCTTCCCGCGAACCATACGCCTCTGGAACAGGAAAGGGAGGTAATGACAGTGGCACGTAAAGTGCCCTCCGCCACACACCGTTGGGTGGCTTGCGGAGTATAAATGTAGATGTAGATGCAAATTCCTTACGATACAAACCCGCTCTTGGTCACGGAACCATTCGAAAAAACCGATGTATAAACGTCCTCATGGTTGGAAAATCTATTTCCCTCAGACGTTATTTCATCTGCAATATCTGGAGTGTTAGGCGGATCAGTATCACCCACGCCTGTGTAGCCTTGGTCAAATTGGTGGCACCATTTCACAACGCCATAATTTCACTGAGAATCTGCGTGCAATTTAATTTCACGACGGCTGGATGCGACATTAGGTTCCGTCCATGTACTGCCACACTGAGAGCCTGTGTGCAATTTTACTTTTCACCCATAAGAATCGTGTTCCCCGCGTAGTGCGACTTTGGTGAACATCTACAGCTGCCACGCCATTTCAGATGCACACTGTGACGCACCTGCTATCTGTACCGCTGCAGATCTGCGACTGCGAGAAACCCGAAACATCTACTCTCTCCTGACAACGCGCCACACTTGCACAATAGTCTTAGCGTGGGGCGAAGACCATAAACATGAAGCTCTTCCACATTTAGGACAACGGGAATTAAATATCGCTCCACAAGGACCTTCTTTTGTTGGCTTCACTATGTGAGTGGCACAGTCATGACATGTTGGCATACATAAGATCTGATAATACTCTAGGATAAAGAGTGTACAGAAATCCTACAAACTCAAATAGATATTTAGTTGCTAGTTCGCACTACCACCCAGCCCAGAAGCATCCAGTGCCCGACATCGAGTTTTCGCGTTGCTTCCGCATCAGTGGCAATAACAGCTTGGAAACCCAGCTGCATTTCTTAAAGAAGACACTGAAAGCCAACAGGTAAGATGTTTGTCCATAGACATTGCTTTCAAACTAAATAGTATTATATGAATGCGTGGTCTCTCACTTTTCGGACATGTCCGAAAGAACAGACACCACGCGGAATCCGCCGCTACGATACTTTGTACGTAAACTGAAGGTGAAGGGGGCGAGAAAGGTTCAAATAGCTCTAAGCACTGTGGAACTTAACATCTGAGGTCATCAGTCCCCTAAACTTACAACTACTTAAACCCAACTAACCTAAGGACATCACACATCCATGCCCGAGGCAGGATTCGAACCTGCGACCGTAGCAGCAGCGCGGTTCCAGACTAAAGCGCCTAGAACCACTGTGCCACAGCGGCCGGCGGGGAGAAAGGAAAGAAAAGGTAAGGGACTACTGAAGTCAGCTGAATTAGGACATTACGCGGAATCAGCAGCTACGAGTGAAAATGTATGCCACACCAGGATTCTAACACAGGATCTCCTGCTTACTACCGAGCGAGGTGGCGCAGTGGTTCGACACTGGACTCGCATTCGGGAGGACGACGGTTCAATACCGCGTCCGGCCATCCTGATTTAGGTTTTCCGTGATTTCCCTAAATCACTCCAGGCAATGGTTCCTCTGAAAGGGCACGGCCGACTTCCTTCCCCATCCTTCCCTAATCCGACGAGACCGATGACCACGCTGTCTGGTCTCCTTCCCCAACCAACCAACCAACCAACCAACCATCCTGCTTACTAGGCACGTGACTTAACCACTGCGCCATCCGGAAACAGTATCCATTGCAGCTGCGTAGACTATCTCGGCACACCTCATGGCCAACCAGCACTGCCACCGAATGCCATCTATCTGCAGCCCCTGTTCATTTCCTTCATGCTCACTAGTCTGATATTCCCGCAGGACGTCGGACGTACTGGTGCATCCACTCTGAAGAAGGTGGAGACATTGCCCATATAGGCGAAACAGTTATATGAATGCATGGTGTCAGTTCTTTCGGACATGTCCGAAAGAACAGACACCACATGGAACCCGCAGCTGTGATACATTATGGGTAGAGTGAAGGTGGAGAGGGGAGAAAGGAAAGGGAAGGGATTGCTGAAGTCAGCAGCATTCGGACATTACGTGGTATCAGTGGTGACGGACGAAACTGTGGGCCAGATCGGAATTCGAACCCGTGATCTCTAGGCCACTTGACAGGTGCGTTAACCACTGCATCATCCGGAACACAGTGTTCATCTAAACTGCGTGGACTCTCTCAGCACGCCTCATGGCCGACCAGCACTCCCACCGAGCGCCCGCTATCTGCAGTCCCTGCTCATTTCCTCCATGCTCTGTACTCTGACATTACCACAGGAGGTCGGGCGCACTTTGCTTTCTCCCCTCTCCACCTTCAATTTACATATAATGTATCGCAGCTATGGATTCCGCGTGGTGTCTGTTCTTTCGGATACCTCCTAAAGAACGGAAGCCAGGCATTCATGTAATTGATTCGCCTTGATGGGCAATGGATCCACATTCTTCAATGTGGATGCACAAGTACGTCCGAACTCCTGTGGGAATCTCAGAGTAGCGAGAATGGAGGAAGTGGGCAGGGAATGCTTGGTGTGGGAGTGTAGGTCGGCCATGAGGCGTGCCGGACAGTCCGCGGAGTTGCGCTGAACACTGTGTCCAGATAGCGCAGTGGTTAATGCACCAGTCCAGCAAGTAGGAGATCCCGGGTTCGAGTCCCAGTCCGGCACACATTTACACTAGTCCCCGCTGATTCCGCGCAATGTCCTGATGCGGCTGACATCATCAGTAATTCCTTTCCTCTCCCCATCTTTAAGTTACGAGTAAGAAATAGAATTAATTATGCTAATAAGAAGTTCCCGAGTCACTGACAGCATAAGCAACATTTTTCGGGAGAATGCCATTGCGAAGCAAAAGCAAAGCTCTATGTTCTGGTGCTGATGGATCGATCGACCACCGTTCAACGTTCGCCAGTGGCATCACCGGATGCGATATGAAAGGGCGTATCGTCAGCACACTACTCTCCCAGTCGTTGTCAGCTTTCTTTATCCAGGAGCCGCTACTTCTCGCTCAAGTAGCTGCTCAGTTGGCATCACGAGGCAGACATTGCTCCTGGTCCAGTCAGGCCACCCACGAAAAATTCGTGGCAGGACTAGGAATCGAATTCATGTCCTCCGCATAGCAGGCAGAAACGCTGAGCACCGAGTTACAGAGGCTGACGGAAATGAAGGTCTCTTTCCGACGTAAAACGGACGCGCCAGATCATCTTCACATTGCAGGGATCTACGAGAAGAATTCAGTGAGTAATACAATACATTTTTTCCCTCGGCCAGTTACTCTTGAAAAAATACGCAGTTTGTCGTGGGACATCTTAGAATATTCCCACTTCAGCCCTTATAGTCTCACTAACTTCTGACAGGTGACGGCGCTATACCTTCAAAATGGCTCCTGAAACGGACATGCGTTCCAAGCAGAGAGCTGTCATTGAGTTTCTTTTGGAGGAAAACCAGAGCATCGTACATGTTTAGAGGAGCTTGCAGAATGTCTACGGAGACCTGGCAGTGAACAAAAGCACGGTGAGCCATTGGACGAGGCGTCTGTCATCATCGCAGAAAGGACGCGCGAACCTGACCGATCCCCCGCGTGCCGGCTGGCCGCACACATATGTATCGCCAGCAATGTTGGAACGTGCGGACACTCTCATTCGTCGCCAAAAAATTGCAAACGAACTTCTCCTTCTCATGACAGAGCAGGGTCTCGCACAAGTTTGTGCTTCCGAGAGGAGCTCACAAAGGTTCAATAGACTGTTCGTCCTCATCCAGTCTACAGCCCAGATATCGCACGTTCCACCTTCCATCTATTTGGAGCAATGAAGGGCGCACTCCGAGGGACGCAGTACGTGGATGATGCAGCAAGACGTTCTTTCCGACGTCGAACAGTAGAGTGGTACCATGTGGGTATACTGGCCCTCCCAGTAAGGTGGCGTAAGGCCGTCGCATTGAACGGAGATTGTGTTGAAAAAAAAAAAAAGGGGAGGGTCTTGTAGCCAAAAGAGTGGGGAATGATATGGTATATTGGAATCCTGAATAAAACCAACCTGCTTTGAGAAAAAAATGTGGTGCATTACTTATTGAACGCCCCTCGTATGAAGTGACGTGTGGCTGTAGGAAAGCCTATATAACTGAAACTGGGACAGCGAGACAAGGATTGAAGAGCACAAAGGTCTCACGTTTTTTTAAAACAGAGTGTGAAATCGCCGGTAAATGGGCACCTGGAGAAATGGGGCGAAGATGTAAATTTCAATAATGTGCGGGTGTTTGCTGGCCATAGAATGCAATATTTATTGAAGGAATGTCCGAGAAGCGATTGAGATTTCTAAGAATGAACTTAATTTCCACAGAGAAGACGGCATTTACTCCCTTTTGTAAGTGTTCAGCTAACTGGGGACACCAAAAGATCGCAGCAGAGAAGTCACAACGTCTATTGACTGAGCAGAAATTTGAAGAGTAGTTAGACGTGGGCTAATTTTTACCTATAAAATCTATCTTTCACTTGCACGATGAAGCTACGAGTTATTTTCTCGATATTCTCTCACTCTCTGGAACAGTACCTTAACATGCAGTTTACAAGAGACAGTTGAAGACTTGAAATAAAAAAGGCTGTAGGTGCCATAATAAGAAATTTTGAAGTTTTCTGTGAACTGGGGTCTACATGCAAAGCTCAACAACGTATAAAAGGTTCAGACTCCACGAAGGAAAATGCAGTACCCAAATGCAATCAACAGATGGCACGTGGTTTAATAGCCATTGCTGTTAACATAGGAAATGCTCTATGTTCCGCATGATTACTCCCTAGTGTTAGATAAATGGCGAAGGCAGCAGATGTTTATAACAGTTTGAGTGGAAACAAACGGCGAATTAATGGAGTACGTAAAGTGTCAGCAATGAGGAAAAAATTGAAAAATGGAGGGAATGAATACACAAGTTCGAGTAATTAATATACAGGGTGTTACAAAAAGGTACGGCCAAACTTTCAGGAAACATTCCTCACACACAAAGAAAGAAAATATGTTATGGGGACATGTGTCCGGAAACGCTTACTTTCCATGTTAGAGCTCATTTTATTACTTCTCTTCAAATCACATTAATCATGGAATGGAAACACACAACAACAGAACGTACCAGCGTGACTTCAAACACTTTGTTACAGGAAATGTTCAAAATGTCCTCCGTTAGCGAGGATACATGCATCCACCCTCCGTCGCATGGAATCCCTGATGCGCTGATGCAGCCCTGGAGAATGGCGTATTGTATCACAGCCGTCCACAATACGAGCACGAAGAGTCTCTACATTTGGTACCGGGGTTGCGTAGACAAGAGCTTTCAAATGCTCCCAGAAATGAAAGTCAAGAAGGTTGAGGTCAGGAGGCCATGGAATTGGTCCGCCTCTACCAATCCATCGGTCACCGAATCTGTTGTTGAGAAGCGTACGAACACTTCGACTGAAATGTGCAGGAGCTCCATCGTGCATGAACCACATGTTGTGTCGTACTTGTAAAGGCACATGTTCTAGCAGCACAGGTAGAGTATCCCGTATGAAATCATGATAACGTGCTCCATTGAGCGTAGGTGGAAGAACATGGGGCCCAATCAAGACATCACCAACAACGCCTGCCCAAACGTTCACAGAAAATCTGTGTTGATGACGTGATTGCACAATTGTGTGCGGATTCTCGTCAGCCCACACATGTTGATTGTGAAAATTTACAATTTGATCACGTTGGAATGAAGCCTCATCCGTAAAGAGGACATTTGCACTGAAATGAGGATTGACACATTGTTGGATGAACCATTCGCAGAAGTGTACCCGTGGAGGCCAATCAGCTGCTGATAGTGCCTGCACACGCTGTACATGGTACGGAAACAACTGGTTCTCCCGTAGCTGCACGAAGAATTGCCTCGTCCATTGCAGGTGTCCTCGTCGTTCTAGGTCTTCCCCAGTCGCGAGTCATAGGCTGAAATGTTCCGTGCTCCCTAAGACGCCGATCAATTGCTTCGAACGTCTTCCTGTAGGGTCACCTTCGTTCTGGAAATCTGTCTCGATACAAACGTACCGCGCCACGGCTATTGCCCCGTGCTAATCCATACATCAGATGGGCATCTGCCAACTCCGCATTTGTAAATATTGCACTGACTGCAAAACCACGTTCGTGATGAACACTAACCTGTTGATGCTACGTACTGATGCTAGTACTGTAGAGCAATGAGTCGCATGTCAACACAAGCACCGAAGTCAACATTACCTTCCTTCAATTGGGCCAACTGGCGGTGAATCGAGGAAGTACAATACATACTGACGAAACTAAAATGAGCTCTAACATGGAAATTAAGCGTTTCCGAACACATGTCCACATAACATCTTTTCTTTATTTGTGTGTGAGGAATGTTTCCTGAAAGTTTGGCCATACCTTTTTGTAACACCCTGTATTCCTGCACTGAGCTCAGTAGGCAAGTCTCATTTTTGATCGCTAACCTAAATCACAGACAGACTGTTTATTCTTGGTTTACCAGGTGTATTACTTCCGATGTGAGGGGCATGTTATTGCAATCAAGGCGAATAAAACCATTTATCGTCAGTAACGTAAATGCATCGGACTTCTTAGAACCGAAGAAAGCAGCAGACTGTAATACAAACAGCAAATGTAGATGTATCCAAAGTACAGTTACTACGGTTAAACAAACAAGCTTCACGTAGTTAGAACCAGAAGCTTAAATGAAACTGGGGCTGGGAAGGTATTCCTATTTTACACTCCTGGAAATTGAAATAAGAACACCGTGAATTCATTGTCCCAGGAAGGGGAAACTTTATTGACACATTCCTGGGGTCAGATACATCACATGATCACACTGACAGAACCACAGGCACATAGACACAGGCAACAGAGCATGCACAATGTCGGCATTAGTACAGTGTATATCCACCTTTCGCAGCAATGCAGGCTGCTATTCTCCCATGGAGACGATCGTAGAGATGCTGGATGTAGTCCTGTGGAACGGCTTGCCATGCCATTTCCACCTGGCGCCTCAGTTGGACCAGCGTTCGTGCTGGACGTGCAGACCGCGTGAGACGACGCTTCATCCAGTCCCAAACATGCTCAATGGGGGACAGATCCGGAGATCTTGCTGGCCAGGGTAGTTGACTTACACCTTCTAGAGCACATTGGGTGGCACGGGATACATGCGGACGTGCATTGTCCTGTTGGAACAGCAAGTCCCCTTGCCGGTCTAGGAATGGTAGAACGATGGGTTCGATGACGGTTTGGATGTACCGTGCACTATTCAGTGTCCCCTCGACGATCACCAGTGGTGTACGGCCAGTGTAGGAGATCGCTCCCCACACCATGACGCCGGGTGTTGGCCCTGTGTGCCTCGGTCGTATGCAGTCCTGATTGTGGCGCTCACCTGCACGGCGCCAAACACGCATACGACCATCATTGGCACCAAGGCAGAAGCGACTCTCATCGCTGAAGACGACACGTCTCCATTCGTCCCTCCATTCACGCCTGTCGCGACACCACTGGAGGCGGGCTGCACGATGTTGGGGCGTGAGCGGAAGACGGCCTAACGGTGTGCGGGACCGTAGCCCAGCTTCATGGAGACGGTTGCGAATGGTCCTCGCCGATACCCCAGGAGCAACAGTGTCCCTAATTTGCTGGGAAGTGGCGGTGCGGTCCCCTACGGCACTGCGTAGGATCCTACGGTCTTGGCGTGCATCCGTGCGTCGCTGCGGTCCGGTCCCAGGTCGACGGGCACGTGCACCTTCCGCCGACCACTGGCGACAACATCGATGTACTGTGGAGACCTCACGCCCCACGTGTTGAGCAATTCGGCGGTACGTCCACCCGGCCTCCCGCATGCCCACTATACGCCCTCGCTCAAAGTCCGTCAACTGCACATACGGTTCACGTCCACGCTGTCGCGGCATGCTACCAGTGTTAAAGACTGCGATGGAGCTCCGTATGCCACGGCAAACTTGCTGACACTGACGGCGGCGATGCACGTATGCTGCGCAGCTAGCGCCATTCGACGGCCAACACCGCGGTTCCTGGTGTGTCCGCTGTGCCGTGCGTGTGATCATTGCTTGTACAGCCCTCTCGCAGTGTCCGGAGCAAGTATGGTGGGTCTGACACACCGGTGTCAATGTGTTCTTTTTTCCATTTCCAGGTGTGTATTTTGAGAACAGGTGTACAAGTACAGGACGTCAACAAAATGCAACTACCTGCCCTGGGATTACAAGCCACATCTGTGAAGAACAGATGAAAGATTTGATTGAAATGATGCAGTACCTGATAAATAATGACAACATATAGTTTTACAACAGAAGAATGAACTTTTACTATCTTTTTGCTGACCACTGAACTATCGCACTTAGTAAGTTTTTCATGCTACTACAATTCAATCTTTGTAATTTCCTTTGGAAACTATATCAATACTATGCTTAACTTTAAAATAAAACACGTTAATGAGTACAATTACGGCCATTACCTACCTAGTACACTTAAAAACTCAATTTCCTCAAATTCATGATTTTGGCTCTTAGAGCCATTTTTATTTCTTCAAGACTTCGAATTTAATTAATTTTCCCAGTTGTAAGGTGCTGCTGCAAAAAATCCAAGTACCCTGCATCTGATACGCTACTTCAACTTTTTGATCACTTAACTTTTCGCAGTGTCTCCTTTGCCTAATTATAAAGTTGTTTTATTTAATTCGCGTAAGTTGCACATTTTAATTTGTCGAAGAAAAGAAACTGTTGTCCTTCCTCATTTAAATCCAAGACCGTTACCACATTTCCATTGCTGTCAGTATCTGGAAAAAGAATGTCTAACGTGAAACAGTCAGTCTGCTGTCTGGAATAGTCTTAGCGGATTCCTAAATACCAAATTTCCTGTCCGTCAAAATTCGGAGTACATTAACTGCTACAACCATCAAACAGTTCTCGAAATTCACAAAAAAGAAAGATTTATCGACAGTAGTCACATTAAATACCACGCAGTAAAGTGTCAGCCACGAATAAACAAACAATACTTTACTGGTTTTTCAAAAACGAAACTAGGCGATAAAGGACCGACAAATCTATGAAATCTCAAAAAGAGTTAAATCTAACACACGAAAAGAAACACGGGGCACAAAAATGTTGATGTGCACACAAAATGTTCCCCCCCGTAGGGAAAGGAGCCATCAGTTGATTAATTACCAATTCGTGGTGACTTAACAATCTTAAGGATATAATCAGAGCTTCATTTCAGTATTCCTTCGATTTGTTCGTGATAAGAAATTTAGATGAATGTTCACTAAGAAATTCACAGGTATTTTTACTGTTCAATGGCAGAACCAGTAACATACGGTCCTTGTAACATTTCATGAATGTCCTGCACGTCTCCACCACCTGCAGAATAAAATCCACAAACCTGGCAACAGCGCATGCGGGTGGTTAGCTTGTGTTAAGTATCTGAGATAACAGTGCTCCATTAGCGCTACGTCGTTTAAAAGAAAGTGACCATCGGAAAGAGTAAAAAGGGTTCTGCGATATCTTGCTTGAAGAATTCCCTTACAGTACGTTCTTCCATGACTCGGCAGTAATCGTCTACAGCAATTTTTTGCGAACTGACATGGTAGCGGAGCTGCAGCAGAAATGAAACAACGGGAAGTTTTTCGAGGGCTCTCCTGCTACAACTTTATGCAATGGGATGAAAATGCGATGACGTTCCTAAATAAAAGTCCTTTGCAAATTCTCTTCCTTTGTCTGGACACGACACGCGAACTCGAAAGAATGTTTCTCATACTAGGCAGCGCCCTAATGGCATAATATTGCTTGATTCTGTGACTTCCTAATGACCGGCAGGCGCTACAAAGACCGACTGTGAACATGCACTCACTCTGACAAGGAGAGGAGTGGGGTCGACTTTTTGAAACTATCAACACAATAATATAAATTATGGTCCCAGGCACCGCACTCTGCAGCCACTCACTCTGATTGGCCCTCGTTTGTTAGTAATCGACGAAAAAAATTTCGTTATTCTGAGTGATCTTGTAGGGCCTTAAATTTGAAAATAATACAACGAGTGATGTTATAGTTTAGTGGCTAGTATAAGAGAATGACATGCGGAAGGTCGTGGTTTCAAAATTTCAATTCCTTTGTATTTTTAAATAGTTATCGAAATGACTTAAGTCATTATTTTTATTCAGTCAATTGGTTTGAATTTAATTTTTTGAAATTTCTAATCCTCTGTCTTGTCATTTTCATAATAGCAAAACTTTTTCGTTTGCTGTTATTTTTTTCTCATCATTCTGTTTTCCTTTGGAATCTTTTGCGTACGTGACTTTAACAATTTTTTGTATTAATTCTGATTTAATTTCCTCCCTTTGATTACCTTATATTTATATTTTCGTTCACGTTATAGCATTCATTATTTCTATTCCTCATCTTGCGCATTTATTAATAATCTCGTCTTCCTTTTGAATCTTCATCGGCGTTATTTTGTCCATAGCGGAACAAGAATTTGTGTTTTAAATGTTTGCATGACGATTACCATCCAAAAAATTGTGCATCTCACACGTAACAAAAATGCATTTTGGGCATCATTGCAGAGCCAATATAGATTGTTTCGTCTTTTGTTTTTTAACCAATGGATCGGCGTTTTCTAACGTTCAAACATTGTGATGAATAAATAAAACCAATTCAAATCGCATCACAAAGATTCCAAATAGAAAAAGAAAGATAGGAAGAAAAAAAAAGCAAATGTAAAAGTTAATGCGATGATTAAAATGACGTGACAAAGGATTAGAAATTTGAAAAAATTACATTAAAAAGAATTAACTGAATAAAAATAGTAATCAAAGTCGTTTCGATGCCTACTTAAAAATAAAAAAATATAAGTAGTTGACTAGAGTTGCACCCTCAGCCTTTTGTGTTAGTCTTGTATGCTAACCATTTCGCTGCAATAACAATATACGTATAGCTGTCAATGTTAAGGGTAATCACGCAAAATTAGGACTTCTTTCGTCGATTACACGCAAAGACGGGTTACCAGGGTGAATAGCTGCAGAGTGAGATACCTGGGACCCTAACCTACACCGGGCGAGGTGGCGCAATGGTTAGCACAGTGGACTCGCATTCGGGAGGACGACGGTTCAATCCCGCGTGCGGCCACCCTGATTTAGGTTTTCCACGTTTTCCCTAAATCGCTGCAGGCAAATGCCGGGATGGTTCCTTTGAAAGGGCACGGCCGACTTCCTTCCCCGTCCTTCCCTAATCCGATGGGACCGATAACCTCCCAGTTTGGTCTCTTCCCCCAAACAACCCAACCCAACTTTACCTACACTGCCATATAGATGATTTCAAAGAGTCAATCCCATGCCTGAGGACATCTCCTTGTGACAAGAATAACAGTAACCGAAATAGTAGTGCTACACCATAGTAGAATCGCGCGCTCTGGAGCACTGAAAATTTGCAATGTCTGAGAAACGTCACCAAGCACGTAGACAATAGAAAGTGTTTGGATAAATTTAAACTAGGCTTCTACTATATACTACACATGTAACAACATTATCTGTTATTTTTTAAGAAACTGTCTTTGCTTCTCCTGTAAAATTTAATGAAATGGATTCACGAGGGTTTTCATTGCCTATTATCGACAAGAAGTCGGGCTCTCTAAGTTGTGAGTAATCGCTTGAACCCAATGGTTGGCGCGTCCTGTTGGCATTCCTGGAGGCGCTAATGGAGAAGTAAATAAAAGCTGCAGGCTGCCAAGCGCTGAATCAGTCGTTCGTGGAACTGTGGAGGCGCTATGAAGACAAGTAGTCAGGCGAGAAGTTCGCAAATAATCACTTCTAAGAAAAAAGATGTGGAATCGGGAGAAATGAATAATTTTAGCTTCAGAGAATTCTGCATTCATGATCGTCTGTGTCTAACGGGTTGACGATTCAGTAACAGTTTTCCAATACGGAATACACATGTCCCCCCCCCCCCCCCCCACACACACACAAACAAAATAAGATTATACTGTTAAAATATTTAGCCAGACTTCATTTTCCTGTCTCGTGATACTTCACACTGAAATTAATCAACAACATTAGTCGGCATGCTATTGACGTACAGACGTTTCAAATAACAGCTTCAGACTTGCCGCCTTCAGTAGGGAGAGAGCAGTAATGCCATTCTTTTATACAGCAGTATATTTCTGTTTAACAGTACTTCACCACCATTTTTCGTGTTGAATCCACAACGAATCTTCCACTCTGCATTGCCGCGTGCGCTGTGTACTGCACCTTCGTGGCACATGAAAACAGTCTTCGACACTGGACTCGAACCTGGAACTTTGGAACTAGCAGAGAATGCTCTTTCTGACTAAACCAGGGGCTCCTAACCTTTTCTACGTAGTGCCCTGCTTTGCAACGCCACAGTATCTCATACCCCCCCCCCCCCCCCCAAATGCTTATTTATTTTATTGATTGATTAGCTATACCCGGCGAACTTAGTTACAGCTCTGAAAATCTTTATATGTTATAGCTGACCCGGCAAACGTTTGATTTTCCATATAAATTATCTCTAGTCTATAAGAATAATGTTTACGTGTAACACAATGTATACGTGTAACACAATAGCTGTTGTTGGCGGAGCTCGAGACACAAACAATAATAATGGCCGAATACAGCGTAGGAAATGAGGAAAGGCTTAGGGTGAAGTCCGGCAGTATCGTCCACTATTAGTGCTAGCGTTTCTACGGTAGATCGCGCGGATTTAACAACTGCAACCGATACACGGCTCGTCCATGAGCATACAAACGTAGCGGTTAATTTCGTGTCGAAACATGTTCTCCAGCATTATGAATAAGGCCAAGCGCACACGCATCGATTTTTATCGTACGTAAAAATATTGTACGATGATTAAATTCTTTTAGAGGAACAAAGGAGAGCATAGGAACTTCTTTGTTCCACTAAAAGAACTTAATCTTACGATATGTTTCCGTACGATAAAAATCGATGCGTCTGCGCTAGGCCCGAATGTCAGTTTGGCGATTGACGCGTGCTACCTAGTTAAACTTCTCGGTCTAGTAACGTCGATTCAAAGAGGGATATTCGAGTCGTTGCATTTGGTACGTTTTCTTCAATTACCTATCTATCGAATAGTTAAAGACTATCGCCGGTAGACACCTGGCGGGGATAACTGATCAAGTGATAACTGATCAGTTAATGACTGGGGTTGAAAATTATTGAATTACTAAAATCGCTATTAAAAATAGGAGTTTGTGGTAAAATGGTGAAAATTTAGGGTTGTATGTATTTTTAATGCCACATCATGAAAAAATAAAAAGTTCTGTCCAAAAAATAAGAAAATTTTTTTTGGGGTGGGCCACCCTTATCACTCAGGGCTATGAAAAACAGATTACGATCAATTCTCAGACGTACAGAATATACATGTAAAATTTCATCAGAATCGATCGAGTCGTTTCGGAGGAGTATGGTAACTAACACTGTGACACGAGAATTTTATATATAAGCATTTTTGATTCTTTCGAAAAACTTTATTTGAGAGTAATCTGCGATACTCACTTTAGTAATACTAAACTATAGCGTCCCAAAGGACTCGGTAGCATATTTGTGCATTTTTCTGAGATGTCGGTGCCCCACTTATAAATCTCTCAACACCTCCCCCCGCCCCCCCCCCCCCCCCCTCTCTCCGCCTTTAGAGGTTCGGATGTACTGGGCTGAACTATCCAGACGCGACACGCGGCTCATCTTCACAGCTGCAGATCTGTCAGCAGCTTTGGTACTTTTCAGACGTAGCAGACCCCCTGCATACCTTGCTGGACTAACTCTCGATCTACATCTACATCCATACTCCGCAAGCCACCTGACGGTGTGTGGCGGAGGGTACTTTGAGTACCTCTATCGGTTCTCCCTTCTATTCCAGTCTCGTATTGTTCGTGGAAAGAAAGATTGTCGGTATGCCTCTGTATGGGCTCTAATCTCTCTGATTTTATCCTCATGGTCTCTTCACGAGATATACGTAGTAGGGAGCAATATACTGCTTGACTCCTCGGTGAAGGTATGTTTCCGAAACTTCAACAAAAGCCCGTACCGAGCTACTGAGCGTCTCTCCTGCAGAGTCTTCCACTGGAGTTTATCTATCATCTCCGTAACACTTTCGCAATTACTAAATGATCGTGTAACGAAGCGCGCTGCTCTCCGTTGGATCTTCTCTATCTCTTCTATCAACACTATCTGGTACGGATCCCACACTGGTGAGCAATATTCAAGCAGTGGGCGAACAAGTGTACTGTAACCTACTTCCTTTGTTTTCGGATTGCTTTTCCTTAGGATTCTTCCAATGAATCTCAGTCTGGCATCTGATTTACCGAAGATTAATTTTATATGGTCATTCTGTTTTAAATCACCTCTAATGCCTACTCCCAGGAATTAACTACTTCCAGTTGCTGACCTGCTAATTGTAGCTAAATGATAAAGGATCTTTCTTTCTATGTATTCGCAGCACATTACACTTGTCTACATGGAGATTCAATTGCCGTTCCTTGCACCATGCGTCAATTCGTTGCAGATCCTCCTGCATTTCAGTACAATTTTCCATTGTTACAACCTCTAGATACACCACAGCATCATCCGCAAAAAGCCTCAGTGAACTTCCGATGTTATCCACAAGGTCATTTACGTATATTGTCAATAGCTACTGTCCTACGACACTCCCCTGCGGTACACCTGAAATCACTCTTACTTCGGAAGACTTCTCTCCATTGAGAATGACATGCTGCGTTCTGTTATCTAGGAACTCTTCAAACCAATCGCACAATTGGTCTGATAGTCCATATGATCTTACTTCTGAAAGAATGGATATCACACAGAAATGCAGCCTAGAGGTTGTTTCCTGAACGAATGCTTCGCTCTGCAGTGTGGCAGACTGAAACACGAACAGCTGCTAGCGTGAGTTTCTTAGAAGTAGATACCTTAGGGGTTGCGAAGCAACTCAAATCGGTTGATACGGGCAAGTCTTCAGGTCCAGATTGTATACCGATTAGTTCCCTTTCAGATTACGCAATCATATACAACCGGTCGCTCACCGATAGATCTTTTAAGAAGGGTAGTAGGAGTAATCCATCGAACTACAGACCTATATCATTGACGTCGGTTTGCTGTAGGGTTTTGGAGCATATACTGTATTCAAACATTATGAATCACCTCGAGGGGACGATCTATTGATACGTAATCAGCATGGTTTCAGAAAACATCGTTCTTGTGCAACGCAGCTAGCTCTTTATTCGCACGAAGTAATGGCCGCTATCGACAGGGGATCTCAGGTTGATTCCGTATTTCTGGATTTCCGGAAAGCTTTTGACACCGTTCCTCACAAGCGACTTCTAATCAAGCTGCGGGCCTATGGGATATCGTCTCAGTTGTGCGACTGGATTCGTGATTTCCTGTCAGGAAGGTCGCAGTTCGTAGTAATAGACGGCAAATCATCGAGTAAAACTGAAGTGATATCAGGTGTTCCCCAGGGAAGCGTCCTGGGACCTCCGCTGTTCCTGATCTATATAAATGACCTGGGTGACAATCTGAGCAGTTCTCTTAGGTTGTTCGCAGATGATGCTGTAATTTACCGTCTAGTAAGGTCATCCGAAGACCAGTATCAGTCGCAAAGCGATTTAGAAAAGATTGCTGTATGGTGTGGCAGGTGATAGTTGACGCTAAATAACGAAAAGTGTGAGGTGATCCACATGAGTTCCAAAAGAAATCCGTTGGAATTCAATTACTCGATAAATAGTACAATTCTCAAGGCTGTCAATTCGACTAGTTACCTGGGTGTTAAAATTACGAACAACTTCAGTTGGAAAGACCGCATAGATAATATTGTGGGGAAGGCGAGCCAAAGGTTGCGTTTCATTGGCAGGACACTTAGAAGATGCAACAAGTCCACTAAAGAGACAGTTTACACTACACTCGTTCGTCCTCTGTTAGAATATTGCTGCGCGGTGTGGGATCCTTACCAGGTGGGTTTGACGGAGGACATTTAAAGGGTGCAAAAAAGGGCAGCTCGTTTTGTATTATCACGTAATAGGGGAGAGAGTGTGGCAGATATGGTACGCGAGTTGGGATGGAAGTCATTAAAGCAAAGACGCTTTCCGTCGCGGCGAGATCTATTTACGAAATTTCAGTCACCAACTTTCTCTTCCGAATGTGAAAATATTTTGTTGAGCCCAACCTACATGATCATCAAAATAAAATAAGAGAAATCAGAGCTCGAACAGAAAGGTTTAGGTGTTCGTTTTTCCCGCGCGCTGTTCGGAAGTGGAATGGTAGAGAGATAGTATGAGTGTGGTTCGATGAACCCTCTGCCAAACACTTAAATGTGAATTGCAGAGTAATCATGTAGATGTAGACAGTGTGCGCTGCTTGAAACGTCCTAGAAGGAGGGAAAAAATACAGTTTGCTGGAGTGGGACTCGAACCCGGAACGCCCGCATCCATGTCCAGCTACCGAGCTCTGTCCCCTCAGTGTCCAAGTCCAGCGCGAGCCACGGTTTTAGCCGGTGCCGGCTCGTGACTCACGTGTGTCCGCGGCGCGGCGACGTGTGGCGTTGCAGCAGGCCGCGGTCATGCTTGGCGCATCGCCGAGACACGGCGCCGCCTACGGCCGCTCACTCTGCCCGGGGCATGGTGCCGCTCCTGCAAGCACACCAACCACATACAAACTCTGTTCGCTCACATCTCGTCACCTGTAAACAAACACACACTGCTCGTCATCAGGAATTTACCCTGTCTGACAAAAAAGTGAAGCACCCCGAACACACAGTCAAATGTGATTCTTGAGTTTCTCCCGGCGTATTTGATAATCAAAATATCCACTGGTGTACTGCCGGTCAACAGTGTCCAACGGGAACACCAGAGGCACACTCGACTGATGTATCCGAGCAAGTCGGCGGTCGCTGAACATTGTTTGTCGGAAAATCACGCTGTGGAGTATGAACGCACGAGGATTCTGGTACAGACGTCGAGATACTGGGACAGCGTTGTGTGAGAGGCCATCGAAATTCGCACCAATGAAGACCTCATAAACCGTGACTGTGGCTATAATCTTAGCAAGGCTTGGGAACCAGCGATTGGGTTAATCAAGAGTAAATCGAGCAAACGTATAGCTGTGACGACCACGGCGGACAGAGCCATCACTCCGTCATCTCAGACGCCGTCGCAATCTGTTCCACGACCGTGGCGCGTGGCGCGGACAGCGGAGGGAGAGAGCCGCGGGCGGAGGGTATTTAAATCGGCCGCCGCCGCGACCGAACCCAGTTCCCCCTGAACAGCCATAGCGTACGGTTCTCCGTACCGGCACGTTCACAGGAGCTCAGTCCGTCAGTTCACCTGATGATGGCGACATGTATGATCGCCGAAATATTGTGCCCGTTGGACACTGTAGACCGGAAGTACACCAGTGGACATTTTGACACAGTCAAATGTTAACATAATTACAATGAAATGAATAGTCCCAGCTGCATACAGGCGTTGATATAAGTCAACGGGGGCAGTTGAAAATATGTGCTCCGACCGGGACTCGAACCCGGGATCTCCTGCTTAAATGGTAGACGCTCTATCCATCTTTTTTTGTTTTTTTTTTAGTGTTCTCATTTTGTTCGATTTTGCGAGTTGCATTTGTTCGGTGCGGTTGTCCCATTACACTCGTTCAAGTTCAGTGTTGAGCCGCTGACTCAGTTTTTTATTACAGAGGGCAGCCAACTCTCTGACCGAACACGCTGAGCTACCGTGCCGGCGTCCAGCTGAGCCACCGAGGACACAGAGGCTAATGCGATTGCAGTAACTTCTCTCTGGCACGCCTTCCGTGAGACCCACATTCGCAACTTATTGTCTCGTACTATATTCATAGTGCCCCTGCCCATTATACTCATTACTGCGGCTTTACTGCCGATTCCCGTGAGAGTTCGGGGACTGTTTGTGCATCCGCACAGAAGAAGATGGTCAAATGGGCGGGCCGCGCGGGATTAGCCGAGCGGTCCAAGGCGCTGCAGTCACGGACTGTGCGGCTGGTCCCGGCGGAGGTTCGAGTCCTCCCTCGGGCATGGGTTCAAATAGCTCTGAGCGCTATGCGACTTAACTGCTGAGGTCATCAGTCGCCTAGAACTTAGAACTAATTAAACCTAACTAACCTAAGGACATCACACACATCCATGCCCGAGGCAGGATTCGAACCTGCGACCGGAGCGGTCGCTCGGTTCCAGACTGTAGCGCCTAGAACCGCATGGCCACTCCGGCCGGCTCGGGCATGGGTGTGTGTGTTTGTCCTTAGGTTAATTTAGGTTAAGTAGTGTGTTAGCTTAGGGACTGATGACCTTAGCAGTTGAGTTCCATAAGATTTCACACACATTTGAACATTTGAACAAATGGGCGGTGAGCCTTAACTATATATAAATATGAAGATGGTATCTGTTCTTTCGGATATATCAATGTTAATGTTACTTCGTATACGTACACACCATCGGCGGGTATGCAAATAATTGGAGTTTCAGTTCTGTGTGACAGGTAGAACGGCCACCAGAGGACATATGCGTTATTCGTACTGGGTGCTGTTATCAGGCCTGCTACGGTAAATAAGGAGCATGAGAAGCGTCAGATTTTGAGTGACCACTGAGAAGGAGACAGGAATTACCGCAAAGAAAACGGTCTATTGACACATATTTTAGAAAACATCGTTCTTGTGCCACACAACTAGCTCTTTACTAACACGAAGTATTGAGTGCTATTGACAAGGGATTTCAGATTGATTCCGTATTTCTAGATTCCCAGAAGGCTTTTGGCACTGTACCACATAAGCGGCTTGTAGTGATATTGCGTGCTTATGGAATATCGACTCAGTTATATGACTGCATTCGTGATTTCCTGTCAGAGAGGTCACAGTTCGTAGTAATCGACGGAAAGTCATCGAGTAAAACAGAAGTGATTTCTGGCGTTCCCCAAGGTAGTGTTATAGGCCCTATGCTGTTCCTCATCTATATAAACGATTTAGGAGACTATCTGAGCAGCCGTCTTACGTTGTTTGCGGATGATGCTGTCGTTTATCGACTAGTAAAGCCATTAGAAGAACAAAACAAACTGAAAAACAATTTAGAAAGATATCTGTGTGGTGCAAAAATTGGCAACTGATGCTAAATAATGAAAAGTGTGAGGTCATCCATATGAGTGCCAAAAGGAATCGTATATTCAAATAAATACCTAGGAATTACAATTACGAACATCTTAACTTGGAAGGAACACACAGAAAATGTTTTGCGGAAGGCTAACCAAAGACTGCGTTTGGGGAAGGCTAACCGCCGGCCGGAGTGGCCGAGCCGGCCGAAGTGGCCGTGCGGTTAAAGGCGCTGCAGTCTGGAACCGCAAGACCGCTACGGTCGCAGGTTCGAATCCTGCCTCGGGCATGGATGTTTGTGATGTCCTTAGGTTAGTTAGGTTTAACTAGTTCTAAGTTCTAGGGGACTAATGACCTCAGCAGTTGAGTCCCATAGTGCTCAGAGCCATTTGAACCATTTTTTTTTTTCGGAGTGGCCGAGCGGTTCTAGGTGCTACAGTCTGGAACCACGCGACCGCTACGGTCGCAGGTTCGAATCCTGCCTCGGGCTTGGATGTGTGTGATGTCCTCAGGTTAGTTAGGTTTAAGTAGTTCTAAGTTCTAGGGGACTGATGACCAAAGAAGTTAAGTCCCATAGTGCTCAGAGCCATTTTTTGAAGGCTAACCAAATACTGGGTTTTATTGGCAGAACACTTAGAAAACTAACATGTCTACTAAGGAGACTGTCTACACTACGCTTGTCCGTCCTCTATTAGAATGCTGCTACGCGGTCTGTGATCCTTAACAGACAGGATTGACTGAGTGCATCGAGAAAGTTCAAAGGAGGGCAGCACGTTTTGTATTATCGCGAAATAGGGGAGAGAGTGTCACTGAAATGATACAGGATTTGGGGTGGACACCATTAAAACAAAGGAGTTTTTCGTAGCGGCAGAATCTTCTCACGAAATTTCCATCTCCAACTTTCTCCTCCGAATGCGAAAATATTTTGTTGACGCCGACTTCGTTGGGGAAATCAGAGCTTGCACCGAAAGATATAGGTGTTCGTCTTTTCCGCGCGCTGTTCGAAATTGAACTATGAGAATTATTGTGAAGGTGGTTAACGAACACTCTGCCAGTCACTTAAATGTGATTTGCAGAGTATCCATGTAGATGTAGACGTAGATATACAGATGCTGCGTATCCGTGTGAGACAGTGTTATCAGCGCTTGACAGAGTTCGAATGGGGCATCATCGGAGGTCTCCATTTGGCTGCTTGGAAGAAAGGTGGGGCATTCGGCTGTGACAGCGGCCTGACATTGGACTACATGGGTACTTGGGGACAGGCGTAATCGACGTCTGACCAACACAAGGGAGGATCGCCGTATTGCGCACCAAGCATATGTCTTCACATATGCATCGCTATCCGACAACAAATAATGGACTTCCTGTAACATTCTGATTCCCCCGCGACATCGATCTGAGACTACAAGCAGCAGTCGACTACGAAATTACCGAACCAAACGTACGTTGCCGTTAACATCACAACCCAAACGGGGTCTGGAGTGTTTCCGCCAACCGATGGAGTGTTTCCTCGAACCGAAAGCATGGATTACTGATAAATGGCATTGCACTCTGTTCAGCCATAAATTGCATTTCTGTTCCACCCTGTATTATCATCGTCAGTGATTATGGCAGCGACCTGGTGCGACATCGCATTCTCCCAGCGTTTTGGAGAGGCACAGAGGTGTATGTCCTGTGGGTATCCTATGTAGAATTTTTACTGCATTTTCTAGTTCTGCTGCTTAGTGTTTTTAGTTTCGAAGGTGCATGTAAAATGTAGACTGACTGTTCTCAAAGCCCGGTTGTGTTCCTTGAACTTTATTCTGAAATCAGTGTATGAGTATTTTTGTATCCACTACAAATATCTACGAGAACAGACCACAAAGTCTGGTTTTGAATGAATGAGAAGTTATTATATTCAAATATCATAGTCTGACGAAGCTCGTAATTGATACAATTCCTTACACACGTGTCACTGCAGCGAGGGTTAACAAATACGGTGAGTGTCCGAAAAGTACGTTGAAAATATTTTCCCCGTCTGTACCATGATAGTTGAGTAAAATTAAACTATAAAGATATGCTTGAAGTTCGGCAGTTTATAGTGATGTACTAATATTTGCTCTACTATCATGGTAAATGATTACAGTCCAAGAGTAATGGTAGCTGGCAGCAGTGTTCCTAAAAGATAATCCCTGGTAGCGTTCGATAGCTGAAGGTGTTACTTCAGCTGTTCGTTAGTCGTTGTGAGAAAGCGGGAGTTGAAGAAGGAGTAAGCCGTTCTACAACGAACTGTTGCAATATGGAGCGCGGAGCAGCAAACGGATCGCTTGGTGACAACAAAGTTATTGTGAGTTGGATGGCCCAACGCATATGACACAGCAGAGTACAAACGTGCGCTTGACAGCAGAAATCTAGCGCGTGACGCTGAGTCAAGGCAGGAGTTAATTACATTGTGAGGAGGACACAACCGTTCTCCCACCTCGGATGTCATCATTAAATTTACAAAACGAGTAGTTTTGCCTATAACCGTTTTCAAGATTTACTCGGATACAACCAACGTCACACACTCTGCAGCGATAACATTGTTCATCTCGATGCTTAATTTTTCTGCTTGTAGCTTGTCACTGGATAGCGTGTGACGGTGATTTCTATCCAGGTAGGCCTAATGATTGAAATGACTAACGACGAAGTAAAATGAACAGTGACAGGCCTGTGTGGCCGAGCGGTTCTAGGCGCTTCAGTCTGGAACTGCGCGATCGCTACGGTCGCAGGTTCGAATCCTGCCTCGGGCATGGATGTTTGTGATGTCCTTAGGTTAGTTAGGTTTAAGTAGTTCTAAGTTCTAGGGGACTGATGACATCAGATGTTAAATCCCGTAGTGCTCCGAGCCATTTGAACCATTTGAAAATAAACAGTGCAAACGATATTGTGCAGCCGAGCTGGCATAATGACTGCTTCTTACAACACGGGTGGTTCCGAAACCAGCAATTAACAAAAAGTAATTACATTATTTTTGTCTCCTTGAAAATAATGGCTCTGTTGTCTCCTAGGGCTTTGTAATTTCCATCGTCTGTTAAGCACCTTCGTCATTAGAAGTGCTCAGGCGACGATGCCACTAAGAAAAGAAGGATCGGAAATTTCTTACAAATACTGCTAATGAATGATGTGATGCGTCCTTGTGACAGATCACAAGAGAGAAAACAAATACCAGAACATCGATTAACAAGAAATATTTTTAGACCTTGTTGTTCACCTTCACTGTATACTATCTGATCAAAAGTATCCGGACATCACTATGCATTGCGGAATTGACCACTAGCCATGAGAGACGGGCCCCACGAACCCCCGAGCCCCCAGTACAAAAAGAGGCCAGTACTGTGTTATCAGTAGAGAAGCAGTAACAACAGAATGAGCGATCAGGTGAGCTCAGTAACTTCGAACGTGGGCTAGTCATTGGATGCCGCCTAAAACATCCATCAGGGTCATTTAAACACTTCAAAAACTGTCCAAGTCAACTGTTGGTGATGTCATTGTGAAATGAAAACTCGAAGGGACAAGCAGAGCTCAAAGTGCTGCCAGTAGGCCAGCTAGCATATTGACAATAATAGTGAGTTAAAAAGAAGGGGTTCAATAGTCGACTAGCTCCTCATACGCCACACGTATCCATAATCAATACTAAGCGACGCTTGATATGGTGTAAAGGGAGTGATGAATCACGCTACATCCTGTGGCAGATTGATGGAAGGGTCTGGGTTTGGTGAACCTGGAAAACGTTACTTCCCATCATGTGTAGAGCCAACAGCGAAGTACAGAGGAGGCGGTGTCGCGGTCTGGCGGTGTTTCCCGTGGTTTGTATGTGTTCCCTTTACAGCGCTTAAGAAATTGCTAAATGCGCATGGATACGAACACACTTCACAGCATTGTGTACTGCGAACAGCAGATTAACAGTTCGGGGACTTAAGACTGATTGTATCAGCATGAGAATGCGCCGTCTCGTAATCCAGCACCTTTGAGGCAATAGTTTGTGGACAATAACATTCCTGGAATGGACTGGCCAGCTCAGAGTCCCGACCTCAACCCAATGTGACACCTTTGGAAGAAATCAGAACGTCGACTTCGCTCCAGACCTCAGGGTCCGACATCACTATCATCTCCAGTTTCGGCACTTGATCAAGAATGGGCTGCCACAAACATTCACACACCTCACTGAAAGTGCCCCAGCAGAGTTCCAGTCTTCATAAAGACTTAACCCTTGATGTCCACGAACAGGTGTCCGGATTGTTTTAATCAGATAGTGTACTTACAGAGCGGCATGGTGGAAGCACCAAAAGCTGTGTTCAAATGGCTCAAATGGCTCTGAGCACTATGGGACTTAACAACTGAGATCATCAGTCCCCCAGAACTTAGAACTACTTAAACCTGACTAACCTAAGGTCATCACACACATCCATGCCCGAGGCAGGATTCGAACCTGCGACCGTAGCGGTCGCGCGGTTCCAGACTGAAGCGCCTAGAACCGCTCGGCCACACCGGCCGGCAAAAGCTGTGTCAATGAACACTTATTCATAGAGAGCTCGTTTCGATCAAGCGAAGTGAGAACGCTTTTTGGCTTCACGTATTTAACTGCTTTTAGCTTCAGTATCTGCCACGTACAAGTGTCTGTTATCTTACGCATTTTTCATCAATCCCCACGTGTATGACATGACTTCGGCCAGGCAGCACGCTTAGCCCTGCAATGGACTGTCGATTTTTGCATGAAAAGACAACAGACACACGGGTGTGTGGCAGATGCTGCAACTGACAGCAGATATGTATTTGACGACAAAGAACGAACATTACACTTGATGTAGTATCAATCTGTGACCTGAAGATGGACACTTTACCAAAAGTAGTTGTCTGTGAGTAAAATTTCGTTACAATATCTTTTGGTGGTCCGTGTTGCTGTTCATCAGTCACAAGAAAGCCAGGGTCACAAGTACACGAAAACAAAAAAAAAAAATCGAACATAATCAAATCTTATGTGAAGTTTTAGAGGTGATCCTATCATCTGCAAGGCAAGAGCCTGTGAACTATTCCCAAAGGTACTTGAAAGAAGAAAAGAAATTATGAAACAAACCAGAAATTTTGTAAAATTAACTGTGCTCCAAGAACATAACACCATGAATGGCTGGAAAGACTTTCGTCTCCATCAGGCGGCCCAGTCCCACAAGGAGCAGCATGATAAATTAAGAAAATAAAGTCTCCCAGAAAGCAACTTAATAAAGTACAATGTCCATTTAGTTATTTGAAGCAAGATGTCCATTAATCTGTAGAGCACTGGGAATCAGTTTTCAGTGGCAGCTCTGTTATTTTGTTCCTCTGCTCCAAAAATGGTTCAAATGGCTCTGAGCAATATGGGACTTAACTTCTGAGGTCATCAGTCCCCTAGAACTTAGAACTACTTAAACCTAACTAACCTAAGGACATCACACACATCCATGCCCTAGGCAGGATTCGAACCAGCAACCGTAGCGGTCGCTCGTTTCCAGACTGTAGCGCCTAGAACCGCTCGGCCATCCTGGCCGGCTGTTCCTCTGGACATACAGCAATGTATACAAGAATCTCCTTACTTACAAACATCAGCATGTGGTGTTCCCGTTGCACGCAGCAAAATTATGTTTTAGAGCGCTGTTAACAGGACTTGGTCAACGACTGATTTCAACCTAAGAGCCTTTGTGCTTTAACGAACACAGAGAGCCTTAAGAGTACATTTTAGTTACAGGTGCAAGCATACTGGTTTTATTAATATAGAAGCTTAAGAGAGTACTACACACGGATGAACTGTTTAGCGAGGTTGTTGATAGGCAGGCAGCGACTTCCTCTCCATCTCTGAGTTTCTATTGGGATCGCAGTTGAAGAAAATTTACGTGGAATTTACCAAAACGCTTTTCCACAGTATCGTCTTAAGTCTGACTACTTTCTTGTTGGCCCTCTCCTAGACGGGAAGATACACTGCGACGCTAATCGAAGGCCTAGCTTTTCTGACTTCTGAGGTCATCTGGCTTCTTTGTGTGTTTTTAAAATAACTATCAAGGATTCTAATGAGAATCTGGCGAGGTTTGACAAAGGACTGACAATTTCTTGACTGGTGGAACGTAGCACATTATCATGGACTCGTCCGTCGCAGTAAGAGATATAGGAATAGCCCCACGACCGTTCTTGTTAATATTACGTACTTCGCATATAGTATTAGTTGCATTAGGTGCACATTAACTTCAACAATCATGTAGCATGTTTGACTGCAGGTTAGAAAATTATGCAGTGAACACACTGAAAAGCATTAAAATGGCATCAGAGAACCAGTTGGTAAGTTTTCGTAGACAACGACAGAGCACACATGAACATATAATCGAGTTAGTGTGCTGGTGATAACCTCAATAGTTCTCAGAACTAAGCTACTGAAGCGCCTGAAACGCAAAGTTTACAACAATAATGTGTGTTATCAGTTTTGACTTACGGCTGTTAGAGACGGCCTTTTAATGCGAAAAAATATTATTATTACTTTAATGTTCATGTACTTGACTTACCGTCATTCGCCTTCTTCCTTCCAGATACAGCCTCTTACTTTAGAATTACATCAGCTACTTTGGTAGTTTTTTAAATGTTCATAATTCACTAACGCACCAATCCTGTGCCACGTGACATACTCTGGAGGTGACAGGATGGAGATCCTAAGCAAGTGAGCGGTTGTGTAACGGGTAATCATAATGCTTACGATAAGTTGCAGCCTCAGTGTAACCAGATTAAACTGTATCAGTATCCTATTACAAAGCATGGCATTGAGCCCTTAAGTATATACAGTCGGCTATGTCAGAGCGTGGTCGGCGTTACACACAGATTGTAAAAGATACCGCCTTAGTTCTTTCGCAACCCAAGACTTTGTACATCTTGCAGTATCCATAAAGCATTAGTTTACTTTGTTTTCTCGACTGAGATACACAAGAAGAGACATGAGTGCAGATTAAGCGTCGTGTTCATCAAAGATGTTTGATGCCAACTGCCAAACGTTAGTGCACTGGCAGAACTGAAGACTGGATACTGCTGGAGGACAATAATTCGAAGCACCCAGCAGGCTTTGCAGCGCGTGGAAAAAAGAGATAGATGTGCAGGTACTGATTGGCTCTCACAGTTACCCGGCGCTGATCCTACTGAAAATGTATGGTATTACCTCAAAAAGAAGTTTGCAAGGAAAAAAAGATCTTTACTTTGAAACAGCTGTCACCACAAATTCGATACATCTGGAGGTCTCTTCCTTGTGAATACGCGGAAAACTCGGCTTTAAGCATGCCTCTGAGATACCAAGCAATTATCGACGCTGAGGGTGCATTTTTCTTTTATTCGTATATGCAGTAGGTCAACCAGACAACGAGCTTACTTAGCAGACTGTATACGTTAAGTTCAGCAAGTAGCGAAACATAAAATTACAGCCCTTTGATTGCAGGATCGAGAAGTTACATCTGGAGTCAGACGAATCATTTAAATTCCTAGTAGCAACAATTTATGGTGCAGTGTAGTGGAAGGACCGTATGTGCTTAACTGTAGGTATATCAGGCTTCAAGCTGTGATTTATTGGGCGGATACCAGACATCTGCAGCTTGCACGAGAGTTTTTCAGCTTATACTGAAATACTGCTCAAATGACGGGGGTCTATCGATCGTATACAAAGCAGAACAGCGCGAAAGGTCACAGGCTGGTTAAACACGGTGGGAAAGTGTAACAAAAGCGCAGAAAAATCAGAACTGGCAGATACTCGAAAAATACAGTGAACATTTCGCGAAAAGCTACTCAGAAAATTCTACGAACGCCTTTTTAAGGCAGGATCTACAGATATTTTTCAACCTCCTACAAATAATTTCAAAAGAAGCCCACTTTGATAACAGTTTGCCAATAAGCATATAATAAATCACTTTTTCCGCACGCTCGATTCGAGTAAAGAACGAAGGAAAATTGCTGCATAATGCTATTACATAAAGAATCCTTTGCCACGTACTTTACAAGCATAGATATAAATGTAAAATGGACGGCTCTTTTCCTGGTCATGTCACCAACATCGTTCACAAAGATGTAAAATGACTGTTGTGTTTCATCAAAGCACAGTGCCTCTCTATTCATAATACGACAAGTCCACTCATAACCGAACTATAGTGGGTCAAAAACGTTGTTCAAGAGAAACTCACAGAGTGAAACTGCGACGAAAATCTGCATTAATGTAAAGTTAGACAACTGTTCACGACCGAAGCACATGTTATGCGAGACAAAGATTTCAATTCTTGTCGATTCATACACTTGGCGACAGATGTGAGAAGGACACCTTAAAGCTTATTGGACTACAGGTTGACAAATAACGAACATTTAGTTTGCGACTATGCGCAAAGTCCAGTGACTTGTCTCCACTTACTCGTAAACAGAAAGCAACGCCGCTCAGCTGCGGGTCGTGACTGACCCCAGCTCGGACGCTCAGCTATATCCGTACTGAAAGAGCTGGCTGGATTCTACGAGCCGCCTTTGCCTAGCAGCGGACAGCAAGACGGATGCGGTGAGAGCGAGGAAATGCTATTTCTCTCTGCAGCCTTGAATGACGAAATGTTACACAATGTCTCCAGGGTTACGTTGAAGGTCAGGCATGTGAAGTCTGTTAACGAAGTTATTTTTAATTTTCTTGGTCTTATCGGTTTATGGAGGCTACCAGTGTTAAATTAAGTCCCTGTAAACCGCTTTTCCTCCGAAAATACGGATAATGAAATGAAAAACTGAAATATTCGTATAAAACGTTTGCATGGGAAACCTCACTTTGTATAAAAGCAAAGCTATCCTAACGATAGTTAGTTGCATGCACCATAAATCATTTGAACGATTGTTTCATCGAAATTATACGGAACGAGACAGGTTACAGGGTATGTACACACGACTAGTGTTAACATAAATGGACACATTTTTTAGTCCTACTCATGCAACACATTTAAAAATCATTCTTATAAAATTGACAACTAGTTTTTAAGTAGAAATACATCATTGTAATAAAGCAGTTGTCAGGGAGAAACATTTTTAGTTACATTTAAAACTTGCTTTGCCACCTCTTACAAGGGGACCCTCCATACTGTAAACCACCGATTTTCATGCGCTTCAAATATGTTATAGAGGCACATACCCTGAGTACCTGGCTATCCGGTGTTTTAGCGACGGGCCTTGGTTTTTGAGAAAATCGATTTTGAAGTTCATTGCGCGCTTTGTATACCAGTAACATTACATATATTCCGCGCAAGTCAGCTTAGCGCAGCGGTAAAGTTTCACGGCTACCGCGCTGGAGGCCCTGTGTTCGAATCCTGCTCCCATGATTTTTTATGAATGCAAGAACCGTCCGGAAAATTTGGTCCTAACGTTCAAAAACGAGTAGACGAATTAACTGTGAAATACAGAAATGTAGGCGTGTCCTGCACGAAATCCGGGAAGCTCTGGTGTACGAAGAATTTTTGCGTTCTGTAATTCTTCCGCACGTCGGACAGGAAAATATTGTTGTACATTATCGATTCGTGGGGAGGGCAAACCGATTCAACTATGTAAGACCATCTATTCACTACTGAAAGGAAAGCGAGCGCCTGCACCCTAAAAGTGGTCCCACCAAAGTGTCCACTCGTTATTGCCAGTCCTGCGATGTTTATTTTTACCGACAGGTGAAAATCTTCAAGAAAATTATTCAGAATACTCCCGACTTGACAATAGAGAGATCCCTTCTAGGGAATATTCGACAATAATGCATTCGCTAATCCAACATCAATTCAGCGCAACTAATTTTGAAAGCATGATTAGATACGCATGGTTTGCACCGAAATTAGCGGATGAGAGACAAATATTTTTGAATGCAAAAGAACTGTGTTTCCCGGTATCACTCACGAAGAACCGTCTGCAAGACGGTTGCTTTCATAAAATGCGCGTGGTGTTGCGAAAATTTGTGCTTCGGTTCTTTCTATGATAAGTATCACCCACAATATTGTTCTGGCATATCAAACAATGTGGACGATGAAAAATAAGAATTTATAATATTGTATGACAGAAAAAATTAATAACTGAATATATGTTTATAATTTCGCACACCTTACACTGTTTGTTGATATTCTTTGAAATAAAATTGGAAAATATGGTAGATTAAAAAAAAAAACAAAAAAAAAAAAAACGAAAGTACACGAGCAGGATTCGAACACGGTACCTCCAGCGCGCTAGCCGTGAACCTTTACAGATGCGCTACGCTAAAATAGAATGTCGTGTGACTAGGGCCTCCTGTCGGGTAGACCGTTCGCCAGGTACAAGTCTTTCGATTTGACGCCAGCCTTGCTCGGAATGTATGTAATGTTACGGGTATACAAAGCGCGCAATCTACATCTACATCTACATCTATACTCCGCGAGCCACCTTACGGTGTGTGGCGGAGGGTATTTATTGTACCACTATCTGATCCCCCCTTCCCTGTTCCATTCACGAATTGTGCGTGGGAAGAACGACTGCTTGTAAGTCTCCGTATTTGCTCTAATTTCTCGGATCTTTTCGTTGTGATCATTACGCGAGATATATGTGGGCGGTAGTAATATGTTGCCCATCTCTTCCCGGAATGTGCTCTCTCGTAATTTCGATAATAAACCTCTCCGTATTGCGTAACGCCTTTCTTGAAGTGTCCGCCACTGGAGCTTGTTCAGCATCTCCGTAACGCTCTCGCGCTGACTAAATGTCCCCATGACGAATCGCGCTGCTTTTCGCTGGATCATGTCTATCTCTTCTATTAATCCAACCTGGTAAGGGTCCCATACTGATGAGCAATACTCAAGAATCGGACGAACAAGCGTTTTGTAAGCTACTTCTTTCGTCGATGAGTCACATTTTCTTAGAATTCTTCCTATGAATCTCAACCTGGCGCCTGCTTTTCCCACTATTTGTTTTATGTGATCATTCCACTTCAGATCGCTCCGGATAGTAACTCCTAAGTATTTTACGGTCGTTACCGCTTCCAATGATTTACCACCTATGGCATAATCGTACTGGAATGTATGCGCATTATATTACATTTATCTACGTTTAGGGAAAGCTGCCAGCTGTCGCACCATGCATTAATCCTCTGCAGGTCCTCCTGGAGTACGTACGAGTCTTCTGATGTTGCTACTTTCTTGTAGACAACTGTGTCATCTGCAAATAGCCTCACGGAGCTACCGATGTTGTCAACTAAGTCATTTATGTATATTGTAAACAGTAAAGGTCCTATCACGCTTCCCTGCGGTACTCCCGAAATTACCTCTACATCTGCAGATTTTGAACCGTTAAGAATGACATGTTGTGTTCTTTCTTCTAGGAAATCCTGAATCCAATCACAAACCTGGTCCGATATTCCGTAAGCTCGTATTTTTTTCACTAAACGTAAGTGCGGAACCGTATCAAATGCCTTCATGAAGTCCAGGAATACGGCATCAATCTGCTCGCCAGTGTCTACGGCACTGTGAATTTCTTGGGCAAATAGGGCGAGCTGAGTTTCACATGATCTCTGTTCGCGGAATCCATGTTGGTTATGATGAAGGAGATTTGTATTATCTAAGAACGTCATAATACGAGAACACAAAACATGTTCCATTATTCTACAACAGATTGACGTAAGCGAAATAGGCCTATAATTATTCGCATCTGATTTATGACCCTTCTTGAAAATGGGAACGACCTGCGCTTTCTTCCAGTCGCTAGGTACTTTACGTTCTTCCAGCGATCTACGATAAATTGCTGATAGAAAGGGGGCAAGTTCTTTAGCATAATCACTGTAGAATCTTAAGGGTATCTCGTCTGGTCCGGATGCTTTTCCGCTACTAAGTGATAGCAGTTGTTTTTCAATTCCGATATCGTTTATTTCAATATTTTCCATTTTGGCGTCCGTGCGACGGCTGAAGTCAGGGACCGTGTTACGATTTTCCGCAGTGAAACAGTTTCGGAACACTGAATTCAGTATTTCTGCCTTTCTTCGGTCGTCCTCTGTTTCGGTGCCATCGTGGTCAACGAGTGACTGAATAGGGGATTTAGATCCGCTTACCGATTTTACATATGACCAAAACTTTTTAGGGTTCTTGTTCAGATTGTTTGCCAATGTTTTATGTTCGAATTCGTTGAATGCTTCTCTCATTGCTCTCTTTACGCTCTTTTTCGCTTCGTTCAGCTTTTCCTTATCAGCTATGATTCGACTACTCTTAAACCTATGATGAAGCTTTCTTTGTTTCCGTAGTACCTTTCGTACATGATTGTTATACCACGGTGGATCTTTCCCCTCGCTTTGGACCTTAGTCGGTACGAACTTATCTAAGGCGTACTGGACGATGTTTCTGAATTTTTTCCATTTTTGTTCCACATCCTCTTCCTCAGAAATGAACGTTTGATGGTGGTCACTCAGATATTCTGCGATTTGTGCCCTATCACTCTTGTTAAGCAAATATATTTTCCTTCCTTTCTTGGCATTTCTTATTACACTTGTAGTCATTGATGCAACCACTGACTTATGATCACTGATACCCTCTTCTACATTCACGGAGTCGAAAAGTTCCGGTCTATTTGTTGCTATGAGGTCTAAAACGTTAGCTTCACGAGTTGGTTCTCTAACTATCTGCTCGAAGTAATTCTCGGACAAGGCAGTCAGGATAATGTCACAAGAGTCTCTGTCCCTGGCTCCAGTTCTGATTGTGTGACTATCCCATTCTATACCTGGTAGATTGAAGTCTCCCCCTATTACAATAGTATGATCACGAAACTTCTTCACGACGTTCTGCAGGTTCTCTCTGAGGCGCTCAACTACTACGGTTGCTGATGCAGGTGGTCTATAGAAGCATCCGACTATCATATCTGACCCACCTTTGATACTTAACTTAACCCAGATTATTTCACATTCGCATTCGCTAATAACTTCACTGGATATTATTGAATTCTTTACTGCTATAAATACTCCTCCACCATTGGCGTTTATCCTATCCTTGCGGTATATATTCCATTCTGTGTCTAGGATTTCGTTACTGTTCACTTCCGGTTTTAACCAACTTTCCGTTCCTAATACTATATGCGCACTATTTCCTTCAATAAGAGATAGTAATTCAGGAACCTTGCCCTGGATACTCCTGCAGTTTACCAATATTACGTTAACATTTCCTGTTTTTGGTCTCTGAGGACGGACGTTCTTTATCAACGATGATAATGTCCTCTCTGGTAAGCCGTCAGGTATTTTATCGTTTCGCCCAAGGGGGGGTCCCTCTAACCTAAAAAACCCCAGTGTGCACGCCACACGTACTCTGCTACCCTAGTAGCTGCTTCCGGTGTGTAGTGCACGCCTGACCTGTCTAGGGGGGCCCTACAGTTCTCCACCCAATAACGGAGGTCGATGAATTTGCAACCATTATAGTCGCAGAGTCGTCTGAGCCTCTGGTTTAGACCCTCCACACGGCTCCAAACCAGAGGACCGCGATCGACTCTGGGCACTATGCTGCAGATATTAAGCTCAGCTTGCACTCCGCGTGCGATGCTGGTTGTCTTCACCAAATCAGCCAGCCGCCGGAAGGAACCAAGGATGGCCTCAGAACCCAAGCGGCAGGCGTCATTCGTTCCGACATGTGCTACTATCTGCAGCCGGTCACACCCAGTGCGTTCAATAGCTGCCGGAAGGGCCTCCTCCACATTACGGACGAGACCCCCCGGCAAGCACACCGAGTGCACACTGGCATTCTTCCCCGACCTACCCGCTATTTTCCTGAGGGGCTCCATAACCCGCCTAACGTTGGAGCTCCCTATAACTAATAGGCCCGCCCTCTGTGACTGTCGGGACCTTGCCGGAGAATCGGCCACTGGCCCAACAGGCGAGGCATCCTGTGGTGGCTCGGAAACGATGTCATCACCACTAGGAAGCACCCCGTACCTGTTGGAAAGGGGTAAGGCAGCTGCCACGCGGCCAGATCCCACCTTTGCCTTTCGGCCAGGCACGCGCGAGCCCACCACTGTCCGCCATTCACCCTGGAGTGATGGCTGACCGGTAAGATGCTCACTGCCGGAAGACGCAGCGACATCAGGGGTTCCATGTGATTCCAAGGCCACCGAAGTAGGCATAGGTCTCACCACAGTTGCCCCAACGCCACTACGAGCCGACGCCTGCGCCTCGAGCTCGATGAGCCTAACAGACAAAGCCTCCACCTGCCCCCGAAGAGTGGCCAATTCTCCTTGCGTCCGCTCACAACAACCACAGTCCCTACACATGACTATGTTTACCCTACTCTATACGGTGACAAATTCCCAAGATAATCTTCTGATGAGCTACTCTGATAATCGAGAAACACTCACTGAAATACGAGACGCGAAAACTACGCTAGGTTTTCCAAGAAAAACTATTTAAAAGCTAAGCGCAGCAAATAAGTACAAAAACGCTTTATACAAACAGTACTCGCTGCTGCTGGTGCTCTCGCTCTGGCTGTCACAACACAATGAACTTCAAAATCGATTTTCTCAAGAACCGAGGCCCGTCGCTAAAAAACCGGATAGCCAAGTACTCAGGGTAAGTGCCTCTACAACATTATTGAAGCGCATCAATATCCATGATTTACAGTACGGAGGGTCCCCTTGTTAGATATTTTGTGAATAAAATCTTCCGCACTAACCGTGCCGCATCTTCAAGTGATAACATTTTAAAAAATCGTGGCGCGGAAAAGTGATTGCTTAGTCATGTCCTACCGTTCATCATCCAGATAAAACCAATAGCACGCTAAAAGCGATTGTCTATGATTAAACCGACTGCGCTCGCGCGGCACCATGCCGCAGACAGCATAGAGGTGTGCAAGGCCGCAGTGTAAACTGTACTGACGTGTCGATATTACATGCCGCGCGATCCCAATCAGTTAAACCGCCGACAACCGCTTTAAACGGGCAATCGGTTTTATCTAGATGATGAACGATGGGACTTGGCTCTATGCAACCACTTTGCCGCGCAATCATTTTTTTAAAAATCTGTCACCTGAAGATGCATTTCTACTGATGCCAACCGGGTAGTGACTTCTTAATACAAGGAATTTAACAGCCAGTGCGGAAGATTTTATTCACCATGTGGAATTTTGGCTGTGATATCCCGACCTCTAAAATTATATGTCTCAGACATTTTATGTTACTGCGCAAATGATGAAAAAATTTTGTTGCTGCAAATGGAACTTCTTTCTGGGCCACTGACTGTTTTAATAAGAGGTATAAATCCGTCGGAAGCTGTACCCATACTGGTAAGATAGCCCTCCCCCCCCCCCCCTCCCCCAAAATATGTCCTGAACGACTAAATACATCGAAATGTGAGTCTCGCTAAGTTATAGCGGTCAAGGTGGCGAATTTTCAAGTAAATTTTAACATTTATAGCTGCAAAATTACGACATTTTTCAATGGAACTATACACTTTTTCTGTAGCACTGGAAAGAGCCTTCGAATTGGACCTCAATGACATAACATGTATGCAACTGGATCAAATAGGAACACGACATCAAAGCTGCGAACCACTGCTCTACTGTAGCAAATGTGAGCAAACATGTAACTCCAGTATGGGTCGTGTTTTTATTATTATTACTGTCACACACAGGTGCACAAAATGTTGAGCACTGATACTACTGTAAAGCCATTTCGTACAGGTAACACTGCATGTGGAATCTGATCTGGGCTTATTGTAGCACAGACGCTTGGTATACGACATTTCATGTATTCTAGAGTCGTAGGGGTTTCTTTGCAGACAACTTATTTTAAGTTTATCCACGCATATTCCAGAGGTATTAAATCTTGTGTTCTCCAACGACCGATTTAACGATATTCAAATTTCTTGTTATAAAGGTCTGTAATTGTCTGCGCAGAATGGGTGGAACATCCGTTATGTTGGTAAAACATGGACTGCCTTATGTCCAGTGAGATGTCGTCTAATAACTGCAGCAGCATATCTGTTATAAACTGTAGATACTTCTTGCTATTTAGGACCTCATCAATGAAACAGGAACAAATTTTTTGAGTGCTGAAAAGCCCGCACCACACATTCGTGTCTTTCAACCAACGTGGTTTTTCAACTGACCGGTAGTGCATATATGAAGACGAATTTACGAAAGGTTTGTGAATGATCATTTATTCGTAAACAAACTCTTGCACAGAAACGTGGCGTCACTTTGCAGTTTTCACAGACTTAGTTTGGAGGACTGTAACCGATTTTGTGGATCGTGTCCATAAAGCTGTTAGTGGAGAAAAATGTGGAAAGAATGAGATCCGATGTTGAGCACACTCTCTTGGTTGATTGAGGTGCCGATTGTGTCTTATTGCTGCCAAAATGGTAATCGCATTTCTGTGCAGTGACATTCTTTTCCGTTGGCTCATTATATCCCACACACTTCCAGTCTATGGATAATGTCTGCAAAGACAGATCGTGAGGGCTTCGCGCTGTCAGGATACCATTCAGCATTAGAACCGCACCGCTACGCTACGCACTTTGTGCACTGGATTTCAGGGTTGAAAAGCGTTGTCTGTATGTATTTATTGTGGCTTTTGGAGGTCCCTGGGTTTGTAGTGGTCATTCTGGCCTCCACCCCTCTGTTTAATCTGTAGTATCGTTAGAGCTGTACCACTCCGCTGGCTCCGCGACATCTACACTCCTGGAAATTGAAATAAGAACACCGTGAATTCATTGTCCCAGGAAGGGGAAACTTTGTTGACACATTCCTGGGGTCAGATACATCAGATGATCCGGTGTCATATATAAGTAGGGCTCGATGTGAGATTCGGTACTACCGTACAACGTTCCGGTACACAGGCTCACAAATACCTCGTGCCCCAGCATCCGCCGTAGACGTAACCCGCGCCAATAGGTCTTCCTCGGAGGCCACAAGTGTCTCGTTGGTCAAAGATTTAATGTGATCCCACACATAGAAGTCTAGCGAGTTCAAATCGGAACGTGCAGGCTTAGCAATCGGGCCACCACGGTCTATCCCATCCTTGCCGAAATCGTTCGTCCAGATGATCTCGGACCGCAAGCGAAAAATGAGGTGGTGAGCCATCGTGCTGGAACCGCATGTTTTGGCGCACGTACAGTGGCACATCTTCCAAGAGTTCATGCAGTACGCCGTTAAGGTATCGCGAGTACGCGGCGCTAGTGAGATGAGGTGTATTGAAATACTGCTCAAAAGAGAGGGGTAACGACTGCAGTCTTGCATGCTATTTTACGTGATTCTTCTACAGATGAAACGCGCGACATTCGTCTCCTCATATGAAGGTGACGTTGTGGAGTCAGGAAAGTCATACGGAATTACAAAAAAGTACCTGAATATCGATGAGTAAAGAGACTTATCAGGTACGGACTACGAAAACTAAGATATGTCTAGTAATAGTAAATAATGTACATTTTTTCCTATCTTATCTTAATGTGGTGTGGATCAATTGATATCAAGATCGAGAAGCAAAACTTCTTTCGTTAAATAAAATACAAACATGGAGTCTGTGGAAGCTACTTCCTTTTCTGTTCTGACGGATTCTGACTTTTTTGTTAATTGTTGCCCACGACGAAGGCGAAAGTGGAACCAGTAAGCTTTATTACGCTACAAAATTTATTTTGGTTAATAAACCAATCCTCGTATAATGTCACAGGGCACTTATTTCTTATATTATTTTAACTCGATATGTCAAAATTATTATTGGTAGATTGGGATTCGAACTCGGATCTTCCTTTTCGTGAGATTTGATCCCTTTGGAACAATAAAGTTCCATCATTTCGTTGTTTGTCCATATATTAAAACTCCTCAATGTCACCATGAAAGGCGTGTGTCTGGGTTCGAATCCGGACACGGTACTAAAGTTTCGATCATGTCATTTCAAGCTATAGCTTGCATACATCTAACTATTAGTGAAAAATAATTTTGATTTCGACATCTTCACGGGTTGTCAAAAAAGCTGGTTTTGCCTCTCAGTCGGACATAATTTTTCATCACATTGTTTCAGGTATTGTGACTCCCAGACAGTGATAAAAAAGAAATTTGTAGTTAACTTTTCATCGGGTGCAACCAACAACGACGATATGTGCAGGGCTCGATTTACAGTCAGTACAAAACTTTTAGTCAAGTTATTTTTAGGTCAAACATGCGCGTCTCTTGCTACTGATGAAGGAAACCTATATTTCACGTCTATTCGAGCTAGAAAACAATGGTGGTGGGTGCTAGCTTTGAATCTCAGTAAAATAAATAAATAAATAAATAACAATACAAAAGTCTCCTCGTTATTTTGAGTTGAAACATATCACTGTTTGTGAAAAATTCGATAGTTTAACATCTGACTATGCTTAGTTGACAAGGTGCTCATTTTGAATCCCCATCCAATACAACTACTTGCTTCACGTCGTGCAAGTTCAAACATGGGTACACTTTGTTACTTCCAAATGAAACCATGTTTAACATCTTTCGTGGTTCGTAAACACGAACACTAGTTGCTGGATAGGAATTCAAGGTGAACAGAAAAGTTGTTGACATGTAGCTATAAGATGAGACTAGCTAACTGATAGTGGCCAGAGATTAGGTACTTCACGTCTCTTCACGCCTAGTCACCAATGGCGATAGGTCCTGTGTTCGAGGCTCGGTCAGACACGAAAGCTGTGCTTGCCTAGCATTGACCATAGGCGTTAGGTTTGAATCTAAAACGAGAAAAAAACACTTCGGCTTGTCATTTACAATTCCAACATGTGTACAACTACCTGCCTATGAACCCCTTAAACATTTAACGCTACTTTGTGCTGGATTACAAGGGTGACAAGTTACTGTTGAACTGTACATCATGCCATCCAAGAGCTATCACAGTACAGTAAAACTGACTGGTGATGTGCTGTTGACGCTGCGGTTTCCATAGAGCGCTTGAAACTGTTATCTTTTTTTTAACTGTTTAGTTCATTGACTAGTTTATGCAAAGCCATTTGCCAGTCAAACAATGAGTAACAAGTAGTCGGAAAACCTTTCAGAGAGAAAGAATACGTCGAGTTATCACCAAATTTTGGAAGTCCAGATATTCTTGCAAAATCTCTTATAGGCAAAAATTTAGTTTTGGCTAAAGATCTCAACATTATTTCTGTCACAGAGTTACGAATGTTAGTTATGTCAAATGCTAATGCGAGTGGTAACATTTTTGATATGTCGTTTGCTGTAATAAATATAAGTCTACAACCAGAATCTCTAATAACATGTTTGCTGTTGCCTGCAATGCACCGTGATGCCAATTGAGGAGCTACTCGACCGAATAGTAGCGGCTCTGGTCAAAGAAAACCATCATAACGACTAGGAGAGCGGTGTGCTCACCACACGCCTCTCCTACCCGCATCCTAATCTGAGGATGACACGGCGGTCGGATGGTCCCGATGGGCCACTTGCGGCCTGAAGACGGAGTGCCTGCCTGCCTGTTATCTATAATGACGTGATATTAATTTGACACATAGAACAGTTTTGGTAGCGATTTTATATTGTCAAACGACTGTACCGGAAAGACATTAGAGGACCCGCAAGAGAGTTACGTTATGTGAGTTGCATGCAATTCAGGCAGAATTTAATTCCAGTCGTTCGGATACTTTTTAACATGGTAAGTACCGATGGATTTCAATAAATAAACTACCCATTATTGTGACAGGCCAAATAACTTTTGCTTTAAGCAGCACTACACTTAAAAGCAACACAGATACTTGACCCTATTTTTGAACATATTCACCTATCTGTAAACAACGGTCGGAGCGTGCTGCCAATCATTTAATTCCTCGACAACAGAGATCTGTTCTCCGGTCACGGAGCTAGTCGAGAACCGCTGTGTGAACATCCTCGTCGTTGGAAAACCACTTTCCCCCGGATTTTCTTTCATCTTGCCGAAAATACGAAAATGAAATGGTGCAAGATATAGACTCGGCGATCAGGATCACTCACGGCTATTCGGCCTTGGTCAGATTGTTCGCTCTGCTTCACTACTGGATGCAACATTGAATTTGGTCCATACACCGCCAAAATTTACAGTGAATCTATGAGCAGTTTAGGAGTTTTGCCCATCTTACCGCCTCGCGTACTTTGTATTCTGAGTACGTTTTCAGTTGCAGTGCCATTTCAATCGCACACAGCGATGCGCCTGTTATCCGTACCACATCAGAGCGGTGTCTGCAGGAAACCCGTAATACGCTGATCAGCCAGAACATTATGACTACCTACCCAACAGCCTTTCGACACGTCGTGGCATGGAAGCAATGAGCCCTTAGTAGCTCGCTGGAGGGAGTTGGCACCACATCTACATACACAAGTCACCTAATACCCGTAAATTCCGGGCTGGGGAGCAATGAGCTCTGACTCTTTGTTCAGTCTCATCCCAGATGTGTTCGACTGGTTTCAGGTCTGGGAATTGGGGCGGGGGGGGGGGGGGGGGGGCAGACAGTACATCAATTGGAACTCGCCACTGTGTTCCTCGAACCACTCCATCACGCTACTGGAATTGCGACATGGCGCATTACATTGCTGAAAAATGCCACCGCCGTTGGGAAACATGACTGTCATGAAGGAATGTACGTGGTCTGTAACCAGTGTACGATACTCCTTGGCCGTCATGGTGCCTTGCACAAACTCCAGTGGACCTATGGATGCCCACGTGAATGTTCCCCAGAGCATAATGGAACCGCCGCCAGCTTGTTTCCGTCCCACAGTATAGGTGTCAAGAAGCTGTTCCCCTGGAAGACGACGGATTCGTGCCCTCCCTTCGGCATGATGATCAAAGTATCGGGATTCATCAGACCATGCATTGCTCTGCCACTGCGCCAACGCCCACTGCTGACGGTCACGTGCCCATTTCAGTCGTAGTTGCATATGGTGGGGTGTCAACATTGGCACTTGCATGGGTCGTCGGCTGGGGAGGCCCATCGTTCGGAGTGTTCGATGTACTGCGTATTCAGGCACATTTGTACTCTTCCTAAAATTAAAATCTGATGTTAGCTCTAGCACTGTTCGTCGCCTGTTCTGTTCTACCAGTCCGGCTACCCTGCGAAGTCCGACATCTGTAATGACTGTTAGCCGCCCAACCCCACGACTCATGGACGTGGTTTCACCTTGGTGTCGCCGCGTGTTGAAGATACTCACCACAGCACGCTTCGCATCACAACACTCCTCGAACATCCGACAAGCCATGCAGTTTCCGAAATGCTCCTGCCAATCCTCCGTGATGTCACAATCTGCCCTCGGTCAAACTCAGGCAGATCGCGCGGTTCCCCATTCCACACGTGGACAGCACGCTCACTGAAAATACTTGCACCGTTCGTGTGTCTGATTAGCAGTCATTCCTCGTCAGGTGGCGCTGCTATCGCCTAGGCCAGGGGTTCCTAACAAAATTTTCTCGAGGACCCCCACATCCAACATGATTGGTACCTTGTCATATCACAGTGTCAAGTACCTAAAAAAGCCGAATTAAGAATCTTTTTACACGTTTTCTATTTTTGGTACTTAGAAAAAACATTGACATATTCATTATTGAAAAAATATTGAGCTTTCAATTTAGCCATCATTGTTATTGTTAAATTTTTGATTATTGCTCAAATCTTTGTCTTCAAATCTGGGTGTTTAGCATAACAAACTCCTTAAAAAAATAAAAATTGAGTATGAACTGAAAATTACAGGAAAAAATTAAAACTGAGTATATTCGTCTTTCATGTGTACTACACTTCAGATTGCATTGAGTAGACATGTACGAAAACACTAATTTCATACAAGATATTATTTATTTGAAAAAATATAGTTACACCAGAGTACTTCATCAGTATACAGTTAATCATAGCGTGTAGGCTTCAGTATACAGTTAGTTTTAATTTTCAGTTCGTAATGAGATGAGTGCAATCTGACCTTTGAGTCAATTATTTCCGAAATATTAGATTCCAAACTTGAAATTTTCACTCTGAAATCCGACCACATGTCGAGCTGATTCCTACATTTGTTTTTCATGAAACACACGGAAGAAAATGCTTGCTCACACCGATATGTGGTTGCAAATGGATCTTTCTCATTGCCTTACCTCCAAGTTTCTTGTAGTTCTTGCGTGCTGATGCCCAGAAGTCTAATTTTATCACCGATGAAAATGTTTATCATCGTACCACAGCTGGACAGATCCACAAGTTGATCTTGCTCTTCTTCAGTGACTCCTTGGATTTTGTCTATTTCTTCACAGCTAAAGGGATTTCGAATCCATCTGTCGTCAGGGTCAGGTTCTGGGAAATACTCTCTAAAAGTGGTGGCTAGGCTGCGTAGATGTTCGGCTACATTGATCTTGATCTGGTCAGGCAAAGTCTCCTTCGATGAGTCCAAGAATTGTTTTAAAGTAGAAAAGTTAGTGACTCGTTTTCTATCCTTGACGCCCCGATCTGACACTTTTTGACCATAGCACTAATCTTATCTTCAACTTTGGACATGTCTACATATTTTCCTTGTAAACTCAAGTTTAACACATTCAAGTGTTCAAACACATCAGCTAAGTACGCAACTGAGCAAAGCCAAGTTAGTGAGAGAATCCGCGTACTTTGTGTCAAGAAGGAAGACACGAACCTCATCTCTAAGTTCAAAAAATCTTCACAAAGCCATCTTACTTCAGTATGAACAAGAAGTTGCTCATGCTTACTGCCGATCTCTTTACACTCTAGGAAGAAGTTAGACGCAGAAGTTAGCGTGCTCTGCTCATGCAGGAAGCGGCCAAAACAAAAAAATCTGTAATCATACGAAATATATTTAATATATTTTTTATTCTAATAGCATCTTGCGGACCCCTCTGGCATAGCTCGCGGACCCCTGGGGGTCCGCGGACCACCTGTTGGGAACCACTGGCCTAGGCAGGTTGATATAGATAGTAGGTCGGTGGTCTTAATGTTCTGGCTGATCAGTGTATGTACACTCTTCTCACAATGCGCCACTGTTGTTGCACAATGGTCTTAGTTTGGGACGGCATGTGCATAAGGGACAGTCAAATGGAAACGAGGCAGATGGAAAAAGTAAGTAAATTGTTTATTATTCGAAAGTAATCCATAACTGTTAATGCATCAATCTCACTGTAAAACGAGACGGCCAATGGAGACACGTTGCGGTTGCCTGCAGAACCATGATTGTACTCAAGCGTGCACCTCTTCGTCCGAAACAAATTAACGGACAAGAATGTCTTTTTTTCAGGGCTCCAAAAATATGTAAATCGCTTGGGAAGAGATCGGGACTGCATGGAGGATGTGTAAGGCATATGGACTTCTCAGCGAAACTTCCGCAGCGTAGTCGTAACATCCTTGGCAACGTGTGGGTGGTAGAAGTCTCGCATGCATTATGGCGCTCGGTAATGACGACGCACATGAACTACTGAAAATGTAGGGTGAGCACAAAGTCTTGCCCTGATTATAAAAATTTATTACAGAATAACCGTTTGACATAATAATTTACATTTGATGCCGTTACATAGGTTAGCGTTACTAGTTTTTCTTTACGTCCACTTATGTTAGTAAACCTCAACATGTGGTCCCTTGGTAACTCGGAGAATGTCGAGGCGGTATTCCAGTTCCCGCCAGGTGTTTCGTAACATGTGTTCTGTCGCAGTACCCACAGCAGCTTGTATCCTTGCCTACAGTTCGTCGACGTCAGCAACTGGTGTGCCGAAGACTCTGTCCTTGATATAGCCCAGAAAAAAAGTCAAGGGGCGTAATCTCTGGACAGCGGGGTGGCCAGGGTGTTGGACCGATCCGGACATTACTCTCCTCTCCAGACATTACGCCCCTTGACTTTCTTTCCTGAGTCTTCGTCACACCAGTTGCTGACGTCGACGAACTGAAGGCTAGGACACAAGCTGCTGTGGGTACTGTGACAGAACACATATTACGAAACACCTGGCGGGAACTGGAATACAGCCTCGACATTCTCCGAACTACCAATGGAGCACACGTTAAGGTTTACTAATGTAACTGGTCTAAAAAAAAAACTAGTAACACTAACCTATGTAACGGCATCAAATTTAAGTTATTATGTCAAACGGTTATTCTGTAATAAATTGTTATAATCAGGGCAAGACTTTGTGCTCATCCTGTACTATACAGTCGAGACTCGTAGAGTCACATAGCTATTATGTCAGTTTTAACTGCAACTAAGTTTACTGATAAAATTGTGCCACTGTTACCGCTGCCTAACATAGAAAAATCGTATTCTACATGCATTTGGTTAAAGGAGATCTAATTGTTTCATTCCCTCAGAAAGGAAATTTGTTTCCAACGTAACACTTATTCACTGCACACACTTCTTAAACAGACTAACATTTCTTCCTTTCACATAATTTTTTGATGGGAGGAGACAGAAAAATTCTATGTGGGCGACTATTTCGAAGCTCGGGTCAAGCAGTTTTGCCATACAGGAGACGACGTGGGATGAAGCTCATAGACCTATACACTGAGGTGACGAAAGGCATGGGATAGCGATATGCAAATATACAGATGACGGTAGTATCGCGTACACAAGATATGAAAGGGCAGTGCATTGGCGCAGCAGTCATTTGCACTCAGCTGATTATGGCTGCACGACGGTAGTTAACAGATTCTTGAACGCGGAATAGTAGTTGGAACTACACACTTGGGACATTCCATTTCGGAAATCGTTGGGGAATTCAATATTCCGAGATCCACAGAGTCAAGAGCGTGGCGAGAATAACGAAATTCAGTTATTAGCTATCACCACGGACTATGCAGTGGCCGGCGGTCTTCACTTAACGACAGAGAGCAGCGGCGTTTGGGCAGAGTTGTAAGTGCTAACAAACAAGCAACACTGAGCGAAATAACTGCAGAAACCAATTAGGGGCGTACGAAGAACGTATCCGTTAGGACAGTGCGGCGAAATCTGGCGTTAATGGGCTATGGCAGCAGAAAACCGATGCGAGTGCCTTTGTTAGCACGACATCGCCTGCAGCGCCTCTGGTGGGTTCGGAAAACCGTGGTCTGACCAGATGAGTCTCATTTCAGTTGGTAAGAGCTGATGGTAAGGTTCGAGCGTGATGAGACCTCACGGACCATGGACTCATGTTGTCAACAAGCCACTGTGCAAGCTGGTCATGGCTCCATAATGGTGTGGGCTGTGTTTACACGATCCAATTGAACCGATGATTGACTGGAAATAGTTATTTTCCGCTACTTGGAGACCATTTGCAGCCATTAATAGACTTTATGTTCCCAAACAACTATGGACTTTTTATGTATGACAATGGCCTATGTCACCGGGCCACAATTGTTCGCGACTGGTGTGAAGAACATTCTGGACAGTTCGAGCGGATAATCTCTCCACCCATATCGCCAGATATGGGACATAATCGAGAGATCACTTCGTGCACAAAATCCTGCACCGGCTACAGTTTCGCTATTATGGACGGCTATAGAGGCCACATGGGTTCTTATTTCTGCACAAGGATTCCAATGATTTGTTGAGTCCATGTCACATCCAGTTGCTGCACTATGCCAGGCAGTAGGAGGTCCGACACGATATTAGGAGGTATCCCATGACTGTTGTTGCCTCGGTGTATAGTGCACGCACGTTGCTCGTGTCGCTACTGCTCGCTATGCAAAAAATTCAAAAATTATTTGTTACAGGATACAGTCTCCTCTATTTCATCTTCTCCCATATAGTCAGTCATGGTGACATATTGTGAGTCCCAAAGATAACCGCATATCACCACCGACAAACCTGTTTTACCCCAATCCACAGTTTTGTTTCCGGAGTTGTAACGGTAGATTTGACGAACATTGCATCGATCATGCGATTACCTTGCACATAAACAGTGATCCATGCAAGATACCACGCATCCGTTCATCACAGCATTACGAATCTTGACGAGCCGGTCTTCTGTTAAGACACTACGAATTTTATCGGACATTTTTCAAAGAAGACTCAATCGAGTACACGAACATTCCTAATCTGCACTACTCGTTAAACTTATCAGCAAGTAAACTATCTGGTACAAAGACCCTAGACACTTCCGTCACTCAATCTCCATTTGGGACACATAACTTTTTTAAAAATAAAAATGATTGAGCATTACATGAAATTAATTTTTATTCGTTTATGCATAATGAGACATAAAGTTTCACCAAAGCCATGATAAGTATCAAGGTTGCCCACACTGTACAATAAAATCGCGTATTATTTCTTCGAAATTTATCAGACCTATCAACTCAACCTTGTACAAAATATTAGTATCTGTTGCATGTGATGGTCGGTGGCAGACGTAACAGTTGTCAACTTCATACTGCGTAAATATTTCCTACACAAGGATGCCTAAATTGGGCTGAATTTCACTACGGCGATCAGAGGAATCCACTGCGCAGTTTGTTCTTAGACGCACTCTTACAAACACGTATGACGACCCAGCTTAGCAGATTGCTATTTTGAAACTTCGAGTAATCAATGCCTATGTTCCTGCATCCATGTTAATCTCTGTGGCTAGAGATACTCTTGTGGCACAAAGGCACCTGTGCTCTGTAAGGCGGAAACGTTCTGAATGGTGTGTCCGCTCGTTAATTGTCGCCGGGTAGCAGTGAGCTGCAGAACGACCTTTTGCATTGTGGCTCGTTCACCCACTGATACAGCCCGAACTAGGCGATGACCTCTGACATCCGCACGTTATTGATCACGACACTTGAGCCTTGTGGCAGCGGGTTAGCTCAAACTGAGTAAAGTTACATCCGTATCATTGTGGCGCCTGCGGCTTCTTAGTGCCCTGTATGTTCTGCGGACACTGCATCTCACAAGTGACTTGTAAGAAATTGCATCCTTATGGAATATCGTCTGAGTTATGGGACTGGATTTGTGATTTCCTGTCAGAGAGTTCACAGTTCGTAGTAACTCACGGAAATCATCGAGTAAACCAGAAGTTGTTTTTGTCATTCCCCAAGGTAGTGATATAGGCTCTCTGCTGTTCATTATCTATATAAATGATTCAAGAGAGAATCTGAGCAACCGTCTTATGTTGTTTACAGATGTTGCTGTCGTTTATCGTTTAGTGAAGTCATCAGAAGATCAAAACAAATTGCAAATAGTTTTAGAAAGATGTTCGTATGGTGCGAAAATTGGAAATTGACACTAAATAATGAAAATTGTGAGGTCATCCACATGAGTGCTAAAAGGAATCCGTTAAGCTTCGGTTACACGATAAATCAGTCAAATCTAAAGTCCGTAAATTCAACTAAATACCTAGGAGTCACAATTACGAACAACTTAAATTGGAAGGAAGACACAGAAAATGTTGTGGGGAAGGGCAACTATTGACTGCGTTTTATTGACAGGACACTTAGAAAATGTAACCGATCTACTAAAGAGACCGCCTACACTGTGCTTATCTGTCTTCTTTTAGAACATTGCTGTGCGGTCTAGGATACTTACCAGATGGGATTGACGGACAACATCGAGAAAGTTCAAAGAAGGGCAGTACGTTTTGTATTATCGCGAAACAGGGGAGAGTTCCACTGAAATAATACAGGATTTGGGGTAGGTATTATAAAACAAAGGCGTTCTTCGTTGCGGCGGAATCTTCTCACCAAATTTCAGTCACCAACTTTTTCCTCCGAATGCGAAAATATTTTGTTGACGCCGACCTACATAGGGAGAAGCGATCACCATAATTATAATACGAAAAATCAGAGCTCGCACCGAAAGATGTAGGTGTTCGTTTTCCCCGCACGTTGTACGAGGTTAGAGTAATGGAGAATTATTGTGAAGGTGATTCGATGAACCCTCTGCCAGGCACTTAAATGTAATTTGCAGAGTACCCATATAGATGTAGATGTAGACTGTCATCATGTGTGGCCGGATCACTGATGGATTAGAAGTCAAGCATAGTCAGTACGAGGGTGGGAGATCAATGTCGCCAGTAGGGTAAGAGTAGTGGAGAAGATCCCAGAAGAGAGGAAACATTCAGCAGCAAGGTCAGGCATTAAGCACGATACAGCCCCAGGATAGTTATCTCGCCTTAACTGCCCGAATATGCCCAACCAGTACAGCACCAGCGCGACACAGAGACATCGAAGTCGCCACTGCTTCACACTTCCTCCGTCAAGCGGTGTAACGTCGGTTTCGAGAGGTTGTTTTATGTAGTCAGCGATCCGCCAGAAGTGTTCCCCACACACAAAAGCCCGCGTGGCTACAGAATGTGGTGCCTTCGCTGTCAGGGTGGACCTGGTAACAGTTAGGTACTGTCCTATCGATGATTCATTGGTCGTTTAACAAGGAGAGTGCTTCACACCGTCTGTTTGTCTGGCGTACCTTGGGACACGTTAGAACCCTTCTAGTACTGTGGAAACGAGTGACTTGGCAGTGCTATTACTCTCGTTTGATGTGTTTTCTTAAGGAGTGTGATGCCACTTCATGCCTTTCTTAAGGTGAGTTTACACCTATGCGCCTTGCGGCTAGTTGCCATGCGACTGTGCTTGCCCCACATGCGAATAGAGGCACGCATGTAGGTTGCATGCCTATTCGTCAACACGTGCGTGCGAGTGATTTCATTCACACCTGTGTTCACACTGGGCGCCTCTTACTTCCAGCCGGCCTCTGAAGCCGAGCGGTTCTAGGCGCTTCAGTCCGGAACCGCGCTGCTGCTACGGTCGCATGTTCGAATCCTGCCTCGGGCATGGATGTGTGTGCTGTCCTTTGGTTAGTTAGGTGTAAGTAGTTCTAAGTCTAGGGGACTGATGACCTTAGATGTTAAGTCCAATAGTACTTAGAGCCATTCGAACCTCTCCTTCCTTCTGGGGCAAGCTGGAGCTGCATGGCGACTAACCACAAGGCGCACAGGTGTAAACGCACCATTGGGGGTACTGAGACAGCTGCAGTTTAGCGATGACACTATGCAAAATTAACCTCGGTTGCCGTCAAAATAGGGGCCAGAATTTAAAGACTGGTATCTGTAGACTTTTGAGAGAGCGGAGCGATCTCTTCAAACATCACCTTCCGACTGTTGGACAAACATCTCTGAAAAGATGGACATACAGATATAGAGAACATGTCAAGGGGTCCCTGAACCTAGATCTAATTAAACACGGAAGTAACGCTCTAGGACAACTGACTATCTTTAACGCCGCTCTTAAAGACCAGTCTCCGAGAGTGTGCTTGGTGAGCACCAGTGTTACAGCAAGCCAGGCTAGATTCTCTGACCCGCATTAAGAGCCATTATGTATCATTTATTGTTTATGTGAGGGCACGGACAGTAATAAGGTTCTCACGCAATGCTGCGAATCTCTTGTATCACAGTCAATGGTATGAACCTTGCACTCCGCCTTTTAGAGGCAGTCTATTACGAGGGGCGAAGACAACACTTTCTTTAGCACATCAGTTTTTCATGGAGACCAAGTCGATGTCACAGTAAATTTCTAGATGTACAGCACCCTGTATCTTCGTATCTTTATTACTGTGGGCTCCACAGTTTCTATGGCAGCTGCATCTACGAGGTAGTATACCGTTAGCAGAGCCTGTTTGTTGATGGTGCGATTGGAGCGGTCATCTGCCTGTCGAATCTCTGGAACAGTTCTGAAGCGAATGCCACGAAGCCAAGACTAAAACGCCACCAACGAATGGTGTCGTTATGGATCCCACGAAAGTCGAAAGTGCGTCAGAGCCCCATTATGGTGAAAGTTATGATGACTCTCGTGTACGAATGTGATTGTGTTATCCTAAAGCTTCTGAGATGTCGCAGATCGCCATCTGTCCTGCTTTACAGAGCAGGAAAGCCTCCAAATCCCATATTCTGTGAGGAGTCGTGGACGTTCAACCACTTATCGCCCAGTGGTAGTTTCACTGTCGTACTATCACTTACACGCCGTTTTCGAGATACTCGTTCACAAGCTCTGGGTAATAATAATATAACCTTCGTCAAAGTCTCTTGTGACAGTAGACTTCTCCATTCGCAGCCCGCGTCGTCGCAAGAATGAGTCCCCATCCGTCTTTGGCCCACTTATATACTTTCCTTAAGGTGTCACGCTCCCGCAACGTCAACAGACGATATCCAACCTCGTGGTGGGTATTGGTCATACTGTTTCACCTATCAGTGTATTAATGAAGGATTCAATGTGCGGAGAAATGACAAAAGTTACCGACGAACGCGTGCTGTAGCGTATAGCAGACAAGCGCCTTGCAAAAGCGGAGTATTCAGCCCATTCAGATGCTTCTCCCAGCGCTTTGTTTCTCATGGCACAGGCAGAGTGAACACACAGAAAGGGATGTACTGTGTGACAGTCTTCTTTTGTGCGCATCCAGGCTGAATAGCTATTCAGCTCACGTTGCAAGCGCTTCAGAAACAGTTACGCGACCGCCAATGAAACAGCCTGCAAGTAATGAAGATGTCACTCGTGTCGGGCGGCAGATACCGGCGTCCAGCTAGATTTCGAGTGCCTTGACTTCCGTAAGGCACTCGATATAATTCCGAACTGCCGCCTAATGAATAAAATACTAGCGTACGGAATATCACACCAACTGCGTGATTCGAATGGAGAGTTTCTAGCATACAGAACACATCATGTCATTCATTCTCAATGGAGAGAAGTCTTCAGACGTAAAAGTCTCTTTCGGCGTGTTATAGATCCATTAATTTTCACAATACACACTGATGGGCCAAAGAAACTGGTATAGGCATGCGTACTCAAATACAGAGTTATGTAAACAGGCAGAATACGGCGCTACGGTCGGCAACGCCCATATAAGATAACAATTGTCAGGCGCAGTTGTTGGATCGGATACTGCTGCTACAAAGGCAGGTGATCAAAATTTAAGTGAGTTTCAACGTGGTGTTATAGTCAGTGCACGAGCGATGCAACACAGCATCTCCGATGTAGCGATCAAGTGGGGATTTTCCCGTACGATCATTTTCGAGTGTACCGTGAATATCAGGAATCCGATAAAACATCAAATCTCCGACATCGCTGTGGCTGTAAAAAGATCCTGCAAGAACGGGACCAACGACGACTAAGAGAATCGTTCAATGTGATAGAAGTGCATCGCTTCCGCAAATTGCTGCAGATTGCAGTGCTGGGCAAGAAAGAAACATCGTCGATATGGGCTTTCGAAGCGGAAAACCCACTCATGTACGTTGATGACTGCACGACATGAAGTTTTACGCCTCGCCTGGCGCTCGTCAATACCAATAATGGACTGTTGATAATTGGAAACATGCTGCCTGGTCGGACGAATCTCGTTTCAAATTGTATCGACTGGATGGACGTGTACGGGTATGGAGACAACCTCATCCATGCATGGACCCTGCATGTCAGCATGGGACTGTTCAAGCTGGTGGAGGCTCTGTAATGGTGTGGGGCATGTGCAGTTGGAGTGATATGGGACCCCTGTTACATCTAGACACGACTCCGACAGGTGACACGTATGTAAGCATACTGTCTGATCACCTGCATCCACTCATTTCCATTGTGCATTCCGACGGACTGAGGCAATTTTAGCAGGACAATGCGACACCCCACACTTCCGGAATTGCTACAGAGTGGCTCCAGGAACACTCGTCTGAGTTTAAACACTTCCGCTGGCCACCAAACTCCCCAGACATAAACATTATTGAGTATCTCTTGGATGCCTCGCAACGTGCTGATCAGAAGAGATCTCCACCCCCTCGTACTCCTACGGATTTATGGACATCCCTGCAGGATTCACGGTGTGTATTCTCTCCAGCACTACTTCAGACATTAGTCGAGTCCATGCCACGTCGTGTTGCAGCACTTCTGCGTTCACGATATAAGGCAAGTGTACCAGTTTCTTTGGCTCTTCAGTGTATATGAGAGTTTGAATATGTCTTAAATGGTGCAGTTTTGCGGTCTTGGTGCATTATACACGAATGGGAAAGGGGTGTGATTTTTCCTCAAGAAAGAAGGCTAGGAAGACGGTAAGATTAGAGTTCCACGCCATTTTAACGTTGCTACAAATAGAGCATGAGTTCAGTTGCAAAAAAATGGTTCAAATGGCTCTGAGCACTATGGGACTTAACTTCTGAGGTCGTCAGTTCCAGAGAACTTAGAACTACTAAAACCTAACTAACCTAAGGACACCACACACATCCATGCCCGAGACAGGATTCGAACCTGTGACCGTAGCGGTCGCGCAATTCCAGACTGTAGCGCCTAGAACCGCTCGGCCACTCCGGCCGGCAGTTCAGTTGCACGAACATAGGAAGGGAAATTAATGGTGAGCTAGACATAACAGGACGACTGCCATGACCCTGTATAGCGCTGGTTTTGGATGGAGTGGTGTTGGGCCTGGGAGTTGTGCTGGTGTACGCTTATTTTATAAAAGCATTTATTACTAACGTATGTATTTTCACACAAACACAATGCCATCAATAGAATATTGGGCAATTAATAACAAATGAACATTATGCGGTCCAGAGCTAATGAAACGTCCTAAGTAATATATATATATATATATATATATATATATATATATATATATATATTGTTGTTGTCTTGTAACTGTACAGACATCAACACACACAGCACAGTGATAAACACCACTGATATGTATTAGATTACATCTACATGGACTGAACAAATTGAGTTTTCGTGAGGAGTGATGTTCATGTGGGTAATACAAACATGGCCTCCAACACAGAGGGATGCCGAACTTGGCGTACGGTGTCAAGTCGTCTTCCCCAGGTGATGTGAGTGAAGGGACGTCTACAGCCCTCTTCCATGTCTTCTTTTTGTTCTCTTGTTAAAATACGCCACACATTTTTAATTTTTTACTTCCAACCTCAACTGTGTAGCACAGTTCTGCTGCGGAGTACTACGGCCTGCATAAAGTAATAAAATGGCACTGGCAGTCATAATGCAGCGTGAATATACAATAAAAAAGATGCACTTCTACTGCCACGCAACTCCACCAGTAATTTACTGCTGCTACCTACAATAGGCCTAACGGGACTACGTAGTCTACGGGCAACAACAGCAATAGTTGAACACGGCTTCACGATGATTTCAAGCAAAATATATAGAACTCTCCCCCTCGCATGATGGTAGAACACTCCTTCTGCAAGGAGGAAAGATACCGTAGATAAGCACACTTTTGTGCCCTTCAAGGCACTCCATGCCGTATTGGTAGTAGTAATGAATACTTCACATCCATACACATACACCAGCCACTGTCTGTCTTCGCTGTACATAGCACGCACCATACAATATTTTCAATCTGACAACTTGTTAGCTGACCATCAAATACTACAGGTCACCATAGCACTCTCCTAGTGCTCCGTATTCCACAGCAATTTCGCCACGCCCTGTGTTGACCATTGACTATACAGGCTGCTCATCTCCTTGGCACACCCCGTTCCCGCTCGATTTACGTGTCGGTTTCTGGTCAACAGCCATCTCTTTGGTCTGCTCCAATTGTGGCCCACGATAACTTCGGCCCGCCACGCCGCACCCTAAACAAGTTCTGACAGTGCCCCAGAGCAACACTGGTGATTTCCCACGACTCGTCCGCTGCTAGCCAGTGCGGCTTCCGGGGCGGCTGAAGTTGTATTCGCTACATTTTCCTTTCCCGTTTATCGATACATATGCAGGCCCAACCTGTTGATACGGACAACTTCGGCCGCTGCTTTGATCCTTGGTCCCAATCGTCGTTACTACTAGACACAGCTGACTAACTACCACTGCGTCACACCGCCCCAGCAACTCGGAGCTCGGCTGCTGCGGCTCTGACGCCGTCAACAGCGCCCTCTGGCCAAACTACGAGCGCCAGAACAGTGCTGCTACAGCCGGCTGGGTGAGAAGAAAGCCAACCGTGCCGCGAAATTCAGTTTCACGGCACAACTCGGAGAAGACGACTGGGTCAGTCGTCGAAATACTGTGCATAAAATGGTATCAACAACTAGGCAGAATTTCTGAAAGCTCACCACTAACGAATTTCGCCGAGAAAACCAGAGAGATCACATCACTTCACACTAAGAGAGGGAAATTGCTCCTGATGCATTCATCACTGAAGTGATTTAGCATAGAGACCTTGCATCATTAAAGCTGAATCGCCGCGCAGAGAGGCCGCGCGGTTAGTGGCGCCATGTTACTAATCGTGCGACCCCTCCCGCCGGAGGATCGAGTCCTCTCTCGGGCATTGGCGTGAGCGTTTCCCTTAGCGTTAGGTTAGTTTAAGTAGTGTGTAAGTCTAGGGACCGATGACCTCAGCAGTTTGGTCCCTTAGGAATTCACACACATTTAAATATTTGAAAGCTCAATCGGGATTTAAGTTCTGTTCCACAAGAATAAGACACAAGTGTCGTATCATTGAGCAACACCCGCTCGGGACATTTTTAGCACCCTCTGCGAAGGAGGGTAGTCAGCATATTGTAAGTGGTCTTTAATGCTATGTACGATACTTTTTTAAGGTGCTTTCAACAATTCTGTAACTGTTCATGCTGATAAAACTCGCCCGCATCTCGTGGTCGTGCGGTAGCGTGCCCGGGTTCCCGGGTTCGATTCCCGGCGGGGTCAGGGATTTTCTCTGCCTCGTGATGGCTGGGTGTTGTGTGCTGTCCTTAGGTTAGTTAGGTTTAATTAGTTCTAAGTTCTAGGCGACTGATGACCTCAGCAGTTGAGTCGCATAGTGCTCAGAGCCATTTTTGATAAAACTCGTCAAAAACAGCGTGAATTTTTTCGGACCATACTGTTCTGTCAGTGGCACATGGAAACGCTTCTAAGCAGATGACACACAATTGTGAAATAAAGTTAGTAAGAGTGCCTCATATTCTACGTTATGTTACAAACGAGCCTCTGCAAACCCAACTAGACGCGCTCTGCGTAACCGCTTTTCGAGGCAACTGAACTGTTCAGCCACGATTCACGACTCCCCCTGACAGCCTCATTCTGGCAGTACCTCTCTCTTGTTCTGCAAACTTACACAAACGCTCTGCTACGTACATTGCTCGACAGCACTTTTGGAAGAAATTCTCCGCTAATGACTTAGTCGCCGATGGGACTTTACCCTAATATGCCTTCCTTCCATCCCTGAAGAAAGGATACCACGGTGATATGCCAAAACTATAGCCCACATAGCCTATAAGATTATTCCTAGAATAAATGTATCACTATGTAGCGAAGAACTGTTCACTATTCAGAATCTTCTACGCATTTCAAAATTGTCTCCCGGACCAGAATTAGAACCTGGAACTATGCCTTATACCTTTTGCGGGCAATGCTCTTAGCGATTAACGTAAGTTATCCAGACACAATTCACCACCCGCCTCAATTCTGCCTGCTCTGGACACAACGCCCTGTCTGTGGCTAAATGTTTTTGCGACATCTTTTCTTCTACAAATGTTGCTCAAGCAAGTATTCTAAGGATAGCTTCTGTCAAGTTTGTAAAATAGTAGAGAGGTAATGGTAGAACTGCAGTACTGCGGTGAGGTCGTCTTGCCTCGATAGCTCAACCGTTAGGTTCAAACCCAGTCTTGCACGCAGTTCTACTAATCTTCAAGAAAGTTTCAAAACAGCGCACGCTTGGTTGCAGAGTGAAACATGCTGTACGGACCACTCGTCAGATATCCATTGCACAAGAGGCGCACAGGTCAGTGGGAAGCAGAAAGTCACGTATGATGGGACTGTATCTCCGTGGTCATGTTGTTTTACAGAAACAACTCATAATTAGAAGAACGCGGGTCATCAGAGTGGCATAAACAAAGCGGTCATTATTATGTGGCCCAGCAGAATAAGATTTTACTGAGTGAACTGAGTGATGCGTCACTCTACATGACGTGACAAATCAAACGGGCTCGCTGAAGGTTAGAACCGTTTTTTGTCCGCCATAACCCGAACAATTTCTTGGATCAAATCGAACTAAAGATAGCAAATGGCCGTTTTGGGGACTGTCTGGAACTCCATCGAACAACTCTGAAATTGTCTGCTGCTTGTCAGTTGAATTCGCCAGAAGCACCAACTGTTGCAGGAAAAATAGACTCTACACTGTAGCAGAACATAAATGTCAAGATTTGTTGTAACAGAAGCGAAAGGAAATAATACACATTATTAGTCAATTAATAGCAGCGAGTGTCTGGAAACTTTTAGTCGCATGATTTTATTTTATTAATAGAAACGCTACGCCTGCATGATTCTCCTTTGTCCGCCCTCTCTCCACAATATCGATGCCGCCTTGGCGCAGGATACGACCAACGACATTGCTGAGTCGAGAGATTTATCACCAGTGTGATGTGGATGCCTTTTGCCTGTTCACTGTTACCATTTTAATTCAGTTATATTTCAAGCCGCTTGCTAGTCACAGCACAGACTGCGTCTTCCTGCATTTCGCAACTACAATTTCGAAACATCACTTCTCTACAGGCTGGCCCGAAGTCCACCGGTTAAATGTTTGACTTCGTTCAAGGATATTTCCTGAGTATTTTGTCGCTGGGAACCATGTCTCCGGTGACTCGTTACAGAGTAATTGCATTTCGTCTGCCCCCCCCCCCCTCCCCTCCAGTTTTTTTGGTACCAATTTTTCGTTGTACCATCGAAAATATCTGTACAAAATTGTAAATGTGGACGGTATGCGCTGTATATCATTTCTGAAAACAAACTTGTTCCATTCATACATGGTACCTTCTTTCGAGGAAAGTAATGCCCACTCTGTTCACCCTCTAGCTTTCAGTCAGTACGGACTGGCTGTTCTCTATTAGGGATGGGTCAACAGTAATACATTTCCGTACGGATAGATTCACTGCTGAAAATTTGACCGATATGCATCTCGTGCATGCGTTCACTGAAGACAATGGAAGAGCGAACCAACGATCAAGGAACCCTTATACTCAAAAGTACACCTTAACAGCCTCCGAAATTTGATCGGTGGGGTTCGCGATCAACTTGTATTTATGAAACAACGTCATTTGACAAGATTAGTGAGTCCGCAGTATCATTAATCACCACAGAGTGAACAATGGGAAACCATAAATTTCTTTTTATATTTTCACTTTTAGAGATGGTTGAATATTTAAAGCGACGCATCTGATAATTACTACACGACTAGTCCCGTTCAAGGCACCCAGATTCAGCTGAGGGTTGCTTATGTAATGTCTTTCAGGGGAAACCAACACCTGGGTTTTTAGTAGGCCCATCTCAAGTAATAACTGACAGAATTTCAAAATTTAAAAACCTGTCATAATTTACTCACTGAGAGTTATAATCTTATGTTAAAGGTTTAACACCGTTAGAACAAGTACTACACTTAGAAAATGTGTATATGACTAGAGGCACCGTAACTCACCTCGTACAAACACCCAGATCGTCCAGCACTTGAGAATGAGAGCACTTATCGAAAAGCAACAAACTTTGCACATAATTTCAAACCTTTCCGAAACGTTTTCTCGCTGACACTCGCAACAAAACTATGAAAGTAAAAGAAGTTTTTCGCTTACTACATTTTCGCTGACCGTTCAGTCAAATTGCCACACAAGCTTGAGTTTTAATTTATTACTTCTTTACTATTATCTCTATTCGCAACACATTTTGCAGACAGTGTCTTCACGTACCAATAAATGTACCTGAAAAATTAAATCACCGAACGACACAAAGTTCAGGAGACATAATGACATAAACATTGACTGATGTGAAAAACTAGCTTTTGCTTTAAACGGAGTGCAAATTACCCAGACTATATTCATCCAGTGTTTCATAGTGAGAGCACTTGGCGACTTACAACAGACTTTAAACATAATTTCAAACATTTGTTCTGTAAATAAAAGACGTATTTTCTTGTTGCACTGTATTTTGTTTCTCCCAGATGCGTTTCGCCTTTTTCACTGTGAGGCATCATCAGTGGGATGTAGAATGATACGCTTTTGTTTTGTTATGTGTTATTTGTAGATTACAAAACAGTTCACGTCTCTTTATTTATGTAAATAAGAGATAACTTACAGTTCTTCACGTTTTTGATTCCCATCTGTGTTTCCTCTCATCTGGTCACATGCTGGAGGTCGCACTACAGCTTTATTCACGAAGCGTAAGCATGTTTTATGTTCAGAGCTTTTTTCTTCCCACTTTTCAGCTTGTTTGCTCTTATTATTGCGATGCACCATCATTCTACTGTCATTAATTGTAGATATTTGATCGAAAACTCTGATTTCAAGACGTTACTACTGTGAGTTCACCATGAGTCTCACTCTGTTTGGTTTGTATACGTATATGTTGCCAATCTAATGAAATATATGCTGAAAACTAACGTCTATTCATTTCTGTTACGTTTATCTCTCTCTCTCTCTCTCTCTGAGTGTGTGTGTGACAGAGAGAGAGAGAGAGAGAGAGAGAGAGAGAGAGATGGTGGGGGGGAGTATTTATGCATGTTATTTTCTTGTGGAGTGAAGGCGTTGGTGTTTATTCAGGGCCGGCCGCGGTGGTCTCGCGGTTCTAGGCGCGCAGTCCGGAACCGCGCGACTGCTACGGTCGCAGGTTCGAATCCTGCCTCGGGCATGGATGTGTGTGATGTCCCTAGGTTAGTTAGGTTTAAGTAGTTCTAAGTTCTAGGGGACTGATGACCACAGCTGTTAAGCCCCATAGTGCTCAGAGCCATTGTTTATTCAGTGCGAGTTTTCTTTTCTGCTTTGGTTTTCTGTAGGTGGTAATGTTCTTGCCGGGCTATGACTTTTTTTTTATGGTTGATTCTAATTATATTCATGACTTCTTCTGTAACAGCTGTTTTGGGCTATCTGTATTATTATGTCAAGTTCTTTTTGGTAATTTTCTTTGTTGAATGGCAAATTATGCTTCGAACATTTTCTAAGCTTTTTGTCGCTTACACGCTTAACGTGAAATATTAATATTTAGTTATGAACTAAATATTAATCAGACTTACGAAGCTACTTTATACATGGGAATTCGATTCTTTAAAGGTTCGGACGTCGAGGTTTGATATTTGAAATTTGTGGTAAAGTTTTATGGGGCCAAACTGCTGAGGTCATCGGCCCCTAAGCTTACACACTACTTAATCTAACTTAAACTAACGTCGCGCGCACCGTGACAAGACATCTCAGACCACGCGGCTACCCTGGGTGGCCGTCGAGGTTCAACTGGTAGTCAAGAAATCGCCTATTTTGTAGCAGATGTATGTGATGTTCTGTGAGTGAGTACGTTCTTCATCAAGACAGTGTGGAACTGTGTCCAAAGAGTTCTCAAAATTAGGGAAAATCTACTTCCAAGAGACCTACTTGATCTCCTGTCTTTTGGAAAACAACAACAAAAAAGTATATTTGGTTTCGATCAGGGTTGGTTCTGAAATCCTTCCGTTGTCTATCCTGAAGAAAAGCCATCACACCCAAGCACGAATTCGAGTAGGCCTACACAATGAATGGCTACAGATTCGTATACGGCTGACCTATCTTGCGACACTTCTCTGAAACGGATGTGACTTGCGCTCCGTTCCAGTGGAGTGGAAAACAACGCCCTTCCTTCGACCTAGTTAACAAGAAGTGGGACTAGGTTTGGTGTGCAATCAGTACTGCGTGTAGATGAAGTACCGCTTTCGGTGTTAAACTGTTGACCTCTCCATAAATACTCCGCAAGCCAATTTATAGAGCTCGGCGTAGGGTACATCGTACCAATACTACCGATTTTATTTCCTATTCCTTCTGGGTACTGAACGAGGAAAATACGACTGTTTAAATGCTCTGTACTGACACTACGACCGAAAGGGGTCAGAAATAGCATGTTGCCAAACTGTTCGTCTGTAACTATAGTTATTTCCCACGGTGTGCACAATTCTGCTTTATGCCCACTGCAACCGGGGTGCGTAATTGTTTCCAATTTATGTGATATTTTGTGTTTTGGGTCTTTATTACACGTGAGATAATGACTTCTATGGATTTAGAATAATTATTGAATTACGGCTCTAAGATATATTCTACAGAAAAGGAGTATTTCGTGAATAATTCTGACTTCAAAATATGAACCACCATACGTGAATGTTTCCCCACCGCGTTACATACTGCGGGGAATATCGAGTAGAGTTACCACATTTCGTGCACTGTCTGTGCAGTCAAATTGCTTGAGAGCACTAATAAACTTCGTTTCCGTTTGTAATGGATCGCTGTACGGAACTACTGAAAGATGATGAATATAATGGCAATACTCCATGCTGTAATATTTCTAGGTATTGATCAAAGGAAATCAAGGTAGGAAATTGACAGTAAGAGCTGCAAATGTCAGCCTCTTATCTTCTCGTACTTTATTACTGCAAGTATTGTGAATACCCATGTGCTCCATAAGGAGGTGACGCTTGAACATGACTAAGTGTCGAGGGAAGTGTCCAGTAGTCATGACTAAGTGTCGAGGGAAGTGTCCAGTAGTCTTGTGAGTAGTGCCCAGGTTGCTTCAAGGAAGAAAGACAGACGCCTGCGCAATTCATTGCAGAACAGCATAAAGAAAGCCTAAAAGTGTGAGAACAGAAACTTCAATACACCAACTCAAAAAACTAAAGATGAAGATTGTAAATTGCAGCCAGGTATCCACGTAGTGGTATGTGGGAAACCACTGCCAGGCTGGCCGGCTCACCAGCCCTCGTTGTAAATCTGCGAAGCAGATTCGATCCGGGTCGAGCTCGTCTCCCAGTACCTCGACAGTGGCGCTTTAATGTGCTCGGTTATTCGAGCGGGCATGCTCTCTACGTGCCCTAATCTCTGTTGTTCTCATGATGCTTACGCGAGACATACAATGGGGTCGTATAATGGTCGCAAAGTCATCTTCCACCACAGGTGTTCTAACTCGACCCAACCGATTTAATGCGACTAGTATGTGAAAAACCGTTAAAAATAGAGTTTTTTACATTTTTGTCTTAAAAATTATCTGATTTTTTCTGAACAAGAATGAGTTCACTCCGAGGAAACTGTACGGAAGAAAGCCCCAAAGCCCGCCGGTGGCCGTGCGGTTCTAGGTGCTACAATCTGGAGCCGAAAGACCGCTACGGTCGCTGGTTCGAATCCTGCCTCGGGCATGGATGTGTGTGATGTCCTTAGGTTGGTTAGGTTTAAGTAGTTCTAAGATCTAGGGGACTGATGACCTCAGAAGTTAAGTTCCATAGTGCTCAGAGCTATTTGAACCAAAGCCCCAAAATCATAGGAATTTAAAAGCGTCTGCACACATGACAACACAGCCGTGACACACAAACAGCTCTTAAAAACTGAATTTTGTTCTCACTTGTCTGTTATTTATGACTTTTTGTCTGTAATGTCTTAGTGACACAATATTATCGTTGTTGTTGCGGTTTCAGTCCAAAGACTGGTTTGATGCAGCTCTCCATGCTACTCTATCCTGTGCAAACCTCTTCATCTCCGAGTAACTACTGCAATCAACATCCTTCTGAAAATGCTTAGCGTACTAATGTCTTGGTCTCCCTCTACGATTTTTACCCTCCACGCTTCCCTGAAATACTAAATTGGTGATCCCTTGATGCCTTGGAACGTGTCCTATTAACCGGTCCCTTCTTCTAGTCAAGTTGTGCCACAAACCCTCTTCTCCCCAATTCTATTCAGAACCCACTCATTAGTTCCGTGATCTACCCATTTAATCTTCAGCATTCTTCTGCAACACCACATTTCAAAAGCTTCTATTCTCTTCTTGTCTACACTGTTTATGGTCCATGTTTCACTTCCATACATGGCTACACTCCACACAAATTCTTTCAGATAAGACTTCCTGACACTTAAAACTATACTCGATGTTAACAAATTTCTCTTCTTCAGAAACGCTTTCCTTTCCATCGCCAGTCTACATTTTATATCCTCTCTACTTCGACCCTCATCAGTTACTTTGTTGCCCAAATAGCAAAACTCATGTACTGCTTTAAGTGCCTGATTTCCTAATCTAGTTCCCTCAGCATCGCCTGATTTAATTCGACTGCCTTCCATGTTTTGCTTTTGCTGATGTTCATCTTGTATCCTACTTTCAAGACACTGTCTATTCCGTCCGACTGCTCTTCCAACTCCTTTGCTGTCTCTGACAGAATTACAATGTCATCGGAAAACCTCAACGTTTTTTATTTTTTCTCCCTGACTTTTAATTCCTACTCCAAACTTTTCATTTGTTTCCTTTACTACTTGCTCAATATGCAGGTTGAATAACATCGGGGTTAGGCTACAACTCTCTTTCAGTCCCTTCCCAACCACTGCTTCTCTTTCGTGCCCTTCGACTCATAACTGATATATGGTTTCTGTACAAATTATAAATAGCTCTTTTCTCCCTGTATTTTGTGCCTGCCACCTTCAGAAGTTGAAATATAGTATTCCAGTCAACGCTGTCAAACGCTTTCTCAAAGTCTACAGATGATATAAATTTAGGTTTGTCTTTCCTTAACCTCTCTTCTAAGATAAGTCGTAGGTTCAGCATTGCTTCGCGTGTTCCTACATTTTGACTTATTAAACTAATAGTTTGGTAATTCTCACACACGTCAGCACTTTCTTTGGAATTGTAATTATTATATTCTTCTTGAAGACTGACGGTATTTCGACTGTCTCATACATCTTGCTCATCAGATAGAAGAGATTTGTCATGGTTAGCTCTCACAAGGCTATCAGTAGTTCTAACTGAATTTTGTCTACTCCCGGGACCTTGTTTCGACTTATGTCTTTCAGTGCTCTGTCAAATTCTTCACGCAGTATCATATCTCCCATCTCATCTTCAACTACATCCTCTTCTATTTGCATAAAATTGCCCTCAAGTACATCGCCCTTGTATAGACTCTCTATATACCTCTTCCACTTCTCCGCTTTCCCTTCTTTGATTAGGACTTGTTTTCCCTCTGAGCTCTTGATGCTCATACAGGTTCATTTACCTTTTCTCCAAAGGTCTCTTTAATTTCCCCTTAGGCGGCATCTATCTTACCCATATATGCTTCTAGATCCTTACATTTTTTTTTCTCTATCCATTCCTGCTTAGCCATTTTGCACTTCCTGTCGATCTCATTTTTGAGAAGTTTGTATTCCATTTAGCCTGCTTCATTTACTGCACTTTTATATTTTCTCCTTTTATCCATTAATTTCAATATCTCTTGTATTACCCAAGGATTTCTATTAGCCTTCGTCTTCTAGTTCAAAAATGGTTCAAATGGCTCTGAGCACTATGGGACTTAACATCTGAGGTCAGCAGTCCCCTAGAACTTAGAACTACTTAAACCCAGCTAACCTAAGGACATCACACACAACCATGCCCGAGGCAGGATTCGAACCTGCGACCGTAGCGGTCGCGCGGCTCCAGACTGTAGCGCCTAGAACCGCTCGGCCACTCCGGCCGGCTCGTCTTCTAGTTGATCCTCTGCTGTTTTCACTATTTCATCTCTCAGAGATACCCATTCTTCTCCTACTGTATTCCTTTCCTCTGTTCTTGTCAATTGTTCCCTAACGCTCCCTATGAAACTCTCTGTAACGTCTGGTTCTTTCAGTTCATCCAGGTCCCTTCTCCTTAAATTCCTACCTTTTTGCAGTTTTAATCTAAAGTGTGATCAGAGTTCGCATCTGGCCATGGAAATATCTTAAAATTTAAAACCTGGTTCCTAAATCTTTGTCTTCCCATTATACAATCTATCTGAAACCTTCCGGTATCTCCAGGTCTCTTCCACGTATACAGCCTTCCTTCATGATACTTAAACCAAGTGTTAGCTATGATTAAGTTATGGTCTGTGCAAAATTCTACCAGGCGGCTTTCTCTTTCGTTCCTTTCCTTCTTTCCATATTCGTCTACCACTTTTCCTTCTCTTCCTTTTCCCACTATCGAATTGTAGTCACCCATCACTATTAAATTTTCGTCTCCCTTAACTATCCGAACAACTTCTTTTATCCCATCATATATTTCTTCAATCTCTTCATCATCTGCGGAGCTAGTTGGCGTATAAACTTGTACTGCTATGGTAGGCGTGGGCTTCGTGTCTATCTTGGCTATAATAATGCGTTCACTATGCTGTTCGTAGTAGCTTATCCGCGTCCCTATTTTCTTTATTCATTATTAATCCTAATCCTGCATTAGCCCTATTTGATTCTGTATTTGTAATCCTACTTTCACCAGACCAGAAGTCCTGTTCCTCCTGCCAACGAACTTCACTAATTCCCACTATATCTAGCTTTAATCTATCCATTTCCCTTTTTAAGTTTTCTAGCCTACCTGCACGATTAAGCGATCTCACATTCCACACTCCGATCCGTAGAACGCCAGTTTTTTTTTTCTCCTGATAACGTCGTCCTCCTGATTAATCCCAGCTCGGAGATCCGAATGGGGGACTATTTTATCTCTAGAATATTTTTCCTAGGAGGACGCCATCATCATTTAACCGTACAGTAAAGCCGCATTCCCTTCGCAAAAAATTATGACTGTAGTTTCCCCTTGTTTTCAGCCGTTAGCAGTACCAGATCAGCAATGCTGTTTTGGTTGATGTTACAAGGTCAGATCAGGCAATCATCCCGACTGTTGCCCCCGCAGCTACTGAAAAGGCTGCTGCATCTCTCCAGGAACCACACGTTTGTCTGGCCTCTCAACAGATACCCCTCAGTTGTGGTTGCACCTAAGGTAGGGCCATCTGCATCGCTGAGGCACGTAAGCCTCCCCACCAACGACAAGGTCCATGGTTCATGGGGGGATGGCAGTATTATTAGAGAAGTAATTAAATGGTAGGACTCAACACAAAAAAGTGAGTTTTAACAACTGTATAAAGAAACACACACCAAAAACTATTCTAGGAAAACCAAATACTTTGAAAATAGGTGTGCTGGATGATCAGTGATGTTTCAGTGTCACGGCTTAAGGTTATGGAATTGGTGGGAGGCCTCGTGGACTAAATACGCAAGGAGTTTTAATTGCCACAGACCACAGGAGACTCTTCGAAGCAGAGGAACCAGTGTTGGAAGCCACCAAAGAAGCAGAAATAAGAAGTCTGAAATAGAAAAGGTAGGGAAAAAACACCATAAACAAGATGAATGTGGAGCTGCGACGCATTAGTGTTACACAGGGTAGGTATGGAAACACTTTTTAACTTTATCTTGGATTTCCCGGAAGCTCGTTTTTTTGATGTTCTGGTACACGCTGGTTAAAAACTAGTAAAGACAGAGGCCTGAAATTTTGTGTACGGTCTTAAAACATTCTTTTAAAGTTGACTATTCTTATAAGTTAAATTTTAAAATCGAAGACCTTTTAAACAAAAATTTTGAGTTAATAACTGAAATTTTTTATAGTCTATATTAAAAAAATTCTGAATCTTAGTTTATGACAGCAACGTCTCTTTAAACGTCCATTTAAAAGAGAATAGTGTAAGAAACTAAACAGAAAAAAATTCAAGCCTTTACTGTTTTTATTTCGAGATATGCTTACCTACTGTGTGCATCTATAATTGACATGCTTTATTTCACTTGCAACAAAAAATACAACTCAGAAAAAAGTGTGAGACAAAAAAACTGTGGTTCATACATCAAAATGTTCCCAATAGACCTGTTAAAAGATGGTAAGTATTACATGGGCTTACAAGTCTTACTCTTTGAGTTACACTATTTAGGAAATTGACATATTTTTCAAAATTTCCCCTTCTGTCTACTTACCAGTCCCCTTAACGAGAACTATGCCGTACTTCTTCCAACGATGCACAATTAAGTCACACGAGAATTCTTGTTAACAATCTCGTATGGGCTCCACTCACCTGATACGATCCTACCTCCATACCTCAGAATTAATTCCAAGTGTTTTGTCATGTCCACTTGAAAACGTCTCCAAATGATGGAACAGTACGTCAGAATTGTTCGGGCTGTTGCGTTTTATGCGATTTACTTTACAGATGAACTTTTTTTTTAACACTATGGGACTTAACATCTATGGTCATCAGTCCCCTAGAACTTAGAACTACTTAAACCTGACTAACCTAAGGACATCACACAACACCCCGTCATCAAGAGGCAGAGAAACAGATGAACTGTATTTTCCCAGAATACTTCCAACAAATCTAAATCTCCCATTCGCCTTCCCCTATACTTATTTACGTGACCGTTCATTTCATATCCCTTCTTACTATTAGTGTAATTATTTACACTATGTGTCGCGCTCAAAATGTCCCCCACTGACCTTGTAATCAGACGCTACCGCGTTCTTTCTGTTTGTTATAGGCGTTAACTTACATTTACCCGCGTTTAAAGAGAGCTGTCATTCACGATAGAAAGTGGAATATTTTTCCAAATATTCCCGCAACTCCTTACGAACATGCAACGGCTACATTCTCTTCTACGAAACAGCATCTTCTTCAGAGAACAATCTTAGAGTGCTGCCTGAATGATAAATCGTTTATGCATACTGAAAAATTGAGACTACTTCACAGCTCTTCATGGACAAAATAGAAACAAACAAAAAATTCAGATTATTTGGGAAATCATATTCTTATCCGTCGCTTTAGCGCGCTTTTTAGTTTCGTAAACAATTACTGCTGCGACTTTTATCATTGCAAACCATGTGACTCACGAACAGACGAGCTACATATTCTTTTGGTCAATAAAATAATTTCGCAAATAAAACTTATTTTTCACGTTCGATTTGCTATCATCTGTTTCGTCATCCAACAACAGAACGTACATTTAGATCCATTAACTAATTTTAGTTTTGGCCAATACTTCAATGGGTTCCAAAGTAAATTTTACATTATAGTAATTTGTTCTCCAAGTTACTTGTATATATACATTGCCTTGTAAAACTTAAGAACGAGTTAGCTAGAGTACATAACATACTAATTACAAGATGTAAATGAATGACAATGCAGGAGCGTGTTGCCAGAGGGTACAATGTCGCACCCATAGCGCTAGGTCAGTATAACTAGTGACAAATGGGCCTGGCACTGTAACACGAAGCAGTTGAAAGAACGGGAAAAGATAGTGTGTGTCAGTCAGCGACCAGTTACAGTGCACTGTGGTGTTCTTTATTACACCATGGCCTGGAGACAACATTTGGAAGACTTCACATCGGGCAGAATCATCGGGGAACTGGAAGAAGGACGAAGGGTGACTAGTATAGACCAAGAGTTTGGTACTGCCCACAGCACTGTTTCACGTGCTTGGCGAGCGTTCCAACAAGGGTACTGCTTTCTGAAGGAGAGGAGGTGGTGGACCACGGACAACTAAAGCAGCAGATGACCGCTACATTGTGCAAAAGCCAAGGAAGGAACCACGTTAAATAGTTGGTGAAACTGCAACACTTAACAGGACTGCAAGGCACCCAGTCAGACGCTCCACAGTGGCATTGAGACTGCGTAGGGATGGTCTCATTGCTGGGTGATTACTACGTTGTGTTCCGACGACACTCTCACATCGGGGGCACAGGTCTGCGTTGGTGCCAAGAGAAAAGGGACTGGACCAACGGGGAGTGAGACCAGGTGCTCTTTTCGGATGAGAGCAGATTCAGTCTGAGTACCCTCATATCGCGAGAGGTGGGAACCCGTAATGCATCCAGGAACATTGTCGAACATGGTCGTTTTGATGGAGAAGGTGTTACTGTGTAGTGAGGCGTAATGTTGCATGGACACACTTACCTCCAAATCTACGCTCACCACTCGACATTATTGCGAAAATGTACTCTTCCCCATGTGAGTCTTTTCAGAGGGTTTTCAGCCCCGGCTTTATTTTTATGGATGATAACGCTTGACCGCATTGAAAAGCGCGGGGGGAGGAGCTCTTGGAAAGAGAGGATATTCGGCGAATGGACTGGCCTCCCATTTAAATCCTACCGAGAACGTGTGGGATGTGGTGGAGAGACGTACTGCAGTTTGTCCATGTGCACCAATTACCATGCAGCATTTGGCAACCGCGCTGGTGGAGAAATAGAACTCCATACCACAAGAATTCCTTACCAACCTTGTCAAGCATGGGAGAACGTTTCAGAACATTTCCTACCGTCTATGGTGATCATAGCTCCTATTACGAACCGTGTTTTGCTTCCAGGGAACCACCACAAACCGCGGTGCCTTCTGCGCAGCAGCTATGGTCTTTGAGTAAAACTGTCATTTCTGTTTGTCTCATTGGGTATTTCTTTCACTTACCTTCTGTACTATACTGTAGCAGATTTTTCTTTGTATGGTCCAAAGTTTCATCAAACTACGTTATTTGGCAGCGCCATGGCTTGCGGAAGTTAACTTTCGTCGTTAAGTTTCGCACGCCAGTTTATATACTGGAATATTTTTTTATTTGTCTTTAACTTGTCGGTGTATGCGTTACTGCTATCAGATCCGCGGTGTATTTTCGGATCGTCATTAACAGGTTTCCAAGTCTGTTACTGAAAGATGGACAATCCTCACTATTTTGCTTGCTGAACACATCACGATTCACAGTGGTTTGTGTAGAGTTTTTTCAACGGAGCTTTTAGTTGATGCTACGGCACCTTTTGACTACTGATTTACTTCTACGCTTGCATCCGGAAAATTGGATCGTACAGTCATGTTTGCCGTGCTCTCCTTCAGTTTCATGTTTAACATAACCTGCTGTCACTGTGTTTTGAAAGATTATACACACATTATTTTATTATCCCTGTCCCCCCCACCCCCTGTATGTACGAGTAAACAGAAACTGTATATCACGATGATATGGTAAGAAACGTTCTGGCGTATTACGTTTGTAATAAGAGACAATTTTTCCCTTTCTTGTTAAGGTTTAATAGATTGCCTACACCAAGATCGTTACATATATGCTCCTAATGATTTAGAGAGGGTTTAAGTAATAATACATGAAGGGGATAGGGTACTCGGCCACATCTATATTGACGGGACAACCTAAGCTTCGCTTGGAGTAATAGCATGAACAATGGAAATGAGGTTGGGTCCAAACGAATTTTTGAGCTACTCCGGAACTGAATGTGGCGTTTCAGTCAATGCTTTAAACCGTTCTGAAAACAAAACAGCAAATTATCTTTCTGCCTGATAATGAGAAATATTGAAGGAAATATCAAATTGTGGCCTTCAGGGAAGATTATGTCCACTGGTGCTATCACTGCCGGCGCTACGAGGCTCGTACCTGGAAGGAAGGTGGTACAGCTCTAGCCGGGAATAGCTTGTTACGTCACGCGTCCTAAGGCCGCTCGGAGCCGCTTTCCTAGTACTGTATTTCTGGACGAGTGCCGGTATCGAATGCAGACGTGGATACACGAATGGTGATGGATAGAAAGAAAAAAAGAGAGGAATAGAAAGAAAACTCATCAGAGTGATTAAAATTGACGACACTCTTGACAATGAATCCAACGTTGTTCTTTTCGCTTGATGAGAATCCATCCGGAGCGATAACATCTTGCAGTGTTTCCGTAGACGATGTCCCGCGCATCAGAGACTGAATAATGTCTGGCCTTACAGACTTTCAAAAGGAACGAAACAAATTTTTGTTGCTCACCTAAATTGTAAAGCTGCGGTGTGATAAAATACAGCTTAACTGAATGTTAATAATGTAACGAAATGTACTGAAACTCAGTAAGGAGCCTTTCGATCTTCAATATCGAACATAAGCAGAAAAACCTTTATGACTTTAGCTTGTCCTTTGCAAAAACCAGGTATTTCACCTGAAATAAGATAAAAACAATTTAGATCAAAATGCTGTGACAGAAACTGGTTTGTCTCTTTTTCGCTTCAGTGCCATCACCAATCCTAACTGAACGCTGCCTCCATAAGTGGCATCACGGAGTTTGGTAAAGTCCTGTCTTGGTCTTCTCTGTATGATGCGAGGCAGTGCTGAATTATGTGACTGAGACTACACAAAATTCTTTCTGATTCAGTAGTTCTAACTAAATATTTCACTTTGGTGAAATATGGACACTTTGGTTTAGTTCTCAACTTGTTTCCCACATGTCAATCCACACAACTGTTCTATTTAATTTACCATCTTTATACAACTAACACTGTTGCTCTTCTAAATGCGCTACCTACAGAACATTACGCTCAAACTTTCCTTTTCGAACTGCATCACAGCTAAAGCAAAACAAGCATCAAACAAGAAAGCAGCCTGAATACGCACTTTTGCCAAATGCTTCTGTTCGGCAACTGAAGTTAAGCGGATCTCAGGTATAGCATGAGTGCCATAAAATATTAATGCCTTATCAAAAACACAGACGTGTTATTTCTGTGTCCACTGGGTTTAGATTTTTCAGAGTTTGTTTACATTCCAGCAAATGATAAAGGTTGCCTCCAAGCGATATGAACTTATCGTTAAAATCTCAAAAATATTAAGTTTATCATGTACTTTCCTAACGTAGCAGAAATAAAGGCAACGAACGACCAACGCTGAACTAAGACATTTTGTTCGAATAGAACAATAATAAATTAAAGAACACGACGACTTTTGTTTAGTATACGACAATATACATCTTGCTAGTATAGCCTTGGTGCTTTGCAGAGCACTAATTATGTCTATTTTTTTGTACCCAGAAAGTGAGGCTTTCGTGGTTTGCAAATAGAATTTTGCGTTTACTGTTAAAAAAAGGACAGGAGCTCAGGCTCAAGGATAACTGCGATCATAATAAGCTTTCTTTCAAGTATATTCAGGCTTTGTCAACCAAGTACGGTCTGCGAGAAGATGGGCCTCTGCTGTAACATGGCAGCTTCGTTACTGTGGGACTCGAAGGTCTACAAACAAGCTTTAACACAGTCTGACATAATCACAGTCGGCTTTCATTCGCACAAGTACGAGTACAGAAAGACTTGTACTTATTCTAAAGCTTCGGCAGTGCTACATCGAAAGTGGTTACGCAAGGTTAAAGCATAGGGTGTGTAAGCAAATAGGCTGATTTCGACCCTGCAACATTTGCCTAATTTAGAAAGTATGGGACTTTCGATCCGTCATCTATCGACAGTCGAAATGTCACAGTAATCTGTATGAAATTAAACAGTCTTTAAAGGCTGTGATTAGATGATGTGTTATTGGGGATAGTGAAATAACAATGCAGCGAAACCTACAAACAGAGAGAACTGGAACAGATTACAACAATTTTTAAATTATTGTTTTCTTCTACTGCTCATATAACCACAAATCTTCTACCATTAGAACTACTGCAGATTACACTTCTGTGCTTTTAATTAATAATCTTTTTATATAACTATGCACACAGAAATGTTTCATAGATCCCTTTCTGCTTCAGCTAATATTTCCTGACACAATATCAGTAATGAATATCTAATTTTACTGACTACTAACTATTTTTTAAATAGTGTGCCTGCAGGTTCTGGCAACATTACTGCTGATATGATATACAAGCACTTATTATTATTATTATTTTATTGCTTTAAGCATTTCTTTTCCAGTTCATTTAACGGAAAACTTAACATTACTGCTTATATCAAGATGAAGGACATATTATTTATCTTGTTTAAGTGTTCCGAGTTTAGAATTCTGCTACTGTTATCAATATCTAGTTTGAAATAGAAACTTATAACTTTTCAGTTCTTGGTTGCGTCCTGTGGCACTAGAGTGGTTATGTTTCTGCACTCAGAAGATCTTGACCCAGACAAAACGTCGAAGTCCTGTAAATAACGAGACGTTAAGTACGCTGTATTTGCCGTAATTCAAGAAATCAAAACGGTTACGAAGGAAACAGAGACTTATTTGCCGTCTCATACTGTTATACTACTGAAACTTGCCAACCTGCCACAGCAAATAACAGCATTGTTTTCGGAACGTAGAAAAAAAGATATTGTGTCACATTGAGCAGGTTAAAATGGATACAGAACATACAAAGGTAGTAACGTAGTTGATAATCATACAGATAGAGAGAGAGAGAGAGAGAGAGAGAGAGGGAGAGAGAGGGATGGGGGAGGGACAGGCATATAATGTGAGCTAAAAAGTAAGACATCTCTGTAGTGTTCGGAATGTCAGGTGTGGCCACTTCAACGGTCACATGGCTATCTGTTAAATCTGCACCTGAAATATTACTTTTGCTCATAACATGTGAAATAGTTGATGAAATGTAATGATCACTCTCAGGCCAATACTCAATGAAAGTCTGGTACTCAAATATTTCTGTACTGTGAGACGTAGTATTCGTTCTAATGACAGATGTTGCGGTTAATATACTTAATACAGGTAATAATAACAGAGCAATAATTATTTAATTATTACAAGTAGAAATCCAGCCAGTCACATGGCAACGAGCAATGAGTAATGTTCTGTACCATAAATATTACCGGGTCCCAATACTGTTAGAGGAAAGGAAGGCAAGTAATAAACGACAAGTAAGCATTTTCTTTAGTAAACTTAACACAATAATCATCAGTTATTACCGCTCAGCAGTGACAAAGTGGGCACTTAAATATAATTCTGGCAAAGAATTTTGTCATTTCCATCTTCTTATACTACTTCTAATTATTTTGTTATATAAACTTTGCACTGAAAAGTGCACGTGCGGGCAATAATTGAAGTGAGACACTTAACTGATGGTCGCTTCCTTCATTCACACGCTACTGACTACGACAGTTAACTCTAGCGTCAGTGGTTTAACCTAGTTCAAGGTGACCCTTGGCATGGGCCCTCCGACGAAGTACTCTGCGCCCACTCGACCTTGGAGATGAAGTGGCCAATTTGTTTGGTCTCATGATCTTGACATTATCAAATGCGCAGAGAACTTTTGTCCGGGCTGCATTGCAACCATCTCTAACATCCATTTGCGCATCCGTGTACGTGGTACCTACAGTCCTATGCGCAGCTCGTAAAGCGCTTCACTAATATTTGACTTTAAAGCCTCCCTTCTTTTATACTCTTGCTGGTTCCACATGGTTTCATTTATATTCGCACACACCCAGAGACTGAGCAGAGTTCATTCGTGAACATTCTTGAAAACTGGGCAGGCGTCCACTTACCAGTTTGTACCGAAGTTAGCAAAAGAAAACTAATTCGGAATATATTGTCTAATGTTTGCGTCGGATCGCAGGAACCTATGCGAAAAGTGTGAAAGAAGCACAGAGAAAAGAGATTCAGGAAAAAAAAAAAAAACGCTGATGGAACCTGGAGGCTGCCTGATGAGCAACTGTCGAACATCCTGAAATCGACAATACCGAGGCAGCTGGTTCAATGATTCACGCAGAAGACTCGACTCGGTAGCAGCAGGATTTATATTCCCATCTGAGCATCCGAATTCAAGATTCCTTTGGAATCCTTAAATTACTTCACATGTTTCTTTCAAAAGACTATGTTCTCTTCTCAAGGCCATGTTTTCCATTCGGAAGCTGATAGCATTTTCTTTCTGTCTGAAATAATTTTCTCAACACTGTTATACATAAAAAAAAAACATATTTGGATGAGGATAATGAGTATGAACTTCGCTGCAAAGGAAGTATGCGCCTGCGTCCATAGACTATTTCTTGTAGTTATGAAGAAGTGTTGTATCTTACTATTCGCTAACTAAGCCAATATAGTCCAACCGGGAGAAGTATTTGCTTAATTACGAGGACGGCACTATACCAAGACGTCCTTTGGAGCAGAAAAATCAAGCTAGTCATTTACTGAAGGCACATGAAGAAATGGAACGCTACGTACAATCTCCACAATCCTTACTGTTACTTTTTTCTCCAAAAATGAGCATATAAAACGAAAGTCAAAGTCATCTTCAGCATCTCAAAAAGTTCAAAAACGTACCGTTGTCGTTTCGTGTACGTAAAATGCGTAGTGGTGATATACTGACACAAACACAACTACCAGCCAAACACACATAGCAGATCCATGAGGAAGCGTATGAAGAGCCCAGCTCCTTACGCAAGTGAAGTAGCTCTTTTTTATTTATTTTTTATCTGAACCAGTTAGCCGCAGCGGAATAGGAAAGGAATCTAAAGATGTGCAACTTCCTGCGTTAATGTATACACAGGCACAGGCACATTATTCGAATGTGTTTGTGCTTCAGTTTCCGGCACGTGTGCACGTATCATGAGAAGAGAGAGGGCGTCACCTCACAGCTCACGGGCGGTTTTTTTTTCTGTTGTACTACACACAGCGGGCTTCATTAGAGGCCTTCATCACGACGCAATTCAACTAATTACGTTATTCAGCATACACGTCATGTACTCTCACAGAACCGCAAATGGCAGTTTTTTCAGTGACGTTATTATTACGAGATTAAATTAGTTAACTAGAAGATTCTCGCGTTTTACCTCAGACGTACAGTTACTATTGTGTCAAGATCTGTTTTCTTCATCATGTACGTTTCAGCAATGCAATAAATCAAAACTATCTACACTAATAAGCTATACGCGTATCAGATTTTCAGTGATCTTTTCTGGACACAATGATGGTACATACTTACATACACTACTACTACAAAACCTCTCTTCACATCATTGCTAATGACGTAAACCAGAGACTTATCGAAGGTGTTAGTTAGTTTAATGTTCCATGGTTCATTCTGCACGATGAATCGTACTGATGTGGAACGAGTCATTTTACATTCGCTTCGCGAATTAGTTTGTAAATATGGTTAAATGCTGAACATGTATAAGCCTTTCTTTTAAATATACAGCTCCTTTTACACATTACGATAATAGAAACTCTTCTACGGAATAGGAGGAGCTGTAAAGGAGAAACTTTTTCAATTTGTTTTCAAATTTTACTTTGCTGTATGTCAGACATTTCATATCCCCGGGTAAGTGCTCAAAGATTTCAGTTGCAGCTTTGTGCACCCCCTTTTGTGCAAAAAAATACCGCAATTTGGAGTAAAGAATGTCATTTTTCCTTCTGGTATTGTAATTATGTACATCATTGTTTCTTTTGAACTAAAGGGGATTTTTCACAACAAACTTTATGGGAGAATAAATACACCGTGAAGCAGTAGTGGTCAGAACACCTTAAAGAGATGTCTACAAGATGAACGCGGGTGAGCACGACATATTATTCTTACAGCACGTCTTTCTTAAAGATGAGTACCCCAATACGTTATTCCACACGAAATTATTGATTGAAAATACGCAAGATATGTCAACTTCCGTCCAAGATCTGTAATGACTCTAAGCGCAAATGATGCTGAACTAATTTGTTTTGGGAGTTCCAAAATGTGTATTAACAGTTTAAATTCTCATCAATATAGACACCTAAAAATTCTGATGTTTCCACCATCATTATTATTTCCTCGCCATGTGGTGGTCCTGAACGTGCAGAACGGAATATGTCGTGTCTTTTTAAAATGAGAGCGAGACCATCCGCAGAAAACCAGTCAATGATACCTTTTAGAATACTGTTTACCATTTCTTCTGTTTACAATACTAGTGTCCTTTGAGAAAAGAACTAATTCTGCATGTTGATATTAGACGGAAGATCGTTTACTTGTATGAGGAACACTAGTGCACTTACGGTTGAGCCTTGGGGACCTCATACATGATTTCTCCCTAGCCAGAATAACGTATCCGAACTATATAGCTTGAATTACTAAGAGCATCGTTTTGCATTCTTTTTGTTAGGTATGATGTCCAATGACTGGTTATACCATCAATCCTACAAAACATCAATTCATCTAGGGGATTACTGCAATTCAGACAGTAAAATGCCTTGTATAGGCACCAGAAAACACCAACCGGCGCAATTTTATTATTTAATAATGCTTGTAAAATTTGGTGAGTAAAATGTAAATGGCATTCTCAGTAGCGCATTTTTTCTGGAATCAAAACTATGATTTGCTGAGGATATTGTTGTTGCTCGGGTGAGATATGTTCTAGAATACATCACCTTCTCAAAAATTTTGTAAACTGATATCATCAGTGAAATTGGTAATTATTATCATCTGTATCATCTTTCTGAAATGGTTTGATAACGGCATATTTCAGTCTATCTGGAAAAATGCCTTGAGTTAGTAATGCATTACACATTTCATATAAGACCGGGCTTATTGTACGGGAAAAGATCTTTATTATTCGATTGAAAATACCATCAAAACCAGAGAATATATAATTTTCTTCATTTAAGAAGCAGAAGTTGGTGATACATTACCGTGACTGAATTTTATGAGAGTTATATTTTCCACATACTGCTGCGATTTTTATCTTAAAACTGTTTTTCTCTATACTTTCTGCTATGTTTACGAAATGATTATTAAATACATCTGTTACCTGTGATTCAGCATTTATAGCCCTTCCATTCAGTCAAACATTGGTGTTATCCTCTTCTGTGGCTTGTCCTCTCTCTCGTTTCGCTACAGTCTACGTAGCCTTAAGTCTGTTGTCGGAATTAGTGCTTTCAGACATTATGTGCATGTTCCTTAATGTTTTAATAATATTTCTTAGTAATTTTGTAGCAACTGTTGCATGATCTCTGTTTGTTCTTGCCAAAAGACACAATTCCCTTTTCCTTTCACAACATACATTAACTCTCTAATGATCAATGGTTTCTTACGTGGCCATTTAGTGCCATTTCTTCTTACCTTACGTGGAAAACTATTTTTAAATAATAATATCAGTTTATCATGGAATAGATTAAACTTTACGCTATTATTCGTTTCATTATAATTTTCATCCCAGGTCATCTCTTGTGAAATGTTCCTAAAAACATTTGTCCTGGACCCATTAATTACTCTGATTGATTTTCACTGAGGAGTATCCATACAGTAAGGCACTATGTTATTTATCCCAACCGTGTATCAACATCAGAGAGAGCATTTGTTATTTGGTAAATAGTTATTTTCTTTCTTTGAACTTCACCAAAGCAAATACTATCAATTAGACTCCTACGTGTTCATCCAGCCGTGTTGCGAAGTTATCACTGAGATAAAATTGCAGGAGCCAATTAACGTTTCCATATTATTTTGTCTACCAGAATCCTTTAGAAAATCTACATTGAAGTCACCACAGACTACTGACTGCTTGCTGCTGTCTGACATATAGCATAGTAAGGAATCCAAATTCCTTACAGACATTTCAAAATATCCCATTTGGGATCTGTAAACAATCAGAATTAAAAGTGAACTATTTTTCAATATTAATTCACAACCACAAACTTCTACGATCACTACAAAATATGCCTGTCTCAACGTGTTTGAACTTGTGTTATGCCTTAATGCATTGACGGAAAAAAATCGTCGACACCAAAAAATAATTAATAAAGAGTAATAACGTTTCGGGAATACATTTGTATAGGTAACTTATTTAAGTGACTAACATAGCAAGATAACACGTTAATGTAAGTGCGAGATAAAACACTGCAATGTGAAATGCTGGTACATTCATAACAGGTGTAGTTGCCAGAACGTTGAATGCAAGCATGCAAACGTCCGCGTATGTGTTCTGCAGGTGCCGGATGCAAGTTTGTGGGATGGAGTTCCATGCCTTTTGTATTTGGTCGGTCAATAAAGGGACGGTTAATACTGGTTGTGGTTGACGTTGGATTTGTCGCCCGATGGTGTCCCATATGTGCTCGACTGGAGTGAATCTGGTGATCGAGTAGGCCAAGGCAAATATGTCGACACACTGTAGGGCATGTTGGGTTACAACAGCGGAATGTGGGCGAGCATTATCCTGTTGGAAAACACCACCTGGATTGCTGTTCAAGAATGGTAGCATAACAGGTCCAGTCACCTAACTGACGTACAAACTTGCAGTCAGAGTGCATGGAATAACCACGAAAGTGCTCCTAACGTCATACGAAGTTGCACCCCAGACCATAACTCCAGGCCTAGGCCAGTCTGTCCAGCACGCAAGTAGGTTGGTTGCAGGCCCTCAACTTACCCCCTTCTAATCAACACACGGCCATCACCGACACCTGGGCAGAATCAGCTTTCATCAGAAAACACAACAGACGTCCACCTTGCCCTCCAATGAGCTCTTGCTTGGCACCACTGAAATCGCGAATGGTAGTGGTCAGTGGATTGCACGCTACAGGGCGTCTGGCTCGGAGCTGTCCTTAGAGTAACAGATATTTAACAGTTCGTTGTGTCACTGTGATGCCAACTGCTGCTCAAATTACTGCTGCAGCTGTAGTACGAAGGGCCAGAGCCATACGCCGAACACGATGGTCTTCCCCCGCAGCAGTATCACGTGGCGTCCGGGGCCTTGACATCTTGCGACCGTACATTCTGCCCTCCAGGAAAGTTCTCGTGCTCAAATTATTCTTGGGACCGAGAACTGGCTGAAACTCGAAGTAGAAAACTCAGAAATATTTAGCGAGTCGTGGAATGTACAGGGTGGTCCATTGATAGTGACCGGATCAAATATCTCACGAAATAAGCATCAAACGAAAAAACTACAAAGAACGGAACTCGTATAGCTTGAAGGGGGGAACCAGATGGCGCTATGGTTTGCCCGATAGATGGCGCTGCCATAGGTCAATCGGACATCAACTGAGTTTTTTTAAAAATAGGAACCCCCATTTTTTTTATTACATATTCGTGTAGTATGTAAAGAAATATGAATGTTTTCGTTGGACCACTTTTTTCGCTTTGTGATAGATGGCGCTATAATAGTCACAAACATATGGCTCAGAATTTTAGACGAACAGTTGGTAACAGGTATTTTAAATACAGAACTTAGGTACGTTTGAACATTTTATTTCAGTTGTTCCAATGTGATACATCCACCTTTGTGAACTTATCATTTCTGAGAACGCATGCTGTTACAGCGTGATTACCTGTAAATACCACATTAATGCAATAAATGCTCAAAATGATGTCCGTCAACCTCAGTGCACTTGGCAATACGTGTAACGACATTCCTCTCAACAGCGAGTAGTTCGCCTACTGACTTTTTACCTTTTATGCTTTGTGCAGTTTTGAGGCCTAATGATCTGTAGTTGGTAAAAATATCTTTGTACTTAATGCATAAATACTTGCAAGTGTTACATCTGATTTTGGAAATTTTTGTGGTAATTTTTCTGCGGTACTTAAAAAAATGACTATTCGCACAGCTTCCTAGTGGGTGTGAATAATTTATTACTTTATACTCCGCCTTTATTAGTATGTTATTATGCTTTTCTTTGTCTCTACCTATTTCCTGTCAGACTTCTTTGCTTTGCATGGTATATTATTTTGACATTATATAGATTTCCTGCAGCAGTCGGCACCCTGCCACAAATATTTTTTTGTCTATGATAGAAATTTAAGTACTGTGGCCTATATTGGCTCCTCCTCGTGGAGCTGAAGTACTTACGAATTTGGCAGGACTTCCTACTACCTCCTATTACCTATTTTTTGTGAGAAATTGCTACTACTGTGGATACTTTTGGAAATGTCTTTTTAGAGTTCTATTTAAATAATGTTGAAATCTTAGAGAATTTCGCATTGACATTGGCTTTTCCACATACTTCACCCTAACTTTGGTTCCCATGAAAAAAATCTTGTTTTTTGATTGCTGATCAATATCTGTCTTACGCCTGCAATTTAGATGTTCTTTCCACACCTGATTTGACAGAAATGGTTTAAGAGTCCTACATCATTTACAGTTACACCAAATTATTCTCTGTCAATACTTGTGGCCAAATTATCGACTATCCATGCAGTCACTGTAGGTACACTTGTTGTACTACTGACTAACGGGACGCGCCAAGACTCTGACGGATGTTTATGAGGGTGCCACTATTTTCATTTGTAACTTCTGTATTTGTGTTTTCGTCTCCACACAAAATTATGTTAACTTTTGTACATGAGATTTTATCTAGAACTTCTGCTAATTTGTTGACGAAAGGGTCCACATTATCACTGGGCGATCGATTCATAACAAAATGATTAATATCTTGTTGATGTCGAGGACTCTAAATTCTACAGCTGATATTTCCAAGTGTTTGTCTTTACTCACTGTACTAACCTCATGTCTTTATTTGAACTGTGTTCCTTTTCTGGTACAAATGCACAATCCTCCACCATCTGAAGTAGTCCCCAGTAAAAGTCTCCCTTTCATACAACTATAATACTAGATGTTAGATTTCTATGTCTCTACACCTTTGCTCATTGACGCAAAGTGCTGTTCAGTTCGACGATTCGAGCTCAACTTCACATTCCTATATTTTAATAGCTATTGATTGTATGTTTTGATGATGAAGAACTGTTCAGTCTGTGAATTGTAATAAGTGTGCTATTTGGTGTGTCAGAATCTATCTTGTGATTATTACGGAATTTTAAACTGATGAAAAAACTCTTTAAGGCAGCGGAATCTGCTGCCGGAGTTAAAAAAAAAAGTCTACTTCTCCTAACCATGACAACAGGTATTTGAGCACGCGTCGGTGACGCACCCCCTATACTTTCACAAATCAGTTGCAGCATCTTCCCTTCCCTGTCCTGTTTAGGTGTAGGCCGTGCCTAGTGAAACCACATCTATAGACAGCCCGCAGCCCGGACTTGCAGCACAACATGTGAGTCTCCATTCGTCTCTGCTCGACTTGTACACTTTCCTTGCCACGTTACGTGCTCGCAACGCCACCGGGCGGCATTCAGTGTCGCAGAGGGAAGAGTTCACAAAGTTTGTCTCACGAGTGCAGATGATGCACAGGGTGGCTCACGAACTGTCTGAAAAGCTTGTAAGGGTGCTGCGAAATAATTATTAAAAAATTCGATACGTTGCGCCATATCCGAGTTAATTAGCGTTAAACAGGTCACTGTGCGCACAAATTCAAGCAGCCTGCCACAGACGACGCCAGAGGCGGTGGTGCAGAAAGTATTCTTTATTTGGTTTCGTAAAACAGACCAAGAGAGCGATATCGAAGTTGGACACAGGGTGGTAGTAAGGATCCCTCGTTTGGTTCGAGATAAGCAAACAAGGAACACTTGGACAACACCATCTGTAGTAGGCTGCTTCAATTTGTGAGAACCGCGACGTGACTGGTGAACTTCAATGATAACTAAATCGTAAATAGCGCAACGTATCGAATTTTTTTCTTAAGAATTATTTCTCATCACAGCATACCCTACAACACAACTGTAAGCTTTTCGGACTGTTTCTGAGCACCATGTATAGATGACCCTCCAGTATAGCATGACTGTACTCTTGAAACTCTTCTATTAACTCTCAGTTGTGTAAAATTGAACACAGACTAAGCAAGCCTTGACCGCACTTCTCTGTCCACAGACAAATAGTACCGTAACGTATTGTTGAGATTAAGTTGTGCGACAGGGGAAGATCTTGTCCTTGTGAGAACTGGGGACAGGTGTCAGGCATGTACACTGCAGCTAAATTTACTTTGGGCTGGCTGTTGGAACCGTCCATTTCTCCAGCTGAAAAATACCTCTAGGAGGAAGTGGCTGAGAATAGACTGGATGATGATGATGATTATGTTTGGTTTGTGGAGCGCTCAACTGCGCGGTTATCAGCGTCCGTACAAATGCCCAACCTTTGCTCAGTCCAATCCCGCCACTTTCATGATGAGGACAACACAAACAACCAGTCATCTCGAGGCAGGTGAAAATCCCTGACCCCGCCGGGAATAGAACCACGAGCTGCGGACAGAATAGACTGGAGGCAGTATTTCTGAAATATTCTGATATTCTGTAAATGTTTGCATCCATCACGATTGCAAAACAGCGCTGAAACCACCATTGCGACAAGAAAATAGCATAGCTTCCCATGAATAGCCTGGCAACCAAAGAAATCCAAGTGATGTAGCGCTCCCTAAAGCAACAGTGTGACCCGTTACATTCAGTTATTATTTTCTGTTTATTGGCATCCAGAGTCCTGCAATAGTTAGTAACAGTTCGGGTAGAAAAAGTTATCACTTCTAAATCTATGTTTTACTAGAATCCAAGAACAGCAAAGGTATATTTGTATCTCATCATCGTATATAATGCGGAACTGACCACCAAGAGAGGCAGACAGGCCAGTGTAAAAGGGAATGGGGAGTACTGTTTTGCCGGCCGCTGTGGACGAGTGGTTCTAGGAGCTTCAGTCTGGAACTCCGCTGCTGCTACGGTCCCAGGTTCGAATCCTGCCTCGGGCATGGATGTGTGTGATGTCCTTAGGTTAGTTAGGTTTAAGTAGTTCTAAGTTCTAGCGGACTGATGACCTCAGATGTTAAGTCCCACAGTGCTCAGAACAATTTGAACCATTTAGTACTGTTTTGTCAGTGGAGGAGGAGTGACATCTGAATAGGTCAGTCAGGACAGGTCAGTGACTCTGAACGTGGACTAGTGATTGGATGTTAATTGAGTAAAAAATCCAGCAGGCACATTTCAGCCTTCCTAAAACTTTCCAAGTCGACTGTAGTTGATGCGAGTGTGCAGTGAAAATGCGAACGAACAACCACACTTAATCAAGACCAAGCAGGTTACATGTACTGACGAACAGAGACCGTCGAGCACTGCGGAAGGTGGTTGAGAAAAGTCACACGAAATCAGCGGATGGAATCAGTCATGAGTTCCGAAGTGCCGTCAGCAGTCCAGGTAGCAGAATAACTGTGCGTAGGGAGTTAAAATGAATGGGGTATAATGGTCGAGCAGCTTAGCTTAAGCTACACATTACTGTAGTCAACGCAACGTGGTGCTTGATGTGGTGTAAAGAGCGACTCGACTGTTGGACAGTGTATGACTGGAAACGAGTGATTTGGATTAATGAATCACGTGCACCATGCGGCAACCAGATGGAAGGGTTTGGGTTTGGCAAACGCCTGGAGGACGTTACCTGCCATCAATGTGTAAAGCCAACAGTGCAGCACAGAGGATATGGCATTACGGTATGGGGGTGTTTTTCGTAATTGCGGTGTGGTCCCCTTATAGCGCTAAAGAAAACGCTATATGGGAGAGGATATTAACACATTTTACAGCAGTGTGTACTGCGTACAGTAGAAGAACAGTTTGGAGACTATGATCATATCAGCATGACAACACACATGTTATAAAGCTGGCTCGTGAGGCAATGGTTTGTGGAAAACAACGTTCCTGAAAAGACTGGTCTTCCAAGAGTACCGACCTGAACCCAATGAAACATCTTTGGGACGAGCTAGAAAGTCGACTTGGCTACAGAACCCAGCGTCCTATATCACTACCTTCTCTGGTTTCAGCTCTTGAGGAAGAATGAGCTACCGTTCCCCTAGGAACATTCAGAAACCTCAGTAAAGGCGTCCCCAGCAGAGTTCAAACCATTATAAAGACGAAAATCTCCACAGTAGCCGTCCGGAAACTTTTGATCAGATAATGTATAAATACGTGAGAATACTATAATGAATAAAGTCTGTACTCAAGATGCTAGCCGGAGGCAAGCGTCCCTCTTCTTTGGCTGAGGGTGGAGTGGGGGCCAGGTTGGAGTCTCTTACGGATGCCCCTGCTTGATGATGACATTGCTCTACCGAAACGACCTCAAGTTTAATTAACAGGCGGAAATTAGTGCACTGATTTAATGGAACGTAAATTCATCCAACACAGATAGAGGTGCAGGAACAGGGGACGGACGGCGACTGTGTACGTGCGCTGCGGTCGGCGAGTCGCGTCACGTCACACGGCCGAGGTCACGGGTCGCAGGTCGCGCCCACACCTAGCCGCTGGCGTCGCACTGCGACACACTCGTCCCGCCACTTAACGGGGTCACCACTCTCGCGGAGACCCTGCTGAACGTCTCTTTCCGGGGGCCTAACGGTACACAACGTGTTAATTCTTTACACACGAGCAGAATTTACTGTGTTGTTAGCGACGCGAATCGGATCACTACGAACGATTTTAATACGTGTTCAAGAGTCACAAGAAAAGCACTATGTGGGGGGCTTCCATTCTTTTTTTTCTTAGGAAGGTGTCACGTGTTTCTGCGTTATGTGGATGACAGACGAGCGCTACTACAGCGCAATGTTGTGTTTTAGTACGCGAAAAATCCTTAAAAAGCGAAAGGTTATATACAGCTTGTGCGGACATCACACTGTAATAATAAGAATCAAAGGACATGAAAAGTATATAGCCGTTGAGAAATCAGTGAGACAGAGTTGCAGTCTTTCCTCAAAATTATTTAATCAGTACAATGAACAAGCAGTAAAGGAAAGGAGAAATTTCGAATGGGAATTAAAAATGAGAGAAAACATTGTAACTCCATCAGAGATGGTAAAGGAGTTTGAAGATCAGTTGATCGGAGTACACTGCCTGACAAAAAGACGAAGCACCCAAAGGGGAGGAGGAAACGAAATATAGCATCAGGTTGAGTGGGTTTGTGATGTTAATTCAGTCATTGCAAAATTGAGTCAAATTTAGAAAGAACTTTGCAGTATGACCCCACTAATCAGTGTGACATTGCACCCCTCAGGCCTGGATGTATGCACTCATTCCATTGGGAAGGATGTCAGTAAGGTGTTGTATCCTCACCTGAAGCGACATGGCCACAAACGTTCCTACAGGTCCTTAATATCCTAGATAACGGCACTGGGACGGAGATTATGTCCAAGCGGGTCCCATACATTTCCTGTCAAACACAGATCTGGAGATTCCGCTGGTCACGTGAGTACCTCAACGTCATGCAGGCAGTTAACAGACACATGTACCAATGTCCTGTTGAAAAATGTCAATACTACACTCTAGCATGAGGATGCAGGATGTCCATGATGGGCCGTTGTGTCGTCAGAGTTCCCTTCATCGCTACCAACCGTGACGTCACGTCCTAGCCGATGGCTGCCCACACTATGACGTCCTGAGCGACACCGCTGCGCCTCTTGAAAAACTTGGAAGAATAGGACACCCCCGCCTCAAAATCGCCGCCATACTTGCTGACTATGGTCATTACCGAACACAGCGCGATGCCATTCATCACCACTCCATGCTTCTAGCTCATAGCACTCGATACACTCCAAACGCAGCCGTTTGTGTTGTGGTGTTCAAGGCAGGCTCACGTGATAGTAAATCCCTAGTCCGGTTGCTGATAGTGTCCGACTAATGGCGCGCGATGACAGAGAAAGTTGCTGGGAGTCCAATATGCGTTCTCAGATGGCAGATGCAGATGTGATGGGAGTGTGTGCTTGGTTGCGTTATACGGTTATGTTGGTCAGACATGGTCGACTGGAACCTCGCCGACGAGTATGCTTGCCCTCAAGTTCCAATTCAGACCAAAATCGAGCCACTGCCAATTCTGAGTGCCCCTTTAATCTGGATGCTGTGCTATTCTGTCAGCCGCCAAATGGAGTTCCACAATAAAGCCACTTCCGAACTCAGGCGCTCAGTATGTGGCATATACGAACCCTATAGTAATCACTCCACCTCCGACGCTGTTTAGGCCCCTTGTATACCGTACGAGGCCTCGTTACAACACTGAACACGAACAACACCAGTACACTCTGGTGGCCGTTCTACTTGTCATAGAGAACTGCAATCCTAATAATTTACGTAGTCTCCGATGGTGTATAAATGTACGGAGTTACACTGACGTGCGACCATGATTGCTGGGCGCTCTTTTTTTTTGTCAGGTAGTGTAGTGTAAAGAGGCTATAAGATGACAATCAATAAAAGTGTAACAATAATAACTGAACATAGTCGAACAAAATCAAGCGATGATACCGGAATCATATTAGGGAGGATGAGATACTGTAAGTAGTAAGTGAGCTTTGTTATTTGGGCAGCAAAATAATTGACGATCGCCGAAATGGACAGCACATAAAATGAAGACTGGTGATAAAAAGAAAAGAACTTCTGAAAAGAGATATTTGTTAAGGTAGAATATAAATTTAAATGTCAGGAATTCCATTCTGGAGGTAGCTGCCTGAACTGTACTGTTTCACGGAAATGAAACGTGGTCTAGAAGCAGTTCAGACAAGAAGCGAAAAGAAGCATTTGGAATATGGTGTCACAGAAGAATGCTGAACACTACGCGAGGAGACTAATCAACGAGTACTGAACAGAACTGGGGAGAATTAAAATTTATGGCGCAACTTGACTAAAAGACGGTACTGGTTGCAGAACACATACTGAGGCACCAAGGAACTGTCAGTTTGTTAATGGAAGGGTGTGCGGGGCATGAAAATGGTAGGAGGAGGCCAATGCTTGACTACAGTTACTAGTTCAAGTGGATGCAGATTGCAACAGTTATGCAGAGGCGAAGAAACTTATACAGGATAAATAGGGTGAAGAATAGCACCACGCCGTTCTTTGGACGGTAGATCACAAAACACAAAATTATGCAAGTGGTGGGCGCCCCGTTTACCTAAGTGGAAAGCAACAAGAGGCTGTGACATGTATCTTTCCCGTAGAAAAACAGGGAGACAAAAAAATGGTCCGAAACAAAATTTGGACACACTGTCGTTAATCAGGTGCCTGCATGGACTGTACTGGGGACGGGTAGAAGTCAGGAAGCGTACGGAATGGAACTCTGGCTGGTTGAATTAGGTTACAAGCTGGAAAACAGGACAGCCGAAAAGACGATATGAGAAGTGACCAAGAGATCATGAAAGGACTCTCGAACATGTGATCGGTACGATTTTACAAGAGATAAACTCAGAACAAAGAGGTCTACACGTGGTGTGGCTACGGTCTCAACCCGAAGTGTGAAATATAACATACCGGTACTGGAGCCTATGGACGAGGTAGCGATGTTTCTGAGATCGAGCCAAGTCTTCATTAAACTTGCCTGATTAACAAGTCTCGATAATTACGATAATTTAGAAAATCTGAAGAAGAAAGAGGATAACAGACAACTGTAATAATGACAACTGGTGGATATAATGGTATAGGAAGTATAGTTAAAATAATTAAATAAATGCAGGTACAACTGGCGAATTTCTGCAAAAGGAACTCCTTAATAACTGGAAATATAATGTACTGTCCTTCTATACCTTATGTAGCCGATACTACCGTTATTTTTATGTGTGCACATCGCTGTACCATGACTTTTGTGACCTCAGTGTAAAGGCAAGAATCGTTATGGCAACCTTAACGCATTGTAATGCTCCAGCATTTTAAGAAAATTGAAGATGAGAGTTCACAAAACGATTATAAAACTTGTTATATATGGGTCCAAAACGCAGACAATAACACAACAGGCCAGAAAAGTCTTGGATGCATGTGAACGCAAATTACTGAATAACAAAATGTGAAAATCGTGCTTGGAGAATTAGAACAAATGCAAAACTGTACGAACTCTATAAAAATCCACTAATCACCGCAGACGTAAGGGTATGAAGGTTTCAGTGGTTGGACATGTGCAGAGAACGGAAGAAAGAGTGCCAAAGAAGGTTCAAAATGGCTCTGAGCACTATGGGACTCAACATCTGAGGTCATGAGTCCCTTAGAATTTAGAACTACTTAAACCTAACTAACCTAAGGACATCACACACATCCATGCCCGAGGCAGGATTCAAACCTGCGACCGTAGCGGTCACGCGGTTTCAAACTGAAGTGTGTAGTACAAGATATACGTTGATTTCAAGTATATTATGCGAATCAGGGAAAAATATTTACTTATGGGAGCCTTTATATTTTATGAAGTAACAGCTTTTTCATGAGATGAGAAAACATTTTATTTTCCAAGCACAGATCAAAAACTAACAAGAATAAACAACTCGTAACCAAGCCGACTACGGCAAAGATAAATATCTATCAGCTGCAGCTTTCACCCGCTGTTTTTGGCGCAGTGGATAAATGACGTCGCCACATACTCTTTGAAAAAGCTATTTACTCTTTGACTCTTCAGAAATGGCCCTGAGCACTATGGGACTTAACTTCTAAGGTCATCAGTCCCCTAGAACTTAGAACTACTTAAACCTAACTAACCTAAGGACATCACACACATCCATGCCCGAGGCAGGATTCGAACCTGCGACCATAGCGGTCGCGCGGCTCCAGACTGTAGCGCCTAGGACCGCTCGGCCACCCAGGCCGGCTTGACTCTTCAACTTTGTCGTGTTCGTGAACATGCATTTATTGATATGTTCTACGTGATACGATTCAACACAACAAATACAATGCTTATACAATCTTCAATGTGTTTAATCCACGCATCCGTCTAATATAATTAAATGCGTAAGTAACTGTCTGTTACATTTTCACGACTAAACTGTTGAACCAATTTCGGTATAATACGGTTTGGAGATAGCTAGAAACTTGAGGAAGAACATATGCTACTTCAGGAGCAGATAACAGTTCAAATGGCTCTGAGCACTATGGGACTTAACATCTGAGGTCGTCAGTCCCCTAGAACTTAGAACTAATTACACGTAACTAACCTAAGGACATCACACACATCCATGCCCGAGGTAGGGTTCGAACCTGCGACCGTAGCAGTCGCGCGGTTCCGGACTGAAGCGCCTAGAACCGCTTGGCCACCACGGCCGGTGAGCAAATAATACTTATTATTATTATTATTATTATTATAAATCCATCCTTAAGATGGTGAAGTAAGGATTGGAATTTTTTTTAAATCAGTGAACATAAACCTTGTTAAAAATTATTATGTTTGTCGCATACTGTACACCTTGTATAATGCATAGTTGCTACAGCAGCACAATACATATACGCGCACTCCCGTTAACGCCCCTCTGAACACACCGCTCAGCAGCGATGCTCCCCATTCTGCGTCGCTGTGCGTTGTAGTGTTTGGGGAGGGGGAGGGTCACATACAGGTATTACAAGCTATGATTACCCGTACAGGCAGACAGGTGCGTGCGCAGCCGACTTGCTCACCATCACTCATCATAAAAAAACTACTGATACAGGAGCGCAGTCACAGGTAACAGACAATCTATTTATATAAATAAAGTAACCTGCAATGGTTCTCGTGTGTATGTTCGGGCTAATTTTAGGAACCACTGTGGAGATTTGGATACAGTTTTCACTAATAGATAAAATGTCTCACAAGGAATGTGTGTGTATGTAATTTATAAATATTTTTCGCAAATTAGCTTAACCACAATGAATCTAAGTCACCTGCCACTGTGAAAACGGTGCCATTGCTATCATGCAGTAACTAGAGAACTTCTTGGAATCATCCGTATACAAGGTGATTCAGATGCACCTACCAATGAGTTTTGTGCAACCCATAACATCTTCAAATACCATGCAGAAATTTTCATCTCCTCTCGCTCACTACATGCAAACTATTAGTCCTACAGAAAAAATGAAGACGATCTTTTTGTAAGAAATTTAATATAGTTAAATTTTGTACTGTGATACGTTTTGCTAGAGACCGTAGTTTTCGAATCACTTTGCACGTAGCGAGCGAGAGAATATGAAATTGTAGTCGTTGCGGGTTGCATAAAACCCATTGGTGGGGGCAGCTGAATCACCAACACTGGTGTCTAAAATTAAAGCAACAAACCACTGTTTCCCCGTCCTGTGTCTAATTAATGATATAATCGTACAAACTGTCAACAGATGTCTTTACGATCGTGTTCTGCACGGAAGATAGCATTCTGGTCAACGAAAAACCACGCCGAAGATGATGGTTCAAATGGCTGTAAGCACTATAGGAATTCACATCTGAGGTCTTCAGTCCCCTATACTTAGAACTACTTAAACCTAACTAACCCAAGGACATCACACACATCCATGCCCGAGGCAGGATTCGAATCTGTGACCGTAGCAGCAGCGCGGCTCCGGACTGAGGCGCCTAGAACCGCTCGGTCACAGCGGCCGGCACCATGAAACGGAGAACTGTTTGCTGGGTAGTGTTACATCCAAAATCGCAGTGTACACAGTCACAGGAGGTGCAGTATGGCACAGCGAAGACGCCTGCCAGACTCTCCGCGATGGAGTGACATAGAATGGTAGCAGGATAGTCGCAAACTGATGTGGTCCGATGGCTTAATGTGAAACGTTCTATTGTTTTTCGGATGTGGCGACAGTTCATAGAGACCAGACTGCATCCCGAAGACCACAACAGCGCTGACCACATGTGACATCAGAAAGAGAGGACCGTTGTTTAGCTGAAAGGCGACTACGGTGCGGTCTTAATACTACACGGCAACTGGCATCTGACCTCGCCGTACTCACTGGACGTGTTGTATAGAGGCAAAAGTTATACCTCTGAAGCGTCTTCACAGAAGGGAACGTCTACAGTGGAGTCATCAACATACCACCTGGGCAATCGAACAGTAGGGCAATGTTCTTTACACGGATGAGTCCCGATTTCGTTTGGGGAGTGATTCTCGACGGATTTCCATCTAGATGGAATGTGGAACACAGTTTAGGGACCCAAACATTGCGGAAAGAGACATATCGAGCAGTGTCCCTAATGGTGTGAGCAGGGATTATGTTGACCACTCGAACACCACTTCATGAACTTGTACAGTTGAACAGGCAAGGTTTAACTGCTGTCAGGTATTGCGACGAGATCTTCGGACCTCATGTGGGGTTGTTGCAAAGTGCTGCAGGCTCAGACTTCGTACTGATGGACAATAATGCTCGACCTCACAGAGCAGGGTGGTTGATATTTTCTTAGAAACGAAAGAATTTGTACGCATGGCGTGGCCTGCTCTCTCTCCCGTTTTTAATCCCATAGAGCAATTCTGGGGTGCAGAAGGGACAGGGGTTTCATCACGTTAGCATCCACCAACCACTCTCCAAGGCTTTCGAGCAGCTCTGCAGCAAGAATGGGTGTTATTACCTCAACATGAGATTGATGACGTGATTTACAGCATTTCCCATCGTTGTCAGGCCTGTACGGCTGCCAGAGGTGGTCACACCCTATTCTGAGCACATTAACCCGTTGTCAGTATGTGTGTCTAAATCCGTTAAGTTGGAAAAAAACCAAGAACATAAATTTTTACTGTTATGCAAGTTGCAGTTGGTTACGTTCTGTATTCTTTACATTGTTTCTACTTTACTATCACCTGTTTATGCTATTTTGTGGAAAAATAAACGCAACTTTTCAAAATTTCTGTTTGTTGCTTTAATTTTGGATACCAGTGTAATATATTATATGGGTGAGGTCGCCCGACTACAGTACCAAGCCAGCCAGCCCCAGCTACCGCTAACGAGAGGTCGGCGCTAAGTTACGACGATTTCTTAAACGACCTGCGATGGAAACGTATCAGAAACTAAGCTGATCAGAACACTTTCTTTGTGTAGAGTTAATGTTTAAGGGGTGTTAAGGGAAATGCAGGAAAATGTCACTGCATCTCATGCCAGACTGGCACTGGTGTCTGATGTGAAGGGAAATGTGCGACTAAAATGTTACGCAGGAAACGAAGCTGGCGCCAGACTGGCGCTGGAGTTTGGTTGCCGGCAAAGGACCGAGCGGTGCGGCAAATCGCAGCTCCCACCATTGCCAAAAGATACCACTACAAACGCCAGTTAAATGCGGAAGAGATAACATTCGTCCCTCTTGGGAACTTACCTGTTGTGTGCTGCTTAAAACGTGTAATTAATATGAAAGAGATGGTGTTCAACTACCTAATGTTGTTCTCTGAATTTTAATCATAACTCTACACAGTGAGCTACAAATAAATCTACCGCTTTGCCAGACAATTTATCCGTATGTAGATGCTTATTGCTAGCTGTTCGAAGCCGGAGCAGTGACTGGTATATTTATAAAAATCTGTCTGTATGTATGTACATACAACGTCTTCTCCTAAACCACCGAATCAGTTTCAACTAAACGTGGTGCACATATCACAGGATGAATCACTGTGAGGTTAAGAACTACCTATCTCCCATAGAGGTAGGTTGAGGGTGAAAATGGAGGGACATAGAAGCACACCTCAGGAACGTCTGTAGCAGTATCGACTAAATTTTGTTTGTATTATGTGCATAAAAATTCTGTGGGGGGGGGGGGGGGATACATCCTCAACCAACTTTGAGACGGTGAGTGGGGGGACGGATGGGAAGTCGTGACACGCAAAAATATTTGATGACCGCTATAAATTTCGAATAAATAGTTTTCGCGGTCGCTAGGCTCCTTGGTGACGGTCCCGATGATGTTTCACTCCTAGCAGGGGCGATGTAAAGACTGTAACACACCTGCATGTCTCTGCAATGCCTCAACTAGTTTCTGCCAAACTTGAGATATGTATCACTTCCTATCTGGAAAAATTACCGTGACAATAAGACACCTGTACTACCCCCATGACCGAGCGCTGGTTGAAAAGGGGTGGCGTAAAACGATAAGTTATGAACTGCTGGAGTAATTTAAACAAAATCTGGCATAAACATGACTCATTATTTCCACACATCTACCGTGGGAACAACAGAAGTTTACTACACATGTAGGTGGAGGTTGGGATTGGAAGTGTGGACATGGAAAAATGTTGGAAAAAAAACCTACTCGCATTTCTTTCCTGTATCTGATTGACTTGGAATATTTTACAGAATGAAGGACAATCTGTCCCTCATATAAATTCTTCGGTGCGTCAATTAGGTCGCGAGAATGAATACTGCAGAGAGCCAATAATTTTGTCAAAGAATTTTGGGGCCAAAGATCATGCCACACGGCTGAATACCACAGACACGTTTAACGTCCTCTGTGGGATCACATTGTGTGCGGAAAATCAAACAGTTGCCAGTGAGAGGCGTTTTTCTCGAAACGCCAGTTAGTTACTGTTTTCAATACTCCTGAAACGAAACGGAAGACTGTCGGTTAGATTCAGCGGAAAGGAATGAAAAACTATCGCGAAGAAGTGAAACTGATTATCAACGACACCATCGATTTCAGGCTATGCGTTCCTGCCACAATGTGGCCTAGTGTATCTGAAAATCAACGTGAAAGTCACTTATAAGGAATGGGGGAACGAGCCAGCACATCAGCGATAGGTAAAATTAAAAAAAAAAGAAGGAATGTGAATGACTATGAAGAAATAAGATGAAACAGATTATTACAGTTTTAAAACTATCTTTTCCATTTACACACACACACACACACACACACACACACACACACACACATACAGACAAGGGCGCGCGCACTTGTACACAGACGAAGCCGCGGCCAAAAACCTAGTAAAGAAGTAAAACTGACTACTTTCAGTTGTGCGTGCGCTGAACACCAAGCGTCGTTTGAACATGATGGCTGTTTATTTTGTGGTTGGTTGCCGTTAAAACGTTGGTAGCCATTCCACTCAACTGACGCCTATCTCGTGCCAGCTAACAATGAATCCGTAAACAGCTAAATGGATGTACGATGCAAATGCCACTGAAAGCCACAGAGAATTTATTCTCCGCCCGCCTGTGGGAGAACTAAGACATTGAACTCGTATTTGGAAGGTATCAAGATTGACACTGAACATTAAACGCTAGCAATAAATTTTAGGGATTTAGATGCTGAGTTTTATTTACTTGGAACGTCGATGTCGAATACTTAGTTCTTGTAATGTATTTTCTACGTATTATAAACACCATCGCGAATGTCGTCGTTGTTGTTGTCGTCGTCGTCATCGGCGCCGCCGTTGTTTTAACAGTAGTGGCAACTCGTCATTGTATCGGATGTGGTGATGGACCCTCCGCTGCCGACTGAGAAGGCACCAAAGTGTTTGGTGCTGATATGCAAACTCTGAGATACAAAAGAAAGTGAACCCTACAAGTCTAGTTTAAGATACCAATAATTTCAAATACAACATCTAATTAATTACTTTCCAGATAAAAGCCTAGACACTATAGATATCCGCAGATATACCTATAGATATCCGCAATTGTAAGTACTTCGAGGCTAAAAGTTAAGGGGCCAGATTAATATTAGAATTTTCTTCTATTGCATTACATGTGCATACGTAATTTTTCACGAAAAACCAGTGAATCTACAATCAATACTTCTCTTAAATATATTTACAAATACACAGTGCTAAGCTTATTACACTGAGAAATGAACATGTTAAAATGTTTTTACATTACTGTAAATGAACGTACATTTTATAAACGAACTATTTGAATAACATTTAACAGTATTGAACCTATACGACAACTTGTAACATGGCTGTGCGGCTAGTCCCGGCGGAGGTTCGAGTCCTCCCTCGGGCATGGGTGTGTGTGTCTGTCCTTAGGATAATTTAGGTTAAGTAGTGTGTAAGCTAAGGGGCTGATGACCTTAGCAGTTAAGTCCCATACGATTTCACACACATTTGAACATTTTGTAACATGGCTTCATCTGACTTCTCAGTGTTGCGGAAATATCTCAAAAAATTTCACAAAATTCGCTTTAGTAATAACGACAGATAGTTTTATCAAGAAAGTTGCACTAAAATATGGTCATGGTTGACTTCTACTTTCTTAGTCACATTAAAATATGGTTATGTGTACAGGCGGTAAATTACCAAATCCGACTTCGGCTGACGAAATTTCAGGCTAGGCGTAAGCCTACCGTCCGTGCTCCGGCATAATGAACAGGCTAAAGTGGTGTACAAAATTTTAATAGTTGCGCATGTGAGGTGCTTGTAAGGACTGTGGAGGATTTTAAAAGTTAACGGAGTTATGGATGGAACAGGATGTGTGGAGAAAAATACCTTTGGAGTTTTAAATAAAATAGATATGTCATTTTGAACGGAAATCCTGGGGACACAGAACGGTATTCCAGATGATCATGCTATATTGTTTTTCAGACAGAAAATTGGGTACTTCATGTACACCGAATATTAACAGAAAATTTATTGCGTCTTGTTGAATGAATAAAGAGTTTTACAATGTGTTCAGTGTGATGATTTGCAAGTGCATGTTAATGTTTTGCATAGCTAGATAATCCTCATACATTATTATTGCAAAAAGAGTTTGCAATACATACGAATATTACTTGAATTAACCTGTTCATAATTTTAAAAGAAAATGTGTACGTCATTCTGTCGAGCACTTGCAGTTCTTGCCAATTCGTAAGATACTATTGCGTTGGCGCGTAGGTTCTTAGCGTTTTTCCATAAGGTTAATAAACACAACAAATACACATAACAGTAACTTTACTCGTCAATAACACTCGTATATTCTCCTCTACTATTTACAACAGTCTGACGACGCTGCAGTAACTTTTCGATTTCGCGACTGCCGAAATCACTTGGATATGAGGCGAAGAACACGTCGAGCCATTTTTGTCCGGAAAGGGAGTTCCTTAAAGGTTGTTCGACAGAGCGCGGAGAAGTTGAAAAATCTGAGGGCGCAAGATCAGGTGAAAAAGGTGGGTGCGGAATGACTTCCCCTTCCAAACACCTGTGCAGTGTTCTTTGTCAGTCTCACAGAATGCGGGCGGGCATTATTGTGGAGTAGCATCACTTCAAGCAGTCTTCCTGGTCGTTGTTCTTGGACTGAGTCAGCAAGACGTCTCAGTTGTTAACACTAAATGTCACCAGTGATAGTTACACCTCGGAGAAGCACTTCGCTGTACATCACACCATCGCAGTTCCACCAGATATGCAACATTGTCTTTTGTGAACGCACGCAAGTCCTCGCTGCTTTGTTTGCGCTCAACCATTCCTTTCTTTTCCTCATGGTAGCATAAAGACACGATTGCTCGCCGCCAGAAACGATATAGGATAGGAATGGTAGCTGTTGTTCACGAGCCAAATGATGACGAGCAAGCAAAGTTGCACATACGGCCAGCCGCTGATTTTTGAGATTGTGGCTTAGAGCCTCGGTACACATACACCCGATTTTTGAAACTTCCCCACTGCACGCAAAAGTCGCATGGTGGTGGGATGATAACAGTTCACCACATTTGCCAGTTCTAGAGTATACTAACGTGGATCGTTGTGGATTAATGTGTTTAAACGATCTTCTTCAAACCCCTAAGTTCTTCCTGAACGTGGAGAGTCACTAACGTCAAAACGATGCTCCTTAAAACGAGGAAACCTTTTCTTGTCGTGCTCTGTCCAATAGCATTATCCCCATACACGATGCAAACGTTTCTGGCTGCCTCTGCTGCTATCACCCCTCTATTGAACTCAAACAGTAGAACATGTCGGAAATGTTCCGATTTCTCGACTTGGATCTGCATTTTCTAGCGTCCAGAGCTCCACTGACTATATACAGATGACAAAATGTAACTCAAGTGGAAACAATGAACTACGGATAAAAAAATGTAAATCAATAAATATACGGGTAGCAACGGGAATACCAACGTGCAAAACAAAAACGCGACGAACATACGCACCAATCTAATACATATGCTCAACACGTGGATATAAATGCTGACAGAAAGCGAGAATACATGTGAAAAAGAAGGATAGCGCCTCTTTCCCTGGAGAGATTGCACTAATGAGAAAATAGAAGAAATTTCTTACGTAATGAAAAGTACGAATCGTGCGAACAGAAATTTAACCTTGTAGTGCTACTCAACTCTTAACAAATATACGAAGATACAAAAGCGCAGGAGAGACCTTTATTCATAAAAAAATGTTTTCATGGTTCTCCTTTAAGCTGAAGGAAGGCATATTACTTAACAACGGCTTCCTCAAGATGGAGTACAAGGCAAACTTTCCCGTTTCGCAAGGGAAAAAACAACATGGCTCCATGAAAAGCAGTTCCCAGTTTCTGTGACGTTACATACGTATTTACTGAAGGTGACTTTCGGAAGGAGACTGAAAGTGTAGTTTCTTAAAACATGAAGAAAACAATCTGCATATGCTAGACTTCAAAAGTCGTACAGGTTTTGCGGCGGTCTTCTGTGAGTGATCTGCTAATAAGTTTCAGACTTCTCCCAGTGAACTCTTTGAAATAACAGCATAATTGCATAATAGTTATTTTTCTTCTAGACATGCTGTGAGTGATCTGCTACTAAGTTTCAAACTTCGCCCAAGCGAACTCTTTGAAGTGACAGCACAAATTGCATGAACGTTTGTTTTTCTTCTAGACAGAATGGACAGCTTTTTCTTTTGTTCGGATGCCTCAGTGTCTTTCAGGAACGTTGATGTATAAATAAGAGGACAGCGTGTTGTCGCAGGCCAGTCACATTAGCGAGGAGCTGTTTGACGTCGAGGACATCTGTGGACGAGCCTGTGGTTGAGGGCGTGGTGTTGGCACGAGTTTCAGGAAGAGTCTGCCGCCAGCACGCCCGCGCGGCACGTCTGCTGAGAGAGAGAGAGAGAGAGAGAGAGAGAGAGAGAGAGAGAGAAGTCAGTGCCGCGCTGGGAAGGTAAGGTCGAGCGACTCTTCAAAAAACAAAGACTAGCAGCGGCGAGATCTTTAAGTTTTTGCACCATCAGTGATCTTGCTATTGGAGCGTTTTAGACAGGCGGCTAGGTATAGATATGCCTAGTCAATAGTTGGACCTCAATACTGTTACACACTTTCAATAGCTCTCATTGTAAATACAGAATTGTTGCAGTGGACTCTCTTTTTCCACTGCATAGTGTGCTAAGTGCATATACACTACTAGCCATTAAAATTGCTACACCAAGAAGAAATGCAGATGATAAACGGGTATTCATTGGACAAATATATTATACCAGAACTGATATGTTATTACATTTTCACGCAATTTGGCTGCATAGATCCTGAGAAATCAGTATCCAGAACAACCACCTTTGGCCTTAATAACGGCCTTGATACACCTGGACATTGAGTCAAACAGAGCTTGGGTGGCGTGTACAGGTACAACTGCCCATACAGCTTCAACACGATACCACAGTTCATCAAGAGTAGTGACTGGCGTATTGTGATGAGCCACTTGCTCGGCCACCATTGATCAGACGTTTTCAGTTGGTGAGAGGTCTGGAGAATGTGCTGGCCAGGGCAGTAGTCGAACGTTTTCTGTATCCAGAAAGGCCCGTACAGGACCTGCAACATGCGGTCGTGCATTATCCTGCTGAAATGTAGGGTTTCGCAGGGATAGAATGAAGGGTAGAGCCACTGGTCGTAATACATCTGAAATGTACCGTCCACTGTTCAAAGTGCCGTCAATGCGAACAAGATGTGACCGAGACGTGTAACCAATGGCACCCCATACCATCACGCCGGGTGATACCCCAGTATGGCGATGACGAATACACGCTTCCAATGTGCGTTCACCGCGATGTCGCCAAACACGGGCGCGACCATCATGATGCTGTATACAGAGTCTGGATTCATCCGGAAGAATGACGTTTTGCCATTCGTGCACCCAGGTTCGTCGTTGAGTACACCATCGCAGGCGCTCCTGTCTGTGATGCAGCGTCAAGGGTAACCGCAGTCATGGTCTCCGAGCTTATAGTCCATGCTGCTGCAAACGTCGTCGAACTGTTCGTGCAGACGGTTGTTGTCTTGCAAACGTCCCCATCTGTTGACTCAGGGATCGAGACGTGGCTGCACGATCCGTTACAGCCATGCGGATAAGATGCCTGTCATCTCGACTGCTAGCGATACGAGGCCGTTAGGATCCAGCACGGCGTTCCGTATCACCCTCCTGAACCCACCGATTCCATATTCTGCTAAAAGTCATTGGACCTCGACCAACGCGAGCAGCAATGTCGCGATACGATAAATCGCAATCGCGATAGGCCACAATCCGACCTTTATCACAGTCGGAAACGTGATGGTACGCATTTCTTCTCCTTACACGAGGCATCACAACAATGTTTCACCAGGCAACGCCGGTCAACTGCGGTTTGTGTATGGGAAATCAGTTGGAAACTTTCCTGCGCCAAGCTTGTGTGAATGCTCTGAGAAGCTAATCATTTGCATACCACAGCATCTTCTTCCTGTCGGTTAAATTTCGCATTTGTTTAGTTACTGGTGTTTGGCGTGGACCATTTTAGCCAGGGAAGAGAGTAATTAAACACTTGGTATACGATATCGTATATACAGTACCGGCATATTAAATTACATTGATACCAATTAATAAGTTTCATGGCACACCTAATCCATTAATAGACTCAACACAGTCCATAAATAGCATCTTATAACGCTGTATCCTTTGTGTATAACGTATAATTGGATGTCCGCTTCTTGTAGAAACATATACTGACATAGCCCACTGTGAACAGGTTCGTCACAGATGTAGGTTGGAGAATTCCTACTCTAACGCCCTGAGAAATTTGCACCGTTGTCTGTCTTAATGCGAACACTCTTATATCACGTTGATGATACCTGCAACCTCAGCTGGATGGACTTTACAGTACTGGGGCGGACGAAAGTTCATCCTACAAAGATGTCAGGTCTAACAGCCGTGACGTGTTGTAGTCCCAGTGCTACTTTTCTTGGTTTTCCAGTGCACTCCTTGAATCTGTGACAAAATGTATGTCATCGAACTGATTTGCAAGAACTTCGACACTAAAGATAGTGGCTTCCGTCGGAAGCTTAAACAAAGCCCAAGGTAGTGGATCCCCGATGAAGTACGCAAAACCAGTGCCCTGTAGTGTTTTTGAGCTGCCTGTGAATATTATGACCGATGACGGCCACACAGATGGGAGATGTCAGTAGAAGAAGTGAATGGTGGATCGGACCCTTCAGGCTGATAAAAGATTCTGGGCGGGTAGTTTAGTACTTCATATTTCAAGTTCAATTCGGGAAACGGAGAGTCTTTTAGGACGACGAGTATCACATGTCTTTGCTGTCTGGAACATTCCATTAGTAGAGGTGCCTCCCTCCTTCGAATCCCTTGCCCTCACTGAAGCAGTTACAATTATGAAGGAGACGATAAACTATTTGCATTGCTGTATAATAAGTATGAATATCTACACTAAGAAAGTCCTTCATAATTAAAGGAATATCTTCCTTGCCTCCACCAAAAAGCGCATTCACAGCTGCAGAATTCATTTCCACTGTGCGGCTGGTCCCGGCGGAGGTTCGCGTCCTCCCTCGGGCATGGGTGTGTGTGTTTGTCCTTAGGATAATTTAGGCTAAGTAGTGTGTAAGCTTAAGGTTCAAATGGTTCAAATGGCTCTGAGCACTATGCGACTTAACTTCTGAGGTCATCAGTCGCCTAGAACTTAGAACTAATTAAACCTAACTAACCTAAGGACATCACACACATCCATGTCCGAGGCAGGATTCGAATCTGCGACCGTAGCAGTCCCGCGGTTCCTGTAAGCTTAGGGACTGATGGCCTTAGCAGTTAAGTCCCATAAGATTTCACACCCATTTGAACATTTTTGAATTCATTTCCTCAATTCAGATTCGGGTGGCGTGGTACTCCAGAGTACCGATGTTGCTTTGTAGATGTGTCGAGGTATTTCCATATAATATGCACCTGTAAATCAACATAGAATGAATCCTGCCTCGGTAAAGATTGAGTAGGACTGCAACATCAGCTCTCCACCATGCGCGGGACACCACTCGCATGATACTGTGTGAGCGACCGACCTTGGAAATCAAATATTCCACGTAACGTGTTTACGTTAGTTTCGCTGACAACATTGAGTTCACGCCTTTTGATTGAACTCCGGACTGGAATGGTAAGAGGCCCTACTCGTATCTCGGGCGTTATCATCATCCAGCCGCGCGGGATTAGCCGAGAGGTTTTAGGTGCTGCAGTCATCGACTGTGCGGATGGTCCCGGCGGAGGTTCGCGTCCTCCCTCGGGCACGGGTGTGTGTGTTTGTCCTTAGGATAATTTAGGTTAAGTGGTGTGTAAGCTTAGGAACTGATGACCATAGCAGTTAAGTCCCACAAGATTTCACACACATTTGAGCATTTTTTCATCATCCAACTCTGCCGCGTAAAGGCATTTTGTATATGCGTTCGAAATTTAACACAGGATATTGGCATTAAGAACTGTAAGACACCCTACCTCATCCACTTCTCAGCTAAACAACCGTCAGGAAAATTTCTTATAAGGGCAAGATTATCGGCTATTTTCGTGAGGAGCAGACCACATTATCGTGTCAGTGACTCGGCCAAGGAGGCGGGTTAGGACTACTCGTATGCGCAGAAGGCTAATTTGCGTCACTATTGAAAATACCCTCTAAGAGGGAAAAAACGGAGCACCACAAAGGAATTATCCAAATTGGGACGGAAATCGGGGGATGTGATGCACATGTACAGACAAACAAATGATTATGATTTCAGAAAAATAGGATGTTTTATTCAAGAGAAATAGCTTCATAAATTGGGAAAATCACTAAAGCGTTGGCCCACCTCTGTCCCTTATGCAAGGTGTTATTCAGCTTGGTGTTGATTGCTAGAGTTGTTGGATGTTCTCCTGCGGATTACCGTGCCAAATTCTTTCCAATTGGCGCGTTAGGTCGTCAAAATCCCGAGCTAGTTGGAGGGCCTGCCCATAGTGTACCAATGTTCTCAGTTTGGGAGAGATTCGGTGACCATGCTGTCCGAGGTAGGGTTTGGCAAGCACGAAGACAAGCAGTAGAAACTCTAGCCGCGTGCAGGAGGGCATTATTTTGCTGAAATGTAAAGCCAGGATGGCTTGCTATGAAGGGCAACAAAATTGGGCGTAGAATATCATCGACGAACTACAAGGGTGCTGCGGATGACAACCAAAGGAGTCCTGCTATGAAAAGAAATGACACTGCAGACCACCACTCATAGTTGTCGGGCCGTATGGCGGGTGACAGTCAGGTTGGTAACCCACAGCTGTCGGGGCTTCTCCAGACACGTCTTCGGTGGTTACCGGGGCTCAGGTCGAAGCGAGACTCAACGCTGAAGAGAGCTGTACTCCAGTCAATGAGATTCCAGGTCGAAGACGTGTCTGGAGATGCCTCAGACACCGGTGGGATACCAACCGGACTGTCACCCGTCATACGGCCCGACACTCAGGACTGATGGTCTTGGGCGCCATTTCTTTCCATAGCAGAACCTCTTTGTGTGTCATTCGCAGCACTCTTACCGCACTGCGGTACGTTGACGATATTCTACGCCCCTTTCTGTTCCGCTCCATGGCAAGCCATCCTGAGCTTACATTTCAACAAGATAATGTCCACTTACACACGAGGAGAGTTTATACTGCTTGTCTTCGTGTTTGCCAAACCATACCTTGGATAGTAAGGTCGCCAGTCTCTACCCAATTGAGATAGTTTGGAGCATTGTGGGCATGGCCCTCCAACCATCTCAGGATTTTGGAGATCTAACGTGCCAATTGGACAGAATTTGTCACGGTGTCCCTCAAAACCACATCCAACAACACTATCAATAAATGCCAAGCGTAATAACTGCTTTTATAAGAGCCATAGGTGCGCCAACGCGTCACTGACTTCCTCAATTTCTGAAGATCTTCCCCTTGAATAAATAATTCATTTCCAGAACCGTAACCTTTATTTGTTTGATCGTGTACGTCACTTCTGCCGATTTCCGTCCCATTCGGATAATACTTTCGTGGTCCGTTTTTTATGAGCACTCGTCAATGAAGAACACATATACGAATAGTTTAAGCGAGAGGCCTGCCACGTGTTGTATCGGTTCAGACTTTTTCATTTAAATAGAAATGATACGCAGTGGAAATTCCGCATACTGCTGTGATGACTGAACGTATTACACTGTATCTCTCTAAACTTCTGGCTTTTGTACTAAACGTCTAGATATATTTGGAAGCAGAAAGGCTTGTTTGGACACTGCAGGGATTTACTAGACAAGATCTTATCGGAAAAGGTATATTCTTCCATTATTCCGTCGTCTGAATTGATTTAGCCAGTCAGCTATGGGGGGACCACAGAATAACGTGGACTGGAAATCATGTTGCAGCTCAGCATTTTTCACATTAGCAAACATTGCCAGTGGTGAAAGAAATGAAAGTGACGTAAAACCTAGGACTGATGATCAAGGATAGAATCCGAGACCGATGGATCTGTGGTCGGAAACACGTATGTTGATACTGAAAGCTCTCATCAGAGTGTATGGAAGGACAACTTAAAAAATGGTCTCGATTTAATTCCAGAACAGTGGAGTGTACAGGTATTGAAAGCAAAAATAACCAACTAAGAGTACCGTATTCGAAAGTCTATCAGTATGTTTCGTCGCGTGGACTTTTAATAAAAAGCATTCTGTTGCTGCTTGCAACTTCAGCGTTATAACCAGTGCAGTACGTGTGAAATATTTGTATCTCGTCAGAGAGCGGTAGTGGCGAGGCGATCAGACTGTCGCACAGAAGGATACAGGTATCTCTCAGGTTAGAACCCCACGAACGACGTGCTGACTTTTTTTCTCCTATTACTGGCCGATGGTGTATAACGTTACAAATGGTTCAAATGGCTCTGAGCACTATGGGACTTAACATCTGTGGTCATCAGTCCTCTAGAACTTAGAACTACTTAAACCTAAGGACATCACACACATCCATGCCCGAGGCAGGATTCGAACCTGCGCCCGGAGCGGTCACGCGGTTCCAGACTGAAGCGCCTAGAACCGCTCGACCACAATGGCCGGCTTTAACGTTACAAGATATGACAACTCTTCGATGTGTTTCAGAACAAACACATTCTACTTGGGTGTAAAAAATGTTCTGAATGAGTAATTTTACGTACGAACAAGCGTATTTCGCCGAGATTGTAAAAGAAAATAAATTGTGTAAATATTTTCCCTTCTCTGTTACTTCAACAAACGTGTGAAGTGTCCAAGTGCCCGACTTACCGATATTCCCAAACGGCTAACCCGGGGCACATTCTCAGTAGCAAGCTGCCTATCTAACAGCTTCCGGGGGCAACAAAAATTTGGTTTTCAATATATCTCTCAGTTATTGACATTAACTAAAATTCTGTCGTAATCTGCTCATTAAGAGCTGTAATCTTACATTGCACACACAGCAAGTATTAAAATTAGAAACTCACAATGCACACATTACTATATTCAGTATTTGACAATGAGAGCTTTTAACGACTTACCAACAAGCTTTATAAATAATTTCAAACGTTTTCAAAATTTTTTCTCCCTGACACGCCACAACAAAATCATGAAAGGACAAAAGCTTCTCTCTTTCTACATTTTTTCTATTCATACAATAAAACCACAGCACCAGGCATGCCGTTTTAATTAATTACCTCTTTACTATTATTTCTATTCGTAATACAGTTTTCAGACACTGTCCACATATATCAGTGAATGTACCGGAAAAATTATACCATTGTATGATACACAGTTCGGGAGATATGATATTTTATAGATGGAAGTTCGATTCTTTAAGGAATAGGGCGTCTACGGCTACGTGATTACTCTGGAGATTTACTGGTAACGTAGACTAAATGAAGAACGCCATCACACCAAAACAGTCACTCGAAAAATATTTCAAACTTAACAGTCGGTTCTACTGTTTTACTCCGTTTCTAGTCTTGACCGAAACGGACTGCGTGGGATGATTTAATTCTCAAGGCACCGGACTTGACTTCGGTACTAGCGCAGTTCAAATCCTTGTCCGGATATTCTGAGTTAAGGTTTCCGTTGTTTGGCTCGATTGTAATGATGGCGGAGTACACACTGCAAGCAATCATAATCTTGTTCGACGTACGACTTATTTAGATGAACCAACTTTCATCTTCGCAAAAGCGTTATACATTAATTATGCAAAGCAGATGTCATTTCACATGCAGAGAAGGCGCCTGTTTCTGTAGATACACGGAATGTCTTTTCTTTATCAAGTCAGTTCGTGAGTGAGATGAGCATAAAAACCGAAAAATTTTAAAGTTTCTCAGTTTATGTAATGCCGTTACTCGGGAGTCTGAAGAATATTCTAGACTGGGGAAACAGGCAGACGTTAGGAACATCGGTGTATAACTAACATCTGTTCCCACATCTGACATTACCACCACATGGAACTGTTCGGTGTGTGAGACATTAAAAATAAGTTGCTTCTGAGAGGACCAGTACGCTGTCGATTCTTTAAAGAATCGAACTCCCATGGATAAAAAATGGTTCAAATGGCTCTGAGCACTATGGGACTCAACTGCTGAGGTCATTAGTCCCCTAGAACTTAGAACTAGTTAAACCTAACTAACCTAAGGACATCACAAACATCCATGCCCGAGGCAGGATTCGAACCTGCGACCGTAGCGGTCTCGCGGTTCCAGACTGCAGCGCGTTTAACCGCACGGCCACTTCAGCCGGCTCCCATGGATAAAACAACCTCAAGCTTTTCATTACATTACAAATGAGTTAATGTGTTAAATATTTGACGTTAAGCATGTAAACGAGAAAAAGATTAGCAAAGGTTTGAAATTTTGTTTAAAAGTTGTAGGAAGTCGCAATGTTTAGGCTGTCGTATCTCCAGAAATATAAGTACAGTTACTTAATTTTACGGATACATTCAATGTAATATGCCGATACCATCTCCAAATTATATTGCCAATGGAGCTAGGAGTAAAGAAGTAATAAATTAATAGTTTCTACTGCATGAACAGGGAAAATATGGCACGCGATATCATTATCTCGTGGGGGATGTCGACGAGAAAAAGTGTCTGGAAAGGCTTGTAATTATGTGTAAAGGTTGTTGCAAGTCACTATGTGTAATCAGGATATTTGCGCACGATGAGTTACGCTACCTCAAGATATATACATAGTTTCTAAGAGTAAAACTTTTCTTATTGTGCTGTTTAAGACAAATCTTAATGAGCTGATTTTGCAGCATTTCAAATTTTTAAATTCGGTCAATAATTATATGAAATATACAAAATAGAACTTTTGTTGTCCGTGAAAACCGCTGGATAAGCAACCTGCAACTGCGATTGTGAATCACGAATAATTACGAACCGGGATAGCCATTTTCTGGTACAGGTAAGCAATGCCAAAGTACAAGCAAGTTAAAACATGGCAAGAAAGCCTTTACTTCTCTTCTGCGTGTCTGATTTTATCATTTGCTTACTGGTTATGCTGTATGGCATTACTAATTTAAGACTTTATGCAGTGATCTTCCTCCGTCAGAGAACGTTTATAAGCAGACACAAGGGTTTTGGTTCCGTTCTGTTGTCTTCTCTTTCGACGTCAGCTTGATCACCGACATGTTGGATGAAAACTTTAATTACGCGATTTTACAGAGAACTATAGATTCTTGGTATTCTATGAAACATTTTTGAGCCAAGGAGGGAGGCACAGTATCTGACACTGGTTTCGACAGGAATGAGGCGCAAATCCACGTAAGAGCTTACAGATGTGATTCTTTCTTCGTTTCGAGAGATCACTGTCGGCAAATGCTTCCTTTGACAAGGCAGCGTCCCAATTAAGTCACTCTTCCTTGTTGGGTCTGCAGTGTTGACTATCTCGTCGACGGAATTTATGAATCTAATGTATCCTGCATCCAGATCAAAATGTTCAGACGTCGTATGGGAATGTACTGAGTTAGAAAAGGCAAAGGCCCTTTTATAAATTCCCGACGGAAAATAATATGGATACGAGCAGCATAACTTGTGTTAAGACACACACTTACAGTACTGTCTAACAAACATTAAAACTACTTACTGCAGTTATTGATGTACGCAGTTCAACGATTCAACTGAAAAATGTAAATTGAAGTTGTAGATAATTTGGTTTCTGTCGAAATTTTGATGCTATGAAACTGAAACGTTTCTCCTCACTGAAAAAGCAAGAGTACAGAAAAACAAGAGTACGGAATATTTTCGTAGTGAGGAAATCACTAATCGATACAGTACTTACTAGTTTTTGTTTGAGGAGGAAATCGAGCATGAGGTCCTTTAATAGTCGCGCTTTTTAACTCCCTAAACAAGGCGAAAAAATAACAAATATATTTCGATGAGAAATGGACGACTTTTTGAAAAAAAAATAGGAAAAAAGTTTACCGTAACGAAAAAATAAATTTAAACAGAGCGGGAAAAAATGTCTGATGGTTGATCCACTCTTGGCTCAGGGCGACGAATGTCACAGATAACACAATTAATTAAATTTTATGTATTGAAATAATAATAAAAAATACTTTGGCTAGCGAAAGCTTCCTTCCCCGCAACGAAAGCGTACCAAGAGAAATAACCCCAAAATGTAAATAAAAATGACACGATATAAATGCACGAAATGTAGTTCCTCGGTTTCCTAAACAGATTTCCAAGTACCATGACACTGAACATTTACGAACTATTTTGAAGTAAAAGTTGTAAAACACAAATGGAAGCTGATGTAAGAAAGGAGAGGAGACAGTAATGAACTCTTTTTCCACATTGTGAAGATGGTATCTTTTAGACGAAAGGCCATCGTGTTCAGTTATAATCTTGTACTCTAACTAACCTAATAAAAGGTAAAGCGTGCACATTACTGCGAGTATTAGCGCCTTGAGCTTTCCACCAACCGTGTTGTAATGGGTGTTCCCCCCTCAAGTGCCTCATTTACGTTACTGTGCTGATGTCACTGGCAGGATGTTCCCAGGTATTAACTTTTTTTTTTTCCTCTCTATTTGCAGCGTCGCTAGGGAAATACCAGCCACTTGTTTCTCATTGTTATCGAAGATTTCCGTGCACTTTGTGAGAAACCTTACGTTAACAGCATACCGTTCCAGTCTCCTCCATAGAGCTATTTAAAAATTTTAATTCATGCGCAGCCGACGAAAGCCTACGAAATGGTACTTACGGTTTTGGTTTCTGCTCTTGCTGAGGATTAGAGAGTAGGAGTTACTCTTCCAGTACGGATAAACAAAGGCCCATATCGAATAAATTATGGAAATTCATCAATCAGAAAGGAAAATAACGATAAATAAAAGAAAATGCTGAAAAAAGTAGGGGTGGCCAAGCGGTTCTAGACGCTACAGTCTGGAAGCGTGCGACCGCTACGGTCGCAGCTTCGAATCCTGCCTCGGGCATGGATGTGTGTGATGTCCTTAGGTTAGTTAGGTTTAAGTAGTTCTAAGTTCTAGGGGACTGATGACCTCAGAATTTAAGTCCCGTAGTGCTCAGAGCCATTTGAACCATTTTTGAAAAAGTAGACACAAAAATATTGTTCAAAATATACAGAAATACCTTCAGCTAAATAATTAGTGGCTTACTGAATGAGTCTTCCTTCTATGTTTCTACTTAGATGAAACTTTAATACCAGGCACTTGTTTCTCTCAAAGGCAACCCTAATGGTTATCAATCTGGATCCACTCCTTCCATCCGTTGTATACAGGTATTCATTTCTTCGTTCAACAGTGCAGCCTATAACTTAATGTTATACAACATACCGCATTTTCTTTCTAAACTTCTATTTTTACAGTTACATTAAATTAAATAATAATGACATTGCGATTAAAAATACAGAGAACTATTTTCGTTGGGCTATTGCTATTAATAATATGATAATACGACCATCACCATTGTTACTATTACTACTCCATCTGCCTAAGTGTACCTCCAACATTATTAAATCCAATAATATTATGATGGCTAATAACATCTATCCTTACCACGCTAAGCTCATCGCTACTAGTTATTTGAGAATTTTGTGCATCAGATGCTCGTCATGGTCACTCAGTGGCACCTCGGCCTGTAGATGTGTACTACAAATGTTGTGGAAGAATCTGATTCTTCTTCTGTTTCTGGGTGGACAGAAGTATCCGTCTGCATCTTTTCTCCATGGCTCCTCGGTTGCAGCAGGTGTAAAAAATGTGTGTGAAATCTTATGGGACTTAACTGCTAACGTCATCAGTCCCTAAGCTTACACGCTACTTAACCTAAATTATCCTAAGGACAAACACACACACCCATGCCCGAGGGAGGACTCGAGCCTCCGTCGCGACCAGCCGCACTGTCCATGACTGCAGCGCCGAGACCGCTCGGCTAATCCCGCGCGGCGCTGCAGGTTTAACCCTTGGCTGAAGGCACACAGTCACATTCGTTGAGGAGCGTCGTCCAGAAAAGAATCGAGTCACTACTCTCTCAGATTTCCTAGGTGGGCAAAGCAACGGTATTGCTGTTCCAATAGCAGAGGGGGGAGGATTGATTCAGATGATGATACGCCTCCGGAGCCTTTCAAAGCATTGCGTCGTCATTGTTGTCTACGATCTGCCAGACTGACTCGCAGTACAGAATCTCCTTAACTTCTGGTGTTCCGTGCTATATTAATTATCGCCCAGCACTACTCACGTATGCACACAGACAGCGTTACCATCTGGTGAAGTACAGAGTGCTTTCTGCGCAGACACATTCGTTTCGCCTACATAATCGGATGCCACTCACAACGCAAACTATCAAGTCCTCTAGTCGAGCAGGAGTGATTGACTTCTGGTTTTGTGCAATAAGGAGCTATGTCACTAGCGGGTAGTTGGCTTCAGCAACTGTAGCATATTAACTTCCTTCCCAGTCACGCTGCCTCACAAATAAGCATGGCCCTTTGTCTCAAATCACTCTTTGTAGGGGGGGACTTTATATAAGGCCGGACTAGGTCTTACGCAAGTCCCCTTGGACGATATATTCGGCAGTTCGTTGCCGTGGATTCCTATTTGTTATTTTACCCAGCAGGAAGGTACTTCATCTCCTCGATGTTGTAGAAAAGCGAGCGTGTCCTGGATGAGCTGGAACAATACACGTACTCGATGACCTGAAATGCACACTGAATGTGGGGGCGTATGAGAGATTTAGTAGCTCGAATACCAGAGACGGTGACTTCGGTTGGTAATCGGATGTTCAATACGTGGCCGGGCCAAATTACTGAGCAGCCAAGATCGTTCAACCTTTTAGACACATAGGTGTAAATTGATATTTTCAACTGCTTGTTTTATCATATTCTGTTTTATGTCAAGACAGTTTTGGGTATACAATTTGTTATTTGAAAATCTACCAATCATCTGGTATCAGTTATTCGGGTTATTGCATATCACATATTCTGTGTAAGTCCTCAGCTTGTCCAGGAATTGTATAAAGTGGAAAAAAGGGAGATAACAAATAATGCAGGAACAGTTGTGGCTTCGAAGAAGGGCTTTCTCAGATTAGCAGAAGCTTCAAGATTTTTAATTATGTGCTCACTCTCATTTCTTTTCAAGATGCTAACAACAATGACCCCCGTGAACCATGGACCTTGCCGCTGGTGGGGAGGCTTGCGTGCCTCAGCGATACAGATAGCCGTACCGTAGGTGCAACCACAACGGATGGGTATCTGTTGAGAGGCCAGACAAACTTCCAAAAGAGGGGCAGCAGCCTTTTCAGTAGTTTCAGGGGCAACAGTCTCGATGATTGACTGATCTGGGCTTGTAACACTAACCAACTTTACTGTATGGAAAGCTGCATCAAACCAGTCTCTGGACTGAAGACCACAACAACAATAACAATGAAAAGTACTTCAGGTCACATGATGGAAAAGTTATTGCAGAACCTGCAATGTCGACGAGAGGAGTGGGCAAATTGTATTAGTTCTGAGGATATTATGTTTTAAGAGATGTTCCTAAAAAGAGAAAGAATATCATAGTTCTGGCTGCTCAGTTATAGTTGAGAAGCTCTATACTCTCTATATATATAAACAAAAAATGGAGTGGAGGAACAGTACATTCACAGTTTTGTTGCAGTTTTTGTAACTCGTCTGTAAGAAACAGAAATTAGAGACAGAGAGATGCGTGACCATCGTCTGACGCTGATGTAAAGTTAAATAGATGAATGCTTTTTTAATTTAAAAAAATGTAAAAGAAAATCTTCAAGTGGTTTGCCGAAGAGGAAATAGAAAAGCTAGATGGAAAATCACTGTTTCCCACAAAGGCACGGTGAAACGCACGCCTAAATTTTCGGATAATTGTAAGCAATTCAGCAATATCTATTTTGTCTAAAACAAACAGAAGCTGGAGACTACGCAGCTAGCGGAAAATTGTATTTGAACAATGTTCCGTAAAACACAAAAACTGTAGGTCTGAGCGGTCAGACAAATTTAACTACTGTACTCAAGTTAAGAAGTTTATTGCTGTCTCACTCCACTAGGTTAATTTGTACTGTCTGAATAAGATATAGTGTTTGCTAACTACAGTAGGGTGTGATCAAGCAGTTGTAGATTTTGCTCCTTAATTACAGGAAACGTCATTTAGGCCGTCCTAACGAGTCCAGGAGAGAATGTGTTTATAATTCTGTACTCACAGATTCTTGTTGCGCAAGCCAGTCTGGGCACTTAACAAATTTTGCAGCTGATCCAGAAAGATGTCACGTCAGTTTCAAGCTACTGAGCACCACCAAAGTCTCCTAGACATGTCTCAAGGTAATATAGTTTCACAATTTAGCGCTACAGATAGGTTCCCTTCTATTTTTATGTGTAGGTTGAATTTGAAGCAGTACGAAATTATAATAGAGATGGTAAAAAGATAAGGTGCTGGACGTTTCGAGACGATGAAATTCAAACGCCATATTAAGAAGGCAAGCACATAAAAACAGTACAAAGAGAAAATATGAGATGTAACTTCAAGGTCGCCGATTTTATCCGAACTTAATTGTCCCCAGTATTTCCTTTGAAGGATATATGATGTCGTGAATATCAAAATGGAGAAAAAATCTGTGTCACTGTTATACACGGCTGTGTGTGAACCATCTTGGCATTTGTCGCAATTAATTTAGGAAAATAACGGAAAACCTAAATTAAGGTGGCCTGAATACGAGGTCAGTTTCTTAATAACAACGCAATTTCGTTTGGCTTATACCTACTGTACAATGCTCCTTTGTCTGAACATTCTTGCAAAGAAGTTATTTAACAGTGCATGCTGCACAGTGCTACACTGTTCATTCGTTCAATACCAATCACTATACAGGGTGATTTTTTTCCAGCGTATAAAATTCTAGGGATGGACCGATGTGAGGATACGGAACAAAACAGATCTAATAAACTTATGTCCGGAAATGCATGGTTTCCATGCTAGAGACCATTTATTCAATTATACTTTGTTCCAGAGACTGCAATCTAATACGCGCTGTACTACGCATCCACAGTTAGTGTGCACGGTTTCCTCCTAGAGGGTGGTACTGTTCCTCAAACGTCATGCACTACCGCCCTCTCCTGCTATAGTAATTGGTAATATTGTGCAAGATTCACTTCTCTTGTTGACTCACCTTGTAGTGGATGCGATAGGCTTTGTACACAATGGTTCCGTATTCGAATCGAGAACTTGCCGACGTGGTGTTGACGTACGGAAAGGCATATGGCAACGGGCGGCGGGCACATAGGTTGTATTGGACCTAGCCCCGCCGACAACTCAAAAGCATTCAATGTTTGCAACAGTGTTTCGCCGTTTGTCTGAGACAGTGTCGTTTCAGGAAGCAGAAAATCATGAAGGACATACCCGAAATGTTCAGCCACCAGACTTGGCGGAAAATATGATTAACAATGTGGAAATCGACCGTCGTGTCATTACCAGGCAGTTGGGCCGCCAGCACAGGGTAAGCCAGACGACTGTGTGGAACATTCTCCATTTACAGCGTGTGCAGGGCTTACTAGCGACAAACTATCCACATGGGGAGCAGTTTTATCACTGGTTTCTTCACCAGGCAACCACGATTCCGGGATTTGTGTCATTCATCCTGTTCGCAGATGAGTCCACCTTTACGAGGAGTGGTATCTTCGACTTTCATAACAGTCATCTGTGGGACAGTATGCAGAACCCCCACGGTATGGTGACAGCGAATCATCAGCATCGGTGCAGCCGGAATGTGTGGGCCGACGTCATTGGCAACCGTATTTTGGGACCAGTCTTCCTTCTACGTCGCCTAAAATGCGTTTCTTGCGGGTGACTTTGCCTCCCCGCCTGGAAGAAGCGCCATTGATGATTCGAACGGTTATGTGGCTGCTACATGGTGGTGCCCCAGCCCACTTCGCCGTTAACGTCCAGACGTATCTCAATCGTGTCTTCCCTGGTCGATAGATCGGACGAGGGAGTCCAGTTGAATGGCCTGCTCGTTCACAGGATCTCAACCAATGCGTTTTCTGGTTATGGGGCCATCTGGAAAGTATCGTGTATGCAGAGCCCATTCCAGGTGTGGAGACACTTGAGCAGCGTATTCATGCTCCCTTCGACACTGTTCGGATGCAGCCTGGTCGGTGTGAACGTATGAAACAGAATGTACTACGGCGCGTACACGCAGGCGTTGAGGCGCGTGGAAACCATTGTCAACACATACTGTAGCTGCAGCTGTGGCTACACGGTACAGCGCGTATTGCACCGCAGTCTCTGTAACAATATATGATTGAATAAATGGTCTCTAGCATGGAAACCATGCATTTCCGGAGGTAAGTTCATTAGACGTTTTTTTTGTTCCGCATCCTTTCGTCGCTCAGTTCCTAGAGTTTGTACTAAACACATAACACACGTATAAAGCTTATAACGGCTAACATGACTATGAACGTTGTCAGAAAAATTACGGATAAGATCTACAGGATCAGAAGAAAAGATACACCCTAAAATCAAATTACGGATTGGGTAGAATACTTAACACGAGTCAATTTTTTGTCGGAGTCTGGGACTTCGATTCTATATCCCACTAACCATAAATCTTTCAGTGTAACCTGATGTCAGCACAGTTCAGCAGTTGAAGAGAAAAGCAGAGAAAGTTACTCCCTCTGAATCATGAAAGTCGGTACCAACGTTGAAACCATTGAAAGCTTTACAGGTCACAAACAATGCGTGAAAGAACAACAACCTGGGTATTAAATTTTTCTTTATAACTGAAGCAACATTTGAACAGATACCTTGTGACGCTATTAAAAAACACAATACATAAGTACACCTTTTATTCATGTATGTGTCAATGTCGCCCCACCTCCTCCCCCGGTTGATCATGCCACATGCGTCCGCGAAACAGGAGGGCTGGAAAAACTTAAACACCCTTCGCTGCTTCGGACCTCAAATTTAGTTGAATGGCTTTCAATGGTCCGTAGGAGTTCCATCCTGTATACCACAGCAAAAATTGTGGTCGCGCTACACTCCAAGAGGGTCAGATCACTTCAGTCGGGCTGCAGACCCACGATGTCCTTATAGAAGTGGTGAATCATCTGGGGGGTAAGGGGGGGTGTCGACAGTGTCTAAGATTATCAAGGACGTCTTTCTGTTGCACATCACACTGTGAAGTGTCCTTTTCGACCGCGAAATGTGTATAAATGATCGCCCCTAGGAAGGGGTGGTTTCATTCACGCTCCTTATGCAATGTCCCGAGGCCTTTTCGTGACGATTCAGAGTGGCGGTGTGTCTGAAACGTTTTCCTCAAGTACCCATAAGAAAATGGCGTGGATTTAGCGCCATGAGTCGCTGTTATGACATCCATGGCGGTGGCGTCAAAATAAAGGGTGAGATTTGGTTGGAAGGGGGGAGGGGAGGGGAGGAGGAGAGGTGTGGCGGCCTTCCCATTGTGTGATGCGTCCACCGTGGCGATGGGCATAACGGTGCCAATGTGATCTCACTTACTCACCTTACACGTCACATGAACTTGTGAGCTCTGGCCTTTATTCGCATGTGTCCACACTTTGCAGTCTGAAGCGTAGCCGAGCCGGAGACTGAAGTCGCAAGGCGCCATGTTTCTGCATCGTTGCAAAGGAAGATAGTAGGCAATTTTAGCCAAATTTCACGCTTCTGCATCACAATTAAGGTGGTGGTGGTGGTGGGGGGGGGGGGGGAAATGAGGTATTTCAAGAAAATGATCCTTTAATTCTTTTTTGCAGTGCATGTTGGGTGAACCAGGAGGAGAAGTACACTACTGGCCATTAAAATTGCTACACCATGAAGATGACGTGCTACAGACGCGAAATTTAACCGACAGGAAGAAGATGCTGTGATATACAAATGAGTAGATTCTCAGAGCATTCACACAAGGTTGGCGTCGATGGCGACACCTACAACGTGCTGACATGAGGAAAGTTTCCAACCGATTTCTCATACACAAACAGCAGTTGACCGGCGTAGCTTGGCGAAACGTTGTTGCGATGCCTCATGTAAGGAAGAGAAATGCGTACCATTACGTTTCCGACTTTGATAAAGGTCAGATTGTAGCCTATCGCGATTGCGGTTTATCGTATCGCGACATTGCTGCTCGCGTTGGTCGAGATCCAATGACTGTTAGCAGAATATGGAATCGGTGGGTTCAGGAGGGTAATACGGAACGCCGTGCTGGATCCCAACGGCCTCGTATCACTAGCAGGCGAGATGACAGGCATCTTATCCGCATGGCTGTAACGGATCGTGCAGCCACGTCTCGATCCCTGAGTCAACAGATGGGGACGTTTGCAAGACAACAACCATCTGCACGAACAGTTCGACGACGGTTGCAGCAGCATGGACTATCAGCTCGGAGTCATGGCTGCGGTTACCCTTGAAGCTGCATCACAGACAGGAGCGCCTGCGATTGTGTACTCAACGACGAACCTGGGTGCACGAATGGCAAAACGTCATTTTTTCGGATGAATCCAGCTTCTGTTTACGGCATCATGATGGTCGCATCCGTGTTTGGCGACATCGAGGTGAACGCACATTGGAAGCGTGTATTCGTCATCGCCATACAGGCGTATCACCCGGCGTGGTGGTATGGGGTGCCATTGATTACACGTCTCGGTCACCTCTTGTTCGCATTGACGGCACTCTGAACAGTGGACATTACATTTCAGATGTGTTACGACCCGTGGCTCTACTCTTCATTCGATCCCTGCGAAACCCTTTAGCAGGATAATGCACGACTGCATGTTGCAGGTCCTGTACGGGCCTTTCTGGATACAGAAAATGTTCGACTGCTGCCCTGGCCAGCACATTCTCCAGATCTCTCACCAATTGAAAACGTCTGGTCAAAGGTGGCCGAGCAACTGGCTCGTCACAATACGCCAGTCACTACTCTTGATCAACTGTGGTATCGTGTTGAAGCTGCATGGGCAGCTGTACCTGTACACGCCATCCAAGCTCTGTTTGACTCAATGCCCAGGCGTATCAAGACCGTTATCACGGCCAGAGGTGGTTGTTCTGGGTACTGATTTCTCTGGAGCTATGCACCCAAATTGCGTGAAAATGTAATCACATGTCAGTTCTAGTATATTTGTCCAATGAATACCCGTTTATCAGCTGCATTTCTTCTTGGTGTAGCAATTTTAATAGCCAGTAGTGTACATGCTTTGAGGGGTGATAGTATTGGTGATTCAAATGAATATTTTCTTCGCCGTATCCGACAAGTAGCTGTTTCAAAAACACGGGCGTCGGGCGCATGTCCTTTTCTGTCAACACTCACAAGCGAATATAATAGCTGACTACACGAGCTGCAAAAAGCACTGCGTTTGAAGATGGACTTTTTGAACATTTTTGTGAGTAAATTTGCGTAATTAAACAAAACATTTGATCACAGTGTTTCATTTATTTTAACCTGCATTTGTCCTGTTTACCATTATTTTCCTTAGTTCCGGAAACTGTTAAGAACAGGACATGTGTTCATTTGACGTTTTTCTCCAGTGTCACTGATACTATCACCCCTCAATACATTTACCTTTCCTCCTGACTCACCCTGCACAAGTAGAGTGAAGTGTAGTTTCAGCGACGGCATGTAAGCTAACACAAAGCATGCTAACAAACCTGTTCCTGACGTTCGTAAAACAGACCTCTTCGACTCAGAGTATGTGCCATAATGACCATGAAAATGATTTTGTGTTTAGGGCGCAATACTTCTGGGTACTTAGCATTCCTGTTGGTTTTATTGTTTCCAACGCTTGGCAAGTGTATTAACTGCTATTGCGGAGTTGTAGTTAACCTGTAGATAGGCTGATCAGATTACAGCAATGCAAAGAATTTGCTTCGCTTAAATTTGGGTAGTACAGGTACCTTAGGTGAGTGTGTACATTTCTGCATTAACATTTAAGGAGCAAGTGACTCCGGTAAAATCGTAATCCTCCCAACCGTATATTATATGAAAACAGTCATATGATATGGCTGACATCGAGAAGCAGTTCAAACGTCTAATGTAAAAGAATTTCTCCTTTACCGTAAATTGTCACATTACCTTAGCAATGTACGAACCGCGCCTTAACTGGATCTATTTATTGAAAGCGACTGATAAGTGCATCAGGAACGTAGTGTTGTGTTTATGTTGTTAACAAAAATGGTTCAAATGGCTCTAACCACTATGGGACTTAACATCTGACGTCATCAGTCCCCTAGACTTAGAACTACGTAAATCTAACTAACCTAAGGATATCACACACATCCACGCCCGAGGCAGGATTCGAACCTGCGACCGGAGCAGCCCCGTGGTTCTGGACTGAAGCGCCTAGAACCGCTCGGTCAGAGCGGCCGGCTATGTTGTTAACAACAGAGGCGGAGACAGATTGTGAAAGCCGGTACCATCAGAAACCCTACTGCTCTCGAATAGCTCCAAGCTGGCCGCCGTGTTTGGCCCTGTCGAATGGACGGATCGCAAACAGTGTCATACGCCACCACTTCTTAAGACACTGTGTAAATGATTGTGATTTATACAATGAGATTCGTTCACGCTGTGACGTTCAGAACTGCAACCCATCACACCTTCTCTCCATACCGTCAAAATTGTGTTGTTGTTGTCGTTGCGCAGACAAGTCTGAAGAAGCCTTCGGTGCTAGCCTATCCTGTGCAAAACTGCGTAACTACCGCAACCTACATCCATCATTTGAACCTGCTTTCTGTTTTCAAACACTGGTATTTTTATAAATTTTATGCCCCCCCTTCCCCGCACACAACAGTTACTTCTATTACCTCATAAGACTATTCCGTTATGCATCAGGATATGTCCTACGAAACTATCTCTGCTTTTTGTCAAGCTGTGCACAGTTTTTCCCAACTCGACTCACATTCTTCTCATTTGTTAATCGTGCTACTCATCTAATCTTCAGCATTCTTCCATAGTATCACGTTACAAAAGCCTATATTCACTTCTTGCCTGAACTGCTTATCGTCCAACTTTCACTTCCATGCAAGGCTAATTTCAACTGTGTCGCTGAACAACTCGTGCGTGTTACCATGTAGGGCAGGTAGCTCGTAAGTTAGGCTTACAGCTATGGTCTCGACAGCCGTCTTTTACCTTCCTATGTGTGGTATCTGTTTATCTGAATTGGATATACAAGCGAAGTTGTGTACGTCATTCAGGAAACCTGCACGTGTCATGTATTCTAGTAACTATTCGGTCAAATACTAAGCAAGCAGCTAATGAAAAATTTTTCTACACCAAATGGGAAAGAGAGTAGCAAACGAGGACTGTAAACAACACAAACTCCGACATTTTCAACTCAGCTGATTTTTGAGTAAGCAAAATGTTTTAATAATCACTGTATTCTAATTTGACCAGTTACTGTATTCTGAGTTAATTATCTCATTTAAAAGTAAATTATTTAGAAGATAACTAGTTATAAATAACATAGTTTGTGTCTAATAAAGTTGTATTTGCCCCAAAGACCTGTTTTTTTGGGAAAGTTTGTTTATGAACTGCTGCAGAAAAACTAAGGCTTAAAACTTATTGTACTCAATGAAAACTTACTCTCAAATTTAATTAGATTTCTAGCTTAAATAAAACATTTGCCATGGAAACTCTGAAAATAGCCCTTATCGGGAAGATTATATAATTATGGAGTCTTTCGCAGCAGCAGTCATTGACAAAATATTGTTTGTATCTTACCCACTTCAAAATAAAATTGCTAATCATAAAGGTGATAAAACTATAAAAATGTTTTATCAACCAGATAAGACTATCGGAATTACTTGTTTTGTGTCTTCTACGTGTTGTCATATAATAATATTCCTTGATTTTTAAGGTGCCACTGCAGCACGTGCACTTCACCCACTACTGTTATCAAATGGTTCAAATGGCTCTGAGCACTATGGGACTTAACAAATGGTTCAAATGGCTCTGAGCACTATGGGACTTAACATCTGAGGTCATCAGTCCCCTGGACTTAGAACTACTTAAACATAACTAACCTAAGGACAACACACATATCCATGCCCGAGGCAGCATTCGAACCTGCGACCGTAGCAGCAGCGCGGTTCCGAACTGAAGCACCTAGAACCGCTCTGCCACAGCGGCCGGCAAAGATCCAGAGTTCGAGTCTCGGTCCGGCACACAGTTTTAATCTGCCAGGAAGTTCATATCAGCGCACACTCCGCTGCAGAGTGAAAATCTCATTCCCGTTCACATTAGGGACAGCGCAGGATTAGGTAACTGTTTCGTATCCAATGACGCAGTATTGTAGAGTCATAAGTAGCAACTTAACAGACATTTACCTGACGACACATTCTCGACGAAAAGATGTCGAATTATTAGTTGTACTGGGCTCGTTCTGGATGTGTTCACTCCATCAGCCGTATCTCACCAGCATCTCACATCAAAAGCAACTTGCCTGTGCAGCAAGCATGCCAACGAACCAAGTGACTACTAGCAAAAAGTTTGCTGGTTTTACAAGTGCGCTTGTGTGTGTGTTTGGAGGGGGGGGGGGGCGTGGTTTATTTCAATCGTATAACGCTGAAGATTCGTTTGCCATGTGGTCTAATAAATGTGGAAGGCAGTGGTAAACGTTGTATAGCGTGAGAAAAATATACGAAGCAACAAATTGACTCCTTAGTACCTGTGGAGAGACTTTGATTTTTATAATCTCCACCGGAACAAGTTGATTTTCCAAATAAAGTCATCTTTCAACATGGCAATACAGCTAGCAATCGCTTACTTTCTGCAGAGGAACAGTTCAGAAGGCACAGCACTGACTGCCATTGACTTCAATGGTTCCCAGTCTCGTCATATAATATACCCATTCAGCAGGAATTAGGCTTCCTGAACGGCATACACTACGTCATTTGAAGCATCTCCAATCTTCATATTGCCGAAGGATGCCGCGCTGCGTACATCATGTCTATGGGGATGAAAAAGTAGTTCCAGTGGAGGATACGGGACGAAACTGACGTTGAACGTACCACCCCAGTGCTTACCTAAATGAAGACATTAAAAAAAAACAACAACAACGGAATGTCATAAATTGGAATGAGTGGAAGCGCACTTTAAAACTCTGCCAAAGCAGCATTTAAACTGTTCGGAACAGTGACAATCTTGGGTAAGAAATGGGAATCACGTCTGATTCATGTAGTTTTCAAGAAGACATTTAGTACCTTCAGCTGTGTGAGGTGTTATTGTGATTTCATAATAAAGGTATTTCCACTAGAGACCGAACATTTCTATAGAAACAGAATTTCAGCAACAAATCTTTGTTGCTTAATCAGTTAATTACGACCACTTAGATAATACGCCCGCTTCCGTAGCTGAGTGATCAGCAAGATGGCTGGCACGAGGAAGGCCGGGTTCGATTCCTGGATACTAACAAGTATTTTTCCTTGATGGGAGGACTCATACTGGATGCATTCAGCCTCGTGATGCCAACTGAGGAGAAACTTGACCGAGTAGCAGCGGCTCCATGGTCTGGAAGTCGGTGTGCTGATCACTTGCCCCTTCATACCGCGCCCTCATGACGCTGCAAGGTAGAGGGTGACACGGTGGCCGGTCGGCACCCCATGGGCCTTCTTTCACCTTCTGTTCCGCTGTAGCTTCGTCATAATGATATGTCGATATTCGTTATGCAGAATGGCCGAACACGATGTATGAAATGCACCCTCATCATCCATTTTGAGATGGGAAATGCTTCGATTTCTCAAAAAATTGTGTGTGAAATTTATAGGACTTAAACTGCTAAGGTCATCAGTCCCTAAGCTTACACACAACCTAAATTATCCTAAGGACAAACACACACACCAATGCCTGAGGGAGGACTCGAACCTCCACCGGGATCAGCCGCACAGTCCGTGACTGCAGCGCCCTGACCGCTCGGCTAATCCCGCGCGGCGCTTCGATTTCTATTAAGTGATATGCAAAGAATGAGAATTCGATAATTTACGCATCGGAGTTCATATGGCAGATCGAAACGGACGTGGTGATTAGGCGACATTTTACATGTAATGACACTCTACCACTCAAAAGGGCAAATCCGCGTTTCGAATGCACACCACATAGCACATTCAGACTAGACGCTAACGAAACATCGAGCAAACAGAAACGTAGGAGGAAGGAGAGGTCGATTTTAGTGCCGTTGACATTACAGAGGTTTTGCTACCTCTGTGTCATTAAAAGCCGAGTGGACGGGTAAATCGCAAGTCATAAACGTCGACGGCAAGAAAAACAGCTGCGAAACGAGTTCTGCTGAAGATAGTAGGGCGCAGACGGGAAACTAGAGGAAAACAGCGGAAGCAATAAAGATAAGAGCAGGCTGGCCTCCGGATCCTGCACCTAGGTGCCCCAGGGGCAGTCGCTGCAAACTGTGTGACGCAGCGCAGCGCCGAGGTGTCTGAAAGCAGGCAGTGTTCCTACGGCCACGGTCGCTTATAGACGTCCCGCCGTAACAGGTGATAACTAGCGCGCCCTTGTAGACGGCGCGACGACACTTCTGCCTTATGTTTCCGCCGCCACATCACACTGACAATGCGAAAGCCACTAGAGAACACTCAATTCAACAGCTTGCCAAAAGTTCCCGAAATTTTCTGTTCTTGATTCACTGTAGCGAGTGGCTGCGAGCTGAATGGTCTGGTTGGTTGTTGGTCATGGTATTTCCATTGTCATGTTTCCGTGAGTAGAAATAAGTTTTTTAATTTTATAAACTAGGTTGACCGCTGCAGAAAAGCGCCAGTTGTCCAAGCAAGTTCATAGAGACAACACTTTAGGTCAGGGCGAACATCGACTGATGACGTAGTCCGCTACGCTCGGCAGCAAACTGGCATCGCATCAGAGAAAATTCAGAAAGTGAGGTATCTGATTCTGTAAGATTGTAGTGAGATCATCCAAGACCTCTGCAAACATTAATTACATGTGAAAGTACTTTGTCATCAGAAGAATTGAAGATGAGATAGGTTGCAGTGAAGTTTGTGCCATTACTGCATCGACTTGATCAGAAACGTCAGAGACGACCCAACGAAAGCTGGGATTATGGCTGTGACTCGGAAACTAAGCAGCAATCGTGGCGATGGATGAGTTCTTCACCTCGGAAAAAAAAGACACAAGTCAAAAGTAACATTGATTTCGTCCCTTCTGATCGGAGCTCAATAAAGAAAAATGGCTCTGAGCACTATGGGACTTAACTGCTGAGGTCATAAGTCCCGTAGAACTTAGAACTACTTAAACCTAACTAACCTAAGGACACCACACACATCCATGACCGAGGCAGGATTGGAACCAGCGACCGTAGCGGTCTCGCGGTTCCAGACTGTAGCGCCTAGAACCGCACGGCCACACCGACCGGCCGCTCAATAAAGAGTTCCATAGCAATGTTCTAAGACGTTTGAGGAGAACGTGACAAGAAAACGAACACGGCACCATAAGGCCTACATTGTTCAGGAATTTGCGACTAAAAACAAGATGCTTCGTTTGACCTCTTCCTATTCCCCAAGATGAAAACTTTGGCTGAACTGACATGTTACGCAACATGGATGGGATGCATCTCTGAAGTATTTCTGAGCTCCGATCATTCATCAGTTTATACAGGTATCGGGATTACTGCTCCGAAAATATTACAACCTAGTGTCGACAGACAAGTACTCTCTTTTCGACTAGGTAACAGATGAATGCGCATATAGAAGGGATGACCATTAACCTTAACTTGAGGAGCCACAATTTATGAAACTGATTCGATGACAGCCACATTGTTTAAACTCGAATAGTTATCATTAATGAAGAGCCATCTTACCTAATTAATGAAGAATTTTTCAAACACCACTAGCCAACATGTCACTGTAGAGCAAGAAATAAAATATTATATTTCCGATGTGCTCGTACGAGTACTAATTTTTGCTGTCTGCTGTTTGAAAGCTGGGTGATAATTTGTGAGCGCAATTCCCACAATTCACTTCAATGTCTTCTGTTAGTTTAGATAGACTTTTAGATTTAATGATCTTGTACTTGAGTAAAATGTTTCACAGCATTAGTGATCCCGAGAACTGAGATCACCTTCTTCGCCCACTTCTGTAGTTAGTGGGTCTCCGATTAGAAGGCTGTGATCATGGTCTTGGTACATAAGTAAAGCTATCCGGCTATAAACAGTTCTTTATATGCATAATTCACTTTTGTGGCGTGGACTGGGTATTTTTCTACACAAGGCAGGTAAAAGTGTCTACTACGACGGGCTGTTCGGAGAGTCTTTAGGTGATGTGGACGTTATGATAGTATTGCACTGGAGTAGTCTACTATAGTAGGCCGGTGAGCCACATTGGGAAATCATTTTTATGGTTCTGTACCTCAGACAGTTAAAACGGAAATCGTTATAAGGTCACTGTTGTCCGTCTGCCTGTCTATCCGACTGTTAAGACCCCTTTTTAACACGAATAGATACAGGTATCAAGCTGAAATTCATGTCACATACAAAGTTCTACGGTCCCTTGGCGGCGTAAAATTTTAAGCTTCTAAGTCAATGCAATCAGAAGATACGGACATATGTATTGGGCCGGATGGTCTAACGAAGGCGGCACCGTAGCTCAGCGTGTTAGGTCAGGGGGCTAGTATATATATCGATGGAAGTATTCAACGATGAACTTGAAAGTGGATCATGTGACGTCCACCCAGACCAAATGACGAGAACACTAGCGGAGAAAATGGACGAAAAAAAAAACGGCATAGTGCGTACCTGGCAACCGAAAGAACGCGGAATCAAATCTCGGTTGAACTACGGATGTTGCAGCCTTGGTTTTATTCAAAGTCTTCTAATCTCAACGATGTGATGATTTGCCAGAAACAACACGTGGTTCGAATTCCACGTTAAACTTTAGGTCTCCTTTCCCCGTTAGATAGCTGGAGTAAGTTAGTAACACGAAAGTTGCCCAAGTGGCGTCCCATAAAAAGCCAATAAAGAGCTGCACCAGGCCATTGGGCCAAACGAAATTATTACTAAAATTACCTAATTAAGTTTATAAGGAATTCTCACACCGCCAGTCCTACTCGCACTTGTCTGGTGTTTTATTTTACGCCACTGTCATCTACACAATCTTTTCTTATATGGGAAAAAACACTGACAAATCACCTCCAAAACAGCATTTCGCTTTATGACCGCCAAACTCCCGCTATAGGTGTATCAAGATAAAATTACAAGTAGGACCGGGACTCGAACAAGTATCCCTAGCTATCACTGGCAAAGAGCCAGAAAATGCAGTATACATGCACGCCCAATTGGACCGGCGCAGCACAGCCTCTTTGAAGCTTGGAAGGTACGGTAAAGACAAGTAGAGAAAGGGGACATTTCGAGGAGCGTACACAGGCAGTGCAAATGAAAACACACCGCCTGCGGGAAGCAAGGATCCGGATTAGATTCCCAGTGCGGCATACCATTTTATTACAACGACGTTTCTCGCGACGGCATCCTTGTACTTGTATAAGGCGTTCTCGCTTTTCTTACTGCTGTGTAAAAGTCTAAGAAGATAAAGGAGATGCTGTGTCTAGTTAAGGACAGTCTCAAGGCGCCTATAATTTAAAAGATTACGTCTGAGTGCGGAAGGAACTACACCGATCAGTCCAAATGTACCATTTACGACCGCTGTTGCGGAACATCAACGGGGCATCAAAATCTCTCGTTGCTAAGAAGATACAGAGACCGACCGACAGCGGAGTCACATGGAGACGAGCCCCATGAAGATTCAAGGTCTGGGATATGCTAAGTCTCTTTCCTTTTGTCGAAGAATTAGGGGTTTGAATGAGGGAACTGAGCTTATGAAGATACTGTGGTACAAGTGCTAAATGGTTCAGCGGAGTCTGAGGAGGAAAAGCGCAGAACATCCGCCGCTATGCGGAAAAATCGATTTTAGAGTTCGAACCTTTTTGATGTAAAGTAGCCGAACTAATGCCAAGATTTACGATCCATATATGATGACAGGAAGCAAGAACGTTTTAAACAATCGAGTTTTCACCCTGAGGGAGTATACACAGTTGTTAGAGCAAGCCAGAAACTTTGTTGCAGACATACTCTTTTCCACAATGTTAAACGGGAGTCGAGGAGGATGCCTAGTTATTTCATACTTGTCTTCCACGATTTGTCACTTCCATTAGCCATCAGTCTGACACTGTGGAGTATGCGCTTGAAAGCGAAGAGAATAGCTCGCGTTTTAGCTACGTTGTACAAAAATGTACCCAGTGATGACATTCGTTCAGGTACTCCTGCAGTTTCCGTGCAGCGCACGTTAGGTGGAGCTTGTCCTGTAAATCTCAGTGCCATCGGCGAAGATAAACAAATGACACCGTAGCAGATGCGGAATGTCGTTCGTGTAGATGAAATACAGAGTTGGCCCAGAACGGACCCTTGAGGGACTCGGGCAGCTTTTGTAGGCAGCTGGCTACCACAGCATTGAACAGTGGCGCAAAAGTGCCTGTTGCAGGGAAAATGAAAGATTATTTTGATGATGTGCACTATCATGACGGAGAAGTTTATTCATAACTCTCCAGAATCAAACCTTCTCGAAAGCTTTTTCCATATAAACAAATACAGCACTAGTACTGTGCCTTATTTGGCGTGCAGCACAAACATGCTCGTCTAGAAAAAGGTTCAAGTGGCTCTGAGCACTATGGGACTTAACATCTGAGGTCATCAGTCCCCTAGAACTGAGGTCATCAGTCCCCTAGAACTTAGAACTACTTAAACCTAACTAACCTAAGGACATCACACACATCCATGCTCGAGGCAGGATTCGAACCTGCGACCGTAGCGGTCGCGCGGTTCCAGACTGAAGCGTCTAGAACCGCTCGGTCACCACGGCCGGCATGCTCGACCAGTCGCAGAGTTTTGTGAGTGGTGGTCTGGTAGTTGAAGAGGCCGAATTGCTGAGAGACAATGATATTCCATGCTGTAATAAATTCTTGGGAGGACCTGCAGAATGATTCGTTCGAGGATTTTATCTGGACAGTACTGAAGGGAAACGTCCTTCCCAGTTTAGGCAAGTTTAGCCCTTTGCTAACTTCCAGGGCTGTGGATAGCAGAACATATCGAGGCAGGAGTTATAGATGCTGGTGAGGCACGCAACACCAGTAGGTGGTGGGTGTTTGGGGGGGGGCGGGGGGGGGGGGGAAGGTGATTTCGTCTGGCTCATGAGCCTTATTGTTATGAAGTCGTCTGACGTACCTGCACACTGCCTCGTAATAATGTAAGGACAGTCTATCATAATGGGTGCACACAAAATTTATTCATGGTTTTTGTTTTACTGGTCGCCGGAGTAGAGGTGTTAAATTGAAGTTTTAAAGTGTCAGTCATGGCGTCTGCTTTTCGCTGAGTCGTAAACAAGCCCATTTCGTCCATGAAGTGGTTTGATGGTAGAAGAATGATGTTTTCTCGATCGGATGATCCTCCAAAACAGGTTCCGCTTACGCTCAGCTGAAGGTATGCCTATCAACGCTAGAATCTATGTTGCTGGAGCTGCTCTTTGATTTGCCGTCTGTAACTGTCCTGGTGGCCGTCTTACGCATTACAGTAGTTCTGGCAGCGTCTGTGACAAAGCCGTTTTCCTGAAAGAAGATCCTGGATGTCGTGAGGAAGTAAACATCTGCTGGTGTGATCTTGCTCGTTTGTTGCCCTCTGTAATGTTGTCCGTCAAGGAAGTAATGGTTTTGTTGATGGCTCTGAGGACTATTGGACTTAACATCTGTGGTCATTAGTCCCCTAGAACTTAGAACTACTTAAACCTAACTAACCTAAGGACATCACACACATCCATGCCCGAGGCAGGATTCGAACCTGCGACCGTAGCAGTCGCGCGGTTCCGGACTGAGCGCCTAGAACCGCTAGACCACCGCGGCTGGCGGTTTTGTTGATGGGTGCCTTAGAAGTTGAGATAGGTAATGATGAAATGTCAGTGGTAACGAAGGTGTTGAAACATTCCTAGTTGGTGTGGGTAGTCCTGACGGTGTGCCCGTGGCCCTGTCGGCGGGCATTGCCTCGCAACGTAAGGAGGACAGAATTGTGATCCGAGTCCAATTCATTAATTACTGACAATTCGTACTGCCATATGATGTCCAGTACATCAGGGCGGAAGAGACGATTGCAACGGAAATGAGTGGACGTGGCCGGAACAGCAACCGTGACATTCCGCGGCGCCTGAAAACAGCTCTAGAGGATCTGTCTATTTCTGTTTTTAGCCTATCAGCGTCAGGAGGCGTGCTTAGAACTTAGGTCTTAGCAGATGAGTATGACGTAAGCAGGGTGGAAGCCACAGCGATCGAATTGCAAATCCAAGCAAATCAATGACACTTACAGATGCCTAAAATCCGCCTGCACATCTGGAGAAGTTCGCCGAATTATCTGCGTACCTTTGAGAGTGGTGGTGTAACCAGCGCGTCACTGATATGGTCCCTGGGAACATGACGTAATGATGACTTACGTCGACCAATCAAAAGTTGCCAATGGGCTGTAAAAGGCCTTACAACAGCAGCCGCGACAGTCAGTTGTTGCAGACGAATACAATAGAGGTGATCGCCGAAAGAAGTTTTTAGACAGATGTGAAGTGGCAAGAAAACCGAGAATGTTTTAAACATACAATTTCATTGCCATAAACGTTCATCGCACCGCTTTGTCCGCTAAATAGGAGGTAGATGTAATTTCGCATCTGCCTGGAAGCCACATAGCACTAAGCAACCGAGGCTTACTTTGTTCACTTAACGACCTCTGCTTGCTGCGGCAGCACAAAGAGACACGTCACCTACAGTGCGTGCGCGGACACAGCAGTTTCCGGGCCTGGCGCTGCCGCGGTATTACGTTACACAGAGTGTATCCGTACTGCGAGGCAGTAGCGACTGGACGCTTGAGGTAGCGAGTACCGAGTTCTGCGGAGACACAACAGATAGAACAACGAAGAACAACAGAGACCAAACCGCATTCCATGTGTGCACTAAAAACTAGAACATAAAGCAATCTGCCGGTTATTAGGGCGCTGGTTACACGGTGTGCGTATTATCCTTGCTTACATCGGCGATTTTCGAAAAAAAAGTAAAAATCAAAGCCTGCAGTACTTCGTTATAACCAGTTTTTTCCCGAGTCTTTAAAGAATCGAACTCCTGTGCATAAAATACTTTCAGACGCCCGAGTACTTCACAAATGAGCTAATGTGTTGAATATTTGTCATTAAGTATATAATCGAGAAAGTTAATTAGCAAAGGCTTGAAATTATGTTTAAAGTTTGTTGGAAGTCGCTAAGTGCTTCCACACTATGAGTATTGTGGTATCAACGTTCGCTACCACACTTGTTAGGGGTTGCAGTTATCGACCGCGATCCGTATTAATATCGTTGGGCCCGCGAGTCACGACCAGCGCCGCTCCGCGGCTTGTATCAAGTTTCTAGCGAGCTCTCGTCCACTCTTGCTCGGGACGTCAAGTTGTCAAGTAGCATAGCCTTCAGCTGACAGGAAGCAACCTCTAACAAGGCGCTTAGTAACGTATGGCCTAAGTGAGGCTCAATAGCTATCTGTTTACAATTATACGTATGCAGCCAAGAAGAATCCCGTACAACCAGATAAATACAATATATATTACTTTTTACCAACGACTTCTAATTATTTTAGTCGTTGCAGATCCAGACCATGCAGCCAGCACCTTCTCGACGTTACTGACAAACCTGCTGTGATTTATATGTTTCTCTTTACCATTGGCCACCAGTCAATATTGGCGACGTCTCGTTCGTCGTCATCATAACGAGTATAGACTGGGTGATTTGCACTCCATTCTAAGCAAAAGCTAGTTTTTCACGCATGTCAATGTTTACGACGTCGTGTCTCCTGAACTATGTGGCTAATAATCATATAATTTAAGTACTGGCAGTGATATATGTGGATAGGGTCTGCAACTGAGTTGCAAATAGAGATAGTGGCAAAGAATTATTAAATTAAAACGTCATTCCTAACGCCGAAGTTTTACTGCTAAGACAGCAAAATGTAGTAAGCGATAAACATTTTCTCTTTCGTCATTTTGCTGGGAGTATCGACAAGAAAAAGAATCGTAAGGGTTTCAAATTATGTTTAAAGTTCGTTAGAAGTCACTACGTGCTTTCACTTTCAAATATTGTATGAATATACTCGGGCCAATTTGCGCATAGTGAGCTACTTTGCCACAAGACAACTCCACACTTTCTAACTCTAATACTTGCGTTACTATATAAAACACTTAAAATAAGGTTATGCCTCTTAATGAGTAGATTATGAAACGATTTTAAATTAGATTAATAATTATGTGAAATGTTGAATATCAAACTGTTGTTGCTCCTGGAGGCTGTTAGATAGGCAACCTGCAACTGGAACCATGGGCCATGGACCAGGTTAGTCCGTTAGTAATATAGATTAGAACGAAAATTTTCGTTTAGAACACAATGTTACAGATGTGACTCGTGTTTCAGCTCCAGAAGAGGATGCAGGCCCCAATCCCGCAGACGAGCATCCCTGAAATGTTAGGTTAGGGCACAAGTTCGTAGCGTTTTTCCATGCGTTTAAAAAGCACAAAAAATACACATAAAAGAGACTTTTAGTCATCAATAATTTATTCTCCTTCACTATTTACAAGTCTGTCAACGATGGTGTACCTTTTCGATTTCGCGACTGCAGAAATCACTTGGATTTGAGGTGAAGAACTCGTGGAGCCATGTTCGGAGCATATTTTCATCCGGAAAGGAAGTTCCTTGGGAGCGGGAAAGGTGAAACTGAGCGCGCAAGATCAGGTAAATAAGATGGGTCTTGAATGACTCACCAATCCAACGCCTGTGTTTTTCTATCAGTCTAGCAGAATGTGGGCGGACGTTATTGTGAAGCAGCATCACTTTACGCAGTCTTCCTGGTCGTTGTTCTTGGTTTGCGTTTGCAAGATGTCCCAGTTGTTGAAAATAAATGTCCCCAGTGATGGTTAACCTCGGAGGAGCAATTCATAGTACACCATGCCGTCGTTGTTTCACCTGATGCATAACATTATCTTTTATGGATGCGCGCAGGTCTCTGTATGGGCTCATTCATTCCTTTCTTTTCCTTATGTTAGCATAAAGACAGCATCTCTCGTCGCCAGTAACGATACAGGATTGGAATGACCGGCATTGTTCACGAGCCAACTAATGACGAACAAGCAGGGTTGCCTGTACGGCCAGCCGCTGATTTTTGTGATTTTAGCTTAGCACATGCGGTACTCATACACCCGATTGCGAGCAAAAGTCGCATGATGGTCGAATGATACCAATTCATCATATCTGTCAGTTCTCGACTACAAGGACGTGTATCATTGTGGATTAATGCGTTTAAACGATCTTCCTCAAACCCCGTAGGTCACTAATATCAAAACGATCCTCTTAAAACGAGAAAACCATTTTCTTCTCTTGCTCCGTCCAATGGCATTACTCCCATATACGGACAGAATGTTTCTGGCTGCCTCCGCTGCTATCACCCCACTGTCTGACTCAAACAGAAGAATATGTCAGAAATGTTCAGATTTCTCGACTTGGCACTGCATTTTCTAGCCTCCACAGCTCCACTGACTATCTCCAAATCACGAAAAACTCAAATAGCAACAGTGAACTAGAAATAAAAAAATGACAATCGATGAATAAACCCATAGCAACCGGAATACCAACAGAACAAAAACGCTACAAACTTAAGCGCCAACCTTATACACTCCTGGAAATGGAAAAAAGAACACATTGACACCGGTGTGTCAGACCCACCATACTTGCTCCGGACACTGCGAGAGGGCTGTACAAGCAATGATCACACGCACGGCACAGCGGACACACCAGGAACCGCGGTGTTGGCCGTCGAATGGCGCTAGCTGCGCAGCATTTGTGCACCGCCGCCTTCAGTGTCAGCCAGTTTGCCGTGGCATACGGAGCTCCATCGCAGTCTTTAACACTGGTAGCATGCCGCGACAGCGTGGACGTGAACCGTATGTGCAGTTGACGGACTTTGAGCGAGGGCGTATAGTGGGCATGCGGGAGGCCGGGTGGACGTACCGCCGAATTGCTCAACACGTGGGGCGTGAGATCTCCACAGTACATCGATGTTGTCGCCAGTGGTCGGCGGAAGGTGCACGTGCCCGTCGACCTGGGACCGGACCGCAGCGACGCACGGATGCACGCCAAGACCGTAGGATCCTACGCAGTGCCGTAGGGGACCGCACCGCCACTTCCCAGCAAATTAGGGACACTGTTGCTCCTGGGGTATCGGCGAGGACCATTCGCAACCGTCTCCATGAAGCTGGGCTACGGTCCCGCACACCGTTAGGCCGTCTTCCGCTCACGCCCCAACATCGTGCAGCCCGCCTCCAGTGGTGTCGCGACAGGCGTGAATGGAGGGACGAATGGAGACGTGTCGTCTTCAGCGATGAGAGTCGCTTCTGCCTTGGTGCCAATGATGGTCGTATGCGTGTTTGGCGCCGTGCAGGTGAGCGCCACAATCAGGACTGCATACGACCGAGGCACACAGGGCCAACACCCGGGATCATGGTGTGGGGAGCGATCTCCTACACTGGCCGTACACCACTGGTGATCGTCGAGGTGACACTGAATAGTGCACGGTACATCCAAACCGTCATCGAACCCATCGTTCTACCATTCCTAGACCGGCAAGGGAACTTGCTGTTCCAACAGGACAATGCACGTCCGCATGTATCCCGTGCCACCCAACGTGCTCTAGAAGGTGTAAGTCAACTACCCTGGCCAGCAAGATCTCCGGATCTGTCCCCCATTGAGCATGTTTGGGACTGGATGAAGCGTCGTCTCACGCGGTCTGCACGTCCAGCAAGAACGCTGGTCCAACTGAGACGCCAGGTGGAAATGGCATGGCAAGCCGTTCCACAGGACTACATCCAGCATCTCTACGATCGTCTCCATGGGAGAATAGCAGCCTGCATTGCTGCGAAAGGTGGATATACACTGTACTAGTGCCGACATTGTGCATGCTCTGTTGCCTGTGTCTATGTGCCTGTGGTTCTGTCAGTGTGATCATGTGATGTATCTGCCCCAGGAATGTGTCAATAAAGTTTCCCCTTCCTGGGACAATGAATTCACGGTGTTCTTATTTCAATTTCCAGGAGTGTATTTTTTCGTTGTTTCCTCTTGTAGCTTATTCGTAGCAGATTACTTGTCTAGTTAGTTAACCCCTTTCCCTAGGAGCTAAAAGGTCTACTCCTTTCCATAGGAGCTAAGAATTAATAATATCCAACTGACTTAAGGCACACAGTAAAAGAAAAGGATTTACGTTTTCTTTCAGGACGGTTCCCTTCAGAATTCGTATTTTATGTTGTTACGAAATGAAAATATACTGTTAAATATAGCCAGGGCGAAACCATTTCTGATCGTTGTTTTCTAGATCCCAAAAATTCCGTACCTTCTAAAATGGGTCATGGAAAATGAGTGTTAGCCCTTGCGACATTTCTTGTTGTTGAACTCACGGGCAGTTTATATGTGCTAGGAAGACCACAGGAGGTAAACGCAAGCGAGTTGTTTTAACGATCAAAATGGGATAAGGAGTTGTAGAAATGTTGTAAAAGGGCGAATCTGCAGAGAAACTTCTTCATAATTGTGGGATATGCACACAAACAGTGAGAGATTTTGTAAGCGTACCGTTGAGTGATGCTTTATTAATCAGAACTTCCGCTCAACGATCTAATAGTATACTGTTTTTTGCTGGTAAAGTTTAGGAAGCGGGCGATGGAAGGATAACTGACAGTATTACTTAATACTGAAATTATTTCTCACTTCAAAACCAATTTAGCTACTCTTAGTTTTAGCAGCATCCCGTATGCCACAATACGGCGTTAATCACTTCACGCTGAAACCTTAATCCCGTGCGAACGCGGTGGGGGTAATTAGCCCGAACATATTATCGAGTACAGCTGCCCAACAACGACAGACTCCAGTCATATCTGCTACCACAGGACTACGCCAAGCGCGCGCAAGAAGTAATAATCACTATGTAAGAAAGCACCGTCAGCGGACAAAGATTACTCTAAAATACTGGCCACGGCAAAATCTGCGGCTCCTGCAGTAATATAATAGTTGCTCTGGACTGATGCTAATCACTAAGTTTTGAAAAATCTGTCACAAACTTGCGACGTTACCAAACGGTTACTGCTTGTGTAGTTGTTCTTCCTAATAGCATCCAAAGGAGCAAACCAGTTGCGTCTTTACTTGCGGTTACTCGTACTTAAGTACTTGGGCTGTGCACGGCGCTGTTTAAAAAGAATGGCTGGACGTAGTCATGAGGTCGATCCGTGCACGTCTACTTTCATGCCCCGCAGCTAAATCGCTGCAAATAATAACCCGTAACTTGTGATCCTGCAGTCAAATAGTCTAAGCATTGGCTAGAATTGGAAGTAATGTATTACCCAGAAATATAAAATAAAAGATAAATGATTAATTTAATACGGGGTGTACACGCGCACAAGAAAAACACGTGCTCGGATTTCTCGGTTAAAAATACGCTTTCTTCTCGATGAAAATGCACTGTTTACTGAGAGAAAATAGACTATACGCTGGGTGAAAGCACTTTTTTCCGTGATAAGAGACAATGACGAAGATGCAAAACATATCAACCCTTTGAAAGGTAAACGCTTTATACACCGGCGTAGAAACACCAGGCACTCGTAGCAAAAATTAACACACTTTGGAAAGATATTTAATGCGTAGCGACACCTACACTGCATATTTTCGCATTATAAAAGTAAAAATACGAAATCACCAAATAAAGCACCGTAGTAGCGCTCGGAGAGGCCTGAACTGAACTTCGAATTCGGGAAAATATGGAACGATAATATGTATTCTTGCTTTGAGAAATACGACTACTAGATGATAACAGTATTTTTCAGCAAGTAATATTGGTCATAATTTTTTTTTGTTTTTTTTTGTTATTGTATTTCTGACAAGCGCGATCGTAAAATTCACATTTGTGGGTCATCTAACTGAATACATGTTCCGTCGAGGACTTTGACTTTTCCACAGAAAAGCCGATTACGTGCGAAATTGCTCAAGAACTCATCCTGCACTTTTTTGGAAGGTTAATTACACTTACTGCCATAGTTACTGTAAAATTTGTTATCTGTGCAACAACTACAATAAATATGAAAAACTAACCCTGAAGATTGGTTTTTAGCATGTGTTACCCTTTACAATATATCTAACACGAAAGTGCTAGCAAAATTTTAAATTATGACATAAATGGCTGGTCCTCTGCGCTTGAATTTTTTTAAGTGCCTTGTACTCAAAGCTTTATATTCTGAACGAGTGTCAAACGTTGCGTGATTTAATAAATTCATCACACATTCTCACGCGTAACATAAATTGCCTTGCGTAAGTGGAAATTCACTTTGAAAGTAATGCTTCTGAACCCACCATTCGCAATATTTTGCCGCGACCTATTAGAAATGTAAACAGTTGTTACGACACACTCACCGAAAGCAGTTCGTTGTTACAAAGTATGGCATAGTCTTCGTCCTAAATCCTTTGCCACATTTTGCTATCGGCAGACGCTTGTATGTGCACTGTGTTCCGTTGTTGTAAACAGATAATTTTCTTTGCAACTAACATTTTAATTTGGTGTTATTATCTCTTTTATGTTTTATTGCTGCAGTATTATTCTTCAGTAGCGGGCTAAAGTCGAATTTTTTGTTAGAGTTTCAGTTCTTAACAGTCAAAATTACAGACGTTTAACTGACAACTAAAATAATGAAAAATTCCCTAATTTTTATCCGATTTCCCGCTTGACCCAGGGCGTATACACCCTGTGATTAATAACAAGGGTCCTATTCTAACATCTTCAATTAAGGTAGTGCACAGAGAATTATGTTGAATAATATTTATTCACGAAAATACATCTCAAACAAATGGGAAGTGGTCCTACGACATTCAATTAAAATACAAAGAAAAATATCGTTATCAAATGTAATAAAATTACGTTGAGGGGGTTGTGAGAATGGTAGCAAGATCTCCAAACTAAACAGTCATCAGACTCGCGAAAACTATATCCATTTCGTGATCACAATATACCAGAGATTCACCAGCTCAAAATAGTTCAGAGTCCAACATGATGATTCGCAAATTAGTACACATGATACGAAGAACAGTAACTCATACTCTGTCTATCCTCAGTTCCGTAAATCAAGCAGAATAAATTAAGAGTCCTGCACTGTAGAACCTTCAGATCTCTCGAAATATAACGTCCCTAGAGAAATTAAAGTATAGTAGCAGCGATTCACCGCCCAGAATAAAAATACCGAATCACGCATGTTACTGCAGGCAGGTCTGCCTTCTTCAAGAATACAACATCAGGTCTCCAGAATCGCTCCCTTGTGCTCTTCACTCGAAAAGTCCCAGTCTCCACCTGATTTGGTAGTGTTCAGCTACTGTCTACTTTTCCACTGACTGAAATCCGCCCCGATAGCTGAGTGGTATACGGCACGGTAGCTCAGCGTGTTTAGTCAGAGGGTTTAGCTACCCTCTGTAATAAAAAAACTGAGTGAACGGATCAATGAACAACATGAACGAGTGTCATCGGACATCCGCCACGAACAAATTCAATGAACAATATAAAACAAAATACGATCAGCGAAAAAAAAAGTGGTCAGCGTGACGGATTGCCGTCCTACGGGCCCGGGTTCGATTTCAGGCTGGGTCGGGGATTTTCTCCGCTCAGGGACTGGGTGTTGTGTTCTCTTCATCATCATTTCATACCCATAGGCGCGCAGGTCGCCCTATGTGGCGTCGAATGTAATAACAGGTGCACCAAGGCGGCCGGACCTGCCCCGTAAGGGGCCTCCCGTCCAATGACGCCAAACGCTCATTTCCATTTTTTTTTTCATTGACTGAAAGCCATCCCCACTAAAATACATCGTTCTTAAACTCTACAGACATGATTTGATTCAAACAGACCACTTTCCAAACTAAACTAATACATTAAAATAATATTTAAATAAAGAAATGTCGCCGGCCGGTGTGGCCGAGCGGTTCTAGGCGCTTCAGTCTGGAACCGCGCGACCGCTACGGTCGCAGGTTCGAATCCTGCCTCGGGCATGGATGTGTGTGATGTCCTTAGGTTAGTTAGGTTTAAGTAGCTCTAAAAAGTTCTGGGGGACTGATGACCTCAGATGTTAAGTCCCATAGCGCTCAGAACCATTTGAACCATTTGAAAGAAATGTCATAAACATTCAGTTATACTCAGATCATTTACAATGATTATAAATAAAGGTTTGTACATAAATAAGCCAGTATTCTTGTGCAAGTGTACTAACGTTAAATGACAACGAACTGCTGATATTTAAGTAATTATTTACACCTTCTCGAGAGAAGAGTCTTTTGATTCTCTTTTCAACTCTGGTGTCTGCTAACACATGACACTGACCACTCTTAAATCAGTCAGCTTTTTAATAGCATTTGCAATCACATTTAAATAAAGCTACAAGCAACATAGTAAACTGTTCATTAAATAACCACGCAAGGATGACAAGGTGAGGTACTGATGCTGTGTTCATTTGCTGTGGAAATGTGGAGAATACAATGTTCTGACAAACCTTTGCAAATTGAAAAAATATAAAAGACGGCACAAATCATTAAATAAAATAGATACAGCTACATAGCTTTCATGGATGACAGCGGTAGGACAATGCTATCATCTGAGACACTATTTGCTGAAACTGCATGAAGCAAATAAAAGTAGTTGTTCAAAAAGATTTCAAGCTTGCAACCGGTCGTCGTAAACTTCGTTGCGCGATATTTCGGCTGGACAACTGCCAGTTACCTTCAGGTGACCGAGCGAGGTGGCGCAGTGGTTAGACACTGGACTCGCATTCGGGAGGACGACGGTTCAATCCCGCGTCCGGCCATCCTGATTTAGGTTTTCCGTGATTTCCCTAAATCGCTCCGGGCAAATGCCGGGATGGTTCCTTTCAAAGGGCACGGCCGACTTCCTTCCCCGTCCTTCCCTAATCCGATGAGACTGATGACCTCGCTGTCTGGTCTCCTTCCCCAAAAAAACACCCCCCCCCCCCCTTCAGGTGAGCTGAACAAAGACTAACGAAGACGTTCGCTTCGTCTTATACAGTGCGCTGATGGTACTGTCGCGCATGCATTGCAGTCGCGGAGACAGAAGGACCACACCTACCAGCGACAGCGCCCTCGCTGGTGGACCTGCAAGACTCAGCTACCGTCGGTATTGTCGCTGGTCGCAGCTATCGAAGTCTTCTGGCGTCTTAGACTCGAGCAAATTTCGGAGATGTCGGGATTACACGCGTTATTCAATTGGTAACCACTGTCACGGTTCATTAGGTTTCCCACGATGCGTATTTCAACGGATTCTTTGATGGTGTCCCAATAAGTTGCTGTGGCCAAAATCGAAGTTTTGTCGTACTCCATTGAATATCCGTTGGAAATACAATGTTCTGCAACTGCAGACTTACTGGGTTGCAGTAGGCGAGTGGAACGCTGATGTTCCATACAACGCTCTTCCACTGTACGCGTTGTCTGCCCAATAAAGGTCATGCCACATTGGCACAGTATTTTGCAAATTCCCGCCTTCCGCAGTGTTAAATCATCTTTCACCAATCGCAGAAAATCCGAAGTCATGGAAGGTGAACGAAAAACCACTTTCACAAGTAAATTATTAAGAATCCTCGCTATTTTGAAGGAGATATTTCCAACGAATGGAAGAAAAACAAGGGACCTGGCTGGCGCGTTCTCCTCTTTATCCACTTCCTGGCTCTAGTTAAGAAGGTCCTGTTAATTTGCCGGGTCGAGTATCCATTGATACTTTCATAGTGTGGCTCCACGGAGAAGATAAGTTACTGGAGTTTTTTCATCATCTTAACTCCATCCTTGAGAATATTCGACTTACTGTGGAGCTAGAGAAAGATGGTTGCGTTCCATTCCTGGATGTTTTGGTTAAACGGAAGAGTGAGTGACTGCTCGATGGGACATTATGTTTACCGTAAGCCCATTGACACTGATTTGTACCTACATTCTCCAAGTTGCCATCACCCATCCCAAACCATGAGTGTACTTAAAACCCTTATGCACAGGGCACATATGGCGTCGGATGCAGAGAATTTGTCCAAGGAACTTGCACATTTACGGACGGTGTTCGGAAACAATGGATACTGATCATTGGAGTACCGGTGGCGGAGAGCCCACGAAGCCATCCAGCCAAGTTGTAAACAAGGCACTGTAAAAACTGGTGGTGGCGCCACAATGGCGTGGGATGTGTTTACATGGAATGGACTGGGTCCTCTGGTCCAACTGAACCAAATGGTTATGTTCGGCTTCCTGGAGGCCACTTGCAGCAATTCACGGACTTGCTGTTCCCAAATAACTATATCATGTCATCGGGCCACAATTGTTCGCTATTGGTTTGAAGAACATAAGCGATAGTTCGAGCGAACGATTCGGCCACCCACACCGTCTGACATGAATCCCACCGAACATTCATGTGACATAAACGAGAGGTCAATTTGTGCACAACATCCTGTACCGCAAACACTTTCGAGATTATGGACGGCTATAGAGGCAGCATGTCTCAATATTTTTGCAAGAGACTTCCAACGACTTATTGAGTACATGCAACATCGAGGCGGTGCACAATACCCAGCAAAAAGAGGTCTGACACGATATTAGGGGGTATCCTATAAAAGTTATAGGATACCTCCCAATATCGTGTCGGACCTCTTTTTGCCGGGTATTGTGCACCGACTCGACGTGGCAAGGACTCAATAAGTCGTTGGAAGTCCTCTGTCACCTCAGTGTGTACTCCTGTTCAAACCGACGTGAATTCCCGTAGATAAGTTAGCTGTATTGCTTTTTCACTAACCAAGACAGACCACGAAGTCAGATACATTAACCAGTTTTGTTCTGTTACATGAGATGGAGCTATATAAAAACACTGTCGATTAACATATAACGTAGAGGCAGCGCTCATATCTCATTGATCGAAAGCATGACGTTTTATTTGGACGTTCGAGACCTGATGTTTTATCCACGCAATAATTTTCCAGATTATGAAGTCAAAGCGTCGTATTTATACTACCTGTCGTTGCGATGCCAACGGTGACCAGCAGTGCGAAAGGCTTTCATTCATCGGTCGATCTACATCTACATCTATACTCCGCGAGCCACCTTACGGTGTGTGGCGGAGGGTACTTATTGTACCACTATCTGATCCCCCCTTCCCTGTTCCATTCACGAATTGTGCGTGGGAAGAACGACTGCTTGTAAGTCTCCGTATTTGCTCTAATTTCTCGGATCTTTTCGTTGTGATCATTACGCGAGATATATGTGGGCGGTAGTAATATGTTGCCCATCTCTTCCCGGAATGTGCTCTCTCGTAATTTCGATAATAAACCTCTCCGTATTGCGTAACGCCTTTCTTGAAGTGTCCGCCACTGGAGCTTGTTCAGCATCTCCGTAACGCTCTCGCGCTGACTAAATGTCCCCATGACGAATCGCGCTGCTTTTCGCTGGATCATGTCTATCTCTTCTATTAATCCAACCTGGTAAGGATCCCATACTGATGAGCAATACTCAAGAATCGGACGAACAAGCGTTTTGTAAGCTACTTCTTTCGTCGATGAGTCACATTTTCTTAGAATTCTTCCTATGAATCTCAACCTGGCGCCTGCTTTTCCCACTATTTGTTTTATGTGATCATTCCATTTCAGATCGCTCCGGATAGTAACTCCTAAGTATTTTACGGTCGTTACCGCTTCCAATGATTTACCACCTATGGCATAATCGTACTGGAATGGATTTCTGCCCCTATGTATGCGCATTATATTACATTTATCTACGTTTAGGGAAAGCTGCCAGCTGTCGCACCATGCATTACTCCTCTGCAGGTCCTCCTGGAGTACGTACGAGTCTTCTGATGTTGCTACTTTCTTGTAGACAACCGTGTCATCTGCAAATAGCCTCACGGAGCTACCGATGTTGTCAACTAAGTCATTTATGTATATTGTAAACAATAAAGGTCCTATCACGCTTCCCTGCGGTACTCCCGAAATTACCTCTACATCTGCAGATTTTGAACCGTTAAGAATGACATGTTGTGTTCTTTCTTCTAGGAAATCCTGAATCCAATCACAAACCTGGTCCGATATTCCGTAAGCTCGTATTTTTTTCACTAAACGTAAGTGCGGAACCGTATCAAATGCCTTCCTGAAGTCCAGGAATACGGCATCAATCTGCTCGCCAGTGTCTACGGCACTGTGAATTTCTTGGGCAAATAGGGCGAGCTGAGTTTCACATGATCTCTGTTTGCGGAATCCATGTTGGTTATGATGAAGGAGATTTGTATTATCTAAGAACGTCATAATACGAGAACACAAAACATGTTCCATTATTCTACAACAGATTGACGTAAGCGAAATAGGCCTATAATTATTCGCATCTGATTTATGACCCTTCTTGAAAATGGGAACGACCTGCGCTTTCTTCCAGTCGCTAGGTACTTTACGTTCTTCCAGCGATCTACGATAAATTGCTGATAGAAAGGGGGCAAGTTCTTTAGCATAATCACTGTAGAATCTTAACAGTTCATTGGACGGTCGCGAAGGAGAGAATTAATTGGCCATAATTCAACTAATTAGCTGCATTCATACTGCTAACTGTCATTATGAGACTGAGGGCGATCCAAGTGACGCAATAGTTACGACACTGGAGTCTTAGTCGAGAGAAGTGGTGCTCAAATCTCCATACAATCGCAAACGTTTAACTTTTCCGAGGGTTTCTGACGAATGCCGGACTGCTTCAGTCAGTATGGACATGGCAGATACCGCCTGGTTCGCTTGCAAAACTGTGTGCTTCGTTTGTAGTGATCTCGGCATCCAGAGCAGACAAAATTTAGCCTAATATTCTTAGAACGTGGGTGAGCGATCAGAATAACAAAAGCAAAAAGAAAATAAAAAATAAAAAAATCGAACATACGCTAAGCGAGAGAGTTTCATTTGTAGTAACAGACGCAACATCTAGCTATATAAATTAAAATCAACTGCCGCATGTATGAAAGATTGTCACTTGAGAAAGGCTCGACCGATTTGGTTCATTTTTTTCTGGTTTTGTTCGTAATTGTCAGGACAAGGTTTGTACCAAAGAAAATTTTTAGAAAATCCACTGCAAAAGTCGGAAATCTGGATGGCATTTTTGTATGAAAATCTCGATGAAAGAAATGTGATGGTCGGTTTGATAGTTCTGCTGTCATATGCCTACATAAAAAAAAAAAAAAAAAAAAAAAAAAAAAAAAAAAAAAAAAAAAAAAAAAAAAAAAAAGACCTTCACTTTGACAGAACTGCTGTCGCATGTTTTCAAAACAAAAACAACAAATTCGCAATGAACTTAACATTTTGCGAAAAAGAATATAACTGAAAGTTATATTTCAGTGTGTTATCAGTGGTGATCGTCCCTTTTGTGTGTTGTGATTACTGAATCGATGTCGGTTGGTGGTAACTTGGTGTGTTGCAAACATTCAGTTGATTTCCAGAATGAAATTTTCACTCTGCAGCGGAGTGTGCGCTGATATGAAACTTCCTGGCAGATTAAAACCGTGTGCCAGACCGAGACTCGAACTCGGGACCTTTTCCTTTCGAGGAGAAGGGCTCTACCACCTTTTTTTTGATTTTTTTATCTCATTTTGTGCGTTGGTGTTCGTTGTATTTTTTCGTGTCGGACGTTCCATGATTCTTGTTCGAGTTCATCGTTCATTCATGAACTCTAGTTTTTTTTTTTTTCTTGTTATTACAGACAGCCGCTACTCCTCTGACCGAACACGCTGAGCTACCCAAGCACGGCTCACGCCCCGTCCTCACAGCTTACTTCCGCCAGTACCTCGTCTCCTATCTCGCAAACTTCACAGACACTCTCCTGCGAAACTTGCAGAACTAGCACTCCTGGAAGAAAGGATACTGCGGAGACATGGCATTGCCACAGCCTGGGGGATGTTTCCAGAATGAAATTTTCGCTCTGCAGCGGAGTGTGTGCTGATATTAAACTTCCTGGCAGATTAAAATTGTGAGCCGGACCGAGACAAGTGCTCTACCATCTGAGCTACCCAAGAACGACTCACACCCCCTCCCCACAGCTTTACTTCCGACAGTATCTCGTCTCATATCAGCGCACACTCCGCTGCAGAGTGAAGATTTCAGCCGCGCGGGATAGCCGCGCGGTCTTAGGGCGCCTTGTCACGGTCCGTGCGGCTCCCCCCGTCGGAGGTTCGAGTCCTCCCTCGGGCATGGGTGCGTGTGTTGTCCATAGCGTAAGTTAGTTGAAGTTAAGTAGTGTAGGCTTAGGGCACGATGACCTCAGCAGTTTGGTCCCGTAAGACCTTAACACAAATTTCCAAAAATTTCATTCTGGAAACATTCTCCAGGATGTTGCAAAGCCATCTCTCCGCAATATCCTTCCTTCCAAGAGTGCTAGCTGCAAGTTTCGCAGGAGACCTTCTGTGAAGTTTAGAAGGTAGGAGACGAGGTACTGGCGGAAGTAAAGCTGTGAGGAGGGGGCGTGAGTCGTGCTAGGATAGCTCAGATGGTGTGTCCCAGATGGAGCAGTGGTTAATGCAACTGTCTGGTAAGTAGGCGATCCCGGGTTCGAATCCCGGTTCACCACACATTTGCCGGCACTGTAGCTCAGCGTGTTTGGCCAGAGGGTTAGCTGCCCTCCGTAATAAAAGAACTGAGTTAATGGATCAGCGACGAACTTGAACAAGCGTCATTAGGCGTCCGCCCCGAATAAATACAATGACCAATAATGAACAAAGCGCGATAAAAAAAGAGATGGTAGAGCATTTGCCCGCGAAAGGCAAAGGTTCCGAGTTCGAGTCTCGGTCCGGCGCACAGTTTTTAATCTTCCAGGAAGTCTCATTCAGTTGATTTCATTTCGTGTTTTAGTTATTTATTTGAAAAAAAAAAAATGCCACTGGTTAGACGTCGAAATATCGGTCGGGGCATGTGCATCGCAAGCCATCTACATGATGAGACTGACGAAATACGTAGACCGCGTTTGGAATAAGGATTATACAATAAACACTTTCTGTTAAACGGGCAGCGAGAACGAACATGTTTAGCTGTGTTGTGAAAATTTGCGGTGTTGTTCTCCTTTTCGCAGTCATTTTTAACTGAAAACAGAAAATCTGTGTTTATGACTTACTTTATAATTCTGTCTCTTCGTAGATTAAAACCATGCGAAATACTGTCATTAAAGCTACTATCCTCACAGATCCAGCAGCTAGAAAGTTCTGTCTCATACCACGTGTACTAATAATTCCAGTAGATTTACTCACTGATTTCAATTTCTATTCTCAATCAAGGGTCCGTCTGCAATAACAATAAATAAGATCAGAGCGAGGGGGAGGAGCAGATGGACAGTGAAGGGTGGGGAGAGAAGAATAGACAGAGGAAGAGAAGGGAGATTATTAGGGTGTATACCCAATTCTCATACATATTTAACAATTGTGAAGCATTTCCGGGATCGCTAGTCTTATACAATTAAGAGCCAAAGAAACTGATACACCTGCCTAATATCATGAGGACCCCCGCGAGCACGAAGAAGTGCCGCAACACGACGTGGCATGGACTCGACTAAAGTCTGAAGCAGTGCTGAAAGAAATTGACACCATGAATCCTGCAGGGCTGTCCATAAATCCGTAAGAATACAAGGGGGTGGAGATATCTTCTCAACAGCATGTTGCAAGGCACCCCAGGTATGCTCAATAATGTTCATGTCTGGGGAGTCTGGTAGCCAGCGGAAGTGTTTAAACTCAGAAGAGTATTCCTGGAGCCACTCTGTAGCAATTCTGGAAGTGTGGGGTGTCGCACTGTCCTGCTGGAACTGTCCAAGTCCGTCGAAATGCACAATGGACATGAATGGATGCAGGTGATCAGACAGGATGCTTACGTACGTGTCACCTGTCAGAGTCATATCTAGACGTATCAGGGGTCGCATAACACCCCAACTGCACACGCCCCACACCATAACAGGGCTTCCACCAGCTTGAACAGTCCCCTGCTGACATGCAGGGTCCATGGATTCACGAGGTTGTCTCCATACCCGTACACGTCCATCCGCTCGATACAATTTCAAACGAGACTCGTCCGACCAGGGACAATGTTTCCAATCATCAACAGTCCAATGTCGGTGTTGACGGACCGAGGCGAGGCGTAAAGCTTTGTGTCGGGCAGTCATGAAGGATACACGAATGGGCCTTCGGCTCAGAAAGCCCACATCGATGATGTTCCGTTGAATGGTTCGCACACTGACACTTGTTGATGGCCCTGCATTAAAATCTGCAGCAATTTGCGGAAGGGTTGCACTTCTGTCACGCTGAACGATTCTCTTCAGTCGTCGTTGGTTCCGTTTTGCAGGATCTTTTTCCGTCCGCAGTGATGTCAGAGATCTGATGTTTAACCGCATTTCTGACGTTCACGATACACTCGTGAAATGATCGTACGGGAAAATCCCCACTTCATCGCTACCTCGGAGATGCTGCGTCCATCGCTCGTGCGCCGACTGTAACATCACGTTCAAACTCACTTAAATCTTGATAACCTGCCGTAGTAGCAGCAGTAACCGATCTAACAACTGCGCCAGACACTTGTCTTATTAAATAGGCGTTCCCGACCGCAGCGCCGTATTTTGCCTGTTTACATACCTCTCTATTTGAACATGCATGCTCTTCAGTGTGTAATCATTAGTAAAATGCTATCCCGGAACTCGGTACCAGTTACAGCGTAGGGGCATAAAAATTCGATTTTCAATATTTCGCGTAATTATTGACCGAATATAAAAGTTTAAAATGCTGTCAGAATCTACTCATTAAGAGGTATAATCTCATGTTAAAAGTGTAACACAATAAAACAAGTTACACAGTCAGAAACTGTGTTTGTCTTGCGGCAGCGTAACTGGCAGCGAGCAAATACACGGACTTCATTCGTCCAATATTTGAGAAAGAGAACACTTAAATACTTCCAGCAAAGTTTACACATAAATTCAAACCTTCGTGTAACTTCTTCTCGCTGGCACCCCCACAAAACAACGAAAGAAAAAAAATTATCGCTTAGTCATTTTCGCTTCTCGTGTAGCCAAACTTCAGAATTAGGCACGGCGTTTTAATTTATCACTTCTTGACTACTTCTATTCGCAGCACAGTTTGCAGACAGTATCCTTATACACCACTGAAAGTACCTGCAAAATTATATCACTGTACCACACGTGGTTCAGTGATATGACATCGGCAACACTGAGCTGCCTAGAAGACTTTAGCTTAAAATGGAGAGCAAATTATCCTGCTTTTCATAATGAGAGCACTTTAAACATAGTTTCAAACCTTTCCTAAACTTTTTCTCAAAAATGGCTCTGAGCACTATCGGACTCAACATCTTAGGTCATAAGTCCCCTAGAACTTAGAACTACTTAAACCTAACTAACCTAAGGACATCACACACACCCATGCCCGAGGCAGGATTCGAACCTGCGACCGTAGCAGTCCCGCGGTTCCGGACTGCAGCGCCACAACCGCTAGACCACCGCGGCCGGCAAAACTTTTTCTCGCTTTTATGCTTAAATGTAAATATTTAATACAGTAACTCATTTGTAATCAGACGTTTGAAGTTGTTTTATACGTGGCATTTCGACTCTTTAAAGAATCGGGGTTTACTGGTTAGAATCCTATTTGTAGTGAGTGTTCCTCCAAGTTGTATTTTATGTTGTGTAAAAGGTTGCTACAAGGACTTTATAAATTAGTCTGAAACAATGTGAGATGCTAATAAATATCATAAATTGATTATCTATGGGAACTCTTAATTAGTTCAGTATGAGACGAGTAAACGACGCTTGTAGCAGCATCAGTGAAGTCCCGTTGGGTCTTAGTAATTTTTGTTTACTTCGGAACAATATCGTTACTATGAACTTAACCTTTTGACCTCAGTTCAGCAAATGAATTTTCGCTTAAATCATTGTCGTTAGAAGCAGAACCCTAGTTCTTGCGTTATGAGAATGAGAAGCATACATTTACATCCTCTAGCGTCTAAAACAAGCTCAGGATGGATCCATCCCCACACTGTCAGCCTGCCTTCCTCCATTCTTTTGACTGACGCCTATTAGATAACAAGACAAGTTTTAACTTTTAAGATGTTCATTGGGACAAAGGCAAGAGTTGAATGATATATGACAGAAAACGCCACCCTTATCTTATTAAGATATTATTTCCAGACAGATCGTCCAACGATAGAGAGACTAATAACCAAACAGCTAACTGCCTTTAAAATCATAATCTGATCGATCGTGAATTTCATCCTAGCAGTTATTTGAACTGAAAAAAAAAGATATTTTCCATTTTGAAAAACTTACGGAGCAGTCATGTTTTGATAGCAGCATACATAATACATCAAAGAATGTCCTGGCAGTAAAACAATTGCTTTTTACTCAACAGTAAGATAAGAGGTCGATTGTGCGGGCAATGAGGGGATGAAGTCAGATATCTCGACGCAACACTGGCTTCTGAACTATAAATTCGTTCACCTGAGATCGTAAGTTCAATGATACTTTAATTTTGTACCAGTCCCGTCAAATATAGAAAAACAATATTGTCCTTGTAATGGTGATGGACGTGAATCGCAGAATTTCACGCAGAAGATCTGAAATCGGTGCTACAGTGACAGCAGCAAGTGAAATAATCCTGATTCTGACTTCACGTGGTTTGAGATGAATGCTCAGGTGGTTCCGTCAGCAAAGTCACAGACACTTTCCTTCCCCGCCCTTTTTTAAATGCTCTCGTACTGTGTCCCTATTGCAACAGATTGAGGGGAGGTATTGCTGAATATTGATGTTGAACTGACACAGAGATACCGAAGTGCAGAATTAACAATATAAATGAACATGTCAAATGCAACCCATTATCTCGTTTATCAGAAAACTGACACTCCTCTTCCCCTGTAATCTTCAAAATCCCTACATGAGGGATGTCCAATCTGCTGGTCGATTCCGTTTATGTTGAATAAAGTTAAATATTTTCGGTCTGAAACCCCCGCCCCTTGATGTTATTCTCTCGTTGGTCAATCCTGTTTTGTTTCTTCTTTCCTCGGCAGTTATTTTTAGTGTTAAGTATGTCATGAGACGTCCAAAAATCCTCGTCTTTTTCCAATGTGGGCCAAGTCTAAAAGTTTGGGCACCCCTGCTCTACATACAGGACAACGGCAGATACTCCGTTCCGTCAGTATGCCCTTTTCAGATCTGACACCTACTTGTTCGTCGTGAACTTACCTTAACATAATTCATTTACGCCTGTTTTTGCTACTCTTATTAAGCTTTTGGACAAAATACAGTTGAAGAACGGCATACGTATTTCTTTTAAAAAAAATCAGTTTCTCTCTTGCTACACAGGTTAAAAAATGGATAGTAATTCCTAATGTTCTTATTTTTATTAAAATATTTCACAGTCCAGGTACGTGAAATGTGAAGTTTGTTCTATTAATTTTTCGCTGATGATGGTATTATTCCTAGGTGGGTCGATCTCTTTGCAAGTTGTTTTTCTCTCTAATGTGGAAATACTCCAGCGTGACATAGTTCATTTGATGATTAATTCATAAGGTACATTCTCGTTTTATAAATAGCAATCTCATCAGCAACGAATAAGATTTTGCCTAAAAGTATGTTCAGTCAAGATTCAAACAACCACACCTAGAAAGGAGGGTAAAAGTAACATCTCGTATAAAAATGGAGGGTATTACAAGTGGAGCACTATCCTAACTGGAGAAGAACGGGAGAAGAATTCTCCATCGTTTTTTTAAAGGGACCATCCCAGTACCTGCCTGAAATGTTTGAGAGAAAAAACAGAAAAAATAACTTCGAATGCAAGAGCGGAGATTCAGATTCTTGTCGTCCTGAACAGCAGTCAACCCCCTATTCAGAATGTACCTACTACCTCAGTTCACAGCCGCAAATGCACTTATCTGCAGTGGGAGTTCGAACCCCAATATATATAGCAATGTTTACCTCCAACCTCGGTAACAGACCCGTAGGAACAGCGACGCACCTACCACGCAAGGTCCCAGAGAACCCGTGTTCAGCTGAGATGTGAGAATACTATAACTTTTCTTCTTTTTTGTTCTTTCTTTTGCTTGTACCGTTTTCCCCGCGGATACGCAGGGTCGGCATGGTTAATCGGATGTGGCAATGTTAGTTGAAAGGGTGGCCGAATGTCCTTCCTACCGCCACCCCGTACCCCCCCCCCCCCCCCCCCCCGGGTAGGAATTAGCGTACCTCCAACTGTTTGCGACTAGTGTAATCCATGGAATAGTGCGAAAGTGTTCAGATGTCTGCGAGCCGTGTAACTGAGGCGGGAGATGGGGGCAAGCCCTATGAACCGTAAATACAGTATCAAGGCTGGGAGACAGTCCTATAACTTGGGCTGAGTTTAGAAACAAGCCTACTTACTCTTTCTGGGATCAATAGGCCCTTAAGAGAATATACAGTCAGTAACATGGAGACGAAGCATTACTTCAGTATACCTTCAGACTCTTATTAAGATAGTAGAAGTCAGTAGCATGACTATAGACGAATGCTGGAGTACTTTCTTTAACAAAGCACAGAGCGAGATAAAGACTGAAGTTCTTGCCCGGTCACCGTAATTTAGGTTTTCCACGATTCTCTAAATAATTTAACGCAAATGCCGAAATGATTCATTAAACAGGGCACAGCAGCTTCTTTCTCCTTATCCTTGCTCACTTTAGCTAGCGCTACGTCTCTAGTGATCGCGACGAGATTTTGAGCTCTTAACTTTCAATCTTTTAATGAAGCAGCAGCCACATCCAAAGCTTGGGCTCATCTGAGTGTTGCGCTTCTACTGAAGAGACATAAAACACGAAAAAAAGTACCCAAAGGAAATAAATGAATATGTTTTTATACAATATTTGGTGCCCGCTCCCATCTTACTTCGGTCAAAATCTAAATTGCTGCATTGTGTACGAGGTTGCTTTACGTCTTCGTTTGCCGTATACCGCAATTGCACGTTTATGTTGCGTAGCGACGACTTCACATTTTCTCAGAGTTATTATAACTGCCTCACATAACACGTTGCCCTGATGCGCCGTAACTTTACAACTTCCGAAAAGAGAATGGACCGATGAAATGAATAAAAGAGATATCACTAAATTTTCTTTGTAGCTGTCGACCTTTTCGGCTGTTACGTAATTTACTGTTTGGCAATACAGAAGCAAGTCTTGAAACGATATGCGCGATTGGGAACGCTTTAATCACCTGCACGTTACACACGTGTGACGAAACCTCTCGGATAGCCGGAGTAGCATGGGGCAACACGGCAGACGAACAAGCAATGGCTACTGGTTTCTTGAGAAAAGATCATCCTTAACAATACTTTCACATCTTTGCTTCTTTAGAAAATCATCGCGCGTGCCAAATATTATGGATTTGTGTGTCTAGTAACAGTTTACTCTTTATTTCTGTTGAAATCTGACGCGATAATTATCCACCCAGCTTCCCCCCAATGCTGTTTCCAGCAGCCACTAAAAAACCTGCAAAACTGCGTCTTCGCTTCCCCAATCTTGTGCTTTACTTTTTAAATTTCTCGCTCTGGAAACACTGCAGCAATCAGCCATAATTACATCCCATGCACGATAAATAAAGCGTGTTTGACTAAAACCAGTGAACCATAGGTGTTAATTTCTAAGTGTCTCTAGAAATATCGTGTGGGCAAATCTGTCTCCTCCGCAGCAACACAATATAACGTAATTAGGAATACCAAAACTAACACATTCTGTTTTCGTCAGTGTAATCCTCCTCGCTACTACCAGCTATTTTTTGCCTCTAGAAACAAGTGAGTTAAAATGAAACAGTTAACGCTAAATAACGTATAATCGCTGAAGATGTCTCATTTTTTTCAGTGGCGTTACAAGTCATTTGCCGAGTTCGTATTCCGTTTATAGCATCGGTTCACGCGGGAGGCATTAATTGTTCGTTCAACTCGTGCTAACTAGCGAGAGACAACACAATGAACGGATGCTTCCGTACTCGTCAATGACAAAGTATACATCGATGAAAAAGGCACAAGGGATTGCACCGTAACTATACGCAGTAACTTCATACATAACAAATTTCTATCAGAAACAATGTAAGCGGCCTCTGAATATCGACAAACGTCCCTCTCGTGCCAGAGGAACCAAACAAATAATTCTAACAGTCAAGGGTATTTGATTTCGACGTAATATAAGAGGACATAATGTGCGGTTTCTTATCTCAAAAACTCAGGCACCTACATTGTAGAGCCGCGCGGGATTAGCCGAGCGGTCTCAGGCGTGGCAGTCATGGACTGTGCGGCTGGTCCCGGCGGAGGTTCGAGTCCTCCCTCGGTCATGGGTGTGTGTGTGTTTGTCCTTAGGATAACTTAGGTTAAGTAGTTTGTAAGCTTACGGACTGATGACCGTAGCAGTTAAGTCCCACAAGATTTCACACTCATTTGAACATGTTTTACATTGTAGACGTTTACTACATATTTAAATATAGCAAGCTCGAAACATTTATATTTGGGCAGTTGCACAAAATTACATTTTTATTTACTGTTACTAGTCAGAAGCCAGTCTACAATAATGCAACATTGGTAATTTCATAAAAGAACAATTAATTGTAATTAAGCCAGTCCTTCTCACTGTAACATTTGAACTACCGTTGTTTCCTTCTTGTTAAAACATTGAACTTCGTAATAGTCGTTTAACATAAATTTCACCCCACCTCTGCAAAATACATGGAGTGACAGGGTACGAAAGACAATGAGATATCCGTCTTAAAGAACCTTCGCTTTATATATCGACTGTTTTTCACACATTTATATTTGTGGTATATAAATTTTGAATAAGTCGAAAGTTGATCCTTTCACATAAGTCAACAATTTCTTTTTTGCTGTATCACCACACTACACAGATAAATGTTATTTAATTTATGACGAGAAATGTGCTTTTACCTCTAGATCCGATAGTACGCTCAGTGTGAGCTGTATTTTAGGCTTCACTGTCATGATTTTCAAAAGGCAGCGCAACAATGCAGCTCTTACAATCATCTGTTTTCATATACCAAGTCTGGCGTCGTTTTTCTGGCCAGTTGAGTTTACCTTTATACGAGTGGAGCTATAATATAAAATATATTGCCACATACTAACATAAAGTTTTGCCCATCCCATGGCTGGGGGAACCGATGACAAGTGCGCAAATGTGAATTACTTACTATTACTAGAAATTCAAATGTCTTTCGTGAAATCTAACAAAATTTCAGCAAACAGTATCTCAACACCAAGTACGTCACTGCTGTTTAAAGAGACAAATTGTTACTCGCAGTCGTATATTAAAAACACGCCAAAAAACCGCTCATGGAAACAGCGACGAAAATGCAATCGGGCCGGCATTTTTTTTTTTTTTTCGCCAATGCGCTATTCATAAAGAAACGCAACAGGCAACATTTCATAACTTACCGATTCTACAGTGATTCTGCAACGCATCTAAGTTATCCTCTCACACAGAGGACGCACATCTCTTCGAGCGCTGTTCGCCAATGCGCGAATAGTTCGTAAGGTGCACTGCCATTGATGTTCTCAAACACGGTTTAGGTAACTGTGGTCAGATGGCTCTGTCAACCCGCTTGCCGTGCCTTTTGCCTACCCTTCCTCGCAGAGCAGCTGCTCTCTGGCGGTCCGCCGCGAAACTAAACAAAAATCAATCTCCATCGTAAGCTGGGTGCGATGGCATTTTCGCCACTACCAAGAAGAAGTTCGTGTAATGGGTCTCAAATCATGCACCGGTGGTAGAACCTAAAATAAGCTGACAACTAAGTAATGGCAACAATTTCAGTACAGGTGTTCGAACAGAAGCAACTGAAAATCGCGTCTGAATATACTTTCGAGGAAACAACAATGAAAATTTAATTACAGTTGTTCCTTGATAGGTAGATGATGTAAACCTGATACGATAAAATTAGTTATATTCCTGGATTTTTTATATAAAGTTTCCAAGACTACACGAAATGGTGAATGTGAGTTGCAATCACCTGAACTTGTTTGCTAGTATTAAAACCAACCAACAGTACAGTAATTTTGGCTTCTGTGTGTCTTCAAAGTAACAAAATATAAGTGCACAACGTAAAACTGTCAAAGCCTAATTTCGGTGTGTTAGTTCACGGGTAGCTAACTTAAATGATGCTCTTGCACACGTTCACTCTCTTGGATTAGGAACCAAAATATAAAATCGCTTATGATTAGCATATAGTTCCTTAAGGTCACCAGTTCCTTCCAAGGACTCAGTCTCCGAGATGTAGGAAAGTCGGCCCGTTATTCCTCCTGTAAGCTTTTCTTGACAAAAGGCCTATGATGATCGACACCAAACATTTTCCTTTTCTTCGTGGAATCCTCGCCATTGTTTGGTCCGTTTCACTGTTTCCTTTCATCGCATTGCACCCGTATTACACGTTGCAATAATAATAATTCCATGCGATAAAAAATCATGATTATGACCATGAATATTCTCTTACGATAAAATGGATTTTCAGTATCAAAGAGTGCTATGAGATGAGAAATTTTGATCTAAACGGGTACGCCATTAGTCAACTGTAGTTAAAATCAGGCTATAGCAACCTTGTTCTTGTTACAGTACTGATTAACAGTTTAATTGCCCCTTTCACGGTGAATTAATCTCAGCGTTACCGATATCGATACTGAAAGTATCATCCACGGGACGGTGACCCCATTTATGAGACAAAAAAGAAGATATTAAGCTTTGTTTTGAATAGTAGCCTACACATGGGCGATTTGTATATAAGAAGTGTATTGTTATTTCTGGATGGTAAAAACAGCATGAAAACTTCTTTTTCAAAACGCAATAAGGCCGGCATTTAAAGAAGGCTAAACCGACTTTGTAAATGACATTTGATTTGCAATAGAATTACATCCCCTGAAGAGAGTAATGCTGCTAGTGATACTAGCATGAGAAACTAGCACGAAAGCGAAATAGCCGAGAAGTAAACCAGTAGACACTGAAATATGGCATCTGTATGGGGTTGACAGGCTCCCCAGCCTTATGGCAATGATGGATCATTTAGCTTAATACCCAAAATTGCCACTACATTTGAACCACTGCCTGGACCAACAGTGCACCAGAATCTGTTCTTACTGCAAGTGCACCAATTATACCAGCATGCCCCTATCACCAATGACATAATGTCAGTACTGTTCTGTATATATTAGTTTGTTTGCTTTTAAAGTCCTGCGTCTTATATTTACATTTATGACATGAACAACACATTGTAAACAATGACTAATGCAGTATGGTGGCTTAAACCATTTTAATCCTTCATCCGTGATGAGGGTTCAAGACAAAAACCAGTGGATGTCTGGGTTTAAAATAAAAACAGCTGATGGTTCAAATATCCATGTTGCACAATGACATAATGGTTGCTGCATAATGTACCAAAGAGTACAGTTTTCTTGAATAGCATATAAAACTACTATCAGTATGACCTGTCCACTTCAGTAACTTATTAACTGACAGGTGCAGCTGATGAGCCATGGTTACAGTGATGAAAGAGCAGCAGAAAAGTGAAGGAAAAATGGAAGATTATGGTTTAACATGCCATCAACAAAGAGATGGATGCGAGTGTGAATTGGGAAAGAAAATCGTTTGTGCTCTTTCAAAGGAACCAACCTGGTTTTAACTTAAGTGATTTAAGAAAATCAAAGAAAACCTACATTTATAATCATAAAACTTCATTTTCCTGTATGTAAGTCCAATGTCTTACCATTGAACCACATCACTTGACAGACAATAGAAAAATCATCCATGGATGTCTAGCCATTGATGTCATACAATTTAATAGCTCTCTATTGCAGCCACTCTTAAAACAAATCCTTTGTTGAAATCATCTTTTCATCCAAAGGTGTCAGACCTGGATGTTAATAACACGGAATCAGTATCTGAAGAAAAGTGAGGGGAGAAAGGGTAAAATGAAAAAAGAATATAGCTCTATATCCACATTCAAATGTTCTGAAAGTACATGGTAGAGATTACTTCCCATTGCATCACCTACTAGGGCTACTTCTCATTTCATTCGCATATCAATGTGGGATGAATGATTGCTTACATGTCTCAACGTGCACTGTAATTAGTCAGATCTTGTCTATCTGATCCATCTGGAAACAATATGTAGGGCATTGCAATATATTCCTAGATTCCTTACTTAAAGTTTTCACAATATTATTTATGTCTATTTTTGAGCTTTTGCCAGTTAAGGTTTTCCATCTTCATCAAGATACTTTCCCATGGGTCAAATAAACTAGTAATCAAACACGGTGCCCTTCTTTGTATACTTTCAGTTCCCCTGTTAGTCTTAGTTGGCACAGGTTCCACACACTTGAGCAGTATTCTGGGATTCTCTGCATGAGTATTTTGTAAAAAAATTCCTTTGTAGAATGATTTCATTTCTCCAGTAGCTTACCAATGAACTACAGTCTACCAGCTACTTAACTTGTGACTAAGCCTATGTGACTGTTTCATTTCATAGCCCTGCAAATGTTACATCCAGGTATTTGTGTAAGTTAATTGATTCCAGCTGCGACTAACTAATTAATTCCGAGTTGTTGTTTCCATTTTCTGCACAATATTTTGACGAATGACACAGCTGTCTTCTTTATGTACTGCCTGCACTACAACCAAACTGGGATCTGTTCTTGACTCACAGTACTATTTATAGCTGAGTTCGATTCCTGACGTCCATTGTGCTCTTTCATGCTCTTTTGTATTATGTAGAAAATGGAAACAACAACTTGGCTGACACTAGGATTAGGAATAAAGTTGATGCTCTAACAAGTCTTAAAGATATTCAATTGGATTCAGGTCAGATGCCTGGCCAGACCATTCCATTTCAGGAATGTCACTGTCCACAAAGCATTGCCTTGCAGATTCTGCTTTACAGCAGGGTGCATTGCCATGCTCATACACACATTTGTCACCTGTTTCTCTACTGTACATAGTACACAATGCTTATGGAAGGAAGGAAGTAAGACTAGGGTTTAAAATCTGTTGACATTGAGGTCACTAGAGATGCCGCAAAAGCTCAGAAAGTTTCAAGGACGGGGAAGGAAACTGGCCATGCCCTTCCAAAGGAACCATTCCGGCATTAGCCTGGAGCGATTTAGGGAAATCGTGGAAAACTTAATCTAGATGGCCAGATGCATATCAGTGCTGTAAAATGTGTTCATATAATTCTGCATTTAGTGTTTTCTTACGTGCTGTAAGGGGAGTAGTCCCTAACCATGAAAAGCACCCCCATACCATATCACTGCCTTTCTGCACTTCACTACTGGCACTACACATGATAGCAACTAACGTTCTTCTTCCATCAGATTGCCACAGCTGTAGCATGCTTCATCACTCCATATCACTTGTTTCTAGTCATCCAGTATCCAGAGAAATTGCTCTTTAAACTACCTCAAGTGTAGCTTAGTAATCACTGTGAAAATGAGTGGCTCATGGAAAGCTTCGATCATTGTACTCCATTCTTTTTAACTTCCTGTGGTTGTGCCACTTAGGAACTCATGAGCCATGTCTTTTCCCAATTTCATGCAATGTTATACAATCACCCTCCACAGTGCTGGACACTCCCTGTTCATGAGTATATGAGGTTTGCCTGGTTGTAGGTATTTCAATAGGCTATCGAAGCTGAAAGGTACTACACTGAAAGGACTAAGAAGCTTCTAGATTTTATGAACTCAGGCGAAGGGTAGGTTATTTTTGAACCATGGCCATCCCTTGTCATTATAAAGTTTGACACTAAAATAACATTTAGTAACTAAAATAACATTTAGTAACAGTACAACTGTCATTTGGCGTATCAAATAATTTGTGTACTTTACGTAACTTACCCCGTTTTGATGAGTCATATATTTCAGTGATTGGTTAACCAAACATTTCTGGTTTCTTGAGTGTGACTGCGATTTCAGACTCTGTGAGGGACTTTTTTCTAGTGCTGTCTAAAAAATCTCTATAAATGTCTCACTGTGATAACCTTTGACATACTCTTACCTCTCAAATGATTTTATCAATCTGAGGGATTATTTGAGTACATGCATAGTATAAACCCTTATTTGGAGTAGAGTCTTATAATCATCATCATCATCATTATCAGCCATTTGACAACCCATGATGCTTAATGCCCTCTCCTTACGCTTTTCAGTAAAAAAAAAAAAAAACATTAATTTTTGCTTCTGCCTAAATTTCAAAGTCATCAGCCTACCAACAATTAGGTTGTTGTCAAGGATTAATGTTTTTCAGATAGTAGTATCAGTTCAGTCAATTTATAACATGACGAGCAATGATTCTATTTAACTTCCCTGCAGCACATGATATATTACTTCAGTGTCAGTGTATGATTCTCCACCTAGCAAAACATGGTGCTTTTCAGTGTAGTTACACTCCCCATTAGATACCCCATAGGAATGTACTTAATTTAGAAATGGCCGAAACGGTACTGAATCACAAGTCCAGAAGCCCAGAATGAATCTAGTTTCATCTACTCAGAGCACTGAGGAAACTGCGTATAGAGACAGATTTTCACATGATTAAAACATTTGGAACATGTTCTGATTCTTACAGAGAAAGTAATTATGTTCGAGCCAGATCATAATTTTTGAACTCAGATTATGTTCTAGGATTCTGCTACAAAAAGATGCAAGTATTTCCTTCATCCATTAACCATTCATTAACTTTGCTGTATGTAGCTGCCTACCTACATTTAATTTTTGAATAGTCATAATTACATTTTCCACTGCAGTTGGAAAGTTATGGACCTGGTTGTACTACTCCAAGTCTTCAGTAACCTTGGATTTTTTGACATCTCATTTACTGAAATAGTTCAATAATGAACATGATACCACTGATTTACACTTAAGATTGCTTTGCATTAATAGTGTCAAAACACATTCCTTTTTTATTTTATTTATTTATTTATATAGTGTTACACAGATACAGATAGAAAGCGAGTAGCAAGGATATGGAATGTGTCAAATTGTATATAGTGTAGATAAACTTACATAAATACAATAAAAGATACAGTGTAAATAAAATATCAAGTTAAGAATGTAGATGCAAGTAACAGAAAGTTGTCTTATACTGAAGAATTTTTTGATGATGATCACCTCATTCTATCAAACATCTTTTCATGTTGTCGAAAAAAGTAATTTCTAATCCTTGTTTGATCAGTCAACTTTCTTCTGCAGCAATATTATCAATAAACTATGTTAGCTACTACACTGAATAACCTCTAGACAGTGGCAATTTCCTAAGTACACATTTCCGTATTGAATATGGCACCCGTGTTCCTACAAACAATAGTTCTTTACAAATCACCATATATAATATTAATTATAAATAGTTCTCAGATTGAGTCACTGAAGCTTTATGATTCAAATGGCTCTGAGCACTATGGGACTTAACATCTGAGGTCATCAGTCCCCCTGAACTTAGGACTACTTAAACCTAACTAACCTAAGGACATCACACACATCCATGCCCGAGGTAGGATTCGAACCTGCGACCGTAGCGGTCGCGTGGTTCCAGACTGAAGCACCTAGAACCGCTCGGCCACTCCGAGTGGCCCGAAGCTTTGTAAATGCATTTCATGCGTAGATATTACTATGTTGATTACTAAAGACGTCCTGTTTGAAGAACTATGAGAAAAACATTTACACTGATGTTGAATGGCATACAGATGTTAACATTTCAATTATTAGGTGCCAACTGCCAAATTTATTGTCTGGTGGTTTTATATAATGACAAGTGGATGAATATATAGAGAAGTCAGTAAAAACATTTGGTTCGTAAAAATGACAATGTCAAAATTAGTAGGAATGATATTACAGAGAACCAGGTAATAATTTGGTTTATCAGTGTGATAGGTGACTGGAAAATTAATAAAGTTATATGGACTATTTTGTTAAACATGTATACCTCTGCAGGGATTTGTCAAGTTTCATGTAAATTCCACAAGTGCATAGTTTTCCTAATTTGCTTAATCTTTTAATTAACACACTATTTCAATAATAAAATTATTTATGAATCAGAAAAACATGAGCAACAAAATTATGACATCAGTTCTTGGAAGCAAACAAGGTTAAAGGCTCAAATATCTAAAGCACTTTCTGGATGGTGGAACATTTAATAACTAATATCTTTTTAGTTACTAGTAATAACTTTTCAGAAAAAGTAAAATGTTTACTGGGAAGAGGGAAATTGGAGCCTTCAAAAGAGCTAAGTCACTATGTATATAAACTGTCATTAGCTCACAACAGTTTTATAATCACATGAAAAGTGAACTTTGTAAATTACAGCTACTTTTTAAAGGAAAATGTATGAAAAATTAACTTTACCCTTGGAATCAGCATAACTCAAGTATGGTAGGCTACTGAGTAATGATGTTCAATGATTTATCACCTTGTGGCAGCGATAGTTCGTATCGACCATGAAACTTAATACCTGTGAACTCTAAGGGCTCTGTCGAGCCTCCATCTTAACTTTACTTTAGTCAGTTCTTTTTTATACTTCATTCTGTACGGGTGTAGTGTCAAGTGTAAATATATACGAGCTACAACATATATGAGAATCATTTTCTTTATCCTGATTACCGAGCCCGTTCCCATAACCTAGAAAAGAATTTTGATTACAGGAATAGAAAAAAAAATACTAAGGAGTAGACTTGTAGGAAATGAAGTTATTCCACACACACAAATTACATAGATCACATAATTTGCACTTATTAGTACTTAAAAGCATCAATTATATTTATATCTTTTGAAACCAGACATTTAAAAAACACATACAAACAAGCGTACCACATTATGGGACTTTCTTTCAAACCATATCATGCCTTAAATAACTTACAAACTATCTGTTTCATTCCATTTAGAAGTGCAATTTGTACATAGATTTGGTCTACAGTTAAGCCCTTTTGACAACAGTATGACAACAAAAGTTTCAAGGTTTTCATCACATTTTGGAGACCCAGGGAATATATCTACATGTGCAATATGCAATGATTTGAGTGCAATAATGTGGTCCCATGGCACACCTATGGGTGTCCATAAGGCAGAAGTGGCTGTGAATAAATAAATATTATAAGGATTTATACTCCACAAAATAGCTTCTCTGTGGCATTGACCGGTGGCAGGTAGAGTGGCATGTGTGGGGGGAATTGCTGACTCGTCTGACTCAGTAGGTGTCTATGCTGCTTGTTGTGATCAGGGAGCAGCAATGAACAGGATGCCAGCCAGAAGATCTGCAGGCATTGCCCATCCAACCGGGACACTAACAGCTTGGTGAACCTTTCCACCAAGGCACTCTCATTGATGTTGTTGTTTATGCCCTGATCTGTGGTAAACAACCCTGCATGGGATGACAGTAACCATGCAGACATATGCCCTGGCCTCCCAACAAGAGACGCCCACAACACCAGTAGGTGCTCACAGGTGCAGCCAGAAGGCATCTCTTCCAGAATGTGTGACGCAGGAACTCACCCTCGATTACTAACACCCCCCCCCCCCCCCCCCAGTGGATTGTGGGTCAAAGCTGCTCAGTCCTTATGTTAGTAGCATCAAGGGTGGCAGTAACAGCAATCCGTGGCAGTGGAGTGCATCAGGCTGGCTGGGTAGTATATTGTAGCTGAAATCATCAAACAAATGATAAGTGGCACATCATGGAATATCTTCAATGCACATTCAATGTTAACTTACAAAACTATACTGTTAACTCATGCCTATGATGTTACCAAGTCATGCCAATGAACAAATTTGGTGCCTTTTCTAGGCTTTTTAGTGCTCTATGTTGTATTGCGCCATCCCGACTGTTGCATTCAGATCTTCAGCTTAGCACCTTCTGCTAGACTGTCTGGATGTTGTCGAGGCACTCTTGCATGTGTGTCACGCAATTTTACTTCAGCTTATGGTGCTGGCATAATTATGTTATAGTGTGGTCATTCTGTTGCAGTTGCATTCTGCACCCTCTGCTCAAGTGTTGTGTGGCAATGCCCCAGTTGTGTGTGTGGCTATTACAGCACTGGCTTTCCTTCCTGGTTTACACTGTATTCCTGAATGTCTTAGCTCAGCTTTGTGCTTGCTGGGAAAAACTTGGAAAAATTGTAGGTTCATCCAGAATTCCATACTGTGGTGTAACATTCCCCTTCACTTCAAAAAATTCAGCCAAAGTATTTCTCAGGCTACTTCTGAAACAATCCCATTACACATACAGGGTGTGGCAACCAAACCTGCATTTATTGTTTGTGCGTGGGAGTGTTGGCAGTAGTGGGGGGTGAACAACCAAGGTCACCACTGCGTTCCCCAACACAAAGCATTTCAGTAGCCATGGAGCAGTGGACTAAGCAACAACGCTCATTTGCAGTGAAAGCATTCTACCAAAGCCGCTCAGCGTAATTTCCAAATTAATCATAATAGGCTGGTGCCTTCAGTTAACTCAATAAAAACCTGGGTCAAAAACTTTGAAAATGTTGGTGAAACAACAAGGAAAAGAGGGGGCAGAGCGAAGTCAGTGTGTACTCCCAAGAATGTGGAATGTGTAAGAATTGTTGTAGAAAGAAGCCCCCAGATCAGTGCATAGACAGAGTGTTGCACTTGGAACTTCTGACAGGACTGTCAAAAGGATTTTGAGGTTAGACTTACATCACCACCCACACAAAATCCTTTGAATAATAACGGCTTTGTGTTCCGACAGTATTTCTGTGAAAATCTTTTGCAAATGATTGAAGAAAATGAGGAGCTTGTTCACAATCTCTGGATGAGAGACGAGGCAAATTTTCACCTCAATGAATATGTGAACAAACAGAACTTTAGATATGTGATTGATCACATGCCTCACCAAATCCATGAAAAACTCCTGCACTCAACCTAGGTAACAGTTTGGTGTGCAATGTCCTCATTGGGAATAATAGGCCCTCATTTTTATTTGAGAATGAAAGAGGGCAATCTGTTACAATGAATGCTGAGCACTATTCAACAGAGTTAGGGACATTCTTCATACCTCAGCTTCATCAATATGTAGTGAATAATGAAACATTATTTCAACAAGATGGAGCAACAAGTCACACAGCCCATGTGAGCATTAATGTTCTCAATGAAGTTTTTCCTAACCGGGTGATTCCCAAGAATGGAGCGACTGCTTGTCCCCCCCCCACCCCATTCACCCAACCTTAGAGCTTGATGCGATTTTTTTCTTGTGGGGTTACAGTAAGAGTAAAGCGTACATAGAAAGTCCTCACAATGGTAGTGATCTCAAAGCAAGAATCTGGCTGGAAATCGAGAGAATGCCTCAGGGTATGCTCCGTCATGTGATAGACAGTTTCGTAAATCACCTACAAGAATGCCGTGATTGATTAGGATGCCATCTTGCTGATGTTAGTTTCAAACAATGAAAAAAATGTGTTGATGTTTCTTAAATGCTTTTAAACGTAGAATAATATTGTATGAATAAAATTTTGATACTTGCATCTGTGTTTATTTTACACTCATTTAAAAAATGCAATTTGACTGCTGCGCCACATATTTTCCATTTACAATTATATAGTGTACAGGTTTTATTATTTAAATGCTCATGAGAGCTGAATCACTAGGTTCTTGTTTTGCTTGTTAATCCTATGACACTACTCATCATGTTCGGTTCATTGAACTCCTCTAGCTTAATTCTACACTATCTCTGTTTACTTCTTATATGCTAATACAAATTCACAGTTTCATTACATTACACACTCTGATCCTTATTTATAATAGTAAGCCATTCCACAGGTATCTGATGTATAGCAAAAATAGAGTTCATGAACTTCTAATAGAACCATGACAACGCTGGTAGTTGTAATGCTTATAGTCATGATGTTATAAGATTGTTTATCTCAGTATTGCTGGATATGCTGGAACGTATGTTCCACAGAAATTTTTCCTCTCTGGGATGATGTAAGTTCATCCAATGGGTGTAATAGCCTGGGGTTCAAGGCGTTATTTAGGAAAGTGAGGTTTTGCACTGGAAACACTTCTGATGGTTTTTCCAGTCAGCACAACACAGGGTGTGATAACTTGATTGTAGTCTACCGGTAATTGTATCCAGAAGGTGAAACTGTGCCACTGCTTACCTATGAACAACTGCACTTCACATGCCTGTGATTTAGTCAGTACCACTCTGGCTGAAAAAATTGTAATGCTTGTTATGAATTGTATTTAGTACTCCTCCCCTGATGAAGTGTAGCAACACCAGGATTGTGACAATCCTCCCGGATGTCCATGTTGGTATGCCACCCATGAGAAAGGAATATTTGTCAGCCCCACCCACTTCCAAAAATGTGTCCAAACAAGGGGGCAAAAAACTATAAACACAGTCCCTACCCTGCTCATCAACAAAAAATGGAAAGAAAAACTTCCAAAACCCATAATACAAATCACAAAATAAAGGCAACAATTGTAAACAATGACCACAGAAACAGCATAAAAACTTAATTACAAACTACTTATCCCATGATCTGTGTGTGTAAAGCACTCTTTGTGTATTGTGATCATCATTAGGTAATTGTTTCCTGACTGTTGTTTCCTAACTTTCTTAGACGTTTTCTGTGGCACTGGTGCAGCTGATGGGACTTGTAACAATGCATCCAAAACTCCTTTGATTGGCTTGACCGTACTCACATGAACAATAGACATTTTCATTAGTAATTGTAACTTAACATTTACTCATGAAGTCATTTCAATAACTTGGTAAGAACCATGGCAGTTTGATGAAAACCTCTTAGATCTACCTTTAGACACACATAGATTTCTTAGTGTACGTTTACACTGCCTGCGATGCGATGCGACGCGACGTGATGCGAGGCATAATGGCCAAAGCGATGCAATGCGATGGAGCGTTCACATTGCACAAGATACAGCGCGCGCGATCTGGCCAGCAATTGAGCAGTCTCGGCACGATGTCGTGTTTCCTCGACCCAGTAAATTCTTTTTTATTAGAAAACAGTGCTCTGAGAATTAAATGCAGTCATGAATGGGTGCATGAAATCAACAAGGAGAGGAGGGCTTTAGGAGAATTTCATCATTTGTGCAGTGACTTGAGAAAAGATAAGGATAAATTTTGGAGTTATTTCAGAATGAGTACAGAGACATTTGATTATATAGTGTCGTCTGTTTCAAATAGATTATAGAAGCAAAACACAAATTTCAGAATGGCTATTACCCCTGAAGAGAAAGTTATGATCACCATCAGGTAAGTACAATATTAAGTTTACAGCAATCATTTTATTATGAAAAATTTACAAATTGTGATAGATTCAAACTTTCTTTTAATAAATTTTGACATAGTTGACAATGAGAAGTAAAATACATCACAGTTCACTCACTTAAGTATCAAAGTTTTCAGAATCTTGGTGGCTTGAAATAACAATGTCGTCAGGTTGAATTTCAGAAATGACTATTTCATTTTGTGGATTTCCATCAATTAAGATTTCAACTGAATTTTCAGGTGCATAGGGTGACATCAACGAATGTGCAGTGAAAGTGGTTGATTGTTCCAATTCTTCCAAAAGAACCTGCTGAATTTTTATCCTGGCTCTCAACTGAGCTGCTGGTGATAGTTTTTGCATTGCTGGTAGCAAACTCACTACAAAATGATAGCTGTCATCTTGCGTTTCTGATTTCGACATTTGTTACTCAATTAGCTTCAACTTCTGCTTCTCTATATTTAGCAACTCAGAGTTTGTCGATTTCTTGGATCTCTTGTTTTGGTTTGTGTGTTGGGTGGGTGAGGGAGGAGGCATCGAAACGCTACCCTCTGAACTTACAGACAGTCTTGAAGACCTGGCCTGGTTGGTTCCATCAGGTGAAACACTCTCTCTCTCTGTAACAGCTGGTGAAAACGGTACATCGTCGTGTTGCAATGCTGTTCTTTTACTGTGATGAACGTTAGTCTTCGTCTTCCGTGGCGTCATTATGTCAATCAGGAAGGTCATTAGCTCGTACCACGGCCAATTGGATTGGAAAGGCGGCATGCCACCTTCGTCCCCTGAACGTTCAGCACGAGTTTTTTTGAGTTAAGAGCGGAAAGTGTCGCGTAGGTTCTTCCATTTATTCTTCAGTACCTCGCCTGAAAATATAGACGTGAAATTCCAAAATGACAGAGCAAACAGTAGTGCTTCAAGAAGAGTGAGGAGTGCCAGAGAGGCCTTCAAAAACTATGTCAACAGTCATTAACGTAAATATATTTCATGTCGAAATTATCAAATACTGTAACTATTGTGAACGTCATTTCATTATCAGAATACTGTAATAGTATCTATACACAATTAAAATTAGAAAATAAACGAAGTTGTTTGTGTTACTTATTTCTTGGAGTCTTGTAGCTATTTATTTTACTTTTTTGTACTTACTGTCTGTTCCACAATCTTCAGCTATTTCATTCCATGCTTGACGAACAAAATCCATATTGTGGTAATATTTATTTTTCTGGTCTCACAACACGGGGCGTTTCCGCACACTGTTAATTAGTGTTTCGATGTCCATTGCAAGCAAGCAATTATTTCAGACGCAAGCGCAAACAAGCAATCGCTCCAAACGCTCGCGCAAAACGCATACTCGGTTGCGACTACAGCGAAGTCATCGCATCGCACCGCATCACATCGCTTGGCCCAGCCTGCAGTCTGAACGGGCACCGCTCTGTTGCCACTGTTAAACCAAGCCTGCCCATTGTCACGCGGTTTCAGCGCGTCATCGCTCCGCTCGGCTCGGCTCGGCATCGCATCGCGGGCACTGTAAATTTAGCATTACTAGTACCCACTTACCAGTTCTATACTGTGGTAGTTTTCCTACACTTTGCCCCATCTGTTCCTAACACTCTAATTCTTTCACATTGGCTCATTTCACTTTTTGCCCAATTTTACATTTATCTTTCACAAATTCCTTCACTGACTCACTATTAGCTCTAATTTTAGACTTTATCACATTGAAAGGAGATGGCATCTTTCTGCTGTACTCCACCTCATATTGTGAAAAGCTATTATGTACTTTGGAGTTGCAAGGTATGACTACGAACTCAAGGTACGAATCACAGTCATTGTGTTGGCTGTTTACATAGTGGCTTAATATTTTAGAAATAGTTCTATGTACCCTCTCTGTTCACCCATTTGCTGCAGATGAAAGTTTGTACCTTTATCTGTAATTAAGGTATTTGGTATGCCAAGCTTGAGAAGCCAATCATCTGCCTTCACTTTTGCTACTGTGTTAGTTTGTTGATCACTGTTATGAACTGTGGAAAATGGTCTATTAACATCAGTATATCTATTCCCTGCTGGTGTTCTATTAAAATGGTCCTAAAATGTCCAGCCCAATTATTCTGAAACGCTTACATCCCTCCGGCAAACTTTTTAACTTCTGCTGATGTTGTTGTTCCTGTTTTTTATTTCTACACTACCGTCCTTTATGTCTGACTGACCCACACTTGTAGCACTCTGGCTGCCAACGCTGCTTCTGCAATTGGCTCATATGTTCACATCTGTAACATTTTATTTCAGAGGTGAAGACCTGACAGTTGCTATGTCCTTTATAGTGATATCAGTTTCCTCTAAACGTGTTGTGATTCTAATACCTGCAGCCAGATCAGGAAGATTCTCCATTCTGATTGATGTGACATATCTGTGGGAACATACAATAAAAGGACATCAAGAGCCCTATTATCAGCCTCGCACAGGATGACCCTGTCAGCCTCAGGACTCTGCATCAGCTCATCTATTTGTGTATTAACCTTCCAGATTCTATCTGAGAAGGGCTCCACCTATTCATTATTCTTCTAAGCGAAGCTACTAAGTTTTTCCCTGAAGCATCTTATGCTACTCTGTTTTCAGCAGCACTGGTGCAGGCCATTAGCTTACTGCTCGAATGTTTGTGCCTTATAATCGTTTCATGAGTCATACCATATTTTTTAGCCATGCCTATTAACTGTAAATTAGCCACACATAGACGTGCTTCATCTGCCCAATTACTCAACATGGCAGTAGGTACAACACTGTTAACAAACACAGTTACGTCCTCCACTGTATCCCTGGAAAAATGTGTTATCAAATTGGCTGCTAATGGATCTGCTAAAAGAGGGAGTACACTCAACATTGGTTTTGCTTCCCCTGATCCTGACTGTATCTTCTGTTAAATGGCTTGCAATACTTCCACTTCCCTATGTAACTCCTCAATGTATTATTTCTGCTGAGAATTAATGGGCAGTAACCTGGTTATCCATTCCAATAAACTGGCAACATTCTAACCCATAGCAGTTGCACGTGTGTGTGGCATTTTGTGTAGTCTACAATTCCCATTACAACAAAAGAAAAGAAAATGGAAAAGCTGCACTTACAATAAATAACAAAAAATAAACTAGATTAGTGTTATGGTTTATCATGGCCACTGGGACTCGCAACAGCCCTACACCGAATGACCAAATTGTTTACATAGGACACATGTTGCAGCCACTGCCTTAGTTCATGGCAACTGGTGCCCTGACGCATTACATAATTTACACTTCATTGGGGCTAAATGTGTTCTCCTACGATTCCCTTTCAACTGTGGCAAGTCTGCAGGCTCCTGCAGCATAACAAAGGAAGCCCTAATTTATGGTGCACATCACTATGCCCTACCGTAGCCACAAAAAAATGAACAAAACAAAAGGCCAACAGAAAAATGTTCATTCACCACACTGCATCATGTTGGATTGCAAGTTCTGATGAGCAGTGATGACTGGTACAGCGAATGTGGCTCCTCTGTCACAAAGTCCTTAGATGACAGCCAATTCTGGCACAGTTGTGGAGATCGAGGGAACCGTGTGCAGGATGCGAAGATTGGAATGTTGTCCGATGGGATGCCCAAGGGCATCAGTAAGGCAGTGTTGGATCTAAATACATTCATTGTCAGGATTTATACAATCCAAAACAGCTTCTCCATGGCACTGATCGGCAGTGGGCAGTGGGGTGTACATGGCTGGAAGTTGCTATCTCACCTGGCTCAGCAATCAACATTGCTTGGTGTGGTCAGGGGCTGCACGTTCAGTGGAGATGCTGTTGTGCAAGATCCCAGCATGGAGGTCTGCAGGTGTTGCGCATCCAACCAAGACACTAACAGCTTGAGAAACACTTGCACCAAAGTGCTCTCGTACTCATCATAGTATAAGTCCTGGTCAGTGGCCAACAGCTCCACATGGGGTGAAGGTAGCTGTGCACAAGTATGCCCTGGACTCCCACTAAGAGATGTCCAAGACACTGGTAGCTGCTCACACAGGTACAAACAGGGGGTATCCTGTGAGGTGTCAGGTCGGCAGCTCATGGGTTATCCTTGATTGACCCCCAGTGGATTGTTAGTTGAAGGCGCTCAACTCTTCACATTACTGGTAGCTTGGATGACAGAAATGGCAATCCATGACAGTGGAGTGCATCAGGCTGTTTTGTCTATCAACCTGCCAGCGCTTTTATATATATAAACACCAAACGAAAGCGCTGGCAGGTTGATAGACACACAAACAAACACAAACATACACACAAAATTCAAGCTTTCGCAACCCACGGTTGCTTCATCAGGAAAGAGGGAAGGAGAGGGAAAGACGAAAGGATGTGGGTTTTAAGGGAGTGGAAAGACCCACCTTGGGGGAAAAAAGGGACGAACCACACACACACACACACACACACACACACACACACATGTAAAGGCAAAGAGTTTGGGCAGAGATGTCAATCGAGGTGGAAGTACAGAGGCAAAGATGTTATTGAATGACAGGTGAGGTATGAGCGCCAGCAACTTGAAATTAGTGGAGGTTGAGGCCTGGTGGGTAACGAGAAGAGAGGATATATTGAAGGGCAAGTTCCCATCTCCGGAGTTCTGACAGGTTGGTGTCAGTGGGAAGTATCCAGATAACCCGGATGGTGTAACACTGTGCCAAGATGTGCTGGCCGTGCACCAAGGCATGTTTAGCCACAGGGTGATCCTCATTACCAACAAACACTGTCTGCCTGTGTCCATTCATGCGAATGGACAGTTTGTTGCTGGTCATTCCCACATAGAAAGCTTCACAGTGTAGGCAGGTCAGTTGGTAAATCATGTGGGTGCTTTCACACGTGGCTCTGCCTTTGATTGTGTACACCTTCCGGGTTACAGGACTGGGTTAGGTGGTGGTGGGAGGGTGCATGGGACAGGTTTTACACCGGGGGCGGTTACAAGGGTAGGAGCCAGAGGGTAGGGAAGGTGGTTTGGGGATTTCATAGGGATGAACTAAGAGGTTACGAAGGTTAGGTGGATGGCGGAAAGACACTCTTGGTGGAGTGGGGAGGATTTCATGAAGGATAGATCTCATTTCAGGGCAGGATTTGAGGAAGTCGTATCCCTGCTGGAGAGCCACATTCAGAGTCTGATCCAGTCCCGGAAACTATCCTGTCACAATTGGGGCACTTTTGGGGTTCTTCTGTGGGAGGTTCTGGGTTTGAGGGGATGAGGAAGTGGCTATGGTAATTTACTTATGTACCAGGTCAGGAGGGTAGTTGCAGGATGCGAAAGCTGTTTTCAATTCACAAACCCAATCATCCCGGCCGTCCCATTGTAGCTGGTTACCAAGCCCCCACAGAACATATCTCTGCCTACGTAGATCAACACCTTCAACCCATTACATGCAGTCTCCCATCCTTCATCAAAGACACCAACCACTTTCTCGAACGCCTGGAATCCTTACCCAATCTGTTACCCCCGGAAACCATACTTGTAACCATTGATGCCACTTCCTTATACACAAATATTCCACACGTCCAGGGCCTCGCTGCGATGGAGCACTTCCTTTCAGGCCGATCACCTGCCACCTTACCTAAAACCTCTTTCCTCATTACCTTAGCCAGCTTCATCCTGACCCACAACTTCTTCACATTCGAAGGCCAGAGATACCAATAATTAAAGGGAACAGCCATGGGTACCAAGATGGCCCCCTCGTACGCCAACCTATTTATGGGTCGCTTAGAGGAAGCCTTCTTGGTTACCCAGGCCTGCCAACCCAAAGTTTGGTACAGATTTATTGATGACATCTTCATGATCTGGACTCACAGTGAAGAAGAACTCCAGAATTTCCTCTCCAACCTCAACTCCTTTGGTTCCATCAGATTCACCTGGTCCTACTCCAGATCCCATGCCACTTTCCTTGACGTTGACCTCCATCTGTCTAATGGCCAGCTTCACACGTCCGTCCACATCAAACCCACCAACAAGCAACAGTACCTCCATTATGACAGCTGCCACCCATTCCACATCAAACGGTCCCTTCCCTACAGCCTAGGTCTTCGTGGCAAACGAATCTGCTCCAGTCCGGAATCCCTGAACCATTACACCAACAACCTGAAAACAGCTTTCGCATCCCGCAACTACCCTCCCGACCTGGTACAGAAGCAAATTACCAGAGCCACTTCCTCATCCCCTCAAACCCAGAACCTCCCACAGAAGAACCCCAAAAGTGCCCTTGCCCCACTTGTGACAGGATACTTTCTGGGACTGGATCAGACTCTGAATGTGGCTTTCCAGCAGGGCAGGGATTTGATTTCCTCAAATCCTGCCCTGAAGTGAGATCCATCCTTCATGAAATCCTCCCCACTCCACCAAGAGTGTCTTTCCGCCGTCCACCTAACCTTTGTAACCTCTTAGTTCATCCCTATGAAATCCCCAAACCACCTTCCCTACCCTCTGGCTCCTACCCTTGTAACTGCCCCCGGTGTAAAACCTATCCCATGCACCCTCCCACCACCACCTAACCCAGTCCTGTAACCCGGAAGGTGTACACAATCAAAGGCAGAGCCACGTGTGAAAGCACCCACATGATTTACCAACTGACCTGCCTACACTGTGAAGCTTTCTATGTGGGAATGACCAGCAACAAACTGTCCATTCACATGAACGGACACAGGCAGACAGTGTTTGTTGGTAATGAGGATCGCCCTGTGGCTAAACATGCCTTGGTGCACGGCCAGCACATCTTGGCACAGTGTTACACCATCCGGGTTATCTGGATACTTCCCACTGACACCAACCTGTCAGAACTCCGGAGATGGGAACTTGCCCTTCGATATATCCTCTCTTCTCGTTACCCACCAGGCCTCAACCTCCACTAATTTCAAGTTGCTGCCGCTCATACCTCACCTGTCATTCAATAACATCTTTGCCTCTGTACTTCCGCCTCGACTGACATCTCTGCCCAAACTCTTTGCCTTTACATATGTCTGTGTATGTGTGTGTGTGTGTACCTGTCCCTTTTTTCCCCCAAGGTGGGTCTTTCCCAGGATTGGAATGTCTCCTCACCCTCTCCCTTAAAACCCACATCCTTTCGTCTTTTCCTCTCCTTCCCTCTTTCCTGATGAAGCAACCATGGGTTGCGAAAGCTTGAATTTTGTGTGTATGTTTGTGTGTCTATCAACCTGCCAGCACTTTCGTTTGGTAAGTCACATCATCTTTGTTTTTAGATATATTTTTCCCAAGTGGAATGTTTCCCTCTATTATACATATATGTTCACCCAGAATTCCATTCCATGCAACAATAGCAACTGGTGAATAAATACCATCCACAATTTCCTTTTGTTGAAATTTGGGAGGACGACGGTTCAAACCTGTCTCCGGCCATCCTGATTTAGGTTTTCCATTATTTCCCTAAATTGTTTCAGGTAAATGCTCGGATGGTTCCTTTGAAAGGGCACTGCTGATTTCCTCCCCCATTCTTCCCTAATCCAAGCTTGTGCTCCATCTCTAATGACCTTATTGTTGACGGGATGTTAAACACTAATCTCCTCCTCCTCCTATTGTTGAAAGCCCCTTATAACCAAACTTGCTTTACAAGTGTTATCTGACTTTCTTGTAAAATCCCAATGTATTTCAGGAACATTTACATTCATTGGTTTAATTACTAGTTCCCAAGTTCTAGTTTTATTTAAGTATTCAATTTCCTTACCCACTGCTTGTTTCCAAACATTTCAGTCAGGACTATTCATCATCCCTTCAAAATTTTCTGGACTGTCAGCACAACTTAAGTTTAAATAAATGAAGATACTCATGACATATCATCAGATCTATCAAGCACTCTATGTGGTTGAGTCAATCTTCTCAACTCACATTCTTGTCCTTTTTGTGATTGCTTGGACAACCCTTTGATACCCTTTTCTTCCATTTTCTCATTTACAGACTCATTGCCTATGATTCTGCACTAGCTTTCAAAATTTAAAAGTAATTATGTGAAAGAGTCAGCTGCCACAGTAAAAGGCAGAAGACATACAGACAACAGGACATGGTCCTGTCCTACCAATAGCAGGACATCCTCTTCTTTCTGATGCCTTCTTCCTCAGTATCAACATGTCTGGCAACAACTTTGTTGTTAGTCAATAAACTGCACCCAACTTCACTTTAGCTTATTAAAAGTCCCAAGTCTGGTTTACAATCCCACTTTGATTTCCTCAATTGTTCTGGTACATATCAAAAACCCTACTTCTATTCAAATATAAAATTTTATCATTAGGTTTCTTCCCAAACAATGAGTTTTCGTTTTGATAGTATTGACAAAACTTCTGTTTTTGAGACATGTGGCTGCACAAACTGCATCAGGCCCACGTATCCTATCTACTCTTGCTTCAGCTGATAAGCACTGTGGCATATCCATAATTGACCTGTATTTTCAGCTGTACCATTTAGTTCATGACATGGGGAGGAAATGTATTTAAAATGATTCCTTTTTCTCTTATAAACTGATAAACATCTGAATTTAAATATGCTTTCCTATTGTCATATCTCAATTCCTTAATAGTTTTACAAGTTAATTTTTTAATTTGTTAACATATTCCATAAAACAAACATAAACTTCAGTTTTAGATTTGAAAATGTGAACACTAGCTGCTTTACTATAATCATCAATAAAAGTGAGAAAGCATCTTCCCCCTTGTGAACTGAGAGTTAGTGAGGCCCATTTCTGTCAGTATGAATAATATCTAAAGTTATGTTTGCTTTTCTTCTTTTGTTTTCAAAAGGTAAATTGTGCAATTTGTTTTCAATAGAAACTTTATGCTTAATAAATCCTGATCTAAATTTGTTGGCAACCCATCTGTTGTCTTATGTTTACACAACGTATTAAAACTGTTAAAATTTACATGTTCAAGTGTATGATACCATTTCTCCTTTACTGATATACTATCCTTATTATTCAAACCATCTACATGAAACTTTTTTTTGTATATTCTACTTGTCATTTTGTACAGCCTATCTTCTGTCAAAGCAATCACAAGTAAGTTATTGTCTTTGTTGTCTACAGTTACCATTTTAAGTTTTTCTGTTAATTTAGCATAGCTAATCAAATTTCTGTCCATGCCATTGACATAAAATACATTTTTATTCATTTTGACTGAATCATGTCACACATGAAGTGTAAAATAATGAAATATGTTTCCTACTTTTGTAGCCTGCAAAACTATACCATCTGCAATTTTTACATGAACATGCTCTTTTAAGCTTACAACTCAGAAAAATAATTTTTATTATGATCATCATCATCTGTGCAACCACTATCCAATAACCAATAGTCTGTATGTTGATACCTGACTCAACATTATTGCATGCTGTCACGGACTGTACCTCCATTACAAAGCTGTTCATACCATTTCCGTTCTGCAGATATCCTCGACTCTACGATGATGACCATTTCTTGAACCACACTGCTTATTTTGACCACATGATCAGTTTTTGTTACCCCCATTACACAGCTCACTTTACCCATGCAAGCCATATTCTTACTACATGCAGTGAACAATGGCAGATAGACTGAAAAGGAAAAAATGGTGCAGTTTACCTTTTATAGGTAAAATTTCTAATAGATTTCTCTGTGTTTCTCTTTGTCCTATACACATTATCCAGATGTTGCTTCAGTTCAAAAGATAAATAATGGCCATCATGAAAAGTGAGATTTATAAGATCATCTGCAATGAGTGTCAGTCCTGCTATATTAGACAGAGTGGGAGGTTGTTCTCTACTAGGCTCAAAGAACACAACAGAAGCTGGAGATTAAAGGAGCCAGACTCATCCTTTGCTGAATATTGCTTTAACCAAAAGCACAAATAAGTAATAGGTCTACAAGCCCTACACACAGAGACAAAGAGTACAAAGCTCACATAATTATAAAATTAGAAATTTACACACAGTTGTATCTACCATCACATTTGATACTGAATGAACAGACTCAGTTCAGTTATTCACCCCTTTTCGACTATGTTACAACCTCTACACAGGGGAAGAACTTGGATGCCATTATTCATAAACAGATAATGACACAAATGACTGTTCACATAGTTCTACTGCAGTGTATGTTATTCATAGTTATCATAAATGCTGCCCTAATGAATGTTGTAGTATACAAATTGTAACTGTGTCAAAACTGTCAACAAAGAGAACCTTATTACTATCATACGTGTGGTCTCTTTTCTTTTGGACATGTCCTAAGGGACAGACACCACAATGTCACAATACTGCAGCCACATATTTACACGATGAAAGAGAAATACCGATGGCAGCTAATTCAGTGGAGACAAGTGAAAATTTGTACCGGACCAAGACTCAAAGCTGGATTTCCCACCTGAACTGCTTAAGCTATCCAAGCACACTTCATGTCCAACCAAAGGTCGGAATTTGTCGCATGCTACTTAAATAGCACTCCCTAGCTCATTTTCTTCATTGCTCTCAGTTTCTTGCATTATTCCCGTGAGAGGTCAGACTGAGGGTACATCTAACTTAAGATACCATGAAAAGCCATGCAAGCTTAGATATATCTGTTGTTGTGTGGTGTCTGTTCTTTCAGGCATGTTTGATGCCATCTTTGAGATCAGTTGTGTACCAGGAAATGGGTTTATAGCTCAAAGCCTAGGCCATCAAGTAATAATAAAGTTTGTGAAACAAGAGTAAATAACTGTTTTGTTTAGTTAATACAATATAAAATGTTTCACCAAGAACCCACAGTTGAATCAATTAAAATGATTCCTCTCTTATGTTCTTCCATTTGTTGGCAAACTGTATCGGACAGTACAGTGTCATTTATAAAATGAAAGTGATTCAGACTTGTTCCATTAACATGAATTCTATCTTTGTTTTCCTAGTTTAAGCATCTGGAAACTTCCACTAAGTATGCAGAGAATAGTTTTGTGATATGGAATCTCCTTGACAGACAAGTTTTTCAGTTCTATTTTCCACACTTTCAGATATTAAGTTTAATGGAAGCTATAGCATTGATGTATATATTCTTCAGTGCACTACCATAGTAAGAGTCATAGTAAGAATCAATGTCCTGTTTCTCTAGAGCTATTTGTACACATTTTATTGAAATTAAGTCTTGAACTTTCTCAAAAGCTATGGATTTAAGAGAAAGTGGTAATTTATACCCATTGCTATTTTCTATAGTTTCATCCATAACACACTAATGATCCACGAAACTATATCCATTTCTACTGTTAGCTTGTCCCTTTGCCTGACTAAAATCTGATGCTTTCTCTGTGTGTTGCTAGTCAGTTTAATAAATATTTTGTAAATTATAGAGATGAAGGTGATGTGTTTATAGTTTCTTCATGTTCTGTGGATCCCATCAAGAAGGAGCACTTTCAGGGGTGTTCAACTAGTCACAATACACACTAACAAAAGGGAAGCAACTCATGCACACTTAATGTGTACTGCTACTGGGCATGTTATTAACAATAAACTATCTTGATACTGCTTGTGATTTTGTTAATTAATGAAACCTATCTAATCCACTTGATAATCGCTTAAAGCCGAAACTGCAACAGTGAGATTTACAATAAATATATGCAGTCAGTGGCAAAAATATTATAAAAACTCTGTATTTGTTGCCACCTCAGTTAGCTATTTGTCTTCTAATGGTAACTTAATATTCATATGATTACATTTGTATTTTTCCAAGAAAATAGTTACCTACTTTCGTAGCCTACAGAAACACCATCATCTGGCACCTTACCTTTCTTCATACATCAAATGGCTTTATACATTTCATCCAGCATTACTCCTGGGATGTCTTAATTTTCATTAGTGCCATCTATACTTGTGATCCATATCTTGAACTATACAAATATTTTAACAACTCTTGCAATTCTTATACAACTTTCTCACTGTTGTTACCTACTGTGATATCTTAACTGATGATATGTTGTGTCAACCAAATGTAACTAAATTATGTTTCCTATATATGATTTTTTTGTCATTTGTTTCTTATAAAAAATTTCATAGTGTCACCTCACATTTTCTTAAACAGCTTTATGAATGATTTTGAATAATACTGCATACTTTATCTAGTCCATCTCATTCATTTACTTGAAATTCTTGCCTTCTCTTTAGCAGCTAGCTCATTCCATTTGAGATTATCTTGTCTTTGGATTTCTTTGTACCTGAAAACATCTGTGGAATTATTGATGGTTAGGAGTCCCAGTATTATGTAAAGACTTGTCTCTTTTGCCTGTGTCTGTATACCTCTCACTTCCTAAAATAAGTAACTTGCGGCTTCATCTTATCTGGTATACTTCTCTATTCTTAAATATTTCTTTACTTAAGAGTTGGTTTATTTGTCACTTAGTGTATACTTTTGCTTTGGATTATGATCATTCGAAATTCTAAAGTGGTTCAAAACCATCACATTCTGCATAATTCTCTTATAATTTGCTTATAATCAATTGCACCAAAATGAGAATTCACTTGAGAAAACTATAACATTATCAAATAGCAGAATGACTGACCATGCTTACTTTGGGAGACAAAATTCCAGTACTGTCTGTAGACACATTTACAAGTGGAAAACTTATTCCCATCTTACAGAAATGTTACTTCCTTCCTCAGAGAGGAAGGAAGTCTTTTCTAAGCCCATTTTCTGTGTGTTTTCTTTAGTAAAAGTATGTGAAGCATAAAAATTTTGTTCATCATGGAAAATTGTCCTAGAAACTAGTTACTTTGTAAATCTCAGCCAAGTAACTTGCAAATGAAATTTCACTTTCTACAGAAACTATAGGAAGCATAGCCCTTCCCAGATTTGCCTGACAAAAAAGTTTCATATGCAGTCTTGATCTGATAGTGGTCCTGATCCTGCTGCAGAGGATGCCTCTCAGCCTCTAAGATCCAGACACTCACAAAAGGTGGAATTATTGATGGTTAGGAGTCCCAGTGTTATGCATGTGATGGAGACCCTCAGAGATATGACTGCCAAGGAGGGTGCGGGGGGGGGGGGGGGGGGGGGGGGGGGGGGGCAAGAAAGCCAGTGTACACACTATGTGGATATCGGGGGGAACAATACCAGGTGTGGAACAGGTCCTTCCAGTATGATATAAGACACACATGATACAGCCAACTGCAGATGGTTGTTCATGTTGGTACCAATGATCAGCATAATTGCAGATCGGAAGATGGTTTCCAATGGCAATCTGAGGTGGTAGAGACAGTAAAGCAGAGCTCACCATCTTCAGCATCATTGACAGGACCAATATGGCAGACCTTTGGCACAGAGCCAAGTGGGGAATCTAAATCAGAGGCTCAGACAATTTTGTAACCAGGTGGGCTGCAGATTTCTTGACTTGTATCATAATGTACAGTGATGTTGGGATCTACTTAATAGATCAAGAGTTCACTACACATGGAAACGATTACACTAGAAGCGGAGACCAAGAAGGGGTAAATAGGGCACTTTTCCAGGTTAGAGGGGTGTGTAAAAGTTCAAACATTTGCACAATCTCAAAGGGAGAAGGTCGAACGCATGACAAAAGTAGACCAAGGAAAAACTGGTATAACATGTAAATTATCGTAGCTGTGTTGGCAAAGAGCCAGAGGTTCAAGCTCCTGTTGAAGCACAGAAATTGTTATCAGTACTGAAAGATGCCTAAAGCTGATGAGAAGTGTGGCCAAAGGTTTTACCAGTGGTCTATTGGTCTACAGAAAGGATAAACTAAATTAAATTTGTGGCTGTTTGTTTGTTGCTGTTTGAAGTACTTTGTCTTGTAATGAAATTTAAGTAGCCAGTTGCTGTAAACTATTATGTGTAGAAGTAGTATACTTGCCAACTGAAAATAAATTAATAATTGATTGCTTTTACTAATCCCTGACTCAGATGTTATTATTACTGATATGTTCAGGGAAAACTTAAGTCTCATCTCAAATAGATACCTGACTTGTACAATATAGTTGGTAGAGACTTCTACATCTACTCTAAATATCTTGGTGAAAATAAATGTTTAAAATTGTGAGCAGTTATTTCAGAGCCACATGAAGGATAAATGGTTGTGATAACATACTAGACCTATAAGCATCAAACAATTCAGAGCAATGAGACAGTGTCATAAAAGATGTAGGAATTAGCAGTCACTGAGTAATGGTAGCAAAACTGAGTACAGTAACATACAAGGCCACCAAAAATAAACACAGAACACATCTACAGTATTTAAAAAAATCAGATAAAAATTTGCTTGATGCCTTCCTACAGACAGTCTGCATTCTTTCCCTACTAAGTATGCAATCACTGACCAAATGTGGCTCAAATTCAAAGAAATAGTATTGGCAGCAATTGAGGGTTTCATACTAAGTAAATTAATAGGAGAGAGAACAGGTCCTCCATGGTACACAAACATGTCAGGAAACTATTGCAAAAGCAATGAGAAAAGCATGCCAGATTTAAAAGAATGCAGAATCGTCAAGATTGGTGACAGTTTAAAAATGTTCGAAATTTAGTGCAGACTCCACTGTGATATGTTCTTAATAACTTCTACAATGAAACACTGTCTGAGCAGTAAATCCAAAGAGATTATAGGCACATGTATAATACATCAGTGGCAAGACACAATCAATCAATACCTTCACTACATGATAGCAATGGCACTGTTACTAATCACAGTGCTGCTAAAGCAGAGTTACTAAACACAGATGATGCAATAAATATTTTAGAATTCAAACCAAGAACAGCTGCCAACAAGAATAATTTGGTGGAAGATACCCTTGGTTTAGTGAAGCAATGTAACTCACTTAAAAAAGAAAAGTATTCCATTCCATATTGTATACTAATTAGATTCCTTTCATAATATGCTGATGAAATTGCTTCATCTTTAGCAATCAAATATAGTGGCTCTCTCAACAAAATATCTGTACCTAAAGTTGATCCTTTGTAGTAGGATTTCAGATGTTCCAACATTATGAAATACCTTAATGAAAACCACTTATTGATCCATAATAAGCATGGATCCTCAAAAATCATACTTCTGAAACACAACTGAATCTTTATTTGCATGAACTAATGAGTGCTATTGACAGGGGGTCTCAAGTCAATTCCTTATTTCTACATATCCAGAGGGCTTTTGACAATATTGCTCACAAGCAGTTTCTAATCAAATTGCGTGCCTTTGGAGTATTATCTCAGTTGTGCAACTGGATTCAAGATTTTATACTAGAAAGGTGAAAGTTTGTAGTAACTAACAGGAATTCACCTAATGAAACCGAAGCTCAATGTGGGGTTCCCCAAGTATACATTATATAAATGATTTCGGGGACAGTCTGAGCAGCCCTCTTAGATTGTTATCATCAGATCAAAATCAAAGTGAAAATAAAAATCTGAAAATTGGTAAGCCTGAACAATAAAAAATGTCACTTCTTCCATATGAGTACTAAAAAAAAATTACCATTAACTTTGTTTACATGATAAATCACACAAATTTAAACGTTTTGATGCACAGTTATAAACAACTTAAACTGAAATCATCAAAAAGAAAAAGTTGTAGGGAAGATGAATCAAAGAACGTTTTATCGGCAGAACGCTTAGAAGGTGCAACAAATCCTCTAAAGATTTCCAGGTTCGAATGTCAACAATTATGGGAAGAATAGTTTACTACTCAAGGTAAAGATGACACACTGAATCACAGACAGGCGCAGCGAGAAGACTGTTACACATTAAGCTTTTGCACAAAGCCATTATCAGAAAAGGAGAACATGCACACATTCACAGAACCAGCATACCTATGGCTGCCCTGAGATGGCGATCATGTGTGTTGCCTGTCTGCAATTCAACGTTTCATCTTTACAGGGAATAGCAATCTATACTTCCCATAACTGTTGAAATCCTCTAAAGAGACTTCCTGTACTATACTTGTTCATCGTCTTCTGGAGTGCTACTGTGTGGTACAGATACATATCAGATAGGATTGATAAAGGAAGTCAAAACAGTTCAATGAAGGACAGTTTGTTTTGTATTATCACTAAATAGGGAAGAATGTGTCACAGATTTGATAAGTGAACTCGGAAAGCAGTCATGAAAATAGGCATTTTTAATTGCAACAACATTTTTTCACAAAATTTTAATCACCAACCTTCTTTCCCAAATGCTAAAATATTTTGTCGACTCTTACCTACACAGCAAGAAATGATCACTGCGAAAAAATAAGAGAAATCAAAGCTTTCACAGAAAGATTTAGGTGTTCACTTTCCTCGTGTGCTATTTGAGAGTGGAACGCCAGAGAAATAGTCTGAAAATGGTTCTCTGCCAAACACTTATGTGTAAATTGCAGAGTAATCATGTAGATGTAGATTTGAACAGAAGATTTCAGTTGGCCTTTCTGTGATTTTAAGTGAGTAATTCCATTAAATACAGAGAGGAGGATAAGACGTTTATCATCAAAAGTAGCGTTGTGAACCCAGTTCCTACATGGAGAAAGGACATTTATATGCTGCTGCATTTGTGGAGCTAAAAACTGAAAATGTCTCTCTCAATGACATCACAAGGGTGGCAGAAAGATAAATCCAATCTAACTGTGATAGTAACACCTGTGTTATGTTTGTCATTATCCATGTGAGTACTCTCACTTCATGGACATAACAAAGGAAACATCTTCCCAATATTCAATTACTGTTTGATGGCATGCCCATTATTTCTCTGACTGCAACATTATAAGATGTTTCATTAAGTGAACATTAAATGTTGTCTACTTGTTTTCATTTGAAGTAGACACAATTCTTATTCAATATTTTGAAATCAAACAAATTCAACAGCTGTAGACGTTTTCATTGAAAGATAGGCCTCCAAGATGTTCTTTTGTACTGTCTGCAAGGAATTGTATTAATATTCTTTTAATTTTGGACTGAGTTGAGTATGCTGAAACACTATGGGGAAATAATGCCATTATATTCGACAGTGGAACTCCAAACTGTAAGCATCATTGAAATTGTTTCAAATGCGAGTTTCAAGCTATGGGTGCCAGTTTGTATAGATATAGATTGAGAAAAAACAACAACATGCAAGAGTCAAAAAAGAAAAAAAAATTAAAAAAATGTTGCAAACTTGCTATATGATGCAAAAAAATTACATTTAATAATGACACATTGAGCAGAAAACAAATAATAGGAACCCAAAAGAAAAAAGGCAGTGCTGAAGTTCTACTTGGAGATATCCTCCAGCAAAGGGACTACTGCTGTTGAATTCATTTGATTTTAGAACACTGGTTATGAATTGTCTGGTTTAAGTGAAACTGACTAGGCAACCTTCAGTATTTGCTTAACGAAAATGTCTCCTAATATTAAAATCAGAAAAATAATGGGTGTAGCATCCAACAATGACTGACTATTGGAAACTATCCTTTGCTATGTCCATGAAGAAAGAGTACTTACCTGGCAGTAGCTGTATATATTTGGCGCAGCACAAAAAAAGAGAGATGCATATGAATGCAATACTGGACAAATACTCTCAGTAACGATAATGGGCACAAAATTGCTAAGACAAACACAGAAATGACTACAGTGAAAGAGTATGGATAAAACACTAAATGGTTCTGCTACTTTATTATTTACAGATTCTGAATGTCACAATTTTTTTTTAAGTTTACCGTGTTATGTATTTTCTCTTGTTTATGTTTTGCTGCAGCACTTTTACTCTGCAGAAGCGGTCTAAAGTAACATTCTCTGTTAGAGTATCAGTTCTTACTTGTCAGAATTGTTGTTGGTGTGGTCTTCAGCCCATAGACTGGTTTGATGCAGCTCTCCATGCTATTCTATCCTGTGCAAGCTTCTTCATCTCCCAGTGCCTACTGCAACCTACACCCTTCTGAATCTGCTTAGTGTATTCATCTCTTGGTCTCCCTCTACAATTTTTACCCTCCACGCAGCCCTCCAATATTAAATCGGTGATCCCTTGATGCCTCAAAACATGTCCTACCAACCGATCCCTTCTTCTAGTCAAGGTGTGCCACAAATTTCTCTTCTCCCTAATTCTATTCAATACCTCCTCATTAGTTATGTGATCTACTCATTTAATCTTCAGCATTCTTCTGTAGCACCACATTTCGAAAGCTTCTGTTCTCTTCTTGTCCAAACTATTTATCGTCCATGTTTCACTTCCATACGTAGCTACAGTCCATACAAATACTTTCAGAAACGACTTTCTGACACTTAAATCTATACTCGATGTTAACAAATTTCTCTTCTTCAGAAACACTTTCCTTGCCTTTGCCAGTCTACATTTTATATCCTCTCTACTTCGACCATCATCAGTTGTTATGGTCCCCAAATAGCAAAACTCATTTACTACTTTAAGCGTATCATTTCCTAATCTAATACCCTCAGCATCACTTGATTTAAGTAGACTAGATTCCATTATTCTTGTTTTGCTTTTGTTGATGTTCATCTTATATCCTCCTTTCAAGACACTACCCATTCCGTTCAGCTGCTCTTCTAAGTCCTTTGCTGTGTCTGACAGAATTACGTCATCGGCGAACCTCAAAGTTTTTATTTCTTTTCCATGTATTTTTATACCTACTCCGAATTTTTCTTTTGTTTCCTTTACTGCCTGCTCAATATACAGATTGAATAACATCGGGGATAGGCTACAACCCTGTCTCACTCCCTTCCCAACCACTGCTTCCCTTTCATGTCCCTCAACTCTTATAACTGCCCTCTGGTTTCCGTACAAATTGTAGATAGCCTTTCACTCCCTGTATTTTACCCCTGCCACCTTCAGAATTTGAAAGAGAGTATTCCAGTCAACATTGTCAAAAGCTTTCTCTAAGTCTACAAATGCTAGAAACATAGGTTTGCCTTTCCTTAATCTATTTTCTAAGGTAGGTTGTAGGGTCAGTATTGCCTCACGTGTTCCAACATTTCTATCGAATCCAAACTGATCTTCCCTGAGGTCGGCTTCTACCAGTTTTCCATTCGTCTGTAAAGAATTCACGATAGTATTTTGCAGCTGTGGCTTTTTAAACTCAATGTTTGGTAATTTTCGCATCTGTCAACATCTGCTTTCTGTGGGATTGGAATTATTATATTCTACTTGAAGTCTGAGGGTATTTCGCCTGTCTCATACATCTTGCTCACCAGATAGTAGAGTTTTGTCAGGACTGGCTCTCCCAAGGCTATCAGTAGTTCTAATGGAATGTTGTCTACTCCTGGGGCCTTGTTTTGGCTTAGGTCTTTCAGTGCTCAGTCAAACTCTTCAAGCAGTATTATATCTCCCATTTCATCTTCATCTACATCATCTTCCATTTCCATAATATTGTCCTTAAGTACATCACCCTTGTACAGACCCTCTACATACTCCTTCCACCTTTCTGCTTTCTCTCCTTTGCTTAGAACTGGGTTTCCATCTGAGCTCTTGATATTCATGCAAGTGGTTCTCTTTTCTCCAAATGTCACTTTAATTTTCCTGTAGGCAGTATCTATCTTACCCCCTAGTGAGATATGCCTCTACATCCTTAATTTGTCCTCTAGCCATCCCTGCATAGACATTTTGCACTTCCTGTCAATCTCATTTTTGAGACGTTTGTATTCCTTTTTGCCTGCTTCATTTTTATATTTTCTCCTTTCATCAATTAAATTCCATATATCTTCTGTTACCCGAGGATTTCTACTAGCTCTTGTTTTTTTACCTATTTGATCCTCTGCTGCCTTCACTATTTCATCCCTCAAAGCTACCCATTCTTCTACTGTATTTCTTTCCCCCCATTCTTGTCAATCGCGTCCTAATGTTCTCCCTGAAGGTCTCTACAACCTCTGGTTCTGTCAGTTTATCCAGATCCCATCTCCTTAAATTCCCACCTTTTTGCTGTTTCTTCAGTTCTAATCTACAGTTCATAACCAATAGATTGTGGTCAGATTCCATATCTGCCACTGGAAACGTCTTACAATCAAAAACCTGGTTCCTAAATCTGTCTTACCATTATATTATCTATCGGAAACTTTTGAGTATCTCCAGGCCTCTTCCAGGTATACAACCTTCTTTTATGATTCTTGAACCAAGTGTTGGCTATGTGAAAATTCTACCAGGCGGCTTCCTCTTTCATTTCTTACCCCCATTCCATATTCACCTGCTACGTTTCCTTCTCTTCCTTTTCCTACTATCGAATTCCAGTCACCCATGACTATTAAATTTTCTTCTCCCTTCACTATCTGAATAATTTCTTTTATCTCATCATACATTTCATCTATCTCTTCTTCATCTGCGAAGCTATTTGGCATATAAACTTGTACTACTCTGGTAGGCGTGGGCTTCGTGTCTATCTTGGTCACAATAATGCATTCACTATGCTGTTTGTAGTAGCTTACCTGCACTCATATTTTTTTATTCATTATTAAATCTACTCCTGCACTACCCCTATTTGATTTTGCATTTATAACCCTGTATTCACCAGACCAAAGTCTTGTTCCTCCTGCCACTGAACTTCACTAATTCCCACTATATCTAACTTTAACCTATCCATTTCCCTTTTTAAATTTTCTAACTTATCTGCCCTATTAAGGGATCTGACATTCCACGCTCCGATCTGCAGAATGCCAGTTTTCTTTCTCCTTATAACAATGTCCTCCTGAGCAGTCCCCACCTGGAGATCTGAATGGGGGTCTATTTTACCTACAGAATATTTTACCCAAGAGGGCGCCATCATCATTTAACCATACAGTAAAGCTGCATGCCCTCAGGAAAAATTATGGCTGTAGTTTCCCCTTACTTTCAGCCGTTTGCAGCACCATCACGGAAAGGCTGTTTTGATTAGTGTTACAAGGCCAGATCAGTAAATCATCCAGACTGTTGCCCCTGCAATTATTGAAAATGCTGCTGCCCTCCTTCAGGAACCACAGGTTTGTCTGGCCTCTCAACAGATACCTCTCTGTTGTGGTTGCACCTATGGTACGGCTATCTGTATCGCTGAGGCACGCAAGCCGCCTCACCAATGGCAAAGATCACGGTTCGTGGGTTACAAAAAATTATCTCAAAACTAAAACAATGAAAAATTCCTGGAATTCTAAATAATTCCCAGGTTTCTAACAGTTTTCTCCCAGATGAAAGAATTCCTGAGTCTTCCTGGATTTCCCAGCTGTTCCAGTGTGTAAACACCCTGTTTGTATATCTGAATGGCCAAACACACACTGTGTTTCATGGACAATATGATGCACTTACAGTAGTGGCTAATATGTAAGTATACTTTACCACAGGAAAATTGAATCATGAAAACTAATAAATTGAGAGACAGAACTGCTGGCCATTACTTACCTTCATTGCTGGGCAGTTCTTATCTTCATTAGGCGAAATGTCTAGTATGGCCAACAGATATAAAACATTAAAAGTCACACACGAGCTAGCTTTCAGAACTAATATTTCCTTCCTCAGGGAGACAAGAGGGATGAGTTGGGGAAGGTTAAAAGTAAGCGGATCCCTGAAGACTTAAAGATGAGAGGGACCCACCTGTAGTGAGGACAAGACTATACAAAAATATTTGTATGCTACCTGTTTCAAAGGGCTATGTACAAGAGGTTTTACATTAATGTTGGATCTTGAATACTGGGTTCTTTAGTTTGCTGTTGTATTGCTTTGGCATCAGACCCTTGCTCTTGACAGCACTGATGGGGAACTTTACAACCCATGGTACAGGTATCACAGTAATGAAGATCCTAACCGCGTGCCTCAGTGACATTTGCCTGTCAAACTCCTATTCTTACTGTTCCAATAACTAAATCAGTAACACACAAAAGAATAATGAGAAATGGCTCTTGAAATTACAACAATTTGTACTAGATACTGTATTTCTTAAACTTCTAAGTTCATAGAAAATTTCCTTACGGTGTCTAACATTCATTCACAGTACATTAGCATTTTCACACCATGTGGGCTTCAGTCCAGAGGGTATAAAGGAAATATTCAATACACACAAACTGAATTGACATCTGTACCCCAACATGCCACCCTAAACTATTTTCCAAAATGTAAGAAGGAGAATTTTAGAAAATAATGAAAAATTCCCCTGAAACACCAAAAAATTTAGTCAAAAATCCCAAAAGAGCTCCTAACTTTCAGATAGAATGTAAAATAACAATTATATTCTCTTAAGTCAACCATCATACTGAAACATCTGGCAGTGAAATAGAAAAAAACATTCACATTTTCACTCATCCATCACAACACATATATATATTTTATAATGTGTCTTATATGGCACTTGAATTAAAAGAAAGAAAAACATAGTACCACAGGATGGACTTGATCATCCAAAACAGTCGCATATTCGTTGGCAGTAATGCACCCTTGCACAGTAAACATGAGACCAATGGAGTACAAAGATATGGCTACACTCATCACTGAATCCTCACCATGTTTCACTCTTTGGATGTAAATGCTGCCGTAAGTTGGAAACTATGAGAAACGAGACTCATCCGACCAAATGACAATCTTCCATTGCTCCATGGCTTTGGCACCATGTTTTCCTGTTATGGGCTTTTGCATCACTGATGAGTGGTTTTGGAATTCCAGCTTGTTCTACAGTTTCCTGCTTACGGAGTTCCCTTCGTGTTGTTTTGTTGCTGACAGGGTTCAATTACGTTCAGTTCTGCAGTCACGTCTGCAGACGTCACCCTGTTATTGTCTGTCACAACCCTCTTCAATGACCATCCATCAAAACACTCAACACTTATCTTCATCCATGTTGTGACTTAGCTAAGATGTTTTTCTGTTTTCGAGGTATTCGGAATGGCCTAAATCTTGCTGAAACTGCCACACAACCTGCTGAAATTATCTGAAGCTTCCCCCTCCACCATCTACTCCCCCCCCCCCCCCCCGCAAAATACTGAAGGGAAGAAAGTTTATCACTAGCTATATTTTCGCTGTTCATGCAGTAAAAATTTAGCATCAGACATGACATCTTAATTTATTATTACTTCATACTAATCCTATTTGCGACACTTTTGTAGACAATTTCCATCTAACCCACAGAGTGTACCTGAAAAATTATATCATTTTATGACATGTAGTTAAAGAGAGACGATATCATAAGCATAGACCAATAATCCAAAACTAATAAAACATGCATAATTAGAGTTTTGAGTCATCAACTACAAAGGTGTGGGTAGATCCCTGTGAATGAGAATGCGAATAAAATTCATGGATGGTTGAATAAAATTATACTGCTTTATTAACAAAAATGGGAGGCACTAAGTGAAACATTTTAACTTCAGCCTGCACAATCAACCTTTTGTAGGTCATTGTCCCCACAGAGGTGGTCAGCTGATATACTGTGGCCAACCACACAGATGCAGGGTGCCAAGTGGTGCACGGATGGACCTTTCCACACTTTCCTTAGGTTGTGGTATCCTTAGTCCCGTAGGTTACTCAGTCTGGTAGGGCAGGGTCAGCAGGCTCTGTCCACAGCGGGAGCAAGAGTGTGGTCTGTATCATCCAAAATTGGTGGTGGTGATGCGTTGTCCACTAGACAGTGGAGAAGAACTGTGTTGAAACCCACTGAGTAGTGTGTTGGCTGTTGATACGAGATCCATTTGTGGAATAGAGAGTCCTTCACGTACTCCAGGTTCATAAAGCACCCATGTCAATTTCAATCTTTGGATGGAAACGGGCGGAAGGCTTGCCATTCACTAACATTTTGAATTTTTGTTCAGCACGCTGTGGAAGGGTATGTGGTCTGACATAAGACAGTTATAAGGCTGCCTGGATAATGTCACGAAGCATGACGTGACCACAATCCTTCAACTTAAACTCCCTAAGTCTGAGGATAGGGTGTTAGTATAAACACAATGATTGACTGCAGATCCTCTTTGTAAGCTGTTCGCATGCCAATCAACACCCATGGCATTGCTTCCATCCACTGTGTGGAGTGGCACATGAGATTAGCCTTAAGAGTGCAGTATTAACATTCGGAAAGGCCATTTCTTTCGGGGTGGTATGTCATAACTTGAAACCACTGGAGGCCACGCAATTTGCATAGCTCAGCAAACAGGTGCAACTTAAATTGTTGACCTTGGTTCATGCTCACCAGTGTAGAGCAGCTGAAATGTATGGTCCACATCCGTAGGAAAGCTAGAGCAGTTGTTTCAACTGTCATATTCACTAGCAGAACAGCTTCAACCCAGCGGGTTATTCTATCTGTGGCTCATAGTATGTAATGGAAACCGTTTGATTCTGGCAGTGGTTCCACTATGTCTAGATGTATATGCTGTATGCCTTTACATACAGCATATTTGCCTTGCTGTGGGAAAGAATGGTGGCCGAGCTTGCTGCGCTGGGAGCTAATGCATGTCCATGTCCACTTCCTGCAGCCAGCTTCCTGGTTTCATGATCGTGATGGACACTCTAGGGAAGAAGATGTACATGACTTCGTACAGGAAGTCCTGTCAAGTTTAATCAAAGACAATTATCTTTCTTGTACATGTTTTGACTTTGGGAGAACTCCGATAGTGTTTATCACAAAACAATTCTCAGAAAAACAGAAAATTCATCACTATCGAACCTAGACAACTACTTTTGTAACATAAAGCAGAGGGTCATGTAGACAAAGTGCACCACAAAAGTAATGCCACATGCATAATGGGATAATGGAAAATACTATTTGATACAAGACATGCATTTGTCATTACTGCGCATACATGACCACTCCCAAGAATTCAAACTGCTCAAAAATTGTAATGCTCATTAAAGACACAGGCTATCAATGAAGGGCCGTCACTCTACCTTAGCATCCACACAGAGTGTAAATTGTGTCTGAAAAAGAATGCAAGCTTGAAAGCTAGCTACAATGCCCAGCTTCTTGTTTATGTGCCTCACTGCTGTTGCTGCTGAGCTGTCTTTACTCTCTACATTGTAGATCTCGCACCAAATGTCTTTCATCACTAGATTAATACTGCAAGATCAAATACTTAGTTTCTTGTAGATATAACCCCAGCACTCACAAGAAATAATGTGTTATCTCTGATTATACTTTCAAGACTGCACAGAAGTCCCTTTAAAATGTAATTTCAAAGGCATTTTCAATTCTTCACAAAAGTATGAAGTAAGCTAGCATGCTTAAAAACCCCAACATGAAGCTGATTATCAAATTTCTGTAACAATTAATGCATACATTGCAAAACTTTTACTTGTATAGGTCCAGTGGTATAGCAGTACACATATGGTTAACTAGGTTGAAAAATGGAGTACATTATTAGAGGCTACATTGCAAAATATGACTGGCACACAACTTTAACTACCGATTTTTGCACACTGGAACCAAAATAAAAACAGCAGTTCAGTCACAAATTAGACTTATATTGGAATAACACAACCTCATGGTCACTCTACCATGAGAGAATAAAGTTATTTTGAAAGCACCATTGGTGTATTTTTATTTAACAGTAACAAATATAATACATAATCTCCTCTAACACTTTGAACCTGGTACTACATTTGTTCCTTAATGCACTGTGGTGAGCAACTTATAAATTAGTTGCTATGACAATTGTACCTCTCTCAAGGTGTCACATAGGTCATAAAACTGTTGAGCAAAACAAGTGAATAGAAGAGGGGAAAGCCAGATTTTACTTGTTACTTACATTGGTGGAACCTCAAAATTTCCCTCAAATACTAGATTGTGAAAATTAATGAGAACCATGTTCATCAAATTAAATAAAGCATTTGTCTAGTTTAATTCTGATCTCAAAATTGATACAGAAATATGACCTACTCAGCAGTATTATTTGAGATAGGCCTACTACAAAAGTTGCCAACTCCACAAGGAACAAAACATATCTGCAGTTATCTAGTTGAACCAGTGGAAGCGTGAACCATATCTGGCTGGTGGCCGTGGGTAATCTTCTGGTAAATATGGAGTAGCATCTGGATAGATTGCAGGTTTTTCTTCCTCTGGTTTTGGTCGTTTTGTATCTATTACTTTTGCTTCACAGAAGTAACCAAATGGAGGGCGTTCCAGGTTCAGATTATCCAGCATACATTTATCAAATGCTCCCTGTGTCTTGCGACAGCTGTGAAGAAAAGTATGTATGTATGAGCTCACATGCGTAACATCTTGCTACAGATCAAATGCTAATGAAACTACTGCTGCAAAACCATTCATACAATGAAAACATATCAAAACTAACTACTGTATACACTGATGTTTAGCTCCCGTAATTGAGATTTTTTTCCTCTCCCTCTCTCTCTCAAACACACACACACACACACACACACACACACACAAAATTGTAAGAAACATCTAGTTCTGAATTAGAAAATAATGCATTTTGGGGGGGGGGGGGGGGGGGGGGGTTCGAGAGGTAGAACTGGCTATCTTATATCTTTATGCAAGTGCAATGCTATTGCAACAGGAAAGGAAATAACTGAAGCACTTCTCGCAATGATGAATATGTTACTATCATGCTATGCGGCAAATGATTCCTTCAGCATATATGGGATAGTAATATCATCCTTCCAGATAATGCACCTCATGCACAGCACCAAAGTACTTTCAACATTACAACTAAGATAATTTATCAATATTTGCAGAAATTTTTCTTTTCAAAAAGTGCACTGCGGTTTCAAGGCAGTTTAATTTAGCAACTATTACTTTCTTAACACTCAGTTATTATTTACACAGAAGTATTGGCATCAGATATACAGAACAATGTGAGATTACTATTAATTCAATTATGTTTTACTGATATGAGGGACTATGTGTTATTGTTGATTTATTTATTTTTGCACACTAAAGAGGCACAACACAATATGGCAACACTTCTAAAAGCAACACAGACGGCTCAAATTGAAAAATTGTCCATGTTAAACTTCAAGGATTTCAGCATAAAAAAAAAAAAATGTGTGTGTGAAATTTTATGGGACTTAACTGGTAAGGTCATCAGTCCCTAAGCTTACACACTACTGAACCTAAATTATCCTAAGGACAAACCCACACACCCATGCCCGAGGGAGGACTCGAACCTCCGCCGAAACCGGCCGCACGGTCCATGACTGCAGCGCCTAGATCGCTCGGCTAATCCCGCGATTTCAGCATCACTTCAGTACAAATTACCTAGTAATTTTTATTTACAGATGCCATCTCGAAGCTAAGATATGTATACTTAATTGAACTGTTTCTTATATTTGAAAAAAAAACTAAAAACTATTTAACAGTGGCAAAATTCTGTTGCAAATGAGAAACTGCAAGCAGCTCTATGATCTAAGTGCCATGCTAAATTATACGGCCCAACAGTTATGGTGAACTGATTTACAAACAAGTGCAGTGTATTTATCTCCAATTTTCATGCACTTGTTATTGGAATCTTGCACTCACATCATACAATGGATAAAGATGATTTTAGTATTTTATAAAGCTACTTGCAGTTTCCACAAAATAAAGAACACAACACGAAAGAACTGTAAAAGTCATTAGGTACACAAAAGGTGGTGCACTTACTACTTGTACTCCAAAAGGCTGCTAGACTTATCAATACAGTTTGTGTATTGCTCAAACTCCTGCTGACACGACTTTTTCACTTTCCTAAAAAATTCAAGCGAGCAGTTCGTTACAGCTTTTCCTTCTTCCAGGCATTTCCGGGGATCTTTCCATTCAGTCCGACATAGCATAAATTCCTGCATTGAAGGTCGCGAGTTAAAGAAATGGCAAAGTATTATCACAGAGAATGGGGTCACATTTTGGTTGGAGCGTAAAGTTAGGATCTGACATACAGATCTTCGTTAAACAACAAATGGCACGAAAGATAGCATTAAAACTATTTCACTATTGAGTTCACACCACACATGACATGATAAAAACTAAGTCACCAAACATAGCAAGGGACCTGACTACAACGTTCATAGGAAATGTTAAAAAGTGTCGTGAAACGACTCCTCCAACAAGTTTTGGCATGAACGTAGGCCAAGTTCAGTATTCCGAGAATCTAGGCATGGTCAATAAATAACAATGGCTATTTGCATTATTTATTATTATTATTTATGGTCGTTCAAAACTGGTTACCTATTCTTTCAATGGCAACTTACATTATTTGCCTGTTCACAATATTTTCCTAAATGGAAGGCACCAGCTCGTAAAGCTGGTGATCCTAAGTTAACTTCTTGTACAGTTAATTCCTCCTCAGTGGGTAGTTGTACATCTGCTGTTAAAACCATTTCACTTCCGTTAACTTGATATTAAACAGAAAAAAAGCAAATATTTCTTTCCAATTTATGCTTTTCGTCTGTACCCCAGATATATCAAAACAATAACCTCCATGCACATTTGCATGGCAGGCAACCTTACAGCTCGGTTTCGGTTAAGCCAACATTGAAAACTTAAATGCATAATCAGCTGACGGAAGCGTAGATGTAAATAGTTTTCAGAAACTCTGTAATCGACTGTGTTTAGAAAGCATATCCTACTCACTAGTCAACGGGTAGCAAAGCGTAACGAGCTATAAAAGTATAGTGGTAGATGAATTTTACCATTTGGGCAGCAAAATAACTGATGAGAGGATATAAAAATACATACTTCTATTTATTATTTACTTATTTATTTCTTACTCCGTCGATCCGTCTGTGATAAGCGCACAAGAAAATAGTGTGTGTCAATTCATTTTTTTTTACGTTTTATGTGGCAATCTGTGATCTTTTTAAACAAATGATTACTGTGCAGAGGTAGTAGGATAACAAAAGGACGGTAGTGATACATTATTTCGACATATAAAGTTCAAAAAATGAGTATCTACATAATTGTTCAATCTTACGTTATATTAAATTGTACATATGCTTTTATTCTAAAAGATTTTTTTTTTCATTTTGACTAAGAAACTCATCTTCTTTCTAGAAGAAATTACCTCACAGACTCCCTAAACGTGGACTTCTTATCAAACTTACATTTAATATATGAATGGAGAGTATTACAAACTCTTGTGCCATTGCACTGCACACCATTCTGCACCACTGTCAAATTTTTACATTCATTGTATAATTCATGCTTTTGCCCTGTATTATATTCATGATAGTCGCTATTTCTTTTATACAACTCAGCATTTTTGCTGATGAAACATGTAAGTGAACATATACGTTGAGAAGCAATACTAAGAAATTTTAGTTTCTGGAAAAAATTTCTGCAACTATATCTACAGTCTCCGCCACACATTATCCTTACAAAACGCTTCTGGGCCAAGAATATTTTCTTTGGTAGTGAATGGTTTCCATAAAAATCATATATATGACTTATTTACCATTTTTCATATAATATAATGAAGAATGTTCACAAATGAGACAGTACTATTTTGTTCATTCTCTTCGGTCACTAATGAAGAATTTTTCAGTGAAGTATAATGGGTGTTCTTTCAGGTCATGTGAAATTTTCCTTTTGAATGGTTCTGGCGGCAGGGACTATCTTGAGTTCCAGACAGTCGGCAGCTTGGTATGTCAATGTTCCTCTTGTAGTGAGTGTCATGATTATGTATGTCGTGCCTCATGCTGAATATTCCTTGGCTGTATTTTAAACTGATTACACATAGATGCATATAATGGCTGAAGATTGTCATTTTTCTTAACAGTATGAATACAGGCTTGCAATGTTCCAGTCTTTTGCTTGATGTAATGATTGTGACTGCTTTCTTTTGTACTATTAATACATCCTTGCATCCTGCAGAGTGTCCCCATAAGAGTAGACCATAATTTATGTGGCTATGAAATAGTGCATAATACACTGTTATAAAGTCTACTTCAGTTAATACACCTTCTAGTCTTCCCAGGAGATATATTACACAGGAGAGCTTGGAGCACAGATACACCGTGTGCTCATTTATTGATTGTTTTGGGTCAGTCATGAATCTCAGCAGTATGACAGCCTCCATCTTAACGTGGTATCCAACATTGCTAAGTTACATATCAGATGTTGTGTTTTTTCTTCATTCATTTTTCACTTGATTTTCGATTAACCATTTTTTGATGTTTTCAGACAATATACCTGTTGCTTGTGGAGCTTGTGCAGAAGGGATCCTTTAGTAAAAAGAGTAGTGTCATCAGCAAACTGTAATATTTGTATGTTCCAACCCAGATCATTGACGTAAGTAAGGAAGACGAGAAGCCCTATGATGGACCCATGGGGTACACCATTCTCGAGTGTTTGTTCTTGGGAGATTGCACCATGAACTGATACTACCGGCTTTCGGTTTTCAAGATAGGATTGAAGAGCAGCCAGCACAACACCTTCAGTACCACAGCACTTTAATTTATTAAAAGCAGTATTTTGTGTGAGAAGCAGCCTTCCTGAGGTCACAGAGTGTCAGTGCCACACTTTCCCTGTCTTCAAACACTTGCCTTATCTTGCTTCTTAAGTCCATTGCTGCTGTAACTGTCGACTTTCCGTTGCAAAAACCATGCCGTGTCCTGAAAGAGTTTATTGCCTTAGAAGCGATTTCATAGCTGGTGTTTTGTTACAGACTCCATAACTTTAGCCAGAATGGGGATTATGAAAATTGGTCTGAAACTGGACCCTTCACATGGGTACTCTTTTTTTTTTTTTTTGAGTGGTACTGTTCATGACACTTTCAGGAATTCTGGGAAGACACCAAACAATAAATATTGGTTGATTATTATGGCTAGTGGTTGAGCAAGCACTGGAATCATTTTCTTGAGGATTGTGTGGGACATGCCATAGATATCGGCACTCTCTTAATGTTTGTATGTGTTCACTATTTTTAAAGTGTCTTTAGGGTGAAATTCCTTCCACTTTTTAATAGTGCAACAGCTTACGTTTTTTTATATGAGTTAATTTCATTTACACTATTTCTTACTATCTTTATGAAGTACTGATTGAAGGTATGAGGACTACAGTAACTTAAGGTAGAAGTAGTCTTCTTTCTGTGCTCATTTACCAAATATCAAGCTGCTTTTCGCGGATTATGAGACTCTTTAATGATCTCGTCATTGTACTCCTTCTTTGCATCCTCCACTCCCTTTCTGCAAATCCCCTTGGCTTGCAAATAGTTGCAATGAAGCAGATCTTCAGTTGGAAGATCTAAAGCTATGGACCATGAACATTAATACAATGCCCATTAATCTATCTAGCTCAGGTGTACACGACCTCTTCACTGTAATAGATTTTTCCCTTCTTCTGATTTCCCCAAGGAAACTTCTTGAGGGTTACTGGGAACATGTCATCAAATTTTGTTTTCAGGATTTGGGTGAATAGACATTCAGATGAGTCACTGGCCCCCATTTCTGCAATTTTCTGTTGTCAATTGACATAAGACAGCACTGCCTTAAGGTCATTTAATCTCTCTTCTTTGATAAACCTGTTACTGAATGTGTAGCTTGAGTGCCTTGTGCTAGGTTGCAGTTTGCTCTTACTCTTCATGCTGAGTTCCATTACTAATGCACTGTGATCTGCAATCAACTAATCCCAAATACTGAGGGTGGTGATAACTGCATCTAGACAGTATCATCCATCATTGGGAATTTGTTTGCTACAAACAGCTCATAACTTCATGAAGACTTTCTCTTTAGTACTTCCATCACCTACATGCATGTTGAAGTAACCACAAAATCCAGTTTCAGACTTAAGGTGTGTAACATAAGATAAACAGTTGTCCATCTGTGCAACGAAGTTTTCAAAGTTACCATCTGGTGAACGCTACACAAAGACAACAATGAGATCAATATTTGCTAACACTATTGCAGCCAATTGGAGTCCTGGTCTATACAAAAGCTTTTTAAATCAGTTTCCTTTACACTAAGATTTTTGTCTGCATATGCAAATACGCCACCGTGAATTGTAGTAGCTCGATACCACGAGCTTACCCCATCTAAATATTCAATAGATTTGCAATAGTCACCTTCTCCTTCAGCCACTTATACATAAAAATCTGGCTCACTTTTTCTATAAAGAATGATTGAATGTTCACCTCGGTTCTTAAACAATGCACAGTGTCACTTGCTATAACACAGTCATCACTAATGTTCTTTCTATATGATAGTCTTTGGTCCTGGTTTTCAGACTCTCTTTTATTGGGGCATTGGTTGATCTGCGGAATAAAAAACACTTTCTTACAGTATTTTTAGGCTACATAGCATTTTTCATTATCTTGTCCTTTGGATGGAAGTCAACGCCAATTTTGAAGCTGTTGTTGACGTCCTTAGTTTCTAGTTTCTATGTTCTGGAAGGATTTTCTCCGAAAATCTTATTACATTTCCAGTTGTGCGTTTTTTGACTTTTCCTAAATGGGACCATGCCCTTTTATCTCTGTATAGCATTCCTTGCTCATCAGCAGTGCCTATTATCAGATTGTTTTCGTAGCTGTCACTTGAATTTCTATATCAGGAGTCCCACTAGGTTAGCCCAGAGCGCTAATGCGCTGCTTCCTGGACTCGGGTAGGTGCGCCGTCCCCGAATCGAATCTGCCCGGCGGATTAACGATGAAGGGCCAGTGTGCCGGTCTGCCTGGATGTGGTTTTTAGGCGCTTTTCCACATGCCCCTAGGTGAATACCGGGCTGGTCCCAACGTCCTGCCTCAGTTCCATGACGCACAGACATTTGAAACACATTCGCACTCTTTCCCACTGTACACTAGATGCAGACAGCTGGGATATACTACTTCCATCTCCGAGGGTATGGGGTGGCAACAGGAATGGCATCTGGCCACCCTCCGTAACTAATATTACCAAAATCCATAGTAACTACCCAGACCCAGCAGTAGCTGGAGTGGGATCCAGATACAACAATAACTATGTCAGGTGCTTGGGATATTGGCACTTCTTTCTCAATAGGTTTTTGAAGTGCAGTTTTATACAGCAGTGTTGGCTGCACAGATTCATTCTGAGTCACTTCATGCCTGTTGTTGATTTTTTGTTTTGCTGTAGCAGATGACACTTGCTTATTTGTACAACGAGCAATTCTTTTCCTGTGATGTTTCCATGCCAGTCTGTATTTTTAGGTGGGTGACAGTTTCTCTTTTGAAAAACACACAGAGTTGTGAAGACTATTTTGATCATTACTGACACCAGTTTTTGAAATGTATAAAGAAATGTTATTCAAGCATCAATTCTCTGTGCTTCATGAACCATAGGCTTTTTATTGTTATTTATTTGTCTCTTTATTTGTCTCAGTTTGTTATGTAGACCTTTCTTAGAGGCAATTTTCTTTTCATGTCCATTTTTTCATTTGCTAATAGAGACATTATCCACACACGAATACTGCATTACCTCATGGCTTGCAGACTCTTTATTACTATTTACTTCTTCCAACTTGCCTATCGTGATTGTAATTAGTTATGTCATGTTCTGTAGATCATTTTCAAGATTATTTTATCGATATGATGTTGTTTTCATGCCCACACTCAGTTTGTTTCTTAAGGAATGCTGAGGGCTGTGACATACTTCGATTCGAATTTGGAATATTTGTGCCAGAGCTACGTGTTTCAGATTAAATAATCGGCTCTTGATTTGCATTTAAGCATTTAGTGGAGCCATTTTGAGCTGTAAATGTAACGTTTTTTCGCCCTTTTCCACTTCTTTTGTGAGATTTTTTTGTCAGATGTGACACAAGTTTTTCTAATCTATAATTTACATTGATCACTCTATTGAGTTGTATTCTCATTTTAGAATTGTCTTCTAATGGTCGATTTACTGTTTTGTTAAATCTTCAACTGACTCTATTAATCTCAATTCATTTTTCGTATTATTTACATCACAAATGCTGTTTCTGTCTCCAGTAGTTCAGCTCCACAAGGTTTACGAGGTTGATGTCATGAGTTGTCTTGTATGTCAAAACTTTTGTGCTCATTAATGAATTTAATATAGTCAGTTATCTCCACTTTTTCTCTGTTAATATGGCTGGTTCCAATTACAGACTGTTTATATTTTGCTGCAGACATGACTTCCGAAAGCCCAGTGTGTAGCCTATCTTTACAAGCACCACAACAAAACATACTAAGTGTTGGTAAGGTCAACGCAATCATTGTGAAAGAAGTTGCCACACCATAGTCCACAAATCATGCTTCACATAATCTGCCACCTCCATTGGCGCCATCTTGTTGTAATGAGGCCAGTTTAGTTTGCAGTCAATCTAACACACAGAAACTTGATTGTTTCAACTTTTTCCATTGTCTGTGTGGCACATTTAATAGTTATCTCTCCCTCAGTTTTGGCAGTTGCAGTCAACCAAGTATATCTAGCTTTATTAAAGTTTAATATAATGGAAGGAAACATTCCACGTGGGAAAAATTATATATAAAAACAAAGATGAGGTGACTTACCGAACAAAAGCGCTGGCAGGTCGATAGACACACAAACATACACACAAAATTCAAGCTTTCGCAACAAACTGTTGCCTCATCAGGAAAGAGGGAAGGAGAGGGGAAGACGAAAGGAAGTGGGCTTTATGGGAGAGGGTAAGGAGTCATTCCAATCCCGGGAGCGGAAAGACTTACCTTAGGGGGAAAAAAGGACAGGTATACACTCGCACACACGCACATATCCATCCACACATACAGACACCATGTGTGGATGGATATGTGCGTGTGTGCGAGTGTATACCTGTCCTTTTTTCCCCCTAAGGTAAGTCTTTCCGCTCCCGGGATTGGAATGACTCCTTACCCTCTCCCTTAAAACCCACTTCCTTTCGTCTTCCCCTCTCCTTCCCTCTTTCCTGATGAGGCAACAGTTTGTTGCGAAAGCTTGAATTTTGTGTGTATGTTTGTGTGTCTATCGACCTGCCAGCGCTTTTGTTCGGTAAGTCACCTCATCTTTGTTTTTATATATAATTTATTAAAGTTTAATGAGAGATCTTTTACTCTAAACGATTTGCTAAATAAATGAGAATATTGTTAATAGATCCTTGCCGAATTTTACATGTGCATCCATCAATCATAATGTTGATGTCATGTGCAAAAATAGTAAAGTTGCAGTGTAGCTTCATACACTGTTCTAGGTAATTTATAAATATCAGGAACAGTAAATGACCAAGAATGGGTCCTTGTGGCACTCTATATTCGATGATTCCCAGTCTGATGAAGACAGACCACAACAAAAATTGTTATTCTGTATGGTACTACTGTCTACCTCCTATCTTTGAGGCATAACTGTAACCGCTTATTTGATTCACCACGTATTCCTAAAAGGTTAGCTTTCTGTAACGATATTTAACTAGTATTTTCTGTGGTCGAAATTCGACCAATCATGTGAATAAAGTAACAAAACATAAATTTTTCAATATAAGTAATTTTAGTTTGTTTGTATGCAAATTCTTATGTCTTACTGGTACACTATGTAGATTTTCAGGTCTTACCCAAATAAGTAAGAAATAGTGTGGGGGAGCAAAAGAGAGTGAAAGACACAATGAGGGAATTAATTGCTTTATTCTTCAATTTAACAATGAAAAGCCTCAAATAAACAATATTTTTTAGTAAATATTCTTTCATCATTTATTAAGTATCCTTGCTCACTGTATTGTTCTCAAGCACCATTATCATGCCATCTGGACAATGGATGTCCATTAAATAATTGTCATGTGATTTCTCAGAAATCCTTAGGACTTTTTTTGTGCATTTGCCATCTTATACACACAGAATTTTGATTAACTGCACCACATGGTTCACACATGATATGTTTCACAACATGTTCATACAGTTTATGATATCCTCAAATATCTGGAATTTCTTCACATACACCTTTATCAGTTGCACAAATGTCTACTATTTAATCGATTTCACATAAAGTGTTTAAAATATGAGCACATGGCAATCCTCTTTTTTGGAATTCTGTTGTGTAAATGATTGCTTGAACTTCAACAAAAATGTGCCTTGTTACTAATACATCAATTCATTCCTTTAATTTAGTCTTGAATACCTGCACGCTACTTTCTGAATGGAAATTAGCAGATTAAAGTGGATCAGTGTTGTTAACAATTTCTGGGCAATTAGGAATGCAAGTCATTGCAGCAAATAATGGAGGATTCCTGAAATGTTGAACAATGGATATTGCATCCTAATAATTTTTATACATATTTCTTGGAAAATCCTTAAATGAAGAAGGCAAAATAATTCTTACAATATTTATAGTACAATATCGTTTGGGTTTCGTTGTATGAGTAAGGATCGAGTTTCTAGCTTAACAAATAAAGAATGACAGAAATTTCATAATGCCAATTTATTTTTCAATATAATACCCATATACACTAATACACTTGCAGGCATGCTCAGATATCTTCTGCAAACCATTCAAATAAAATCTTCGTTGATCCACTATGGATCGTGGGACGATGGCTGGCATGAACTTCTTGATGCAATAATTTACCAACAGCCATATGTATTGTAGAAATTTATTTTATTTTATGAACTTCTACGTGCTACCAGTTTCGGCATTGCATTGATGCCATCTTCAGGCCCCACTCGTCATAGTTGTAAAATCACTATACATGGAAGAAGCCATATAACTGGATCCGTGAATCAAATCATCCTGCAACAGCTCTCGGTAGCCAGGCGACACAGACTGTGTCGCCTGGCCACTAAACAATGGAAAAGAATGTAAAACATATTAAAAAACAGAGCGCCTCTATGACTGGGGCAGAAGCTGTTTGACAGCTGCGAATCTTTCGTTAACACAGGCCACACACACAACACTGTACACTGAACACAATAACATTGCCAGCAAGTGTAGCAGACGCTATATCAGCGCCTACAGTGGAAGCAGAGCATCGTCAGGAGACCGATCTGGGAAGTGTACATGACTTGTGCACTCTTGTCAGTTGACGATGGCCAGTCATTGCTCCTGTGGTAGGGATTGTGGCGATGGTACTGAAAGCTGCTTTAGTCTCAGTGCTGTGCATGGTGGCTCTTCTTTGAACATGAGTGCAGATTTGACATGGTTAATGGCAATGATCATGGATTTACCGTTTACCACAATGTCTTAAGTCTGGATGCTTTATCATAGGACATGGTACAGGCCAGTGTATGGTGGTGGCTGTCCATTCAAAGCAAGACATGCATGCAGCTTTCCAAATCACAGGGCATATAAGTGGTTGACACACTGTCTGGAGGCTTTGGTGGTCATATGCATGCGATATCATGGTAGTAGGTTGATGCTGATGAGCAGACATTTGATATCGAACTGATACGTAAATTACTTAAACTGTAATGACTGATTGATTTATGACCTTAATCTATTGTACTGCTAAGTGATTTTCATGTAATCGTTCCCCCTCCCATTAATCTATTGTTCTTTTAATTGACTTATGACACCCCGGGGATAATCCACTCTCCTGAGAAGCCCCCCACCCCTCACCTTCACCCTCCACCTCTCCCACCCCTCTGGGAAATCCCTTCGCCAATACAAGCACACATCTGATATCAAATTAATTGACCAATTAATTATATTGATCAATTAGTTACTCCCTTCTGTCTTTGGAAAATCCCCCAGTCCCGCTCCCCCAACTGGAAACTGGTGGAAAACTCATTTAGCAGGGGTTGGCACTCTCTTTTATTTGGTGGGAAAAGCTTTTCATTCTCTGCTGTTTTGGAAGATGCAGATCTTGTAAAATACATTGAAAAGAAGTAATTAACTAAATCACTTTTCGTCGATCGCCCAAGGAATACTGTGACGAAAAAGACGTCAACATAACTCACCACACGGAATTACCCTGTCAAAAATCTTCCTATCGCGTCTTCGCATCGACCATAGCGCAGACATGCTGGCCACCTAGCACATTCCCACTCACACAGGCCAGGAGAGAGGCCCACAAACAAGGCCGGCTCTGGAGTGCTCAGAATGGAAGTTCTACTAATCCTCAAACAAAACAACAGGTGGTGGCAACCTGAGAAATTCCTGTCGAAATACATACTCTATCTATCTCCCCCTCCCCCTCACTTCAGTGGTTACTTCCCATCTGTTCATGCATGAGCCAACCTGTCCAAATCTGTCGACCAAGATATCTCCCAATACTGCAGTCTGATTGGTTCCTGCCAAATTAGTGGACGGAGCTATAGACTACATAAAGCCTGCCCCCTCCACCCCCGACCTCATTCTGCTATTATTCACAGTTTGGTCAGCACGATTTCATTCCTCCCTCATGCATTACTAGTCTGTTTGCTTCGTTGAGGCCTTCTCTGTACCAACTTGAAGCTGCGGCAACATAAAGCAATAGCAGTGGCAGCAATCGCCTGAAGCAGTGGGAATTACCTGGTAAGTTAATATTTAAATCGACAACTGTAACTTTTTCTTCTACTAAGAACTTCGTAGTAGCGATGTTAAATACTTTTTGTCTTATTGTTTCAGCATATATCCACCAAATTGTGGATATGTTGGAGGTGGAGAGGTTTCAGCAGCAAGTAGTATATATATATTCTTATTCATATATGCACTTTGTTACTGTAATTTCGTGGTCAGTCAGTGAGTCTTTGCTGTTGTACATGATTTCGAAAATCAAAATCGATAACTGTAACTTTTCACTAAGAATTTTGTAGTATTAAATATGAGGGTCACTCCAAAAGAAATGCACACTTTTTTTTTAAAAATCCATCTTTTATTCTACTTGATTGAAAGTTTTACAGTGTGTAGATACATCCTTTAGGAACAATATTTTCATTTCTCCACATAATTTCCATCCCTCTCAACTGCCTTATACCATCTTGTAACCAGCGCCTGTATACCAGCACGGTACAATTCTGAACCTACCTGTTGGAGCCACTGTTTGACAGTGTGCACAAGCGTGTCATCATCTTCAAACCTTGTTCCACAAAGAGAGTCTTTCAGTTTCCCAAAGAGATGATAGTCACATGGAGCCAGGTCAGCACTGTAAGGCGGGTGTTTCAGTGTTGTCCATCCAAGTTTTGTGATCGCTTCCATGGTTTTTTGACTGACATGCAGCCGTGCATTGTCGTGCAACAGCAAAACATCATGGTTTTGCCGATGTGGTCGAACATGACTCAGTCGAGCATGAAGTTTCTTCAGCGTCATCACATATGCATCAGAATTTATGGTGGTTCCACTTGGCATGATGTCCACAAGCAAGAGTCCTTCGGAATCGAAAAACACTGTAACCATAACTTTTCCAGCAGAAGGTGTGGTTTAGAATTTTTTTTCTTGGGTGAATTTGCATGATGCCACTCCATTGATTGCCTCTTCGTCTCTGGTGAAAAATGATGGAGCCATGTTTCATCATGTGTCACAATTCTTCAAGAAATTAATCTCCAACATTCTCGTACTGTTCCAAAAGTTCGCTACACACCGTTTTTCTTCCTCCTTTATGAGTCACTGCCAACATCCTGGGAACCTACCTGGCACAAACCTTTTTTAACGCCAACACTTTCAGTATTCTGCAAACACTTCCTTCGCCTATCCCAATGTAGTATGACAATTCGTTCACTGTGATGTGTCTGTCAGTAGTCAGCAATTCGTTAACTCTCTGCACACTGTCTGGAGTGTGTGCAGTACGAGGCCTGCCGCTGCGAGGAAAATCCTCAATATTGCCGTGCCCGCTTTCATCACGTAACCTGCTTGCCCTCCGACTAACTGTACTGCGATCGACAGCAGCATCTCCAAGCCCCTTTTTCAACCTCTTGTGGATGTTTCCCACTGTCTCTTTTTCACAGCACAGGAATTCTATGACAGCACGTTGCTTCTGACGAACATCAAGTGTAGCAGCCATCTTGAAGACATGCTGTGATGGCGTCACTCACTAGAACAGGTTGAACTAAGTTTGAAAACGAGTGGGAAGGATGTATCTACACACTGTAAGACTTTCACACATGCAGAATGAAAACTGTATTTTTACAAAAATAGTGTGCATTTCTTTTGGAGTGACCCTCGTACATGTCATGTTATTGTTTCAACATATACCCAACCTGTAATTGGTGAGCTGGCTCCTGAAAGCCAGCAACAGCAGCACCTTCAGCACTGTAAGTAGTACATAAATTTCTATTCTTCATAGCACTGTGTATTCATAATATACTGCTGTTTCACAACAATTTCATTGTATATATAATATGGTGCATATTCTTTGTTGTTGTTGTAAACGATTTTCTGGGGGAAGAAAAGGAAGAGGGTAGGGTATGCATTGAGGATAAGGAGGAGCCATCACAGATCTCTTGTAAGTGCATATTATAAAAAATAATTTTTTCTCATAGTTTTCTGCATGTGTAAATGTTTATTATTAAAAATATTAGTATGTGGTTTTAGTGAGATGGACAGATGGCTCTTCCCTGATCCAGGCAAGGACAAAACGCCACAGGGGGCGGGGGGGCGGGTGGGGGGAAGGGGATGGAGAGAGAACGTCATTGGCATGAGGAAGTATTGGATGGCTTGAGGAAGATGCCGAGGAGCGAGAGCAAAATGGAAGATTTATGTACATGTACTCATTCTACTTGCCAATAATAATAATCAGTGTTCCTTCTTTCCTTGCAGCAGCTGGTCATGTCTGGAATGTTGTACTTAATTTTCGGGGAGGTGTAGCCTACTTTGCCAAAGTGAGGTCTGGTGAGACATACCTCGCCAGCTAGGGGGCCACTTGCTGCCACGCGAGAAGTCGCCACCATTGCTGCCCCCACCGCCGCCCCAGCTACCGCCGCCTCAGCACCACTCTGGGGTCTGTTGGCCATTCTCCCTCCAGCAAGCGGTTAAGGGCAGCAGCAGCAGCACCGGTAGCTGCAGCCAGGCTACACGCACTGGCATGATACCGAAGTGTCTCCTCCTCCTCCACCTTCTCTTCCTCGTCAATCTCTGGGTACTATGTCAATGTCCCCATACACACACCAAGGCAAATAACCTATGGATAGGTGACAGGTTCAACACATCATGTACCTGGATGTAAATAACTTATACAGGCATGCCAAGTAACAACCACTGACCACTGGCGAATTTCAATGGGTGCCTGATGACGAAAGGAAGGTGGAAAAATAAAAGGTATGGAGGCTGACTCTGATGTGGGGTATGTGATGGAGGCAGAACTCACATACCCTATTAGTTTGCATGATGCGATGCCAATTTGCTGCTGTGTCTGGAGCAATTAGTTCTGTGAGGAGGCTCCACCAAAAACTGATGATAACGCTGGGGAATGAGCAGAGATATATTATTCATTATCATAATCTCCAACAGTGTCTCAGGTTTGGTATGGAGCTGGTGAGACTCATCTGGGCTATCTCCTTCAAGCATTGCCCTGGTTTAAGGAGTATATTGATCTGAATACGATACAGAGAGTTTCTACGACATGTGACTTTGAAAACGATTTTTATAAATCAATGAAGAATAACATTTTCGGCAAAACAATGGATAATTTGAGGGAACGACGTGAAATTGTGATTAGAATCGAATGGGATGGGATGGGCAAAGGGTGTAAGAAAATGCATTGTCAGACCAAATCTTAAATGGGGAACAATATTCAATGACAACTTTGTTGCTGTGGAGATGGCGAGGACTGAGGTAGAGCTCACGAAACCTATGTATGTGGGGATGTGCATACTAGACTTATCTAAACTCCACATGTATCACTTTCATTATAAGTTGGCGAAAACTCATTTCAAAGATCCAAAGTCGCTTTATATGGATACTGACACATTCCTCTATTGGGCCGTCATTCAGTTTTCTTGATTTATCAATAATAAGAAACCTGTATTGTGTGTGATTCCAGCCAGCTATACATATATTTACAATATCATTTAATGACATGTCAGTTCCTACATGCTCCTGGTGAATGCGTTTCAGATTCAAATTGTCTTGACTGAAATCTATAATGAGATTTCCATTACCCACAACCAACTGTTTTGGGATTCTGGAATATGGCTGACTCAAATGAAGTACATCAATACCTATATGACGAATAGAACAGAAATATCATAGAATGTGATCTTGGTTCTCCACAGCAACATCGTCAAATATGAACACTGTGTTTGGCTCTACTTTTCCTGATGGGGAGATCTGACTGTTTTAACTGAATGTTGTTTATGTTACACCATCTATGCCCTGCAGTATCTTTTGCAGTAGCTGGTGCTTGGGCTGAAATAGCGTTTTTGAAAATGTACATACATGCTCAAAGCAGGCTCCATCTGGGTATGCTAGCAGTGACATAATTATGCCACAGTTGGGCAGACTTACAATTATTGCTCATATATTATTGTGTAGGAGTACCCCATTCTTCTACCTCTTCTTCTTCTGGTCTTCTTCCACACCATCACAGGACCACTCTCTTACAACAAAGTCCTTATGCTTCACCCACTTGGCCATGTTACTGGCTACTTTAGATTTTGGTGTGTAATGGGCTTTTATAGGAAGATGAACACTTGTAATAATAATACATGTAGCCACTATAGCGCAGTTATTTTACCGATTGATCTACAATGGCTACATCTTACATTGTATAATAATGCGGCAGTTAAATAAGCTAAATAAGTTAAAGAAGCTAAAGGAGAATCCATCAGTTTGAGACAAGCAGATGCAGAATTTAGGCTTAGAAGAAACAGTTTTTTGGGAAATGCAGTAAAAAAATGAATCAGTGATTTTTGTTGTTGATGCCTATATATAATTATATATTTAACATTTTAGCAATATTAGACACACACAAATATATATATATATATATATATATATATATATATATACATATATATATATATATGTATATATACACACACAATTTACCATTTCACACACACATACACACACACACACAAATATATATACACTCCTGGAAATTAAAATAAGAACACCGTGAATTCATTGTCCCAGGAAGGGGAAACTTTATTGACACATTCCTGGGGTCAGATACATCACGTGATCACACTGACAGAACCACAGGCACATAGACACAGGCAACAGAGCATGCACAATGTCGGCACTAGTACAGTGTATATCCACCTTTCGCAGCAATGCAGGCTGCTATTCTCCCATGGAGACGATCGTAGAGATGCTGGATGTAGTCCTGTGGAACGGCTTGCCATGCCATTTCCACCTGGCGCCTCAGTTGGACCAGCGTTCGTGCTGGACGTGCAGACCGCGTGAGACGACGCTTCATCCAGTCCCAAACATGCTCAATGGGGGACAGATCCGGAGATCTTGCTGGCCAGGGTAGTTGACTTACACCTTCTAGAGCACGTTGGGTGGCACGGGATACATGCGGACGTGCATTGTCCTGTTGGAACAGCAAGTTCCCTTGCCGGTCTAGGAATGGTAGAACGATGGGTTCGATGACGGTTTGGATGTACCGTGCACTATTCAGTGTCCCCTCGACGATCACCAGTGGTGTACGGCCAGTGTAGGAGATCGCTCCCCACACCATGATGCCGGGTGTTGGCCCTGTGTGCCTCGGTCGTATGCAGTCCTGATTGTGGCGCTCACCTGCACGGCGCCAAACACGCATACGACCATCATTGGCACCAAGGCAGAAGCGACTCTCATCGCTGAAGACGACACGTCTCCATTCGTCCCTCCATTCACGCCTGTCGCGACACCACTGGAGGCGGGCTGCACGATGTTGGGGCGTGAGCGAAAGACGGCCTAACGGTGTGCGGGACCGTAGCCCAGCTTCATGGAGACGGTTGCGAATGGTCCTCGCCGATACCCCAGGAGCAACAGTGTCCCTAATTTGCTGGGAAGTGGCGGTGCGGTCCCCTACGGCACTGCGTAGGATCCTACGGTCTTGGCGTGCATCCGTGCGTCGCTGCGGTCCGGTCCCAGGTCGACGGGCACGTGCACCTTCCGCCGACCACTGGCGACAACATCGATGTACTGTGGAGACCTCACGCCCCACGTGTTGAGCAATTCGGCGGTACGTCCACCCGGCCTCCCGCATGCCCACTATACGCCCTCGCTCAAAGTCCGTCAACGGAACATACGGTTCACGTCCACGCTGTCGCGGCATGCTACCAGTGTTCAAGACTGCGATGGAGCTCCGTATGCCACGGCAAACTGGCTGACACTGACGGCGGAGGTGCACAAATGCTGTGCAGCTAGCGCCATTCGACGGCCAACACCGCGGTTCCTGGTGTGTCCGCTGTGCCGTGCGTGTGATCATTGCTTGTACAGCCCTCTCGTAGTGTCCGGAGCAAGTATGGTGGGTCTGACACACCGGTGTCAGTGTGTTCTTTTTTCCATTTCCAGGAGTGTATATACACTCCTGGAAATGGAAAAAAGAACACACTGACACCGGTGTGTCAGACCCACCATACTTGCTCCGGACACTACGAGAGGGCTGTACAAGCAATGATCACACGCACGGCACAGCGGACACACCAGGAACCGCGGTGTTGGCCGTCGAATGGCGCTAGCTGCGCAGCATTTGTGCACCGCCGCCGTCAGTGTCAGCCAGTTTGCCGTGGCATACGGAGCTCCATCGCAGTCTTTAACACTGGTAGCATGCCGCGACAGCGTGGACGTGAACCGTATGTTCCGTTGACGGACTTTGAGCGAGGGCGTATAGTGGGCATGCGGGAGGCCGGGTGGACGTACCGCCGAATTGCTCAACACGTGGGGCGTGAGGTCTCCACAGTACATCGATGTTGTCGCCAGTGGTCGGCGGAAGGTGCACGTGCCCGTCGACCTGGGACCGGACCGCAGCGACGCACGGATGCACGCCAAGACCGTAGGATCCTACGCAGTGCCGTAGGGGACCGCACCGCCACTTCCCAGCAAATTAGGGACACTGTTGCTCCTGGGGTATCGGCGAGGACCATTCGCAACCGTCTCCATGAAGCTGGGCTACGGTCCCGCACACCGTTAGGCCGTCTTCCGCTCACGCCCCAACATCGTGCAGCCCGCCTCCAGTGGTGTCGCGACAGGCGTGAATGGAGGGACGAGTGGAGACGTGTCGTCTTCAGCGATGAGAGTCGCTTCTGCCTTGGTGCCAATGATGGTCGTATGCGTGTTTGGCGCCGCGCAGGTGAGCGCCACAATCAGGACTGCATACGACCGAGGCACACAGGGCCAACACCCGGCATCATGGTGTGGGGAGCGATCTCCTACACTGGCCGTACACCACTGGTGATCGTCGAGGGGACACTGAATAGTGCACGGTACATCCAAACCGTCATCGAACCCATCGTTCTACCATTCCTAGACCGGCAAGGGAACTTGCTGTTCCAACAGGACAATGCACGTCCGCATGTATCCCGTACCACCCAACGTGCTCTGGAAGGTGTAAGTCAACTACCCTGGCCAGCAAGATCTCCGGATCTGTCCCCCATTGAGCATGTTTGGGACTCACGCGTCGTCTCACGCGGTCTGCACGTCCAGCACGAACGCTGGTCCAACTGAGGCGCCACGTGGAAATGGCATGGCAAGCCGTTCCACAGGACTACATCCAGCATCTCTACGATCGTCTCCATGGGAGAATAGCAGCCTGCATTGCTGCGAAAGTACTAGTGCCGACATTGTGCATGCTCTGTTGCCTGTGTCTATGTGCCTGTGGTTCTGTCAGTGTGATCATGTGATGTATCTGACCCCAGGAATGTGTCAATAAAGTTTCCCCTAACTGGGACAATGAATTCACGGTGTTCTTATTTCAATTTCCAGGAGTGTATATATATACATATACAATTTACCATTTCACACACACACACACACACACACACACATATATATATATATATATATATATATATATATATATATATATATATATATGTGTATATATAATTGCAAATCATTGTTGTTTTTCTTATTTAACTGCCCTGTCATTATACAGGGTGATTCAAAAAGAATACCACAACTTTAAAAATGTGTATTTAATGAAAGAAACATAATATAACCTTCTGTTATACATCATTACAAAGAGTATTTAAAAAGGTTTTTTTTCACTCAAAAACAAGTTCAGAGATGTTCAATATGGCTCCCTCCAGACACTCAAGCAATATCAACCCGATACTCCAACTCGTTCCACACTCTCTGTAGCATATCAGGCGTAACAGTTTGGATAGCTGCTGTTATTTCTCGTTTCAAATCATCAATGGCGGCTGGGAGAGGTGGCCGAAACACCATATCCTTAACATACCCCCATAAGAAAAAATCGCAGGGGGTAAGATCAGGGCTTCTTGGAGGCCAGTGATGAAGTGCTCTGTCACGGGCTGCCTGGCGGCCGATCCATCGCCTCGGGTAGTTGACGTTCAGGTAGTTACGGACAGATAAGTGCCAATGTGGTTTAACACCATACTTCGTTCGAAATGCACGCTGAACAACTGTCGTCGATTCACTTCTTCCGTACTCAATAACACAAAAAGCTTTCTGTTGAGTGGTCGCCATCTTAGCATCAACTGACGCTGACGCCTAGTCAACAGCGCGTCAAGCGAACAAATGTACAACTAAATGAAACTTTATAGCTCCCTTAATTCGCCGACAGATAGTGCTTAGCTCTGTCTTTTGTCGTTGCAGAGTTTTAAATTCCTAAAGTTGTGGTATTCTTTTTGAATCACCCTGTGTAATGTAAGGTGTAGCCATTCTAACTCATTCGGTAAGATGATTGCATTATACTGGCTACGTATATCACTATTACAAGCGTCCATTTACCTATAAAAGCTCATTACACACCAAGATCTGATGTAGTTGGTATCATGGCGTTGTCATCAGCTTTTGGGGTGGAGTCTCCTCGTGGAACCAATTGCTCTGGACACAGCGACAAATCGTCATCTGCGCCATGCCAACTTATAAGGTATGTGATTTCTGCCTCCACCATGTGCCCCACATCAGAATCAGCCTCCATACCCTTGATTTTTCACCCTAATCCTTTGCATTCACCATTGGGCACCCATTGAAACTTGTCAATCGGCAGTGACTGTTACATGGCATGCTCATGTAAGTTATTTACATTCAGGTAAATGCTGTAACTCGATTCAAGGGACGCATTGAACCCTTCACCCTCCATAGGATATTTGCCTTGGCATGGCTATGTACAGATCAGCAATGTCTCCCACAGATCTGTCGCTCAAAGAAAAGAAGCATGTCAGTATCCGTCAATAATTCGATGTTGCGCTTCCTTCTCTTAAGCATAGCATCGCAAAGCAACCCAGGTGCCATGTAATAAAAGGCAGGATCCGTAGAATATGTGGCTAAGCATTCTTTTTTGTTTTTTGAGTCATCAGTCTTCTGGCTGGTTTGATGTGGCCCTTCACGAATTCTTGTCCTGTGCCAACCTATTCATCTCAGAGTGGCACTTGCAACCTACGTCCTCAATTATTTGCTGTCTTCCTCTACAGTTTTTACCCTCTACAGTTCCCTCTAGTACCATGGAAGTTATTCCCTGATGTCTTAACAGATGTTCTATCATCCTGTCCCTTCTCCTTGTCAGTGTTTTCCGCATATTCCTTTCCTCTCATTTTGCACAGAACCTCCTCATTCCTTATCTTATCAGTCCATCTAATTTTCAACATTCTTATTTAGCACCACATCTCAAATGCTTCGATTATCTTCTGATTTTCCCACAGTCCATGTTTCACTACCATACAACGCTGTGCTCCAAATGTACATTTTGAGAAATTTCTTCCTCAAATTAAGGCCAATGTTTGATACTAGTCGACTTCTTTTGCTCAGGAATGCCCTTTTCCCACAGCGAGCCTGCTTCTGATGTCCTCCTTGTTTTGTCCATTATTGGTTATTTTGCTGCCTAAGTTGTAGATTTCCTTAACTTCATCTACTTCGTGATCATCAATCCTGCTGTTAAGTTTCTCACTGTTCTCATTTCTGCTACTTCTCATTACTTTCGTCTTTCTTCGATTTACTCTCAGTCCATATTCTCTACTCATTAGACTGTTCATTCCACTCAGCAGATTCTGTAATTCTTCTTCACTTTCACTAAGGATAGCAATGTCATTAGCGAATCGTCTCACTGATCTCCTTACACCTTGAATTTTTGATTCCATTCCTGAACCTTTCTTTTATTCCCATCATTGTTTCTTCAATGTACAGATTGAAAAATGGGGGCGAGAGACTACATCCCTGTCTTACACCCTTTTTAATCCGAGCACTTCGTTCTTGGTCGTCCACTCTTATTATTCCGTCTTGGCTCTTGTACATGTTGTATATTACACGTCTCTTCTTTTAGCTTACCCCTACTTTTCTCATGCATAGACTCCGGAATTTCTTGGAAACGTCCGCAAGCAAGCGCACGTCTGTATCTATGAAAAACCATGCGTACTCTCCTAAAATGGCTCTGAGCACTATGGGACTTAACATCTGAGGTCATCAGTCCCCTAGAACTTAGAACTACTTAAACCTAACTAACCTAAGGACATCACACACATCCATCCCCGAGGCAGGATTCGAACCTGCGACCGTAGCAGTCGCGCGGTTCCGGACTGAAGCGCCTAGTACTCTCCTAAAGTGGAGATGAATTTTCGCCAGACATTCACAGCATGTTCATGTTCTGGACCCGTTATACCATTGCCAGTAATACTGCTGGAGAAAGTAACTATGTCGGGTAGCCTTGGTTCTGTTGAATACAGTTATGTCGGCTCGCCTGGTTTCGTTGAATTTTGCACTACTATTGAGAAACTCGTATAGGAAAACCATCTTACTAGTTACAAGTTGAAACTGTTTCTCGTCAGGAAAAGCATCTCGAGTGATGTGCATATCCTACCAAGGTAGAGTTTCAACGAATTTCTGGAGTGGTCCCTTCATAAAACGCAGCGAGTCAAAGGAGCGGAGCGGAATTCTTGGCGTCATCCGTTTGAAGAATGAAATGTATTCTCGACGCTGTCAGGCAGGGCAATGATGTGATTTTTCTCCCAGCAAAATCAGCAAAGTGCCCAAGAAGAAAATGTGCGCCATACCCGCTTAAATTGTGGAGGAAAATGGGTACGTGCCTTCGTAAATGGTACTTCAAATAGCACGCATTGTGAGCTGCGCCATGGAACTTTCCCGCAAGATGACAGTGGTCCCTATGAGGAGTTTCCACTTTTCTAACGGCAGTCCACAAATATGACAATCAACCGCGTTTTTGTACAAATCTTCATTCTCCTTCGATTTGCTCATGGAAATTTGTGACTGTAAACCTCATCAACCTCCCATGAAGGCTTTTCAAGTTCAGTGAAAAGCCAAACCGCAGGATTATCCCCGAAATAAGATTTGTAGTGTTTAAGACTTGAGTCATAGGCCGGTACAATTTGGAATGCTGTCGCATATGATACGTGTTAGTATGCGAAGCCATAGGGTCACCCTCACTGCGGGTCAAGTCGGTGTACGCCACAGACGGACACTTTCTTGATGGTGAGCATTTTTAAACTTTAAGAATGTGTTTTCCTCAGTAGACGTAATTACCGGGTCCTTGTAATCGCATTCTACTAGATGCTTTGCTAATAACCTCTCTGAGGAAAAGGCATTGAGGCACCTGAAGCAAATATGCTTTTAATGTTCATGTTTGCTCAACTGAGAGAATAGGAGTCGGGATATCTCTTTGAAACAAGCATAATAATAAAAATTGTCGTTCTCATTTTTCTCATCGGAGAATAAGAGCATGTTCACTTGCGTCTTACGCTAGCTTGCAGATTTTGAGAAATGCAAGTGTCTGATTACCTTATGCTTGTTCTGTCCATCTGACCTACATTTCTCCGGGCCATAGACATGAAACTATATTCAGGTGTTCTGAGCCTCAAATTTAGGTATATCCTGAAGTTTAAAGAGGAACTCGATACTGTCAAAGTTATAACACTCACGAACGTCGATACCTATGCCGTATCAAGACGTGCCCTGCGGATGTTTCTTGTGACTTCTGTTACATGCCAGGATTGACCATGCAAACCAGGACTCATCAGTTTTAATTATTAACATTAATGCATGCCTGATTGGTGGCTATGCCCATAGGAAGCTTGATACAGCTGAACGCTCCATTTACTGGCTCATAGACATGTGTGTGGATGTCCAGACGTAGTACTCGGTTGAGTGCTTTAGCTGACTCCCTAACTTCCATCTTGGAAAACTAGGTCAGTATAGCTCTCAAGGTGGATTCACGAAACCACTTGGTGACTGATGTGTTCTGCGTTGATGTGCTCATCCTAAATTTACAATTAGATGGTTCAACATGTACTCAGATAGCAGTCATGGTGCTACTACGAAGCAGACTTTGGAACAAAGAAAACTAATAATATTTCTCGGTTTCAAAGACTCATGGTCTAAAAAATATGTTTACCAATATATCAATTGCATACATAGTATATGAGAACTTCCTAGCCATTGCTGATTAGGAAATTGTATTCCGACGTTAATATTTAGTACATTGCCCAAGGAGAAGTTAAGCTTTTCCCAGCATGTTGTATGCTCTAATTACTGGCCATAAAGCCGGCGGGTAAATTCGTCAAAAACTCCAATATTTCGAGCAGTAAACCCATGTCATTTTCAGGGCATGAATTGGTAAATGAATTGGTAAATGCCTTCAATTCAAAGAGAGAGTTACCGGTCGAGATATCGGTGGTTTTCGACGTAATCGGTTGGCATTCGCTCGAGTTATTCACAGAAGACGGCTAGTTTTTTTTGTTCAATGGATCATAGATGCGATTCGTATTGTAATGTCGAAAGAGTTAGCGAAGAATCACACAAAAAAGTAGGAAAACATATCGACAGTTTTCACGATACTCTTGTGCACTAGTTTTTACTACCAGTAATTCGTTTTACCCACAGCGATTTACACTGAACTACAGTCAGCCACACCCATATACATGTATTATACACATTTAAGAAAGCAGTTATCAAGTGAATGTAATGATTTCGATTTGAGTTTGAAGTTAATTTTGTTGGGAATTACATTTTTTTATACATAATATACCGCACTCAAAATCGCAATAAGTGGCAATTATTGCAATCATTATCGGTGATCTTATCGTTAGACAATTGTCATTTTGAAAAAATCTTACATCATATCTTCACAAAGATGCGTCAGCTGTTTTCGCCTGCCGACGTCACGCAGAAAACTGCTGTGAGCATTAGACATAGCTACAACAAGTGAAGTTAGATTTCTCTCCTTTAGACGATTGATCGGAATCTGTTTTAAAATGTATTGTTCCCTGTCATAGATTTGATTGTGTAATACGATGTAACAAAGGCAAGTGATAATGTAGTGGCTGACGATCTTCCACGTGTCAGCAGTGTAGTGAGCCCTATTAAGTTTTTTGTAGTGGAACATGCACAACAGGACGATGCTATATCAGTAGGAGAGCAAAGAGTGCACGAGGCCATTTTGCTAGTGCTGGTTGCCTACGTCATGGGCAAGCATACATACAGGGGCAAACCTATTGTTCTCTTTTGATTGACAGATCCTTAACCTCTTGTTCTGCTAAGTGTATTATGATCTGCTGGGGATAATCTGTCCTTCTGAGAAACTTCCTCCCACCATTCCCCCTCCTGCTCCTCCTCCCAACCCCTCTGGAAACCTCCAAGTGTCCCCCTCCCCCTCGTCATCAATAAATGTACACTTTCAGGACTGAGTTATTCGAATAGCCCCCTCCCACTCTATCAATTTGATCGACAAATTAATTAAATTGATCAATTAATCAACTCTTCCTCTCTGGGAAATACACCAGCCCACCCTTCCCCTCCACCACTTCCTCACTCGCCTCCCACCTGAAAACTGGCAGCTCTGTGCTCGAGAGGAAGGATCTCGCAATGAGAAATTCAATTACATAGCAGAAGGTATATTGTTTGTTTATAAAAAAAATCAATTTTCAGGGGTTGCATCTCTCTTGCTCAACATTCACTGCTGTTTAGGAAGATACAGGACTTGTAAAATACATCGAAAAGAATTAATTAAATCGATCGCTTTTTTAAGTATCGATTGTGTAAGGTATACCATCAACAGAACTCAGTGCACATAATTACACTTATAAAAATCTTTCGATCTCAAAGCATGTGCCGTCTGCCAGTCCACACAGAGTGCCAAATTGCGCCACAACAGTAACCACTGAACTGTGCTAATCCCACTATCAAAAGCTACAGGTGGCGGCGTCCCTTTGATATTTGATACCTGAGACATTCCTGTCGAAACAAATGCTCTCTCTCTCTCTCTCTCTCTCTCTCTCTCTCTCTCTCTCTCTCTCAAATGGTCACGTCCTGTCGCGTTTCCTTGCTTCTTATTGGTGGATACTAGCATTGGAATATTTGATGGTATTTGATCCTGCAACCACCTGGTTTCCAAACCCTACCAGAAGGCACCATTGGATACAACAAATTGATCCATCTGGAATTCGACATTGTGATTGGGGTTTTAAACCACTATAGTATTCGTAAAAGTGCTCCTCCACTTATTTACAGCCAACGTCTGCACCCCTATAACCCCACTTCCCATGACATAACAACTGCATTCACCAAGGAATGCAATGACGTGTGGTATAGCAGTCACCGTTTTCGATCTTCAGCGTGTGTGGCCATCGCCAGGGCGCCGCCACGAAGGTCAAAATCGCTCAATGTCCTAATGACAGATCACTTTACTAAATACCACCGACCATGTACCAAATATTGGCCTCCTTTGATCCCTATGCCCAAACAAAATCCAGACATCTTCCTGTCTCTGGCTCTCTCAAGAGGTCACATCCTGTTTGTCCATTTGAACCAGTGTCTCCAAACATGCAGCAGAGGTTTTCATCTCTCCCCAGAATACAGTGTACCTGTTGGCTAATACTGGAGAGAAAGGGGAAGCTGACGCAATTTCGACAGAAAAAAAGAGTGAAATAATCCATTTGCACTACCCTATCAAATTAATCGTATAACAATTGACAGCAGTGAAATAGATCGTTTAATACACTCACCTCCACCGTACAATGATCCTTGTTCGTAATAAAACATATTTTCAACGTATGAGTATCACATGCAAACGTTATGCAAATCAAGTAATGAAATTTCTGCCGCAAATAGATCGTAGTGCTAAATAAATGTGAGGTCTTGTAAGACGTTTGAGAACCCGAACACCCTCCTCCAACAACACGTTTCTGCTACACATATCAAGTGAAAAACATTCTATCAGCCATGCAAAGTCGCGATCACGAAAGTACACTATCTGCTGACTGCCGGGAGCCACTGTCGCACCATCCGCAACGGCCGCCCGCAGGGACATCGCATTATCTCACAAACGGTGGTGAGGAGAGAGCCACACATGTATCAGCCAGGCTGGCAGCTGCACGCCCATCCCCTGGCAACCACGCGCCAACCTTACCGAACACTCAGAGGTCGAAGAGAGACTCTTACCAAGCAGTCAACCGATCGATTTACGTGGGGGAACAATTGTCCAGCATAAACACCTATCATATTGAATCTTCTCAGCTGAATGGGTTGAAAATAAATAAATCGCCAGGTTCTGATGGGATTCCAATTCGATTTTACAGAGAGTACTTTACTGCACTGGCTTCTTACTTAGCTGGTTTTACAGAGAGTACTCTACTGCATTGGCTTCTTACTTAGCTTGCATTTATCGCTAATCTCTTGCCCAACATAAAGTCCCGAGCGACTGGGAAAAAGCGCAGGTGACCGCTGTATATACGAAGGGTAGAAGGACGGATCCTCAAAATTACAGACCAATATCCTTAACATCGGTTTGTTGCAGGATTCTCGAACATATTCTCAGTTCGAAAATAAAGAATTTCCTTGAGACAGAGAAGTTGATGTCCATGCATCAGCACTGCTTTAGAAAGCATCGCTCCTGCGAAACGCAACTCGCCCTTTTTTCGCATGATGTCTTGCGAACCATGGATGAAGGGTATCAGACGGATGCCATATTCCTTGACTTCCGGAAAGCGTTTGACTCGGTGCCCCACTGCAGACTCCTAACTAAGGTACGAGCATATGGGATTGGTTCTCAAGTATGTGAGTGGCTCGAAGACTTCTTAAGTAATAGAACCCAGTACGTTGTCCTCGATGGTGAGTGCTCATCGGAGGTGAGGGTATCATCTGGAGTGCCCCAGGGAAGTATGGTAGGTCCACTGTTGTTTTCTATCTACATAAATGATCTTTTGGATAGGGTGGATAGCGATGTACGGCTGTTTGCTGATGATGCTGTGGTGTACGGGAAGGTGTCGTCGTTGAGTGACTGTAGGAGGATACAAGATGACTTGGACAGGATTTGTGATTGGTGTCAAGATTGGCAGCTAACTCTAAATATAGATAAATGTAAATTAATGCAGATGAATAGGAAAAAGAATCCCGTAATGTTTGAATACTCCATTAGTAGTGTAGCGCTTGACAGAGTCACGTCGATTAAATATTTGGGCGTAACATTGCAGAGCGATATGAAGTGGGACAAGCATGTAATGGCAGTTGTGGGGAAGGCGGATAGTCGTCTTCGGTTCATTGGTAGAATTTTGGGAAGATGTGGTTCATCTGTAAAGAAGACCGCTTATAAAACACTAATACGACCTATTCTTGAGTACTGCTCGAGCGTTTGGGATCCCTATCAGGTCGGATTGAGGGAGGACATAGCAGCAATTCAGAGGCGGGCTGTTAGATTTGTTACTGGTAGGTTTGATCATCACGCGAGTGTTAAGGAAATTCTTCAGGAACTCGGGTGGGAGTGTCTAGAGGAAAAGAGGCGTTCTTTTCGTGAATTGCTACTGAGGAAATTTAGAGAACCAGCATTTGAGGCTGAGTGCAGTACAGTTTTACTGCCGCCAACTTACATTTCACAGAAAGACTACAAAGATAAGATAAGAGAGATTAGGGCTCGTACAGAGGTATATAGGCAGTCATTTTTCCCTCGTTCTGTTTGGGAGTGGAACAGGGAGAGAAGATGCTAGTTGTGGTACGAGGTACTCTCCGCCACGCACCGTATGGTGGATTGCGGAGTATGTGTGTAGATGTAGATGTAGACAACACACACGTCCGCTTCCATTGCCACTCATCTACCACACTATTCACTTCATCAGCCTCTGCTGCCACAGGCAAGATCAGACAGGCCAGTGCATTCTTGGTACATAACCACCTGTCGCAGGCTGAGATTATCAACAACTTCCAGTCGCCGGAGTCTATGGCTGTTCCTGCTTCTGGCCGCTGCTCACTCACCAGCGGCTGGGATGCATACCTGACATCGACTGTTCAATTCAAAAAGTCTGAGACAGGGATGTTGTCTTGTCAGTACACCTAGAGTTTCTCACAGGAAATGTAGATTCCTTCTGTTTGCACGAGTTATTTTCGTGCATAGAAGAAATAGGGGCATACACGAATTTTCACATCGCTAAACTGTCGTTAGTTGTGGAAATCTTGTACAACACTATACCATAGGCTATATTTTCTCTAAGTGTTTTCTCATCAGGTAGAAAAATATCTTTTCTTATCTGTCATGTCCTGCATTACAGGACTAGAATATTAAACTCATTTTTGGCACATAATGGGGTGCTAAGACCTACCACTTTCACACGACGGCTCCTCACTTTCAGACTCTCTCTTAAGGTAGCAACACAGAGAAGTTGTAAATATCAGGCTTATACTACGTATCACTTTATAAATTCGGTAATACATCTGATTTTATTACAATGGTCATCTTTCCCTGTGAAGGTGGGATACAGAAATTTCATGAAAATATTTCACCAAAACGAGAAAACGCCTGATTACTGCTCCTACTCCTGAGTCGTATCTCAGAGTCACTTTGTATGGCGAGTAATATTTTTTTTCCGCAGTTGGAGTACACTCACCAGGTAGGTGACATTGCAGTCGCTGGATGGAAGACGATGTTGTTTTCGAGGAGCCGACATTTTAAGCTGATCGTAGAAGTATTCTACCCCTGGCAACATACATCGCATTAGGACCGCGCTATCATAAACATGATCACAACGACTATGTTACTGTTACCCCACATAAAATTGGTGTGGTTCTATGGGTAAATACAATGATAAAAACTACACAAGCTTTATAAATCGACGTATGGTACTGCTTCCGAATGAAGTGATCCTCCACAAAAAAATCGCGACATTGAATATAGACAGTGATCACGGGGTGAGTATTGACATACCAAAAGGGCGGAGGCACGTCACCAGCAGGATAAGCTCCTAATAAAATCACCCTTACCAACGAATTTAGAAAGTGGTTCGGCTATGTAACATGGTACTAAGCCAATATTTGGAACTCCCTCTTGCTACTGCTAGATATTTTCCACTATAACAAACAGTATTTGTAACACATTCTATTTCGATACCTTGTAGACAGGGTATCGGAGGTCCTGTGATGTATGCACAGGGTTATAGGCGAGGGAGGGTGATGGTTGATTGAGAATGATACATAGAGTAGATGGTGTGCTATGTGAGGAATCACTTAAAGAATGCAATGCTAGACTGAGCTCATAAGAAATATACAAAATCCTATGACCAATACACTGGCTTTTCAGATCTGTAGTGTTACACTTTCTGGTAGAAATGTTGTCTGTGATTTGGAATAAAGTGTCTCCACTGAACCAAATACTTGCACTGGGTCCTATGAGATGTCTTATAATAATTACTGCCACTGGTAAATCATATTTGCAGCACTTTCATATCTCGAAACGAGTAACACCGGCCGGTGTGGCCGAGCGGTTCTAGGCGCTTCAGACTGGAACTGCGCGACCGCTACACTCGTAGGTTCGAATCCTGCCTTGGGCATGGATGGGTGTGATGTCCTTAGGTTAGTTAGGTTTAAGTAGTTCTAAGTTATAGGGGACTGATTACCTCAGAAGTAAAGTCCCATAGTGCTCAGAGCCATTTGAACCATTTTTGAAACGAGTAACATTTTTTGAACTTATCTGCTACGTACCCCATTCAGCAAAACTCCGGCGTGGTTTTAGACAGTTCCTCTGCATCCTGTAACTGTTCCTTAGTCTCTGTCCCACACTCCCTGCAGCTTGGTCCATGTGATTGTTCCAATTTAAGTTGGAACTGAGCAGGAGTCGAAGAGCGCTATATTTGAGAAGGCTGAGTTACTGTGACAGGACAATGTTTTGAACACTCGGCACAAATGAGAACATGCTGTCATAACCCCACCAACCATGTACAATGTGTTAGGCTACCGGCAAACGATGCTTTCTTCTGCAACACAAGGTAGTAGAAAAGACAGTGCAAGCAGTTACGGTGGTGTTTCTTATCGGAAAAATCAGGGAGACTTCACGTCATACAGGAACTGGGAGAACGACGAGGATTTTGGTCCTGCGATGGAGTGTGTCGCCAAACTACTGCATGGGGGCTTAATTATATATTATGAATGCAAATTCTTTTTAAATTTTTAGTAGCTGTATGTCCGATTACGAAGTCTCGTAAACGGTTGGCCCTGACTAGTTTTAGTACGCAATCTGACTGCATAGAATAACAACAAAGAATGAAAGAAAATTTTCGTTAGCACAATTAATTAATTAAGTCCCCAGCAACTATAAAACCTACGAAACCAAAACACAAGTGTAATTGTTCTGTGTGTGAGAGTGTGATTCAACGTACACATCTGGCACGGTTCTTCTTCAACAAGACAAGAAATTTTAAATACCATTTATACTGAAGTAATTAAAAAAAATAGAAATACTATAATTGCGCAAGAAAACCAGAATTACACTCTAATACAAGAACACAAGCCAGATGCTTTGTTGACTGAACCTGTAATGACGCATTTTTTAAGACATTGAAATAATAAAAAGAAAAGGAATTTTTTTTTTACCTTGATATATATTGACGAAAAGCACTCTGATCATTACAATATCTCCATTAGAACAACATCTGCTGTCTATCCCATCAAACAACTGCATAAAACATGGAACAAGCACTCCCTACTACAACATCTCAACACCGACTCGCTACTACCACATCTCAACAAGCACTCTCCACCACGACTTCTCGACCAGCACCCTTCACTACGACATCTCAGCAAGCACTGACTACTACGAGTTCTCGACAAGCACTGCCAGTGGAGGCGGCTGAATAATACTCTTTGGCGCAATCTCTGGCGCTGTGGCTCAGTGTAGCCACCTTTCACTGCATACTGATACTGCAGTCTGAAGGAGATCTACATCACTCAAGGTGCATCCATGTCGGTCACCTTCCCCTTTTCTCTGTCCTCGCTATTTTGTGCCATCCAATAGAGAAAAATTATGAACTATAAGAACTCCACTAACGTCAGCCAGTCGAGAAGCCAATAAGATATTACCACATCCCTCTCTTCCGATATATCTGAAACAAATACCGTAAGTGTGCTGAACATCGAACATATATGGTGATCCTATTAAATATACACATATTGGTCTCTTGGAGCAGGTGGCCAGGGATCAAAGTCGCTTGCTTAGACCAGTGTAAAGTTTCGTCACCGATACTGTAAAAGGACCATGTCCCACACACTATCAATCGTAAGAGAGGGTCCCTGTGTTCTTTCATAAGAAGTTTGATACATTGTTTTTTCTGCTGTAACACACGTGAGCAGTGTCTGACTACAGCTTTATACATGGCCATACATTTTGGTTTTCCACCACAGCTTCGAGGACTGTATAAGGTGCTGAAATGACATTGACATGTTTCGATCTTTGGCTCTCACAGAAAGTTGGACATCACATCGTGTAAACTATGCTGCTCCCACAACACTTAGAAGGTTGAAATAAAAGACAGAGGCGGTGTTTCTTATTGACAAAAACATGGAAGACATTGCAACATATGGAAACTGGAAGAGCTTGCGGCGTTGTGGAGCGTTTCCAAACAGCTGTTCAAGGGTGATGCCTCTACATTTAATCTCATCTTCCACTCTGATTGGTTAAGAGATGTCTAGGTGCTCTGTTTCAAAGAGACCAAATGCATTGATTCTTTACACTGCAGTCATGTACGTGATCACTCTTTCGGTGCTGGCCATTCCCCAGGAGATGTTGCTTTCACAAAGACTCTCTCCACCTCAAACAAGTGGTGTCAGTCAACCATTATGCGGTAATCAACAGCATATCACAGGACGGATGGAATGGATAAGACACAGTCGATACGAGACAATGTACTGTAATAAGCGCCACAGTTGATAGTGCGATCAATTTTAGTAGTTTTATCAGTTTTTTCGTAATTCCAACACGAACCAATGACATGGCAGCATGCTTCCCAATTTCTGTATAATTGCTAAACCACCGCTCTACTACTTTGCGTGCACCATATACTAGTTTGCAAATGTCGATAGATGACTGTGCAGTATGTCCATTCGTGGTTAATTCTCGAACACATACGCCAAAGTATACCTGACAGCATCCTATAGCGACGAAGTTAGGTTATCTCCATTTTTCTAGTACTTCAATAATAGTGCAGAATTTACAATTACGATTGTCCGTCTTTCCATATGTAGATGGGAGTCACAGAGTATTCTCACATTCTTAGGATAAAGTTGAAGACTGAAAGATATCCCCAAATTCTGTTTGACCAGCCCTCCCTACATCACTGTTATCATGGATATCATCAGTGACCCTTGTGTGTGCCTGTAGAACCACGCAGCTATTATGCATGGTGTCAGTAACATACTTGTTAGCGTGGTTCTTACGCGATGTATGTTGCCGGGGATAGAATACTTCTTTGGTCAGCTTAAAATGTTTGTTCTCAATAGCGTTCCTCGAAAACAATATCGTCTTCCATCCAGGATTCCCATTTCAACTACCTGGTGAGTGTACTCCAACTGCTGATAGGAGAAAGATTGCTCGCCATACAAAGTGACACTCAGATACGACTCAGGAGTAGGAGCAGAAATCAGGCGTTTTCTCGTTTTGGTGAAATATTTTCATGAAATTTCAATCTCCCACCTTCACACTGAGGGACCACCATTGTAATAAAATCAGATGTATTGCCGAATTCATAAAGTGATACATAATACAAACCTGATATTTACAACTTCTCTGTGTTGCTACCTTAAGAAAGAGTCTGAAAGTGAGGCGCCGTCCTGTGAAAGTGGTAGGTCTTAGCACTCCATTATGAGCCAAAAATAAGTTTAATATTCTAGTACTGTAATGCAAGACATGACAGATAAGAAAAGATATTTTTCTATCTGATGAGAAAATACTTAGAGGAAATATAGCGTGTGGAATAGTGTTGTACAAGATTTCCACTACAAGTAACGACAGTTTAGCGATGTGAAAATTCGTGTGTTCCCTTATTTCTTCTGTCATCGAAAATAACTCGTGCTAACAGGAGGAATAGAACTTTCCTGTGAGAAATTCTAGGTGTATTGACAAAACAACATCCTTATCTCAGATTTTTTAAAACTGAGTGGGGCTGGCGAAGTGAACAGCGTGCTGTATGAGCAGCAATGTAAGTGGATGTGTGTGTTGTATGAGAAAATTCAATATGATGGGTGTTTGTGCTGGACGATTATTCCGCCCATGTAAATTGACTACTTGGTGACTGTCTCTCTCTCTGACCTCTGAGTGTTCGGTATGGCTGGCGTGTGGTGGCCAGGGGATGGGCGTGCAGCTGCTGGCATGGTGGATACATGTATGGGTCTCTCCTCAACAGCGCTTGTGACACGATGATATGTCCCTGCCAGTGGCAGGTGCAGATGGCACGACAGCGGCTCCCAGTAGTCAGCAGATGGTGGGCTCTTTGCGACTGAGACTTTGTGTGACTGGTAGAACTTTTTTTCCACCTGATATGTGTAGTAAAAACGCCGTGGTGAAGGAAGGTGTTTGGGTTCTCAAATGTCTATGTGTACAAGACCTAAGCTTCATTTAGCACTGCGACCTGTTTGGGGCAGAAATTTCATTGCTTGATTTGCGTAGCATTTGCATGTGATACTCAAAAAACGTTGGAAATATGTTTTACTACAAAGAAGGTGGAGGTGAGTGTTTTAAGAGATCTATCTGACTTCTGTAAATTGTTAAACAACTAGTTTGATTGGGTAGTGCAAATGGATTATTTCACTCTGTTTTTGATATCACAATTTTATGAGCTCTTCCTTTGTCTCCAGCATTAACCAATAGGTACATAGAATTCTGAGGAGAGATGGAAACCTCCATACTCCATCTGCACGTTTGGAGAAGTTGGTTCACATGGACAAACACGATGTGGCCTCTTGAGAGACACAGAGACAGGAAGAAGTCTGGAATTTGTTTGGGCATAAAGTTTAAAGGAGGCCGATATCCGGTCCGTGGTCAGTGTGTAGTAAAGTGATCCGCAAAGTGATCTGTAATTCGAACATTGGGCAATTTTGACCCTCATGATGGCCTGGCGATAGACACACATGCGGGAGATACAAACAGTGGCTACTATACCACAACTCATTCCATTCCTTGGTGATTACAGTTATTACGTCATGGGAAGTGGGGGTGGGGGTGGGGCTGCAGACATGAGCTGACAAAAGTGGGGGAGCTCTTTTAGGTATACTATAGTGCTTTAAAAACCCATCCGCAATGTCGAATTCCTGATTGGTCAATTTATTGTTTCTGATAGTAGCATTGCCAGCACACACTGCAGATTAAGGACATAGCATGCAACTGAGCTGGAATTTGAAAATTTCAGCTACCCTCAACGTAATGGACTTCCTACAAAATGACGTAAATGTGTCAGTATCCACTGATAGGAGGCAAGAGAAAAATAAAATCCAGTATGGTTTGGAAACTGGGTGGTTGCAGGATCGAATACCATCAAATATTCCAATGCTAGCATCCACCATAAGAAGCAAAGAAATGCGACAGGACGTGGGCACTAGAGAGAGAGACAGCATTTCTTTTGACACGAATTTCTCTGGTACAAATATCAAAGGGATGCCGTAACCTGAAGTTTTTGTTCATGGGATTAATGCAGTCCAGTGGCTGCAGCAGTGGCACAAGCCAGCACTGTGTGCGGGCCGGCAGATGGCTCATGCTTCGAGATCGAAAGATATTTATCAGTGTAATTACGTGCAATGAGTTATGTTGATGATATTTCTGGTACAATCGGGATTAAAAAAGCGATCGATTTAATTACTTGTTTTCGATGTATTTTACAAGACCTTCATCTTCCCAAACATCAGAGAATGATGAGCAAATTGAATTTATTATAAATAAGTACCCTCTACTATGTAACTGAATTTCCTGTTGTGAGATCCTTCCTCTCCAGCACAGAACCGCCAGTTTCCTGGTGAGGGGGGATTGGGGAAGTGGGGGAGAGGAGGGCTGGTGGATTTAACAGAGGGGGGGAGGATTAATTAATTGATCAGTTTAATTAATTGGTCAATCAAATTGATAGAATGGGAGGGTGCTATCCAAATAACTCAGGCCTGAAAGTGTGCTTATATTGACGAGAAGGAGGGGGACAGTTAACGATTTCCAGAGGGGTTGGGAGGAGGCGGGGGAGGGGGAATGGTGTGGGAAGGTTTCTCAGAAGGACAGATTATCCCCAGGGGATCATAATCCACATAGCAGAGCAATAGGTTTGCCCATGTATGTATACTTGCACTTGACGTAGGCAACCTGTACTAGCAAGTGGCCTTGTGCTCTCTCTGACCTGCTGCTGACGTGACATCGTCAACGAATGTTTAGAGTTCTTGGTCGTCCTGTTGTGCGTGTGCCAGTACCGAAAACTCAGTAGGGTTCACTATGCTGCTGACATGTGAGAGACAATCAGCCACTACGTTACTGATGCCGGAAGTGTGACGGAAGTCCAACCTATCGTCCATGTCCCGTACGACAGGCTTCCATGCAGAGAGGTGGAGTGATGGATAAGAGTGGATTGGAAGCGGTCTGTGCAAGTGTGGTGGCAGAGAGTGGGCAAAGTCCTTGTTGTCAAACTGTGTCGCTGCAGACAACAGGTTCATAAGTCTTTGGTACATCGTATTACACATTCACATCTATGAGGGAGAATAATACATTTTAAAACAGATTCGAATCAATCGTCTAAACGAGAGAAATCTTACTTCACGTGTTGACGTTGTGTCCAGTGCTCACAGAAGTTGTCTGCGTGACGTTGTCAGGCGAGATTTTCTGAGATATGAAGTACAATTTTTCTCAAAATGACGATTATCTAACGACAAGATCACCGACAATGATTTCAATAATTGGCACTTAGTGCGATTTGGACTATATGTATATGTAGTACACAACAAAATTAACCTCAAACTGAAAACGAGATCGTTATATTTCCTTGACAACTGCTTTTTAAATTTGTTTAATTCATGTATATTGGTGTGTTTGACTGAAGTTTAATGTAAATCGCTGAGCGTAAAACGAATTACTGATAGCAAAAACTAGTGCAAAAGACTATCGTTAAAATTGTCGGTATGTTTTCCTACGTTTTCGTATGATTTAAAACTAACTCTTTCGACATTGCAGTGAGAGGTCGCATCTATGATCCCTTGAACAAAAAAAGCAATCAACCATATTCTGTGAATAATTCGAGTGAATGCTAACCGATTACGACGAAAACCACCGATATCTCGACGTATAACCTTAACTTTCATTTTAAGGCATTTTCCGATTCGTGCCTTGAAAATGACATGAGTTTATTGGTCTAAATATTGGAGTTTTGACGAATTTATCCGACCGCATTCTCGCCAGTAATTAGAACATATACCATGATGGGAAAAGCTTAGCTCCTCCTGGGGCAATGTATTGAACATTATAGTCTGAATACAATTTCCTAATCAGTAATGGCTAGGAAGTTCAATATGCTATGTATGCAATTGATATATCGACAAACATAGTTTTTAGACTACGATTCTTTAAAACCAAGAAGTGTTATTATTTTACTTTGTTACAAAGTGTGCACTGTTGTACCATTACCACTGCTATCTGAGTCCATGTCGAATCATCTAATTGTAAATTTAGGGTGATAGATTCAAGGCTTATATCCCCCTTCACCTCTCTATCAAGGCCTTCTTTCTGAAACTTTTCAGCGTGCCGCACACAGTGTACCCACGTTGAAGTGCTATGTTGTGTATTGCTTCATGCACAAGCGTTTGTGTCTGTACCATGAACGTCCTATCCCCCGCCCTCCTCTCTTCCCCTCACATAGCTTTTAAGCTGTGCCCAAATTATTTCCATCAGATTACACTGACAGTGATATGTTGGTAAAAGCAAAACTGTGTGAACGTATTCGCGTGTAGGAAAGTCAAATTTCTGCTTTCTGTCGCGTGGCTTGTATAAATTAACGAGCAGTACAAGTTCGGCGTGAGTCTGCTTTACTCTGTCCGAAATATTTCTATTTTTCAGTCAGAGCACAATATCCGCTTTCCTGGTGCTTGTACTTGATGTTTTCTCTGTAACAGATGAATAATAACTGTCATGGTAATTACAATGACCGACTTCGAAGCAAGGTACGACAAGAACTGTTCAAGTAGCCACATCTTGAATGTAATAGCGTTCGCTTCCGTATGGCAGCCACTGTTTTTTTATTATTATATCTTAATACAAGTTTACTCAAGTTCAAATGTGTATGAAATCTTATAGGACTTAACTGCTAAGTTCATCAGTCTCTAAGCTTACACACTACTTAACCTAAATTATCCTAAGGACAAACACTCACACCCATGTCCTAGGGAGGACTCGAACCTCCGCCAGGATCAGCCGCACAGTCCATGACTGCAGCGCCCTAGACCACTCGGCTAATCCCGCGCGGCTACATGTTTACTCTGAGGCACAAAACTAAAAGATGAGTCAGCATGTAGAATAATTATCCCCCTAACCTTTTCTATGGGTATTTTCAAACCGTATGTGCCATTACTCATTTTCCAGCAGGTATTCATTGAATGATTCTGACTCACTTATATCTCGTCAAGGTGATACACTGTGGAACTATGTCCTCTTGTATAGCGCATCCTTATAAGGGATGTGGCTAGTGCTGCACGTATGCCACCTGTTTCAATTCAGAACTCTATTCTTAACATGTCTGAATGAAATGTCTTAAAATTCGTTGCACTGATGAAGCGTCACCTTGGAAGCCAATTTGTGACGTGCACAATTGTAACAAGTCTTTGAGATACCAGGTATTCGCTACTTACATCCATTTCAGACAAGTGGAGGGTTCATCGAACCACCTTGGAGCTGCTTCTCTACCGTTCTACTCTCGTACAGCGAGCGGGGAAAACGAACACTGAACTCTTTCCGTGTGAACTCTGATTTCTCTATTTTATTGTTACAGAGGGACATCTCTGCAAGAAGTCAGGATAGCAATTGGGTACCTGTGAAGCGTCTCTGAGGCTAGTAAAACTTTGTCAAAGTTGAATTACATATTAACCATGTTTACCGTGGTCTTGTTCCACACCGGCCTCGTAGCCGATGCCTCGTTCAGCTGCGTGTTGTATTCCCGCTGACGGCTGTCTAGTCAGCTCCTCGACTGCGGGCTCAGGCGAAGAGTGACCGCGCGCCGCGTCGCGCTGCCGGCACGGCTACGGTCCAGTACGAATGGTCTCGTACTAGCTGCTGGAGCGTGCTCGATCCCACTCCGAATTGTATGTTGACCCTTGATGATCCACCCACGATGTGGTGTCGGAAATCGTGTGGTCGGTCGATCTCCTTCCAACCGGCCAGGTAGGTTTCAGCACCCGGAGCCACCTAAATGTAGAACAGGAACGTGAACCTCACAAGGTCCTGCTGCTGGTTTCCGCTCTAAAGTTAGGTGCTGTCAGCAGTCTGCGATGTGGTGTTGTCAGAAGACTGTCAACTCCTCCATCAGCAACGGTAGGCGGCGAACAGTATGAAGTTCAACAGACAAAGACTGTCACCTCAGGTACATCCTTGGCTGGTTCGTAGTCTGTTCTGAAGTATCTACGACACAGATTCGCTACAGTTTCGTAATCATTGAATCGAGAGCTGATACTGTGAACGCCATAGATCCCAATGATCAACTGCTTGAGAGCTGGAGAGCTCGAGAATTTAAAGGGAGCTAAAGCGAAGCTACGACGCAATGCTCGGTTCGTAATGGACGCATGTGTCCTTCTTATCCTGCTATATTCGCTTAACAGGCTACTAACTGCTGTGTAGATTCTCTGATACTAGCTCTTATGAAGTAGCTACTGTTCCCTTCGACACCTCTTACGTGCTAAAGGATATGCGTGTCCCGTTCCCGTTGGTTTTCTGTCCCATGCTACAAGCTGAGCTCGTCCTCTCTCTCTCTCGGAGCGGTGTTGTAACGTGCTGAGGCCTGATCCACTTGCGACATACCAATTTATTTCCTGGCGCTGCCTCTGGCGTGATCGCACTTTGCCTGTAGCAAGGTAAATGAATTTAAATAATATTTTGTAATTTTCAACCTCTTATTATTCTGTGCCATAACATTATGATGATCACTCCTCTCCATGTAGGTGGGCGCTAACAAAATATTTTCACACGCTGAGGAGAAAGTTTTTGATTGCAACTTCATGAGAAGATCCTGTCACAACGAAAAACGCCTGTGTTTTGATGATTGGCACCCCGATTCGCGTGTCAGTTCCGTGAAACTCTCTTCCCTGTTTCCTGATAATACAAAACGAGCTGCCCTCATTTGAACTTTCTCGATGTCCTGCGTCAGTTCTACCTTACGTGGTTCCCACACTGGGAAGCAGTGCTCCAGAAGAGGACGGACAAGCGTAGTGTAAGTCTCTTTAGTAGAACTGTTGTATTTTCTAAATGTTCCGCCAATATATGGCAGTCTTTGGTTTGCTTTCCTCACAAAATTATGTGATCGTTCCAGTTTAAGTTATTCGTAATTGTAGTCCATAAGTATTTAGTGGAATTTACAACCTTTAGATTTGTGTGTTTTACCCTGTAACCGAAATTTAGCTGATTCCTTTTAGTACTCTTGTGGATGACTCCGCCCATAGTATGATTTAGAATCAGTTGCCACTTTTCGCGCCATGCAGATATCCTGCCTAAATCTTTTTGCAATTTGTTTTTGTCATCTTTGTAAAACGGTGAATCACAGCATCATCTGCAGACAATGGAAGTGGGCTGCTCAGGTTGTCTTCTAAATCGTCTGTAAAGGTAAAGAACAGCAGAGGGCCTATAACACTTCCTTGGGCAACTTCTGTTTTATTCGACGATTTTCCGTCGAATACTACATGCTCTGACCTAAAAAAATGGTTCAAATGGCTCTGAACACTATGGGACTTAACTTCTGAGGTCATCAGTCCCCTATGCTTAGAACTACTTAAACCTAACTAACATAAGGGCATCACACACATCCATGCCCGAGGCAGGATTCGAACCTGCGACTGTAGCAGCCTCGTGGTTCCGGACTGAAGCGCCTAGAACCGCTCAGCTACGGCGGCCGGCTATTTACTTGGAAATCGCACTAAAACGTTTACATATACACACTCACAGCTATATTGCTACAACAAAGTAACATCGACATCTGAATAAATAAGTCGGTATCTCTGTAAATGAAACCGCATTGTCGCGAAGTACGGCAGCAGCACAGCATGCGGGAGAGAGGTTCTCGCAGACAAGTTCGTAGCTCGCGGCTAACCGCTCGGAGAGAGAATGAATCTTATTGGCTGCTAGCTGTTAATGGAGCGAGAGGCATGGAACGGCTTAAAACAAGGCCTCCTTCCTACATGGCGCAAACAATAAATTGACTTACAAACTCCAGATGGCCGAACTGGTGGGGAGAGCAGCTGATGCTATGTCTTTTCAAAGGGTAAACTAGTGGTTTGTGACCCATGTATATCATGAATGTCCTCCCTTCTATTTGAGGACGGAAGTATTTAACTGCCTCGTACAAGGCCAGTAGTTCGTGGACGTATGAACTCCACTTAATGCTGAGACAGCGCCTATTTGCGGGAGAAATCTGCGAGCGGTTGCCAAGAATCTTCTGACCATTGTTGTAATACCGCGCCGACAGCCGTTTGACTCGCGTCTGCCACTAATGCCAAACTTGCGTCCAGCTTAGGGTGGGCGAGCAGTACAGCATTTGCTATGCTGTTTTGCGCGGCCTCGAAAACGAAGAACATTGTTTCAGTTCACTACATCGCAATGCTGCCTCGAGCCTTGGGGCATTCAGTGGCTCTTGCTGTTCTTCTGCGCGGGGTGAATGTCGGTGGTAATAGTTTAGCATGCGTAAAGCAGACGTAGCTCCTTCACTGTAGTCGGTCGTTGTTTCTGCAAGATTGCTTTTACTTCTCAGTTAGTGGTAGACAGCCCACAGATGAAATACGCTGGCCTAGGAACGTCATCTCAGGCTGTCCAAACACACACTTGGATACACTCATAACGCGCCGAATTTGCTCTAGACGCTTAAATACTTCTTGTAGATACTGTTGATGTTGCTCACTGGTGATAGAAAACACGAGTATGTCGATCAGGTATGCGAAGCAAAATGGCAGTCCTCATAGAACAGGGCCAACAAACGTTTGCCAGGTTTGAACAGCGTTCCGTAACCTAAATGTCACAAATTTGCTCTCAAAGAGTTAGAATAGAGTGATTATCGCTGTCTTGGGGCTGTCCTCCTCTGCCCATTGCCTTGGTGCATTCCAAACCATCGAATATTGTTGCACCGTGCAGTGCATAATTGTAGTCACACGTGAAAGGCGTTGGATATCGATGAGCCACAGTTGCGTTGAGTCACCGCATGGTCACCAGGTTTCTTTCTTTGGAGCAAGGTGCAGGCCAGACGACCATGGGCTACTTGATGGCCGGATTATGCTTTTCTTAAACATCGCATTGAATTGCGCTTTAGCGATGAGCAACCGATCAGGTGCCAGTCTCCTGGGTTTGCAAGACACTGGTGGACCATCTGTGGTTTCTATAAGGTCTATGGTGTTGTGTATCACATACGTAGTCTAGACTCTCATTATGAAACACTGGAATATTACAGAACTGGTACTTTGCGCTCCATATTAGAAGAAACACGTTTTTAAGTATTCTCATTATTTACGACGTCATATCTCCTGAACTATTTGCTGGGGTCCAAGGGGTCACCGCACCCGGGCGCCGGCTCCAGGGGTGCGACAAATGCTGAACGATCCATCACTCAGGTAATTATTAATTTGTGCACTCAGGCTTCAAAACACCTGTGACTCACATGTTTACTTGGGCTCTCCTTTATGTAAACTGATTGCTGGAATTACTCGTATTCTGTACTGGGGCTGGGGCGAGTTAGCCGAAGCCGGCGCCGGGCTGCGGACAACAATCCGACAAACCTGCATTGTTTCCGGTTCCGGTCCACATGACACGTGAGCATCGACGTCCTTAGTGGCATTCATAAATATTGTGCAACTACAGCAGGCCCTGCAGAAACCACAGTTGGATATTCACCGTACAAAAGAGGAGGCATATATTCTGAAACAACGTGCAAGAATCTGCTTTCTCGATCATGTTTGCAAACACACACGCTAATCTCGTTTTTGTACAGAAGCTATATTTACTATATTACTTAAATTTCTATTTCACGTGTCCTTGTACAACATTCGTAATATGTACAGTATATTCACTATTACGTTAATGAAGCCCCGACGGAGTCAACAATCATAATAGCGCTCTGGTACCTTAATTCTTGACGATAATCCTCTAAGCCAGGGAAAGTTTGGAGAACGATTGAAATAATTATGCTTGGAGTTTGTTGGAAATCGTCAAGTGCTCTCATTATGAAACACTGGATGATTATAGAATGGATAATTTGCGCTCCGTTTTAAGCAGAAATATATGTTTGACGATTCTCATTATTTACGACATCATATCTCCTGAATTATTTGCTGTGCAGTGATATAATTTTGCAGGTGCTTTCAGTGATATGTGTAGGTTCTATATCAAAAATATTTTACGAATAGCAGTAGTGACAAAGAAGTAATAACTGTAAACGTCACGGCAGATGTGGAAGTGTGACCACATGAACAGCCAAAAAAAGTAACCGATAAACTTTTTTTCCTTCCATCAATTAGTGAGGGGTGTCAGCAAGAAAAAGTTTCCTGAAGATTTGAAATTATATGTGAATTCCGTTGGAAGTAGCTAAGTGTTATCTTTTCGAGTGATGGATGAACAAAGTTGGAATATCTGAGCGCCATCAACTTCACACAAATAAACAGTTTCTAATTGTAATACTTGTCTTGTCGTGTTGCACTTAACATAAGACTTTAGCTCTTAATGTGTGGATTATGACAGTATGTTAAATTCTTAAATTCTGTCGATAATTACGCGAAATATTGCGTTTGGAATCCACGAGATAAGCCAAGCCGGCCGTTGTGACCGAGTGGTTCTAGGCGCTTCTGTCCGGAACCGCGCTACTGCTGCAGTCGCAGGTTCGAATCCTGCCTCGGGCATGGATGTGAGTGATGTCCTTAGGTTAGTTAGGTTTAAGTAGTTCTAAGTCTAGGGGACTGATGATCTCAGATGTTAAGTCCTATAGTGCTTAGAGCCATTTCAACCATTTTTGAGATAAGCCAAGCGCGACAACAGATGTTCATGATAGACACGTTCGTGACAGACACCGAAAAATGGATTTTGTATTGTAAATAACACAGAATATATTGAGTGGAGCATGAACACATATAATTTTATTTTTTAAGATGGCTGAAAGTGATCGGAAGAAGACACTTTCTGATGCACAGAGCAGAAAAAGAAAACTGGAGAAAGAAGGGTATTAAAAAAGGTTGGTAGTTCCATAGAAATATTTCTTCATCCTTATAATTTAATTGATTACATTCTGCGTAATGTCTACATTTCGTGACTTCCGACTGTAGAGTTATTTTGAAGTGGCGATGAGTTACGCATTTCTGGACCTTTTATTTATTTAATAATTTACGTACGCACCAATTTTGTGTCAGTGAAAAACTGTGTAGTATGTAACCACGTCTATTTCATTACTGTAACAAGCCCCTCATCTGCATCCGGAGACCTGGTTAGAGAGGAAAATCGTCCCCGGTAATTGTTGAATTGATTCCTTGTGAAAGGGGCAATGTGTCTTCGGGAGAGGTGATCACTGCAGATGTCATGGCTGATCTTGCGTCATGGGGTCAAGTGACAGTTGATAGCTTCAGGATGTGTTTAATAGATCATGGACCAGTACAGATAACTATATTTGCCTATCTGAACAATAGTAAAAGTAGATCTTTTCAGATCTATACTATACAAAGAAGTTATCGAATAACGGAACTGTTAAAAGAGACTGGCTATTCAAAATCAAGTGATTCCGTTTATTGTTTTCACTTTAAACTTTTTAATGACGATGTCACAGCTTTCAGTGACAAATGTTACAAAGATTGTCAGCACTTTTCTAGAAGTACAGAACGTCACGAAAAAATTGCAGGGCATCTGTTGAGCGTCAAAAAATGCCTGCATTTAAAAAGTGATATTTCTAAATGAAGGACTGTAGACCCCATGACACAATCTGAAACTGAACGCGAGAAAAATGGACGGCCTTAACAAAAAGAATAATTCATCTAATTTACGTTTTAGCACGACAATGTTTAGCGCTAAGAGGGAAGTAAGAAAAACTTTTCCAGCCTGATAACGGAAATTTTTTAAAACTAATTAAATATATTTCTAACGTCGATGACGAGTTAGAGTTAGATGATCACGTCTCTCGCCTCCAAAAAGCAGAGTCCCGCATTATACATTATCTCGATCGTTAAATCCAAAATAAAATTATTTATTTATTGAGGGAAAGATTTAAAAACATTATTATTTTTGCCAGAACGAATTTTCACTCTGCAGCGTAGTATACTCTGATATGAAACTTCCTGGCAGATTTAAACTGTGTTCCAGACCGAGACTCGAACTTATGACCTTTGGCTTTTGCAAGCAAGTGCTCTACCAACCGAGCAATCCCAGCAGCACCGGTCATAAGCCGTGCTTGGGTAGATCAGTTGGTAGAACTTTTAAATCTGTCCGCTCAATATTAGTATTGTCAGCAAAGCTTTACAGAAATCAACCGTTGTTCTTTCATAAGCGGGCAAAATGGTATCTCAAGCTAAAACCGAATTACTTGCGGTTGCTACTGAATCCATGTTCATTACCAATGCAAAAGAAGTAAGTGAAGAGGTTGACGCCGAGACAAAATTTCCCCTCATCGACCCGTCCCCGTCGAAGGGCAAAAACATTTTATCTATGAGCGTAAAGATGAGCCAAAGTAGACCCAGAAACGTATTTCAAAATACAATTTTACTATTACTTGCTGGACACCCCTATAACAAAGTTCGACGAACGTTTCGAACTTTTAAATGAAAACCATGCAGCTTTCTCCTTTCTACAGAACTTATGTAACTAGAAAAAAATAGATTCAGAAGAAACAAGCATGCGCTCTTCAAGTTTAAAAAAACAAACTGAGCATCAGCTTAAATTCTGATATTGATGAAAACGATCTGTTGAATGAAATAGAACTTTTAGCATTATTCGTAGATGATTGCACAATCCCGTAGGACATATTAAATTATTTATTTTCAGACAGTTTAAATCCAGGATTTAATAATTTATTTACCACATTTAGAATTTATCTAACATTACCAATCACAGCAGCTCACAGTGAAAGATCTTTTTATAAATTAAAAATAGTAAAAAATGACCTCAGGTCGACGTTGTCGCAAAATAGACTTACCTATTTCTCTTTGAATAGTACTGCACACGATATCAATATGGAAAGCAGTGACACTTTTATGGATCTTGCGGATACAAAAGCTCGGAAAGTGAATATTCTGTAGATATTTTCATGTTATTTCCTTTTTAAATTAAATAGCAATTCTATTTTTGTTTTGTATATGCTATAATAATTGAAGATTCAGTAATATGTGTCTTTCCTAAATCCTAAAATATGGTTATAAATTTTGAATAGGATTGATTAGTGCGGGCCCTGCTAGACGCTGTTTGTGCATAAGTCAGGAACTCAGGAAGAGGCAAAACAGAAAAACGGTTGTTGGTACAGTCACTCTGAGAGATTAGATAGAATATGAAAACATGAAACAAACAAAATCATACAAAAATTCATGATATTGAAGGTCCATAGTAGTCGCTCAACGTTTTTCTTCTGTCCGGGTCACGATGGGGTCACCACTTGTCGGAATTAGCACGATTTGAGGTAACCGACCTTTGCTTGCCGCAAACAAACTGAGTGTGGAGGTTTCACGGAACGAAATTCTTTATTTCGGTAACAGTGTTTGCCGAAAAGATTGGACAAGCGGTCATTCTCCAAGTTGGACATGAATCCGAACGTTGAACTCGCAGGTGAAAAGTTCTGAACGTGCATATAACACAGGAAGTGATGCGACTTATTGGAACTGTAGATTACGTTATAAATGAGCGATAGGGAATGTAAACAAGCTCTTTGTCGAAATTAGATAATTTATACACACACACACGAGAAGATGTGGCCACAGTGTCTTGCTGCTGATGCCAGATTGCGAGTAGCAGCGCATTTGGGAGAGGCAACCAGTTGGTAGGGGTAAGGAGGAGGGTACAGGGTGCCCCGTGCTGTTTCAGAATTGTTATCAACACAGTGTAGGACATCGTTCCTGTTGCTAACGCCATCCTCTTTCGAGACATGAAAGTATGCGTGGAGGAGAATCTGGTGATGTCAGAGCCTGAATTCTATATTCTACTGGGTAAAATATTCCGGAGGTAAAATAGTCCTCCATTCGGATCTCCGGGCGGGGACTACTCAAGAGGATGTCGTTATCAGGAGAAAGAAAACTGGCGTTCTACGGATCGGAGCGTGGAATGTCTGATCCCTTAATCGGGCAGGTAGGTTAGAAAATTTAAAAAGGGAAATGGATAGGTTAAAGTTAGATATAGTGGGAATTAGTGAAGTTCGGTGGCAGGAGGAACAAGACTTCTGGTCGGGTGACTACAGGGTTATAAACACAAAATCAAATAGGGGTAATGCAGGAGTAGGTTTAATAATGAATAGGAAAATAGGAATGCGGGTAAGCTACTACAAACAGCGTAGTGAACGCATTATTGTGGCCAAGATAGATACAAGTTTATATGCCAACTGGCTCTGCAGATGACGAAGAAATTGAAGAAATGTATGATGAAATAAAAGAAATTATTCAGATTGTGAAGGGAGACGAAAATTTAATAGTCATGGGTGACTGGAATTCGAGTGTAGGAAAAGGGAGAGAAGGAAACATAGTAGGTGAATATGGATTGGGGCTAAGAAATGAAAGAGGAAGCCGCCTGGTAGAATTTTGCACAGAGCACAACATAATCATAACTAAAACTTGGTTTAAGAATCATGAAAGAAGGTTGTATACATGGAAGAACCCTGGAGATACTAAAAGGTATCAAATAGATTATATAATGGTAAGACAGAGATTTAGGAACCAAGTTTTAAATTGTAAGACATTTCCAGGGGCAGATGTGGACTCTGACCACAATCTATTGGTTATGACCTGTAGGTTAAAACTGAAGAAACTGCAAAAAAGTGGGAATTTAAGGAGATGGGACCTGGATAAACTGAAAGAACCAGAGGTTGTACAGAGTTTCAGGGAGAGCATAAAGGAAAAATTAACAGGAATGGGGGAAAGAAATACAGTAAAAGAAGAATGGGTAGCTTTGAGGGATGAAGTAGCGAAGGCAGCAGAGGATCAAATAGGTAAAAAGACGACAGCTAGTAGAAATCCTTGGGTAACAGAAGAAATATTGAATTTAATTGATGAAAGGAGAAAATATAAAAATGCAGTAAATGAAGCAGGCAAAAAGGAATACAAACGTCTCAAAAATGAGATCGACAGGAAGTGCAAAATGGCTAAGCAGGGATGGCTAGAGGACAAATGTAAGGATGTTTACGCCTATCTCACTAGGGGTAAGATAGATACTGCCTACAGGAAAATTAAAGAGACCTTTGGAGATAAGAGAACGACTTGTATGAATATCAAGAGCTCAGATGGAAACCCAGTTCTAAGCAAAGAAGGGAAAGCAGAAAGGTGGAAGGAGTACATAGAGGGTCTATACAAGGGCGATGTACTTGAGGACAATATTATGGAAATGGAAGAGGATGTAGATGAAGATGAAATGGGAGATATGATACTGCGTGAAGAGTTTGACAGAGCACTGAAAGACCTGAGTCGAAACAAGGCCCCCAGAGTAGACAACATTCCATTGGAAGTACTGACGGCCTTGGGAGAGCCAGTCCTGACAAAACTCTACCATCTGGTGTGCAAGATGTATGAAACAGGCGAAATAGCCTCAGACTTCAAGAAGAATATAATAATTCCAATCCCAAAGAAAGCAGGTGTTGACAGATGTGAAAATTACCGAACTATCAGTTTAATAAGTCACAGCTGCAAAATACTAACACGAATTCTTTGCAGACGAATGGAAAAACTAGTAGAAGCCAACCTCGGGGAAGATCAGTTTGGATTCCGTAGAAACACTGGAACACGTGAGGCAATACTGACCTTACGACTTATCTTAGAAGAAAGATTAAGGAAAGGCAAACCTACGTTTCTAGCATTTGTAGACTTAGAGAAAGCTTTTGACAATGTTAACTGGAATACTCTCTTTCAAATTCTAAAGGTGGCAGGGGTAAAATACAGGGAGCGAAAGGCTATTTACAATTTGTACAGAAACCAGATGGCAGTTATAAGAGTCGAGGGACATGAGAGGGAAGCGGTGGTTGGAAAGGGAGTGAGACAGGGTTGTAGCCTCTCCCCGATGTTATTCAATCTGTATATTGACTCAGCAGTAAAGGAAACAAAAGAAAAATTCGGTGTAGGCATTAAAATTCATGGAGAAGAAGTAAAAACTTTGAGGTTCGCCGATGACATTGTAATTCTGTGAGAGACAGCAAAGGACTTGGAAGAGCAGTTGAATGGAATGGACAGTGTCTTGAAAGGAGGATATAAGATGAACATCAACAAAAGCAAAACAAGGATAATGGAATGTAGTCTAATTAAGTCGGGTGATGCTGAGGGAATTAGATTAGGAAATGAGGCACTTAAAGTAGTAAAGGAGTTTTGCTATTTGGGGAGCAAAATAACTGATGATGGTCGAAGTAGAGAGGATATAAAATGTAGGCTGGCAATGGCAAGGAAAGCGTTTCTGAAGAAGAGAAATTTGTTAACATCCAGTATTGATTTAAGTGTCAGGAAGTCATTTCTGAAAGTATTCGTATGGAGTGTAGCCATGTATGGAAGTGAAACATGGACGATAAATAGTTTGGACAAGAAGAGAATAGAAGCTTTCGAAGTGTGGTGCTACAGAAGAATGCTGAAGATAAGGTGGGTAGATCACGTAACTAATGAGGAGGTATTGAATAGGATTGGGGAGAAGAGAAGTTTGTGGCACAACTTGACTAGAAGAAGGGATCGGTTGGTAGGGCATGTTTTGAGGCATCAAGGGATCACAAATTTAGCATTGGAGGGCAGCGTGGAGGGTAAAAATCGTAGAGGGAGACCAAGAGATCAATACACTAAGCAGATTCAGAAGGATCTAGGTTGCAGTAGATACTGGGAGATGAAGAAGCTTGCACAGGATAGAGTAGCATGGAGAGCTGCATCAAACCAGTCTCAGGATTGAAGACCACAACAACAACAACAACACTGTATTCCCAAGGAGACAGGCATGTGACAAGTTTCCACTTTCGCCCTCCACTCAGAGATACGTGAACCCACCACTGTCAATCATTTGCTCTCGAGTGAAGACAGGCGAGTCAGGTGTTGTATATCGGAAGACGTAGCAACAAAAGGATTATCAGAGCATTGTAATGGCACCAAAGACGTCGCAAGTCTTGTCACCACGGCGTTGAGCAGTTGCCTGAATTCTGTCGACCACGGCCAATTCAACTTCCAGCTGTTTATTGTATCTGACCAATTCCCTTTGAGTTACCACGCGACAAGCACACTATCCGTATCTTGTTGTCCAAGAAACTGAATGAAATGTAAAAAAAAAAATACAAATAAAGCAACCAGGACTATTAGAGAAAGACCTCAGCAAGAGAGAAAATTATCTGACTGTGGAGCTGCTGAAGTTGAGATGTACACAAAGTATAAAGGAAAAGAATAAACAAACACTAAAATCTGCTCTGTAAAGTAACCACTATATCCTAAGGTCGTAAGATCCTCTAGATCTTAAAAAGGAAACCAATTGCACTACCAAAAATAGACTGCCAACAGTTGCTTTTCAGCAGAAACGCGGCTCATGCAAAAGCTAATGCACGAAACAAATACACAGATTCGTATGGATGTAGATTGGAGTGGTTATGGAGAGATGAAGAGTCATACACAGAATAGACTAGCTGGTCTTCAGACTGAAGACCACAACGACAATGGACTGAAGTTATTGGTGTACAATATGAATCTCAACTGTATCTACGATAATGACAGAAGCTGAAAAAAATGTATTAAAATCTGCAATACAGACACGAGCTGAACCCAGATCTCCTGCTTACGAGGCAGATGTTTTAGTCGTTATACCACTGAAGAAGTTTAGGCTACAGAGCTGCACAGGCTGTTCTAGTCTAACGCTCTCTCCCTGACACAACTTCAGTTCATGGCAGTGAGGGCGCTGGACTAGAGTAGCCCATGCAGCTGTGTTACCTGTTTTGTTACGGTGGTGTAATGGCTAACGCGTCTGTCTTGTAAATAGGAGACGTAGGTTCAAGTCGTGGCTATGCTGCGAATTTTAATTCATTTCTCCAGCTTCTATCATTGACGTAGATTATTATAATTATTATAAGCTGTAAGTTGTTTCAGTAAATAAAAAGACTCTCAGTACTCATCTCCGACCTTTATTTCCTCATTAATCAGTTTATGATCCTCTATACTTGTAGAACATTGACGCTAAATATTTGGGACATCCTGTACTCATAAGAGGTGAACCCCAAACCTCTTTTGGGCCCTCTTCAGTAGCCAAGTTCGTTGGTATGGAAGTAACATGCCTGGCTCTCTGAAGATGGAATTGAACATAAAGCAAAAAATACAGGGTGTCCCAGCAAGAATGATCAGTATTCAGGGATATGTCTGGAACAATCATTAGAAGCAAAAAAGTCTAGTAAACAGGGGCTCTAAAATGTATACCTTAAAAGCTATGAGCACTTCTTCATCTTCGATATTGTGAAACAAATCTCTTCTACAGAATGCTCTTTGCTTTTCATATTTTGAGATGTGGTAGTACGGATCAAAACAAGGAAATAAAAGTCCATTGAACTTGGGCTCTAAAGAGCTCATCTTGTAACGGCGCCGTGTGAACCGCTACATGGCTTGTCACAAGAGTCACATGCTCAAAACACACCTGGGTGCCCTTCCGACACTCAGGAAAATTTAATCCGGAATTATGTTATATTATCACTCTTAGTATAGTCTGCAAATGCGAATGCGAGTCGTCTGCTGACGTATGCGAGGTCTGTCTGCTGTGGGTTCTGTGAATGTGGAGATGCAGTTTAGCCAACCATTGTATCACTGCACCATAGAGACGTAAGTTTCCCGCGCGTTGGCAGGCCCCGTTAGGTTGGCAAATAGCAGCTCTGCAGACTCTTTGAGCCCTTCGGCCACCGTGTGTGGACTCCGGACGAGGGGAGACCGTTAGGCATTCCCTGCTGAGACTCTGGTGAGTATAGACGCTTGCGTGATGGCTGCTGTGGTCGTCTTAGTTAGGACAGATAGTCAGGTTGCATAAAATTGATATTTTTTTGGTATCACTGATGACGAGCCATCATTCCATATAACCGTACCATTTAAGTAAAGTGAGTTATCAAGGTGTTATTTTCATGATCTTATTAAATAAAATGTTGTTTTATAAAATTCTTCGTCTCACAGCAACGTCTTATTTCCGTTTCCATTCCAGTCAAGTTATTCAAACTTTCAGCTTAAAGGTAACCAATAATCAGAAATTTTTTAGTGACATTTGCTCATGCAAACGCTCGTAGGCGTGTTTCACAAAATATACAGGTGCCATTTTCAAGTTGAGGATGCCTGCCAAGGCTTTGCGGCAAGCAAGTATCACGCAATCTTCGCTACAGTGAAACACTTCTCTTCTACTGAGTAAGTGCTTATAGCTCTTAAGGTATGCATTTTGGAGTCTATCTTTACTAGACCTTTTTTGCTTAGAAAGATCGTTCCTGTCATAGCCTTGAATACTGACTGTTCCTCCTGCGATACTCTGTATAGAATTCTGTGAGTCATCCGACAGTGACTAGATTCACTACGCTGTGCAGTTGTCAGCCTACTACTGGTTCACAGCTTCAATTTTAGCGTGTACCGTGCCGTTGCAAGTCAGCTGCTGGCGAGCCGAACCGCACAGTAGCTGATGACTGCAGTTATGAACCAAGAGAGGCATCTACGGGGGGCACGTAACTTCGCGCGGGAACAGGCCTCGAAATCAAACATCTGCGAATGTAGAATTGTACTTTTCAGTTCCGACATGGAACACAATTTTAATTCGTTAGAAGGTTTTAATTCTTGAAGTGTAAGAGTGGCTGGTTCTACGGTTCGAATGTAATAAGTTTTCTTGAAGCAGAAAGCAATCCTTCCAGAAATCAGCCGCTTACGGAGTGTGTACGAAGATGTGGGTGTAGATGATCGTTTGTTTTTATTTAAGCAGTAGCCCTGGTCTGGCTCCCACTCTTCGCATCGAGAATAGCACAAACGCAGACAATACAGTCTGTCCACACTCGTTGCAGTAATCTATTCTGAACATATGAGTATTCATAGAGTTTACGAGGACATCTTAGTTCAGTTCATGCAAACATTGAGTACTGTGGCGTCAGTCTGGATCAGTTTGTATCACCGAAAATGCAGATAAAATATCTTTTGCATGATCCAAAATTTTTCGGCATTTCATATCCGTTGATAAGGTGTACTATAATTTTAGTTCTGAATATGTGCGCCTTATTACAGAAACTATAGTTAATATGTAAAGGATGTAATAGTGTATTTATTTCTGACTGTATATAATTAATTATAATTACAGGGCTATTACAAATGATTGAAGCGATTTCATAAATTCACTGTAGCTCCATTCATTGACATATGGTCACGACACACTACAGATACGTAGAAAAACTCATAAAGTTTTGTTCGGCTGAAGCCGCACTTCAGGTTTCTGCCGCCAGAGCGCTCGAGAGCGCAGTGAGACAAAATTGCGACAGGAGCCGAGAAAGCATATGTCGTGCTTGAAATGCACTCATGTCAGTCAGTCATAACAGTGCAACGACACTTCAGGACGAAGTTCAACAAAGATCCACCAACTGCTAACTCCATTCGGCGATGGTATGCGCAGTTTAAAGCTTCTGAATGCCTCTGTAAGGGGAAATCAACGGGTCGGCCTGCAGTGAGCAAAGAAACGGTTGAACGTGTGCGGGCAAGTTTCACGCGTAGCCCGCGGAAGTCGACGAATAAAGCAAGCAGGGAGCTAAACGTACCACAGTCGACGGTTTGGAAAATCTTACGGAAAAGGCTAAAGCAGAAGCCTTACCGTTTACAATTGCTACAAGCCCTGACACCCGATGACAAAGTCAAACGCTTTGAATTTTCGGCGCGGTTGCAACAGCTCATGGAAGAGGATGCGTTCAGTGCGAAACTTGTTTTCAGTGATGAAGCAACATTTTTTCTTAATGGTGAAGTGAACAGACACAGTGTGCGAATCTGGGCGGTAGAGAATCCTCACGCATTCGTGCAGCAAATTCGCAATTCACCAAAAGTTAACGTGTTTTGTGCAATCTCACGGTTTAAAGTTTACGGCCCCTTTTTCTTCTGCGAAAAAAACGTTACAGGACACGTGTATCTGGACATGCTGGAAAATTGGCTCATGCCACAACTGGAGACCGACAGCGCCGACTTCATCTTTCAACAGGATGGTGCTCCACCGCAGTTCCATCATGATGTTCGGCATTTCTTAAACAGGAGATTGGAAAACCGATGGATCGGTCGTGGTGGAGATCATGATCAGCAATTCATGTCATGGCCTCCACGCTCTCCCAACTTAACCCCATGCGATTTCTTTATGTGGGGTTATGTGAAAGATTCAGTGTTTAAACCTCCTCAACCAAGAAACGTGCCAGAACTGCGAGCTCGCATCAACGATGCTTTCGAACTCATCGATGGGGACATGCTGCGCTGAGTGTGGGAGGAACTTGATTATCGGCTTGATGTCTGCCGAATCACTAAAGGGGCACATATCGAACATTTGTGAATGCCTAAAAAAACTTTTTGAGTTTTTGTATGTGTGTGCAAAGCATTGTGAAAATATCTCAAATAATAAAGTTATTGTAGAGCTGTGAAATCGCTTCAATCATTTGTAATAACCCTGTATAATGTAGATATAGTAAATTGCTTGATAACAGCCAAGGGAGCTTCATTTTAATGTTTCGATAGCAACGACGAAATGGCAGCAGCTGTGCCGTTGTTCATCTTTGCGTATGGAGAGTCTATGTGGCGGTACGAGCAGAGCGGAAGCAGAGCAGCTTGAATGATGAAAGAGCGCCGAAGTGTTTGTTGGGCGCTCACGCAGACGCGGTGTGCAGCTCTGGTCGCGCCAGTGTATGCGCAACTTAATTCGTTAAACTGGCGAGATTTGAGAGCACGGTAGGAGTGGACAAGCGGAGGAAGCTGTAGTTCCAACTGTTGCCTGTCTCATAATTATCAGTGGCTCTGGAGATGACTCGGGGTTCTCAACCACCAGCAGCAGCAACAGCGGCAGCTCGGCATTCTCGTCGGCCTCATTTTTCGCCGTCCGCACAGCTACGACATCGTGAGACGGTTAGGCGAAAAAATATAACATTGTAGAGGCATTATCCAGTGACATTTGTTTCACAAAGTATGACTAACTTGAACAATAATCTGCGATAGTTAAAACTTGTAGGGCACCTGTGTTGTCATTGTCCTCAGACATTGTTACTAAGCAGGGTCCCTTTCCTTTCCAAGCAGTCACCGAGTGCAGTAAAAATACGAAAATTAAGTAACTATTTACTGCCACTTTTGTGTGGGTCGGCCGCCGTGGCCGAGCGGTTCTAGGCGCTTCAGCCCGGAACCGCTGTGCTGCTACGGTCGCAGGTTCGAATCCTGCCTGGGGCATGGATGTGTGTGATGTCCTTAGGTTAGTTAGGTTTAAGTAGTTCTAAGTCTAGGGGACTGATGACCTCACATGTTAAGTCCCATAGTGTTTAGAGCCATTTGAAGTTCCGTGTGTTTGCTAATGACCAGTTTCAGTCTAAATTTTCTGCCTCAGCAACTGTTCAGTCTTGTATTGACTAACAGAGGCTTAAATAATTTGCAATTTTGAGTATTAACTTCATTCACTTAAAGTAACGTCAAGTTTCAGTAGCAAAACTAATAACTAACGACACAGCACAAATTAAGAATGCGCAATTTCATTTATTCTGTATTTAGCTTAACGAGTGACTTCTGCAAACTTGATATGCATTTTATTGTTATTATATTGAAATCGGTTGCTAATTTGCTTTCAGTAAATTCAGTTCAATCTTTCAATGATCAAAAGTAAATTGCTTGCCTTTTTCTAAATTTTGCAGTACGTTACACGAAGGTTACTGAAAGTCATTTTTTACGTAACAAAGTTTTAGTTGCATTAATTGAACCAGTAACTTCATTTACCATTACTTTCAAAATTCAGTATTTCAGAATAAGTAACTGCAAACTCAGTGCTTTCTGATTCATTTATTTTCTCGTGAACTGTTGTCTTGTGGAAAAGCGTGACAATCTCCTGTTGCCACGCCAGTGATTATTTGCTTAAATTGCTTTGCCATTACCTTTCTTAAGATTCTGGAGATTCATTGGCCTAGCGGGCTGGCAACCGTTTAATTATCCCCTGTTTAGCTAATCAGTGTTTTTTGTATTATCAATATGTTTTTGTATTAAGTATTACGTGGTACCCTTTTCCCTCTTGTGTGGTTCGTGAGCGACTGCGCTATATGTCACCCATTTCAAAATTATCGTCAGTGTTTAGATTACGTTTAGAATAGATTCTTCCTTCAGAAGGGTCTGTCATTCACCTTCCTCCTACTAATCGGCATTGTTTTTCTTCGTTAACAGTAGCCTTACTCACTAAAATTTCTATAGGCATACGTGATCACGGTCAATTATATCGCAAATCAGTAGGCCGATTAGGAAGGGAGAGGTTACAAGTACAGGGCTATTACAAATGATTGAAGCGATTTCATTAATTCACTGTAGCTCCATTCATTGACATATGGTCACGACACACTACAGATACGTAGAAAAACTCATAAAGTTTTGTTCGGCTGAAGCCGCACTTCAGGTTTCTGCCGCCAGAGCGCTCGAGAGCGCAGTGAGACAAAATGGCGACAGGACCCGAGAAGGCGTATGTCGTGCTTGAAATGCACTCACATCAGTCAGTCATAACAGTGCAACGGCACTTCAGGACGAAGTTCAATAAAGATCCACCAACTGCTAACTCCATTCGGCGATGGTATGCGCAGTTTAAAGCTTCTGGATGCCTCTGTAAGGGGAAATCAACGGGTCGGCCTGCAGTGAGCGAAGAAACGGTTGAACGCGTGCGGGCAAGTTTCACGTGTAGCCCGCGAAAGTCGACGATTAAAGCAAACAGGGAACTAAACGTACCACAACCCAAGGGTTGGGAAAATCTTACGGAAAAGGCTAAAGCAGAAGCCTTACCGTTTACAATTGCTACAAGCCCTGACACCCGATGACAAAGTCAAACGCTTTGAATTTTCGGGGCGGTTGCAACAGCTCATGGAAGAGGATGCGTTCAGTGCGAAACTTGTTTTCAGTGATGAAGCAACATTTTTTCTTAATGGTGAAGTGAACAGACACAATGTGCGAATCTGGGCGGTAGAGAATCCTCACGCATGCATGCAGCAAATTCGCAATTCACCAAAAGTTAACGTGTTTTGTGCAATCTCACGGTTTAAAGTTTACGGCCCCTTTTTCTTCTGCGAAAAAAACGTTACAGGACACGTGTATCTGGACATGCTGGAAAATTGGCTCATGCCACAACTGGAGACCGACAGCGCTGACTTCATCTTTCAACAGGATGATGCTCCACCGCACTTCCATCATGATGTTCGGCATTTCTTAAACAGGAGATTGAAAAACCGATGGATCGGTCGTGGTGGAGATCATGATCAGCAATTCATGTCATGTCCTCCACGCTCTCCCGACGTAACCCCATGCGATTTCTTTCTGTGGGGTTATGTGAAAGATTCAGTGTTTAAACCTCCTCTACCAAGAAACGTGCCAGAACTGCGAGCTCGCATCAACGATGCTTTCGAACTCATTGATGGGGACATGCTGCACCAAGTGTGGGAGGAACTTGATTATCGGCTTGATGTCTGCCGAATCACTAAAGGGGCACATATCGAACATTTGTGACTGCCTAAAAAAACTTTTTGAGTTTTTGTACGCGTGTGCAAAGCATTGTGAAAATATCTCAAATAATAAAGTTATTGTAGAACTGTGAAATCGCTTCAATCATTTGTAATAACCATGCACACACAGAAGTTGGCTTCCGTCAATGCTGGAGCCAGTGTATGTTGTTAAGTGGATAACGAAAACTGACAAGGCTAATGCGGGCTGCTGAAGGCATACAAGGCTGTGCAAGACGTTGCAAGGCTTATCTATCCTAAGCAGGGCGTAGCTACAGCTCATAATGCATAAATTATCCATGTCCCTGGCGAGTTCATCATTGCTTGTTTTGCTCTAACTTTTTTCCGGTGCCTCGTCAGACGATTAGGAAACGCCGATCTTGGTCACATAGCTGATATTTCCAATGTAATTTCTGAAGACCGTTGAATCCGTATAATGATGGAGATGGCCTCCTAAATACACATGAATGAAGATAATATCTTGCAACTCCTGCAAAAATAAAGCATTTTCTTAGAAAAACAAGATACAAAGTTCAGGAGAACCGTAAGTATTCTGAAAAACTGTGCACCACTCTCTGATTTTTAACGACTTGAACGGGACTTCAAATTTTTCTTGCAGAATTTCAGTATTTCTGAGCAGTATACGTACCATTTTGTCCGCCTCAGTAGGTAAGTGGTCAGTGCTGCCATGTGGAGGATCCGTGTTCGATTCTCGGTACTGCCAGGGATTTTTCTTTGCTGGATGGAATGGTATGAAGTATATTCAGCTTCGTGAGGCCAACTGAGGAGCTACACGACCAATTGGTAGTGGCTCCAATGTCTCGAAGCCCGACAATGACCGGGAGAGCAGTGTGCTGATCATATGCCCCTCCATATTGCATATGATGACGACATTGACAAAGGATGACACGGCGGTCTGTCGGCCCCGTTTGACCTGTTTAGGTCCAGAACGCAGAATATGGTCCATTTCACAGTGACTGACTATACTCCACCCATCAACCCTGTATGAAGATGGTATCTGTTCTTCGGACATGTCCGAGAGAACAGATACCATCGGTGACCATGCAACGCTCTAGAATGAAATTATAGTTACATCAAGACCCTATGCTGTGGACAGGTGTTGATATACATCAACGGGGACAGTTGAAAATGTGTGCCCCGATCAGGACTCGAACCCAGGATCTCCTGCTTGCAAGGCAGACTCTGTCTCCATCTTTTTTTTATTTTTCATTTTGTTCAGTATTGTTCGTTGCATTTTGGTCTGGGCGGACGTCACACGACATCCGTTCAAGTTGATCGCTGATACCTTTACTCAGTTTTTTTTTTTATTACAGAGGGCGAACCCGCTGAGCTACCGTGCCGACTATATCCATCTGAGCCACCGAGGCACAGAGGATAGTGCGACTGCAGGGACTTATCCCTTGCACGCTCCCCGTGAGACCCATATTCCAAACTTAATGTCCACACACTACATTCGTAGTGTAATGGTCAGGGGCACTACGAATGTAGTGTGTGGACATTAAGTTGGGAAAGTGGGTCTCACAGGGAGCGTGCAAGGGATAAGTCCCTGCAGTCGCACTATCCTCTGTGTCTTCAGTGGCTCAGATGGACAGAGCGTCTGCCATGTAAGCAGAAGATCCCAGGTTCGTCGCAGTCAGGGAACACATTTTCCACTGTCCCCGTTGATGTATATCAACGCCTGTCGACAGCATAGGGTCTTGATTTAATTATCATTTCATCAACCCTGTTGTTAAATAAGTCTACTAGAAGTTCCAAGTTCTTGTACTCGTCCTGATTCTAAATACTGTAACCTCTGTGTTAATTGTTTCTGTTAAACACTCACGCGTTATTTAAAATGCACGTTTCACGCTGTTTATGTACAGATAGTTGTCTCGATTTAAGTACCGTAAATGTTTCTGTTCGATAAATATCTACTAGTATCAACCTGTCCAAAATGTACGGCGATGTCTGGAGCACCACGGACTATCAGCACGGCCACCATCGTAACAGCTCTTCTTGACACGGTAGCAGCGAGAGGAGCGCCGTCAATGGTGCTTCTAATAGCAAAAGTGGACACAGGAATGGCACCAAGTCATCTTTCAAACGAATCCCTGTATTGCGTGCAGAACCACTATGGGTGTATCTATCTGTGGAAGATTGGAGCAAAACAACATTGCCAGGTGTACCATTCTTCATCATCATACATCCCCAGCTTCTGGCATGATGGTATGCGGTACCACCGGAAACATAACACGATCACCTCTGGTTTGCATAGCCGATAGTTTGCAGAGCAGTCGTTACATTGCTGACATGTTACAGTCAGTGGCTGTACCCTATGTTCGTGTCGTGATCTTTAACAAGGTAACACAAGATCGCATGTTTTCCTGGTCTATCTCGGTACAGAGGATTTTCAGTTGTTGCCCAGTCCAGGAGAATTTCCAGATCTCTCAGCCACTGAAAACATCTGATCGTGGTATAATAAACTAAGGTTATGAGGTTTCTGCAACATCTGAAGCTTACAGTACCATCTTGAATTTATCGAAAGTTGCGATCCCATGTCGTATTTTGGTCAGGTTTATTCTGATTCCGGTCGTACAGTATGAAATTCATGGCCTTCATACAAGGTGATTCAACTGTCGCTGCTGCCTGGTTTAATGCAGCTCACAATGCCTCCAAATATGACACGCAAGATTTCATATTCTGTCGCTCGCTATACGCAAACTGTTAGTCCTATAGAGAAAATGATTAAGACCTTTTCGTAGAAAATTTAATGTAGTTAAATTTTGCACTGGAATACGTCTCCGCTGGAGGCCACGGTTTTCGTGTTATTGAAAAAAACGCATGTGAATGTCACTTTTGACCTTTTTCTTTAATAATTTGAAAACTATGGTCTCTAGGGAAAACACATCCCAGTACAAAATTAAAATACACTGAATTTCCTACAAAAAGGTCCTGCTTTTTTTTTTTTTTTGCTGTAGGACTAATAGTTCGCGAGTAGCAAGCGACAGAATATGAAAATTATGCTTGTGGTATTTGAAGGCATTGCGGGTTGTATAAAACCCAATGGTAGGGGTAGCTGAATCACCCTGTGTAAGTAGGCTAGACTCTGAAGTATTTACGAAATTATGCTATTTTTCAAATCTGTCGATAACATTATCATATACTTTTGCTAATTATTATGTGAATGAATTATAGTACAAAAACTTCGTCATCCTATACATTTCACTTTACAGAGAGAGTTTCTGTTCATGAAAAGTGTAGTTTGTTTTTATTTGTTTTATATAATTTATAGCTAAAGCCACGTGGACTCGAATATTTTGTAAATTTGATGTATGCAATGGCAGACGAAAACTTACCATCCATCAAAGTAAGATCACTATTAATTTCAAAAACACATTCAATTTCTGAAAAAAATTATTATGATATAAGATTTCAATACAAACTTTCTGCCTTGGCATACCTTAAATTTTACATTTTTCTTTTAGGTCTACATCAATTCTTATTACTACTGTTGCTTTAGATTTTTGGACATATAAAAAAAGATAAAAGTTTACTTAAACTCTTACTGTTTGTAAATCCGGATGCTGCTAAAATATTTATGTTGACCAAATAGCTTCTAGAACATTCTGGAAAAACATGATTTATTTTATAGAGCTGAATGCGTGCCAAATTAGGCAGACTGTTGTCAGTAGTGGTGTTAGCACTTGGACGGCGTCCTAGTATGTGTTTTTTTCTTTAACGGAAATTAAGCGCAAATGTTAAAACTATGTGTTGTGTTTATGTAAACCAAGCTTCTTGTAAACGAACATATGAAGAGAAATTGTTGAAATAAAGCTGTTAAGGATAAAATTCTACTAAAGTGCTCCAGTCTTATACGACTAAAAATCCTATTGAAATTTATTATGGTGTAGACTGTTACTTGTAATCGTCTCTTAGAAGCTGATGCTAAACGTAGATAAGTACTGATGTAACACCTACCCTTCGAGCATTAAAGAGTAAATGGAATATTAACGATATTCACTAGAAGCGCGTGCATGAGGTATTCGTAGTTTATGCAAAAATGGGCTGCCGAGAGATTTACACACCACTACAATTGATGTGCTATGGCGTAGAGGTAAAGCGGTATGAAATGCTGCATCTGTCTCAGGCGTCCACTTCACTTTGAAGTGATGTTGAGACGGCTTGGAGCCACTGCTGCTGACAAAGGTGGCAGGTCGGTATACTAAATTTCGGTCCTGTATACCCCCGAATCATCTATAAATTTAATCATGTATTTTAATGTTAGAGTATTAATGGCCAGCATTGTATATTAGATTTTTGATGTCGCTCAGCAACCTTGAACTGACCCCCTAGATGAGAGACACATCTGATCATTACGATTGTCCTTGACGTAGATGTAGATGAAATGCACTCCAAGACCTGGTAACCGACTGAAAACGTACAGCTCGAACAGTCTCTGCTTAATCTTGAGCTGGGTCGTTGCTATGTCACTGCCAATTTCAGCAAACTGAAAAGTCCCGTAGAACTGTTAAAAGCCCTGAAAGTTCGAAAGCCGCTCCAAAATCGACCATTTCTGAATCGCTGGAACGATTCGTTTTATTCCCTCTTGAATAAACCTTGTCAGATCCACTTCTTCGACGAGCACCTCCTCTGACTCTCTGGTGTAACACAAAACTGTCACCTAATGATATTACCAGCTTTGGCCAAATCACGATAAACTCGACTCTGAAAGTCGCAACTGTTCATCAATTATTACAGAGCAAACTTATCGCCTGAAAGTCATTGACGCTGAAATGAAGAACTTCGTCTACGAAACTCGGAACTGGTCTCCTTTTCAATGGTCCAATGCCCACTATAACCCAGAAAAATGAAAATTCTTCTGATAACCACATCACTAGACTGTCAATTTACGAAACAAATTGTAGCTGCACCACCGTTTAGGATAGGGGAAGTTAATTTTGTGCAATATTCTGACCACAAGTTACAGTCAGGTGCGAGCCGGATTGCAGTGAGTTATGTATACCAACAGTTGCGAAGTAGAATAGAGGGTACAGGGCCGTCAAATTGCTGAAATAGTATACATAGCGGTTTTGCATGTCGCAAATTACAGGCAGAACAGCCCACTGGCCAACGTAGTGTGTTATGAGTACGTGACCCCAAGCAGCGTGTATGGCAAAACAGAGGTGCACAGCCGTGTATAAATAGGTGCGAGTTTCTAACGAGATTCATCCAAGTGTGGTAGCTCTCCTGGATGGTGGGACCTGTCACACCACCAGCTACACACAGCAGCAGATGGGGGGCCAGCGTTCCAGTTTGAGGCGGGTCGCTGGTTCGACTCTCTGAGGCCAACACAGGGTCCGGAGCCAGCCAGCAGCGGGCCACTCCATGGCTCGTTACTGTGGGTGCGGTGCTGATTTGGCAGGGTCACAGACCATCGAGTCAACTGCAGGCATCCTGGTGATGCTGCAACTCCGCTGCCGTACGAGGCCGATTCACAGCCTTGTGTGCACGGGTTGCTGAGGCAGCCATTCCACACCAAGCTGTTTCGCAGACAGCGAAGTGGTGTCCTCAGCATTGTGGGACCCAGTGATGCAATTTGAGATGAAGGGGGCCACTGTAGTTGGAAACGCCGGCCGGAGTGGGCGTGCGGTTCTAGGTGCTACAGTCTGGAGCCGAGCGACTGCTACGGTCGCAGGTTCTAATTCTGCCTCAGGCATGGATTTGTGTGATATCCTTAGGTTAGTTAGGTTTAATTAATTCTAAGTTCTAGGCGACTGATGACCTCAGAAGTTAAGTCACATAGTGCTCAGAGCCATTTGAACCATTTTTTGTAGTCGGAAACAATAAATCACTTGGAAAGCTTAGACGAGGCGGTGCGTTCTACCTCTTCCCATTACATTTGGTGTTGCTGTTACATTCGGTGGCAGAAGTTGCCACTGCAAAATTTTAGTAACAATTCGAGAAACTAAACATACAGTGATATCTTTATTATGACTTTCTTTCGAATTCGACAAACTGTGTAAATTTCAATCCAGTTTTTTGTGATGGAAAGTGCATTCGTCAGGTGCTTACTTCACAACCCCTGCTCCGGACACAAACACAAGAAAAGCCTTTCATATTATTATTGAATTAAAATATTTAAATGCTTGTTTGTGCCAGGCTAAGTATTGGGAATCCAATAGCTCTTGTCCTTTTTTTTTCAAGTCTTTTATGTAGACAGCAATAACCTGTTCTGGTAGTCATGTTAGTTACATTACAGGTAATACTGCAGTGTATGTTTAAGGATTCAAGTACAAGATACCTACGTGATCATATATTTAAGTACAATATCTGATCAAAAGTATCCAGAAACTTGATAGGAGACTTTAATATGGGCTGTGTCCACCCTTCGCCTTTATGACAGCTCGAATCCTGCTGCGTACTCTTTCAGTGAGGTGTCTGAATGTCCATTGAGGAATGGCACCCGATTCTTCCTCAAGAGCCTAAACCAGACAATGTAGTGATATTGAACGCTGGCTGTCTGGAATGAACTCTCAAAGGCTCACGTCGGGATTCTGGGTAGGCCAGTCCATTTCGGGAATGTTATTGCCCACAGACCAGTGACTCACAGATGATGCTTTATGGCAATGTGTGTTGTCATGCTGATACAAACAGTCATCGTCTCTGAACTATTCCTCTTCTTTAGGCAGTACACAATGCTGTAAAACGTGTTCATAGCCTTTTACATTTAGCGTTTTCTTAAGCGCAATAAGGGCACTGCTCCCTAACCACGAAAAACACCCCCGTATCGTAACACGATCTCCTCCGTACTTTACTGTTGGCACTGCACTTGATCGTAGGTAACATTCTACAGCCATTCCCCAAACCCAACACTCTTGTCGGATTTCCACAGAATATAGCGTGATTCATCACTCCAAATCACTCTTCCTGTCATCCACTGCCTGCTGGCGTCGCTCTATAGACTGACTCGCGCAGCGTTACCATTGACTTCAGAATGTATAGCTTAAGAGGAGCTGCTCGAACACTGTACCCTTCTCCTTCTGACTCCCTACGCACAGTCATTGATTCGTTCCGCTGATTTCATACGGCTCTGCACAAGAGCCCTCTGCAATGCTCGACAGTCCCTGTCCAACCGTATTTGAGGTCTGCATGGTCTTGGTTCAGCTTTGGTTGTTCCTTCACATTTCCACACCACAGTGACGTTTGTGGCTTGGGCAGCTTTCAAGTGGTTGATATGTCTCCGATGCATTCTTACTCAGGAGACAACCAATGACTAGTCCACATTCGATGTGACTGAACTCTGCTGACCGACCTATTCTGCTGTTTCTGCTTCTTTGATGACAACATAATACTCCCCGTCTCCTTTCATACTTGCGGGTCCGCCTCTCGTAACATCTGGACACAATTCCGCATTACATACGGGTGTTCGGATCCGTCGATCAGATAATGTACTTTTATGGTAAAGTATGAAAGCTAGTACTTCTGTTATGAAGACTGGGCGCAGATAAAAAACCATCATGTCTACTACGCAGGGAGTTACTTCAGTACGTGTAGGAAGTGATGACTTTCCCTTTGTATATAAACAATGACAGTGTTGGATTTTTGATTTTCAAACAGCTGAGCAAAACTGAACGTACTCAGACACTTCTCTCTTTACTTATTCTCGTCATCACTAAACTAACATAAATAAAAGTTTCTAACTAATGAAGGCACTAACTACTGATAGGCATACTTAGCAAATCAAAGATTTTGATAGAGAACAAACAATGTAGACTACTGGCCACTAAAATTGCTACACCAAGAAGAAATGCAGATGATAAACGGGTATTCATTGGGCAAATATATTATACTAGAACTGAGGTGTGATTACATTTTCACGCAATTTGGGTGCATAGATCCTGAGAAATCAGTACCCAGAACAACCACCTCTGGCCGTAATAACGGCCTTGATACGCCTGGGCATTGAGTCAAACAGAGCTTGGATGGCGTGTACAGGTACACCTGCCCATGCAGCTTCAACACGATACCACAGTTCATCAAGAGTAGTGACTGGCGTATTGTGACGAGCCAGTTGCTCGGCCACCATAGACCAGACGTTTTCAATTGGTGAGAGATCTGGAGAATGTGCTGGCCAGGGCAGCAGTAGAACATTTTCTGTGTCCAGAAAGGCCCGTACAGGACCTGCAACAAGCAGTCGTGCATCATCCTGCTGAAATGTAGGGTTTCGCAGGGATCGAATGAAGGGTAGAGCCACGGGTCGTAACACATCTGAAATGTAACGTCCACTGTTCAAAGTGCCGTCATTGCGAAGAAGAGGTGATCGAGACGTGTAACCATACCATCACGCCTGGTAATACGCCAGTATGGCGATGACGAATACACGTTTACAATGTGCGTTCACCTCTATGTCGCCAAACACGGATGCGACCATCATGATGCCGTAAACAGAACCTGGATTCATCCGAAAAAAATGACGTTTTGCCATTCGTGCACCCAGGTTCGTCGTTGAGGACACCATTGCAGGCGCTCCTGTCTGTGATGCAGCGTCAAGGATAACCGCAGCCGTGGTCTCCGAGCTGATAGTCCATGCTGCTGCAAACGTCGTCGAACTGTTCGTGCAGATGGTTGTTGTCTTGCAAACGTCCCCATCTGTTGACTCAGGTATCGAGACGTGGCTGCACGATCCGTTACAGCCATGCGGATAAGATGCCTGTCATCTCAACTGCTAGTGATACGAGGCCATTGGGATCCAGCACGGCGTTCCGTATTACCCTCCTGAACCCACCGATTCCATATTCTGGTAACAGTCATTGGATCTCGACCAACGCCAGCAGCAAAGTCTCGATACGATAAACCGCAAACGCGATAGGCTACAACCCGACCTTTATCAAAGTCGGAAACGAGATGGTACGCATTTCACCTCTTTACACGAGGCATCACAACGTTTCACCAGGCAACGCCGGCCAACTACTGTTTGTGTATGAGAAATTGGTTGGAAGCTTTCCTCATGTCGGCATGTTGTAGGTGTCGGCACGGGCGCCAACCTTGTGTGAATGCTCTGAAAAGCTAATCATTTGCATATCACAGCATCTTCTTCCTGTCGGTTAATTTCGCGTCTCTAGCACGTCATCTTCGTGGTGTAGCAATTTTAACGGTCTGTAGTGTATTTACCTTTATAGTTTTCAAAAGTCTGATATATCAGTTCATGACATCCAGTCTTACAAATTTCCTTTTCCTGACGGACACACGTCCAGATCGTCCGCTCTTAGTAACCTCTCAAAACTCTGAAATCTCTCTCCCCACATCTACCACTACTGGCAGCTCACCTCCAACTGCCCAACGCTACGCGCTGTTCACATCCAACTGCCCAACACTACACAAGCGAGTATTCCAACAATGAGTCCAACCAGCCACACATTGCACGCAGTGTAGTTAGCGATTTCAATACAGAGCGCTACATGGCGTCAGCAACATAAAAACCTAAACAGCGTACTTTCAACTGATTACCAGGAAGGAATTCATAAGATCTCATTGTGCCTTTCATACAGATGACAACTCCAGATAGTCGAATTATAATGAAGTCTCAGGAGTGACCATTCGACATACTCAAGAAAGCAATGTGCATAGCGACCGTTGGATTATCAGTAGGAGGGGGGGAAAGGGGGTGCCTTTTGGTATGACGGTATACTCTGTGCAATGATGTCCTACAACGTGGGAAAAATTGATGCTTGGAGCGTTTGAGAGACGTTAGATATCATGAAGTCTGCAATAACAGAAAGGCTCTAGTAAAATTATCACAGTGTAAAATAACTGGCCAATTTGGCGCCAAAAGTAGCTCACTATAAGTTTGTAACGGGAGATACTGACGCTACATTGGACGCCAAATGTAATGGAATAATACGATACTGTTGTAACCATCTCCGATATGGGCACCTCCGATATCGTCACGGTCACCAAGATTCGACAACTGCGGTCTGTGACTGCCGCCGGCAGCACTTCTTTATGATGTAACTAGAAGTTCCGAGGCAAGAAGCACCACCGCAAGTACCTTATAAAAGAACGCTGTCTCCCACGCCTCCAAGCTTCTCAACTGACCTTCCTTATCCACCTTTATAGCTTCGCCTCCTGGTGTTTATTCTGATACCTCAAAATCAGTCCTGCCGAAGACCAGGCTGTAACCTAGAAGAAACCGTCGTTTCTGTCTCCCTGATTTCTACCTCACCACCCATAACCATATGTCGACCAAAAAGTAGCTTGGTGATTAACTTGTTGTATCTACAAATCATTCAAAAAAGCCCAAAACAGATTACAATTACTGAAACTACTAAAAGGCCGTTCGATAGGATGAAACGTCCCCTCTGAACATTTATACATGACTGTGCTTAAACTGACACACAATATTTTGTTAGCGCAACGCAATCTGACTTTCAAAATTCCCTACAAAAGAATGGCCCTGACTAACATTAAACTATACCTTTCACAAATCACTTACCTCACAAAAATCTTCGCTGCTCAAGCTACTGCAATACAGCGAGCGCCACTACTGCCAGCTAAATAAAAGATTCAAACTATGGAAGGCACTAACTACTGATAGGGATAGTTAGCAAATGAAAGATATTAATAGAGAACAAACAATGTATTTACCTTGATATCATCATATATAAATATAGCAGTTCATGACAAATTTCAAAACTCCGCCATCTCTCTCCCCACATCCACCACTGCTGGCGGCTAACCTCCAACTGCGCAACGCTATGCGCTGTTCACAGCCAGCTGCCTAACACTACAATGGCAGACAACAATGCAAACTAGACACAGACTGCACACAGCACAGCCAGTGATTTTCATACAGAGGTGGCGTTACCAATAAAGAAACCTAAACAGCCTACAAAAACCTAAACATCCTACTTACATAGCCCCCATGCTCCCCACAAAAGTTTTTACAAATTGGATTGGGCAGTGGCCAATACAGATTTGAAAAAAATTTTCATAATTACAATAACAAAGAAATCAAATGCACACACTTATTGATACAATGTTGGTCAAAAGCTAAAAATTTCTCACAGTCCATAAAGACAGTCCTCATCATTCGTCACAGTAAAATTGCAGTGTTTTTCTCAAAGTCTGACCAGTAAAAGACAATGCACACAGACGTAGTGGATTTCCATGCAGTCTTGAAGAAGTAGTGTTGTCCTTCCAACGGAACGACAGTGCTGACTCTTGACATGCATACAGGTAATGGGCCACAACAGAGCAAACCCACAGCAGAGTCAGTCGAAATTTTGAAGAGTATTGGTAGGTAGGTCATCACAGAGCAGATCCACTGTAGTCCTGGTAGAGATAATGGTACTGGTGGGTCATCAAAGATGCAGACCCACTGTAGTCCTTGTAGAGATAGCCATCAGCCATCTGTTGTGACTGTGCAGGTGCACAATCACCATTGAAGAGTCTTGCGGATAATATAGCAAGTCCATAAACCACCACTTGTGCACTCACAAAGTTTTTGAAATTGTCCTTAGAACCAGCAATGCTGTTATCCAGTCCCTTGCTGAGTTATTAACACACGTGCAAACACTAACAGTCCCTACTTCTCACATATTGTCCACATACTATGACCAACAGAAACGTGTGCAGTGAAATGTAACTAACAAGTTAATAATGTCATAAACTGGTGACAATTACAATTTTATAACATAAGAATACAATAACAAAGGTACAAAATACATCATTAAAAACATAACAATACAGATAACATTTGTAGTACAGGCTTTACAAAAGAATCGAACTAACATATACATCAGTGGAATTATGACATGAGTACATACATAAAAGATCACAATAACTTTTGAAACATCAAGAGCATTAAACAGAACAGAATTAATAATATCTAACATCTTTACAAAGTAAATAACATATTATTAATGCCAATTATATTCGAGGATAACAGTATTCCTTATCATAGTGAATGTAGCTTAATATTAAAAGAAGAAAAAATTCTATGAAACTACACAGAGACAGGAAGAAAACAAATACACAAGGGTACACAAACATATAGTGGGATAACACCAATAGGAAAGGACAGGGTTCGTTTTCAGTGTAACATGTGGTACTGCAGTCCAACCCAAAACTTCATATATCTTTCCTCTTATTTCATCCTTTGTTTCCACCAAAAAAATTCTATCTAAGCATGCTTTCTGTATTTATATGTTCACACATTTCTCACCTCAACATTTATTTCCAAGAAAATCCTACCTAAACCTGTTTTCTGTACTTTTTTTTGTATAACTCCTCAATGCATTTCTTCCAATTCATCGAAACTCATTCTCTTAGAGGCTACCTACTCTTAAGCTAACTTAAATCTACTGAGCTCAGATGCTAAACTAAGGGACGAGGCAATGCAGCAGCACATAAAACAATTAATATAAACAGCAATAAAAAAAATGGAAAATCGCAAAGCAAGCTACAGTAAATCTAAATTACCAAGCAATTCAACATTACAACTAATATGAGGCAATGTGCAGCAAATAAAAAAATAAATCTGGCTTAGCAGAGTAACACAAATTAAAGTTCAGTAGCACTATGCCTGGCAAACAGCAGCTTATATCTAAACATGACATAGCTCAAGCAGAAAAAAATATTACACTAAAAATGGCCACGTCTAATACCTATGTCACATCTTAACACTAGAGTGATGCATCACAATTTATTCTACAAAAGAAATTACCAAGTACTTGAAAAGAAAATTATGAATGCAGTTCCTGTGAAGGTAAATGTCACCTTGTGCTCCCTCATTTTTTTGAAAAAAATTATTATATACTCGATCTGTAGACAGAAAATATTTATATTAGTACATCTATAAAATTTTATTTTAACCAATGCTGCAGTGCAGCTAGAAACTAGATATCAAATGAAATAAGCAACTATGTACAAAGCAAAGCGTAAGAACATCGTTCAATAGTCATGTGGCATTTCATAAGTAGTAAAAAAATCTCTCATCTAGAAAGACAGTAGTCTTAGTCAGGTGTGTAGACAAACTATTTCTTGTCATTTCATTAGGCATTTCAGTAAATATCAGAAAGTACGATATGTTTCCAAGTAATTAGCGTGTCGGATTTGCGATGCTTTCTCTAAAGGAATGACAATGGCCAGGATAATGGCCTCCCTTTTTTTTTCCTTCCTGTGCTCTGAAAGGCACGCGCCAATGACCCTCTCTCCAGGCGTCCGACACAGCTGGGTGCCCACGACGCATTACGTGCAGGTGGTCACTTAACTTTCTTACGGAAATATTTACGACAGCAGTTTCCGCTACAGTGACAGTCTCACATAAAAATATTTCACAGGTCAAGAATTAGCGTTGCAAATCTGTAGAAAGAAAATCCTATAAATATAAGTGTCCAAATAAAATATTCGTCAGCATTGTGATACAGTCACGCATTTACGCACATTTCATAACTCTTAAAGTATGATTCTTGGTTTCCAACATACTTCTTATTCCTCATATACGGTAGCAACATCTTATTGATCATAAACATATCTCAACAGCATAGTACACATCGTCGTCGTAATAATAACATCATAACACCTCAGTCAAATCTCAAAAACATCGTAGCTTTCTGCAATAATTTCAAAACCTAAAAAAAAATTCTCTGCTCATTTCAATAGTGTCATCTACCTCAAACGTACTTTAAAATCATGCTCCCTTACCAAATACATCATTCAAAGCTCTCATAGTATCACAATGATTCCGAAAAAATATGAACAGTTTACAAAGTACAGACAAAATACAGTTTCATAAGTGTGAAGTTACCCAACTGTGTATTGCGTAAACATGTGTCACTGATGTAGTAAAAAAATGTTTATCTCTCAGTTAAATGATCAGATAGCTGGGTAATTTGTGTGTTACAGAAATATGGTACCGATGTGTAAAGTTGTATAAGCAAATACCATATTAGCTAGGGTTCCTTGTGGTTGCCACACACATGGTACACAAAGTAGGCGTATACCCCCCTGAGGATTAATGTAATTATACCCTCAGGTGTTACAGATTACAGCAATGGAATGAAATGTATCACGGAAAACTTTCTTTGTAATTCAAAAAATCTTTAAAAATAAATGTTTTAAGTACAAAATTAATCACTCAAATACGTGTACTGTAGCGCTAAATGTGCGTCTTGTTGCAACATAATCTGTGTGGAAGTGTCGTAGTTACCGTCCTCCGAAAGCTAAGTTCTGCAGAAGTCAATGTACTTACCTCATAATACACAAAAGTGAAATGCTTTGCGTATAAATGTCTTAGTTATTACGCTTATTGCCGTGATGAAGAAAGTACTGTACTGTAACGTATTGTTGTGCTACGGAAAAGGCAGTCTCATTGTAGCTATACTACAAAAGTTACTACTAAAACATATTTTACTTTACAGAAGAATTCAAAAAAACTGTGCAGATATAAAGCAGATACAGCACAAAAGCAACAATGTAAATTGTGTCACACATTAGTAGCGTCGTGATATAATTGTGTAGCTGTCAAAGAAACCAAGTGCTAACTCATATTTAATCCCACAAAAAGTACTTGAAATAAAGAATGTCTTTTCAAGTAAACCAAAATGTTACATGAAAATCTCATTAGCAGTGCCGGTATATGTTCTAAGTATGTGAGCCTGATAGTTGTTACGTAATCAAGCAACTAACAAGCAAGAATGTACAAATACAACACTGTGTAGTCTGTTCACTATAACAATGCAATCGTAATTTCTGTTTAAAAATGTTCCCTAGGTTCTAGACTGGATATTTAACTTCAAACATAGTTGTATGTTAACAGTTTCTTAAGTCTGACAAAGCATACTAGAAATGTGAAGTGAAAAGTTTTATTTCAAAGACAAAGTTAAAAAGCAGATTATCTCTCAATAAACGGTTTTACATGTGAAATGTGGTGTAAACCTTTACTCTTCCTAGTGCACAGAGTTTCAACTTCAAAGCAATTATCATGTTGTATACATCGGTAAAGAATGCTAAAATTTTTCTCCAGGCTAGCGTCTTATGTTATTTCTCTCGGAGCCAGCAGGCGCACGCGGCTGCCTGCTGTGCGAGTCATTGTCTGTCTCTTTGTTGGCGCGCGCCGTTATTGGGATTAGGAGGCCTAACTTCCACAAATTCGCCTTGCCGAGAGGGCCCAGCTCTGTTTAAAGCTCGCCAGTTCTGATGGAATTCAGGTCTGTCGTTTTGTCGGTAGTTTACACAGTTTCTTTCGTGTCGGTCATTTGGTGGAGAATTTCTCCCTGAATCGTAACTGCGCGCTGAACTGTTGCGTCTGAAATTATTCTGTCTCCCTTGATAATAATAGTTCTGATTACCATATTGTCTGTTTCTATGGTTATCTCTGTCATATTCATTACTACGGAAATGCGATCTTTCTCTGTAACTATTACTCTGCCAATGGTTGTCATATGGGTGGTGTCTGTTTTGGTCACGATTTGCGTTGTAAGAATAGGCTTGTCGTGGCCAGTTATTGTTTCTGTCGTCACGGAATTGTGACGGAAGTGACCTGTAATTGTTGTGCTCCTGTTTCCGCGTTCCCCGATTGTCAGTGTCAATTTCCAATTCTTGTAACAGACCCTGAAAAGCTTCAATGTCGTCTTTGCAACGTCCTGCTAAAATAATATGTCGTAAATGTTCAGGCAATTTGAGTAAGCAAATGCGGATGAGTTCTGAGGGGCTGTATGGGTTTGAAAGATACTGATTCTTATGCAACATGTCTTCAAAATATTTCACAAGACTGGAAAATTCAGATTGTTCGAAATATTTCATCATTATGATGCCATGTTTTACTCGGTCTTGTGTGGCTTGAGACCAATATGCTGAGAGGAAGGCATGGTAAAACTCTCCTTCACTGTGGCAATCGTGAATTACCAATCGCATTCTTACAGCTGGTTCATTGTCCAAGTAGCCACACATAAATTCTAATCTGTGTTCTAACGACCAGTTGGGAGGAAAACAATGAGAGAATTGATGGAGCCATGCTTGTGGATGAATGTCGTTGCCAGAATTCTTAAATGTTTTGAATTTACGTGTAGTAATGAACAGCTTATAGTCAAAATCATCATGTCGGCGAGTCGCATATCGGTCATTGTTAGGTCGTGTCGGCCGTTCCATCTCAAAATCCGGTGCACATTGCCAATTTCTTTTATAACTTCCGAAATGCCCTGTGTTATTATTTTGTGGCTGTTCCGTATTTCTGTGTCCCTCTTCCCGTATTGGGGCGCGAGTATCCTCTGAAATACGTAATTCTTGTACTACTTGTGCCAACTGATCTTGCACTTCCCGGATTTCTCTTTTGTACTGTGTATTGATTTGATTTTGATTTTGTTTGAATTTTCTAATTTGTTCATACTCTTCAGTGTCCATGAAGGCTACAGGTGTTGTGTCATTCAGATCATCATCTACCTTTGTAGATAAGTTAGTGAACTGATCTGAAAGTTCGGCTACTTTATCCGATAGTGAAATCATTTCCTCTGTATGTTTTTCTGAACCAAGTTTCAGAGTGTCCATTTGTGTTGAAATCGTGTCTACTGTGACCTTTAAGTTTTCCTGAGTTTTTGCAAGTTGCATAACCGTATCGGTAGATGCAACTGAGTCAAATTTTGCTTGAAAGGTCTCATGATTTTCATGAACAATAGTTTGCAGTTCTTTTATGGCTGCTTCGTGATTCTGTAGTGCATTTTCATGACGCGAAAAAATAGGTTGGAAATGCTCACAAATTTGTGTTTTTACATCATTACAGACTTTTTTACATTTCGATTCAATGTGATGTAACTCAGCAGTTAAATCCTCACGTGTTCGTTCAAGAGTTTGCTCCAATGAGTCTAACTTTTTAAGATTTTGTTCCATTGTGTCTAACTTTTGAAGCTTTTGCTGTGTTTGTCCCATTTGTTGTATTAATTGTAATAACAATGCATTGGTGTCTGAAACATGTTCCTCAGTGCTTTTCGGCAGTGAATTTACACCGAAAACATTCACATTTTGACAAGCAGAAAATGTGTCTTGACTTATTTGAGAAAACGGTGAGGATCCAAAACCTGAATCTACAGTATTTGCGAGATCGTGTCGTGTCAATTCGGCTTCCTGAGGCGAGCTATTGCCGACCGATCGATCGATAATGCTTCCCTCTTCACTAATTGTTTCACTGTCCACTCCATTGTTTGCCGCCCGCTCCATTTCCCTATGCACAATTACCAAATTACTACTTTGAACATCAGTTAATTCATTACTCGGTGGCGCTAACACACTGCTTTCATTTTCACTGTCATTTCTCAGTTTACTTTGGAGCCTAGTATTACGTTTTTCACACGCCGTTATTGTCACAGTATTTCACACGACAACACAGAAAAACACAATTTGAAGAGCAAAAATAAGAGAACACATTAACATAACACTGAAAATAATATCTAGTTAATTGCAGCTGCGAAATACTTGGTGCAAATCTACGTGCATGCCACAACTGTTTTACTGTACAACAATGAAAGACTGCAACTACAAAGGAGATTTTCTCTACAATTACGCGCTAGCAATAAACAAAATCTACACTAATTAAACAAACTACAACAAAAGATCAGAAGATTCCAGTGAGGTATCCTCGGCTAAGGGTCGACATATGAAACGTCCCCTCTGAACATTTATACATGACTGTGCTTAAACTGACACACAATATTTTGTTAGCGCAACGCAATCTGACTTTCAAAATTCCCTACAAAAGAATGGCCCTGACTAACATTAAACTATACCTTTCACAAATCACTTACCTCACAAAAATCTTCGCTGCTCAAGCTACTGCAATACAGCGAGCGCCACTACTGCCAGCTAAATAAAAGATTCAAACTATGGAAGGCACTAACTACTGATAGGGATAGTTAGCAAATGAAAGATATTAATAGAGAACAAACAATGTATTTACCTTGATATCATCATATATAAATATAGCAGTTCATGACAAATTTCAAAACTCCGCCATCTCTCTCCCCACATCCACCACTGCTGGCGGCTAACCTCCAACTGCGCAACGCTATGCGCTGTTCACAGCCAGCTGCCTAACACTACAATGGCAGACAACAATGCAAACTAGACACAGACTGCACACAGCACAGCCAGTGATTTTCATACAGAGGTGGCGTTACCAATAAAGAAACCTAAACAGCCTACAAAAACCTAAACAGCCTACTTACAAGGATTACATCCTTCCAGTATCTTTTACACCTACAAATGCATTAGCCAACCCGCCCTTATGTTCAACAACGTAGCTTAGATCTCCGTAGCCCCAAAATTTTGCTACTTCTTACAAGTCTTAGAACGACATGCAGTTCTCTTTACCTTCTGTACCTACCTATGCTCTCCTTCAGCTATCCTTTTCCAGTTGATAAACTTCCCTCTTCCGAAAGCTTCCAATATCACAAATAGCCTGTAAGCTTGAGGTCAAAAATGCCTACTGCTTCACAATCCACTTCAGTCCTGGTCTGTTGCGAAACCTGTATCAACTTTTCCCTCACCCTTCTCTCCACCACCACACCATAAACAAACCGAAGGAAACTTCAGCAGGCTCCCTCCTTATGGCTAATGAATCCCACCTGACATCTACCCGTCATACCAGCTACAGGCCTGTTCCCGATACCTTAGATGGTGGCTCCAGTACCCCTCCCCCAACCTCGCTGTTTTCTGTTGCAGCCCCTACTGACGCAATATGTGTTTTAAAGTAACTCACCGAAAGAAGTCATATTATTGTATTTTAATTATTTTAACAATGAAAAACTAGCCGGATGCTGTTTGTATGTAGCCAGAAAGACTACATCTTACGCTGTGGAACTGTTTTCGGATTGGACATTAATTCTGGGTGGACTTGTTCATTGATTCTGGTTGGATTTTTTCATAGATTCTGTCAACGACGACAGTTAAAAGTGTCAGTATACTTGTATCAGTACCTTAGATCCTCTGATGACGTCACTTCTATTCGGGAAAAGTGAGGCCTTCCAGGGAATGTGTTTGTAGACAAAATTAATACACATCATTTATAATCATCAAGTTAAGGGGCTCCGGAACGCCCTATACTTGCAATGTTAAAATAACGCTTATAAATTACATCTTTCTTCACAAAATATTTGAGGTAGGAAGTTGAACTTTTTACAGATTATTTATTGGAATATGGGCTACAACTTAACCCAGGGATTTTACAAAATTTTAGTTCAGTTATTAAAGATGATTTTTTTTCAATTGTAATGAAAATTCACAACATTTTTTTGCAATTTTTTATTTATATATTAAAAAATATACAGTTTTTTGGAAAAAGGCTGTGTTAAATTATGCAGAAGGTACTGTGTAACGTTTACTGAAAGATTGAAACAAATATGTTTGGAAGATCCTTAGAAAACATGTAATTAGTATGAGAAAATAAAAGTTTTGGGAATCGACCCACAAAGATTGGATTAACTTTTTAGTGCATTCCAGGTCCATAGGATGGATTATCTTCATCCTCTGCAAACTCCTCCTCCGGCTTCCTCTTGTTCCTCCTCCTGTTTACTCTTGCTTGTATTTCTAGACTCTTTACAGCCCTGTCTGCAGCCCGAAGGCGTTCCTTGTCTAAAGCAAGCATCGCTCGTTGTTGTGTTCGTAGATTTTGCTGCCATTTTCTTCAGTTGCAGTTACTGCAACACTGTTCCAAAAGGTGGTCATGTATGAACACTTATCACATTTCAGTTGTATTTCACTAGCAAGTCCTACGTGCTTTATTATGGAGAGTTCCAGACCAACTTCACTACAATGAATACATCTTACACAGTTTGAAAAAATTCCTTTGAGAACCGACATATCAAATATTTCATTCACATCCGATTCGCCCATAAAACATTCATAGTTTTCACTCATTGAACCAAGCTTCTTCTGTGAAGTATTTTCTTTCCCACTTTGACTGCTATGGGCAGGTGTACTTGAGAGGTTAGGTTCACTCACTTGGTTATCGTCTTTATTGTTTACAGTAATAACACATACCTATGGCTTTCCAACATTTCTCCTTTTCTTAAAAGCCTTCAGAGGATTTCTAATAACTTTACTTTTACTCATTATTATACTTCAACAAAACAGAGACTCAAGAAACAGAATTAATTACGAATATTTTCGAGATAACGACAGAGTAAATAAACATGAAACAATCGACAATCACACCAGCGATATATATTGAACCATCACAGGTTAGCCACAACACATACTTTATCTTACATCACTAAAATGTACCTGATGAACACGGACGTTAATAATAACACCATTTGACAGCAGTTTAACAGCGTCACAGTGGGTCACGCCCATGTGGAACACATTTCAAAAAAAATTTAAAAATAGTTGTAGTCTTCGGAATTGAATAAATTATATATCTATTAAAAGGTAATAGTCTGCAGATTCCGAAAACGCAAAAAAGTAAAAATTGAACTTTTCATGATTTTGAGCCCCTTAACCAATCATGGAGACCTTGACACATGTTGACTGAAAGTTGTAATGTAACAATAACCCGAATCTGAACTTCAGAGCAGCAACAGAAATATAACAAAAGTGAGACTGAGAAGTGCCAGCTGTAAGATAATCGGAAAGCACATGTCTCACAACACATTTTTATCAGCACTCTATGCTTCTTGACCCATCATTGGAATAATTTCACTACTCAGATATAACTTAAAATCTAAGGGACAGCACACAACAAAGGACATTAAAAGAAAGTCAGAACTGAAAAGAACAGCCTGTCGAGAAGACCTCCTCCTCCTCCTCCTCCTCTTCCTTCTTCTTCTTCTTCTTCTTCTTCCTCATTCTTCTCCCGCAATGTAGCTGTGTCTGCCTTTTGGTTCTCTGTCTCCTTTTGGTGCGATCTAGTGCGTTGTGAGGGGGGAGAACCATTACCTTCAGATCTGTATGTTCGGTATCTTGCCAACGTCGTCTTCATCTCCAGTAGGTCGTTTACGATCGACTATCACGGGAAACCAGCTTTTCGCTGTTGCTTTTTTATCTGCTCAATGTGCGTGTCTGTATCACCGTCGACAGCCTGATGATTGAAACTTCGTGAGAAGATTCTGCCGCAACGAAAAACGCCTTTGTTTTAATGATGCCCATCCCAAATCCTGTATCATGTCAGTGACACTCTCTTCCATATTTCGCGATAATACAAAACGTGCCGCTCTTCTTTGATCTTTCTCGATGTACTTCGTTAATCCTGTCTGGTAAGGATCCCAGACCGCGCAGCAGTACTCCAAAAGAGGAAGGACAAGACCAGTGCAGGCAGTTTGTTTAGAGCTGTTACATTTTCTAAGTGTTCTGCCAATAAAACGCAGCCTTTGGTTTGCCTTCCCTACAATATTTTCTATGTGTTGTTTCCAATTTATATTGTTCGTAATTATAATTGTAATTGTTTATCCTGAAATCACCTATTAATTTAATTACCAATTCTTCCTATTATAATGTATATGCAAAATAAGTAAATTTCATTATTTGGTGTTGTAATGTTCGGCAGTGAATTATAGAAAAATTCTTCAATCCTTCTCAAAAAATCCGACAGCTCCTGAGGCATATGTGGGACGACGTATGCCTACCTAGTAGACATACGAGGGTCAGTCAAATGAAAACCTTAAATTTGTAATAACAAATCGAAATTTCGCGCTGTAAGTTGGTAAGCGTGCAACAAACAGCATGCAGAATGTCCTGTAGGTGGCAGAATAGTACAGATGTACACATACCGTCGCAGTATCAGTATAAAGATGGCCGCCCACTTGCGACTTGCACCAGGGAAGAACAGCGTTCTGTTATTCGGTTTTTGCGTAGTGAAGGTGTGAAACCTATTGAAATTCATCGACGAATGAAGGTTCAGTACGGTGATGCATGTTTGTCACAGCAGCAAGTCTATGAATGGAGTAGGAAGTTCGCAAATGGTGTGACTTCAGTGGAAGATGCTCCTCGTGCAGGTCAGACACAACGAGTTGTGACTCCACAGAACATTGCAGCAGTTGAAGCCATGGTGAAGGAAAACCGCCGAGTGACACTGAATGACATTGTGGCATGTTTACAGATTAGTCATGGGTCAGCACACCACAATGTGCATGATGTGCTCCAGTTTCACAAAGTGTCTGCAAGATGAGTGCCACGGCAGCTGACTCCTGAAATAAGAGAACGACATGTTGATGCTTGTGAAGAACTTCTTCGGCGCTTTGAACGGGAAGGTGTGGCTTCCTTGCGAGAATCGTTACTGGGGACGAAACTTGGGTTCACTTCCACCAATCGGAAACGAAGAGAGCGAGCAAGGAATGGCACCATTCCTCACCACCAAAACCAAGGAAGTTTCAAACAGAACCATCAGCAGGGAAGATTATGCTGACTCTCTTTTGCGACGAAAAAGGTGTCATTTTGGAGCATTACATGCCTAGAGGGACCACTGTCACCAGTGCATCATACACGGATCCACTAAAAATCATCTGCGGCCTGCAATCAAATCAAAGCGACGTGGATTGCTGCCAGCAGGTGTCCTATTGCAACATGACAATGCAAGGCACCACACTGTTCGTGCAACAGTTGCAACAATCACAGACCTGCATTTTGAGTGTCTTCCTCATCCACTATACTCACCAGACCTTGCCCCAAGTGATTTCCATATGTTTGGACCACTCAAAGACACAATGGGAGGAAAGAAGTTACGTTCTGATGAAGAGGTACGCCACACAGTGCATGAGTGGTTGCGCGGCCTACCAAAATAATTTTTTTCTAAAGGAATTTATGCACTTTGTAAGCGCTGGAGGACTTGCATTGAGCGTGGGGGAGATTATGTTGAAAAGTGATACAGCTTTGTACCACTTCTGCACAATAAATAATATTTAAAAACATATTTAAGGTTTTAATTTGACTCACCCTCAAAAATGGCTCAAATGGCTCTGAGCACTATGGGACTTAACTTCTGAGGTCATCAGTCCCCTAGAACTTAGATCTACTTAAACCTAACTAACCTAAGGACATCACACAAATCCATGCCCGAGGCAGGATTCGAACCTGCGACCGTAGCGGTCGCTCGGTTCCAGACTGTAGCGCCTAGAACCGCTCGGCCACTCCGGCCGGCGACTCACCCTCGTAATATTCCATGCGAGTCTGGGCGTTACCAGTATTAAATCGAATGAACAGTGCACAATCTACCAGTACCGGAAGAAGCACATGAGGTCTTTTCTCCTTCGTTCTTCTGAAGAATCATCCATGACAGAAGATGTTCTTGGCCATAGATGTCAAAATTCACTGCGCAACACAATTAAAGGATCACTTCTTCAAAACGCCGATGTTGTCCCCCATTTCGTGAGATAAATTTCAAATGTAGCTCAAAGGTTTCCACAACTTTCCCCTGCAAAGGTGCAAGAGCGTGGCGCCCTACTGTGTAACCCTCGGGATGATGATGATGATGATGTTTGGTTTGTAGGGCGCTCAACGCCGCGGCTATCAGCGCCCGTACAATTTCCCAACCTTTGCGCAGCCCAATTTCGCCACTTTCCTGGATGATGATGAAATGATGAGGACAACACAAACACCCAGTCATCTCGAGGCAGGTGAAAATTCCTGACCCCGCCGGGAATCGAACCCGGGACCCCGTGCTCGGGAAGCGAGAACGCAACCGCGAGACCACGTGCGGCGGACAACCCTCGGGATCTGCGATGCTTCAAACAGTGAGGTGCCGACACACGTGAAAGAAAGGCCAGAGCTCAGAAGTTTACGTGCGGTGTAATGTGGATTAATGAGGACACACTGGCGCCAAATTTCACCACAATTCTGCCCAATGTCACCGTGGACGTGTCACGTCCCCCTTACCCACAGGTCACCCCTTCTTTTAACGCCTCTGTGATGGAGGTCAGAAGAGCGACGCTCATGACTGAAATCACGCGATTTTCTTATGGGTATCCTAAGAAAAAAAAATCATTTCAGACGCACCGCCGCTCCGAATCGACACGGAAAAGCTCAGGAGGTAGCGTAAAGGGCGTCAATGAAATCACCCCTTCCCTTCGGGAATTTATTCACACGCATTTTGCGATCAAAAATGGCAGTTCGCAGTGTGATGAGCAACAAGAATACGTTGTCGACAACCTTTGACACATCTGAAACCCCGCTGAACGATTAAATCCTTCTCTAAGAACATCGCCAGCTAGCAACCCCACTGATTGTGGGAGTTAAGTGCAACTGCAATTTTCGCTCTGGTTTACAGGTGAAACCACTAGAGACCGTTCAAAACAAATGAGACAAAATATGAACACGATCAAAAGCAGCAAAGGACGCTTATGCTGTTTCAGTCCTCCTGTTTCAGGTGCTCTTGTGAGGTAATCACAGAGGGTTGCGGCATTGACATGTGCGTAGATAAAACGGTAAAGGGACCCTTTAAGACCCACCAGTTTGTCTACATCCTCGGTGCCTCTTGCTTGCCTTTGTTGAGAATTTTAAAAATGTTCCTGTACAGAGACAAACTGTGACAAGATTCCTAGGCACCTCCAAGCAGGATATGCTGCTGCTTGCACCTGATAGTAGGCAAGCAGAGTCAGAGGAGTCTCAAGAGGTTGCCTGCCTGCAGGTGCCTAGGTCTCTTGTCTCAGTATGTCTCTGTTCAAGTGTATTGTTAAGATGCTCAACAAAGGCTGACAGGTGGCACCGAGGGGGATGCCGAATTGGGGAGGAGGGCCTTAAAGAAATACTTTGCTGTTTTATACACACGTGTCAATGTCGCATCCCTTCGTGATCACGTCACAGGAGGGTACGAAGTAGGAGAGGTGAAGGTGCATAGGTGCTGTCTGTTGCTTCGGATCATGTACATATTGCGTCGAATGGTTTTTAACAGTCCCTAGTGCTGCCATTCTGTACACCAGAGCAAAAATTGCAGTGGCACTGCAATCTAAAGGGGCTCGATCACATTCAGTGGTATTGCTGGACCCCGATGTGCTTACTGAAGGGTTGAACCGTCCAGGGGGTTTCAGCAATGTGTCAGACGTAGTCGAGAAAGTCGTCCTGTTGCTCATCACACTGCGAGCTGTCGTTTTCGACTGCGAATTGTGTGGGAATCAACGTCCCAAGGAAATGGGTGTGTTCATTGACACTCTTTACACCACCCCCTGAGGCTTCTTCGTGTCGATTCCAAGCCTCGATGTGTCTGAAACGTTTTACTCAGCCACCCACAAGAAAATTACGGTTCTGACATCCATCACAGTGGCATAAAAAGGAGAGCTGAAATGGGGGTGACCTGAGCTGTGGCCTTTTTTTTCGCCTGTGTCGGCATTTTGCTGTCTGAAACGTCGCTGAGTGCGAGGGTGACGTCGCAGGGCGCCACGCTTTTGCACTGTTACAAAGGAAGGTTCAGGCACATTTCAGCCGATTTCGAATTTCTACGTCGCAATGGATAGCGTTTCAAAAAAGTGATCTTTTAATTGTACCGTACATTGTATACTGCGAAATGCCACTATAGCCGTACAGATCAACAGTTCCTGGGACAGAACCGTAAAAGAGGCCGAAGGAAAGTTGTCATTAAAAGAAAGAGTGGTTCGAACACCGCTGTGTATTGTCCTCTTGGTGCTGGTAGGCTCTTGCCTTCCTTTGACCATTAAATTGATTTACTCAATCCGTTACTGGGGACATTAGTTTAGCGTGGACTTATGAGGAGCATGCAACTTTCTATTTTTCACATACACAAATCCTGAGGGGAAAGGAGTGACAGGCGATAGAAAAATATCCTAGGTTCAACTGAGGATCGAAACTGGACATTCTCTAAGCAATTGAAGTAGTACATCCCTTCAATAAAGACGATGGTCTGCAGCTGTCTATGCACTGGCACCAGCCATCACTAGGTGAACTGGTGCGTTGGATATGGATTGAGAAAAAAAAGGAAGAATGCCTTGTAGACACACTAAACAAAATAATAGTCATCCCCTTAACGTAACACAAGCACACCTTCCGAGCGCTGTATAAATGGTGCAGAACTAGTCGCAGGCGGTGAAGTGGGCTTCCACTGATAGTGTAAGTCACAGTAATGAACAGATGTGTATGTATAAGTCGGTCAAATGGGAACAGCACAGTAAGGCAGGTCAAAGAATAGACATGACAGATTGGAGGGAAGGAACTATTGTGTTTGGTTGTGCTCATGACCACATCATGAATGAAGTGTCAGATTTGTTGATGTATAGACCTGGACTGTCCAACGTGTCTATAAGGAGTGGTGTATCAATTGTAGCCGTGTAACATGGCATATGAACTGTGTTCGTGAAGAGATCTTAACTGACAGGGACCGCAGACGAATGTCACACCTTGGCTCCAAACCGTAGGAATTCTTTCCGTCAATTAATGCAAGTCCATCTCTACCAGTTTGCGTGAAGGGAACTGCATGGTTGGACATTTGGACCGGGCACTTCATAGAAGGTCTTTGCTCACAGTGACACATCTTAAATGACCAAAAAGCACAAACTGGACAGTAGTTGAATGGTGGCCTGTAGTGTAGTCCAACAGCTGGCGATTTTCCTTCTTTTCCAAACAATGCTCTAGCTAAATACATCAGTGACCACTTGAGGCCTTTAACCTGCAGTGTAAGGAGGCTGTAGTTCAAGCTAGACATGGTTCCGTGGTGGATTGGGGGTGTTTTTGTACTTTGACTTGGGTCCATGCATTCAGGTTTGCATAAACCCGAGCCAGGATGTTTATTTCAACATTCTCGGTGACCCAGCATTGCCCTTTATTCTACATCTTCATGGTCGGTGTTCTTTGGACACTGCTGCCTTCCAAGATGATGACAACAGTGTTCTCAGGGACTGATGAACATCTAGGCACCCCATTTTCCCTCGATTGGACCAATAAATTACCTGATAAAAGTCCCCCCTCAGAAAATCTCTGGGACTATTTGGAACAGCAGGTGAAATATAGCAATCAACGTTCCCACAACTTGGTAGCTCTGTGGTATCTAAGCATCAATGAGTGCCTTCTGCTACATATGGGATATGTGAAGAGACTTGTGGACTCTCCTCCCCGTTGCCATGAGGCCATTATCAGGGCTGGAGGCACGTTTACAGGGTACTGGCGTGATGTCTGTCGGGTGTGTCTGATTTTTTGGCCGGTATGTTCACGACAAGGAAATGCAAGGACTATTTTTTCAGCCTCTGATCAGTTGTGAAAGTGAAAGTATAAACATGTTTTATTTGCATAATTTAGCTACACCTTCCAGTTACTTCTCTGGGTGGTCATCGCTCCTACTTAGACATTTATTGTAGCGTAGTACCAACTTCCCAATACCCTCGCCATAGCAGGGAGCCGCCTATGATTTCCGCCCATTCCCTATGCTGGTCCACAGCTCGTTGGCTGTGCCAAAATTCTGTCCTCGTAGCCAGCGGCTCATGTGAGCGAAGAGATGTAAATCAGAAAGCGCCAAATCCGGGCTGTATGGTGGTTGATTAAACACGTCGCACGGAAAAAGCTGCAGGAACATCTTTTTTGTGTCTGCAGTATGCGGCCAAGAATCGTCACGAAGAAGAAAACGCGTGACAGTTGTGTTATGTAGACTGCATGAAATCAAGCGAAACCCCTCAGCAGGACTTCACACTTGGCGGGAGACACTATTTTCTAGACATGTATACAAGCTCACTGTGCGCTCAGAACTGAAAAATGCGACGTGACGCTATAGATGGGCGTACTAGAAACACTTCGCAACATATATGCGCAAAGCATCACCTAACTTTAAGTATGGTTTTAATTTCACGACCGATGGGAATTTGGAAAAAAAGATAGCCCTCGTAAATGGTAGTGACGCCAAATCATGTATTGGGGATGTATAGAAGGAGGAGGAAGAGATTAGTATTTTACGTCCCGTCAACAACGAGGTCATTAGAGACGGAGAACAAGCTCGAATAAGGGAAGAATGAGGAGGGAATTCGCAGTGCCCTTTCAAAGGAACCATCCCGGAATTTTCCTGGAGCGATTTAGGGAAACCACGGAATACCTAATCAGGATGTCTGGACGCGGGACGCGGTTTTGAACCGGGCTATATGCAAAAGTTGAGAACGACACCTGGCCGGAAGCTAGCGCAGTTTGCACTATTTCCAGTAGCTGGAAGCCAGAGAAAATTTTGTTATTCCTTCTTTTGTGACTCATTTTCGTCTTCCATAGCAGTAAGCACTTAACAGCTGGGAAAGGAATCACCGCATACTTGACTGCAACATGCTAGCGTGATAACAGCCGCTTACTCCGAGGCCATAGTCCGTATCGAGAAACTTCGTGGGCCACCTCGTTACCTTCTATGGCTATAGTTATTGTCCAGCCATCAGCCTATTGCAGCGCACAGTCCGCTGCCTGGGATTCCTGCCGTTCCCTTACCTTGAAGAGGAAGCGGAGTGCACTAAAGAGCTGGGAGCGCCAGGTGGCGGTGTTGGTTCGATACCCGTGGTTGCCCCGCGACCGGCGCTGGCGATGCCTACACCCCCACCCTCCTCCACCCCTCCTGCAGCCCCCCACCTCCCCCGCGTGGTCGGCGCTTCGTACACCTGACGGCCGCTCGCCCGCTGCGCTGCACAAAGCCAGGTTACCACTCACTCTCTTTTTTATTGACGTAGCTGCTTCGTTTTAATGTTGCTATTGCATGCGTCGGTTGCGTGTAGCGCTGCGTGCCATTAAGTGGGCACCGGAGTCGCAGCGTTGAAAGCTCTCTGGGGGAAAACGCTTGAATTCGCTGTTGTCGCGTCCGACACATACCTTTGTCCTCGATTTGCTCACCGTTTCCGCAACTGCACTGCCAGCAGTAGTTTAACTACTTGGTCTGGCGAATATCTCAATTATATTTGCATTTGTAATGATTGTATTGTCCATGATGTTAGCAACCTATCAAGGGATGCAGTCGTCAGTCCTATTACGTTGCCGATAGTATCTATTTTCTTTCCTTTTCTCTCTCTTCCTCTTGCGTACACACAGACACAAACACATACACGCACACACACACACACACACACACACACACAGAGAGAGAGAGAGAGAGAGAGAGAGAGAGAGAGAGGCGAGAGACTGAAAATAAGAGAGTCTGAGTTACGAATTAAAAACCATTTCCAAGATTTTACATCCATCATATTTTAATGCAAATAATATGAAACTTCAATTGCTCTTTGTAATATATTGTCTCATAAAATTAATGCAAGCAACATGTCTAGAATCTAGCATTCTGTGAATCCCTTCGAGAGAAAGAAACTTTAGTTTAAAATCAGTCCAGGACTACAAATTTTGAGGTATGGCTTTGTCCTCTGTCAGTGTTCTCAAACGTCTATTTGCATGGCGTGCGAAACCTGATCCTTCCATGAAAACTTTTGTTTTTTTTCTGTTTCAGGACATAACTAGTCTAATGTGGACACTACTCACGTTTAGAGACAACAATTTTGCTTTTTGACGCACTAGCTCTTATATTGCCAAATACCCTACTTTAACGATCTCTCTTACCCATTCACGTATGAAAGTCGTTATTCCTACTGGCTTTTGTTCGATAAGCGTCAGTTTAGACTGAAACTACGGTCGTATGTACATATATTGTGACAGTTACCTTCATGTATCATATGTTTCTTTCAAAACGTAAACTATTACAATTCAATTAAAGTGATGGTAAGTCTCTTCTTGCTTCAATGATCAACGGTCGACTTAATTTACGAGCTTACAGTTCAGCTGCTTTTAAAATATAATCTCACTTGGTTCGTGTCTTATGTGACTACGAGTAATCGATTTTATATTTCGTATTACAGTGTTCGGAACACTGCACCTTTAATGCTAAACGGTTATTTACTAGCAGCACACATTGTAGTTCATAAAAAAGAAAGAAAGTTTTTCGTTATTTAATAGAATGAACCTTTTTCTTTGCATTTAGAACAGCTGATCAGTTTAAGTTTTAACATTGTCCATGTGCACCATTGGTTAGCAGCGATACAAATTTGATTGTCAATAAAAGATTCACGTAAGAATGAAAGGTGGTTATAAATTGTTGCAGAGCCACTGTCTGGGAATTTACGGTTGTGTATTATCACGTCGGGTGAACAATAATGAAGTGTCAATGTAACAGTCGCTTCAGTTTTTACTCGCTTATCACTTGAGACCTTCTCGACCCATGTGATTCTAACAAAGAGGCTTATAATAAACTGTGCCGGCCGCGGTGGTCTAGCGGTTCTAAGCGCTCAGTCCGGAACTGCGTGACTGCTACGGTCGCAGGTTCGAATCCTGCCTCGGGCATGGATGTGTGTGATGCCCTTATGTTAGTTAGGTTTAAGTAGTTCTAAGTTCTAGGGGACTGATGACCACAGATGTTAAGTCCCATAGTGCTCAGAGCCATTTTATAATAAACTGTAAGAAAGAACAGAAAATCCTTATGTAACCTGGTGAATGACAAGTGTATTTAAGGAGAAATAGCTGAATTCCTTATTCACTGCTGTAAGACGGATTGACTTTCTTTGCAGAGTTAGGTAGTCAAACGAATTTAGGGCAGTCCACTTTATTTATTGAATTGGTGAATCTTCTTATTCGGGACTGTGCGTTCCGTAAGTTAAAACCTCTGACGTCGGGTTTACGAAAGACGATACTTTGCTTATCTGCAGGTATGCTCCGAACAGATAGCATTTTTCCTTTGTAATACTGAGACGAGTTTTGTCCTTATTTTGATTTATCTCAGTTTTAAAAAATCATAGTTGTTTTTTTAGGTTTCTTTTATGACCCGACTTCCACTTGCTGTGTTTTGAACTACGCTGTACCTTTGTGAAATCATGTGATGTAGATTACTATTGCATTAATCATCTCAGCTTAAGAATATTTGTTGATGTCAAAGCGCATTCATTTTACTCTGGAAATGATGCATCTGTGTTTATTTTGTATATGAAAGTGACACATTGATCTACCATGACCACTATTAAACAAAGCAATTTCATTTGATCGACTTATGATTTGGCGTTGCGCAAAATGGGAATTTCTTGTTTCGCCTTTAAAGGCGAACATTTTCTTATCGCACATTTGTAATTTGCAAGAAAATATAATATAGATTCACTCATAAGCATCCATAATACGTGAGTGTAACCTATACTATTTAGACATCACCTCTGTAACTTCAGATATTTTTATATGTCTGAAGAAAGTTAACTTACACTTAATCAGCTGAACTCGAAGATTCCAAGCGGTATCTGTTCTAAAAACTGCCAAATTTCTTTTCTCAGAATTATGAAATGTTATTAAAATGGAAATGGATATTGTGGCATTAGTCATTATTAATTTGCATCAACACAGATTCAAGCTTAAAGTATGAAATTATCTGTGAATCATCAACTGATTCGATTCTAAATACATCTACAGATGTGATGAAACGTATGATCTTTTTCACAGATTTAGGATTCTATTTCATTTTTGAACCTATTTTTCCTCTAGTACTGCCTTTTTTTCTTTTTCAATACCAAGTGATGTTTGAGAAGTTGCATTAGTGACAACTGAGGTTAACGAATGTTTTCTTTCCCTTTTCGAAATCAGACACATGATACTCCAATACTTGTTCCTACTCCCTCCCAACTCCTTTTTTAGGTTTCTGATTGTTTCTCCAATTCACTTTAGATGAACCAAATGGATCTTGGAAGTGTATCAATGAATCATTTCTTAAATATGTTAAAATATAAGCGAAATGATGGTTTTTCACTAATAGCTCCTTCGAAATTGATTCTGAACTATTTCATACAGCTGTGGATCATCAACAGACTGTTTTTTCAAATATGCAAGTAAGTATTATTATTTTAATTTGCTGGAAATTTTATTGGTAGCTTGTTTAAGATGGTATTTTCTTTTAGTGCAGTTCATCTTCACAATGCTGATGTGCTATTAGTTGTAAGTATGACAGCATTATCTATCTGTGGCTGCTTTGAGCTAGAGGTGAATCATTTGTTGTGAAACAAACTCAATAGAACAGTGTCTCTGTTGCACACCATCTGAATCACGTCAGTCGGTTGATACCTGAAACAACAAAAAGAAAGATTTAATTTATGTGTAAATCGAGTATTCAAGGTGACAAGAAATGATGATATTTTAAATTAAAACATGTGATCCTGATGTGGAGGTGATAACTTCTGTAGCACTGATAATATGTTGCCGAGACACTGATAACGATCTTGGTGCTAACAATGGGTTAACCGGAGATGATCTTCTGGAAGCTTTGGAAGCAGATCAGGGGGAAAAGGCTGTTTGGAAAGGAATCTTGAGTATAAAGCGGTAGTAGGGATAAGTTGTGACATTGGTAGGGAATGTGTAATGTTTGGTGAAGTGGGCTTATTGTTATGAAGAGGGCTGGGTACAACTAAATGGATATGCTCTGCAAGGTTGAGTATGGGTGAAATGGGTTTGACACAGTGTGATTCATTTTGGTGGCATATGGCGGTTGCAGGCTGTCTAGCTAGCTGGATGAATGTGGGGGCGCCCAGAGAATCTACAGAAACGATTTAGCTCCATTGCAATTGCAAATCAACTCTCTGTTTCTAAATGTGAGAACAATTTCAGTTCATGACAGACGATTTGTGATAACTCTTTACATCATACAAATAGTGAACTATGAAGAATATAGGAGAACGTTTTATGTAGAGCTCTACAAAAACATTTGAAGTAACAGGCACAGGATGGAGAAGTCTCATCTCTAAATGTCTTATTTACACTGAAGAGGCAGAGGGTCTTGAGTAAGTTTGGAAAGAAGGGGGAGGGAGGAAATGAATGTTGGTAAGCATTGAACAGCGACAGGAACTGATTTACTTGGAGATTAGGTATTATGTGAAGAGAGTGGCGTCTCCTATTTTTTAGTACAAAAGGGACATAGGGGGAGGGTCAAGATGAGATGGAGTATGCCTTTCAACTGCCTTCATTGCCAAACATTGCATAGTATTTAACATTTTCACTACACTAACATAGCCTATCAAAATGAAGTTAATGTCAATCGTTTCAGTAGTGGTACAATAAATTCTGATGCTGTGTTTTCTCTCTCCTGAGGTGGTGGAGACCAATACAGCTGTATCTGGTGAATTAACAAGTAAATTGTAGATAAATAACTGTAATATGTCTAGCTACACCTCATTAGCTGTTAGAATAACAGATAATTTCAATACTCAAGTGACAGTATTTCACTGTATACTAATTTGTATATGATAACGATAAAGAAAAAAAGACTCCATAGAAGAGTGTTGTAGTATGAGTGATAATAGCTCCTGAAGTGTGGCAATGCACATGTTTTTTGTTATTAATACTACCTTTCTGGACCTGTAAAAGGTGTATTCACAATGAAGTATTATACAAGCTCTTCCACCTGTTATCAAACAACATAAAGAATTTTAATGTAACCAACAAAGCACTTTTGCTTTCATGTGACACATTATCAGCAATTTACAAAGAAGCTTGACCATATTATCTTCAGTAACACGAAAGACACCCAAAAATTTACACGTTGCTGACGATATTTAGTGTTTCCCCATTCATCATTGTTATTGCCTGCATTTAGTTATCTAATATATGGACTTAATCAATACTTTGTTTTCCACATGATATCTTTCATTATCAGGGTTCTATCTCAATGAGATGTTACAAATCCTTAAGGAATATAAGAACCGCATTACTTTCCTTGGTTTGACAAATAATGTGGAGTATGCTGTGTGCCTGCATTGCAATAACATTAATTGTGGGTTACTTTTATCGTATGCATTCATATACAGCTGCTACATTCACACTCACTCCTTATTTTCTGAAAACAATCATGTGTGCTTTGTGTATAACCTTTTACATTTTAATACACTTCTAATGAAAATTATGTTCTGAATAGAACTGGTTATTCCTTTCCCTTTGGTAAGTATTATTTATTAATATTTAGTGTTTACTGCAGATATGCCTTAATTTTTATTTCAGGAATATCCCTTGAGGATGAATTTCATATACTCCAGGTAATAAGTATGAGAAATTTTTGATAAACACAGATTCAGTATGACTTCTAGGAGATAATTGGGAATTCGTATTCACAAAAAAAAAAAAATAAAAACTGTTAACTATTGAAAACTACTGTGTATTACCATGTGAATTCTTTTCATATGAGGATATATTTCTATATGAACAAACACAAAGTGCCTGCAGTAAGTAGAAATAGATATTTCATACTTTTCATTCATGATATAAATTACAATTCTTTATTCAATCCTAGGTAAAGATACAGAGGAGCATTTTGCAATGTAATATATCATTATGTTGTTCAGATAATTTAATCTAGCTTGAAAATATATAACTAAAAATTGTGTATCCTATAAGTGTACCACACACCAGAAATTATTGCTATTTTCTGTAAACAGCAATGTTTGTTATTTTCTGTAAACTGAATCAGACCACACTGGAAGCACACAAGATTTTAGGTTACTGTATGACAATTGCAATAGTAATACCAGATATTGTACTTTCATAGATAACAGGATGATATTATCTTCGATTTTTCAGTTTCTATTAGAAATGTGAACCAGATCTTATATAGTATATAGTTAGTAGAATAACTTTTATAATAATTCATAGTTTCCCCCAATTTCAGTGCTGACAATATCAGTTCTCCACTTTAAATTTGATTGACATTTAATAACAAAAGATTACAACAATATTTTTATACAATATTTTTCAAACTGTCATAGTTTTCTTGACAGACATGAAAGAAAAGAAATTGTTGCTAAGATATAGAGAGAATTTACCTAATTTTTACTTGTCCACATCACCTTATCACAATACACTGTATCACACATAATACAAATGTTAAAAGAAGTATCTCAGAAAAAATTGAAAGCCACAAAAAAAAAAAGATTTAAAAATTTAAAAATGTTTTATTTATCTATTGTGTGATTTCAAATAAGTCATTAGTTACATATGACCTTAATTTCTCATAAATAATTGTTCTTGTCATAACTGAGCAGGTAAGTAAATCCTACAGTAAGTCTGAAGGGAGATTTATCTTGGATAAGGAATTAATTTCTACCTATAGCAAGTTGTCCAGATATCACTTTGGAATATAGCTACAATATTTCCACTAGAGAGACTGAAAAACATTAATCAAAACATGAAAATTCTGTAGGTTCTATATCAGTTCCACAATCCTACACTACATATGGGTCTCTTTGAGTGGTTACCACATTTGGGAAAAGTGATAACATATAGTGACATTCTGTTTGGTAGCTGTACAGTGTTTACAAATGATTGTTTAGCAACCTTGCTCAGAGCTCATTGAATCTCATAACTATATTCTCTGGAAGTCAGAAGATTAATAACATTTTAATTGTTGTTACACAATGGATTCAAATGCAACAGAAGATGTGAATATGTAGGTACACTAATACAGATCAGTGAATATTTCTACTTATTTGTGTAGAAGATATTCTGTTGTGTCATGTTTCTTAAAATTTCTTACATGATGTATACCTTTTAATGTTATGTTAGTTTATGGTATGTTTATAGTTCATGGTAGAGCCTCTTTTGTGTTGAATTCAATTAAGTGTTTAGGCTATATAAACTTTGTCTCACACTGTTTACCTGCATAGCACATTATTAATACATGTTCAGGGATTTCCCAGTCACAACAAATTAAGGATTACCTGCCTTTAGATCTGTTAAGAAATTGCATGTTCAATGATATGTAAGTTACAACAGCATAAAGTCCTTACTAGGCACCAATTTATGCAAAAATGTTGTGTTTCCCTTAACTACTCTAAATATCTGTTTAATGACTACTGATAAATACTAAAATTTATATTACACTGTAAAAGATTATCTGAATATTGAACCTAATTAATTTTGATGTTATGCTTCCAAATGTGCAACCAAATCAAATATTTATAACAGCAAATACATGTAATTTACGACAATTTTTACATCTAGCATATTTAAAAATTATCAACTATAATAATATTTTTAGGCTATCATTTTCATCAACTTTCTTCCTACAGTACTCAACATGATCACAGTTAATAAAATGAGATCAGCTGTTGTGACTAAGATTTAAATTTCTCTGTGATAATTCAAACATATTGGACATGATGATGAGAAATTGATACCTCAAATGAAAATGATATAAATGAAAATATCTGAGAAAATTCCCCAAAAGTGCTTGCTGGCGAATGTCTGATTTAAAATAGTAGATATTGTGTGCATTTGGTCAATCCAAGCAATAAAATATCATTAATGTCTAAATACAAGGCTGTATAGATACAAAAGTTTTGTTTGATAAGAAAGTTGAGACTCAATACGTCTTCAGGAAAATGTAATTACACCAGATCAACATATGTTATGTTTCCACTTATATAGTAAAAGTAAAAAAGTATAGAAGTAAATAATACAGTGATAGCTGTTCAGAAGAGCATAAAATACACTACATGCATAGCAAGAGATAAGGTGTAAGATCACTTTTTTAAAAATTAATCTAAATGAGATAGATACAGAAAGTATGGGGCAGTGACATGATAAGACTAACACAAAAAATCAGATGGGTCAGTAATTGTAGTTTTGTAAATGTCACATATACATACTCTTGTAACAGATGTTACAATAAAACTTGTACTATTGAAAAGTATGCAAGCGTTTGTGTGTAGCGTTTTATGTGAGTAATACTATTCTGTGAATAATGTAGAAAAATTTCAGAATAAACTGGAGAGGAATAGCCAAAGATAGGTGATACTACCAATCAAACCGTTAGAAATGCAAACTGAAAGGTAGAGTGCGCTTGAAGACAAGGGAAGTAAGAAAATGAAAATTCATATTTCGAGCTGATGATTGTTTTATGTGTAGGATAATTTAAAAGTCATTCATTGAGGGAGTTGTGTCATCAAACTGAGGATAAGTTAGAGTATCAAAAAGTGGACCACTGTCTTTTCTCGAACAGCTGCTTTAAAAGTTTAAAGGTAGCTAAATGTATCTGATTTGTGGGCTCATCAGTGCTTGTGTTATGTCTACAGGCAGTCGACGTAAAATTTCCTAATTGTTTGCTTGGCCAGCTTCCGCAGTAGCTGTTAAAATCAGTTACTCTTGCTTTTCCGACTTGAGCTTAATATGCAGAGCGAGAAACACGCATAACTTCAGATCAGTTTACAAAAGTGAAGTGTAAATAACGCAGAGCAAGAAGCACTGCAGAATGACAAAAACTGCCAAGTGCATATGAGAATCGAAGTCTTTCAGTCAACCGTTGATAGCAAGGAGGGAAGAAGCAGTGGTTTGTAGAATATGTAAAGAAACATCAGTAACCATGGAAGATGCTTTATATTTAAAAGCGAGACGCGTCTGGTGTAAATCTCTTTAATTAAACTGCAGTAAGCTCAAGACGGAAAACTAATAACAACTGATGAAATCTGCTAGGTTACGTAGCGAAGCAAGAACATCACTTGGGTTTATACACAGTATGTGTCCAATAATTAGACATGAAACGTATTAACGAAGAACAAATGCAGTAACCTACGTACATATTTTATTCAGAATAATTTTGTGGAAGCGAAGCAGGCCCTAACATCACTGAAGCGTTTCATTGTATAAAAACATGGTGAAATGAAAGAGCAAACAAGACGAGGGGCGCATAGCCTTATCTCATCCATCACTGGGCGAGCTTCCCGCAGAATAAAAATTTCGTAGATATTTCTCTTATCAGAAGCGGTCGCAGACATCGATTAATCCGTCTACGGGCTTGCTGCACGAACGCTGCTTCTGTTCGTTCCCAAACCTATCGCTGGTGAGATCTACAACTGAGTTTGTACTCTGCAACTCACTTTTATGTTGCACGAAGAATATGTCATCGTTTCACTTCTACTCTTTTCTCAATGTAGCATTGTGGCTGACTCAAAGACATATAAGGACGTCATGAGAATCTCTGCACGCAAAGAATGAAGGTTATCGTGGAATACTGACTCTGAACGGGAATATTGTCAGCTGGAGCCAACTTCCTCTGTTGGTATTCAGTTTTCCGTTGGAGTTTTATCGGTGTCTTGACAGTAGCGAATCATCTATAAGAATTGTGGGGAAATAGTTCTGTTTGGAGGAATCTGGGTGCAAATGCGTAAGAGACTGATTCAGAAAATCGCAAAACATCTGCAGTTGGCACACCAGTGACACACTGGTAGCAAAGCATATATTTGTAGCGAGACCTTCGTTTCACATTTCCATGGCCAGACTTTATCTTTTTGTAGGAAGTCGGTAATTGAGGTCTACAGTAAATGGAAACGCCGTGTGGCTAGGGCCCTCCATCGGGTACACAGTTAGCCTGGTGCAAGTCTTTCGAGTTGACGCCACTTCGGTGACTTGCGTGTCAATAGAGATGAAATGATGAAGATAAGGACAACACAACACTCAGTCCCGGAGCGGAGAAAATCTCCGACCCAGCCGGGAATCGAACCCGGGCCGTTAGGTATGACATTCCGTCGCGCTGACTACTCAGCTACCAGGGGCGGACAGGTCTACAGTGACTGATATCTTCCTCACGAGGGGCGTTATTAGCCAAAACATCTAAAACTCCCTACCATTTCAGAATGAATCTCCCACTCTGTAGCGGTGTGTGTGTTGCTTCGGAACTTTCTGACAGTTTAACACTGTGCTGCGGAGTGGGATTCGAATCTGTAGGGCAGAGCTATTGGCAGAAGTGAAGCTGTGAGGGAAGATCTTATGTCGTCTCTGTATCGCTCAGTCGTAAACCGGTGTAGGGCGTGCCTCCTTAGCTTTGGCGTGTCTCTGTTTGCAATTCTGGCTCTGAGCACTATGGGACTCAACTGCTGTGGTTATTAGTCCCCTAGAACTTAGAACTACTTAAATCTAACTAACCTAAGGACAGCACACAACACCCAGCCATCACGAGGCAGAGAAAATCCCTGACCCCGCCGGGAATCGAACCCGGAAACCCGGGTCTGTTTGCAATTGTTTAACATTTAGTTTCCGTTAAAAAGATGGATGGCGTGCTATCCCTCTCTGTTATTGCAGTTATTAATGATTGTCAAATGATCTGATGCGACCACCGAATCAAGAATAAAAGGTTGACAACAAACGTGAAGGCAATGTTGGGTAATTTTTTGCCGTGACGTCACATTGTGTTCCGCATATTTGTTCCTAAGTGTATTTCTACATTTAACTAGCGTTTCTATCTTCAAGTGCTAAAATATTCGGTGGTATACTGTGAGAAAAACGACCTGCACTGTCCCGATCAAAGGACTGGTTCCTCCGTGACAACGCTCCCTGTCACACAGCATTTAACAGCAGGGCGATTTTTGGCCAAAAACAAAATGACATCGATTTCGTACATCTCTGTTGTCACTAGGTATGCGTCCCTCTCCCTTTTTCTTAATCCCTAGTCTGAAAAGTGGACATAAACGGGAAACGTTTCGAGGACGTGTAAGAGGTGATACGAAAATAGTCGAATGAGGGAATGGGCGTTTACGGAAACAAGCGCTCCTACTTAAATGGGGCTTCTGCGGGATTGTCTACAGTGTCTAAACGAGGCACGTTCCTACAGAACACTTCATCATACAAGTCCCGCCCCCTCTTCTCATCGCCAAGGAAAGGAAAGGATTCTAATTAATTTTGGATATCTCTCTTACATGAAATTTATTTTCATTTCTCATAATGAGTTTTTCCTGCAATCTCTTGATAAGAATGGTCGTAAAATTCCCGCTATTTATGATTTTTATGTAACCGATGGTGTACCAAAGAAGGAAGGATGGAAGATTAGGGTTTGTCATTCCACTGTCAACGAGGTAATCAGTCTGTTATTTAGCAAAGATGAAGCGAAAAAATAGATCGTATCCTTTTTGAAACAACAATTCTGACATTTGTGTTAAGCTATTTAGGGAAACTATTGGAAAGTTAAATCTTGATAGCTGGATGCAAAATGTAATCCCCTTGTCTCAACCAGTTTGCAGTTTCGCTTAGCAGTTTGTGCATCAATTTTTTGATGTTAGAAATCTAGTTCGAGTGCTTCCCTAGACTCTCCACCACACTACATAATACCAACAGCAAATGTTGACCGTCTCCCAGTACTGATTTAGCGGGTTCCATAGAAAATATTAAAGTATTTTGACAATTGTATGTTCACTTACAAGTTGCTTTTCAAGGCCGTTATTAGGTACTTTGCCACCCTAGGCGAGAACTGAAAAATGACGCCCTCTTATTTTAACCTCCAGCGGTTTCCTCGATATCCGTTCCCTTTCCACCACAACCAACATCCAATGGCACAACAATGCAAATCTCCTATCACACATTTAATCATCAAAATTAAGGTGACTAGACGTCCTCATTTTCTGGGGACAGCCTCCTCATTTTCTGGGAACAGTCCTCAGTTTCCATGATATGTCCTCAATTCTTTTAAAACTCATTGACGACAACAAATATCATAAATTTATTATTATTTGTCCTCAATTTTTTGAAATTTCGGAAAATAACTGAAAAAGGTAGAATGTGCTTAGTATTTTAAAGTAGAACTCAACTGAATATACCAGTACAACCAAAATTGGCATCAAATATTTGTTCAATTTAATTGCAAGGACATGGGCTAATAAAGGTATGAAACTATTTTCTTGTGGGAATGAATTTTTCCTTGAGTTTAGAAATTATGCTGTAGTAATGGGAGACATGTGAAAGCACCAGACTAGGTCATTTGCATAATCATGTTGTTATTTTGTTTCTGTTTTAATTAAAGTTCTTTTAGAATGAGGAATATATCTCATCTTTTTCAGCATCCATTTACCTGCGATTAAGTAAATAAATACCGCCTTATTTGCATTTTTTGTTAAGAGTTCTACTATTTTTATTAGCTGCCCCGGTGGAGCACCAGTGTAAGGGATTGGTTTCTGACCATCTGTCCAAGGTGGGTTCGGGTTGGATTCCTGGTGAGACAAGGATGTTGTGTTTGTCTAAAGGCACTGGCTTTTCCCTTTCCCCTTTCTTTTAAGAAAACGACAGCTAATTTGTCTGAGAGAAGCCAATGTATTTCTTTTCTCGTACTACGTGTCTTAATCACTCAGAGATATACAGTCAGACAGCAACTCATTTTTATGTTTGGGTATGACGAACTGAATTTACCTTTTACTTACTTATATATGTTGGACGAGAAGTACAAAAACTATCCTGTGAATATGTGATCGATTATCCACAGGAAAAGGTAGTGGAACTGAAAACATTAACAGACCCACCGAATACAACCGATGCTTGACAAATGATCTGCAGAGACAAAAACTAAGAGAGTGACTGCGGGAGCTATGGTATGAAGTCGCAGCGTGATCGCGAGGCAGCGCATGTGTCCTGCTCCAGAGCTCAGCAGAGATGAATTATGGTCATGTTTGTTTCTGTTGAGTACCCAGTAGCGGCTGCTTTAGCTTTGAGGTAGGTAGAGGAAACGTATTTACTTCGTCAAAGTAAGTAAACACTTATTAAGTAATTGCTCCGTATGCATCTGAAAACAATTCAGTGCTTTGATTTTTCCTCTTCTTCATTCTTTTCATTTGCTCAATTTTATCGCAGACTGATTTTTTCCACCCTTCGCCACCCCTAAAATTTTGCTGCCTAGGCGGCCGCATACTCTTGCCTAAAGATAGAAACGACCCTGTTGCTTTGCAACCCATATCATGCATTTCCTTGAAGACAGATGCAGCATTTGCTCCGAAACTGTTTATACTATCTTAAATCTGGCGTCAAAGGGAGATAACGACGTCCACATGACCGTATGAATGTACGTCGAACCACCACATTAACTTTAGTCAAGATTAGAAAGTAACGTCATGACATTCTCAAACAACAACATACGCTCACCCCGCTAGACACCCTATGCAATCCAGTGCTTATGTTGAATCTTGCAACTTGCACCTTTGGCCGTGTCTGGTGGCCTTGTCGTCTATGGGACGTGAAACCCTAACTTCCCGTCGTCAGCCTGAGTTGCTGGCATGACATCACGCCTGCAATCAATTACTGCCCAGTCGGAGAGCGAACAGTTTTATATGGCACTGTGAACAATGGCTTTTTGCGAGGCACCCAACTCCAGACGCCTACCGCATGCAGTTCCTTTCGGATTGTTCGCTCGGAAACTGGATAAGATAGACCTGCATTCATTGACAGCAGCAATGCTTGTCGGGTTTGAAACTGGTTCTCATTGACAACGAGTCGCACTCGTCTTTGGTCCTTGTTAACAAATATTCACTTACGAAAACTGTTACTACGCCATCATAGGTGGCTACAAGCTGTACATAGTTCCTTAGAAACATGTTGGGCGGTCAACATTGATACACCACAAATTGGGCAACTTCATTTACGGTGTGGTCATACAGGGTAACTCCTTTCTGTCATTCCGTCGTGTCTTCACGTCGATCCACGTTAGGGCGCTGACTGACACATATACACACACACAAACACAAACACACACACACACACACACACACACACACACACACACACACACACACCTATTCAGAATCATGACTTATGTCAGGGGAGGTCCGCAGCTCGTGGTCGTGCGGTAGCGTTCTCGCTTCCCGCGCCCGGGTTCGATTCCCGGCGGGGTCAGGGATTTTCCCTGCCTCGTGATGACTGGGTGTTGTGTGATGTCCTTAGGTTAGTTAGGTTTAAGTAGTTCTAAGTTCTAGGGGACTGATGACCATAGATGTTAAGTCCCAAAGTGCTCAGAGCCATTTGAACCGTTTTTTTGTCAGGGGAGGAGGACCACGTGACCGACTCGTACAAGTTCTGTATCATCTTTAGCGGTGAAAAGCGATCAGAGTAATCTTTTAAGAGAGTGATTAATATCTGGTCCCGTGAGCTTATTTACGAGGGGCATACAGTAAGTAATGGAACACATTTTTTTCTCGGCCATTTTCGGTTGAAAAAATGCGGAATTTGTTGTGGAATATCATGGGATATTGCCACTTCAGCCCCTATAGATTAAAAAGATTCCGATAGGTGGTGGCGCTATACGTAGCCTTCGAAATGACATCTCTACCGGACATGCGTTCCAAGCAGAGAGCTGACACTGCATTTCTTTTGGCGGGAAACCAGAGCATCGCCGAAATTCATAGGCGCTTGCAGAATGGTTCCGGAGTCCTGGCAGCAAAGAAAAGAATAGTGAGTCGTTGGGCAAAGTGTTCGTCATAGTCCGAATAAGATCGTGCAAACCTGTCCGATCCTCCGCGCCGGCCGGCCGCACATAGCTGTCACTGCTGCAATGTGGACAATCTCATTCGAGATAACAGTCAAACATCTCGCTGCTCAGCTGTACATTTCTGTTGGTAGTGCAGACAAACTCCTCCAGCAGGTGGGTTGTATTGTATTGTATGTGAACCGGGGACCTAGAAACGACGGAGAGGCTCCGTCCCCGCCGCAGCCGCAGTGGTCCACAAACCTACGACGACTACCGCAGTCCACTTCACCCCTCCGCCGCCCCACACCGAATCCAGGGTTACTGTGAGGTTCGGCTCCCGGTGGACCAACCCCCTCCCCCCCCCCCTCCCAAAGGGAACGTCTCACACCAGACTGGTGTCACCCCTATGTTTACGTGGTAGAGTAATGGTGGTGTACGCGTGCGTGGAGAACTTGTTTGCGCAGCAATTGCCGAGATAGTGTAGCTGAGGCGGAATGAGTGGAACCAGCCCGCATTCTCCGAGGCAGATGGAAAACCGCCTAAAAACCATCCACAGACTGGCTGGAGCACCGGACCTCGACATAAGTCCCCCGGCGGATTCGTGCCAGGGACCAGGCGCTCCTTCCCACTCCGGAAGAGCAGGTGGGTTACTCAAAGATGTGTGGCCGTTGGTTTCATCGCCACCTAACTGAAGAACATAAAGAGCAACGACTGATCGGGCCATACGAGGCTGATCGTCGTGACAGTTTTTTTCGAACATTGCCACAGGCGATGGAACATGGGTTTATCTCTTCAAACCGGGAACAAAACGGCAACATATTGAGTGGCACCACATCACCTCTCCTCCGAAGGAATAGTTAAAAGCCACAAAGTTGTGGTGACGGTAATCTGGGACTCCGAAGGGGTTATTCTGTTTTATGTTCGCCCTCGTGGTGCAACGACCAACTCTGAAGTGAATTATGCTACCCTCAGGAAATTGAAGAAATGATTTCAGCACATACGTCGTCACAAAAATGAAAACGAACTTCTCCTTCCCCATGACAAAGCCAGACCTCACACAAGTCTGCGCACTCGAGAGCAGCTCTACAAAATTTCATTGGACTGTTCTTCTTCATCCGTCCTACATCCAGGATCTCGCACCCTCCGACTTCCATCTGTTTGGTCCAATGAAGGATACACTCCACGGGAAGCAATACGTGGATGATGGGGAGGTTACTGATGCAGCAAGACGGCTCCGACGTCGACCAGTAAGAGTCGAACCATCCGGGTATACAGGCCCTCCCAATAACGTGACGTAAGGCCATCGCATTCAACGGAGATTATGTTGGAAAACAGGGTTTTGTGCCCCAAAGAGTGGGGAATAATACGGTGTATAGGAATCCCGAATAAAACCAATTCGCTTTCAGAAAAAATGTGTTGCACTGCTTAATGGAGGCCCCTCGTACATTAAGTTACCTGAACTCTGTTATGGAGATATATCTTTCTCGACGTCAGTATACCTGTCACTAGCATCTTCTTCAACCACCTGATTCTATAATTAGTTTCCACAGTGTATCTTTTACGAGTATGCTTGTCACATAACTAAACCTACTGTTACGGAATAAGCCTTAGTAGCTACGCAGTTTTGGTGGATCACAACGTCAAAGTGCAGTTGTAGAATTTGTTCTTAAAATGAATAGCCAGTTCAAAAGTGGAAGTTCACCAGTATTTAATTGCGTCCTTAAGATCTTGCCGATGATGACCAGATGTCTTACAGAAGTTAACGTTTACGAACAGGTAATTAACAGAGACTTTCTTTCTTTCTTTTGCTTGTGCCTTTGTCCCGCAATGACGCAGGGTTGGCATGGTTAATCGGATTTGGCAAGGTTAATTTAAGGGATGGCCAGATGCCCTTCCTGCCGCCACCCCAACCCCCTGGGACGGAATTAGTGTACCCCAACTGTCTGTGTCTAGTGTAATCCATGGAATAGTGCGAATGTGGTCAGATGTCTGCGAGCTGTGTAATGGAGGCGGGGCGTGGGGACCAGCCCAGTATTCACCTAGTGGGATGTGGAAAACCGCCTAAAACCACATCCAGGCTGGCCGGCACACCGGTCTCCGTCGTTAAGCCGCCAGGCGGATTCGATCCGGGGCCGGCGCGCCTACCCGGGTCCAGGAAGCAGCGCATTAGCGCTCTAGGCTAACCTGGCGGGTAGGTAATTTACAGAGACTATGCGGAGCTTAATAGTTTTTACCTTGTCAGAAAGTAAAACATAACATAATATAGATGAAGTGATCAAAGGTCGCATATTTGGCTCCTTTTCACCGTTTATTGCACATTTTAACTAAAGACTAGTGACGATGCATATTTTCGCCCTAAGCTTACAATATTTTAAATATTTAGATGGGTGGTCTCTATCTCGATATAGTGTTGATGTCTCACAGATTGACCGCGACGTAGAACTGCGTGCAATCGGTAACGGAGAGGCCACTGTCTAGCGAAATCATTACAGAAGAGGAGCAGCAACAGGCAGACAGAGTCATTGCTCCTGCGCCCCCCCCCCCCCCCCCTCATTAATCCCCTCCGCTGACATACAGTACGCGTCGGTAACAATTAAATTAAACTACACAAGCTTTTAGTTGCACGTCCGTTGTTTAAGTTTAGCTTTCCATTTGAACGGGTGTGCGACGTGTAGTGCGTAGTGTGTTGTGCACCATGTCGTCCGAAAAAAGAAACGTCGTTTCGTGGATAGCTGACCATCCTGGAACATTTACATATGATGGAACTGTTTCATATTGTCGAGTTTGCGAGAAAAAGGTTTCATGCGAAAAATGTTTCAACTAGACCAGTATGTCACGACAAGTCTTCATATCGCAGGAATGCACAAGAAAGGACCACGACGAAAACTTCTGACAACAGCAAGTTGCAGTAGCAGGGATTTTTTTCAAAGGTAACCAAAACAGTCGGTTTAACATGGACCTATGTAAAGCACTCATTGCAAGCATATTCCTAGTCACAAACTTACAAATCCTATCCTCAAAGGCTTCCTGTGCAAATATTGTTTACATCGCAGTATGCCAGATGAATCAACATTGCGTAAAAATTACATACAATTTACTTAAATGTTCTGGAAGAAATGTCCAATGAACTCAAGGACAGCATTATCCGGATTTCACTTGACGAAAATACAGAAACTTGTGGCCGTTACATTACAAATTTAATTGTTGGTGCTTTAAAATAACAGGCTTTTTCTTCCTATTTAGCGGCCTGCAAAAAACTTGGAAAAGTAAATCATTCTACGATCGCCAGATATGTGAAGAAGGGCATAAAAAAGTATTTCCTGAATCTTGTGCAGATGAAATGATGTTTGTGTTTATTTCAGATGCTGCTCCCTATATGGTCAAAGCAGGAAAAGCCCTCCAAGTATTTTATCCTACTGTGATTCATGTGATGTGCTTTTCCCATGGAGTACATCGCCTTGCTGAAGAAGTATGTTCCACGTTTGTGAATGTAAATAAACTGATTTCATAAACAAAGAAAGTGTATCTAAATGCTCGTGCTCGCATCAAGACCTACAAAGAAAAACTACCAAATGTGCCTTTACCTCCCGAACCAGTGGTAACTCGTTGGGGTACGTGGGTCGAAGCTGTGTTGTTTTACAATGAACGTTTCGAGGCCATTAGTGGTAGTAAACGACTTGGATAGTGCAGAGGCTTTGGCAGTTTGCGTGTGCAAGGAACCTTTTAATGATTCCGGTATTAAAAAACACATTGCTATGATTAGCACTCATTTTTCCTATGTACCTGCAGGTATTAATAAGCTTGAAACTCAAGGTTTGGTGTTGAATGAATTTATTCAGTTAATGATTAAAATTATTCTAGGGAACTCCTCATTGCCGGAGGTATTCGCAAGAAAACTTAAAGAAAAGTTTGAAAACATTTTAAACAATAACCCCAGCTTTGAATCCTTGTGCATTGATAGGTTTATTAATGGGATGGATGAACTTTTACCAGAAACAATAAGTGCCAACGTAGCACCAAAATTCAAATACTGCCCAGTTACCTCAGTTGATGTAGAACGCTCCTTTTCTGCTTGTAAAAATGTTTTGCGTGATCGAAAACACACTCTTACTACCGAACATTTGGAACAGTACTTGGTCGTTCAAGTTTACAATAATAAAAAAACGTAAAATAAATTGTAAATGATGCTTTGGTCCAATAGTATTAATTAAAAGTTAGCGCTGTTCAAAACAGTTCATGATTGTATGTTGTTTCTTAAATAAAATACCTCGAAGTTAGTCCTGTACATATCGACTGGTTCGCTGCGGCTCACTCGCATCGCATCCGCTTGTTACCGACAACAACAGCAAAAAAGGAACAATTATTGAAACACGTTATGCGTCGCCATTTTGCAATTTTTAGAAAATAATCCCAGAATGGCCTCCTTCCTAACCTCTACCACAAAGCATTTAGAAAATGATATCAGCGTTTTAAATATGTTGTGTCTAGACAAGACAGCCTAGACACAATGAGAGGAAGCCGAAAGGCACGCGCTTAAACTCACGCAGGCTGGCGTGAGGTCTGAAACAGGATACGTAATGAATGCTATAAAGAAAAGTACGTAGCTTCTGGAATACTTAACTTTAATCCACATTTGTAGAACATCGCTCTTGATGATACATTAATAGAATGTCAATATCAGTTGAATACGGCGCCTTGCTAGGTCGTAGCAAATGTAGCTGAAGGCTATGCTAACTATCGTCTCGGCAATTGAGAGCGTATCTGTCAGTGAACCGTTCCTTGCAAAGTCGGCTGTACAACTGGGGCGAGTGCCAGGACGTCTCTCTAGACCTGCCGTGTGGTGGCGCTCGGTCTGCAATTACTGACAGTGGCGACACGCGGGTCCGGCGTATACTAATGGACCGCGGCCGATTTAAAGGCGGTGACACCACATTCCTCCCCCGCAAATCGGCGAACGGTGGTGTTATAAGGCTTCCGCCCGCAGTGGGGAGGACCCCATGTTGACGTATGCAACGAGGTGGGGAGCCGAACAACAGGCGAGGCTGTGCCACCCGCACCCTGCCATTCGGTCCGAGGGGAGTTAGGAAACGCCTGAAAACCTAGTCCAGGGTGCACGCCAACATGCGGTGTATGCGCCCGTAAAGACACAGGAGGGGCCGTAGGGTCGACCTCCATCGCGTCGGGGTAGCCGACGGGCGAAGACGACATCTGGTCCGGAGCGGGCAAGAAGTCCATGTCGGAGGACAGCTGGTCACGGGAAGCGATCGGCAGCGCGTGACCCAGGGAGGCGCCTGGCGGTTGCAGCGAAGCGTCCACTGCGGGCGTCGCCGGCGGGAGAACAGGCGGCGGCGTCGGCATCGGCGGCGGCGGCGGCGGCGCGTCGCCATGTGGCAAAATGGAAGGCAGCGTCGGTAACACCTGGGGATGAGGCGAGCCAGTAGATGGGTCCCCAGGGAGCTGACCGGATGGCACCGTCGCTGAAAGCAGACGGGGAGCGGCAGAATCCGTGCGACGACAGAGGCGCAGCTGATTGAGATGCCGACGCACCTCACCAGTGGCCCCCAAAACCAGATACATAGCGCGGCCGAGGCAGCGAAGAATGCGCCCTGCGAGCCAACGCCGTGAACCGCGATAGTTGCGATAGTATACAACGTCGCCCGGAGCAAAAGCAGGCGTCTGCCGCTGCACAGGAACCTGATGCGGCGGATGCAGCAAAGACATCAAGGTTCGATGAGGACGACCATGGAGCAACTCAGCCAGCGAGCGACCATCTCGGGGCTGAGAGCGATACGAGGACAAGAAGAGCAATAACGCGTCCTCACAAGAATGCGACTCTTTCAACTTCAACATCTGTGACTTGAAAGGCTGGACCAATCGTTCAGCGGCACCGTTTGACGGAGGCGAAAATGGCGCGGATGTCAGATGTTGAATACCATTGGCCTTGCAGAATGACTGAAATTCTGCGGACATGAATTGTGGGCCATTGTCGGAAACAATAGTCTGTGGAAGACCTTCAATGCAAAAGATAGCGGATAACTCTTGGATGGTGGCCGATGACGTCGTGGAAGACATCCGCACAACAAAAGGAAAATTACTGAATGAATCTACCACAACCAACCATCGAGCATTCCAGAATGGACCAGCAAAATCGATGTGCAAGCGTTGCCAAGGGGAAGTGGCTTTTGGCCATGCAAAGAATTTCCGCGGTGGTGCGGATTGTTGTACGGTACACGCCATGCAAGAAGAGCATATATTCGTAATCGCAGCATCGATTCCGAACCAAGTACAGTGCTGACGAGCAAGTTGTTTCGTTCGCACTATACCCCAATGTCCATGGTGGAGAAGCCGTAAGACAGAGGACTGTAACGAACGTGGGACTACGACCCTGGACTGATCATTATCAGAACGCAACAGCAAAACACCACGTCGAACAAAAAGTCTCTCCTTGTGAACAAAAAATCGGCGAACCAACGGATCCTCGATCCGTGACTTTGACAAGGGCAATTGCATAGCAACAAAACGCAAAACGGTAGCAAGGACAGGGTCAGCAGCAGTGGCTGTAACTACACGAGGAAACTCAATCGGAAACGATTCGACCACGTCATCGGTTTCCGCATCAATGAACATGCAAGCAAGTTCGGAAGAATCGAATGCTCTATCCTCAGCAAAAGGCAAACGGGACAACGCATCAGCGTTTCCGTGCTTAGCAGTGGACCGATACAAGATATCGTAGCGGTACTGCGAGAGGAAAATAGACCAACGAATGAATTTCTGCGCTGTACGTGGAGGTACAGGCTTGGTCGGATGAAAAAGCGATGTTAAAGGTTTGTGGTCGGTGATGATAGTAAAGTGACGACCATACAAGAAATCGTGAAACTTAGTAACACCAAATACGAGAGCCAAGGCTTCTTTCTCTGTGAATAATTTCTTTGCGCAGACGAGAGCAATTTGGACGCAAAAGCAATAGGGCGATCATGCGATCCATCTTTGTGCGCAAGCACAGCACCAATCCCGAAATCCGATGCATCTACCATCAACAAAAGGGGTTTCTGGGGATCGAATGGCGTAAGGCAAGTATTTGACAGCAACGCCGATTTCAACTGGCGAAAGGCGCGTTCGCATTCCGTCGTCCAGATGAACGGATCACCTTTACGGCGTAAGCGATGAAGCGGAGCTGAAGTGGAAGAGGCATGGGGAATATATCGGTGGTAATAATTAATTTTACCCAGCACACTCTGTAGCTGCTTCAAAGTCTCCGGCGAAGGCAAGTCTTGTATGGCACGGAGGTGCTCGGGACTGGGATGTATGCCTTGGGCATTGATTACATGTCCCAGATAAGGTAAGTCACGAGCAAAAAACACACATTTGTCCTTCCGCAAGCGAAGACCATTTTGTCGCAAGACCTGAAATAATGTCCTGAGATTGGCTAAATGTTCGTCTTCCGTCTTTCCGGAGATCACAATATCGTCCAGATAGTTTGTTGCAGTAGGGACCGAGGCACAAACAGATTGTAGATATTGCTGAAACAATGCAGGGGCGGATGCACACCCGAATGGCAGTCTTTTGAATCGGTACAAACCAAGATGCGTGTTAACCACCAAGACGCGCTGGGATTCGTCGCCCACTGGTATTTGCAAGTACGCATCTGCTAGGTCCAACTTCGAAAAATATTTACCCGGGCACAGTTTGTCAAAAAGATCGTCCGGGCGGGGTAAAGGATAAGTTGCAATCACTAATTGTGGATTCACTGTAGCTTTGAAGTCCACACAAAGTCTCAATTTTCCGGAAGGTTTTGGCAAAATTACTAAGGATGAGGCCCAGAGAGAAGCCTGCACACGTTCAATCACACCTTGTGATTCCAAATCGTGTAATGTTTTTGCGACCTCATCACGCAATGTGTGGGGAACATTGCGCGCTCTGAAAAATTTCGGTTACGCGTTTACTTTCAGTTCCAAATGTGCTTTATAGTTCTTAGCGCAACAGGGGCCCGGTGCAAAAATGTCGGCAAATTCTTCACATAGACTAAAAACACTGGCTGAAGGCACAGTCTGGTTCACTGATAGGACCTGATTGACTATAGACAAGTTAAACAACTGAAATAAATCTAAACCAAACAAGTTCACTCCAGAAGAAGAACGAAGTACGTAAAATGACACAAGTTTTGTTTGTCCCTTGTATGTTGCAAGAAGGCTGCACTGTCCTAACACAGGGATCGTGTGACCTGAATATGTAGTTAGCTTAACATTTGCGGCACGCAACGGAGGTGTGCCCAGCTGTTTGTACGTGTCTTGAATTGATCAGTGAAACTGCAGCTCTGGTATCGAGATGGAATGGTATCACTTTGCCATTAATGTCCAAGTCTACAAAAAGTTTATTGTCCTGCTGACGACAAGAGCGACTGCCTCATGCAACGTGAACTGACACTGGTACAAAATCACTTGATCAGTGGGATGCACACAGTCACTTTTAGAGAGAGTGGCACTGGGCGGAGTGGAATGAACTACATGAATATCCTTGGGCGAAGGTTCACGAGCCTGAGTATTCTTGGTTCGATTCCGGGGCGAAGCAAAGGGCCTGGAATGTTTGTGAGTGTCCATTCTGAGCTTTTTCTGACAAACACTCTGAACATGTCCTTTTTTATTACAGAAGAAGCAAATAGCTTGGCGTGACGGGAAATTTTCACGCGAATGTCTAGTAGCACACTGCGGGCATGATTTTACTGCATTTGCTTGCTGCCGCGGGACACGTGGTTGAGATCGTGGCGGCAGCTGCGCGGATGGGCGCGAGGGCTGTTTACAGTTCCGTGCAGCTCGCCCGGCGGGCCGGTTAATGTGACACACGGCTGGCGAAGTTGTAAATGATTCCTGAGCAAAGTCAAGTGTGTCTTGCCTATCCAATATGTCTATCACTTGTTGAAGGGAGGGATTGACTAGTTTCAAAATTTGCTCCCGTATACGAACATCAGAAACGTTCTGTGCAATTGCATCACGTACCATAGTATCTGAATAAGGGAGTCCACATTCACACTCAAAAGCACAATCCCTTGTAAGGCCTTGCAAAGTTGCAACCCAGTCCCGATTAGTTTGACCGGCCGTACGTTTTGTACGAAAGAACGTATACCTTTTTGCAACTACATTGACTGATTCCTTGAAATATGCATCTAATGCAGACAAAATTTCTTCGTAGGACAGAGTTGCTACGTCGCGTCGGGGAAACAATTTCACTATCACACGGTATGTCTGGACGCTGACACATGATAATAAGTGAGGCTGCTGCTCAATACCTTGAATTCTGTAGGCGGCGAGATGGAATCCAAATTGGCGTGACCACTCCGTCCAGCTTTCCATCGCCGCATCGAATTGACGAAAAGGTGGTGCAACTGCGTGTTGTGGCTGCGGTAGCGGTGGAGCGGCGGCTGCTGCATCGTTTTGCATTGCACGTTGACCCTGAACGAGCTGTCCAAGGGCATCCAATAACGCCTGCGTCTGCTGATTCTGCAAGCGATAAAATTCGGACAGTGCATCTGGAGATTGTGGCGAAGTCATGACACAATGAAATTTAAGCAAGTATAAAGAACAAGACCCTTTTTTTCTTACTCGTCGCCAAATATGTTGTGTCTAGACAAGACAGCCTAGACACAATGAGAGGAAGCCGAAAGGCACGCGCTTAAACTCACGCAGGCTGGCGTGAGGTCTGAAACAGGATACGTAATGAATGCTATAAAGAAAAGTACGTAGCTTCTGGAATACTTAACTTTAATCCACATTTGTAGAACATCGCTCTTGATGATACATTAATAGAATGTCAATATCAGTTGTATACGGCGCCTTGCTAGGTCGTAGCAAATGTAGCTGAAGGCTATGCTAACTATCGTCTCGGCAATTGAGAGCGTATCTGTCAGTGAACCGTTCCTTGCAAAGTCGGCTGTACAACTGGGGCGAGTGCCAGGACGTCTCTCTAGACCTGCCGTGTGGTGGCGCTCGGTCTGCAATTACTGACAGTGGCGACACGCGGGTCCGGCGTATACTAATGGACCGCGGCCGATTTAAAGGCGGTGACACCACATTCCTCCCCCGCAAATCGGCGAACGGTGGTGTTATAAGGCTTCCGCCCGCAGTGGGGAGGACCCCATGTTGACGTATGCAACGAGGTGGGGAGCCGAACAACAGGCGAGGCTGTGCCACCCGCACCCTGCCATTCGGTCCGAGGGGAGTTAGGAAACGCCTGAAAACCTAGTCCAGGGTGCACGCCAACATGCGGTGTATGCGCCCGTAAAGACACAGGAGGGGCCGTAGGGTCGACCTCCATCGCGTCGGGGTAGCCGACGGGCGAAGACGACATCTGGTCCGGAGCGGGCAAGAAGTCCATGTCGGAGGACAGCTGGTCACGGGAAGCGATCGGCAGCGCGTGACCCAGGGAGGCGCCTGGCGGTTGCAGCGAAGCGTCCACTGCGGGCGTCGCCGGCGGGAGAACAGGCGGCGGCGTCGGCATCGGCGGCGGCGGCGGCGGCGCGTCGCCATGTGGCAAAATGGAAGGCAGCGTCGGTAACACCTGGGGATGAGGCGAGCCAGTAGATGGGTCCCCAGGGAGCTGACCGGATGGCACCGTCGCTGAAAGCAGACGGGGAGCGGCAGAATCCGTGCGACGACAGAGGCGCAGCTGATTGAGATGCCGACGCACCTCACCAGTGGCCCCCAAAACCAGATACATAGCGCGGCCGAGGCAGCGAAGAATGCGCCCTGCGAGCCAACGCCGTGAACCGCGATAGTTGCGATAGTATACAACGTCGCCCGGAGCAAAAGCAGGCGTCTGCCGCTGCACAGGAACCTGATGCGGCGGATGCAGCAAAGACATCAAGGTTCGATGAGGACGACCATGGAGCAACTCAGCCAGCGAGCGACCATCTCGGGGCTGAGAGCGATACGAGGACAAGAAGAGCAATAACGCGTCCTCACAAGAATGCGACTCTTTCAACTTCAACATCTGTGACTTGAAAGGCTGGACCAATCGTTCAGCGGCACCGTTTGACGGAGGCGAAAATGGCGCGGATGTCAGATGTTGAATACCATTGGCCTTGCAGAATGACTGAAATTCTGCGGACATGAATTGTGGGCCATTGTCGGAAACAATAGTCTGTGGAAGACCTTCAATGCAAAAGATAGCGGATAACGCTTGGATGGTGGCCGATGACGTCGTGGAAGACATCCGCACAACAAAAGGAAAATTACTGAATGAATCTACCACAACCAACCATCGAGCATTCCAGAATGGACCAGCAAAATCGATGTGCAAGCGTTGCCAAGGGGAAGTGGCTTTTGGCCATGCAAAGAATTTCCGCGGTGGTGCGGATTGTTGTACGGTACACGCCATGCAAGAAGAGCATATATTCGTAATCGCAGCATCGATTCCGAACCAAGTACAGTGCTGACGAGCAAGTTGTTTCGTTCGCACTATACCCCAATGTCCATGGTGGAGAAGCCGTAAGACAGAGGACTGTAACGAACGTGGGACTACGACCCTGGACTGATCATTATCAGAACGCAACAGCAAAACACCACGTCGAACAAAAAGTCTCTCCTTGTGAACAAAAAATCGGCGAACCAACGGATCCTCGATCCGTGACTTTGACAAGGGCAATTGCATAGCAACAAAACGCAAAACGGTAGCAAGGACAGGGTCAGCAGCAGTGGCTGTAACTACACGAGGAAACTCAATCGGAAACGATTCGACCACGTCATCGGTTTCCGCATCAATGAACATGCAAGCAAGTTCGGAAGAATCGAATGCTCTATCCTCAGCAAAAGGCAAACGGGACAACGCATCAGCGTTTCCGTGCTTAGCAGTGGACCGATACAAGATATCGTAGCGGTACTGCGAGAGGAAAATAGACCAACGAATGAATTTCTGCGCTGTACGTGGAGGTACAGGCTTGGTCGGATGAAAAAGCGATGTTAAAGGTTTGTGGTCGGTGATGATAGTAAAGTGACGACCATACAAGAAATCGTGAAACTTAGTAACACCAAATACGAGAGCCAAGGCTTCTTTCTCTGTGAATAATTTCTTTGCGCAGACGAGAGCAATTTGGACGCAAAAGCAATAGGGCGATCATGCGATCCATCTTTGTGCGCAAGCACAGCACCGATCCCGAAATCCGATGCATCTACCATCAACAAAAGGGGTTTCTGGGGATCGAATGGCGTAAGGCAAGTATTTGACAGCAACGCCGATTTCAACTGGCGAAAGGCGCGTTCGCATTCCGTCGTCCAGATGAACGGATCACCTTTACGGCGTAAGCGATGAAGCGGAGCTGAAGTGGAAGAGGCATGGGGAATATATCGGTGGTAATAATTAATTTTACCCAGCACACTCTGTAGCTGCTTCAAAGTCTCCGGCGAAGGCAAGTCTTGTATGGCACGGAGGTGCTCGGGACTGGGATGTATGCCTTGGGCATTGATTACATGTCCCAGATAAGGTAAGTCACGAGCAAAAAACACACATTTGTCCTTCCGCAAGCGAAGACCATTTTGTCGCAAGACCTGAAATAATGTCCTGAGATTGGCTAAATGTTCGTCTTCCGTCTTTCCGGAGATCACAATATCGTCCAGATAGTTTGTTGCAGTAGGGACCGAGGCACAAACAGTTTGTAGATATTGCTGAAACAATGCAGGGGCGGATGCACACCCGAATGGCAGTCTTTTGAATCGGTACAAACCAAGATGCGTGTTAACCACCAAGACGCGCTGGGATTCGTCGCCCACTGGTATTTGCAAGTACGCATCTGCTAGGTCCAACTTCGAAAAATATTTACCCGGGCACAGTTTGTCAAAAAGATCGTCCGGGCGGGGTAAAGGATAAGTTGCAATCACTAATTGTGGATTCACTGTAGCTTTGAAGTCCACACAAAGTCTCAATTTTCCGGAAGGTTTTGGCAAAATTACTAAGGATGAGGCCCAGAGAGAAGCCTGCACACGTTCAATCACACCTTGTGATTCCAAATCGTGTAATGTTTTTGCGACCTCATCACGCAATGTGTGGGGAACATTGCGCGCTCTGAAAAATTTCGGTTACGCGTTTACTTTCAGTTCCAAATGTGCTTTATAGTTCTTAGCGCAACAGGGGCCCGGTGCAAAAATGTCGGCAAATTCTTCACATAGACTAAAAACACTGGCTGAAGGCACAGTCTGGTTCACTGATAGGACCTGATTGACTATAGACAAGTTAAACAACTGAAATAAATCTAAACCAAACAAGTTCACTCCAGAAGAAGAACGAAGTACGTAAAATGACACAAGTTTTGTTTGTCCCTTGTATGTTGCAAGAAGGCTGCACTGTCCTAACACAGGGATCGTGTGACCTGAATATGTAGTTAGCTTAACATTTGCGGCACGCAACGGAGGTGTGCCCAGCTGTTTGTACGTGTCTTGAATTGATCAGTGAAACTGCAGCTCTGGTATCGAGATGGAATGGTATCACTTTGCCATTAATGTCCAAGTCTACAAAAAGTTTATTGTCCTGCTGACGACAAGAGCGACTGCCTCATGCAACGTGAACTGACACTGGTACAAAATCACTTGATCAGTGGGATGCACACAGTCACTTTTAGAGAGAGTGGCACTGGGCGGAGTGGAATGAACTACATGAATATCCTTGGGCGAAGGTTCACGAGCCTGAGTATTCTTGGTTCGATTCCGGGGCGAAGCAAAGGGCCTGGAATGTTTGTGAGTGTCCGTTCTGAGCTTTTTCTGACAAACACTCTGAACATGTCCTTTTTTATTACAGAAGAAGCAAATAGCTTGGCGTGACGGGAAATTTTCACGCGAATGTCTAGTAGCACACTGCGGGCATGATTTTACTGCATTTGCTTGCTGCCGCGGGACACGTGGTTGAGATCGTGGCGGCAGCTGCGCGGATGGGCGCGAGGGCTGTTTACAGTTCCGTGCAGCTCGCCCGGCGGGCCGGTTAATGTGACACACGGCTGGCGAAGTTGCAAATGATTCCTGAGCAAAGTCAAGTGTGTCTTGCCTATCCAATATGTCTATCACTTGTTGAAGGGAGGGATTGACTAGTTTCAAAATTTGCTCCCGTATACGAACATCAGAAACGTTCTGTGCAATTGCATCACGTACCATAGTATCTGAATAAGGGAGTCCACATTCACACTCAAAAGCACAATCCCTTGTAAGGCCTTGCAAAGTTGCAACCCAGTCCCGATTAGTTTGACCGGCCGTACGTTTTGTACGAAAGAACGTATACCTTTTTGCAACTACATTGACTGATTCCTTGAAATATGCATCTAATGCAGACAAAATTTCTTCGTAGGACAGAGTTGCTACGTCGCGTCGGGGAAACAATTTCACTATCACACGGTATGTCTGGACGCTGACACATGATAATAAGTGAGGCTGCTGCTCAATACCTTGAATTCTGTAGGCGGCGAGATGGAATCCAAATTGGCGTGACCACTCCGTCCAGCTTTCCATCGCCGCATCGAATTGACGAAAAGGTGGTGCAACTGCGTGTTGTGGCTGCGGTAGCGGTGGAGCGGCGGCTGCTGCATCGTTTTGCATTGCACGTTGACCCTGAACGAGCTGTCCAAGGGCATCCAATAACGCCTGCGTCTGCTGATTCTGCAAGCGATAAAATTCGGACAGTGCATCTGGAGATTGTGGCGAAGTCATGACACAATGAAATTTAAGCAAGTATAAAGAACAAGACCCTTTTTTTCTTACTCGTCGCCAAATATGTTGTGTCTAGACAAGACAGCCTAGACACAATGAGAGGAAGCCGAAAGGCACGTGCTTAAACTCATGCAGGCTGGCGTGAGGTCTGAAACAGGATACGTAATGAATGCTATAAAGAAAAGTACGTAGCTTCTGGAATACTTAACTTTAATCCACATTTGTAGAACCTCCCTCTTGATGATACATTAATAGAATGTCAATATCAATTGAATACGGCGCCTTGCTAGGTCGCAGCAAATGTAGCTGAAGGCTGTGCTAACTATCGTCTCGGCAAATGAGAGCGTATCTGTCAGTGAACCGTTCCTTGCAAAGTCGGCTGTACAACTGGGGCGAGTGCCAGGACGTCTCTCTAGACCTGCCGTGTGGTGGCGCTCGGTCTGCAATTACTGACAGTGGCGACACGCGGGTCCGGCGTATACTAATGGACCGTGGCCGATTTAAAGGCTACCACCTAGCAAGTGTGGTGTCTGGCGGTGACACCACAAAATATACCGATAGTTCGCATGGCCGGCGCTCTTCCTCGTAACTGATATGCACAGGTCCGACTTTGAGATATAATGCACGTAGTAACTACCATGTTGTCCACCCCCGGTAGCTGAGTGGTCAGCGTGACAGGCTGTCAATCCTAAGGGTCCGGATTCGATTCCCGGCTGGGTCGGAGATTTTCTCCGCTCAGGGACTGGGTGTTGTGTTGTCCTAATCATCATCATTTCACCCCCATCGACGCGCAGGTCGCCGAAGTGGCGTCAAATCGAAAGACCTGCACCAGGCGAACAGTCTACCTGACGGGAGGCCGTAGCCACACGATATTTCATTTCAACTACCATGTTTTTTTTATTGTTTGATCTTGCATATTTCGACACGTTTCATGCATTTTTAAGCGTTTTTGACGCATATTTTAAGGTTTTTATGATGCATATAATCCGGTCTTTAGTTATTATAATCGCTAACATTCCCAAGCTAAACCAAAAGCACGCATCTTAACGGATACATCAGTTGTCTATAAAGTATATCCACTCAGTCTAGATAAAACAAAATTTTAGCACTAAAGTGCCCCAAGGCTAAATTGAACGAAGAAATGTTAGCACTGTATGCAGCCGGTAACAAGCCTGAGCGAAAACTAAAGTAAGACTGAATGAAATGACGGGAGGGTTGTCCTTTTAAAGACTCGCTCCGGGATGTTGTTCAACTTCTTTAATTTATAATACCGGTAGTTTATAAATTCTTTAGGTAACAGTTTTTGCCTCTCACTGGCTGACAAGATTATTGTATTTTGTTTATATATTATTTGGAATGAACAGTAGTTCATAAAGGTAAGCAGTACTAATTTATGACTCCGCAATGGGAATCCCGAGTTTATGACAGCAGGGTTTATCTTGTATGTTAAAAATTAATTATTGAGAATTTAGCAAATCTTCAGTAAGGATCCTTGCTCGACGGCAGTAACTTTTGACTGCCATTATTTCTGACGAAAACAATTAACTGAAACTAATTACTTCATTGCAACCAGAACAGAAAACTGAATCATGGGAATAATAAAGTTGGGGGGTGGGGGTGGGAATTTTTTTCTACAGTCTTGATGATTTACGTAACGTGTTACTAATGTTGGAACTTTAACATCGGAATTTTGAAAATAGAATCAGCTTAACTTTTATATAGGCCTTAATATACGAAATACAAGTACATACGAACTAATATGGTAGGGTCGACTTGCTTTGTCACTCGCTATTTAAGCCAATTGATGTACCCTTTCATTGATTTGGACAGCTAGATGGACATCTGAGAATGAGGGTAATATAATTCATAAATCATATTCTAGTGATGGAAACATGAACATCACAAATAAGAAGAGCTGAGAGGAATGTTGCAGACTTACATTAGGATGTGATCATGTTCAGCGTTTCAATGACTGTAAAAGAAATGTTGTTGTGTACATTATAAATGGTTTTATGGCAGCCCGCGTCTATAAAACAATGAGTTTGTTTATAAATAACTTTTCTGCTGCCAGTCACGATTTTCTCTCATTTATATTTTACACGACGCGTTTCGGAAGATGATTCCCATTTTCAAGAGTGTTTTCTCTTCGTACTATGTCATGTTTTCATAATGTTTTCGATGTGTGAGGCTCTGCTTTGTCTAGTTGACTTTACTGCAATATATAAAAACGAGCTATTTTTAATTAGTTATCGACTTTTTTTATATGTAGTTAGTAGCGAAATTTGGAAGAACATTTACTTACGGTTTTCTTATGGTCTATTTGTGCAGAGTCTCACACACGTTAAACATCACACACAACTTTCAGTGCACAGTACACGTAGTGTATAGCTTACATAAACAAACAGATAGAAAGACGTTTTTAGATGTAGTTGATAGAGATAATGTTACAGGTCCTCCACAGATTATGAAATGCTTTTGTACAGATTGTATTTATCTTGACAATATGGATCATAATTTCCTTATATCTGTTTCTGTGTGTTATTATTTTTCTTTAGGTATCTTCATATTGTCAAAGCACCTGAAAAAATTCACTGATTCACTTTCAAGCTTTTCGTTTTACATTTTGTCTTCATATTTTCTGTAATGTGAATATATCTCCAGTTCTTCTAACAAATCCATTTATTCCCTTTATTTAGTCGATGGAGTGCTTTGACATTTTGCTCTATTTTTCCAAATGAGTGTCCTGTATTATGCGTGTGTCTGGCTATTGCTGATGATGTGTGTCTGTTGTGTGTGTAGGCTAAAGCTTGTGTAGCTGGTGTTGACATTTTGGCATGTTTGCCCTAGGAAAAACATGGACTGTTCCTGGCACGTTACCTGGAAAAGTAGAGTAAAATGTCAAAGTACTCCACCGACTAAATAAAGGGCATAAAATGGATTTGTTAGAAGAGCTGGAGATAAATTCACGTTAAAGAAAATATGAAGAAAAAACGTTAAACGAAAAAATTGAAAATGAATCAGTGAACTTCTTCAGATACTTTGACAATATGCTTGGATAAAAATAATAACACACAGAAAAAGTACCATTATTAAAGAAATATAAGCGAATTATGATCCATATTGGTAAGATAAATACTCCCTGTACAGAAGCATAGCGTACCCTCTGGAAGACCTGTAACATTATCTCTGTCAACTACATTTAAAAACGTCTTTGTAACTGTTTGTGTAAGTTATACTCGTTGTGTACTGTGCACTGAAATATGTGTGTGATGCGTAACATATGTGAGACTCTGCACAAATGAAGCATAAGAAGACAGAAAGTACAAGTTCTTCCAAATTTCGCTACTAATTACATATAAAAATCGGTAGCTAACTAAGAACTGCTCGTTTCTTTATATATTCCTATAAAGTCAACAAAACAATGAAGAACCTCACACACCGAAAATATTACGTAAAAATGACATAGTACAAAGAGAAAATACACTTGAAAGTGGGAATCATTTTCCTCGTCGTGTAAAATACGAATAAAAGAAAATCGTGACTAGTAGCAGAAAAGAAATATAGCTCTGAAACCCTTGAATAATGTGTAATTACAGCATGAAACCAAAGATAAATGCAAAACGGTAGATTTACCTACAGAGTTCCCACATTTTGTTCAGTTTTAAGACTAGGAGCGTGCCATCGGCTCGTTACAGGTGCAATTAAAGTTAACGAAAACCTTCGGCCGCTGATGAAGGAGAAACATTTTCCGCGGTGCAGGTAATAGGTTTTAGTTGCAAATGAGCGCGCAAACGAAGGTAGCGTGCCGTGCTGTGGCATGGCGTGCCAATGGCGGCTGCGAACGGCGCGCCGGAGAGGTCCAACTTGCGTTCCGCGGAAATTCACCGGACCGCGGGGCGAACTTGGCTGCGAACGACGGCTGTTGTCGCGCAGGAAGTTTGCTGACGACGACAGTGATCTTATTTTCTGCTTTCTGTCGACTCAGAGGAAGGTAGAAACGAATCGTGGGAAGCAGCACGTAGACTTCCTGCACGTAGCAGCCAGATATTCTCGGTGAAACTTTACAGAATTTCCGCGAACAGCAGGTTGCGCCTGCACGAGAAATGGAAGACGAAATGTTAATGGTCCACGTATCTGCGTGTTGCCCCTTATTGTTATCAAATCTTCGTCATCCCGTATGGGCGGAAGGTGGACTCCCAGCACTACAACATACTGTTCTTCAGCCAAAAGATTAGAAGTTCCAAGATGCTACTCCAGGCGGGTGTAAAATGAATGTGCGCAACGGAAAATAATAAACGGCGAATGAAGATTTGGCCCTGTTGACTACCCCCTGAAGCAGATCTTAGGATCTCTTAGATCTATAAATTACAATCTAAACAAAAATGAATAATGAATAATATGAATAATGCGGAATGACTAACATCATCTACATACTAAACGCTAGAAGACACTACTTTCAAAGATGATCTACGGTGGTATGGAACCTCAGTGGAAATAAACTCACGTGATCGCAGCTGTTCAGCTTTTATACTTTTATAACCCTAATAAGCCGAAGCAATTTGCGATATCACCGTATGTACAGCGTCTGGTGCGTCGGAGTGATGGTTCTCGTACTCGTCTGCGACGATGGAAGAACTCCAGCCACAAATAAACTCTTTCAAATACTAGGACGGCAGAAGGCGGTCCTCTGACTCATATACTCTAATAATATCTTCTCCTCTCTGTGTTCTATAGACTAGAAACGCGAACTCCCAGTCACAAGGACGGAGTTCAGATAACGCCTCAATGTAAGTATAGACAGAAAAAGTGCTCTCAATTACTGACCGCTGCGTACTCACCGACGACTTCCAACCCGGAGGTGAAGTCTAGTATCACATAGGTTCGTAACAGTACAGTGCCTAAGTGTTCTAACTATAAACTCTCCTGAGAGCAAAGACAGCAAGTTTGCCTGTACCAACAAAGCTCAGATCGAGCTACCGTCACACACGGGCGCTCACAACGGAAGACCACGTCTCTCCACCGCTGGCCTCCCAGCAAGGCTCAGCTCCCCACCATTGTAATTCCGAAAACGAATCATATTCCCGAAACCACGGAATATTCTCCCTCTCTACAGATTCTTCCGAACGCCTACCAACCATATTTTAGTCTTTCGTCGTCCAATGCGGAAAATTTGCGAGAAAAAACCTATACTCATACAGTGGTACGCTTCTGAGTAAAAATCCTTGGAAATAACCCAGCCTGCTTGCTTTCCGAGGTGCCGCTTCTTCTTCCTCGCACCTGCATCCAAAATTTGCTGAGTTCGGAAGTATTATCCGGTTATCCTTCCGGCCCTACTACAATAGTGGCCGATAGCAGCGGGTCGCCCCTGTATTGTGTCTTCGCGCTCAGGTGTCACGACGTCCGTCTAACTACTTTCTGTGTTTAAGCAGAACCGACACACCTGAGTGGGCCTTCCATCCAGGGCTTGAGTTCCGCCTGCCGTTTCATCTCCACTGGCGTTCCAACCTCTACTAGTATAGGCAATCATTCATTACGCCGTTCTGATAATAAAGACACTCCGTCACCTTTCATGCACTGAGCGTTAACAATTATTTACAGGGCGTAATTGACAATGTCAGTCTCCTTTATGTATTCATATGTACGATGTACAACCTATCAAATGATACCTAATTGTGTTTGTAGATCACGCAGAGTATGTGGATGGGTACTTGTAACGTGCAAAATTATAGCCACCTTACAAAGTGTCAATTAAGACGAAACGAATATCACTAAAAGGTGAAATATTTTACAGATTTTTAAAAAGTTAGAAAAAGATGAATTCTGTTGGAGACAATGTAATATTAAACTGTTGATTTTCTTTATTGTTTAGATTAAAACCGAAGGGGCGTAAAATTAAGATAAAAATAAAAACAAATATTTAAAACACATTGCAGAAACGGTGAAGGTGCACTACATTTGCAGTAAAAGCTGAAGGACGTGCACTGGGAAAAAAAGGGTTTAGGGAGAGGAAAACTGTGCTGTGGGATTGGACGGTGCGGGTATAAATATAGAGGTTCCCGTTGGATAGTGTCTATGGAAGAGAATTGGGTGTCGGCGCGGATAGTAGAAAGACAGAAAGTGAGGAGTCTGGTGTGTGGACAAGGTAGGAGAGAGCATGGAGAAATATGAGGAAGGAAAAGGGGATGCTTAACCCTCATGAGTAGTAGGATAGGTGGGAAACAGCCGGCACTGTTGCACTCAAAATGATGAACTCACATGTGAATGACACCTTCGTTACCTTTTTTTTTTAAGAATGTCGTCTGGAGCGGCTATTGTGTCTTTCTATTTGTTATGATGTCTCGGCTACTGACATTCTTAGACCCATAAAACAAAGTTCAGTGTCAGTTATAATAAAACTCTGGTTTGTGGATTTGATGATGGTAGTAACAAAGTTGTTGTAGAAAATTAAAATACATGAAGCAAGCCAGACAGCATTATTCACTAAATTTCGTAACGATAATGGACTCATTCAAGGAATTTATTGCCTTTATTAATAACATTTGTCATCCTGGCATTCAATGATGATAGACTGCATTACTCTCACCACTTTCTAGCCTACAGCATGCTGATACCCAGCTCACGGTGCAAATGGGAAAGACCGGCATTCTCGATGTGGAAATGAACGGCCACAGAGCATGCAGCAAATACATCAGCAACCAACAGATAACTACTTGTCGTCTTCCTACAATCCAGGACCAAAAATTCAGCGTTAAAAACGTTAAAGGTGAGGACGCACAGGATCAGTGACGTAGAAACGTCAAGATGGAAAAGCAGAAACTACAATTAATTTTCATAGCCATGGCTACGATAAAATAATTGTACGAACTACTACGCTAAAATAAAATTAGATCACAATAATGGAGAAAATGGTGCAAGAACACATCGTCCTCCTACCGCACATTTTGGGCATCCGTGAACTTGCGGGAAGTGTTCTCTGTTGAAGGGGTTCAAGCAGATCCCCGCAAGCAGTAACAAACAAGAGATGTGCTCAGCTCAAAGAAAGATGCTGTCTGTATGCTGCATACGTCTGAACCCTTACTTCAGTAGCGAGTGCGAATTAATATACATTGGTGATACAGGAAGGTCTGTTTCCATGTGCATAACGGAACGCTAGAGGAACATACAAAATAATCGCGAGTTGGTGATAAGGTCTGTTTCCATGTATATAACGGAACGCTAGAGGAACATACAAAATAATCGCGAGGATTGACAGTCAGGAATCCATCACAGATAAGAAGAAGCTACATGGGTAGCGGGTGTAGTTGGGAGTGGAATGGCTTTTCTCGCTGTTAGTGGTTCTCGGGAAAGAACAAAAAAAGTTTCAGTCTCAAAGGATGCACCTCAAACACAGGACAAGGTTAAACCTAAAAACCACACCCTCTTTTGGTAGTATATTGTCATAGCTGTGCTGGGAAAGAACGATAGTTCCAGGACTAATAGAAAGCACTGAAGCTCAAAGTAGTGACTTGAATCTATCTCCGTTATGATGGTGCAAATACATTTTCAAAGCCGGTGGCAGGCATAAAACATCGTCCGAAATTGTACTAAACGTTTTCTCCAAAAATTATTTTGAGCAATTAGCTCGGGACCCCAATCGAAGTTTAAATACTTGCTTAGCAGCAATAATCCGGAGCGAATAGGGAATATCATAGTGGATACAGCGATAAGTGACCACAAAGTGGTTGTAGCGAGACTGAATACTGTAACACGGAAACTCACCAAAACAAATGCGGAAAATATATCTGTTTAAAAAAGCAGATATACAGTCTTCGTTCCTTCAGAAGTATGTAAGTGCAGACCAAATATGACTTGGATTCAAAGAAACGTTATCAACAGCAGTTGAGAGATTTATACCTAATAAATTAATAAGAGGTCGAAGTGATCCCCCATGGTACACAAAACAGGTCAGAGCACTGTTGCATCGGCCAGACACAACTAATACCTTAACTTTGCGATAGGATTGGTAATGTTGCTAATGATAGTGCCACTAAAGTGGAGCTAATGAGAACATTTTTTCGAAATCCCTTCACTAAATAAGAAGAGGTAAATATTCCAGAATGCGAATAAATCACAGCTGCCAACATGAGTAACTTAGAAGTAGGTAACCTCGGTGTAGCGAAGCAGTTTAAATGAGTTAATAAAGGTAAGTCTTTGGGTCCAGATTGTATACCAATTAGGCCCCTTTCAGAATATGCTGATATAATAACCCCATACTTAGCAATAATACAGGGTGATTCAAAAAGAATTCCACAACTTTAAAAATGTGTATTTAATGAAAGAAACATAATATAACCTTCTGTTATACATCGTTACAAAGAGTATTTGAAAAGGTTTTTTTCACTCAAAAACAAGTTCAGAGATGTTCAATATGGCCCCCTCCAGACACTCGAGCAATATCAACCCGATACTCCAACTCGTTCCACACTCTCTGTAGCATATCAGGCGTAAGAGTTTGGATAGCTGCTGTTATTTCTCGTTTCAAATCATCAATGGTGGCTGGGAGAGGTGGCCGAAACACCATATCCTTAACATACCCCCATAAGAAAAAATCGCAGGGGGTAAGATCAGGGCTTCTTGGAGGCCAGTGATGAAGTGCTCTGTCACGGGCTGCCTGGCGGCCGATCCATCGCCTCGGGTAGTTGACGTTCAGGTTTCATAACTAACCTTTTTCGTAGGACTCTCCATACAGTTGATTGTGGAATTTGCAGCTCTCTGCTAGCTCTGCGAGTCGATTTTCCTGGGCTGCGAACAAATGCTTGCTGGATGCGTGCTACATTTTCATCACTCGTTCTCGGCCGTCCAGAACTTTTCCCTTTGCACAAACACCCATTCTCTGTAAACTGTTTATACCAACGTTTAAGACACCACCTGTCAGGAGGTTTAACACCATACTTCGTTCGAAATGCACGCTGAACAACTGTCGTCGATTCACTTCTGCCTTACTCAATAACACAAAAAGCTTTCTGTTGAGCGGTCGCCATCTTGGCATCAACTGACGCTGACGCCTAGTCAACAGCGCCTCAAGCGAACAAATGTACAACTAAATGAAACTTTATAGCTCCCTTAATTCGCCGACAGATAGTGCTTAGCTCTGCCTTTTGTCGTTGCAGAGTTTTAAATTCCTAAAGTTGTGGTATTCTTTTTGAATCATCCTGTATATAACCGTTAGCCCAAGAAAAGAAAAAAATCCGTACACAAAGACTGGAAAGTTGCACAGGTGTGTTTGTAAATTCTGTAATGTGAATGAGGGGCCCAAGTCATAGGTCGAAAACGCCCCAAAAGCATTGCAGAACCATCTCTGGCCTGAACTATAGCCACCACACGATGAGTATTAAAGGCTTCATTGGATGGTCAGGACCAGCGCCTCAGATCATTCGAAGAGAAGAAAAATCGCAACTTGTCAGACCACAACATGCGTTTCTAGTCTACTTATGTTCAGTTACTGTGATGTTTGGCCTCTGGAAGAAGTGCAGATTTTTCTGCTATTGTGTGCAAAGTCCTTCTGCGAAGTATCCGACTCCGATGACCAATCCATGCAGATCCTTTCGCAGAGTTCGCTAGGAAACTGGTTGAGGAGGATGCAAATCGGGTTTGCTACAAATATGCGCTGTAACTGTCTTGAACGTTATTTACCTTTGAGATTGACAGCAACAATTCCCGTAGGATTTTAAACAGACTGTCACTGAGAAGTCGTGTCACTCTGCTCCAGTCCCTGTCAGTTAGGATCTTGATGCGACTGCTGTACATTGGTTCATCACTCTGTCTATACGCGTTGGACAATCTACGTTGCCCATTGACGGAAAAAAATCCCAGCACCAAAAGGAGTGGTGCGAGGTAAACGAAAGTCGGTAGGCGTGTTTCTGTATCTGAAAAATGGTGTGTATTCAAATTTCACGCCGCTTACATAAGAGTGGCGCTAGTAGCGCCACTATAAGGATGCAAATTAGGTTTGCTACAAATACGCGCTGTAACTGTCTTGAACATTAGTTACCTTTGAGATTGAAAGTAAGGAGTTGATGTTAATCAAGAATGCCTGAGAGATCACGAAGACGCGGCTATTGACACCTCACTGAGTTTGAACGAGGTCATGTAATAGGGCTACGAGAAGCTGGCTGTTTCTTCCAAGATATTGCTGATCGATTGACTTGGCAGAAATATAGTAACTGTACATGACTGCTGGCAGCGGTGATTACAGAAAGGTATAGTTGCAGAAGATCGGACGAATACGTGTCATTACTGGGAGGAAATAACGTCGTGTTCGGCGTCTGGCTCTGGTGCATCGTACTGCATCTACAGCAGCAATTCGAGTAGCAGTTGGAAATACAGTGACACAAGGAACTGTTACAAATCGGTTACTTCAAGGACAGCTCCGATTCAGACGCTTTGTCCACAAACCATCACCGTTTGCGACTTCAGTGGCATCAAGCGAGAACTCACTAGCGGCCGGAGTGGAGGTCTGTTGTGTTTTCTGAACAAAGCTGGTTCTGCCTCAGTGCCAGTGATGGCCGTGTGTTGGTTAGAAGGAGGCTAGGTGAGTGCTTGCCACCAGCCAGTCTATGACCTGGACACACTGGACCTACACCTGGAGTTATGGACTGGAGGGCGATTTAGTTTGAGAGCGGGAGCACTCTCGTGGTTACCCCACGTACCCTGAGTGCAAGTTCGTATGTTAGTCTGGTGATTCGACCTGTGGCGCTGCAATACATGAACAGCATTCCAGGGGGTATTTTCCAACAGGATAACGCTCGCTCATATACGGCTGGTGTAATCCAACATGCTCTGCATAGTGTCGACATGTTGCCATAGCCTGTTCGATCAGCAGGTTTGTCTCCAATCGAGCATCTATTGGACGTCATTGGACGATGACTCCACCGTCATCCAGAACCAGCGATACCCATCCTTTTATTGACTGACCGAGTGCTACAGGCATGGAACTCAATCCCCAAACTGACATCTGGCACCTACAGACGCAATGCATGCACGTTTTCATGTTTGCATTTCACATTCTGGAAGTTACACCGGCTATTAACGTACCAGCATTTCAAATCTGCAATGGCTTTTTCCGCGCTTACATTAACCTTGTGAACTTGCAGCGTTAACTTACGTATGTTCCCCAGACAAATGTATTCCCGAAATTTTGGTACTCCACATTAATTGTTTCTTGGTGCTGGGATTTTTTTCCGTTTCACTCAAGGTAGATCTCTAATTCCATTCTGACATGTTTCCACGTTAACCCATCTTACTACACTAATTGCATGCAATCGATTGACACATGCGTGCCATTTATCATGACTTACGCCAAGTGTGGTAGGTCACGTGACTTGTTGGTGCCAGTTCTGCACTGAAGTGACCAGGGTGCTGTTTTAAGTGGCTGAGTTAATGTTGAGTCCAGTGAGTCTACCAGGATAGCAATATATCTGACAGGTTTTCGTTCTCAGGAAGCAGTGTATATTTTTATCTTTCCTGTCAGTTCTGAAACGTTCTCGACGAACTTTTACGACATACTGTTTACCATATGGGCCTACACCAGTGTTTCTTCTGTTTCGTGAGAGAGGTCGTACTGCACAATGTCGTAATTTCTGGGAATGTAAATACAGGCATATGTAGGATTCACTACAAATGTGTTCACGTTTAGAACTCTCGTTGCAGCTATAAAAATGTAATAAAACAGAAATAAAAACGGGGAAAAGCGCTATAATTCTTTTATTTTGCGAGGGGACCACTTGGGCCACTGGTTGCTGAAATGTGGTGACAGCAAGCGGTTTTTCAGGAACGTGTCAGGACGAGGGAAGAAATGCCCTGGGGGGTGAGGTGGAGGAGTGAGGTGGGGAGAGGGGTTTAGTCGGTGTAGTCTCCCCCTAGGCCAAACTAGACACGTGCAGGACACGCTGCTGTTTCGTGCGGACGGGGCGGGCAGTGCAACCCTCCCCCCCCCCCCTCCCCCGACCGTGGCGGCGGCTGCGCCACCTGCTTTCCTGCTGCTGCATAATAAATAAGCCCCGGTCGCAGATCGATGCCGGCGGGGTGCCGCCTGAGGCGCTATTCGCCGTCCGTTTGTTGCTGGCAGCGCATGAAAGGAGCGCTGGTTGCCGCGATAACTCAAAGCAGCTTTGTTCCCTTCCTCCTCCACCCCCTTCACGAAAGCTGTCTAGTGTTCAAGCACGCTCGTCGATTACGAAGTCACTGCAGGATGTTACTCGTCATGGCTGTGGACAAAAGCACAAAAGACCAGACGAAGCCTTTGTGCCCCAAGAAAAAAAAAATCATTATCTATCAATGTCAATTCCTTGTGCGAACTCCTTGACATCAGTTTTATTATACACTACTGGACATTAAAATTCCTACACCAAGAAGAAATGCAGATAATAAACGGGCATTCGTTGGACAAATATATTATACTAGAACTGACATGTGATTACATTTGCACGCAATTTGGGTGCATAGATCCTGAGAAATCAGTACCCAGAACAACCACCTCTGGCCGTAATAACGGCTTTGATACGCCTGGACATTGAGTCAAAAGGAGCTTGGATGGCGTGAACAGGTACAGCTGCCCATGCAGCTTCAACACGATACCACAGTTCATCAAGAGTAGTGACTGGCGTGTTGTGACGATCCAGTTGCTCGGCCACCGTAGACCAGACGTTTTCAATTGGTGAGAGATCTGGAGAATGTGCTGGCCAGGGCAGCAGTCGAACATTTTCTGTATCCAGAAAAGCCCGTACAGAACCTGCAACTTGCGGTCGTGCATTATTCTGCTGAACTGTAGGGTTTCGCAGGGATCGAATGAAGGGTAGAGCCACGGGTCGTAACACATCTGAAATGTAACGTCCACTGTTCAAAGTGCCGTCAATGCGAACAAGAGGTGACCGATACATGTAACCAATGGCACCCCATACAATTACGCCGGGTGAAACGCCAGTATGGCGATGACGAATACACGTTTCCAATGTGCGTTCACCGCGATGACGCCAAACACGGATGCGACCATCATGATGCTGTAAACAGAACTTGGGTCCATCCGAAAACATGACATTTAGCCATTAGTGCACCCAGGTTCGTCGTTGAGTACACCATCGCAGGCGCTCCGGTTGTGATGCAGCGTCAAGGGTAAACGCAGCCATGGTCTCCGAGCTGATAGTCCATGCTGCTGGAAACGTCGTCGAACTGTTCGTGGAGATGGTTGTTGTCTTGCAAACGTCCCCATCTGTTGACTCAGGGATCGAGACGTGTGTGCACGATTTGTTACAGCCATGCGGATAAGGTGCCTGTCATCTCGACTGGTAGTGATACGAGGCCGTTGGGATCCAGCACGGAATTCCGTATTACGCTCCTGAACCCACCGATTCCATATTCTGCTAACAGTCATTGGATCTCGACCAACGCGAGCAGCAATGTCGCGATACGATAAACCGCAATCGCGATAGGCTACAATCCGACCTTTATCAAAGTCGGAAATGTGATGGTATGCATTTCTCCTCTTTACACGAGGCATTACAACAACGCTTCACCAGGCAACGCCGGTCAACTGCTGTTTGTGTATGAGAAATCGGTTGGAAACTTTCCTCATGTCAGCATGCTGTAGGTGTCGCCACCGGCGCCAACCTTGTGTCAATGCTCTGGAAAGCTGATCATTTGCGTATCACAGCATCTTCTTGCTGTCGGTTAAATTTCGCATCTGTAGCACGTCATCTTCGTGGTGTAGCAAATTTAATGGCCAGTAGTGTATGTAGATCTGTTACCGAATAGTGACATAAAAATTTGTGCCAGATCGGAGCTCGACCCGGATTTCGTGTTTATCGTTAGTGGTCGACTTAAGCACTTCGGATATCCGTGCATGCTCCCCGTACCGATCCAAACTTCCATGCCACTCTGCCTACATCCTTACATTGCAGTGCGCTAAATTCATCATTCTGGGAGCACGCACGGATAGGCGAAGTTGTTGAGCGTGGAGCTCGGGTTCGAGTACTGTTTGCTAATGATACAAGCATAATTATTAATGCAGTAAGAGAAACTCCAACTCAAAATCATACACATAAGGTCTTTGGAAAAGTCATTAATTGGTTTTCTGCAAATGGACTTGCTCTAATTTTTTAAAAAAACACAGTACATCCAATTTTCTGCTTCAAAAAGTACAGTTCCTTCAATCAATATATAACATATCAACAGAAGTCAGAAGACAGGGTAGAGCATACTAAGTTTTTGGGTGTACATATAGATGAGAATCTTAACTGGAAAATTAATATTTTGGATCTTCTAAAGCGACTGGGTTCAGAAACTTTTGCAATCAGAATAATTGCCAATTTTGAGGATATAGAAATCAGTAAGCTAACATACTTTGCATACTTTCACTCTCTGATGACATACGGAATATTATTTTGGGGTAACTCAACATTTAGACAAAAAGTATTCACTGCTCAAAAGAAAATGATTAGAATAATGTGTGGGGTTCATAGTCGCACACCTTGTCGGCATCTTTTTAAGAGACTGGGAATTCTTACAACAGCCTCACAGTACATTTACTCACTAATGAAATTTGTTCTCAACAACATGGACCAGTTTAAAAATAACGGTGACATTCATGATTATAATACCAGGAAAAAGAAAGACTTACACTATCCTTTAGTCAACCCGACTTTGGCACAGAAAGGGGTAAAATATGCTGCTATAAAAATTTTCGACAAATTACCATATGAAATAAAATGTCTGACAGACAGCAGTTATAGCTTCTAAAATAAATTGAAATCATATCTCCTTGACAACTCTTTCTATACCATAGATGAATTCTTGAACAGGAATAAATAAATCTATAAATGTAGCATATGGATTTTGTGCCATTTAAGGGAATGGGGTAAATAAAAGAAATATATGTATATATATATATATATATATATATATATATATATATATTCAAAAAATCTTATTTCATATGTGCATTGCTTGTGCACTTGACACGTTCCACATCATAACGGCTACCGTACCGTGCGAGTGATAAATTGATAAATGGAACACGCAACCAACTAACTAACTAACTAGCTGATGATTGTCACACTCGCAACTGTGAATGCATATCATGTATTTCATAACGGCTGTTGTCGCCGCAGTGCTGTTCCTTAGGACAAGAGTGCATGTCCGAAGGAGCATTTCATTGTACTTCTAATCAACACAGGCACTGCAATATCGTATCCATGTAACTGTTACAAGCCTAGCCAGGCACACGACGATGACGACATTGGTCTCGATTCCTCATTGTCTCATTCTCCCTCTTGCGAGAATACAAGTAATGTTGCGAGCATTACACAGAGGTGACGAAAGCCGTGGGACAGCGATGTGCACATGACAGATGGCGGTAGTATCGTGTACACAAAGTATAAAAGGGCATTGCGTAGGCGGAGCTGTCAGATGTATTCAGGTGACTCAGCTGAAAAGGTTTCCGACGTTATTGTCGCCGCAAGAAGGGAATTAACAAACTTTGAATGCGGAGTGGTAGTTGGAGTTAGACACATGGGACTCTCGAGTTCGGAAATCGTCAGATAATTTAATATTCCGAGATTCACAGTTCAAGAGTGTGCCGAGAATACCAAATTTCAGTCATTATCTCTGTAGTGGGCGACGGTGTTCACTTAACGACCGAGAGCAGCGGCGTTTGTGTAGAGCTGTCAGTGCTAACAGACAAGCAACACTGCGTTATATAGCCGCAGGAATCAATGCGGGACGTACGACGAACGTATACGTTAGGACAGTGCTACGATATTTGGTGTTAATGGTCTACGGCATCCCGAAGAGCGACGCGACTGCTATTGCTAACAGCACGACATCGCCCCTCCTGGGCTTGTGACCATATCGGTTGGACGCTAGACGAGTGGGAAGCCGTGGCCTGGTCAGATGAGTCCCTATTCAGTCGTTAATACCTGTTGATAGGGTTCGCGTATGGTGCAGACCCCACGAAACCATTGACCCATCAGCAGCTCGTGGTCTCACGGTCGCGTTCTCGCTTCCCGAACACGAGGTCCCGAGTTCGATTCCCGGCGGGGTCAGGGATTTTCACCTGCCTCGAGATGACTGGGTGTTTCTGTTGTCATCATCATTTCATCATCATCCATGAAAGCGGAGAGATTGGACTGAGTCAAGGTTGGGAATTTGTGCGGGCCCTGATAACCGCGCAGTTGAGTGCCCCACAATCCGAAACATCATCATCATCACCATAGACCCAAGCTGTCAACAAGTCACTGTGTAATTTTGTGGTGGCTTTGTAATGGCGTGGGCTGCGTTTATATCGAATGGACTCGGTCCAACTGAATTGATCACTGACGGGAAATGGTTATGTTCCGGTATCTGGAGACCATTTGCAGCTATTCATGGATTCATGTTCCCAAAGAGCGATGCAATTTTTGTGGATGACAATGCGCCATGTTACTGGGCCACAGTTGTTCGCGATTGGTTTGAAGAACATTCTGGACAGTTCGAGTGAATGATTTGGCCACCGAGATCATCTGAAATGAGTCCCATCGGACTTTTATGGGACAAAATCGGAAGGTCGGTTCGTGCACAAAGTCATGTACCTGCAACACTTCCGCAATTATGGACTGCTACAAAGGCAGCATGACACAGTGCTTCTGCAAGGGACTTCCAACGACTTGTTGAGTCCATGCCACGTCGAGTTGCTGCACCGCCATTTATACGTAGTGTGATCGCAGTTTCTTCTTCTTCCCTCTCCACACAGACAGCGTGGCGTGGCGTGGGAGAAATGCTCAGCGAGGCTTAGCGCAATGGCACTCGTGCCAGCGCACGGGCAGGGAGCCGAATACTTGGCCACCCCAGACGTAGATGAAGCATACCCTCCGTACGGTCGCATCGAATGATTTCACGCCTGCAGATAGGCAGCCCAATGAACAAATTTCCAAAGTGGGCTGCTGTCATGCCTTCCGCTGCAATTCGTTTGACAGATATCAGTGAATTGCATCCATATATTGATGTTAGTCAATCACAAAAAAACGCCCATATTGAGCTCTTAGTAATGTGAGTTAACAACTTGTAGAAAAGCTCTATCCCGTGATATGCATCTATTTTCTGTATGTCTTGTAGTTTTCTGGCAATCATCAACTGAGACTACGAAGGTATTTATCATTAACTTCAAGTTGATCATTGGAGTGCTGTTGCTGTGGCCTTCGGGCCCTATAACTAGACTCTCCACACTGGTCTATCCTGTTCAAGCCTTCTCGCCTCTGCCGCAACATACATCCATTCGAACCTGCTTACTGTGTTCAAGCTTTGGTCTCCCACTTCAATTCCTCCATCCCCTCCCCCCCATAATTCCTTTCATTACAAAATCGATGAGTCCTTGATGTTTCAGGATGTGTCCTATCAGCCAACGCCTATGTTTAGTCAAGTTATGCCACATAGTTCTTTTTCCCCAATTCGATTACCTCTTCATTAATATCTGTTCTATGTATCTTATCTTCAATAATCTGCCGTAACACCATATTTCAAAAACTTCTATTATTTTCTTGTCTGAACTGTTTATCGTCCACGTTGCACTTCCGTACAAGGCTACATTCCGCACAAATACACTTAGAAAGGACTTCTCAAATATTAAATTTATTTTGGATGTTAACAAAATTATCTTTTACGGAAATGCTTTTCTTGCTATTGTCAACCTGCATTTTCTGTCTTCGGTCATCGCCAGTTATTTTACTGCTAAAACAGCAGCAGTCATCGGACGTTTTTATTGCCTCGTTTTCTAATCTAATTCTTCCAGCGTCACCTAATTTAATTGGTTTTTGGTTTGTCTTGGGGGAAGAGACCAAACTGCGAGGTCATCGGTCTCATCGGATTAGGGAAGGAAGTCGGCCGTGCCCTTTTCAAAGGAACCATCCCGGCATTTGCCTCAAGAGATTTAGGGAAATCACGGAAAACCTAAATCAGGATGGCCGGACGCGGGTTGAACCGTCGTCCTTCCGAATGCGAGTCCAGTGTGCTAACCACTGCGCCACCTCGCTCGGTACCTAATTTAATTCAACAATATAACTAGTTTCTTCACCAAAGAAGACGAAGTAATATTCCCTTCACCTCATAAGACGAAGTAAATATTCCAAAATTCGAATCAACAACAGCTACCAACGTGAGTAACTTGGAAGTAGATATCCTCGGAGTAGTGGAGCAACTTAAATAAAAGCAAGGCTTCAGCTCCAAGCTGTATACCAATTAGATTCCCTTCAGATATGCTGATGCAGTAGTTCCACACTTAGCAATCATATACATCCGCTCGCTTGACGAAAGATCCGCGCCTAAGACTGGAAAGTTGGACACATCACACCAATACTCAAGAAAGACAGTAGGCGTAATCTACTAAATTACAGGTCCATATCATTAACGTCGATATGCAGCAGGATTTTGGAATATATTTTGTTGGAACAATATGAATTACCTCGAAGATAACGGTATATTGACACGTATTCAACACAGATTCAGAAAACATCGTTGTTGTGATGTTGAGTACTAACGACAAGGGATTTCAAATTGACTCCGTATTTATAGATTCAGGAGGGCTCTTGACACCAAAGTTCACAAGCAGCTTGTAATCAAATTGCCTGTTTATGGAATATCGCCTCAGTCAAGGGACTGGATTTGTGATTTCCTGTCAGAGAGATCACAGTTCGTAGTAGCTGAGGGAAACTCATCGAGGAAAGCATAACTGATTTCTGGCGTTCCCAAAGTAGTATTGTCCGCAGCTCGTGGTCTAGCGGTCGCGTTCTCGCTTCCCGAGCACAGGGTCCCGGGTTCGATTCCCGGCGGGGTCATGGATTTTCATCTGCCTCGAGATGACTGGGTGTTAGTGTTGTCCTCATCATTTCATCATCATTCAGGAAAGTGGGGAAATTGGACTGAGCAAAGGTTGGGCATTTGTACGGGCGCTGATAACAGCGCAGTTGAGCGCCCCACAAACCAATCATCATCATCAAATTAGTATTATAGGCCCTCTGCTGTTCCTTACCAATGTCAACGATTTAGGAGACAGTCTGACTAACCGTCTTAGGATGTCTGCAGATGATACTGTCATTTACTATCTTTTGAAGTCATCAGATGATCAAACAAATTGTAAAGCCGTTTAGATAAGGTATCTATATGGTGCGAAAATTGGCAACTGAGCTTAAATAATGAAAAGAATGAGGTCATCCATATGAGTCCTGAAATCATTCCGTTAACCTTCGGTTACAAAATAAATCAGTCAAATCTAAAGGCCGCAAATTCAACTGAAGACACAGGAATTGCAATTACGAACAATTTAAATTGGAAAGAACACATAGAAGACGTTATGAGGTAGATGAACCGAAGACTGCGTTTTATTGGCAGAACGCTTAGAAGATGCAACAGATCTGCTAAAGAGACTGCCTGCACTACGCTTGACCTTCCTCTTTTGTAGTACTGCTGCGCGGTGAGGGATCCTTCACAGATATGATTAACGGAGTACATCGAGGAAGTTCAAAGAAGGGTAGCACGTTTTGTATTACCAAAAAATAGGGGAGAGTGTCACGAACATGATACAGGATTTGGGGTGGACATCATTAAAACAAAGGTGTTTCTCGTTGTGGGGGAATCTTCTCACGACATTTCAATCACGAACTGTGTCCTACGAATGCGAAAATGTTTTGTTGACGCCGTCCTACAAAGGGAGAAACGAGCATCATAATAAAATAGGTGAAATCAGAGCTTGCACGGAAAGATATAGATGTTCGTTTTTTCCGCACTCAGTTCAAGACTGGAATGATAGGGAATTAGTATTAAGGTGGTCGGATGAAACCTCCGCCAGGTACTAAAGTGTGATTGCTAGAGTAGCCAAGTAGATGTAGATGAATGCAATATGGAATGAAAACAGGTGGTTGACCTAAAGGTGGTAAGGAACTTGGATGATCTTTCACTGCATCCCAAGAAAACGAATACTATGGTCTCGCCACGAGATGTCCTATGTCAAAGGGGCAAAGTAAATGGAATATTCCCTATGAGCATATGCAATATGAGTAGCGATGTCCTACCGGCAACCATCAGCCACCTCTTTGTTAGTGTTGCATGTGGGTAATTTCGTTAGTTTAGGTTGTTTGCCTACAAGATGCTGCTGCTTCTTCTGGCACTCGTATACCGCATAGACCTCCCAACAAAGGACACAACGCACAAAGGTCACTTACTTATCCCCGAATCCAATGCATCCGACCACATCCTTTAACTTACTTCGACGGCATATATCGATTGAGGTCGGCGAGAAACAAGATAGAAGTGAGGCTGTCTGTACTACAATGTAAACCTGTCTCCCTCCCTTAACCCCCAGAAGATCGTGGTTTACGGAACTGACATACCGCAGGTGACATCTGATTTCAACGTGGGGGACACGTTCCCATCACGGAAACTTCTTCAGTCACCTCCACAGCGTACGCAGCAGAGACTCCGCAACTTGCTCGAGCACTCAACATAAGAAGACGATTTAAATCACGTATTCTTTTACTGTAAGTGGTATGTCGATGAGCAAGAAACGTTGTTGAAGAGGCTAAGCAAACTGAAAGTTCAACTTCCCCCTAATATTACCACTAGTCACCAGTCAGAAAATATAACAATTTACAATATAAAAAATGGTTCAAATGGCTCTGAGCACTATGGGACTTAACATCTATGGTCATCAGTCCCCTAGAACTTAGAACTACTTAAACCTAACTAACCTAAGGACAGCACACAACACCCAGCCATCACGAGGCAGAGAAAATCCCTGACCCCGCCGGGAATCGAACCCAGGAACCCGGGCGTGGGAAGCGAGAACGCTACCGCACGACCACGAGATGCGGGCCCAGAGGTATTTGTAAACATGTAATTATCAGCTACTGTGTAATCTGTATGTACAACAAGGATTTTTTGTAATCAACGAGTATTTTGCTGATGTAATATGGTGTTGGCTGTATGGTAAGAGGGTCATCCAGAAACTGGTTCTTCATTGGCGACGGATACTGCAATGTTTGAGATTTTTATTCTGTGTAACCACAAGCAGAACAAAAACACTTGACATATCGTGGGATCAATTTTTGTATTCCTGTGTGCCCGAAGTCTACCGCCTGTGAATGGAACCACCGTGTGACAGTTGTCTTCAGATGTAAGTCAATGGGAAAATGCTGACTCGAGTACAGGAATTTCTTGCGGTGCGTAAATGATGGGAGGAAGATCAGTGAGCAGAATGCCCTTACTGATCCAGAACACTGTCCAAATCACTTTCCTCACTGACACAGTCTGTCTGAATTTCGTCACGACTGGGAATGCACGATGATCCCAATGCATCGACTATTGCTTGGTGTCCGGTGTAATGTGAACAACCCACGTCTTATCGCTCGTGACATCATCATGCAACCGGTGCTGTAATGTCAATACTGCTCCTAAGCGATTCAATTCGTGTTCAGGTTTCAATTTCTTCTTCTCCCCCTGGCACCCACTTTCTTGAAAAGCAGGTGCTTAGTGACAGTTTCAAGAAATAAGATTCACGGTACCTGCGGAAAACGCCTACTGAGATCGAAAATCGTGGAGCGACAAGTCTCCACAGTGCGTCGCCGCGGCAGCTCCACTAGGTTGCCACGGGCGAGGGTCGGTCGACAACGGCCCCCTTCAGTATGGACACTCTGACGACCTCCAGAAAATTTCCTCCACCAGCCACGCACTGTTTGTTTGCTCATGACCTTCGGCCCCTATAAGTGAATCAGCCGACTATGAATTTCGATTGTCTCTGTGTTCTGTGGCTTAAGAAACTTTATCAGATACTGAACCTCGCAATCGGCTGGAGAAAGTAAAAGAGCCGCCATTTTCTGCCACTGCAGCAGTGCCAACTGACAACGTTCATTTCATTTTTTTTTGAAAAAAAAAAAACGGAAACGTAATTTCTGGATGTCACTCGTTGTTGTTGCCGGCCGGGGTGGCCGAGCGGTTCTAGGCGCTACAGTCTGGAACCGCGGGACCGCTAGAGTCGCAGGTTCGAGTCCTGCCTCGGGCATGGATGTGTGTGATGTCCTTAGGTTAGTTAGGTTTAAGTAGTTCTAAGTTCTAGGGGACTGATGACCTTAGAAGTTAAGTCCTATAGTGCTCAGAGCCATTTGAACCATTTGATCACTCGTTGTCGTGGTACTTGTCTTCAGTCCAAAGTTGGTTGATGCACTTTTCCATGCTATTGTATCCTGGGCAAGCCTCTTAATCTCCGACACGGGTTCCCCGGTAGATGCCATGTTTCTTGACTTCCGCAAGGCGTTCGATGCAGTTCCCCACAGTCGTTTAATGAACAAAGTAAGAGCATATGGACTATCAGACCAATTGTGTGATTGGATTGAAGAGTTCCTAGATAACAGAACGCAGCATGTCATTCTCAATGGAGAGAAGTCTTCCGAAGTAAGAGTGATTTCAGATGTGAAGTAGGGGAGTGTCGTAGGACCGTTGCTATTCAAAATATACATAAATAACCTTGTGGATGACATCGGAAGTGCACTGAGGCTTTTTGCGGATGATGCTGTGGTATATCGAGAGGTTGTAACAATGGAAAATTGTACTGAAATGCAGGAGGATCTGCAACGAATTGACGCATGGTGCAGGGAATGGCAATTGAATCTCAATGTAGACAAGTGTAATGTGCTGCGAATACATAGAAAAAAAAATCATTTCATCATTTAGCTACAGTATAGCAGGTCAGCAACTGGAAGCAGTTAATTACATATATTATCTGCGAGTAGGCATTAGGAGTGATTTAAAATGGAATGATCATATAAAGTTGATCGTCGGTAAAGCAGATGCCAGAATGAGATTCATTGGAAGAATCCTAAGGAAATGCAATCCGAAAACAAAGGAAGTAGGTTACAGTACACTTGTTCGCCCACTGCTTGAATATTGCTCACTGGTGTGGGATCCGTACCAGATAGGGTTGATAGAAGAGATAGAGAAGATCCAACGGAGAGCAGCGCGCTTCGTTACAGGATCATTTAGCAATCGTGAAAGCGTAAAGGAGATGATAGATAAAATCCAGTGGAAGACTCTGCGAGAGAGACGCTCAGTAGCTCGGTACGGGCTTTTGTTGAAGTTTCGAGAACATACCTTCACCGAGGAGTCAAGCAGTATATTGCTCCCTCCTACGTATATCTCGCAAAGAGACCATGAGGATAAAACCAGAGAGATTAGAGCCTACACAGAGGCATACCGACAATCTTTCTTTCCACGAACAACACGAGACTGGAATAGGAGGGAGAACCGATAGAGGTACTCAAAGTACCCTCTGCCACACACCGTCAGGCGGCTTGTGGAGTATGGATGTAGATGTAGATGTAAAATACTTACTACAACCTACATCCCCTTCTGAATCTCCTTACTGTATTCATGTCTTGGTCTTCCTCTATAATCCCCCCCCCCCCCTCCCCCCCCCCCCTCCACACACACACTTGTCTGCAGTATTAAATTTTTGATCGCTTGATGTCTCAGAATGTGTCCTATCAACTGTTCCCTTCTTCTAGTCAGGTTGTGACTCAAATTTCTTTTCTCCCCAATTCTATTCAGTATCTCCTCATTAGTTACGTGATCTACAATGTAATATTCAGCATTTTTCTATATCACCACTTTTAAAAGCTTCTATTCTCTTCTTGTCTATTTTGCATGTTCCACTTCCACACATGGCTACACTCCATACAAATACTTTCAGGAAATAATTCCTGACACTTAAATAAATATTCGATATTAAAATTTTAATCTTCAGAAACTCTGTTCTTGACATTGGCAGTCTACATTTAATACCCCCTCTGCTTCTGCCATCATCAGTTATTTTTCTATCCAAATAACAAATCTCATTAACTACTTTAAGTGTCTCGTCTCCTAATCTAACTCCCTCAGCATCGCCTGATTTAATTCGTGTGCATTACATTTAATTCGACTACGTTACACTCATAAATAGAACAAATGCCAACAAAGTTGAATAAAAATGTTGACCATTTACTAAAGGATTTATGTAACACTAAAAGGTATTTAACTTTATAGTAGCCGGCCGAAGTGGTCGGGCGGTTAAAGGCGCTGCAGGCTGGAACCGCAAGACCGCTACGGTCGCAGGTTCGAATCCTGCCTCGGGCATGGATGTTTGTGATGTCCTTAGGTTAGTTATGTTTAACTAGTTCTAAGTTCTAGGGGACTAATGACCTCAGCAGTTGAGTCCCATTGTGCTCAGAGCCATTTGAATCATTTTTGAACTTTATAGTATAAATAAATTTTGTTTTTGCATTTATACAATATTTGTTTATGAATAATGTTTGTCTGTACGATGGAAGTAGTTGTCCAGAAGAAACTTCTTCAGCCTTCTTTTAAATTCAGCTGTGATACCTGCACATTATTTTCTGCCATTATGTAAGTGATCAAACGGTTTCGTAATAGCATTACTCATTCATAGATAAAGTCAGTTTTAATTACACGTAACGATGGTCACCCAACGCGGCCTCGTTTCATGACAATTTTCCACCCCATTGACGAAAGAAGAAACTAGCGTTATGACTTGCGAGGAGTACAATGACTTTCTTTACGGCGGCGATAATTGATCCCTTAAAAAACGAATATGCGAAATCCAAGGTATGCGTTACATACTTGTTTTTAGATAGGTGGTGTCGATGTTTGTAGCATTTCAAACAGCTTTCGATTTGGTATGACACGCAAACCAAATATAAAAAGCTCCATGCACATGGTATCTGTTGGCACGATTGTGACTGAGCTTCTTAACACGGGTAAGTCAGCATGTTGTTGTGTTTAAGGGCCTTGTACAGAAACAGAAGAAATCTCATGTATTCTGTAGGTAAGAGTTAGAGGACCTTTACTGCTCTCGCTCGATGTTGATTTTTTCTACTATATTGCTTCTCCCTACGATCAATTATCACAGCTACGTGCAGATAGGCGTAGAGACTATGATACCGTCTGTCTGCTCTACCTTCTGTTCAATTGTTACACTACTTCTTGTTCTTCTTTAATTCTAACACTCCTGCCTGAACAGCTTAGCAAAAATATTCGATTTCAACAGGGCAAAAATCCTCTTCATACCATTACATAACACAGTCATTTTCTCAAAAACCTTTCCTGCATCCGGAATCCAACTTTGGAACAATCTTCCTGAAAACATCAGCAATATTCAGCTTCAAAAGACAGGTAATGGTCCACTTTCCGTCACGATTGCCAATGCTCCCACATACACTAATGTTCACGACTAGACATAAAATGGTCATATTCGCAGGACATGTAAATTAGTAATGTTCTGCAGAAATGAGTAGCATTTCAGTTACCTCGGTACAGCATGCGTCCTGTTGCCTAGCATGCACAATGCCCGCCATTGAAACTGGTAACAAGTTCCATGTGTGACGGTACCGAAGCGTATAGGGGGGTGGATGGCATGGTGTGGCATAGCCATCCATGCTGCATTCACCTGGTTCCATCTGCGGTGGTTGGCGTTGGGTCACAGCGTTACACCTGTCATTTCACCATATTCCACACAAATCAAAATGGATCTAAGCACTATGGGACTGAACATCTGAAGTCATCAGTCCCCTAGAACTTAGAACTACTTAAACCTAACTAACCTAAGGACATCACACACATCCATGCCCGAGGCAGGATTCGAACCTGCGACCGTAGTGGTTGCGCGGTTCCAGACTGAAGCGCCTAGAACCGCTCGGCCACACCGGCCGGCTATTCCACACATTTTCGACTGGCGACAAGTCGGGTGATCTGGTGGACAGGGAAAAAGGCCGAAATCCCGTGACACCAAGATGGCACGTGTTTGTGAACCAACATGTGGTCGTGCATTGTCTTGCTGAAAAATGGCATTTGGGGTGTTGTGCAGAAAGGGTATGGCTACTGGTGCAGAATGTCATTCACGTAGGTCACACTGGTCACAGTCCCTGGACATGCTCTAGCTGTGAGTTGTGGTTGTACCCAGCAGCACCCCACACCGTAAGGCCTTGAGTTGGCGCTGTACGTCTTCTGCGAATGCAGTCACTGTGATGCCGCTCCCCCAGTCTGCAGCGAACCAAAATGCCGACATCATTTTCAAACAAACACAACCTGGATTCGTCCGAAAACACTGATGCCATTCCTGCCCCCAGTGACGTCGTTCCGTACACTGTTGCCGTCTAGCTTGTTTCTGCACATTCGTCAAAGGTAGGCGGAGAAGTGGACGACGCGCACGTAACCTATGCCGTACTAAACGGCTACGGACAGTCGTACCTGATTGTGTACGATGTGTTACACTGTTCGGCTGTAACGCCAGAGTCGAGGAGGACGCAGGTATGTCTTGCAGCGCTATTCGGATGAGGTGTCGATCATCTCGGGGATGGTGTGAGTGGTGCGATCTAACCCATCTCGTCGTGTTCTACGGCCTACCGCGAACCATCCGCACGCACCCGTTGCACTGCCAAAACAATTCTTCCCACACGATTAGCAATTTCCCGGGTAGATGCATCACATCCTCTTGTGTCAATAATGAACTCTCTTTCAAACTCACTGATCTGAAGGTACGGCTCGTGCATACGTCTGACAGGCATCCTGCACGTCTGCTCAAGTCACACTGATCCATGACCTTCGATTTATAGCGACAACGAGAGCCGCTGACACATTTTACCGGTAGATGGTGTTGCGCCGCGCTATCGATGTTAACCTCGGACCCACGGGCCGACATCGTTCAAACGCTAATCATTTCTGCGGAACATACTAATGTATGTACCGGGTGATAAAAAAGTCAGTATAAATTTGAAAACTTAATAAACCACGGAATAATGTAGATAGAGAGCTAAAAATTGATACACATGCTTGGAATGACATGGGGTTTTATTAGAACAAAAAAATAAAAAAAAAACTCCACAAAATGTCCGACAGATGGCGCTGGACAGCAAAACGTCAGTGACTGCGAATGACAATCGTGTTACAGAATCGCATCATCCCCAGCCTGGCTGATAAAGACCTGCTGGAACGTACGATGTTTATGCAGGATGGCGCTCCATTCCATATTGCTAGACGCGTGAAAGATCTCTTGCGCGCGTCGTTTGGTGATGATCGTGTGCTCAGCCGCCACTTTCTTCATGCTTGGCCTCCCAGGTCCCCAGACCTCAGTCCGTGCGATTATTGGCTTTGGGGTTACCTGAAGTCGCAAGTGTATCGTGATCGACCGACATCTCAAGGAATACTGAAAGACAACATCCGACGCCAATGCCTCACCATAACTCCGGACGTGCTTTACAGTGCTGTTCACAACATTATTCCTCGACTACAGCTACTGTTGAGGAATGATGGTGGAGGTATTGAGCATTTCCTGTAAAGAACATCATCTTTGCTTTGTTTTACTTTGTAATGCTAATTATTGCTATTCTGATCAGATGAACCGCCATCTGTCGGACATTTTTTGAACGTTTGTATTTTTTTTGGTTCTAATAAAACCCCATGTAACTCCAAGCATGTGTGTCAATTTGTATCTCTCTATCTCCATTATTCCGTGATTTACTCAGTTTTCAAATTTATACTGACTTTTTGATCACCCGGTATACATGTCCTGTGAATATGAACGTCATATCTCTAGTCATTCAAGATGTTCTGTTTCTTCTGGACATGAGTGTGGTTGTCTGTAACTCACTCTAGTCGATCAGTCCCCTTTCCAGTAACCCTTCTTCCCTCCTACTTCTCTACAGCGTTCTCTATTTAAACAGTCTCTTCCTTCTTAACAGTTACTGTCACTGTCAGAGTCATTTCAAAATTCTTCTCTGTACCTACCTTTCGTGTTCCTGATGACATTAAACAGGGCTTCAAAAATGATAAACTAATTAATATTTTTGTTAATGTCAACGTCTGCTGTTATTATTATTATCCAGCATCCATCCCCCTCACATCCGAATAAAAAAACAGCCGTGCTAATAAAAGGGCAGTCATGTCACAGTGAACCTCAACTGCTCTTACATCAGAACTGCAATCCTCAGAAGAGACAGATTGAAATCTAGGAACCTATTATGGAAGCTTGGTGACAAACTCATCAAATCAAACTTGCACGCTCATCAGATCTGGTACGAAGAACGGACCTCTTCAAATCCTGACGACCCGGGTTTAATCGGCAATCCATGCAGAACTCCACTTGTTTTCAATTTATCAAGAAAGGAATGAGCATCTTTAAGTAGAATTAGGATAAAAAATGGTTCAAATGGCTCTGAGCACTATGAGACTTAAGGGGAGTAGGACGTCAAACGGGCCGACTTGGAGCTGGAGCTGGAGAGGCATCACACGACATTTTAATTTCCACTGTCTATAATTTTACAAATAAGTTCATAAAACTTTGTCAACACGACCAGGAAGGATTCAGGAGTCAAACTCATAGCAATGTGAGTTCAAAAGTACAACAAAATAATTTTTTTTACGTGTGAAATTTCATCATTTTTCCGCTTACTATTGGCTGCATTTGTTGCTATAGGTACACTTTTCTTCACAAGTAAGAGAGATTCTTCGATGAATTTTGCACAGTATACAAACCATACTTACAGGTGTATGAAACTCTAGAATTTATTTAATTAATGAAAAAATGAATGAGCTGTTACATTTTAAACTTCATGTTTAGAAAAAACTCAAATTTTATGGTTAATTATCTCAATTTTTAGCACAGTTTTTAATATATTTGGAAAATTGTAGAGTTTCATACACCTGTAGGTATGGTTTGTATGCTATGCAAAATTCATCGAAGAATCTCCCTTACTTATGAAGAAAAGTGTACCTATCGCAACGAATGCAGCCAATAGTAAGTGAAAAAATGATCACATTTCACATGTAAAAAAATATATATTTTGTTATATTTTTGAACGTCCACTGCTATGAGCGTGAATCCTGAACCCTTCCTGGTCATGCTGACAAAGTTTTATGAATTTATTTGTAAAATTATAGACGGTGGAAATTAAAATGTCCTGTGGTGCCTCTCCTGTTCCACTGTTCCAAGTCGGCCAGTTTGACGTCCTACACCCCTCCCCCCCCCCCCCCCCCCCTAACTTCTGAGGTCATCAGTCCCCTAGAACACACATATCCATGCCCGAGGCAGGATTCGAACCTGCGACCGTAGCAGACGCACGGTTCCAGTTTGTAGCGCCTAGAACCGCTCGGCCACCTCGGCCGGCAGAATTAGGACAAATAATAGAAGATGCAGAACCTGACTTCACACATGTGAAAAAGCAGAAAATCCCATCTACGACTGTGACAATGTGACAGACCATCCAGCACGGATCTATAGAGTGTCCAAGAGCAAAATTTGAAGGAAGTATCCAAGATATATGCAGTGCCACCGATGATCTTGCGAAATAGCTGAAAACACTGCATTTTTCATTTTAACTTACCAAGATGCTACCTACAGTGTGATTTGTAAATACTGTATATAAGATTCTGTAAGATAATCATATTTCCAATGTGCCCTCATCGTGTCTTACGAAATATATAAGTAGTCGCACTACTCTGAATTGCTACGGCCATGCTTCGCGTGCTCAAGCACCTCCATTAAATGCCCAGCGGCGCAGCAACAATTCAGTGGTTAGTGATTTACCACCTGTGCGCCACAAGCCCTGAGCCCTAAGCAGGTCTGCAGCTTGATTTAGTGATTCGTACCTAAATATAAACTGCAGCTGAGATCTGATTGCGGCGCTTCTGCCGCTGGATTAGCACGCACGCAGGTCTCCGTGGAAATTGGCCGAATCCAATTTGGGTCACGCAGCCACACTAACAGCAAGGACGAATTAAGCGGCCTTTCCGGTACCACTGCCATGCCTGCGACATCCGCGCGAGCAGAAGTCCCTGGCGATATTTCAGTCCGGATAAAGTATGGCTGCGGCTGTCAAGCTTCCGGATAGCGGCCAGGATTTCTTGATTTGCAAGTGGAACGCCTGTAATTCGGTCCAAATTCAATTTGAAATAAATCATGTCGGAACAGCGCGCGGATGTGGTCTGATCAGACTATATTAAGATGAATAATGGTACGCACGCCACAAAACAGCTTTTTGGTTGTGGTTTCCCTGTCCGGTTTTGTTTTAATTTTACCTGTATCGCCCATCTTCGGCTGTATTGCCATATAGCTTTCATACTGATGTCGGAGATAGGTTGTCGTCCATCACTGTTATGTGACAGTGGAAATGGCTTGGATAAATATTGCCACCTCGGGAGAAGTCTTCGAGGTTGTAGTAGACTATAAACTCCTATGTTTTACATGTTTGTCGTTCCACGTATTTCTTTTATTCTATAAGATGTGATATGGCGGGTTTTGGGAGGGTGTCGGGAAGAGATAGGGAAAATTTTCTATAACCTTTTAACATACTCCGTATGATTATAACTAAATAAAGCGCGCAGAAAGGGAGAGGAAACGAAATGAATCTGCGCAGATTGAGAAGACATGTGATGTTATTTCAATGATTACAATATCGAGTCGAATTTACAAGGAACTGAGCACTATGAGGCCACTTATCAATAGGTCGTTGCACTCATTCTGGCCTGCATGAATGTCCTGATTAGATTGTGAAAGGTGACATAAAGCATTTGTATCCTCTCTTGAAGCAAGCTTGCCCACAACTGTTGCAACTGCTCGTTGATATCTACATCTACATCTACACTCCGCAAGCCACCTGACGGTGTGTGGCGGAGGGTACCTTGAGCACCTCTGTAGGTTCTCCCTTCTGTTCCAGTCTCGTATTGTTCGTGGAAAGAAAGATTGTCGGTATGCCTCTGTGTGGGCTCTAATCTCTCTGATTTCATCCTCATGGTCTCTTCGCGAGATATACGTAGGAGGGAGCAATATACTGCTTGACTCCTCGGTGAAGGTATGTTCTCGAAACTTCAACAAAAGCCCGTGCCGAGCTACTGAGCGTCTCTCTTGCAGAGTCTTCCACTGGAGTCTATCTGTTATCTCCGTAACGCTTTCACGATTACTAAATGATCCTGTAACGAAGCGCGCTGCTCTCCGTTGGATCAGTATTCAAGCAGTGGGCGAACAAGTGTACTGTAACCTACTTCCTTTGTTTTCGGACTGCATTTCCTTAGGATTCTTCCAATGAATCTCAGTCTGGCATCTGCTTTGCCGACGATTAATTTTATATGGTCATTCCATTTTAGATCACTCTTAATGCATCTCCCAGATAATTTATGGAATTAACTGTTTCCAGTTGTTGACCTGCTATATTGTAGCTAAATAAATGATAAAGGGCGTTTCTATGTATTCGCAGCACATTAAACTTGTCAACATTGAGCTTCAATTGCCATTCCCTGCACCATGCGTCAATACGTTGCAGATCCTCCTGTATTTCAGTACAATTTTCCATTGTTACAACCTCTCGATATACTACAGCATCATCCGCAAAAAGTCGCAGTGAACTTCCGATGTTATCCACAAGGTCATTTATATATATTGTGAATAGCAACGGTCCTACGACAATCCCCTGCTGCACACCTGAAATCACTCTTACTTCGTAAGATTTCTCTCCATTGAGAATGACATGCTGCGTTCTGTTATCTAGGAACTCTTCAATCCAATCACACAATTGGTCTGATAGTCCATATGCTCTTACTTTGTTCATTAAACGACTGTGGGGAATTGTATCGAACGCCTTGCGGAAGTCAAGAAACACGGCATCTACCTGGGAACCCGTGTCTATGGTTCTCTGAGTCTCGTGGACGAATAGCGAGTGCTAGGTTCGACACGATCGTCTTTTCCGAAACCCTTGCTGATTCCTACAGAGTAGACTTCCAGTCTCCTGAAAAGTCATTATACTCGAACATAATACGTGTTCCAAAATTCTGCAACTGATCGACGTTAGAGATATAGGTCTATAGCTCTGCACATCTGTTTAACGTCCCTCCTTTAAAACGGGGATGACCTGTGCCCTTTTCCAATCTTTTGTAACGCTACGCTCTTCTACAGACCTACGGTACACCGCTGCAAGAGGGGGGGGGGGGGGGGGGGCACTGGGGCGGAATTTACGCCCGAGCTGGTCATACACATGTAACATAACGCAGACGATTTATAAAGACATGTAAAATGCGTGCACGGGCATTGTCCTATTGAAAAGTGGCATCACGATACTGGCTCATGAGAGGTAACACATGAAAACACAGGTGTCCGTGGCGAACCGTGATTAGATTTGTCACACAACACAATGCGACGCCACTCGTCATCAGTTCAGGCTACCCGGTCACGATACGACTCCAAACACGGCCGTTTGTGTAGTGGTGTTAAGGGCAGCCTACCCATAGGAAGGTAATAGCCTAGACCGGATGTTGTTAGTCTCCAACCAATAGTGATGGATGACGCAAAATGTTGCAGGGAGTCCATTAAGTGTTCTCGGACGGCAGCCGCAGATGTGGAGGGATTGCGAAGTGCTTGGTGCACAGTGCGGCCTATCGTCCCCGTTTGTGGTCAGACGTGGTCGACCGAAACCTGACGATGAGTATGCCTTCTCTTACGTTCCCATGCAGTCCAACATCGAAATAATTTCGCATCCGAATGCCCCACAAATTTGGATATTGTGTGATTCGATCAGTTGACCAAATGGAGACCCACAATTAGGTCCATTTAGAACTTTGTCAGGTACTGGTAATGTTGTCTCACAAGTATGCGGTATCTCCGTATCCTTTGCAGGAATATCTCAACATCTGATGCTATCCATGCCATTTACGGGTCCTACCAGGCTTGGTAACAACATTAAACTTGAACGACACTAATGTGCCCTGGTGGCCATTCCACAAGTCACAGAGAATTTCAACCCTACCATGTACATACTCGCCGATGTGGTGTGCGTGTACGAATGTACAGTGACATCCGGCCATATCTTCTGGGTGCTTCGCTTCTTTTATCAGGCAGTGTATTTGGTAGACTGTCAATTTATGTTGTTAACAGATTTGTTTTTAGAGCAATAATTCTTTTAGTAGTCAATAATAAAGAAGCATTACCAGTTGAAATACATGTAAGATTCTACATAGAACATGCGAAAGAATTTTGACTGCTTCTAAAATCAGTGTGCCGTGGGTCTGTGGATCAGTGGACGGCTGTGGCGTTCCAAATGATGAGAAAGATACATGGGTTAGTTGGTTGATTTGGGGGAGGGGGGGGGGGGGGAGACCAAACAGCTAGGTCATCAGTCCCATCGGGTTAGGAAAGGATGGGGAAGGAAGTCGGTCGTGCCTTTTCAAAGGAACCATCCCAGCATTTGCCCGAAGAGATTTAAGGAAATCAAGAAAAACCCAAATCAAGGTGGCCGGACGCGGGTTTGAACTGTCGTCCTCCCGAGTCCAGTGTGCTAATCACTGCGCCCCCTCGCTCGATAAATGCTCAGGTTTTTCCTGTTTCCAGAAGGGTCATGGAATAGAAGCAAACAACTACATCACTGATACTAATCTGATTTAGAGGTTTAGAAGACGTTCATGTTCTTGTGTTACTGTCTTTCTGGTGAGCGAAAAATCTCCTCTGTAGGAATCAACACGAATTTCGCAAACAACTATCGTCTGAAACCCAGATCGTTCTGTTCGTCCACAAGGCTCAGAAAGCAATAGATACTGTCGATGCAGGCTGATTGCGTGCTGTCTCATTTCCGGAATTTCCACACTGTTACCTAATAAAGAAAATAGACCTGTACAGAATATCAAACCAAATTTTTGTTGGATTTAAGAGTTCCTAACAAACAGAACACAGCATGCCATTCATAAAGGAAGGAAATCTTCAGACGTAATAGCAGCGTCGTTTGTATCCCAAGGGAGTGCTATAGGACCATTTACCGTTCACAATGAATACAAATCACATAGTGGATAGCGTCAGAAATTACATGACACTATCCACGGAGAAAAACAGCATAGTGAAGGAGGAATTACATTGTGACCCAGGAGGCGTCATTCATCATGCTGAAGAGGCTATTGTGGCAGCCACAGAACGAAAAGTATTTAAATAACTGAATTTTGTGGCGTACGCTCGAACGATCCCGAAGTTCACAGTGCGAAGCATTGCCACAACAACGAATCATGGCCGCCTGGTTCTAAGTGAAGTGGGAAGGCTAGAAAAAGAGACTTCGAAGTTTCTGTGACAATATAGGCTGCGATTTCCTAGACTAACACCACATGGCTGAGAACTATCTCACTGAAACGGGTCAGGTGTGCATTGCACGTCAGTGCTGTGTATAAGGTGCACATGAGTGTTTTATAGCTTAGGTCGCTCTGCAATCCATGTAAACGATAACTGTAGAAGAGCCCAAAGTATCAGTGTAAGGTCCAAATAAATATCCCCCACAGATGAGGCTATTAAAATTGTAATGATCGACTGCTGAATCACTCGCAACTTAATTCCGAATTTGAAGAACGCCTTGAAAGCAGTGGGTATCATACAATAGTAGATACAGAAAGTTGTCTAAAACTTGGAATTGATAGAAGTGAGATTTTTGGGGGTGAGTATGAGTGTATATAAAGATAGGCTAATGGGAATGGAAAGTTGTGTATTCGTAAGAGTAGTCTCAAAACCACCGAAACAGAAAATGAAGTTGTGTGCAACTCTCAGTATTGAAGGTTGGCATAAACCTACAACCGGCTCCTACTAACGACCATTATACGCCACCTCAGAGGTGGTCAAAGACATTACAGACAACGTTATCTCACTAATACAAATCTTTAATTACATTGTCGTTATTTACGACACTGTAATCACCCAACAGTCGTGTTGGGAGAATTATGCAGTAGTTTTGGAAGTGGTGACAGGACAAGACGACTTGCGAAACAATAGTTAAAGCTTTACCTGAAAACTACACAGAACAGAGTCCATTCATTATTGAAATATATTAGATCTAATGGCAACAAATAGACCTGAACTCTTTGAGGATATTCACATACAAACTACCGTCAGTGACTATGAGGGAGTTGTAGCAGTAATGTTTACCAAAGTTAAAAGGGCACATAAAACACATAGATTTATACATTCAGAAAACTAGATGAAGAGTGCTTTATACTAACGTGGAATTTGAAGCATGTACGAGGTGCTATCCAACATTTTTGGAACTGGTGCTGCCATCTGTTGAAAACCTTACCTTTGGACTATTGGTCACCATCACCCTCGAAATAGTTACCATCCGCACGTACACACCGGTCCCAGAGCCTCTGCCACTGGTTAAAACTTTTCTGGAAGTCCTGTTCTTTAATTGTGTTTATCACCGCCAGCGATGCTTCTTGAATCCTCTCTAGAGTGTCGAACCGACCACATTGAAACTTGAGTTTCAGTTTAGGGAATAGCCCGAAATCGCAAGGTGCCAAATCTGGCGATTACGGTGGGCGGGGTATAACCGCCATGTTGTTTTTTGCCAAAAAGGTCCTGGTGAGCAAGGACGTGTGACAGGGCGCGTTGTCGTGATGCAGCAGCCAGTTCCCTTGACGCCAAAGTTAGGGGCGTCATCGCCGCACTTTTTCACGGATCCGTCACAAAAGTCCTAGTAGTACGCGGAATTCACTGTTTGGGTGGGTGGGACGAATTCTTTGTGCACAATTCCCTTAGTATCAAAGAAAACAATGATCATGCTCTTCACTTTGCTCTTCACCTGTATCGCTTTTATGGGTCTTGGAGAGCCCAGGCTCTTCCACTGCAACGATTGAAGCTTTGTCTATGGGTCATAAACGTAAATCTAGCTCTCGTCGCCGTGATAACCCGTGACGAGAAGGTTGGATCATCAGATGCGGTCTGACGAAGGTCCTTGCACACTTCAACACGCTGTGCCTTCTGATCGGCAGTCAAGATCCTTGGCACAAATTTTGCGCCGACACGACGCATGCCCAGTTCATCAGTCAACATTCATTGACATGTCCCATAACCAATACCCACTTCACCCACAAGGTCTTGAATGGTTCGACGTCGATCCACACGAACCAATTGTTGAAGTTTGGCAACAATGTCTGGCGTTGTGCAGCTAACGGGCCATCCAGTGTGATCATCACCTTCGACGTCTGTAAGGCCGGCCCTGAACCGAGCATGCTACTCAAACACATGCGTACGGCTCATGCTCTGTCCCCCAAACACTTGTTGAATCATTGCAAGGGTCTCCATAGCACTTTTCCGGTGATTCGCACAGAATTTGATACACACGCCCTGTTCTGTTCGCGGATCCATCGTAAAATCGCTACACACCAAACACAGAATATTATGGAAATCCCTGTGGACGCGTAACACGTTTTCCCAGCTGAATACCGCTCCGCACACTGACTCATCAGATATGCAGCTCTCGCCGCCTAGCGGTGCAAGGATCTACTGCTCCTACTTTCCAGATGGCAGCACCAGTCCCGAAAATTTTGGATTCCGCCTCGTATCTGTGAGTAGTAACATGCACAGGGACTGTGACTCAAATTTAGAAGAATAGTTGATCGAGCTATGAGAGATGAGTACCAAGTAGAACGTGATGGAAGGGACCATCCACAGTACAGAATTTCCGGAAATAAACATCTAAAAACAGCAACTACTGCACTATAGGAGTAAAACAATACACGTTTATTAACATTCTGCATTCTTATTCTTCATGTCCACATATTTATTTCCCAACTTGGTCGTCCTGGCGACGAACACATTTCTCCTGAGAGATCAATTTGTTGATACGGTCACTGTGGAATGTTCGACTTTGCTGACGGACCAACAATCTCATCTCTGCTTACACCGCTTCTTCACTATCAAAGTGAAACCCTCGAAGGTGTTATTTAAGTTTGGAAACAGATGAAAATCGGATGAGGCTAAGTCAGGACTGTGTGGAAGTACATCGATGACAATGAGCCCAAGGCGTCGGATTGTTGCAGAAGTCGCAGCGCTCGTATATGGTATGGCACTGTCATTTTGAAGGAGAGGGTACTCCACATGTGGACGAACTCTTCGAATTCGTGCATTCAGTTTTCTGATGGTCTCACGCTATCCTACAGACTTTATGGTAGTGCCTTTAGGCAAGCATTCGAAATACACCACACCCTGGACATCCCAGAACACTGTGAGCATGACTGCCTGCTGATGGCATGGTCGTGAACCGTTTTGAGTCAGCGATTCTTTGATGCTTTCTTGTTTTCGAGCACGAACAAGCCAACGTCGCATGCTACTGATGTCGATACCGTCACCACCGTGTACAGCTATTTTTCTTCTATGGATTTCTACTGGAGGCACGTTTTTTGTGGTTAGAGACTCTATTACAGGACTCTGATTCTTAAGCACCGTCATAGTGACGTAACACGCCGCCATGTTACACGATACAATTTGTAGCTCGCTGGCGGCAGAGGGCTGCAACTTGGATCAGTGAAGCGGGAAAGTCAACTGAGTAATATGCATGGCTTGTAATACCTCAACCGGCACTGAGATCAGAATAAAAAATTCTGAGGCATTACATTTCTGCGCGTCCTCGTAGATAGAGATACGCTGTAAGAAATGCGTTTGGCTGTCTAGAGGACAATTCGTGGAGAATTCGACGATTACCATATCAAAGCTTTATCCAAAAGGCTTTCATGAAGAAGAGATGAATCGTGGTCATATTTAAAGGCTGTCAGGATAACCCAGGAGTAATACATCAATTTAATTCTCGCACCATTGCAAAAATGAGGATGTGGATATGTCACCGGCGATGAAAAATGGATGAAGTCACCAAAATTTAACAAATTGTCAGATTCAGCAACAATAATCTACGACTGAGTTAACCCTCTTTTCATCAAAATATAGCGTAGATTCCTCGACCTAGATAGCACGTCCAGTAATCGGAAGAGAGCACAGGTAACACCCGTCTGCAAAAAGGGTAGCAGATGTGATCCACGTAACCACCTCCACTGTCAATGACATCCATCTGCTGTAGAATCTTAGAATATACTGCGCTTAAACACAATGAGGTATCTCGAACAGAATGCTCTCCTCTGTGTGACATGCGTTTCTCTCGCATGTTGCCCTGAAAACTGTAGACCATTGACTTCGGAAATCATTTGCTAAATACCACAGCAACGCTTGTTAACGAAGGAATGATCATATGGGACACCAAAAGAAATTTGTGACTGGATTAAGGATTTATTTGCAGGGAGGACGCAGTAAGTTACTTTGGATGGAGAGTCATCAAAAGATATAGATATAACTTCAGATGTCGCAGGGAAGTATGTTGCGACACTGACTCTTGTTGCACATATGAGAACTTGCAGTCAATATTAACAGTAACACCTGGCTTTTCGCAGATGAAACAGATATTTATGATGAAGTACTTTCTGAAAAATCATATAGAAATGACAATTCATGTCTTGAAAAATACTAAAAACTGCTGCAAATATTGGAAACTGCGTTAAACGTTGAGAAATGTAAAATTTTGCATTTGAAAACACTCGAAAACGTCGTATTCTAGGACTGCAGTATCATATGATTCTTCATATGAGTATAATATCAACGAGTTACAATTGAAATCAGTCAATTCATACAGATACCTAGGTGTAACGAATTTTTTTACGATATGAAAGGGAACGATCACATAGGCTCAATGGCATGTAAAGCAAGCTGTAGTCTTTCGTTCATTGGTAGGATATCAGGAAAATGTGATCAGTTAACAAAGGAGATTACCTTTAAAACACTTGTGTGATCCATCCTACACTCCTGGAAATGGAAAAAAGAACACATTGACACCGGTGTGTCAGACCCACCATACTTGCTCCGGACACTGCGAGAGGGCTGTACAAGCAATGATCACACGCACGGCACAGCGGACACACCAGGAACCGCGGTGTTGGCCGTCGAATGGCGCTAGCTGCGCAGCATTTGTGCACCGCCGCCGTCAGTGTCAGCCAGTTTGCCGTGGCATACGGAGCTCCATCGCAGTCTTTAACACTGGTAGCATGCCGCGACAGCGTGGACGTGAACCGTATGTGCAGTTGACGGACTTTGAGCGAGGGCGTATAGTGGGCATGCGCGAGGCCGGGTGGACGTACCGCCGAATTGCTCAACACGTGGGGCGTGAGGTCTCCACAGTACATCGATGTTGTCGCCAGTGGTCGGCGGAAGGTGCACGTGCCCGTCGACCTGGGACCGGACCGCAGCGACGCACGGATGCACGCCAAGACCGTAGGATCCTACGCAGTGCCGTAGGGGACCGCACCGCCACTTCCCAGCAAATTAGGGACACTGTTGCTCCTGGGGTATCGGCGAGGACCATTCGCAACCGTCTCCATGAAGCTGGGCTACGGTTCCGCACACCGTTAGGCCGTCTTCCGCTCACGCCCCAACATCGTGCAGCCCGCCTCCAGTGGTGTCGCGACAGGCGTGAATGGAGGGACGAATGGAGACGTGTCGTCTTCAGCGATGAGAGTCGCTTCTGCCTTGGTGCCAATGATGGTCGTATGCGTGTTTGGCGCCGTGCAGGTGAGCGCCACAATCAGGACTGCATACGACCGAGGCACACAGGGCCAACACCCGGCATCATGGTGTGGGGAGCGATCTCCTACACTGGCCGTACACCACTGGTGATCGTCGAGGGGACACTGAATAGTGCACAGTACATCCAAACCGTCATCGAACCCATCGTTCTACCATTCCTAGACCGGCAAGGGAACTTGCTGTTCCAACAGGACAATGCACGTCCGCATGTATCCCGTGCCACCCAACGTGCTCTAGAAGGTGTAAGTCAACTACCCTGGCCAGCAAGATCTCCGGATCTGTCCCCCATTGAGCATGATTGGGACTGGATGAAGCGTCGTCTCACGCGGTCTGCACGTCCAGCACGAACGCTGGTCCAACCGAGGCGCCAGGTGGAAATGGCATGGCAAGCCGTTCCACAGGACTACATCCAGCATCTCTACGATCGTCTCCATGGGAGAATAGCAGCCTGCATTGCTGCGAAAGGTGGATATACACTGTACTAGTGCCGACATTGTGCATGCTCTGTTGCCCGTGTCTATGTGCCTGTGGTTCTGTCAGTGTGATCATGTGATGTATCTGACCCCAGGAATGTGTCAATAAAGTTTCCCCTTCCTGGGACAATGAATTCACGGTGTTCTTATTTCAATTTCCAGGAGTGTAGAATGTTCTTTAAGTATTTGGGACCCATACCAAGTAGCACTAACGTACCCTAACATATACAAAGAAGGACAGCAGCAATGGTTACAGATCTGCTTGAGCCGCGGGAGAGCGCGAGGAAGGTGCTGAGAAAACTAAATTGGCAAAAGCTTGAAGATAGAGCCAACTATTCCGCGAATATCTACTTACAAATTTCGAGAACCATTATTGTGTAGGGAATTTCGGAATGTACTACATTCTCCTACGTATTGCGAAGACAAGATCAGAATAATTTAAGCGCACACAGAGGCATTTAAGCAGGAATTCTTACCGCACTCCATATGAGTGTGGAACGGAAAGAAACTCTAATGCACGATACGGTGGGAAGTAACGCCTTCTATGAACTTCTAGTGGTTTGTCGAATATAGGTGTAGATGAACCAAAGAACATGGGAAGAGCTTCATGGAGAGCATAAACTTATCTATGAGTGATTTAAGCTGGTGTATTTGCTTTAGCCAATAGTCCCAATTTTTGTTTTGCTTGGAAAGCGAGCTTGAAGACTGCGTGCCAAGGGTAAGGGGCAACCTACACATTTCAAAGTTACACTGTGTGCCATACGTATGCTGTCATAGAGAGAAATATTTTGTAAATTTCTCTTTCATTGTCGTTATAACTATGTGCTGGAATTTTTGATGCTAGGATGGGCTGATGACGGTACTGTGTACCGAAACCGGTAGCCAGTAGACAAAATTGCAAATTTTGCCCATAGACAAAAACATATTTTATTACTAAAGTGTATTGGTCGTTGTTCCAACCAAAAGTACGTCGAAAATCTCTAAATGTGGCATATGTGTTGGTGGAGACGTTAAAAACTTCAGAATGACTTTTATTCTTGGTGGAAATAAAGGATCGTGACTATGTGCTGTTTACCAGAAGAGAGTCTTGAATGAGTGGATTTTTCGACGCACACACACACACACACACACACACACACACACAAAAACACACACACACACACACACACACACACACACACACACACACACACACACACACACACACAGAGAGAGAGAGAGAGAGAGAGAGAGAGAAACTGAAGATGACAATGAGAAAGAGAGTAAGAGGGATAGATAGTGGGGACACATTGCAGCTTAGATACTGTACTCCCATCCGTATTATAGAATGTCACTGCGTAGACGTAGGCCCTTTTCCGATACACATGTCTATGAATACCGATAGTGTTATTGAAAATAATTTTTCTATCCAGTGAGTCGGTATTGTGTCTGTATGTGGCATTACTTTCCTCTGCTGGAGATATCTACTAGATTTAGGGGTATTTTTGCTGCATGATTCTTTTGCAGTTGGATGATCGTCGGAGTGGAAGAATGAAAGGGATCTGGAGTACAAAGTTTCGTCTACGTGGAGTCATTAGTGATAAAGTAATAGCTCGTCTAGATAATCCCGATGCAATAAATCGAACGTAGACTTCTTCTAAGAAACACAATCAGCTTCAGCTGGAATGGTTTACGGAAATCGCAGAATATCAACATTGGCATGGTGTCAAGGCATTTGAACTTTGCTCCTTTCGTATACTAGTCCATTGTCTTAACCACTATGCCAGCTAACTATATCTGGTTGCATGTTTTGGTAAGCGATAATACCACAGTATTTAGGCTGCTGATAGAGATAATGCCGGAAGGCGAATAAAAGTTTTTTTGGTGGACAAATGTGTTACGAACTTTCTAGATATGTCTGTCACTCAACAAAGTGTAGTGCTGTTTGTTGGGTCGTGGTCACTGTATCTCCCTCCAGGTTCAATAATCCGGCACTGCTGGAGATCTTTCCTTGATGGCAGGACTGTATCGGGGTGCTCTCAGCTTCGTGATGCCAGCTGAGGAACTAGATGTTTGTCAGAATCAGCGACTTCAAAGTCCCTCTGTGCAGTTGCAGAGGGAGACCAGGGCTTGAATACAGTAAGCTGTTTCATACGGACGTAGGTTGTAGTACTTATGCGAAGATGAAGAGTCTTACGCAGGGTAGACTAGTGTGGAGAGCTGTGGCAGACCACTCTACAGTCTGAGGACAACAACCAACAACAACAACAACAGCAACAACAACACCTCTCCTCTGACAATAAATCATTATTCTGTTGTTGTATCATTTCAAGTAACGTCCAGTAAATAGTAATAAATGTCCCTGGACCAAACAGTGTACCAATGATCTGTGATGAGGACAAGTCATGCTAGTTTGATGGGAGGGGGTAGGGTTGGAGGAAAAAAATCACAAATTCTTACAAAATAAAACTTACAACCATTGAAAAAAGGTGTTTATGCTACGACAGTGTAATGGATACCTACTAGTGGCAGTGCACTTAATTGAAAGTATATAGTTTTTATGAAATCTGTGTATCTTATTTTGTTGTCAGGCAGGTAACATGCGAATAATTTCTATATTCATATTTTTAATAGTTTGTCATTTGTTGATACAAGGTGTAAAACTTTGCTTCCGCCGTTTTTCCCCAACATTTGAGGCTTTAATGAAGCAAATTGGTTACACATGTATCATTCAAAGTATTTTCCATCGCTGGCCACTACTTTCTCCCATCCTTCGGGCAGTGTACGAATCCCGCGTCGAAAAAATTGTTCATCTTTTGAAGCGATCCACGAATCGATCTAATTTGTGACTTCTTCATGACATCGCAAGTGTTGGTCAGTCAGGCCATGCGCCATTGATCTAAACAGGTGATAATCAGAGGGAGCAGTGTCTGGAGAATACGGCGGGTGGGGTAGGACTTCCCATTTTAACGTTTCCAAGTACGGTTTGACCTCTTTTGCAACGTGCGGTCGAGCGTTGTCGTGCTGAAAAATCACTTTATCGTGCTTCTCGATGTGTTCCGGCCGTTTGTCTTTTAATGCTCTGCTCATACGCATTAATTGCATTACATAACGAGCACCTGTGATTGTTTCACTTGGTTTTAACACCTCATACTACAAGACGCCGAGTTGGTCCCACCAAATGCAGAGCATGATCTTGGAGCCGTGAATATTCGGTTTGGCCGTCGACGTGGAAGCATGGCTGGGATATCCCCATGATTTTTTGCGTTTAGGGTTATGGTAATGAACTAGAGAAATGCGATAGAAATGCGATTGCCTCTGAAGCAACTGTTCACAAACACTCAAACGCCGTTCAACGTCTCTTGGTTTCAGCTCACACGGGACCCAAGTTCCTTCTTTCTGAATCATGCCCGTAGCTTTAAGACGTTTTGAAATGACTTGCTGTGTCACTCCCACTAATCGTTCCAATTCTTCTTGAGTTTGACGCGAGTCTTCACCCAGCAATTTCTCCAATTCTGCATCTTTGAAAAATCCTCTCTTCAGCTACTATGCCCGTCTACGACGTTAAAATCACCGTTCTTGAAGCGTTGACACCACTCACGACACGTTCTTTCACTAATAGCGTCCTTACCATGTGCACTTGAGAGCATTCGATGAGACTCAGCAGCTGTTTTCTTCATATTGAAACAAAACAGTATCGGCTCCCGCAAATGACGAGAATTAGGCTCGTAAACTGACATTTTCAATCAAGAACAACTTTATGATGCAGACACAAATCGACTAATGTTTGAATGAGGTTATGTTGACCGAGGTCCAAGCTAACTGCCTGATGTGTGCGATCTGCTTCTTTCGACTGCTACTTGCCGTTGTCGCCACCTATCGGCAAACGGCGGAAGCAAAGTTGTACTCCTTGTAACATGAGAGAAAACGTCATCGCTCAACTCTACAGGAGCAATTTAGAGTTCACAGCCATCAGGAATTGTAGTTGCAGTGGCGAAAAACGAATTAGTTTTGAGATTCATCGAGAGATGGCTCTGTGTAGGACGTATTGACGTCTACATTGTTAAGCTTAAGGAAGTTGGAAGCCAGCTTGGGGAGTCCAAGATAGAAAATCATAGACAAAATGCAGAGAGCAAGCAAATGTGTAAGAGTTTAGGTCATCGGAGGTGAATAGTAACGGTAGAGCCTTGCGAATTGCAGATACGCTTATCAGTTGTTCCAGGGGAGAAATTTCACTTCAAAGAGTTAACTGGTTGCTCCATCCACCGCCTAGACGCTGTGGCAAGGCGTCAAAGCAGAAGATGGACTTAAAAGGGCACATCTTAGCAGAGGCAGCAAACTTGATACTTGTTCATGAGAACCACAACGTCAGTGAATTTACACAGGTCAGAGTGCTACAGCAACAGTCCCTACTCACGAAAGGCCTCTGGGAAAAGTGAGATAAAACGCGTTGTTGCCAGCCATAATAGGAATGGCAGTGACTTTTAGTTTTCAGCTGAACGCTGTTGCTACCAAACTTGGAGTCTGTCAATGTAAAGGGCAGAAACATTCCTACCTATCGAGTAGGTGAAAGGCAGGGATCTGAATATGGTTGGCCAGAGGCACCCTGGAGGTACAGAGCCAACCGACAGATTGGCCGAAGCCTGCAAACAGCTGGTGTATTAGTGAGCCGACTATAGGAAGGCAGAAATAGTGCACCGCCACAATCCTATAAAACCCATATTTTTATCTTCAGGAAGAGTTCTCAGGCAGGTCAATGCGGTGCCGACTCCCTGTCGCTGATCGCCATCCACGGAAAAGCTCGGAAAGGTCTGTTTTTCCCACGTGCAGTGCTGCTCTCAAAGTTCGTGCTTCACAGAGCTGCCAGTGATTGCTATTTCTGTTAGCTCTCACCCCACGGACTCAAACACTGACTGCTGTTGTGCGACCAATTGTATCCTTTGCATGTCTAATGTTTAGAATTAGCTTTCAGTGTATCAGTTTGTCTGATTGCAAATGTGCAGTATTAACCAGAGCCCTGAGTCCTTGCGTCTCCTGCTGCGAGCATTCTATCGAGTCTCATAATCCGCGCCTCTGGTAAGTGCCCTGTGACAGTGGCGCTGATCCAGGCAATCAACCTGCCTTCACTGGAAGTTTGTCTATCTGCACTTGCTCCTATCCGCTCGGAAACTGCAGACTGATCTGTAGCCCACAGTCTTCCCTCTAAACTGTGTTAGGATACGAGACACTTCCTACTAGTCAGTGTCTACTACACTCCTGGAAATTGAAATAAGAACACCGTGAATTCATTGTCCCAGAAAGGGGAAACTTTATTGACACATTCCTGGGGTCAGATACATCACATGATCACACTGACAGAACCACAGGCACATAGACACAGGCAACAGAGCATGCACAATGTCGGCACTAGTACAGTGTATATCCACCTTTCGCAGCAATGCAGGCTGCTATTCTCCCATGGAGACGATCGTAGAGATGCTGGATGTAGTCCTGTGGAACGGCTTGCCATGCCATTTCCACCTGGCGCCTCAGTTGGACCAACGTTCGTGCTGGACGTGCAGACCGCGTGAGACGACGCTTCATCCAGTCCCAAACATGCTCAATGGGTGACAGATCCGGAGATCTTGCTGGCCAGGGTAGTTGACTTACACCTTCTAGAGCACGTTGGGTGGCACGGGATACATGCGGACGTGCATTGTCCTGTTGGAACAGCAAGTTCCCTTGCCGGTCTAGGAATGGTAGACGATGGGTTCGATGACGGTTTGGATGTACCGTGCACTATTCAGTGTCCCCTCGACGATCACCAGTGGTGTACGGCCAGTGTAGGAGATCGCTCCCCACACCATGATGCCGGGTGTTGGCCCTGTGTGCCTCGGTCGTATGCAGTCCTGATTGTGGCGCTCACCTGCACGGCGCCAAACACGCATACGACCATCATTGGCACCAAGGCAGAAGCGACTCTCATCACTGAAGACGACACGTCTCCATTCGTCCCTCCATTCACGCCTGTCGCAACACCACTGGAGGCGGGCTGCACGATGTTGGGGTGTGAGCGGAAGACGGCCTAACGGTGTGCGGGACCGTAGCCCAGCTTCATGGAGACAGTTGCGAATGGTCCTCGCCGATACCCCAGGAGCAACAGTGTCCCTAATTTGCTGGGAAGTGGCGGTGCGGTCCCCTACGGCACTGCGTAGGATCCTACGGTCTTGGCGTGCACCCGTGCGTCGCTGTGGTCCGGTCCCAGGTCGACGGGCACGTGCACCTTCCGCCGACCACTGGCGACAACATCGATGTACTGTGGAGACCTCACGCCCCACGTGTTGAGCAACTCGGCGGTACGTCCACCCGGCCTCCCGCATGCCCACTATACGCCCTCGCTCAAAGTCCGTCAACTGCACATACGGTTCACGTCCACGCTGTCGCGGCATGCTACCAGTGTTAAAGACTGCGATGGAGCTCCGTATGCCACGGCAAACTGGCTGACACTGACGGCGGCGGTGCACAAATGCTGCGCAGCTAGCGCCATTCGACGGCCAACACCGCGGCTCCTGGTGTGTCCGCTGTGCCGTGCGTGTGATCATTGCTTGTACAGCCCTCTCGCAGTGTCCGGAGCAAGTATGGTGGGTCTGACACACCGGTGTCAATGTGTTCTTTTTTCCATTTCCAGGAGTGTATGTATTCTGGATTTTTTGAAACTGTCTGTGCACGTGGAGGGCACAATGCGATTTTGGTTAATAACTTTTCTTTATTTTTCTTTTTTCCAACGTGGGAACGTGACACATTCCCCAGCCCCTCGATGGTAAGCTCTTGACTGTCTCTGTGTTAATCTCTAATTCCTCTGGAATGCCGTTCGCAAAATTACTCTTACGAATGGGTGGTGGAGATAAGATGGCTCTTATTGCTGTAGTTGTTCACGTGTTAGTGTTATCTTGCACTGAAGAGATGAGTGTTTAGCTGCATAGTGGCCGATCTGCCCGCTGTTTGAATTCAAACAAGATGACGGCGACACCTGTTATCTTTGTATTTCAGTTCCTTACAGTTCACACTGGCGACAGCTATTTCACCCAATCCGAGACACTCGTGGTAGATTTATGTTTTTATTTTTTATTATTTTTTACATATATACTCGTGGTAGACTCTGATACATTGGTCATGCATTGCTTGGGAGATGGAGCACTCCATGTAGTAGACAGAGGATCCAGCCACGAGAAAATGCTATGTAATCTTCTGTATTGGCTTTCCTATATGCAACTATTGCTCATACAGACAGTATAAGGTCAGACGACATCGCAGCCATATGCAATGCTGAATTACAGACGTGACCCAGATAAAAAAAGCGCTGTGTCTCCATAACTACATCTACCGCTAATACAGCAGCAAATCAGTGGTTGTCGAAAGCAGTCTCCAAGCCATCATTCAATGGACGCTTTCAAACAATGATAAGTAAGACGTTGACGATAAAATTCTAGTATGGGACCTCAGTACCTACCCAGTACAAATTTTAATGTCTCTGCCAAAAAAATATTTCTATTTGCCGGAATGAGAGCCTCCCTGAAATTAAACTAATTTCAGCAATCTGTCCGTTGTCGTCAGGGTCCTACAGAGTTAATGGGTTGCAGCATATGCTGCCGGTATGACAACCCGTCATTGTGTTTTGGGTCGTATTTTTGATCGATCGTCACCCTCACTGGTGGATCATTGCTGAATTGAACCCGTGTCTTGTTCACGGTGTTGTGAGACTATGCGCTTTGTAACGTAAACGTGGTGTTTCCGAGCACCAATATTTTAGCCGTGCATATTCCGGCCGTTGAAGGAAGCCGGAAAAGCGGAGGAGGCTTTCCTCGAAAATACGAGTATAACAGCGCGAAACTGATTGGTGTTAGCCGTGGCTTTTCCGACCATTTTGTAACAATAACATCCCTTCACATTTTAATCCAGGCTTAGAGCTGACTAAGCACTTGGTGCATAGGCATGTTCAAATGCTCTTTTGTGCTTGTTTGTTTTTAGTCTAGTTAAAAAACGAAACATGAAATTGCTGCAAGTGAAACGACATGAAATTTGTATCCTTGCTTGAAATAAATATTTGGTTGCTTTTTTTCCGAATATGTCTCGATTTACGAGGGCGTGGTTACTTAGTAACCTACGAGTACAGCTTAATCGACGGTACTCTTCTCTGTCGCCACGTCAAAGAAAGCCGCAAAATTGGCGGAGGTTCTGGTCGGAAATGCCACGGTGCTGAACTGGTCCGTCGTAAGAGCAACGCTACCTGCAGCACCTAGAAACGGCCTGAAACGCCACAGAAAGTCTACATAGCTCTTGTTCCGAGGGTTGACGTTGTTAAAATGCAAACTATGTTTTAACTGATAATTATCTTCTGACGCCACCTGTTCGTTCACGCCTGATATTTTGACATGAAAGTGCTATGTCGCATGTCCAACGAAAGACGTGACATGACGGCCTCGCAACTTGAGCTCCAAGTTTCTCTTCATTGTTCTGGGTGGCAGCTTCTGTGAGTTAAGTAAATGTCTAGCGAAAAGTTACAGGCAACTATTTTCTGATATCCCAATGTTGACTTTGTACCAGAAGACACCTGGTACGACAAAATGCGATAGAAAACAAACAGTTCTGTGTGAGTTACTGCTCATGCAGTTTATCTGCTGCAGAAACTCTGTCCAATCTGCTATTGTCGTCTGACATCCATTTAAAATGTCATATGTCGTGCAGCCGAGTTGGAGAATACTTCATATTTTACGCGGTTTGTGGTATGCGCCGTAATAGAATTACATATTGGTTGCTCTTTTGCTTAAGTTAACGACTTTTGCGCAAAACTGGCAACGTTACAGGATGAGTTATTTTGACGTGGTGGCATAAACAACATTGCTTGCTCAGTGTCGTCAGACTATTTCATGTGAAACGACTTGAGCGTGATCAGGACGACGCATCCGTCCGCTCACAAATATATTGCATGAAAATCTCATTAAAATCGCCTGTCTAGCCCGGTATTGATTAAACTGAATACTATAACCCAGCATGTAGTAAAGACGTGTGACATCCATTTTGCGAAATCGATATTGAACTGCGACAATCACAGGGAAATTGCGCTCTGGAGGGTAAGTATATCACAGTCTCAATCGTTTTAAATAATAGACGTAGCAGACACCAATAATGATGGTAGGATGAGAACAAATAATATATACGTAATTCGTCTGTGTCATACGATTAGGTGTTTACTAAAGAAAAGAAATCATGTCTGTGGCGAATTGCACTTCGGATTTCATGTCAGTTCGGAAAAATGACCTCTGATGGCTACTGTCCGAAAGCTTTACTCTCCATATATACACTCCTGGAAATTGAAATAAGAACACCGTGAATTCATTGTCCCAGAAAGGGGAAACTTTATTGACACATTCCTGGGGTCAGATACATCACATGATCACACTGACAGAACCACAGGCACATAGACACAGGCAACAGAGCATGCACAATGTCGGCACTAGTACAGTGTATATCCACCTTTCGCAGCAATGCAGGCTGCTATTCTCCCATGGAGACGATCGTAGAGATGCTGGATGTAGTCCTGTGGAACGGCTTGCCATGCCATTTCCACCTGGCGCCTCAGTTGGACCAGCGTTCGTGCTGGACGTGCAGACCGCGTGAGACGACGCTTCATCCAGTCCCAAACATGCTCAATGGGTGACAGATCCGGAGATCTTGCTGGCCAGGGTAGTTGACTTACACCTTGTAGAGCACGTTGGGTAGCACGGGATACATGCGGACGTGCATTGTCCTGTTGGAACAGCAAGTTCCCTTGCCGGTCTAGGAATGGTAGAACGATGGGTTCGAAGACGGTTTGGATGTACCGTGCACTATTCAGTGTCCCGGCCTCCCGCATGCCCACTAATACGCCCTCGCTCAAAGTCCGTCAACTCCACATACGGTTCACGTCCACGCTGTCGCGGCATGCTACCAGTGTTAAAGACTGCGATGGAGCTCCGTATGCCACGGCAAACTGGCTGACACTGACGGCGGCGGTGCACAAATGCTGCGCAGCTAGCGCCATTCGACGGCCAACACCGCGGTTCCTGGTGTGTCCGCTGTGCCGTGCGTGCTTGTACAGCCCTCTCGCAGTGTCCGGAGCAAGTATGGTGGGTCTGACACACCGGTGTCAATGTGTTCTTTTTTCCATTTCCAGGAGTGTAGTTACGTGTTCAGATATAAGCACTACAGTACAGCCGAAATCAAACTGAAAGAAGCTGGACGATTTGAATAAACCAACGACAATAGCTGAAGCTTAAAGTATGGGTAATAAGAATCACCGACTGCTAGAAGGGTTCGATGAAAACGGAATCAATAAATATTTCTGCACAACCTAGAATTATATACAGTGACACAAAGAATACAAAATTTTATGTACATTTATTTCAAGGATACTTTATTCTTATTGTGGGCGTCGAGATCCTCTTCAAAAAGTCTTCATTCCAGTACTGTAATGCAAGAAGCCTTATTTTACATTTTAATTTCTAGTTGCACGTGGAATTGTATGTAGCAGATGGATAAGTAGATTTCCTGTTATGGAAATATGTGCAGAGTATACAGAATACAGTTAGACAATATAGTGATTGTCATTGAAAATTTTGGTAGCGACGTTATCTTGATTTAACTTGTGCTCAGACGAAAGAATTCGTTGTAGAGAAAAATTGGAAGATGATGGAAAGAAGGAAAATGTGAACTGGAACCATGAGACTTGGTGATGGAAGAAACGCATTATGGATCAGTTTTTGGTCAAATGTTTAAGTGGAGCGAAAACGAGACTCCCCACAAATCACATATGGATTTTTGTCCGAATTTTCGTACATAAGCGAAAAGAAAAGTGAGGAATCGACAAATGGCGTATCAAACAGACCGGTGTGAGATGAAGTTTCACAAAGAAAGATTTTCTTACTTGAAAGTAATACGACTAATCAAGAAAAGTTAGTTAATGATTTGAGGGACAATTACTATGCAACAAATTTTCGTAGCCAAACCATGAGTAGAAAGTGGACAAATGGGTTATAAAACTGACCAGTGTGATATATATATATATATATATATATATATATATATATATATATATATATATATATATTTCTTACTTTTAGACAAATTGTGTTTTTCCCTAGTATGATGCAGAAACTGTTTATTTTGTGTTATTTTCTCGGATGTTTGCTAAAAGTAACCACCATGTCAAATCCGTCAATTATTTTCATTTATCGCATTCAATGGGTAATGTAAACAGATTGTTAAGCACTTCGAATATCATATAGTTACATGTATCCTTGCTTAATCGGAAGGCTTGTTTCAACACCGCAGAGCTCTACTAGGCATAGTCGTACAGGAGGCGATGTCCGACTTTTAATTGAGCTAGCCAATCAGTTATAGTGGGATCTACAGTTAACGGAGACTCCGAAGTACGGTACAGATTGACATTTTTTAAACACTAGGCAGGGTCATAAGGTTCAATAAACATCATAGTTAACGACAGAAATGGAACAGTGTGTCTGGCATACGTAGGAAATAAGACAGCTGCATCTCAATTACAGTCAGCTTACCCAGTGAGCGGCATTCCCACCTCCCCCCTCCCCCCCATCCCCTCAAACCAGCTTATACCACAGTTGAAGAAATCACAATCTATGTTATCACAAAATCATCGAAGTCACTTTCAGTCCTTCCATTCAGCTTGAAATAAAACGTCTGCGATCTGTTATAGGAACAATTTTGTTCGGTAAGGGTTAAGTAGGCCATCAGAACCTAGGTAACTGGTATCGTCCGTTCCAGGATCGGCTATAATCTGCTACTGATTCAAATCTAAGCCATAAATTGCTGCAAATACTTATCCTCCGCATTTCTTGGAACAGTTCCCTAAGTGGTGCTGTTATTCGCCTTAAGTTTGAACTATCGGCTGCTCCTGCTTTGAGCAAGCAAGTGATGTTGAGGACTTTACAGAAAGAGATATGTGTCACAGTGACCTAGGTTCGCTGTCGCTTTCAGACAAAACGTGGCAGTTGCGGATGGATGTAGCGCCTCGGACTGTGTAGCAGGGAATCTAGTCCTCTCGCCGTGAAGTGGGCGTGGTATATGTAGGCTAATCTTTTCTGGAGAAGGTGCAGCGTCCGTAGAGTAGACAGTACTTGGGACATCTATGGTACGTTACACAGGGAAGTTCACCCAAGACAATCACTTTCAGTAGCTTCAAGATGCTCGACAATAGTCAAGGCAACTTTCAAATATGCACGAATTTTAGGCTACAAGTTCTGTTCTTGGAAACAACATTAGCGGTTAGGTTCCATTCTGTTTAATACCAGTCACAATCACGGATCAGCTAGAATATTATGACAACCTGCCTAATAGCTGGTATGTCCAACGTTGGCATGGAAACTGCAACAACGCGTCATACCATGGAAGTAGTTGGAGGGAGTTGGCACCACATTTGCACAAACACAAGTCGCATAATTCCGTGGAGGGGGGCAATGAGCTCGTTAAATCACATACCAGGTGTGATTGGGATCAGAACTGGCGAGTTGGGGGCCAGCACATAAACTGGAACTCGCCACTCTGTTCCTCGAACTACTCCATCACTCTCCTAGCCTTATGATACGGCGCATTTTCTTATTAAAAAATGTAACTGGCGTCGGGAAACATGATCGTCATGAAGCGGTCATACACGTGGTCTACAACCAGTGTACGATACTCCTTGACCTTCATTGTGCTTTGCACGAGCTGCACTGTCCCCGCGGATACCCACTTGAAAGTTCCCCAGAGCATAATGGAACCGCCGCCAGCTTGTCTCCGTCCCGCAGTACAGGTGTCAAGGAGCTGTCACACTGGAAGACGACGGATTCGCGCCCTCTCATCGTCATGATGGAGAAGGTAACGGGATCCATCAAACCGAGCAACGCTCTGCCACTGCGCCTAAGTTCAGTGCCAATTTCAGTCATAGTTGTCGACGTCCTGTTGTTAACATTGGCTCATGCGTGGATCGTCGGCAATGGAGGCCCATCGTTAGGAGTGTTCGGTGCACTGTTTGTTCAGACGAACTTGTTCTCTGCCCGGCATTAAATTCTGATTTTAGTTCCGCATGTAATAAAGAGAGACGTTTTAGTGTAACAAGCTACAGATACTAAGTGAACTTCAATTGTGTGAGTCATCCGGATTACGAACCCATTCGTCTATAATCTAACATTCTTCAGTTCGCGAGTGGATACAGAAAAACTGCAGGTTGAAATACACTCCTGGAAATGGAAAAAAGAACACATTGACACCGGTGTGTCAGACCCACCATACTTGCTCCGGACACTGCGAGAGGGCTGTACAAGCAATGATCACACGCACGGCACAGCGGACACACCAGGAACCGCGGTGTTGGCCGTCGAATGGCGCTAGCTGCGCAGCATTTGTGCACCGCCGCCGTCAGTGTCAGCCAGTTTGCCGTGGCATACGGAGCTCCATCGCAGTCTTTAACACTGGTAGCATGCCGCGACAGCGTGGACGTGAACCGTATGTGCAGTTGACGGACTTTGAGCGAGGGCGTATAGTGGGCATGCGGGAGGCCGGGTGGACGCACCGCCGAATTGCTCAACACGTGGGGCGTGAGGTCTCCACAGTACATCGATGTTGTCGCCAGTGGTCGGCGGAAGATGCACGTGCCCGTCGACCCGGGATCGGACAGCAGCGACGCACGGATGCACGCCAAGACCGTAGGATCCTACGCAGTGCCGTAGGGGACCGCACCGCCACTTCCCAGCAAATTAGGGACACTGTTGCTCCTGGGGTATCGGAGAGGACCATTCGCAACTGTCTCCATGAAGCTGGGCTACGGACCCGCACACCGTTAGGCCGTCTTCCGCTCACGCCCCCACATCGTGCAGCCCACCTCCAGTGGTGTCGCGACAGGCGTGAATGGAGGGACGAATGGAGACGTGTCGTCTTCAGCGATGAGAGTCGCTTCTGCCTTGGTGCCAATGATGGTCGTATGCGTGTTTGGCGCCGTGCAGGTGAGCGCCACAATCAGGACTGCATACGACCGAGGCATACAGGGCCAACACCCGGCATCATGGTGTGTGGAACGATCTCCTACACTGGCCGTACACCACTGGTGATCGTCGAGGGGACACTGAACAGTGCACAGTACAAGCAAACCGTCATCGAACCCATCGTTCTACCATTCCTAGACCGGCAAGGGAACTTGCTGTTCCAACAGGACAATGCACGTCCGCATGTATCCCGTGCCACCCAACGTGCTCTAGAAGGTGTAAGTCAACTACCCTGGCCAGCAAGATCTCCGGATCTGTCACCCATTGAGCATGTTTGGGACTGGATGAAGCGTCGTCTCACGCGGTCTGCACGTCCAGCACGAACGCTGGTCCAACTGAGGCGCCAGGTGGAAATGGCATGGCAAGCCGTTCCACAGGACTACATCCAGCATCTCTACGATCGTCTCCATGGGAGAATAGCAGCCTGCATTGCTGCGAAAGGTGGATATACACTGTACTAGTGCCGACATTGTGTATGCTCTGTTGCCTGTGTCTATGTGCCTGTGGTTCTGTCAGTGTGATCATGTGATGTATCTGACCCCAGGAATGTGTCAATAAAGTTTCCCCTTCCTGGGACAATGAATTCACGGTGTTCTTATTTCAATTTCCAGGAGTGTATAACGCTAATCAAATAAATACACAGCGCAACTAGGGGGAACAAAACATTTCTACCAAACTTTTGTAATACAGAATTAGAATTAGCCATTTTATTTGTATATGTGAAGATGGCAGCTGTTCTTTCGGACGTGTCCGAAAGAACAGATACCATCCTTATATATATATATATATATATATATATATATATATATATATATATATATATATATGGCTCACCGGCCATTGGACCATCTTCTTCTTCTGTGGGGATGCACAAACAGTGCCCGAACTCTTACGGGAATCGGCATCGGGAAAAAGCCGCGAGTAATGAGTGTAATGGGCTGGGGTACTATGAATATAGTGCGGGACAATAAACTGAGAATGTGGGGCTCACGGGAGGCGTGCCAAAGATAAGTCCCTGCAGTCGCACTACCCTCTGTGTCCTCGGTGGCTCAGCCGTATAGAGCATCTGCCATATGAGCAGGAGATTCCGGGTTCGAGTCCCGGTCGCTGCACACATTTTCAACTGTCCGCGTTGACTTATATCAACGCCTGTATGCATCTGGGGGTGTTCATTTCATTGTAATTCCATTATTTGAACTGAGCAACTGTAAGGTATTACACCACGTGACGTGAAGGAAAGATAATAACCAGGGTAAAACACGTTGTATTATAGTGAGAAATATTATGACTATAAAGTTAGCTTCTCTCAAAGTCTGTAGGGAGTCACGTATATGTGTCTTCTACAAGAGTTCCCCAACTATCTTCTACTATGGAACATGGGCTATACTCTTGGACAGTGAGTTGTTTCCCTAGTATGGGTGGTAAACAACCCCGGTACAAGAACCAACACCGAATCACAATCACTGATCACGTGGAACGCCTTATGCTCATGTGATTACTAAATATGGAACACTGTGAATCGTAGGTGGCACTGTTTTTCTCATTACAACGTTGTATGGAATTAATCACTGTGGCACTAGTTAAACAAAGTAGTCCAGTAGGTTTTCAGAAGAGAACTAGAGATTCACATTTAAAGGAAGGAGAGGAGAATGACACAGTCATTACAAAAAATAAGTGTAAATCAGTATAAGTGAAACTTCCTGGCAGATTAAAACTGTGTACCGGACCAAGACTCGAACTCGGGACCTTTGACTTTCGAGAGCAAGTGCTCTACCATCTGGCTGCCCAAGCACGACTCAAGCCCCGTCCTCACAGCCTTACTTCTGCCAATATCTCGTCTCCTACCTTCCAAACTCTACAGAAGCTCTCCTATCCATTCTTTCAGGAGTGCTAGTTCTGCCAGGTTCGCAGGAGAGCTTCTGTAAAGTTTGGAAGGTAGGAGACGAGATACTGGCAAAAGTAAAGCTGTGAGGACGGGGCGTGAGTCGTGCTTGGGTAGCTCAGATGGTAGAGTACTTGCCCGCGAAAGGCAAAGGTCCCGAGTTCGAATCTCGGTCCGGTACACAGTTTTAATCTGCCAGGTAGTTTCACACCAGCGAACTCTCCGCTGCAGAGTGAAAATCTCATTCTGGAGTATAAGTGAAGATTGCGGCGTCGACATGTGTTGATGCGCAGACGGTGTAGCGAAATGAGTCGGTGGTATTGCCAACAGTTAAAAGCTCTGTAGGCCCCAGGGCCGTCCTACGCAACATATTGCTGTACAAAGGCCGGAGGACACGAGAAAAAGAATAGATACTCGCCGTAGCACAACATGTGTTCTTTCTGGAGCTATGGAGGAACTTCAGTGTTAGAGGACCTACGATGCCGATGGCAAGACAAATCTCCTAGCACGTAAAATGAGGGTAAACTATCGCCGATCAGTGGAGAGTTTTAAGGGAATGTGGAAATTACGAGATCTGGATTATTTAGGCTAGCAGAGGTCTTCCAAATTCGAGAAAGACAACGCTAGTGCTGAAGACTGGAAGCACGACGGTATGTGTTTCTAAGCACAATGTAGCAACACAAGGGATGGACAAAAACATGGAGACATCAAAAACACAACAAATTACCATACCGAATGTGGTGCAGCAAACCCGTTGCATTCGAAATAGCTTCCAGTCGTTCCAAAATGGATAAATACAGGTTCTATATGATTTTCATGGGTATCTTATACCACCTTTCTGCAAAATAATTGCACGTTCAGGTAGTGATCAAGCACCCTTCTCTCCAAAGTATACCATAAAGGCTCAACACTATTGACATCTGTCTTTTTATTATGTTACATATTCATTTTGTCAACCACCGTGCCCAGTTTTATAATACGTTTTAAACTTTTTATCCTCACACCGCTGAACAGCGGTGGCTTTTATCCGCTGAAATCCCATGCCTCGTTCATATGGAGGAGAATGAAATGACAATAAAGGAAAAAAAAGTGCACCAAACCAGTAATGAGTACAAAGCAAGGCCCCATCAGAAAAATCAGGAAATTTTAAAGAGCCATCTGAAGATAGATTTTCAACAAATGTGAAACGGGTAATGGTCTGATTTAAATAAGTATTTTTAGTTCATACTTGTGGCTGGTTACTTTTTAAATTGTAAAGCTTGTAATTGTACAACAGCCACGATTCTCAAACTGTAAACTTTCGACAAGATAGCGTTGACCTATTTAGTCCTCTCTACAACTCCCAGAAGTCGTAGGAATAGTCAAACATTCCGCATATTGTTAACGGTAACGGTCCTATAGCATTCCATTCGATATTCCCTAGATTACCTTCACATCTGTCTGGGTTCGACAGTCACCTACTCAAACAACACTTCTTATGAAATCAGATAGAGACTAATTGCAGCCAATAGAGCCTATTTTGCTCTAACAAGACTCGTGTCATCTAGGCTCCTGACGTGCACCACCAAGTTACTCATCTACGGAACGCTTATTAGACCAATGCTCACATATGCTTCCGAAACTTGAGCCCTAACAGCAAAACACATCGAAATTCTGGATGCATTCGAAAGAAAGATTCTTCGAAGAATCATCAGCTCAATGTGTGAAAGAGGAACATGGAAAGATACAATCGTGAGCTGTACATCATTTGTAAAGACTCACCTATCAGAAGAAAAGTGAAACAAATCAGATTGAGGTGCGCTAGGCATGTAGCACGAATGAGTGATTCTGAAGTACCCAAAAAGGTATTACAAGGAAATACAGGAGGACAGAGAGGGCGTGATTGGCCGTGGGCCGATGGGAGGTTGGAGTAATTGAGGGTCTCTGGTTCAAAATGGTTCAAATGGCTCTGAGCACTATGGGACTTAACATCTGAGGTCATCAGTCCCCTAGAACTTAGAACTACTTAAACTTAACTAACCTAAGGACATCACAGACATCCATGTCCGAGGCAGGATTCGAACATGCGACCGTAACGGTCGCGCGGTTCCCTACTGAAGCGTCTAGAACCACTCGGCCACGACGGCCGACTATGGTCTCTGCGAAATGCTTTATAGTAACTGGAGTGCGTTAACAACGGACGGAGATACACGACGGAAAATTCTTGAAGAGGCTAAGGCTCGCAAAGAGCCGTAGAGCCACAAAAGAAGAACAAGGAGAAGCAGTAACAACACGTTGAGTTCTATCTGCTGGGAAGTTCTACATCAGTCACAAATCTTGTCCAATACTTCTTAAGTTCGCATTTTGTTCGCTGCAGAACTGCATATAATGTCTCCGAGAAGTCCAGAATAACGGTACCAATCTGGGTGCCTTTGTCTACGGCGCTCTGGATTTCATGAACGAACTCAGCGCGCTGTTCTTCGCAATATCTCTGTTTACAGTCCCATACAGATTTGAATAGAACAGATTATCATTCTCTGAAAATGTCATAATAAGTTTCATACTTCTACAAATATGGGCGTTAGCTTTATGGACAAAACTTTATGTGCGTTGTCGGGCGATCATTCTCGAAAAGGGGGTCACATTTGCTTTTCTCCATTTGTTTGGTACTCTTCGTTGATTCAGCAAAATAAAAGACCGTGACCTCAGTAGCTATTTAAACTGGTATCTTGATTAGTGAGTAGTGCTACTACTAGTAGTAATTATGCAATTGATTAGTGAGTAGTGCTACAACTACTATTAGCAATAATGGAATTAACTCAGAGAGTTGTTTCACTGAAAACAGTTACTAAATAAAATTATGGGATAATCTCAGTTACAGCAAGTAATAAGAAGTTATTGTCTGCTTTAGTTTCTAGGAAGCTGACGTATACGAGGTGTGCTCAAAAAGTAATAGCAATTTTTGTTTTTCTTAAGGAATCTTTATTTATTCATCTACATCAACTTTGCCCCGCTCCTTCAGCGATTGTGTTTTTATCCCATCATTGGTAGCAGAACGACGTCCATTCATGGTTCCCTTCAGCCTCGGAAGCAGAAAGAAGTCGCAGGTGGCCATGTACGACGAATGTGGTGAATAAGACAACACAACGGTTTTATTTTTGATCAAAAGATCACGAACAAACATTGAGTTGTGAGCGGGAGAATTATCGTGATGCGGTTTCCACGAGAGGTTCTGCCACAATTCTGGTCGTTTCCTTCGGACTGCATCATGCTAACGGCACATAACTTCCAGGTAGTATTCCCGATTGACCAGACGACCATAGGGCATGACCTCATGATGCACCATCTCAGCGACAAAAACAGTGAGAATAACCTACACATGTGATCGAACTTGTCGAAATTTTTCGGTCTTGGCTTTTCAGACGGTTTTCATAAGGACGATCGGGCCTTGGTTTCGACGTCATACCCTTATACCCATGTTCCGTCAGCTGTTATAACCTTCTTCAGAAATTCTGGACGTTGGTGCGATCGAGCGAGGTGGTGCAGTGGTTAGTGCACTGGACTCGCATTTGGGAGGACGACGGTTCAAATCCGTGTCCGGCCATCGTGATTTAGGTTTTCTGTAATTTCCCTAAATCGCTCCAGGCAAATGCCGGGATGGTTCCCTTGAAAGGGCACGGCTGACTTCCTTCCCTAGTCTCATCGGACTGATGGCCTCGCTGTTTCGTCCCCTCGCCCAAAAATCAACCTACCAACCACTGTTGCCAAATTTCCTTTCTTCATCGCCCCTTTTCTACGGAAAATGCGCATGGCACAAAATTTTGTTAAAGATATTTTGTATTTTTAGTATTCGGGGAATCACAATGAAACATTGAAGCGTGTAAATTTTTGTTCACCCTGTATAATTCAAACTGAGTGGAAGCTAGGTGTTTATTATTTTTTATTTATTGCTTTCGTGGTAATAAAAAAGTCCGACCATCCAGATCTAGATTTTCCGTGATTTCCCTAAATCGCTCCAGGAAAATACCGGGATGGCTCCTTTGAAGGGGCACGGCCGATTCCCTTCCCCACTTTTGACACAATCTTAGCTTGTGCTAAGTCTCTAACGACGTCGATATCGACGGAACGTTAAACCCAGTCTTCCTTCCTATCCTTCGATCGTTGTCGACTTCTTTCAGCAATTCCTGAGCTATGTCTACTCGACTTCGTGTTTGGTCAAAATTCAATAATTTCAGAACAAACTTTGTTGCTACACTTTTCATGCCTAAAACATCAGAAAAAATTGCTTGGCACGGGCCAAAGGCTTTGCTAACATCATTAGCAACCTCTCTGATGGTGATTTGGCGATTTTACAGAACCAGTTTCTCTATTTCTTTAACACTGTCGTCGGTAACTGATGTGTTAGGGCGTCCGGGGCGGTTGTCTTCGACGTCTTCTCGATCCTCTTTGAAACATTTGTACCACTCGTTAACTCTTGTCTTACTCATAGTGGATTAGCCAAAAGCGACAGTCATTATTTAGAATACGGTGCTGCACTTTATTCCATTTTTCAAGCGAAACTGAATGCAACTTCTTTGATCCATCTTTTTCGAAAGTAAAAATTCGCGAGCACTCGAAAACACGTATAACCTTTTAGAATGTCAACAGTAAGCTAAATATTCCAAACAGTTGGAAATTCTAACATACCGGGTGATGAAAAAGTCAGCATAAATTTGAAAACTGAATAAATCATGGAATAATGTAGATAGAGAGGTACAAATTGACCCACATGCTTGGAATGGCATGGGGTTTTATTAGAACCAAAAAAACACAAACGTTCAAAAAATGTCCAACAGATGGCGCTTCATCTGATCAGAATAGCAATAATTAGCATAACAAAGTAAGACAAGGCAAAGGTGATGTTCTTTACAGGAACCGCTCAATACGTCCACCATCGTTCCTCAACAATAGCTGCAGTCGAGGAATAATGTTGTGAACAACACTGTAAAGCATGTCCGGAGTTATGGTGAGGCATTGGCGTCGGATGTTGTCTTTCGGCATCCCTATAGATGTCAGTCGAACACGATACACTTGCGGCTTCAGGTAACCCCAAAGCCAATAATCGCACGGACTGAGGTCTGGGGACCTGGGAGGCCAAGCACGACGAAAGTGGCGGCTGAGCACACGATCATCACCAAACGAGCGCGCAAGAGATCTTTCACGCGTGTAGAAATATGGGGTGTTTTTTTTTTTTTTTGTTCTAATAAAACTGGTAGAATAAAACTGGTAGAAGCCGACCTCGGCGATGATCGGTTAGGATTCCGCAGAAATGTTGGAACACGTGAGGCAATACTGACCCTACGGCATATCTTAGAAAATAGATTAAGGAAAGCCAAACCTACATTTCTAGCATTTGTAGACTTAGAGAAAGCTTTTCACAATGTTGACTGGAATACTCTCTTCCAAATTATAAAGGTGGCAGGGGTAAAATATAGGGAGCGAAAGGCAATTTACAATTTGTACAGAAACCAGATGGCAGTTATAAGAGCCGAGGGGCATGAAAGGGAAGCAGCGGTTGGGAAGGGAGTGAGACAGGGTTGTAGCTTGTCCCCGTTGTTATTCAATGTGTATATTGAGCAAGCAGTAAAAGAAACAAAAGTTCGGAGTAGGTATTAAAGTCCATGGAGAAGATACAAAAACTTTGAGGTTCGCCGATGACATTGTAATTCTGTCAGAGACAGCAAAGGATTTGGAAGAGCAGTTGAACGGAATGGACAGTGTCTTGAAAGGAGGATATAAGATGAACATCAACAAAAGCAAAACGAGGATAATGGAGTGTAATCGAATTAAGTCGGGTGATGCTGAGGGAATTAGATTAGGAAATGAGACACTTAAAGTAGTAAAGGAGTTTTGCTATTTGGGGAGCAACATAACTGATGATGGTCGAAGAAGAGAGGATATAAAATGTAGACTGCCAATGGCAAGGAAAGCGTTTCTGAAGAATAGAAATTTGTTAACATCGAGTATAGATTTAAGTGTCAGGAAGTCGTTTCTGAAAGTATTTGTATGGAGTGTAGCCATGTATGGAATTGAAACATGGACGATAAATAGTTTGGACAAGAAGAGAACAGAACCTTTTGAAATGTGGTGTTACAGAAGAATGCTGAAGATTAGATGGGTAGATCACATAACTAATGAGGAGGTATTGAATAGAATTGGGGGGAAGAGGAGTTTGTGGCCCAACTTGACAAGAAGGAGGGACCGGTTGGTAGGACATGTTCTGAGGCGTCAAGGGATCACAAATTGAGCATTGGAGGGCGGCGTGGAGGGTAAAAATCGTAGAGGGAGACCAAGAGATGAATACACTAAACAGATTCAGAAGGATGTAGGTTGTAGTAAGCACTGGGAGATGAAGGAGCTTGCACAGGATAGAGTAGCATGGAGAGCTGCATCAAACCAGTCTCAGGACTGAAGACAACAACAACAATAAAACCCCATGTCATTCCAAGCTTGTGTGTCAATTTTTACCTCTCTATCTACATTATTCCGTGGTTTATTAAGTTTTCAAATTTATACTGGCTTTTTGATCACCCAGTACATCAGGAAAATGTGTACCAACAAACTGAAACTCTGATGCATACAGCCCGCGAAATTGAAAAATTCCCGTTACATTTTGATCACACCTCGTATGTGTACCACCAGCAAAACAAAAAAAAAAAAAGATGACAATTGATAACAGAATTGACCTCAGAATGGAACTATGAGGTACGTCCTAAATTAAAATGAATGCAATAGAAATAAATAAATGACAGAATGTATCTTATCCAAAACGAGTTTTCCAGTGACTGACCTGCGAGGGGTGTGCGCAGCACGCATCGCAGGATGGCCAGTGGGGGCGGGCGAGGCGGCGGCACGATGCTGCTCAAGAGCGTGTCGCTGTTTCTGGCTCGCGGGCGCCGGGCGTCGCAATCGGCGGCGGCGGCGGCGTCGGCTGCGGCGGCGGCGGCGGGGCTGTCGGGTGGGGGCGGCGCCGCGGCAGGGGGAGGGGCGGCCCGCGGGGGCGGCAAGCGGCGGCGCAAGGGCGGCGCGAGGCAGTCGCGGCCGGCAGCGCCAGCCGGGGGCCGCAGGGCCGCCATGGGGGACGACGCCGCCGCCGCCGCCGCCTCCTCGGCCAAGGGCGCGCACCTGCTCGTCGAACACCTGCGCCGCCGCACGCACTTCTCCAGGTGCGTGCCAGCCCTTCCTCTGCTTACCACCATTTCTACTGCTTTTTGCACACTCATTACTGAAGCGCTGTGTCGAAATACAGCAAACACTTCGTTACATAGTTATAAGCAATTTAGTTGGTAGTTAGCTACATGTTCCATTGATGATTTGAACGTACAGTTCGAGCGAGACCCCTCGCCTTTTCGTTATGCTGATCCGTACAGCTTTAAAGTCTGTTACACAGCATAACAGGCAAGGCGAGCAAGTGCTACCAACGTACTATGCACAGGCGTGAAATTGAAAAATTATCCGAAATTTGTCAGACTGTTTTCAGTCATGTGTAAGACTATATTAATGCTGATTAGTATGCTAACCACAACACCTTAATACAGGGTGTTACAAAAAGGTACGGCCAAACTTTCAGGAAACATTCCTCACACATAAATAAGGAAAAGATGGTATGTGGACATGTGTCCGGAAACGCTTAATTTCCATGTTAGAGCTCATTTTAGTTTCGTCAGTATGTACTGTACTTCCTCGATTCACCGCCAGTTGGCCCAATTCAAGGAAGGTAATGTTGACTTTGGTGCTTGTGTTGACATGCGACTCATTGGGCAGGCATTGTTGGTGATGTCTTGATTGAGCCCAATGTTCTTCCACCTATGCTCAGTGGAGCACGTAACCATGATTGCATACGGGATACTCTACCTGTTCTGCTAGAACATGTGTCTTTACAAGTACGACACAACATGTAGTTCATACACGATGGAGCTCCTGCACATTTCAGTCGAAGTGTTCGTACGCTTCTCAACAACAGATTAGGTGACCGATGGATTGGTAGAGGCGGACCAGTTCCATGGCCTCCACGCTCTCCTGACCTCAACCCTCTTGACTTTCATTTATGGGGGCATTTGAAAGCTCTTGTGTTCGCAACCCCGGTACCAAATGTAGAGACTCTTCGTGCTCGTATTGTGGACGGCTGTCATACAATACGCTATTCTCCAGGGCTGCAGCAGCGCTTTAGGGGTTCCATGCGACGGAGGGTGGATGCATGTATCCTCGCTAATGGAGGACATTTTGAGCATTTCCTGTAACAAAGTGTTTGAAGTCACGCTGGTACGTTCTGTTGCTGTGTGTTTCCATTCCATGATTAATGTGATTTGAAGAGAAGTAATAAAATGAGCTCTAACATGGAAAGTAAGCGTTTCCGGACACATGCCCACATAACATATTTTCTTTCTTTGCGTGTGAGGAATGTTTCCTGAAAGTTTGGCCGACCTTTTTGTAACACCCTGTATAAGATATAAATGAAAGGAGAAACGCTAATTAGTATGAACTGTACTAATAAAAATGAATTTCAGCTTATCGAGATAACATAACTGTTTTAGTAAGACGAAGTACCCCAGATCGTTACGAATTAGCAAAATATTATGCGCATTCGGCCGCGACATGGTCTGTGTCAACGTTCAGACCAGTCATACTGGATTACCGTTGCTGACCTACCATGAAAGTGTGCAAATTTAGCAATGCGTGAAGATTCATAAGGAAATTCAGTTAAAAATCATTCAGTGCCACACTTAAGTCAGTTCAATTATTGACATAAGCGGAAAAAGTTACAAAAGTTTCATATCGACATCCACAGGGCGCCGGTACAGAATAAAGGTAGCAATAAAACGTATTGTTGGCGCGAGAATTTCTTAAAATTCCTTCACTGATAGTCTGTCAGCCTCCATCGAGATTAGAACCGAAAACAAACCAGACCTTCTTTGCAGTAGCAAACACCTTTCACTACGCTAGCAGACAACCCAGGCAAACAGCCCTCTATTATTACCCCAGACATGAATAAGCCGGCAATTTCGCAAAGAAAATGGCAAAATGATCTGCAGTTTCTGTTGCATAGAGCTTTCTGGACTCAAAAACATGAATTGTCTACCTTTATGTCACCGCTTATGTGACAATCATTCGGGATGTTTATCGAAATAACAAAAAACTGTTATTAGCGAGTAAAGTTAGTAGGATTATTCTGCCCCCCCCCCTCCCCAGGAAATAAACGGCCACGTAGCTGCCAAACGTATTCTACAGTGCTTCGAATTCTTTACATCCAAGTGATAGTCACAGATATGTGAATACAACACATTGGCTTATACTTGAGGTATTTTGTTTCCCACAAAGTGGTGGTAGACGATGCAGTGGCGTCTTGGAAGAGCGAGTTTCTCCAGTGCTAGCTATCTCAGCACGGCCGGCCGGAGTGGCCGTGCGGTTCTAGGCGCTACAGTCTGGAGCCGAGCGACCGCTACGGTCGCAGGTTCGAATTCTGCCTCGGGCATGGATGTGTGTGATGTTCTTAGGTTTGTTAGGTTTAATTAGTTCTAAGTTCTAGGCGACTGATGACCTCAGAAGTTAAGTCGCATAGTGCTCAGAGCCTTTTATCTCAGCACATCAGCTGAGCGAACTTGCATAGTCTGTTGGAAGCACTTCGTCGCCTTGCCTGTTATGCTGTGTAGCAGACATTAAAGCTGTGCGGATCAGCATAACGAAAAGGCGAGGGGTCTCACTCGTTTTGTCCACGTCTGTAACTTCTATTGAAACGATGTGGAATGAGTCAGTTTACAGGACATATGTACGCTGAGGTGACAAAAATAATGGGATTGGACCTCCTTTTTCATGGCGGAGTTCGGCAGCTTGAGGTGGCGTGGACTCAACAAGTCGTTGGAAGTCTCCTGCAGAAATATTGAGCCATGCTGCCTAAATAGCCGTCCGTAATTGCGAAAGGTTGTTGGTGAAGGATTTTGTTCACGAACTGACCTCTCGATTGTGTCCCACAAAGGTTCCAAGGGATTCATTTGGGTGGTCAAATCACTCGCTCGAATTGTCCAGAATAATCTTCAAACCAGTCGCAAACAATTGTGCCACTGTGACACGGCGCATTGTCATCCACAAAAATTCCATCGTTGTTTGGGGAAGCGAAGCCAATCAACGGCTGCAGATTGTGTCCACGTAGCCGAACATAACCATTTCCACTCAGTGATCGATTGAGTTGGACGAGAGGACCCGGTACATTCCATGTAAAAAGAGCCCACAACATTACGGAGCCACTACCAGCTTGCACAGTACATTGTTGAAAACCTGCGTACATGGATGCGTGAGTCTCCGCCACGCTCGAACCCAATCATCAGCTCTTACCGTCTGAATTCGGGACTCACCTGACCAGGCCACGGTTTTCCAGTCATGTACAAGGGGCGATGTCATGCTTCCAGAATGAGATTTTCACTCTGCAAAGGAGTGTGCGCTGGTATGAAACTGACTGGCAGATTGAAACTGTATGCCGGACCGAGACTCGAACTCGGGACCTTTTCCTTTCGCAGGCAATTAGTACAGCGCTTGCCCGCGAAAGGCAAAGGTTCCGAGTTGGAGTCTCGGTCCGCTACACAGTTTTAATCTGCCAGGAAGTTTGATGCCATGCGGTTGGCAAAAGCACTCGCGTCGGCCGCCTGTTGCCAAAGCCCATTATCGCCGAACTTCGCTGCACTGTCCTGACGAATACATTCGTAGTATGTCCCACATAGATTTCTGCGGTTATTTCAAACTGCGTTGTTTGTCTGTTAGCACTGACAACTCTACGCAAACGCCGCTGCTCTCCGTCGTTGTCCTTGGTGAGAGGTAGTGCCTCATGTTTGATATTCTCGGCACACTCCACTCTTGACACTGTGGATCTCGGAATGTTGAATTCCCTCACGATTTCCGAATTTGAATGTACCATGTGTCTAGCTCCAACAACCATTCCGCGTTCAAAGTCTGTTCATTCCTGTCGTGAGTGCATAACCACGTCGGAAACCTTTTCACATGAACACAAATGACACTCCGACTTTGCACTGCCCTTTCATATCTTGTGTACACGACACTACCGCTATCTGTAAATGTGCATATCGCTATCCCATGACTTTGTCGCCTTAATGTACATGATTAGTGATCGCCGGTCTTTGTGACCGAGCGATTCTAGGCGCTTCAGCCTGGAACCGCGCTGCTGCTACGGTCGCAGGTTCGAATCGTGCCTCGGGCATGGACGTGTGTGATGTCCTTAGGTTACTTTGGTTTAAGTAGCTCTAAGTCTAGGGGATTGATGAACTCATATGTTAAGTCCCATAGTGCTTAGAGCCAATTGAACCATTTTTTCTGAGGCCAATGGTTCCTTGGCGTTGTAAAACATTGAAGCTTCTAGATCAATGCAATTAAAAGACACGACCCTTTATATTACATATTTTGATAGTAGCATACTTTCTCATCAAAACGTGTAGGGTACTTCCAACTGGACTAGAATCATGAAATTTGCCAAAAAGAAAGGTTGCACAACATAACCGAAGGAAGAAATCTGAAAACTGTAAAATTGTAATCAGATCACAAGACAAATTTTTTTGCAGCTTGTTATCAGACTGTCTGTGAGTCTGTCCACCCGTCTGTTAAGCCCCATTTTGTCAGGAACAGGCAGACGTATCAATCTGAAATTTATGGCTTATACTAAGATTTATGGGCCCTTGGCGGTGTAATACATGTAAGCTTCTAGGTCAATGCAACCAAAAGATAAGTTTTTCGGTCACAAATTTTGACACTCGCAAACTCACTCATCAAAAACTTTACGATATTTTCAGTTGGCCTAGAATTATGAAATTTGACAAGAAGGGAGGTTTCACAATACAACTACAGGGAAAAAATTCGAAAAATGTAAATTTGTAACTACGTCACACGAAATTTTTTTTTGTCTTTTATTGTCAGATTGTCCGTCCGTCAGTCTATTAGGCCCATTTTGTCAAGAACAGGTAGACGTATCAAGCTGAAATTTATGGCACGTGCTAAGACCTACAGGCCCTTGGCCGTGTAGTAATTAGCGTCAACTCAATGCAATCAGAAGATGAGGCCATTTAGGTCACATATATTGATACTCGCAAATTTACTACTCAAAACCTATAGGGTCCTTCCCGTTGACCTTGAATTATGAAATTTCATCGTATAAGTAAAGGAAAAAATCGGGAAGTTGTTAATTTGTAATTATGTCACAAAAATAGTTCTCTTGTTATTTATTATCTCATGACAAACTCTAAATTAAAAAGACCAGTAGGCCTGCGCATTCAGGCTGATTAGATCACAATGGTAAAAGCCAAACAGCAGGCAAGGAATGACTGTATTGCCCACATGACACGTTTTGGAATTTATCCATCAGATATCCAGAAGCGATTGCTGCTCGCAGATACGGAGTTTCAAGTTGTACGTGAAACAGAACTAGTCTGCGAATGTTTGTTTCACAACTTGAAGCGCCATATCTACGTGCAGCAATCGCGCCTGGATATCTGGCTACGGATAAATTCCGAAACACGTCATGCGAGCAATAGTGTCGTTCTTTGCCTGGTGTTTGACTTTTACCATCCGACTCACTCAGCCTGAATGGAGAGCTACTGATTATTGTAATACTGGATCCCAGCCTCCTGCATAACTGTATGTAACATTTACATACCTTTTATTTTTTAGTCATCGGTCTACTGACTGGTTTGATGCGGCCCGCCACGAATTCCTTTCCTGTGCTAACCTCTTCATCTCAGAGTAGCACTTGCAACCTACGTCCTCAATTATTTGCTTGACGTATTCCAATCTCTGTCTTCCTCTACAGTTTTTGCCCTCTACAGCTCCCTCTAGCACCATGGAAGTCATTCCCTCATGTCTTAGCAGATGTCCTATCATCCTGTCCCTTCTCTTTATCAGTGTTTTCCACATATTTCTTTCCTCTCCGATTCTGCGTAGAACCTCCTCATTCCTTACCTTATCAGTCCACCTAATTTTCAACATTCGTCTATAGCACCACATCTCAAATGCTTCGATTCTCTTCTGTTCCGGTTTTCCCACAGTCCATGTTTCACTACCATACAATGCTGTACTCCAGACGTACATCCTCAGAAATTTCTTCCTCAAATTAAGGCCGGTATTTGATATTAGTAGACCTCTCTTGGCCAGAAATGCCTTTTTTGCCATAGCGAATCTGCTTTTGATGTCCTCCTTGCTCCGTCCGTCATTGGTTATTTTACTGCCTAGGTAGCAGAATTCCTTAACTTCATTGACTTCGTGACCATCAATCCTGATGTTAAGTTTCTCGCTGTTCTCATTTCTACTACTTCTCATTACCTTCGTCTTTCTCCGATTTACTCTCAAGCCATACTGTGTTCTCATTAGACTGTTCATTCCGTTCAGCAGATCATTTAATTCTTCTTCACTTTCACTCAGGATAGCAATGTCATCAGCGAATCGTATCATTTATATCCTTTCACCTTGTATTTTAATTCCACTCCTGAACCTTTCTTTTATTTCCATCATTGCTTCCTCGATGTACAGATTGAAGAGTAGGGGCGAAAGGCTACAGCCTTGTCTTACACCCTTCTTAATACGAGCACTTCGTTCTTGATCGTCCACTCTTATTATTCCCTCTTGGTTGTTGTACATTTATATTAATGAAATTAAAATCCCCCTCCCTCTCTGTGACCAATATCTTGCCACTTGTCGATAACAGACAAAATTGGTCGAAACTCTAGAGTCCCCGAGTGGTTGAGCTGTATATATACGAGTAATTAGTCTGTACCGAACCCACAGTGCACGATTTCTACTCGCAACTGGACAATTTTTTCTTTTTATTTAAGTGGCTACCAGTTTTTAAATATAAATTCGTCAATGAAATAGAAAGAGTTGACCAGGAGAAATGATTTTAAGTTAGACTTAAAACTTGCTTTGCTAACTGTAAGACTTTTATGGTGTTTGGTAAATGATCAGACATTTCTGTTACTGCATACTGAACTCCTTTTTGAGCCAGTGACAGATTCAATAGTGGGTAAAAAGATGAATCATTTATGACGATTTTCATTAGCGAATATATGTATTATGACTGCGCTATTGAAATGCCCAGTCATTTGAAGAGGTACCTACGAGTCCATGACATCCGTGGGTGAACACCACCTATTATATTTATTGCTCGCTTTTGTGCAAGCAATGAATTTGAGAGTAAAATGTTTAGTACCTACATATACGTACAGGCTCCGCAAGCTACGATACGTTGCACGGCACAGGATACCTTGAACTACTGCTGATTATTCGTTTCCTTGTTCTAGTCGCAGGTGGAATTCTGATTTCTCTTGTCTTGTCTTCGCGATCCTTACGCAAGATACATGTTGTTGACAGTAGAATTGCTTGCAGTCAGTCACATATGCTGGCTTTCTAAACTTTCTCAGTAGAGTTTCGCGAAAACAATATCTTCTATCCAGGAATTCCAACTTGAATTCATATAGAATTCCTTAACAAACGAGTGTTGATCGAACCTAGCGGTAACAGATCTAGCAGCACGTCTCTGAATTGCTTCGTTGCCTTCCTATAATATGCCTTGATGGGAAATCCAGACACTCGAACAGCATTCAGATATGGGTCGCAAAAGATGAGCTACATTTTCATGGAATTCTCCGAACTTACAGAAGTCGATCTTATGTGGTCGTCCCATTTCATATCGCTAGTTGACCGACGTGACTGTGTGAAGCAGCACGCCACTAATACTGTGTTAGAACACCACAGGATCGTTTCTCCTACTCATCTGTATTAATTTATATTCTCTCGCGTTTTGAGCAAGTTACTATTCATCACACCAAATAGAGATTCTCTCTGAGTCATTCTGTATCCTCCAGAGCCACTTAAACACGTCACTACCCCGTACATTACAGCATCACCAGCAAACAGTCACACATTGCTGATCATACTAATTAATGTATGACAGTGTATGCGCTGCATAACGTCGTTTTGTGATAGACTTCCTCCTGAACTTTTGCTTCTTGTCACAATCCGTTCCTCAATCGTCAGTAGTCTCCAATTCACTGTTTACAGTCTTGACGTTCTCCTGCGTCTAGTAAGTCGACAAAGTATTTTGGACTTTTTTTAAACTTTATGTGTGGTAAGAGCCTTATCAACCTCATGCGTGGTCCACGAGCCTCTTCCTCTTGCTACTGTCGGATGTATTGGTTGTCCATTCGGAGTTCTTCATCCAAGCTTTGCCGTACTGGATACTATCTCCCCACCTAATACTGAGTCCTCCTCTTTACTCGTTCCAACTACTGTTCTACAGAACTTTGTTGTAAGTAGTTTATTCTCTGACATTCTTGCTATGTTATGGTGTTTGTAAAGTACAGCTTCCTCTGTTGTCCATTTTTTCGTATCCGCTATAGTATGTTATTTTCATCGATTGTATGTTCAAAAATTTTCCTTAATATTTTCCTTTCTAATATCCACAGGTTCTCTTCATCCATCTTTCTATACGCTAATGATTCCTGTTTGTACAATATTACTCGTAAGATAGTAGACTGGCGTAGACGAATGTTGAAGTTAGTGCTAAGTGATCTTTTTCTAGAGTTACTGATAAAACTGAACGTGTTCCGTTTTCCTGATGTGGTCAGGTAGTGACATGCCACCTGTAATGATCTTCATGGTAGTAACCGATGGATAACTTGCTGCAAAAATTCAAAAGCATAAGCTCCGATGATGATGGCATATCTCTGTGGAAACTGGTCATCAAATAAAATGTTTTTTTTTTTTTAGCGATCTTGGCTTGTGAAATTTTCTTTAGTTACTGGATGTCTTCTGTTAACTGCTACTAGACGGACATCTGTTTCTACATCCGTTATGTTGGCTTAACTAAGAAGACTCCGTAAGTAGTGTAGCCCGTAGGTCATATACAGTATACAGGGTGACTCAGCTGCCCCTACCTTTGGGTTTTATGCAACCCGTGACACCTTCAAAAAACTCACATGACATTTCCATATTTTCTCTCTCGCTATGTACAAATTGTTCGTCCTACAGACAAAAATTAATAGGACTTATTTGTTGGAAATTTAATGCAGTTACATTTTTTACAGGGGCACTTTTTCGTTGAAGGTCACAGTTTCTTTATTCAAGAAAAACGCATTTGAAGGTCACTTTTGTACGTTTTTCTTGACTAATTTTAACACTATGACCCCCAGACAAAACATATCCCAGTAAAAAATTTAATTACTTCAATTTCTTACAAAAATATCCTGCTCATTTTTTCTCTACGACTAATAGTTTGCATGTAGCGAGTAAGAGAATATGAAAATAGTGTGTGTGGTATTTGAAGGCGTTGTGGGCTGCATAAAACCAATAGGTAGGGGCAACTAAATAACGTTGTGTATATTTCTTTATTTATTTGTCCTAATGATTTTGATTACATTTGGTTAGATTATACACCCCTGGAAATGGAAAAAAGAACACATTGACACCGGTGTGTCAGACCCACCATACTTGCTCCGGACACTGCGAGAGGGCTGTACAAGCAATGATCACACGCACGGCACAGCGGACACACCAGGAACCGCGGTGTTGGCCGGCGAATGGCGCTAGCTGCGCAGCATTTGTGCACCGCCGCCGTCAGTGTCAGCCAGTTTGCCGTGGCATACGGAGCTCCATCGCAGTCTTTAACACTGGTAGCATGCCGCGACAGCGTGGACGTCAACCGTATGTGCAGTTGACGGACTTTGAGCGAGGGCGTATAGTGGGCATGCGGGAGGCCGGGTGGACGTACCGCCGAATTGCTCAACACGTGGGGCGTGAGGTCTCCACAGTACATCGATGTTGTCGCCAGTGGTCGGCGGAAGGTGCACGTGCCCGTCGACCTCGGACCGGACCGCAGCGACGCACGGATGCACGCCAAGACCGTAGGATCCTACGCAGTGCCGTAGGGGACCGCACCGCCACTTCGCAGCAAATTAGGGACACTGTTGCTCCTGGGGTATCGGCGAGGACCATTCGCAACCGTCTCCATGAAGCTGGGCTACGGTCCCGCACACCGTTAGGCCGTCTTCCGCTCACGCCCCAACATCGTGCAGCCCGCCACCAGTGGTGTCGCGACAGGCGTGAATGGAGGGACGAATGGAGACGTGTCGTCTTCAGCGATGAGAGTCGCTTCTTCCTTGGTGTCAATGATGGTCGTATGCGTGTTTGGCGCCGTGCAGGTGAGCGCCACAATCAGGACTGCATACGACCGCGGCACACAGGGTCAACACCCGGCATCATGGTGTGGGGAGCGATCTCCTACACTGGCCGTACACCACTGGTGATCGTCGAGGGGACACTGAATAGTGCACGGTACATCCAAACCGTCATCGAACCCATCGTTCTACCATTCCTAGACCGGCAAGGGAACTTGCTGTTCCAACAGGACAATGCACGTCCGCATGTATCCCGTGCCACCCAACGTGCTCTAGAAGGTGTAAGTCAACTACCCTGGCCAGCAAGATCTCCGGATCTGTCCCCCATTGAGCATGTTTGGGACTGGATGAAGCGTCGTCTCACGCGGTCTGCACGTCCAGCACGAACGCTGGTCCAACTGAGGCGCCAGGTGGAAATGGCATGGCAAGCCGTTCCACAGGACTACATCCAGCATCTCTACGATCGTCTCCATGGGAGAATAGCAGCCTGCATTGCTGCGAAAGGTGGATATACACTGTACTAGTGCCGACATTGTGCATGCTCTGTTGCCTGTGTCTATGTGCCTGTGGTTCTGTCAGTGTGATCATGTGATGTATCTGACCCCAGGAATGTGTCAATAAAGTTTCCCCTTCCTGGGACAATGAATTCACGGTGTTCTTATTTCAATTTCCAGGAGTGTACATGCTGACAAAGTTGAAAGTAAGAAGATCATGACCTGCGAAAGATTAACAGCTACAATAATATTCACTTCACTCACAAAATACTGTATTTAACCATACAACTCGCTGAAGCCGAAACGAATGCATGAAAATCGAATGAATTTACCTAACGTCGTTATCAAGTGTCTTCACGTGTATGAGATCTAACTGACAGACAAAGTTTGGGTGCTGAGTCCAACACAACTCAACATTCAATTTATTTCACATACAAAAGGAAAATTTTTTTGTAATAATAGACAGGAGAACAAGAAAGCGCTGCTACTTTCGAGTTTACAGGATTCTGTCATATTACATGCATCATGACGTAGTCTAAATCTCTGTCCACTAGGAATACATGTTTACCCATCGTCAGCAGGAACGCAACTCCTCTACCGAAGTCTGCCTTTCTCCCTTATTCAAAATGGAGACCCGACTTTGTGAGGGCGGAAAGTGGCGGCGCTCGCAATTCTGGCCAATGAGGCCGCGCAAAATTGCCGAGTGAACTACATGCAGTTCTCGCAAACAGCCCGAATGCAGCAGGATGGCTCGTGATTCGCCAAGAATCCTGCATCATCAAATATGCAAGAGAGGCAAGGTTTCAAACGTTGGTATTGCCACTTGGGAGAATAAGTAAAGGGGCTTCTTTTACCCATACAAGGCATTCAGACGAAACAGTCATGCTTTAAAACGAAACATTCTAGACAGGAAATGGGCCCCATAAGAGGTACTTTACAGAGATGGTAGTTTATAAAAAAATACCTTGCTCCCCTTCTCTTTCAAGTATCAGTGTGTCTTTGGGTTTAGAAAATTAAGGAACAACAGGACCTGACATTGCCGTTTCAAAAATGATAAAGATACCATTGCAAGGTAAAATATTATAAAAATATGAATGAAGTACAAAAAAGGCACGTCTTCCAACGTAGTCATGTGAAGTCAGATGAACCTTTTCTGAGGCCCTTTTATATACGGTGTCTACTTCTTGTAGTCTTCAATCTGCAAGCACATATGTGTTGTGCACCTAGGAATATTCCATTGTTTGTGTAGGTTCTAATGGTTCTTCTTGTACATTGTTATTGTGGTCTTCAGTCCTGAGACTGGTTTGATGCAGCTCTCCATGCTACTCTATCCTGTGCAAGCTTCTTCATCTCCCAGTACCTACTGCAACCTACATCCTTCTGAATCTGCTTAGTGTATACATCTCTTGGTCTCCCCCTACGATTTTTACCCTCCACGCTGCCCTCCAATACTAAATTGGTGATCCCTTGATGTCTCAGAACATGTCCTACCAACCGATCCCTTCTTCTGGTCAAGTTGTGCCACAAACTTCTCTTCTCCCCAATCCTATTCAATACTTCCTCATTAGTTATGTGATCTACCCATCTAATCTTCAGCATTCTTCTGTAGCACCACATTTCGAAAGCTTCTATTCTCTTCTTGTCCAAACTATTTACCGTCCATGTTTCACTTCCATACATGGCTACACTCCATACAAATACTTTCAGAAATGACTTCCTGACACTTAAATCTATACTCGATGTTAACAAATTTCTATTCTTCAGAAACGCTTTCCTTGCCATTGTCAGTCTACATTTTATATCCTCTCTTCTTCGACCATCATCAGCTATGTTGCTCCCCAAATAGCAAAACTCCTTTACTACTTTAAGTGTCTCATTTCCTAATCTAATACCATCAACATCACCCGACTTAATTCGACTACATTCCATTATCCTCGTTTTGCTTTTGTTGATGTTCATCTTATAGCCTCCCTTCAAGACACTGTCCATTCCGTTCAACTGCTCTTCCAAGTCATTTGCTGTCTCTGACAGAATTACAATGTCATCGGCGAACCTCAACATTTTTATTTCTTCTCTATGGATTTTAATACCTACTCCGAATTTTCTTTTGTTTCCTTTACTGCTTGCTCAATATACAGATTGAATAACATCGGGGAGAAGCTACAACCCTGTCTTACTCCCTCCCCAACCACTGCTTCCCTTTCTTGTCCCTCGACTCTTATAACTGTACATTATAGTATGAAAAAGCTGCTAATGACGATAGACAAAATAGTTAAATTTTTATGCTGTAATTAAGCGAAACGCAATTTTTAAGCTACCTAAGAAAAGGAACGAGTACCACAAGGTGACTGTATACTATGTACTCATAGTTTCTATACAGAATAAAAAAACTGAAAGCTGCAAAGAAGGAGAAGGTGAATCCCAAAGAAATTTCAAGCTTTGATGTTTGGTTTGGGAGAGGGGATGAAACAGCGAGGATGGGAAACGAAGTCGGCCGTGCCCTTTCAAAGGAACCATCCCGGCATTTACCTGAAGTGATTTAGGGAAATGAAGCAAAACCTAAATCAGGATGGTCGGACGCGGATTTGAACCAGCGCACTCCCGAATATGAGTCCCGTGTGATAACCACTGCGCCACATCGCTCGGTATTTCAACCTTCTTCCTCTGCCAGACAATGAAATTAGACCCGATATTTACGAATCCTACCAACTATAATCCACACCACCTACCCTATCTCATTAGGGCTCCCAGTTTTCCCCTTCCGTGCCCGTATTTCCCTACTCCTTTTCTCCTTCTCTCATCTTCTCTCACGGCCCTGTTTATATTCATACTATAGCCTTATCCACACCGAAAATTACACCTACCTCCGTGTCTTCGCAATATCAGCTCCTTCTCCATCGAAACTACCCACCTAACCTCTATACTTATACCCACACCTTCCACTATACTAAAAAACCTTTCCCCCCTCCAAAAACAGACATTTTTCGCAGTGCAGGTCTTTCAACTGTAAGTAGAAGTACAGCGCTTCTTGTTTAAGACCACGATTTTCACGTGTTTTTAATATATTCTCACTGTTTTATATTACTTTTTTCCCGTATATACATTCCAAAAATCGAATATAATGTTGTTTTATATACAAAACTTCTTCAAATTCATGCTTGACAAATTTTAAAACCATTTGTAAAAATTCCACCTTGTTTTTTGTATGCATAAACTGAAGATCACGTTGACTCTCCCGCTGACAAAAAGATAGATAAAGTGAAGATGGGGTACCATAAACAGACCAACTGTACGAAAAGAATTTAGGAATGTAATTATTAATGAATACGTCGTGAAAATTGTCAGTATTTGCGAGACCGGAACTTGAAGCTGGTATTTCGTCATGTATGTTTCCATTTACGATTTCCGAACAGCCAGAGGTTCCCACACGGCATATGTGAGAATATTGCAACTGGTGGGACGTATTTGATTAAGGACTGTGGTTTACCGTGGCACATGGGACGTGTATGAGTTGAATTACATTTCACTTAAATGAATGGAAATATGATTTCGAGCCCCAGTCAGGCATAAATTTTCAGGCTTTCATTACACAACACTTTAATTGATTTCATCCGAATGGATCCATATCATTTCCGTGCATTTCATTCGATTCCTGACTGATAATAAATGTTACCCATTGTTTATATTTGTTTTAAAATGGAAAGAGAAAGGAAAGCATAAAACAGAAGGCGTTTATAGAACAATGTACACGTTAAAATATGTTATCATGTCGTGTGTCAATGACGTGAATCATTAATATAGGTTCGCCTGAATGAGGACCCAAGTCGCACTGAAATTACAATGTCGCACTACTACAGCTAACTGTCCTGTGTTCTGTAGTGCGTTAAACAAACGCTACGTCAGTGTCAAGGGTCCTATATAGATGGCGACATCCTGAAAGCAACGTTTGTTTCGCGGAAAAACATTGATGAATTCCAGCAGCTCATTTGTGTTGTATAATGACAGATGGCTGATGTCGCAGCTCATCGTGTGTGAATGCACGAGAGACGTCGTTTGCATCAAGAACTGTCCTTTAGCAAGAAAGAATAGGCAAAGGCAGAGTAAGAACTTCTCTTCGTCATTTTGGAAAGAGGCTTGAAAATAATTTTTTTGTTATTCTTTCAGATGTAGAAAGAAAGACGTTTACATTGTGTAAGCCGTTCAGACAGAAGATCGTTATGCACCAGATGAAAATTTATCTCGTCATTTTCCCAAAAAAGAATGCGACTGAACTTGGTCCTCACATTTCTCTCATCGTAATATTTTTAATATTTTTGGTTTTCTAATAAAAAAAAAGCTTTTCAGAAGGATGTAGTTTTCAGGAAACTACGAATGCTTTGACTCGCTTCATAGTTCACCAGTCCTATGAAGCGTGCCTTCAGATATCAGAAGAATTATTTGTCACGCTAGTAATCTTGTAAGAAAGTCAGATGTGCTGCCTCCATCGATCTTGAGTGAATGTCGTATGAACTAAGTTAACAATATGTTCTGGCGAGTTAAGAGACATCGTCTCCAAACGTAGCAGAGAGCGACTGCTGCGGAACATCCCGTTTGATAGCAGTGAAATGTAGGAACCTATACCAGGGGTATACCAGTTTTAAAATCATACGCTGAATGTTGCTAGGATTACTGTCCTGGCAATCTATCACATCGCTTCTTGTGGAAAGCCTTGTAACATGCGAGGGCATTGCGCCATTTCGTTTCCTTTTGATTTCATATTCGGTTTACTTTTAGACTTTTGTAAGATATTTGTAAAAAGTGGTGGCAATTTTTGAGGTGTCTACAACATTGTAGACCACGACCGAAAAGTTTATCGACCATTTCTAGTTACGCACTAAGCCACTGACGCAGTGAGATCTAATGCGATGCTACAGTCGTCATCATTACATCATCAATGACAATATGACATACACAGCCGGATAAGGGTGTCTCATGGACGTCTCCAAGCATTACGATATTCAGATTTCACATCGCATTTCATATGTAGTCTCTCGTTGTTTCTGTCTTTTACATCGTCGGAACTTTCACAAAACTTCCTTGGTCCATTTACCATCCATTAGACTGCATTTATTCAATTCCTTGTACCAACTACTTTCCTTTAATTCACATTACAATCATTAATTTTTCGTCTTTAACTGGAGCGTGTTGCTTAACTTATTTTCTTATTTTGCTGTCTGTCCTAGTAATTCCCAAAATGCTCATCTCAATTGCTCGCTTTGCAATGCAGGTGCTTGCCTCGCCGCGCTAAGTCAAAACTTTCCCTCTTTAGCTACATCGGAAGCTCCGTTTTTAGAATACCATTCAGTTTACCACAAGTACAGAGCACCGTTTTTATTTTCTGTTTCTTTACCATTCAATCGAGTTGTTGTCTTCAGTTGCCGTAAACGTAAAAAGTCTACATCTACATCTACATGGATACTCTGCAAATCACATTTAAGTGCCTGGCAGAGAGTTCATCGAACCACCTTCACAATTCTCTATTATTCCAATCTCGTATAGCGCGCGGAAAGAATGAACACCTATATCTTTCCGTACGAGCTCTGATTTCCCTTAATTTATCTTGGTGATCGTTCCTCCCTATGTAAGTCGGTGTCAACAAAATATTTTCGCATTCGGAGGAGAAAGATGGTGATTGGAATTTCGTGAGAAGATTCCGTCGCAAGGAAAAACGCCTTTCTTTTAATGATGTCAATCCCAAATCCTGTATCATTTCTGTGACACTCTCTCCCATATTTTACGATAATACAAAACGTGCTACCCTTCTTTGAAGTTTCTCGATCGACTCCGTCAGTTCTATGTGGTAAGGATCCCACACCGCGCAGCAGCATTCTAAAAGAGTACGGACAAGCGTAGTGTACGCAGTCTCCCTAGTAGATCTGTTACATTTTCTAAGTGTCCTGCCAATAAAACGCAGTCTTTGGTTAGCCTTCCCCACAACATTTTCTATGTGTTCCTTCCAATTTAAGTTGTTCGTGATTGTCATACCTAGGTATTTAGTTGAGTTTACTGCATTTAGATTAGACTGAATTATCGTGTAACCGAAGTTTAACGAATTCCTTTTAGCACTCATGTGAATGACCTCACAGTTTTCGATATTTAGGGTCAACTGCCAATTTTCGCACCATTCAGATATCTTTTCTAAATCGTTTTGCAATTTGTTTTGATCTTCTGATGACTTTACTAGTCGATAAACGACTACGTCATCTGCAAACAACCGAAGACGGCTGCTCAGATAGTCTCCCAAATCGTTTATATAGATAAGGAACAGCAAAGGGCCTATAACACTACCTTGGGGAACGCCAGATATCACTTCTGGTTTATCCGATGACTTTCCATCAATTACTACGAACTGTGATCTCTCTGACAGGAAATCACAGATCCAGTCACATAACTGAGACGATATTCCATAAGCACGCAATTTTACTGCGAGCCGCTTGTGTGGTACAGAGTTAAAAGCCTTCCGGAAGTCCAGAAATCCGGAATCGATCTGAAATACCTTGTCAATAGCACTCAGTACTTCATGTGAATAAAGAGCTAGTTGTGTTTCACAGGAACCATATTGTCCAAACCCATGTTGACTGTGTGACTCAACAAATTCTACGACTTCCTCGTTGATATGTGCTGTTTTACTATGCAGTAAAAATAAAAGTATAGTCCTATGGCGTTGTAGACTGAGAGCCCCCGAATGTCAGGTTCAGTTGCCCTTCGCGCACAGTGGCACCTTTCCTTGGCGAAGTGTGAGAGCTATTTCCTTTAAGTGTATTCGATAAGTGTAGACTGTGATGGGCTTATGTAGCGTGGAGCCATGTTGGAGGATAATGAGAGGAAAGAGTGAAACCTAGGGCCAGCACAGAGCCTACTTTTCTCGAAAAGCACCAAGGATGCCGCCCAACGTAACGTCCCCATCCGACGGACGGATCACTCTCAGTACCATCACCTGCCCTCACTTCGTGAGACACTGCGATGAGGTTAATAATTCAATTCAAGTATGGTGATTAGGAACTTTACGCCACCACCCGGCCGGCCGTTGTAGCCGAGCGGTTCTAGGCGCTTCAGTCTGGAACCGCGCGACCGCTACGGTCGCAGGTTCGAATCCTGCCTCGGGCATGGATGTGTGTGCTGCCCTTAAGTTAGTTAGGTTTAAGTAGTTCTAAGTTCTAGGGGACTGATGATCTCAGATGTTAAGTCCCATAGTGCTCAGAGCCATTTGAACCATTTGAGCCACCACCCGTCAACAACACGTTGGCTGCTCAGGCAGTTTCCAAACCAAGTACTGGCCACGTCCGACGGTGCTTAGCTTTGTTGATCTGACGAGAAACCGTGCGTTCAAAGAGGCAAGGCCGTTGGCACTCTTTTCGAGTACATAATTTTACTAGGGGACCTTCTGGGAGGTACATCGAGTTATGAGCTTCCACTTCGCCTGATTATGTGTGGGTAGGCACCTATCACACCCTAAAATTGAGGGTGCCAATGTGGCCACGTTTTTGAAATATTGCCTGTTAAAGTTTGGACAGCTCTTTATGTACAGAAAAGTTTCACTGTTGCGGAAAGTGAGCGAGTAGCCGAGTGGTCCCCGAGCAAATGCACCGAACGAAAACGAACAAAATTGAGGTAAAAAAAAGTGGCAAGCGAGCGAGACTCCCGTCCAGGCGACCCTAGTTCGAGACCCGTCTATGCTACTTTTCTTTTCGCGACGCTATATCCATAACGTCAATGCAGTGGCGTTTCCTGCAGACTTGAGAAAATACAGATGCGATTGCGACGAAGATGAATGTGCATTCGTACAATGTTCGTCGTGTCGAAAGTACAAATGTTTTGATTATTTTTGTAACAAGTATAATCCGTCGGAATGTATTCGTCAAAATATAGAAAATATCGATTAACTTTCCATTAAATGAAACATTTTTAATCCCTCATTCGCTGGTTTTTTTAATATTCCCTACCTCAACGGAACAAAATTAAAAATACGACGAAAACAAATTGAACAATAATAAAATATTTCAAGAAATTACATTACGGTTAATTTCCCGTTAAAATAAAAAAACGCAAAAGATTGAAACAAAATGTGAAATTCAATTTGTAATTTTGATTTATAGAAGCTTGTGATTCTTTTTAATCAATTCCTTGCGGAATGTTCATGGTTAAATATAAATTAAAACAGGCATTTGAAAAAAAAAAGGGAACAATGGGAAGCAAAGAAGTGTCTCGAACCAGGGTCGCCTGGTCGGGAGTCTCGCTCGCTTTCCACTTTTTTTTTTTAAATCTCATTTTTGTTCGTTTTCGCTCGTTGTATCTGCTCGGGGGCCACTCGGCTACGCGCTCACTTGCCACAATAGCGAAAATTTTCTGTATATAAAGAGCTGCCCAAACTTTAACAGGCAAAATTTCAAAAACGTGACCGCAATGGGACCTACAATTTTAGGGTGTGATAGGTGCCTACCCACACTATAAGCAGGCGAAGTGGAAGCTCATAACTCGATGCACCTCCCAGTAGGTCCCCTCGTTAGACCTATTCATATCTTTTAGACCTATTGACAAACTTAATTAAGTTCGGTTGTTAGTAGTTGAAGTTTATCTACACTAGAGGCAAAAAGCCAAGCGACGGTGATTCACAACTGTTCTATCAATCCTTATTCCCTTGTTTCTCAGTTCCGGGCATGCAAACTTCCTCTAAGACTGCTGAAATTGTCTTCGTTGACCTCCTTCAATACTGAATTTCTTGTCACTCCCACTGAAGCCTCGTCGAAGCTACAGCATTCGTATACATCTCTGAATTTAACGTACTAACATCACTGTCTTCTTTCTCAAAATCTCAAGAGCTATTATGGTAACGGAGGCAAAATCTTTGTCAAAATATGTGATTTTACACGTTATTGGGTACCGGTACTGCGTCATTCTTGTATAATCATCTTATCCCATGTTTGGAGACAGTTTCTGGGCTAAGGCCACCCTTAAGAATGCCGGAACGTCGTACCAGAAGATTCGACAAGACTTTCAAGAACTTTTAACGTCATTGACTAACGCTGCAAAGGGCTTATATCTATAAGAACCGTCAGCATCTATTTCTCACAGACAAAGTGCTAATACAAAACTATTCATTCGTTACATAATTTCATTAACGATTTGCTAAAGGTGCGTTGCGCTGTGTGCACTTCTAAAGCCAGCTTGTTTCTTTGTTGGATTAAAATCGGATATTTTTTCTTTGGGGAGGGTGATGATGTTAGTGAATATCATGTACGTTACTGTAAGGGGTGTAACAGGCCTATCGGCAACTGTATGTTGTTTTTCTCCCTTCTTGTTTCAGGGAATTGTCTTCTTTCACAGACGTTCTGATTCTATGACATTAGGTTGTCTGTAGCATTAACCATTTTTTCAATGAAACACAATCATCCCCAGAGAACCCTCCATTTTTTATATTTTGAGTGGCTTTACACACCTCGTTTGGCATTACTTACAAAATGTCTTCATTTTCATTATCAAGGAACTACGTTTGTCTTATATCTAACGAACCATACCAGCGTTTAATGAAGTCTTGGAACGCTTGGACGATTTTTCCTTCAATGTTATTGTACTGCCGGCCGTTGAGATTGTGAAAAGTGTACTCACCATAAACTTCTCTGTTGTTTTCTTCACACACCTGTTGTTTTACATTTGTTTCTTTTACTACATTTTATTAGATGCTCTCACAGTCTCTCCAATATATGTCCGATTGTTTAACTCAACATATTCTACAATATTCCTATTATCGCTTGCTTGAAGTCACCTTATTTGTAATAATTGCCTCGTTCCATTTGAGATTCTCTCTCCTCGTACTTATTCGCAAACGCGATACTCATTGCGAGGGTCGGACTTCAATAGTGGCAACTATTTGGTGCCAAATTTCACAAAATAGATATATGTTTCAAAGTTTTCCTGTACTTCTGAGTAGTCATCACCATAGTGTATAATCTGTTGCCAGCTATGTGAAAGTTGCAGGATACCCTTGGCAGCGCCAGTTATGTTGATCGTTCGAGTGGACCATGCTGTTGCCCGATGAATCTCTGCAACAGTTCTGAAGCGAATGCCGTGAAGTGCTTCCTTCTATTTAGGGATCAAGTTGAGGTTACAAGGGCTTATGTCCGGGGAGTATGATGGGTGGTGCAGCACTTCCCAGCCCTATAGAGCGAACAAATAAGCCCAACTTGCACCATATACGCCCGAGCATTGTCGTGCAAAATGATAGACAGGTCCTGAAGAAAACGTCGCCGCTTCTTTGTCTAAGCTGTTAATTTTTTGAACACAGCCTGCGACCAGCTTAAAGAAAGAAGCGGCGACACTTTTTGCAGGATCCGCCCATCATTTTCAAGGACAATGCTCGGGTGCATATGGCGCAAGTTGTGATTCATGTTTGCCGGCCGGAGTGGCCGAGCGGTTCTAGGCGCTACAGTCTGGAGCCGCGTGACCGCTACGGTCGCAGGTTCGAATCCTGCCTCGGGCATGGGTGTGTGTGATGTCTTTAAGTCAGTTAGGTTTAAGTAGTTCTAAGTTCTATGGGACTGATGACCTCAGAAGTTAAGTGCCATAGTGCTCAGAGCCATTTGAAGAATTTTTTTGTGATTCATGTTTGGTCGACTGATGAGCCTGGGCAGTGCTGTACCACCCACCATACTCCCTGGACTTAAGTCCTTGTGAATTCAATGTAATTCCTAAATTGAAGCAAGCGTGTCATGGCATTCGTTTCAGAACTGCTACAGGGATGCTTCGGACAACAGACTGGTCCACTCGATCTATCAACACAACCGACTCAGCTAAGGGTATTTTGCGACTTCCACATCGCTGGTAGCGGGCTATACGTAATGAAGGTGACTACTCTTAGGGACAATAAAACTTTTAAACTGCTATGACGTGTGTTTATACAGCGCGGTCGCCGCACGTAAGACGCGGCCACCGTCTTCTCGACGTGTGGCGGCGCTCGGTCTGCAATCACTGACAGTGGCGACACGCGGGTCCGACGTATACTGACGGACCGCGGCCGATTTAAAGGCTACCACCTAGCAAGTGTGGTGTGTGGCGGTGACACCACAAGGTGAACTTTGGCTACGGACCTGGACACGAGTGATTACGCTATGTTTCACCTTGTTTCCGGAATAAATCTTCTAAGTTGTATTTGATTCCGACTTTCGATTTGGTAGTTTGTAGCCGGAACACAACATAAACATTTGTCTATTTTGTATAAGTTTTAAATAAATAGTTGTCACTATTACATTTCCAACCCGCGTAGGTAGGAAATAAATACTATACATATGAAACGTCCCCTTAGAAAAATTATGAATTACTGTGCTGGTAAACTTCTACGTAATTTGATTTACAAACAGCTGAGCAAAACTCAACGTACTCAAACAGTTTTCTATTTACTAATTCTAATCATCACTAAACTGAGACACAATATTTTTAGCGCAAAGCAGTCTGACTTTCAATAATCCCTACAAAAGAATGGCCCTGACTAACAATAACCTATACCTTTCATGAATAACTTACCTCACAAAAATCTTCGTTACTCAAACTACTGCAATAGAGCGAGCGCCAATACTGCCAGCTAAATAAAACATTCTAACTACTGAAGGCACTAACTACTGATAGGCATAGTTAGCAAATGAAAGATTTTGATAGAGGACAAACAATGTATTTACCTTAATAGTGTTCAAAAGTCATAATATATATATATATATATATATATATATATATATATATATATATATATATATATAATGGAAGGAAACATTCCACGTGTTTGTGTGTCTATCGACCTGCCAGCGCTTTTGTTCGGTAAGTCACCTCATCTTTGTTTTTATATATATATATATATTAGTTCATGACATCCAGTCTTACAAATTTCCTTTTTCTGACGGATACACATCCAGATCGTTCACTCATAATAACCTCTCAAAATTCTGGCATCTCTCTCTCCACATCCACCACTGCTGGCGGCTCACCTCCAGCTGCGCAAAGCTACGCGCTGTTCACATCCAACTGCCCAGCACTACAATAGCGAATATTCTAACAATGCCAACCAGCCACAAACTTCACAAAGCACAGCCAGTGATTTTCATACAGAGAGCTACGTGGCGTTACCAACATAAAATCCTAAATAGCCTACTTACAATACTTATTATTTAAAAGCAAAGTTCGTAAGTTGCGACCGAGTGAATTTCCAAGGAAGCATCGAACCTGTGCGATTTTCAAACAGCTATGTGAGTTCTGAATTTCTTGGCATATCGAAAAGGCAAGCCGGACTGCAGCTCCAAGACGGAATCTTGTATTTCGTAGGCAGTACACTTATCGACTGCATACCTGTGCGGATCAGCACTGCTAGAAGACCAGATATTGTGGGGAACTGGCTTAGTCACAAACTAAGGGACTGTTTACAGAAAGATTCCTTTACTCTGTAGCTGAGTTATCTGTCTTTTGAAACTTCTTGGCAGATTCAAACTTTATAGCAGACCGGGACGCGAATGCATGACTTTGTCTCCACGGGGAGTGATCTTACGAACTGGGCAATCTAATTGCGACTCACAAACTTCCTTCAAGACATTATTTGTGCCAGTGCCTCTGCCCTACCTTTTAGATTCACTCTGGAAAGAATCCCTTGACCCGTGGCTAAGCTATTTTTCTGCAGTATCTATTCTTCCAGCAGCACTAGTCCAGAACGTGGCCCAGTCGGTAAGATTACTGTCTACGAAAGGCAAGAATTTAGGTTCTAGTCAATCTGCCACAAAGTTACAAAATAGCGCGCATTTCGATGAATATTGAAAATGACAGTATGGTCATACAGATATCTATGCGTGTGCTAGAAGAATTTAAAGCAAGAACAAAAGAAGTTTCTGAAATTGGGTTCCAGTAGAAGTATGAAACTGCGATGTTGTATCGCTGGATAAGTGTGATACTTTCCATTCTAAATTTAACGTTTATTGTTTTTATATTACATCTCAGTTTTGCCATCTCATCATTATTTTACTATACGATGAGTGGGAGCATAATGTCCGTGATTTGTCTACGAACCGTGGAAAATTACTTGTGCCAGTTTTCGTTTGTAAGTGTTTCAGTGCCGTGGATCGAAAACAAATTATTTGTGTTTCTAGTCGAGCTTACAACATCTCCCTCACGTCGGCCGGTGTCGTTAATGCGGGACACAACTTCAGTAATGGTGTTGGACACCATCCAGTCTCGGCAGCTAGAGTACAGGGTAAACCATGAAATGGTGCAGCACTGTGCTGCTGTAAAAAATAAATATAACTAATGTTTTTGATAACTTCTTTGTTTTGTGGAGTTGTTTGTTTACTAGGTATTCTCACACTCTGCTCGTAAGCGTAGGGAAAGATGGTGATGAAACTATCAAAGAAGGAAATGAAAGATGGCGAGGTCACTACAGGACACATCTTATCAGGAGGGACCAAGCGAGGAGGTGAAGGGGTAAGACACTGCACGGCGGTTCAAATCGCCGACAGGTCAGCCAGATTTAATTTTCTCGTCATTTCCCTAAATCGCTTAAGATGAATCCTGGGAAGTTCCCCTGAAAGCCACAACCGATTACTTTCCGAGCTCGTGTTCAATCTCTCTTTACCTTGTCGTCGACCAAACTTAAATCCTAACCTTGCTTCCTTTCAATAAGGAAGGAGATAACAGTAGACTGTGTCCTTTTTATAAGGCATTCGCCTAAATCGACAAAGTGAACGCTTAGAAAACCCTACTGTGGGTGGTCGAACGGGGGCTTAACAGAAGTACGCCTCGTGGCACACATTTCACTGTGACTCGCAGGCGGCAGCTTTGTACGCTGGAACTAGTGCGGGGTCAAGGCTGAGGTCCCTTCCCCCGAGGCTGATTTGCCGTTCCGCATTCGTTGCTTGCGAGGGACAGGTGCTCCTGACCCCTCGTGGTCCTGGGCATATAAATCAACAGAGAGATCGATTGTGGAGGCGGCGGCAGCGGCGGCGGCGGCGGCAACCGTAAATACCAAACATGCGTCATGCGGCGCCGTGCCGGGCCGCTGATTCAGCCCCGTTGAATACCACTTGTCGCCGCCCGCGGTAAGCGCCCCCTGTTCCAGACAAGAAGCAAACGCCGGAAAGAGCATGCGGTGACGCGTTTATTGAAAGTAGCGACATCTTGGCTAATGATGTGGCTACTTTTTCCCGATTAAGTTACGCCTGCGAAAATGTTACTCTGTCTACGTGTGACATTTTGCACAAGTAGATCCATACACGAACACAGAACCCTCTGAACCCTCTGAATAGGTCATTGCCCAGAGCAATGAAATCGTTCAAAGACTCTTTCTAAAACCTGATACCATACACTCACAGACTTTGTCCCAACGAGCTGTCAGTCTCACATCAGTTTTCAGCAAAATCCTTGAAAGCATTATTAACCAACGAACCCTTAGTACCTTGCAACACATGCCTAACACCCAATGCTACTTTTTCCAAACTATTTAATCGACGACCAACATCTTTATCTTACACGCCGTATCTCCCATCAAATGAAAGTCCCCCTTATTTATTTCCGTTGTTATCCAATAAGCCTTTGATCGTGAATGAGATTCTGATCTATTTAAGCTGTAGACACATGCACTTTCAATTAACTACGTCCGCCTTATAGTATCCTATTTTCACCACTGTTTTACACCCATGTTCATAAATTAAGGATAATTGCAAAATGTGGTGCCACACAACGTGGCACTACACAAAACTGGCGCTAATAGCATAGGCACATAGGGAACACACACGACACAGATCTGTACGTCCACGGTATTGGTGATAAGTTGAGAAAACGGTCCCGAAACACATGTGCTACAAAACGCCACTGTTTCCTGCGCAGGTACTCCGACATCAAAATGGGATATGATCACCACGCACACGTACACAGGTCGCACAACGGGTTGGCATACTCTGGATCAGATGGTCGAGCAGCTGCTGGGGTATAGCCTCTTGCACCAGTGCCTGTCGGAGCTCCTGAAGTGTCGTAGGGGTTTGAAGACGTGCAGCGATACGTCGACCGAGAGCATCCCAGACGTGTTCGATGGGGTCTAGGTCTGAAGAACAGGCAGACCACTCCATTCGGCTGATTTCTTCTGCTTCAAGGTACTCCTTCACGATGGCAGCTCGGTGGGGCCGTGCGTTATCACCCATCAGGAGGAAGGTGGGACCCACTGCACCCCTGAAAAGGCGGACATAGTGGTGCAAAATGACGTCCCGATACACCTGACCTGTTACGGTTCCTCCAGCCGGCCGCGGTGGTCTCGCGGTTCTAGGCGCGCAGCCCGGAACCGTGCGACTGCTACGGTCGCAGGTTCGAATCCTGCCTCGGGCATGGATGTGTGTGATGTCCTTAGGTTAGTTAGGTTTAAGTAGCTCTAAGTTCTAGGGGACTGATGACCACAGCAGTTGAGTCCCATAGTGCTCAGAGCCATTTGAACCATTTGAACGGTTCCTCTGTCAAAGACATGCACGGGTGTACGTGCACCAATCATAACCCCACCCCAGACCAAACAATGACCTCCATAAAGGTCCCTTTCAAGGACATTAAGGGGTTGGTTTCTGGTTTCTGGTTCACGCCAGATGAAAACCCAGTGAAAATCACTGTTCAGACTATACCTGGACTCGTCCGTGAACATAACCTGGGACCACTGTTCCAATGACCATGTACTGTGTTCTTGACACTAGGCTTTACGGGCTCTCATGTGACCAGGGGTCAGTGGAATGCACCTTGCAGGTCTCTGGGCGAATAAACCATGTTTGTTCAGTCGTCTGTAGACTGTGTGTCTGGAGACAACTCTTCTAGTGGCTGCCGTAAGGTCCCGCGCAAGGCTACCTGCAGTACTCCGTGGCCGTCTGCGGGCACTGATGGTGAGATATCGGTCTTCTTGTGGTGTTGTACATTGTGGACGTCCTGTACTGTGGCGCCTCGATTCGTTTCCTGTCTGCTGGAATCGTTGCCATAATCCTGAGATCACACTTTGTGGCACACGGAGGGCCCGTGCTACGACCTGCTGTGTTTGACCAGCCTCCAGTCGCCCTAGTATTCTACCCCTCATAACGTCATCAATATGTGTTCTTTGAGCCATTTTCAACACACAATAACCATTAGCACGTCGGTAAACGTTTGCACACCTACTCGCTGCACCGTACTCTGACATGCACCAACACACCTCTGTGTATGTGGACTGCTGCCAGCGCCACCGTGCGACGACCGCCGGTCAAATGTACCGTATGGTCGTACCCCGAGGTGATTTAAAACCGCAAACCGCCCACCAGAGCGTTGTTTCACCATGAATCAGCATTATCCTTAATTTATGAGTGTACAGACGTTACAAATAAGGACGCCTGTCCCTACATGTTTCACCGCACTGCAGATGTGCCTCAAGGCTCTGTCCTGTCACCATTTCTTTGTAGCCCGTGCACCGCTGACACACGCGTATCACCATATTCCACCTTCGTCCTCAACATGCTGATGGCACCGCTTACCTAACTACTCACCACGCCCTCCCACTCTCCCATGCCTCCCTACAATGCACTTGAATCTCCTTGTAGTGTCTACATCTACATCTACATTTATACTCCGCAAGCCACCCAACGGTGTGTGGCGAAGGGCACTCTACGTGCCACTGTCATTGCCTCCCTTTCCTGTTCCAGTCGCGTATGGTTCGCGGGAAGAACGACTGTCTGAAAGCCTCCGTGCGCGCTCTAATCTCTCTAATTTTACATTCGTGATCTCCTCGGGAGGTATAAGTAGGGGGAAGCAATATATTCGATACCTCATCCAGAAACGCACCCTCTCGAAACCTAGCGAGCAAGCTACACCGCGATGCAGAGCGCCTCTCTTGCAGAGTCTGCCACTTGAGTTTATTAAACATCTCCGTAACGCTATCACGGTTACCAAATAACCCTGTGACGAAACGCACCGCTCTTCTTTGGATCTTCTCTATCTCCTCCGTCAAACCGATCTGGTACAGATCCCACACTGATAAGCAATACTCAAGTATAGGTCGAACGAGTGTTTTGTAAGCCACCTCCTTTGTTGATGGACTACATTTTCTAAGCACTCTCCCAATGAATCTCAACCTGGTACCCGCCTTACCAACAACTAATTTTATATGATCATTCCACTTCAAATCGTTCCGCACGCATACTCCCAGATATTTTACAGAAGTAACTGCTACCAGTGTTTGTTCCGCTATCATATAATCATACAGTAAAGGATCCTTCTTTCTATGTATTCGCAATACATTACATTTGTCTATGTTAAGGGTCAGTTGCCACTCCCTGCACCAAGTGCCTATCCGCTGCAGATCTTCCTGCATTTCGCTACAATTTTCTAATGCTGCAACTTCTCTGTATACTACAGCATCATCCGCGAAAAGCCGCATGGAACTTCCGACACTATCTACTAGGTCATTTATATATATTGTGAAAAGCAATGGTCCCATAACACTCCCCTGTGGCACGCCAGAGGTTACTTTAACGTCTGTAGACGTCTCTCCATTGATAACAACATGCTGTGTTCTGTTTGCTAAAAACTCTTCAATCCAGCCACACAGCTGGTCTGATATTCCGTAGGCTATTACTTTGTTTATCAGGCGACAGTGCGGAACTGTATCGAACGCCTTCCGGAAGTCAAGAAAAATAGCATCTACCTGGGAGCCTGTATCTAATATTTTCTGGGTCTCATGAACAAATAAAGCGAGTTGGGTCTCACACGATCGCTGTTTCCGGAATCCATGTTGATTCCTACATAGTAGATTCTGGGTTTCCAAAAACGACATGATACTCGAGCAAAAAACATGTTCTAAAATTCTACAACAGATCGACGTCAGAGATATAGGTCTATAGTTTTGCGCATCTGCTCGACGACCCTTCTTGAAGACTGGGACTATCTGTGCTCTTTTCCAATCATTTGGAACCCTCCGTTCCTCTAGAGACTTGCGGTACACGACTGTTAGAAGGGGGGCAAGTTCTTTCGCGTACTCTGTGTAGAATCGAATTGGTATCCCGTCAGGTCCAGTGGACTTTCCTCTATTGAGTGATTCCAGTTGCTTTTCTATTCCTTGGACACTTATTTCGATGTCAGCCATTTTTTCGTTTGTGCGAGGATTTAGAGAAGGAACTGCAGTGCGGTCTTCCTCTGTGAAACAGCTTTGGAAAAAGGTGTTTAGTATTTCAGCTTTACGCGTGTCATCCTCTGTTTCAATGCCATCATCATCCCGTAGTGTCTGGATATGCTGTTTCGAGCCACTTACTGATTTAATGTAAGACCAGAACTTCCTAGGATTTTCTGTCAAGTCGGTACATAGAATTTTACTTTCGAATTCACTGAACGCTTCACGCATAGCCCTCCTTACGCTAACTTTGACATCGTTTAGCTTCTGTTTGTCTGAGAGGTTTTGGCTGCGTTTAAACTTGGAGTGGAGCTCTCTTTGCTTTCGCAGTAGTTTCCTAACTTTGTTGTTGTACCACGGTGGGTTTTTCCCGTCCCTCACAGTTTTACTCGGCACGTACCTGTCTAAAACGCATTTTACGATTGCCTTGAACTTTTTCCATAAACACTCAACATTGTCAGTGTCGGAACAGAAATTTTCGTTTTGATCTGTTAGGTAGTCTGAAATCTGCCTTCTATTACTCTAGCTAAACAGATAAACCTTCCTCCCTTTTTTAATATTCTTATTAACTTCCATATTCAGGGATGCTGCAACGGCCTTATGATCACTGATTCCCTGTTCTGTACATACAGAGTCGAAAAGTTCGGGTCTGTTTGTTATCAGTAGGTCCAAGATGTTATCTCCACGAGTCGGTTCTCTGTTTAATTGCTCGAGGTAATTTTCGGATAGTGCACTCAGTATAATGTCACTCGATGCTCTGTCCCTACCACCCGTCGTCAAACATCTGAGTGTCCCAGTCTATATCTGGTAAATTGAAATCTCCACCTAAGACTATAACATGCTGAGAATATTTATGTGAAATGTATTCCAAATTTTCTCTCAGTTGTTCTGCCACTAATGCTGCTGAGTCGGGAGGTCGGTAAAAGGAGCCAATTATTAACCTAGTTCGGTTGTTGAGTGTAGCCTCCACCCATAATAATTCACAGGAACTATCCACTTCTACTTCACTACAGGATAAACTACTACTAACAGCGACGAACACTCCACCACCGGTTGCATGCAATCTATCCTTTCTAAACACCGTCTGTACCTTTGTAAAAATTTCGGCAGAATTTATCTCTGGCTTAAGCCAGCTTTCTGTACCTATAACGATTTCAGCTTCGGTGCTTTCTATCAGCGCTTGAAGTTCTGGTACTTTACCAACGCAGCTTCGACAGTTGACAATTACAATACCAATACACAGAAATTTCAAGTAAATCCAAAGTAAGGCCAAGCGACCATTTTTGTCATATCACTCGCCATTTCATCATCCAGATTTCCATCTATCCATCGACAACCAATCGATTCTCCTAAATAACACAGTACGGTTTTTTGGACAAACCCTCGACAGAAAACTAACATCAACTCTTACCACCGAACACAAGCTCAAAATTGGCTAAAACTACTAACAGGGAGCACCTGGGGTCTACATCCTTCTACCATTATCCTCACCTGTAAATGCCTGATTCGCCCCATCCTAGCATATGTCATTACTGCCTGGATTCCTGCCTCATCTAAATTTTACAAACCGCTTAAAATTCTGTAAAGACATGCACCCCTTCTCTTTCCCGAGATATTGTATAGCCTTCCTTCCAGCTGTAGTTACAACGTTCTACCTCACACCGTCCTTCCGCTTTTCTTCCTCCCCTTCAATGAATTTTAGTCGCTACCTGGGGTTCCTAAGGCCCCACAGTCATGCTCATCATTCCACCCGCATCACGAGCATATCCATTTCTATGCACCACCAGCGTCACCCTTATACCATAGCATTATTATGACTGTCACCAGTAATTATATTTTAACTGGAATAAAATATCATCTAAAATGTTTTAAGAATCGTAAAATTGACCTCAAAAGTGTATTAAAAATTTTGTGGAACATTTACCAATTGTGGTCATACTGCGGAAGCGGTTTACAGTGGCCTAAATGTCGAAATTCCAATCGTGTGGCGAATAATGAAACATTACGGTCAACGGTCGGAAAGATAACTTCATTAAAAAAACTACGACCTTCCGCCGGTGCCTGACAATTCCAGAAGAATAAACTGAGAGCAGAGTCAACACACAGTACAGTTGGCTCTGAGCACTATGAGACTTAACTTCTGAGGTCATCAGTCGCCTAGAACTTTTAGAACTAATTAAACCTAACTAATCTAAGGACGTCACACACACCCATGCCCGAAGTAGGATTCGAACCTGCGACCGTAGCGGTCGCTCGGCTCCAGACTGCAGCGCCTAGAACCGCACGGCCACTTCGGCCGGCCACAGCACAGTAAATACGATATTTTTCTAAGCGACTGACTGCTGGAACACCAGCCTTAACAGGTATCCAACACTTACTGGAAGTCGCAAGCGGGCCAGGACGCCGCAAATGACACACCAGAATCAGGGAGCCCCAAAAATAGCGTTATATCAAGAGAATTGTTCAAGCAAGATAACCACATTGTGAACGAACAGTAAGTCACAGACGGTGTAGCAACTTAATAAATTACATGGGAGGACGGTAACAAATAGACACGGAGAATTAGTTCGCGTGATCTTACTAGTGGTACGTTCATCTTCTTTGTTTCCTCGTTTTGACGTCACATGAAACGGTAACCTCAGTGAGAGCAATACACAGCTAGCGGGTAAGTGGATCCTCTCCTACGAAGAACCACAGGCAAGAACAATAACGTGTCCGACGTACAAGGAACAGATCAAGGTTTCGCCACAGTTTCTGCGTTTACCCAGAATACGACATAATTCAACGATCATCTTTCAAGCAGTGTGCAATGTTACCCGACTAGCTACTTACCAGACAGTTATGCGCTTTTCGTGATGCACGTCATTCAAACAGTTTTGGGTAGTTCATATTTAAATGAGACAGTTCTGTTCAGACGGCAGGTTCTGCAGCAACTGCTCTCACGCTACGGCATTACCAGCCGCGTTTGGACTGCATTGTGAATAAATTCTGGTCGCTTCAGACGTGTTTATATAGCGTGAAATGAGTGGTAATTTTCTGGTTTTAGTAGTGAATGCTCGCTGACTGCGCCAGAAACGTGAATAGATTCCGCGTTGCCGCATTCAGCGACAAAGAAGACAAGTATGCTTTCGGAGTCTCTGAGAGTACGGAACTTTTCATTTGTGCCCATAATGTAATTTATTAGGAGGAACATCCTACCCGAAAAACATTCTACTATTCCCATAGAGTTTAGGCCGGCCGAAGTGGCCGTGCGGTTAAAGGCGCTGCAGTCTGGAACCGCAAGACCGCTACGGTCGCAGGTTCGAATCCTGCCTCGGGCATGGATGTTTGTGATGTCCTTAGGTTAGTTAGGTTTAACTAGTTCTAAGTTCTAGGGGACTAATGACCTCAGCAGTTGAGTCCCATAGTGCTCAGAGCCATTTGAACCATTCCCATAGAGTTTGAACTTCGGGAAATACAGGTGGTTATCAATAGTTTCGGACATCTTGTTGTATACTAACTAGGCTATTTTAAGGTTCAATTACAAATCTACGGCATCTAACTGTAAAAAATTTGGGAAACCAAAATAACTAGCCACCAGAACTCCATAAACAAGTAAGATGATGAGGTTGAAAAAAAAAAAACTAACTTTTCTTAAAATAGATCTCGTTAAGCGTGAAACATGTAATGTGATTCTTCGGTTTCTCCCAGCGTATTTGTTGATCGAACAGACCACTGGTGTCCTGCCGGTTTGTATGTCCAACGGGCCCGGTAGACACTGTCAATCGGTGGTACTACCTGGACTGTTTGATCGTGAATCATTTAATTCATTAGCAACCGAAAATTATATTGACAAATGGGAAAATTGTGTGAACTTCTTTGAGGATATACGCATTTTCCATCAGTAAAAAGCCTTACTTCTTTGCTGTCAAAGTGAAAGACAATTTCTGTTACGCATCGAACATTCAAAGTCAGTAATCCGCGTACTCTAATTAAAGGTGTAATTGAAGTTAGTGAGCCGGCCGTGGTGACCGAACGGTTCTAGGCGCTTCAGTCTGGAACCGCGCGACCACTACGGTCGCAAGTTCGAATCATGCCTCGGGCATGGATGTGTGTGACGTCCTTAGGTTAGTTAGGTTTAAGTAGTTCTAAGTTCTAGGGCACTAATGACCTCAGAAGTTAAGTCCCATAGTGCTCAGAGCCATTTGAGCCATTTTGAGGTTAGTGAACTTTCGTTGCTTCTGTGAATCGTGCTGTCCAGATGGCTTAGTAGTTATTTATTACATTATTGGCTGAAAATCCTCGCATTGCCCTTGTATTCATTTTTCCAGTTTTCTTTTGGAAACGAAAACAAAAAATGGGCTGTTTTTGTAGTGTAGTACCAAAAAAAATTAATTTCCATGTACTTGTGAAAGCACCTTTGAAATTATGAAAAAATCGTGCAAAGAGATATGGATAACGTACAAATGAATAAGTACATCTGGTTCACGTGTCTACAATGCGATTTTGTACACGTGTCTGTGACAACGCCTCTTCATTGCTCTATAGACGGATATTGTTTTCGCTTATAGCTGTCTGCTCTTCGCAGTTGAAAATTGTCAAAAGCGCCGTCAAGTGGCAGATATTTCCGTAAATTGACGTGACTTTAGGAGTGTCTCACTAATAAGCAATAAATGTATTAAATATTATTTAAATCGAAGGAGGAGAGGGAGACAGGAAAGGATAGGAACTAATGATCAGCTGCATCGGGACTTTCTACGGAATTAGGGGTGATGAGTGAAAAGCTCGGACCCTGCTTAGTAGGCAGTTACGTTAACCACTCGCTACCCGGCACAGTATTTATCGCAAAAGCACGGCGTATCTCGGCACGCTCCCCGGCCGACCTATATTCTCACTTAGCCCCACCTATCCGCAGACCCCCCTCTATGTCCTCCATGTTCGCTAATTCTAGATTCCTGCTGGAGGTCGAATGTAAATGTGCATCCGCACTGTAGGTTGTGCATTTATTGCGCATTGAGGTGAAACAATAATGCACTGAAGCACCAAAGAAACTGGTATAGGCATGAGTCTTCAAATACAGAGATATGTAAACAGGCAGAATAAGACAAGTGTCTGGCGCAGTTTTACCTTCTCCAATACGCCGATGACACCGCCTTCCTTGCCCTCGCCCCCACCCTGCAACGCTCCCAGCACCTTACCTTCTCCAATCCCATCTTGACCGGTTCACCACTTGGTGTAACCAGTGGCTGCTCAAGATCAATCCTTCCAAGACCCAGGCGATCATTGTAGGCAAAACCACCATTTCTTTCCATCTCCTCGATTTCTATGTAACCATCTACGGCCGTCCTATCAACCTCACCCCAACCTTCAAGTACCTTGGCGTCACCCTCGACCGACGCCTCTCTTGGACCCTCCATCTCCCGACGATCCAAGCCAAGACACGCTCCCAACTCCGCCTCCTCAAGCTCCTTTCTGGCCGCATATGGGGTATGGACCCCGTGATCATCCTCCACACCTATAAATCCCTCATCCACCCTATCCTCTGCTATGCCCATCCCACCTGGATCTCTGCCCCTTCTACCTTCTACAAATCCCTTCAAATCCTGGAACGCCATGCGCTCCGCCTTGCCTATCGCATCCTCCTCCCCTCCCCCACGAGGAACCTGTATAGCTTAATTCCGTTCCCACACCTCCTTCTTTCCCTCGAACGGTTACGGATCCTTTACACCTCCCACAAACTTGATCCCCTTCACCCACTTGTCTCTCCCATCCTCTCCCACCCCCGCCTGCTGCTGCACCTGTACTCCCACATCCCAACCGCTCTCCATCTCTCCACACTCCATACCCTTGGCCAAGGTGGCTTCCGTCAACTCCCACTCCCTGATGACGCCCTCGTCCCTCCATCTAGCCCTTCCACCAACTTTGATCCTCCCCTTCCTCCCCCTGTGTTTTTCTCCTGGGGCACCCTCTCCCCCCTCTCTCCCTCCTCTCTTCCTCCCTCCCTCCCCTCCCCCTGGGCTTCCACTACCCCCCGTCCCTTCTCCCCTCCCCCTCCCTTCTCCTCTGCCACTGGCATCAACACCCTCCCCCTCTTCTTCTTACCTGCACCTCTTCCCTTTGGAAGGTCCCCAGCTTTGTGCGTGAACAGTGCATCTTCATGCGCCAGAGGTCGTCGCCAGTGCTTGTGTATGTCTCCACGTCAGTGCTTTAGTGTCTCCCCGTTTGTGCTCCTTCGTTCACGTGTGTACTTTCTGTCTCCTCCATTTGTGTACAGTGGTGAACGTTTTCTATTCGGACAGTGCCCCTGTGAACGGCTTCGTGTGTTTTTATATGTCTGTCTACCGTTTTTATCCACCATGTTTGTTTTGTTGTCTGTCTCTCTCTATACTGTCTGTGTTATCTGTGGCCGAAGAGCGGCGTAGATAGGCCGCTGCCGGACTACCTTTATTGTAAAGGTGTCGAAATCACAATAAAGGAAAAAATTGCGCAGTTGTCAGATAGGTTACTGCTGCTACAATGGCAGTCGAGACCATGCCACGTCGTATTGCAGCACTTCTGCATGCTCACAGGAGCCCTACGCGATATTAGGCAGGTGTACCAGTTTCTTTGGCTTTTCAATGTATGAATGCGTCGTGTCTGTTTTTTATGGACATGTTCGAAAGAACAGACACCGCGCTTTTGTATAAATGTATTAAAACCTCATGCATGATGCGGCATTTTTTCGCGCATCTCAGTGTTTGTGGCATCATATCTCTTGAACTAAGTGTCGTACAACGATATATTTCTATAGATACACTGAGCTGCATATGTGGGCACTGTCTGCGAAATATGTTGCGATCAGAGTTAGAAACAAATAAGCAGTTAATTTAAACGTCATCCATGATGCGTCAGATTTTCTGTCTCAATGTTTACGACGTCATATCTCCTGAAGTATGTTGTGTAGTACCATAATGTAATTTTGTAGACCGATTTAGCGGCATATGTGGATACTGCCTGCGAAATTTATTGAGAATAGAGTTACGTCATGCATGATGCGGTAGTTTTTCAAGCATATCATTGTTTATGACGTAACATCTCTTAAACTGTGATAGGTAGATCGTTCTTACCCCGACAGCGATTGCTGCCTGATAGTAAGAGTAGGTGTACCAAGTTTGGTTGAAATCGGTCTGGTGGTTTAGCTGGAGATATGGAACACACACACACACACACACACACACACACACACACAAACACATACATGTACACACATTTCTATGAGTGTGTTGATTTCGGGACGTGTTTCAACTACTACCATCACCAAAAACTACAACGCGAATGTTTACAGTTCACCAGTTGCAATGAACCGTCTGCCGAAGTGTAGTGTGTAGCGCTCTATACAGCCACACTCTTTTCTCGAGTTTATCTCGTCGTAAGGAATCCTCTGTTTTCGGGATTTTGGCATTTTTTAAACTTTGTGGCCGGATGCGCTTCTAGTCCCTATAGTCAACAGTTATCTAAGGCGGAAAAGTCGTGTGACCCATCTCTCTGAAAATTATGCAAACTTTGTTCTGTTTGTTATGGTATTTGAAGTGTTTGTGCATCGTATTATTCTGAGGCGGAGATAGGGGACCAGCCCAGCATTTACTCAGAGGAGCGTGTAAAACCACCTAAAAACCTCATGGAGGCTGGCCGGAGTACGAGATCAACGGTCGTTAATCCGTCGCGCTTTTTCGATGCTGGTTCTGTTCATCTCCGTGTCTCAAAATCCATCACACTCGTCGCTAAACTATACCAGCGAATTGTCTAGTATTATTGAAAACACTTGATTTCCCTTTTAACAAAATCAACTTGTCAGTTAGCTAAAGAAAGCAGAAAATTGAATTATCGACCACTGCGTGATGGATATAAGATGTGGAAATATTTCACAATAGGCAGTTCTTGTTTCTTCTTAAGTACAGACGTACGGCTTAGTAATGATTTTATGTGATTTGGTTCAAATGGCTCTGAGCACTATGGGACTCAACTGCTGTGGTCATAAGTCCCCTAGAACTTAGAACTACTTAAACCTAACTAACCTAAGGACAGCACACAACACCCAGCCATCACGAGGCAGAGAAAATCCCTGACCCCGCCGAGAATCGAATCCGGGAACCCGGGCGTGGGAAGCGAGAACGCTACCGCACGACCACGAGATGCGGGCTTTATGTGATTTAAACGGGAATATTTAATATTTCAAACCCATCTCTGTGGTCTCCAATGGTAGGCCGCCGGTGACAGCATTTCCCATAGAAATTCACTGGCTCAAGTGGAGTGGAGAAATACGACTGCGATCGTCGAAAATATTTTTTTATAAGATAAATTACACCTGTAGACCAGTTCTGAAAACGAGGTATTCTCGGCGAGGTGTCTGGTTTCACTGCCGAAAGACTTTTTTATGTTGGGGGCTGGAAAGAGAGGCTGGCAAAAGAATGGTTTGGAAAGACGATTCTGGTGGAATACTCAAAGAAACCTGTATCGAGAAAATGTTTCTGATGGAACTTTTTGCAATCGTTAGGCTATGAGCTGCAGAGCCGATGTGTTTCTGCTGTCTGTGTTCACTTTGTCAAAAGCTGGTGAGAGATAGGATCAAAAGAGTATGTTGAGAGACATGTTTTAATCGGTCGTGACAAAAAAGTTTCACAGTACCTTCTTATGGATGAAGAAAGGGAATATGAAGCATTGTTAAAGTTTAAAGTTATTTAACCTTCAAGGAAATTACTTAGGATGAGTTCAGAGGGGTGTAATCAGTAACATTTTTTGCAGTTGGAGCTGGGGGTGGGGTAGATTTGTGAGGTCAAAGTGAAGTTCACAGCTATCGGAAATGATCTATTAAAGAACTCGTCAGATGATTATTGATACAACAGAAGTATTCCGTAAGTCTAAATTTTGTTGAAATCGGTTACGGTAGTAGAGATTCATCAGCTTAATCCATTTTGTGTTCATTTTTTATATGAGACAGATAAAATATAATTCTGGGTATAGATCTACGATTTTCTGTCACCATTATAGTGATATCAGAGCCACATTTTGTCAAGAAGATAACTGCTAACCCTAATCACAGTAATGGTTTAGTTTTTGGAATTGGGGGTAAGCTGCCACACATGGGTTGACACTCTATTGTATTCTCAAGACAATTGCTTCGATGGAAGTCGTTTTTAATACAAAAGCCGATAAAAATTTCTTGTATTCATTTTCTTCATTTTTTGTTCAAGCTTTTTTACCGGAGCAGTCTCATTCAACACCGCCAATAATGTGCGGCTAGCTGATGGAACACAGAGAAATTTTGTAGCGTAACATCTTACAGTGTTAATAATATACTGTACAGCAGTACCAACTTTGTCAATTCCCAAAACATAATTACATCGTGACTATTAAAATGCATCACTCATGTAATCTCTTATTCCACGGTAAAAACAGATGAAAGCAGTGAAGAATCTAACATCATAAAATATAAAGAGAAGTGAATTAAATGAAAGAAAATCAATAGAAGCAGCTTTTTGTAAACACATACGAATCGAAAATGGCTATCACATACATCAGAGCTACGCACCACTCAAGTTACAACGTTTTTCAACTATAAAAATTTTGTATTTGTGGGGATCCAAGCCTACAGATGCATAATAAACATCGCATTACAGCCTATTACAGACCATGTTTGCGATTATTTCTCAACTATGTTGCTTCATTACGTTGTAATGATCAGGTGCATCTCAAATAAGACGAGAGTATTAAAATGACACCCTGCGATAGACTTCATTCTCATTAGTGCTCTGAGATGGAATGTTGAAGCATTGCCTTTTGGATTTAGTTTTATTTTTACTGTTCAACTTCCTTCTTCAACTGAGGAGCTTGCATGTAAACCTTTTTACAGCTAGTGGCCACGTTGCTCAGAAAAAATGCATACTGCTCACTACGGCTTCTATGCAACGCCATGTTGAAGTATCGCAGACGTCTCAGAAGTGTGTTTTCGGTATATTTATGCTGATTTGGTCTCTGATGGCTTCATTAGCAAAGTTTCGTAAACTTGATACTTCCAACTCGAAGTCTAATATTTTATCAACTGATAATATTCCGACATTTCTGACAGAGGGCTATGGACCCCTCACACCTCATTCTGATTCTCAAGATAAGCCTCACCACGTTGCTAAAACCTCGAAAACCTCAGCGGGTCATATAAAGCGTCAGCCCTCATACACTGGCAATTTTCTAAACGCAGCGTTTAAACACTTGATGTTTTGTGTAATGAAGGCTTGTTTTATTAGCGTTCTCGACGTCGTTGCACGTCATAAAGTCAGTGTCACGTGGTGAGCGCTTAGCAGGGGCGACAGCCACGAGTCTACCGCTGGCGCGTCATTGGCCGGTCGGTTGCCTGGCAACGCGAAGCACAACTCAGCGCGCCTTTCGATTAGCTGCCGGCCGCGCGCCGAGTGACGCCTTAGCTGGCCGATATCGAACGGGCGGACCTTTCCACATGATATAAGTGTGACAAACCTCTCCAAATGACCTTAACGTCCTCGCCTTGTTTCCACAGATAAATCTTTAAATTTGGGTCTATGTGGTTCGGAAAACTGAGATGTCACATCTACAACGATTTCATTTTCAGGAAGCTATTTCTGCTTCCATAGAACGGAACAAGGTTGAAAGATTTTACAGCGTCGCAGCAGTGTGCGTCCGTAGATTTCACCGCACCACATCAAAGTCTGAAACTGAGGTCACATTGAGGCATGGGCAACTTATTTCTGATGAGTAAACTGTTCATACTGATTTTGATGGCGATTTTTGTGGAAACTGTAGGGTGACACATTTAATAGTATAAAACAGTAAATATATAACTTCCGGAAGAGTCTGCGGAAAAATGTAACAAAAATGCAAAATAATCCTTTGTTTGTGGGGAAAATAAAAATACATTCCAAGGTACCAAATGTTTTTAAAGAGTCTTGCCTGTGTTGAGTTGATAGGGGTGGAACTTTTCTTTTTGAGACAGATAAAGCCCCTAAGAGGTAAAACCGAGCTGTCTGTTCTCCTTCGTCTGTTAGCGCCGTTTCGATTCTGAAAATAGCAATGGAGCTCACGAGTCCATTATAACAGATCTGTACTGTCTTAGGCACCAATGGCGCAGTGTGGGAGAAACAAGTGCCACAGCAGCTCATTAGTTATGAGGTAACGATGAATAAAATATTCTCGGGTTTCCAACCGCCTCAATTGCTTAAAACTACACTAGCTTTCGGCCAATCACTCCTTGGCTATTGTCAAGTTGTATGATTGCCAGTGGGCTCTTGGTCCGCCATTATATACGCTAGCTGCCGGCTGTGACGTCACTGGTGCCCTTAACATTGCCATATATTGACATGTTTTGAGTCTGGGTTCGATGTGCCCCTTCAAAAGTGTGATCGCTGGATCCCACGCAGCGCTGAGCTGCAAGCCACCGTCTCTATTCAGGGTGTTTGCGGTAATTTTTATTTCAGTAACTTCCTTCATTAAATTCTCCCAGAAGCCGTTAGTGCGAGTCACGACACAGGCATCCTCAACTTTTATGTGGTGACCGTTTTCTAACGCATGCTCAGCTAACGCAGATTTCTCTGGATTCCGTAGGCGATAATACCTCTCGTATTCTTTCCTGCGTTGTTCCACAGTGCGCACTGTTTGTCCGATGTACTTCTGGCCACACTCACAAGGTATTTCGTAGACTCCAGGTGTTCTGAGACCTACTGAGTCTTTAACTGGTCTCAGTAACTTACGGATTTTCTTTGGAGGCCTGAAGATTGTTTTGATCTTGTGTCTTTTCAACAGGCGGTTTATCTTGCCCGACACAGAGCCACAGAATGGCAGCAAAGCAAGTTTCTTTTCCTGCTCTTCGTTGGTGGTCTTATTCTGATGTTTCCCAGAAATCACTTCTTTCACTTGACGGGCGCTGTAGCCGTTATTCCTGAAAACCTTGCGTTGGTGGCTCAGTTCAGGGGGCAGGTTATCGTCGTCTGATATTACTCTTGCACGATGCAACAATGTTTGTAATACTGTGCGCTTCTGTGCTGGATGATGATGGCTGGTGGCGTGCAGGTACAGGTCTGCGTGGGTGGGCTTTCTGTAGACGCTGTGGCCAAGGCACCCATTTCGTTTACGGTGGACAGGGACGTTGAGGAAGTGCAATGCATTATCTTTTTCCATCTCCATGGTGAACCGGATATTACTGTTGATGCCATTGAGGTGTTCCAAAAACTCGTCTAGTTTCTCGCGTCCGTGTGGCCAAATGACGAACGTGTCGTCAACGTATCGAAAGAAGCACTTCTGCTTCAATGGCGCAGTATCTATGGCTATATACTCAAAATTCTCCATGAAAAGGTCTGCAACAGCTGGAGCTAACGTGCTACCCATTGCTACGTCCTCTGTCTGATCGTAATTCTGGCTGTTGTACACGAAATAGGAGGACGTAAGAGTGTGCCTAAATAGCTCGACCACGTCACTTACAAAATACTGGGAAATACTGCCATTGATAGGCACATTCGTAAACAGCGCCACTACATCAAAACCGACTATAATATCATCCTCACTAAGGCGTAGATTCTGCTAATACTGCGCCATTGAAGCCGAAGTGTTTCATTCGATACGTTGACGACACATTCGTCAATTGGCCACACGGACGCGAGAAACTAGACGAGGTTTTGGAACACCTCAATGGCATCAACAGTAATATCCGGTTCACCATGGAGATGGAAAAAGATAATGCATTGCACTTCCTCGACGTCCCTGTCCACCGTAAACGAAATGGGTGCCTTGGCCACAGCGTCTACAGAAAACCCACCCACACAGACCTGTACCTGCACGCCACCAGCCATCATCATCCAGCACAGAAGCGCACAGTATTACAAACATTGGTGCATCGTGCAAGAGTAATATCAGACGACGACAACCTGCCCCCTGAACTGAGCCACCAACGCAAGGTTTTCAGGAATAACGGCTACAGCGCCCATCAAGTGAAAGAAGTGATTTCTGGGAAACATCAGAATAAGACCACCAACGAAGAGCAGGAAAAGAAACTTGCTTTGCTGCCATTCTGTGGCTCTGTGTCGGGCAAGATAAACCGCCTGTTGAAAAGACATAAGATCAAATCAATCTTCAGGCCTCCAACGAAAATCCGTAAGTTACTGAGACCAGTTAAAGACTCAGTAGGTCTCAGAACACCTGGAGTCTACGAAATACCTTGTGAGTGTGGCCAGAAGTACATCGGACAAACAGTGCGCACTGTGGAACAACGCAGGAAAGAACACGAGATGTATTATCGCCTAAGATATCCAGAGAAATCTGCGCTAGCTGAGCATGCGTTAGAAAACGGTCACCACATAAAACTGATGATATCTCGGTCGTGGCTCGCACTAACTGCTTCTGGGACAGTTTAATGAAGGAAGCTACTGAAATAAAAATTACCGCAAATACCCTGAATAGACACGGTGGCTTGCAGCTCAGCGCTGCGTGGGATCCAGCGATCGCGCGGTTGAAGAGGGCACATCGAACGCCGACTCAAAACATGTCCATATATGGCAATGTCACGGGCACCAGTGACGTCACAGCCGGCAGCTAGCGTATATAATGGCGGACCAAGAGCCCACTGGCAGTCATACCACATGACAATGGCCAAGGAGTGATTGGCCGAAAGCTCTTGTAGTTTTAAGCAATTGACGCGGTTGGAAACCCGAGAACATTTTATCCAATGTTATTGCCGCGAGACTCTTCATTCATACATGAGGTAACGTGTTCGCACTGTAAAGTGAAAGATGCGTTAGGTCTTTGTTTCAGTCTCACTGAAGACGAACTTTTGACCTCTTCTGTGACAGAACTACATGCAGCCAGATCGAGAAACATTAAAAAATACTTAAGAAATCTTCTCCATCATAAATCCTCTTGCTATTGTCAGTATCGCATAACATAAGGTTGAAAAACTTATGTAGGGCACACATGATAATACCTATTTCTCGTGTTTTACTGGAATAAACTTTAGTTTTTTAAGAATACAGATAATTTGTTCATTGGAATTCTTTAGGGTACTCCAACAGCCACGTTTCCATGCTAGTTGTGTACGTCACAGGACAGGACGTAGGCACAGAGCATTTCAAGGTTCAAAAAAATCTAATTTTTGACGATTTAGGTAGGCATGTGTTGCAGATACGTTATCGTTTATTAAAGCAGACTTTCGTTTAAGTTGACGACGCTAAGTTGTCATTCATTTGTGTTAGTGCAGAGCATTTTTCATAGCGTTTTTTCATTAGGTTATTGAGCACAAAAGTAATAATAAGATAAAAATTAATAATAAAAAATATGTTCTGTCACATTTTAAATAATGTGTGATAACGCTCAGAAAATTTACGGATTCTTTGCTTCTAGAAACGTATTGTTTTGGAGTTAATAATGTCGTCAAGTCCAGTAAGCTTGTTCATAGCTTCCTTTGTGAAATCAGCCGACTGCAGATGAGCGTTATTGTGCAGTAGCAATACCAGCTTGTTGGCCGTTTTCTTTACACTGTGACGTGAAGACATTTCAGTTATTGGCAATTGCGATGGACATACCCCTGGGTAGCAGTTCGTACTATACAACACGCTACCCGTGCCACTTAATGCTGTTATGAAGTTAGAATGAAGGCATTATAACCGGTCAACAGTAACATCATTACATACGATACTCCGTGAGCGCACAGAGGCCATTATATCACAAATAAGCCCTCTGAATTTTGTTGCTTTCAACTAGAGTAAGCACTAATCCTGCATCCGACTTATGAATCTTCCCCACTGAATGATAATGTCGAACGTAGGTTAAATGGTAGCAATTCATATCATTTGTCAACTGATGGGACTTTCTGAATGTGGAAAATGATTCATATCAGATAGATCCTTCTTGAGTCGAGAAAAACATTTTCTAACGTGATTTCTTCGACAGCGCTAGCACTACACACGGCACAAATATTTCGAGCGGTCTCCGCTGCCTTCACCCGTATTAAACCCAAAGCGTGAATCTTCTTCCACTTCAGACGCTATTTTGTAAAGCTGAAACAACGTTTTTATGGCCAAGTATTCAAAATTCAATACCTAACTACAAGGCAAATGCTAGAACTTCAAGTAAAAAATGACATTTGATAAATACACTCATAGTAACACACTAAACACCAATGTTTCAACTTACATATCAACCTAATTTTGTTTTAGGTACATTGTAGCGGCGGTGGTAGTTTATACACGTCAGTATTCTTCATGCCGTATGCTGCACGAGCAGAGACTGCACCGCTGTATTACTGTACGTTGTTCACTCGATTTATCGAAATTATTCCATGTGGAAAATCAAACTACGATAGTAAAAGATTTTATGCTTGCCAGTGCGAGAACAGAAACGTGCTTAAGGCCGCTGGCCGGTGGCCAGTAGCCGCTGCTTGGCGAGGAAACTTTCGAGCATAAACTGTTCTGATCCTGAAGCAGTTGCTAACTGTTTCGCAGGAATGTTTTCGAAAGGTATCACTGCTACTGGTGGGTTACATATTGAAAGAAAAAATCTTTGAGATTCTATCAAAGATACACAGAAGCGCCAAAGAAACTGATATAGGCATACGTATTCAAATACGGAGATGTGTTAACAGACAGAATACGGGGCTGCAGTCGGCAACGCCTATATAAGACAACAACTGGCCAGCGCAGTTATTGATCGGTTACTGCTGTTACAATGGCAGGTTATTAAGACTTAAAGTCAGTTTGAACGTGGTGTTACAATTAGCGCACGAGCGATGGGACACAGCAGATCAAATGGCTCTGAGCACTATGGGACTTAACAGCTGAGCTCATCAGTTCCCTAGACTTAGAACTAACATAAGGACATCACACACATCTACGCCCGAGGCAGTATTCGAACCTGCGACCGTAGCAGCAGCGCCGTTCCGGACTGAAGCGCCTAGAACCGATCGGTCACATCGGGCGGCAGGGACACAGCAACTCTGAGGTAGTAATGAAGTGGGGATTATCCCGTACGATCATTTCACGAGTGTACCGTGAATATCAGGAATCCGGTAAAACATCAAATCTCCGACATCGCTGCGGCCGGAAAAAAAACCCGCATGAGCAGACCAACGACGACTGAAGAGAATCGTTCAACGTGACAGAAGTGCAACCCTTCCGCAAATTGCTGCAGATTTCAATGCTGGGCCATCAACAAGTGTCAGCGTGCGAACCATTCAACGGAACGTCATCGATAGGGGCTTTCGGAGCCGCAGGCCCACTCGTGTACCCTTGATGACTGCACTACACAAAACTTTACGCCTCGTCTGGGCCCGTCAGCACCGACATTGGACTGTTGGTGAATGGAAACATGTTGCCCGGTCGGACGAGTGTCCTTTCACATTGTATCGAGCGGACGGACGTGTACGCATATGGAGTCAACCTCATGAATTGATGGACCCTGCTTGTCAGCAGGGGACCGTTGAAGTTGCTGAAGGCTCTGTAATGGTGTGGGTCGTGTGCAGTTAGAGTGATATGGGGCTCCTGGCACGTCTGTATAAGACTCTGATAGGTGTCGCGTACGTAAGCATCCTGTCTGATCACCTGCATCCATTCATGTCCATTGTGCATTCGAACGGACTTGGGCAATTCCAGCAGGACAATGCGACACCCCACACGCCCAGAATTGCCACAGAGTGCCTCGAGAAACACTATTCTGAGATTAAACACTTCCGCTGGCCACCAAACTCCCCAGACATGAACGTTATTAAGGATATCTGGGATGCTTTGCAACGTGCTGTTCAGAAGGGTTCCCCCACCTGGCCGTTCTCTTACGGATTTATGGACAGTGCTGCAGGATTCATGGTGTCAATTCCTTCCAGCACTACTTCAGGCGTTACTAGAGCCCACGCCACGTCGTGCTGCAGTACTTCTGCGTGCTCGCAGGGCCCTACACGATATTAGGCAGGTGCACCAGTTTCTTTGGCCCTTCAGTGTAGTTTTAGCAAACAAACGAAATGCAGATACAACTTTACAACGGCTCAAGTAGAAGACAGTGTATCACACGCTGCAATGCTGCCAGGTCGTTCAGACAGTGAGACTTAAAGCTGTGAGGGGCGGTCATTTTATTGGCGGCTTAGGTATTTGTGATAGACAGATTTTGCGTCAAAGACAGTACAGTTTCAACAACATTGTGGGTGTGCTTTAATCCTCTCTCACTGCCTTGAGAACTACTGTCTCTCTTTCAAGTCCCGTGATTCATATATGCAGTATAGTTTCTATATACAGGGTGTCCCAGGAGAAACGGTCAATATTAGGAATAGGACAGGAACGATCATTCAAGCAAAAACTTCAACATGTGCCCTATTCAGAATGGTTTCCGAGACGGAAAACATTTGACGTACATTTTTATTTATTTTCTGTGTTGTTTAGTACATTATCAGGTGTACACATGTGCACATGTACAACATTTAGTAAACATTATAACATGCGTTTGTAACATGTTTGTATAACAAAGTACCAATTGAAAAGAACCGATTTTTAATATACACTGGACTTGCATTTGGGAGGACGACGGTTCAGTCCCGCGTCCGGCCATCCTGATTTAGGTTTTCCGTGATTTCCCTAAATCGCTCCAGGAAAATGCCGGGATGGTTCCTCTGAAAGAGCACGGCCGAATTCCTTCCCCGTCGTTCCCTGATCCGACGAGACCGATGACCACGCAGTTTGGTCTCTTCCCAGAAATAACCCAACCCCCCCCCCCCCCCCGCCCATTTTTAATACAATCGCCTCTAAGCATTATCACGCATTTCGTATTAGAACTGTTGTACAGTTTGCAATAAATGATTGAGTATCCCATCGTCAACTTTAGTGCATTTGTGCACTCTTTGGAGAACATGTTTTGTTGCTTGTCTGAACGTCTCTGCGCGTTCCAAAATGGAGGGCAGTAGCGTCCACGATGCGACCAAGCAGTTCATCTCGCATATTCACATTTCGTTTGTACACTTCATACTTCATCGAACCTCACAAAGAAAATTCTGATGCCTAAGGTCTGGCGATATTGATGAGCTGTTAATTGTACTGCCATTAGAAATGCAGTGATTAGGGTAAGTGTACTTGAGATGTTCCCTCACATGTCTGCTAAAATGTGGAGAGGCTGCATCATGCTGGAAATACATCGCAGTCTGCGTGGCCAAAGGAACGTCATCAGGGTGTCCAACAAACGAATTAAAAATAAAAAGAACCCGCAAGTAGTTCTGTCCCGCCACTCGCTCTTCTAAAATGACTGGAATTTTCAACATGTAAATGTATCTTATATGTGTTGTATCTCGGAAACCATTCGGAATGGGGCATGTGTCCATGTACGTTTTTTGCTTCAGATGAGTTTTCTACCATCTGGTGAGCAAGATATATAAGACAGGCGAAATATTCTCAGACTTCAAGAAGAATATAATAATTCCAATCCCAAAGAAAGCAGGTGTTGACAGATGTGAAAATTACCTAACTAACAGTTCAATAAGTCACGGGTGCAAAATACTAACACGAAATCTTTACAGATGAATGGAAAAACTGGTAGAAGCCGACCTCGGGGAAGATCAGTTTGGATTCTGTAGAAATGTTGCAACACGTGAGGCAATACTGACACTACGACTTATCTTAGATGATAAATTAAGGAAAGGCAAACCCACCTTTCTAGCATTTGTAGACTTAGAGAAAGCTTTTGACAATGTTGACTGGAATACTCGCTTTCAAATTCTGAAGGTGACAGGGGTCAAATACAGGGAGCGAAAGGCTATTAACATTTTCTACAGAAACCAGATGGCAGTTAAAAGAGTCGAGGGGCATGAAAGGGAAGCAGTGGTTGGTAAGGGAGTGAGACAGGGTTGTAGCCTATCCCCGATATTATTCAAGCTGTGTACTGAGCAAGCAGTAAAGAAAACAAAATAAAAATTCGGAGTAGGAATTGAAATCCATGGAGAAGAAATAAAAACTCTGTGATACGTCGATGACATTGTAATTCTGTCAGAGACAGCACAGGACCTGGAAGAGCAGCTGATCGGAATGGACAGTCTTGAAAGGAGGATAGAAGATGAACATCAGCAAAAGCAAAACGAAGATAATGGAATGTAGTCGAATTAAATCAGGTGATGTTGAGGGGATTAGATTAGGAAATGAGACACTTAAAGTAGTAGATGAACTTTGATATTTGGGGAGCAAAATAACTGATGATGGTCGAAGTAGAGAGTATATAAAATGCAGACTGGCGATGGCAAGGAAAGCATTTCTGAAGAAGAGAAATTTTTTAACATCGAGTGTAGATTTAAACGTCAGGAAGTCGTTTCTGAAAGTATTTGTGTGGAGTGGAGACATATATGGAAGTGAAACATGGACGATAATTATTTTAGACAAGAAGAGAATAGAAGCTTTCGGAATGTGGTGCTACAGAATAATGCTGAAGATTAGATGGGTAGACGACATAACTAATGAGAAGATACTGAATAGAACTGGGGAGAAGAGAAGTTTGTGCCACATCTTGACTAGAAGAAGGAATCGGTTGGTAGGACATGTTATGAGGCATCACGGGATCATAAATTTAGTATTGGAGGTCAGCGTGGAGGGTAAAAATCGCAGAGGCAGGCCAAGAGGTGAATACACTAAGCAGATTCAGAAGGGTGTAGGTTGCAGTAGGTACTGAGAGGTGAAGAAGCTTTCACAGGATAGAGTAGCATGGAGAGCTGCGTCAAACCAGTCTCTGGACTGAAGACCACAACAACAACGAGCTTTTCTATCATATTATTGAATATTGACCATTCCTCCCGGGACAGCCTGTACAAACTCTAGCTCCGTGTGTTATCGCTGCCGCCTTCAGGATTTGATCTTTTCTGGTGTATGTAGATACACTACTGGCCATTAAAATTGCTACACCACGAAGATGACGTGCTACAGACGCGAAATTTAACCGACAGGAAGAAGATGCTCTGATATGCAAATGATTAGCTTTCAGAGCATTCACACAAGGTTGGCGCCGGTGGCGACACCTACAACGTGCTGACATGAGGAAAGTTTTCAACCGATTTCTCATACACAAACAGCAGTTGTCCGGCGTTTTCTGGTAAGACGTTGTTGTGATGCCTCGTGTAAGGAGGAGAAATGCGTACCATCACGTTTCCGACTTTGATAAAGGTCGGGTTGTAGCCTATCGCGTTTGCGGTTTATCGTATCGAGACTTTGCTGCTGGCGTTGGTCGAGATCCAATGACTGTTACCAGAATATGGAATCGGTGGGTTCAGGAGGGTAATACGGAACGCCGTGCTGGATCCCAATGGCCTCGTATCACTAGCAGTCGAGATGACAGGCATCTTATCCGCATGGCTGTAACGGATCGTGCAGCCACGTTTCGATCCCTGAGTCAACAGATGGGGACATTTGCAAGACAACAACCATCTGCACGAACAGTTCGACGACGTTTGCAGCAGCATGGACTATCAGCTCGGAGACCATGGCTGTGGTTACCCTTGACGCTGCATCACAGACAGGAGCGCCTGCGATGGTGTACCCAACGACGAACCTGGGTGTACGAATGGCAAAACGTCATTTTTTCGGATGAATCCAGGTTCTGTTTACAGCATCACGATGGTAGCATCCGTGTTTGCCGACATCGCGGTAACGCACATTGGAAGCGTGTATTCGTTATCGCCATACTGGCGTATCACCCGGCGTGATGGTATGGGGTGCCATTGGTTACACGTCTCGGTAACCTCTTGTTCGCATTGACTGCACTTTTTACAGTGGACATTACATTTCAGATGTGTTACGACCCGTGGCTCTACCCTTCATTCGATCCCTGCGAAACCCTACATTACAGCAGAACAACGCACGACTGCATGCTGCAGGCCCTGTACAGGCCTTTCTGGATACAGAAAATGTTCGACTGCTGCCCTGGCCAGCACATTCTCCAGATCTCTCACCAATTGAAAACGTCTGGTCAATGATGGCCGAGCAATTGGCTCGTCACAATACGCCAGTCAGTACTCTTGATGAACTGTGGTATGGTGTTGAAGCTGCGTGGACAGCTGTACATGCCATCCAAGCTCTGTTTGACTAAATGCCGAGGCGTATCAAGGCCGTTATTACGACCAGAGGTAGTTGTTCTGGGTACTGATTTCTCAGGATCTATGCACTCAAATTGCGTGAAAATGTAATCACTTGTCAGTTCTAGTATAACATATTTGTCCAATGAATACCCGTTTATCATCTGCATTTCTTCTTGGTGTAGCAATTTTAATATCCAGTAGTGTATATTATAACGGTTACAGCTGTTGATTTATGAACCTAGCTTTATTTTAATGGAGCTACTGTATATACATTTTTCTTTAACAATGGAATGAGCCTTTCAAGAGAACTCCAGCGACCTGACGAGTGTGAAAGTAGATCAACCGTTAACAAGATAATAGCGCCTGAAACTATTGCCCCTTTAAGAAGAAGAGGTCGCACAAACGTCTTTCCTATTATAAATTCGTATTATTTTCTGTACGTGTTGTAATTCATTTTCTGGCCTAGTTTCAATTTTTGTGACAATGAGAAACTGATTGGTGTGTGTTACGTGTGTTGTGTGTGTGTGTGCGGCAGGCAGGAGATCGAGGCGCTGTGCCGGGTGTACCGCAGCCTGGTGGCCAGCACGAGTGCTGCGGGTGGCTCCCCCTCCGCCGCGCAGGCGCCGGCCGTCGCGGTCGCAGCGCCGCCCCTCGCCGGCGTCGCCGCTGTCGAGGTGTGTCCCGCTGCCGCTCTCTGCCGACACGCGCGCTCTCCGCTCTACAGTATCAGTGTAGCACGGGACTCCAACCTACCTGGCTCTTTACATTACATTCTGGAGGATTTACTATTCAATAAACTTTCTCAATTGTTTGGGGAAATACGTCAACCAGCCATTTTGATATAATTTCGTTTGTGCCAATTCGCGTTTTGATCTTGCACCCAACTTCAGTTGACGTAATACATTTTCTATATGAAGACGGTATCTATTCCTTCGGACATGTCCGAAAGATCAGGTACCATCACTGACCATGCACCTCTCTTAGAATGAAATTAAATCAAGACCCTAAGCTGTCGAAAGGCGTTCATATTCATCGACGGGGACAGTTGAAAATTTGTGCTCCAACCGGCACTCGCACCCGGGATCTCCTGCTTACATGGCAGACGCTCTGTCCATCTGAGCTACCAAGGGCACAGAGGATAGTGCGACTGCGGCGATTTATCCCTTGCACGCTCCCCGTGGGACCCACATTCCCAACTTAATGTCCACACACTACATTCGTATTGCCCCTGCCCATTACACTCATTACACGCGGCAGACAAGCTTACCGAGTCCCGTAAGAGTTCGGGCACCGCGTGGGCATCGAGCACAGAAGAAGAACGCCAATGGCCGGTTAGCCTTAACTAAATAAAGATGGTATCTGTTCATTCGGACATCTGTCTGGCTAACCGGCCATTGACCTTCTTCGGTGCCGATGCACACGCATTACCCGAGCTCTTGCGGGACTCGGTAAGTTTGTCTGCCGCGAGTAATGAGTTAATGGGCAAGGGCACTACGAATGTAGTGTGTGGACAAGAGTAGGGAATGTGGGTCTCGGGGGGAGCGTGCAAGGGATAAACCCCTGCAGTCGCACTATCCTCTGTGCTCTCGGTGGCTTAGATGGCTAGAGCGTTTGTAATGTAAGCAGGAGATCCCGGTTTCGAGTCCCGGTCGGGCCACACATTTTCAACTGTCCCTGTTGATGTATATCAACGCCTGTCGTCAGCTTAGGGTCTCGAGTTAATTATCATTTAATACATATTCAGTCTTCAGTTGTACACAGTTAAAACATCGGCAGAAATTTGAATGCCGCAGCTAGCCTGTGTAAAGTTTCAATTTTGTTTTTGGTTATTGTACCTCGCGAGTTGTATATTTACGGTGTATTACTGTTTACGTGTACTTATTTTCTACTCTGCTCGTCGCTGTTATGGTTTTGTGATGCCTTCAACTGACATTTTCTTTATTTGATGTACGATTCTACAATTTCGGCCTTAGACAATATTCAGACATCTAAAAGGGCAGCATTCGAAGCGGCACTAGTGTGCGTTAGCGACCTTTTTTTTGTTTTTTAATCTGATTTTGTTAGTTGTATTTTTTCGGAACGTACGTCTCATGATACTCGTTCAGATCATCGTTGATCCATTCACTCAGTTTTTTCTACTACAGGATGCCGCTAACCCTCTGACCGAACACACTGAGCTACCTTGACCTCGGTTACGGAAGCAGGTAGCATTATAAATTGGATGCATTAATATTACTTATGAACTGAACGTCAAACCAATCATATCCCAACATATACTAGGAGGATTATAACTTACTTTATGGAAGATTCGTTAATGGTATATTATAACATGTACGTCTTTGCTACTATGACTGCATATACTTGTTATCTTCGTAAGATAAATTGAAAGGAGTTTTACGTTGTTTTAGGAATACGTTGCTTTTGAGCTGTCGTTGCGAAGTTCTTATGTATAAATTCGATGTTTATAACGTATGTACACAGGAAAGATTATAATTGTTTTACAAAAATTCGTTAATTAAGCTATACAGGTTTAGGGTTTGTTCTCAAGTATAATTAATTATCGTTCATCATTGATGTAAATATGACTGCATACATATCGAATAAAATAAGTTTAAAATATTTGTTCCATTACTGTGGGAGCACGTTAATTTTGAACAGTTGTTACAAGGATCTCATATATAAAGTCGATCACAGTAATCTAATGAAACAATAATTAACAATATGAAAACTTAATAAATTCTTTTATCATCTAATTTATGGTTGTGTGATGTTTCACATTATCGTCATATTTATTGACAAGTATAGCGATAACTATGCGTTCTTTGGTTCTATAATGCTTTCTCGTACTTGTGGTAAAAAGTTGTCGGTAGCTTATGTAACATTTTTAATAATTTATTAATGTCACAGAAAAATTGAGTCGGATGTGTGATGGACGATACGGGAATTTACATCCATCTAAAAGAGCAATCTGACAGAATTTTAAATGAGCAAAGACACCTGAAAAACGGAAAATTCGTAGACTGTAATTAAAAAATCTGACGTTCACCTACTGCTGTTTGTGAAGTATTACAGTCTGTTCGTTCTTCTTGCACATGACACTGTGTGGTATTCTTACAGTGATGCCGACTGACTGTATAACTAACAGCTCTCGCTGCTGTGTCAGTGTTTGGTGATGTCTGTAAAGTTGATGACATATCCAGGTGCCGGCCGGGGTGACCAAGCGGTTCTAGGCGCTACAGTGTGGAGCCGCGTGACCGCAACGGTCGCAGGTTCGAATCCTGCCTCGGGCATGGATGTGTGTGATGTCCTTAGGTTAGTTGGGTTTAAGTAAAGTTAAGTCCCATAGTGCTCAGTGCCATATGAACAGATCCAGGTCGAAAGCTGTAAACATGTGGTGATAATAAACTTAGTTTACAACGTTCTATGACTATCGATAAGAAACTCAACACTATTGAGATTATTTAATGCAATAATACGAGATAATTTGCTCTATATTTTTGGGATTCCTTCTGGGAAAAATTGAGAATGCGACAGATTACATTAGAAAGTAGATCTTTTTACTTCTTCGGTTAATACTGAAACACCGTAACTGTACAATTTTTACATCCTCTGTCTCACACGTTAAGGTAAGGAGATTTGATAGCGGCACTCAGTGGTTGCCAAGAAACTACTGACCATTTGAAACTTACCTAGGAGAACTCGCTTTTCTACAAGGGTTATCCTCTGCTTAAATGGTTCAAATGGCTCTGAGCACTATGGGACTTAACTGCTGTGGTCATTAGTCCCCTAGAACTTAGAACTACTTAAACCTAACTAACCTAAGGACATCACACACATCCATGCCCGAGGCAGGATTCGATCCTGCGACCGTAGCGGTCGCGCGGTTCCAGACTGTAGCGTCTAGAACCGCTCGGCCACTCCGGCCGGCATCCTCTGCTTAAGTTACTAGCAAATAAAAGATGCTACTCATCGCGTAACTCACCTTTTTTCATAAATTCCTACGTTACTCACCTACATGTGATTATATTGAGAAGGATCAGAATACATCTTTCATTTCAATTCTCATTCATAACTCTACAACAATTGTAAGGTGTCAGGCAAATCCAACACCTTCCATGAAAACCCTGACGTGATAGCAAATCCGGCAGTATGTCACATAGCTCCGAATAAATCCTGACATTAAATTAACCAAAGTAATACGATCAACGAGTGATCAAATGGAATACCACAGACTAACACAAGAACGCCTAAATGCATGTCATACCTTCCCACCGTGAAACAGACGCAGTTCCGAGGGAAGAAACGAGAACAGAAGCTGAGAGCAGAGTCGTGTAGGCTAGGAGGCTCTACAATAAGGGACGGACACCCACTTCGCCAGCCGACCGCGAGGACCACCCCCAGGCCATGTTAAAAGATAGAGCCCTCCAGAAGAACAGTATAGATCTTACGATAACACTAAAAGGACCACACCAGCTGAAGGTTTTAGCGTGAGACTATACGCGTCTCTGTTTTGTTGCAAATGTTAAAAACATTGCCCCACCATGAAAAGTATAACGTTTCTCATTGGATAGACAGAATTTTTATAGACGGAGCTTAAGGTTAACATTGAGACCCTGATTGGTCAGTTGAAAACACAGCCAGATACCTTTTTTTTTAAAACCAACTTCGGTAAATTGTAGTAAGGAGAAGTTAGGAGGGAACTGCTTCCGAGACGGCGAGGTGTGTGGAGCTTCGCCGCCCGCTGCCCCCTGACGCTGCCTAAACGCCGACAAGGTAATGAACGAATGCAGTGCCGCCATAAGGCTTCACTCAGAACTGCAGAAGTCTCATCTGTTACATCCCCTTTTTACGTAATACTAGGGTCGATCGTCAATTAAACTTCGTGGTATTCACATTTGCTACTAGAAGTTAAAATCTGAAACGTGATGATTTTCCTGGTATATAATTATTGAGAAGCCGCATCAGCCACTGTAATTTACGACAAGTTAAATAAGTAATTAAAGATAATTGAGGGTCACTGTAGACCATTTTGATAGTTTTCTCTTTTATGAAACTTAACTTAAATCTAGATTATAGATGTGATATGGCATAGGTCATCCTTCGATCCATTGTAGAACTTGGAAACCCATTCAGGGAATATTCGTTCACATTTTTGTTGAACGCAGTTGGTTTTTATCAACCTGTATTAAAATATTTCCTTTTATCAATAGTGCAATTTATAAACAATGTTCTGTGAGTATAATAAAATTTCCAATGGTAAACTTAACTGCTTTTTCGACGTTATTTTACCAGCTAACTAAAAATAGGAAAGCCTTGAACCCCTTCCACTAAATTTAGTTAGTATTAAGATTCTTGTACAGGGAGTGCAGTGGAGCTGACGCTGAAATCATTAAGTATTTGATTATATCATCGCTAGTCTCACAGAACTCTTCTGAACTCTACATCTCATGTGTGGTCTGGCGTCTCCTTACCAGCAACAGATCCCAGGTTCAAACTAGTCAATTCCCTAAAAAACACGCTCATAGCGTCGTTGCGCGAAAGTGCTCGGGAGATACCAGGCAGAATGTTAGACAATTCTGTACTTGTTTTTTTGAATTTTTTCATGGTTCGAATTTAACTGTTAAATTAGGCATTAATAATTTAATGGGAAGAGAACTATCTCTAATACCGACTAAGCATTAAAAGTATTCAGAATGTGTTGTGAGCACAACAGATAATGTTTCGCCTACTAACACAGTTCAACAAATCTATAGCTGAAAGATTATCGTGGCGTTCTGTTTATAATTTTTCAGTCTCTCTTTTTCACAACTGACTATGGTTTCATGCGGAACATTAGTTTGCCCCGTTTCTGAGAAACATTTTTTACTCGAATTTAGCGCGTGGTTTTGTCTTCACGTATACTCTATGTTCTTTGACTGGGCCTACAAATACCTCATAATCTGCCTTTCTTTCGCTTATAGTTGATCTGACAGTATTTTATTGCTTACTTTGAAGCAATCTGCTGAACGCAGAGATTCTGATCGAATAACTATACAGCAGTATTTCAGTATGGCATTGACGGACATTCGCCGTTTGTTATAAACATTTTTGGTTAGGTGATACATGATTTCTAACTTGGAGATGCGTGACTTAAAGACTCCTTTGTCACTGATGGGAAGTTATCAGCATGCTGAGATACCTGAGATACTTACTGACAGTTCGGAAAGTCCTTTTTTTGCCTTTCTAAAATCACTCAAGAGTACGACTGAGCTGATTCCTTCCATTAAACGGCTGCCGGATGCCTTGTCTTCCCTTATCACAAATGAACTAATGTCAAACATTTATACTGTTCGGGCAGCGCAGAAAGACTGACTCTCATGATGCGTTTCACAGTTGAAGACCACGTATCTCTGGGATCCGTAACCACTGTAAGTATAATGAAGAAAGACGCCGTCTGGGTTGCATTATACTTTCTTGTTCGGATAACTGATTTCGACGCGTAATATAGGTCACCTTCAGACCCATATATACAGGGTGTTACGAAAAGGTACGGCTAAACTTTCAGGAAACATTCCTCACACACAAATAAAGAAATGTTATGTGAACACGTGTCCGGAAACGCTTACTTTCCATGTTAGAGCTCTTTTATTACTTCTCTTCAAATCACATTAATCATGGAATGGAAACACACAGCAACAGAACGTACCAGCGTGACTTCAAACACTTTGTTACAGGAAATGTTCAAAATGTCCTCCATTAGCGAGGATACATGCATCCACCCTCCGTCGCATGGAATCCCTAATGCGCTGATGCAGCCCTGGAGAATGGCGTATTTATGACAGCCGTCCACAATACGAGCACGAAGAATCTCTACATTTGGTACCGGGGTAGCGTACACAAGAGCTTTCAAATGCCCCCATAAATGAAAGTCAAGAGGGTTGAGGTCAGGAGAGCGTGGAGGCCATGGAATTGGTCCGCCTCTACCAATCCATCGGTCACCGAATCTGTTGTTGAGAAGAGTAGGAACACTTCGACTGAAATGTGCAGGAGCTCCGTCGTGCTTGAACCACATGTTGTGTCGTACTTGTAAAGGCCCATGTTCTAGCAGCACAGGTAGAGTATCCCGTACGAAATCATGGCGGTGAATCGAGTAAGTACAGTACATACCGACGAAACCAAAATGAGCTCTAACATGGAAATTAAGCGTTTCCGGACACATGTCCACATAACATCTTTTCTTTATTTGTGTGTGAGGCATGTTTCCTGAAAATTTGGCCGTACCTTTTTGTAACACCCTGTATGTTACTGATAAGTGCAGCTTGTCATCAGGACGAAGACGCAGAGAATTTAATTATCTTGAAGAAAAACATAGCAAGTGACCGGAGAGTGTGTTTCTTCACTATCGTGGTACGTTTTTGGCTACGAGTAGTTGTCAGTTATCTGGTGAAAGAGAAAGCGATAGAGAGACGGACGCGCCGTTGCAGGGACTGGACCGCGTGGTGTTCCGCGAGCTGCTGCACAACACGTTCGACCTGGTGACGGAGGAGGTGCTGATGGACCGCGTCTTCTGCGCCTTCGACCGCTGCAACGACGGCGTGGTGCGGCTCGAGGAGTGGGTGCAGGGGCTGTCCGTCTTCCTGCGGGGTACGCGCGAGCAGCGGACCGCCTTCTGCTTCCTCGTCTACGACCTCAACAGCGACGGCTACATCACGCGCGACGAGATGTTCCACCTGCTCAGGTCAGTCAATAACAGTGCAGGAGAGGCTTACCACTGACTTAAGTAACGTAGCAGTCGGAGGTGGTCCCTTCATGCCACCCCCAGAATCATGTGAGCAGACCAGCTCGACGTAACAATTTCAACGACATACACTACAGGCCAATAAAACTGCTACACCAAAAAGAAATACAGATGATAAACGGGTATTCATTGGACAAATATATTATACTAGAACTGAAATGTGATTACATTTTCACGCAATTTGGGTACAGAGATCCTGAGAAATCAGTACCCAGAACAACCACCTCTGGCCGTAATTACGGCCTTGATACGCCTGGGCATTGAGTCAAACAGAGCTTGGATGGCGGGTGTACAGGTACAGCTGCCCATGCAGCGTCAACACGATACCACAGTTCAGCATCAGTAGTGACTGGCGTATTGCGACGAGTCAGTAGCTCGGCCACCACTGACCAGACGTTTTCAATTGGTGAGAGATCTGGAGAATGTGCTGGCCAAGGCAGCAGTCGAACATTTTCTATATCCAGAAAGGCCCATACAGGACCTGCAACATGCGGTCGTGTATTATCCTGCCGAAATGTAGGGTTTCGCAGGGAATGAAGGGTAGAGCCACAGGTCGTAACACATCTGAAATGTAACGTCCACTGTTCAAAGAGCCGTCAATGGGAACAAGAGTTTACCGAGACGTGTAACCAATGGCACCCCATACCACCAAGCCGGGTGATACGCCAGTATGGCGATGACGAATACACGCTTCCAATGTGCGTTCACCGCGATGTCGCCAACCACGGATGCGACGATCATGATGCTGGATTCATCCGAAAAAATGACGTTTTGCCATTCGTGCACCCAGGTTCGTCGTTGAGTACACCATCGCAGGCTCTCCTGTCTCTGATGCAGCGTCAAGGGTAACGGCAACCATGGTCTCCGAGCTGATAGTCCATGCTGCTGCAAACGTCGTCGAACTGTTCGTGCAGATGGTTGTTGTCTTGCAAACGTACCCATCTGTTGACTCAGGGATCGAGACGTGGCTGCACGATCCGTTACAGCCATGCGGATAAGATGCCTGTCATCTCTTCTGCTAGTGATACGAGGCCGTTGGGATCCAGTGCGGCGTTCCCTGTTACCTTCCTGAACCCACCGATTCCATATTCTGCTAACAGTCATTGGTTCTCGACCAACGCGAGCAGCAACGTCGCGATACGATAAACCGCAATCCCGACAGACTACAATCCGAGCTTTATCAATGTCGGCAACGTGATGGTACGCATTTCTCCTCCTTACACGAGGCATCACAACAACGTTTCACCAGGCAACGCCGGTCAACTGCTGTTTGTGTATGAGAAATCGATGGAAAATTTTGTGATGTCAGCACGTTGTAGGTGTCGCCACCGGTGCCAACCTTGTGTGAATGCTCTGAAATGCTAATCATTTGCATATCACAGCATCTTCTTCCTGTCGGTTAAATTTCGCCTCTGTAGCACGTCATCTTCGTGGTGTAGCAATTTTAATGGCCAGTAGTGTAGTTATAAAACCGCCATCGTAGTGTTATAAAAAGCGCTAGGCAGTTGCTCTGAGCCCTTCTCGATCGACGTCGTCACGGCAACATACACTATTTGATCAAAAATATCCGGACACTCCTACGTAATGCGGAATTTACCACTATGTGTCACGAGAACTAGACCAGTCACTATACAAGGAGGCGCGAAGTACTGTGCTGTCATTAGTGAAACAACAATGGGTCTTCCAGGAGAACTCAGCGTTCTGGGACATGGACTAGTCATCTGATGTCATCTGAGTGACAATTCCATCAGGGACATTTCAACTATTCTCAAGCTGCCCAGCTCGACTGCTGTTGACGTGATTGTGAAGTCGAGAAACCAAAGACCAGCCACAGTTAAACCAAGAACAGGCAGCTCTTATGTACCGATGGATATGGAGCGTCGAACATTGCAACGATCAGGCAGGTTCTCATAAGCCACACATTTCTCAGTAAGCGACGCATGAGTGGTGTATTGATCCACTACAGAGTAGCCTGCGGCTGAACGAGTTATCTGGGGAGATTAATCGCACTATGCCCTGTGGCATACCGATGGAAGGGTTTGAGTTTGGCGAATGCTACGAAATATTTACCTACCAACTGTGAAGTACGGATGAGCTGTTGTTACGGTACGGGAGTGTTTTTCATGGTGAGGATGTGGTCCCCTTATTGCACTTAAGAAAACACGAAATGTGGAAGCGCATGAATGCAAAACACGTAATGTGGAAGCGCATGAATGCATTTCACAGCATTCTTTACTGCATACAGTAGAGAAACAGTTCGGAGACGATGACTCTATTAACCCGACAGTAACGGCCGTCATAAAGCAGCATCCGCGAGGCAATGGTTTGTGTAGAATAACATTCCTGAAATGCACCTGCGTGCTCAGAGTAGCAGCGTGAAAGCAATGGAACGCCTTTGGGACGTGTTAGAACGTCGATTTTGCTCCTGACCCAAGTGTCCAAAGTGGCTTCCTTCTCTGGTTTTGGCTGGTGAGGAAGAAGGGGCTGCCATTCCTCCACAAACATTCAGACTCTCATGGAACGTGTCCTCAGCAGAGATGAAGCCGTCATAAAGACGAAGATTGGACACACATCCCATATTAATATCCGCTAGTAAGTGTCCAGATACTTTTGATCAGATAATCTATCAGCACATTTCCCAAAAGATGAGTGCTTCTCGTTATTGCATTCCCTGGAAAATAATATTGCCTGTCAGTTCTGGTTAAACTCTTGTTTGCCGGCCACTGTGGCGCAGAGGTTCTAGGCGCTTCAGTCCGGAACCACGCTGCTGCTACAGTTGCAGATTCGAATCCTGCCTCGGGCATGTATGTGTGTGATGTCCTTAGGTTAGTTAGGTTTAATTAGTTCTAAGTCTAGGGGACTGATGACCTCAGAAGTTAAGTCCCATAGTGCTTAATGCCATTTGAACTATTTGAAACTCTTGATTCACTACTTTTTGGAGTGACTTGCAGTAGAACACCAATGTGTCTTTCTAAGTTTTCTGTATATGTTTGTGTGTGTGCTCGAATGTATAGTTCCATTTAATTACAAGGCATCCTTTACTCACGGCTAGGCGCTGACTTCAGTCACGGTTCTGGTAGGCCTATTACAACTATATTCTCACTGCTAAAGATACCAGTAAATTCGTATTATTCGTTTCTCTCTAGTAAATACTTTTTCTTGTTATGCTGAATAACGGTGCCAGAAAGGAGAAAGGAAAGTCCCTGCCATTAAAGTTGCTGGTCAAAAAGGCAAGTAGGCAAAGAAGACCGAATTTCTACTCTGATTCTGGCAAGTTCGGTAACGTAGTTTTCTGCTCCCTAAGGGGCTGACTGTGATGCGCCACCAAACCATCGCGATGCTTAATTTCGGTGACCGCCCTCGAACTCCGCCATCAGGGTGGCTGATATCGGTGTTTGTTTCCATATACCCGTCACAACTCCCGATGGAATCAGAAAATTATTACCTCCATGTCGTTGTTCCTGGATCACGCTAAATGTGTTTTCTAACAAGACACTGAAAAGACTAACCTTATTGTACCGTACAGTCAAATTCGCAACACTAAAGTAAATTTCGAACATAAATATCAACCTTTAGAACACATAGATTCACATTTGCCTCGTAAATGAAATGTAGAATGAGTCGGTTCTTAATTGCAAAAAAGGAACAGCTGATATTTGTTGATTACGGCGCCATCTGCCATGAATGGGAAGCTATGGTTTGAGGAAACCGTACGCAATTTTCAGCGCAGAATCTGAATCCATACAGATTACAGAAATGGATGTATGTTTGCATCTACATCTACGTGATTACTCTGATATTCACAATAAAGTGCCTGGCAGAGGGTTCAATGAACCACCTTCAAACTGTCTCTCTACCGTTCCACTCTCCAACGGCAGGCTGGAAAAACGAGCACTTAAATTTTTCTGTGCGAGCCCTGATTTTTCTTGTTCTATGTGGTGATCATTTCTCCCTATGTAGGTGGGTACCAACAGAGTGTTTTCGCAATCAGAGGAGAAAACTGGTGATTGAAATTTCTTGAGAAGACCCCTTCGCAACGAAAAACGCCTTTGTTTTAATGATTGCCACTCCAATTCACGTATGATGTCAGTGATACTATCTCCCCTATTTCGCGATAATACAAAATAAGCCGCCCTTCTTTGAACTTTTTCACTATCATCCGTCAGTCCCACCTGAGACGGATCCCACACCGCACAGCAATACTCCAGAATAGGGCGGACAAGCGTGGTGTAAGCAGTCTGTTTAGTAGACCTGTTGCACCTTCTAAGTGTTCTGCCAATGAATCGCAGTCTTTGGTTGGCTCTACCCACGACATTATCTATGTGATCGTTCCAATTTAGGGTATTTGTAATTGTATTCCCTAAGTACTGAATTTACAACCTTCAGATTTGTGTGACTTATCGCGTAATCGAAATTTAGCGGATTTCTTTTAGTACTCATGTGAATAACTTCACACTTTTCTTTCTTCAGGTTCAATTTCCTACTTTCGCACCATACAGATATCTTGTCTAAATCATTTTGCAATTAGTTTTGGTCATCTGATGACTTTACAAGGCGGTAAATTATAGAATCATGTACGTATGTGTGTATGTTCTACATCGTCTCCAAAGCAACTGGACCTATTTCAAACAAACTTGTACATATATTCCTTACTGTCAGAAAAAAATCGCTGTGGAGGTAAGAACCGTCTATCTACCATAGTTCAGGAGACATGATATCAAACAATTAGATGCGTGGAAAGTGCCGAATCACACTTGACGTTTAAATGTATCACTTCTGTGTTAGTAACTCGTATGTAAATTGAAGGTGGAGAGGGAGAAAGGAAACGAAAGGGAAGGAGTTACCGATTTCAGCTGCATTGGGACTTTATGCGGCATGAGCGGCGACGAGTGAAAAACCCGGAATCCCCTGCTTACTAGACAGTTGCGTTAATCGCTACGCCACCCGGACACAGTGTTTTCACAACTGCTCGGGCTATCTCTGCATGCCTCCTGGCCGACCCACACTCCCACCTAGCGTCACCTATCCGCAGTCTCCACCCATGTCGTCCCTGCTCGCTGCTTTGAGATTCCAACAAGAGGTCGAACGCAATTGGCGTATTCACATTGCAGGTGGTAGATCCATTGCCCATCGAGGCGAATCAGTCATATGAACGCTTGGTGTCTGTTCTTTCTGACAAGCCCGACACAAATGTATCATTGTACGGCACGTAGTTCCAGAGATTGTTGTTGTTGTGGTATTCAGTCCCGAGACTGGTTTGATGCAGCTCTCCATGCTACTCTATCCTGTGCAAGCTTCTTCATCTCCCAGTACCTACTGCAACTTACATCCTTCAGAATCTGCTTAGTGTACTCATCTCTTGGTCTCCCTATACGATTTTTGCCCTCCATGCTGCCCTCCAATACTAAATTGGTGATCCCTTGATGCCTCAGAACATGTCCTACCAACCGATTCCTTCTTCTAGTCAAGTTGTGTCACAAATTTCTCTTCTCGCCAATTCTCTTCAATACCTCGTCATTAGTTATATGATCTACCCATCTAATCTTCAGCATTCTTCTGTAGCACCACATTTCGAAAGCTTATATTCTCTTGCCGGCCGAAGTGGCCGTGCGGTTAAAGGCGCTGCAGTCTGGAACCGCAAGACCGCTACGGTAGCAGGTTCGAATCCTGCCTCGGGCATGGATGTTTGTGATGTCCTTAGGTTAGTTAGGTTTAACTAGTTCTAAGTTCTACGGGACTAATGACCTCAGCAGTTGAGTCCCATAGTGCTCAGAGCCAGCCATTCTCTTCTTGTCCAAACTATTTATCGTCCATGATTCACTTCCAGACATGGCTACACTCCATACAAATACTTTCAGAAACGACTTCCTTACTCTTAAATCGATACTCGATGTTAACAAATTTCTCTTCTTCAGAAACGCTTTCCTTGCCATTGCCAGTCTACATTTTATATCCTCTCTACTTCGAGCATCATTAGTTTGCTCCCCAAATAGCAAAACTCCTTTACTACTTTAAGTGTCTCATTTCCTTATCTAATTTCCTCAGCTTCACCCCGCTTCATTCGACTACATTCCATTATCTTCGTTTTGCTTTTGTTGGTGTTCATCTTATATCCTTCTTTCAAGACACTGTCCATTCCGTTCAACTGCTCTTCGAAATCCTTTGCTGTCTCTGACAGAATTACAATGTCATCGCCAAACCTCAAAGATATTACTTCTTCTCCACGGATTTGAAAACCTACTCCGAATTTTTCTTTTGTTTCCTTCACTGCTTGCTCAATATACAGATTGAATAACATCGGGGAGATACTACAACCCTGTCTCACTCCCTTCCCAACCACTGCTTCCCTGCCGTCTGGTTTCTGTATAATCACTTAATCTTTGTCATAACTTTTTATAAAAGATCAGTCTTGTGTTGATACATTAATCATCCGTCAATAATTGACTACAATAATGAAAGGGCCGCCCTTTCATTAAATTATTTCAGCTTTGAAATTCATTTAGACTCTGATAAAGGCGATAACCTCTGATGCAGGCTAACAACAACCACCACTGTCAAAGGGCAAACTCAAATTAGCAGATGCATGGCCCACGTGGACAAGTGGAAGACTTACTAGTGAAAGTGATTGCTCTCAGGGCGTAAACTCATAATCGTCTGTAGCCTTTTAGATCATACCGCAAGACCAGTGCAGATTCGCAAGCTTCCAGTCAAGATGTTCAAGCAGTAACACTTTTCATTTCCACCAGAGTATATAGAGTTTTGGATGGTCTTCACTACCTTGCTCACGTTCTGAATTATCATCTCTGCCAAGTAGATTTTTTATGTTTACGTTACGAACTGTACTAACGGGACATGAGCAGACTTCTGTAATCGGCATACGGTGATGTATCTTTAGCGGGCAGACGATATGTTGACACGCGACGCGCGTCTAAGACAGGGTTCTGCGCGACGCGGCGGCGGCAGGCAGCAAAGCCGTGCAGCGATGGCGCCTGGCGATAGGGCGCCGGCGGCGACGGCGTCGGCCTGGCGGAGCAGAGCCCTCTATCTCCGCAAAGTAGTGGGCGGGCCGCGGATGCGACTCGGGCGGGTCGACGCTCCGCTCCTCCGTGCGCCCAATTGCTTCCCGGCGTCGGAATTTATGGACGGCAGTAAGGCCGAACGAACTCTCCACGCGGAACCTCAGCGGAATGGGCTTCTCAAAAGCGAACTTCCTACAGCCCTGCCCTACCAATGCTTATGTGCACGTGCAGAACGTTGTCGGCAAGAGCAGCTAGTTCTCATATACGATGGTAGCTCTGGCATCTAAGGAAGAGAAGGGATGTTAAAGCAGGCAGCGTTAACATGGGAAAGAGGAAATTTCTCAGCCTGTCACGAAGACAACGTCGATATCGATGAAAGTATGATTATTTATGTTGATAGGTGTAGCGCAATTTCATAAGGCAAGCGTCAGATTGTGTGCTGGGGAACTTAAAGCGAAGGTATACAATATGTGAAAAAGAGAGCAGAAAGAGCCGCGGTGGGTAGAAGGTAGGAGGGTATTGTAGCAGGATAGTCTTCTGCGAGATGTTGCTGCACATCTGAAATTACTTCACACGCAACAAGAAAGATTGTTCAGATTGTTTTAACTTGAGACAACTAAATATCTCGAAAACGACGCATCCTACGAAAAAAAAGTTCTTAGTGAAAAGTTTATATTAGCAAAGGAGATATCCTCCATTTTTATTGCATAGAAGTTGACAAACCCGGCGCTGCCCGGGTATTCATTTTGCCGATTGTCTACTAGAAACGAAAAAAAACTGTGTTTGTATTGTAGTACCAAAAGATTCATTTTCATGTATTCGTGACAACACGTTTGAAATTATGAAACAATCGTTCAAATGGTTCAAATGGCTCTGAGCACTATGGGACTTAACTACTGTGGTCATCAGTCCCCTAGAACTAGAACTACTTAAACCTAACTAACCTAAGAACATCACACACATTCATGCCCGAGGCAGGATTCGAACCTGCGACCGTAGCGGTCACGCGGTTCCAGACTGTAGCGCCTATAACCGCACGGGTACTCCGCCCGGCGAAACAATCGTACAAAGAAATACGCATAATGTACAGATCTATAAGCACGGTATCCCTGACATAGTCTGTACGCTGGGCGCAGCTGCTACGCATATCTGCAACGTGATGTAAGATTTTGTAGCGTCTCTACGGCAACGCCTCTTCATAGCTCTATAAACGACTCTTGTTTTCGCACACAGCCGTTTACGCTTCGCAGTTGAAAGCTATCAAAAGCGCTGCCAGGGATTTCCTTAAGTTGACTCGACCGTAGGAGTGTCTTTGTAGTGAAGAAAAAATACATTAAAACTTCATGCACGAAGCGGCAATTTTTCACGCATCTCGGTGTTTATGGCGTCATATCTCAAACTATGTGCCGTACAATGGTTCATTTGTGTCGGACATGAATTTTTCAGACACCTTGGTGTTTACGACGAGAATTAAGTAGGTAAAAAGACGAGGGCTAGTAGAAATCCTTGGGTAACAGAAGAAATATTGAATTTAATTGATGAAAGGAGAAAATATAAAAAATCAGTAAATGAAGCAGGCAAAAAGGAATACAAACGTCTCAAAAATGAGATCGACAGGAAGTGCAAAATGGCTAAGCAGGGATGGCTAGAGGACAAATGTAAGGATGTAGAGGCATATACCACTAGGGGAAAGATAGGTACTGCCTACAGGAAAATTAAAGAGACCTTTGGAGAGAAGAGAACCACTTGTATGAATATCAAGAGCTCAGATGGCAACCCAGTTCTAAGCAAACAAGGGAAGGCAGAAAGGTGGAAGGAGTGTATAGAGCGTTTATACAAGGGCGATGTACTTGAGGACAATATAATGGAAATGGAAGAGGATATAGATGAAGATGAAATGGGAGATAACATACTGCATGAAGAGTTTGACAGAGCACTGAAAGACCTGAGTCGAAACAAGGCCCCGGGAGTAGACAACGTTCCATTAGAACTACTGATGGCCTTGGGAGAACGTCATGACAAAACTCTACCATCTGGTGAGCAAGATGTATGAGACAAGCGAAATACCCTCAGACTTCAAGTAGAATATAATAATTCTAATCCCAAAGAAAGCAGGTGTTGACAGATGTGAAAATTATCGAACTAGCAGTTTAATAAGTCACGGCTGCAAAATACTAACGCGAATTCTTTATAGACGAATGGGGAAACTGGTAGAAGCCGACCTCGGGGAAGATCAGTTTGGATTCCGTAAAAATACTGGAACACGTGAGGCAATACTGACCCTACGACTTATCTTAGAAGATAGATTAAGGAAAGGAAAACCTACTTACGTTTGGTATAAAAGGGCATATGTTTGTGGAACCTCTTCTCCTGACGGCGGCACAGTGGTTTGCGCGCTACTATGGTTCAAATGGCTCTGAGCACTATGGGACTTAACATCTATGGTCATCAGTCCCCTAGAAGTTAGAACTACTTAAACCTAACTAACCTAAGGACATCACACAACACCCAGTCATCACGAGGCAGAGAAAATCCCTGACCCCGTCGGGAATCGAACCCGGGAATCCGGGCGCGGGAAGCGAGAACGCTACCGCACGACCACGAGCTGCGGACTGCGCGCTACTATCTTGATACTTTTTGATCACGTCTCCTACGTGTTGAGTGGTTGAATTTCTCTTAGAAGTTTCTTTCAAACGCCACAGAGAAGAGTCTATTGTTTCTTTATAAAAGAAAGTCGGTTTCGTAAGAACGTTCGACAGTCAGTACTTCGGTTGGTGTTCTGCTACGCAGTTCCTTCAATCGTAAAGCTTTTTGTTGTGTGGCTCCAATAATTCAACACATTTATCATGAGAACATCAATAGATTCTACCCCTATAATCAATAATTTTAAGCCTCCATTTTAATATTTCATGTATAGGATTTGATGTGAGTTTTTCATTATTTAGCATGTTTGCACAAAAGCCAGACAGTTATTTCTATCGTCAGTGTAGGGAATCTGCGGGCCATGTATCATGTGTTTCGGAGAGCTTCATTATGTATGCATTGTTGTCTTTGCAACATATTCAGATTTCCGTAGTTCTCCAATTCATAACTAAGAGGCTGGAATAAATTTCTAGATGAGAGATAAAAATAAAAAAATCGTGGCGCTTTAGAGGTACCCGAAAGACTCAGTAGAATGCAGCACTTGTCAGAAAAGTTGGTAGCTTCGTGAAGAATCTACATCTACCGGCACTGGCATTCAAAAACTGTTTACCTTCCAGTTATGAGCAAAGCATTGGTATGACGCGAATTCGCGACACTCGCCATTACGGGGTTAAAATGATTGTATTTTTTCTTCCTTGTTATTTCATCTCCCTCACCCCACATGGGCGGGGAGTTATCTGTCAACGATTGCAATTCACTGCAGTTCAGCCAAAAATTTAAAGCATAGTAAAAAATTGTAATGGCGTTATAAAAATGAATGTTTCCACAAAATAAAATACAGGTGGACAGCTGTGCTAAGATGATTTGTTGTGTGATTAAGATATATAAACAGATGAATGAAAAAGAGGGGTAGAGGTATGAAGGAATTTTTAGCGTTTTGCGTTGTGCATAGGAATGGGTTTTTGTTGGTAGATGTTTGATGGAAGCATTTGGGAGAGTGAAGAATGATGCAGTTCCGAACCAAGCCTCAAGAGGTCTGTGGAGGGGAGGGGCGATGAAGGGAGCCCTGACAAGGGGGGAAGGGATAGACTGTTCTAGATCTAATAAGACGGGTATATTTTAGGGCGGATTTCACGGTCGGGTAAGGGGAAGCGATTAAAGTATCTTTGGGAGAGGGTGTAGAGAGAGAGAGAGGTGTAGAGTTGGGGGAATGTGGTGGTACAAGTGCGGCAGAGTGCCAGGATAAGAGAGCAGAAGGATGGTTAGCACCGAGTTTGTGGGTAACGAATGATATTCGGAGGTGTTCAAGATGGAAGAGTAGGGTGGGGAATTTTGTAAGTTGGTAGAGGATGCGGCAAGGGGAGGGTAAGCGGATCCGAAAGACGGCTCGGAGTGCGTGGCGCTCTAAGATCTGTAGAAAGAGGGAGGAGCAGAAATCCATGCGACATTGGCATAGCAGAACATAGGTTGTGTAAGGGATTTGTAGGTGTGCAGTAGTCCGAAGTATTTTAGTCTGTTAGTTAATTGGATAGGATGGTCGTAGATGGTAGGGTAAAAGCTGTGGGGGCGGAAGTCTCGGGTGGTACGTCCTATAATTGTTTCTTGGTATTTGGTAGTGTTGATTTTGAGGAACCGTTGTTTGTTCCAGGAGGTAAACTGATTGAGAGGGATTTCTGGAGGGTAGGGCAGAGGACTGTGAATAGTTTTATAGCGCTAGATGGCTCTCTCCGTTCGGTAGTGGTAATTAACTTTGAGAAATCCGCTTCATTTGTGCTGACATTCATTTACACCAAGAACAATTTCGTGATTTTAAAATCCTATCTTCAGTTGTATGAAATTATAGTATTTGGTAATACATAACAAACATGTTATGTTTTAGCAGAGTGTTATGCATGACCAAATAATAGAATTTAGATGGGATTTTAAACTCTCGAAAGCAGTCGTGGTTAGTACAACTGAACGGGCTCTCTCTAAACTAATTATCACGTCTCACAGTTGAGGACGCCATAAATTCCAAATCTTATGCCATCTGCTAGTGTTACGTCTTGATAAAGGTAACAGATATGTCATTGAGCATTAAAATTGCAAAACCGTGAAGGCGGTGTTCAATAAACGTCAGACCGGCGTGACATGTACTACATGCTTCGGTATGCAAATTTTTGCATCTCAACGCAACCGCACAAGGTAGGTAGGTATAAATAATGACAACTAAGATTTGCATGCATAGAGCAGATTACACAACCTGTTTGTCACAGAGAAATTGCATTTGAATGTTATTTCTTTATGAGGCGATTGTGTAAAAAGGGGAAACGTCTACCAGCATATTTCAGAATTCGACATCGGCAGCATCGTGGCTTATTGAGACTATGCTTTATCATTCCATCATATTGTTATCAAACCTCTCCTTCCAAAAATTAAAACTCTCCAGAGAAAAAATTAAAATACTTTTTCGAAGCAACTAAGCTCTTCTTGCAGAAAAAACAAAGTTCTCCCTCGTTAAATTAAGATTCTTCTTCGTTGCAAAATTTTGAACTACCCTTCAGAAGGAAAACCTCCTTTAGATAAAAAACTAATCTCTATCTCTTTAAAAAAAATTGTCGAAGAAACTTATGTCTTTCTCTGAGAAAATCAAACTACATGAAATGTAATCGTAGTAGCGAATATGGGCAAGCATCAGCTGTATAATGAAATGACGACAATGAAAGTTTTTGCCGGACCGGAACTCGAAGCTGGATCTCCCATTAATCGTAAGCGGTCGCCGTACCACTTGGCTACCCGAGCACGACTCACTTCCAGACCCAAGCTTGCATACGTCGTCAACCACGTGTCTACAACCTGTACTCGTACATCCTTCATGTTTATTCCCGTAGAGGGGAGACATTTTACTTAAAAGTCGACTGCCTGGTGTCAGCGGATAAATAAGATATTGCAGGGCCTGCTTTATTCCGATTTACGATGCCAATACCGAAGGAATATTGCACTGTAAATCGGTATAACACAGGCACTGCAATATTGTAAAAATCAAACTATTCTTTTGGAAAAAAGAAGTGTATCGAGTGTTGCACACCTAATGCGTGCCGGGCTATAAGTGCCAGTTCTTTTATTTTTCGTCCAATTCCACCACAAACGAATAAATGATGCCAGGATGCTGTGAACCCAATTGTTCAAACATCGGAGTGTCAGAGCTTTATTTTAAAACAATTTTTTCTTTGATGCTGATTGTATCTGTGACCAGTTTATACAATTTGATTCGCACAAACGTGGCGAGCAGTAGATTTTGGATGCTCCGGCAAGCTTGCTCTCAATTTTTATTCGGATATTTCATATTCCGAGTATGTACAGGCGTGCCATTTTGACTACACAGTAGGTCACTCTCAGAGCTTCTCCCCCGAGTAATTTGTCTCCACGTAATATCCACGTGAGTAACCGAAACCCACAACGATATCCATTACGTCTACTAGGGGGCCGGAGGTCATCGTTTTCACATGGCATCTGCCCGATTCGTTCAAATGGCTCTAAGCACTATGGGACTTAACATCTGAGGTCATCAGTCCCCTAGACTTAGAACTACTTAAACGTAACTAACCTAAGGACATCACACACATCCATTCCCGAGGCAGGATTCGAACCTGCAACCGTAGAAGCAGCGCGGTTCCAGCCTGAAAGGCCTAGAACCGCTCGGCCACAGCGGCTGGGTCCCGGTTTGTAATAGGATGCGTAATTTTGTGTTTTAACTTGGTTACAGATCTTTTATTGTACATTAAATTGTCATTCTTGCTCTGTTGTGCTTTTTATGTCACTGTTTTACTGGAAGTTGGTTGTATTGTGGTTGTCATCTTGGATTTTTCTTTTACTTCAAGTACGTCTGTCTGTGTGCCACATTTCTCATATTGTTATATAATGTTGTTTGCAACTTCGTTCTTTAGTTATTGTTGTACTTACCGTATAGTGTATGGTGTTTGCCGTTTTATGTCTTTGTCTTTCACGTTAAGAGCATATGCTCGTTTGTGACAACATTGTTGTACAGTGCTGTTTGTAGCTCTGTTCCAGTGTCATTGTTATCACTACCGCTGGTGTTTGTCCAGTTACGCTTTTATTTTACTTCAAGAGTAATTTCTATACCAACTTCATAATTTTGTTCTGTTCTGCTTTTTTGCAATTTTGTTTCTTTGGCACTTTATAACCGTCGTTGGATGCATGGTCCCTATAACCCAAAATAAAGAAAAAATACCAAGATAAACTAAACTCGGTTTGAACAGGTCTCGGAAGACCCTAACGGTACTGACCGACCGCCGTGTCATACGCAGCCTTCAGGCATCACTAGATGCTGATATGGAGGGGCCTGTAATCAGCACACCGCCCTCCCGGCCGTTGTCTGTTTTCGTGACCGGAGCCGCTACTCTTCAGTCAAGTAGGTTCTCAATCGGACTCACAAGGGCTGAGTGCACCCCGCTTGCCAACAGCGCTCGGCAGACCGGACGGCCACCCATCCAAGTGCTAGCCAAGACCGACAGCGTTTAACTTCGGTGATCTGACGGAAAACCGTCTTACCACTACGGTAAGATCATTAGCTTCAATAATGAATGACTGGGATTAAAAGCTGTCAAAGATTTTATTTCTATATCTCAATGCTCTGAGAAATACTAAAACAATTCACAGCACATAGCATACCATCTTTTAGTTCATATCCCTGTCTTATTGACAGCACTTTGGATGCTACAGCTGGTCTGTGAAAATGATCAGTTTTGTTTAGCTACTACACTTTGTGAGTTTTATGTTTAAGATATATTCCTGGTTGAATGTACTTACTTTCAGCTCTGTTTGTTGTTGTTCCGATTTGCACTTTTATAGTCGTGGCACAAACACTTTTCAGATCGTGTTTTGCACAAAAACAGCCATATTTCCGACTGAAATCTTTGTTTACATCGAAGTATTATTTCTATGGTCAAAGTTATATTTTGCTTACAAAATCTGAAAGTACTGTTTCCAGTATAAGCACAGTCTAACTCGTCAAGTCATGACACTCTTGCTCATTTTTGTTATTCATTGTGATGGCAGCTTTCCAAGCGACATAAAAGCTACATTTCTGCATACGGTATCGGATGAGTGCGAGTAGCATCGTGTATATTGATTAGTAACAAAGTTTTTACAATAGGGAGCGTATGTAGTGCCACAAAAATCGGCAGTAAGTAAAAAATTACACCACATTTGTCTGTCTTTAGTTTCCTATTGACCACGGGAGATATAAAACGTCACATCACAGGGCAGTTGTTTGCGATTTTCTTGTAACCTACGGATATTTACAGAAGATTCCTATTTTCTTTTAAGGTAAAAAAAACTAGTAAGAGTAGAGGACCTGACCTTTTGCAGAAATACGTTGTTTGTTTTCTCAACAAGGTGAAGTTTTTGTCATTACATTTCCAGACAAACAAGTGAATGTGCAACGTAGGCAACTCGTATGGAATGTAATAACTCCTTTACTTAACGAACCAAATAATCCACCACAACTGTACTGAGGAGAAATCACACAGGCATGATAATAAATCGACAAAAGCAATAAAACTGTTTCACAACACAGAAGAAACCAATTCCACAACTGTTACTGCATCTGAGCCACAAACGGCAACAATCTTCAACACATTCGCTTTTGAAGTAAAAGTAATTACATTTATAAAAATATTCGTGTATTAGAAAGTCGACTGAAGTGTAGGAATGTTCGAATCATTAGACTGAAGATAAAATTATTACGTGGCAAGGAATGTGCCAACCATAATAAGAACAGACAACACTAGAAATATAAGCTTCTCATGCATGAAATCTGTGACTATATTTATGATCTCAACGGAGTAAGCTGCAACTACATATGTATTCGAAAGTATTTCTTCATGAATGAGATGTAGCTTATGTCGCTGAATCAGTGAGATTCGGCTGTTTTTACATTTATTTTACGATCATACACGTCTCTTGATAGACGCAAAGATATAACTATTTCATTAATTACGTAGAAAAATAATGAAAAACAAACATAATCTTAAGGATGGCTTTCTCGCCGCTAGGGGCGCTAATGTCGTTCCAGTCGTCAGACGGCACAATTTTCACAGCAGTGAGTGTCGTGATTGTATATGTCAGACTGTGATATAAGCTTCTCTATGACTAAAAACCGCAAATTGGTTAGCATGAATGTCCTAAGTGCTGGTTTGGCTACTTAATAAGTGCGATAGTCGCTCGTTAATTAAACTATGTTGATTATTATATATAATGTAGTACATTTTATATAAAAGAACTAACATGCTAAGCAATTTTAGTTTTTAGCCGTGCAGAAAGTTAAACTGTAAATAGTACTTTCTGAACCTGTATGCAAAATACAAGTTTGACCATAGATATAGGTTCGAATCCTGCCTCGGGCATGGATGTGTGTGATGTCCTTAGGTTAGTTAGGTTTCAGTAGTTCTAAGTTCTAGGGGACCCATAGTGCTCAGAGCCATTTGAACCATAGTTATAATATTCTGACACAAACAATTATGTCAGTCGGAAACAAGGCTTACACCTCGCTGTTTTTGTGCAAAACACAAAAGGCACGTGTATAAGAGTGAAAATCGGGACAACAACAAACAGAGTAGAAAGTAAATACCTCTAACCAGTAATATAAAGCAAATAAATTCGCGAAGTATAGTCGGTAAAGAAAAATTGTCAATTTGCAGAGGCCAGCTGCAGCATCCAAATTGCTGTTGATGGTTTAACGATGCGTAAGTCTAGATTGAGTGTGTATTACGCCAATACAAATATGTGAAAGCCCGAGGCGCATAAATAAACATACATAAAAAAGTGGCCATTTCTTAAAATAGTATAAACCATGCCCACGGAGGTCAACAACCACTAAAATGAATAAATCAAATGTCGCACTATTTTCGGAGGGCATCTTGAAGATATTCCCATTACATATTTGCCATGTCACCGTTGTTACATTTGCTTTCAGTAAAGTTTTTGGTGGAAGTTGCAGTTTAGACAACGCGTTTAAGTATTAACAGATTGAACCATCTGACTCTTGGCCAGGGCTCTTGTTCTGTTCTCTCTGAGCCCCACCACGGAAAACACAAACCGCGGAGGCGGGTTCGGTGTGAGAAAAAAGATGCGGAAGGAAATCGGCCATGTTCTGTTCAGAGGCACTTGCCTCAGGTGGTTTGGGACTTAAAGCTGTACAGCGGGTTGAGGATATGAAACCCCGCTCCTTTCGTACGCGAGTCCACCACTGCGCTCCCGCCCTCCTGGTGTCAGCTTTGTGAGAGTGTCAGGCGATCAGTGCGAGTTCGCTCTTGTCGCGTTGTGGCTGGGAGCGGCGGGGGCAGGCAGGCAGCCGAGGGCCACTCGACGGCGTCAGTTTGTCGATGCCGCAGTCGATAGCCGCGCGACCCCTGGACAGGTATTTATGTGGGAGCGGCCACTCCTCACGACACGCCCCAGCGCGGCAGGAGGGCGCCTGCAACCTGCTGGCGGCTGCTCCCTCCATATAGCAGGGCGTCAAGTCCGGGACCCGTGCGAGCTGGCTGTTAAACCGCAAAACCGTGAAGGCAGCATGCAGCATATGGTAAACTGGCATCATGTGTGCTCATGCCGGTAAAAGTCCCAAGCAAAACAAGTAGCTGCTTGGGGCACCAAGCTGAGAGGAGTACTAAAGGCAGCTGGAGTGTAAATTTTGTATGGAATAAAGGGTGTATCAAAATTAGTAGCGAAAAGAGATACAGATGAAAATGGACGACAACAGAAGCGAAAACGTTCCACGCTACATTGGTCCGCAAATGAGCCGTTTGCGAGATAAACGCAAATGTGTGGTCAAGTCGCACCACTGACTTCAGTATGAAGAATTGCGCTAGTTAATATAAATATATTTGAAACATAAACTACTGGATTAAATCACCATGTAATCGGGCTCGTCTTTCACCTGAAGAAGTAGTTTTCGTTTTAGCACCCATTCGTTCTGTTGCAAGTTCCCCACAAAGCTCATTATATTACAAAAAGAAATTCTAGTGTCATTTTTCACATTAGTTTGGTAAGCTTATGAATCCTCCTGACTTTACCTATATCTGCAGTTGGTGGTGGAAGGAGATCTTCAGAGCTCAATTTCATAAAAAAGCACCTTAGGACCACACGTTCTCTAGAACGGTGATGTGACAGTCCAGCATGATTTTTCTGTATTTCTGTCCCACTTCTCCGATGGAAAGCGAAATAATTTGTAAATATTGGAATTAGAAAATTCCATTATTACAGTACAAAATAACAGAAATTCTGTATTTCTATTCTGTCCACTCACTTTAGCGGCTAGCACATTTTATTAAATGTAGAACAATACTAAAAGCTTTTAAAATGAGAATTGTTTCCTTCTATAATATTTAGCACTGGAATAAGATTTACAAATTTATAGGACGTTCATAGTCACAGGAGATACACAGTCATGCTCAAAAGTATCCGAACGACCTGAATTGCATTTCGCCTGAATCGCATGCAACCCGCATAACGCAGCTGTCTAGCAGGTCCTCTGATCACTCCTTGGTACAGTCGTTTGACTATTGAAAATGGTTCTAACAAGTCACCACTAGAAAACACTGCTCTGTATCGCAGTAACTCAAGATGTAAACTAATAACACGATACTACAAATATCAGGGAACCCCTTATCGCAGATAAGACTGTCCTTAAGGCTGGAAAGCTCACATTTATCACAATAAATGAGATACCTGAAATGTTACCACCCTCATTATTACGTCAGATAGGTAATTCACCTAGTACTTTTGTCGTATTCATGATTTCCTCTTCAAAGTAACATACCGCGCTTATTATGTAACTCACAACGACATTAAAAATTTTAAGTTATTCACTAGCAGCTAGTTGAGAATATGTATGAACTTCAAATGACACGACGAACCGTCTCGTTCTGCATATCGATTCAAGTCCAGGTCATGCAAACTAAGCAAATATTTCGTGACGGACGGAAGCTAACAGTCATTCCTGATTAGGCATACAGAGAGTGATATACCTCGATTTTCGGCAGGAACAGTTAGCAATATCAGCTTTAAATTACATAACGCAAACATTTTTAACGGACGCGATTTCCTACCCAGCTTCTACTGTCCCTGTTAACGAATTACGAGAGATGTTAAATATTGCTTCTTCACAAGTAACTTACTTGAAATGCCGTGAGGTAAAGCTTTGTGTTGGATAGGGATTCGAACCCAGAACCTAATAGGATTGATATCGAAGCACAATCAACTGTGACATATTGGATTTTCTCGGCAGTAGCTAGATGTTCTAACTGAAATGACAAGACGAAACATTAAATTTTTCCTTCCCAGGACTCCAACCCGGCACCTATCGCTGTTACATTCTAGAGAAAACGAACGTTAAATATGGGGTTGTTGCACCAGCAGCGACATGTGAACATGTTTGAACTAAAAATAATATGACAGAGAGTTCAGTGCTGACTGGGAATCGAACCCCACACATATCGTTGTTGACTACACACAAAGAGACGTCAGCTGCCGAATTTTTCTCCACCAGCAGCTCGAAATAACATCTTGAACTTACAGTGATCTCGGAAATAGTTCTGTGTCTCACTGGGAGTTAAAAACGTCAGATCTTGTTAGTGAATACATTCGACACTATTATTTTGTAATCACCGAAATAAAATTACGTAACTGCCACCTACACAGATCTGCCAACGGTGTAGGATGAACTGCCAGCTACACAGATCTGCCAACAGTGTAGGATGCAGAAATTTAAACAGGAAGTGTTCCTTTCCACTTGAGCTACTCTATTGCGCTATCTGTTTGTTGAAAACGTCGTGCAGTGTAAAAGAAAAGCTGTAACTGTTTGTCTCTCAGAAGTCTAGACCCGGCCATATGCATTATCTCACAGCACTGCGAAATGCAGAAGTTCTGGAAGAGTTGTTACTGAGTTCTGGAGCTGTTGTAGCTATGTGTCAGTTAGTAGCGTAATGGTAAGTGTTCTGCACCCTAGATAAGATGTCGTGATTTCGACTACATTCGCTGCTATATTTTTTTAAATGCAATTCTGCTGTCTGCTGAAGTTATAAATCTAATGGAACTTTGAACATAATTCCCTTCACTTCTAACCCAAAATAGTCGCATGTGAAAAAAGGGCTAACTTCTGCGACATTGTGTTATTTTCAGATTTAATACATAGCCGGGGAGCAGATGCATCTCGAAACTTTTATATTATGAACGGGGAGAACGCATAGTGCCAGAATACGCCAGAGAAGTAGTTTCTACATTAGCTGTCGTGTGGTAGTGGCATTTTATTCTTCTTCAAACCTTGTTTGACAGCTTTAATTCAGAACAAGTTTTCTACATGCATGCAGTCAATAAACTGCGTGTGCATTGTCAGACTGTTATAGATAACATCAGAGAATTCGCATATATCGTTGATGATTAATTTCTGTCTCGTGTTTACTGTTGTTTTAACAACACTAAAGGAAACCTTGCGAAAATTGTGCACTGTATTATAAGAAATGAAATAAAACTACCCATGATAACCTTGCAGCGAAAGTCTGTTTTAATAAAACTGAGTATCTGTATACAAGCGTGCCTCTATCGAAACGAACTAGTAAAATACTACTCACTTAGATTTTGATTGGGTCTGTGTTTAAATGGTATGCTGTGTCATACACAAGAGGTATACACATGTGGCATTTCATAAATAAAGTTATGTATTCCTAGAAACCCAAAATTTGCTTGTCATCAGCGGAAAGAGGCGTTGCCTGTTGTGCAGCATTGTAAGTTTTTCACCATTGCACTATGAGCCGAAAGTATTTTCTTGCGATTTCCTTTTCATTGTTTGATCTGACTGCTTGTAGTTCTTTCACAGAAGGGATAAAAACGTTACACTCAGTGAGACTGGAACTGCTAACCATTACAGACGCTTTTTTACAGGTCACCACATTATCAGAGAGCTGGCGAAGATGTACGAGGTGTGGCTAGAAGAAAACCGGACTAGTACTGGTGAAACAATAAAACGAATGCAATAAGGCTGAAAGTCACGTGGCCTGTCATGTGACTCTCGCTCCGCCTACTGCTCGAGTTTCATCTGCCTCCTGCACTCAGTCTGCCCGTGGCGTCTGTTTTAAGTAGTTGACGTTTTGTCTGTGCGTCGGAAAATGTTGAGTGTACAGAAAGAACAGCGTGTTAACATCAAATTTTGTTTCAAACTAGGAAAATCTGCAAGTGAAACGTTTGTAATGTTACAACAAGTGTACGGCGATGATTGTTTATCGCGAACACAAGTGTTTGAGGGGTTTAAACGATTTAAAGATGGCCGCGAAGACACCAGTGATGACACTCGCACTGGCAGACCATTGTCAGCAAAAACTGATGCAAACATTGAAAAAATCGGTAAACTTGTTCGACAAGATCGCCGTTTAACAATCATAGCAGTGTCTGAGTTAACAGGAGTTGACAAGGAAAGTGTTAGGCAGATTCTTCATGAAAGTTTCAACATGAACAAAGTGTGTTAAAAAGTGGTTGCAAAGTGTCTCACAATTGAACAGAAGGAACGCCGAAGAATGATTTGTTCTGACATCCTGGAAAACATTGAAAGTGATCCCACCTTCTTACAAAATGTTATTACTTGCGATGAATCGTGGTTTTTTACTTACGATCCTGAAACTAAACGCCAATCGATGCATTGGAAAACTCCTGATTCTCCACGACAAAAAAAAAAGCACGAATGTCAAAATCGAAATTCAAGGCAACGATGATTGTTTTTTTTTGACATCAAAGGGATTGTGCACATTGATTGGGTACCAGAGGGACAAACAGTGAATCAGCATTACTACATTAGCGTCCTGGCTACCCTACGTGAGCGAGTACGGAGAAAACGGAACGATTTGTGGAGAAAAAGGTCATGGATCCTTCACCAAGACAATGCCCCAGCTCACAGTGCGTTGTCAGTGAAGACGTTTTTGGCAAAACACAACATTCCCATCTTGGATCATCCACCCTACTCACCTGATTTGGCCCCCTGTGACTTTTTTCTTTTCCCTAAAGTCAAATCAGCTTTGAAAGGAACTAGATTAGAGACTGTTGAAGCAGTAAAAGAAAAAGCGACGGAAGTAATGTATGGACTTACCGAAAATGATCTGCAGCATTGCTATGAACAGTGGAAAATTCGTATGGAGCGGTGTAGAGACCGAGGAGGAGAGTACATTGAAGGAGATAACATGAAATTGTAAATAATTGTAAATAAATGTTTTTTCCAGCATCAGTCCGGTTTTTTTCTAGCCGCATCTCGTATGTGCCTTAGCTTCCTCTTGCGAGAACAATAGTGGCTAGAACTCGTAAACCGCTATTTAAAGGCCGAGATTAGTTGCGATTTCCACGTGCAACGACTTTCCTGGGCTGAAAACCGTAAATTTATAATCTTCTGTTACACCCCAAGTGATAATAACTCAGAGTATTCAATGAAAATCACAGGTAAAATCAAGTGAACTTTGAGGCTTATTTCCTTGCACACCAGGAAGTAACTCGTCCATCACAGAGTTGCCAAACATACCTTGCCTTGTTGCCAAATCTCAGTTACAGTACCAGCAGGAAGAAGACGAACCGATGTGATCCTACAGCGGGCTTGGGCTGGGAAGGGAGCATAGCTGGTGTCTCCAAGTCGCGGCTGCTACGGCCTGGAATACGTAATGCGTCTAATTCGCATTTCTTAGCTAGGTTTAGAGACTAGAGCGTAGTTACTAATAATACTCAGAACGTTTTCGTGCCTCGCCGATAGTCGAGCACAACAATCAAATAAAAATAAAAAAGAATATGTGTGTGTGTGTGTGTGTTTGTGTTTGTGTGTGTGTGTGTGTGTGTGTGTGTGTGTGTGTGTGACAGAGAGAGAGATAAAAATGAAAAAGAATGAGAGAGAGAGAGAGAGAGAGTAAAAAGTTGTTGTAAAGAAATTGAATCATGGAATGTAAAGAAATCTTTCATTCAGATGACACGTTCCACATCATTACCAAATGTCGCATTTGTGATCTATGGAACAAGAATTAATCTAATGTATTCTAATCTAATCTAATCATATCATATTGATGACTAGTCATGTAGAGTCATGAATTACCGAAACATTTGCCAATACCAGTAACCAAATGTAAACTTGAAAACAAAAGACGACAATTTTTGTAATAAGCCGGGACTCCTATCAAGACCCTTTCGTCCCTGTTAACTAACCACGAAAGATGTCTGATATGCGTCCATTCAGAAGTAACAAAGTGTGAATGCATTAAAAAAAAAAATGGCTCTGAGCACTATGGGACTCAACTGCTGTGGTTATCAGTCCCCTAGAACTTAGAACTACTTAAACCTAACTAACCTAAGGACATCACAGACATCCATGCCCGAGGCAGGATTCGAACCTGCGACCGTAGCAGTCGCACGGTTCCGGACTGCGCGCCTAGAACCGCGAGACCACCGCGGCCGGCTGAATGCATTTAAAGATGAAGTGCATGACGTGCAGTTCTGTGACGGAGATACGAACCCAACACGTAATGGGATTGTTAACTAAGTAAAATCAAATGTTACGTATTGGTTTTTCTTACCACCTGCTAGGTGTTTGAATCTAAAATAAGGATACAAACTTTTGTGCCTAAGCGACAATCGAACGGCGCAACTACCGTGCATCTACGAATATAGCTTAAGTATCAGTTTCTTACTCACCAACAGTAAGATGTGTGCGTGTTTGACCAAAAATAACGACACCTATTGCGATTGTTTTCAACACATGAACTGACATTAAAAATGCACGTTAATTTTCACTAGCAGGCCGGTGTGCATCTGATAGTGCTTGAAATGGAATTATGAATATTTTTCAACTGGATCAGGATTCTGACCCACATACTTATCTTTGGAGGAGACCTAGAGAAGATTGCAGTCTTGGGAAAAGGAACGAAATGATTGAACTATACTGTTCCGAGAGATTCAGATCCTTGAAAGAGAAGGTATGAATTCGAATCACAGTCCAGCAAAAAATTTTCCAACGTCTCTAGTTCAATCAAGTAAAATTAAAATAAGAGCCCTGTTCCTTTCAATGGCTATCTGTTCATCAAATAAAATAAAATTTTATAATACAAGTAAGTTTACTGCCGATTGTATTTCTGTTTAGCATGACTTCCGCTATGTCATTTCCCAACGTAAACCGGCTCTGCCCAGTTGGTAATGAAGGAACGTGATGTTTAATGCGCATTCTGGATTATAACGTCTTTCTCTTGAGGTTACCAGAGGTAAAGTAAATCTGTTTGTGCCTCTTAAGAGTAAATGCCTGAACCCACGCATCGCATTTGTGATAGTTCGTTCCACCATACCACCGTGGCCACATTTCCCAGATGGAAAAAATTATTAGGAACAAAAGACCTGCACCAGCATCCAAGGCAGCGTTGTCGGAAGCAGTTTACGCTGCGTGGGAGGAGTTGTCATAGAGTCACAGATTCATCAGAAAGCTTGTTGCCTCTGTTCCCCAGTGATTAAATGCAGTTGTAGAAGAGAATGGGAAATGGACGCGATACTGAGTCTACTGTGTTAACGGGAACAAGATTTTGTTTAAATCAGATATTGGTTTATTTCAGCTTAACTGCTCTTCAGCGATTAAGATGCTGTGAAAAAAAAGGAAAACTTCACCTCTTTTAATTTTGATAGTAAAATATTAATGTAAAATAAAACGCAAATATTTGCATAACAAGACGAAGATGTTTATTTCTGTCGACTTAACACCATGACGACAGACAAACTGGCGACTCAGTGTATTTTGATTATAAATCCTTAGCCTCCTTGCGACTTCGTTCTAATACCTCGTGGGAGCAGGAATAATATTTTGCTTTTTGAACACCAAGGAATGACACACAAAGATAGTAGATGGGAGGATACAAAGCAACAGTGAGACTCATGGGTGCGGATCTAGTACATCATTAGATGACTAAAGTAGAGGGAAACATTACGAAAGCAATGAATACGCTGGTTAGTATACATTATTTATATAGATCTGAAGACGAAAAAGCTCAGATCTGCACAATGCCCGCATCTGCACTTTCGTTTCTGTCTTAATGGTGATAATTTTTAGTTCCTTCTCTTTTGAATTTTCAAATGAATTGATTATTACGTGGCACAGAATTATTAGTTAACTGTGTTTCTTATAGCTTCCATTCGCACCAACATTTTTCTACATTCTCGTGCAATTCATGAAATTCTACTTGTATGATCAGATGACCGCAAATAGATGCAATCGATTGCGAGGTGTAAAGTGTTTGTTATCTTACTTTTGTGACAGGTGGGCATTGGTGACTTCCAAAGACTTTTTATTGTACTGAAATAATCTTTTGTCACAAAGTAACAAGGTAAGTGTTTTATTCATATGTGGCTGGCTGTGAGCACTATGGGACTTAACATCTGAGGTCATCAGTCCCCTAGAACTTAGAACTACTTAAACCTAACTAACCTAAGGACATCACACACATCCATGCCCGAGACAGGATTCGAACCTGCGACCGTAGCGGTCACGCGGTTCCAGACTGTAGCGCCCAGAACCGCTCGGCCACACCGGCCGGCTATTCATATGTATTTTGTAGGAAACTGTAATCATGATGGAAGATTATACACCTGAATGTTTGACACAACGCTGCATATTAACCAAACCCCGCGCCTCCTCTCCATATCCTCCTATGACACGAGCACGGGATTCTCCTCGCATACCGCTGCAGAGCTGTTCCTCGCACAGCTGAGAATTGGCAACATCGTCACAAACATTACGCAACACTGTGACAGTGCAATCACTTCCGCGTATGGTACTGAATTGACTCGCTAAATTCACTTGATATTCCCTTTCCATTTGAATGCCTCATCCTATATAATCCTCATGTAAACTAAGACACTGAGGCAGAAAATTCAATTTTTTGGCTAAAGAAATGCTATTCTTCACGTAAGTGACAACTTTTATTATCTTTCACGATTCGTTATGAGGCTGAGCGCCCAATACCATGATGAGAGTGGCGTGCAGCCAGCAGTGCGTCCGTTGCCCGGTGGTACCGCCCGTGTCTCGTGTCACAACGGCTCAATAAGTCGTCAGTTCGGACTGTAGTAGGGGCCAGCGTGTGCGAGCTTTTTTTTTTGTGATATATTTTATGGAGCTGCGAATTTCCAGAAAGAAATCAGAAACGAAATCGGATGAAAACCTTTACACATCAAATCCTCTTGGTAGATCGACTCAGTAAGTTGTGTTAATGGTCATAGATCTCAGCTTTCTGGCTGCCAAGCTGCTTCACAGTACCAGTGTCTCTGAAGAAATTCGAATCGACCATCAACGATACGAATTTCAATATTGTTCTTCACTTAAGACTCACGCGCCAGGGTGATAAGTATGAAGGAAATGAACCTCTTGATTACTATAGGGTTTCTATGCTAAATTTCCATAGTAGCAACTAGGAACTCCCTGCAGACATTTGCTAACAGCAGCTCTAGCAACTTACTTTTTCTCTGGGTAGCTTCAAATATGGGCAATTTTGTGGCCTTAAATTCAATTGAATATTTTAAATATCACTTGTGAACAGTGTTCACTTCTCCATTAATTAATGTATCGACCTCAAAACAAGCAGTTTGCCTGAGTAGCTATAGAGCAGGTTCTGAAAGGTATTGACACAATCTTTCGCATCCATTTACCATAGGAAATCAGAGAAAGAAACGAAACACATTACATTGCATTTAATCTCTATGCCTTGACTAACACATATGAATCCATGACAAAAATAAATTATTTGAAGAATCTCCTGTGAAAGGAAAAAGAACAGAATGTGACGCTTTAATTATAGCGCACTGGATCAGAAACAATGAAATTAATTCTGTGCCACATTGATCGTTGCATTCTAGAGTAAGAAAATAATCATCAAATTAAAACGATTTTGTGCCTCCATTGCTATCAAGTGTGAAACACAAATCATAGGCAGAGTTTATGGGTCATCAATCAACAACATTAAAGCATTTTACATGGTCGAGAGTTTGGAGTGGAGCAGACATTGTCGGCAGAAGGCGAGACCGTGCAGTGCCTCAGCCCGCGTTGGTAGGCAGCAAACGGGTCCCAGAGAACTCAGACGCAAGTGGTGTTCAGAGGCAGATGGTCTGCCAAGAAATCTCTCGCTAAAACATTGTTGAACCAAACTGTTATTATCTGTGTCACAGAAAGCGAAATATATTGTAGATTCGCTTGAATTACATTGATAGCTTCAGCACTGAGAGGAAAGGGGCAATAAAAATTTTGTCGACGTGTGCTTTCGGTTGCCCGACCCCATATTAGCTAGTCTCGCGTTTTACCTCAAGACTACGGTCCTAGTCAAGAGTAATGTACTAAGACTGCAGTGAAGAATTCCTCTGGGAAGTACCGCAGTCTACAATGTTGCCAGATCGAGCATATTGCCGGACATAGGATTCTGAGAGGAGCACGACTGTATTGTCCACCTTACGTGAATGACTCAGCTGTTAATTTTTTGGTCTAAGACTGTATCTACAACACATATTGCACGCTGAAGACCCAGAAGAACTAAAAAAAACAAAAGTTGTGTATGAGAGCAACGTTAACTATAGCGTTCTAAGTATTCATAGTATTGTATACGGGTGTGTAAACGCCTTCCAATGCCAACTCAAGGAAGACAAGGATACACAGTCTAGGTTCAATATTATAAATACGCCTCAGTTTGTGGATGAACTCAGACTTAGGTTGATAATCACCCATTGGTGTTAAACTCGTTTTCAGCCAACGATTCCCACAGCTACAGGAGCACTACTTGTGATACCTCTTAGACAAAATACTTACGCAGTACTATCAGACGAAAAGATCAACCTGACACAAACTGTGGGAAGTTTGTTTCACAACCATCGTACCTGGACAATGAGCTGTTTCGTGTTTGAAATACCTGTGAACGTTGCTGCTTAAGACGATTTAGGAAGAAACTAAATTCCTTCAGCTACGACAATATTTAAAGAAATTGTCTTAACGGCACTAATTCATGGTTTGTGAATCGTTTACCGGCCGCACTCTGCCGCATTTCATGGTTGGAAGGCAAAAAACTTACAAATTTCACAGAAGGAAAAGGGGGACGAAATGTCTCACACTGGAAGGTCATGTTGTTTAAATGATTACAAAATCAGGTAAAACGAACAGTCTGGTTGTTAGTATAAGCACATTACTGTTGTCAGTATGATGTTGCACTGCCCAGGGCCTGTAATGATAAAGGGCCAGTTTAGGTCAGGCATATTGTGTAGAGAAGTGGAAGAGAGAGCACCACTAAATTCTACAATCCGTATGCATTACATACACACAGAAATTACTGTTACAGTGTACTTATGGAGCCAAATCACTGAATTGCGTATTTTCCGGTGAGAAAGAGCACTGGCAAACAGTCTTCGCTACAATAGGTTACTTAAACTGGTGTCACTCTGAGCTAGAATTTATGGTCAGCGACTACATGTAAGGTCAAAGAGTCCGATGTGAGTTTTGAAACTGTGAAATACTTTCCTACGCTATAGAAGCGAATTTTAAATTTGAACTAATACTGCGAAAATTTTGTACGTGAGTAGCTTAGAATTAAGATCTTTCTGTTTATTGCAAAGGAAAACAATCGATTTTCTAAAACACTGTCTGTCATACACAACTTGAAACAGATCATGTCGACCAAATTATATGGAAGAACTGACAGCGACGTATATCGGAAGGCAGAAAGATCTCTTGCCTTTTGGTTTGGCAGTACTCGATAGCCATTTCTAGGCGCAAGTAAATGAAGAAAGACAGCGCGTTTTTGTTATCAAGTAACGTCTTCATCAATTACTTTAGTTTTAATGTAATCTACGAGTAATTGCTGATGTTTGATATTAACATGAAAAGGATTCCGTGGACAGGGAAAGAACTTGTTCTTGGGAAACTACTTCTATAACGACCAAAAGGCATTAATGGATCTTCAAGCGCATGTGTTCCAGCAGCGGTATGAAGAAAAGTATAGTAATAATAACGGTAATAATCGAATTATCCAGTAACTTCACACTTAACAGTGGATTTTCTCGAACTAAGAAATTTGCTGAATTTGTGAAAATTTCAAAATGGCTTCACATCGAGCCTATGATGCCTAGAAGATTCTTTACATCATGCTGACATGAGAATAGCATAATGTCAGAAGCTTGCTTCTACTTAACCATTAAATAGACTCGCATTTTTTCCACCGTGACCAATTTTGTAAGCTAAGCACAATATTCGTTATGGCACACTCCTGGGGCTGGGAAATATGGCCACGATGGTATGGTGGAACGAGCTATCACAGATGCAATGCGTGGGTTCAGGATTTACTCTTAAGAGGCACAAACAGATTTACTTTACCTATGGTAACCTCAAGAGAAAGACGTTATAATCCAGAATGCGCATTAAACATCACGTTCCTTCATTACCAACTGTGCAGAGCCGGTTTACATTGGGAAATGACATAGCGGAAGTCATGCTAAACAGAAATACAATCGGCAGTAAACTTACTTACATTATAAAATTTTTATTTATTTGATGAATAGATAGCCATTCAAAGGAATAGGGCTCTTATTTTAATTGTACTTGATTGAACTAGAGACGTTGAAAAATTTTTTGCTGGACTGTGATTCGAATTCGTATCTCCTCTTTCAAGGATCTGAATCTCTCGGAACAGTATATTTCAATCATTTCGTTCCTTTTCCCAAGACTGCAATCTTCTCTAGGTCCTCCAAAGATAAGTATGTGGGTCAGAATCCTGATCCAGTTGAAAAATATTCATAATTCCATTTCAAGCCCTATCAGATGCACACCGGCCTGCTAGTGAAAATTAACGTGCATTTTTAATGTCAGTTCATGTGTTGCAAGCAATCGCAGTAGGTGTCGTTATTTCTGGTCCAACACGCACACATCTTACTGTTGGTGAGTAAGAAACTGATACTTAAGCTATATTCGTAGATGCACGGTAGGTGTGCAGTTCGATAGTCGTTTAGGCACAAAAGTTTGTATCCTTATTTTAGATTCAAACACCTAGCAGGTGGTAAGAAAAACCAATACGTAACATTTGATTTTACTTAGTTAACAATCCCATTACGTTTTGTGGTTAGTTAACAGGGACGAAAGGGTATTGATAGGAGTCCCAGCTTATTACAAAAATTGTAGTCTTTTATTTTCAAGTTTACATTTGGTTACTGGTATTGGCAAATGTTTCGGTAATTCATGACTCTACATGACTAGTCATCAATATGATATGATTAGGTTAGATTAGAATACATTAGATTAATTCTTGTTCCATAGATCACAAATGCGACATTTGGTAATGATGTGGAACGTGTCATCTGAATGAAAGATTTCTTTACATACCATGATTCAATTTCTTTACAACAACTTTTTACTCTCTCTCTCTCTCTCTCTCTCATTCTTTTTCATTTTTATCTCTCTCTCTGTCACACAGACACGCACACACACATATTCTTTTTTTATTTTTATTTGTTTGTTGTGCTCGACTGTCGGTGAGGCACGAAAACGTTCTGAGTATTATTAGTAACTACGCTCTAGTCTCTAAACCTAGCTAAGAAATGCGAATTAGACGCATTACGTATTCCAGGCCGTAGCAGCCGCGACTTGGAGACACCAGCTATGCTCCCTTCCCAGCCCAAGCCCGCTGTGGGATCACATCGGTTCGTCTTCTTCCTGCTGGTACTGTAACTGAGATTTGGCAACAAGGCAAGATATGTTTGGCAACTCTGTGATCGACGAGTTACTTCCTGGTGTGCACGGAATTAAGCCTCAAAGTTCACTTGATTTTACCTGTGATTTCCATTGAATAATCTGAGTTATTATCACTTGGGGTGTAACAAAAGATTATAAATTTACGGTTTTCAGCCCAGGAAAGTCGTTGCACGTGGAAATCGCAACTAATCTCGGCCTTTAAATAGCGGTTTACGAGTTCTAGCCACTATTGGTCTCGCAAGAGGAAGCTAAGGCACATACATCTTCGCCAGCTCTCTGGTAATGTGGTGAACTGTAAAAAAGCGTCTGTGATGGTTAGCAGTTCCAGTCTCACTGAGTGTAACGTTTTTATCCCTTCTGTGAAAGAGCTACAAGCAGTCAGATCAAACAATGAAAAAGAAATCGCAAAAAAATACTTTCGGCTCATAGTGCAATGGTGAAAAACTTACACTGCTGCACAACAGGTAACGCCTCTTTCCGCTGCTGACAAGCAAATTTTGGGTTTCCAGGAATACATAACTTTATTTATGAAATGTCACATCTGTATACCTCTTGCGTATGACACAGCATACCAGTTAAACACAGACCCAATCAAAATCTAAGTGAGTAGTATTTTACTAATTCGTGTCGATAGAGCCACGCTTGTATACAGATAAGCCGTTTTATTAAAACAGACTTTCGCTGCAAGGTTATAATGGGTAGTTTTATTTCATTTCTTATAATACAGTGCACAATTTTCGCAAGGTTTCCTTTAGTGTTGTTAAAACAACAGTAAACACGAGAGAGAAATTCATCATCAACGATATATGCGAATTATCTGATGTTATCTATAACAGTCTGACAATGCACATGCAGTTTATTGACTGCATGCATGTAGAAAACTTCTTCTGAGTTAAAGCTGTCAAACAAGGTTTGAAGAAGAATAAAATGCCACTACCACACGACAGCTAATGTAGAAAATACTTTTCTGGCGTATTCTGGCACTATGCGTTCTCCCCGTACATAATACAAAAGTTTCGAGATGCATCTGCTCCCCGGCTATGTATTAAATCTGAAAATAACACAATGTCGCAGAAGTTAGCCCTTTTTCCACATGCGACTATTTTGGGTTAGAAGTGAAGGGAATTATGTTCAAAGTTCCATTAGATTTATAACTTCAGCAGACAGCAGAATTGCATTTTAAAAAATATAGCAGCGAATGTAGTCGAAATCACGACATCTTATCTAGGGTGCAGAACACTTACCATTACGCTACTAACTGACACATAGCTACAACAGCTCCAGAACTCAGTAACAACTCTTCCAGAACTTCTGCATTTCGCAGTGCTGTGAGATAATGCATATGGCCGGGTCTAGACTTCTGAGAGACAAACAGTTACAGCTTTTCTTTTACACTGCACGACGTTTTCAACAAACAGATAGCGCAATAGAGTAGCTCAAGTGGAAAGGAACACTTCCTGTTTAAATTTCTGCATCCTACACTGTTGGCAGATCTGTGTAGCTGGCAGTTCATCCTACACCGTTGGCAGATCTGTGTAGGTGGCAGTTACGTAATTTTATTTCGGTGATTACAAAATAATAGTGTCGAATGTATGCACTGGGTAGCTGAGGCAGCTAGTTCATGGTGATTCGGTCAACCAAATAAATGTATTTACTGAACATGCTGCAAATTACCACAGGGAAACTGTGTGTCAGAATTCTCATCCAGTGTGGCGCAACGGCGCTACTATAGAAAAATGAGCCATAGAGAATAGGATTTGGTGGTCTGTTGGACTGATGATAGGTTCATATACCTATGGTCTGGGTTCGATTCCAACTTCCGTCAATGATTTTCGATAGGGAGAGACACATTCCATTCTCTTCTGGCTGCACCAAGTGAAGAAGATATAGTGGCATTGTGGTCTGAAATTCGCATTAAGAATGGTATTCCTTCTCTACCAAGTAGGCGTTAGGTTTAACCACGATAAAGTCTGTAGTGACGACATGTAGAAACTCTATCACCAGTAACATTTCTTATACTCGTTATTTATTTCTAGTGACGGAACAAACGCTATGTAGGGTCACAGGACACTTATTCCATCTTTTATCTGAGCTTCTGTATGTCGATAAAATTGGTTCTGAACTGGGAATGCAACTCGACCGCCCTTAACGCGGAATTTGATCCCTTCGTGACAATACAGTTCAGCTACAATTCGTTGTCTGTTCAAAACTGCAGATTCCACAACATCTCCACATATTGCGCGCGAATGGGTTCGAATCCTGGCCTGGCACTAAAGATTTCACTATGCATTATCAAGCTCTAGCATGAGAACTCCTATCTGCTGGTGGATAACAATTTCGATTTTTAATGTATTTTCAGTCGTTGTCAACACTAACGATATCTGACGGTTTTGACTCCCAGTGAGACACAGAACTATTTCCGAGATCACTGTAAGTTCAAGATGTTATTCCGAGCTACTGGTGGAGAAAAAGTCGGCAGCTGACGTCTCTTTGTGTGTAGTCAACAACGATATGTGTGGGGTTCGATTCCCAGTCAGCACTGAACTCTCTGTCATATTATTTTTAGTTCAAACATGTTCACATGTCGCTGCTGGTGCAACAACCCCATATTTAACGTTCGTTTTCTCTAGAATGTAACAGCAATAGGTGCCGGGTTGGAGTCCTGGGAAGGAAAAACTTAATGTTTCGTCTCGTCATTTCAGTTAGAACATCTAGCTACTGCCGAGAAAATCCAATATGTCACAGTTGATTGTGTTTCGTTATCATTCCGATTAGGGTCTGGGTTCGAATCCCTGTCCAACACAAAGCTTTACCTCACGGTATTTCAAGTAAGTTACTTGTGAAGAAGCAATATTTAACATCTCTCGTAGTTCGTTAACAGGGACAGTAGAAGCTGGGTAGGAAATCGCGTCCGTTAAAAATGTTTGCGTTATGTAATTTAAAGCTGATATTGCTAACTGTTCCTGCCTAAAATCGAGGTATATCACTCTCTGTATGCCTAATCAGGAATGACTGTTAGCTTCCGTCCGTCACGAAATATTTGCTTAGTTTGCATGACCTGGGTTTGAATCGATATGCAGAACGAGGCGGTTCGTCGTGTCATTTGAAGTTCATACATATTCTCAACTAGCTGCTAGTGAATAACTTAAAATTTTTAATGTCGTTGTGAGTTACATAATAAGCACGGTATGTTACTTCGAAGAGGAAATCATGAATACGACAAAAGTACTAGGTGAATTACCTATCTGACGTAATAATGAGAGTGGTAACATTTCAGGTATGTCATTTATTGTAATAAATGTGAGCTTTCAAGCCTTAAGGACAGTCTTATCTGTGATAAGGGGTTCCCTGATATTTGTAGTATCGTGTTATTAGTTTACATCTTGAGTTACTGCGATACAGAGCAGTGTTTTCTAGTGGTGACTTGTTAGAACCATTTTCAATAGTCAAACGACTGTACCAAGGAGTGATCAGAGGACCTGCTAGACAGCTGCGTTATGCGGGATGCATGCGAATCAGGCGAAATGCAATTCAGGTTGTTCGGATACTTTTGAGCACAACTGTACATTAGTATGTTCTGCAGAAATGATTAGCACATGAACCATGTCGGCCAACGAGTTCAAGGTCAACACTGATACCGTGGCACTACACCCACTGCCGGTAAAATGTGCCTGCGGGTCTCGTTGTCTCTGTAAACTTAAAGTAAATGATCAGTGTGACTCTAGCAGATGTATTCGCGAACTGTACCGTCAAATCATTCAGTTTGAAACAGGGCGCATTATTGGCATGAGAGAATATGATGCATCCATCCGAGTAATGGTTCAAATGCTCTAAGCACTATGGGACTTAACATCTGAGGTCATCAGTCCCCTAGACTTAGAACTACTTAACCCTATCTAACCTAAGGACATCACACACATCCATGCCCGAGGCAAGATTCGAACCTGCGACCATAGCAGCGGCGCAGTTCCGGACTGAAGCGCCTAGAACCGCTCGGTCACAGGGGCCGGCGCGGACCTTGTGTCTATTAGGCAACAGCACACATGCTGAACCGAGGTGACTGAAATGCTAATCGTTTCAGCTGAGCATACTTGATGTCATGGTGTAGGGAGCCATCGGGTATGGTTTCAGGCCACGGCTGGTAGTGTTGAGGGAACTCTGTTGGCGGAGGAGCATGTCAAGGACATCCTGAGTCTTCATGTGTTATTTGTCGTGCGACAGTATGGTGGTGCAATTTTTCAATAGGATAATGCTCGCCCACATACGGCACATTTCTCTGTCTTCTGTCTGCTGACCAGTAAGATCCCCAGATACGTAAGCAATAGAAATTGTGTGGGACGAGCTCGGACGTCAGCTACGTCCCAGTGCCAATACACCAGATATTAATAACCGGCTACAACAGTTGCAGGCCAGTATGCCCCAGGGGACGATACAACGACTTTATGACATCCTCCTTCTCAACCGAATCAGTGCATGCCCGCAGACCAGAGGGTGTGCAACGGTATACTGATAAGTGGGTTCATACTATCAACTTCTTTGTAGTTTTACTCGATTTTGTAATCACTGATATAACATCACACACCTTCACAACACTTGAAGTGTTTCACTTTATTTGTCAATCGTTGTACATGATTGGATATGAAAATGATTAGCACTGAAAATGGAACCACACAAAGTAGATAGGAGTTACACCACTTACAATCTGTATAAAAGAAAAGATTCCGCAATGTGTTTTTCATTCATAAATCGTATTTGAATGTTGTTTGCTTGCAATAATATCGTGTTATGTTTCGTATAAGAAAGATGAATGTTTACCAGTACGTGTCGGAATTCGACAGTGGCAGGATCGTGGTCTGTCGTGACTGCGTTATGTCTTTCTGCGATATTGCTGTTCACATTGGTAGGGTCACCACGGCTGCCATGGCAGTAAGGTGTTGATGGGTTCAGGAGGATCGCTATTCAGTATCTGAACAGAGTCACGCGACTAGCGCATGAAAGGAGACATATTGTTTGCTCGATCATGCAGGTTTGTACAGCCTCATCACGTACATTGCGTCGGGTAAAGGGCTTGTTTGTAGGGAGATAGGTATCCACAATGACGTTGCGCCGATGTCTGGAGAACTACGGACTGTCAGTATGGCGACCGTTATAGCAGCTTCCCTTGATGGTGCATCAGGGAGAGACGTGCGTCGAGAGAGTGCGCTCACCGCCAGCACTGGAGACAAGAGTTGCATCACGTGGTCCCGGTTCTGCGTACACCACTGCGATTGATGTAGCCATATAGAGAGTCTCCGAAGAGAATGAATGCTGCCTGATTGCATATGCCATCGCGTAAGGCGGCTGGGTCACTGTAGACGCAGCACTAACTCAGTTGGACAAGGTCGAGGAAGAACTCCAGCCACAAATAAACTCTTTCAAATATTAGGACGGCAGAAGGCGGTCCTCTGACTAATATACTCTAAAGGTGTCTTGTACTCTCTGTGTTCTACAGACGAGAAACGCTAACTCCAGGCAACAAGGACGGAGTTCAGATTACGTCTCAACGGAAGTATAGGCAGAGGAAGTGCTCTCAATTACTGAACGCTGCGTACTCAACGACGACTTCCAACCCGGAGGTGAAGTCCAGAATCGTATAGGTCCGCAACATAAACTCTCCTGAGAGCAAAGACAGCATGTCCGTCTGTACCAACAAAGCTGATATTGAGCTACCGTCACACATGGGCGCTCACAACGGAAGGCCTCGTCTCTCCACCGCTGGCCTCCCAGCAAGGCTCAGCTCCCCACCATCGTAATTCCGAAAACTAATCAAATTCCCGAAACCACGGAATATTCCCCCCTCTCTACAGATTCTTCCGAACGCTGACCACCCATATTTTAGTCTTCTGTCGTCCAGTGCGAGTAAAAACCTGTACTCGTACAGTGGTATGCTTCTGAGTAAAAATCCTTGGAAATAACCCAGCCTGCGTGGTTTCAGAGGTGCCGCTTCTTCGTTCCTCTCACCTGCGTTCAAGATTTTCAGCGTTCGGAAGTATTATCCGTTGATCCTTCCGGCCTCTACTACAATAGCAGCCAGCTGTCACCCTATTGTGCACCAGAGCTCAGGTGCCACGATGTTCGTCAAGCTACTTCCTGTGTTTAAGCAGGACCAACACCTATGCGGGCCTTCCACCCAGAGCTTGAGTTCTGCCTACCTTTTCATCTCCACTGGCGTTCCAACCTCTACTAGTATAGCCAATCATTCATTACGCCGTTTTTATAGTAAAGACACTCCGTCACCTTTCATGCAATAAGCGTTAATGTAGATCACGGCAAAGTATGTGGATGAGTTCTTGTAAGGTGCGAAATTATAGCCACCGTACACAGAGAGCGACTGGCCTATTTCAAATTTAGGGCAGAGAAATGAACTTTCTTTCTCCTGGATACGAGTCCAGTGTTTCAGCCACATTCAAAGAGTCTGTAAATTCATTCTTGTTTTCTCCTATGGTCCGATTCGTCACGAAACGTAAGCTGAGAAATGGTTATGAGTATTTTCGCATTTCCCATATCGAACCTTACTTTAGTTTTTCATTCAGTAGTCTTATATACACTTCCCAGTCACATTAACGTGACCACCTGTCAAAAGCCTGAATAAATGCAGGTAGCTACAAGACGTGCAGGATAACAGTCAGTGAGGTTCTGGAAGGTATAATCACTGGTATGGAGCCATGACGACTCCAGTGCCGTGGCCAGCCGCGGTACGTTTTGAAACGTCCCCTTACAACAATTATACTTGACTGTGCTTAAACTGACACAATATTTTTTTAGCGCAACGCAATCTGATTTTCAGTAATCCCTACAAGAGAATGGCCCTGACTAACATTAACCTATACCATCACAAATGACTTACCTCACAAAAATCTTCGTTACTCGAACTACTGCAATACAGCGAGCGCCGCTACTGCCAGCTAAATAAAAGATTCAAACTACTGAAGGCACTAACTACTGATAGGCATAGTTAGCAAATGAAAGATTTTAATAGAGAACAAACAATGTATTTACCTTAATAGTGTTGAAAAATCATAATATACATAGCAGTTCATGACATCTAGTCTTACAAATTTCAAAACTCCGCCATGTCTCTCCCCACATCCACCACTGTTGGCGGCTCACCTCCAACTGCGCAACGCTACGCGCTGTTAACATCCAGCTGCCAAACACTACAATGGCAGACAACAATGCAAACTAGCCACAGACTGCACACAGCACAGCCAGTGATTTTCATACAGAGCGCTACGTAACGTTGCCAATAAGAAAACATAAACAGCCTACTTACAGTTTCTTCGTTGAGGATCAGTGGTGCGAATATCTCGACCGAGGTGGTCCCACAGAATCTCGACTGGGTTTATAGACGGGGAGTTTTGTAGCCAGGAGCTACTGTTAACTCATCCTGGTACCCTCCGAACCACGCACGTACACTGCTAGCTGTGTGACACATTGCATTGTCCTGCTGGTAGATGCCACCGTGTAGGGTGAAGGGGCGGAGGAGAGGTTGGGGGAGGGTGGGAACTACGCTTAGCGGTAGACATGATACCCAAGGATAGATGCATACTTGTGTTAATCCACTGTGCCTTCTAGAACGATGAGATCATCTAGGGGAATGCCCTCCGACCTGTACCCTTCTGAAGATTGTTGCACAGTGTTTGCTTTCAGACGTTTCAGGCAGTAACGCCAACAGCCATCTGTCCGATGGAGAATGAAACGTGATTCGTCGTAAAAGACCATCTCAGTGGGAGTCCCAGTTGCGGTATTAGCGTGCAAATTCCAGTTTTAGTAGCTGATGAACAGCAGCCAGCATGGGTGCATGAACCAAGCGCATGCTGCGGTGGTCAATACGTAGCAAAGTTCGCCGAACAGTCGTTAACAGCTCGTTGGTTCATTTGGGCAGTACATTGCTCAACAGTTGCACGTCTATTAGCCGCCGTTCACCTGTGTAATTTATTGCCAGTGATGCACCACAGTTACCTCGGCACCGTTTTGAATAGCGCCATTTCGCCATGCAAGGTATACTCTAACCAGGCGGCACGCCAACAGTTACAAACTTACCCATTTCGGGAATGCTTTCAACCTAGGCCCAAAAGCCAATGATGATACCCTTTTCGACATCAGATAGGTCACCCTGTATCCGCATTACGACAACGTCTGCACTGTTTTCCGCTTCGCCCGGATACGCTTTACGTATACCCTCCACTGCCAGTGCTGCCACTGTCACCTGTGAGTGGTTTTTGCACGCTGACGTCGATCATAGGAATGTTCACATTAATGCGACTGGACTGTGTATTATTCTAATGAACGATTAAGAATCATAAGATAGAGTCGGCTAAGTTATAAATTCAAGAATAGTACACTCTCACGGATGTCACCACTTTGTTGTAAGAAATTTATTTGAGCATCCCGAAATTTTGATTACAACAAATAACGCTGTCCCATGATACTGTCTGTGGTCGAATTTGGCGTTTTTCATTCGGAAGGCTGCTTATATTTTTCAGAATGTAGTCTCACTGGTATCGAAGTAACTCTACCTGAAATACATAATTCACAGATTATGTAATCTTCCGCCTGAATGCCGCGCAGGGCAGGCCATATATCCTGTAGATTTTTGATGACTAGTACTTCTCATTTAGTACATACGATTTTTTTTGTGGTAGCTGCCTGACAGTTTGGAAACAATTTTTATGGACTTAACAGAGAACTTTAAAACGTTCCTCGTGTGCCACAGCTGGTTTTTTATTTGCGTTTTTGCTGTACCAAGCGTGGAACGTTCGATTACCGAACACGTCATTTTCAAGGGCAATTGGAACTTTCACCTGAAATGCAAATCAGGTTCCACTGCAGGTTTCCAGTGTGCCAACTACAGACGGCAAGATTACAGCCGAAAAAACAGGTGGAAATTTTTTCCGGTGAGCGCAGTAATAACGTAGAAATATCGTATATGCGTCATCAAGATAATTATTTCGTTCGGCATTCTCATCAGCGTGTAATTTAAAATTCTACAATGAAAATTCACCTAACTATAAAACAATTTCAGGAATTTTATTATTATGGTATCTTTTAGTTAGTTTGTAACAAGAAATATTATATTAATAGTATCGCTAGTTTGATCTAAATCGAATGTCATTTCTAACAACACTCTTCGGCGTAGAGAGAAATGTCGTACTAAAACGTCTTGTTCCCGCATTCGACAGCCTCCTGGGGTAGCATGATATAGCGAGATATATATTCTTTGACGATCCATCTTATGTTGCGTGTACTACTGGGACAAGCAGGATGTTTGTGTCCCTACCAATAAATCCACATGGTTACATCCTTTTAATGCAACAGTGAGTGTGGAAATCTCAACAGTTGTCTAGCGATGCACACATTACTTTTAAAAGACTGTTTGTAACGAGAAACCGCTAGACAGCAAGATACGCTGCAGAATCAAATCGAGAGTAAGCGGAGTTTGCAGACAGCATATCTCTATTCATTTAATGTACATACATTTATTTGGATTCTTGCAGGCATGCTTTTGAACCTTCACTGTGTAACACCTTCTTCTAATTGGGTAATTGCATATTTATACATGCAGTATTGTGTTCTGTACACTCACGACACTTAACCCACATTACCTTGAGAGTTGATGTTCCGTCTGCCTTTACGTTGAAAGCATTCAGAGCTAAATACAATTTAACTCGAACTAGTCACTGAAAATCGTATTGACCATTCTATATCCGGCTGCAGACTACCTGCCAAGTGACTTTACTAAGGACCTGACGTGAGCACGGCTTGACCAGACAGAGCACTGTCAACGGAGGAAAACCGTTTGGCGAGCCGATTGAGGCCCCTACTGATCTGACCGATGCCCTGTCGACGCACTGTTGTGGTCAGTCGCACAGTGAAGACGCCCCGCTTCCTGGTTAATCTCATACTAGCCTTACTCCCGACTTTCGATTACGCCAACAGAATCTACCCACATCTTCGCTGCTACCTGCAAACGTCCCCTCTTTGTAATAAATACGCCATTAGCAGGTACCATGTATTTTTTTTAACCAATGGTCACGACCTGCTCATCCTAATTTTTTCTAGAGTGTTTTCTTCTCTGCCCTTTAAGCGGAATGCTGTTAAAATTTGATAGTAAGTTTTCATTGTAGCACCACAATAGCACCACAACGGCCATATTAAAGATATGCAATATCGGCATGTCGCTTGTTTGATTGTAGCTCTGTAATAGGTCTCCACCCGTTGCTGCCTTTCTGTATTAAAATGGCCACCTGCCTCACAGCTTCCTGTCCCGATCATGACTTCAGCCATCAGCTTCCTATTTGCTTTCAGGGGCAATTACCATTGCCCCTAGCTCTTGCACTGTCATTAAGATCAAGCACCGGTAAAAACCAGGGAGCGAAAGACTATTTGCAATTCGTAAAGAAATCAGACGACAGTTAAAGGAATCGAGAGGCATGAAAGGGAAGAAGCGGTTGAGAGGGGAGTGAGACACAGTTGTAGTTTATTCCTGATGTTATTGAATCTGTGCACTGAGCAGTCAAAGAAAAATTTGGAATAGGCATGAGAAGGAGAAGAAATAAAAACTTTGAGCTTTGTAGATGACATTGTAATTTTGTCAGAGACGGGAAAGGTCTTGGAATAGAAGCTAAACGGAATGGACAGTGTCTTGGAAGGAGGATATAACACGAACACTAACAAAAGCAAAACAAGGATAATTGGATGTAGTCGAATTAAAATCGGGGATTGCTGAGGGAATTAGATTAGGAAACGAGACACAAAGTAGTGGATGAGTTAGTCGAATTAAAATCGGGGATTGCTGAGGGAATTAGATTAGGAAACGAGACACAAAGTAGTGGATGAGTTTTGCTATTTGGGCAGCAAAATAACTAACGATGACCGAAGTAAAGAGGAAATAAAACATAGACTGGCAATGGCCTGAAAAGCATTTCTCAAGAAGAGAAATTTGTTAACATCGAATATACCCTGATAGCCAAAGAAACTGGAACACCTGCCTACTATAGCGCAGGGCCCCCGCGGGCACGCAGAAGTGCCGCAACACAACGTGGCATGGACTCGACTAATGTCTGAAGTAGTGCTGGAGGGAATACACACCGCGAATCCTGCAAGGCTGTCCATAAATCCGTAAGGGCGCGATGAGTTGGAGATCTCTTCTAAACAGCACGTTGAAAGCCATCCCAGATATGCTCAATAATTTTCATGTCTGGGGAGTTTGGTGGACAGCGGAAGTGTTTCATCTCAGCAAACTGTTCCTGAAGCCACTGTAGCAATTCTGGACGTGTGGGGCGTCGCATTGTCTTGCTGGAATTGCTCAAGTCCTTCGGAAAGCACAATGGACATGGGCGGATGCAGGTGATCAGACAGGATCGTATCTTGAGGTATCAGGGGTCGTATATCACTTCAGTTGGACGCCCTACACCATTACAGAGCCTCCACCAGCTTGATTAGTCCCCTGCTGGTATGCAGGGTCACGGATTTATGAGGTTGTCTCCAAACCCGGACACATTCATCCTCTCGATACAATTTGAAAAGAGATGAGTCCGACCAGACAACATACTTCCAGTTATCAACAGACCAATGATCGTGTTGACGGGTCCAGGCGAGGCGTAAAGCTTTGTGTCGTGCAGTCATCAAGGGTACATGAGTGGGTCTTCGGCTCCGAAAGCCCATATCGCTGATGTTTCGTTGAATACTTCGCAGGCTGACACTTGTTGATGGCATAGCATTGAAATCTGCAGCAATTTGAGAAAGGGTTGCAGTTCTGTCACGTTGAACGATCTCTTCAGTCGTAGTTGGTCCCGTTCTTACAGGATTTTTTTTTCATCCACAGTGATGTCGGAGAAGTCATATTTTACCGGATTCCTGATATTCACGGTACACACGTGGAATGGTCGTACGGGCAAATCCCCACTTAATCGTTACCCCGGAGATGCTGTGTCCCCTCGCTCGTGCGCCGACTATAACACCACGTTCAAACTCACTTAAATCTTGATAACCTGCCATTGTAGCAGCAGTAACCGATCTAACAACGGCGCCAGACACTTGTTGCCTTGTATGGGCGTTGCTGACCGCAGCTCCGTATTCTGCCTGTTTACATAACTCTCTATTTGAATGCGCATACCTATACCAGTTTCTTTGGCGTTTCGGTGTAGATTTAAGAATCAGGAAGTCTTTTCTGAAAGTATTTGTATGGGGGTGCAGCCAAGTTTGAAAATGGGACATGGACGATAAACAGCTTAGAGAAGAAGAGAATAGAAGCTTTTGAAATGTGGTACTATAGAAAAAGGCTGAAGATCAGATAGGTAAATCACGTAGCTAATGAGGAAGTAATGAACAAAATTGGGGATGAAAAGAAATCCGTGGCATAAACTGACTAGAAGAAGAAATCGGTTGATAGGACACTTTCTGAGACATAAACGGATCACCAGTTTAGTACTGGAGGGAAGTGTGGTGCATAAAAATCGTAGAGAAAGACCAACAGGTGAATAAAGTAAGCAGATTCATAAGGATATAGGTTTGTAGTAGTCATTCAACAATAAAGAGGCTTTTACAGGATAGAGCAGGATAGAGAGCTGCATCAAACCAGTCTTTGGACGTAAGACCAACAACAACAACAGCATCAACAACAGGTTCAAGTAACCAATAGAAAAAGAGCAGTTGGCAAGATGCAGGATTCACATGGAAGAGTTGTAAACTGAGACAAGCAAACGTACACCGCCAGACTGTTGGTCTTTGTGATTCGGAGGCTGACTATACCTATGGGAAAACGGTTGTAGACTTATGCATGGTGGTCCAAAAAGTAACAGCCGCTGTTCGTATTCGGTGCTATTAAAATCTCTGCGCTCCAAAGAAAGCAGTCGGCAGACCAAAGTGGCACTACTTTTTATGGCCAATGTAACTATGTTTGCAACAATTGGTGAGGTGCACCTCTGCAACGTTAAGTTGCCAGACACTGGCGTGTTGTAACGGCCGACCTCATTTTACAAGCGTGTACCGGCGTGTCAGGGCATTCGGGTTCATACAAACACTAGGTTTTAACGGAAGGTTCCAATTTGGCAACAGTTAGTAGTTTTTAAATACAACTACGTATCAACTCACAATCATAAGAGAAAATATCTCTGTACCTATGTATCATTGTCCGCTTCCGTAGGAGTGTGGAGGATCGTGGTTAATCTACACAGTTACTCTGCAATTCACACTTAAGTGCCTGGCAGAGGGTTCATCGAACCATTTTCATACTACTTCTCTACCATTCCACTCTCGAATGGCGCGTGGGAAAAAGGAACACCTAAGTCTTTTCGTTCGAGCTCTGATTTCTCTTTTTTTATTATGATGATTATTTCTCCCTACATAGGTGGGTGTCAACAAAATATTTTCGCATTCGGAAGAGAAAGTTGGTGATTGAAATTTCGTAAATAGATCTCGCCGCAAAGAAAACCGCGTATTGCCAGTATTGCCAGGGATTTTTCCATGGTGTGAGGACTGAACAGGGGCCCACGCAACCTAGTGGTGCCCACTGAGCAGCTACTTGTCTGATAAGTAGCGGCTCCAAGGTCAGCAAAGCCGTGTTGCACAGAGAACTTGGCAGTATGAGGCCAGTCAGTGTGACGTTCCACCCCCTCTGGCACAGATTCGGTTGGGAAGGGTGTAGTAAAGCCGTTGTACCCTCTTCTGAGTGGAGTTGTCCCAAAATTGTTGTGATATTCATATCCCAGATACTGGCACTAGGACGGAGTTGACGTCCCACACATGATCTATCTGGAGTCCGCCCCCGGTAGCTGAGTGGTCATCGCTACAGAATGTCAATCCTAAGGGGCCGGGTTCGATTCCCGGCTGGTTCGGAGTATTTCTCCACTCAGGGACTGGATGTTGTGTTGTCCTAATCATCAACATTTCATCCCCATCGACGCGCAAGTCACCGAAGTGGCGTCAAATCGAAAGACTTGCACCCGGCGAACGGTCTACCCGACGGGAGGCCCTAGTAACACGACATTTCCATTTACAACTATCTGGGATAGAGCTGTGGATATTGCTGGCTACGGGAGTATCACAACTTCACTTAGGCAGTTCATAGCGGCAGGGGCCGTGTGTGGGCGAACATTTTCTTATTGATAAATGGCAGCGCAATAACATAGTAATTCAGGAGGACGCAGAACGTCCATGACGTACCGCTGTGCCGCCAGAATTCCTTCAAACACTACCAGCCTTAACCTGAAGTCATACCCAATGGCTTTCCACACCATGACTCGAGGAGTACTACCGCTGTGACCGCTACGGTCGCAGGTTCGAATCCTGCCTCGGGCATGGATGTGTGTGATGTCCTTAGGTTAATTAGGTTTAAGTAATTCTAAGTTCTATGGGACTGATGACCACAGATTTTAAGTCCCATAGTGCTCAGAGCCATTTTTGAACTATCGCTGTGCATCTCCGAAACATTTGAAGAATGGCATCTTCCTGCAACTCGCCGTCGTACTCACTGACGGTTGCTAGCCAAGTCATCAGCAGCACATGCTTATCAGTTACGTGACAACTCCGAACACAGCCATTTATGCTGTGGCGTTAACGGCAGCCTACGCGTGAGACGGAAACTTCCTAGTCTGGCTGCTCTACTCTCCGACCAATGGAGCGGGATAGCGCAGAATACTGCAGGAAGTGTATTGCTTATTCCCTCAAGGCAGGCTCGGATGTGATGGAGTGCAAGGTGCTGGTCCACACTGTTGTCATCCTCCATTGCGGTGGTCAGTCGTGATCAACAGCAACCTCGGCGACGAACACGTTTGCCCTTACGTTCTCCTGCAGCCCCGCATCAAGTCACAGTCACGTCCGACTGCTTCCCAAATTTGCATATTGCACGATCTGATCAGCCGGCCAAATGGAGATCCACATTCAGGCTCCTTTCACATTCTGTCGGGCGTTGATAACGCTTTCTCACACAAGTAGGCGGAATCTGTGTGTCTTTTCCATTGATAACCCAATATCTGACGCAGTTCAAGCCCCATAGATACCGTATGAGGTCTGGTAGCAACATTAAAAACGAAAAACGCTAATGCACTCTAGTGGCCATTGAACCTGTGAGATAATGCAGATCTAATCATTTACATACCTGACGATGGTGTGTATGCGCAGGAAGTTACAATGAAATCCGGCCACGTCTTACATGTGCCTCACTTTTCTTTACAGTTGCTGTATGTATCATCTCTCGGCCGCTGCCGCGTTGCACATAAAACTGAAATATAAATTGGTACTTTTATTAATTTTACTTATTAATTACCAAATCCTCCGAATTAGAGCTTAGTGTTTTGTATTCCTTAAATTAAAAAATCATGAAGTTTTACTGTAATCACTTGAGAATGTGATGTAAAATTCTAGGCGTGCGTCGCTACAATTAGACCATGGATAGCTAACCTTTTTTGCCCACCACCCACTTTCGTTTCTCCATTATTAGTAAAATTCTCCATGCGTCCACAAGTAACACAGTAATGGTGATTTATAAAATAAGGACGTAACTTTATATTATGAAATTAATGAAGCAGACTTGCAGCAGGTTAAGGGAGGACGTTCATGAAACTGACCGAAAATATCAATTTTCAGGTTATTTTTTATTTATTGTAGAACTCGTGGACAATAAGTTCTCAAAGTTACAATAATGAACTCATTTATAAAGTACCTGAAAAATAATTAAATCTGAGACGTGACCTTCCTGTCACGCCCACTTTTTGAAGCAACACTTCAATATCTACAGACTCAGAGGGATAGCAACACCTACATCCGCAGGAGAGGCTTCCAGATTGTATAGGTTGCTGGCGGATCCTGAACTTATGAAAACGTGTGTTCGTGGGGAAACCCTGAATTCAAATGACTCTCTAAATTCACTCATATGGAAACGATGCTCTAAACTACATTTTCATCTGCTAAAGTTGTCAGAATTTCAACTTATGATACAGTCCTCGTATTTAATGATGGAAAGATAGGGAGGATAAGGGTGTTAGAGAGAATGGACTCTAAGATAGAAAATTTCACTCAAGACATCTTGCAGCTGCAAAGTCAGTTGAAGACCTGGTAAAAGAAAGAAGGTAGAAAACGAGAAACCAGAAGAGGAGCCTTGTGTGGAAAGAGGACCCTGAGTACAAATATGGGGAATTCTGAAGAGATGACATAAGAAAAAACATTAGGTTCAACTTTAATTTGCATTTCTTGAAAATGATATTTTTTAAAAATTATGTACCTTTTTCTCAGTATCTATGAAGGCCAAAATTATGAAATTTTGTACACTTATATGTATAAACTCACTAAATGTTGTCTCAAGGGAAAATTTTTATAAATTCTGAGTCTAAGCTGAGATAGGGGCCAAGAGCTTGGAATTCTGGATTAATTTTATATTTACGGAATTACAGTTAACAAAATTATTGAAATTCTTCTATTGGATGTATTTAAAAAATCTCATGAGAGAAGCTTACTATATGCAAAGAGATTAAACAGTGAAAATTTTATAGAATTCTCTTGACTAGTTTCTGACCAAAAGGTACCTATAATATTTCTTAAAAATAATTTTTTTTAATTCAATAAAAATGTTAGACACATGTAATCCAAAGACCGTAACAGTAAATGTGTTAACTTCATGTAAAGTATGGTACAGAATTTCATTGGGTAGCTTCAGAATTGTGGATATGATGCATCTATTAAATAGTGTGTGTTTTTCATGAACGTCCCTCCTCAAAGCATACAATAATAAATACTTACCAAATACTTTATGTCAAAATTTTATGGAAAATTAATATACACTACTGGCCATTAAAATTGTTACACCACGAAGATGACGTGCTACAGACACGAAATTTAACCGACAGGAAGAAGATGCTGTGATATGCCGGTGGCGACACGCACAACGTACTGACACCGATTTCTCATACACAAACAGCAGTTGACCGGCGTTTTCTGGTGAAACGTTGTTGTGATGCCTCGTGTAAGGAGGAGAAATGCGTACCATCACGTTTCCGACTGTGATAAAGGTCGGATTGAAGCCTATCGCGATTGCGGTTTATCGTATCGTGACATTGCTGCTCGCGTTGGTCGAGATCCATTGACTGTCAGCAGAATATGGAATCGGCGGGTTCAGGAGGGTAATCCGGAAAGCCGTGCTGGATCGCAACGGCCTCGTATCACTAGCAGTCGAGATGACAGGCATCTTATCCGCATGGCTGTAACGGATCGTGCAGCCACGTCTCGATCCCTGAGTCAACACACGGGGACGTTTGCAAGACAACAACCATCTGCACGAACAGTTCGACGACGTTTGCAGTAGCATGGACTATCAGCTCGGAGACCATGGCTGCGGTTACCCTTGACGCCGCATCACAGACAGGAGCGCCTGCGATGGTGTACTCAACGACGAACCTGGGTGCACGAATGGCAAAACGTCATTTTTTCGGATGAATCCAGGTTCTGTTTACAGCATCATGACGGTCGCATCCGTGTTTGGCGACATCGCGTTGAACGCACATTGGAAGCGTGTATTCGTCATCGCCATACTGGAGTATCACCCGGCTTGATGGTATGGGGTGCCATTGGTTACACGTCTCGGTCAAAATGGTTCAAATGGCTCTGAGCACTATGCGACTTAACTTCTGAGGTCATCAGTCGCCTAGAACTTAGAACTAATTAAACCTAACTAACCTAAGGACATCACACACATCCATTACCGAGGCAGGATTCGAACCTGCGACCGTAGCGGTCACGCGGTTCCAGACTGAAGCGCCTTTAACCGCACGGCCACACCGGCCGGCCGTCTCGGTCACCTCTCGTTCGCATTGACGGCACATTGAACAGCGGACGTTACATTTCAGATGTGTTACGACCCGTGGCTCTACCCTTCATTCGATCCCTGTGAAACCCTACATTTCAGCTCGATAATGCACGACCGCATGTTGCAGGTCCTGTACGGGCCTTTCTGGATACAGAAAATGTTCGACTGCTGCTCTGGCCAGCACATTCTCTAGATCTCTCACCAATTGAAAACTTCTGGTCAATGGTGGCCGAGCAACTGGCTCGTCACAATACGCCAGTCACTACTCTGGATGAACTGTGGTATCGTGTTGAAGCTGCATGGGCAGGTGTACCTGTACACGCCATCCAAGCTCTGTTTGACTCAATGCCCAGGCGTATCAAGGCCGTTATTACGGCCAGAGGTGGTTGTTCTGAGTACTGATTTCCCTGGATCTATGCACCCAATTTGTGTGAAAATGTAAACACATGTCAGTTCTAGTATAATATATTTGTCCAATGAATACCCGTTTATCATCTGAATGTGTTCTTGGTTTAGCAATTTTAATGGCCTGTAGTGTATATATCTTTAATCTCTAACTGCCTACCTCTCACCATGAGAGCTGGAGCGTTCTCTATTGGGCGGCAATAACCAGATTGACTACCACTGAACTAGATACGTGTGTGTGGGCGCAGGAACTGCCTGGTGAAGCACCCGAACGACGAAGATCCGGACGAGGGCGTGAAGGACCTGGTGGAGCTGGCGCTGCGCAAGCTGGACGCGGACCGCGACGGCAAGGTGTCCTTCCAGGACTTCCAGAAGGCGGTCCAGACAGAGCCGCTGCTGCTGGAGGCATTCGGCCAGTGTCTACCAGCCGAGAGCGCCTGCCACACCTTCTTGGCCACCCTACGGGAGCCCCAGCCTTGACTCGGATTACCAGTCCCGAGTGGCAGACCATCAAGTTACACACTTCAATGGGTCCCAGTCACCCTCCCATTCTGCAAATGTACATATTTAATATCACACATTCTAAATTAATACAAGTAATGTTTTTATACTCTTACTAGTGGGCTCATCTATTGTTATCTTCATCTCGAATCACTGAAGCCCATTTCGAAAGCACGAATTCTGGACAGGTTTTTATGTATTTTTCTTTGACTTATCGTATGTCTGAGCACGTAACATCTAGAAAGGACAATGTCACTACCTACCAATAGTAACATAAGTGTTATCCTCATGAGCAGCTGAAGGTCCTCAGAAACGATAAATTTAGAGACTGTGAGAGCATTCGATCTACATGGAAACATACAAAAAGTTACTGTACGTGGAATATATTTAAACAACGGGAACGCTATACTGGACTATAGACCTCAATTACATAGTGTCAAAAACAAGGGTGTTGGGGAAGGGGGGGGGGGGGTTGGAGGGGGGAAAGGTGAAGAGGAAGTAAAGCACATACCAGTCTCGAGTCTCGCTTTTGCAACTAATTTCATGTCGCGTTCTTCAGCTTCTCTTAGCACTGATGACGAGACATTAATATCGGTCACAAGGCGACATGCCTGTGTCTGTTTCTGCAGTCGACGATGTTATCGTAAGATGATAGCGCTCTCACCTTTATGTGGATTGGCAACACTGTCCATTACCGAGCTACAACGGCTGGCAGAAAAAGGGCTCTAGCAGTATGCTCTAGTTGATTGTTGTCCAGTATCTGCTGTTTTTAGGACATTGCACAAAGTATACAGGGTGTCGCAGAAATGTTCGACAGATTTCGAGGGATTGTGGAGGGTGCCCTGACTCAAAATTGAGCAAGGGAACCCGTGTCTGGAAACGTCAACCAACGACGCTACACAGCATCGACGTTATAGGAGCCGGCGCCTGCTGACTAGGCTACCCCTTTGGCAGCAAACTTAGGATGCTGACGGACCGTAGGCTAAACGTCTTGGAATGTTGTTTGTTATTCAGTAGCCGGCCTCTGGTGGCCGAGCGGTTCTAGGCGCTTCAGTCTGGAACTGCGCGACCGCTACGGTCGCAGGTTCGAATCCTGCCTCGGGCATGGATGTGTGTGATGTCCTTAGGTTAGTTAGGTTTAAGTAGTTCTAAGTTCTAGGGGACTGATGACCTGTGATGTTAAGTCCCATAGTGCTCAGAGCCATTTTGTTATTCAGTGATCACGACCGATTGCCACGATCGCCAATGGAAAAGAAGGAGTTGGCTGCTGCATAGAAAGGCCATGTCTCATATGAGTGCGATGTTCTGTTGCCTCGATGGACGACGGTTTCGGACACGGGTTCCCATCCGCAGTTTATTTTCCTCCTGGTACCCTCTAAAATCTACAGTGTTTTTCGGCATAGAGGAAAAAAAAAACTGCAGATGGAAACTCGTGTCCAAAACCAGAGCATCGCATTTATAGGAAGGAGACAGCGCCTGTAAATTCAGCATCTCCCCAACTGATGATAGGGGCAATCAGTGGCGATCACAGAATAACAAAAAACATTGCGAGACGTTCCGCCAACGGTCTGTCAGCGTACAAAGTCACATTTTTCCGGACATTGGTTCCTATCTTCCATCTGTTCCTCAAAACACCCTCTGGAGACATTTGAAGTTTGTCGTAACGTTTCTGGCACATCCTGCACATTCTCAGATTATCGTTAAATTTGTCTTATGCTTCAGAATGATTTAACATTAGCGAGAAATTGTTTCCAATAGTTACTGAACGTTTTATATTCAGAAGCTGTGCTAGTTAGTGCAATGTATCAAGTTTAGGCTTAATAGAAAAGTACTGTTGTGAAACTCAATTTTTCTTATGCTACCATAGTTATTACAAGGTAGCCAAAATGAAACTGACCCACAAAGTCTGCAAGTACGACTTGCACAGATAACCGCCATTATACTTTTGTTACACTTATGTGCATAAAATATAGTTCAAGCGGAGGACAGTAAAGTGTTACAAAATGGCAATGTCTACTATCTGTGCAAGTAATAACTTTAAACATCTCCTGAACCAGCTTCATTTGACTGCCCTGTATATTTCCATTCTTTATTTCGCAGTCCCGGTTAGAACATTAATTCGTCTCACTTTTTAACAATGCTTTACTTCTTTCCGCCGTTCTATCTTACTGAAGATGTGTCGCTATTTCCTGTCTGAGCAACGAGCAACAAATTCTCCGGTTATGCTAGAACACAATTCTCTATCTTTTCGCCACAGGACTCAGCTTTACGTGATTGGCGTTCATTGCATTGTGTAATTACACACTTCTCGCTAGCGGAAGCTTTTACGGTGGCAGTCGACTGAGGTACAGTCGAGTCCTGGTAGCGGAAAGCCTGTTTTTGGCCAGCAAGGGCAGAAAGATGTTGACGCAATTTCTTAATAACCAGATTTTGTACCATTGCCCAGTACTAAATTCCAAAACTGTGTGCAGTGCCTCGTGGAATGTGACATTGTTCACCGAGTGATCAGACGTCTGGATGGGGACGCTAAGCTCTGTGTCCCTCTTGGTGCTATTCGAGCGAAGTAGGCTTCATTCTTGCATAGCGTTTCACCCTCTCCCTTCTCTTGTGTAATCGTAAAAATCACAGAGATGGCACATGCGCTCAGTGCAGTTCCATACACTAAACGTTCATATGTAATACACAACACTCACGCATCGACAACGACATGCGTCAAATTGTGTGAATGAAGGGTGCTATCCCTACGCAGGCAGCTGAACGAATTTGGGATATCCCAGCCGTCAGTATTCCACATACTTTTTGTCGGATTACCTTTATTCGGATGTTTTTGGAGTTGAGCAAAGACTCACCGACATTCCTACTATCTTATGTAGAATTAGAGTAATTTGAGTAGTAATTGTAGCTTTCTTTCTTTGTTTTACGCAGCGCTCTTTACTGATATAAAAATAAGCGGTTTGAGAAAATAGCTCACCTTTTTTACTTATTTATAAAATTATGACCCATCTCTGTCTTTTTTGACGGAGTACCATGCTCACATACAGTCAGTACAGTTTCTTTGCAAAACCTTAATAATCTTTACACAAATTTTAGTCGCACAGTCAGAAGGATATGTAAATGACTCATTACTTTTATTGGAAGTGCTAACGTCTCATAATTGCACAGTACAACTTATAATGTTTTTCTGTCTTGAGTCGTAAGCTAAAATAAACTGTGCACCAACAATATCATCTGATTCAATAAACTGTGGTTCCATACTTTGTCTAATTACAATGGAAAATAATTTTGATTTCGCATTATCGAAACTCCATTATGAAATAATCATTGATTATTGCATGAGATTTATCTGTAAGTTGGTAACCGAACGCACTATTCAAAGAGTAAATATAAAACCCATGAAGCTCATGCTACATGCTACATTTCAGATGGACTGCCATTAAAATGGTCTCTCCTGGCACTTTTTCTCAATGCTTATACTCATCGTCATCAGCAGCTGATATGGACAATGTGTTGCACGTATTTCAGAATACAGGAAAGTGAAACAGCTTAGAAAAAAGTACATATGACAAATGGTACTTTGCTTCGTACAGATGTAAACAGTATCTTATTTTTTGAGATTTTGCTTAAGTCTAAAGGGTTTTAACTCAATGCCAATGTTTATTGAATCACTCTGTACGGTCTACGGACGACAAATTACAAAGCCTTGTAAATAGCCTAAAAGATCATTAAATGTCAGTCATCGTCTCCTTCTGTATACACAGTGATCTTGCTGAATGTATGTAGCGATTATTCATAACCACGATACAAACAGAATATAGTGTCTGTTGAGTACTTTTTACCAAACTGCATTGGAACCCTTATCTATTTCAACTGTTCTATGATTAATATTTTTGTATTTGTAACAATACACACAGGTACAAAGGGTGTCCCCATAACATATAATCAAATGTAGTTGTGTTGAGAAAGTGTGCCCTAGCCTTCTGCAAATATGCTTTGTAAATAGCGGATGTTTTGTTTTAATATCCAATCGTATAGCAAACATACAATGAACTTCGTGTTACTTGTAAGAGTTGTACAATGATCTTCAGAATACAGATTAACTGCATAGAGATTACATAAAACTTCAAATGTATATCTAACTATATGTCTTGTTAAATAAACGTGCAGTATTTAGAGGAAAATATGTAGATATTTGCCAGTATAACAGCAATAACTAGTATAGCACATTTAGATACATACTGGCGCACTGCAATAAAGTATGCAATAGGGAAATGTATTTTTGTTACATGTAGTACGAAGTATGTATACATCACAGAAGTAGTCCGGCACAGCCTGGAGCCAAATGATCACTTACGTAGGATTAGAAACACGGTTTCCCTTTGTCATGTGTTCTATGTAGTTTTACAGGTGGGACAGAACGCGATAAATCATCAGAGCTAGGTTCAAATGTTCCATGTGAGCTACATGAATCAGAAAAACCACTATATCACTTACACATATGTTTCACTCGTGAGTCATTTTCGTAGACTCTAATCTGTAAGTTACTGAATGTGTTAATGATACTTAATAAATCATCAAATAAGGGCAAAGGGAAGCTGTACGTTGTAGATTTAGATGTAGGAAATGCACCATTTATTTTGCTCACTTTTTCTGAATAGTACAAAACGATTCCGCCCACAGAGTGCAGTGATCTGTACAAGCTGTGTTATCTGATTCCGTCCATGAATTGTACATAGAAATAAGAGTATTTAATAGAGAATATAAATAACTACTTTTAAGAGATGTATTTTTTAGTATGTATATTTGCTCAAACTAGTTATATACTTTATATGGTGAGAGAGCAAACGTTACTAATGTCTTATACTGCAGATATTAAAATAATCTTACAGCTTCTTTATAACAATGGCGCCGATATAGATTTGCATCACTTGGAAATTTATACAGAGCACAAACAATAATAACTAATATTTGTGCCTTACTTAACGTAGCTGTAGCTTTCAGCCTGTGTGACTATGCATCCACACGATGCAAGGCTTGGCTTGTATGACTTAATTAAATATAGGCATGGTCTTTTGTATATACTGTTTATTTGTATATATGTAGAACTTGGGTCCTTGATAATATTTTCTGTTGTGTGTGTGTGTGTGTGTAAATATCATAATTAGCACCATTATCTTCTATTTTTCTGTAAATAAAGTGTTTTTAGCTCACAATGACTGTATTAGTGAATTCTGAACAGGCCTCTTGACATCAAAAGTCACACTAATCTCACTATCCGTATCATTGTCACGAGTTGTTCCATTCCATATTTGCACTTCGATGACGAATAAAGGAAGGCAATATGACAGCAGAGCAATTGGAGCAGCGGTGGGAATACCTTCTGAATGGGCATCTCTTATCAAGAGTACTGTGTGTGCCTTCATACTGGCAAATGCGAGAGGCTCATTCACTGTGATTTAAGAAAGAGGAAGTCTGGATGAGCTACACCATGTTGACTCCGACTCCTTTCCATGGACTCGAGGTGTGATACGTGCTATGGCAGTGTTACAATGTATCATAATGGTAAGTGCCCTATGAACAATACACAGTCAATTATCATCTCAGTTTTCAATGCGGCACATTATTTTTTTCAGTGATGGATGACTTGGCGGAGATCTTGGTAGGCTTTCAAAGCTAGTATTTGCTTCCTTCGTGACTTTTGGTTTTTGGAACTTAGGCCGTGGACCAAGGATTATTTATGTGGGTAATATGTCGTCTCATAATGGTGGAGACAAGAGACCATCAACACTTCGACACCAGTTTGAAACTGCTCTTTGATTCTTTATAGTTTGTGACGATGTCTACAGCATTGTGGCACGAAACTTTAAACTGCTATCTGAGCCTTTATAACTTTTGATTGTGTCTCCAGCCTTAGGAGATGAAACGTCAGGGACAGAAATAAACAAGATAGCTATTCGCAGTTGCGAATAAGGATCACTTTAGGCTGTTTCTTAGATTGACGACAGCAAAAATTTTTGCCAGGCGGGGACTCGAACCTGGATTTCCCGCATTACGCGAACGGTCAACTTAACCGATTGGGATATCCGTGCACGAATTACGGTCAGCCCTAAACTTCATGCATATATGCATACATGTCTGAAGAAACACTGCATCGCACTTCATAATAACACTGGGGCTCCTATTTCGCCCGGAAATAAGCCTTGGACCACGGCCTAAGGATCATAAAACAAAAGTCAGGAGAATACATGTAATTTTTTTTGTTTTTTGTTTTTTTGTTGAGTCACTGATATTCTAACTGATATGATGTGGATCGCCACGAATTCCTCTCCTGTGACAACCTTTTCACCCCACAGTAGCAACTGCTACCTACATCCTCAATTATTTGCTGGGTGCATTCAAATCTCTGGGTCACATTTCAGTGGTGTCGGTGGAGTCTATCAGCAGGACGGGTTTCACTAGACATGGCCTGCACCTAAACAGGTATGGGAACGGGAAGTTGGCAAAGCATAGGTGGGGGTGGTGGGATCACTCATGGGAAAATTCCTGTACTAGTGGGTGTTAGAGCTGCACCTTTTTTAGACTGAAGTCAGCTGATAGGTATTCCTGCTTATGGTAAGTCTCTCTAACATAGGAACCACTTTCGATAAAGCTTAGGTATGCCAGTAATAAGGGAATTAGTATATTTCATCAAAATATACAAGGTATTAGAGATAAAGTTGGTGAAGTGCTTATAGATGTTGACTCTGAAATGATTGGTATATCTGAACACTTCTTAAATAAGGAGATAATTCAGAGACTTCTTTTACCAGGATACAGGTTGGCTGGCAGATTTTCTAGGAGCTCTTAGCGGTGTGGGGGAGTAGCCGTGTATGTGAAAAACGGAATCCCATTTGAGTCAATTGATGTTTCAAAGTACTGCAATGAAAAGGTGTTTGAATGTTATGCAGGTGTGGCTAAATTTAGTAGAGCTGAACTTCTATCTGTTGTTATTTATAGATCCCCAGACTCCGATTTCACATCATTTCTGCCAAAGCTAGAGGAGGTTCTTGGTTCACTTTATAGGAAATACAAAAGGTTAGTTATATGTGGTGACTTCAATATTAATTGTATAAGTGACTGTGCAAGGAAAAGGATGCTGGTTGACCTCCTTAATTCATATAATCTTATGCAAACCGTATTCTTTCCAACAAGAGTGCAAGGGAATAGTAGAACAACCATAGACAACATTTTTGTTCATTCCTCATTACTGTTGTTGTTGTTGTTGTGGTCTTCAGTCCTGAGACTGGTTTGATGCAGCTCTCCATGCTACCCTATCCTGTGCAAGCTTCTTCATCTCCCAGTACCTACTGCAACCTAAATCCTTCTGAATCTGCTTAGTGTATTCATCTCTTGGTCTCCCTCTACGATTTTTACCCTCCACGCTGCCCTCCAATGCTAAATTTGTGATCCCTTGATGCCTCAAAACATGTCCTACCAACCGATCCCTTCTTCTAGTCAAGTTGTGCCACAAACTTCTCTTCCCCCAATCCTATTCAATATCTCCTCATTAGTTACGTGATCTACCCACCTTATCTTCAGCATTCTTCTGTAACACCACATTTCGAAAGCTTCCACTCTCTTCTTGTCCATACTAGTTATCGTCCATGTTTCACTTCCATACATGGCTACACTCCATACAAATACTTTAAGAAACGACTTCCTGGCACTTAAATCTATACTCGATGTTAACAAATTTCTCTTCCTCAGAAACGATTTCCTTGCCATTGCCGGGCTACACTTTATATCCTCTCTACTTCGACCATCATCAGTTATTTTACTCCCTAAATAGCAAAACTCCTTTACCACTTTACGTGTCTCACTTCCCAATCTAATTCCCTCAGCATCACCCGATTTAATTTGACTACATTCCATTATCCTCGTTTTGCTTTTGTTGATGTTCATCTTATATCCTCCTTTCAAGACACTGTCCATTCCGATCAACTGCTCTTCCAAGTCCTTTGCTGTCTCTGACAGAATTACAATGTCATCGGCGAACTTCGAAATTTTTACTTCTTCTCCATGAATTTTAATACCTACTCCGAATTTTTCTTTTGTTTCCTTTACTGCTTGCTCAATATACAGATTGAATAACATCGGGGATAGGCTACAACCCTGTCTCACTCCTTTCCCAACCACTGCTCCCTTTCACGCCCCTCGACTCTTATAACTGCCATCCGGTTTCTGTACAAATTGTAAATAGCCTTTCACTCCCTGTATTTTACCCCTGCCACCTTTAGAATGTGAAAGAGAGTATTCCAGTCAACATTGTCAAAAGCTTTCTCTAAGTCTACAAATGCTAGAAACGTAGGTTTGCCTTTTCTTAATCGTTCTTCTAAGATAAGCGTAAGGTTAGTATTGCCTCACGTGTTCCAACATTTCTACGGAATCCAAACTGATCTTCCCCGAGGTCCGCTTCTACCAGTTTTTCCATTCGTCTGTAAAGAATTCGCGTTAGTATTTTGCAGCTGTAACTTATTAAACTGATAGTTCGGTAATTTTCACATGTGTCAACACCTGCTTTATTTGGGATTGGAATTATTATATTCTTCTTGAAGTCTGAGGGTATTTCACCTGTCTCATACATCTTGCTCACCAGATGGTAGAGTTTTGTCACGACTGGCTCTCCCAAGGCCGTCAGTAGTTCTAATGGAATGTTGTGTACTCCCGGGGCCTTTTTTCGACTCAGGTCTTTCAGTGCTCTGTCAAACTCTTCACGCAGTATCGTATCTCCCATTTCATCTTCATCTACATCCTCTACAATTTCCATAATATTGTCCTCAAGTACATCGCCCTTGTATAAACCCTCTATATATTCCTTCCACCTTTCTGCCTTCCCTTCTTTGCTTAGAACTGGGTTGCCATCTGAGCTCTTCATATTCATACAAGTGGTTCTCTTCTCTCCAAAGGTCTCTTTAATTTTCCTGTAGGCAGTATCTATCTTACCCTAAGTGAGACAAGCCTCTACATCCTTACATTTGTCCTCTAGCCATCCCTGCTTAGCCATTTTGCACTTCCTGTCGATCTCATTTTTGAGACGTTTGTATTCCTGTTTGCCTGCTTCATTTACTGCATTTTTATATTTTCTCCTTTCATCAATTAAATTCAATATTTCTTCTGTTACCCAAGGATTTCTATTAGCCCTCGTCTTTTTACCTACTTGATCGTCTGCTGCTTTCACTACTTCATCCCTCAGAGCTACCTATTCTTCTTCTACTGTATTTCTTTCCCCCATTCCTGTCAATTGTACCCTTATGCTCTCCCTGAAACTCACTACAACCTCTCGTTCTTTCAGTTTATCCAGATCCCATCTATTTAAATTCCCACCTTTTTGCAGCTTCTTCAGTTTCAATCTGCAGTTCATAACCAAGAGATTGTGTACAGAATCCATATCTGCCCCTGGAAATGTCTTACAATTTAAAACCTGGTTCCTAAATCTCTGTCTCACCATTATATAGTCTATCTGATACCTTTTAGGATCTCCAAGATTCTTCCAGGTATACAACCTTCTTTTATGATTCTTAAACCAAGTGTCAGCTATGATTAAGTTATGCTCTGTGCAAAATTCTACCAGGCGGCTTCCTCTTTCATTTCTTCCCCCCAATCTATATTCACATACTATGTTTCCTTCTCTCCCTTTTCCTACCGACGAATTCCAATCACCCATGACTATTAAATTTTCGTCTCCCTTCACTACCTGAATAATTTCTTTTATCTCGTCATACATTTCATCAATTTCTTCATCATCTGCAGAGCTAGTTGGCATATAAACTTGTACTACTGTAGTAGGCATGGGCTTTGTGTCTATCTTGGCCACAATAGTGCGTTCACTATGCTGTTTGTAGTAGCTAACCCGCACTCCTATTATTTTATTCATTATTAAACCTACTCCTGCATTACCTCTATTTGATTTTGTATTTATAACGCTGTAATCACCTGACCAAAAGTCTTGTTCCTCCTGCCACCGAACTTTACTAATTCCCACTATATCTAACTTTAACCTATCCATTTCCCTTTTTAAATTTTCTAACCTTCCTGCTCGATTAAGGGATCTGACATTCCACGCTCCGATCCGTAGAACACCAGTTTTCTTTCTCCTGATAACGACGTCCTCTTGAGTAGTCCCCGTCCGGAGATCCGAATGGGGGACTATTTTACCTCCGGAAAATTTACTCAAGAGGACGCCATCATCATTTAATCATACAGTAAAGCTGCATGTCCTCGGGAAAAATTACGGCTGTAGTTTCCCCTTGCTTTCAGCCGTTCGCAGTACCAGCACAGCAAGGCCGTTTTGGTTAGTGTTACAAGGCCAGATCAGTCAATCATCCAGACTGTTGCTCCTGCAACTACTGAAAAGGCTGCTGCCCCTCTTCAGGAACCACATGTTTGTCTGGCCTCTCAACAGATACCCCTCCGTTGTGGTTGCACCTACGGTACGGCCATCTGTATCGCTGAGGCACGCAAGTCTCCCCACCAACGGCAAGGTCCATGGTTCATGGGGGGTATAGAATAAAATACATTTGTCATTTCCATTGTTGCGGGGTATTTATAGCGGTAAGCTGAGAGAAACAGGATTCGTCGTATAAACAATTTTTTGTTGTTGTTGCAGGTTTGCTTTCAGTCTCGCGTTTACTGAAGGCAGTACGCATACTATTCCTAAAATGAGGAGAAGTAACTGAAAGTTAAATGTTTTACATTGATTTGAAATCGTGTTTAAATGGAATTATACTCAATGTAATTCCTCTCTTATAAATAATGAAATCCTATCAGCAAGATTACTGAAAAGCTACAGTACAATTAAAATGGGAAAGAGGGCTCTTACGTACATTGTTGGAGGAAAGAGGTGATAAGGTCCAAAACAAGGAAAACAAGGATAATGGAATGTAGTCGAATTAAGTCGGGTGATGCTGAGGGAATTAGATTAGGAAATGAGACACTTAAAGTGGTAAAGGAGTTTTGCTATTTGGGGAGCAAAATAACTGATGATGGTCGAAGTAGAGAGGATATAAAATGTAGACTGGCAATGGCAAGGAAAGCGTTTCTGAAGAACAGAAATTTGTTAACATCGAGTATAGATTTAAGTGCCAGGAAGTCGTTTCTTAAAGTATTTGTATGGAGTGTAGCCATGTATGGAAGTGAAACATGGACGATAGATAGTTTGGACAAGAAGAGAATAGAAGCTTTCGAAATGTGGTGCTACAGAAGAATGCTGAAGATTAGATGGGTAGATCACATAACTAATGAGGAGGTATTGAATAAAATTGGGGAGAAGAGGAGTTTGTGGCACAACTTGACAAGAAGAAGGGACCAGTTGGTAGGACATGTTCTGAGGCATCAGGGGATCACAAATTTAGCATTGGAGGGCAGTGTGGAGGGTAAAAATCGTAGAGGGAGACCAAGAGATGAATACACTAAGCAGATTCAGAAGGATGTAGGTTGCAGTAAGTACTGGGAGATGAAGAAACTTGCACGTGATAGAGTAGCATGGAGAGCTGCATCAAACCACTCTCAGGACTGAAGACCACCACAACAACAAGAACAACAACACTTTTAATTTCACCAGAATGAGTTGCCTGCTGTTCGTGAGTGTATGTCTGTTACTAACCGAGTGTATTACTACATTTTTATCATGCCGGTGGCGTCCAGTGCCCGATTTTTTGTTCTGACTCAGGAGTTCAAACAAGACTTCATAGAAAGTGGTGGAATTGTTATGCAATGTACTGTTTGCGATTCAGGAATTTTATTAGATGAAAAACACTAATGGGTTCTCATCAAATAACATGTTTCCAACTCTAAACAGCAGAAGAAAAAGATTCTTCAAACAAATCACGGAAACCTGTATTAAGAAATGCATTTGAACGGTGTTCTATAAAAAGCCAATACTTGAAGGAAAATTGAATAGCGATTTGTGCGCAGTTCTTACACAAGCAGGATTTCCCCTCAATAACATGAACTCTCCATCCCTAAAGGGATTTCTTCTTAAACACTCAAAGATATCAATACTCGACGAGAGTACTTAAAAAAACCACACGAAGTCTGTTCATCAGGAAACCCATACACAGAACCAAGGTGAATGTGTCTGTGATGTGGGAATCATTCTGGATGAAACCATAGACTATGAAACGATATGTTTTGAACATTTTAGTTTTCCTCTTAGCAGGGAAGAAAGTTAAGCCCACGTCGTTAAAAATGTTTGAGTTGCAGAAAGCCAATGCCAGTGCAGCTGTGCGATAAATCCTGCACTCCTGTCAAAAACTGTGGTCGAGTGGTATCGAGTTCAAGAGTTCTTCCATGCTTTTTTACATGGTTTCAGCTGTTAACCAATTGCCGGCCAGGGTGGCCGAGCGGTTCTAGGCGCTACAGTCTGGAACCGCGCGACCGCTACGGTCGCAGGTTCGAATCCTGCCTCGGGCATGGATGTGTGTGATGTCCTTAGGTTCGTTAGGTTTAAGTAGTTCTAAGTTCTAGGGGACTGATGACCTTAGAAGTTAAGTCCCATAGTGCTCAGAGCCATTTTGTTAACCAATTGAAGCATTGTTTCCCAAGCTCGGGAAACAATGCTTCGGACATACTCGGGTCACAAGGTTTGTGAATCCACAAGGAATGAATACGACATCGGAAATCAATTCAGCTCTTCCCAGAAGAAGATTCTACAGAAAGCTGTGAGTCCTGTTGTTGCCTCCAGGAAAATAACTATCCTGCCCCTTCCAAATTTTCTGGTCATCGATCGCTAATACTGAGTATGTTATTATGTTGTGTGAGGATTTTTACAAGATTAAAAGAGTTTGTGCTTTCTTTGTATCCAGCTGCGGCATGTGCATTGTCCAAGGCACAACAATTTGTGCTACAGGAGAAAATAGGTACTGTAGTGGGTGGAGATGCAAAATCTAGTGGAATTATGTAGAAGGCACCGTATTAAGACTCGTCCGACCTTTTCAAGTGATTTATTGTTTCCAATTACAGTGCCCGCATTCCTCTTGGTCTGCATCACAGGGCCCCGCAATGCTGAGGAAGCACTCCAGCGGCCTGTGCAATGCAATGATGTGTTGAGCTGGCCTTGGTGAACTGCAGAGTTCCGATGGTGTCAGGCTGCAGTGGCTTCCAATTCAGCTGTCCCCCTCCTCGTTGCCTCCGCGTCGCTCCAAACAGCCGCCGAGAGGCCCACTGACAACTGCTAGATGGTCCGAACCATGTTCCCATGCCGGCGTGGCTCAGGAAGTGGCGACAACAAATACCCATGATCCGGTGTACGAATCTGCAACCGTAGCCTCGGGATGCCTCCGGTGTGTGTTGGAAGCTACGGCGATGCCCACAGTAGTGAGCCATGGAGTGGCCCACCACTGGATGGCTGGCTACGGACCCCGCGTCGGCCTCAGGGGGTCGAAACAACAACCCGCCATGGACTGGAATGCTGGCGCCCCATATGCTGCTGTGTGTAGCCGTTTGTGTGACATGCCCCACCGTTCAGGAGAGCTGCCACACTTGAGTCAATCTCGTTAGAAAATGGCACCTATTTAAACTCGGCTGTGTGCTGTTTTGCTAATGCGCCGCTTCGCGTCACGTATGCATAAGACATAGGTTGGTCAGTGACCCCATTCATGACTTGCGCCATGAAAATTGCTGTGTGTGCCCTCTCTGGTAGTTCTACGCCCCTGTGGCCTCTATTTGCCTTCGCAACTGCTAGTATGCGTAAGTCACTGCAATCCAGCCCGCACCTGGCTGTAATTTGTGCTCAGAATATCGCACAAAACTAACTTTCCCTATCCTAAACGGTTGTGTCGCTACAGTACTTTGAAGACAGACAGAAAACAATCGCATCGGCCAGGAGGAGTTGTGTGACACAAACAAATTTCGGTGGGCATGCTTCTACGAATGAAGTCTGTTCACATTGTACACCAGTCGCATAAGTACACTGTACATGACTGAAGGCAGCGGTAGACAGAAGAATGGTCTCCGGACTGCTAAGTGGTGTTAACGAGAGGGAGGACCTATGTAGTCGGCCTATGGCTATGGCGCATGGGACCGCATCTGCAATAGCAATTTGAGCGACAGTTGGCACCACAGTGACGCAACGAACTGTTACAAATCGGTTACTTCAAGGACAGCTCCGAGTCAGATGCCCTGTAGCGTGCAATTCACTGATCCCAAACCACCACCATCCGCGACTTCAGTGGCGTCAAACGAGAGCTCATTGGAAGACAGGATGGAGGTCTGTTGTGTTCTCTGATGAAAGCTGATTCTGCCTCGGTGCCAGTGATGGCCGTGTGTTTGTTAGAAGGGGGCCAATTGAGGACCTGCAACCAACCTGTCTACGTGTTAGACGGACTGGACCTACACCTGGAGCTATGGTCTGGGATGCGATTTCGTATGACAGCAGGAGCACTCTCCTGGTTATGCCACACACCGTGACTGCAAAACTGTTTGTCAGTCTGGCGACTCGACTTGTTGTGCTGCCTTTCATGAAGAGCATTCCATCGGATGATTTCCAACAGGATAACGCTCACCCACACACTACCATTGTAGCCCAAAATTCTCTACAGTGTGTCAACATGTTGCCTTGGCCTGCTCGATCGACAGATCTGTCTCTAATCGAGCACATAGGAGACGTGATAGGACGAGAACTCCAGCGTCATCCTCAACCGGCGTGAACCGTCCCTGTATTGACGAATCAAGCAACAGGCATGGAACTCCATCCCACAAACTGACATCCCGCACCTGCACGACACAGTGCTTACACGTTTGCATGCTTGCATTCAGCATTCTGGTGAATACACCGGTTATTAATGTACAAGCATTTCACATTTGCAGAAGGTTATCTCGCGCGTCTTGCAGCGGCAATCACTTAGATATGTTACCCAGCCAAATGCATTCCCGGTATTTCAATACTCTACATTAATTATTTTTTGATGTTGCGATGTTTTTTTTCCCGTCAGTGTATTTCGTGTCTATAGTGACAATATCTGACTACATCTGTGAAATGATTAGAAAAACAAGTCTTGCTAAGGAAAAATAACGGATATTTTTACTTCCATGATGGAGCAGTTAGATGTATTTGCCAAAGACAAACTTGAGTCTAGTCTTCAGAAGAATCCGGAATTGAGAAATTTTGGCACAGCCGTACAACTGTCATTCGGGGTGATACGAAATTTCCCCCACTGATTCCTCTGGAGGTTGAAAGAAATTTTAGCGTCTGTAAAGGAATTCAGTCTTCTAACAGAAACGGACGTATTTTGATAACTGTAGAGATTCTTAATGTCCTGCTGACAATAGCTTCATCTTTTTTCCTTTTCCTCATGACTGATGATTTGATGTACTTGCTTGTAAACCCATAAACTAGAATAGGAGAAAGAGAATTTGTTGAATTAGTTGAGAAAATCAACTCTTTTGTGTCCCTCTTTTCCCGCTTTTTAGCATCTTGCCTTCCTTTTTTCATCTGAATTTTGCAGCAAAAATACTAAGCCTGATCATTACATGGCGCATTCCGTTGCAATCGCGCGCCCAGACGATAAAGCGAATATGAAAGGTTCAAGAGCATCCTTCGTCTCGCATTAACTGCTTGAGAGAGAAAGGAGATTTTGGCAATTGATAACATTTAAAGAAGAGAGAATTTTGCCATATGGTTAACGTACGAATCTTCGTTCTCTACGCCCGCATCTCGTGGTCGTGCGGTAGCGTTCTCGCTTCCCACGCCCGGGTTCCCAGGTTCGATTCTCGGCGGGGTCAGGGATTTTCTCTGCCTCGTGATGGCTGGGTGTTGTGTGCTGTCCTTAGGTTTAATTAGTTCTAAGTTATAGGAGACTGATGACCATAGATGTTAAGTCCCATAGTGCTCAGAGCCATTTGAACCATTTTTTCGTTCTCTACCGCGATGTACACGTGACTGGCTCTGAGCACTGTGGGACTCAACTGCTGTAGTCATCAGTCCCCTAGAACTTAGAACTACTTAAACCTAACTAACCTAAGGACAACACACACATCCATGCCCGAGGCAGGATTCGAACCTGCGACCGTAGCAGTCGCACGGTTCCGGACTGCGCGCCTAGAACCGCGAGACCACCGCGGCCGGCGATGTACACGTAACTACATATTTTGTAAAAGGAATAATGCAAATTAAAATGTCATCGGCAGTGGGTTGAATGTTTGTAAACTCTGCTGTACATTGACGAAAGAAGCAAATTTAAGATGGCAACAAGAGAAGTATAGGGTTTATTCAAAACTCATCATTGATAACGTTTCTTTCAAGAAAAGTAAAAGAAGTAAGAAATCTGGGAAAAATAAATTCTCACTTCTATTGTTATTTCGGTGGAATCCTATAGCTTAGCTCATTTTTAATAACGAATGGATCTCAATATTGTGAGAAAGTTGAAAACAATGCAGAGCGCATAGCGTGCCAACCATTAGTTCCTGTCATCATTCAGAGTGATTTCGTTAACAATCTCATCTCAGTTTTCTTTTGATATGATAAAGATATAACATGTTTTCATTTTGACGGGCCGTTGGAAGCGGCTGATGAAATTAATCAGTCGTATTTTCAACATTAGAACTATGCACCTTTTTGGAACCAGAGTAGTAGTTCTCGTTTACATAACAACAATTTCCTAGCCTTAAGGCTGTAATCGCTAACGGTTTGCAAAATTCTGTCAATTACTTTTCAAGGTGAAAACAGATAATCAGTATCGCTGACGAATGAAAAGATATTTGTGATGGAAAATTACAGTCCTTCGCTCTGTGTAGGGATAAGAACTAAAAGACGATACACTGTGTGCTGTGAATTTTTTTCATATTCTCGAATATTGAGACATATAAATAAAGTCATTTGACGACTTTTAGTCCAAGCCATTCATTACTAAAAATATACTGGGGAATAGAATTCCGCAGAAATTACAACAGAAGTAGCGATTTGTCTTCCCCAGTCTTCTTACTCGTGTTTTTCTTCAGCGATGTGTCACCAGTGATGAGATCTGAGTGACACCTACACTTCTCTTGATGCCATCTTAAAATTTGCTTCTTCCGCAAAAACATAGAGTTTACAAAGATTCATCTCACTAATATTCTAATGTAGTTGAAATTGTGGTGTATTCCTGAACAGCGTATTATTAAGCTACAGTTGAGGGCAACGTAGGTGAATAGTTTATGAAGAAGCCCATGCTCAGTATAAAAATAAAAGCATAATTTCTTCACTTTCGTTATGGCAAACGTCACAGCAATTCTCGTTTCACCAGCCTGCCGACAACACTTAAAATTACATTTATCAATTGAACAAAATATGTTGTTACTTGTGTACTGCGGTGGATAAGGAAGTTTCCATACTAACCATGTGGCAAAATATGGCTATGTCAAACTGTTTCTGAGAGATGAGGGATGTTACGAACATTTCATACTGGCCTTGTCATTTCAACGCGAGAGCCGCGTAAATTAGATACGTATCATTCCACAGCAGAATTTATCTAGTTATCATGCGCTATATAATTACCATACGCTAGCTGCGGTTAGGCACACAGCCGGACGATTTGCATATGGGTAGGCGGAAGTAGTTTATTACGAGTTCTGTTAAGTCAAAGTGATAACAGCAATGTCATTACGAGCGGAGTGGCTAAGAAAAACAGACGAGATGTAATACCTCTCGATTATTGCGAAATGTTCTCCATGTTATTTTCCTTATGTTACAATTACAAACCGGCGTGCATTTACTCAAAGTTCCCCTTAAGGCAAACCATTCGACAACAATTTAACTTTATGTACCAGAACAGCTATTGGAAATGACTACCAGCAGCCTCGAAGCTCGAAGAACGTTGGAGTAAGAGAGACTGTCGCACATTTTTATGTGTTTCTAGTTCATGCATCATTGGATTTATAAACCTAATTACACATACGTGACTCCTATGGAAATTCAATTTTTTTTTTCAGAGAATAATTGAGACCCTCCAAGATGCTACTGGAGGCGGGTGTTAAATGACTGTGCGCAGCGGAAAATAATAAACGCTAAAATGAAGATTTGGCCCTGTCTGACTACCCCCTGAAGCAGATCTTAGGATTTCTTAATGCTCTTTAACATATAAATTCCAACCTAAACAGAGATGAATGATTAAGCGAAATAATTATATTAAATGATAAACTTTTTGCTGCTTATACATGTATTGTATATTAAAAACAATCTTTATTACAATTTTTTTTATATTTCCTAAGTAAAATTACTGATTCATTGAACAACTCTGCCCTTTTATTATGAGTGCGCGATCTAATATAAATAACGCGAAATGACTGACATCATCTATGTACCAAAAACAAGAAGACACAAATTTTAAAGATGATCTACAATGGAGTGCAACGTCGGTGGAAATAAATCCTACGTGATCACAGCTGTTTAACCTTATAGCCCCTAATAAGCCAAAGCAATTAGCAATATCACCGTATGTACTGCGTCTGGTGCGTCGGAGTGATGGTTCTCGTCCACGTCTGCGACGATGGGAGATCTCCAGCCACAAAATAAACTCTTTCAACGAGTAGGACGGCTGATGGCGGTCCTCTGACTACTATACTCCAATAATGTCTTCTCCTCTCTGTGTTCTACAGACGAGGGACGCGAACTCTCAGCCGCAAGGACGGAGTTCAGATAACGTCTCAACGTAAGTATAGGCAGAAGAAGTGCTCTCAATCCTTTCAAGACACTGTCAATTCCGTTCAACTGCTCTTCCAAGTCCTTTGCTGTCTCTGACAGAATTACAATGTCATCGGCGAACCTCAAAGTTTTTATTTCTTCTCCATGGATTTTAATACCTACTCCGAATTTTTCTTTCGTTTCCTTCACTGCTTGCTCAATATACAGATTGAATAACATTGGGGAGAGGCTACAACCCTGTCTCACTCCCTTCCCAACCACTGCTTCCCTTTCATGCCCCTCGACACTTATAACTGCCAATTGGTTTCTGTACAAATTGTAAATAGCCTTTCGCTCCCTGTGTTTTACCCCAGCTTTCTCTAAGTCTACAAATGCTAGAATGATAAGTCGTAAGGTCAGTATTGCCTCACGTGTTATAATATTTCTACGGAATCCAAACTGATCTTCCCCGAGGTCGGACTCTACCAGATTTTGCATTCGTCTGTAAAGAATTCGTGTTAGTATTTTGCCGCTGTGACTTATTAAACTGATAGTTCGGTAATTTTCACATCTGTCAACCCCTGCTTTCTTTGGGATTGGAATTATTATATTCTTCTTTAAGTCTGTGGGTATTTCGCTTGTCCCATACACCTTGCTCACCAGATGGTAGAGTTTGCTCAGGACTGGCTCTCCCAAGGGCATCAGTAGTTCTAATGGATGTTGTCTACTCCCGGGGCCTTGTTTCGATTCAGGTCTTTCAGTGCTCTGTCAAATTCTCTTCACGCAGTATCGTATCTCCCATTTCATCTTCATCTACATTCTCTTCCATTTCCATAATATTGCCCTCAAGTACATCGCCCTTATATAGACCCTCTATATACTCCTTCCACCTTTCTGCTTTCCCTTCTTTGCTTAGAACTGGGTTTTCATCTGAGCTCTTGATATTCTTGCAAGTGGTTCTCTTTTCTCCAAAGATCTCTTTATTTTCCTGTAGGCAGTATCTATCTTACCACTAGTGAGATAAGCCTCTACATCCTTACATTTGTCCTCTAGCCATCCCTGCTTAGCCATTTTGCACTTCCTGTTGATCTCATTTTTGAGACGTTTGTATTCTTTTTTGCCTGTTTCATTTACTGCATTTTTATATTTTCTCCTTTCATCAATTAAATTCAATATTTCTTCTGTTACCTAAGGATTTCTACTAGCCCTCGTCTTTTTACCTACTTGATCCTCTGCTGCTTTCACTACTTCATCCCTCAGAGCTACCCATTCTTCTTCTACTGTATTTCTTTCCCCCATTCCTGTCAATTGTTCCCTTATGCTCTCCCTGAAACTCTGTACAACCTCTGGTTCTTTCAGTTTATCCAGGTCCCATCTCTTTAATTCCCACCTTTCTGCAGTTTCTTCAGTTTTAATCTACAGTTCATAACCAATAGATTGTGGCCACAGTCCACATCTGCCCCTGGAAATGTCTTACAATTTAAAACCTGGTTCCTAAATCTCTGTCTTACCATTAAATAATCTATCTGATACCTTCTAGTATCTCAAGGATTCTTCCATGTATACAACCTTCTTTTCTGATCCTTGAACCAAGTGTTATCTATGATTAAGTTATTCTCTGTGCAAAATTCTACCAGGCGGCTTCCTCTTTCATTTCTTACCCCCAATCCATATTCACCTACTGTGTTTCCTCCTCTCCCTTTTCCTACTCTCGAATTCCAGTCACCCATGACTATTAAATTTTCGTCTCCCTTCACTACCTGGATAATTTCTTTTATTTCATCATACATTTCATCAATTTCTTCATCATCTGCAGAGCTAGTTGGCATATAAACTTGTACTACTGTAGCAGGCGTGGGCTTCGTGTCTATCTTGGCCACAATAATGCGTTCAATATCCTGTTTCTAGTAGCTTACCCGCACTCCTATTTTTTTTATTCATTATCAAACCTACTCCAGCATACGCCTATTTGATTTTGTATTTATAACCCTGTATTCAGCTGACCAAAAGTCTTGTTCATCCTGCCACCGAACGTCACTAATTCCCACTATATCTAAGTTTAACCTATCCATTTCCCTTTTTAAATTTTCTAACCTACTTGCCCGATTAAGGGATCTGACATTCCACCCTCCGATCCGTAGAACGCCATTTTTTCTTTCTCCTGATAACGACGTCCTCTTGAGTAGTCACTGTCCGGAGATCCGAATGGGGGACTATTTTACTTTCGGAATATTTTACCCAAGAGGACGCCATCATCATTTAACCATACAGTAAAGCTGCATGCCCTCGGGAAAAATTACGGCTGTAGATTCCCCTTGCTTACAGCCGTTCGCAGTACCAGCACAGCAAGGCCGTTTTGGTTAGTGTTACAAGGCCAGATCAGTCAATCATCCAGACTGTTGCCCCTGCAACTACTGAAAAGGCTGCTGCCCCTCTTCAGGAACCACGCGTTGTCTGGCCTCTCAACAGATACCCCTCCGTTGTGGTTGCACCTACGGTACGGCCATCTGTATCGCTGAGGCACGCAAGCCTCTCCACCAATGATAAGGTCCATGGTTCATGGGGAGGGAGTTCCTTAAAGGATATAGCCTTCTCTTGTATTCAGCGTGGCACTACGGTGCGAGCACTAAAAGTGGGTGTACAAAAATGTCGAAGCACCAAAAAACAACACATTACACACCTAATACTGTTTAGGAAATCTGTTGGCATTCAAAACGGCTTCCAATCGTCTCGAAACGGATAAATGCCCGTCCTGTAAGGTTTTCAAGGGATCTTTTATCATCATTCCTGCAAAACAATGGCATGTAAGGTAACGATGATGGAGGTAGACAGCAATCATGCACCCTTCTTTCCAAAATAGACCAGAAAGGCTCAATGATATTAAGATCTGATGGCTGTGGTAGCCAGCGGAGATAAGGAAATTCATCCTTGTGATCACAAAACCAGCTGTGTGAATAGGTGGCTTGTTGTCTTGGAACACAGCATCGCTATTGTGGAACAAGCGCTGTACAGCTGGGTGGAACTGATCAGCCAAAGTGGTCACGTGATCCTTGGCAGTAATGCGGTCTTGGAGTGCGGCCATGGGGCCCATGAAGTACCACGCTACGGCTGCGTGAAGATTCACCGAACTTCTGTCATGTTTCAGTCTTGGGGGACCGGTCGTTGTGGCCGTGCGGTTCTAGGCGCTTGAGTCCGGAACCGCGCTGCTGCTAAGATCGCAGGTTCGAATCCTGCCTCGGACATGGACGTATGGGATGTCCTTAGGTTAGTTAGGTTTAAGTAGTTCTAAGTCTAGGAGAGACATAACCTCAGATGTTATGTCCCATAGTGCTTGGAGCCATTTGAATTTGAACTCTTGGGGGGTGAAGTCGGCCAAAAGTTGGTAACACTGTGAAACAAGACTCATCAGACAAAATGACTTTCTTACATTCCTCCATAGTCCTGGTTTTATGACTTCGGCACCACGTTTTCCTCCATTGCATCACTGATGAGTGGTTTCGGAATTACAACTCGTCCTATAATTCTCTGCTTCTGGAGCTCCCTTCATGTTGTTTTGGTGCTGACAGGGTTCGCAAGTGCGACATTCTATTCTACAGTGACTTTTACAACAGTCGTCCCGTTACCTTTCGTCACAATCCTCTTTGTGGCACGATCACTCAACACTTACCTTTGTCCGCCGCGTTGTGCCTTCGCGGGTGATGTTTTTCCTCTTTCCCTCTATGCGGTATAAATCTTCAAGACGGTGCCTCTTGAAACACCAAACACTTCGGCTGCCTTGATTATGGAAGCATATGGCCACCAAAAATTTTCCCAAGTTCGACTTCACTTTACTCCGACATCACGCGCTCAACACTGTTCTGTCCAAGGTTGACACTTGCAACGCAATGAGGAGATTGCACAGGTACCGTTCCTGTCAAAAAACAGTGCAGCATGCTTGGCTAGCGACTGCATTCATCAAGCACGCATTTCTAGCCGCGTTTCCATATTTTTGTGCAATCTCTGTACATTGCCATAATAGTCACTAAAAACTGCTTTCGTCAAGCGAAGTAAGTGTGATGTATTTCCGAAGAACGCTGAACACGCGTACAAAGAGTGGTCACAGAAATAAGTAATTCATTTATTGTCTGTTTCGAGTTAATTGTCAGCAGTCCTAACACACACTGAAATACCAGCGCCACAGTACCGTAACGCTAGAAAAGCTAAAATAATATGATGCAGCCCACTGATGAAACGGAGTATCCTGCTGCACTTTGAAGCTCCCAGATTTTTAATTAAAGATGATTGTTAAGCTCGTGGGAAAGTGCAGCTAGCTGTCAGTCTTGAGTCACGCTATCAGCCAACAGACAAGGGATACTTCTTTTCTCACTTCCCACACTGTTGCTCTGATCCGGTGATAACAAGCCTCCACAAAGACTAGAAATTGCATCAGTAATTTTAAACGGCCTAGAACACGAAAGGCAACTACATTAAGTATTTCTGAGGATGACTTTATTTCAGCTTAGAAACCGATCCTGTAATGTTCAGTTCTTGCAAGAAATTTTAACAATTCGCATTGTCTTGATTACCTCGTTGCGTCAGTAAAAATATGCAAGTCGATTCTTGTGTTCTGTATTTTGTTTCTGATAACCGCATCTGAGAGAATGCTTCATACCGACAACAGATTAAATGCGCACAACAACAAAAGTTTGCATCATCCGGATAGTTGTGTTATTGTGATGGTTCCTTTGTTAGCCGACCACAATATTATTGTGTAATAAAGTGGAACACCTATAGCTGTCCTTATGATGTTATTTATTGTATGGCTACCACTTCCGGTACTTCAGGACATCATGTTCTGGTCTTAACTGAAGCTGAGGGAGTTAACTGCAATCGTATACACGATTCCATCAGTGGCCATCATCTATGAACTGGTTTTCGCAGACTACCAGTCACAACGATGTTCTGTCTCCAACCATCAACTACCAACTCAGTTACCTGGAAATTCTTCATACTTCCAGCACTTTTTCATAGTATAAAGCGAATGCACTCACGATCCTCAGTGAATCCCACTGGTTTATTTGGCTCCTTTTCGCTATCGGAGCCTTCTGTCAGGATGGATCTCTTGTTTTTACATTTTTTAAAGCTAAATCCCATCTCCTCCCAAATTTTCTGAACAGTTTCCCTCCCCCCTGAAAATTTATCTTCATTTTTGAAAATATAGGTAGCTTTCTCAACGTCGGAATTTCCTTCTTTTGCTCATAATGCCCCAAAATGTCTCTTCGAATAAGTGTTTTATCGGAATTATCCAGAGAAACTACTTATCTAGAACATCTTTGTTTTCCAGAAGATTTATATTTTTTCCCAGTTTCTTCAACTATCTTGAAGTCTTTCAAGATGTATCTTACTGATTACTGTCTTCCCTGCCGTTTTTCAACCTCAAGATTGTTTTCTGTTAAGGTATCATTCTGAGAATAATTTTTGGAGCAGTGAGAGAGGAAGATGGCTGGAGAGTAAGAACAAATGTAGAACTACAAACACTTTTTGGAAAGATGAATATTGTTGTTAAAATTATACAGGGAAGAATAAGATGGGTAGGACATGTACAGAGAATGTCAGAAACTCGGAGTGTCAAGAAAGTTTTTATGGGAAAACCTGATGGAGAAGGAGAAGAGGTTGACCCAGGAAAAGGTGGCTGGTCGATATGGAAGAAAATCTAAAGGTGATGGGAATAAGAAATAGGAGAAAAAAGGCGATGGACAGAGAAGAATGGAGGCACGTGATGCAGCTCTTCAAGGACTGTAGAGCCAACCAAGAAGAAGAACAAGAAGAATAGGTATCATTACGTCATTCTGCTTTTTCTTCTTCCTGTAAAAGTTGTGCAAGAAACTTCCGGACAGATGAGACCTGTGTGGCAGACCGAGACTCGAACTCGGGACCTTTGCCTTACGCAGGCAAGTGCTCTACTGACAGATAACCAGGCACGATTTATAAGCCGTCCCAAACCTTTACTTCCACCAGTACCTCATCTCCTTCCTTCTAAACTTCGCAGAAGCTCTCCTGCGAAACATCCAAGACTAAAACTCCTGGAACAAAGGATATTGCGGAGACATGGCTTAGCCACAGCATGGAGCATGGGGGATGTTTCCAGAATGAAGTTTTCACTTTACAGTGGAGTGTGCGCTCTTGCCCGCGAAAAGCAAAGGTCCCAATTTCTATTCTCGATCCGGTATACAGTTTTAATCTGCCAGGAAGTTTCATATCAGCGCAAACTCCGCTGCAGAGTGAAAATAATTAGGGAGCCTAAAAGATCATTGTCAGTCGTGGTCTCTCTCTGCGTACACAGTGATCTTGCTTAATGTTTGTAGCGCTTATTCATAACCACCGGGCAAATAGGATATGGTTTCTGTTGAGTATTTCTTGCTAAACTCCAGTGGAAGTATCTATTGCAATTTTTATCTGATTTACTGTTTTTGTATCTGTAACTATACGCACAGACACAAACTGTATCCGCCGTCCGCTGTGGTCCAGCGGTTCTAGGAGCTTCAGTCCGGAACCGCGCTGCTGCTGCTACGGTCGCAGGTTCGACTCCTGCCTCGGGCGTAGATGTGTGTGATGTCCTTAGGTTAGTTAGGTTTAAGTAGTTCTAAGTCTGCCTCAGATGTTAAGTCCCATAGTGCTTAGAGCGATTTGAACCATTTGAACAAATTGTATCCCCGCCACACATAACCAAGTGTGGTTATGACGAGAAAGTGCGCCCTCACCTTCTACTAATATGCTTTGTAAATAGCGGCAGTTTTGTGTATAATATCAAATCATACAGCAGACGTACAATAAAACTTTGTCTTACTTGTAAGAAGTGTACAAAGATCTTCAGAATACAGATTATCTACATAGAGAGTGAAAATTTCAGTCTGCAAAATTGTACAACTTTGAAAACAAGCTCTATTTCGACAAAATGTGTCCAATTTTGTGACATCTTCGTCCTTCCCTGTTTTCCGTTCTCAGACGTATTCACAATTACGGCTAACATCGCACTGCCTTACTGCCAATATTTCACGCGGGCGCGCTGATCCACGTGATGATGTATGCACAGCTAACCCGAAGCATTGACAGTGCCATGTGTTTTCCTTAGTCAACGCTGTAAACGTTGACTGTACCGTCATTGTGTGTTTACAATGACGACCACGGGACGTCAAGTACAATAACAACCTGGTTGTGTGGTAACGATCGGGACGTCATGCCAGTCGTTGCTCGTAAACATACACATAGTTACTTCGAGCGCTAACTACAGGCAGAACGTCGCTCTCGAATTGATTGCAGCATTTCAGCTGAAAGTGAAGCGCCAGTAGTGACGCGATAGGGATGACTGTGGAATGGTAGAAGGGCAATCACGAACAATGACCTCGGTCCGCATCATCACGTTACGCCCATAAGACTTTTCATCCAGGGAAGTTGCTCGACATGTGCACGTTCGCCAAAGTGATGTGGTGCGGACATGGAATCGGTTCCAGTTGACAGGTAGTGTTGAGGACATCACTGTACAGACCGTCCACATTAGACAGGTCCGCAGGTTGATCGATATCTACGAATTTTGAGTGAAAGGATCCGTGGACTGAGTGCTCCAGAATTGAATTCGGGCCGGCCGTGGTGGTCTAGCGGTTCTAGGCGCGCAGTCTGGAACCGCGCGACTGCTACGGTCGCAGGTTCGATTCCTGCCTCGGGCATGGATGTGTGTGATGTCCTTAGGTTAGTTAGGTTTAATTAGTTCTAAGTTCTAGGGGACTGATGACCTCAGATGTTAAGTCCCATAGTGCTCAGAGCCATTTGAACCATTTGAATTGAATTCGGCGTTCGGAGCGGCTGCAAGATGTCATGTATCGCACCAAACTGTTAGGAGACGAATGCATGATGAGCACCACACCGTACACCACAGCACCACTGATACCGTTACAGATGCTCAGATGTGTGAAATGTGTGTTCAAATGTGTGTGAAATCTTACGGGACTTAACTGCTAAGGTCATCAGTCCCTAAGCTTACACACTACTTAACCTAAATTATCCTAGGACTCGAACCTCCGCCGAGACCAGCAGCACAGTCCATGACTGCAGAGCCTCAGACCGCTCGGCTAATTCCGCGTGGCTGTGTGTGAAATCTTATGCGACTTAACTGCTAAGGTCATCAGTCCCTAAGCGTACACACTACTCAACTTAAATTATCCTAAGAACAAAAACACACACCCATGCCCGAGGGAAGATTCGAACCTCCGCCGGATACCGTTGCATGTGGGCAAGAAATAACGCAGAATGGGCACCTCAGGATTAGCTTCAGATGTAGATACGGACGAGGCACGGATCTATTTTTATCCTTGAAACATGCGCGTTTGAAATAACGTAACTGACAGTAACCTGCAACACATCTGCTAGAATGGAAATGGCGTGCTAACGTGTATTTTATCTCGCCGCTTATGCGCTTTGCCCTGTGCTGAACTTTTCTGAATGCGAGAATGTAAACTGCAAATAACTTTAAACCAAACCAAAACTGCGTGAATTTACTCAACACAGAAACTGAATCTGATGCAGAGTTATTGATTTGAAATTGGCCCTGGTAATAAAACAAAACTTGATCAATTTCAAAATAATGGTCCCTGTGCTTAATTAATGAAATTCCTGAAACAATATAAGTTCTTACCTTTATCTGCGCATTGGTAACGCTCTTCACACGGCTCTCCGTTAATACTTTAAATTGTATAGTTAGCATATAGCTATTGTGCAAGGCTGTTGCTTAGCATACATTTTAATTAAACCGAATACGACTGAGACAGTAAGTTCTTGAGCAAAATAGTTAATAAAAACGCCGTGGATCTGGGAACTGGTATTGGCTTGTGGTAAGTAACAATGTCGCACTAACTTTAAAACCTGTGTTTTGTCTCTTTGAAAATTAATAATGTTCATAATTAACACACAACAAACTGATTATACATTAACAATTAGCTTTACAAAATCATTGGATGTGAGTGCTATACATTGTCTCAATCATCACTTATGAATACGCGCATTGCATTGGTTACAAAGCAATTTCTTTACCTTAATTATTTGCAGTATGGTATCTTGCAAATAAAAAATCATTACTACTCATAGCGAGTAAGCATATATCCAGCACACATCAGATACAACACGTCTTTACATTTGAGAATCCTTCATACATCTCTGTACCTAAAGTTACTCAACACGTTACCCATAACACCTTGAACCAGCGATCGCTATTGAGCAGCGACACTACTACACAATCGATACTACATTTGACCATCTCTTGCTCAGTATATAATTTTCTTGGAAAATATTACCCTGTGTATATACTTTTCATCCTGATAATGGCATTCAACGTGTTTCGAAACAACTCGATAATGTAATATCGAACGGCTCCTACACTATGTCCCACATGTGCAACAAGTTGGTGATGGAGCGATGTTCTGGGGCGGCGTTATATGATGTCACCGTACACCTTTCTTGGTTTTTGAGGGAAATCTCACCGCCCTACGGTACAGGGACGAGATTCGACAACCAACAGTGGGACTGCATAGCCAACATTTTGGTGGCAGTTTGTAGCATTTATACATATGATTTTTGAGGTGAAACTAGGAGTAACGTGTACTGCCATTCTTAATACTTGTATATGGCTGTATTGCAATGCTGAACGATGCTAGAGTTACGGAAGCGCTATCTGACAAAATGAGTCGCCCAAACTTAAGCTGTATAGTTGGAGATTTAGTTAACTTTGCCAAAGTGATTAGAAAACGTAACTGTACAGTAAGTAAGCAGTTCTGTGAAATTCTATTCTGCGGTAAAATGAAGTGTTGCCATGCGTTACGTCACAGTACACTTCTTTCAGTTCCAACACAACGATAACAGAATAAAAATGGTACTTGAAACTGCTAATTAAATTTTGAAAGAATAAATCATCAAAACGTTTCAATAAAAATTCCCTGTAAATTTTCGTACTCAGAACTGATTAACAAATTTCTGAACACTGAATAATAAACACACGAATGTAACACTGGATTGTGAGGATAACTGTCTAACGAGGATTATAATCCTAACTGAACCGTAATTCTAATTAACCTGTTAATTATTGCAAAAAGTACTGGTTAACATTGAATCATCTCATTGTATCCTGATTGTAATGTAACTGGTCGTAAGAATTTTTTATGGCTTACCTGTGGCATCGGAAACTTGGTTCTGCTCGAAGTGATGAACATAAAAAACGTAGTGTAGCAGCAACCAGGCTAAATAAAAGAAAAACCTTGCGTAAATGCAATGCAAGAACGTAAAAATATTCTAAGGAGATCAAGTCTTAGTTTTACCTACTGTGTTTTGCAGAGTGCAATACGGCGACACACACAATTAAAATGTATGAAATTCGTTCGTGAACATACGGTAGTGGAATCTGAGCTTGATAAATATTTAAATGGAAAACCTGTACTGCAAAAATTGGAACTCATTGTCTGATTATTACAATCATCTTTACAAAATATATCTTTATAACAAATTTTACTCTACTACATAATTAATTTCTAAAAATGGTAGCCGGCCGCGGTGGTCTCGCGGTTCTAGGCGCGCAGTCCGGAACCGCGCGACTACTACGGTCGCAGGATCGAATCCTGCCTCGGGCATGGATGTGTGTGATGTTCTTAGGTTAGTTAGGTTTAAGTAGTTCTAAGTTCTAGGGGACTGATGACCACAGCTGTTAAGTCCCACAGTGCTCAGAGCCATTTGAAAATGGTAAAGAAATGGTATAATCTATAACCTGTGAGTGCAGGACATCTGAGCTGAATACTTGACTTACTCACGTCTGAGCAATAAAACTAATCAACCCAAACCAATAAAGAGAAATTCCACTAAAAACTTCCTTTATTGAAACACATCATAACTACATGCACAGTGACATAGACAGCCAAAGATCACAGTGCTTGTACTCAGAATCTCTGTGGCGTAACGTATCGACTATCGAAAACCTCTGTCTGAAAAATATCCGGTTGCTCACTTCTTCCAACAGGCCAGTCTGCAGTTTATCCATTTTAGTGGTGGCAACTACATATAGTTAACCTTGTGAATATCCATTTCTCTTAGAATAGACGTGCGTATGTTTTGGTAGTGATAGTAATCTCCCTAGCATGTCCACTAAGCTAACATGAAACATAATAGACATGTCGAATGATAACAGAGCTTACATAACTTTTCTTGAATATCAAAAATTAAGTTAAAAACCTTACAGAAACTTTACATGCCGTCCCCTTTGCTGATTAGAGTTTGTCGACGAGATGTCATTTTCAAGTAGAAAGGAATGGGCAACAAATTGTAACACAGAAAAAAAACATGAAAAAGGGACAAAGTTAAAATTTACATTGAAATCCTGAACAAAAGTATGAGCAGAATGACTCTGATAAGGAAGGAAAGTTATTATATTTCCAGTACATAATACAGCAGAAATGGAATCAGACTTTTGACTCTATGAGTTATGTGTTCTTAGGATATGACGTAACCAAATATATTTAAGTAGAAAAAAACATAGAATAATGTGAGATCGATTTAACAAAGGAAATGAAGGACACTGTTCTGCTCAAGGAGGAAAGTGAAAGTGGATCACACAGTTGCCATGACACACATCACTCCACAACACAACAAGATTCTTCAAGGCTGACTGTCAGGAATGAAACCAGTACAAAGTGTTGAAACAGTACACATGTAGGGACTAGAGGGTAGACCCAGGACGACAGTTATGTGACATGTCCCCCAATGACAACCCGTCTAGCATCTTCTTTAAACCAACACTGTCTGGTACGTTACTTGTAAGATTGTATGTCAAACACTATTTCCAGTAAGTGTAGACTCAGCAACACAAGTGAAATGTGTTCCTTACCGACATGATCTGATGCATCTGCCAATTGCTCACTTCTGCCACCAGGCCAGTACTGCAGTTTATCCATGTTAATGGTGGCAACTGCACAGAGTTAACCTTGTGAATATCCACTTCTCTTAGAATAGATATGCGTATGTTTTGGTAGTGATAGTAATCTCCCTGGCATTTCCACTAAGCTAACATGAAACATAATAGAATATGTTTTACAATATAAGGTTTCACCAGCTATATAAGCCCAAAACAAACGTTTGAGACACGAGGAGTGACATGTATGATAATATATACCCAAGTTGACATAAGTAAATTTTTCATAGAAAGTCATAGTAATCGTTCATAAATGGTAATGTAAAACTGCACATGCATGGTAGCCATAACAGCAGAAATAAACTAAAATGATATTTCTAGAAATTGTAGAAGTAAAACATTTCAAATGTTCCTAAACAAATTGGAAAAGAAAATAGCCATAGCAGCAAACATCAAAATACTACCTATTAATAATTAATGGTACGAAAGAACGAAGAAGAAATATTATTTTTGACCACACTCTAAGACTTTTTTACTAGTTCATTAGTTACACAAACAACACTAATCCAGTACAAACACATATTAGGACAGGAAATAAATCAACTCCAACACATGTAAGGACAAGAAACAATTAACTGCAGACAATTACTGACAGGCAACAATCGTGGTTGGGATGATTCATGAAAAGATTATTGAAAGTATCCAAAAAATTGGCTGCAAGAAAATTCGTTAGTAAGTCAGTTACCAGTCAGTCAAAAACGATCTCTTATTATCATCGCTTCTTATACCTTTAGTTTCATCCCCATTTTACCACTAGAAAATAACATTTTCAGTTGCTTCCCTTGTTTCTTCTGTCAAGATTTCATATCTTATTTCTGCCAATAACATCTTTAATTCATTAGCCTGATTCCTCAATCAATATTCCACAATATCACTTTATTCATTTATTTCTATACCATTTGTCTTCTTTCTCAAAACTGTGGCGACATCGCGCAGTTACATAGTGTTGTGTCGCTCGTGCCGTGTGCTTGTGTTTACAAACACCGTACTGCCAAACATTTCGCGCCAGGCACCAGAGCTTGTACGTTTTATACAAGTAGGTAAAAAAAAGAAGGGAGTTGTCATTAAGTCAATAAGCTTAGAGCGCAGGTAAAAGTAATATAGATTCGGTAATCTGAAATATACGGCACTTAAATCTACTGCGATATGCTACATTGCTACTCTCTAGACTTTATGAAACTTAGCATCAGGGTCATGAGCAAATCTTTAGTTGCGCACGTTTTAAGGAGCTTTTGCACTTGCGCAACTGCCTTGACGTAAATGCCATATGGGTCAAATACACACAGATTTGATAAACAACGTGCACGGTTCAGGGTGTGCGCTTAGCACTCATACAACTTTATGTCAATGTCTCTAGGTCGTAGGACACTGTGACAGAGGTTTACACCATTGGCTTGGTATAAATACCACTACATGGTGGCACTCTCCTCAGGTATGCCAATTCACTTACTAAATAGAAGAATTAGCTCAGACGTCAATATATGCTGTAGGTATACTGACAGAAAACCTATTTTGTGGGTTTCTGAATGATTTTCAGTATATTAAGTTTTGGGTTTTATCATATAGTAACCGTTCTATATTCCTAAACGGAGAGTCTATCAGTTTAATGTTTCTTTTTTACCTCTAGTCTTGTGGCCATGTTGGTACACATTATTACTTGAATTTATTTCCACAAACGGCAGTTTTGGTTGCAGCTGCTCTTTTACCGTGCAGGTGACAGTACGAAGGCGATAGAATGAATTGGCTTTCGCGTGCAGTGTCAACATGAACTCAGTTGAATCTGTTTTAAGTGCTAACTAAAAAGTAAATTACCAGGACAAATTAGCCGCAGAGGAACTAGGGATTACCAAACTATATCTGTTGATTGAGGAAGTGGCGAAATCAGATAAGTATCACTACGGCAAACATTTAACGAAGAACTTCACAGTAAGAACAAATGGTTGTCTGGGTGCAACGTAAGGAATGCCCTGTATTATTTCCAGTGCCTGATTTTCAGTCCAGAAATTAATTCGTGGACTAGTACAGGTGTTCGGGATTGTCTGTGCTTGACATAATGAACATCTGTATTTAGCTTGACAGCGTTTTCAGAGTGTCTGTGAGAAAATATAACGACCATGTGGGTTGAACTTCTCTCCGGGTTAGCAGACTGCCTAAAATTTTGCGGGGCGTTTGAGTGAGCTTTACATGGTCACGATTAATGGGAAGATTCGTAAAACCCTGGAATGTTTCGTGTGCTTGTAAATTTAGTAAGTGCTACTGATGGCTCAATGAAGGAACACTTAGAAACTGCAGCTGTGTTTAAAGGTACTCTCAAAACAGTTCAGAATGAAGTCCTGGACTGTATGCTAAGTGTATGCAGAGAAATAAAAACGCATAAAGCTTGAAGTGAGCGCTATTTGTTTGCAGAGAAATAATAATACAAGAAGCTTTAAGTGCGTGTTATTTCTGTAAAGGCAGACGAAACAACAGATGTGGCTCCCATGTAACAATTGGTAATTGTGTAGAGATACGAATTTCGTTTCTCTGTTGAAGAGAGATTTTTGGGGCTTCTTTAATCCTGAAATACAGGATGCTGAGACGTTATTTAGGGTGCCAAATTCTGTAGGAGGATGCAAAGAAAGAGAAGACGGTCACACAGTAGTATGACGGTGCTGCTGTTATGAGCGGAGGCATTAAAGGTGTTCAGGCAAGAACTGGGCAGGTATATCTTAGGGATTTTTATATCCACTGCTATGCTCATCAGTTTAATCTAGTCCTGCGAAAAGAGGCAAACTAATCTGCTAGAAGACTTTTTTATAGGCTGTCTTGCTTTCACACAGGGAAAGTGTGCTAGAGACAGTTGTGCAAACTAGCCTACCACGAATAGCAGCTACGAGGTGGGTGTGTAGCATTCGGACAGCCAACACATTGAAAGGGAACAAGGAAAGTACAGGTATGATCGAATGTTTATAGGAAATTACCCTCTCCGATCGTGCATAAGACAAAACCAGACGTGAAAGTTACCGTGTACTTTAGGATTCAAAAGACCCTTTCTATTTTGGGCTACGATTTTTTCACAGGATCATGCCACATGTAAACTTACTCTTCTGGAAACAACAATAGAATCTTGAAGCAACAACTGCTAGGCCATCTTTATTGCAGTTTAAAGGTGTAGTTAGAGAAACAAGAAATACTGCAATTGAACAAATTTCGTCATCCTGTGAAAAAGAAATTCAGAAGGAAAAAACAAAAAACATAGTAGCAGATGCGAAGGAAGTTGTTGACGCCATAATAAGTCATAAGAACGAAAGTTTTTCATTCACAAAGCAGCTCGTGTCTTCAAAATTATTAGATGTGAGATCATTTTCTCAATTTCGACAAATTTTCCGAGAGAAAACTTGCCGTTGCTGTTGAAACTTACCGGTGGTTATTGAAGGCATAACTGAGTATACAGCAGAGAAGATTTCCAATGCACAGGTGGCGCTGTTGCAATGTTGCATCTTCTACTACACAACAACATGTATCTAGACGCATTTCCACAGGTAAGTGAACTAATGAGAATAATTATAACAACTCCTCTAACAACAGTTGAACGTGAACATTGTTACTCAACAATGATAAGGATAAAAACCTTTCTTCGAAACACACTGACAGAGTGTAGGCTTTTGCCGTTAGTGTGACCGAGACATTCGTGCAACTGAACAGACGCATGGCTTTTCTTTATAAATGGATAGTGTCAGTAACTACGTAGTACAGCTTTCCCCATTTAACGTGTGTCTACAGTGCAGTGTAGCGTATATTAATATTAACTTTTTTGTGGACTATATGGAAGGACAGGACATTTCATAAGCAGACATTACGCTGTTTTCCATCGTCAGAAAATGAGACTTGGTGAGTGCCTCTGACGAAACGGAGAGCAGCGAAAGCTTTTACATTATTTATCTCTTGCTCTAAACTGCACTTAATTATGCACAAAACAACAAAACTGTCCTTTTTCAGACAAGTTACGCAGACTAGTTATGAAAAATATGGATAAAGTTAAATTAATATTAATACTTTTGTTGTTACTATTGGCAATGGCTGCAGTTCTATAAATTTGTTCGTAATTGTAACTGTTATACAGCATACGGTATTTCACACTTTCAAGTTTATCTGACTCTAAAGATTTGTGAATGCCCAAAATGTGTACTCGTGAGCCGTCATTGTTCGTATGTGGGACCGTGCAGGCAATATTTTGTGTCATGATCTGTCGCTGAGCTGTTTACTTCTATGCTTTCGCGCTTTTTATTGCCTTCCAAACCGCAAACACTCCGACATACGAATTACACTTATCAGCTGTGTCGCACCCGCATATCACACGAATACGTGACCGCGCTGATTAATGGTGCATAAATTCCTCCCCCCCCTCCCCCCACTAATTATTCCTTGTTCACATATCCTCTCTCGTTAAAAGAGATTCTGGGTGGAACAGATGGAGACAGCGGTCATGGGTGTAAGTGTCTTGTGTGTATGTTTGTGTGAATGTGTGTGTGTGCTTTGCTTTCTTTCTGAAAAAGACTACGGCCGAAAACTCACGTGAACACGTGTTTCGTCGTGCCTACCTGCTGTTCAACTTGTGAGTAGCAATCTGTCACATTCACGGTATAGTTATTCCCTCATGAAGTTTTCTGTCAATAATCTACTGCACCTCAACAGGAACAATGATGTTCGTAGTACCAATATCCCTAAAAAAAATGACATCCATTACGCCACATTAAGGATGTCTGTAGGACAAACATGGGTTCACATTGCTGCAATCAAAAGTTTTGATCACTTACCAATTGATATAGAATGCCTGACAGACAGCAAAGTAAAATTTGAGACAAAACTTAAAACGTTTCTCTTTATCAGCTCTTTCAGTATAAAAACCATCTAGTCGCGAAATTATTTAATGTCAATGACGCATTTGAATGTTTCAGGGCATCATCAGATTGTGTAAAAGTAGCTGGATATGAAGTCAATCCGTCTTACAGCCATATAAAATGGAAAATGGACGTAACATTAACTGAACAACAACTCCTAATCTGGAGAAGGCTATCTGTTATTGTATCGTGACAGGTAGGAGTTACTGTCTGCCTTTAATTAAAAAACAAAATATATAATAAATGATCAGCAAGGAGGCATATAACAAAAAATATTGACATTAATATAAAATGATTTGTTCCACATCATTGCAATTTATCGTTCAAATGATACATGGAACTAACTAACTATTGGTATATCACAAAGCGTGGTATAGACTTATGATATATATACTGAAATCCTCAAAATGAAATTAAAAAGTAAAATAAAGCAGATGATCAAAGTAGATGTACATTCCAGTAGCTGACAGAGTTACTGGTAAGAAAGATTCTGGGAAAGGAAGCAAAGCTGTCATTAATAAAAATAATGGCTTACATACATGTTAAAGGAAGTACATGTTTCAAGGAGTCTAAGCGTTTGAAGCCATTCCGTTAATCATATTTATAGTATTGCACAATAATGGAACATGTTTAAAAATATATGGCTTTTTTACCCTCTAAATTGCTTTTACTGGTCTCATAAAACGAGAACTCTATTCCACATGGAGGTATACCTCTATGCAGTTCTGTTTCTTTGACATTTCAATAACCGTTCACTTTGTTGACATGCACAAGACACGATAGCACGCTTTGCATTTTCATCATGGCACACATTTACTCGCTAGCGAAGAACACGTATGTAAGTTTTTTTCAGACATTAAAGTTAAAAATGTTGCGCATACGAGTTGAAAGCTAAAAATGTAACGAACAAGAAGCATTACAGGTACCAGTAAGCAAACAAGCATTGGTTTCGGAATTCCTGCTTCATTAGGTATTGATAAAGATATGGTAAAAGTTGAAGAGTTACGAAAGCATGGTGTTCACATCACTTCCTTCTCTTTTTGGTTATTCGGAATATATCGACAAAAAACAAGATACATTAACGATGCCAAATGAGTGGTATTACTAGAGCAAATACACATTAAAGAACAGAAAAATTTCGAAATTTCCTTCCTGACACTATGTTATTCACGTAAGTACTGTAATTTTTAGTATTTAAAACAAGCGTTGCGCGCACACGACAGAAATAATGAACAAGAAGCAATCGTAAACAGTGATCTGCTAATGTCTTGAGCTATTTAAAATGACAGCAGGTCCCGCCCATTTTGGCTTGAAAACAACGTAGAGCTTAAGTCTATACTGTCATCTCCCTTCTGGTCTTTCGGTGCAGACTGCGTCAGCGGACCTCCAAACACCTCCCTTAGGATCCGGTCGTCGCACCCACGTTCCAGCCCGCTATTTGGAATAAAGCTCCTCTTCCACTATAGGTTGATGTAGAGACATCGTGCCGCACTTGCCGGATTCCTGTGTGTACATATACCGCACTGTCAAACATTTCGCGCCAGGCACCAAATGCGCTGTGTTTTATGTATATATATGTTTTGGCTTTGTTATTCTTTGATTATCCTTTTTATATTTTGTACCTTCCGTACACGAAATTACACTGACGCAAAAAATCGCAACACCAAGAAGGAGTTTTGCGACATAAACCAAAGTTGAAAAACTTGCTTCTACATCTGAAAGATGAAGTCTATTCATATTGCGCGACAATCGTATAAGAGAGGTGCTAGTAGTGCCACTATGAGGCTGCAAATCAGGTTTGCTTTAAATACACGCTGTGATGGTGAGACCTTCCCGTCTCCTCTATATCTCTTTTGTTACGCAACCTTCCCTTCTACAATAACCTATGAAACCTTCCCTTAGGATTTCTATCTCTTGCTAAATAATAACAAATGAAATCTTCTCTTTGAAATTAATTGTCAGTCTTCGCATACAAATTTAAATGGTGCTTATTAAAAGTGATTTTCTGATTATTTCGACGAAACACAGAATGTGTCGTCGTGGCCCTCAGTCGTAATCTGCAATAACTCAAAACTGTTCCTTACCTTTTTATTGTTACTAGATCGCCAACTGACTGCTACATCGAACTGTGACATGAATATACTTACTCTGTTTTACTATACTCTATTAACTGCTGGTGGGCTGCCATAATAAGTGGCTGTATTTATTACCAAAGCTGACGTTATTCTTTAATAGCAAAGCTGACGTTATTCTTTAATTAATTTCACTGAAGTTACGTAATTAATAGTTAAAGTTTTTCTTGACAACAATAAAATTTTGCAAAGTTTAACGTTGGTGGTTTTTGGGATAGATTATAATCAGTAATGCAATATGGCTGGAAAAAATTAAAACGTTCAAATGGGACTTACTTTTAACAGTAATCTTACAACTAGCATTGCGCAAACGTACCTTCAGTAGTCTTGAGTTTCTCAAAAAAATAAGTCAATAATATTAGTTCCTCTTATGATAATAGTTAGCTGATGTCTCTGTACATCCGTTTATAATCTCTTGTAAATCATTGCTGGTGGCTGGCAGGCACACCGCTCCTCTCAACCTCTCGCTTCAGACCTGCTATCGACTCGCTTCACCTCTCGCTTGCTACTGACTTCCTACGAACGCTAAAGTGCCGTCTCTCCGGCCAACAATGCTTTCTGGTGCAGACAATCCCTGCTGCCATTGCAAAATGTACCAATGCGCGGTCTTTCCCGCTCTTTTCTTAAAATGTATCCATACGCGGTCTCTCCCGCCCTTTTTAAAATTATATCAATGTGCGGTCTCTCCTACCAACAACACTTTGGTACAGACATTCCCTACTACCACAATTATTTCCAACATGACAAATATTAATTATTCCTACTTAATCCTATTAATAAAATATATAAAGATCTTTCATAAATTGTGGTTTGACAATAGACAATAGAAATATACACGTCTTACAGTGGTAGTAAGCGTTAGCTACCTTTCAGATTGGACGTGGTGAGTTGATGTCAGTGAAGCAAGCCTTTACGGCGTGAAACACGTCACTATCAACGCCTCACTGCTAGATGCTAGATGCTCCTTCTGCGATACTGCAGGAAGACTTAGAAGGAATGAAACCACTGCACGCGATTGCTGGCAGCGACTGTCAAGAGAATGTACGGTCGTAAAAACGACAGGCTTCGGACGACCACGCGGCACTACCGAGAGGGAGGTTCAAATGGTTCAAATGGCTCTGAGCACTATGGGACTCAACTGCTGAGGTCATTAGTCCCCTAGAACTTAGAACTAGTTAAACCTAACTAACCTAAGGACATCACAAACATCCATGCCCGAGGCAGGATTCGAACCTGCGACCGTAGCGGTCTTGCGGTTCCAGACTGCAGCGCCTTTAACCGCACGGCCCGAGAGGGAGGACCGTCGTATTCGACGTATGGCTCTGGCGCATCGTACTCCATCTACAGCAGCAATATGAACAACAGTCGGCATCACGTTGACGAAACGAACTGTTACAAATCGGTTACTTCAAGCATAACTCCGAGCCAGACGCCCTGTAACATACCTTCCATTGACTCCAAACCGCCGCCACGTGTGACTTCAGTGATGTCAAGCGAGAGCTCATTGGATATCAGAGTGCTGGTTGCGATGCCACTACCCGAATTTTCTGTTTTATTATTAGACCATGCGGCATCGGACTTCCGGAAAGCGGCTCTCGCGTGTAATAGATTTGAATAGACACCCTATGGTGATCCAACCACTACACGGAATTTTTGGAATAAATAATGATAATGGCGCGTAACCAACTTATTTTTACGTATTCATTTGATTGTTAGTAGCACTGATAATCTCTTGGAAGTGACTGAACAGGGAGCACTTAATTCTGTATGTTTGATATTGCCTAGCAGGAGGACATAATTCATTTAAAACACTACCACCGCCATAAATCGTTTCACAATACATAAACACACATGATAAACACTTGAACTTGTTTTAGGTTAATGTAAATCACACAAATTGTAATTACTGAATTTAATGTTACTGAGCTTGCATTGTGCTAAAGGCACAATGTGTATTGTGGTGGCAGCAATTTCCTTGAACGCTTAATTAAAGAACAATATAGATCTGCTTGTCAGTATAGTTAGTGAAAACACTAATTGAGATTTACGTTGCTCGGACGGAACCGAATAATTTTTGACTATGGCAATGTACTGAAGAGCCACCACATCGAGCTGGATAGTAATTAAGGTGGCACAGTACCTGGCATCTTCCATCCGTTGCATGAAGCAGCGTCTGCTGGCAATTTCGGCGTTAATTCCGACTATTTTCTCTTGCAATATAGCTACGCTGATACTCACGCACCGTAACTTTTCACTGATGTTGCAGCACATAGAAATCACTGGATATGGGCTAATAATGAGCTATTGCCTTTATATAATTGATTCCACTCGGGGAATTCAATTTAAACCACAAAATTATTATTGCCTCCAAACTTTACATACTGTAGAGAATTTGGTTTAACTATTACACAAACCGATTCACAAAATATAAATGTACTGGTAATGGCGTCGGTATAACCACCACTGTTTATAATAATACTCCTGTAAGATAACTTCTAGTTCGTTGCTACCGAAGTGAGCTCACCAATGAACCTTATCGGTTATCGAGATCACAATAAGCCGTTGGATGCGGCTACTGGTCCCTTCAGACCTCGCAGTTGGCACAAGCAACTCGTCGCAATTAACGCAGCATTGCACCGTGCAGTGCCATGTACCCCAGAGCGGGAAACCGTACTATTTTGCCGCTCACAGTCAATCTCCGTCGAAATACCGCGTCTTACAACCCTTAGTGTCCATTTAGCTTGTAGCCATACGATAAACGAAGTCCATATCTATTTTCAGCTCACTTCTAAATGGTCTGTTAGCAACGTTACCGTAGCACACACTGGCAGTTACTTTTACTCCACTTAACACTTGTTCTGCCTCAGAGCTACGCCACCTTATTTCTACCGCCAATATTACGCGCCAACCTGTACACTGTTCTCATTCTCAGGGATTCCCCCCCACACCTAAACATTATTTTACATTACGCCAAGTTCTCTATTTACAATTAAATGTGTCATAGCATTACAACATTCAATTACAGTCATTTTAATATATTAAAGTAATATTACATTTATATTTTTACTACACGTAACAATATTATTTAATTTAATTCTTTTGTTATTTCGCTGTCAGAGTGCGGCACAATCCAGACATTGTCTCCATCATAGCGTTCTTTAATTTAGCTGCCACCAGGTGGATGCACTTCCGCTTTGCCTTCGATTGTGGCCCACAGATGGCATAAGCGTCCACTTTTTCTACCATTGCGCCTTGACTATGCCTGGCCTTCACTAAATGGCACGTAGTCACATTACATGGTCTATTACGTTTTCTGATGAAAGCTGATTCTGACTCGGTGCCAGTGATGGTCGTGTGTTGGCTAGGAGGAGGCCAGTTGAAGCCCTGCAACCAACCTGTATAGGTGCTAGACAAGCTGCAGGACAGCAGGAGCGCTCTCGTGGTTATCCTACGATCCTGACTGCAGATTGCTACATCAACCTAGTGTTTCAACCTGTTGTGCTGCCATTCATCAACAATATTCCAGGAGATGTTTTCTAACACTATAACGCTCGCCCACATACGACAGTTGTAACACTGCATGCTCTACCGTATGTCGACACGTTGCCTTACTCGATCATCAGATTTGTCTCCAGTCGAGCATATATGGGAAATCAACAGAAGACAATTCCGGGGTCATCAACAAACAGAGTTAACCGTCTATGTATTCAGTGACTAAGTGCTATCAGCATGGAACTTCATCCCACAAACTGACATCCAGCACCTTTACAGCACAATGCAAACATGTCTGTGTGGCCGGCCGGAGTGGCCGAGCGGTTCTAGGCGCTGCAGTCTGGAACCACGCGACTGCTACGGTCGCAGGTTCGAATCCTGCCTCGGGCATGGATGTGTGTCCTGTCCTTAGGTTAGTTAGGTTTAAGTAGTTCTAAGTTCTAGGGGACTGATGACCTCAGAAGTTAAGTGCCACAGTGCTCAGATCCATTTGAATCATAAATTTTTTTTTTTGTCTGCGTGCTTGATTTCACCATTCTGACGGTTACACCGATATTACTGTACTAACATTTCATATTTACAATGTTTTATCTCGCGCTTACATTAGCCTGTTACCTTTCAGTGTTAATCACTGAAATGGAAAAATGGAAATGGCGTCATTGGCCGGGAGGCCCCTTATGGGGCAGGTCCGGCCTCCTTGGTGCAGGTCTTACTATATTTGGCGACCTGCCACATTGGGCGACACTGGGCGACCTGCGCCCGAATGGGGATGAAATGATGATGAAGACAACACAACACCCAGTCCCTGAGCGGAGAAAATCGCCGATCCAGCCGGCAATCGAACCCGGTCCCGTAGGACGGCAATTCGTCACGCTGACCACTTAGCTATCGGGGTGGACAATCACTGAAATATGTTACCTAGACAAATGTTTTCTCGAAATGTTATTTCTCTACATTAATTAATTTTTGGTGTTGCCATTTTTTCCCGTCAAAGTAGACTGTGTATAATTACGAGATAATTCTGATGTTTTTGTTCCCTGCATGTTATGTGATGTTGAACTGCAAGCTCGGATGGAATGAACAAGCTGTAATTTTCGCCCTCTCTTTCGCTGCAATCAATAAAGCTAGGATTAATTGTTCGATGGAGTTTTTGTGTTGTCTGGTTCCTTCGTATCAAGTACACGCAGGTTCTAACAGTTGAAAGATAGCTTGCACAGCTAGTACTGACAAAAGCCATCGACATCACAAATAGCTAGAAAATTTAAATACATACCATCAACCTCTCTAGATTTTCTCTCACTTCTTCATAACCACTAACATCATAACTCATTAAAAACATAAATACATTGTCCATCAAATATTACATTTATGAGGAAACCCAGTAAAAAAAGTTTACTCCCATATACAGAGCTTCATGCTGGCACATACTACAGCTTACGTAAATCCATTGTATTTCTAAATTAGATTTACATTAAAAATTTTTGTACAAAAAGCTGGAAGTTATCACAAGCAAATATCTTTGAATAAATTCATATTATGATGATAAAAGTTAAACTGTGCCATGGCACAAAAAAATTAAATTTAAAAGAGGAAAAAAAGTGTATTAGTTATGTCATAAGAACAAAAAGGAGGATTTCTCTTGCATCTTCCTTTCAGTTTCCCTCATTCATGCACGTTTCCCAAAACTTCGCATTAGTTAGTTTCACTTCAACAGTAGCTGAGTATTGACCAACTCATTACAATAATTTTTCATTGTAACTTTCCTTGTGGATAATAGTCTTTACAATAATTTTTCATTGTAACTTTCCTAGTGGATAACAGTTCCTTAAACATATAAAAATATTTCTATACACAGCAAGTACGATCTATAGAATACTATATTACCTGTCCTGCAATGCAGTTGATGTGGTTGGAAATACAAGCGTAAAAAATTACAGAAACGCCTGCTGCATAAGCAAAAATACTGAAAATTAAATGCAAGAATTTAGCTATGTACAAATATACAAAATGAAAAATGTTCATCAACTGTTCTGAAAATCATGTTAAGTTTTAATCAATAAATGATGTCATATGTTTGACTTGGTGAAGTTCTCTACATATGTGTTTAGGTGAAATTTCTAGTAGGCAAATACATCTGTTTATGGGTAAATTTACAAAATGCTGTATTATTTGGATTCACCAGTTATCATCCTATTGAAATTTATTATTGCTGTGTATCTTTTCCATGTTTCACTTTAACTAAGCCTTCCTCCATTTTTTATGATTCGCACCATTACAGTAATCATTTCTTTCCATTTTGTTTGGTGAACCCCAAGACATAGTGTAATTTTGCTTTCATTATTTTACTTTACTAAATTCCGTCCATTTCTCTTGACTGCGTAATGGCAGGGTCCCTAAAAGCTTCTGCCTATAGCCTAATATTATTTACTTTTCCTGACATCTTATTTTCTTTTCTGTATTTTCTGTATCTCATAATGCTTGTATCACCATTTCTCATCTTACTTTGTGCATTTCATCATAAACTATTATTCGGACCTATTCCTTCATCATTACTAACTACCTAATACTTTTCCTTACCATTGCCCATCGAAATTCATAACTTCTTCCAACAATCACTTCTCACTATCGAATACACACATCAGCAAAGCAGTCTCACTTCTAAGCTACTCTCCTCCACATGGCTATTATGCATAATCAATTCCTTGTTATGGTCAATCATTATTTCGTCACAGCAACAAAATATCGAAAATTTTTTGTTATTGGGTAAGTAAAAGATTAGAAAGGAGTTCAGAAAACTAAACATAGAAACTGTACTCCAGTGACTTGGATCCTATGCACACAACTGCACGTATTGACGAAAGAGTATTGAACCCTAAGGGGATTCTTCTTTTATTTATTTTTTCTCTAAACTTTAGCAACACTTTAAACATTCCAACGATCAGGAAAATCTCGTGCAATTGAAATTGTCATTCTTCAGTTATTGGGGAGTGTGCTTGCGAGAGAAAATTTGCTCCAATGAATGTCCATCTAAGTTCTGTAAGTTCTGTTTTCATTTACTACATTTTCTTTCGATTTCTGTCAGCTGATCAAATACCCTTATTTCTTTTTCGTATCTGGTATTGGTTGACTTTCAACTAACCGGCTGTGAATTATTTCAAAATTTTGCGTTTTCCTGCGTCCAAAAAGTGAACCGGTTAAGCGTGTCTGAATGCTTATCTGTACTAGTCGACAAATTTGTCAGTTTTTCCCATTATGTTCTACATCATTCTCAGAGAAGGATCATTTTCTGTATCTGACTGTTATTTCAATGCTTCATCTTGTTCACATGTTCCGCGAATCTTAACGTCGGGTTGCACGTTAATTTACTTGAGTGATCACAGCACTGTGCACTACACTATATGTTAGCCCTAATAATTGCTCTCTGACCTGAAACTGATGCGTTTCGACATTTTAAATCGACTCTCTACCTTGTTATATGTTTCTGAATGTGTTTCATTCTGATGACGCTATTCTGCCCTAATGTCATCATTAACTCCTTTTCTAATTTGAGCTGGCAAATTTTGTAATTGTGATTTTGTCTTTTCCTATTTCTCTATTGTGACTCATTATGCTCATCCAGTGCCCTACTCGTCTCTACCAGTGACCTACTAATCTAAATTGTGAACTGTCTCTTACAACTTTTTTTATAGATAGCAACAAGTTTACGATGATAGCTTAATAAAATCAGCCTTAGTGCCAACGAAAGGGAGCACAGGTGCAGTTCTTGTAGTAATGATGCTGATTCATAACAAAATGAAAACAAAAATGAAATGGAAACAAAAATATTCAATCACACATTGTTTACAAAAGAGAACTTTTCCCATATAATGAGAGTCATTGAAATTCCTGAATATGTTAAATAGAAATATGTGAAAGGTAACCTACAATGACTTCAGGCTGTACAATCACTTTTCAGCAAAACCGCTAAAGTGTTACGCAAATAACCAACAAACTCTCACAAAATCGCACAAATCATGAAATAAAAATGACAATACACAAAGAAAAAATGTACAAAATTTCTTACTCTAAAATTAGACAGCAAAGCAGTGTGCATGCAAATAAGTGGTTGTTACAACTTCACAATCGAGACAGTACCTCCATCTGACTACACAATTACCAAAACGCTCCTAAATCCTCGCATCCTGTCAGGGTCGCCAAGTATAAGTTTTCTACATTTGATTTTGTGAACTGAAAGTAGAAGTAAATGGAACTGCTTTTCTTTATACTTGTACTCACATATGCCTGTGTTGTAATGCTAAATAGTGCAGGTGGTGTAATTCAATTAATGCTGTCTAATAAAATGAGACACGCAAATGTGATGTCACTATACATGACTCGCAATTCCTACACACAAAGTTAGCAGAACGAAAATGCTACATAAAATTACTAATCATATTGTGGAAGAATAAACCATCAAAACGTTTCCATGAAAATGCCCTCTAAATTTTCATACTCAAAACTGATTAACAAATTTCTAAATATTCAATAATACACATGCAAATGTAACACTGCACTGTGAGAAAACTCTGTCATGAAATTTAATCCTAACTATTATTTGGCTATACTGAATGTGATAATACTTTCTAAAAGTAATTATTAACCCTGAATGAGCTCAATATGTCTTGACTGTAATATAACTGGCTCTAACAATTTCATGGCTTACCGTGACAACGGAAAAGTAACACTGCTCAAGATGATGAGGATAAAATATGCAGTGCAGCAGCAAGCAGCTAAATAAATGAAAAGCCTTGTGTAAGTGCAATGCAAGGACTATTCTAAGAAGATCATGTCTTAGTTTAAGCAACTATGTTCTGCAGAGTGCAATATGGCGACACGCACAATCAAAATATATGAAATTCTTTTGTGAGGATACAGTGGTGAAATTTAAAATTGATACATAATTAAATGAAAACATGTCTTTGAAAACTTGTACTGCAAAAACTGAAACTCATTGTCTGACTATTACAATCATATTTATAAAATTTATCCTTTATAACAAATTTTACTTGTCAGATAATTAGTTTCTGAAAAGGGTAAAAAAATCTATAGCCTCTGATCGCAAGCCATGTGAAATGAATACTTTACTTACTCGCGTATGAACAATAAAAGTGGCTAACCCAATCCAGTAAAGAAAAATTCCACTAAAACATACCTGTTATCAAACACATGATAAATGCAAGCTCAATAGCATAGGCCACACTACAGGCAGCCAAAGATAAAAATGCATGTACTCAGATCTCCTATGGTGTAACATATCGGCTATCGAAAAATATCCAGTATACATATGAGAAAGGAGACAAATCGGATGATAACTTTTCTTGAATACCAAAAATAAGATAGAAATCTTACAAATTTCATCTTGATCGATGGTAAGTCGCCTGTTCATCGCCCTGTTCTAGTGAACATGTTCCTTCAGCATGTTACTATTGCTAGAATGGAGTGACCTGCCTGTTTCCCGGGACATGAACCCATACTAAATGTGTGGGATCGATTGCACGGAACTCTATTTGGACAACAACAACGATAACTTACTCTTCAGTAATTATGCAGAACCGTTCTTGAAGAGTGGGACAATTTAGGTGAAGGTTGGTTGGCTTGAAGACATGAACGGTGGTATGCCACGACGGATTCAAGCCTACATCCGAGTAAGGGAACGTTTCACAACGTACTGACGTTGCTCAGTACTGCTGTGAAAAACCCCCAATGAGCAACAGACGTTGTTGTCCTTACATAAACTTTTTTATGGACCTGGATACATTACGAATGAAAATATTCACATACCCTTATTTGAATATCGTATGGATGATATAGTAATAAGCATCTCTGATGTAGAGAAGCAACTGAAAGATTTGAAAGTAAGTAAGTCACCAGGTCCGGTAGGAGTTTCAGTTCAGTTTTTCGAAGAGTACTCTATGGCATTAGCCCCTTACCCAGCTTGCGTTTGTCGTGAATCTCTGGTCCAGATCAAAGATCTAAGGGACTGAAAAAAAGCGCAGTTGACTCCTGTATATAATAAGGGTAAAAGAAAGGGTCCGGAAAATTAGACCAACATCCCTAACTTCGGTTTGCTGCACAATCCTTGAACATATGCTCAGTTCGAATATAATTAATTTTCTTGAGACCAAGAAGCTTATGCCCACGACTCAGCACGGTTTTAGAAAGCTTCGCTTGTACGAAACTCAGTTTGCCCTTTTCTCACATTATGTACTGCGAACTATGGATGAAAGGCAAAAGGCAGATTCCATATTTCTAGATTTCCGGAAAGCATTTGACACGGTGCCCCATTGCAGGCCGTTAACGAAGGGACGAGCATATTGAACAGGTTCACAGATTTGTGAGTAGTGTGAAGACTTCTTATGTTATAGAACCCAGTATTTTGTGCTCAACGTTGAGTGTTCATCAGAGACAAGGGTACGGTCAGGAGTGCTCCAGAAAAGTGTAATTGGACCGCTGTTGTTCTCTATATACATAAATGATTTGGCGGATAAGGTGGGCAGAAATCTGCGGTTGTTTGCTGTTGATGCTGTATTGTATGGTAATCTGTCGAAGTTGAATGACAGTACGAAGACACAAGTCGACATAGATGAAGACCAAAATTACGTCTAATGCACTGTTTAACCATATACCGACTGATTTGCGTATCACCTTCAAATTTTTATGTTTTCAACTGTGCCCATGAGACACTGCCCGTAAGTTTGGCTCTCAGGATGCCAATTAGGATTTCTACGTTGCTGTTTCACCTCACATCCCCGGCCTGATTTCGAGGACGACAAATCGCCCGCCTCCAACTTTTGAACCAGCAGTGCTCGGATCGAACATCACAGCTCTATCAATCGTTATCGGCCTCCTCTGCCAAGGCAACAACGTAGAGGACAACAGACTGTTGTACCTCAATCATACATTTTACAGTCCTTTACGAAGTTCATCCACACATTCAAGGGTGAGAATCTGAAAGTAGTACGGCAAATCCTACTCGGCCTTGTTTCACCTTGTGAATTTTCTCACCGAGCGACCTAGAATGCTGTATTTGTCGAACGACTTGTTTCCTCACACTGCTGTTCTACAAGAGCTTCGAGTGCTGAGTTGCTGTAATGATGCAGATGAATCACGTGGGATAAATCCTTCAGAAATTCTGCTCTTCTATAAATTTGAATAATCAGTTTTAGTGATGAAAATGGTAATCTCTACAATACTCAGCAAGAACTTGAAGTTTCTTAACAACCACTGACTACGGAACTATGGGGAGGTTTAATTGCTTGTTAGAGATTTGGAATGAATGATTATGTTCGTCAGTCAGACAGAGATGTGGCTGTCTCGTTATCTGAACATGAGAGAAGCCAGAGAGTAAGAAAAAAAATCCAAAGAAAAAACAAGGATGCAACCTTTTCTAATAATCTTTTAACAGTAAGTCACTCATATGATGTAAAATCTGGAGTTTTACATTCTGTTAAGAAGAACAGAAAGATGACACTACTGGAAATACTGAAAATCAAGAAACATACACTACTGGCCATTAAAATAGCTACACCAAGAAGAAAAGCAGATGATAAACGGGTATTCATTGGATAAATATATTATACTAGAACTGACATGTGATTACATTATCGCGCAATTTAGGTGCATAGATCCTGAGAAATCAGTACCCAGAACAACCACCTCTGGCCGTAATAACGGCCTTGATACGCCTGGGCATCATTGACCAGTCGGTTTCAATTGGTGAGAGATCTGGAGAATGTGCTGGCCAGGGCAGTAGTCGAATATTTTCTGTATCCAGAAAGGCCCGTACAGGACCTGCAACATGCGGTTGTGCATTATCCTGCTGAAATGTGGGGGTTTCGCAGGGATCGAATGAAGGATAGAGCCACGGGTCGTGACACATCTGAAATGTAACGTCCACTGTTCAAAGTGCCGTCAATGCGAAGAAGAGGTGACCGAGACGTGTAACCAATGGCACCCCATACCATCACGCCGAGTGATACGCCAGTATCGCGATGACGAATACACGCTTCCAATGTGTGTTCACCACGATGTCGCCAAACACGGATGCGACCATCATGATGCTGTAAACAGAACTTGGATTCATCCGAAAAAATGACGTTTTTCCATTCGTGCACCCAGGTTCGTCGTTGAGTACACCATCGCAGGCGCTTCTGTCTGTGATGCAGCGTCAAGGGTAACCGCAGCCATGGTCTCCGAGCTGATAGTCCATGCTGCTGCAAACGTCGTCGAACTGTTGGTGCAGATGGTTATTGTCTTGCAAACCTCCCCATCTGTTGACTCAGGGATCGAGACGTGGCTACACGATGCGTTACAGCCATGCGGATAAGATGCCTGTCATCTCGACTGCTAGTGATACGAGGCCATTGGGATCCAGCACGGCGTTCCGTATTACACTCCTGAACCCACCGATTCCATATACTGCTAACATTCATTTGATCTCGACCAACGCGAGCAGTAATGTCGCGATACGATAAACCGCAATCCCGATAGGCTACAATCCGACCTTTATCAAAGTCGTAAACGTGATGGTACGCATTTCTCCTCCTTACACGAGGCATCACAACAACGTTTCACCAGGCAACGCCGGTCAACTGTTGTTTGTGTATGAGAAATCGGTTGGAAACTTTCCTGATGTCAGCACTTTCTAGGTGTCGCCACCGGCGCCAACCTTGTGTGAATGCTCTGAAAAGCTTATCATTTCCATATCACAGCATCTTCTTCCTATCGGTTAAATTTCGCGTCTGTAGCACGTCATCTTCGTGGTGTAGCAATTTTAATGGCCAGTAGTGTATAACACAGAATGCGAGCTTAGTATTAAATGACGAAAACGCAGTTTCCTTTTCCCCCATCTGTTACATAAAGTTTTTGTTGCAAATACGAGATCGAAAATGTAAATTCCACTTTAGCTTTGTCAAAATACAGGGTGTTTCAAAATGAATATACGGGTTTTAAGGCTTTGTAGCATTTATTACGTTCACCTTACAATCATAAATAATACATAAAATCAAAGAGCAACTCTAACAGTTTTGTTTGGGGAAAAGACTGGAACGACTAAGAGTGACAGAAGAACGTGCTGAACGAGTGAGTGCCTTTCACGCGTAACACCAAGAAATGAGTTCGGATGGCTGGTCGTGTTTTAACATTTCCAGTGATGTCTCTGTGGAGACCTTTAAGGAGACGCTTACAAGTGCGTCCTTATCGTCTGCAGTGGTTACAAGCTGTAAGATGCCTACTGCGTGCGGTTTATGTGTCAATTTTGCAAAAGAAACGTTGCTGCATGACGATGAAGATATTCTGGATCCTGTCGCCTTAGATGATGACTTGACATTTCACTTAAGTGGAAACGTGAAAACACGTAATGTGCGCATTTGCCGGTTAAGAAATCCCCACGAGATGGTACACTTGGAAAGAGACTACTCTAAACTCAATTTTTCTGTGCCATATCCCGGTGGAAAATCTATGAGGCTTTCTTTTTCGGTGAAGCAGCTCTAACTGGTGTTTCTTATCTTGATGCGCTAGAATTATTGCTCTTTTCCTCAACTGGCAGAAGCTGAAACACAGAACTTTATTTGGCAGCAAGATGGTGCGCTTCCTCTCTGTCGTAACTCAGTGCGCGATTGGTTAAACGACGTTGTGCCTTACGGCTGAATTGCAAGGGGTGCAACGAAAGAGCTTGTTTTGCATGACCTCCGCGTTCACACACTAGCTGACTCAGTGCGACTTTTACATTTGGGGATTCATAAAGGATTTTGTGTATGTGTGTCTCCGCTACCAGTTGAGCCACCCGACTTTAGAAACAGCATCGTTGCAACAATTATACCGGACCCACTGATCAAGGTTTGGAAGAACTCCCATACCGACTCGATGTGAGATGAATGGTCGTCTCATTGAACACTTGTAAGAAAAACTGTTTCAGCTACTCCTTCACTTGATGTATTATTTATAACTGTAAGTTGAATGTAATAAGTGCTTCAAAGCCTTAGATCTCGTACATTCATTTTGAAACATCCTGTATTTCCGTGTGACATACAAGAAGTAATACTTTCCTATGTAAACACTCTACTTGTCGTCATTATTGCATTTTCTGTAGTTTCTCTGTGGATGCTATCCATGTGAGTCGTCACCTGACGATGCCTTAAGAAGCCGAAATCCGGTTCATGACCAAATAAATATAATTTTGAAACTTCTAGGCGAATGAAACCGGTGTAGCGGGCCGATACTCGAACCTTGGACCTTTGTGTTTAATGGGCAAGTGCTCTACCAGTTGAGCTATCCACCCACGACTCACGTCCCGTCCTTACCGTTTCACTTCCTCTATCTCTTACCTTTAGAATTTAACGGTTCTCCTGCATACCTTGTGGGACTGGCACTCCTGGAAGGAAGAAAAACACTGGCCCATGAAACGCAAAAGTCCCAAATTCGAGTCCAGGTTCGGCACGCAGCTTTAATCTGCCAGGAAATTACAAATCAGCAGACACTCCGTTGCAGACTAAATATTCATTCTAATCTATCATTTTGCAGAACATTAGGAAGTGTTTCCCACTTAACATTAAATTCCTTTTATTCAGATATTCTTATCTTGTTACTGCCAGTTTGCAAAATTTTATATCAACTGTAATTCGCCCATCATTAGTTGTTTTACTGCCAAAATAACAAACTCATCTACTACTTTTGGTATTTATTTCCTGATTTAATGCCTTCAGCATCGCATGATTTACTTTACTAGATTCCATTAACCTTGTTTTATTACCGTTGATGTTAATTTTATAACCTTTTCTCAAGACACTATCTATTTCGTTCACTTGCTCTTCCAAGTCCTTTTGCTGTTTCTGGCAGACTTACTGTGTCTTCGCAAACCTCAAAGTTTTTATTTCTTCTCCTTCAATCTTAATTTATTCTCAAAATTTCTCCTTCATTTTCTTTACTGCTCCCTCAAAGTACGGATTGAATAACATCTGGGATAGGCTGAAACCCTGTCTGGCTCCCTTCTCAACTTCAGCTTCCCTTTCATGTCATTCGACTCTTATAATTGCAGTGTGATTTCTGTACTGGCTGTATGTACTGTATGTAACATTTCAGTCCCTGTACTTTATCCCACTTACCTTCGAATTTCAAAGTGTTCTCCAGCATACAAATGCTATAAAGAAGGTTTGCCTCTCTTTAATCTACTGACAGTTTATTTTTTGATTCGGCAGTTTCTTTTCTTGCCACTATAATATACTTCTAGCAGGTAGCGTCAATTATATTTGCAATACTTTAGGCATATCTTCCTGTACTCAGCTTTGACACGTTGAACAAACGTCAAGGGATACCTCCTAATGTCGTGTCGAACCTCATCTTTTCCATCACGGTGCAGCAGCTCGACATAGCTGTGGACTCAACAAGTCGTTGGAACCCCTTCAGAAATATTTATCCGTGCTGAACCTACAGCCGTCCATAACTGCGAAATTATTGCCGATGGGGGTTTTGTGCAGGAACTGATCTCTGGATTATGTCCCACAAACGTTCGATGGGATTCATGGCGAGTGATCTGTGTGGCTAAATCAGTCGCTCGAATTGTCCAGAATGTTTCTCAAACCAGTCGCAGAACAGCTGCGGCCCAGTAACGAGGTGCATTGTCATCCATAAAAAGTCCATTTTTGCTTGCTGCAAATGGTCTTCAAGTAGCGGAACATAACCATTTCCAGGCAATGATCCGTTCAGTTGGATCAGAGGGCACGGTTCAGCCCATGTAAACACAGCCCACACCTTTATGGAGCCACCACCAGCCTGCACTGTAGCCTGTTGACAACTTGGACCCATGGTTTCGTGGCGTCTGCGCCATCCTCGAACACTACCATCAGCTCTTACCAATTGAAATCTGGATACATCTGACAAGGCCACGGCTTTCAGTCGTGTAGGGTCCAACCGACATGGTCACAGCCCAGGAGAAGCAGGAAATGTCGTGTTGTTAGCAAAGGCTCTCGTGCCCGTAGTCTGCTGCTATAGTCCGTTATAGCCAAATTACGCCGCACTCTCCTGACGCATACGTTCGGCGTATTGATTTCTGCCGTTATTTCACGCAGTGTTGCTCCTCTACTGATAACTCTACGCAAACGTTGCTGCTCTCGGTCGTTAATTGAAGGCCACCAGCCACTGTATTGTCCGTGTTGAGAGGTAATACCTAAAATTTGATATTCTTGGCACACATTTGAGACTGTGACTATCGGTATATTGAATTTCCTAACCATTTCCGAAATAGAACGCCCCATGCTTCTAGCTCCAACTACCACGCAGCGTTGAAAGTCTGTTAAGTGCCGTCGTGAGGCGATAATGACATCAGAAACCTTATCACATGAATCGCCTGAGCACAAATGACAGTTCTGCCAATGCACTGCCGTTTTATAACTTGTGAACGCGATATTACCGTCATCTGTATATGTAAATATCGCTATTCCATGACTTTTGTCACCTCAGTGTAAGCTCTTGGACCACCGTCTTTCCTTGGTCAGTGAAGCGGTTTCCCATCTTTGGCAAGTTAGTTTTTCTTTAGACTAATGGGAAGCTCCCGCAATTTAGAAGCGTGTACGGCATCTTGTTTGAAATAGCATTCGCCTCTCTAGTTCCTGGTTCCATGTTTGGAGGAGTTCGGTGTTACGAGTTGGGAGGAAGATGAATTTTCTCTGGGGATTATCTGTCTTGGTCTGGAGATTCTATTTCGATTAAAAAACTGGGTGAAATCATTTCAGTTTTGTGAAGTTTAGGCGAAGTGGTTAGGTTATTTACGGGAGTGCTGGTCAAATCTCTGCATCATTTGGCACGATTAATCCGTGTTTGGGCAAGCGACAGTATTCATCCGCGTGGTGAAACAGAAACTCGTAGGTTGCTCAAAGTTGGTTAAATGGAAACTGAGTATAGTGATGCACATTATCTTTTTAATCCGTCAGGCAATAAAGTCTAAGTTGTCATTTTTTTATAAATTTTGAAAGACTTTTTGCTAAGTCGTGGACTCGTAGCGTAGTATATCGATTATTCATGTGAAACTGAATTTTATACTGGCTGTTTTGAGGACCCATGTGGGCTTGTAAATAAATGCCTTTCGTTAGGCAACAATATACCTATTAAAAAACTTCTTTCTGGATTATTTCGATCCAAACCAAGTCATTATTTGTTCCTTATGGACGACAGTACCACGATGCATGGCCTCTGTCTTGATATCCATCGTGAATTCGACTTATAGTCCACGCATATTCTAATGTATCGGAAAACCACATACTGAGTTGCAGTCACAACAATAGGGGAGAGACCCCGATTACGGTGTGATTCCAAAATTTTATGTAGTAGGATTACCTTACTTGTAACTGCTTTTCCTTCTCCTTTTATGCGGCCATTCTGAGTTCGCTTGCCAGAAGAGTAACACGTGCTAGTTTACTGGGAAACGTGCGACAGCAGCTGGGAAATACACTGCTGGCCATTAAAATTGCTAAACCAAGAAGAAATGCAGATGATAAACGGGTATTCATTGGGCAAATATATTATACTAGAACCGACATGTGATTACATTTTCACGCAATTTGGGTCCATAGATCCTGAGAAATCAGTACCCAGAACCTCTGGCCGTAATAACGGCCTTGATACGCCTGGGCATTGAGTCAAACAGAGCTTGGATGGAGTGTACAGCAGCTTCAACACGATACGACAGTTCATCAAGAGTAGTGACTGGCGTATTGTGACAAAGCCAGTTGGTCGGCCACGATTGACCAGACGTTTTCAATTGGTGAGAGATCTGGAGAACGTGCAGGCCAGGAGAACAGTCGAACATTTTCTGTATCCAGAAAGGCCCGTACAGGACCTGCAACATGAGGTCGTGCATTAACCTGCTGAAATGTAGGGTTTCGCAGGATCGAATGAAGGATAGAGCCACGGGTCGTAACACATCTGAAATGTAACGCCCACTGTTCAAAGTGCCGTCAATGCGAACAAGAGGTGACCGAGACGTGTAACCAATGGCACCCCATACCATCACGCCGGGTGATATGCCAGTATGACGATGACGAATACACGCTTCCAATGTTGCGTTCACTGCGATGTCACCAAACACGGATGCGAACATCATGATGCTGTAAACAGAACCTGGATTCATCCGAAAAAATGACGTTTTGCCATTAGTGCACCCAGGTTCGTCGTTGAGTACACCATCGCAGGCGCTTCTGTCTGTGATGCAGCTTCAAGGGTAACCGCAGCCATGGTCTCCGAGCTGATAGTCCATGCTGCTGCAAACGTCGTCGAACTGTTCGTGCAGATGGTTGTTGTCTTGCAAACCTCCCCATCTGTTGACTCAGGGATCGAGACGTGGGTGCACGATCCGTTACAGCCATGCGGATAAAAAAAATGGTTCAAATGGCTCTGAGCACTATGGGACTCGACTGCTGAGGTCATTAGTCCCCTAGAACTTAGAACTAGTTAAACCTAACTAACCTAAGGACATCACAAACATCCATGCCCGACGCAGGATTCGAACCTGCGACCGTAGCGGTCTTGCGGTTCCAGGCTGCAGCGCCTTTAACCGCGCGGCCACTTCGGCCGGCATGCGGATAAGATGCCTGTCATCTTGACTGCTAGTGACGCGAGGCCGTTGGGATCGAGCACGGCGTTCCGTATTACCCTCCTGAACCCAACGATTCCATATTCTGCTAACAGTCATAGGATTTAAACCAACGCGAGCAGCAATGTGGCGATACGATAAACCGCAATCGCGATAGGCTACAATCCGACCTTTATCAAAGTCGGAAACGTGATGGTACGCATTTCTCCTCCTTACTCGAGGCATCACAACAACGTTTCACCAGGCAACGCAGGTCAACTGCTGTTTGCGTATGAGAAATCGTTTGGAAACTTTCCTCATGTCAGCACGTTGTGGGTGTCGCCACTGGCGCCAACCTTGTGTGAATGCTCTAAAAAGCTAATAATTTGTATATGACAGCATCTTCTTCCTGTCGGTTAAATTTTGTGTCTGTAGCACGTCGTCTTCGTGATGTACCAATTTTAATGGCCAGTAGTGTAAATTTCAGTCCTGGAAAAGTTTTTAATATGAACGAAGCGGGAATAACTGTTGTTCAAATGGCTCTGAGCACCATGGGACTTAACTTCTGAGGTCATCAGTCCCCTAGAACTTAGAAGTACTTAAACCTAACTAACCTAAGGACATCACACACATTCACGCCCGATGCAGGATTAAAACCTGTGACCGTAGCGGTCGCGCGATTCCTGACTGTAGCGCCTAGAACCGCTCGGCCATTTCAGCCGGCATAACTGTTGATGATCAGAGTCCACGGCTGAAAGTAATGTCAAATGGAAGAAACAGTTTGGAAGTCTGTCTTCTAAAGAACGAACGCTATTATGACAGTGATTTCCTGCACGAGTGCGGCTGGTAGTTCCGTTCACCTTTAAAAGCCTTCCCCTGAAATAACATGAAGGCTGAGTTGCTGGATGGTTATTCTCCAGGAAATATAGATAGCTGTCACTATACTGGATGGATTCAGGTCTATATCTTCACGGAGTTGTTCCTCCACCTTTTTGGAGTACCCAAACTCGACTCCAGGAAATCCAGTTGTTCCCACCTTGTATGGGCATTTCTCCCACACAAGGAACACAGATGTCATCCACCTAGCACGACAACATGAGTTACTCTTGTGTGTCTCCCGCGGCATACGAACCACAAATTGCAGCCTTTGGACGTGTCCTTCAGAAGTCCGTTTAAGACTTATTACAACCCAGCTGTAGAGATCTGGATGCCCGAACATCCTATCAGGTTCGTGAACTGACTGGAAAGGCTTATTCTAAATCTGCGACTCTTGATGTTGCTATGAAAGGGTTTCAGTCATGTGGCAGAATCCCCTTCAACAGGCATATCTTTGCTGATCATGAATTCATATCGCTAGAAAAAGACAATGATGTTGCTGAAGATGCTGGTGCACTAGAAGGAACTACTAGCAACGTATTCTCACCATTCCGAATTCTTCCACCTCCAACAGAAGGCCAATTTAACATGCCTAACACAGTAGGACGACTTTCCGCAACAGCAGCTACCTTAAAAACCTCCCGCTTAAAAAGGGCCTTTGAAGAAAAATTGCAAAGAAATAGCGAGCAAAGAAGACCTAGCAAATCGAGCAGAGCACTGGTAGCCCTAGGCCTATCGTAGGAATCGTTATCCATGGCGGTTGCAACTTCTGTCCCTAAACCATCCGTATCAACCAACCAACAGAACGGACGAAAATAACATGAAAGAAGCCGTAGTTCGTCTTCTCTTTCAATTGAGGCCGACTGTGTTCCCCTGGTCTCAACTGCCGACGAGAACAGTGCGGATGAAGAACATATTAACTGCAGTCATCTCTATCGCTTCGACGAAAGTGGGGAACAGTGGCAAGGTTGTACCACATGTCTTAGATGGACGGATAAACACTGTTGCAGTTCGAAAGAAAAGGGATGGAAGTGATCTGTTTGTGATGTGTGTCTATAATTTGCATTTTGTAATTAGAGCATTTAGTAACTTGACCAAATTATTTTCGTTCAGTGAAAAAACAACCAAAGCTCAGCTTTCAAACGTATACATCTTTGGCTACATAAAGCGCGTTGTGCTGTATACTTCTAACTTTTAAATTAATCATTGTCATCATTCGATATAAATATCCTAAAAAAATTCAGATATATACACACATCTCAGTGCATGCGACATTTTTGAAAAGAAATATTTCAAATTAATAAGTGTTTTGTCTGCATTCCACTTCTATAACGTCTCGTGTATGTATTAATAGCGTTTTTTGACATATACTAATAGACAAAAATATTATTTAAAGTCGATTTATAAAAAGCATCAGATATTCTGGATCTCTCGCCTAGTAGCAAGTAGATTCTTTTTGCGTGCTATCACATTGCAGATGCGGACAAGGTTGGTCGATGAATGCTGATTCGAAGTCGTTGCTTTCTAAATGTGTTGCGAGGTGATATCACGTACAACTATGTTATCCGGTAGTAATTATATCTGTTAATGATAGCCGGCCAGAGTGGCCGTGCGGTTCTAGGCGTTACAGTATGGAGCCGAGCGACCGCTACGGTCGCAGGTTCGAATCCTGCCTCGGGCATGGATATGTGTGATGTCCTTAGGTTAGTTAGGTTTAATTAGTTCTAAGTTCTAGGCGACTGATGATCTCCGAAGTTAAGTCGCATAGTGCTCAGAGCCATTTGAACCATTTGAACCATTTTTGTTAATGATATGTCGGTTCTGATGTTTTACTTACGCCTTTGCACTTATTAGTCAATGACTATATAACTGAGGAAGCATTCTCGTTATCACAACCGGGCGCTGTAAGCAGAGAGCTGTAGCTTGTTCAGTTCTTAATTACTTTTTGGATGAAGCATTACGCTCTGCTTATTATTCAAAAGATAGCTATGCAAGCCCATATTTCAGTTGCGTTGGATTATGAAAGTTTGTGTGCATGTGTTCATTTCTCCCGCTTCATTTGCTGTATTTTATATTCTTTCCTTTCGTCAGTTAAATTAATTATATCACATGTTATCCAAGAATTTTTACTAGTCCTCGTCTTTTTATCTACTTTATCCTCTGCTGCCTTCAGTATTTCATCTCTCAGAGCTGCCCATTCGTCTTCCACTTAATCCCTACAGTCCGTTTCATTCACGCGTTGCCTAACGCTCCTTCTCAATAATCACAGATCCCTTCAACTTATCCAGGTCCCAGCTCCTTAATTTCCTAACTTTTTTGTTATTTCTTAGGTTTAAAACTGCAGTTCACAATCAGTAAATTATGGTCAAAACTTATATCTTTCCTAGCAAATGTTTCGTAGTTTAAAATCTGGTTCCGAAGACAAATAATCAAAGTCAAACCTTTCGGTGTCTCCAGGTCTCTTCCACGTACACATTCTCCTTTCATAATTCTTAAATCAAGTATTAGCGATGATTAAATTATGCTCCGTACAAAATTCTGTCAGTCGGCTTTCTCATTCATTTCTTCCCACCCATCCACATTCTTTTACTACTTTTCCTTCACTTCTTTTTCCTACTATCAAATTCCAGACCCTATCACAATTACATTTTCCTCTCCCTTACCTACAGGAATAATTTCTTCCATGTCATCGTACTTTCTTTCAATCTGTTCCTCTCCAGAATTAGTTGGCATATAAATTTGAACTATCAGTGTTGATTTCATGTCTGTCTGGAGTTTGATAAAACGTTGACTATGCTGTTTACAGTATCCTACCTGCATTCCTAGTTTTTATTCATTGTTTGATTTATTCCTATATAACCCGACCTGATTTTGTGTTTATAGCCCTGTACTTATCTAGCCAGAAGACCTGTTCTTCATGTCATCTCGCTTCACTAATTCCAACTGCATATAACTTCAGTCTCTCCATTTTCATTTCTAAATTCTCTAACCACCCTGCGTGATTAAAGGATGAAAAATTTCGTAGAATGCCAGTTTTGGTTTCCCTGACGATGATATCCTCCCAAGTAGTCGCCGCCCAGAGATACAAATGGGGGTCTATTAAACCCAAGAGAACGCCATCATAATTTAACCATACAGATGAGCTTCATGCTCTATGGAATAAAAAGAAGAAGGCTATAGTTTCCCATTGCTTTCAGACGTTCGCAGTACCAGCACAGCAAGCCTATGTTGGCTAACCGTACAATGCCAGAACAATAAGTCACCCAGTTGATTGCCCTAGCAACTACTGAAGGGGCTCCTGCCCCTCTTCAGTAGCCACATGTTGCTCTGGACTCTCAACAGATATCCATCTGTTATAGTTTCATCTGTGGAATGGTTATCTGTATCGCTGAGATACTGAAGTCACCCCACTTCGGCAAGTTCCGTGATTTATTGCGGGTTATAAGATCACATATCCTGTAAATTAACTCGTTCCACTCTCATTCAGACAAAAAAGACCATTCAAATGATCAATGGAACATGTAACTAACTAAGCTCAAGAACTGCCTGGGCCATATTTAGAGCGACTATTCAGAAACATATGACTGTGGAAAGTGATTTGCGATGTGCTGTAGAAGAAAGAGCCTTTGAATTCCTAAAGCTATCAAGGAAGCATTACAAAAATTAAAACACGTAGCAATCCGGAAACTTCGTTAAAAGATTGCTTGCAACAAGATGCTCATAACAATACCGTGTAAGACCTGGTCTTCTCATTTCCAGAATAATCCTGGGCCTTCTGGTATCACGTGACTTATTACTAGGCCAGTCAGTGTTGCATTGAGACGTGCATTCCGAGCACGGCATGACGGAGCCCCTTTCATTTACTGTGTGTGAAAGCATGTCACTGAGTTTGTTTTCGAATTAATTTGCTTAAATATTGCCAGTACAAGCAGTTTTGTTCTGTAATCAACTTCGAATCCAAACTAGTAAAGAAAATAATAAATATATTGAGCGATTCGAGCAGAATTTCATTCGTTAAATTAACAAGAGTTACGGTTTTCCTGAGAGGTGATTTCTTGAAATGTAAAATTAAATTCTATTACATACCATTATTGTACAAGGGTATCAGCGATTGTTGCTAGATGTACGAGAGGCAATTAGTAAGTAATGTAATAGACATCTTTCTGAAATCAGGGCAGTTTTATTCAGGATTCTCTCTTATTCCTCATTCTTCTGCCTACAAAGCCCTATTTATTAACACAATCTCCGTTCAATGCGACAGCTTGCGCCATCATACTGGGAAGGCCTGTATGCCGGCATGGTACCACTCTACTGGTCAAAGTCTTGCTGCATCAATAACCTCTTCATCATCCACATGCATCCTCCATTGGGCCAAACAGATGGAAGTTGGATAGTGCGAGATCCGGACTGTAAGGTGGATGAGGAAGAACAGTCGAATGAAGTTTTGGGAGCCCCTCTAGAGTCTGCAGACTTGTGTGGGGCCTTGTGTTGTAATGGAGATGGAGAAGTTCGTTTGAATTTTTGTGGCGACGAACGCTCTGAAGTAGTTTCTTCAGTTTCCTGGTGGTAGCACAATACACTTGATCATTGCACTGTGGGGGAGGACATAAAGTGGAATAATGCCTTCAGAGTCCCAGAACACCATCGCTGTGTCTTTACTGTCTGAGGGTGCGGCATTGAACCTTATCCCCAGAGGAGAGATGATGTGGCGCCACTCCATTGATTGCCGTTTTGTTTCCGTTTGGAAGTGATGAATCCATGTTTCATCGCCTGTGATGATATTCGACAAAAAATTCTCAGGATCAGCTGCGTCATGAGCAAGCAATTCCGCACAGATGATTCTTCGTTGCTCTTTATAGTCTTCTGGTAGGCAGCGGGGAACCCAGTGAGCACACATGTTTGAGTGCCCCAACTGGTGGACGAGTGTGTCAGCAATATCAACGGAGACGTTCAGTTGTGCTTGACTGTGATCTGTCGATCACCTTGAATGAGAGTGTCTGCACATTCCAACATTGCAGGAGTTCCAGATGTGTGCGGCCGGCTGGGATGTGGGAGACTGGATAGGTTTGCGCGACCCTGTAGCGATGATGACAGACTCGCGCCCAAATCATCGCTGCCAGTCTCTGTAGACATTCTGCAGATGCCTATGAATATCTGCGATGCTTTGGTTTTTCCGATAAAAGAGACTCAATGATAGCTCTCTGCTCGGAACGCCCCTCCTTTACAGGCGCCATTTTGCAGGCCACATATAGCGCCGCCACCTATCGGAACTTCACGTCACTATAGGAATTGAAGTGGGAATATTTCACATCATACCATAACAAATTTCGCATTTTTTCAACCCAAATCGACAGAGAAAAGATGTATTGCATTATTTATTGACGGCACCTAGTAGACGATGTTCGTTTCGCTACGGGAATAGATATGTATTTTTATCATGACCGAATTGGTCCTTATCCTTGGAAACGTGTGAAGAAATCGCTTACTTACTGAACTTCAGACCTGCCTGTCCTCACCATAAAGCACCTTGGTGTCACCCTTGACTGTCGCCTTTCCTGGAACCCCCATCTCCGGATGATCCAAGCCAAGGTACGTTCCCACCTACTCAAACTCCTTTCTGGGCGCACATGGGGCCTGGACCCCTCCTCCATCCTCCACACTTATAAATCCCTCATCTGCTGCATCCTCTGCTATGCCCACCCCGCCTGGATCTCCACCCCTCCCACCTACTATAAGCCCCTCCAAATCCATGAACATCACGTGCTCCATCTCGCCATTTGCATCTGTCTCCCATCCCCCACGCTGATCCTATACCACTTGATTCCCTTCCCACACCATCTCCTTTTCCTCCAACAGATACGGATCCTTTACACCTCAGCAAGCTTGATCCCCCACACCTGCTTGTCTCTCCCATCCTCACCCATCTCAGCCTGCTGCCGCTCCTGTATTTTTGCATCACACCTGCTCTCCATTTTCACACCCTACATATCCTTTCCCAGGGTGGCTTCCGCCAACTCCTCCTCCATGATGATGTCCCATCCATCTACCCCTCCTACCAGCTCTGACTGTCCCCTCCCATTCCCCCCTTTTCCCCCAGGGTTCCCTCTCTCCCTCCTCACCTTCCTTGTTCCCCCTCCTCTCTCCCACGTCTCGCGCTTCCACCCCTCTCCCTGGGCTTCCAACCCCTCCCCTGTCTCCTCCCCCCACTCTCCCTTCTTTCTCCCCCTGGCTCTACCCACTCCTTTCCGCCCTTCTACCTCTCCCTCTGACCTGAAGGCAGCCCCCCCCCCCACCCCTATTCGTTAGTGTGAGCGCTTCGTGGATGGTCGTCGCCAGTGTTTCCGTGCGTCATTGTCTCTCTGTTTGTGTACAGTGTCTTCATCAGTGTTCTACTATGTTCGCGTCTCCACCTGGATGTCTTTGTCTGTTTTAACTGGTGCTACCCTTCATTACAGTGTCTTCTGTCGAACGAATTCTGATTTCTTGCGCAGTGTTCATCATGTGTTTACCACGTTTTTTATATTTTCTGTGTGTTCTGTGTATATATGTTGTGTCTTTTGGTCGAAGAGCGGCGTATGTAGGCCGCTGCCGGCCCGCCTCAGCTGAGGCATTAAATAACAATAAAGGGAAAAAAAAGACCTGCCTGCTATACAGAGAACTGTTATACAAATCCAAATATGTTTCAGCACCTTTGTGCTATCGTCAGTAGACATGACAGAGTGTTCCCGGTACGTAAGAACACATAGTGTTTCCTGGTTGGTATTTAAATCCAGTGCAGATTTTAGAATCATGTGAAGGGACGTGCACTAGAAACCACCATAAGCACTTTCTGGCATAGTTTACGTTCTTCGTTGTTGTTAGACATGAGGCTGTGTTTTGTACAGCCTTTGTAACTATTATGACTTCTACATATTTAGGTGCTGTATAATATATTAAAGCTATTTTGAGGATATTGTTAATTGTTGAATCACAGAATTTTATGGGAGTAAAATTCTGAATATTTTCAAAGTAGTTACATAACATGTGGGCAGTTGAGTTGTACTTCTCCAGTCATGCACCATCTTGTATCTTGAAACAGAAGAAGGTCTCTTCACCATGGAACATGTGATGCATGCAAATGAACTGACTTTCTTTAATGTCTTAGCAATTTTTCCTGGAAAATGGAAATTTGTGTTAGTTTCCATTAGCTTATATTTTAAAATGTTTTCAATTTGTAACTGGTTTTTGATAATACTTCTTCTTAATTTGACTTCACTTACCGGTTACTGAGGCGTAGTAGAGTAATAGTGTAAAACGGAGGCTATCAAATACGGTATTGATAAGAATTTCTCGATTGCCACGTGCTTAAATGTGAACGTTGCCTTCTAAATGACGCTGTTGTAACTTGTAACAGTTTTTCACATTTGGAAAACCTTACTTTTCCGGAGTAATTTCATGAAAAGACTGCAGCAGAAACGAAGCGGATGCTAGTATTTCAAATGGAGTAAGAAAAGGTATTAAACTGCTATTGCAGGGCTGGTTAGAGACGAAAGTGTGATAATTATTGCAGGGTAAAACGGTATCCCCCTGTACTTTATTCTGTTCTGTAAAATGTAGATATGTTTTAAGTAATAATCATTCTTACGAAATTAGGTGTAAAAACAGTTTTTGTCTGTTTTTGTCATTATATGAACTTTTCCACACCGTTACGTTATGAAGGACCCTTTTTACATTACTGTATGTTGATAGATTGCCATCTGCAAGTAAACCAGTGATATTATTGTGAGTGAGGTTGGCGAGTTGACAAATTACTTTATCTATAACTGTAATTTTGTTGTGCGAAAATATTTCACAACTATATTTTGTGATTAGTTACAGTTAGTTTTGAAATAGGCGTTTTCATTCGTTTTTTGAAACGCTTATACAAACACATGTTTTTGCAGAACTTCGCTCGTAGGTAAAACTTTCATTTTACAAAAAGCAGCTTTTCTATTGCAGCTGTGTGTCCAGTCCTTGGCGATGTTCACCTGTTCTCACGTCAGTTGTTGTTGTGGTCTTCAGTTCTGAGACTGGTTTGATGCAGCTCTCCATGCTACTCTATCCTGGGCAAGCATCTTCATCTCCCAGTACCTAGTCGGCCGGAGTGGCTGTGCGGTTCTAGGCGCTGCAGTCTGGAACCGTGAGACCGCTACGGTCGCAGGTTCGAATCCTGCCTCGGGCATGGATGTGTGTGATGTCCTTAGGTTAGTTAGGTTTGAGTAGTTCTAAGTTCTAGGGGACTGATGACCTCAGAAGTTGAGTCCCATAGTGCTCAGAGCCATTTGAACCCAGTACCTACTGCAGCCTTCTGAATCTGCTTAGTGTAATTTCTCCTGAGTAGTCCCCGCCCAGAGATCCGAATGGGGGACTATTTTACCTCCGGAATATTTTACCCAAGAGGACGCCGTCATCATTTATCCATACAGTAAAGCTGCATGCCCTCGGGAAAAATTACGGCCGTAGTTTCCCCTTGCTTTCAGCCGTTCGCAGTACCAGCACAGTAAGGCCGTTTTGGTCTCACGTCAGTATTGCGCCAAATTTTAACACTGTGTGTGTGTGTGTGTGTGTTGGCTAGGGTTGTGTAGTCGTTTATAATCTGTTTTCCTTCTACTAATGCATTCTGAATGTGGAAGTTTTATTCTGTTGTAGGTATTCAATACTTTTTGTATTTTTAAATCTGTTCTTTTTTAGTTGGTTGATGGTTGTGGGCTATTAACTGGTCAGCAAATGTGCTATGGGAGTTGTTACTTGTCAGAGCTCTGAGATGTTCTGAACAATTCGTTTGCCCTATAAACAGCGACTGACGGCAGTTACGTGTAAGGCCGTATATGCACGATCTGTTGACATTATGTGTGGGTTTATTCTGCGTTTTGAATTTTCTCTGTGCTGCAATGTTTGTTTTGTATTATATTCGGTGTCCCTGGTTCTTTAAAATATTACCTGTTCTGCGAGCAACGAGGGGCATTAAATAAGTAATGGAACTCTTTTTTTCTCGGCCAATTTCGGTTGAAAAAAATGCGAATTTTGTTGTGGGACACCGAGGAAATATTCCTGCTTCAGCTCTTATACGTAGCCTTCAAAATGCCGTCTGTAGTGAATGTGCATTCCAAGCAAAGAGCTGTGATTGAAGTTCTTTTGGCAGAAATCCAGAGCATTGCAAATATTCACAGTCGCTTTCGGAATGTCGACGGAGACCTGGAAGGAAATAGAAGGTCAGTGAATCGTTGGCGAGGGGTCTGTCATAATCCCAACAAGGTCGCACAAACTTGTCCCATCTTCCGTGTGCCGGCTGGGTCCACTCAGCTGTGACTCCTGAAATTTTGGAACGTGTGGAGGTGATAGACGGATCACAATCAAACATTTCGCTACTCAGTTGGGCTTCTCTTTTGGTACTGCCCACACACCCACCAGTTGGGACCTAACGGAAGACTATAATGAGTGACGAAGGACCATCTGTGCGGAATTGCTTGCTCCTTACGAGGCTGATCCTGACAATTTTTTGCCGAACATCGTCAAATGCGATGAAACATATGTTTATTACTTTGAACTAAGACAACGGCGATCCACAAAGTGGCACCACACACCCCTATTCCGAAGAAAAAATCGTACGCTCAGCCAGTAATGTCATGACAGCAGTCTTCTGGGGCCCTGAAGGGTTATTCTGTTTGATGTCCTCACTCATGGTGCAACGATCAACTCTGAGAGTCTATTGTACTTCCCTCAGGAAACTGAAGAAACGACTTCATATGATCATCACCGCAAAAATTCAAACGAACGTCTCGCACTCCATGACAATGCAAGGCTTCACGCAAGTCTGCGCACCTTAGAGGGGCTCACAAAACCTCATTGGTCTGTTATTCCTCATCCATTCTACAACCCGAATCTCGCACCTTCTGATTTCCAACTGGGTGGCTCAAAGAAGGAGGCACTCTGCAGGAAGCAGTTTGCTTGGGACGTTATTGGTGCAGCAACACGTTGGCTCCGATGTTGACCAGTAGATTGGTACCATATGGGCATATAAGCTCTCCCAGTAAGTTGGCGTAAAGCAGTTGCGTTTTACGGAGATTATGCTGAAAAATAGGGTTTTTTCCTCAAAAGAGTGGGGCATAATATGATATGTTGGAGTCCTGAATAAAACCAAACTCCCTTTCAGAAATAAATGTGTTGCATTACTTATTGAACGCTCTTTTTTATTATTGTAGGTGATTATGCGCCATTTTGTTTTGTGTGTGGGTTTTTGCTTAGCTCCGTTTTGGATGTGTTTTTCTGTCTGTGTACTGGATTGTTCTTTGTTACTGCGCAATGTCTTCCATGTCAATGTACATTTGTTTTATTTAGTCTGTCTGTCATATAGGTACCCTAAACATTATTCGCTGCTGTTTTTCTTGTTTTTAGCTCCTATGTATAGTTCTGTTTGTTTATGGGCGTTCTGATTAATCTGTGGAGCTTGAATTGGAAGTTTACTTGTTTCTGTGTCAATAGGCCGCTTAATGGACTGTGAATGGTGGTGCTTATGGTTTCGGGTATCCTGCATACTGTGAAATCATATCTGTTGTTTATTATTTGTACAGCGAGGTGCAGAAAAAGTAGTTTGTTTCTGTTCCTGTTTTTATGTGAAGTGAATTTTTGAGTGCAAATTGTTTATATGATTGTGTAGCTGTTTTATGTGTGTTTGAGGTTTGTCAGTCAGGCATATTATGTCATCGACATAATGGTACTTGTATATAACAGTATTTTTGTATGTTTTATTATGTGTCTCAAGATCTTGCTCTCTAGGCTGTGCATGAATACGTTGGCTAAGAGGCCACTGATAGGCGATACCATGGACAGCCCTTCGTGTTGGGAATAAATTTCTTTGTTGCACACTAAGTAATTTTGTGCTGTTGTAGTGCTGACAATAGTTGCTACTTTATCAGTGTGTCTAGTTCGTTTCCTTGTTTTACTCCTTGTGTGACGATGGTGATTGTTTCGTCTATTGGAATGAAATACAGTATAAGACAAAAAGGAAGAAAAAACAAAAACAAAGACCCACCGATGGGACGGAAATCGGTAGTTATGGTGTACATGTACAGATAAACAAATCATCACAGTTTTAGAAAAACTGGATGATTTATTCAGGTGAAAGAGCTTCACAAATTGAGCAAGTGAATAACGCGTTCGTCCACCTCTGGCTCTTGTACAAGCAGTTATTCGGCTTGGCGTTTATTCATGGAGCTGTTAGATGTCCTCCTGTTGTATATCGTGTCAAATTCTGTCCAAAGGGCGCGTTAGATCGCCAAAATGCCGAGCTGGCTGGATGGTCCTGCCCATAATGCACCAAACGTTCTCAATTGGAGCAAGATCTGGCTACGTTCTGCCTACGACATGGTTTGGCAAGCATAAGGACAAGCAGTAGAAACCCTTGGCGTGTGCGGGCGATCATTATCTTGCTGAAATGTAAGCCCCACGATAGCTTGCCATGAAAGGCATCGAAATGAGGCGTAGAATATCGTCGAAGTATCGCTGCGCTGTAATGATGCCACGATGACAACCAAATGCGCCATACTATGAAAAGAAATGGGAACCCAGACCATCGTTACCGGTTTTCGTGGTGTATAGCGGATGATACACTATACGGTTTTGATATTAGATGTATTGTGCTGCCACCTACTGCCAGGCACTCCATATCAGCGACATCAGTAGTCATTAGACATAGTGAGAGAACAGAATGGGGCGCTCCGCGGATCTCATGGACTTTGAACGTGCTCAGGTGATTGGGTGTCACTTGCGTCATTCGTCTGTAAGCGAGATTTCCACACTCCTATGCATAACTAGGTCCACTGTTTCCGATGTGATAGTGAAGTGGAAACGTGAAGGAAAACGTACAGCACAAAAGCGTACAGACCAACCTCGTTTGTTGATTGACAGAGACCGCAGACATCTAACCATACCATTACACAGGAATTCCAAACAACATCGTGATCCACTGCAAGGACTATGACAGTTAGGCGGGAGGTGAGAAAACTTAGATTTCATGGTCGAGCTGCTGCTCATAAGCCACACATCACGCCGGTAAATGCAATCGACGCCTCGCTTGGTGTAAGGTGCGTAAACATTGGACGATTGAACAGTTGCAAAACGTTGTGTGGAGTGACGAATCACGGTACACAACGTAGCAATCCCATGACCGGGTGTGGGTATTGCGAATGACTGGTGAACATCATCTGCCAGTGTGTGTAGTGTCAGCAGTAAAATTCTGAGGCGGCGGTGTTATGATGTGGTCGTGTTTTTCATCGAGGGAGCTAACGCCCCCTGTTGTTTTGCATGGCAGTATCACAGCACATGCCTACATTGATGTTTTAAGCACCTTCATGCTTTCCACTGCTGAAGAGCAATTCGGGGATGGCGATTGTATCTTTCAATACTATCGAGCACCTGTTCATAACGCACGGCCTGTGGCGGAGTGGTTACACGACAATAACAATCCTGTAATGGACTGGCCTGCACAGAGTCCTGACCCGAATCCTACAAAACACCTTTGGGATGTTTTGGAACGTCGACTTCGTGCCAGGCCTCACCGACCGACATCGATATCTCTCCTCAGTGCAGCACTCCGTGAGGAATGGGCTGCCATTCCTCAAGAGATCTTCCAGATCATGATTGAACGTATGCCGGCGAGAGTGGACGCAGTCATCAAGGCTAAGTGTGGGCCAACACCATATTGTATTCCAGCATTACCGATGGAGGGCGCCACGAACTTGTAACTCATTTTCAGCCAGGTGTCCGGATACTATTGATCACATAGTGTAGGTTGGTATCCCACCGCTGTCCAGGGCCTCTTCAGACACCTCTCCACTCGTCATCGGGGCTCACTTGGGAGCGGGAATCATCACTGAAGACAATTTTACTTCAGACAATGAGATTCCAGGCCAAAGCTATGTCTGGAGATGCTCCGTGATGTGGTGGGACACCAACGTGATTGTCGCCCGCCATACGGCCCGACGGCCGTAAACGATAATCTGGGGTACAATTACTTTGCATACCAGGGCCCATTTGGTTGTCATCCCGGCATCCTTAGAGTTCAGCGGTACGTGAACGATATAGATGACCATCAGTTGTTTATTTGTATCTTCAGTACTACCGGTTTTGATCTGAAGACCATGATCAAGTCGAAACAAAGCGTAACCAGCTTGTCACTACAACGTTTGAAGCGATGAACTTCGATGTAGGCAGAAAAACATACCTTCTGTTAGATGTAAGTAGAAAAACATAGCTTCCGTTACAATTTATTGTTGGCGAAGCTACGTTTTCCTACCTATATCGAAGTTGTTCTCTTTAAATGCTGTAATGACAAGCTGGTTACGCCTTGTTTCGGCTTGATGATGATATACAGATCGAAACCGGTAGCACTTGCCCGCATCTCGTGGTCGTGCGGTAGCGTTCTCGCTTCCCACGCCCGGGTTCGCGGGTGCGATTCCCGGCGGGGTCAGGGATTTTCTCTGCCTCGTGATGGCTGGGTGTTGTGTGCTGTCCTTAGGTTAGTTAGGTTTAATTAGTTCTAAGTTCTAGGCGACTGATGACCTCAGCAGTTGAGTCGCATAGTGCTCAGAGCCATTTGAACCATTTGGTAGCACTGAGCTTAAAAATAAACAGCCGATGGCCATCTACAATGAAGTTTCACAATTACGCTTTTTTTCTGAAACTACTTACGACAGCTGCAGTTGCCTGGACCGTGGAACTGGGTGTGTGGAAAGCAGACCGGACTTCGTGCAGCGGCCGCTGCGACCTCGGGCACACCTTAGCCTTGAACCGAGGTGTAATTTTCATACCGGAGTCCCCCAGGCACGCAGCTCAAGGCAAAGGCTCAAGGGAAATTGGTACGGCCGTCTGCTGACAGTTTTTTGACGTAGAAATATACCGCTGACTACAATAAGGTGGCTCTTAGTGGACGGAAAAGCCTCAGCGTAGCACGTTTCGTACACAAGTACAAAAGGGCAGTGCTGTCATTGTGCTCAAGTGATTAATGTGAAAATGTTTCCGGAGTGATTATCACCGCACGAGGATGGGCGGGCTGGGGAGGGGGGGGGGGTAGGGGGAGGGTGTTTGAATATGGAATGGTAGTTGGAGCTAGACGCATGGAACATTCCATTTCGTAAATCGTCTGGAAATTTAATATTCCGAGATCCACAGTGTCAAGAGTGTGCCGAGAATACCACATTTCAGGTATTACCTCTCACAACGAAGAACATAATGCTCGATGACATTCACTTCACGACAGTGGCGTTTGCTTAGAGTTGTCAGTGCTAATAGAAGCCGGCCGGAGTGACCGAGCGGTTCTAGGCGCTACAGTCTGCAATAAAGAATGGGTACACTGGGATTGTAATCTGCAGACTGGGAAATATAATGTATGTCATCCTGACTGTAGATGAGGATACTCATTGTAAAGACGTGGACCAGATCCGGTAACGAAACGATGCCCTTCTTCATTACAGAAGTTAGAACCATTATCTGTTTGAACTGAAGGGGAAAAGGGAGTTCTAGATAGATGGCTTTCCATAGAACCGGCGAAGAAAGGAACATATCGAAAACATTGACAAGAAGGAAGGACAGAATCATAGGATAGCTGTTGAGGGATCAGGGAATAACTTTCATGGTACTAGAGGATAAAATTGCAAAGGAAGATGGAGAGTGAAATACATCTGACAAATAATTGTGGAAGTAGGTTGCGGTAGGTGATGCGGAATATCAAGCGGTTCTAAGCGCTACAGTCTGGAACCGTGCGACCGCTACGGTCGCAGGTTCGAATCCTGCCTCGGGCATGGGTGTGTGTGATGTCCTTAGGTTAGTTAGGTTTAAGCAGTTCTAAGTTCTAGGGGACTGATGACCTCAGAAGTTAAGTCCCATAGTGCTCAGAGCCATTTGAACCATTTTTTTTTTTTTTGCTAATGCTAAGCAGCACTGAGTGAAATAACTGCAGAAATCAATGTGGGGCTTAAACGAACGTATTTGTTAGGACGGTGCGGCGAAATTTGACGTTAATTCACTATAGCAGCAGACGATCGACACGAATGCCTTTGGTAACAGCACAACATCGCCAGCAGCGCCTCTCCTGGGCTCGTGACCATATCAGCTACACCCTAGACGAGGGGAAAATGCGGTCTGGTCAGATGAGTCCCGATTTCAGCTGGTAAATGCTGATGGTAAGGTTCGAGAGTGGCGCAGACCCCACGAAGCCATGGACCCAAGTTGTCATCAAGGCACTGTGCAAGCTGGTGGTGGTTCCATAATGGTGTGGGCTGTGTTGACGTGGAATGGACTGGGTCCTCCGCTCAATCTGAACAGATCATTGACTGGAAATGGTTACGTTCGGCTATTTGGAGACCATCTGCAGCCATTCATGGACTTGATGCTCCCAAACTACAGTGGATATTTACGGATAACTATGTGCCATGTCACCAGGCACAGTTGTTTGCGACTGGTCTGCAGAACATTCTGAATAATTCGAACGGATCATTTGGCCATCTAGATCGACCGAGATGAACCCATCGAACATTTATGGGACGTAATGGAGAGGTCAGTTCGTGAACAAAATCCTACATCGGTGCCAATTTCGGTTATGGAGGGCTATGGAGGCAGCATGGCTCAATATTTATGCAGGGGACTTCCATTGAGCTTTTGATTCTATAACACGTTGAGTTGCTGCACTACGCCGGGAAAAAGGAGGTACGACACGATACTACGAGGTATCCCATGACTTTTGTCACCTCAGTGTACCTTAAACGTATGCAGAAAACTGCCAGCCACTACTTTCGAAACTCATTCACATTCCTACAAGTCCTACACAATGATATTTTCCGTGAGTGACGGAACTGCTTTTCTTTTCTTTTCTTTGCTTCAGGTAAGTTCTTGGAACGTTTTAAAACTGGTTACATTACTCTGAGACATAAGAAAGAAGAGGATTACACCGTTTTCTCAAGACTCACAAGAATATGATGGTCTTGTTTACCTGTCTAGGCAATGCGAGCACTGTAATCAGTCTGCCGTGTCACTTAGGGTAATTGTATTTATTCCCCACAAACTAAATTACATAAGTCAGGCATATGTGTGTGAAGGTACTCTTGGTAGTTGCCTTTATCACATTCACTGGTTGAATCACGATTAATGTCCGACTTAAAGCTATCTTCATATATCTTCATACAGCCGGCCGAAGTGGCCGTGCGGGTAAAGGCGCTGCAGTCTGGAACCGCAAGACCGCTACGGTCGCAGGTTCGAATCCTGCCTCGGGCATGGATGTTTGTGATGTCCTTAGGTTAGTTAGGTTTAACTAGTTCTAAGTTCTAGGGGACTAATGACCTCAGCAGTTGAGTCCCATAGTGCTCAGAGCCATTTGAACCATATCTTCATACAGAAGGAAACCGCGGAAAATAACAATGTGGCCTGCCTGCCTTAAGTTTCATACCACACAAGTTTCTTTGTACATTTCTCTCGACTGCCCTTTGGTAGCAAAATTTTTGTTTGTTATGATTCTTGTGATTGGTCTGATGCGGTCCGCCAAGAAGTCTTCTCCTGTACCAATCTTTTCATCTCAGAGCAACTGTTGCAACATACTTCCACAATTATTTGTCGGATGTATTTCAGTCTCCATCTTCCTTTGCAGTTTATATCCTCTACAGCTCCCTCTGGTACCATGAAAGTTATTCCCTGATGCCCCAACAGATATCCTGTCATCCTGTCCTTCCTTCTTGCCAGTGTATTCGACATGTTCCTTTCTTTGCCGGTTCTGTCGAGAACCACCTCTTTCCGTGATATACCAAGCAACCTAATTTTAAACATTTTTGTGTAGCATCATACCTCTAGCGCTTCGATTCTCTTCGAATTCGCTTTTCTCACATCCCATGATTCACTGTCATACAATGCTGTGCTCCAAAAGTACATTTTTTAGAAGTTTATTCCTCACATTAAGGCCTAGGTTTAAATACGAACAGACTTGTTTTGACCAGGAACGCGCTCTTTGACTGCGCTAGCCTGCTTTTTATGTCCCACTTGTCTCGTCCAAGAAAGAGCTATTTTGCATTCAAGGTAGCAGAATTCCATAACTTGGTCCGTGATCATCAATTCTTGCTCTTCTCATTTCTGCTACTTCTCATTGCTCTCGTCTTTCTTCGGTTTACTCACAATCCATATTACGTACTAATTAGACTACTCACTTTATCCAACGGATTCTGTAATTCTCTTTCACCTTCGCTAAGGATAACAACGTCATCAGCGGATCTTTTCCCTGATATTTTTAACCCTGAATTTTTAATCCCACTGTTGAACATTTATTTTATTTCCGTCATTGCTTCTGTGCTTGGATTGAACATTAGTGACGAGACTGCATGTCTGTCTTATACCCTTTTTAATCCGAGCACTTCGTTCTTTGTCTTCCAATCTTATTGTTCCCTCCTACTCCTTGCACATATCGTATATTACCCCTCGTTTCCTTTAGCTTACACCTATTTTTCTCAGACTTGCCAACAACTTGCACCGTTTTATATCATCGAATGCTTTTCCCATGTCGACAAATCATATGAACGTGTCTTAGTTTTCTTCAGACTTGCTTGCATTATCAAGCACAACGTCAGCACTGACAATCTGGTGCGTGCCTTATCTTTCCTAAAACCAAACTAATCGTCGTCTCTTGGATCCTCAATTTTCATTTTCCATTCTTCTGTATATTATTCCTGTCAGCAGCTTCAGTGCATGAGCCGTTAAGCTGATTGTGCGATATCTCTTTTGGTATCTTCAGAATTGTGTCAATGATATTTCCTCGTAAATCTGATGGCATGTCGCCTGTCTCTTAGAGTCTCAAGAATAACGTGAGTAATCGGTTAGCTGCCACTTCCCCCAGTGATTTTAGATATTTCGAAGGAATGTTATCTATCATTTATGCCTTTTTTGATCTCACATCTTCCAGCGCTTTTTAAATTCTGACTATAATACTAGATACCTATTTCTGCCGTTTCAACTACAATTTTTTCTTCTGTTACGTCATAAGAAAGTTCCTACCCCTCGTATAGGCTTTCAATGTAATCTTACCACCCACTCGCTCTCTTCTTTGTCGTTAACAGCAGAATTCCCGTTGCACTCATAATGTTTCCACCCCTGCTTTTCATTTCACCAAAGGTTGTTTTGATTTTTCTGTATGCCGAATCAGTCCTCCCGAATATAGTTTCTTTTCCGATTACTTCACACATTTCATTCGGCCATTTCGCCTTGGGTTCCCTGCACTTCCTATTTACTTCACTTCTGAGTGATCTATATTTCTGTATTCCTGTCTTCTCCTGAACATTTTTGTACCTCCTTCTTTCGTCGACCAACTAAAGTATTTCCCCTGTTACCCGAGGTTTCTTCGCAATTATCTTCCTTGTGTCTATGTCTGCCCAAGTTCTATAATTGCTCTTTTAGGGATGTCCACTGCCGTGCAACTGAACGGCCTAATCCGGTATTCGTTATCACAGTATCCACATTTTTAGTGAACTTCAAACACGTATCATCATTCCTCAGTACTTCATTATCCCGCTTCCTTCCACACTGGTTCTTCCGAACGTTTCTGTTAAACTGCAGTTTACTTTTTATCATCACTAAATTGTGGTCTGAGTCTATATCTGCTCCTGAGTATACCTTAAAATCCAATGCCTGAAACCGGACCAAACTGCTGTTGTCATCGGCCCCTATACTTACACAGTACTTAAACTAACTTATGTTAAGAACATCACACACATCCATGCCCGAGTGAGGGCTCGAACCTCCGACGGGAGGGGCCGCGCAATCCAAGAATGGCGCCTCTAACCGCGCGGCCACTCCGCGCGGCACTTCCTCTCCACTCAGCTGGATGTTGTGGCTAAGCTGTACTGGTTACGGCCCCAGAACTCCAAGACTTTCGCTGGGATACACACTCGGCGAACTAATGTAACACACGGAATTCTCTGCCCCTGAACTGCACAGATACCTAAGCCGCTGGACCGTGTCTCATGCAGGGTGTTTCAAAAATACTTTTATGGTTCCTTACACCGAAACAAGAAACAACTTCCTGTAAACATATGTAAGGCTAGCCTTCGTTTTCGAGTTACTGATGAAATCTGACGTTCAAAGGCTTTCTTTGATTCATCCTAGAGGGCGTTGTGTTTCCATGGAAACTTGTTTACATTCGTCTTCGACTGTCTTCAGCGTGTCCCTTGTGTACATGTACTACATGTAGTGAGTTAACAGAAAATTCTCCGATCAAACATGGTAGGATATTCATTTCGTGAGCAGGCTGGCATGAGTTTTGTGTATGGCCGCGTGAATGGTAATAGACAGGAGGCAGCACAGCGGTAGCAGACTGTGTTTCCAGGCGGAAGACAGCTGAGTCATAGATCCTTTGGTGCTGTGTATCGTCGCATTGCCGTGACAGGATGCACAGCACCACAGACTATAGACAGAGGAAGACCTTGCGCTGCTCGTATGCCTGACCAGAAAGAGCACGTTCTACGGGCTGTAGAAGGAGAGACGTGTGGCCCTCCAAGTTTAGCGTGGAGGACACTTAATGTGCAACTCATTTATCCGTGTCATCTTCAATGTGTGCAGAGACTTATGCCTGCCAATCAGCTACAGAACTTTCCCGATCGTTTGTTGTACAAACTGCCAATCTGTTGTTTATCGGCCGGTCGGGGTGGCCGAGCGGTGCTAGGCGCTACAGTCTGGAACCGCGCGACCGCTACTGTCGCAGGTTCGAATCCTGCCTCGGGCATGGATGTTTGTGATGTCGTTAGGTTAGTTAGGTTTAAGTAGTTCTAAGTTCTAGGGGACTGATGACCTCAGAAGTTAAGTCCCATAGTGCTCAGAGCCATTTGAAACATTTTTTGTTGTTTGCCTCTTCATTTTTGTTTACAGACGAGGCAACCTTCGGAATTGATGGCGTATCAAATTTCCACAGCCAACATGTGCGGACCGATCGCTATTCTCATGCTACAGTACAGGTTAGACATCAGCATCAGTTTACGAATGAATAGGCTGGAATTGTAGGTGACTGTATGGTAGCGCTATGCGTTCTCTCAGCATGCCTTGCAGGTGATGTCTACAAGGACTTTATTTAGAATCCAATCCAAGACCTACTGGAAGATGTGTCCCTACAAATACGAAGCATGTGGTTTATGCATGATGGAGCTCCAGTACATTTCAGTCTCAGTGTCCAAGATGCACTGGCTAGTGCGTACTGTGAAAGATAGGTAGGTGGGAGCACCAGTTTCATGGCGTGCACGTTCCCCCGACTTCAGTCCCATGGATTATTGTTTCTTGGGCACCTTAAACAATTGGTTCATATAGCAGACCCCCATATGCAGAAACTCTTCATCGATGTATTGTAGAAGCCTTTGAAACCATTCGAATCCGTCAAGAATTATTAGAAAGGGTCCAACAGTTCATGATTCGAAGAGTGCATGCGTGTTTAGAAACAATGGGAGGAAGTTTCGAGCATTTATTACGAGTCTGTTTTGATGAGCTCCAATCACCTAAATTGTAAACATTCATTAATAATTTGCAAACAAGAATTTTACCACGTACATCGATAAGAATCTTTTCTCTTGTTTTAGTGTAAGGAAGCTGTTCACAAAATTTGTGAAAGTATTTTTGAAACATCCTGTATACGAGTTATTGCGTAAAGTGCTACTATGGCTCCGTGCTATTGGCTACTATTGCAGAGAGATACACGTCTCTTCAGTACTGGCTACTAGTATGGAGGGATACCACATCTCCGTACTGTTGGATGCACATGACTAGTGACGTGCAATTTAGTCCCTCGCCGTTGGCGATCACTGTGGAGGGCCGCCGAAATGCTGTCGTACTAGCTTCGCTTGGTGTATCTGCAGTCCTTGTTACCACTTGTTGCTGCATGGTAGACCATGAAACAGTGATTATGACGCAGGTCACAGCACCCCTACCCTCGAAGAGACAGAGGTGAAGAAGCATCTTCTTTTTCCTCTGCAGCTGCTTGAAATGGGCAGACGGGATCTACCTCCATGCTTACTTCCCTGCTGTCCCCGAGGGGCTCCAGCTGCATGGTTTCTGGTTGTGGTGGCGCATCAGCACTGGGAGATGACTGCGGTTCTGGGACTCCCTATTCCCCTTCACCTCAAACTGAGATTGGTTGTAACTTCTGTAATGAAGAAGGTCATCATTTCGTTGTCGGATCTGGTCCACGTGTTTACAATGAGTATCCCCATCTACAGTCAGGATGACATACATTGCATTTCCCAGTCTGCAGATTACAATCCCAGTGTACCCCTTCTCTCTTGCCGGAACCTACCTTTGAAAAGGATATTTTCGCATCAGTGTCATTCGTTTCCTAGGATCATACGTGACTGAGCTGTTTGAGTCCGTTAAGGCCCTTTTCAGTTTTTCGAACGCACATTGACACTCCATCATCCAGTTCTGGAGCAATTTGTGAAATAGTTTGGCTACCGTGGCAGCTGCCAGAATGAATTTCTGATAGAGTCAGTTTGGTCCAAGACTGACTACAACTGCTTGACATAGGTGGGCACTGGAAGTCTGGCAATGGCTTTCAAAAGTTTGCAGTAGAACGGATTCCCTCTTTTAAAGAAGATGTTTCTTAATGAAAAAGGAAAACTTATTCTGCTTAACACAGAGTAATGCATAGAGTAATGTTTGAAACAACTTGTCCCAGTTGTGAGCGTGTTCCTCCAAGACCTTCCTGGAGTCTGATACGTCGTCCCTGGAGTCTGATAAGTCCTCAAGATAGTTTGTGGTTCCCAGAACATTGCTAGATAGTTGTTCCAGGTAATTTTGAAACAACGCTGGGGCCGATTCGATGGCGAAAGTTATCCTTTTATATCTACAGAGACAAGAAAGTGTAATTACCACCGTCACCTGCTGATTTTCCTCGTCGAGAAGCAGTTGCATGTAAGCGTCAGTCAAGTCACTGCAGGAGTAATTCAGTCTTCGATCTAATATCCTTGTCATCTGTTCCGCCCTAGAAACTGAATAGCTATCGCCAATGGACTATGCATTTACCTTGAATCTAAAGTCCTCACAGAGCCATTCCACTTAGCTTTTCCACGACGACCAAGGTCGTGGCCCAGAGACTCTTTGAAAGAGGTTCACTGATGCCATCTGATGGTAGCCTACCCAGTTTCTGCTTGGCTTTGCCATGCAATGGATAAGACACGGGACGGATATTACGAAACTTTGTAATCGTATTAAGGTTCAAGGTGATATGTACTTCGTAACGCTTGACGCTGCCGTTTGTGTCACAAAAAGTTATTTATACTGTGCACAAAGTTTTGTTTATTCCATTTTCTCGCTCTTTACGTGGATATAATTGACAGTCTTGGACTGTGAAGTCTTGTTGATGAAAAAGATCAAGTCCCATCATGTTGGCAGTCGAGGGAGGCTGCGTCACCAGCAGCATTACTTGCACTTCTTTGCGCGTATACTGAGCAGTTAATGTACAGCGGCCTTTGACATCTAGTGGTTGATCATTATAGGTTGTCAAAGTACCCTATGATGAGCCAGTAAAATCATGAACATCTCTATTAATAATAATTTTAGAGGAACCTGTATCCACTTGGAACTGCACATTCCTTCCATTAAGTCCGACTTTAGCACCACTTCATACGAATTTGTAAATAGTGTTTTCGAAGTCATTCTCACCATTTTCAGTATTGTCTGTGCATAAAGTGTAGATGGTGGTCCGATTTTGTTTTTGCAGACCGACTTCCACTTTGTGCCTCTTTTCCCGACAAAGTAAACATTTCACGGTATTGTAACAACAAGGTTGTCTTTAGACGATAATAAAACACTGAGCACAAGATTTCCCCGTAGTCTGCCGATGAGGAGTTACCATCTGGGCGAATTTTGACATTTTTTAGGTGGTTTCGCTGTTCTGCCTATAAAAGTCCCTCGAGATTTTCAGGGGGTTTGAAATTCTGTTTTGAAAACATCATCTCCTTCGTAACTGACAGATTATGAAGCAAACGCTTCATCTGTTGAAAAGCCTGAATGGCGCATTAACATTGTTTGAGTATGGCTTTGTTTAATCAAATGAGGAATTTCCCTAAACTGGCGTCGGGAGTTTGGGCTATGAGCAAGTCGTTGACTGCCGTATCTGCATAAGAAACATCAAATTAGTGATTTTCACTGGTAAATTTAGAGTCCCTAAAGTACGGCGACCTATTTCTTGAAAATCTTCCCGGTGTCCTTGATAGCTCTGTACAACCTACAACGTGCTGTCGCTACGAGAATTTTGCTTTCAAAATATTCAGACAGTTTGTCCTTTACCTCTATAAGACCTAATGTTCAATAATTCGTGATATCGTGGTGTCCAAAAACATTTAGTCCATACTGTTCTATCTGCACAGAGTCACAAGACTGTAGGATATTGCACTTATCCGTGTATCGGAAATGGCAATGTACGAGGGTAATCCGAAAAGTAAGGTCTCCTATTTTTTTATAAGTACAGAATTCTGTTTGTGTGGCAGTTGGTCACACTGTTACGAAGAGTGCTTCACGCGCTGTGTGTAAATATACGCACGCCGCGCTGAGGCAGCCGTTTAGAATGGAGCTCCCGTTGGATGTTACGACCAAGTGCGAATTGAGCCCAGTTATTCGGTTTTTGAACGCAAAGGGCACTGCGCCGATTGAAATATATCGGCAATTGACGGAAGTGTGTGGTGAGTCGTGCATGGATATCAAAAATGTTCGTGAGTGGTGTAGAGAGTTTGCAACTGGTCAGACCGAAATTCACGACGAACAAAGGAGCGGGAGACCGTCAATTTCTGAGGAGACAGTGTTGAAGGTTGAGCAAAGTATGCGTGAAGATCGGCGGATCACCCTGGATGATCTCTGCACGTTGGTTCCTGAGTTTTCCCGAAGCACCGCTCACAGAATTTTAACGGAAACATTGAACTACCGGAAGGTGTGTGCCAGATGGGCGCAATACATGCTGACTGAGGACCACATGCGGCAACGAGCTGATGCTTCCCGCGCATTTCTTCACCGCCTTGCAGCCGAGCAGGACAACTTTCTGGACTCAATTGCCAGGGGTGACGAAACCTGGGCATACCACTTTACACCTGAGCCCAAGCGACAACCACATCAGTGGCGGCATCCTTCTTCGCAGCATGGCGGCGAGCTGGTATGACATGGGCATACAAAAACTGCCACAGAGTCTACAAAAATGCATCGACAGAAATGGTGATTATGTCGAAAAATAGCTAAATGTTCAAGCTGTAAACTGATGTAAACCATTGTCGAAATAAATCGGTCTATGTACTTTAAAAAAATAGGAGACCTTACTTTTGGGATTACCCTCGTACAAGGGGTGATCAAAAATTTTCCGTTTGAGCGCGGTACTACAGCATATATGCAGTGTAGCACAACTCCGACGCAGGTATATAATCACTGACATGTAGGCAAGGGACTAGTGTGGCGTTCATTTCTTTCCTACGTGCGTGCGGTAAATGCAGAAACGTGAACTATGGCGACGTTATTACCAAATCCTTCCAAACAGGGCCAACGTGCTGTTATTCTTTTCTTCACTGTTCAAGTACAAACGTAGTACACCGAAGAATGTGTATGAGGTAGCACGTCTGTCGAAAACCACAGATGTGGAACGGTGCGCCGAGGGGTGCTGCTGCTTCGTGATAACGCACGTCCCCGTATCACAAATGTCGTAACGCAGAAGACTGGTCAACTCAAGCGGGAAACACTCGAGCAACCGCCCCGTAGTCATGATCTCTACCGAAACGATTATAACGCCTTCGGTCCATGAGAAAGGCCTTGAGGGCCGACGTTTCCTGTCGGACGGAGATGTGCAGCAGGATACGGTGTTTTACTAAACGGCTGTTTTGAACCTGGTGCTTCAGTGGCTTCATGGCTTCATGGTGATTTTACCTGATTGGCATACGGATTCTGGATTGTGCGACCTTCGAACTTATACTATTATGCTAGTCTGTACGACGTCGTCGGTCCGAAATCCCTTGTCGCCACTCTGAAGTATTTGCTTCTCTGAAAGAGGCTGCTGATGTAAGTGTATCACTGCTGGGGCGCTACCCCCAATCTCACATCAGGCATGCCTTCTAAGAAAGACAAGAAAAAAACTACCGAAATGATTAAAGGGTGTGTTCCAAAGACATACTTGAGCCATGCACGGCTCGCGTTTATCCCATTTATTGTTTGTAATCTTCTATTACGCCAACGGCCTTGCCGCAATGGTAACACCGGTTCCCGTCAGATCGCCGAAGTTAAGCGCTGTCGGGCTGGGCTAGCACTTGGATGGGTGACCATCCGGTCTGCCGAGCGCTGTTGGCAAGCGGGATGCACTCAGCCCTTGTGAGGCAAACTGAGGAGCTACTTGACTGAGAAGTAGCGGCTCCTGTCTCCGAAACTGACATACGGCCGGGAGAGCGGTGTGCTGACCATGTGCCCCTCCATATCCGCATACAGTGACGCTTGTGGGCTGAGGATGACACGGCGGCCAGTCGGTACCCTTGGGCCTTCATGGCCTGTTCGGGAGGAGTAAAGTAAAAATAAAAATCTTCTATTACGGTACTGCCGCCTCGTTTTCTTATTCCATTTACTGGCGTCCTTACTTGCCCGTGAGCGGCAGCAGCAGTGCGTATCGATAAGTGCACTGTCGTACCGTCTCTGGAGCGACCAATAGTATTTCCGGGTCGTCGTGTGTCTGGCAGTGAGTTCGGGACGGAGGAGCAGTGCAGTCGGGACGCAGCAGCAGTGAAGTCGGAGGATGGAGCGCCGGTGAGGCGCCGACAGCCAGTGCCCGCCGACCCCTGGCGACACACATGAACTGTCCGACGGAGGGAGATTGGAGCGAGACGACCATTGGTTGGTCGTTCGGTTGGTCGTCTCATCAGTCCTTGGTCCTTTCACCGTTTCCGGGCCAGGGCAGTTGGTCGGTTGGCGTGGAGCACCGAGGAAATCCGCGCAGCGGCCTCTATGCGGTGTCGAAGTGTGCGGTGCTGTTCGCATTGCTACGAGGTTCGTGGTTCACCGATCCTGGACATGAAAGTTGAGTTTTGACTTAATCTACCAGCAAGTGACGACTGTTCACATTGTGTCGTTTGGAGTTCGTTGTCAGCTGTTGGGATATTCCCGCGAGCAACAACGTGTGTTTTCAAGTTGGCAAATTGTAGCCACCCTCCGGCGGAGTTTAACTGTACTTGGTTATTTGAATTGAACTGCACTAGCAGAATCTTCTGCCTTGTGGCCCTTAACGTTCCGCCCGCATCTCGTGGTCGTGCGGTAGCGTTCTCGCTTCCCACGCCCGGGTTCCCGGGTTCGATTCCCGGCGGGGTCAGGGATTTTCTCTGCCTCGTGATGGCTGGGTGTTGTGTGCCGTCCTTAGGTTAGTTAGGTTTAAGTAGTTCTAAGTTCTAGGGGACTGATGACGATAGATGTTAAGTCCCATAGTGCTCAGAGCCATTTGAACCTTAACATTCCGGTTACCTGCCCTGGCCGTTGACGTAAATTCAGGCAGTGTATTTTCCTCTTGTCAGCTGTTGGGATATTCCCGCGAGCAACAACGTGTGTTTTCAAGTTGACAAATGTTAGCCACCCTCCGGTGGAGTTTAACTGTACTTGGTTATTTAAATTGAAGTGCACCAGTGGAATCTTCTGCCTTGTCGCCGTTAACGTTCCGGTTACCTGCCCTGGCCGTTGACGTAAATTAAGGCAGTGTATTTTCCTCATCGTGTTGTCACTGTCAAGCACGGTCTGTAGTTTGACAAATCAATGTATAATTGGTTGTGGGCGCCAATACCTTCTACGTTGTTCCATTGAACTCCCTGTTGTGTGCTGGTCGGGTGGAGCGGAGGTTATCTTGTCGGTGGGTCCGTTGACTGTCTGTCGGTTGGGTTGTCGTCTGATCAACAATGGTTGGGCCGATGCATGTCTCACCTAAGCGAGCGTTAGTGTTTGAATTCGGCCTGGAATTCTGAGCGCCTCGGAACTTCTGAGCGCCCTTGTGTGTACTGCCTTTTCTTGTTTGTTCTTGTTGTTTGTACTTGTATGGCTTCTAGCCGATTTTTAGATTAAGGTTGCTTTGCCCTTAAGGTTTCAGATGGTTTTGGCCTCATCAGCCTAATTTAAGAACTGTTTTACGTCAAGCCTTTGGCATTTTTTTAAAAATTAATGTTATTGAGTCTTAAGTGTTTGGCCTTCAGCCGATTTTGAATTTAAGTTGTTTGCCCTTAAAAGTGTCAGATTCGTTTGGTCTTCAGCCTAATTAAGGAACTGTTTTAAGATAAGGCTTTGCCTTTAAATTTCTGATTTTGGTTATGCTTTAAGTTATTGGCTTTCAGCCGTTTTTAAATTAATGTGGTCTTGCCCTTGAGGCATAAGATTGTACGGCGCATTCAGCCACTAATTAAGTTCCAAAACTAAAGCTGCGTGTTTTTTTTTAAATTTCTTAGCTCTTGTAATGTTTGATCAAATAAAAGGTACTATGTTCGAGTGTAACTGACAGCCGCCTATTTTGGCCCCTTTCCACAACTTAAACTACCTGTCCTGTCCTGCGGGTTTAGCAGGGCGTCTCAATATTTTATTTCGAGAACACAAATACTAAACGTCGAGTCCAGTGTATAATGCAAGTCCATAACAGTACTGTCACAGACTATGTCCTGTTTCACAATGTAGTCTCTATCTTGGTGTCAAAACTGTCGAAGAGTGTCATTTGTACTTCGTTTCGATGGTTGATGGGGCCGCAGCTGTAGTAGTTACGACTGCGGATTCGCTCGAAGACTCGCACTGAAGTACACACTAGGTGAAGTCTGGGCTAACACTTGGATTCCAGAATTACACTACTAGCTAACACGAGGGGCGCAGTATATGTAATAGCTTTGAGTGGTATTATGATTCCGTGCTATTGGCTGCTGGGGCGGAGTGATACGATACCCCCGCACTACTGACTGCTGGAGCGGAGAGATACATCTCCGCACTTTTGGCTGCATGTGGCAAGTGACGTGCAACATAATCCCCTCGCCATTGGCACCTGTGTGGAGAGCTGCAAGAATATCATCGTACTAGCATCGCCTGGTGTTTATGCAGACCCGGTTACCAAACGTGACATAAGGGTGGACCCTACAGCAGGGGTTGCGCCGTAGGTCTCAACACGAACAATCGTCGTCACCGAAATGTACGTAGTACAAATTGCTATAAAGTATGTTCATATCCTTATGCATCTAATGTTTTATTAAAAGCAATAAGGGAATCACTGCCTGACGGCAAGCAACACCCACATACCAGCACTTCCTCTGTACTTCACTGTTGACGCTATACATGATGGCAAGTAACATTCTCCAGGAATTCACCAAACCCAAATTCTTTTATCAGATTGCCATAGGGTACAGCGTGATTAATCACTCCAAATAACTTCTTTCCAGGCATTCACTGTCCAGTAGCATCGCTCATTACAGCATGATGTAGCTCTATCTACATCAATGTGTGGCTTACAAGGAGCTGCTCAACCACTGTACCATATTCTTTTTAACTCCCTACACTCATTCATCGTGCTAGCTGAACTGCTGGTAGCATTCTGTGACTGACGACTGATTCCTTCCGCTGATTTCATGCTATTTTTACTACGATCCTCCGCAATGTTGCCGCGCGGAGTGGCCGCGCGGTTTGAGGCGCCATGTCGCGGATTGCGCTGCCCCTTCCGCCGAAGGTTCGAGCCCTCCCTCGGACATGGGTGTCCGTGTTGTTTTTAGCATAAGTTAGTTTAAGTAGCGTGTCAGTCTAGGGACCGATGACTACCAGTTTGGTCCTTTAGGAATTCACACACACAGTCCGCAATGCTCACGGCCCTTGTCCGTCATTACGTTAGGTATGCCTGGTTTCCGCATCACATTCACGACAATCGATTTGGGCAGCATTAGAAGGGTCGAAATGGCCTTAACGGGTCTGTTACTAGGTAACATCAGCAGGCCGGTGTGGCCGTGCGGTTCTAGGCGCTTCAGTCTGGAACTGCGTGACCGCTACGGTCGCAGGTTCGAATCCTGCCTGGGGCATGGATGTGTGTGATGTCATTAGGTTAGTTACGTTTAAGTAGTTCTAAGTTCTAGGGGACTTATGACCTCAGATGTTGAGTCCCATAGTGCTCAGAGCTATTTGAATTTTTTAGGTGACATCCAATGATTAGACGACGTTCGAAGACACTGATATCGCCCTACCTAACCATTCTTTTGTTTCTGCTTCTCTACTCACAACACAACACTGCCTGCCTCCTTGTGTACAGGCGGCTCCGTCTCTCGTGATGTGTATTGATCAGCTTCGCATTGTATAGCGGGATTCAGACACTTTTGATCAGATAGTATGTACTGGAGGAGTTATTAAGAATTTACTTTGATTTTATGGAGCTATAGAACTGAAGCAGTATGATGGTAGTGTATCCAGTTGGATTTAACAAAAGCTGATGTCCAACTGTTATCGTGTGAAAGAGTCACCATATTCAGTACGAGTGATCTGGTATGCAGTACTACATGTGAGCCTATGTGGTGGTGTCTGCTAGAATTGCTGATATCCTGATGCCAGCCATGACGAAACTATTCTATCTATGTGACAGGTCAAATATCCTAAGACTTCAAGAAAAAAGTAATAATTCCAATTCCATAGAAAGCAAGTGCTAACAGGTGTGAATATTGCCGAACTACCAGTTTAATAAGTCATGGTTGCAAAATACTAACTCGAATTGTTTACGTAAGAATGGATAACTGGTAGAAGTCGACCTTTAGGAAGGTCAGTTTGAATTTCAGAGAAACAGAGGAACACGCGAGGCAGTACTGACCCTACGACGTCTCTTAGAAGAACGTATAAGGAACCTATATTTATAGCATTTGTGGACTTAGAGAAAGCTTTTGACGATGCTGACAGGAATACTCTCTTTGAAGTTCTGAAGGTAGCAAGGGTAAAATACAGGGAGCGAAGGGCTAATTACAGCTTGTACAGATACCAGACGGCAGTTATAACAGTCGGTGGGCATGAAAGGGAAGCAGTGGTTGAGATGGGAGTGATACAGGTCTTTAGCCTTTCCCCGATATTATTCAACCTGTACGTTAAGCAAGCAGTAAAGAAAAACCAAAGAAAAATTTGGAGTAGGAATTGAAGTTCAGGGAGAAAAATAAAAACCATGAGGTATGCCAATGATATTGTAATCCAATGGGGACTAGGAAAAGCAGTTGAACGAAATGGACAGCGTCATTACAGGAGGACATAGACGAACTTAAAAAAAAAAAAACAGGATAATGGAATGTAGATCAGTTAAATCAGGTGATGGTGGGGGAATGTGATTAGGAAACGAGACGCTAAAAGCAGATCAGATTTATTTTTTGGGCAGCAAAATAACTGATAATGGCCGAAGCAGAGAGGATATAAAACGTAGACTGGCACTGGCAAGAAAAACGTTTCTGAAGAAGAGAAATTTCTTAACATCGAATACAGATTTAAGTGTAAGGAAGTCTTTTCTGAAGGCATTTGTCTGGAGTGTAGCCATGTATGGAAGTGAGACATGTACGATAAACAGTTTAGATCACAAGAAAATACATGATTTTGAAACGCGGTGCTACAGAAGAATGCTGAAGAGTAGATGGATAAATCGCGTAACTAATGAGGATGTACTGGATGGAGCTGGTTGCAGTAGTTACTCGGAGATTGAAGAGGTTTGCATAAGATAGAGTAACATGAAGAGGGAGCACTATGGGACTTAACATCTGTGGTCATCAGTCCCCTAGAACTTAGAACTACTTAAACCTAACTAACCTAAGGACATCACACACATCCTTGCCCGAGGCAGGATTCGAACCTGCGACGTAGCGGTCACGCGGTTCCAGACTGAAGCGTCTAGAACCGCACGGCCACACCGGCTGGCAGCCAACAACAACAACACATCAAAGTGTGCCTTTACTGTACGCTTTAAATTGTCCAAGATTTTTCTGGTTTCCTCCCAATCATTTCATCTATAACCACATCACACAGGAAGCATTTCGTAACATTTCAACACTGCAGTGTCAAATCACTGTGCTATTGAAAAGAAGCATTGAGGTACATCTCTTGAAAAATAAACAGGAACTCCATGGTGATATAAATGGATTGATCAAAGTCGTCAGTATGTAACACGAGCACAAGTAAAAGATTGTGATGTTACTGGTTTTCCAATATTTGCTTTAAAATGATCTCTGATCATAAAATGCAATGAAGTCTTTCACTGAAGAAGAAGCACCTCTCAACCTTGTACTCTCCTGTCTGGATCACAGTCCAACAATGCACGCAATAGACACTAGAGGTGTACGTGTAAATCCATCTTAACTGATCGTTTTGAGGTTTCGCAGTATTCTGCATATAATCGTCTCTGTGGATTTGGTTGGACTGTGTGTGACAGGGAGAAAAGCTTTGTTGGCGTTGTCCGTGGCCGCTCACTGACCAGTGCGTCGATAATGATACCATTTAATCCAATTTCTTCATTTTTAAATTAAACCACAAAGAGCGCACGTGACACGGAAGAAAGCATGAATTGGCTTCCACGTTCACGATGAACAGCTCCCACTACCTTCAAATAAATAAAATAGTTCTGAAAAAAAAAATTTCTCTTCTGTGGTCAACGAAGTGAAAGTAAACTGACTACAGCTTTTGCTGCAATGAAATACATCTATATGTATAGCCACTTCATGATCATTGTGAATCGCATTGACAATTTTGTAGTCAATCACATTAACGTATACAACTAATTCAACTACTGTTATGGAAACGCACCTGATTTTTTAATACTATGAGTGAGAAGTGACTTTCGCTCTATGCTGTGCTTTTATTGTCGTACACATCGTACTGTATTCTACACAGAGGTGAATAACATTTTATCAACTCTGGAATATGCAGCAGACGCGTTTTCTTTATTTCACGTTTCTTTCCTGGTCACGATAACTTTATTCCGAACGAAGCATGGAAAGTATTGAAAATTTAATACTTTCAGAAGAAAAGCTGATATTTCGCCTTCGCAGTGTTGCAGATAACCTTCTCGGAGGTCCAAAGTCTCTGTATCTCTGCGAATCTGTAAATGCGCTATGGAAATTACCGTGATCGTGACATCGCGTGCTACTGGCGAGACCTTCAGCACGACTTTGTGTTATTAGAGGCCGACGGCTGTGGGAAGGGCGAACTGTTGCGTGCAGTATCCGCCGGCGCTCTGCTGCTATTACCCTCACTTCCACACCGTCTGCCCTACAGCAGCCCGCATCTCGTGGTCGTGCGGTAGCGTTCTCGCTTCCCACGCCCGGGTTCCCGGGTTCGATTCCCGGCGGGGTCAGGGATTTTCTCTACCTCGTGATGGCTGGGTGTTGTGTGCTGTCCTTAGGTTAGTTAGGTTTAGGTAGTTCTAAGTTCTAGGGGACTTATGACCACAGCAGTTGAGTCCCATAGTGCTCAGAGCCATTTGAACCATTTGCCCTACAGCACGGCATCTAGGTCGCTCACTGTGTCCACCGTCATCATAACGTTAGGTTATTACTCACACGAGTATGAGTTCAGCTGTAACAGACGAGAAGACTCTAGTAGGGGAGAGTTATGAATGGGACATATTCTTCGGATCATCTGGACGTCAACTCATAGAGATTAGCCGAAGAGAGGTGCAGGTCCGTAGCAAGAGCATCCTGAATGAGTGCGACAGAAGCTGTGCCAAGCATCTGTGAGGTAATAAAGGGAATGTAGAAGATCCCAAGGTCATGGAGAAAGTACTGGGAACAATACCGCATTACTTTACCGGGTAATTTCCTATTGGAGGTGGATTACCGTGTCATTTCACTTGTTATGGAAATATCATGAAGCCCATTTTTACATTGTGCCCGAACACGATCCGATGAACACTAACGGATATGGATGGACATATGCGTACTTCTGTCCCACTATGGAAACAAGAGCTCTGTATAAGCTTTCCCTGAAACGAGTAGCCAGTCTGTCAGTGTACTGAACAATGCAAAGATTCTGGGACGATTCTCAAATAAAATGAAATGATCTTATGGCGTTACTGGTTAAGAGACCCTCCTAAGTGGTTGTTAGGCCGCCTGGTGAGAATGTTTCCATTTGATATCACTTCGGCGTCTTGCGCGTCTCTGTGATGAAGATAAGATGAAATGATTAAGATAACACAGTGCCCAGACGAAGAAAATGTCTGACCAGGGGTGGGAATCAAACCCGATACCCCATGATCTAGAGCCAGCGACGTTAACCATTAGATCACGAGCTAAGGAATACTGTTCAGTTGATGACAGGACAGAACTTTGCAAGAAATCAATTATTTATTTACAGAAGATCTCAGCAGTCAGAGGTATAACTTCCATTAACTCATACGACGTCTGTATCTGTACTAATAGTAAAATTTTAAAACCGACGTGCCTGTGCACTGAAAATATTGGCCAAAAACTGATTTCTGGGATGTAAGGTTTTCTTTTTCCTTCATTGTTATTTCACCCCCCCTCGACCCATTTGGAAGGTGGGTGGGCTGTCAATGGTGTAGTTCTCCGCTGTTCACTCAAGAGTATCTGATTGATAAAACAAAGACGAGACAATAAAGAATATGAGGACTATTTTCGTTTTAAATTAAAAGGACTAATAACGGACAGTGGAAAGAACGAAAAATATATGCAACGTGCAAAACACAATCTGGTGATTTTCTTTTACGAAAAAGCGCTGGAGCACTACACTATCACTTAACAACTGAAAGACCTGCATTGGGTTCTGGATGGGACGAGAGAATATGTTCCATGGAGGTTGAGAGGTGCGGGTAAATAGATAGGGATCTGTTAGGTGGGGAAAACTATGGAGGTGACAGGTAGAAGCTGAAGCGGAATGTGGGAATGCAGATGGTGGGAAAAGCAGAGGGTGAGGATGGGTATGATGTGTCTGGAAAGTAGTGGTACAAGAGGAAAGGGATAGGTGTGGATGGAGACGAAAAAGGAAAGAGGATCTGTGATGTGAAGTGGTTTAGGTGGGGACGGATTAAAGTTGGTAGGAGGGATAAGTATCGGGGCAGATCTCACTGTCTGGGAGTTGACTAAAATTGCGTTGAGATAGGTTATGGAGTGTGTGTGTAGGTGTAGGGATGAAGGGAGGTGTTTGTGGAGGAGCAGCAGCATACCAGGGTTGGTGTGAAGTAAGGAGTGTAACAGAATACAATAACAATATTTTTTAAAAACTTTGTTTCTTTGTCTGTCAGTTTGTCTGTTTGAACATCCTAAACTCCAAAACAACTAGACCAATTTTTTTTTTGGTTTTTACAGGTAACCTGAGCGTAGCTTGAGCCAAAATATAGGCTTCACTTCACGGAAATCGAATCATGGAAAAAAATATAAGTTCTAGTAATCTGCCCAGCTCAGTTGTTTGCGTATGAACCCCAGTGTCATGATCGTCATGGTGTAGTACACCAAAGAACCGATAGATGGCACTGTCAGTTTCGTAGCACGCCAAAAAACCAATAGACGGCGCTGTTACTTACTTACTTTAGAAGCATTTTGGAAAGTTTACGTCAGTGACGGAATTAAGCAATCTTATCTGTACGAATAAAAGCTAACATTGAAATTACTTGGCTAGGATACACGGATTTACTAATTTCGGTTTGTGCATTACAAACTTAACGAAATTGTTTTGCTTCTTCTGATAGAGTTTATTTATACACTTGTCCAATAACACTAACGTTACCAACTGTCAAAAGCCTGAATAATCATCTTCTACAGCGCGGACCACTGCGAGACATCATCAGGAAGAGAGTGAGTGGAGTTCTGGAAGGTATGGACAGGCACGTGGAGCCGTGCCGACTTCAGCGTCGTGAGCAGATGCGCTGGGTTTCTCGGTTGAGGACCTGTGGTGCGAACAGCCCGATCGAGGTGGTCCGACAGATTCTCGACTGCGTTTAAATACGGGGACTTCGGCGGTCAGGGGAGTACGGCAAACTCATCGTGCTGCTCTTCGAACACCACACGTTGGACTGTCCTGGTGGTAGATGTCATCGTCCTGAGGAAAAACAAACGGCATGTAGAGGTGGACATGGTCCCCAAGGATTGAAGCATACTTATTTTTATCCATTGTGCCTTCCAGAATGACGAGATCTCCAAGGAAATGCCACAAAAACATTCCCCAGACAAGAGCCTCTCTCCTCCACCCTGGACCCTTCCAACGATAGAATGGTCATCTGTCTGATGGAGCGTAACACGTGATTAATCTTCACAGCGATTCTGGTATGCTGCTGCCCCTCCACAAACACCTCCCTTCATCCCTACACCTACACACACACTCCATAACCTATCTCTATGCCTTCTAGTATTACAGGTGATTCAAAAATATTTCTTGGTAGTGAAGGATCTTGTGTGTAATATTGGAACAGTATTAAATAATGAAGTTCATGAAATAAGTTCGTAGCTTGTGGAAAATATTTTGATGCTAAATCACAATAATACTCAGTTTTTACAGTTTCTAACTCACAATTCAACAAGAATGGGCATATTATAAGCGAGAGGGAACAGTTCAAGTTGCTAGGCGTTCGGATAGATGGTAAGCTGTTGTGGAAAGCCCAAGTTCAGGATCCTGTTCAGAAACTAAATGCTGCTTTATTTACGATTAGAACAGCATCTTAAATAAGTGACAGTTCAACACGAAAAGTAGTCTATTTCGCATATTTTCATACGCTTATGTCGTATGGTATTATTTTTTGGGGTAATTCTTCTGATTCAAAAAGGGTATTTTTGGCTCAAAAACGGGCTGTTCGAGCTATATTGGTGTAAGTTCGAGAACCTCTTGTCGACCCCTGTTCAATTGTCTGGGAATTCTGACATTGCCCTCACAGTATATATTTTCTTTAATGTCGTTTGTTGCTAGCAATATTAGCATATTCCAAGAGTTAATATTAGGCAGAAATCAAATCTGCATGTGGAATGCACTTCCTTGACTCTTGTGCAGAAAGGAGTGCAGTATTCTGCTGCATCCATTTTCAATAAGCTACCACAAGAACTCAAAAATCTTAGCAGTAGCTCAAACACGTTTAAGTCTAAACTGAAGAGTTTCCTCATGGCTCACTCCTTCTATTCTGTCGAGGAGCTCCTGGAAGCGCTGAAAAATTAGGCAAATTCCAGTGTTACATTGTTGATTTTCTTTATTTAAACTTGGGACTTGTCACCTGAATATGTTTCTTATATTTCATTTTATCTGTTTCTACTATCGTGTTATAATTTCATGTACTGACTCGTTCCATGACCGTGGAGACTTCTCCTTAATTTGGTCCCACGGAACAATAAAAAATAAATAAATAAAATAAAATAAATGAAAGGCTACTTGTCGCCAATCAGCGGATGTCCATTTGCGGTATTGGCGTCCAAATTCCAGCAATCGTAGCGGACGAACAGAAGTCAGAATGGGTGCAAGAACCAGGCACCTACCGTGGAGGCCCATGCGCACCATCGTTCACTGAACATTTGTTAAGGAGATACCACTGGCAGCCCTTAGTTCATTTGGGCTGTTAGTTGCTCAACAGCTGCACGTCAGTTCTCCTGTACACATCTCCGCAACTATCGTTCGCTCCTGTCATCTATGACACGTGGTGCACCACAGTTACCTTGAAGCCGGTTTTGTATAGCGACATTTTTCCGTGCACCATATACTTTCACCACGGTGGCACTCGATAAGTCTACAAAACTTAGCTGTTTCGTAATGCTTCCATCCTTGACCTGAAAGCCAATGGTAATGCCTTTTTTGACTTCAGATAAATCGCTCCATTTCCTCATTGCGACGACGGTTGTACTGTTTCCCGCATCACCCTGAAATTCTTTTTAAACCATCCATTGCTAGTGCTACCACCTGTCGTCTGTAAGTGGTTACTGCACACTGATGTCGATCGTAGGCAGCGGTCATACTAATATGACTGGACTGTGTGTTTAACTTCTTGGCTAGAAAAACGAATTTAATGAGTTTACTTTTCATTTGGGTCCGACTTCTACATTTTGGATTAGTTTTGCGTAAAACTAAAAAGCCTGGATAAAATACTCGAGTGTTTCTCAACACACTAGAACAGCTAAACGTCTGAGGACTATGCAGTCTCAAGAATCCAATGAAAACCCTTTGGAAACTCCCTCCAAAAGTGGGGCACAACATAACTGTGATCGAGAACATCATGCATTATCTTGTTCCTCATTACGTATTATAAATACATCGTATGGACATCTGTGTAAACCTGGGGTGGGTCACTAGCCAATAATAAGAATGCGTAATGCACTTGTCCATGAAATCAGAGTTTACCCCTCCATATTACGAAGGTCATCATTCCAAACAGGCACCTATACGTCGGTTTGTCGTGCTACTCCAATCTGCAGGTCAGACATTATAAGGCAATCGTCAAATGGGGAGTTCCACTAACTACATGCATCACGAACCTTGTCTGACAACCAAAAACCTATGTCCAAATGGCAAGAAATTTTCAAGAGACGCATATTCATCTCTAAATTCCAAGATACGAAACGCAAAACCACAGGAATCACGTTACTTGGCTGACTCCAGAGATGCACATCAGTAACTGGTGCCAGAAGACTAAATTGTCTTCACTCATTTTTATAATTGGTTTATTGTGCACAGTGTTAATCTCTAGCCTTACAAGGCATTTAGTTCGAATGATAATGTCCTTAAAACTTAGGAAGACTTATATCGCTTAGTAACAAGAATAAAAAATAAAATGGTCTGTTATCTGAAGAGATAATATGTAACGTAATTAAGAAAGAGTTAATTATATCGAAAGTTCAGGTAAACATAAAAAATGAATATGTAATTTGTATACGTTGAATAAAAATATACACTCCTGGAAATTGAAATAAGAACACCGTGAATTCATTGTCCCAGGAAGGGGAAACTTTATTGACACATTCCTGGGGTCAGATACATCACATGATCACACTGACAGAACCACAGGCACATAGACACAGGCAACAGAGCATGCACAATGTCGGCACTAGTACAGTGTATATCCACCTTTCGCAGCAATGCAGGCTGCTATTCTCCCATGGAGACGATCGTAGAGATGCTGGATGTAGTCCTGTGGAACGGCTTGCCATGCCATTTCCACCTGGCGCCTCAGTTGGACCAGCGTTCGTGCTGGACGTGCAGACCGCGTGAGACGACGCTTCATCCAGTCCCAAACATGCTCAATGGGGGACAGATCCGGAGATCTTGCTGGCCAGGGTAGTTGACTTACACCTTCTAGAGCACGTTGGGTGGCACGGGATACATGCGGACGTGCATTGTCCTGTTGGAACAGCAAGTTCCCTTGCCGGTCTAGGAATGGTAGAACGATGGGTTCGATGATGGTTTGGATGTACCGTGCACTATTCAGTGTCCCCTCGACGATCACCAGTGGTGTACGGCCAGTGTAGGAGATCGCTCCCCACACCATGATGCCGGGTGTTGGCCCCGTGTGCCTCGGTCGTATGCAGTCCTGATTGTGGCGCTCACCTGCACAGCGCCAAACACGCATACGACCATCATTGGCACCAAGGCAGAAGCGACTCTCATCGCTGAAGACGACACGTCTCCATTCGTCCCTCCATTCACGCCTGTCGCGACACCACTGGAGGCGGGCTGCACGATGTTGGGGCGTGAGCGGAAGACGGCCTAACGGTGTGCGGGACCGTAGCCCAGCTTCATGGAGACGGTTGCGAATGGTCCTCGCCGATACCCCAGGAGCAACAGTGTCCCTAATTTGCTGGGAAGTGGCGGTGCGGTCCCCTACGGCACTGCGTAGGATCCTACGGTCTTGGCGTGCATCCGTGCGTCGCTGCGGTCCGGTCCCTGGTCGACGGGCACGTGCACCTTCCGCCGACCACTGGCGACAACATCGATGTACTGTGGAGACCTCACGCCCCACGTGTTGAGCAATTCGGCGGTACGTCCACCCGGCCTCCCGCATGCCCACTATACGCCCTCGCTCAAAGTCCGTCAACTGCACATACGGTTCACGTCCACGCTGTCGCGGCATGCTACCAGTGTTAAAGACTGCGATGGAGCTCCGTATGCCACAGCAAACTGGCTGACACTGACGGCGGCGGTGCACAAATGCTGCGCAGCTAGCGCCATTCGACGGCCAACACCGCGGTTCCTGGTGTGTCCGCTGTGCCGTGCGTGTGATCATTGCTTGTACAGCCCTCTCGCAGTGTCCGGAGCAAGTATGGTGGGTCTGACACACCGGTGTCAATGTGTTCTTTTTTCCATTTCCAGGAGTGTAGTTGGCTAAATAGAAGGACAGCTAGAGGCCAAATAAATACAATTAAACTGAAGATAAAATTTGAGAAGTATCAAATGTATGTGAGACCTGAGTTTCTCCCAGCGTATACAATGTTCATATGACTTCTGGCAATGCAGCCAGGTGACCGACTACCGCCGACACTCGACAGGAGAAACTGTGTGACATTTACACCTGTATCATGTGGACTACTGCCACGGATGTCTGTGCATTATTAATAATGAGTATGAAATAACAAAAAGGAGGTAGTGAAAGACGGTCTTAACCATAGCTTACTCGTCTTGAATAGGCCTAAGGACTTACTAGACTTAATGTCCTTATCTGATGGCAGATCACCCTCAACACTGTTGTATGTGATCAGTTCAAGAAACTCTGCAGAGAGGTGTCAAATTTAATCCACGAAGTTGACACGAAATGAAGTAACAGTGTTAAAAATTTCTTTCCAAACAGGATTACAGAATGATTTTTTTAGAAACTTTATAGATGATTTAACATTACAGTGAAAATATAATCACTGAACCACTGATGACAATGTGAATGATGGTATGGTGTAGTGGTGATCTCGAAAATGATCATGATCATGACGGAGGTGGCATGATGAGTATGATTATGGTGCCTTGTGGAAGCGCATATAGCGACTAAGGTTCAGAAAGGTGGATGTAGTGGGAGGGAGAAAGATGCAAGTGTGGTGTGAAATGCAGCGTTGTCACTATTATTGTAAACAGTGGAATATATCTCGGGACGGATTTCATCATTGGCAACGGAGAGTTGGTTTAAATTCCGACGAGAAAGGGTGGATAAGGCACGAAGGTGCATGGGAAGTGGAATACATAGTAGATGTAGTGGCACAGCGTGGAAAACTTCCCCGTCCGTAATTTATTAGCGCGCAGTGTGCACTCTGCACCTGCGTTGGTCATTTTATCACACCATCTGAACGTATGTACGGAATACAGACAACGCGCTAGTAAACTGCACGACGGGGAAAACTCTTCCTCAGTGTTCAATGGCTCATCTTATGACAGCCGCCCGGTCGAATTATCGCAGCAGTGCTTAATGACGATCGGCAACAAACCCCAAACTTCTCTGAATATTCCTGAAGTATGCACAACTAGTACCTAATAAAAGATTATTCATATATACATACAGTATACATGTATTAAGCGCCGGCCGCTGTGGCCGAGCGGTTCTGGGCGCTTTAGTTTGGAACCGCGCTGCTGCTACGGTCGCAGGTTCGAATCCTGCCTCGGGCATGGATGTGTGTGATCTCCTTAGGTTAGTTAGGTTTAAGTAGTTCTAGGGGATTGATGACCTCAGATGTTAAGTCCCATAGTGCGTAGAGCCATTTGAACCATTCATTAAGCACAAACTATCATATACTTACATGTAAATATATTTATTAAATCTATTCAGCTGTGTATACCGCAATTGCAAGGGTTACTCATTCTGATGTATTCTACTACTGTACATCGTAATGATGAGTATGACACGTTGTGTATTCCACAACTGTAGTGATCACTCATTCTGACATATTCTACTACAGCACAAGGTGACAAGTTGGGTATTACACATGTTCTGCTCAAGTTGAACATTTCAGAATGTGTAAGCACTGGAGTTGTGAATTACATAGAGGAATATATTTTCTAAGTATACTTTCATACAACTATGCAATCCTCAAAACGTATGAATAAATACTCTTTTATAAGGCACTAGCTATTATCCTAATACACACTTCTCGTATAGTTTGTTCTCTTTCGATACGGATGACCCGTGGACGGTTTGAATTTGCCTGATATGGGTAGGCAAAAGTAAAAGAACTAGTACAGCTGGGAGCATTGCATAACATATTTCTTTATGTTCTCCTTGTTAATAGCGTTAACGGAACACATTGAATGGGTAAATGGTTTCTCAATGAAGTCATTATGTGAAGTTAGATAGCTACGAGTTGTATTGTAACATATGTAGGTCATGATTTTATACTCCGTGCGTTGGACTGTAGCATTCATACACTCGTCTTATAGAGAGAAGCCATTTGGGTTGGTAGGCCGAAGAATATGCCAGCCACCTTGCTCATGGAGAAATGGTATAACAGCAGAGCTGCTGGTGACGTAGTATCGTCTTTTCTTCAGCAGTTATTTATTCAGTTAACAATAACGGTATATCCGCCATTGCTACTCAACTAACCAACAGTGATTCCCACAATTCACTCTTTGTTGACAACCACGGTTGACTCGGATTGCCGAAGGCGTGCCCTCACTAAAGTAGCAACGGTGACGATGTAGCGCTTAAGAAAGGGAGTGTACCGGTGTAGGATGCTCCAATCGTTTTAATCTAGTCAAAGCACAGTGACCTCTTGTCACTCCTGAGCATGCCAGAACAAAATGTCACACTCCACTATCCCACCGGCTATACCTAGCCGGCCGAAGTGGCCGTGCGGTTAAAGGCGCTGCAGTCTGGAACCGCAAGACCGCTACGGTCGCAGGTTCGAATCCTGCCTCGGGCATGGATGTTTGTGATGTCCTTAGGTTAGTTAGGTTTAACTAGTTCTAAGTTCTAGGGGACTAATGACCTCAGTAGTTGAGTCCCATAGTGCTCAGAGCCATTTGAACCGGCTATACCTACAACACAGTTTTCAACCAGCGTGATGGGTATACCTAATTACTGTTTTAATTTTTCTTTCTTCACTATTCCTTGACACGTGCATAATCGTGTATTTCCCATCTGCTGGCTATTGCGCACAACGACTCTATTTTGATTTCTTCTTGAAACACAAATCCAAAACTTCCTTCTAAAGTTAATTTATCTTTTATTGTTCTCAATTATATGATTTCATCTAAATGTCTTGGGTGGTATGGTGTTACAGTGACCTTTTTTACACCTGTGTTACACTTCACTGTTTTATGAACGCCGTAAATCTGAAAGCATACCGAACCAGCAGTATAATGCTGTTTCCCATCGGTATACTAATTTTTTTCTCATTTCGTATTATTGATTGTGTTTTGATGTTTAAAAGTATTCGTAAGGTTCTCTCTTTTTCATGTCTTCATTTCATCCTTTTTATTTAGGTGCAATATTCCACTGTATACGTCATACTATTAACAAGTATTTGCACTTCGGATGGTGTCCCTCACCTCCTACACAAAAAAGTGACAAGTGACTGACGACTTCAAACTTAGAACATTTGCGATAGAAAACGATACACTGCAGATCTTGTTAGGGCGTGACTTTGACTCCAATGGGAAGAAGACCAGCCGAATGATAAAGGAATCGCTGGGGTCGACTTAACATGTCAACTACTTGCAACAGTATGTCCGCGCCTCCAACAACTGATAAAATAAGCCAGCCGGAGTGGCGGAGAGGTTCTAGGCGCTTCAGTCTGGAACTGCGCGACCGCTACGATCGCAGGTTCGAAGCCTGCCTCGGGCATGGGTGTGTGTGATGTCCTTAGGTTAGTTAGGTTTAAGTAGTTCTAAGTTCTAGGGGACTGATGACCTCAGAAGTTAAGTCCCATAGTGCTCACAGCCATTTGAACCATTTTTTGATAAAATAATGCTATAATTTTACATTACAAGTATCTTAACATATATTGTGAGCACAATACATGGTATCTAAATCTGTTCTCCGCAGCAGCTGATAAAACAATGGTATGATTTTACATTAAAATCTCATAGCATCTCTTGTAAACACAGTATGCCTAAACCTGTTCTCCGCAAGTCACCTTATGTTGTGTGGCAGAGGGTAACTTGAGTACCACTGTCACTTCCCCATTTTCCTGTTCATGTCACGCTTGGTGATAGGAAGAAAGATTGTTTATAAGACTACGAGGCAGCTCGAATCTCCCTAATTTTACCTTCATGGTCTCTTCAAGGGATATATATGAGTGTAATCCTAAAAGTAAGGTCTCCTATTTTTTATAAGTACAGAACTGTGTTTGTGTGGCAGTTGGTCACACTGTTATGAAGAGTGCTTCACGCGATGTGTGTAAACATGCGCACGCCGCGCTGAGGCGCTCAGTCTTGGCTTGGCACCCGTTGAGAATGGAGCTCCCGTTGGGTGTTACAGCCGAGTGCGAATTACTCGCAGTTATTCGGTTTTTGAACGCAAAGCGCACTGCCCAGAATGAAATCCATCGCCAATTGACGGAAGTGTATGGTGAATCGTGCATGGATGTCAAAAATATTCGTCAGTGGTGTAGAGAGTTTGCAGATGGTCGGACCGAAATTCACGACGAACAAAGGAGCGGGAGACCGTCAATTTCTGAGGTGACAGTGTTGAAGGTCGAACAAAGCATGCGTGAAGATCGGCGGGTCACCTAGGATGATCTCTGCACGTTGGTTCCTAAGGTTTCCCGAAGCACCGCTCACAGAATTTTGACGGGAACATTGAACTACCGGAAGGTGTGCGTAAGATGGGTGCCACGCATGCTGACTGAGGGCCACATGCGGCAACGAGTTGATGCTTCCCGCGCATTTCTTCACCGCCTTGCACCCGATCAGGACAACTTTCTGGACTCACTTGTCACGGTGACGAAACCTGGGCATACCACTTTATATCTGAGACGAAAGAATAAACACGCCAGTTCATAACTTTCTGAACAGCATGACGGCGAGCTGGTATGACATGGGCAAACAAAAGCCACAGCGTCTACAAAAATGCATCGACATAAATGGTGATTATGTCGAAAAATAGCTAAATGTTCATGCTGTAAACTGATGCAAACCATTGTAGAAATAAACAGGTCTAGGTACTTATAAAAAATAGGAGACCTTACTTTTTGGATCACCCTCGGACATAGATGGAAGCAATATATTGGCTGACTCTTCCAGGAGCTTACGCCCTCGAAATTCTAACAAAAATAAATAAATAAGAATAAAAGCACAACGTGATGTGTAACACCTCTCTTGTAGTGTCTGCTATCGCAGGTAGATAATCATATTCGTAATGGTTTCGTGCCTACTGAACGAACGCATGACGGACCACGCTCCTCTTCTTCGGATCGTCTCAATTTAACCTACCAATCCTATCTGTTAAAGGTCTCAAACTGACAAGTAGTTCTCTATCACGTATCAGTTGAACGATACGTGGGCGCTGGTATCTACTGCCTTCCGAGTATTGTAAACGAATAGGGCGAGCTCGATTTTACAAGATCTATGTTTGCAGAATCCATGCTGATTCCTGCTGAAGAATCTACCGGTCTGCAGAAAGATAAGAATACGCAAGCATATGCGTATTCCAGAAATATGTATCTCACCAACGAAGCTATTAATTCACATCCATCAAAAATGTACTGCGCCATATGATACTTGTTAAACAAATTGGGAAATCATAATCACAAAATGCTTCTTAATAATCTGGGAAATAGGCTTAATTATTACGAATGAGAATGCTTTCAAAAATTATTAACTCTGATATAAAAGGTGTGCAATAAGGTAGTGAAGGTCGAATACACATTAAAAATTCAGATCAACTCTTAATTATACGAATATTCGCTGTGCACGGACTTCATGTTTTGCAAATTCTTAAAACCTGTTTTAAAACTCGTTCATCGATAAGGTAATTACAGCTCTGAACGAGGAGGCAAATAGCCAAAACAAACAATTCGAAGTAGCTGGCCATGCAGGTGGTATCAAATGTGAGCCATGACGTAAGCCGAAAACATTGCATACCTTATTGTTTTTTCACTCTTTCGAGAAAGATAGCTGGTAGATGTGTTTGGGGAATGTTGGTCTGACGAGCGAGATCTACAAGGTCTAAATCTCTGGTATGTTTCATTGGGTAGGATGTGGTCGATTTAATTACTTATCTTTTTCCTTCGCAACTTGTGCGCCTTTTCTAGAGACCTCGTACTCATCAGGATGTTAGTGCCTAGTAATGCCTTTCTTTCCTCTTTGACTCGATTGACGTGGAGTGTGAATTTGTTTCACTTGCGTCATTCATACAGTGAATTTCTTGCTACGCGTTCTTACTGAGAATTAAACCAGTCTGCTGTCCACTACAGTACTTTGGAATTAGCAACGATAATTTCTAAACACCCTGTATTAGACTTATTTGCAATTTTGATGATTGATTGAAGAGTAACACAATCTACAATAAACACAATACAGTTTATTACAATGTACAGCCAACATTACTTCTTGGTTATGTCGTGAAAACGTGTATTCGCTCGTCGTCAAACTTCCTTGCGTAACAGAACACCGTCAGATTTAAACCGCTAATAACTACGAGACTAATAACGGGTAGACAGTGACAGAGCCCACAACGGATAGACTGTCTTTGTACGTGTTTGCTACATGGTAATTTTTTCGCCTCTGACGTCATCGTAGCGTAGGCGCATGCGCGTGATTGTTACGAATTAGTGTTGTATAAAGTACGTTGCCGAGTGTAAACGCTTTTAGGTAGGACGTTGAACGAGCTTGCGGAGCATTACTAGGACTCAAAGACACTGGAAATTTTTGCCGGAATGTAAATTAATATCAATATTAAACTGAAAACTACAAAATAATGAAAGATGTCGTTCTACATGATTTGTAAATGCGCTTGGAATTACATAACGCAAGGTAAAATTGTGCTGTGTCTCTTGTTCGGTATCCGAGTGCATATGGGTCTGGAAACAAGATACGTTTTTGTAAAAATGTGTGTATTACGTATTGTGTATTTTTGTTGTAACATTGTTCTAGAGACACTGTTCGCTGGAGGCCAAATGGAAGTAAACACACGAAGTAGCAGCGAGGCAGCCACTGTTCGTTGCAGAAACCAGAGATGTAACGGGACTGCGGAGTAGCTGGCCACTGCTCGAGCTCGCCGAAGTGCGGCGAAAATGATGAAATCATTGTCAAAAGTCGAGTTGGCGTTACGTTTTCGTTCGCAGTGATATTTCCAAATGACTTTTACTTGAGAAGGATAGGTAGTTCACGTTTGAGCTTCGAAGGAGTCAATTCGTCAAAAGAACTGCTTCAGTTGATGTCTGATTTATGGTCTGGTCGTCCAGACTTCGTACTAGGCAGACAAGATTCGGTAAGTCGAATGTTGTAAAGAGCCTATCGTTAATTGGCGTGGCTGTGAGATTTTTTTTCTCCCAATTCCGATTTATGGACAAATTTGCTCGCGTCGGTTCCATGGTAGAACTCGCTATTTAGTACTGGAAAGGGAGATCTGTACCGGTTAATAGTATTTTGTAGGAGGAAGTAATGACTAATCATTTAAGTGGAACGGAGAAGGAACTTTAGTAGCCAGGTCTTCGTTTTGGTGGTAATCACTGGTGTAACTTTAGTGCCGGAAAATATCCGAATTTTGTCCATCTCGTCCTACTTGTTGCCGGAAAGAACTACCAGAGATAATTGCGTTATTTCCCTTATTTTGTGGAGAATTCTGAAGATGTGGGGCTAATAGGTAAAATTTTTGCAGCAGCTATTGGTAGGCCATCATCATTGAACGGATAGCAAAACCGACGAGGGAAGGTAGGTGGAATGTTTATCAAAATATTACTGTCCCCCTGCATAGGTGACATGATGTTAGCTGTTAGTATTCCTCACGCACTGTGGCTGCCTATAAAGGAGCCCCAGGAGGAATGGTCATTCAGAAATACGAAAGGAACGATCATTCTAAGCAAATAAGTGCAGTAAATATCGGTTCTAAAATGCATGCTTTCAGTAGAAGAGAGGTGTTTCACAGTAGCGGAGAAGAAGAGTCATATCCCTGAATATAACCTATACAGGGTGTTACAAAAAGGTACGGCCAAACTTTCAGGAAACATTCCTCACACACAAATGAAGAAAAGATGTTATGTGGACATGTGTCCGGAAACGCTTAATTTCCATGTTAGAGCTCATTTTAGTTTCGTCAGTATGTACTGCCCTTCCTCGATTCACCGCCATGATTTCATACGGGATACTCCATCTGTGCTGCTAGAGCATGTGCCTTTACAAGTACGACACAACATGTGGTTCATGCACGATGGAGCTCCTGCACATTTCAGTCGAAGTGTTCGTACGCTTCTCAACAACAGATTCGGTGACCGATGGATCGGTAGAGGCGGACCAATTCCATGGCCTCCACGCTCTCCTGACCTCAAACCCTCTCGACTTTCGTTTATGGGGGCATTTGAAAGCTCTCGTCTACGCAACGCCGGTACCAAATGTAGAGACTCTTCGTGCTCGTACTTTGGACGGCTGTGATACGATACGCCATTCTCCAGGGCTGCATCAGCTCATCAGGGATTCCATGCGACGGAGGGTGGATGCACGTATCCTCGCTAGCGGAGGACATTTTGAACATTACCTGTAACAAAGTATTTGAAGTCACGCTGGTACGTTCTGTTGCTGTGTGTTTCCATTCCATGATTAATGTGATTTGAAGAGAAGTAATAAAATGAGCTCTAACATGGAAAGTAAGCGTTTCCGGACACATGTCCACGTAACATATTTTCTTTCTTTGTGTGTGAGGAACGTTTCCTGAAAGTTTGGCCGTACCTTTTTGTAACACCCTGTATAACCTACTAGGACACCCTGTGTTCTTCCTTGATGGAGGGAAGCCACGAAGCTAGAACCTTGTAGATATCGTCCCCATAGAAATTACTTTTGTTCCTAGAAATTTAAATCGCTTATCGGACAGACTTTTATTCAGTCTAAAAATTACTTCTGGCTTATTAATGTTGAGGGCAACGGCCTTGCCGCAGTTGATACACTGGTTCCCGTCAGATCACAGAAGCTAAGCGATGTCGGGCGTGGCCGGCACTTGGATGGGTGACCATCCGGGCCGCCATGCGCTGCTGCCATTTTTCGGGGTGCACTCAGTCTCGTGATGCCAATTGAGGAGCTACTCGACCGAATAGTAACGGCTCCGGTCAAAGAAAACCCTCATAACGACCGGGAGAGCGGTGTGCTGACCACACGCCCCTCATCTGCGGATGACACGGCGGTCGGATGGTCCCGATAGGCCACTTGTGGCCTGAAGACGGAGTGCTTTTTTATCATCGGTGAGGTATTTAATCTGAAATTTCGAACGTAACAGAGTGTAACTCAAAGCTAAACTATATCAGAACTTTTAATGCATCGAATTGTGCAGTTATATAATGGTGACATGCCCATTTTTCTCACGATTCCACTACTTTTAAGTCCACCAGACTTTTACTTTTTTATCATTTTTCTGCAGACATACCACACATATGTAGGTTTCGTTTTTCATCTCCTATTACGAAATAAAATTCTATGCCCGTCATATTACGCGTTAACAATGGCATTTTCAGATCCGCTTGATAACGACCTGGATGTGTTAGCCCGAAAGCAGTCGTGAGCCCGAACAATGTACATAACAACTAGTGGAGCTACCTTTCGTCGGGAGGATGGTTGTTTGTGGGAACGATTACCCAATTCATCAGGTTACCTTCCATTCACAAGGCTGTTGCACTCAGCGACTGTTATATTGATTTGTGAATAATAGATTTCAGCTATCAGTCGTCCTTTTTAAATTTTATTCGCAGATCTAGATATCAGCTAGAAACTAGCCAGTCTCAATGCACTATAATTTTTGATCAATGTATTGTTTTGGATCACTGTACTGTTGAAACAGTAGTATTCAACGAACTTTGGAATACGCTCGACCAACAGGCATTACATGCATTGATCAAAAATGATAGTGCATAGAGAATGGCTAGTTTCTAGCTGAATTCTAGATCTGCCAATAAAATTTAATAAGGACGACTGATATCTGAAATCTATTATTTACAAGATTACCCAATTTCGTGCTTCGCCAGCACTACACGACCTGATTAAATGTATCCGGACACTGTTAGTGGACATTAATATAGTTTATGTCCATCGTTCGCCTTCATGGCAGCTTGAAATCTGCTGAAGACACTTTCATTGAGGTATGTCCACGGAAGAAGGTCAGGCCCATAGTTCCTCAAGAGTCGAAACCAGAGAAGGTAGTGATGTCGGACGCTGCGGTCTGGAGCGAATTCGACATTCAGCTCATCCGAATCATGTTCCACTGCTTTCGGGTCGGGACTGTGGGTAGGCGAGCCCATTTTACGAATGGTGTTGTGCACAAACCATTGCCTCACAGATGTTGCTTCATGACAGGGTGGATTGTCAAGCTGGTACAAACACTCAACGACTTCTGTTTCTCTACTGTAGGAAGTATGCAACGCCGTAAAATGTGTTCATATCCTTCCACATTCAGCGTTATCTTAAGCTCAGTAATGTGGCCATAACCAAGAAAACCAGCCCTATACCGTGACACCAGCTCTCTCATACTTCACTCTTGGCAGTACACATGATGGCAGGTTTCTCAAGGTATTCGCCAAACCCAAATCCTTCTATCGGACTTCCACGTGGTATATAAGGCGATTCATCACTCCAAATCATTCGTTTCCATTCATCCATCCATTGTCATCGCTCTTTATAACACCTGAAGCATCGCTTAGCACTGAATACAGAAGTATGTGGCTTCTGAGGAGCTTCTTGCTCATTTTACTCCATTCTACTTAACTCCGTGCCCACAGTCATCGTTATAAGCTGGATTGCTGGTGGCACTTTGGAACTCACGAACGATTCCTTCCGCTGATTTCAGGCGGCTTTTGTTCTACAGCCCTCCGTAATGGTCGACGGTTTCTGTCGGTCAGTGTATGAATTCTGGCTGGTCTAAAGCACGAACAATCGACTTGGGCAACTTTAGAACAAATGACTTTGCCTCGCTGAATACACGGGTTCTCGTCCGATCAACGAAGCTAAGCAAGTGGGGCGTGACCACTTCTGGGATGGGTAACGATCTGGGTACGCCACGTCCTGTTGGTTGCTTTCCCTTTGTCAATAGGCAAAGCGGAGAGCTGTGGTGGCCTTAAGTTCCTTTTCACCATTCCTGATCACCAAACTCCTCGATTAAATCCTAAACCCCTCCTCGGTGTCTGGCATGTGACATTGTGATGGTGATCCGTCTGTCGGTTGAGGACGGTGGCCTCTTTGGTGCTATTTGAGACGAAAAGGCTATGTGCTGGCATCAGGCTTCATTCTCTCCCCTCTGTCACCATCATACAACACTAACATGGCACCACACTGCACATACTTACCAGAGTCACCTACGCTTATCAGATGCACTTATGTACAAAACTCTCACACTTCGCGAAGTACAGAGGAACCTGGCCTTCGGGGTCTCCCATTCAACAATGGTATAGGACTTTACTTTTTAGCCTTATTTCATACATACCTCGCACCAGACCACTTCTTGGTGGAATGTAAGAATACAACTCCTCTCAGCGTAAGGACAGAATTAAACGTCGAAAAACAATCTCGTTCTAATACGACATACAGTTTTAAGTGGACTCAGAACTGTGGTGAAACTCGACATTTTTCACATCAACAAACTTTGCCAGCGGAGATATGTGACAGATAAAAACTTTAACGGTGAACTCCTTGAAAAGGAGTTCAGTTTCAAAACAGATAAGTCTGCATCCGTTCCTTCGACTGCTGAAAACATTTTTGTATTTTTGTTTCCCTAATGTGGCATAGGATCTCAGCGAATTTTGCCTTTTAGTGCAGCTCAAGAACAAGCCTGTAGTAAGCTTTCCATACATTACCACTGATTGTATAGATTCTAATAAAACTTGAAGCAGGGTATGTGTATAGTTCAGCATCAAAAAAACAGTAGCGTACGAATATGTCACGGTTATACATCCCTAGTAAATAGTACAGTCTCACCTGTCTTTCGTCAAACCTCGTGTAGCCTTGACACAAGCACACTGGACAAAAAATTAGTCACCTCCAATAGTCATCGCGCTAATCTCCTGAAACACCGCCTACATCCTTCACGATTTTTTCAATTCGGCGAGGAATAAAACCCACACGTTCCTTCTGGCGTGCTATATCTAGCTGAAACCATTTATTGAATGGTTAGATCCCGAAGAGCAGCCAGTTTTCGAGGAGCTCGACTGCTACATTTATCCACTGTTCCAGAGACTCAGAAACAGTTTCTGTGAGATTAAGATGAGGTGATTTAACGGGTCAATCGAGTTGCAATAGACTGCTTGAGTTTCGTCATACCAGGAACATATACGTGCTGCCATGAGAAGATGTGTGTTGTCCTCTTGGAAAACGGGAGTACCTCGGCATAGTATAAGGGCCTGGTCAGTGGAACTCATGGTTGCAGGTTGGAGAGGCATGGAGAACGGTGGTGAAGGCTAATTGGCGCTCTGTGCGCTAATGAAACAGAATTAGTAAGACATACATTTGCTTGATTTAAGTGTTACAATTGAATCACCTCCATGGCTGCGGCGAGTGCATTGGACGCAGTAAACAGCCTTAGAACATGCGGACTCGTCCATCTCTACGGATTCGCAAGTTCGTTATCTCTGACATGGCCACTCGCGTAACACCTCGATGGTGTGCAGGGTAGTGAGCAGCAGGTGCCTTTTACAGCGGCATCGACCACCAGATCGTCGATTACTTGTTACTAGGGCGCTGTCGTGGACATCATAAGGGGCGTGCCTGAATAAACTCCAGAAGGTCTGTGTGGAATGTAGATGGCAGTCCAGGGTTATGGTGTGGCCTCTCCAGCTCTTAGGTAGCTGGAGATAGAGGTTTCCAACATTTCACATCAGCAGACGAATGTTGATAGCTCAGTTTAACCAGGTACTGCAGACCAAACAGACGGCTATCCCAAAAGCAGAAGGTATCCGGTAAATAGTAGGTAGCACGCCACAGGGTCTGCACGGTAGCTGGCTGACTATAACTGAACCATGTATGTGCTTGGAAGCCTGATTATTTATTGTGCTCTGTCGGTAATGAGGTTATGCCTTGCTGAGGATAACTGTCTGTGTCCTCATTTTCTGGGCTCATACACATTCTTTGCCACATAGCTGTGCCACAACATTGGCTTTCAAGTGCTTAAGCTTGGTGCTTTTCCACAATGTCAGTGGCCTGATAAGTGTAATTCTGGAACATTTAGTCATTCTTGCGGCAGAGTGCTGTGCTAACAGAACGACCTTATGATCCCTCGTCAATGAAGTCATGTTGCTGAATTAATACAGACTTCTCGCTGGAGGGAGGTGAAGCAATAGCTGTGGGCGTGTGTAATACAATTTTCAGTGTCAGCCCACTGCCTATTTGTCACCGTTATTACTAAGCGGCGTCCAGGACTCGTTTGACTTGGCTGGGCGCTGGCTGGAGAAAAGTTAAAGAAAATTTTTCATTTCCTCGTGATATCTGTCTGCAGAGCAACAATATTTCTCGTGAAGAGGTAGAAGAAAGAACAACATTGGAAATGCGGAAGTATGTATCCTGGCTCATGGTCACGGTAACGTAAATGAGTGGTTCAAAGTCGTAGTACGGAAAGACACCACCAAAGCGCTACATAATCACCTCCAGCTGGAATACCATCCTTCACACACTGTGGGTTGAACGTCTCGTTGAGCATCAGTTTGCTCGACACCTTGTGTCATTCGGAAAAAGGGCAAAATTGTGACTCACTGGACCACACTACACACCTGTGGTCAACTACTGGCCAGTTTCTGTGTGATTTGGCCTATTGATACTGTGCAGTTTTAAGTTCCATTGTGATCAGTGGCCTTTTGTGATGGACACATCTCAAAATGTCCACTGCGTGCATTTCGCTACACTGACTCTGCTCTGAAACTGGTTGTGATGGACCAGCATTCAATGACAACGGCAAAAACTGTCTGGTAGTACATTAAACGGCGCGATGAGGATTGTGACAGGAACTCTCAAACCTACATCAATACCACAGCTACCACTTCTCGACTATATTGCCCCTCCAAATCCTTGACGACCACTAGCAGTAACACACGAATGGACGAAACTCAAAATATCGAGAGGCTTACATATTCATGAGAGCACTTCCCCGCGAATGGCAAAGGTCCCGAGTTCGAGTCTCGGTCCGGCACAGTGTTTTAATCTGCCAGGAAGTTTCATATCAGCGCACACTCCGCCGCAGAGTGAAAATCTCATTCTGGAACATCTTCCGTCTTTGTATAATGCATAAAACGACGACGATAATCTACAACAAAAAATTTTATGATTATAAACAAGATCTACTTAGTTTCTTTTTATTAAGAGACGGCAAGTGGCAGTACCAGTGAGACATAACAGCCACATAGTTTGAAAATGTTGTATAGGCGATACAAGTTTCTCAGAACTGTCAGAACGATGTACAAACATTTTGCAAAATTCATCGATTAAAATTACAGGATAATGGTGGCCTATACGGGTGGAAATAAGGAACGTGTCAGGAGGCGGTTCGTCTCAACCATCGATGAAACATTATCATACATTTAAGCAGAACATATGCAAATATTTACAGTGTTTGTTATCTTGTATCAACTTACTTGTGTGTACTTTTAAAATATAATTTTGTAAGCCATACGCTAAATAAATGAAACTGTAAGGCCTTAAACATATTCTCATTGACACTGTGCGGCACTTGTCTCTGACACATGTCAGTTGGATCTCTTTAGGATCACTGTTCTTAGATCCTGTGACGTGGCTCCGAGTGGTACACCATTCCCTGTAGACATATTGAAAAGTCCGCTACAGATAGGGCAACTTCATTCACGGTGTCGGCACAGCCACGTCCAGTCACGATAGCCCGTTTCTGCGACTGTGTAACGTCTCAACGTCGACCCATCTCATTGCGCTGATTCTATGCGACCGATTGTAGTACCAGCTCCACACCGTCTACAGTGCTCCAATGTGACTAGTGCGCGCCTTAACGGGCCTGGTATTTTTTTCCTATGAGCTCAGTATCTTATGAGTCACTACAATAAAGTAGATATGTACAGACAGAAGTTATGTCAAGGTAAATGTCAAGTCTACACACGCTGCCACATACGTTTTTCTTAGAAATGGGCGATGACAGTTACCGAGTGGTGTTCGGGAGACGGACAGTGCAGAGGAGGGTGGACGCTACCTTGTTGTGATCGACCAGCTATGGCACATCTAATTGTGGGGATTGCTTTGGTCAGAAGAAATGGCTAAGGGTTTTGCTGCATCTTGGTAATGAAAGTAGTGTGATGATTGTAATGACGATAATGTGGGCGAGGTCAAATGAGTATGAGAGAAGAAAAAAACATGTACCGCGTTACTGAAACGTATATACACGCGATTTGGTCATTTTTAAAAGGACTTAAGTCAAGAAAACTAACTTACTCGGAAATTTAAAAAGAAGCTATTTTAGAGGAGAAATACCAGACAATAAGAAAGTCTGATCATATGAATTGGTAGTATAGATGGCCTTTGATTGTTATATAGATTAATTGTTACATGAATACAAATATGTACGATGTTATGGACATTTAAAATGTGAAAACATCCGACTTAAAAAAATTGATCTCCTAGAAAGAAGACACAGAACAAGATGTTGATAATTGTCCACATTAGTGAATTAAACGTTATAAAAAAGGAAATACAATGAACATAGTACTTTTAAACTTGAAAAATAAACATGTATAAATATTGGGAAAGGTACATAAAACTCAAATCTTTTCCCTTGTGATGAACTGTGATCAAAAGTTCGTTGTAGAATTGCATACTTTCACCTGGAATGTACTGCTGCATCGTTTCAAAATTCTGAAGTTTTTGCACTTTAATTGACACTCGTCATACTGGGTAGGCGGAGTTTGTTAGTGGAGGAATGTATGACTCACTAGCCCGTTGACACACTTCCAAACTTTGATGAACCCAATGCTGGCATTAAAATACACAAAGTGAAAGAAACTGCTTATTACAAAGTTATATCGATCAAATCTTGGCTTGTTCCTTGTTCCTTCAGAAACTGTAATCTTTGCACAATATTTTGTCCACCACCCATGAATTGAGAATATCAGATGTGTCAGCTTCTACAATGAAGAGTTCAAAATGGTTCAAATGGCTCTGAGCACTATGGGACTTAACATCTGTGGTCATCAGTCCCCTAGAACTTAGAACTACTTAAACCTAACTAACCTATGGACATCACACACATCCACGCCCGAGGCAGGATTCGAACCTGCGACCGTAGTAGTCGCGCGGCTCCGGACTGAGCGCCTGAACCGCTAGGCCACCGCGGCCGGCCAAGTAAGAGTCAAAGAAACTGGTACACCTATCTAATATCGTGTAGGGCACGTGCGAGGACGCAGAGGTGCTGCAACACGACGTGGGATGGACTCGACTAATGGCTGAAGTAGTGCTGGAGGGAACTGACACCATGAATCCCGTAGTGCTGTACACATAAATCCATTAGAGCACGAGGGGGCGGAGATCTTTTCTGAACAGCACCTTGCAAAGCTTCCCAGACATACTCAATAATGTTATGTCTGGCGAATTTGGTGGTCAGCGGAAGTGTTTAAACTCAGAAGAGTGTTCCTGGAGCCACTCTGTAGCAATTATGGACGCGTGGAGAGTCACATTATCCTGCTGGAATTGCCCAAATACGTCAGAATGCACAATGGACGTGAATGAGTGTAGCTGATCAGACAGGTTGCTTACGTACGTGTCACCTGTCAGCGTAGTATCTTGACGTATCAGGGGTCCCATGTCGCTCCAACTGCACACGCCTCACACCATTACAGAGCCTTCACCAGCTTGAACAGTCCCCTGCTGACACGCAGGATCCATGGATTCAAGAGGTTGTCTCCATGTCCGTACACGTCCATCCACTAGATATACACTCCTGGAAATGTAAAAAAGAACACATTGACACCGGTGTGTCAGACCCACCATACTTGCTCCGTACACTGCGAGAGGGCTGTACAAGCAATGATCACACGCACGGCACAGCGGACACACCAGGAACCGCGGTGTTGGCCGTCGAATGGCGCTAGCTGCGCAGCATTTGTGCACCGCCGCCGTCAGTGTCAGCCAGTTTGCCGTGGCATACGGAGCTCCATCGCAGTCTTTAACACTGGTAGCATGCCGCGACAGCGTGGACGTGAACCGTATGTGCAGTTGACGGACTTTGAGCGAGGCCGTATAGTGGGCATGCGGGAGGCCAGGTGGACGTACCGCCGAATTGCTCAACACGTGGGGCGTGAGGTCTCCACAGTACATCGATGTTGTCGCCAGTGGTCGGCGGAAGGTGCACGTGCCCGTCGACCTGGGACAGGACCGCAGCGACGCACGGATGCACGACAAGACCGTAGGATCCTACGCAGTGCCGTAGGGGACCGCACCGCCACTTCCCAGCAAATTAGGGACACTGTTGCTCCTGGGGTATCGGCGAGGACCATTCGCAACCGTCTCCATGAAGCTGGGCTACGGTCCCGCACACCGTTAGGCCGTCTTCCGCTCACGCCCCAACATCGTGCAGCCCGCCTCCAGTGGTGTCGCGACAGGCGTGAATGGAGGGACGAATGGAAACGTGTCGTCTTCAGCGATGAGAGTCGCTTCTGCCTTGGTGCCAATGATGGTCGTATGCGTGTTTGGCGCCGTGCAGGTGAGCGCCACAATCAGGACTGCACGCGACCGTGACACACAGGGCCAACACCCGGCATCATGGTGTGGGGAGCGATCTCCTACACTGGCCGTACACCACTGGTGATCGTCGAGGGGACAGTGAATAGTGCACGGTACATCCAAACCGTCATCGAACCCATCGATCTACCATTCCTAGACCGGCAAGGGAACTTGCTGTTCCAACAGGACAATGCACGTCCGCATGTATCCCGTGCCACCCAACGTGCTCTAGAAGGTGTAAGTCAACTACCCTGGCCAGCAAGATCTCCGGATCTGTCCCCCATTGAGCATGTTTGGGACTGGATGAAGCGTCGTCTCACGCGGTCTGCACGTCCAGCACGAACGCTGGTCCAACTGAGGCGCCAGGTGGAAATGGCATGGCAAGCCGTTCCACAGGACTACATCCAGCATCTCTACGATCGTCTCCATGGGAGAATAGCAGCCTGCATTGCAGCGGAAGGTGGATATACACTGTACTAGTGCCGACATTGTGCATGCTCTGTTGCCTGTGTCTATGTGCCTGTGGTTCTGTCAGTGTGATCATGTGATGTATCTGACCCCAGGAATGTGTCAATAAAGTTTCCCCTTCCTGGGACAATGAATTCACGGTGTTCTTATTTCAATTTCCAGGAGTGTAATTTGAAACGAGACTCCTCCGACCAAGCAACATGTTCCGGTCATCAATAGTCAAGTGTCGGTGTTGACGGTCCCAGACAAGGCGTAAAGCTCTGTGTCGTGCAGTCACCAAGGGTACACGAATGGACCTTCGGCTTTGAAAGCCCATATCGATGATGTTTCGTTGAATGTTTCGCACGCTGACATTTGTTGATGGCCCAGCACTGAAATCCGCAGCAGTTTGCGGAAGAGTGGCACTTCCGTCACGTTGAACGACTATCTTCAGTCATCGTTGATTCTGTTCTTGCAGTATCTTTTTCCAGCTGCAGCGATGTCGGAGATTTGGTGTTTTACCGGATTCATGATATTCGCGGTACACTTGTGAAATGATCGTACGGAAAAGTCCCCACTTCATCGCCTACTCAGAGATGCTGCGTCCCACCGTTCGCGCTCCGACTATAACACCACATTCAAACTCACTTAAATTTGTCTTACATAGGCGTTGCCGACCGCAGCGCCGTATTCTGCCTGTTTACATATCTCTGTATTTCGATACAAATGCTTATACCAGTGTCTTTCGCGCTTCTGTGTGTAACTACGCTATAATTTTCCAGGTTTTGCACTACTTTGCAGAATGTGCTGTGTTATTTGATGGACAGTGTATATCCTGTCATTCTATCGAAGCTTCTTTGAAATGATACCGAAGTCTTTATCGCACAGTAAAAAGCTGTGTCTTCGCACTGGGAAATACTGTCGAATAAGTTTGAAACATCCATAAGCTGTCAGTGAAAATAGGAATTTATTTATTTCTTTATTTGCGTAGAGTCAACAAAGATGATGACTTTTGGAAACATTGTGTTGTTTTACATCATTTTGAGAATTTATTTTAAAATACAAACAAAACAAATAGTTGACATAAACTAACAAAACTGCAATACAAGCACACACAAGAGAATGTAAAGCCGCAAAAGTGGATACGTGGTTAAGATATGTCCAATTTCTAATGTAAACTGGACGATCAAATGTTTTCAATTGAAAATTGAGAAAGGGAATATAAAATTTCTTGACAGCAATAATTTCAGTTGCTTTTTGAAAATAGTTCCATCATGAGCACATAAGACTTTTGGCAATTTCTTAAACGAGATTTGATCACTGGTGCGTGGGCTGTGGTCCGTTATTTTTAGATTAGTTATTTGCCTGAACTAGTTGTTTTTATTTTTAGCATTGTGGTCATGTACGTCATTGAATTTTCTAGAATCTTTTTGATGACGTACAAAAAATAAAATTACCTTATATAAATACAAGGAATATACTGTAAGGTACTTATGTTACGCAAAAACCTCTGTACAAGAAACATTATGACGTCAGCTGTGCAAACATTAATCTATTGAGGTGTGTATCGGCAGCACAGCTCCATAATTCAATACAATAATTTAGTAAACGTTATTTTGTTCCATACAAAACAGTTTTGATAGTAGGGTTTGTAACTATTCTTACTAAGTGAGTCAGCAGATATAATCAACTACTAATCTTCCCACATACAAAGTTAACATAATTTGACCATTGCAAGTTTTCATCTAAGTACAGTCATTAGAATCTGCAGCTATTAGTATCCATTACTTCAATTCCACAAATATTATTTATAAAGATATGGTTAAAATTATCATTCTTAAATGATAATAACTGCAATTTGTTAACATTTACATATAAATCTTGTTAATGAAAATATTTAATTTAATTCATTAGGATCCTAAAGAGGCCATAATGCTAGAAGAAGAGGAAGAAGAAGATTACTCCATCTGTTGCAAAAGATGTAAGTTCACAGGTATTTTTGCCAAAAACAACATATGTATCATCTGCATAACTCACTATATTGGAATGTTGTGGCTGGGTGACATCATTTACACAGGCTAAGAAGAGAAAGGGACCAAGAATTGATCCTTGGGGGACTCCTTGATTTACTATTACACGAGAAGCCAGGGAGATTACAGTTCAGTCATTAATTTGATAGGTTAGATTTTTGCACTGATTCCAGTTTGACAAGTAGTTAGTTAATGGCAGTATTGCTAGATCTTTTAAGCTGTATGCCTGAAGTTACTTTATTAATAGGTAATGTTAAGCTGAATCACATGCGTTAATAAGGCCAAGGAATATGCCTGTTGCCAAATTGGCTTCATCTGGTACAGTATATAAGATTTGTGAAAATTAAGGGATTGCTGTGGTAGTGCTGTGCTTTTTATTGAAACCATGTTGTGCTTCAGCGAGTAGATTATCTTTTGTGAAATAGTCACTGAGTTGTGGAAGCAAAATATATTCAAAGATTTTGCTACACATGGGGCTAAATGAAATCGGCCTACAGTTTTCAACCTGTTTTTTGGATTCTTTCTTATGTACTGGTTTAACTAAGCACATTTTTAATAAGTATGGGAAGATGTCTTCTCTAAAACAGTAGATAATGAGATAGGTAATAAGTTTTAACTAATTGTCTGTGATGCTTTTTAACTAGGGCACTAGATATCTCATCCCAGCCAGATGAGTACTTGGTCTTTAAATGTGTGAATTATTCAAACTTAATTCATGTTCACTTACAGTTCTGAACTCAAAGATTATACCTTAAGGGTGAACTAATGTTTATTTGGTTGTTTTGGTCAACAGTTGAGCTGGGATACCACATGGGGTGATGAAATATTTATTAAAAATGTCACAGATTTTCTTGCATCTTCTATTAATTTCCACTCACGCAATACGCTCAATTTTCTGTATTCACATTTGATGGTGCTTTCCAGTCTTCATTAATGAGCTTCCAAGTGGCTTTATGTACATTGTCAGATTTAATGAGTGAATCACCAGGAACCTTTTTCCTGAAATGCGAAAGCTCTGTCTTAAACATTTTCGTGGCTTTGTAATACTTTTCTTTGGGAATGATAACCTCTTGAGATTTATAAAGTAGGAAGAGACCATGAACATTCTGCTTTAGTTTTATCGAACTATTGCGTAGTTTCAGCTTTGGATCCTTTCTTTGTGTTAGAGTCCGTTCAACATCTTTAACTGGGTAACAATGAACATAATGTTTCAAAACTTTTTCGTAGAATTCATCCCATTTATTGCTTCAACCTTTTACCTTATAAACACTGTTCCATTTCTCCTGGGCTAGTTATTTCTGAGGCAGTTTGTATTATGATCATTCAGAAATCGTTTCTGTTCAGCAACATTTGTTGCTCCTGCTGTGGCTATACCCAAGTACTCAACGGACTGACAATAGTGGTCCAAGTAGTAAAATTCTTTATTACTGTGCTTAACGCCATATGTAGCACGTTTACTAATTATGACATAAAAAAACTCTTCTACTGGAGGCGCAGTCTGTCATTCTTGTTTACAACGTTGTATGAATTCAGTATATCTGTCAGCCTAAAGTCAGTAGTGTTGTTGAAGTTTGCATTAGTATTCAGGCGCCCAAGCTTAGTAACGTTACTGGGGTCACTTAGACTAACTACTGAGCTGAGACTATTAAAAAAAATGTGGTAATCTGCATTTGGTAGGTGATAAGTACCTATTACTTTGTGCTTCGTGTAATTACTACCCTCTCCCTTTAGTTAAAGATTTCTAGATCTGTTTCACTGCTATGTTTCACCAGGAATGACATTTTCTCAGTAATTAGTGTCTCATGACAAAAATTCGGCGCCCCACCGCCTTTATGTTGATGCCTGCAATAGCTGTTAGCTAGAATATAACCCCCCTAATTTATAAAATTTTAATTCCTCAGCTTTAAGACCATGTTCAGTAAGCACAATGAGATGGGGGCGTGTTCAGTCACAAAAAGTTCTATCACGGCTAATATATTTCTGAGGCACTGAAATTTATGCGCATCAGTTTCAGGGCTTGTTTCCTATCTGATACATTACCGAATTGTTGAGACCAACTTGCAGAGCGTGTTTGGTTTTCGTTCTGTCCCACACAAATACACTCCTGGAAATTGAAATAAGAACACCGTGAATTCATTGTCCCAGGAAGGGGAAACTTTATTGACACATTCCTGGGGTCAGATACATCACATGATCACACTGGCAGAACCACAGGCACATAGACACAGGCAACAGAGCATGCACAATGTCGGCACTAGTACAGCGTATATCCACCTCTCGCAGCAATGCAGGCTGCTATTCTCCCATGGAGACGATCGTAGAGATGCTGGATGTAGTCCTGTGGAACGGCTTGCCATGCCATTTCCACCTGGCGCCTCAGTTGGACCAGCGTTCGTGCTGGACGTGCAGACCGCGTGAGACGACGCTTCATCCAGTCCCAAACATGCTCAATGGGGGACAGATCCGGAGATCTTGCTGGCCAGGGTAGTTGACTTACACCTTCTAGAGCACGTTGGGTGGCACGGGATACATGCGGACGTGCATTGTCCTGTTGGAACAGCAAGTTCCCTTGCCGGTCTAGGAATGGTAGAACGATGGGTTCGATGACGGTTTGGATGTACCGCGCACTATTCAGTGTCCCCTCGACGATCACCAGTGGTGTACGGCCAGTGTAGGAGATCGCTCCCCACACCATGATGCCGAGTGTTGGCCCTGTGTGCCTCGGTCGTATGCAATCCTGATTTTGGCGCTCACCTGCACGGCGCCAAACACGCATACGACCATCATTGGCACCAAGGCAAAAGCGACTCTCATCGCTGAAGACGACACGTCTCCATTCGTCCCTCCATTCACGCCTGTCGCGACACCACTGGAGGCGGGCTGCACGATGTTGGGGCGTGAGCGGAAGACGGCCTAACGGTGTGCGGGACCGTAGCCCAGCTTCATGGAGACGGTTGCGAATGGTCCTCGCCGATACCCCAGGAGCAACAGTGTCCCTAATTTGCTGGGAAGTGGCGGTGCGGTCCCCTACGGCACTGCGTAGGATCCTACGGTCTTGGCGTGCATCCGTGCGTCGCTGCGGTCCGGTCCCAGGTCGACGGGCACGTGCGCCTTCCGCCGACCACTGGTGACAACATCGATGTACTGTGGAGACCTCACGCCCCACGTGTTGAGCAATTCGGCGGTATGTCCACCCGGCCTCCCGCATGCCCACTATACGGCCTCGCTCAAAGTCCGTCAACTGCACATACGGTTCACGTCCACGCTGTCGCGGCATGCTACCAGTGTTAAAGACTGCGATGGAGCTCCGTATGCCACGGCAAACTGGCTGACACTGACGGCGGCGGTGCACAAATGCTGCGCAGCTAGCGCCATTCGACGGCCAGCACCGCGGTTCCTGGTGTGTCCGCTGTGCCGTGCGTGTGATCATTGCTTGTACAGCCCTCTCGCAGTGTCCGGAGCAAGTATGGTGGGTCTGACACACCGGTGTCAATGTGTTCTTTTTTCCATTTCCAGGAGTGTATCATAGAACAGTCGAGGCTTTGTGATACTTTCGGAGATAGACTTCAGACAGTCAACTAAAAGGAACAGATTTCATTGTCACCCTTTCCTCCGATTACTTCTTCATAAACAAACAACGTGTTTGAACGCTTTTTACGTCCTGAATGTTTACACTCACCAGACCATTGGCAACTGTTTGGTTTTAAAAGAGCGTGTGTCAGTGACTTACGCCCATTTAAAACAAAATATGCGGCTGGTCCTGGCGGAATTTCGAGTCCTCCCTCGGGCATGGGTGTGTGTGTTTGTCCTTAGGATATATTAGGTTAAGTAGTATGTAAGCTTATGAGCTGATGACCTTAGTAGTTAAGTCCCATAAGATTTCACACACAAAATATGATTTTCTTTTCCATGTTACAAGGCAACCGAACCTGGGCAACCAAACGTGTTAAAGACGACGTTTTAAACACAAATGACAGATCTATCCTCACAATGTATCAACTACTACAAAACGCGACGTAGCAAAAGTAGTGACTTACGCCCTTTTAAAGAACACCGATTTATATTCAGGGTGATTTTTTTCCACCTTCAAGAAAGGATTGATCAATGGGTGGATACTGAAGATAAAAGGTCTAATGAATTTATGTCCGGAAAAGCATGGTTTCCCTGCTAGAGACTATTTATTCAATCACAACTTTGTTGCAGAGACTACGGTCTAAATACGCTCTGTACCATGCAGCCACAGATATAGTACACGTGGTTTCTTCCTAAAGGATGGTACTGTCCCTCTTACGTCATGCCCTAGCGCCCTCTCTTTCCACAGTAATTGATAACGTTGTATCCGATTCACTTCTCTTACTGACCACCTTGTAGTGGATGTGATACAGCGTTGTATACAACAGGTCCGTATGCGAATCGATAGCTTGCCGACGTGATGTTTACTTACAGAAAGGCAAATGGCACGGGCGGCGGGCAGAAAGATTGTATCAGGAGACAACAACCACAGCATTCAATGAATGCATCAGTGTTTCGCCGTTTGTCTGAGACAGGATCGTTTCAGGAAGCAGGAAATCATGAGTGACGTACCCGAAATGTTCAGACACTAGACTCAGGAAAATGTGATTAACACCGTGGAAGGCGACTGCCCTGTCAAAACCAGACAATTGGCCTGCCAGTGCAGGGTAATCCAGATGGCTGAGTGGAACTCTTGAAACGTCCCCTCAGAAAACTTAATGAATTACTGTGCTGATAAACCTCTTACATTATTTGATTTTCAAACAGCTGAGCAGAACTGAACGTACTCAGACATTTCGCTCTTTACCTATTCTGATCAACACTAAACTGACACACAATATTTTTAGCGCAACGCAATCTGACTTTCAATAATCCATACAAATAATGGCCCTGACTAACATTAACCTATACCTTTCACAAATCACTTACCTCACAAAAATCTTCGTTACTGGGACTACTGCAATACAGCCAGCTAAATAAAAGATTCAAACTACTGAAGGCACTAACTACTGACAGGCATAGTTAGCAAATGAAAGATTTTGATAGAGAACAAACAATGTATTTACCTTAATAGTGTTCAAAAGTCATAATATATATATCAGTCCATGATTTCCAATATTACAAATTTACTCTTTCTGATGGACACACGTCCAGATCGGTCGCTCTCAAAATTGCGCCATCTCTCTCCCCACATCCACCACTGCTGGCGGCTCACCTCCAACTGCGCAACGCTACGCGCTGTTAACAACCAACTGCCCAACACTACAATAGCAAACAACAATGCAAACCAACCACAGAGCGCGCACAGCACAGCCAGTGACTTTCATACAGAGCGCTACGTGGCGTTACCAATAAAAAAACATAAACAGCCTACTTACATAGCCCCCATGCTCCCCATAAAAAATTTTACAAATTGTTTTGGGCACTGGCCAATGCATATTTGTTAAAATTTTTCCACAGTTACAATAACAAAGAAATCAAATGCACACACTTATTGATACAATGTTGGTCAAAAGCTAAAATTTTCTCACAGTCCATAAAGACAGTCCTGATCGTTCATCACAGTAAAATTGCAGTGTTTTTCTCAAAGTCTGAGCAGTAGAAGAAAATGCACACGGAAGTAATGGATTTCCATGCAGTCTTGAAGAAGTAGTGTTGTCCTTCTAACAGAAAAACAGTGCTGACACTTGACATGCAGACAGGTAATGGGCCACAACAGAGCAAACCCACAGCAGAGTCAGTCGAAGTTTTGAAAAATATTGGTAGGTAGGTCATCACAGAGCAGATCCACTGTAGTCCTGGTAGAGATTATGGTATTGGTGGCCACCAGAGGTGCAGACCAAGTGCAGTCCTTGTATAAATAATGGTATTGGTGGGCCATCAAAGATGCAGACCCACTGTAGTCCTTGTAGAGACGGCCAGCAGCCATCTGTTGCGACTGTGCAGGTGCACAATCACCACTGAAGTGTCTTGCGGACAATATAGCAAGTCCATAAACCACCACTTGTGCACTCACAAAGTTTTTGAAATTGTCCTTAGAACCAGCAATGCTGTTAACCAGTCCCTTGCTGAATTATTAACAAACATGCAAACACTAACAGTCCCAATTCTCACATGCTGTGCATATACTATGACCAACAGAAACAGTGTGCAGTGAAATGTAACTTAATTTGATGAACTGGTATCTATACAATTACAAATTTACAACATAAGAATACAATTACAAAGGTGCAAAATACATCATTAAGGAACATAATAGTACAGATAACATTTGTAGTAGTACAGGCTTTACAAAAGAATAGAAATAAACATGTACATCAGTGTTACAGGAATTATGACATAAGTAAATAAATAAAATAATGAGAATAGTTTCCAAAACATTAATTTCACATATGAGCGTTGAAACAGAACAGAATTAATAATGTCTAAACATCTTTACAAAGTAAATAACATATTATTAATGAAAATTATATTTGAGGATAACAGTATTCCTCATCATAGTGAATGTAGCTGAGTATTAGAAAAACTCTACAAAATAAATCGTATCAGATAAACACATAAAGACAGGAAGAAAACAAGTACACAAGGGTACACAAACATATAGCGCAATAATACAAAAGGAAAGGACAGGGTTTGTTTTACTGCAGTATTTTGCAAACAAAACTTTCTTTACTTCTTGGAGATCTCCCTTCATTCATAATTATTCCCAAAAAGTCCTATCTATACCTCCTTTCTGTATTCTATTCATATTTCTTTCAAAATAATTATTTCTCATTGTACAATACTCATTTTGGCCCAAATCTTTTTCATATAACTTCTCAATGCATTCTTTCCCTATTCTCCATAGTCAGTTTCTTATATAGTCTACCTCATCTTAAGCTAACTTAAATCTACTGAGCTCAGATGCTAAACTAAGGGACGAGGCAATGCAGCAGCACAAAACAATTTACACAAACAGCAATGACAAAAAATGCAAATTGCAAAGCAAGCAGCAATATATATAAATTAGCAAAGCAAATGCAACATTATCACTAATATTAGCCAATGTGCAGCAAAAAGAAAAATAAATCAGTAGTAAAACTGGCTTAACAGAGTAATACAAAGTGAAATTTAGTAGCACTATGCCTGGCAAACAGCAGCAGCAAATGCTATAACTTATATCTAAACATGACAAAGCTCAAGCAGAAAAAATATTACAGTAAAAATATGAAATATCTAATACCTATATCAGATCTTAACACTAGAGTGATGCATCACCTTAACTTACACTACTAAAAAGTTACCAGTCATTTGACAAAAATTATGTATGCAATTCCTGTGAGGGGAAATGTCTTTTTGTGCTCCCTCTTTTTTTTTATGTAGATCATAAAGTTATTATTTACTGGATCTGTAGGCATAAAATATCTATATTAGCACATCTATAAAATTTTATTTTAACCAATGCTGCAGTGTAGCTAGAAACTAGATATTAAACAAAATAAGCAAATAAATACACAAGGCAAGGCGTGAAACGTCATTCACTAGGCAAATGGCGTCTCCAAAGGCAGTAAAAAATCTCTCAACTAGAAAGACAATAGATATAAAACGTTTCTCATCGTTTCATTAGTCATTTCAGTAAATATCAGAAAGTGTCGTATTTGCGATGCTTTCTATGAGGGAATGTCAATATCGAGGTTAATGGCCTCCGTTTTTTTTTCACCTAATGGCATTTTGTCCAGGCAGCTGGCACAGCTGGCCGCTCACAACGCATTACGTCAAGGTCACTTGGCTTTCTTACAGAAATATTTACGACAGCAGTTTGCACTACAGTGACAGACTCATTTAAAAATTTTCACAGGTCGAGAATTTGCGATACAAATGTGTAGAAACAAAATCCTGTAAATATAACAGTGTCCAAAAAATTTTCGCTGGCATTGTGATACATTCACACATATACACACATTTCATAACTCTTAAAGTACGATTCCTGGTTTCCAACATCGTTTTCCACAAATCAGATTCCCTAACCACTACTCATTACTCATATACATATAAACATGTAATCACATTCCTCATATATGGTAGCATCATCTTATTGATCATAAACATACCTCAACAGCATAATACACATCGTCATCATAATAATAACATCATAACAGATCAATCACATCTCAAAGTCGTCACAGCTTCTTTCAATAATTTCAAGGCCTAAGAAATATTCTCTGCTCATTTCGACAGTGTCATCTACCTCAAACATACTTTAAAAATCATGCTCCCTTACCAAATACGACATTCAAAGCTCTCGTAGCATCACATTGGTTCCGAAAAAATATGAACAGTTCACAAAGTACAGACAAAATACAATTTCATAAGTGTGAAGTTATCCAACTGTGTAATTACGTGAACGTCTGTCACTGACGTAGTAAAAAAAAACATGTTTGTCTCTCTCAGTTAAATGATCAGATAGCTATGTAATTTGTGTGTTAGAGAAATATGGTACCAACGTGTAAAGTTGTATAAGCAAATACCATATTAGCTAGGTCTCTTTGTGCTTGCCAAACAAATGGTACACAAAGTGAGCGTGTACCCCCCTGAGGATTAATGTATTTATACCCTCAGGTGTTACAGATTACAACAATGGAATGAAATGTATCACGGAAAACTTTCTTTCTAATTCAAAAACCTTTAAAAATAAATGTTTTAAGTACAAAATTAATCACTCAAATACGTGTACTGCCGCGCTAAATTGTGCGTCTTGTTGTAACATAATCTCAGTCATTACTTAAGGGAAAAAAATGTGCCAAGTGTCGTAATTATCGTCGTCCGTAAGCAAAGTTCTGTGGAAGTCAATGTACTTACCTCATAATAAACAAAAGCGAAATGCTATGCGTATAGATATCGTAGTTATTACGTACAATTCCGTGATCAAGAAAGCACTACACTGTAACGTATTGTTGTGCTACAAAAAAGGCTGTCTCATTGTAGCTATACCACAAAAGTTACTACTAAAACAAAGGCTGTCTCATTGTAGCTATACCACAAAAGTTACTACTAAGACATGTTTTAATTTCCAGAAGAATTCAGAAAAACTGTGCAGATATGAAGTAGATACAGCACAAAAGCAACAATGTAAATTGTGTCACACATTAGTAGCATCGTGATATAATCGTGTAGCTGTCAAAGAAACCAAATACTAAGTCATCTTTAATCTCACAGAAAGTACTTCAAATAAAGAATGTCTTTTCAAGTAAACCAAAATGTTGCATTAAAATCTCATTAGCAGTATATGTTCTAAGTATGTAAGCCTTATAGTCGTTACGTAATCGTGTAACTAACAAGCAAGAGTGTACACACACAGTAACGCTGTGTCCTCTGTTCACTATCGCAATGCAGTGGTAATTACTCTCTAAGTATGTTCTCTAGGTTCTAGATTGGATAGTTAGCTTCAAAACATTGTTGCATTATAACAGTTTCTAAGCGTGACAACGCATACTAGTAACGTGAAGTGAAAATTTTATGGCAAAGACTAAGTTAAAAAACAGATTATCTCTCAATGAACGGTTTTACATGTGAAATGTGGCGCAATCCTTTACTCTTCCTAATGCGCAGAGTTTCAAATTCAAAGCAATTATCATGTTGTATACGTTGGTAAGGAATGCTAAACTTTTTCTCAAGGTTAGCGTCTATGTTATTTTTCTCTGAGCCAGCCGGCCCACATGGCTGCATATGGTGCGAGTCATTGTCCGTCTCTTTGTTGGCGCACGTCGTTATTAGGATTAGGAGACCTAACTTCTACAAATTCATGTTGACGAGAAGGCCCTGCCCTGTTTGAATCCCGCCAGTTCTGATGAAATTCAGGTCTGTCGTTTTGTCGGTAGTTTACATAGTTTCTTTTTTGTCGGTCATGTGGTGGAGAATTTCTCCCGGAGTCGTAACTGTGCGGTGGACCGTTGCGTCTGACGCTATTCTGTCTCCCTTGATAATAATTATTTTGGTTCCCATATTGTCTGTTTCTCTGATTGTCTCTGTGATACTCATTACCGCAGAGAGGTGATATTTCCCTGTAATTGTTACTACTCCGCCAACGGTTGTCATGCAGGTGGTGTCTGTTTTGGTCACGATTTACGTTGTAAGAATAGCCTTGTCGTGTCCAGTTATTATTTCTGTCAATGCAGAATTGTGACGGATGTGACCTGTAATTGTTGGGTTCCTGTTTTCGCGTTCCGCGATTGTCAGTGTCAATTTTCAATTCTGGTAACAGTCCCTGAAAAGCTTCAATGCTGTCTTTGCAACGTCCTGCCAAAATAATATGTCATAAATGGTCAGGCAATTTGATTAAGCAAATGCAGATGAGTTCTGAGGGGCTGTATGGGTTTGAAAGATATTGATTCTTATGTAACATGTCTTCGATATATTTGACAAGACTGGAAAATTCAGATTGTTCGAAATGTTTCATCATTATGATGCTATGTTTTACTTGGTCTTGTGTAGCTTGAGACCAATATGCTGAGAGGAAGGCATGATAAAATTCTCCTTCACTGTGACAATCGTGAATGACCGATCGCATTCTTACAGCTGGTTCATTCTCTAAGTAGCTACACATAAATTCTAATCGGTATTCCAATGACCAGTTGGGAGGAAAACAATGAGAGAATTGACGAAGCCATGCTTGTGGATGAATGTCGTTGCCAGAATTCTTCGATGTTTTGAATTTACGTGTAGTAATAAACAGCTTACAGTCAAAATCATCATGTCGGCGAGTCGCATGTCGGTCATTGTTACGTCGTTTCGGCGGTTCCATCTCAAAATTCGGTGTACCTTGCCAATTTATTTCATAATTTCCGAAGTGCCCTGTGTTATTATTTTGTGGCTGTTCCGCATTTCTATGTCCCTCTTCCCGTACTGGAGCGCGAGTGTCCTCTGAAATATGTAATTCTTGTATTACCTGTGTCAACTGATCTTGTACTTCCCGGATTTCTCTTTGGTGTTGCGTATTAATTTGATTCTGATTTTGTTGGAATTTCCTAATCAGATTATCATCTACCTTTGTAGATAAATTATTTAGCTGATCCGAAAGTTCGACTACTTTCCCTGATAATGAGCTAATTTCCTCCATGTGTCCTTCTGAACCAATTTTTCAGCGTATCTACTGTGTTCTTGAAGTTTTCCTGAGTTTTTGCAAGTAGCGTAACCGAATCGGTAGATGCAACTGAGTCAATTTTAGCTCGCAAGGTCTCGTGATTTTCATGAACAATAGTTTGCAGTTCTTCTATGGCTGCTTCGTGATTCTGTAATGCATTTTCATGCCGACAAGAAAGTAGGTTGAAAATGCTCACAAATTTGTGTTTTTACGTCATTACCGACTTTTTGACATTTCGATTCGATGTCATGCAACTCAGTAGTTAAATCTTCACGTGTTTGTTCAAGTGTGGTGTCTAACCTTTGAAGATTTTGTTACATTGTGTCTAACTTTTGAAGATTTTGTTCCACTGTGTCTAACTTTTTAAGATTTTGTTCCATTGTGTCTAACTGTTGCTGTGTTTGATTTTGTTTCATTGGTTGCATTAATTGCAATAATAATGTATTTGTGTCTGGAATCTGTTCCTCTATGCTTTTCGGCAGTGCATTTGCACCGCCAACATTCACATTTTGACAAGCAGATAATGTGTCTTGACTTATTTGAGAAAACAGGGAGGACCAAAACCTGAATCTACAGTATTTGCGAGATTGTGTCCTGTCATGTCGGCTTCCTGAGGCGAGCTGTTGCCGATCAATCGATCTATAATGATTCCCTGTTCACTAATTGTTTCACTGCCTACGCCATTATTTGCCGCCCGCTCCATTTCCCTATGCACAATTACCAAATTACCACTTTGAATGTCTGTTAATTCATTACACAGTGGTGCTGATAAGCTAAGCTCGTCGTCACTATTATTTCTCAGTTTACTTTGGAGCCTATTTCACACGATAAAACAGAAAAGCACAATTTGAAGAGCAAAATAAGAAAACACATTAACATAGCACTGAAAATAATATCTAGTTAATTGCAAGCGCAGCTGCGAAATACTTGGTGAAAATCTACATGCATGCCACAACGGTTTTCCTGCACAACAATGAAAAACTACAACTACAAAGGAAATTCTCTCTATAATTACGCGCTGTCAATAAACAATAGCTACACTAATTACAGAAACTACGAGAAAAAAATCGGAATATTCCAGTGAAGTATTCTCGGTTAAGGGACGACATATGAAACGTCCCCTTAGAAAACTTAATGAATTACTGTGCTGATAAACCTCTTACATTATTTGATTTTCAAACAGCTGAGCAGAACTGAACGTACTCAGACATTTCGCTCTTTACCTATTCTGATCAACACTAAAGTGACACAAAATATTTTTAACGCAACGCAATCTGACTTTCAATAATCCCTACAAATAATGGCCCTGACTAACATTAACCTATACCTTTCACAAATCACTTACCTCACAAAAATCTTCGTCACTCGAACTACTGCAATACAGCGAGCGCCACTACTGCCAGCTAAATAAAAGATTCAAACTACTGAAGGCACTAACTACTGACAGGCATAGTTAGCAAATGAAAGATTTTAATAGAGAACAAACAATGTATTTACCTTAATAGTGCTCAAAAGTCATAATATATATATCAGTCCACGATATCCAATATTACAAATTTACTCTTTCTGATGGACACACGTCCAGATCAGCCGCTCTCAAAATTCCGCCATCTCTCTCCCCACATCCACCACTGCTGGCGGCTCACCTCCAACTGCGCAACGCTACGCGCTGTTAACAGCCAACTGCCCAACACTACAATAGCAAACGACAATGCAAACCAACCACAGAGCGCGCACAGCACAGCCAGTGACTTTCACACAGAGCGCTACGTGGCGTTAACAATAAAAAAACATAAACAGCCTACTTACACTCTCTCCATGACAATTGTTATTACCCTTTTCAGCTACAGCGTGTGCAGGGCTTAGTGGCGACAAACTTTCCACGTCGGGAGCAGTTTTGTCGTTATTTCCTCATCAGTCAATCACGCTTCCGCGATCTGCGTCATCCATCCTATTCACAGATGAGGCCATCTTTACGCGGAATGGTATCTTCAGCTATCATGCCAGTCATCTCTGGGATAGTATGTAGAACCCTCATGGTATGATGACAGCGAATCATCAGCATCGTTGTAGCTGGAATGTGTGGGCAGGAATAATTGACGACCGTGTTGTGAGGCCAGTATTCCTTCCACGTCTTCTAAAAGGCCGGAATTATCGGCGTTTCTTGCGGGTGACTTTGACTCCGCTGCTGGAATAAGTGCCATTGACAATACGTTGGGTTATGTGGCTGTTACATAATGGTACTCCAGCCCACTTTGCCTTAACATCCGGACGCATCTCAGTCGTGTCTTCCGCTGGCGAGGCTTGCACGTTCACCGGATCTCAACCCGTGCGATTTCTGATTATGGAGTGATCTCAGAAGTATCGTGTATGAGGGGCCCATTCCAGATGTGGAGACAATGCAGCAGCGTATTCATGCTGCCTTTGAAACTATTGTGATGCAGCCTGGCCAATGTGAACGTGGGAGACAGAAAAAAATGGCTCTGAGCACTATGGGACTTAACTTCTAAGGTCATCAGTCCCCTAGAACTTAGAACTACTTAAACCTAACTAACCTGAGGACATCACACACATCCATGTCCGAGGCAGGATTCGAACCTGCGACCGTAGCGGTTCCACTCTGTAGCGCCTAGAACCGCTCGGCCACGTGGGAGACAGAATATGCTACTGCACGCACCCTCATGCCTTGGGGTACATGGAAATCGTTTTCAGCACATACTGTTAACTGTGGCTGCATGTTACAGCGCATATTACACCGCAGTCCCTGCAACAATGTTTGATTGAATAAATGGCCTCTAGCATGGAAAACATGCATTTCCAAACGTAAATGCATTTGACCTTCCTTGTTCAGTATCATCCCATCGATCAATCCCTAGAGTCTGTGAGTCGTGGCGCCTTATATCGCTCCTGCCTAAAGTCTGTGTATCGAGAGAATGACTCATGCGTGCACAGTGACATATAGACTGAAGCGGATTCAGTCGACTACGTAGTTATAATTTTCAACTGCTAGAGGACAGTAGCGGACAGGACTAAACAGAAACAACTATAATGTAGTTAAGAATTCTGACCACCAGAGTCCAGTAGTGCACAGAGACATTCGAGAAGCAGGTCAAGAGAATGTTTTTCTGAATTGTTCTGTTTACTTCTTGAAGGCTTTTTGTTTATTTATGTTTCTACAGTTTTGTATATGCTTTTAATAGTGTGAATAATGCGTGAATGTGGTTAAAATAACTATGTAGATCATTGTGCTACCGAGGGACGCAATACGAACTAGTGTGAGAAAGTTTTATGACACTGTGAATACAGACGACTGGGAATTTTGCATCATAATATGTTAGGTAAGTTTATGGTAAAAGGAAAGCTAATTCGAGTTCAAATGACAATAGTTAATATTTTAAAGTATAAACAAAATATCAGAATGTTAAATATTAATTTCGGGAAAAAGTACAGTTCGAAAGTGTGTTATTTGTTGATTGGTAATTCATGAAATGCGCGGACTAACGCGGGAAAATAATGTTTTTGTATTGGCGTTAAAGAAAATTGACCAGTCAGGAAGGAGTATTCTTCGCGCGTCTTTTCTCTTTGAGATATAGAATGCTTACAGCAGTCTAAGGGAGTCGGAGACCAGCCATTCAGTTGTACGGTCATGCGTAGTATGAGTTTCGAAGGAAATTATAACTTGCCGGTTTTAGTTGTGCTGTTGTTGTTGTTGTGGTCTTCAGTCCTGAGACTGGTTTGATGCAGCTCTCCATGCTACCCTATCCTGTGCAAGCTTCTTCATCTCCCAGTACTTACTGCAACCCACATCCTTCTCAATCTGCTTAGTGTATTCATCTCTTGGACTCCCTCTACGATTTTTACCCTCCACGCTGCCCTCCAATGCTAAATTTGTGATCCCTTGATGCCTCAGAACATGTCCTACTAACCGGTCCCTTCTTTTTGTCAAGTTGTGCCACATACTCCTCTTCTCCCCAATTCTATTCAATACTTCATCATTAGCTATGTGATCTACCCATCTAATCTTCAGCATTCTTCTGTAGCACCACATTTCGAAAGCTTCTATTCTATTCTTGTCCAAACTATTTATCGTCCACGTTTCACTTCCATACATAGCTACACTCCATGCAAATACATTCAGAAACGATTTCCTTACATTTAAATCTATACTCGATGTTAACAAATTACTCTTCTTCAGAAACGCTTTCCTTGCCATTGCCAGTCTACATTTTATATTTTCTCTACTTCGACCATCATCAGTTACTTTGGTCCCCAAATAGCAAAGCTCCTTTACTACGTTAAGTGTCTCATTCCCTAATCTAATTCCCTCAGCATCACCCGACTTAATTCGACCACATTCCATTATCCTCGTTTTGCTTTTGTTGATGTTCATCTTATATCGTCCTTTCAAGACACTGTCCATTCCGTTCAACTGCTCTTCCAAGTCCATTGCTGTCTCTGATAGAATTACAATGTCATCGGCGAACCTCAAAGTTTTTATTTCTTCTCCATGGATTTTAATACCTACTCCGAATTTTTCTTTTGTTTCCTTTACTGCTTGCTCAATATACAGATTGAATAACATCGGGGAGAGGTTACAACCCTGTCTCACTCCCTTCCCAACCACTGCTTCCCTTTCATGTCCATCGACTCTTATAACTGCCATCTGGTTTCTGTACAAATTGTAAATAGCCTTTCGCTCCCTGTATTTTACCCCTGCCACCTTTAGAATTTGAAAGAGAGTATTCCAGTCAACATTGTCAAAAGCTTTCTCTAAGTCTACAAATGCTAGAAACGTAGGTTTGCCTTTCCTTAATCTTTCTTCTAAGATAAGTCGTAAGGTCAGTATTGCCTCACGTGTTCCAACATTTCTACGGAATCCAAACTGATCTTCCCAGAGGTCGGCTTCTACCAGTTTTTCCATTCGTCTGTAAACAATTCGCGTTAGTATTTTGCAGCTGTGACTTATTAAACTGATAGTTCGGTAATTTTCACATCTGTCAACCCCTGCTTTCTTTGGGATTGTAATTATTATATTCTTCTTGAAGTCTGAGGGTATTTCGCCTGTCTCAAACATCTTGCTCACCAGATGGTAGAGTTTTGTCAGGACTGGCTCTCCCAAGGCTGTCAGTAGTTCTAATGGAATGTTGTCTACTCTCGGTGTTGTGTCTAGGCAAGACAGCCTAGACACAATGCGAGGAAGCCGAAATGCACGCGCTAAGCTAAAGCAGGATGGCGTGAGGTCTGAAACAGGATACGTAATGAATGCTATAAAGAAAAGTACGTAGCTTCTGGAATACTTAACTTTAATCCATCCTTGTGGTACATCGCTATTGACGATATAAGTGAGACTCCATAGATACATGCAATGTTACTAATGGCGCCTTGCTAGGTCGTAGCCATTGACTTAGCTGAAGGCTATTCTAACTGTCTGCTCTGCAAATGAGCGAGGCTTCGTCAGTGTGCATCGCTAGCTACGTCGTCCGTACAACTGGGCGAGTGCTATTCCGTATCTCGAGACCTGCCTTGTGGTGGCGCTCGGTCTGCGATCCCTGACAGTGGCGACACGCGGGTCCGACATGTACTAATGGACCGCGGCCGATTTAAAGCTACCACCTAGCAAGTGTGGTGTCTGGCGGTGACACCACATTCCTCCCCCGCAAATCGGCGAACGGTCGTGTTATAAGGCTTCCGCCCGCCGTGGGGAGGACCCTATGTTGACGTATGCGATGAGGTGGGGAGCCTAACAACAGGTTTCTCTGCCTCGTGATGGCTGGGTGTTGTGTGCTGTCCTTAGGTTAGTTAGGTTTAAGTAGTTCTAAGTTCTAGGGGACTGATGACCATAGCTGTTAAGTCCCATAGTGCTCAGAGCCATTTGAACCTAACAACAGGCGAGGCTGTGCCACCCGCACCCGGCCATTCGGTCCGAGGGGAGCTAGGAAACGCCTGAAAACCTAGTCCAGGGTGCACGTCAACATGCGGTGTATGCGCCCGTAAAGAGACAGGAGGGGCCGAAGGGTCGACCTCCATTGCGCCGGGGTACCCGACGCGCGAAGACGCCATGTGGTCCGGAGCGGGCAAGAGTTCCATGGCGGAGGACAGCTGGTCACGGGAAGCGATCGGCGGCGCGTGACCCAGGGAGGCGCTTGGCGGCTGCAGCGACGCGTCCACTGCGGGCGGCGCCGGCGGGAGAATAAGCGGCGGCGGCGGCGGCGCGTCGCCATGGGGCAAAATGCAAGGCAGCGTCGGTAACACCTGGGGATGAGGCGAGCCAGTAGATGGGTCCCCAGGGCGCTGACCGGACGGCACCGTCGCTGAGAGCAGACGGGGAGCGGCAGAACCCGTGCGACGACAGACGCGCAGCTGATTGAGATGCCGACGCACCTCACCAGAGGCCCCCAAAACCAAATACATCGCGCGGCCGAGGCAGCGAAGAATGAGCCCTGCGAGCCAACGCCGTGAACCTCGATAGTTGCGATAGAATACAACGTCGCCTGGAGCCAAAGCAGAAGTCTGCCGCTGCACAGGAACCTGATGCGGCGGGTGCAGCAAAGACATCAAGGTTCGATGAGGATGACCATGGAGCAACTCAGCCGGCGAGCGACCATCTCGGGGCTGAGAGCGATACGATGACAAAAAGAGCAACAACGCGTCCTCCCGAGAATGCGACTCTTTCAACTTCAACATCTGTGACTTGAAAGTCCGGACCAATCGTTCAGCGGCACCGTTTGACTGAGGCGAAAACGGCGCGGATGTCAGATGTTGAATACCATTGGCCTGGCAGAATGACTGAAATTCTGCGGACATGTATTGTGGGCCATTGTCGGAAACAATAGTCTGCGGAAGACCTTCAATGCAAAAGATAGCAGACAACGCTTGGATGGTGGCAGTTGACGTCGTGGAAGACATCCGGACAACAAAAGGAAAATTACTGAAGGCATCTACCAGAACCAACCATCGAGCATTCCAGAATGGACAAGCAAATCGATGTGCAAGCGTTGCCAAGGGGAAGTGGCTTTGGGCCATGCAAAGAATTTCCGCGGCGGTGCGGATTGTTGTTCGGCACACGCCATGCAAGAAGAACACATATTCGTAATAGCAGCATCGATTCCGAACCAAGTACAGTGCTGACGAGCAAGTTGTTTCGTTCGCACTATACCCCAATGTCCTTGGCGAAGAGGCCGTAAAACAGAGGACTGTAACGAACGTGGGACCACGACTCTGGACTGATCATTATCAGAACGCAACAACAAAACACCACGTCGAACAAAAAGTCTCTCCTTGTGAGCAAAAAATCGGCGAACCAACGGATCCTCGACCCGAGATTTTGACAAAGGCCATTGCGTAGCAACCAAACGCAAAACGGTAGCAAGGACCGGGTCAGCAGCTGTGGCTGTAGCTACACGACGAAAATCAATCGGAAACGATTCGACCACTTCATCGGTTTCCGAATCAATGAACATGCAAGCAAGTTCGGAAGAATCGAATGCTCTATCCTCAGCAACAGGCAAACGGGACAACGCATCGGCGTTTCCGTGCTTAGCAGTGGAGCGATACAAGATATCGTAGCGGTACTGCGAGAGGAAAATAGACCAGCGAATGAATTTCTGCGCTGTACGTGGAGGTACAGGCTTGTTCGGATGAAAAAGCGATGTCAAAGGTTTGTGGTCTGTGATGATGGTAAAGTGACGACCATACAAGAAATCATGGAACTTAGTAACACCAAACACGAGAGCCAAAGCTTCTTTCTCTATCTGTGAATAATTTCTTTGCGCAGACGAGAGCAATTTGGACGCAAAGGCAATAGGGCGATCATGCGACCCATCTCTGTGCACAAGCACAGCACCGATCCCGAAATCCGATGCATCTACCATCAACAAAAGGGATTTCTGGGGATCGCATGGTGTAAGGCAAGTATTTGAAAGCAACGCCGATTTCAACTGGCGAAAGGCGCGTTCGCATTCCGTCGTCCAGACGAACGGAACACCTGTACGGTGTAAGCGATGAAGCAGAGCTGAAAGGGAAGAGGCATTGCGCACATTCACTCACACCTTGTGATTCTAAATCGTGTAATGTTCTTGCGACCTCATCACGCAATGCGTGAGGAACATTGCGCGCACTGAAAAATTTCGGTTGCGCGTTTACTTTCAATTCCAAATGTGCTTTATAGTTCTTAGCGCAACCCAGGCCCGGTGCAAAAATGTCTGCAAATTCTTCACATAGCCGAGAAACACTGTCTGAAGGCACAGTCTGATTCACTGATAGGACCTGATTTACTATAGACATGTTAAACAACTGAAATAAATCTAAACCAATTAAGTTCACTGCAGAAGAAGAACGAAGAACATAAAATGATAAGTTTTGTGTGTCCCTTGTATGTTGAAAGAAGTGTGCACTGTCCTAACACAGGGATATTCTGACCTGAATAACTATTTAACTGGACATTTGCGGCATGCAATGGAGGTTTGCCCAGTTGTTTGTACGTGTCGTGATTGATCAATGAAACCGCAGCTCCGGTATTGAGCTGGAATGCTATCACGTGGCCATGAATGTCCAAATCTACAAAAAGTTTATTGTCCTGCCGACGACAAGAGCGACTTTCGCGTGCAATTTGAACTGACACTGGTACAGAAGCACTTGCGACTTGACACGATTTCCTGCGACGTCGACGCACAGTATTTGTGGGACGAACACAGTCACAGTTAGAGACAGTGGTACTGGACGAAGTGGAATTAACTACATGAATGTCCATGGGCGAAGGTTCACGAGCCTGAGTATTCTTGGTTCGATTCCGGCGCGAAGCAAAGGGCCTGGAATGGTTATGATTGTCTGATCTGAGCTTTTTCTGGCAAACACTTTGAACATATCCTTTCTTATTACAGTAAAAACAAATAGCTTGGCGTGACGGGCAATTTTCACGCGAATACCTAGTAGCACACCGCGGGCATGATTTCACTCCATTTGTATGCTGTCGCGGCACACCTGGTTTAGAGCGTGGCAGCAGCTGCGCGGATGTGTGCGAGGGCAGTTTACCGGGCCGTGCAGCGCGCCCGGCGGGCCGGTTAATGTTACACACAGCTGGCGAAGTTGCAAATGATTCCTGAGGAAAGTCAAGTGTGTCTTGTCTATCCAATATGTCTATCACTTGTTGAAGGGAGGGATTGACGAGTTTCAAAATCTGTTCCCGTAAGCAAACATCAGAAATGTTCTGTGCTATTGCATCACGTACCATAGTATCTGAATAAGGGAGTCCACACTCACACTCAAAAGCACAATCCCTTGTAAGGCCTTGCAATGTTGCAACCCACTCCCTATTAGTTTGACCTGCCGTACGTTTTGTACGAAAGAAAGTATACCTTTTTGCAACTACATTAACTGTTTCCTTGAAATAGGCTTCTAAAGCAGACAAAATTTCTTCGTAGGACAGAGTTGCTACGTCGCGTCGGGGAAATAATATCACTATCACACGGTACGTTTGCACCCCTACACACGACAATAAATGAGGCTGCCGCTTGTTACCTTGAATTCTGTAGGCGGCGAGATGAAATCCAAACTGGCGTGACCACTCCGTCCATGTTTCCTTAGCTGGGTCAAATTGCCGGAACGTGGGTGCAACAGCATGTTGTGGCTGCGGTAGCGATGAAGCGGCGGCGGCCGCATCGTTTTGCAGTGCACGTTGACCCTGGCCGAGCTGTCCAAGGGCATCCAATAACGCCTGCGTCTGCTGATTCTGCAAGTGATAAAATTCGGACAGAGTGTGGCGAAGCCATGACACAAGTAAATCAAGTAAGGTTAAAGAAGAAAATCGTTTTAATCGTCGTCGCCAACTGTTGTGGCGCAGCAAGACAGCCACGCCATGGAAGTAGCTGAAAGGCACGTGCTAAGCTAAAGCAGGATGGCGTGAGGTCTGAAACAGGATACGTAATGAATGCTATAAAGAAAAGTACGTAGCTTCTGGAATACTTAACTTTAATCCATCCTTGTGGTACATCGCTATTGACGATATAAGTGAGACTCCATAGATACATGCAATGTTACTAATGGCGCCTTGCTAGGTCGTAGCCATTGACTTAGCTGAAGGCTATTCTAACTATCTGCTCTGCAAATGAGCGAGGCTTCGTCAGTGTGCATCGCTAGCTACGTCGTCCGTACAACTGGGCGAGTGCTATTCCGTATCTCGAGACCTGCCTTGTGGTGGCGCTCGGTCTGCGATCCCTGACAGTGGCGACACGCGGGTCCGACATGTACTAATGGCCGTGGCCGATTTAAAGCTACCACCTAGCAAGTGTGGTGTCTGGCGGTGACACCACACTCGGGGCCTTGTTTCGACTCAGGTCTTTCAGTGCTCTGTCAAACTCTTCACACAGTATCGTACCTCCCATTTGATCTTCATCTACATCCTCTTCCATTTCCATAAAATTGTCCTCAAGTACATCGCCCTTGTATAGACCCTCTATATACTCCTTCCACCTTTCTGCTTTCCCTTCTTTGCTTAGAACTGAGTTTCCATCGGAGCTCTTGATATTCATACAAGTGTTCTATTTTCTCCAAAGGTCTCTTTAATTTTCCTGTAGGCAGTATCTATCTTACCCCTAGTGAGATAAGCCTCTATATCCTTACATTTGTCCTTTAGCCATCCCTGCTTAGCCATTTTGCACTTCCTGTCTATCTCATTTTTGAGACGTATGTATTCCTTTTTGCTTGCTTCATTTACTGCATTTTTATATTTCCTCCTTTCATCAATTAAATTCAATATTTCTTCTGTTACCCAAGGAGGTTGCTTAGCCCTCGTCTTTTTACCTACTTGATCCTCTGCTGCCTTCACTACTTCATCCCTCAGAGCTACCCATTCTTCTTCTACTGTACTTCTTTCCCCCATTCCTGTCAATTGTTCCCTTATGCTCTCCCTGAAACTCTGTACAACCTCTGGTTCTTTCAGTTTATCCAGGTCCCATCTCCTTAAATTCCCACCTTTTTGCAGTTTCTTCAGTTTTAATCTACAGTTCATAACCAACAGATTGTGGTCAGATTCCACATCTGCCCCTGGAAATGTCTTACAATTTAAAACCTGATTCCTAACTCTCTGTCTTACCATTAGATAATCTATCTGATAGCTTGTACTATCTCCATGATTCTTCTATGTATACAACCTTCTTTTACGATTCTTGAACCAAGTGTTAGCTATGATTAAGTTATGCTCTGTGCAAAACTCTACCAGGCGACTTCCTCTTTCAATTCTTAGCCCCAATCCATATTCACCTACTATGTTTCCTTATCTCCCTTTGCCTACTCTCGAATTCCAGTCACCTATGACTATTCAATTTTCGTCTCCCTTCACTACCTGAATAATTTCTTTTATCTCATCATACATTTCTTCAATTTCTTCATCATCTGCAGAGCTAGTTGGCATATAAACTTCTACTACTGTAGTAGGCGTGGGCTTCGTGTCCATCTTGGCCACAATAATGCGTTCACTATGCTGTTTGTAGTAGCTTACCCGCAAACCTATTTTTTATTCATTATTAATCCTACTCCTGCATTACCACTGTTTGATTTTGTGTTTATAACCCTGTATTCACCTGACCAAAAGTCTTGTTCCTCCTGCCACCGAACTTCACTAATTCCCACTAAATCTAACTTTAACCTATCCATTTCCCTTTTTAAATTTTCTAATCTACCTGCCCGGTTAAGGGATCTGACGTTCCATGCTCCGATCCATAGAACGCCAGTTTTCTTTTTCCTGATAACGACGTCCTCTTGAGTAGTCCCCGCCCGGAGATCCGAATGGGGGACTATTTTACCTCCGGAATATTTTACCCAAGAGGACGCCATCATCATTTATCCATACAGTAAAGCTGCATGCCCTCGGGAAAAATTATGGCCGTAGTTTCCCCTGCTTTCAGCCGTTCGCAGAACTAGCACAACAAGGCCATTTTGGTTAATGTTGCAAGGCCAGGTCAGTCAATCATCCAGACTGTTGCCTCTGCAACTACTGAAAAGGCTGCTGCCCCTCTTCAGGAACCACACGTTTGTCTGGCCTCTCAACAAATACCCCTCCGTTGTGGTTGCACCTACGGTACGGCCATCTGTATCGCTGAGGCACGCAAGCCTCCCCACCAACGGCAAGGTCCTTGGTTCATGGGGAAGGGTGCTACATGTTTCAAAAGTGTTTGAAAGTGAAGGCGTATTTATATCGGTGTGTTTTTCAGGAAATACGGATTTCTTACGTAATCTTGCTTATAAGAAAAGACAGTAATTCCGCGTGGCATATTGAGCAGATGGGTGACTAAAAACATGAGAGCTTTAGACACCGATAAACTTAATAGTAAGGCGTGCATTTTCATTTAAGAACAACCCGTGCTTAGTAACTGTTCAGATTTCGGGAACTACGTTACCATAAACTTGCTAACGTGAATGAGAGGGTTTGTGGATGACTGTGTTGAGATTAGCACGGGCTTGGCAGTGAACGTGTACATTATCAAGGTTCAGAATATATCGAAGTTTTGCCAGTATTACCACCTTTCATTCAAAATTAAGACCTTTTCCCGATTCTTAGAATAGTTAGGTTGTATGCGGCCTGGTGAGTGTTGCATTACGGTAGGTTTCTGCTCGGCTTTCCTACCGGCTATCTGCGCCAACGAGTTCACAGGAAGGTGCAAGCAATGGACGAATGTAAGAGCGCCGCCGCATTTGTGCACGGTGAACAAATCATTCTGCATAATGATCTCTGTTATTAAATGATATAAATGCTGACTGTATCAGAAAAAAATTTGTAACAGCATAATAAGTTTGTTTTGCGACCATCGTTCACTTACAACGGCAACGGACGATGAAAAACTGTTTTTAGTTATGTCTTGTATGGATGTTGTCATTTCAAGAAAGATTTTAATGATGTGTGAAGCCATAATGCCACCAACGCTAGTCAAGGGAGTTTTATGATATGAAGATGCCTAGATTGTCAGCCGTAACTAGTAATCAATGAAAATAAAGAAAATTTTCATGTGCGAACTTCACTTAAATTTTTTCAATCCCTAATATTAAAAAAATACAATGCTAACAAACTTGAGGTAAGTTAGTTTGAGGTAACGGATTTATCAGTGAGTAATACCGATACAGTATAATATTATCTCAAATAATATTTCATGTATGAGAAAATAGTGTTTGCTTGAAAAACGTACTTTTACTGTGTGTCCTAGTCGTCCCATCGTTGTCAACGTTCAACATAATTTTGTTACTACGACTGGAGCGTGGCATTAAATATGAATGCGAGACATTCCAGTTCACCTTGGTTAGCTCTCCCAGAGTCCTTCGACCCAAACGACTGTTCTTTTTTCTCTGGTGCATGACAGTTAGCACTTAACAGGTAACAGTTGGCGCAACCTCTAGTTATGCAAGCTGACTGAGATGGATGAAATATACAAGTTAATGCCAACCTTGGAAGGAAGTAGCTTTAAAAAAAAGCACTGAAATTTAAGAGCCAGTCCGCTGTGGCGTAGTTTTTGCGCCAGTATTTCGACGCATATTTTGCTAAATCGTTTCTCAAAGACCGAAAATAAAATAAGTAATTTCTTCTTCGAACAGAGTGTGAATGTTAAAATTATCCAAAAACAGAGGTTAAGGAGCTAAGTAATAAACTTGCGTGTTCTTTTTCTACGACAGTTCGGCAAAACAAGCACAAGTGTAGTTAACGGAGGAAGAGAAGATTAGAGCTTAACGTGCCGTCGACGTCGAGGTAATTAAAAATGGAGCACAGACTCATGCTTTGGAGAGATGAGGAAGAAAATCACGTGCCTCTACAAACGAAAGTATTTTGAAGAACTATGCAACTGACGAGCACAATGGATGAGCTTATTACTAGAGAAATTCTCTTTTCAGTTTGTTGATCGCGGTTCATTTTTTAAGTAATCGTAATTCAGGTACTTTTGCCTGTCTTAATATCATGTTCCTAGTTACACAATAACCCGCCGTACAGTGACACTATCCGTTTCACAGTTGTATGTACTCCTAATTGACAAGTATGTAGAGGTTCGAAGCAATTGAGCTGAAATATCCGCAAGCTGCGAATCTTTTTTCAGTTTTATTCGGTGATACTAAGGAAGAAACGTGAGTGGCATAGCCTTAAGCTGCGATATTAATATTTTGCAACAATGTTTAAGAATTTCTCACTCTGCTTGTACTTGGAATAAACGAAGTGGCTTACGGACTCTCTCTGACATTCTGATGTTGTAGTAGACGTACACATCTGCATGTTCTACTGCTCGGCGACATATTATTATTGTGGAAAAGCAGTAATCATCCTTCAAATAAACAAGGTGTTTGTATAAAAGTTTTTATTAATTAGTGAGAAATACGAGGGATGACGACCGGAATGGATTTTTTTTCAGCAGCAGCAGAGAGCAGGGCCTGAGCGAATGTTTCCTGCCAAGGAGAAAGCGACGATGACACGAGGTAAATTTTTATAAATTTCCGCAGAATTCAGTCGAGGATCTTGAGAGAACTCCTTCATCTACCCACATACTCTGCAAGCGACGGTATGGTGCTTGGGGGAGGGTATCCTGCATCACTGCTACTCATTTCCTTTCCTGTTCCACTCGCAGAGCGAGGGAGAAACGACAGTCTATATGCCTCCGTAGGTGCCCTAATTTCTCGTATTTTATCTTCGTGGTCCTTAAGCGAAATGTATGCCGGCGGCAGTAGAATCATTCTGCAGTCAGCTACAAATGCCGATTCTCTAAATTTTCTCATTAGTGTTCCTCGAAATGAACGTCGCTTCCCTCCAGGTATTCCATTTGAGTTCCTGAAGCACCTACATAACACTTGCGTATTGTTCGAACCTACCGGTAACACGTCTAGCAGCCCGCCTCTGAAATGCTTCTATGTCTTCCTTTAATCCGATCTGCTGCAGATCAAACAATCGATTAGTACCCAAGAATAGACCGCACTAGCTTCCTATATGCGGTCTCCTTCACAGATGAACCACATTTTCATGAAATTCTTCCAATAAACTGAAGCAGACTATTCGCTTACCCTATCACAATCCTCACATGCTCATTCCCTTTCGTATAGCTTTATAACGTTACGCTCAGATGTCTAAACGCCATGACTGTGTCAAGAAGGACTCTACTAATGCTATATCCTAACATCACGGGTTTGTTTTTCCTACTCATCCGCAGTAACTTAAATTTTTCCACAGCTGCCATCCATCACTCAAACTAAAAAATTTATCTAATGGATCTTGTATCCACCTACAGTCACTCGACTTCGACACTACACCATCATCAGCAAACAACCGGAGACTGCTGTCCACTCTATTCGCCAGGTCATTTATGTATACGAAAATAGCACCCGTCCTATCACACTTCCTTGGAGCACTCCTGACGATACCTTTGTTTCTGATGAATACTCACTGTCGAGGACTACATGAAGAATTCTCTTATTTAAGAAGTCTTCGAGCCACTCACATATCTGGGAACCTGTTCCATATGCTCATACCATTGTTAACAGTCTGCAGCGGATCACTATGTCAAACGCTTTTCGAAAATCTAGAAGTATGAAATCTTCCTGCTGACTTTCATCCATAGCTCGCAATACATACTGAGGTACAAAAGTTATGGGATACTTCCTAATATCGTGTCGGACACCATTTTGCTCTCCGCAGTGTAGCAACTAGACGTGGCAAGGACTCAATTGCCGGTGAGGACTTTGTTCACGAAATTACCTCTCGAATATGAGCCATAAATGTGCGAGGGATCAACTTCGGGCTATTTGGGTGGCCAAAGTTGTCGCTCGAACTCTTCGTTCTTCAAACTAATCGTGAACCGTTGCGGCCTGGTGAAAATTCCATCACTGTTTGCTAATATGAAGTTGATGAATGGCTGCAACGGTCTCCATCGAGTCGAACATAACCATTTAAAGTCAATGATTTGTTCAGTTGGACCAGAGGGCCGGATCCATTCCCTGTAAACATAGCCCACACCATTATTGAGCCACTATCAGCTTGCACAGTGTCTTGCTGACAACTTGGACCCATGGCTTTGTGGAGTCTGCGCCACAGTCAAACCCTACCATCTTACCACCTGAAATCGGTATCCATCTAACTAGGCCACAGTTTTCCAGTCGTCTAAGGTCCAACCAATACGGTTCCGATCCCAGGACAGGCGCTGCAGGCGATGCCGTGCTGCTAGCAAGGGCACTCACGTCGGTCGTCTGCAGCCATAGCCGACTGACACCGAATTTTGGCTCACTGTCCTAATGGACACGTTCGTGGAACTTCCCACATTGATTTTTGCAGTTATTTCACGCAGTGTTACTTGAATGTTAGCTCTGACAACTCTACACAAACGCTGCTTCTCTCGGTCGTTAAGTGAAGGCCGTCGGTCACTGCGTTGTCCGTGGTGACAGGCAATGCCAGAAATGTGGTAATCTCCGCACTCTCTTGACGCTGTGGATCTCGCAGTATTGAACTATCAAACGATTTCCGAAGTGGAATGTCCCATGCGTCTAGTTACAACTACCATTCCTGGTTGAAAGCCTGTTAATTTTCATCGTGTGGCCATAACCACGCTAGAAAGCTTTCCACATCAATCACCTGAGTACGAATAACAAGTCGACCAATGCGATACCCTTTTATATCTCGGGTACGCGATACTTTCACCATCTGTCTATGTGCATATTGCTATCCTTTGATGCAGCTCTCCGTGCTACTCTATCCTGTGCAAGCTTCTTCATCTCCCAGTACGTACTGCAGCCTTCATCCTTCTGAATCTGCTTAGTGTATTCATCTCTTGGTCTCCCTCTACGATTTTTACCCTCCACGCTGCCCTCCAATACTAAATTGGTGATCCCTTGATGCCTCAGAACATGTCCTACTAACCGGTCCCTTCTTCTAGTCAAGTTATGCCACAAATTCCTCT